>NC_092873.1:37985290-40385290 GCF_028372415.1 Notamacropus eugenii | reverse complement strand
CAGCAGGCCATGGGGGCAACAGAATCAGCAACAGCAGCTTCTGGAGTTCTCAGCCCACAGACAGTAAGGGGGCTGGACAAGTCATCAGAAGGAGATTACAAGGGACCCTTTGCTAGCACTGCAGATGGACTCTGTTGGATTGCCCATATGTGGTTCTGGATTGCAGTCTTAGGGCAAGAAAGAGCACCAGCACACTAGAGCTTGGGGCTCACAGGAGTGGGGACCATGGTCACAATTTCAGGGAACTATGGAACTGTGGAAGAGAATGCTTGTAGTCACTCACAGACCAGAATACAGGCCAAAAGAGCAGTGACCACACCTCTCCTTAGATCATGCCACCTTGGAAGAACTGAAAACTTACAGGGCCTTGGAATTTGGGACAGTGGTATGGAGCAGAGTCAAACTTTAACATAAAGTTAAAAGTAAAAAAAAAAAATAGGTGGGGGCAAAATGAGCAAGCAACAACAAAAAAAGAACCTGACTGTAGAAAATCATTATGGTGACAGGGAAGATCAAAATTCAAATTCAGAAAAAGACAACAAAGACAAAACAGTTACATCCAAAGCCGTAAAGACAAATGTGAATTGGTCTCAGGTCTCAAAAGAATTCCTGGAAGAGCTCAAAAAGTATTTTAAAAACAGAATAAAAGAGGTAGAGGAAAAATTGGGGGGAAATGAGAATGGTGCAAGAAAATCATGAAAAAGTGTCAATAACTTTGTAAAGAAAAAAAGAAATGGAAAAATGTACAAAAATTCACTGAAGAAAGCAACTTCTTAAAAAAGTAGAATTGACCAAATGGAAAAGGAGGTACAAAGATTCACTGAAGAAAATAATTCCTTAAAATTAGAATTGGGCAAGTGGAATCTAATGGAAGCTAACTCCATGAGATATCAAGAAACAAACAAACAAAAATCAAAAGAATGAAAAAGTAGGAGAAAATGTGAACTTTCTCATTGGATAAACAACTAACCCAGAAAATAAGATCCAGGAGAGATAATTATTAGAAGGCTATGATTGAAAAAAGAACCTAGATAGCATGTTTCAAGAAACTGTCAAGAAAAACTGTCCTAATATCCTAAAACCAGAGGGTAATAGAAATGAATAGAAAGAATCTCCCAAACATCTCTTGAAAGAGATCCCAAAATGAAAACTCCCAGGAATATTATAGCTAAATTTCAGAGTTCTCAGGTCAAGAAGAAAATATTACAAGCAGCCAGAAAGAAACATTCAAATATCATGGAGCCATAGTAAGGATTACATAGGATTTAACAGCTTCTACATTAAAGCATCAGAGGCTATGGAAAATGATATTCCAAAGGGCAAAGGAACTAGGATTACAATCTAGAATCACCTACCCAGCAAAACTGAGTACAGTAATCCCTTCTACATCATTACTTTCCTCATCATGGTTTCTATGTATTCCATAAAAAATTAAATGGGAATTCTTTGGGAGTTTTGCAGAAACCATAGATAACATGCAAAGGACTACAGGCAACACAGAGCCTATAACTAAATATTTAACCCAAATTTTACAATACAGTACTGTAAACACCCCATAAACGAAAAAGAAAAAATTTGGACTTCTTCTTTGGTGCAAAGGGAGAGCGAAAAAAATCTATGCGGATTTTCCAGATTGAGTAGGTGCTGCACCCCTAACCCTCATGATGTGGAAGGGACAACTGTAAAATCCTTCAGGGAAAAGCCAGTTATCTAATGAAATAGAGGATTTTCAAGCATTCTTGATGAAAAGACCAGGGCAGAATAGAAAATTTGACATTCAAATATAAGACTCAAGAGAAGTAGAAAAAGGTAAACAGGAAAGAGAAATCAGAAAGGATTCAATAAGATTAAACTGTTTACATTTCTAAATGCAAAGATGATACTTGTAATTCCTATGAGCTTTAACAGTATTAGAGCAGTTAGAAAGATTTCTTCTACATAGGCAGAGGGCATGAGTGTAAATTGACTATGGTTGGATGATTTCTTTTTTTTTTTAAATTAAATTATTTTATTTGTTTTTGGTGTTCGACAATCATTTCTATATATCTTAGATATTTTTCCCCTCCCTCCCCCTGATTCCCTCCTTCCTCCTCACTCCCTCCCTGAGACAGTGTACAATCTTATATAGGTTCTACATGTACATTCCTATTAAATACATGTTGCATAGAAGAATTAAAATGAATGGGAGAAACCATAAAACAAAACAAAACATAATACAAAAGAAAATGGTCTGTTTCTATCTGCAATCCAATTCCATAATTTTTTCTCTGGATGTGGAAGGAGTTTTGCCTCAAGAGTCCAATGGAAATTTTTTAAGTTCATGCATTGCAATGAAAAAATAAGTCCATCAGAAAAATTCCTCGCACACTGTGGTTATTGCTGTGTACAAAGTTCTCTTGGTTCTGCTTCTTTCATTCAGCATCAGTTCATGTAACTCTTTCCAGGCTTCTCTGAAGTCTTCCTGCTCAGTGTTTCTCATAGCACAATAGTATTCCATTACATTCATATACCACAACTTGTTCAGCCATTCCCCAATTGATGGGCATCCCCTTGATTTCCAGTTTTTGGCCACCACAAAGAGAGCTGCTATAAATATTTTTGTACATGTGGGACTCTTTCCCATTTTTATGATCTCTTTGGGACAGAGTCCCAGAAGCGATATTGCTGGGTCAGAGGGTATGCACATATTTGTAGCCCTTTGGGCATAGTTCCAAATTGCTTTCCAGAATGGCTGGATCAGCTCACAGCTGGTGGGATGATTTCTTTAAAAAATAAAATTATGGGGCAAGAAAGAGGGATGGACTGGGAGAAAGGGGAAGAGAGAGGTAGAAGGTTAAATCATTTCACATAAAAGATGCATGGAAGAGCTTTTACAGTGAAGGGGAAGATAGGGGAGTCGTAGGCAATGTTCAAACCTTCCACTCATCAGAATTGGCTCAAAGAGTGAATAACATACACACTCAGCTGGGTATAAAAATCTATCTTACCCTACAGGGAAATAGAAGGGGAAGAGGATAAGAAAAAGGGTGGGGATGATAGAAGGCTGGGCAGGTCGGGGGAGGCAGTGGTCAGAAGCAAAACAATTTTGAGGAGGGAGAAAGATAAACAGGAGGAAAAAGGTATGCAGGGAAATACACAGTAATCATAAATGGGAACAGCAAGTTTCTCTGATAAAAGTTTCAATTCTTAAATGTTTAGAGAACTGAGTAAAATTTATAAGAACACAAGCCATAGAAGAAGAAATCAAAGCTATCTATAGTCATATGAGAAAAATGTTCTAAATCACTATTGACTGAAGAAATGCAAATTAAAACAACATTGTGGTACCACTTCATACCTATCAGATTAGCTAATATGACAGAAAAGGAAAATTATAGATGTTGGAAGGGAGGTGGGAAAACCACAACACTAATGTACTGTTGGTGGAGTTGTGAACTGATCCAACCATTCTGGAGAACAATTTGGAACAGTGCTAAAAGGATAATAAAATTGTGCGCACTTTTTGTCTCAGCAATACCACCACTAAGTATGCAACCCAAAGAATTTTTTTTAAAAAGGAAAAAGATCTGTATGTACTCAAATATTTATAGTGGCAAAAAATTGAGAACTGAAGGAATGCCCATCAATTGGGGAATGGCTGAACAAGCTGGGGTATGTGATTGTGATGGAAGACTATTGTGCTACAAGAAATGATGAACAGGAGGGCTTCAGAAAAACTGGAAAGACTTAAAGACTCAAAATTTCAAAAAGTGAACATTAAGAATTGTTTTTACATGTAATTGGGGAACATATTTAAAATATTAAAAAAAAAAAGTTTGATAAGTGAGCTGTTACCTCCTGTTGACCACAGCCAGATCTCTAAGTAATTTCCTGGACATTTCCAAACTATTCCAACTCCCAGGTACCCTCCCACAGCTTCTAGCTCCTTTATGTGTTGTCTTTCCCCATGAGAATATAAGCTCCTTGAGGGTAGTGAAGGTCTTGCTTTCTTGTCTTTACATCTAAGGCACTTAGCTCAGTGCTTGGCATATAACGAATGCATAAAATAATTGCCTGATCATCCTTATCATTATCAGGATCTAAAGACCAGAAATGGGAAGCTAGGCCTCTTCCAGAAGTACAGAGTTGGCACAAGCCCCCATCAAGCCCCTGGCTCAATCCTCCCCATCCTCCAGCTCCCTGGCCCCAGTCACCTCTTTCCCGCCACTCCCAGGACTCACATCATTGCTGATGGTGGAGTCTCTGTGGATGAGGCGCTGGACATGGCTGTCAATGCTGCTGCCCGAGGAGAACTTGGTGAGTGTGGCTGGATGAGCTTCCCGCTCCCGCTGCCGGACCACCACCTCACAGGCCTTCCACTCTGCCAGTACCCGCTGGTATCGGGATGCTACAGCTTCATCCACCTGGACTTGGGGAATTCCCAGTGTTGTGATGAGGAGTTGGCACAAAGCCCCTTTCCCTGGAATCAGCTGTTCCCACTCACCTGGGTACCAGGTCCATACCCAACCCTACCCCCCGCCCCAGGATGATCAACTCCCCAGGTCTGAGAGTCTAGGAAAAAGGTAGGACTGGAGCAGCCTCAGCATAGACTAAAGGTTTCAAGCTGGTTGAGGGACTAGCACCAAGGTCACCCAGATGGAAGCAGCCCTGGGGTTGAGCCCTAGTCCTCCATTTCTTTTACTTTGACAGAGTTGGTTCTGAAGCCACCATTTCTGGGAGGCTGACATCATCTGGAAAACTGGGACCCCCAAACCTTGCCTGATTGGGGATCCTTTCCTGCCTCATTGCCCTGGAAGCCATATTTTTTCACCTGTTCCATCTCCTTCTTGCTCATGCCAAACTTGTAGTGTCCAAGCAGGAAGGGCCAGACATCCTTTCGGATCTCATGTTCCACACCCCCATAGTACACTCTCCTCAGAAGCTCCAGCTCCTTGTAGTTCTGAGTGTCAGGGAAGGGAGAGGAAGGGAGGGAAGAGGAAAAGGAAAGGAGAAGAGAAAAAAAGGAGAGAAGAGAAAGAAGGGAGGAATATGAGGGGGAACGCAAAGAAAGAAAAGGAGAAGAAAGGGGAGGGAGGAGAGAATAGAGGAGGAGAGAGTAGAAGAGGAGAGAAAAGGGGAGAGGAGGGGAAGAAAGAAGAGGTTGGGAGAGGAATGGAGAGGAGAGAGGATGAGGGGGAAAGAAAGAGACTCCACTGAACCTCAGATTTCTCCTTTGGGATGGAACCCAGCCAGCAAGTTCCACCTACCTGATGAGTGGGCAGGGCAAGGCAACACACACCTCACCCACCCAGGCCCAGGAGGTTCCAGCATCTGCACAGCTAAGGCCTAACTACTGGAGCCAAAAGCTCTTTTAACAGATCTGAGAAGTGGAAAGGCCCTTGGATCATCTCATCAAATCCTATTATTTGGCAGAAGAAGAAACTACAGGCCAGGGGGAAAGAAACAACTTGTCTAAGGTCACACAGAGAGTGAGTGGCAGAACTGGGATCAGAGTTAAGGCCATGTCTCCTAGGAAAGGTGGCACAGCCAGACCACTGGACTTCTCAGAAGACTGGCATTCAAAGCCTGGTTCCTGCATGTCCTAGTTATGTTTGTGGACAATTTATCTGTGTGCCTTGGTTTCCTAAACTGTAGAATGGGGCTAAAAATAGAGTGCCTACTTCAGAGGTCTACTGGGCTAGAGATGGAGGAGGCTCTCTCTATTCTATCATTATTGTCCAAGGCCAGTTGATGGTCAAGTGATTTGGGATTACTTTTCATGCTTCAGTCTCCCCATTCTATCTTGGCCATTCTTCCCAGACTGGGCAGCTTGCCTCCAAGCAAGCTGTTCTCTTACCCTCACCTCCTGGGCACTACCCACTAACCCTTTGTGTCTCCTCCCTGCCCCCCACCACCCAGAACCCTTCCCAAACCTTCTTATCTTTCTGGTATTTGCTCCACACATCCTTGGTGAGCCCTCCTGAAGCTCCCTGAGGCCGGTCAGGTGGGATGATATTATGATGTACCAAGGCTGACAGGTGGGTCCTGACAGTGGACAGGTGTCGGCAGTATGCCAGCCCTGGTGGGGAGGAGAGGGAGGAGACTTAAAATTGACACCTCCCAGTAGGTGGCTCCACAGCCGAGGAGTGGGAGACAGTATTCCCCAGGGCAGCCTCCCCTCACTCCTCACCCCCTCACCCCTCCCATCTCACTCACATCCATAGAAAGCCCTAGACATGATCTGTCTCTTCATGTTCTCACACAGCAATCTCAGGGGCATTCTGGGGAAGAGAGAGCCACAACTCAGTGGAAATAGTCAGGGCAAGGCCCTGAGACCAGTTGCTACAGTTGGGAAACCACTCCCCCCTCCTAACTCCCATGCAAACCTCAGGGAAAGATTGTGGAGCCATGGAAAGGACACTAGACCTTGTAGTCAGGAGGCTTGGGTTCAAGTCCTGCGTCCTGCAACTGGGGGAGCACCACCTGAAATCTGTCTGGTCGGGGTCAAGGTTTGCTCAGTCACCCTGGGCAGCACACTTCCCTCAGCCTCTCCTACCTGTTCCCTCTCCTTCTTATTGGGTGACTTTGGGCCAGTCACTTCCCTGGGCCTCAGTTTGTTTCTCTGTAAAAGGTGAGGGGTGGGACTGGATCTCTAAGGTCACTTTTAGTCCTGGAAGGTCGACTCTGGGAAATCAAGATACATTCTCCTGCTACTCATCTTGTGAGGTCCCTGAGAAGGAGGACTGGCTTTAAGGGCTTCCAGGAGTGTGGTCTTACTCCCCTGGTGCTAAATGAGGGTAAGAGACCTCCCAGAATCCTTTTCTAACTCTCTTGAGCCTCTTGCTCTTATAGTCTGTCTTTTCCCAATATTTGAGGCAGAGATGGTTCACCTGCCTCTCATAAATAAAACTGGGAAATATGCAGGACAGGTAAGAAAACCATGCTTCATCTTTCCCAATCTAATCCTCATGACCTGGTCACCAGTGGAGGGCAGCCTTGACAATGAGTGGACCATCAATCAGTAGGGATCTATTAAGCAGGTACTATATATGCTAGGCACTGTACTATAAACACTATTCCCTCTGAGGCCCTTAGCCTTTAACTTAGATTCAGGATTCGGGAGCTTCAGACAGCAGGAAGGGGATTCTGGTCAATAACCCCAAGGGTCAACATAGAGAGGGCTAAGATTTATAGAGATCTAGACAAGAGCACTCAAGCCATGACTATGCCCATACACTACTTCAAGATCTTCTGGGTATGACAGCCATACCTTATGTCTCCTGGCCAAATACGGTGGGACATTTAGCAGCAGAGGTCCAGAAAAACACAAACAGAGACTAGAATCATACACAGACACATTCACACCCACAAGGAAGTAAACATGGAGACAGACACAGAGACACTGGTGGGGTGTTGTAGGGGTAAAGAGGATTGGGTCAGAGCTTAGGAATTCTCCTGGCTAACTTAGGGAGGTGATGACCTCAAGCAAGTCACCATTTTTTTTAAGCCTTGGTTTCTCCACCTATAAAATGGGTACAATAATGCTGTAGAAGAAAAAGTACTGAATTTAGAGGCAGAGGAATCAGGTTTGATTTGTTTCTGCTACTTACTCCCTACTTGATTTTAGGCAAGTTTTTTAAATTTCTGTGGGACTCAGTTTCCCTATCTGTAAAATAAACAGATCTAAAAGTCTCTTCGGTTCTTAAGCTATGATAAAAAATGAAAAAGATTTTACTTGGACAAGAAGAAACTTAGGGGGAAGAGGATAACTGTCTTCAGATATTAGAAGGGTGTTGCAAAACAAAGGGAGTAGACTGTGAAGCTTGGTCCCAGAGGGGCAATGGGTAGAAGTGGTAAAGGTAAATTGAAGTTTGACATCAGCCTAGTCAATTTTTTTTAATGGCACCTGGGATTTCAGCACAATAGGAGTTTCTGGCAAGGCTCGGAACAGAAAGAAGAAACTTCCTACACTAATGCAAACCTCTTCATTTTCTAGTCTTAGACAATTACCAGAGATGAGACTTGAACCTTCATGTTCTTGACTGGGAGGCCATTTCTCTATCCATTACCCTATGCTGCTTCTTGCTTGGCCAGAACAGAAGGCAAAAACCAACATTTTTTTTTTCTGCAGACAGATATAATAATAAAACCAAGATGAGAACTAGGAGAGTGGGGAATTTTGCCTCCTTACCTTAGCTTTTGTTTGGGTTTAAATTCTTTTGGGTAGCCTTGTGAAAAGGATCTTGAGACTAAATAGGATATCTGGTATATCCAACACAGCTGCCATGTTTTTGGGGGGTGGCATGGTCCTTAGAAATGTACTGCCCAAGGAGCACAGGATTCCCATATTGAGTTAAATAGTAATTACAAGGACTTTCTAACCATAAGTCAGATAGCTGTCTGGTTCCCGGGTGAGTGAAATTGGCTTAGCTCCCGAGAGAATTTCCTAACAATTAGAGCTATCCCAGAGTAGAATGGATTGCCTCAGAAAATAATGGGGTTCCTCCTCATTGGAACATTTTAAGCAAACACTATGCATGACCCTTTGCCAGGATGTTGTAGAGGGAAATCTTGTTCAAGTATCGATTAGACCAGAAAACTCTTCCAATGCAGAGATTTTGTGATTGTGTGATCCTCTAACCTATCCTACCTACCAAAAGTGATTTGGATGTTTTGTATTCCAAAAACAAATAAACCTAACTGACAACCCAAATCCACTTCCAGATTCCTAGCAAGCAGTCTTGTGCTGGTTTATAGTTATAATTATTCTCTGTATACTTCTCAGATTGGGAAAATAAAGTTGCATCAAAAATATAGACAAACCCACAGGAGAAAAGGAGATCAGAAAGGACTCTGAAGCAAACAATGCATTTTTTGTTATTTGGTTAAAGTTAATATACGCATTTTAAAATTGTTAATATTTTGGCATTTATGGCTTTTAACATTTGTCTTTGTTGATGTTATTTGGTTTATAATGAAGATTATGAAATTTCAAAAAGAGAACATTCAATTCCACAAATGTTTATTAACGTCCTACGTGCAAGGTGCAAGCTTTCAAAGAGCCTGTGAGAAGCACAATGCCAGGTATGTCTTACCTCACGCTTTGTACATAGCAGGTGCTCATCACACATTCACTGACTGGTCACATTGCGAGAAGCACAAAGACAGTGAAACAGAAATGGGCACGTACCCTCAGCTGGTCAGAGGCACACACAAATTCACAGAGAGCCATTTAAGGACACACACAGATGGAAGGACATCTAGGTGAGGATTAGACATTCCTTGGTTCCCCACCACCCCCACCCCAATAAGCTCATGCTTTTCTCAGTCCCCCAGCTGAGGTCCCACTCACCTGTCCTGCACACAGTTGCAGTAGTTGGGTGGGTTATAGGGTGAACCTCTGATAGAGCAGGAGAGACAGGAGCTGCGTCCAATTGGAGGCTCAAACTGCCAGGCTGGTGGGCTTGGCCCAAAGCCTTGCATTTCAATCATGTCCCCAGAATCTAGGAAAAGGAAATGAGTGATGGTCAGGGCTGTGAGCACAGCATCCCTCCCATGGTGCCCATATAAATAGGGCTGTGCCAGGCCTTGCTGCCGGGAGCTGCAGCTCAGATTCACCTCTTGGCAGAAGACTGGAGGCCTCGGGGGAGGGAAAGGGGGAGTCTCTGGCTAGAGGCCCAGAGGTAGGAAAGGTGAAGACAGAGGCTCTCCTCTTTTGCCAAGTGCATGTTTGCTTGTGCTCTTTTTATAGGATAAATACTCTGGGGGAGAGGGGGAGGGGGGGAGAGAGAGAGAGACAGAGAGAGAGAGAGAGAGAGAGAGAGAGGGAGAAGGAGAGGGAGGGGGAGGGGAAGGCAGAGAGAGGGAGGAAAGGACAGAAAAGTATCCACCTATCTCTTTGGGTTTCACTCTCTGAGAGTGGGGGAGGAGTAAAGACGGAATAGTTGGACCCTACAAAGACCACCTGGTGGCCTGGCCACTGGAGGATGATGTGCTTATGTCTCTTAATCTATGAGAGGAAGCTGTGGAGAGAGAGCCAGCCTTTGAATCAGGAAGACCTGGGTTCAAGTCTTGCCTCAGAGACACACTAACTTGCCAGGTGACCCTGTACAAGTCACTTACTTTCTCTGTGCCCCCAGCCAACTCTCAGTGACTAAAAATTAAGAGATTATCTGCATTGGTAAAAGGAGGTTCCCATTGGGAATGAAATCATGGGTTCGATCTAAAAATTAAAACTCCTGGACTAGAATGGAAGAAAGGAGGAAACTGGAGGGCTCTTGTTTTCCTAACATTCAACAGGACAAGGTCTCTTCCCTGACCCTCACCTGTCATTGGCGCTCATGTGGTTACCTGCCATGATGAAGGGATTGCTAATATAACTAGTTCTAAAGAAGGAAGGAAGGCTCTTTTCACCAACCCCTAACCCAGTCCCAGAAGTCAAGGCCGTGTCTCTTTTGGAGGAATTTCCAAGGTCATGGGGTTGGTTCTCTCCAGTCAGAATAGAAAGGAGAGGCCAGTACACTCTATTCAGGTTTGGGGGCTGCCTTTGGGCCATCATCTGGTTAGCAGAGGCAGGTAGGTGGATAGAGTGCTGGGCCTGAAGTCAGGAAGTATTCATAGTCAACCTCAGATTAGCTTCAAGACTTCAGGAAAGTCCCATAACCTCTGCCTCAGTTTCCTCAGCTACAAAATGAAGATAATAATAGTACCTGCCTTCCAGGATTGCTGTGAGGATCCAATGAGATAGGATTTATAAAGCACTTAGCATAGTGCCTGGTAAACAGTAGGCACTCTATAAATGCTGGCCACCTTGTACACAAAGCTTCTCCTGATCCCCCCAGCAGCCAGGGCCCTCCCTCCCAAAGCTCTGTCATATTCACTTTGGATACATGTCTTATTTTTAGGCATTGAGCAAGGTTTAGTGGATAAGAGCTGGCCTCAGAGCCAGGAGGATGAGTTCAAGACCCATCTCTCAGGGGACTGTGTGACTCTGGGCAAGTCACTTCTTCACCTCTCAGTGCTCCAGGCATCTCTCTTAGACATTACAGAGAGGATGCCAACCTGCATTGATTGAAGGAGTTTTCTCTTCTGGGAATTCCCTATGCCAATCATAGGTCCAGTTCCCATCCCCTCCCCTAAACATTCTGTAGATCCTTCCTTAGAATGTAAGGCCTCTGAGGGCAGGGACTGTATCATTTCTGATTTTGTATCTTTAGCTATTATTAGCACAGTGCCTAGCACATAGCAAATACTGAGTAATATTTGTTAACTGTTTTATTGCCCTTTTTAATCTGGAAGCCTCCAGATGGGCAAAGCCCTCTTGAGATCACTAGAAGGGCCCACCATTCTGCCACCCCAACATAGCTACTCCCCAGCTGCTGGTGGGTCTGCCTGCCTCAAGTCTTGTCCCACTGCAGTCCATTCTCCATTCAGTCACTAAAGCAAAGGTTCTACCATAGTGACCCCTTCCTAGTCAATAAACTATTGCCTATTGCCTCCGGAATCAAATGCAAAATGCTCCATTTGGCATTCTAAGATCTTCATAACTTAGCCCACTCCAACCTTGCCAATCTTCTTCCACCTTACTCCCTACATATATTTGTTATCCTGGTGACAAGGGCCCCCTGGTTGTTTCACAAACAAGCCCCTCTATCTCTCAGCTACAGGCTTTGTCTCTGCCCCTCCCCATGCCTGGAATGCTCTCCATCCTCTGCTCTGACTACCAATCTCCCTGACTTCCTTTAGGTCCCAAATAAAATCCTACTGCCTGCAGGAATCCTTCTTCAACCCCTCTTAATTTCAATGCCTTCACTGTGTTAATTATTTCTTATTTATCCTTTATATAGCTTGCTTTTTACGCATTTATTTGAGTGTCATCTCTCCCATTAGATTTTAAGCTCCTTGAGGGCAGGGATTATCTTTGACTTTTGTATCCCCAGAACTTACTATATGCTTGGCACACAGTAAATGCTTAATAAATGTTTATTGATTGATTAATAAGAGAGCAGACTTAGGCAGATATGTCTCCCCTCCAGAAACAGTGCTTGGGTTACAATTCACCCTTAAAGCATTCCTTCTAAGCTAAGCAGGGATAATGATGGTAGTGGGGGAGGGAAGGAGCACCACTTATAGGCCCAATAGCAAGAGAAGAAAGGGAGTAAGAGGGAAGATAATGGGAAGAAGGGTGAAGAAAAGGGAGGAGGAGAGGGGAAGAGAGAAGAAAGACTTGTGTGATGGGGCACTACTGGAAGAGATGGCCTCATCAATGGCTGTGAGTGGCCTCGCCTCTACAGAGTGGGTCCTCCCCATCCCTGGATGAGTTCAAGTGAAGGCTGGAGCATCTTGTGTCAAGGATGCCATAGAGGGGACAATCTTGGGTATTCTGGGTGGCACTAGCTGACCCCCATGATGCTGTCAATTCTGATTCCAGACAGTGGCTAGAGTGCTGGGCATGGAATTAGAGAAACGGGTACTTATTAGCTATGGAATGCTAGGCAAATCTCAGCCTCAGTTTCTACATCTGTAAAGTGGGGATAATCACAGCACCCACTACACAGGGTTGGTGAGAGGATCCAGTGAGATAACATGTATAGCGCTTTGTAAGGCAAGCCTTAAAGCGCTATATAAACGCTAACTCCTGCTATTGTTCCTAACACTATGGTTACTAATTACCCAATTATCTAATGTGTCACTCAGGATAACAGGGACAGAGTGAGCATGTGATAGCTTAGTCCCTGATATCTGATCTCTCTGTGCTTTGGGCAGTTTGAGGCTTGGAGGGGCTGAGATGGCAAAGATGCCTCCTGGCCCCACTGGCACCGTACCCCTCTGTCTGGGCTCCTGATCTTTGCGCAGCCAGGATCTCCAGAAAAAGCTGGCTCTTCAGCTCCATCAGGAGGCAAATTAAGGGAACAGACTTGGTGAGGATGAGCTGCGGCTCTGGATCAGGTGGAGGGGGGGGGGCTGGAGGGGTGCAAGCTGTACCCCCAAAAGAGAGGTCGGGATGGCAAGGGGGGAGAGTGAGGAAGGGCTGAGTCCAGTTCATGCACTCTGAAGCAGGAAGCAGACCCTCGACAGGTAGGAAGAGAGCCCTGGCTAACCAGCCAGCCAGTGAGATAGCAGGAAGCAGGGTCATAGGCAGGGCAAGTCGGGTAGGATCGGAGAAGGAGAGTAAGATGGATGCCAAACCAAGACATGCCCAGGCAGTAGGGCCCATCCAACAAAAGTCTCATGGAAAAATGCTCTTCACCTTAACTCTCCAGGAAGGAGCTGAGCAAGCCAGCAAGTGAATGTCCCATCTTGTTCTATTTTCGGAATCAACCTACTATACATAGCTCAAGCTCAAGAGGGACTAGACTCTCGGGGCCATCTCAGGGGCAGGGAGTTTGCTTTGTTAGATTTGGCTTCCTCCTCCAAGGATGAGGAAAAGTTGGGATGGTTGAACCCCACAGCCCCCAGGACTCCGAATGAAAGGCACCTGGTCTGGCCTAGAATTAGTGTGAACAGCAAGTCTGCTCTCAGGGGTTGTTAGGTGGAAGGGGAGAAGGAGAGGAAAGGGCTGGGGGTGAGGGGAGGGACAAGGGAGCTCTGGACACCCGCCACTTTATCCTCATGCACCAAAAGTCAAGCATGTTGCAGAACTCAGAAGCAAAGGCTAGCAAACGGGACACAACAGTGTTGTCATTGTGGACAAGAAGAATGGAAGCCCCCTGGGAACATGGGAAGCCCACCCCTCGCTCTCTTGTGCTAATCCTCTCAACTCCCTCCTACTTCTGGCCTAGCTCAGCTGCCAGCTACCCATTCCCAAGGAGCTGGGGGTAAGGGGTGTGGAATGTATGGTATATGTGTGTCTTTGTAGGTATAAAGGACAAACCTGCCCCCATACACAGTCCCTAAGTTTAGTGAGAGGTCTGCCTTCTCTCTTGGCCTGGGAACAGACAGGCTCCAGAGCTCCCAACTCAAAGGATGGATTCCAAGCCAGGTGAGGGAGCAGACCTTTTGAAAGCTCCTTCCAGCGGGGGATCTGCAGGGATCCTTGCCTCCATCTCTAGCCTTACTGTTCTTTCTCCTCCTGAGGAGGCGCCTCTTCTAAGCTCTTTGTAAAGCCCTGTAGCCTCTTAATCAGGACCCACCATACTTCTGCTAGCTCTGACCACAGAATTGATCCCTGTGGATCTTAGAGTAAGTAAAACAAAAAACCCACTAACCTTGCACCTGAAACTCACTCCATCTCTCAGCCTTCTCCTACCTTCAGGACCAGCCAGCCTTGGGGGGTAAGGAGATACTAGCCTGGCTTCCGAAAACAAGCACCAGCCCACAGGCCCAGGGCCTGAAAGAAACCAGGCTGGATGGGCAATGAGGAGCTAGAGATGGGGACGGGACCTCTGATCTCTCTCTCTCTCCCTACATGGATCACATCTTCTCTGCAGCTGAGCAGCTTAGAGGGCTGCCTACAACATTGAGAGACGGAATGATTGGCCCAGGAGCACACAGCCAGGATGGATTGGAAGTGGAAATTAGTCACAGATATTAGCTCTGAAGCTGGACCTTAGTAGAGCAAGTCCAACCTCCCCATTGTACAAATGAGGAAACTGAGGCCCAGAGAGCTAAGTGATTTGCCCAAGGACATGGGGAATGATGTCCAGGCAGGAGCCTTTGCAAAACCACTTTGCAGAACTGCTAATAAATAGGGTAATTAACATCAGAAATGGAACTCTGCTGGCCCCCCCAGTACTGCTTTCCCACTTCTTTTGGTTCCTATTAGAAGAGTCAGGGAGAAGCAGTGTGATGGGAGGGAGTTTCCTTATCTAGGAGTCCCCTATACCCATGAAAGCACAGCCCAATTCCTTTAATAATAGCTACCCTTTAGATAGTACCTACTATGTGCCAGGCACTGTGCTAAGCGCTTTACAGTTATCTCATTTGATCCCCACAACAACCCTGGGAGGTAGGTGCTATTATTATCCCCATTTTACAGATGAGAAAACTGAGGCAAACAGTGGTTAAAGTGACTTGCCCAAGTACATACAGTTAGTGGGTGTCTGGAGCCAAATTTGAGTTTTATCCACTGCACAACCTAGCTGCCTCTTACTGGCCCTTTCTGCCAACCCTCAGACTGGTAGAGTTGCTATCTTCTGACCTCTGATCCTTTAAGTTCCACGTCTGACACATATTGGCTGTGTGACCCTGGGCAAGTCACTCCTCTCACAGAGTCTCCAGGCCACTGCCAAAGGCAGAGAAGGATCAGGATCAGCATTGGTAAAAGGAATTTCCTCACTTGGGGATTTGCTAACACCAGTGAAAGAACAAGTCTAGCCTAAAAAAAAAATGAGACAAATAGAAAAGATGGGAAGATAGGTGAGGTGTGGCAAGACCTAAGTCACAGGTCAGGTCCTTGGGAGTAGGGCCTACATAACCCTGAGGCTTGGCCTCCACCGAAGGAATTAAGGCTTAGACCCCCTGGGTAGAAAATGGGAAAGGACCAGTTAGGGGTGGGGTTTAGAGAAGAAAAGGCCCATTTTTAGAGACCCTCTACTGAGCTACCAAGGCAGACTGAGCCCTGGGAATGGAGGGAAAGGAAGTCAGGCCCATCCAAGGGAAAGTGTGGCACAGCCAGAAGAGTACTACCTGAGAGTCAGAGGACCTGTGTTCTAATTCCAGTTCTGATGTTTACTACCCGTAGGACACCGGGCAAATAGCTTGAACTCTCTGAGCCTCAGTTTCCTCAATTGTAAAATGAAGAGGGTGGGCTAGTCAGTGTCTACCCAAGGTCCCTTTCAACTCTAAATCTATGATCCTATGCTCTCTAGCTGTCATCACCACCTTTGCCATGTGGCATAGTGCATATAGGAAGTCAGGAAGGCCCAAGTTCAAATCTAGCTTCAAGCACTTATTAGCTATGTGGTCCTGGCCGAGTCATTTAACCTCTTTCTGCCTCAGTTTCTTTGACTGTAAAATGAAGATAATAATAACTCCTGACTGCCAGGGCATTGTAGATATTTGTAAAGCACGTACACATTGCCTGGTACATAGAATATGTCTAATAAATCCTTCCTTCCTTCCTTCCTCCTTACCTCCTACTCTAGAATCCCCCACGATTCAGTTCAAGTGCCATCTCTTACACAAACCCTCTCCTGCCCTCCCAGCTTCTAGTGTCCCCCAATTATCTTGTATGCACTTTGCAGATTACGTATATTGTATGTTACATGATTATATTTCTTACACTAATACACAATATACATTGTATATCCAATATAATGCATTACATTATTATATTTCTTGTATCATATTATATACAACATACATTGTATATTACAGTGTTACATATATTGAATGTTACATTACTGTATTTCTTGTATTACACTAATATACAATGTATATTGTATACTTACATTATTGTGTTTATTATATCATTATATACAACGTACATCATATATTACAATATTATATATTGTATGTTACATTATTGTAGTACATTAATATACAATGAATATTGTATATTACACATACATTCTTTCCATATGTACATGTTTTCTCCCCAATAAAACATAAGCTCCCTGAGGGCAGGGAGGCTTCATTTTTGTCTCTCTATCCCCAGCATCCAGCATAGTTCAACACTTTTATTAAACCTAATCTATGTTTTCATTAGCCTGGAGCTCTCCCGGGGAGATACATCCTCTACCAATGCAGATAGCCTCCTCTGTTGCAAGAGAGAGTCTCAGAATCTTATAGTCTTCAAGGTTAAGTGATTAGCCTAGGGTCACACAGCTAAGTCCATGTCAGAAGCAGGACTGAACCCAGGTCTTCTTGGCTTTAAGGCCAGTTCTCTATTCCTTATGTCATGCTGCCTCACACAGCAGGTGCATAATAAATGCTTATTAACTGATGGGTTAACTCAGAGCCAATGAGCTAGGGATTCCCAAGCCTCTGGTGAAAGTCTGAAATCCACAATGACAGAAGCTCAGTGGTTTCAAAGTGTGTGCATGTGCACATGTGTGCGTATATATGTGTGTGTGGAAGTATGTGTGCATGTACACATATGTGTTGCATGTGCATATGTGTGTATTGGGGGAGAGGAGGGAGGAACACAAAGGAAAACAAAGAGAAGCTAAGCCAGAGCACTGCTTCCTGCTGTGCCATCTCTCCCACTGTCAGACATGTCTGCCTGCCTGATGGTTAGGGACCTACCCTAGGAGGATCCTTCCCCAGTTACTATCTAGTTATTGACCTATATGACCTTTGAGGTCCCTTCCAGCTTGAAAGCTATTATCTTGTAGGCCATGTATCCTCCTTATCTGTAAAATGAGGCAATGGGACTGGATAATACTTGTTTGTCTCTTCTAGCTTTAAATATATAATCCTATGATCTCACCTATGTGGTCTTGGGCAAATCACTTCCACCTCTGTGGGCCTCAGTTTCCTCCTCTGTCAAATGAGACCCTTGGACAAGGTGACTTCCCCCATTACTGACCAGGTAAAAGGTCAGAGAAATAATGGGCTGGATGAGGGGAAATGGAAGGAAAGGACTAAATGGAAGCAGCCATCATCTTGGTCCCAGACAAAGGAATGGACTGGAAATCTACATGGGCTTCCCAAAATGTGATGGACAGAGGGCTGAGTTTGAAGTTCTGAGATTTGAATGCAAATTTTGTCCCTGCCCAAATGATCAAGTAGCCATGCCCTTTCCCTTCTTGGGGACCCAATTTCCTTCTCTGAGATGAGATGGCCTCTGAGGTGGCTTCTGGTTCTAGATTTCTGATCCCTCCTACCACTGCCCCCCCCTCCCACTAGGCTTATCTTCCTCCCAGCTCTAGGCACAGTCCCTTCTGGCTGGGTGACAGGGAGCTGCCCACTCAATGCTATCATCCCTCCATCCCTCTTCCTGTCTTCTCTCTTCTTGCTGGACCCATCTACCCTTCCTTATTATCATGTTTCTGTCTCATGGCCTCTCTCTGCCTGACTCTCAGGGAGTCCAGTAATGCCAACACTGTTGCATGAGTCCCTATGCATAGCCAGTGAACCCGGTGGAGGGGGAGAATTAGGTCATGAGGGGGGGGGTCAGGGAGGGACGCGGGATAAAAACCTTTCATCAGATTGGGAGCTGTGAGGTTCCGCGAGCAGATCATTGACAGCATCGCGTGTAGTCTATCCTCCTCTTCCTCATCATCGTCCACCGAGGCCGCGCGGCTGGCAGCTAAGTGGTGGTAGTTAATAGTGACTGCTCAAAGAGAATAGTGAGAGAGGCTTGTGAGGGCCTGGCAGGGAGGGGCTCCAGGGAATGGTGTTCTCCTACACCCCCACTGAGGGGGAGGAGGAGGAGATGTGAGGGAGTTCACTCACTGAATTATTTTTGGTGGAGAGGAGGCATGGGAGTTTCAGCCCAGCTTTAATGGGGAGACCCTCCCCATCCAGGGACAGTGCAAGAGAGAGTCAATGTCTTGACTCTCTCCAGTGCAAAACTGGAGCTGGGGATGCCATAGGGGCAGGCCAGCGCTGCTCTGGGCAGTCTAGACATATAGCTACATGCTAGAAGGATAGTTGGGAGATAGAACACTGATCATACCACCAACTCTGGACTGGTTGGATTGCACTGGGCAAAGAATGCCCAGAGGACTGAAATCTGCAGACAAATACAATAGGGTTCAGATCCCTGCCAGCCACTTTAGCTAACCATTCAGATGTTATATCAGGGCTGCCCCCGAGGTGCATCTTGGGCTCCTGGTCCAAGCTCTAGGATACAACTAGAAGACAGAGAAGAGGGGGAGCAAAGACACCTGGAGAATTTATACACTGCCTCTATTGCTCAGGTTTAAATTCCAGACCTGCAAGCAAAATACACTTTCTGAAGAGGATCTCACCTTCTCATGTTGCACCCTGGGCTACCCTTCCTCCTACCTAGAGGTTAAGCAGCATGGCATCTTGAAAAGCAGGTTTGATGGGGGTCAGTTAATCTGGCTTTAGATTCTGCCAACAATCACTAGCTGGGTGACCCTGGGCAACCTCTCTAAGCCTCAGTTTCCTCTTCTGTAAAATGGGGACAATGCTATTTGTTCTAGTGCAGCAAGAGTGCTGGATTTGGCATCAGGAAAATCTGAGTTCAAATCCTGTCTCAGATACTCATTAGTTCATATATAAGCTTGGGCCGATCACTTAACCTTTCCCAGCTTCAGTTTCCTCAGTTGTAAATTGGGGATAATAATGGATCAGTTGAGATACCAGTTTTAAAATGCTTTGCAAACCTTAAAGCATTATGTAAAAGCTAACCATAATTTTCACTACTACTTGCCTTGAAAGGTAGCTATTAGGGGAGGGGGATGGAGAGGCCTCTGTAAACCTTGAAAGCCCCTAGAATTGTGAGCTACTGGGAGTCTGATTTGCTGTCTGGCTTCTTCCCTTTGCACAGTATAGTCTAAGGGACCCTAGAAAGGAATGGGCTGGGCTGGCAAGTAACAAATGATCTGGGATGGTAAATTCTAGGTTCTTCTCTGCAAGGTTGGTGGATCTGGATGAGAAAACAGATCTGCTCAGATCAGGAGCACCAGAACCAGCAACTGAATATTCAAATCACTGGAGCCTCTCTCTGACTAGGCTCCCCAAGGGTCCCCATATATCCATAATCCCCCGTGTGCAGGGACTGGGGGTAAGGTAGTTCTCCAGATTTAGATCCTTGTGGCAACTTCCTTCTTCTTGCTTTCATCCCTCCAGCCCAGCAAAAGGGCAAGTTCACCTGGTCCCTGTCCATTGTATCAGAGAGGCTCTCACCGGCAACTGAGTCACCACAGAGCAAGGGAGAGAAAGGCAGACCCTGGCCCACAGAGGTATGCAGAGGGCCAGAACCACCAAAGATGGGCACACACAGTCAGGGTCTGAAGGAGACTGGGAATTGGAATGAATGAGCAATTCTACATTCTCAGCCTCCCCTTCCGGCCCTGCTGCAGGGTCTGATTTTTCTCACATGCAGAGGGGAGGGGCAGCTTGAATTTTGAATCTGGATTGAAGGACCTGGCAACATTCTGGTCCTCCTGCATATTAACTGTATGGCCTTAGTGAAGTCACTCTCCCCTTCTCTGAGCCTCAGTTTCCCCTTGTATAAAAATGAGGGACTTCAATGATCCATGAGGTCTCTCTCATTTCTAAACCCATGAACCTCTGAGCCTGTCTGGTTGGAGGTGGTGCCTGTGTTCTAAAAAAAGCAACCTGAAGCACAGAAGGTAGAACAGAAATGGTCAAGTGGAAGAGGAAGACAGACACAAAGCACCAGTGGGGGCAGAAAGCTGTCCATGGAACCCGTCCATCTGGCTTTGAGCAGGTCTAAGCAAACAACCCTCAGCACCCTCCCTCCTGCCCACATCCTCGCCAGACAAGCCCTGGGCCTGGCTCCTCCTCCCCGACATGAGTGGGGGGGGGGCACTTACTGTGCTCATGCCTGTGGCCTGGGTAGATGATCCGGAACACATAGTCTGTGGCCCGCCCTTCATCCATCACTGTCTCCTCCAGATCCACAGAGCGCATGGTGCTGTTCCGCTTTCGCAATCTGGGGAAGACCTTCCCCTGTGGCAGGAGAGCAGTGCAGGTGGTCAGTGGCCCCTGCCCTTGAACGGTCCCTGGGCCTCCTCTTTGGGGTGCCAGGATGGACCCATCCCTCTCCCACAGCATCCTTGGCCTGAATTCAGTGAAGGAGGGAGGAAGGGAGGAAATTTGGCAGGGGTGAAAAGGGAATCCATCAACCACATAGATCTCTTCTCCTTTCCCCCCTCCTGTGCCCACCCAGGTTCCAATGAGATACCTTTCCCTGCTGGGACCAAAGTGGTGGCTCTAGCTGTCCCCGGGGCAGGAGCCCATTCTCCAGGCAGGACAGGAAGGACAGGAGGTGGCCTCCCTGGGGGAAGTGCAAAGGAGGCCTCTGGATGCCATCTTGGCTCACCAGCACTAGCGTTCCACCATTCTCTGCAAGAATGGAAGGACAGTGGGTGAAGGCCTAGGAGAATCCAAGGAAGGACTCTGCCTTCTGAGCTGAATAGTTGGCTCTTCAGCTCAGCTGGGCTATGTTCCCAGGGCCTGGGGACCAAGCTTGAAGACAAAATCTAGAGGTAAGTTGAAGAACTGACCCTGGAAGTTGCCAGCTCCCAGCTGCCACTACTCCTGACCTAATAACTGAAGGCCCAGAGGGAGGGGCAAAGAGATCTGAGGATGGTGTTGGAAAGCAGTTGGATCTGTGAAGTTGGTCTCCCTTTCTTTGCTCCTGTGCCTAGGGGCAGGGGGGAGGGATGTGGCTTACGCTGCTGGTGGCAGTGGATGCAGACAATCTGGCTGAGGGGGACAATCAGCGCATAGTCCCAGTACACGCTGCAAGGAAACAAGCTGAGAGTTATTGTCTCTGAGGGTCTCCTCTAGTCCTGCCCACTTTGTCCTTCCATCTTGATACCTGCTTAGCACCAAAGGCCAAGAGGTGAGTGTAACCAGCCATGTGCTGCTGCTATTGTCAATGCCTCCAAATCCTAGGTCTAGTAGCCCTGGCCACCAGGTATTGTGGAAATCTCTCAACCCCCCACCCCTGGCAATCAGGACCCTGGAGAGCACAAAACACTTTTCCCTGGGCCCTATCTCCCTCCAAACAGTAGCTGGGCTAGAGTCCCTACCTCTTCTCTAGCTCCGAGTCTCCCAGAGTTCCGTTCATGAGCTGGTTGGGGGTCCACTTCAGGGTCAAGCTCTCTGCAGACTGGTGCAAGGACAGATAGCCAGGGACAGCTTCCATATCTTCCTTCTATGGAGAGTAGAGAGCCCAAGGAAGGAGTAAGACCTGAGTATCAAAAAGGGAAGGGATGGTCTACAGTGTCAAATACTGCTGGAATTTCAAGGATGATGAGGACAGAAATAAGGTCACTGGGTTTGGCATTGATTCGGAGGTGTTAGTGGCTTTGTACCATAGAGATGCTCTTGTCAAGGGCTAAGCACAGAAGTCAGATTGGAAGAGACTGAGAACTAAATGGGTGGAAAAGAAGTGAGTAGAAATGGAGGGAAAAATCAAGGCAAAGAGAATGGTTGGGTCTTGGGTCAGAGGCAGAGAATGAGAGCAAGATATAGTGATTGATGGAGAGGAGATAGGAGAGGATAGGGTCATGGAGGTCATCTAGCGACCTTAGAAGTTATATAGTTACATAGTCCAATATCCTCATTTTATAAATAAGGAATCTGAGTGCAAGTCAAGTGACTTGTCCAAGGTCTCACAGGTAATGAAGTAGCAGAGCCTGGATGTGGAGCTAGAAACTCTTCAAATATCTCACATATCATCAATCTCTCTGCCTATTGGCTCCCCCACTTCTGACAAACATGCCCATGTCTCTTATCTTTCAGAAAAAACTCCTCATTTGATCCTTCCATTCACACTATTATCTTATCCCTCTTTTGCCCTTTGTGTATATAAACTCCTTACAAAGGCAATAGTTGCCTCTATTTCCTCTCCTCTTCCAACCTCTTCCATCCAAATTTTGATCTCATCATTCAAGTGCAACATCTCTCTCCAAACTTACCATTGGTCTCTAAATAGCCAAATCCAAGGCCTTTTCTCAGTCTCCTTGACCTCTCTGCAGCTTTCACATGATTGATTACCTTCTTCTCTTTAATACTCTTTTCTCTAGGTTTCTAGGACATCACTCACTCCTGGTTCTTCTCCTACCTATCAGACCCCTCCCCTCCCCTTTATCAGTTTCTCAGGATTCTGTCCTGGGTCTTTTCCTCTTCTTCCTCTATTCTATTTGGCTTGGTAAATTCATTAGCTCCCATGGATTTAATTATCTCCTCCATGCTGATAATTCTCAAATCTACCCATCCTGCTGACCTCCAGTCTCCCATGACCAACTGCCTTTCAGACATCACAAACTGGATGTCTGGTAGACATCTTATTATACTGAACACGTCCAAAACTGAACTTGTTATCTTTTCCATCTCTGCCAATTTCCCTGTTACTGTTGAGGGCCCAGTCCCTCAGGCTCTCAACCTAGGAGTCACCCTCAAGTGCTCACAATCTTTCACTGTCCCATTCAATCTGTTGCTAAAGTCTGTTGACTTTCTCTCCTCTGACACTGCCACCCCTCCAGTGCAGGCTCTTATCACCTCACACCTGAATTACTGCAGTAGTCTGCTGGTAGGTCTACCTGCCTCAAGTCTCTCCCCACTGTAATTGCTTTATTCAGCCAATAACACTATTTTCTAAAAGTCTGACCATGTCACCCTGTTACACAATAAATTTCATTGACTTCCTGTGCACCCAGGATCAAATATAGAAGTCTCTGGCATTCAAGGCCCTTCATAGCCTAGCCATCTCCTACCTTCCCAGTCTTCTTACATCTTACTCCCCTCCACATACTCTTTGACTTAGTGACACAGGCTTTCTGGTAGCTCCATAAACAAGACCCTCCATCTCTCAGTTCCAGGCATTTTCTCTGTCTCCCATACCTGCTTATCGCCACCTACTGGCTGCCCTGGCTTCCTTTAGGTCCCAACTAAAATCAGAGCCTTTTCCAACCTCTCTTAATTCTAATGTCTTTCCTCTCTTAATTATTTTACATGTGTGTGTGTACATATATACACATATATACGCACACATACATAATACTTGTACATAATTGTTTGCTTATTGTCTCTGCCATTAGATTTTGAATTCCTTGAGGGCAAGAACTGGTTTTTGTTTTGTTTTTTGTTTTTGCTTCTTGTTTTGTAACCACAGCACTATGTAATTGGCACATAGTAGGTACTTAATAAATACTTATTGACTGATCTAGCATCCTTTCCACTGGAAAAAAAAATAGCAAGGGTAGAGGTAAAAAGGAAAGTCTTGGTGAGGATAGGGATTATTCCATCATAGGCAGCTATGATGTACAATGGCTAGAGAGCACAGGGTCTGGAGTTAGGAAGCTCTGAGTTCAAATGTGACTTCAGACACTAGCTGTGTGACCCTGGGCAGGTCACTTAACCTCTGTTTGCCTTAGTTTCTTCATCGGCAAAAAGGCAGATAATAATAGCTCCTACCTCCCAGGGTTGTGAAGCTCAAATGAGATAATGATTGTAAAGCACTTAATACAATGCCTAGAATATAGTAAACATTATATAAATGTTAGCTATTATTATCTAAGACAGAAGGGAGGAGAAGTTGTGTAAGGACACAGAGAGGCTAAGAGGAGGAGAGCTGAGGGAGTTCATATCAGATGGCCTTAATTTTCTCAGTTAAATAGGAGACAAGATCATCTGCTGTGTGTGTGTGTGTGTGTGTGTGTGTGTGTGTGTGTGAGAGAGAGAGAGAGAGAGAGAGAGAGAGAGAGAGAGAGAGAGAGAGAGAGAGAGAGAGAGAGCGCTCTTATTTTTAGGATCTTACAAAAAAGAGAAAAAGTGATACTAAAAAATCAGTAAAATATTCACACTAAAATATTCAACCTTGAGGTCTCACTATAAGGCATGTGTCCTGAGGAGAACAAAGTCCCATATGTACCAAAATATTCATAGCCACAATTTTGTGGCAACAAAGAACTGGAAACAAAGTAGATGCCCATTGACTAGGCAAATGTTCAACACATGGGGGTACATAGGACCATAGATCAAAAGACTGGAAGGAAATTTTGAGGTTACCAAGTCCAACTCTCCCATTTTGCAGTTGGAGAAAACGACGCCCAGAGAGGTTAAGTGAGTTGTTCAAAGTTAAAAAAAAAAAAAGTGTCTGGGCTGAGATTTCAATCCTAGTTCTCTGCCTCTTTCCTCTACAACCTACTGCTGTAATGGAATATTATTGAGCCATTAAAAAGATAACTAAAGAATTCAGAGAAGCATGGGAAGACTTCTATTAACTGAAGCAAAGTGAAGCAAGCAGAATAAGTAGAACAGATAAGGTAGCTAGAACAATTTAAATGGAAAAACCAAAAAAATATAATTGAATGCTGGGTAATTGTGACTGAGAAACTCAGCCCTGGAAAAGTTAGGAAACACATACCTCTCTTCTTTGCAGAGGTGAGGGACCACAAATAGAAAATATTGCTTGTACTGTCAGACTCGGTTGATATATTGGTTTTGCCAAACTGCTTTTTTCCTTTTCCTTTTAAAAATTCTCTGTTTCAAGAGATGGTTGGTTCATAGGGGAGAAGAGATATATTTGCAATTGAAAGTGATGTGTTATATACATATATATATATATATATATATATATGAAATTACAACACAAAACTTTAAAAGGTCACCTACCCTGGACAAAGAAAAGTTTTTTTAAAAAATGAGAAATAAAACATTGTAAGAACCAAGAGAAGGCACATTTGCATATGAAATTACAGTTTACAAAGTGCTTTCCTTACAACAACCCAGCAAGCAGGTAATAACAATAACATATTTGTATAGCAAAGTCTTTTATATGCATATTCGATCTCCACAGCCCTGTGAGGTGGTTGTTATTATTATTTCAATTTTATTGTATTATCCCTATTTTGCAGATGAGGAAACTGAGACTCAAGAGGTTGACTGTCCAGTCACACAGCAAGCATGTACTCAGGGTGGGATACGCACCTAGGTCTTTCTGACTCTAAAGCCACCACCATTATGCCAAGCAGTTTCTCTTGAATAGGGCAAATAGTGTCACTCTTCATCTATAAAAAGAGGCAGTTAGACTAGATGCCCTCTAAGGTCCCTTCCATCCATGGTCCTATGACTCAGACCCTACAAAACTGAGGCTCAGAGATATAATTTCCACATAGTCACACGGCAAGTATTGGAGTGGGGATTTGAACTCAGTTCTTCTGACTCTAAATGCAACACTGTTTTTGGTATTGGGAGCAACACTTGGGAGTGGGGAACAGATTCAAAATCATTGAGCCAGGCAGTAAGTCAGTACTCCAGGGCAGAGAGACTTGGACTGCATGGGTCTGGTTGTCTCCTCTCCTATCACAGGAGGACTGCTGGGATGTGGGATCCTTCAGCTATGACTAGCCTGGTATCACCCACTCAGCACATTGTCCTCCCCGTTCTCCCTCATGTTCATACTGGCAAGCAGAGGCCAAGTCAGCCAATGGACCCACTGGGCAGGATGAATCACAGCATCTTGGGCTGGAGGAAGAAGAGGGTGAAGAATCCAAGATCTCTGCTTCAGGAAACTTGGAGGAAACACCAGCTCCGTTTCCTCCTGCCTGCCTGACTTCTCATGCCATCCAATATCAACATGCCAGCTGTTTAGCCTGCCAGCTGGCATTCACTCCTACCCTGGGCAGCCTGACTCTTAATTAGCTAGAGCAGATGGTTTCCCAGGGCTCTCTAGAGTTGTAATGGAAAAGTGTCAATTTTGGAGGCACAGGACCTGAGTTCAAATCCTCACTCTGACACTTGCTTCCTATATGATGACCTTGGACAAGTACTTAGCCTCTCTGGTCCTCAATCTCCTCCTCTGTAAAATGAAAGGATGGACCAGACGACCTCTAAGGTTCTTCCAGTTCCAGATCTGAGAAGTCTCTCCTTTCTCCCCACTCATTATTGCTTGAGTCTCCTAGGAAGGGATGCCTTGGGGAAATTTTAATGACTATTCTTTGCCCAGAGAAGAGTTAATAAACTATACCTCTTCATTGCAGAGATGGAAGATGCAGGGGACTATGGGTGGGAAATATTGCATATAGTATCAGATATGTTCAAATGTCCTTTTTTTGTTGAACTGCTCTTGTCTCTTTTTAAATTTGTATTATAAGGGATGGTCCATCAGACAAGAGAGGAATATATTTGGAAATGAAAGGGATGTGAGAGCAAAAAGCATCAATAAAAACAACATTTTGCAAAAATAAAAAGGATGATTCTTGATTCTAGGGTCCCTGGGGAGCAGGATCTAGGAGCAGAGAAGAGCACACAGGACCACACCCAGGGTGATCTCCAGAGCCCCAGCCACCTGCCCAGGCCTGTCTAGGGTCTGGGCTTTGGCCAAGGATTCCACCAGAAGGGACCTCCAGCAGCAGCAGTGACTCTCTCTGGATACAAGGCCATCCAAGGTTGTGGCCAAGGCTTTTCAGGTCCCTGACACATCCCTTCTCCATAAACGAGGCATCAGGGCCTTGAGAGCTCAGGATCTTTCCAAGGGAGCTCCAATCAGGATGATAGCCACCACCCCCCCATCTCCCATCCCCTCTACCCCCCTGCTGTGGGCAGCCAGGGTCTGGGCTCTCACCGGCTGTACTAGCACATTGTTTTTGCCATAGAGCAGGTGCGTTCGAGAATTCTGATGAAGGGACTCCACATATTCACGAGCTGAGGCTGCAAATCGGTCTTCAGAGGCACTCCCACTAGAATGCCGCTTTCGGACCTGCAGAGAGATACTCTGCTAGACATTCAGGCTCTGGTCCCTGAAGCCTCCTGGCCTGGGCATCCAGGGAGGGATGGCAGCAGCCCTGGAGACTTCCCTTTGTCCCTCCTTGGCTGGCACACTGGAGTCTTATGTCCTCCGAGGCTCCCCCTCCCCCAGCTCTTGGACAATCTATGCTCTGGCTCAGACATGACTTGGGCCTCCAACCCAACCCTAGAGTGGGGGGGCAGTACCCTGTGGGAAGAGCCCCACCTGCAGACAGAGATCCTTCCTCCTCTCTAGAGGCCTTTGGCCAGGTGGTGGAAGGGGAGAGGGACGTGGGATGGGAGAAGAGAGGAAACCTACTCCCAGGGCTGGACGTTTGGAGGGTGAGTCCTGGCGGCCGTGAGGGCCGCGGATGCGGTGCCTTTGGACCAGCTCGTCAGCGGAAGGGTCTGTCCAGTAGTGGTCTGCCGTCTTCAGCTTGGTGTACTCCAGAGCACAGGGACCCACTGTGGGGACAGGGACAGGTGGGATCCTGAAGACAATCCCTTGGAACAGGGGCAGGGGAAGCAAATCCCTCCCTGTCACCGGGGAGGCCCTGGCAGCACAGCCCTGCCCACTCCCCACTCACCTAAGAGAGAGGCAAGGATGGGGCCAAACACAGGGTCTGCCAGCAGCGCTTCCTTCTCATAGTATTTGCTGTTCAGAAGAGAGGGCCTGAGTGAGAACAGGACCTCTGCACAGGGCAGTGAGCACAGGACCTGCTTACGGTCTCCAAGGAGGCAAGTGTATTAAGGAGGGAGATGGGAAAGTGGAGCAGAGGGGGACAACATGGAATAATGGAGAGTGGGAGAGACAGGGGTCAAGAAGTCACCTCTGACACATCCCAGCTGGTGACCAGGGGCAATCGGTCAATCAACAGGCATCTATTAAGAGGCTACCCTGGGGTGACATACAGTTGATGAACAAGCATTTTAAAGTGCCCGCTACGTGTGTACCAGGCACTGTGCTAGGGATAAAAAACCAGAAATGAGACATGCCCTGCCCTCAAGGAGCATTTTAGCAGGCAAGGGGTTTGGTTTCCCTGAGCCTCAGTTTCTGCATCTGTAAAATAGGGATTGTAACACCCAGAATACAATTGCACAGGCTCTTTGTGAGGCTGAAAAGGAGTTTTTTTGTTTGTTTGTTTGTTTTAACCTTAAATTCCTGCGGAGGAAACTTCCTCCACACCAGTGCAGAGCAGTAGTAGAGAATTGGTTGGGGCACTTGCCCCAGCATCATACAACCAGTAGGCATTGCAGGCAGGGCCATTTAGGAGGCTATGCTGTGGGCAACTAGGCAGTGCTACAGTGCATAGAGCACTGGCTCTGGAGTCAGGAAGGCTCATCTCCCTGAGTTCAAATCCAGCCTCAGACACTTAGTGGCTGTGTGATCCTGGGCAAGTCACTTAACTCTGCTTGCCTCAGTTTCCTCATCTGTAAAATGAGCTGGAGAAGGAAATGGTGAATTGTTCCAGTACCTCTGCCAAGAAAACAACAAATGAGATCATGAAGAGTCAGACACAACTGAAACATGAACAACAAAAATGTTGGGGCCATAAGATCAAAAATGAAGCTGTCAGAGGCAGGACTCGAACCCAGGTTTTCTTGATTCCATGGCTGCTGGTTGTCTATTCACACTAAAAAACTGGCTTTCAATCATGATCGTGATCATAACACCAACTAACTTTTATATTACATTTTAAGATGGTATCTCATCTGATGCTCACAACAACCCTGTGAAGTATGTGTTATTATCTTCATTTTACAGAGGAGAAAATGAGGTTCTGAAAGGGCAGTGACTTGCTCAAGGTCACATAGCCAATAAGTATCTGAGGCAGGGTTTGACCCACAAGTCTTCCTGACTCCATAGCCAATAGTCTATCCCTTGCTTCACCCAGCTGTCTTTAAGAGAAGGGATATAAAAAGCACACCAAAAAAGTGAGACAGAAAGTGCACAGTACATATGCACCTAAAAATCCTAAGTCCTCTTAGGTTGTCATTTGATTAACAGCTATGGTTGGAGGGATTATTGAATCTGAAGGGAACCAGGAGAGCCCAGATCTAAATGGACCCAGGCCCAGCATCCATTGTTATCAGTACATGGGGAGAAGAGAGAGCAGGAGGAGGAGGAGGTAGAAGAGGAAGACAAGAAGGTAGATGAGAAAGAGAGGGGGAAGAGAGAAGAAAGAGAAGGTAGAAGAGGAGGAGAAGGTAGATGAGGAAGAAAAGAAAGAGAAAAGAGAAGGATGATAACTTTGATCGATTAGAGAATAAATGTAAAAAAAAGTGAATGTAAATAAATGTAAAACAATGTTTATGGATGAAAGTTTCAGGTCACAGGAACAGAGAAGGAGAGAGCGGCATGGGGGGGCAGCACTCACCTGCAGTTCTCCACAATATATTGCACAACTCTGTCTAGCACCTTCTCAATGAGGGCAGTTCGCACCCAAATGTGCCTCAGAGCCTGGGGGCTGAGGGTTGGGGGCTTCCCTCCAGTTGAGCCCTGTCTCCGAAGGGCCTCCTGGTTGCTTCCTGCTGACTTCCTGAGTGGAGGGAAATGGGGCCACTCAGGGACAAGAGCAAGTTTGGGAGGGGGCTCTCGGGAACAGCGGCCATAGACTTGTCCCATTGTCTGGGCTGTGTGAGAGGACATGACCAAGAGAGTGGACTTTGCAGTGGTCAAGGCTGGTAAAGGATTAGAAGCTGACGAGATCTTAGATTTAGAGCCCGTAAGGATCTTAGAAGTCAATGAGTCCAATTTCCAAGTGACTTGGTTCTGGTCCCCCGGGTAGAAGTGGCAGAGCTGGGACATGAATCTAGGCTCCAAATCCCATATCCTTGTCTCTGTCCCTGGCAGTCCCAGTGAAGTAATGAGTGACAATAAGGACAGCTTCCTTACAGCCACCTGGGCAATGGCAGATGACAGGTGGGACCAGCTGCCTTCCTAGAAGGGAGGTGGAAGTGAAAGCTGAAGGGAGGGGCATGGGGGTTGGCCTGGGACTCACTTGGTCTCCACCTGCTGCTGCAGCTCCTGGACCTTTCGGCAGACCTCTCCAGCTACCACACAGGTCTTCCCCACCTTGGTGAAGAGGGCAGCCATCTTGTCACTGCGCAGGAAACCTGCAGCCCGACGCCTCAGCTGATGCAGTAGGCAGGTCTCTACCACACCTGAGGAAGAGGGGGATGGGACCAAAAAACTCCTCCTCATCTCACATTACTCAAATGCCTTCTTAGAACCCCCTGTTTCATATGAAGAGGCAGCCCTTCTTGCCACCTCAAGCCCCTCTACATGCATAAATGATCCCATCCCACCAGACTTCTCCACCAGACTGACCCTTCAATCATTCCCATTCCCACTTAGCTTCAGTTACTCCCTGTCTACTGGCTGCTCCATACTGCCTCAGATATGCCCATGTCTCCCCCATCCTCAAAAAACCCTCACTCAACATGTTCCTCCCCACTGGCTATCATCTTATAGCTCTCCTTTTTGTGGCTAAACTCTCGGAAAATTACCGAGAATCAATGCTCTCACTTTGTTTCCTTTAACTCTGCATTCTGGCTTCATTCAAATTCATTCATTCATTCAAATGAAACTGCTCTATGAAATTATCAATGATCTCTTAGTTGCCAAATCCAATGGGTTTCTTTCAATTTTCATCCTTCTTGACCTCTCCACAGCCTTTGACACTGTTGATCACTCTCCTCCTTGGTACCATCTTCTCTCTAGGTTTTGGGGATACCACTCTCTCCTAGCTCTCCTACCTACCAGATTGTTCCTTCTGTCTCCTTTGTTAGATTTTTACCCAGGTGATATCTTCTAACCTTGGGTATCCCACAGGACTCTATCATGGGCTTTCTTTTCTTCTCCCTCTACACTACTTTACCTGATCTCATCAGCTCCCATAGATTCAATGATCATCTCTACACTAATGATTCTTATTTAGTCCTAACTTCTGTGACTACAGACTTGCATCTTCAGTTGCCTATTGGATATCTCAAACTGGATGTCTTATAAGTCAACATGTTCAGAATTGAACTCATTGTTTCCTCTTCTTCCCAAACTTTTCCCCCTTCTAAACTTCCCTATTAGTCTTGAGGTCACCACCATCTCTGTAGTTACTCAAGCTTGCAGGCTGGGCATCATTCTTGACTCCTTGACACGCACACACATACACATTCATTCTCTCTCTCTCCCACACATACACACACACACACACACACGCACGCATGCACGCATGCACACCCACCCATCCAATCTATTGCCAAGTGCTTTAGCTTCATACCATCTCTAGTATAGGCACCCTTCTCTCCTTTGACACTGCTGTCATGCTGGTAAAGTCTCTCTTCCCCTTACACCTATACTACTACAACAGCCCTTGGTTGATCTCCTTTCCTCAAGTCTTTCTCCATCCCATTCCATCATCTACTCAATTATCAAATTAATTTTCCTACAGCATAGGTCTGACCAAATCACCCTCCTATTTGATAAACCATAGTGGCTCCCTATCATTTCCAGGATCAAATATAAAACCCTTTGTTTGGCATTCAAAGCCTTCATAACCTGGGCCATTTCTACCTTTCCAGTTTTCATATGCAATATAATCTTCTGCTCCATTGCGAACTCTTTGATCCAGTGACACTGGCCTCCTTGCTATTCTGTACAACCATCTCTAGACTCCATGAACTTGTTTTTTGGAGGCAATCAGAGTTAACTAACTTTCCTAGGATCACATAGCTAGTAAGTATCTGGAGATGGATTTTAACTCAGGTTCTCCTAACTTTGGAGCCAGTGTTCTATCCACTCCACCTCCTAGCTGTTGCCATCCATGCGCTTTCCCTGACTATACTGGAATTCAATCAGTGTAATCCTTTCCATCCTCATTCTACTTCTTGGTTTCTTTCAAGTTCCAGCTAAAATCTCCCTTTCTACAAGAAGCCTTTCCTAATCCCTCTTAATGCGAGTGCCTTCCCTTTGTTGATTATCTCCTGTTTATCCTGTACATATCTTGTTTCTACATAGTTGTTTTCATGTTTTTTTCCCCATTAGACTGTGATTTCCTTAAGAAAAGGGACTATCTTTTGCCTTTCTTTGTATCCTAGTACTTAACACAGTGCCTGGCAAAAAGCAGATACTTAATAAATACTTTTTGACTGACTGACTGAAAGACGCACTCAGGATTTTTCTTCCCTTCTTCTAAGGACCAAGGACTTCCACCAGACCTATCCTAGGGGACAGAAGGAGGGGATGCCCATCCAGTGGGGAAAGGGGAATGAATGGCTGGACAAATTGTAGCATATTAATGTGATAACACTTACACAATAATAACAACATTGTAAGAATGAATAACTAAGAAAGCCTTAAGAATTCTAATCAATGAAATGATCAACCATGATTCCACAGGACTTACCATGAGACATGTCACTCACCTTTTAAGAGGTGATTGGCTCAAGATGCAGAATATCACATAGTATTTTGGACATAGCAAATGTGGGAATTTGTTTTCATGCATATTCATTACAAGGGCTTTATTTTGTTTTTTGTTTTTTCATTTTTTTTCCATGAGGAAGGTGGAAAGGTATGAAAATAAGTGCTGGTTAATTGAAAAAAAATTTTAAGAGGCAGGGAGGGGTGTTTTCACAGAATCTCACACTTGGAAGGGATCTCAGGGTCAAGTTGTCCAACCCACAACTGATCTGACCCAAAATGCTCTTGACATCATCCCAGACTAGTCCATTTTGCCCCATCCATCTTCTAGGTCATGGGCCTGTTTGTAGAATTCCAGTGGAAAGTCCATGAACCAACCCCCAGTCCATTTTCAGGTAGCTCCTATTGGTCTTGGGCATCAGGATAAATGGATTCAGAGCTGGAATGGAATCTGGAAGCCATTCATTCCAACCTTTATTATAGATCAGGAAACTGAGTCCCAGAAAGGTAAAACAATTTGCCCAGGTCATGTAGGTAGCAAGTGGAAGAGGTAGTATTTGAACCCAGTCCTCTGATACCAAATTCAGCATGCTTTCCACTGTACCATGGGTATCTCACTCTTGGACATATGCCCTACGCAGTCTGTTGTCTTCTCACAGCTCAGGAAAGAAAGAGCCTGGCAGAAATGCGTTTGTTTGGGGCCCTGCCCTCCTCTCTCTGCTTATGGGACCAAATCGTTCCATTTCTGCTCATGCCCTGTGGTAGGGTGGGCCCCCTCCACCTCCTTCACCTTCCTCCCACCAGTATATTCAGCTGGCATTTGGGGACGTGGGGGCAGGGAGTGCATGTGCAGAGCAGATCCGTCTCCTCTGTCTATCTGCATCCCCCAGGGAGGGGCAATATGATGGGCAGTGTCAGGACCAAGGGCACAGGGAGCAGCAGAAGCCAGTCAGGCTCCCAGGGGCCGTGGATACTGGGGTTGCTAAGGAACCAGGCTCTGGAGGAGCCATCCAATATTGATGGAGCTGATGCTGCGGTTATGAGGACTGACAACAGCTCTTCCATTATTGATGAACAGCAGCAGGGAGCAAAAGGAGGTTTCCAAGCCCTCTGGGGCTGTTTTTAAAGGGATGATTTAGGGGAAAGACTGAATCTCTCCCTCTAGACATAGCTTACCACAGCTTCAAAGAAATGGTGGACAGGCTAAGGGCCAGGTAGTGGAAGGACTGGGATTTTATCCACATTCATGGGGTCAAAGACTCATAGATTGTTAGATCCAAAAGGTTGGAGCTTAAGTCCAACCACCTCCTTTTACAAAGGAGTTCAAATCAGGTGAGTGACATGGGTGAGGTCCCATGGCTGGCTAGCATTAGGACCCGGACAACTCTGTGCCTGCCTTGGGATTCATCTGTATGTGATTGTGGGGTTTTATTCTGTCTATGAAGATTTGTGTTTATACACACATAGGTATCCATTGGTCTCTCTGTATTTTTACTGTATTTGTACGTGTGCCTTACAAATATGTATACATGAGCAAGTATTAGGGAGAAAGAGAGCCATAGCTTTAGAGATGGAAGAGACCACTAGTTCAACTCTATCATTCTACAGATGAGGAAATTGAGGCACGAAGAGCTCGAGTGACTTGCCTAAGGTCACACAAGTAATAAAGGGAATCATAGATTTAGTGTGTGAAGGGACATGAGGTCATCTAATCCAAACACTTCATTTTATAGAAGCAGAAACAAGAACTAAGTGGCTTTCCCAGGGACACACAAGAAAGTAAGTGACAGAGGAAGGATCTGAACCAAGGAGGGTTTTGTCTTCCCCCAGCTGTACTGATCCACTGCCATGAAGCCCCTGTGATGGGGCTGGAGGTCTGGGTAGCTCAGACTCAATGAAAGCCCTTCTCTGAGTCTCTGTCCAGCATAGCTTGAGCTAACACTGGCTTCCCACAGCCGCTCCCCAGACCTGGAGCAGTGGATGAAGGGGGCAGTGCTGAATACTGTCCTTGGCTGCCAGAGCCAAGGCAGGTGGCACCAATTTGCAACAAACACAGGGATGTGACTAATTGACAAGATAATGACTCATTAGTCTCCCCACCTTCCCCAGGGTGCAGACAAATGGCTAGAAAGGCAGGGCTGGAAAAATGGAGAACCAAGTGGCCTGGCTTCATCAGTGGCCCACTGAGCCCCACCCATTATGCAGGGATTGAGGGGGAAGCCATTATTCTCTGAAGGAGCCAGGCCTATGCCTGATCAATTGTTTCCAAGCTGAGAAGCAATTGTCTTCAAGGCTAGAACCACAATTTCCCCCTTTCTCCACCACCAGCCACATGTCCTTTAGGAAGATGGTGGCAAAGTGGGAGTTCTTCCTAAACCCATGTCTATTATTCTCTATCTTCCTCCATCACTATGACAACGCTGATTAAGAAAACAATAGTCTATGACTGCATCTTATATCCACCATCTTGTATGATCTTGGTGGAATAAGACCTGGGATTGGAGGCAGAGCTGCCACTTATTTCAAGTATGACCCTGGGCAAGTCACTTGATTACTCCTTGGGTCTCAGTTTCCTCCTCTGTAAAATGAGGAGGTTGGATTAGACAGCCTCTGAGCTTCCTCCTAGCTCTAGATCTAGAATCATATATATGATCTAGGATCTAGGTTCAAATCACAACTTTGCCATTAACAACCTGTAAGACCATGGAAGTTGAGCTAGATGATCTCCAAGTCCCTTCCCAGATCTAAGTCTTATGATATATCACCCTGTCTCCAGCACTTGAAGATGGACACTATCAGCATTATAAACCCCATTTCACAGATGGATAAACTGAGGTTTAGAGAGTAAAAACTCCTGGGTGCTTCCCTAGCATGGAGCTTCCTCACATCTCTGGGGTCATGAAAGGGATGCTATGGTCTGGGCTTCTTTGCATATGAGCTGTTTCTGTTGCCCTTTTAGAGCAGCTCTACCTGTCTGAGATTCCTTCTAGTATCCTTGCAGCAAATCCTGGGGTGAAGTCCCTTCTTTCCCCTCCCCTTCTTTGGTTATACCAGAGTTGGGAGGAGCTGACACTGATGCCAGGTCCCCTGCTCCTGTCATTTGGGGCAAAGTGTACACTAACTGCCTAATTAGAATCAACATCATTATTGGTCGTTAGAGGGGCCCAAAGGGGTTAGGCTGATGCAATAGGAATGGAGAACATGACCTGGTAATGACTCTCATCTCTGTCTCTCTCTTCTGGACTTGTTTTTCTACCTCCAGTCTCTCCCCTTATAATCCAATCCAGACAGTGCTGCCAGATTAATCATGTCCCTGCTCCAAACCTGACCAAGAGACAAAGCCCAGACTTCTTAGCTTGGTATCCAGCGCCCACCCTCTGGCCCCTGACCTCTCATTTCATTTTCTATTTCCCTCCGTAACCCCTTCTCATTGGACTAAGAGCTCTGTGAACTCACTCAAATGTCACCCAACTTCAGTTTGCTGCTTGGCTGATTTTTAAATTTTATCTTCTGTTATTTATCTATTTATCTTTCCCCTCTTAGGGCTTGATTTGCTGTTATATTGATTGTTGCTTTAGACTCAAGAAAGCAATGGAGGAAATGTTAATAATAAAACTTAAAAGTGTCATATGCATTTTTTTCTGGAGAGCTGCTTGTTAAACATTACCAGCATACCACTGGGCTCATGACACAAAAGAGGAAGAGGGAGGGGTGTGTGAAGAGAGGGAGAGGAAGAGAGAGAGGGGAGGGAGGAGGGGAGGGGGAGAGGGGGAGGGAGGGAGGGGGAGAGAGAGGGAGAGGGAAAGAGAGAGAGAGAGAGAGAAAGAGAGAGGGAGGGAGAGAGAGAGAGGGAGGGAGAAGGAGAGAATGAGAACAAGACATCTTTCATATTCTAGAGTGATTCATGGGTATAAACTTGTAATTTCTCAAAAAACTCTGTGCAGTGCTTTCTAGTTCTAACCTATGATCTCGTGACTTACCCTCCTCTTGCAAGACAATGGAAGCACAGTAGAAACAGTAACCTGACAGTGCTAAATTACTTAATTATGTTTCTTACAGTGCTTAACAAATGTTTATTGACTAAGTAAGGGATTCAGAGACAAGAGACTGACTCCTTACTGGGATTACTGCATTTAAGCACTAGTTGTGATACATTGTAGCTGTGTAGCCTTGGATAAACCAAGTCACTCCCTGAGCCTCATCTTATGATGAGGATGACAAACATTTGCACTACCTATCCGACAGGATTGTGATGAGGCAGGCACTTTATGAATCTTACAGTGGATTCTTACTCATTGCCCCCCAAGCATGCTACTTGAATTCCCACCTCCACACATTTGCTCAAGCTGTTCCCCTTGCTCAGAATGTCTGCTTCTCTCTCCTTGACTACAGTCCATTATTTTGGTGGGGGGCTCAAACCCCACCTCCTCTGGGAAGTCTTCCTTGACTACTCCAGCCCTTAGTGACCTCAAGCATTGTCTGCACTAATTCAAATTATAAAGCAAATGAGATCTGTCCTTCATGAATGTGGAGTGTAATCTTTCTGTCCAAAACCCTTCACCTGGGTCATTGATTCAGAGCTGGCATAGACCTACTGGTCTGGTGCTCTACATTTAGAGAAGGTGAACCTGAGACCCAAAGAGAATGTACATTCAAGACAAGTAGGGATCATTTTAGTATTTGCATCCCAGGTACCTAGCACAGTGCCTGATACACAGTTGTTATTGGTAAGTTGTTCAGTCTGATTTTTTGTGATCCCATTTGAGGTTTTCTTGGCAGAGATACTGGAATGGTTTGTCATTTTCTTCTCCAGTTCATTTTACAGATGAGGAAACTGAGGCAAGCAGGGTGAAGTGACTTGCCCAGGGTCGCCCAGCTAGTAAGTGTCTGAGGCTACATTTGAACTCAGGGAGATGAGTCTTCCTGACTCCAGGCCAGGTGCTTTGTGCACTATGGCGCCACTTAGCTGCTCTTGATACATAACAGAGTTAAGACAATACTTGGTTGTGAAAGGTCTGGAATGCAGTTAAGTAGCAAAGCTGAGATTTGAATTTTGGTGCCTGCTACCTTTGAGGTAGCTGGGCAAATCATTTAGCTTCCTCAAATATAAAATGGGGATCATAATAGAACCTACCTTGCAGGATTGTTGTGAGGATCGGGATCAGATAAGATATTTGTAAAGCAGGGGCTGGCACAGAGTAGGTTCTTTATAAATGCTTAATCCCTGTTCCCTGCCTATACTCTGGACTTTTTTTGGGGGGGAGGCGAGGGGAGGGAAAGGGAGACAGATCTACAATATTTTTGGTAAAGGCAACTTTCCATGATAAAACTCCCTCTGTTAATAATACCCTCTGCTCTTCAATTTCCAGTCAGCAGCTGTTTGGGGCACTAAGAGGTCAAGGGACTGGTCCAGGGTCATACATGGTCATATGACATGCTCAACTTGGACCTAGGTCTTCCTGACTCCAAGGCTGCCTCTCATGTTACCTTGTACTCTTACTAGCCTTTTGCGTGCTTGTCCCAAGTATATTCAGAGCTCTTGGGCTACCCTGTGGCCTTTCTACATCCAGCACATCCTACAGTAGGCACCCACTGAGTGTGTGCTGGGGCTGCTGGCTAACCACCAGAGGCTGGAGAAGTCTGTAAAGTCAGGTCACTGGTTGCCCAACTGGAGAAGTGGCATTATATAAACTGGAAGGTTTCATCTTCTTGGGATCTAGCTAAGTTTTCAGAGGGGAGGGCAGTGCTACCTGACTTTAGCATCTCCTAGCTCTGCTAGGTTGCTAGGTTAGTCATGTGGGCCAAACAGACTGGGTACATTTCATTTACATACCAATAATCCTAATTTCTAGGAAAGTTTTGAAGGTTGTCATCCTGTAATCTGATTTAGAGTAGAAGGACAGGGTCAAAGTTTGTGAAGAAATCAGTTCTAACCTTCCTCAGGAATTTACTAGCTATATGAGTCACTGAAACCTCTCTGTGCCTCAGTTTCCTTATCTGTAAAATGCATACATGACTGCACCTATAAAACTCTGAATCTAATGATGGGAGTGGGGAGAACTCACCCTGCCTTTGTCCCCTCTGACGCAGCTTGATGCTGAACCCTGCTCTTACCAGTTCTGTAGCAGACCAGACCTGCTGAGGTAGCCTTGGCTCAGTTCTCCAGCATAAGCTATCATCCAGCTCAATTTCAGGAGACAATGAGGGATGGGAGTCCCAATGCCCATACACCCTCAGATCTAGGAAGAAGGCTGACTTGGGCTAGGGGGGCAGTATAATATGGGATTCATGAAAGAATACATGACACATACTTGGCTCTTCTTGATCCTTGCCTATCTCCCCTTAAATTCCAGATTCCAGGGTCCTGAATTCAGATGTCCCAAGCCCCCTGGGACATTTATTAGCAGTCCCAAGGCAGCACTGTGGACTCCTCTCTCACCATGGGACCAGCTTTGGAGTAGAAGCTGGGGTACAGGCCTCCTTCCTCTTTTTGGAGAGATTGGATACTATGGGTGGGAATGTTGCATATACTATCCAATATTTGGTTGGGTTTACTGAATGGTTCTTCTTTGTTAATCTTTGTTATAAAGCTCACTGGTGAGGAGGGTGGAGAGGGATATATTTATAAATCAAGTTGATATACACATACAAGATATCAATGAAAACAAGATTGTAAAAAAATTGGGGGTTGAGGTAGAACCAGGGTACCCCAATCTTATCTTGGTATATAAGGACCCTATCTTGGGGTATCCCAGTCTAGGAAAACTGAGGAATGAGGCACAGAGACTCTGGTCTCTTATGGTATCTAGATGGCAGTCAGTACTCAAGCTCTGGGCTAGTAGGCTGTGGGTAAGAAGAATGGGCGTGTGGCCCTCTTTTGCTCCTGCCACCATCCCTGCTGCCTATGCTACAAGCCTACCCTTTGCTACCTCCAGACATCTGCCCCTCCCACCTGAGCCCCCTGGGGAAACGGGGCTGCTGTTGCTATACAGACTTTCAGCTGGCTAGCCAGCGCCAGGCATATGACTCTCCACTCTAGCTTGCTGAGGGGTGGGGAGGGACAGAGGAGACTGCTGGCTCCGTAAGTGTTCCAGCCCACAGAGATGGCACCACCTGCCATTGCATCTAGCACTCCTCAGGTATGGGGGCAGAGACCCACCAGCCAGTGATCCAGAGTCAGTACTGAGTTGCTGCAGAGCCAAGACTCCCTATTCTAACTCCCTACTGTTTGTCTCTTAACTGGAGCCAAAAGGATCATGTGTCAAGTAAAGAGAGCTGAAGGCTAACAGAGATTAGCACTGGGGAGGAGGACAGTGAGCCCTAGGATCCCCATCAGAGCTAACCTGGATTCTTCTAACACCCACTCTGTAGCAGAACACTCAGGGGCACCATGGTGAAACAGGAGAGAGAAGACTGAGTCTCATCTCATAGGCGAGATCCCTGGAACATCCCTCTCAATCTGAATTACCAAGGGGAGACCCATTGGGGAAGAAAAAAGATTACAGATTCAAAGAGCTAGAGCTAGAAGGGACTTTTAAAGGCCATCCAGTCCAGCCCCTCTCATTTTATAAGTGAAGAAACTGAGGCATCGAAGGGTTAAGTGACTTGCCCAGAGTCTCACAGGTAGTAAATGCCTCAGAAGTGGGATTTGAACCCAGGTTCTATGTTGTTGTTGTTCACGTATGTTTTTGAAGGAGACTGATGTCATTCTTTCTCATGAATTAGATTTAAATGAGGTAGAGCTACGAAGTCTACATCTCTGGCACCATAGGAGGAATTTGCTCTGGACCATTAGAATGAAAAAATGTTGGAAAGGAAAGATTAAGGGAGCAGGGTAAATTTCTGGAGATCACTCAGGCAAGATCTTGTCTGCCTTTCTTGACTGGAAGAGGGAAGGAATGACCTCTGGTGACCCAGTCAGGGCTTTGGACTCCACTCCTGGGAGAGTGTAGACATCTCTGCTCTGTTAGCTAGGGGGAGAACTGCAAAGGAGGTGGTAAGGGTCTTGTTCTAGATGTGGCCAAGGATGGAACAAAGCAGGAAGGGTCTCCCTTATTCCTTCCCTCCCTCCCACTGCCCTCCTCTGTTGTCCTGCTGGTTATTTCTGTGTTGGGAGCACAGAGCAGGGCTGCCTCCACGCAGAATGAGCATCTCTATGGTAACTGAGGTGCGTGCTCCCTGCTGGCTCCCAGCAGGGAAGCAGGCTTTCTGCTCCAGCTTTTGGGGGAATTTATCCCTGCTGGCTTATCCCAGAAGCCAGGAAACAACCTAGCTAGGCTTAGCTTGGGACAGGAGACCAATTCCTCCCCAAATTGTGGGAACTGGGATGGGGAAATGAAATCCATGATACACAATTTACTTCCTTTCTTGTCTCCCCCTGCTCCCCCCAACTCCCCAGATGCACAGCATTTCTCAAGGATGCAGTACAGAATCAGGAGACAGTCGAGTTCCCTTGTCTTGATCCATATATCAACAGGCTTTTATCTACCTCCTGGGCAGGTGGGGGCAGGGCAGGAAATGAGAACGCTTCCCAGCATGCTAAGATGATCACTCCAGACCATGGAAGCACAGAGCTCCGAGCTTCACATAGATTGCTTGGTAAATTGATTTTTTACTTGGTTCTTTGGCCAGCTCTGTGTGGGTATCATGAGACCAGAATTCTGTAGCGTGAGCTACTGATCTCTCCATGAGGAATCAGTTTCCTTAACTTTTCAGAATGCAGGTCCCAAACCCCCCAAGCTATGCAGACTTCATTTGCTCACCTTTGCCTTCTCCTTCCCCAAACTCTTCCCCAAACTCTTCCCCAATATTCCTTTCCTCTGGCTTGGGCAAAAGCAGCTCCAGCCCAGGCAGAGGGCCACTAAAGATAGCTGGTCAATGGGACACTTAGACCAACCAGACCTAGCTACAGAACCCTGACTGGCCATAGCTAAGCCCACCTGTCCTCACCTATTACCAGGGGTTGATCTTAGGGTGTAGAGCTAAGAGGGGGAACTTACCCGATGTCACACGGGTGACACTATAAAGGGACTTACTATTCATCTTGTCCAACCTTTTCATTTTATAGCTGTGTAAACTGTAGCTCAAAGACAGGCAATAACTCACCCACAGGAAGTCATAGATAGTGGCCTCTCCAGGTCAGCAGTGGAAAGGGTCTAGAGCATAGATGCTCTTTACTTTTGTGTGTGTCCTGGACCCCTGTGACAGTATCTGATAAAGCCTATGGACTTTTTCTTAGAATCACATTTTTAATTACATAAAATAAAATAGGATTGCAAAGGACATAAATTCTATAAAAATACAATTATCAAAATATTTTTTAAAAACCAGGTTCATAGGCCCCAGGTTAAGAATCTCTGATCTGTCATCTCACACTAAATTGTGGCATTCATTCTCATTTTAAACATCATCTCCTTCTAACTGGACAGTCCTTAGATCTAATCTGGATGGGTCACTCATCTCACCGAGACCCATGGGCTCAATAGAGTTAATACCACTTGCCAGGCCCTAGAGGCACAAAGACAAAAGTGAAATGGCCCCTGATCTCAAGGCTCCAGCTCCTTTCACTTATCACCACCAATACCAATGGACATTTATATGCTACAAAGGACTTTATAGACAATATCTCCTTTGAGCCTCCTAGCCCCAAGGAGTTATAACTATAGGTATTATCATCCCATTTTACAGATGAAGAATGGAGTCTCAGAGTCACATAGCTGGTAAAAATGAGGTTTAGGATTTGAACCTGATCCTACTTCCAGGGTTTTCCTAATTGTACTTCCAGTATCTAACCACTACTACCTAGGTGGATTCTCCTAGTTAGGATATAGCTTTAAGTCATTACCTCTTGTTCTGACCCCTTTCTGACTCCCTCTCCCCTTCATTGTCTTAGCAATGGGTTATTAGATCATAAATTTATAATTCACAAGGGATGTTAGAGCCCTTTTTATCAGTCCTAAGTCTATCATTATTATATATATTTTTTACAGATGAAGAAACAGGCTTTGGAAGGTGAAATGACTTATCCAAGGTAACACATGGGCTAAAACCAGAAAACCTGGTTCCTCTGAATTCAGAGGCATTAATATTTCTACTGAACTAGTGACACATATATAGACTTGCCGCCTGAGAGCTTACATACCCTAAATATTAATGGGACTGAACAGACAGAGAGGATGGACAGACAATATCATTACACAGAAACAAAAATAAAATAAAGAGTTAAGTATGGAACATCAACATGGAACAATGGAAAAGGGCCCTGGACACAGGAGATAGTTTATTCCTGGCTCTTTTGCTAATTTACTGGATGACAGGCTACTTTCTGTCTCTGGACCTGAGTGTCCTAACTTGTAAACTGAGATAGTTGGACCAGAAGGTCTGTGCTTCCAGCTCTAACATTTTATGATTTTATAATCATTTTGTGATTCCATATACATATATAATTCCACCATTAGGTTAAAAAAATCACTTGAAAGTTGACTAGGAGGCAATGTGCAAGCCTGCCAGATTAGGAATCAGAAAGGTCTTGGATTCTAATCTAAGGGCTGGCCCTTATTATCTGGCTGACCTTGGACTTCACCTCTCTGACCTTCTTCACCTGAGGAGCTCATCTGTAAAAGGAGAAAGGTTAGGCTAGAAGATCTCTGGGATCTCCTTCCAGGAATAGATAGGCTTCTGTGGTCCATAGGTAAGAGTTAATCCAAAGATTTAGCATGCTTATCAAGCCAGTCAATCGGGATCTTTTGTAGCCTCTTGCCCCAAAGGGACAATATAAAACCATGATAGAACCAAGGGTAATGCATATAAGTTGCCAAGAGCCAGAGTTAGGGTTGTTGTTCCTAACCATTGACCTTATCAAAGAATGGAGTGGACTTCATGGGAAGGTAGCAGTAGTTCCTGGCCTCACTAGAGGGTTCCAAGCAGAGGCTGGATGACTAGGATATAGTAGAAAGGATTCTTGTGAAATCCTGAGTTGCTCTAGGTGGGTCCTGAAGTCCCTGTGGTTCAATTAAACAGATATTTATTGATTAATGGATGAAATCTGCTCAACTGGCCTTTTCCCTCTCATTATCTTTATTCTTTGTTACAAAGGATAGCTCTCTGGATAGTGGAAGGAATATATTCTGAAATGAAAGTGATTTTAGGCAAAAACTATCCAACATAATTTTTTCTTAGCAAAGACAAAAAAAGGGAGATGGAAGAATTTCAGAGACTCGAAAGAAAGGCCAGCTATTGGGAAGGTTTGGTTGAACGGGAAAAGGCACTAAAAGGTAATGGGAGGATGCTGTTACGATGGGGTTAAAGATTTGGAGTTGGAAAGTATCATGGTACTACGTTGGTCAATCCCCTCAGATTATAGATGAGGAAATGGAAGCCCAAGGAAGGAGGGTGACTTGCCAGAAATCAGATGAAAGTAGTAATATGCAGGCTGTAGGAGGTACATTGAAATTTCTATTTGTTTTTTAATTGGTCTCCTTTGTCTAACATCTATGCTTTCATTGGTATAGGAAACTTGTGATATAAGAACTCTCTCTTCCAACACAGATCTAGCAACAAAATGAGAAATAGAGAATTATCTAGGGTATTGAGAAGTTAAGTGATTTGTCCATGGCCACACATCTAATATTAATTGGAGGTAGAATCTGAATCCAAGTCTTCCTTATGCCACTCCACTATGCCATGTGAATTCTCATAAGACACATTCTCTCTCTCCTTCCATATAATATATATGTATATATATATATATACACACACACATATGAGATAGATATATAATGATGCAGGATTACTTCATTGCCTAACATCCCACCCCACTCCCTTGAGCAGTGAGTTGACCTTCTTCCTTTTGCCAGCATGTTGGTCACTGGGCTAGTAGAAGAATATCATGACCTTCTTGGGGAGAGAAAAGGCTGAAATGTGGCAGGTGAGGAGTTGAAAGGGAGTCTGAGCTTTCAGGGGATCATAAATCTTTGGCTGTCCAGTTTTTATGAAGCCTGATGAAAGATGAAGGTCAACAGCAGCATCATTCCCCTTCTCCCACCCCCAACCCTTCTTCCCACAAATTTGTGTCTGAAACTTCCTGCATGATGAGGTAATCGTGTCTCCAGCAGCCCGCCCCCAGAAAGGCTGGGGAGGGACTGCCAGGCTGACTAGCTGCTGCTTCCTTTTCTCTAACTGCCACTTAGATGACTGGGAGCTGTCCAGGGTGCTAGTTTTTGGGCAGCCAGGGAAGTGGGACATTCTTTGCTGGAATACCCTAATCTCTCATTAACTCATCCATCCATCCATCTATCTGTCCATGTATTGATTGAACAACCATCATTAAACACCTACTAAGAGCCTACTAAGTATTGCGCTAGGTGTTGGGGGACAAAGTGCAAATTACTAGCAGAGCTAATTGTACTGATGTCATGCAATCAGGGGGCCTGGAGACTGTCACCCTCATATAGTATAGTGGAAAGGGCGCTGGTTCTAGAGTCAAAAAAAATCTGAGTTAAGGGACAGAGCCAAGATGGAAGAGTAGAGAGACAGAAAGAAATCTGGGTTAAAATCTGATTTTGAGATTTATTATTTGTGGGACCTAGGGCAGGTCACAAACTTCCTAGACCTCAGTTTGCTCATCTGTAAAACAAAGGGGTTGGATTAGATGGTCTCGAATGTCTCTTCCTACTCTAGATCTGGAAGCCTATGATTGGGCCATATGATTTTATGGAGAGGAAGAATTCTCTTTCTAGGTTCATTTTAAACTTAGAGCTATATGGGATTTAGAGTTCATCTAGTCTAGACTAGAATTTTTTTAAGATGCCAGAGCCTATGCTCTAGATGCCAGTAACTGTTTGAGGAGGAACAGGAAAGGAGCCTCCCATCTTCACTGGCCCTGGCTACTAGAGTGCTCTGAGATTACCAAATAAGCCCTATTATTTAAGGGGCAAGGGGCCTGAGAATAAGTCCTTTAAGAATAACATAGCTTGCACATGTACAAAAATATTTATAGCAGCTCTTTTTGTGGTGGCCAAGAATTGGAAATTGAGAAACTGAAGGGATGCCCATCAATGAGGGAATGGCTGAACAAGTTGTGGTATATGAATGGAATGAATACTATTGTTCCATAAGAAATGATAAGCAGGTGGACTTCAGAAAAGCCTGGATTTACATGAACTGATTCTGAGTGAAGAGAGCAAAACCAGGAGAACATTATACACAGTACAAAGCAGCACAGTAACAGCAACATTGTGTGATGATGACTTTGATAGATTTAACTCTTCTCAGCAATGCAAGGATCTAAGACAACTGCAAAAGACTCAAGATGGAAAATGCCATCCATATCCAGAGAAAGAACCATAGAATTTGAATGCAGATCAAAGCATACTATTTTCTCTTTTTTTGTTTCTTCTTTCTCATGGGTTTTCCCTTTTGTTCTAATTCTTCTTTACCACATGAATAACGTGGGAATGTGTTTAATATGATTGTACAGGTATAGCCTATATCAGACTGCATGCCATCTTGGGGAGGGGGGAGTGGGAGAAGAAAATTTAGAACTCAAAATCTCATAGAAGTGACTGTTGAAAACTAAAATGAATAAACGGAATTTTTAGAAAATAGAATAGCATGGCTTGGTGAGGAGCCAGGATAAGAATAGTCTTTGGCAGCCTCCATCCCATCTTGATCATCTCAATCTGATAATGGTAAAGGGCCTTGAGTCTTTGCCATACGAGAATTGTTGAGTGAACTACAGATGATTAGCTTGGAGGAGAGCTCAAAGTGGGGGTGGGGTGGGGGTGGAGAAGAACATGATAGTTATCTTCCAGTATTTTTAAGGCTGTTATACGAAAGGAAGAATTACACTTGACCTTCCTAGATGCCAGAGAATGGAACTGGAAGCCAGTAAGTGGAACTTCTGGGTCATTAGAGCCAGGAGGATGGGCTGCCTTGATAGACAGAGGGTTCTTCATGAAGGGTCTTCAAGCAGAGGTCAGATGGCTACATGTTGGGGACAGTGTAGTGAGGGTTGTTTTTTAGGTATGGACCGGACTAAGTATGACTGCATAGGTCCCTTCTGGCTCTGGCATTCTGGGATTTTGAGGAGTGAGATTCATGAGACATCCTGAAAATGTTTAATTCATCGAGGAGGGAAGGGAGAAAGGGTGGCCGAAAAGGAGGAAACTTCAACATGAGAAGGAATTCTTGTACAGAAAAGAGAGAAAGACTAAAAACATCCAGGAGCCCGAGTCTTCAAACATGAGGCAGTGACTTTGGCTTCTCAGCACAATTACCCAAGGTGGGATGCAAACCTTCCCTAGTACCTTCTTCTCTTTTTCATTTATTAGCATCTCCTTCCCATTCCCCAGAGCTGCTCTCTGCAGACCTTCCCTGTTAATGAAAGCTGCTTAGCAACAGGGAGCTGAATCATGAGACCCTGCTGCTGTTCCGACTTAGAGCCTGGGAGGACCCCTACCTCCCACTCCTGTGGAGGAGGGGCATAACTCCAGCCTGGGAGCAGTTCTAATCTTAACACATCCTGTGATCACGGGAGGGGCACTGGGATGGCCTATGGAGGGGGAACTGAGCAGCTCTGTCAAATAAAGACTTAGAACTAGAAGGGATCTTTAAAAAACATCTGGTCCAACATCCTCACTTTACAGATGAGGAAACTGAGGATCAGAGAGAAGTGACTTGTCCAATGTCACACAGGTAGTCTAGTAGCAAAGTCTGGATCTGAATCTGGGTGCTTTGTCTCTGCACCCAGGAAGCCACTCTGGGAAGAAGGGTTGCTGGAGTCTGAAGGCTGGGCATCACCAAGTGTCTGGGGTTTCTCTGCAGGTCTCTCAGCTTCCTCTCACAGTCCACTCACTCAAGGTTAAATTTTAGCAAAAATTTAAAAAATAAATTTTAGCAAAAAAAAATTTAGCAAGTCTGAACCCTTCCAGTGAAGGGGCTCCCTGAGCACCATGGAGAAGGCAGAATAGTTTTTGGGGAAGCTTTTGTCTTCTCCAATGATGCCTCATTGGTTTTTGGAGTTCCATGTGTTAGCTTTAGAGCTTGGCACACAGTAAGCATTTAATAAATGTTGGTTGATTGTTGGTATATATGTTTGTGAGCAATGGAATTTTAACTCTTGATAATTTGAGCCTGGAACCCTGACCTCATGGAATTAATTCCTAAAAGGCAAGAAAGGAGATAGTCTTGCATCCAGTTTGGGGATAGTGAGGCAGAAGATCCCTCTGGGTTGTCCCAGTTAGGAAGGTGAACATCCCTAGTGGTAGTACCATGAGCAGCACATGAGTGCATGTGCACGTGTGTACACACACACACGCACACATGCGCGCACACACACTCCTTCCTACACCACCATCCCTTCTTCCGCTGGCAAACAAAGCCTCCTTCTTCAAACAAACTATCTCTGAGCAAGAACCTGGCCACCTTCTCCAACCGGACAGACAGGTTCCAGAGCAACAAGACTGAACACACCCACAGTATAGCAGCTTACAGAATGTACACAGATTCCCTGGCTCCACTTGGAAGCCTCCTCTAAACTGCTAGGCACCCAGGCCTCATGCCCAACTACAGAGAGCCCTAACTGACCTTGGCTTCTGAAATCCACCTGGCTTCAACTGGTATAAATCTTTGCCCCAGGAATCCAGCTGCTTAGCCTTGATTAATTTTAGCCCTTGTTTTTTAGCTGACTTAGCCCTTTAGGATCAGATGCATGGGGGAAGTGTTACAAACAAGGAAGTGGGACAGAGGAGTGCTGTAGAGGGTGTCATTAAAAAAGTATGACTGGAGGGGAAGGGGGAGGGAAATGGGCTGGCCATGTAGTGGGAGTGGAGGATAATCAGCTGGATTGCTTGATATCTAGAGGATGGAATCAGGAAATCCTCATGTTGGGTAGTCTCTCAGTTATGGGATATGCACAAGAGTCAACCAGGGTGGGCTGCAATTTGCAATTCTGGAGAGAATACACACCTCGATAAGATCACAAATCCACCTGCAGCATTATTATGGTTCTTGGAATTTGAAAAGGCTACAAGCCAAGACCAAAATAGAGGGAGTATTGATGCACAATCTGTTTGCAGATGATTGTGCACTCAATGCAGCCTCTGAAGCTGAAATGTAACAATGTATGGATGAATTCTCTGCTGCCGGTACTAATTTTGGCCTAATAATCAACACCAAGAAAACATAGGTGCTCCACCAGGCAGCACCACACCACCCATACATGGAACTATGGGTTACAGCAAATGGAGAAGCTTTGCTGTGGATAAGTTCACTTACCTTGGCAGTATACTTTACAGGAATGTACACATACATGATGAGGTTGATGCCCGCATTGCCAGAGCTAGCTCAGTGTTTTAGAGATTTCAAAAGAAAGTGTGGGAGAGAAGAGGTATTAGACTGACTACCAAACTGAAGGTCTACAGAACAATTGTGCTGACCTCATTGTTGTATGCCTGTGAAACCTGGACAGTCTACCAGCGCCATGCCAGGAAACTGAATCACTTCCATTTGAATTGTCTTAGGAATATTCTGAAGATCACTTGGCAGAATAAGATACCAGACACTAAGGTCCTTTCTTGAACTAAACTGCCAGGCATTCAAACTCTGCTTCAGAGAGCGCAACTCCAATGGGCTGGCCACAATGCTCTAAAGCCAAATGTATACTTGCCAAAAAGACTATTTTATAGAGAAGTCACACAGGACAAGTGTTCATATGGTGGTCAGAAGAAATGATACAAGGACACTCTCAAGGTCTCTCTTAAGAACTTTGGAATTGATTGTGGCACAGAACCGCCCAGCATGGTGTGCCCACATCAGAGAAGGTGCTGTGCTCTATGAGCAAAGCAGAATTGAAACAGCTCAAAGGAAACACAGGATGCACAAATTTAGAGTATCTACCCCAAATGTTCCCAAGGACTATTCGTGCCCGACCTATGATAGAGCATTCTGAGCTCATATTGGTCTGATCAGCCACAGTCAGACTCACTGTAACTAACTCTAACATAATGATGTCCATTTGGTCCTCTTCAAGAGTGAAGGACAATAACCAACCAACCATTATAATTCTACTTCAAGGACTGATCATTTTGTCCCCCACTATGCAGATTTAATTGCATAGGAGACGGTCTTTGGGCAGCATTGGGACCAACTTGGTGATGAGCCTATCAGACTCAACAGATCACAAATTTGGAGCTAGAAGGGATCCCAGAGGCCACTGAGTACAACTCTCTCATTTTACAGATGAAGAAACAGAGGCTGAGGGCAGTTAAGTGATTTGCCCAGGGCATACAAGTGGTAAGCATCTGAGATAGAATTTGAACTCATCCTCCCAACTCCAAACCCACCATCCTACCCACTTGTAGGACCTCCCTTCTGAAAACTTAGCCAGTTTGGTCCTCAGATGATGATCATCACCTCCATCACTGAGTCCACCAGCAGCAGAATGGTGATAACAGATATTTTCTCATTGGGTGGGAGAGGTGATAAATTAACGACCCACAAAGAAGAGCACTGTTACTCCCAAAGAATCACAGTAGAGGAGAGCTGGGAGGGACCCTCAGTGGTCATCTAATCCAGCCCCTGCCTCAGAAGTGTGCCCACTCCAATATATCCACCAAGTAGTTGCCTGGTCTTTGCTTAAGCAAAGACCTCTGGAGGGGACGGGGATCTTACCACCTTTCAAGGTGGCCTATTCCACTATTCCTAATAAGCCCTACTTATTAGGAAGTTTTCCCTGATACAAGCCTAAGTCGGTCACTTTGCAGTTTCTACCCATTCTTCCTGCTGTTTAATTGCTTCTCCACATGACAGCCCTTCACATACTGGAGACAGTGATTATGTTCCTCCTGGATCTTCTCTTTCAATAGCTCTTCCTATAATATGCACTCAAGGACACCCACCATCTTGGTTGCCCTTATCCATACATTCCTCAGTTTATCAACATCATTCTTGAACGGAACTCACTGACCCAAACCAAACACAATATTCCAGAGGTGTGCTGCCTGGGGCCGAGGATGGTGGAACTGTCACTTTCCTACTCCTGGAAGCTCTGCCCCTCTTAATAGAGCCCAAGGTCACCCTATTGACTCATACTGAGCTTGAAGCTTATGAACATCCCAGATCTTTATCTGCACAACGGCTGTCTATCCATGCCTCCCTAGATGGATCCAATCCAAACGTTCTTGCACATTTAATATGTGCACTAGGCACTGGGAATAGAGAGACAAAAAAAAAAAAATTAGTCCCTGCCCTCAAAGAGCTTACTTTCAACAATATGTTCATAGAAAATGAAATACAAGATGTGTGCAAAATAACATCTGGGAAAAGAGTACAGGTCTATGAGCTCGTTAACTAGGAGGGGGCTTCTAGAGGGTACAAATAAGGAAGGAGGGGGAAGGGAACATGGCAGGGATGGAGATGACATGAAGGACTCTGAGGGAGTGGAGAGCAGAAGCCAGGGAAGCAGTGACTTAGGCAGCCTATAGCTCAGGATTGTAGGAACTCTGAGGGAAGATAACAGATAACAGTCCCCTAATGGTACTATTTTGTCCGCAAGTAGGGTGGTTGGGTATGTGAGTTCCCAGGAGGGGCTTATCTTTGGTACTGGATTAGTAGCTGATTTGGTGAGGGAGGGCAGCAGGAAGTCCCCAGCATACTGGGTGGACCTCCCATGGAGAATTTCTGGAAGGACAGGGACAACAGTCCCATCAAGAAGATGTGGCTGCCTTGCCTCTTGGCAATTGGCAAGCATACCCTAGTGGATGGGACAATAGACTTAGAAGACTATTCCCTTTATGTCTGATCTAGAAGCCTTGCTTGGCAGAGTAACAGCTCTGGATTACCTCTTGTTACTGTGATTCTTAGCAACCTTCCACTGGTGCTCTGATCAAAGCTACCCCTAGATACCTTAAGCAGTCTGGTACTTCTTATCTCCATTCTGGACCCAAGAACCAGGAGACTGGAATCTTTGTTCCAGATTTTCTGAGCTTGGGTTGGGAAAAGGCAAACAAATTCAGTTATTTTGAGTGAGTCTGACTGATGTAACGGAAGGGGTAACTCAGGAGATGCTGCTCCATCACTGACTGCCCCCCTGACCTTGGGTAAGTCCCATGCTCTGTTGTCCTCCATTACCTTATCTGTATAATGAGGAAGATGCCCTGCCCTTCTGAGGATGAGGAGGGGGGAAGCTCTTCAAATGTAACCAAAAGCACAAGACAAATGTGAAGTAAATATAATAATAGCAGCATTGTTATCAGTACAAGGGAGGCTGAGAACACACTTCAGGTCAATAGCTCTCCTTGCTCACCCCACTGTTGGCACAGCTGAAGTGTGGTCTACATTAGCGACTATTAGAAATAACCAGACTCAGCCATTACTCTGGGGAGTCTCGCTGGATGGTTCAAAAATGAGATGAGGATGGGGGGAAAGTGGGGAGGGCTGCTTGACTGGCCTGACTGTGAAGACTTCACCTCTACTCCTCTCCTGCTTAGCTTGCCAGCCTCTGCCAACTCCTCTCTCCTATCTTATAACGCACGTGTGCCTTCTTCCCCTTGACCTACGTGTACCTTTCCCTGACTGCCCATTCATGTATCCATGAGGGGCAAGAACTAGGAACAGAAAATATATGGCTATGAGCAATTACAAGGGATCACATAGGATTACAGAATTAGACCTGGAATGATCTTCAGAGGACATCTAGTTCAGCCCCTTCATCTTTATAACTGAGGAAACTGAGGTCCAGAAAGGCTGTGATTTACGTTCCTCAAGTCACATCAGTAATCAGTATCAGGGGCAGCATCTGAAGCCAGGCTCTCTGACTCCATAATTCCCCAATCTATGACAGCTCAGAACAGTCACAACCCTGGACCTAGGTGGTAGCGTATATAAAGAAAATAACCTTTCCCTTAAGATTTTGATCCAATCCAAGAAGCATTTAAAATAATAACAACATCATTTCTAAGAGTGTTTTGTAAAATTTGCCAAGTGTATATGCTATCTTGTTTGTTCCTCACAACAACCCCAGGACAGAAGGGCTGTACTTATTTTGCAGATGAACAATTAAGGCAGAGAGAGAGACAGACAGACAGACAGAGAGAGACAGAGACAGAGAGATGGACAAAAAGAGCCAAAGAGAGACAGATAGACACGGAGAGACAAACAGACAAACACAGAAAGAAAGAGACACAGAGACACAGAGACAGACAGAGACAGAGAGAGAGAGACAGAAAGGGAATGACTTACCCAGGATATCTTATATAGGGAAGTGTCTGAGATAAGATTTTAACTCAAGTTTTCTAGATTCTAGGTTCAGAATTCTAACCCCTATGCTGCCTGCAAAGAAAACAAGCAGCGGCTTTTGCCTTCAGGGAACATACTTTCAGCTGGAGAGGGAGGCACCAACCAGTAAAAGGATCCGATATCTGACTGCATAGAAGTGAGGAAGTCCCTCTATTAATGTAGCTCATCACTTTCTCTGCAACTTGAAGGCTTGAACAGTTGTCCGGGGCAGCGGGAGGGGTAGTGATTTGCCCAGGGTCACACATGAATAGGTAGAATATCAACCTAGTTCTTCCCAACTCCGAGATCAGCCCCCTCTCCCCTGTACTGTGCCATCTCTCACCTGTCTTCTCCAAAATCAAGTACACGAATGATCATTTGAGAAAGGAGAAAGCCCCCAAAACTGGGGGATCAAGGGAGGAATCTGCAAAGGCTTCTTGGAGGAAGTGGTTCACAGGCTGAGCCTTGAAGGATTCCCAGAGGCAGAAGATCATTGAGTGCAGAATCAGGGTATGGAGGCCCAGTTCAGGAATGGTATATGATTGTGGCTGGCACAGTATGATACAATGTGGTGTGTGGGCAGTGTTGCAAATCTAATGTGAGGAAAAAACAGCAGCGGCACTGGAATCCAAAGATCTGGGTTCAAATCCTGACTTTGTGAAGTTGAGTGATTCATTTCCCTCTCAGGGCCTCAAAGATCCTCCTCTATCAAATGAGGGTGTTCAGGAAGATGTTTTCTAAGACCTTTTTCAGCTCTAAAATCCAGTAAATATTTTTTGGGTAAGGCAGGGGGGAATGGAGGGGGTGAAGCCTTGCAAGTGGGATGGACAGATATATGCTTCAAGGCCTACTTGGAGGCACAGAAAGTGGGGACTAGTCTGGGAGCAAAACCTAAATGAGAAGAAGGCCAAAGAGCAGAGGTGAGTGGCAGGTGGAAGTGGATAGTGGGTTTTCTCCTCAGGCTAAGCAGTAATTGGTAGATGGGAATGGCAGCCTCTAGGTCCACACCGATATTTTCAGGTTAAAATTGCTTTGTTCTATAATAGGAAAATTCTACACTTTTCTGGAAATTGCATTTTACTTCTGAAAAAAGCACTGGAAATTGAGTTAAATCCCACTTTTGACCTTTATTACCGTCTTGGGCAAGTCACTTAGGCAGTCTGGGTCTCAGTTTCCTCATCTATAAAATGGGAGTCAAAGTCAAGCAAGGTAAATCAAGACAAGAGAAGCTCTCAGGAGGATTAGATTAGGGCTGATTGCTTTCTTGCCCAAGGCTCCATTTCCTCAATCTGAGACACACTCACACATATTAAAGGAATATTATGTTTGAGAGGAAAAGCTGTGGTCATAAAGAGAGAGCTGGCATTGGAGTTAGAAAGATTGGGTTTCAAGGGGGTGAATCTGGACAAGCCACAGAACCTATCAGTGACTCAGGCTGATGCTATACTGAAGAACAGGTGCTCACCTGCAGATCTAGAGGGAATTTCCTCACCTGCGAGTTTCCTATGTCAATGAAGTCACAGACCTGGTCCAAAATCCAAAACATACTATGTATGAATCACTGTGTTAGGCACAATGCAAGCAGAAGCAACTAACCATGAAAGGGGTCAGCTTAATATATTTCCAAGTCAATTGAATCAGGGCTGATGTAATTTTTGCCCCAGCAAACATTTGCCTTGTGATCAGCCCTACTCTGTATGATCAGCCTAGGAAAAAATTTTCCTCCAAAAGATGGGGGCCAGGCCATTCAGCCATCAGCCAAAGACCATGTATTTACTAGCTTCCTGATCCTTGTTCCCAAGGATTTGAGAAGAACAAATTTCCTGGAAATCGAAAGTGAACTCAGCTTAGAGGTTTCAGTTTTGAGGGCTACAGAGGCAGGAAGGCTCTGGGTTTACCTCAGACTTTACCCATCTGATCCCAGGAGGCTTTTGGTCTCTATCCTAGCCTCTAATAAGTGTGTGTATTCACTAAAAATGGTGGGGGATGAGGGAATGAATTAAAGAATGAAACAGCATCACAAAAAGTAATCACCCACTGCTGAAGCAAAAACAAGCTGAAAGATACCTAAAGAAAGCCCTGGGGAGCAATCATGGGTTCAAATCTGGCCTCTGACCCTGAACTAGTTACTCATTCACCTAATCAATGAGCATTTGTTAAGCACCTATGACGCCTATGGTTCTGGGGTACAGATAAAACAGTGAGTCATCCCACTTGCCCACAAAGGTCTGCTGTCTCCCATAACCAGCCCCTGTCACTCACCACACAGAGCAATGATATGGCTGCTGTCTTCATGCACAAATTTCCTGGTGACGGCTTCCTCCATGATCTGCTTTACCTAGGAACAAAGGAATCCCTCTGTCACTCTTTCTTAGCCAGGGGTCCCAAGGAAGAGGGCCTGGCTCCTTGTCACTGATGGAATCTTCCAATGGGCAAATGGCAGACCTGAAATGATCCTCAAATTTCCCTCAGTATACTAAGCCTCAGAGAAGCAGTTGGTGAAACTGATGGCCCAGACAGGCTGAATCTAATGTCCAGTGGAGGCAACTATGCCTGCCTGCTGGTGTTAGTCTGGAAGTGTCTGGGCCACAAAGGGTTCTGGAGGTGGGGTCCCCAGGCTTGGTGGGATGAGGTCTCCCCAGTAGATAATCTATCCCTTAAGAAGGTCAGACTGACTTAGCACAAGGTAATGCATTCACAACAAGGTCAGGGGTTGTTCACTCTTGAGTCCTCTCAGATGCTTCCTATAGACTTGAGAACCCCAGCCTACTTGCAGGTAGAAAACCTCCACCCCTGGTATCTTGGCATCCACCCAGATATGAGGGCTACTTTTTGTGGCCTACCTTCTTCCATCAATTGGCTCTCCCAGACTCAGGGCTCCCCTGGATCTGGGGAGGGGGCTTTTATTTCTTCGAGGATCATGCTTTTAGTTTACTAAGCTATCAATGGCCCAGTCACCAAGCATTATTAAGTGCCCACTATGTGTCAAGCACTGGGCATGCAGAGATTAGAAAAAGAACAATGCCTACATTCTAGCTGGTTCCTAAGAGTGCTTGAATTTTAACTGGGAGACAGGGTTATAGATCAGCAGGAGTGATACTATCCATTTTGGTAGGGTGGGGGGATGGTGGTGCCTATTTATTATTCCACATTAAAGAAAGTCTGGTCCTGCCTGCAAGAGGACTTTTTTTAGCTTGGGGCTCCACTTAGTGAGAAGCAAGGTAAAGTTTCCCAGAACCAATTCATTTTTTTTCCTCCTGAGGCAATCAGGGTTAAGTGACTTGCCTAGGGTCACACAGCTACTAAAGTGTCAAGTGTTTGAGGTCAAATTTGAACTCAGGTCCTCTTGACTCCTGGTGCTTTAGCTATCTGGCCACCTAGCTGCCCCAGAATCAATTACTTCTAAAGTCCTACAGGTGGAGATGTGAATAACTTCAGGGTTAATCCAGGGAATGTGAGAAGCCTTGCTGATTCCTGGGGCTTGTAAATTACAGGCATGCCTCCTTACTCCTGTTTGGAAACCACTCATTTTGATTAGGTCTCATTCATTAAGGAAACAGTGGAAAGAAAGAGTGCTGGACTGGAAGTCAAGAAGACCTGAGTTAAAAAACCAACTTTGTCATTAAATAGCTGTGACCTCAGGCATGTCATTAACCTTTCTGGGCCTCAGCTTCCTGATCTGTAAAGTTGAGGTGGTTGACCCCTCAGTTCACTTCCAGCTCTAAATCTATGATCCTATGATGGCCTGGCTCGACATCTTCAGATTCCTGGCCTCCCCCTCACCTGACAAACCTCACCAATTTTCAGCATTGTCCAAATATAACCCGGTTAGGCTAGGCTCTTTGTCCTAGTTTGCTTTTTTATCAGTGTGTCCTGCTTCCCACATCATCCGGCCCATCTCCCCTGAGAACAGAGTCTGTTTTCTACTTGTGAGCTGGTTTTATTTATTTCCCCTGGGTAAGATTCAGTTGGTCATCAGTCTGCCTGTCTGGGGATCTGGTGTGTTTAATGTCTTCCTGGCTATGTTCATTCAGGTGCATTCAGGAATCTCACTACTAACAGGGGAGATTAGGATGTTCAATATTCCAGGGCAAGAACTGTCTTTGCCTTTCTTTGTACCTTACAGAGCTCAGTAGAGTGTCTGGTGCATAGGAAACCCTTAATAAATACTTGTTGACTGGCTGGTTGAATTAGGAGGCATCCTTCAAATTTCAGAAGCTTCATCCCTACCTTTGTGGAAAGGAGTAAGAGAATGGATATACAAAGGAAAGGCAGTCAACCTTGGGTTTAAGAGTGGGTTAGTGCAGTCCTTCCTGAAGGAAGGAAAAGAGGATTCTTTGCTAAGAAGCAGTATCCCTGCCCCCAAAGACCCCTGAAACCAGCCTACCCTGGGTCCTGAAATTGGTCACCACACCAGCCTCTTGGATCCTGCCAGACTTCCATTTAGCCTTTTACAGGGTCTAAGAGACCATCTAAGCCTTGGTCTACCACACAGCCCAGCATGCCCCAAGTAAAGAATTCCCCCTTTCCCTCTAGGCTCTGAGGGGAGGGGTTCTCTTTTCCCTAGGGACATTTGCTCTCAAATAGCTCAGAAGTAGGGTTGGGGTGTGTGGATATTGGGATGTCTATGGTTGGAAGACAGGGCCCCAAGATCAGGATGCAGAGAAAGGGGCTTGGTTGGCTTGAGTATAATAATAAATGCTTGGGTCGATTGGACATTTTCAGAGATGAACCCCATAAAGGGCAGAGAACATGGCAGGGCAGCTAAGACCATAACAAGGGAGGGAATCACACTGATGGAAGGGGGAAATGGCATCTGAAAGCAACAGGGAATAGAAGAGGCCAGAGTGGCAAGGTACAAGGAAACTGGGGAAGGGGGCATCCCTATTTGGAAAGTCAAGGGTTCCCACAGGCTGAAAATGTAGAAGATCGCACGGGTGTTTCTCAGGCAAGAACCCGATAGTGGTTTGGCTTATGGGGGTGGGAGGAGGGAGAAACAGTCTGGGTGCGGAAAACCCTTCTGCAGCAAAGTCCCAGGTCCCGGGAGCCGGGAAGCTAAGCTTCCAACTTCAACGACCCTCGAGCCCCAGAGCTGGGGGTGGGTGCCCTGAATTGCCCCGGCTCCCAAGGGAATCCATTCAGAAACCGCGCCCCGCCCCCCCGTTTCCCTCCTGCGGGGTTTCAAATGAATGAACCTTATCCCCCTCCTTCAATCTCTTCCACAGGAACTACCTCTCCCCCCTGGCCCCCCTCCCCGCTCCCGAACTGCTGCTGCCGTCATAGGGTGGGGAGCTGCAGGGACCGCGGAGAAAACAAGCACCGGGGAACGCTGGATGAGACTCTCCCCCTCGTACAGGGTCTTCCCAAATCAGAGAGGGTCCTTCCAAAGCAAGAAGGGGACCTTAAAGCACTGGGCCACGCCGAGGCTGGACCTTTTGGAGTCCTATCTCCCGACCATGCTGGGGCTTGTTGGGGTGCACCCACTAGGACCGGGCTCCTTGCATTCCCGGCGCGAACCTCACCTCCTTTTTGACGTTCCACAGTAATTTCTCTTTGATTGCGTCCTCGGTGCGGCTCATTGTGCCCAGGGGAGCGGAGCCCCGCGCCGACTAGCCCCGGCTGCTGCCACTGGCCCCGCTCCTGGTCCGGTTCTCCGCGGTTCAGCTGCCCGCCGGCAAGGCGGAGCCCCGGCCCGCCGCTGCCGCCGCGCTCACGGCACCCTGCAGCCGCCGCTGCCCGCCGTTCCCCTCCGCAGCCATCTTCCGAGCCCGGCACAGACAGACGTCAGGAGGCTGGCCCGGCCCCTTCCCACAGCCGGGGGAGCTTGGGGAGGCGGGAGGGGGAGGCAGCGTCTACCTGGGGCGGGGGAAGCGAGGAGGGCTGGCCTGGGAGCCGCGTGCCATCCAGCAGCCGCCGCCATGGCAACGAACTCCCCCCGCCCACCCCCGCACCCCTAGTCCCGAGGGCGTGCGTCTGGAGCACTGCGAGGGCCCCCCACCCATCCACCTCCTTTGACCCGGGAATGGTGGGAGAAAGGAGGGGACAATGCAACAGGATTCCCCTGGGTGGGGAAGTGGGAGGCTTGGGGAGAGGAGGGAGACTCTTTACCCGACTGAAAAGTAGAGGGCCCCAAAAGGTGGATGCCACCCAAGTATAACGGCTTCTCTTGCCGAGCAGAGAGATCAGTTCGAGGGCATAGGCAACTGGAGGGGAGCGTCTACAAGGCGAGCCCCGTGGATTGAGAACCCCGTAACTGTGGCAGGGTCTAGAGCAGTAATATTAGTCCTTCAGGGCTTGCAAGGAGCTATCCTCCGCCCCAGCTCGGGACTTGGGCGAACCTTAGGCCAGCAGGGTTTCCGAAGGGATGGAGAAGCACCCCAGGCTGGAGGCTGGGAATCTGGGTGATGAAATAAACATGAATTGCTCGCTCTCTCGCTCACTCGCTCTTTCCGCTCCTCTACCTTCTCTCAGAGATGAAGTCCAACGTATATCTGGCTATATCTTTGTGTACCAAATTGTTTGCATGTAGTGAACTCGTGGAGAGCAATGGCTATTTTTTTTTTTTGCTTTTCTTTAAATCCCCACCCCCACCCCCCGTGCTCAGCACAGTGCCTCGTGCGTAAAAGATGCTTAATAAATTGATATTGCTTGACTCGACTCTGCCTCCGGATTCGTTCCAGGGCGGGTACCCCCTGTTTACAATCCGCAGCAGCTGGGGTGTGGGGAGCGATGGCAGGGTTGCAAACTCTGGGTCTTGGAGTCGAGTTAGGCTTAGTTTGGCCAGAGACAGTCACAGGATGATGTGTGTGTGTGTGTGTGTGTGTGTGTGTGTGTGTGTGTGTGTGTGTGTGTGTGTGTGTGTGTGTGTGTGTGTGTGTGTGTGTGTGTGTGTGTGTGTGTGTGTGTGTGTGTGTGTGTGTGTGTGCAGAGGTGAAGGGACTTGCTTTAAGCCTGAAACATTCGCTTAGTCCCAATTCCAGAAGTTAGGAGAGAAGACTTAGGCTGAGAGGCATCTCCCCTCTCTGAGCCCATTTTCTTTTCTGTTAAGTGACTTGGGAGACCTAGAAAATTGGGTGGGTTGTTCTTTTGTCTGTCTGTGGCATTCAGGGCGGAGCACGGCGCCTGGCACACAGTGGGCGCCTCATAAATTTTTGATGATAATGGTGATGAGATTACCTCCCAGGGCCCTTCCAATTCCAAATCCTTTAGTTCCCCGGGGAGTTCTGCAGAAAGGAAAAGGACACTAGGGCCCTGAAAGGAAGGAAGGAAAAAAACGGTTGATGTGAATTGGAGAAGTCACGAGCAGCTCTGGGCTGCAGGACCAGACGCAGAGCAGTGGAGGCTCCGTCCTTGTGTGCCAGAAGCTCGGAAGGGCCTGGGGGTGGGGTCTCCATAGTCACAAGCAAATAGCCAACCTGCCCTCCCATCCCCCGCAACTAAAGCAGGGTATTCTCGTAAACCAGGAGACAAGAAGCAAACTCCGAGGCCGAGGGAGGGTTCTGGGGAAGCCTGACCGAACTTGCAATTAAAGCCCCCAAGTCCGCAGGTGACCACGTGGGGGAAGGTTAGAGCGCGATAGGCTGTAGGTCTCAAATACTCCCATTGGCTGAGGAGTGATCTACTCTTGAAACTGGGGAAAGCCCCGCCCCTCCACCGAAACTCCGCCCCCTGGCAGAGCCCCCACCCACTCAGGCCTCTGTGCTGGCGGAACCGGAACCCCTGGGCTTAGCACCGGAAGTCGTAGGTTCACGCACGTGGGGAGCAATATGGCGGTTCATCGCGCCGGCCCGCTCAAACAGCAGAATAAGGCCCACAAGAGCGGGCGCCACCGGGGTCGGGGTTCGGCGCAGCGGGACGGCAAAGGTGAGGGGGTCACGGGAGCGGGCGGAAGGAGGGCTCAGCTCAGCCCTTTCTCCGTCCTTGCGGGCGCAGGAGGCCTTTCTCCGCCCTGGCCTCCGCCGTAGTCGGCCGCCTCGGCTGCCGCAGGGCCCCGGACTCACGGTCGGCTCTCTGCCCTCCCGGGGCCGCCTTCCAGGTCGCGTGGCCGTGAAGGCCCTGAGCAAGAGGAGGAGGAAGGAGCTGAGCCGAGTGGACCAGAGGCACCGGGCCAGCCAGCTCCGGAAGCAGAAGAAGGAGGCGGTGAGGCGGGGGGTGGGGGCTGAACGCCTGCCCCCAACCCCAGCGGCCCCCTTCCCTTCCGCGGCATCTCCCGAAGTTTAGCCGAAACTCCAGTTTCCTCCCCTCTCACGTGGCCGTCGCGTGGGTTCAGGCCGCCCTCCTGTCTAAGTTACTGCCATATCCTACTGGACCTTTCCCTGTGGAGCCTCTCCTTTCTCTGTCTTTCCTCCACGCTGTTTTCGAAGTAATCTTCCCAAGAAATAAGTCATCACGAAACTCCCTGCTCAGAACCGCCCTCGCCTCCCGGCACTGCTTCCTCTCCCCTGCTGCCTTTCCCGGACCACCCCCCTTAGTTCCCTGGTGCTGACTCCGTGCTGTAAATCTCACGGAGAACAAAAACTCCTGGCAGACAGGGACAGTCCACTTTTGTCCTCGTGTCTCTGGCCTCTCCCCCAGCGTCCGACACAAAGATGCCCCATAGTGGTTGATGAGGAGGCCCTGCCTTGAGTTAGAGGTCTGGTCAGCATTCTTCTCCTGGCCCCATCGCTCGCTGTAGATAGAGCATCCTGGTCCAGGGTGCAGGATGCCTTTAGAGACAGTGTGGTACCCCCAAATAATGTTGTTGCATGTAAGAGTTGGAGAACCAGCAATTTCATCCTGGCCTTGCTGTGACCCGGAACAAGCTCCCTCCCTCAATAAGACTTTGTTTCCTTAAGACTGGAGGTTGGGTTAGATAGTTTCTCAATTCTGTGGTCCTCAAGGTAGAGAGATCATTTGAATGGAATACTGAGTATGAGAATGAGGGAAATAGGGCAGGTGGACCTGCCTGTGAAGTGCTCACCCGCCTCTCTTCTCTGTCCTCAGGTTTTGGCAGAAAAGAGGCAACTGGGCAGCAAGGATGGACCACCTCATCAGGTGCTGCTGGTGCCCCTGCATGAGAGGGTTTCCCTGGGTGAGGCTTTGCAGCTGCTCCAGAACACAGACAAGAAGGTTGTGCCTGTGGGGGAGCAAGCTGGAATGCCAAGCTTCATGCTGCTCTGTCCTCAGCTGAAGCATCGATGGTTCTTTACATCTGCAAAACCAGGTGGGTGAAAGGCCAAGGGAGGAGCAGCGTTGGGCTGAGCTTGACTTGGACTGTCCCTGTCATAGTTAGTTGGCCAGTGTTCTTAGTGTTTTCTGAGTGTTTGTGATGTCTTGTTGATGCCTTGTGAATCCAGGCGATCTGCACACTCTGTTGGACCTTGCCAAAGTGGCTGATACCATCCTGTTTGTTCTGGATCCAGTGGAGGGCTGGGACAGCACAGGCGATTACTGCCTCTCTTGCCTCTTTGCTCAGGGGCTTCCTACATATTGTAAGTGAATTATGATTATCAGCCATCTCTAGGAGAGCGGTAGGATCCTCTTCTTAGGGGCCAAGTTACCCACATAGTACTGATTGAGTGTCTTAGTTTGTGGGTTTATCCTCCGTCCCTTGTCTGCCACCTCTATGCTGGGTTTGGTGCTCTGTGTTTAGTGCAGAGTGAACGGTTCATTAATTGCAGTGGGCTTTCATGGCTCATAACTACTTGTCTGTTTTTGTGCCCAGCTCTAGCCCTCCAGGGGGTTGGGGGCCTTCTCCCAAAGAAACAAGCAGATGCCAAGAAGAAGCTGAGCAAGGCCTTAGATAAGCGATTTCCAGGAGACAAACTGCTCCAGTTGGATACCCAGCAGGATGCAGTGCTGCTTCTGCGACATCTGGCTAACCAGAAGCAGCGGCATCTGGCCTTCCGAGACCGGCGTTCCTACTTGTTTGCCCATGCTGCTGACTTTGTGCCCAGCCAAGAGAGCAGCTTGGTGGGCACCTTAAAAGTTTCAGGCTATGTTCGTGGGCAGACTCTCAACGTAAACCGGCTCCTGCATATCGTTGGGCATGGTGATTTCCAGATCAAGCAGATTGACGCACCCCCAGACCCTTTTCCTCTAAATCCCAGGGTGATCAAGGCCAGCAAAGGCCTGGACATGGTGATGCAGGTGTGTGGTATCACTGGGCTGTACTTGCTGATGATCGGCTGGTTTCCAAGGAAGCTGGCAGCTCGTTTTTGTTTTTTGATTAAAAATTTTTCTTTTTTGTTAATTGTTACTGGAAAGAGAATGATAGTTATGGCTAACTCTGTAGATCTGTATTGGCACGTAGTAAGTGCTTAATCGATGCTTTTAGTCCATTACGTTCCATCTGAAAATAGACTAGGGATGCCTCTGTGCTTTATCTAAGTCATGGTTTGAGAGATGAAATCATCAGTGGGAGAGACATGGTTAGGTAACAGCTGGTCTGAAAAAATCTCCAGGCTTTAGCAGATCACTATTCAGCATGAGTCAGGCAGGTGAATATGATTTGGGGCTGTACTAAGGCCAGGGAGGTGGGAGACCTTCCCTCAAGGGGAAGAACTCTCCAGGTGAGGGGAATAAAATGGATAAAGGGACAGGTGCAAGGAGGAGCAGCACATAGTCATATGCTAGCAAAGACATTGGCCCTACTAGAGGTGGGGGGGATGTCTTGGAGAGTGATGGAGGTTGCTGAGGAGGGTGGAAAATAGGCAGACCTGACTACTTAGGAAATAGCCATTGAAAATTTACCAGCAGGTTCTTGGAATCCTCTATCGCAGAAAAGCAGCATTTAGGGAAGATCGCTGTGGCAGCTAAGTGACACTATAGTGCACAGAGCACCCTGCTTGAAGTTGGGAAGCCTCAACTTGAGTTCAAATCCAGCCTCAGTCACTTAATGGCTGTATGACCTTGGACAAGTCACTTAAACCTAGTTGCCTCAGTTTCCTCATCTGTAAAATGATCTGGAAAAGGAAATGGCAAAAATCTCTCTGATATTTTTGCTAAGAAAACCTCACATGGGGTCATGAGTAAAAAATGACTTTTAACAAAGTGTGGCAGCCACATGTAGGATAGATTCGAGCATAGGAAAGGAGGGGGTCTTTTTTGTTTCTGCCTTAAAATGAGCTGAGTTGTGTTAACCAACCATGTACCTCTCTCTGGCCCTAGTAAAGAAGGTGTCGATTAGAAGAATGTAGCCTTAACCACCCTTAGTAAGGGTGAATTTTAGCTCAAGGTGAAACTTAATCCTATTGTGAAATGAACCTGTAGAATAAGTCAACATTTAGGTGGCCCCTGAAGGCTTGCAAAGTACTTTGTATATGTTATTTACTTTGTAATGACCCTGGGAAGTGAATGTCATTATTACTGGGCTAGGTGGTCCAGTCTGCTACCAGGCCATCAACTGTGGGCTTTTAGTGTGAGAGCAGATGGCAGACAGAATCAGTGTGGAGGATGCCAGCCTTAGTGGGATGGGGCTGGGGAGCAGAGCAGCCTGCTTCTGATGTGTAGTTGGGGGAATGGGGGGTACATAGCATCCATGTTGTGCTCTTAGTAAGAAAACACCTGACTGAGTGACCTGTGGCTTGCTTCCCTCTCAGATTGATGTTGCTGATGCTGATGGTGCAGTTGAGATGGAAGAAGATCTGAAGGTCCTAGTGAAAGCAGACCCTGCTCGACAGGAATCTCTCCAGTCAGAAGTGGTTCCAGACCCCATGGAGGGGGAACAAACCTGGCCCACTGAGGAGGAGTTGAACGAGGCAAAGGGTTGGTCCCCCTTTTGGTCCTTTCATTCCTGTTCACTGGGATCCTGGGTTTCCTGGGGCCCCTCCTCCAGTGAAGGTCCAATAGGATGGGCAGCCAGGCTTGGTTGTGGGGGAAATGCACGCACCTCCTGAACAATGGAGCATGGCTTTGATCTGTGTTATTCAGTCTGCTTGGATCTGAGTGCAAGCATGGAATCAGGAGAGGGGACTTCCAAGGCAGGAGGTTGTAATCTGGTTTGGTACCTGTTGGTGTTACTTGGAAATGAGGCCAGTGACTGAGTTTTCTTTGGAGGTAGACTTCATTCCGTCTCCATAGACTTCCTTAGGGTAGACAAGGCTAGCCCTTCCTTTGGGCTGCACGTGAGTAGTAGTACTTGGCTAGACTTTTTTTTGGCTTTTTTTTTAAATTTTATTTTTTGATTAACAACCATTTATTTTCTCTCCCCTGTCAACCCTCTCCCATATAAGAAAAACAAAATGCTTGTAACAGAAATGCATGGCCAACATTGTCCCTGACTCTGATTGTATTTGACAGACTTCTTAAAGCAAAGAACCAGAGTGGTGAAGAAAGTCCCCAAAGGAACATCCAGTTACCAGGCTGAATGGATTGTGGATGAGGAAGCTGGCAGCAGTGGTGAGGAGGAGGACGAGGACAGCGGGGAGGAGGAGACTGAGGATTTCATGGAGGAGGAAGATTCTGGGGTGAGCAAGGCCGAGGGCAGCTGTGGAACTGCAGCTTTCATTACTGAGATCAAGGCTGTAGCCACGCCCGGAGATCTGATGTCCACTAAAGTAGACAAGGGGCCCCATGATGGCCTGGCTGGCTTGTTTAAGGGCTGTGGCCCACGTACCGCCATGGAAGTGGGAAAAGACTCCTCATGGGAACATACCGTGCTCTCCATCTCTGGAAAGACCCATGAGGATGAAAACATTCTTGGCGTACTGGAAGAGAATTGGCATTTACCTAGCCTTTCATAATCCTTAAAACGCATCATGTACGTATGCGATCTCATCTGAACCCCAACCAAGTCCTAGGAGGGGGTACAGGGACTAGACCTGCTGCTGCAAGTTCCTGCCTTCTGCCACAGAGGGTGTTTGAGTGTTACCTGTTGTTCAAACCTGTAGAGGTTGTGCCATTTGCTCAGAGTCGTATAAGTGTGGGAGTGAGGGGATCAGGGCTGTCTCTGTCCTTCCCTCTTACCCCCTTTTACAGATGAGTTGGTCCAGGCCCAAAGAAGTCAGGTCATTTGACCATGGTGAAACTTCCTTTTTTTTCAGGCTGAGGAAAGTGAAGAAGAATGTGAGACCATGACCTTGGGGGAATCTGTTCGGGATGATCAGTATGATGAGAAGATTGACGAAGAGGCTGAGGAGCAAATGCTGGAGAAATATAAGCAGGAAAGGCTGGATGAGATGTTTCCAGATGAAGTAGACACCCCCAGGGACATAGCGGCGAGAATCAGGTCAGTTGGCTCTTGTTTACCAGTGGCAGCATGGTAGACTGGCAGGACTTAAGAGTTGGCATGGCAAGAAGACCTCGGTTCAAGTTCTGCCCCTGACACCTCCTGGCTGTTGCTGCCTGGGTGCAGCATTTCATCCTAGTTCTCCATGTGACCTCTGAGACTTCCCTCCTTATTGACCTCCAACTGGACTAGCTAGCCTTGTGGGGCCTTCTGGCCCTCTGAGCTTGGAGCTGGTAAGACCCAGGGGAAGGGCATCTACTCTAAACCCTGTCTGAATAAAGAATCTTCATTAGAAGCTCTATGCCTCACTTGGAGGACTCCCTCCTAACCAAGGTGGTGATTACTTTTACTTTAGGATGCTGTAGATCAGGAGGATGGTCAAGCTTCTGCTCGCCTTTTCACACCCATAATTACTGTTTTCCTTCATCATCCTCTCTGAGGCTTAAGGACAAGTCTGCTCCTCTTGTAGTGAATTCTGCAAAGGAAAAGGTTGTGGGTTGGGATAAAAGCTTCATGGAAAAGTTGGGGCTTGGAAGGAAACTGGGGCCTGGCTTTATGGAACAAGAAACCAGGCAGCTCAGAGAGTGCGAATAGCAGGATCGCTGAAGTATGAACAGGCATGTCCTTTTTGCTGAGAAGCCTTTCCCCATCTCCCTTAATTTGAGGACTTTCCATGCTGAGATGATCTCCATTAGAGGCATGCTCTCTGCTCCCTGAGGTCAGGGGATTTCTCAGTCATCAGGGTGAAGATTTTTGGATTTATCATTGTAAGAAGCTATTTTAATGAGGCACCTTCTTGGCTGGCTGACCCTGGTCTGAGTTGGGGGGAGGGGCAGCCTGTGGCCAGGCTTGTTTGGTTGGGAATTTGAGGAGGCTGGGCTTGGTCCAAGCTCTTCCTTTGAACCATCTTGGGAAATGGTGAAGAGTTCATTTTTAGTGGGTTTTCCTTCTTTGGCCAAGGTGGATCATCTTGTTCATGTCCCTGTGTCCAGATTTCAGAAATACAGAGGTCTCAAGAGTTTCCGTACATCCCCATGGGATCCCAAGGAAAATTTGCCTCAGGATTATGCTCGGATCTTTCAGTTTCAGGACTTTTCCAGAACCAGGAAACGGATCTTTAAGGAGACCAAGGAAGAGGAGTCTGAAGGGGCAGAGGTACCTGTCTCCTTATTGCTGTTCCCTCATATCTAATTCTGTGAACCCATTTGGACTTTCTTGGTAAAGATACTGGAGTGCTTTGCCATTTCCCTCTCCAGCTCGTTTTTATAGATGAGAAACTGATGCAAACAGGGTGAAGTGATTTGCCCAGGGTCACCCAGCTAGTAAGTGCCTGAGGTCTTCCTGGGCACTCTGTGCATGCTGGCGCCCCCTAGCTGCCCACACCCATCTCAGCTTTCCCCTAACTATCCTTGCCCAAGCTTCTTTAGAAGGAGTAGCTCTCACTTAGGCCTGCAGAAGCACCAATGAGGAGAGAGGAAGGGGAGGAGCTTATGATGTTGGCTGAAATGTCTGAACCTGACTGAGACATCTTTGTGATGTATCACTTTTATGCCCTGAAGCTTCTCCAAGATGGGTGCATGGTGGGAGTGGTGGGTAGATAGTGTGGATGGTCCTTGTCTAGACACGTGCCCCCACCCACTCTGGGCTTTCGTTGGTTCTTTTTGGCAGGTTGGCTGGTATGTGACCCTGCATGTCTGTGGAGTTCCTGCCTTAGTGGGTGAGAGCTTCAGGCAGGGGGCACCTCTGGTCATGTTTTCCTTGCTACCACATGAACAGAAGGTAAGTGTCCTGGGAAGGTGAAGGAGGTTCTGTTCTGTGTCCAGCCTTCTGCTAGGAACCTTGGGCTCCTTTTCTAGGGTTGTGAATAGATTGTCCTTAGGGCTTGAAACTGTTGACTGCCTCAGTTCCCTGAGCTCAAGGCTACAGAACATGGAGAAGCCAGTGATGGTTTGAGCTAGAATGTCTGAACCTGTCTGAAGCATCTCAGTGATGCATATTCTCTGTGACTCTGAGGCTTCTTGCTCTGAGGTTAGTCTCTGGGTTTGTACTTCTCCGTCATGAGAGATTTTTAAAAGGCATGTGCCAGGATGACAGCCCTTTCTGTCTGGCCTGTTAGCAGCAGCACGGAGAGAGGCAGCAGTGACCCCAGTCCCCTAATGCCCCTGGGGAGTGATTATGGCCCCCACTGTGAGGGGGAGGTTGTGTCCATTCCACCAGATCACTTGGGAGGATGTTCTTGGCCACTGGTTGTGAAGGGGGGCATTCTGCCTGGGTACTCTTGTGGGGCGTGTGTTGTTGGCTCCTCTTTGAGGGTGGGTAGGCCTTAAGAACAGATATAAAATTCTCTGCAGCATTCATTGGCTCATTTCCTGCATGTTAGAAGCCCTTGACATCTTCCTTCCTAATCGTGCAGATGTCAGTGCTGAATATGGTGGTGAGGCGACACCCTGGTAACCTGGAGCCTGTGAAATCCAAAGAGGAGATGATCTTCCATTGTGGCTTCCGGCGCTTCCGGGCCTCACCGCTGTACTCTCAGCATACTGCAGGTCTGCTGCTGCTGCAGGGGTGACTGGTGCTGGGCCATTTCTGGGGCCTTGGCAGCCCTAAAGAATAACAGCATATTGACAGAAGCACCAAGGAGGAGAGAGGAGGGGGAGGAGCTTATGATATTGGCTGAAATGTCTGAACCTGACTGAGACATCTTTGTGATGTATCACTTTTATGCCCTGAAGCTTCTCCAAGACGGGTGCATGGTGGGAGTGGTGTGTAGATAGTGTGGATGGTCCTTGTCTAGACACGTGCCCTCACCCACTCTGGGCTTTCATTGGCTCTTTACAACAATCTCGTGAAATGTCTGTGACTGTTGTTATCATCTCTGTTTCACAGAAGTGGGGCCTGAGGCTTTGGGGGTTAGTGACTTTCTAAGGGTAACAGAGTAAGTGTCTGAAGGGATAAGAACCCAGCTCTTCCTGACCTGGTCTTCCACAGTCCCACAATTCCATGGAGCCAGCATTCTGCCATACTTGCTTCTCTTACTGGTAATAGGGTCTGGGAACAAGAGACTGGAGATGAGTTATTTCTTTGCCCCTCTAGACTTCTGAATGTCATTTGGAAACAGTTGCAAAGGTAGAGGTGATATGTGCAGGCCTGGGGCAAGGTGACAGGGCTGAGCTGGTTGTGGTCAGAAAAATGGCCTCTTGGTCTTCAGGACACCTTGAGCTTCTTCCTCTGGGCCTGTGGAGTTTGTTTAGGGGAGGCTGCCTGCACAGAGCACAGGGGAGCACAGGCTTTTGGAGGCTCTGAATGAACCACTGCCATCCTCCCTGTTCCTTGGGCCTGTTGCTTTCAGAGTACAAGCTCACATTTTCCTGAGCCCCAGATGCTACTTAACTTTTTTTTTTTTCTGTGTTAGCGGATAAGCACAAGGCTGAGAGGTTCCTTCGTCCTGATGTGGCCTTGGTGGTGACAGTTTATGCCCCAATCACCTTCCCTCCAGCCTCGGTGCTGCTCTTCAAACAGAAGCCGGATGGTAAGCTAGAAAGTGGAGGGCATGCAAGGGGAAGGGAGCTCCAATGCATGAGATATAGAGAAGAAAAGGCCAGAGACCTGGTTATCTCAGCCTCTCCACATCTACACTATCTGGGGGTGATCAGAACTGCCCAAGGTGTCTGAACATGGGGATTACAAGAGGTGAGAGAGGCCCCCAGGCTGGCCTCATTCCTTTTGGGTCTTTGGAAAGGGATTATGTTCTGAAATGGACTGGTTGGGTGGAGATGGGAATCCTTGCCATGTCAGCTGCCTTTTTTGCTCTCCGTGGATTACTGAACTCATGTTGACTCCTGAAATGATTTTGTTGTCCCCCAATCCCATTAGGCAAGCACAGCCTCATTGCCACAGGGTCCCTCCTGTCCGTGGATCCAGACAGGATGATCATCAAAAGACTTGTGCTGAGTGGGCACCCTTTCAAGATCTTAACCAAAATGGCAGTAGTCCGTTACATGTTCTTTAACAGAGGTACGTGGGAGGGGAAAGGAAGGGGGAGAATCTGGTACCCAAAGGCTACCTGAGGTTTAATTTGGTGGGTGTCACTGATGATGACTCAAAGGACCCATTTGTAAAATCTCACCAACAGGTAGGTTCGTGTCAGGCCTAGAGGCCTAAGGGCTACCCGAGTCTTACCTTACCTATTGCAGGTCTTCTGCTGGCCAAACTGGATAAACGTATGAGAGAAGAGACTTTCTAGAGTCGAACAAGGGTTAGGCTTTATTCAGGGTCTTGGTTACATGTGTAGGGTGAATTCTTCCTTAGGAGAGAGGAATCTCCCAAGGAGGCAAAGATCTTACAGTAAGAGAATGGAAGCAGAAGTGGGAAAGGGAAGAAAGAAGAGAGGGAAGAGAGGGAAGAGGGGCCTTCTGTCCTCTAAGGGCCCCTCAGCGCTAAGAGCGCCTTCAGGCTTTCCTGACCCTACTTAAGCTCTCCTGCCGCATAGTTTGCACCTGAATACCGTGCCTGTTAGACAACAATAGGTGTGCTCAGACCCCGGGCCAATCTCCAGGGCCAATCTCGATGCTCTCTCCCAGCAAGTATCCCACGGGAAGAGGCGAAAATGCAGGAGATAGCCTGGTCTCACACCTCAATTCCCTGCTGTTCCCTGGGGGGCCTCATGAGAACTCTAAGGTTTAGAAGTCCTCACCTTTACCTGCCCGAGAGGTAACCTTCTGACCCTTGCTGGGCCTTTGTTTCCTGAACTCTAAAATAAGTGGGTGAACTGGAGGATATTTGTGGTCTCTTCTAATACTAAGTTTTGGGCATGTGGGAATGACCTTTGTGTTCTAGTTCCCAGTCAGAGTTCCTTTTGCCTTTGCCTCCAAAGCCATTTCACTGGAGTCTCCTGTGTGTTCTCTGATCTGGTTGCCATTCATGTTTTCCTAGCCCATTCATTTATTCCTATTTTTCTGTGTGTACTTCTTACTGCTGCTTAAAATTCCTCGTTTCCTTCACAGTTCTCCCAGGTGCCAGAGATTCCCCCTACCCCAAAAGAGCCTGTGTTCTCTAATTGTGAGCCTGGCCCATTAGAGTTGACGCTCACTAACATGCTTCTGCATCAATTATTTTTTTAATCTTAGAGGATGTATTGTGGTTTAAACCAGTGGAATTGAGAACCAAATGGGGTCGCCGAGGACACATCAAGGAGGCACTTGGTAAGAGGGGTTGGTCCCTGGGAGTGACAATTCCTGCCACTTTGCATGTAACAGGGCAGTTCCTGCTGTCCGCTTAGGGTTAGACTTAACTGGGTGTGATCTTGGGAGGTGCTTGGTGAGACAGAACTCCCTGGGCTCTCCTGATTGTGGAAGTTCTGTAGCATTGTAAAGAGCGCAGGGCTGGAGGGACCTTGGAATACACCTGCCTTCCTTTCTCCCCGTGTGGTAAAGTGACTTGTCTTGCCTGAGCTTGATCTTTGCTTCCTAGGTACTCATGGGCACATGAAGTGCACATTTGATGGACAGCTGAAATCTCAGGACACCGTATTGATGAATCTGTACAAACGTGTTTTCCCCAAATGGACTTATGATCCCTATGTGCCAGAGCCCCTGCCCTGGTCAAAAGATGAAATCTCCCCAGAGCTAGAAGAGGACATGGAATAAGGGCCACCTGAAGGGTGTGAGCTGTTTGGGAGTGGATACTCTTCCCTTTGCTAAGTGTGGCCCTGGTGCTTGGGCTGAGCTCTCTCCTTTCCTGGGGCTCCTGGAGGATGGGCAGGGTAAAAGCACAGGCATCTCAGTTCAGAGGATGCTGAGCCTCCTTGCACTCTGGTTGCTTCAGCCATCTGAGCGAGGTCAAGTCCACATTCCCCCCGCTGAGAACCACACAGACATCTTGGGTGGCAGGTATCTCCGTCTGGAACCGCTTACCCAGCACAGCAGCTACTCCCACTGCAGCCGAGGGCTCGATGAGAAGCTTCATCCTCTCCCACACCAGCTGGGTGGCATGCTGCAGGTCAGAAGAGAAAGCCTGTGTCAAGCAAGGGACTGGCAAGAGGGTGAAGGCACTGCCTGACCCAGCCTAGAACCATTTCCTCACTGCTTTCTGTTCTATAACTTCTGCCCTACAGCTCAGAGGTAGTATCATGTCCCTGTTGTGTCTGTGCTTCATGCACTGGGCACCAGACAGCTCTACCTACAGTAGAGTGGTAGGGTGGTCCCCAGCACTCCTCCAGGCCCTCAGGAGCCGCATTGGTCATTTTACAGAGGGGAACAGCTGAGGCCCAGGGAAGGAAGTGATTCACATGAGATCATGAAGAGCCCAGGTCCTTAGCATCTCCCCTTCCCCCTTCAGTTTTTGAGGTCTCTCACCTTAATTTCATCCTCTGTGACAGTGAAGACTTCATCCACTAGGTCCCTTATAACAGGCCAAGTGTAGGGGCCAATGCTTGATTTAAGCCCATCTGCTATGGTGACTGGTGGAGAAGGGTTAGGGGTCAGTTCCCCTTTAACCTTGGACTGGAAGCAGTCATCTGCGTTACAGGGCTCGGCAGCATACACTTTTACCTCTGGTCTCAGAGCCTGTCAGGAGAGCACTGGGTGTCTGACACAGGGTGTGGCAGCAGGACAAGGATGGCAGCAGTCACTGTTTACCCCAAGGGTCCTCCAAAGCATGGATGTGACAATAAAGCACAATGCTCCTTAGCGTCTGCTCTGTCATCTGAAGCAGGGCATGGAGTGTAAAAGTGAACCTACCAGGCGGCTCACCTTCAAGTCTGTGATCAACTGCCTGCACAGAGCTCAGGGCTCACTACCAACAAGCAGTAGTTGCCTTTCCCAGGTGTGGTCATGCTGTCTCAGGAGGAAATTGGATGTGGCAGGAAGGGGCCAAGGGATGGAGCTACATGCAGGTCTCATCTTGTAAGCTGAGCTACTCAGTACCTGAAGTAGGAGTTTAAGGAAAGGCTGTCTAGGGCTGAAAAAAAGGCTTAGTGGGTCACCTTTAATAAAACTTCAAAACTCAAAGTAGTTTGTTCAGTGCCCCCTAGTGGGACTGAATTTTCTCTGCTAGGTTCTTCTTTTAAATAGACTTTTGGGCTTTGTGTGACTTACTCTGCATCATTTCTTGATTTGTGTATTTTGTGTCTTGTGATAGGGGGAAGTGTTTTGCCTTTGCATACCACAAGTGCTTCAGCTGTTATGCATAAGGGTCAGAATTTTTCTGTAGAGGGGTTTATTTCCCCTGGGATGTGTGGTCCTGGCAGCAGAATCACCAGGTTGGAGGGTAATGAGCAGTTTTGTAGCTCTTATTCTCAGTCCATGTTTTTATTTGACATAAGGGATGGCTTTCAGCAAAGAGGAAAATGTTGGGAAATGTGGGTGACGGAAAAAGAAATCTAAAAATCCCAACAGTCCACAATAGAAAAAGAAAATGTGAAATAGTAAAAGATTGCCTGTCTTTTCACAGACTTTGATTGAATATGGGGATAAAAAGAGGTATCTCAGACTTGTAATTTTTATTTCCTTGACTAGATGAAGGATCTTACCTTGACTGTAATGGCTATTCCTGAGATCATCCCTCCACCCCCTATAGGTACCACCAAGGCATCCACTGTGGGAACCTGTGGAGTAAAAATACAAAGTATACATGGCTAGACTAAATATAGTAGTTACATAAGAAAACCTGTGTTTGCAATGAGTGAACTTCAGGCTGAGCACAAACCTCAGGTGCCAGCTTACTCAGGAAAAGCCCCACGGGGATCCCAAGGCTGCCTCACCTGCTCCAGGACTTCTAGAGCAATGGTGCCATGGCCTGCCATCACAGCTGGGGACTGGTTGGGGTGTACCATCGTCCCTTCAGTTTGCTTCACAATTCTTGCTGCCACAGCTGTTCTTGACTAAAGGGAGGGACCATAAAAGCAACCCTCAATTTGTTGGTAATGGCCAAAAAAAACCCCACCACAAAAATCACTGGCATTGGCTGCATGAAAGAGTTGGCCCCTTTACCTCATCACTGGGTTCACAGTCTACAATGGTTGCTCCATAGCCCTGGATTGCTGATTTCTTACAGGAAGGGGCTGTTCTTGGAACTGCAATATAGGCAGGAATTCCTGAGGAACAAAACATCCATATTTTTGGAACCAGCAGCATAATGTGGGAGAACTGTGACTTAGGAGGCCTGGGTTCCAACCTGGTCTTCCATTTGGGTTCTTCAACCCTGCTACACTTGATTATAGAATGAGGGAGTGGGGCTACAGCAGAGGTTCTTAATCAGGTCTGGAAACTTTTTAAATTATTTTGAGAACTTTTAACATCATTGGAGAGTCTCCTTGGTATCCTGTATATTTTGTGCATTTAAAAAGCATGCTTCTGAGAAGGGGTCCATAGTCTGACTACCAAAGGGGTTCAGGATGTGAGAAAGATGAAGAACCCTGGGCCAAACCCCTTTTAGATTTTAAGCTGTTCACAGCTTACACAGGATGAGATTTGGGGTCCTGATTAATTACCATCCCTCTTTGTCTGGGACCATGGGATACTTGCCTATTGGGCTTCAGATTTGGCAGAACATGTGACCTAGACATCAACTCTTTGGAGAATCAGTAGCCCCTGGGAGTTATGTGTTCTGGAAAGAAACTGAGGCTTAGAAAGGTTGTGTGACTTACCCAGTGTCACACAGGCAGGAGTCAATGAGAGAAGCAGGAAGCCTCACTGAATCCAAGTGAAGCACTGGATATGGGGTTATTAAGTGCTTACTGTATCCAGGCATTGTGCTAGGTGCCATAGATGCAAAGATAAAAAAAATGAATCCTTGATCTCAAAAAACTCAGGCTATGCACTGGGGGTGGGGAAGTGAGGACCCTGTTCTGAGGATTTTCATCACCTCATTTGAAATATCAATGGCACTACAAAGTTTAAAAATGCTTCTCTTACAATGCTCCAGAGTGCGGATGGGAGAGGGGAGGATGGTATGAGGATCCTCTCTGTATTAGAGATGAGCAAACTGAGGGTTGAGTCATGATCTCAAGCCAGGCCTCACCCCTTTCCCAGCCCTCTTTCCAAGTGCTTACATGGCAGTGGTCCACCCTCATACCTTCCAGTCTAGCGGCGTAACTGAGCGCCTGGCCATGGTTCCCACTGCTGTGAGTGACCACAGCTTTGGGTTTCTTCCCGTCTGGAGTGCTGGAAGTCAAACTCCGGATGGCATTGAGGGCCCCCCGGATCTACAGGCAGAAAAAAGTATGTGTCACGTCTGAACAAAAAGCCGCCCACGCAAACGACATTAGAACCTAGTCAAGTCTCAGGATCATACTGAGGAGGCGATAGAGACTCGTCACAGAGCCAGCATGCACGATAGATGGAACTTGTCTTAGGTATAGGGCTGGAAGGGACATCAGAGACTCTCTGGCTGACTGTTTTAGGGAGGAGGATACACACCCAGAGAAGGTGACTTGCCTAAGATAACTTGTTACCAATGGCAAAAATAAGGCTACTTAGTAAGTCTAGATCCAGGCAGGACCCTGATCTGATTCAAGAATTAGTCCGATTCCTTTGCTTTACAGATAAGGAAACTGAAGCCCAGACATAGTCAGTATGGGATTGAGGCAGGATTTGAACCTAGAACTTCACTAAGGGGATCTTAAAGAACTTCTCAGAAGTAGTATGGCCCAGTGGGCAGAGACCTGGCTGTAGAAGGCCTTTGTTCAACTTCCATCTCTGACGCATCCTGGCTCTGTGAGCCTGGACAAGTTGTTGGACCTCTCTGGGCCTCAAGTTTCTTCACATGGAAAATGGGAGAGGGAGATATATGCAGTGTCCTCTGAGATCCCTTCCTACCCTAAACCTATCATCTTCTGACCATCAGGCCTTGATTCTTGGCTTCAGTTTTCTTTTTTTGTTTGTGTGGCTTTCACAGATGCCTGCGCGCCAGGCCAGTTAAGGCGGCTTTCATCTAGAAAGTGATAAAACTGGAAGTCCGGGGTCACAGGGCTTCTGTCCTGTGGGAAAATCCTAGCTGTGATGGTAGTTTTCCCCCTAGCCAGGCCCCAAGAGCGATGCAAGCCTCTTTCTGGGTGGGGAAGGAGGCTCTGGGTCTCAGTGGTCCTCACTGCTGCTTTGCATTCTGGGCTGCTTCCCAGGTTGCACTGCCCTAAATTCCAGGGTGATGGGTGGGACTGCTGGGGCCTCCAATCCATGGCCTGTAGTGAAATGCTCCCTCTGCTGATGGAGCTGCTGTTTGCTCCCTGCTTCCCTCTAACACGTAAGACTTTTTCATGTAATTACCAACTGATTTATGGACTTGTCTCCCTCATTAGAAAGAGGAAACTCCTGGATGGGAAGGATCGTTTCTTTCTTGTATCCTCAGTGCCTAGCACTGTGACTGGTACACAATAGGTGATTAATAAATGCTTGTCAATAGATTGATATCACCCACCCTGACACAAGGAAAACTCCTTGACATCAGGCACTGTTCCATTGTTTTTGTCTTTGGATTCCCAGTGCCTAGAACACAGTAAGTGCTTAATAAATGCTTGTTGATTAATTTACTGATGTTGCCCACCCTTGTAGTATGTAATCTTGTGGAGAGCAGGGACTGTTCCTTTTCTTTGTTGTTAGCTACTTTGGCCACAGTCAGTTCTGAGCACTCTGGCTCTGCTGACGGACCCTTCACAGGGTTTGTTGGACCTCTGTATTCAAACCCACAAGCCATTAGCTTGGCATTTCCATCAGGCTGACCCATCTATAATGTTTTTCATATTCATGGCCATATACCACTGGTACTATTATCCCCACTTTATAGATAAGGAAACTGAGTCCCAGAAAGTATATATGATGAGACCATAGTTAGTGTTACTGCTGGGGTTTGAACCCAGGTTCTTTCTATTAACACACCCTGCAGGAGGTTCCTCTTGGGTCCTTCAGCATTGTCACTCATTACCAACTAAACACCTAGGCTGTCCATCTGTTTACTCCTTCCTCGTACTACACAATTAGCGGTCAGAAGATCAGAGATTTAGAGCTGAAAGGGACCTTAGAGGATACCACATCAAACCCTGGGAAAATTGAGGCTCAGAGAGGGAGAGCAGAGACTTAAAGCTAGAAGAAATGTTAGGAGCCACTTGGACTAATTTCCTTCATTTTACAGGTGAGGAAATTGAGGCACAAAGAAGCAATTTCTCCAGGATCATTTAGCTATTGAGTGTCTAAAACAGGAAGCATTTGGACCAAGGTCTTCCTGACCCCAAAGCAGTGCCCTGCTCACTGTGGCACACTGTCCCTTGGGTCAGCTCTACTTCCAGTCATACACTTCTGGGGTTATTTCTTTTCCACTTCTGGTACATCAGTGGTAGAATGGAAAGAATACTGCAGCTAAGAGTTCGAAGGGTTTGATTCCTGCTTCTGCTGCTTATTACCTGTGTGACCTTGGATAAGTCACCTTTCTCTGCCTCAATTTCCTCACCTGTAAAATGAAGTGAACTGGACTAAATGGTATCTAAATTCCCTTCCAGCTCTAAATCTCTGTTCTCTCTCTCTGGGCCTCAGTTTCCTTACCTGTAAAATAAGGGGACTAGAGCAGAGATGTCAAACTCCCTGGACTGATGCAGAACCAGATTAAAATAAAAATATAATTCAGCACAGATAACATAAATTTGTGGCTTTCTAATTCAAGGGAGTCATTTCTATTTGAGTTTGGTATGACTGGTCTAGAGGATCTCTATGCTCCCTTGGATGTCTAAATCATATACCACACTGTATCTCAGCAGATACTCCCTTTTCCTTCCCAAATATTTCAAGTCTTTAACTAGGAATGAGCTGAGATTCAATCTTCTGGAAGCTCCATAGTGCCATCATTCTGGCATCACCATTAAGGACCCCATGACCAGAGTTGGTCTCTGTAGATCTATGTGGTCTACCTGGCTCCCGTGATAGAAGAGTACCAGGATCCAATCCAAGGTGGGTCTCTGAAGCCTCAGCCTTACCTTAAAGGACCCAGTCTTCTGGAAAAGTTCACATTTGAAGAAAAGTTTCCGGCCGGCCAACTGATTCAAAATGGAACTTGTGAGGATGGGGGTGATGTGGACGAGGTCCTCAATGTATGAATGAGCTTTTTTAACATCAGCCAAGGAGATGCAGTAGTGAGAACACATGTCTAGGCAGAAAGCAAAGCCAGGCTGTGCCAGAGTTAAATCTTCATTGAGAAGAGATTCAGATGTGGAACAAAGCTAAGGCATTCCTCTGGGAGCTACACTGTCGTAATGTAGCAATAACAGCTAACATTTATATGATGCCTACTATATGCCAGAACTGTGCCAGGCACTTTATCTCATTTGACCATCCAAATAACCTTGGGAGATAGGTGCTATTATTGTTTCCACTTTACAACTAAGGAAACAGAGGAAGAGCTCACGTGACTTGCCCAGGGTCATACAGCTAGTAAGTTTTCTTACAGAGGATTTGAATTCAGGTCTTCCTGACTCTGGCTTGGCACTCTGACCACCTAACTGCCTCTAACTAATAACTAATGATAGTGATGATAACTGCCTCTAATTAATGATGATGATGATAATACCTGACACATAAAGCTCTTTACCTCTGTTATTTCAATTAAGCACACCAACAGGCAGTGTGGTGCAGTGGAAAGAGTACTGTCCTTTGAGTCATGGGTCATCAGTTCAAATACTGATACTGCCTCAGTTTCTTCATCTGCAGAAATAAGGGAACTGGACTACATACATGGCGAAAGGTCTCTCCCAGCTCTAGATCTATGTTCCTGTATTCTTATGTGTATGACCTCAGAACAAGGTAGTTCCCCTGCCTGGGCCCATTTCCTCATTTGTAAAATGTAGGAAATGATAATACTGCCCAAGTTTTTGTGAAAATCAAATGGCACAATTGAGGTAAAACAAATAAACTAAAATAAACTAAAACTAAACACTAAATAAAATGTAAAAATGATATCTTTTTCTCAATCAAGGGATACCAGCAGGATTTTTTTTTTGGACTTTATATAAAGGATTCATCTTCCTACTTGAAAAGACTGGGATTCACTGCTTTAGAGCCAAGCAAATTCTGTGGTGGTGGGTTTGACCTGGCATGGGCACTAACCAGTGACTTATGGAAATGTTCCCTGATCTCCAAGAAAAACAAAGATACAGACTTCCTGCTTCCCCTCCCTCCAGAAGAAGACCCTGAGAGTCAGGGATATAGGGTATGAAATTCTTTTTATCTTGGATAACCCATTACAAACTCTGCAGCCAGTCTCTGGGGTTTTTATTTGTTTTTGCCGTTGTTCAACCTGGCTGTTCTCCTCATCCTTACACTCAGCCATCACACACTTGCACTAGCCCTGGACTGGGTTGTTTAAAGTAGACAAGGGGCATTCAGAACAGAGACCACCCTTCCAGGCATTGGAGGTGAGGGAGAAGGAAGAGGCACCAATCCTTACAGCAGGATCCTGGAATCACTGGCTTCTAGAGTTCTTTCCCACCCTGAATCTATGATCCTATAATCACCAAGAGCTGGACACATAGCCAGGATGGACTGGGTTCTATGGAAAGATGGCTATTCATCCTTATAGCAACCAAGAAAGAAAAGAGCAGGGTCCTGAAGGAGCAAACTAGACTTTTCCTTTCACTGATAGTGTGAGTCACGATGAACTGGGAAGGCTGGGGAATATGAGACTACTAGATGCCAAAGGGGTCTTTCCATAAGAGCAGAATTAAATATAACACTGTATGTTGATGTCTTAATAGTCTGATAAAATATGACCTGAGGGCTATTCCCTCCTCCCCGACATTATTTTTTTTTTAAGTTACCTAAAGAGGAACCAGATTCAGACATTTCTAGGAGAAATCCTGGATCAGGGGCATGGGCTAGAGAAATGATTATGAGAAGTCCTCAAGATGATCTTTGTGATGTCAGAACTGCTTTTTAAAAAAAATTTACCAGTCACCAACTCCCTTCTCTCTCTTCTATTATAACTCACATTTCTATAACATTTCTCACTTCTTACAAAGTCACAAAGTTAAAGCTGAAAGGGAATTCAGAGGCCATCTAATCCTATCTCATAATTTTAGACGAGGAAACTTGAGTCTCTCCGGGTAAAATGACTTGTCCAAGGAAAATTACAGTACAACATCTTGCAGCCCCCAGGTTTATTTGTATACTGCCTGTCCCCATTCAATGGGAAGTTCCGGGGAGTCTTACAGGTCTCTTCTTTCATCCCTGTTCACCATCGGAAGGTGCCTGGCGTAGACGGCTCAAACCACTCTCAATTCTCACTGATCAGATGCGTCAAGTGGCCCCCTGCCGAGGATGGATATAAAGCATCGCTGCTACGGCAGGAGGTTACATAGTAGCAGCCCCCTGAAGAGGGAGGGATCCTAGTAAGGCAGGCCCCCTGGAGAGGGCGCGGATCCTGCGTCGGGCACGGGCGGCAGGACAGGGGGCGAGGGGGTGTCGCTGCCTCTCCCATTCGAGCACTTGGGTGCACAGCGGGGGCCACCCCGCAGGAATCAGGGTCACCTGTGCGCCATTGCGGGGGACGCGAGGGCGGAGGGAGGGGGGTTGGCCCCGGCAGAAGGGCTGGCCTTGAACTTCGTTCCCGCCTACCCCGTGACCCCCCCTTCCTAACCCCCATTCCTCAGATAAAGATGAAGGAGCACGCGCTCCACCTCACCTGAGGCGGCCGAGGATTCAGCCCCGGACCCAAGGCTGCTCGGCCCGCACTCGGAGTACGCGAGCCCGCAGGACGGTTCTGCAGGCAGCGGAGGAGACTCAGCTTCGGGCCGCTCGCGCATGCGCCTCTCCGCCTCCTTCGCAGCTCGCTCGAGCTGCTCCAAGCCTTCCCTCCCTCGCGGGCCACCGTACCGCCGTCCGGGACGGGAGGAGGAGGCGGAGGATGGGTGTGTGCGCGTGCGCGCGCGCGTGCGTGCGTGTGTCAGTCCGTCAGTGGGGGCCTGTGTGTGTGTCTGTAGCGGTGTGTGGGTCGCTCGGTCGGTCGGGGCGGGGCGGGGCGGGGCGAGGGAGGGGGCAGCGCGCGCCGCCCGCCCGTCCGCCCGCCCGCCCGTCGTGGTTTCCTGGCTGCGCGCGGCGGCGGCGGCGGCGGCGGAGCCGGAGCAGGAGGAGCAGGAGCAGCAGCGAAGATGGCGGAGGGGCTGGAGCGCGTCCGGGTCTCGGCGGCCGAGCTGCGGGGGATCCTGGCCACCCTGGCCCCCCAGGCTGGCGCCCGAGGTGAGCCGCGCCGCCCCGCCCCGCTCCGGGGCTGGGCCGGCCCAGCGAGCCCCCGCCCCCGGCGCCCTCCGGAGCGGCCGGCGGCGGCGCCGGGGCCGGGACCAAGAGGGGCGGGGGCTCGAGCCGCCGGTTTGGAGCTGCCCGCCTGCCCCGCCCGCTCCTCCGGCCTTCCGCCCCCTCCCCCCCCCGGGGGAGGACCGAGGCCAGCCCGGGAGCCTCCTCCCCTGCCCCGCCCCGCCCCTCCCAGGACCCGCCCCCTCTTCCTCCCGCGCCTGTCGTCTCTCCTCCCCCCAGGTCCTACCTCCAGTCCTCTTCCTACCTTCCCCCCTTTTCAGGTCCGACCTCCTGGCCCCCTCCTACCTTCCCCCCCACTCCCTGGCCCTCCTCCTACCTCCCCTTCCCAGGTCCTACTTCTTCCCCACCTCACCTCCTACCTCTTCCCCCCTTCCCCAGATCTTTTCTCTCCCTCTTCTACCTCCTCCCCTTCCATGTTCTCCCTCTTCCCACCTCTTCTTCCCTCCCAGGTCCTACCTCTTCCCCTCTTCCAATACCTTTTCTTTCCCCCTCACCTTTTCTCCTCCCCCAGCTCCTACATCTTCTCTTCCTCCTACCTTCTTTTCCTCCCCACCCCAGGCCCTACCTTCTCTTCTCCCTACATCCCACCCCCTCTGGTCCCATCTTCCTGGCATCTCTTCTGCTCTGAAAGGAAAAAAATCAGTGAAATTAGAGAGACAAGAATCAACCTGTGACTGCCTCCTCACTTCTTTAGTTTTTTTACAGAGAGCAAATGGGTCCTCAGATGGGCTTGCCCCAAGTAAAGCTTTTGCCCTCTGAGTCTCCAGGAGCACATGCCACACCTTTCCTGAATGGTGTAGGAAGCTGGGCCAGCCCACCTGCCACTTCGGTGCCTAGGGGCCCAGGAGCAGTGCTTCCCAGGGGCTGGGGGCCACATAGGAGATGACCTGTGGGCCTTTTCAGTTGGGTTCAGTTGAACTAGCACTTATTAAGTATGTGTTATGTACAGGGCAGTGTCATTCTAGACACGGAGACTATGATCCCTGCTTTCCAGAGACTGGTAGTGTTTTATTAGGAAACAGAATATGTAAGCAGAGGAGTCAAAACAAGATAATAGGAGGGAAAGAGCACTGACAGTCAGGCATAAGGGCAGTGACACCTGGAAGGAAGCTAGGGAGTCCTGGACAGGCCAAGGAGCTGGAAGTTGGAAGTGTCTATTTAGAATGGAAAGTGCCAGGAGGGGAGGAGAGTGGAGGACTGGAGCCAGGTTGTGTGGGGCTTTCAATGATGATCTGAGGAGTGTCTCCCTTTTCCCAGAGATCATTGGGAGTCACTGAAGTTTCTGGAGGGGATGGGGGATATGGTCAGATCTGTGCTTCTTGGGTTTTACTTTGGCAGCTTTGCGGAGGTTGAAAGGAGAAGAGAGAGACCAGAAGCAAAACAGCCAGAAGGCTGTTGCAGTAGTCCAGGAGAGACAAGATGAGGGCCTGAACCAGGAGGTAGTTCTGAGCAGAGCTGGGAGATAGTGAGGCAGCATTAGTAACACTTGGGAGGGAGAAGGAAGAGCTGAGAATATTTCTTAAGTTGTAAACGTGACTGACTGGGTGGCGGTGTCCTCGTGCTGTGTTTGAGGTAACTGTGGGACATCCAGGTCAGGTTATCTAGTAGACAGTTGATGGTGCGGGACTTGAGCACATGGGTATGTAGACTGATTCTTGAACTTGTGGAAGCCTATGAAAGGAGGTAAAAGAGAGTGGAGGAGGAAAAGGACAGAGGTAATGGTGTGTGAACAGTGATCCAACAGAGGGGACTCTGAAGGAGTAATCAGACATGGAAGAGGAGATATGGGAGAGGACAGTATTATGAAAGCCCAGGGAAGAGAGAGCCATGGAGGAGGGGCTGCTCAGTGGTACCCAAAGTGATAGAGAGCTCATGGAGGGCATGGCTTGAAGAAGGGCCAGGGACTTGGAGCAACAAAGAGATATGGAGTGAAAAAAAAGGACTGTGAGACTGGGTTTTGTGGCTCACTGCCTTGTCTACAGCTCTGCTTTGCAGTCTGAATAGCAGAAACAGTCTTTTTGGGGTGAACTGTAGGGGTCTGCCTAGAAATTGATTTAATGGCCTTCAGTATTTGTTGCAGCAGCCCTATTCTCTAATTCTTTTTATTCTAATGTCTTTTGGCAGCAAAAATGACTTTTTTTAGTTTTGTTATTGTTTGACTGAGTAATCAGTGGTCAATAGTTGGACTGAAGATAGAAGCTAACTTTGGAGCTGTTACCATTCCAGAGCTGTCAGGGTTAAGTGTTCATAGGACAATACTGGCCATTTTCATAGCACTTTTCTTCTGAGTGCTATATTAACACACCTTCATACCACATTTTCTATAAACATGGTTAATCATTGCAGGTAGTAACATTCCCTTTTCACAGAGAGGGAAAACAGAACTTTCAAAGGCTAACTGACTTGCTATGTAGATAGGATAGTGAGTGGGTGGCACCTGAAAGATGATCTCAAGAGTTATGGCTCCCCCATGTCTGAATTAGTCCCCATTTTCTTTTTCTTTTGCACATGCCAGTTCGGTGCTTAGAGAGCATGTCACAATCCTTCTATCATCTTCCAGGGAAAGGTCCTTTGCAGAACCTTTTCCTTCTCACATTCCATCGTCGTGGCAGCAGCTGGTCTCAGTGTTCTAATGATGGGGGCCTGAGCACTATTTCCTTGGAATGGCTTTGCTGGCTGCTGTCAGGGAGTTGGTGAGCATGAGTGGAGTTGAAGAATGTGAGAGAAACTGCTTCCTGTTTTCTCCAACTGGGGGTGTGTGCTTGGTACCCTCCATTTTTTCCCTCAAGGAGGGAATTACTATAGCTATGCCATTGGTCTGCAGGTTTAGAGACTGTGGGATCAGGAATTGAGTCCCTAGAGGAGATTGTGGCCTTTGGATTGCTATGTGCATATCCCTCTTCTCTTACAAAATATTTTTTAGTAAAAATCACCCATCCCACAATACTTGTGGTGTTTAACCACACTCAGGAGGCAAAGGGAGAATGATGTGAGATGACTCAAGGGGTTCTGTAGATAGAGAATACTGGTAAAGGGAAGGATCAGAGAGCTTTTGGTTGGTTGGATGTCCAGGAGAGCTGAAGGAGAGTTCTCGTAGTTCCAGAGGACAGACTTTTCTCTTTTTCCTACTCTTAGTATAGGTAGCCCCAACACAGATTCTTTTCCTTGCCAGATGCTGAGCTCATACGTAAACCCAAAATTTTAGCTCTTGTTTTGTTTCCATTTCAAAACACCTTCTGCTCCAGGGGCCTCTGGAGACCTTTCCTTCCCTGCTTGCCAATATGAGCATTTGGGTGTGTAATCTTGCCCTGCTTTTCTGTTACATAATCACAGTGACACACACACACACACACACACACACACACTCTTTCTCTCTTTCTCTCCCCTCCTCTTTCCCCTCCCCCCACAGAAAACATGAAGGAGTTGAAGGAGCCCAGACAGCGTAAAGATAATAGGCGCCCAGATCTGGAAATCTATAAGCCTGGTCTTTCCCGACTGAGGAACAAACCCAAAATCAAGGAGCCTTCAGGGACTGAGGAATCCAGGGAGGAAACTGCCAATGACAGAGATACCTCTGCTTTGGAAAATGGAACCCAGACCATTCGAGATCTCTGCAAGGGGGTGGACAGCCAACAGCAAAATGGCCCTGCAGACACAGAAAGGAAAGAACCCTCCCAGGGACAGGAATCTTGTCCTAAAGCCTCAGGACAAGATGATCGGTCTCTCAGAATTATTAAGAGAACAAAGAAACCTGATTTACAGATCTATCAACCTGGAAGACGCTTACAAACTATTGCCAAAGATCTGGCTGGCCGAGTAGAAGAGAACGAGGTTCTCAGTCAGGTAGAGCAGCTCAGAGTTGAAGATGATGAGCCTGAAAAGGGCCCTGGGAAAGATGGTGTCAAGGTCAAGCCCTGCAGAGATGAGGCAGAGAAGAGCCAAAAAGCCATCAAGGGAGACAAGGGCAAAAAAACTGAAAGGGGAGATGGGGCAAGGAAAGTCAATGACGACGCACTCCAGGGCAAACCTGGCTCTGCAAAGCGTTACTCACGTTCAGACAAGCGGAGAAATCGCTATCGCACTTGTAGCACCAGCTCGGCTGGGAGCAACAACAGCACTGAGGGGATTGGACTCAGTGAGGGAGGTCGGCGCCGGCGTCAGGATCGGCCTAAAGAGAGGCCTCGTCTGAAGAAGCAGGTGTCCATGTCTTCAACTGACTCCCTTGATGAAGACAGAACTGACGAGCTAGACCTCCTGGGACCCCGAAGGAGCTCAGAGAGGAGGAAGCCTTTGGACAGAAGCTGGTCTTGCCATGGGGAGGGTGAGCGGAAAAGTGAAGGGAAGGAGAACAGAGGTGGCCTTCGAGTCACTTTTGACTCAGAGATCATGAACAAGGATGTGTCTGTGGCGAGACTGACCAAGGAAGAGGTGGATAGATTGAAGGCTGACAAGGGCTCAGGCAGCCTGGGCAAGGCCCCTGAAAAGCAAGAGTCTAAAACCCCAAACCAGGAACTGCGGGGCCGTGGTCGGGGCATTCTGGTCTTGCCTGCTCACACAGCCCTCTCTGTTAATACAACAGGATCTCCAGAATCTGCACTTTCGGGATCAAAGCTTCTCTTTGGAGCTGGTGGTAAGGGATCTCGGAATAGGGGCCGGGGAGGCACTTCCCGGCGACTGTGGGACCCAAACAATCCCGACCAGAAACCTGCTCTGAAGAGCCAGACCCCTCAGCTTCACTTCTTGGATACTGATGATGAAGTCAGCCCTACTTCTTGGGGGGACTCACGCCAAGCCCAGTCATCTTACTATAAGTTTCAGAATTCTGACAACCCTTACTATTATCCCCGGGCACCAGGCCCTGGACCTCAGTATCCTTACACAGGCTATGGCCCATTGCAGTATCCCTTGGGCCATACAAATGGGGTGTATCCCGGGGCTTACTACCCTGGCTACCCTGCTCCATCTGGGCAGTATGTGTGTGGCCCTCTTCCTGCCAGCTCCTTGAGTCCAGAAGAGATGGAGCAGCAGGTGAGGGACCTGCAGCAGCAGGAGCTCCATCGGCTTCTTCGAGTAGCTGACAACCAGGAACTTCAGCTCAGTAATCTGCTCTCCAGGGACCGGATCAGCCCCGAGGGCTTGGAGAAGATGGCCCAGCTCAGGTACGTGGAGGGGAGGGCTTGCAGGTGGGCAGGAGCACAGCCAGCTGGGAGCGGCAGACAATGGAGCAGAGAATGTGTGCAGTCTGAAAAAAAGAAATGGCCACATTCCCCCTCCCTCCTGCCCCTCTTCAAGAAAAAAAATGTACCTTTGAGTGAGTGGCCTCCTGAAATGGAGGAGGGAAGGGGATCTCATATCAGCCACTAAGTCCTCTGAAAATTCCCTGCCTCAGCAGTCTTGCCTTTGCTGGGTGCTGAGGTCCCTGGGTGGGAGCTTGCTAATTAGCAGAAAGGCCAAGCCCCTGTCAGTGGCTGCTTGTGAACTCGCCATCTGACATGTCCCATTTTAGAGGGGAGCTGGTGCAGCTTTATGAGCGCTGCCTCCTGCTGGATATCGAGTTCTCTGATCACCAGAATGTGGACCAGATCCTGTGGAAGAGCGCTTTCTACCAGGTCATTGAGAAGTTCAGGCAGCTGCTTAAGGATCCACACGCTGAGAACCCAGAACAGATTCGGAACAGGCTGCTGGAGCTCTTGGATGAGGTGAGCCCTCTGCCTCGAGAGGGAAGCCCCCAGATGGAATCACACAGTGGGACTCTTTCCCTAGGCTTAGAGGGGACTGATTTTGCACTGTTGCTGTTTGTTGTTGCTGAGGTTCTGCTTGAGGCACATTTACTGTGCATGTTGAGTATGAAAGGTTGCTTTGTAATGGCCTGACTGGGGACCTCCTCCTTCCCTAATTCTTCACTGCATCTTTATCATAATGATGAAGCTTACAGTGGGTGGCAGTCTTAGTCTTCTGGCTGACACTCTTGAAATACTGCAGAGTCACAGAATTTTGCATCTCTTACCTTAGTTTCTCTCTGTGGTCTTTAGTGGGGAGTGTGGAGCTTAAGGTGTTTTCCTGTCCAGTCACAGCTTCTGCATGTGTCTTCTCTCCGCAGGGCACTGGCTTCTTTGATAATCTGCTTCAGAAACTGCAGGTTACATATCAGTTTAAACTAGAGGACTACATGGATGGTCTGGCCATTCGCAGCAAACCATTAAGGAAAATGGTAAGATGGCTCTCCTCCTCGGGGGGAATGCTGTCATTCTTTCCTGCAGACTCTGGACAGTTTCCATATTGCTTTAATTACTTGCCGTTTTGACATTTGAGAGAGTGGATGCTTCTCATGGCTTTCCTTGAGCCAGGGAGGCCTGATGTGGTGATAGGGGAGGGAAAGATTATCACTGTGGTAAGAAAGGAGTAAAGGACACAGTTTGGAATTGTGTAGGTTATAGAAAAGAGAGGCAGTGTGGGGCAGTGGTTAGGGAGCTGGTCCCACAGCAGAGAAGACCTGGGTTTGAGTCCTGCTTTGGAAACAGACTGGCCTTTGTGATCCTCAGCAAGTCACTTTGCTCCTGGAGAGTTCTGGTGGAGTAGTGGATGGAGCACTGGGCCTGGGGTCAGGAAGAATCAGGAAAGTCATTTAATCTTTGTCTGCCTCAGGTTTCTTATCTCTTAAATGGGAGTGATAGTAGCACTTGCCTCGAAAGGTTGTAGTGAAGATCAGTTGAGATAGTATTTGTAAAGTGCTCTAGATAGTGTCTGGCACATGAGAGGCACTTAATACATGCCTCTTTTGTTCCTTCCTCTCCTCTGCCTCAGTCTCTAGGACTGTAAATGGCAGAATAGGTGCTGGTCGGCGTTGTTCGAGGGGGTTCTAGTCTCATCCCCTGTAAAAGTGGGGGAATGTCACCACAAGCTGGCTGGCTCTGTTGAAGTTTCTTTTAGAGGCCTTTGTCCAAAGTTTCCTTGAATAAGACATCCCATTTTCTTGCTTCTTCCTCAATCATTTTTTTCCTCCAGATTTACTTATAAATTGGGTGTTGTTTCCATACAAGTGAAGTGGCCTCATTGCTACCTGGGTTGTCCAGGGTTCTCAGGTACTTTGTTCAGAACTTTCTTTTGCTGCTACTCTTATAATTCATATATTTTCTCCAAATGTTTGCTGACTGTTTACTTGAAGGTGAAGTATGCATTAATCAGTGCCCAGCGGTGTATGATTTGTCAAGGAGACATTTCCAGGTACCGGGAGCAAGCCAATGACACAACAAACTATGGGAAAGCACGAAGGTACTTGTTCCTCTTTGTTCTTCAAGTCTAGACCTAATATGAGAACTGGACAGCAGCCTGTACTGTGTCCCACTTGGGCTGTTCCTCAGACTCGTGGGGAGGCTCTGCTCCCCCTTCTTTGGCCTTCAGTGCCACAGTGTGGGCTCCTGGCTTGGTTGGGTGGGGAGAGAGCAGCTACAGGCTAGGAGACAGCTCATCTTGAGCTGATGTGGGATCTTGTCCTCTTTGCCTTTTAGCTGGTACCTGAAGGCTCAGCACATTGCTCCCAAGAACGGCCGACCTTATAATCAGCTGGCGTTGTTGGCTGTGTATACGGTAAGCACACCTGTGTGTGGGGAAAGGGCATCCTCATCCTGGCTCATCATGCGAGTAACAGTGGAAGTTGAGAATATTAGTTCTAGCTTGGGATGCCCACTGGGCTCACTACCTGGCTGGGGCAGTGCTGGCAATATCCACCTTTCTACCTCCCTTGTGCCTCCTCTCCTGAAACTGCTGTGGCATTCGGGTTAGAGGGAGCATCTGAAGCATTAAGGATAAGAGTAAGTGAAGAAACTAGGAGGGTGATTTTTTTTTTCTTTTATTTTCTAAAGCTTAAATGTAAAATAAGAAGAGAAAAAGAAAACAATGCCATGTACACAGCAGAATGTAAGAGAGGATTCAAAATATGCAACAATAAATTTGCATTTCAAGAAAGCCTACATAATAAACACTACACGTTGTGTTTCCAGCTGTCCATCTTTTCTTGGCTTCCTTGTAAGTTTTCTTTTGTAGAATGGTGATTTTTTAACCAACTCACTGGCAGTAATGACCCTAAAATTCCCTGCCCAGCCAAAAGGAGGTTGCAGCTACAGTAACTTAGTAGTGTATTTCACAATAGCACAAACACAGTCCCATCTGAGTTCTAAATTTCTTTTCTCTTCCTCTGTTTATCTGTATTGATCCAGCTTTTCTTTCTGCCTGCCCATGGCTGTGTTTCTTTCTTGTCCACTTTCCTCCTTTTTTTCATTCTCCTTCTCTTTGTGTGAGTGTAACCTTTTATTTCTCTCTCAAAAAGAAATCTAATACTTTGAAATAAATGTATCTTGCTTTCATGAAGCCATGGGTTATTACTGAACCAGTTGAGTTTCCTTTTCTTATTTTGTTTTACCTCATGTCATTCATTTTCTTTCCTAATCAAATATTTTTGAGAACATATTGTTATCATGTGTCTAACATCACTGTAGGCTTTATAGGTCCTATGGGGAATACAGAGTAGCCCCTGGTGGCACTTCTCCCCCCTCCCCTTTTGTTCTATACTGTCTCGCTTGGTGATTGCATCAGTTCCCATGGTTTCTATTAGGGATGATTCCAAAATTTCTATATCTAGTCATAAGTCTCTTTCCAGAGCTGTAGTCTAGTATCACTGTCTGCCTCCTGGACATCTTCAACTGTATGTCCTGTAGTCATCTGAAACTCAGCATGTCCCAAAACAGAACTCAGTGCCTTTGCCTCAAAACTCTGCCCTCTATGGTACTTCTCTATGACCATGGAGGGCTACATCATCCTCCCAGTCCCTGCTGACATTGACTGGCTGCTGTCTTCAAGTCCTCACTTTCGCTTGCGCCGCGTATCCATTCAGTTGCCAAATCTTGTTCTTTTTACTTTCTCAACATCTCCTGTATAAGGCCCCTTCTTTCCATTCAGGTAGCCACAGCCTAGTTCAGGACCTCATCACCTCATGCCATCTCACTGGTCTTCCTGCTTCAGTTCTGTCCCCACTCCAGTTCATCCTATGCTCAACTGACAAGATGACTTTTTTTTGTTTGTTTTTTTTGCTTTCCTTTTTATTTTCTTTTATTTTTCTCTCCTCTCACTTCCTACCCTGAAACAAAAAAGAAAAATAAGACCCTTCTCACAAATGTGAAGCTAAGCAAAACAAAATATCACATTGGCCATGTCCAAAAATGGTCTCTCCGTCCGGAGGCCTTTGGCCAGTTGGTCATGTGTTGATCAGAGTTTGTAAGGCTTTCAAGGTTGTTTTCTCTTCACATTGTCCTTGTTATTGTGTTCATTCTTCTATTCTCACTCTTTTCTGCTTTAGTTCATGTAAGTCTTCTCAGGAGCAAAGAAAAACTCCTTTTTTTAACTTCATAACTTGGCCCCTTCCTTCCTTTGGGCTTCTTAGTCTTGATTCCCTCCACACGTTCTCCCAGTCAATTGTGCTGGCCTCCTTGCAGTTCTTTGAACACAGAGCTCCATCTCCACCTCCATGCCCTTGCACTGGCTGTCTCCCCTCTCTGGAACACCTGACTCCTCATCTCAACCCCTGAATTGACCTGGCTTTCTTCACACTTAGGTCAGCTCCCAAGCTCCCAGGCCTTGAGCTACTAGTGCTGCCTTCTACTCTGTGAATGTCTTGTGTCCCTAGTTCTTTACATGTTGTCGTTCCTTGAAGGCAGGGATTGTGTTTGCCTTTCTCTGTACCTCTAGCACTTAGAACAGTGCCTTGCACATAGTAAACATAGAAATATACAGTCCCTGCCCTCAGTCAATTTACAATCTAGTTGGTAATATGAAACACATATGCACATTGGAATTATTTAACTAATAATATGACGCATTGATCTAAGTAAAATGAGTCATAAGGACCACAGAGTTTTGCGGTTTTAGAGGAGGGTGAAATCGACATGGACAGGAGACTTCATGGAGGAATTTAGAAAAGTTGAGGTTTGAAGAATGGATAGTGTTGGATAGTGAAAATGAGGATATGGTAGTCTACATGGCTACTGAGGCCACAGGTAGGAGTGGGTGGGGCTTGTTCAGAACACCAAGAAAATCTGAGGCTGCTTATGCTCCTCTCCCTGTCTTTTTCTCCTGTAATTCTTGTGGGATTGTGAATATGGCCATTTTTGTTGTAGCATAGTCTGATTTTTTCCCTTTTGAGAATTTTAGGATGGGTAGGAAAGCTGACAGGGCTCTCTGGGCCATACTGCCTCAGGCTGGGCCTTAGCAGGGACCTGAGAATGTCTGCTTTGTTTTGACAGAGGAGGAAGCTTGATGCTGTGTACTATTACATGCGCAGTTTAGCCGCCAGCAACCCTATCCTTACAGCAAAGGAGAGCCTCATGAGCTTGTTTGAAGAGACCAAGAGAAAGGTGAGTGGGTGCAGATGCCCAAGTAGAACCCTGTCGGCATTGGGCCCTGTCTGCCACAATAGCCCGATCTAGAGAATTAATAGCTTTGAAGGGGCCAAGCCATTTTGCCAGTAGGGGATGCCTTACCTTTCTTACTCCCTCTCTTATCCGGGCCCTATCAGAGTCTGAGTGTGTGTATGTGTGTGCATGCAGGCAGAGCAGATGGAGAAAAAGCAGCATGAAGAGCAGGAGCAAAGCCCTAACCCATGGAGGAAAGGCAGGAGGTCAACCTTCCGGCACATCAGTGATGACACGACCCGCTTGGAGATTTGGATCCACCCCACCCACTCCCGCTCTTCCCAGGGCACTGAGTCGGGGAAGGACTCTGAGCAGGAGAACAGCCTTAGCAGCTTAAGCCCCAGCGATGTGAGTACCGGTGATGGCCTCAGTAGCCCAAAGGCGGCTTCTTTGATCTGTTGTGTGCTCGTTGTAGCTGCATTTTCTACACAGCATGAGGAAGTGGAGGACTCCATGGTCTTTTGCGCTTTTCTCTGCTCTCACTTCCTTTCTTACAACTGTGCCCCCCCACCCCACCACTTGGTGGCACTGTGAGACCTCAGAAAGAGGCTGATCCACATTCTTTTTATTTGGATGTCCGGACCATGAGAAGAGATATTTTTGATGCTGTAGATTAGCCTGGTCTGTTGTAGGTTTACATATTCCAATCCTTAATCTTGTTACCTTAAGTTTTCTCCTCAATACGACTGAAACTAGAGCAGTTGCTGGTAGACCTCAGAAAGAGAGCTAAGCTGACTTACCTTTGGTCTCTGAGATTTCCTCCCATGTTTTGGGGGCTGGAGATTTGATTGTCTTGGAGGTCAGAAGAAATATCATTCATAAGGTTAGATCTCTCACTTCCTGGAAATAATTGCCAAAACAGAAGTGTCCTTCCTTGTAGCTCAACCTCTTGATGGGACTTTTTTGGTTTGGATACTTCACTTTAACTTTATATTCCTTTTCCAGTTTCCTTTTTGGTCTTCAGTAGCTAGTTCTCTGTATGATTTTGAAAATAATCATCACTACCAGGTGAACCTTTAAACTTGTTATGTGCCCAGTGGGGTTGATGTGGCTACACAGTGCTTTGGTACATTTGCCGTTGTGCCTTCTTGTTCATAAACTTTTCATTGGCAGTCTGTTGGAATATATTTCAGTAGTTGTGTGAATTCATTCATGAAGGCAACATTTATCAGTGCACATCATAATGTGATACCTCATTATGTGTGATTCTAGTCCAGGCTCATCCATAAATTCTCTAGAGAGGATCTGCTAGTATGCCATTGGTAGTGCCCCACTTGGGCCTCCATCCATCTGTGCGGTAGGACTGACCCACCCCATTTCCTAGTGTACATTTCCTGTATTCTTGTCCTTAGTCCACTTGTCAGTGCATCTCTTATATGTGCGTAAAGTCACTCACAGTTTTAATTTTTTGGAGATTATGGTTTTCCATGATTTGAAATTATACAACACCCCAGGGATACTATTATTGCTGTCAAGATTTCAAGATAATCAATAAAAGATTATGCTTTTTGGATTAGGGAGTAGCATGGAATTGTTGAAAGCACAGCACAACCTCTCAAATGCAATGGAACCCACTGACTCCTCCATCTTCACTCAGCTTGTCTGTACAGAGCTTGTCCAGGTTCTGTGTAGTGATGAGCTTACTGGGTCGGGGTGAGGTGCAAGTGGACGGTCTGCAATAGCAACTGCTCTGGCCAATGTGCAGTTTTCATCCATTTGGTTTTTTTCTGGTAAGGGTCATTTTCCCTTTGGGATATATTGGAGTCTAGCTATTCCCTTTTGGGTGGCTTTGAATCTTGTTAAGGAGACTGATAAAGTCTGGAGCTTAGTGCAGTCAGTACTGTGTCCTATACATATAGAAGCATCTGGTGGAAGACTATCACTTACAGGAACTTTCCATTTCATTTTGCTAGATGCCCTCTTCTGTGGCATTAGCAAAAAACCTTTTGTGGACGTCACCCTGTTTTATACTTAGCTCAGTATTCATAATTAAGAACTCATTGAACGAAGTTACCTCTGCTTTCATTAATTAAGGAACCTTATATTTTCTTAATATGCATAAGAGACTGTTGCAGGAGAACCTGTAAAGCACTGTTTTGTTTTACCAACTCATATTTTTGGTGATCAGTAAACAAAACACACTCATATCTTTACACTTTTCAGTCCAGCTGTTTTTGAAATCTTGCCTTTTCCCCTTTCATAGTTTCGTTAAGAATATCCACAGTAAGTGTAAAGATAATTCTTAAAGATTTTGTCAAGTTGAGTGAGTAGGTATAGGGATTGATGGCCATCGTTCTCTCTATTTTCTTTTAAAAAAATAACTGACATGCTCTAATCACCATTTTTTAAAATAATTCCTGATGTTTATTACTATTTTTTAGTAATAATGTCATGCCTGATTCTCCCTCTACACCCTGTTTTTGGGGTATCTTTCTGTCTGTGAGGTATCTTGGGTAGGGAGACTCAAAATAACATTACAGCTCAGAGAACAAACAATCAAACATACCTCTCTCCTCTTGGTAGGGAGGTGGGGGATTATGAATTGGTCCTTGGATCAGTTTTTTTATTACAAGGAAGGGGAAGAAGGGCCTAGGGGGAAGGTGCATTCAGAAATGATGATGCCATAATAAGAAAGACATCAATAAAGCAGACACGTATTTTAAGAAGCAAGAAAAAATTTGTGTTCTATCCAGCATAGAAATCCTCTCTGTGTTTGGTTTAGCTGGTGGTGGCGGTTTTGTTTTTCACTTGTGTCCAATGCTTCGTAACCCCATGGACTGTAGCATGCCAGCCCCTTCTGTCCTCTACTGTCCCTGAAGTCTATCCACACTCACGTTCCTTGCTTCCATGACACTATCTATTCATCTCATCCTCTGATGTCCCCTTCTCCTCTTGCCTTCATCAGTCTCTCCTAACATCAGGCTTTCTTTCAATAAGTCCCATCTTCTCATTATGTGGCCAAAGTATTTAAGCTTGAACTTCAGTATTTGACCTTCCAGTGAAGAGTCTGAATTAATTTAAGTATTGACTGATTTGACATCTTAGCTGTCCAAGGGGCTCTGAGTAGTCTTTTCCAGCACTGCAGTTTGAAAGCATTGATTCTGTGGTGCTCAGCTTTCTTTATAATCCTCACAGCCATATGTTGCTACTGGAAAAACCATAGGTCTGACTGTACGGACCTTTGTTGGCAAGGGAATGTCTCTGCTTTTTAGTATGTTGTTCAGATTTTCCATAGCTGTCCTTTCAAGGAGCAAGAGTCTCCTAATTTCAAGGCTGCAGTCACTGTCTGCAGTGTTCTTTGAGCCCAAGAGTATAAAATCGGACATGGCTTCCATTTTTTCTCCTTCCGTTTGCCAGGAAGTGACGGGACTAGTTGCCATAATCTTCTGTCATTTTTGAGATCATACAGTGCTTTTCCCACCCTCTTCTTGACTAGGAGGGCTACTCCATTTTTTTTAAAGGGATTCTTGCCACAGTGCTAGATAGTAATCACCTGAATTAAGTTCACACCTTCCCATTCATTTGAGTTCACTGACACCAAGATGTGATGTTTATCTTTCCATCTCCTGGTTGACTGTAGCCAGCTCACCTTGGTTTATAGCTCTTACGTTCCAGGTAATTATGCAGTGTTGAACTTTACAGCATCAGACTTTCCTTTAATCACCAAATGCATCCCCAACTGAGCTGCTTTTTCTAACTTTTGACCAGCCACCTCATTAGCACTGGATAACTTACAGTTATCCTCCGCTCTTCCTCAATAGCATATTGAGGGGCTCCTCTCTTATTATTTTAATTAATACTGTCTGTGGGGTTTTCTTGGCAAAGATTCTGGAGTGGTTTACTATTTCCTTCTTCAGTGAATCACTTTTTGTCAGAATGTCTCCGTCTTGGGTAACCTTGTTACAACATAGCTCATAGTTTCTTTGAGCTATGCAAGTTGCCCCTGTGCCATGGCAAGTGATCCAGAAGGGGTCAGTTTAGCTACTTATATGTATTTTAAAAAATGCATTTTATACATTAAAAAAGTGTAAATACTTTTCTGCATTTTTAGCTTAGCTGCTTTAAAGCACACTGGCTTGATCTGGCTACTTTTTCTGACTTCCTTTTAGGCTCATAGATTGAGTGCAAGAAGCACCTCATCCAGCCCAGATCTTGATTTGACAGGTGAGGGTACTAAAGGACCTGAAGAGTCTTAAGTGATATGTCCAAGGCCTCTAAGAGAGTTAGCTAGAGAGCTGGGCCCTCTGCCTTCAGGTCCAATGTGCTTTCTTTTACTGTATCACACTGTCTCTTATCTTCTTCAGGATCATTTCTACTTTACTGTGCAACATATTGAGTATGGAAGTGTGCAGTGATCCCATTGTCAGTGATTGCAAAACTAGATCTCCTCAGCATCTCATCCATTTCTTCTCCTTCTCTTAGTTGTATCTTGGGGTTGATTTGACTTAATTGAGTCTCGTGTCAAACTTTGTGCAAATTCGTTTTCTTCTTCACTATGCTTCTTTATTTTATGATGTGATGTTCCTATATTTTACCATAGTATTTTACACTCTATGAACAGGTGTTGCTTTTAACTGCCTGCCATATTTCTCCACTTGACAAAGAAATCGGACATTTGCCCACCTAGGCTATTTCTAAGCTCTCTTGATTACTTCCTTGTGGTGATTGTTAAACACTGGTTCATCTTTTATGGTAAATGGTAATGATCAAGTTCAGTTACTTGACATTTTTCTATCTCAATTTTTGTCACTTTTGTACTTGAAAGTATTATAATGGTATACTTTATCTATTCCTTATCTTTATCCTTACTTCTAACCTGATACTGATTTAAGCTTTGCCTTTACTACTCAATTATCTAACCACACACCAATAGCTCTTTTAGACACTGTTACCCATCAGTAACCAGTCGTTTGTTGTTGATACAGTTAACTTTTTTGTGGGGGTGTTTATTGTTTCTCATGCCTTGCAGTCTTGCTTTTTCTTTGAAGACAGTCATGATAAATCATAATAGGTCTGAGATGTCTGAATGATATATAGGACTTTGTTCTCTTTTATATTTTAAACCTGAATCTTATTTCCCTGCATTTATTTTGTCATTTTCCCCAGTGTCTGCTTTTGCATTGAGTATCAAGGTATGCATTAACTTGGTTTAGAAAATCTTGTCCATTTCTTTATAGAATGGCCATATTTATCTTCAGCAACAAATGTTAGTAGGATCATGGGCTCATAGATCTAAAGTTGAAAGGGACCTTAGAAATCATCCAGTCTAATGCCAGTATTTTACAGAGCAATCAGTAAGTAAGCATTTAGGAAGCTCTTACTGTGTGCCAGGAAAATTAAGACCCAGCAAAGTTAAGTGACTTCATGCTGATGCCTTCCCTGTTGGTTATCTCCTCTTCATCCCATATACATCTTGTTTGTACATAGCTCTTGGCATATTTTTCTTCCCAGGGACTCTTGCCTTCTTTGAACCCTAAATGTGTGCTTGGCACATGGTCTTGCATATAGTAGATCCAGATCCTTAACAAATGCTTATTTATTAACTGACTGACTTATTCAATGTCATATAGGTAGAAAGCTGCAAAGTTGCGATTAGAACTTGAATCCAGCGACTTCCAGTATAGTAGGAGTCTTTCCGTTACCCCCCACTGTCTTGTGGGTACAAATTGCAGTTATCTTGGAACACATGATAAAACCATGTCTACCAAAGAAGGATATAAATCACAGTTTCATTTAGCTTTAATTTCCTTGTAATGCCTAGTTTTGCGCATTTTTTTATTTTTAAGGATTTATCGTTGCCTTTTCTGTTTTGACGTAACAGTGATTTAGAGGGAAAAAAACAAACCTTTCTATAGTTAAACGTCTTCGTTTTTAACAAAGAAATAGTTGAGCCAAATCCAATTGGTACAGCAGTCATTCCTGAAAACTTTCTACACTCAGTAGTCATCCGTGTCTCCATAGGGAGGAGGGAAGTGTGGTTCATTTTCTTTTCCATGTGACTAAGATTGTGATTTACAATTAACCAGCATTTGGTCGCCTGTCAGGTTCTGTTTGCTTATTCATTTACTTTGTTGTAGTCATTTTGTATATTCTCCTGATTTTGCTTTCTTTGCTCTGCAGTAGTACATATGAGTCATCCCTGGCTTCTCTGAATTTCTCTCTTTTTTGTTGTTTTTTGCATTGCAGTTGGTATTCATTTCTCTTGTAAGATCATACTTTGTTTAGCCTCACTGACAGCTGGCCACTTTGCTTCCAGTTGGTTATCATTCCCCAAAGTACTGATACGTGTGGTTTGGTAGGTACTCTTCTGTATTTAATAGACTTAGGAGACACATCTTGTAGTATTGAGCTTGCTAGGACAAAAGGTATGAAAAGCTTAGTTATTTTTTTCACTTTATTTGTTTTCTGTAATCGTTGGATCACTTCATAGTTCCCATAATAGTATATTAGAGTCCCTTCCTTCCTCTAATCCCACCCCTGTTTCTGTCTTACCATCTTTGCCCTTCTAATGGGGCTTAGAATGTTTGTGGTGAAGAATGTCAGTGTTGGTGTGCTCTAGTCCTTGCAGTTATATATCACCTGTTTGGTCACTGGGAAAACATTTCACATTTAGAGGACCAACAGTTAAATTAATATTCCTAGATTGAAAATTGTGTGATTCCTTGAAGGCCTTTTTGTATTTATATAGTTTTTGTTTCGTTAGTCGCTGTGGCCAACATTTGGATCACCTAGTGGCTAGCCTGTTGGGGAAGAGCCTCTCCATAGTTAGCTAGATCAGACTTCAGATAGCAGGCTATCTATTTGGGGGGGGGCTCTATTTGAAGCCTTTCCTTATGCGAGAATCTTGTTCTGCTAAACGCTTGTTCTCTTCTGACAACTCTTAAATTTATTTGAATAAGGACAGATAAATTGTTGTGTCATATTAGATCCATTGCCAGTATGGCATGTCTGTCTCTGACGGTGACTCTCAGGGGCATGTTAGAGAAGCACATGCAACTTACTTATCAATCTGGGAGACTATTTGCCCTCAAACTATGATAGTTGATCTTATGTTTTTATACATTTATTTAAACTTCTTTTGAAGCTTTTGCTCTTTTTAGCTTGTACTATGTCTTGGCATATCAAATTCCGCAAGTTTGATACACTCTGTATGAAGACCTTTTTTGCTTTAATGGTATCGTTCAAAGTGTTCCCCCTACTTATGGGCATGTCCATAGCAATTACTTATTTATGACATAACTGTTTATCTCCTTTCAGCCTTTATCTTGCCAGAGAGGATGTGTCTTTCTAGATACAGTTACCCTAATTCCTTTGATTCTCTGGTTTATGTTCAAGAGCAGCTTCTCCTTGGACTGGTAGGAGAGCATGGCTACTTGTGGGCTTTGGCAAGATGTGTAGCAAAGGCATAGACATGTTGGGAAACAGCTGGGAAACTGCTTCCGGTGTTATTGGCAATGATTAGTAAAAAAAAAAAAATTAATTTGTTTGCCTTGTGGGATCTTGATTTTTAGTTTAGAGAGAGGTTTGTGCATTTCTGCCTGCCTGGGAGGGGATTGGCAGCCTCCAAGTGTCCTGAGTCCTCAAAAACTCAGCTCCAAGCAAGTGGCACCATAGTGCCTCCAGACGATTTTCTTAGTCCAGATTCTCTTGGCTGCTTCAACCCCTCTTTCAGATTCAGTAGAGGTGGTAAAAGGGACCAGTAAAAGGGACAGGTAGTGAGGAAGACAGAGTTGACATATGGATTGCTACTTGGAGCCATTTGATCAATAAACTGGCTTTGGAGGTCACTGTGACATAGAAAGAAGGGCGGAAGTGTTGCCTGGTTCCAAAAATGATGTGAATTTCTTTACTAACCTGTTTTTCAGATGGCATTTTACACATATATTTCATTTACTGGGGAAATGAATGAGTCAGAAAAGAGGGTACAAGCTGTTCTTGGATGTCTGGCTTCTAGTTATTAGCTAACACTCTTGTACTGACACACTCTTGTTTTTGAGTTATTCCTCTCATGTCCCCCTGAATCTGGGATGGTTTTTTATTTCTACGTATTTTGTATATAACACTGTGACTAGGAGATGAGCTTTTGTAACTCGGGGATGCCATTGTATTCCTGGCTATCATTTGTGTTATTGGGTATACCTTTTCTCCTTGTTCTGATTCACTGGTCCCTGAACGAGAGTTGGAATTTCTCTCATTCCCCATTGCCATTTCTGCCATCATAACTAACGTTTCTTTTTTTTAATTTAATTTAATTTATTTTCAGTGTTCTATAGTCACTATCATATAACTTAGATGTTTTTTCCCTCTCTCCCCCTGCTTGCCCCTACCTCCCCCCTCCCTCCCTGGGACGGCATACAATTTTATATAGGTTCTACACATACATTCCTATTAAATACATTTTCACTATAGTCATGTTGCATAGAAGAATTAAAATGAATGGGAGAAACCATAAAACAAATCAAAATGTAATAAAAAAGAAAATGATCTGCTATATTCTGCAGTCCAGTTCCATAGTTCTTTCTCTGGATGTGGAAGGCATTTTGCCTTAAGAGACCTTTGGGAATTTTTTAAGTCCTTATATTGCAATGAAGTTCCAAAATTCAGAAAAATTCTTCACAGGCTGTGGTTGTTGCTGTGTACAAAGTTCTCCTGGTTCTGCTCCTTCCACTCAGCATCTGATCCTATAAGTCTTTCCAGGCCTCTCTGAAGTCTTCCTGTTCATCATTTCTTATAGCACAGTAGTATTCCATTACGTTCATATACCACAATTTATTCAGTCATTCCCCAATTGATGGGCATCCCCTTGATTTCCAGTTTTTGGCCACCCCCAAGAGAGCTGCTGTAAATGTTTTTGTACATGTGGGACCCTTTCCTATTTTTATGATCTCTTGGGGATACAGTCCCAGAAGTGATATTGCTGGGTCAAAGGGTATGCACATTTTTGTAGCCCTTTGGGCATAGTTCCACATTGCTCTCCAGAATGGTTGAATCAGCTCACAGCTCTACCAACAGTGAATTAGTGTTCCAACTCTCCCACATCCTCTCCAACATTTATCATCTTCCTGTTTTGTCATGTTAAGCCAATCTGATAGGTGTGATGTGGTACCTCAGAGTTGTTTTGATTTGCATCTCTCTAATCAGTAGTGATTTAGAGCATTTTTTCATATGACTATAGATATCTTTAATTTCTTCCTCTGAAAACTGCCTGTTCATATCCTTTGACCATTTATCGATTGGGGAATGACTTGTATTCTCATGCATTTGATTTCAGTTCTCTATATATTTTAGAAATGAGGCCTTTATCACAGACACTAGTTGGAAAAATTCTTTCCCAGTTTTCTGCTTCCATCCTAATCTTGGTTGCCCTGGGTTTGGTTGTGCAAAAACTTTTCAGTTTAATATAACCAAAATTATCCATTTTGCACTTCATAATACCATAGCTAACATTTCAGCCTCCATGAGCTACTCCACCACAGCTACACCCAGGGACGCTTATACTCTTGTTCTTGATTTCACCAAGAGGTATTCCTCTTTCATTATCAGAAACTCTGAAATTCCTTTCTATAACCATAGTCTCCTATTCTTTGTCCTTATGTCTTACTTCTCAATATACTCTTTGTCTTTACCATTGCTGCTAACCCTTCCACATCCCGGTACTTTGCTAGATCATTATTCTCCTCACTGAGAGGAGAAACGCAAATCCAGATAGCTGCCTTTTGTCCAGATGTTGGACTTAGGGAAGGCAGACGACTTGTAATGCCTTGTTGACGGAGCTGTGAATTGTCCAGGCATTTCAGAAAGCAATTTGCAATTATAGCAATGATCTCTTAATTGCTAATTTTGGCCTTTTCTCCACTCTCATCCTCCTTGACTTCAGTCCCGCCTGCTGCTGGTAACCATGTTCTTCTCCTGGACTCTTACTGTTCCCTTGGATTTTCATGGTATTTCTGGTTCTTATCCTACTTGTCTGATCATCTTTCCCCGCATGTGGCTTGTGATTTTCCATTTCTTTTCTACCACCTGTGATTGTGCCCCTAGGCCCTTTCCTGAACCCTCTAATCTTTTTTTCTCTCAATAATCTTATAGTTGGTGATCAGATTAGCTAGAGTGCCACTCGACCTGCAGTCAGAAAGACTTATCTTTGTGAGTTCAAATCTGGCCTCAGACACTTACCTTGTGACCCTGGGCAAGTCACTGAACCTGGGTTCAGTTGCTTCAGTTTCCTTATCTATAAAATGGGAATAATAATAGCACCTATCTCTCAGGGTTGTTGGGAGTATCAAATCAGATAATTGTAAAGTGTTTAGCATGGGGCCTGACACAAAGTAGAAACTTAGCAAAAATTTGTTGATGGTCTTTCACATGTTGAATATCTCAAAGCAAATGCTTTTATATTTTTTCTTAACTTATATGTTCTTTGTCCTAATATTTCCCCCTCAGCTTCTTTCTTATATACCAAACTTCCCTGTTTCTGTTAAGTGCAGTCTCTTACATTCACAACCAAAGAATCATTCTTCTTCCTCATTCCTTATTGCCCACATCCCATCAGTTGTCAGATCTTGTTGGGCCTACCTATACAACCTCCTTTGTTCAGAAGGACCAGCCCTTTAGGTGTGAGGGCTTGCTCAGCTACTTGTCCACCTTTGGTGTCTTCTTCTCACGGAATGCTCACCTATGACTCCAAGAAACTGTAGCCTGTGCAGTGGTCAGATAATCCATCTTGGCAGATGGGCTAAACCAGGTTGAGGGTAATTGACAGGCCTCAAACCCTTCAGTGAGTTAGGGGAATGTCTACTCCGAGCTTGTGAAGACTTCCCCTGGCAGAATGGGTGGATGAGAACAATTTGTTCCAACAGCCATGAAGGCAACTGAAGCAGATGCTGTGAAGTGCTTAGAACTTGGTCAGGCATAGAAGACATCAAGGTCATCCACTGCATCCTGGGCCATTACCAGTTCTGACTTTGTTTGGTCCCTGAACTTTGATGACTCTGGAAGAGAAAGTGAGACTGACGATTCTGTGCTGCTCTGCCTCACTGTAGTGCACTTTACTCAAGTCAAGACATCACCTGGACTTCATTGGTCCTCTTTGGAAACAAAGGGCAAACAACAACTTAGTCTCCTTGTTGAGGACCTTGTTGCCTTTTACCTTGGTTGCTGTCATAAGCTGCTAATTATTCTCCCCACCAATCTGTCCTCCCTCAAGTTGCCAGGATAACCTTCCAAAGGCATAGGGCTTAGCATGTCATCTCCCACTCAGACATCATAGGATCCTTGTTGTCTAGAGGATCATACGCAGTCAGCCCTCAGCAGGTGAGACTCTCGCTCATTTGTCTGTACATTTCCTATTTCAGACAAACAGTTCCAGGCATCCCAAGTGCCATGTGTCCTCTGCTGCCTCATATACTCACATACAAGTCTTCCCTGGTCCAGAGATGTCCACTCACATCTTTGCCTCTCAGTGCCCAGTGCCTTCAGTGCCCAGCATAAATGCCATCTCTGAGGACTTGCCTCCCCACCCCAGCTGTTCTTTCACTTTAATTTTCCTGCTGCCATGCTCACTTAGAATTATAGGCCTAGAGCTGCAAGGTCCATTTAACCCAGTCCTCTCAGTTTTACAGTGGAGGAGCCTGAATCTCAGGGAGGCTAAGTGATTGGACAAAGCCCTTTGTGTCTTTATTTTATAATCCCTCGTTAGAATTTTAGCTCCTTGAAGGATGAGATTGTTTTGTTTGTGTCTTCTTCTCCAGCACTTGTCATGGAACCTTACATCTAAGATGCACTTAGACAGGTGTGGGGGTTGTCAGTGTGGGGATTGTCAACGTGGTGTCCTACCCCTGTACCCTGCTGCAGCTCCTCGTGGCTCTCATGTGGTCTTCCCCACCTGGATCGAACATTCTCGGCCTTTGAACTTGCCAGATCCCTCAGCTAGCTCATGGCCTCATTTCCTCTCTGTGTCACTATCCATGTAATATTCCTTTCAGTTTCACAGTCTTGCCACACCAGGAGGGTTTGGTAAGGTCATCTAAAATTTTCAGAACTTGCTCAGATCTGGCACTTAATACAACCTTTTTAAAAAGTGTGTGGATCAGAAAGTTGTGTGGTATTTCACAAGAATACTTTACTGTTCCCTGTTCAGTTCTGTGCAGGGGCTTTCTCTAGTTCACCAGCTGCTGGGGATCCCCCTGCTGGTCTCTTGTGGTATTAATATTTATCTTATGATGATAAATTTTTGTAACAGGATTGAAGAAATCATTTAAATGGCATGTTCCATTGTTGCTTTGTTTGGTTAGCTAAAACTTGTACCATCATTTCTAGTCATCCTGGTGAGATTTTACTTTTTTTTATTTTGGCTGTGATTGTTTGAGAATTAGTAGGAGAGGTGACCCATTGATTCTTACTCCTGTTGAAGTTATATTAAACGGACAGTGTTTGAGAACAGTCATGCTAGGCATTACCTTGCTCGTTCAAGAGCCCAACTTTCCTGGTTACAGGGCTTCTTTGTGCTTGGTTTACTAGAAGAAGGTAGTGAGGGGAAGCAAGTAAAGTATAGTCTTATTATTAGAAATATCTAAGGGCTAGTTACCCAGGAAAATCTGGGGAAATCCCCTGCTTAGGATTGCACAAACCAGAATCTGATTAGAAAAGTGCTGTTATAACTGTTTGTTCAATGCAATTATCATGACCTTCCTGTTTATTCCTATACTAACTAGGATGATGCCTTGCTCCCTTTTTTCAAGACACTAAAGAATGAAGTTTCCAGGTTGGAAAGCTGAGATGTGCAGGGGGTCTGGCCATTATTTTGAAGGCCTAAGTCTTTTCTTTTTTCCACATTAGTCATGTTGTATAGAAGAATTAGAACAAATGGGAGGAACCATGAGAAATTAAAAAACAAAACAAAAAAAGAGAGCAAAATAATGTGCTTTGATCTGCATTCAGACTCCGTATTTGTCTGAATGTGGATAGCATTTTCTGTTATGAGTCGTTTGGAGTTGTCTTAGCTCCTTGCATTGCCGAAAAGAGCTAAGTCTGTCAGAGTCAGTCATAGAGCAGTGTGGCTGTTACTGTGTACGGTATTGTCCTGGTTCTGCTTACTTCACTTAGCATCAGTTCATTCAAATCTTTCCAGGTTTTTCTGAAGTGTGCCTGCTCATCATTTCTTATAGCACAGTCGTATTCCATTACATTCATATACCACAACTTGTTCGGCCATTCCCCAATTGATGGACATCACCTCAGTTTCCAGTTCTTGGCCACCACAAAAAGAGTTGCTAATAAGTATTTTTGTACATGTGGGTGAAGGAGCTAAGTCTTGAAAGGTATATGAGGTGACATTCTGAATGAGGGTCAATCCAAGTATTTTGTGGGGGTTCCAAGGAAGTAATTTGATTTTTTTTTCTGGGGGAAATAAGTGACCGTGTGTGACAGCATCTTAGATGGGATCCTGTGGACAAAATTGGTTTTATTTGTAAATGCCCATGTCTTTTATCTCCTCAGAAAGCCAAAAAGAGAACTGGTCCAGGAGCAAGGTGATTTGAGTTTAAATCAGCAGCACTCTTTTGGGCACTGGTATCTCCTCTAACTTGTGTCAAGTTTCTTGAGGTCTGTAGGATTCCTATAAAGTTTTCACAAGTCCCCGAGTCTCCTTGTTTAGATTTCTTGTCTCTGTAGGAAAAATGAGCTATGGTCAGTGAGTGACATTTTAAGACTTTTGTACTGAGTGAAAGCAATCTCAATTACTGAGAGATGTTTAACATTTCTGAGCAGCTTAAGGTAATGCTGATGCACCTGCCACTATTTTAGGGAGAAGCATTTTATGAAGTTCTAGCAAAATGTCAGTTGCTAGAAAGTTGGCTAGGAGAGAGCCAGCTGTGTGCCCTGGCACCAGTAGAACTGGTTCCTTGTCTCCCTGCTCCCTCAAGCATCTTGTAAGAACAAGAGGGGAATTTGTGGGAGCCTAGTCTGTTTCCAGATTAAGCTGTGTTGCTGGGAATTCAGAAGACCCATGCACAGAGGCAGCCAGCCCCTACCCAGGCTCCCACACACATCCTGTTGCAGCAAAGCTTGGGGAAAAGTGAGAAGTTACACTGCTCCAGCGTGTGAACTGGGAACCTAGCTAGGTGGACTCTATCTGAGCCTGAATGCCACAGAAACCAGCTGGCTGAGGAGCGAGCCTCACACTCTCTCACGAAATGGCCCCTCTCTCTTCCTGCTTCCTTACTCTTTACCTTAAAGATGTGGCAGAGCGGGAGCACTGCCTTGGGAGATTTGCAGCTCACTGTTACTGCCATCCTTTCACAATGTTGCCCCTGGCCCTTCCTTACCACCAAAAGAGTATGCTGGCATACCCAGAATATTCCTGGGGAGTTTTACCTTGGGATTTTATTGTAATCAGAGAAAATTGAGGGCCGTAGACTCATCTTCCTTGGCTCAGCAATGCTGTACTTGCTGCATGCTTAAGGTAGGGATCTGCCTTTAGAGCATCTGAGGAAGCTGATGACCTCCTTCTCAGAATTGTGTTTTTAAATATATAAGAAATTCAGTACTCAAAAGGTTACAGACTTCAGGCTAAGAACTCTTGGCTTAGATTGAGAACTGAGAGAGACCCTGGAAACCGTGTAGCTTGACCCATTCATCCTTCAGGGGAGGTTCATGAGGCCCAGGGGAGGGCCATGATTTGGCCAGGATAGAGTCCATGAGAATTCCTAGAGAGGAGAGCCTTCTCAGAAATGATCCTGTGTCCGATGAAGTGGGTGATGGCAAACAAGCAAAGCCAGGGCAGAGCAGGCTGCCTGCAGACATGGGCATGAGCTGAACTTGTCTGAGGTTTTTTTCTCTTACAACACTCATCAGGTGGCACCCTCTTTTGAGCCACCCTGTAGTACTTTGAAATTTTGGTTTGTGCATTTGAGCTCTTGTTATTCTGCTGAAGAAAGAAAGCTACCTTTTGTGGCAGGCACTGGGCACCCAGAGGAAATGCAGGCTGAGGGCATGTAGCAGGGCAGGCACAGCTGCTTGAGTGTGTTCTCTCTTACATGAGCTGTCACATGTCCAACCCCTGCTGAGGCCCTTGGGCATTCTTCCTTGGGCTGGCAAACTGGCCTCCAGTGGCAAGAGGGGGCGAGGAGAGCTGAGGGTTGTTCCTGTCATGCTTTCAGCTGGAGAACTTCTGGTTGGTCATCTTAGGGAATCCCCACTGGTGCTCTCCAACATGACCCCCAGTTTAAGAAACACTGAAGGGGTCTCAAGTAGAAAAAATTTAAGAAGCTTGATCTAAGCCTCCTTTCTTCTATGAAGAAGTAGCATTGATTTCATTTGTTCCACTGATTGAATTGCCCTGCTAGAAATCCCTTGCTCCTCTAGTCTGATTGCTTTATGAATTAATTCCGGCCCGGCCTCCCCTGTCCCCCCCCCCCCCCCCCCCCCCCGCCAAGTTGTTTTAGCAAAGAGTGGTATTTATTGAGCACCTACTATGTGCCTAGGCTCTGTGCTCCGAACTGGGGATACAGGGACAAAAAAATAAAACAGCTCCTGCCTTCAGAGAGCTTCTAGCCTTCTTGAAAGGAAATAGCATGTGCACAGCTAAGACTACAAATATAGACAAAGTAAATAAAGAATCATTTTGATGGAAAGAAGGTTCTGGCAACCAGAACCACCAGGAAAAGCCTCATGAACAAGGTGGCACTTGAAATGACCCTAGCGGGAATTGGGAGTTCTTAAGAGGTAGGGGCAGCAGTTCGTAATGAGGCCTACAGACTCTAGATGGATATCATAAGGAGATAATAGACAGAGTGTTCACTGACCGGCTGGGCTGCAGAGTGAGGGAGACAGTAGTGGGTGACCAGTCTGGGTGAAGGGCTTGGGATCTCAGAGGATTTGGTACCTTATCTTAGAAGCTTGTTGAGCAGGAGAGCTCAGTTCTTAGGGTGAAGAGTGGGACACTGTGGTAACCTATGAAAAACCCTTTACATTGATACCCTAAGCTGGAGACTGTGTCCTATGTCGTACCCTCAGACCCTCTGGAAGTGCTCGTGGGGCAGTGGGTACAAGATTGTGCCTCAAAGTCTTTTTTTCCCCTCTGTTAGGAGGTGGTTATTGATAGATTCCAGTCTCCATAAGCCTTGGGGACACTGTATGCCTTAAATGACTCATTAGAGAAGGTCAAGAACAGGTGTAGGTTTTCTTTATCCTCTTTTTTGGGGGTGTGTTGTTAGTATACGTGGGGAGCAGGTTTTCAGGAGGTGTAGATGGGTTTGCTGTACTGAACGGCTCTTGCCCGTGGCCAGCATTTTTCTTTTGTCTGCCTTTCATAGTTGGCAGTGTGTCTCAGAGGAAGTACATCAGCCCAGCCTGCAAACTTACTACCCTCTCTGTGACCTCGGTCACCAAACCACCTTGGGACTTTATTTTTACTCCAGCCCTTTCGTTTCGAGTTGTGAGGTTGGTTTCTTCAAACAGAGAAAACTTTGAGGGGTTGGGGGTGGAGAAGAGTGCCAGGGTGCAGTTGAATCGGGTTAAACACCCAAACCACATTTTTAGCCTCTTTGGCCTGAGACGTGACATGAGCCACACTACAAACGCTGGCTCCCACTCTCTGAAAATCCTCTGTTGCTTTTTTATTTGTGTTTGTTAGAAAAGCAAACCTGTAAGGGAGGGGGAAAGAGCTCTTTTCCATCCTGCCTGAGCCAGTGGCTTGCCCTCAAAAAGGAAGTGTTCTTCAGATCCAGTATTTCCCAGACGAAGCTTGTCGTCTTAACTTCGGTCTTCCCCAGGGCGCTTCTGAGAACAGTCACAACTCACCAAGTCTCAGGAAACCCGATTACCAACATATCCTGTTCGCGTGCGTGTGTGTGTATGCTGTGTTACCCACAGACTGCTTTCCACCCCATGTGACCTTTGGTTACCACCCGGAAAGTGAGGGCCCAGATACCAGTCAGAATTTCCAGACTTTGGTTTAGTTCAGACATTCTAGAAAATACAACAGTAGCAGTTTTAAAGAGCTTTCAGGTGGCAGGAGTAGGGAATGGGTATGAGGTGCCCTGAAGAGACAAGGGTGAAAGATTAGCGTTTGTCCTTTCCAGGAGTACTTGGCTGAAACTCCATCTTTAGGAGCAGCCTAGAAGCCACTGGAAAGAATGAGAAGGCCCCATTTGTGCTGTGATTCTTGGATTTTCGGACAGAATTCTGAATGTCTTGGATCCTTAAAAAAAATTCCCTTTCCACATAACTAAAGTTGCATGTCACTGAAAAACTCACTCATCCCAAATGACTTTTACCCATACCTCCTCTTATTCAGTGTCACCTCCATAAGGTGTCACACCTTGGAATGAGAAGTGAGGCGAGGAGACCTCAGAGGCAATTGAGGCCAAACCCATTTTACAGAGGAGCAAAGGCCCCACAGTGGGAAATGACTTTGTTAGAGGCACTTTGGTAATCAGGACTGAAACTGGAGTCCTTGGGTTCCAAGTCTAGCACTCTTATGTCGTGGAATCTTTGTATTGTCTTAGCTTCTGGCAGAGAACAGTTACTCAGGTGGAGGAGTAAAGACGTTTGTTACACAAACAACCCCATCCCAGTGGGTGACCCAGCAGGTGCCTCAGACTTAGATCATGAAGGTAGCTAGTTAAGCATGCATGTAGGGAACAGGGGACTAAGAAGTACCCGCTGGATCGGGGAAGCTCTGTCTCCTTTCCTGGAAGTCTCATGCTGTTCCCCTTAGGTGTAACTTTCTTTTGGCCTTTCTAGAGTCTGGACATGGCCCTTCCATCTTCACAGGCCATCCTCCTTGAAGTTGCCTCAGGTGACTGACCAACTGTCTTTCTATATCCCTCTGCTGTAGTCCTCTGTCATTAACAATCACTACAGATGGCAGTTGCCAGTGGGACCTTTGATGCTGCCCTCTTAGAAGTACTCACCTAAGATCAGGGAAGGATAAACACAAAAGAAACAAGCTCCATGTGCTCACAGACACATGGTAGCCAGGTACAGTTTTTCCTCACTTTGCTGCCAGGAAGAAGAATGAGAATGACCCTTAACGTCAAAACTTTCCCAGTTAAAGTAGGAAGCAGTTGGCTGCTGAGTTGGAGCCAAGTGGATTGTGCATGACGGAGGACTTTACAAATTTCTTCTTACCTACATCTATGCCCTGTTCTGTTACAGACTAGAAAGTAAATAATAAGAGTGACATCTTGTTGGAACTTAGGTTGAATTGCACCTAGTATAGGGAGAGGGGCAGTATATAATCTTTTGTGATAGGCTGATGTATTTTTCTTGCTAATATTTTATTTAATGTTTGCATCAATATTCATTAGAGATATTGGTCTACAGCACTTTTTCTCTGTTTTGACTCTCTCTTGTTTAAGTATCAAGACCATATTTGCATAGAAATAGTTTGGTAGGACCCTTTCCTATTTCACCTATATTTTCCACTTCCTCCTCTCCCAGAGAGCTCCCAAAGACCAGGAAACAAGAAAAAATGCCCACTGATTGGAAAATAGCTAAAAAAATTTTGGTACATGAACATAGTGGAATATTATTATACTGTAAGAAGTGATGTAAGACTGTGGTGAATACAGAGAAGCATGGGAAGACATAAACTGATGCAGAGTGTGAGCAGAACCACAGAAGACACCACCGTGATGACTACAATGCGAACAAAAAGAGCCACAACTGAAGGCTGTGACTTTAAAAGAGCCAGGAGAAGGCTCCTCCCTCCCTCCTTGTTGTGGGGAGCGCCGAGGGAAGAGGAAGGAAGAAACATTCTGGACAGGGAACTCTGCATGGAATGGCCACTGTGATTTTAAAGGCTTCAGGGCCTTCACTAGAGGAACCGTCTGTTCCATAAGATGAGGGTTTCTACTCTTCACTGCGAAGGATGTGGTGATCTTAAGCTAGAACATGGAAGAAGGGAGAAGATGCAACGAGCATGAGACACAGTTGTTTCCTGGGTTTAATTCGTCTTCTTTCTCCACATACTGGCATACCCTCTAAGCTTGATACAGTGAATATCATTTCACAATAACATCATTAATGTGTTAAAAATGAAGTCCGCGGGAAAACCAAGGAGACTTTGTTGTAGTCCTGTTTGTATCAGCTTCTATTTTTGTCATTATTTTTAATTACATCTTGATTTTTTCAATCAATGAAGGTCCATCTTTTTTCCCTATCCCCTCTGCTTTGAGAAAGAAAGAAAAAGAGCCTATTCAGCTGCTGCTAAAAACACAATATAGTCATGTTCAAGCCCACTTAGTCTTGTCCTTTCAAACTATGTCTCAGTCTGTACTCAATCCGTTTCCTCTCTGTTAGGAGGTAGGCAGCATGTTTCATCACAAGGCCTCTGAAATCTTAGTTGGTCATTGCATTGATCAGAATTTTAAAGTCTTTCAAAGTTGTTTGTCTTTCCAATAATGTTTTGGTGTAAATTGTTCTCCTGGCTCTTCCCACTTCCCACTGCATTAATTCATAGAAGTTTTCCCAGGTTTTTTGTTGCAATTGACCCTCTCTTCATTTCTTGTAGCACAGTAGCATTCCTTCCCAGTCATTTACCACAACTTGTTCAACCATTGCCCAGTTGATTGGCATTCCCTCAGTTTTCGGTTCTTTGCCACTACGAAAAAGAGCTGCTGTAAATATTTTTGTTCATGCGGGTCCTTTTCCTTGTTTTGATTTCTTTGGGATATAGACCCAGTATTGGTATCACTGGGTTGAAGGGTATGCACAGTTTCATTTTGGGGAATAATTCCAGATTGCATAATTATATGCCCATATTGTTTTTTTGTGTTCTAAAGGAAGAGACCACAGTTTTCTCTCTTGAAAATCCTCTTCACCTATTTAGAGATAGGCAGTGTCAAGAAGTCCCTCCAGAGGGAGTTGGACTTCTCCTAGCTAATGCTGAGGTCATTGCAACTGAAGCTGCCCTGCCGAGGACATGCTTGGCTCTCTCCTGACCTGGCTGCATGCACAAAGGGATCAGGGACCCAAAGTGAATCCCTTACACTTTCCCATAATGAGCTTTTTCCTTTTATAAATTTTGAGTCACTCCAAGGCCATTTCTTTCCTTAGTGTATGAAGAAGCCCTTTGGGGCCAAGCCCAGTTTTCTCCAGAGTATGTTTTGTCCCATGCAGTGCTCTTTGGCAGCAAACTGGGCCCTCGCCTTTCACATACAGTAGGATTTTCACTGTGGTAATGAAGAATTTTTAAAATGTATGTTTTGAGAGAGAGAGAGCTGAACGATTGAGGGATGACACTCTCTGCTCCTTTGTATTTTTTTTCTGGGGCATTTATTTCCTTGGCAAAGATGCTGTTACGTTGGCCTAGCTAATGGAATTTCTGCTCTTAGAAACTTAACTGGTACCACAATTCTCTGACCAACTAGAAATTTATTTATGAAGCAAGCTATGGTAAGATGATGTCTCTACTGAGGAGTTTCTTTGGCAGATTTTCCAACATGAACTGTATGGGACAGCCTTTGAAATTTTTATAGCTGGTAGCAGATCATGTTTGTGTATGTGTATGTGTTTGTGTATCATGTTCTGATTTGTTATACGATTTCTTTCATTTATCTTAGTCTGACTACATAGCATGACTATAGTGAAAATATACTCAATAGGAAAGTATATGTAGAATCTATACAGAATTGTATGCAGTCGTGGGGAGGGAGGGGGGGAGTGGGGGGTAGGTGGGGGGGATAAAATCACAATTGTATGGCAGTGATTGTTAAACATTACAAAATAAAAAAAAAAAAGAAATTTTTTTAGCTGTTAAAATATTTTTAAGTGAAAAAATTTCAAAAGATTAGGTTAAACACTAGTGGTTGTATGTGATAACTACTATGGTCCCCTTGAAATGCTGTCATTTGGAGTTTTAAGCAGGAATCAAGAGGCTCAGGACTCATGCATCATATGCCTTGATTTCCAAATTATTCCCTTAGACAAGTGTTCCTCACCCTTTCCAAGTGTTCATCTACAGAATGAGGATGGGCAACAGATATCATTTCACTGCCTATTAATCCTTCACACGAAGGGACTGCCAAGGGCTTTAGATGCTGTTAATTTCGTACCATAAGTGTGAAAGTGGTACCTAATAAATTTTTTTTTTTTTTTTTTTTTTTTAGGAAAAAGCCAGTGAAGAGACAGTTTCTCTTGAGTGGATTTCTGTTTCTTCCTCTTCCTTTTTTGTCTTTCACTGGTAGTTTTTTGCTCATCCCATCCCATCCTGAGCCAATGGCGGAATATGAGAAGATAGCATTTCTTGTACTTTCTTTATCCTTATCCTTTTAAGATATTTGTTTACTTATATGTAATTATAGTGATCAGGCTTCATCCTGAAAAAGAGATGGAAAAAACACACCTCCTTCACTCTTTTGCGGAGGAGGGGGACTATAGGTGTACAGCATTGAATACCCCTTCAGATTCAGTTGATGTCTTGGTTAGTTTTACTGAACTACATTTTTTTCTTCCCTTTTTGTTCCTTATCATAAGTTAAAGGGATATATTTGGAAATGAAGGTGATATAAAAACAAAAGGTCAACAGAAAAGCAAAAAGAAAATGCGCAAAAGAGCCTCGTTTGCCTTGCTGAGAGAGGATCTAAGGGGGGCTCAGATGATCAGGGGATGAACACTTGAATCAGGATGAGGTAGGGAAAGATGCAAATAGCAGCCTAAGGTAAGAAGCAAGATAATTTGAATGTGCTTGTTACATTTTGTAATCCTGTACTTCAGCTACCACAGAAGAAAAAGGTCTGGCAAAGAGCCGAAGGAATCAGTTCATGTCTTTAGTCACCACAGTGCCCAAGTCCCACCCTTGAGTGGCTGTGGCTTCCACAGAACTCCAAGGTTGTTAAGTCTGAGCCAACAGCTGTTTACAAAACATAAAAACAAAGAATCTGATGCCTGTCCTCAGGTTGGAGACACCCTGTGATTTTTGCTGGACCCCTCTGGCTGTCCAGGGCACACCCACCAGTTGTATGAACGCTTGTTTGGTTGTAGAGGCCCATTCAGCCTCTGCTGTCGCTGCCCCACAGGCAGCCTCTGCCTCTCCTGATGAAGAACAGACACAGAGGTTTTCTTCCAACCCTGAAGTCACCATTTTTAACGTGAAACAGTGTTCCTACAAGTTGATGAACTAGAATCTTTCCCTTATTTGGTGCCTTGTTTAAGCAGAGGCTCGTCCGTCAGGGGTGCCAGACCTCTCCCTACATACTGGTGATGCTACTGTGAGGTGTTCTATGGCTCAAGGCATAGTGGAAATGGGAGGAGTCTTCAGCAGGCCATGTCCACAAAGTTCTTCGATGCCACTCCCTTTTTGGAGAGGCTATCTGTGTTGATGCATCCATTGTCCCTCACCTTCTGAAGCCTTTCCTTTACTCCACTGTTTGCTGAGTGTCTCTTGAGAGATGCTGATGGACAGCATAATCCCTGGCAGGAACCTTGACATACTCATTTTTGGTCTTTTCTCCCTTCCTGGTTGGCACTGGACCAAGTGTGGGATCAGTTCTGCATTGGTTAGGTTCTGTTGGCTTGAGCGAGACCAGCTGAGGGTGTCCCTAGACTGGGACCACCTGTGTGAGTCAGCGTGGCCTTTCTGACTTGGCTTCCGCTGGTCACTGCTCAGTGACTGACTGCTGAGCTGTCATTTATAATCAGGTCACTTGGAGTTCTCCAGGACTTCCCTTTCTTGTTCTGCTGGAAAAGCAAAGTGTCCTTGGACTTTCCCTCAGCAGCATCCAAAAAAACGGGTTTAAGCCTTTGTCTTAGATTTAGGGCAGGAATCTTGAGTTGTCAAGTGTCCCAGATGCTCTTTGAAACCACCTGGGATGGTAATAGCTAACTTTTATCTAGTACTTCAAGGTTTGCCAAATACTTTACATGTATCATCTTATTTGATACCTCTAATACATGATGGTGTGGGGGATCTGGTCCCAGCCAGTACCCCTGTGGTGGCTCTGCATTTGGGAGCAGTCTGGTGCTTCCATGTAGATTAGAAGCTCAGCTGGACACCCTGTGTCCCCAGAGAAAGAAAGCTGCAGGTTTGTCTGATTTCACATTCCGCTTGGCTCACTTGTCCTTGTTCTTCCTGGCATGGCTTGTGTTTGGGCTCTGATAGAGGGGGGCTGCAATGCCAGCCCCTTTGTTCTTGAGAACTCCACAGCCAATTTTCTGGTCTAAGACTTACTACTTTTGTTGGAAACTCCTAGCATGGCAGACTACCTCCTCCATCATAGTGGCATCTAGGGGTCACATGAGTGAATTGAGTTCAAATACAGCCTCAGACACTTTTTAACTGTGTAACCTTAGGCAGTCACCTAACCTTTGTCTCAGTTTCCTCAGTTGTAAAATGGTTCTTATGATAATCTCCCAGGATTGTTGAGATAATATTGTTAAGTGCTTAGCATGGCTCCTGGCACATGGCAGGAGGCACTTAATAAATGCTTGTTTCCTCCCTTCCTTGCCCCTCTCCCTTCCTCCCAGCCTTTCCTTGGACCAAGAGTGAAGGGGATGAGTTAGGAGAATTGTTTGTGAAGGGTTCTTCCTGACCAGGCCCCCAAATAGGAAACATATACAGAAGGATGTAGGTAGTAGGCTAGAGAGGAAGGCAGTTCAGGTGGCTTTGATGCTGTATTCATGCACAAAAGACAGCCTTGCGAGCGCCCATCTGAGCGAGGAACCAGGCTGTGTGCAGGGTATCCTCTTCAGCCTTCTCCTCCTGGGATCCTGAAGACCCATCTGCCCCAGAAGCTCTGAGTAACATCAATATCGGGCAGATGGGCAGCTGAGTTCCCAGGGTTTGGGTGGTGATGTGAGTCAGAAGTGAGAGTCATTCAGAGAGCAGCCCAGTCAGAGCAGGCAGGGCTGCCCTCTGGTTGAACTCTGGCTGTTTACCTTCAAGCGCTGAGCTTGTTCAGCTTTCAGAGCTAGAGGCTGCCCTTGGTCCCTGACGCCTTCTTGTGTGGAACAGGTGGTGGTTCTGCAGAGGACCTGTCCTGAGGCCACCCATCACAGGGCTTTGGGAGCACACTGCTGTGGCCCCTTTGGGACCTGAACTAGAGACCTTGAAGGAGAGGCCTTTAGAGCACAGTACTCTGTCCATCGTAGACAGTGAACACACATATGACTGAGCTGGGAGAGAGCTTAGAGAGGCCTCGTTGCCTGGCACATGTCTCTGAGGTGGTCTCTGGGATAGCTTCTGCTTCCAAATCAGGTGACGGTGACTGTCTGGTCATTCAGCAGCAGATCCAGCGTCTCCTGACATTCAGTCCAGTTCTTTCCACTATATTACCCTTTTTTCTGCGATGAATGGAATACTTTATGAATTTGTTCTCTCTCTTTACACACAGATGGGTTTACACCAGGAAGCCCTTAGTCTGTGAGGCACAAGTATCTTCCCCCAAGATCCACCCTGGCTGCTGATGTGACATTTAGCCCAATTTCTTTCTAGTCAGAAATCTAAGTGGCAGAGGTGATAAAGTCAGAGGAAGTAAATCGAGATTTCATACAAGGCTTGCAGCTGCCATGGCTTCATGGGGGGAAGGAGGACTGGGGGGGGGGGTTTAATGGGTGACTTGGGCCATCTCCATTGGAGCCCAGGCTTCATTACAAGTCATTGCTCTGTCATTTCACCCTGAGCAATTCTTGTGGAAAAATGGAAGTTGACAGGTTATTAGTCTCCTTGGGTCGGGCTAAGCAAAGCAGAGCAGTTGGAGCTGATTGTGACTGCAGGTCCTCCAGTTCATTAGCCTTCGTCAGAGTCACCAACCAGTCTGTGAACTTTTTCTTGAATGATGGGAGGAGCCATATAAAAATTGGTATTTGCAAAAGAACTATTAAATGCTGGTTGTTTTATGCCAGGGCTCCTTTTTCTCTTTCCTAGCGGATTTTAGATTCCTCCTCCTCTTCCTCTTCCTTTCCCAACTGAAAGTGAGCTACACAAAGGGTCCAGCACTTTCACTGCCCCCAGGCCCTCGGAGAAGATGACTTGCTGGGGATTCTAGGTTGAGGAACCTGTCTGCCAGGTTTAGTTTCCATATCTTGCCTACTATAACTTCACACAGATGAGGAGATTGAGTAAATAGTCTGTCTTTGAAATAAATGAACTGTGCGACCCTTGACTCAGTTTGTGAAATGGAGTTTTGACACAGCTTGGGGGCTCTCAGAAGTGCCTGAGGCTAGTGCCCTGGAGGCAGAGAACACTGGGCAGCCTGGTGCCCAGCAAGTTGGAGGCCCTGGGTTTTGATTGCCAGTATGTGCTCCACACATTAAAGAAAATCTACATGACAGGTCAGGTAACGGAAAGATCAATGAAAGAGTGGCTGATTGTTACCAGAGGATTTACTTCACACTTCCTTTTTTAAATTGTGAGCTTCCATAATAACTTAAAGTTATGATGAAAATTCACAGGTCTTAGCTCTAGGGTTAGGAGAGACCTCAATGCAAATCTTGTCCGACTCTCTCTTTTTCTAGATAGGAAACTAAGGCCTAGGAAGGAAAATGATGTGCTTTAGGTCAGTCACCCAGGTAATGAGAAGCAGAGCTAGAATCAAACCTTGGTACTCTGTTTCCAAAACCTGCTCTTTCCCCTTTCCCATACTGCTTTGCTTCAGGATTGCTTTGGCTGGGTGTAAGGAATTGTACCCATAGCATAGTGAAGGGAAAGATAATATGTGGTGGGCGGAGAGCAGGCCTCTGAGTCAAGTCCCCCTCTGACACTGGTTTTATGACCAAGCCACTTAACCCTTCACTTCCCTATGGAACACTCTTAAGATTGAGTGGCACAATAGCTGCCGACTGATATTGGTAGAGAGAGTTTTCTCACTGGGTGCTTGCCAGACCAATGAGATCAGATGTGTGGACCCCAGAAAAGTACCTAAGACTTTATTTGTGAATTCCTTCTTCCCCCCCCGCGCGTCACATTCCCTCTGCGGGCACCTACCCGGGGAGATAGAACCCCCCCCTCTGCTCTCACACCACGGGCCTGCTTCCTAACAGAGGCTCTTTTTGTCCTTAGAACCCTTTGATGTAGGGAAAGCTAGCTATATTATTCCCAGTTTATGGATGATAAAACTGAGAAAATGGTTTGGTGATATGCTGCTCCAACTTACATGGCTAATTATTGGAAGAATTGGAATTTGAACCTGTTTCCTGTCCCTGTGTTCTTCTCTGTAGACCACACATGATAAGGAAAGCAAAATAAAACTCAAGTCTTTATTGGATAGGGAAACAGGTTCATTGTGTTCCAGTGAAATGATGGAGATGATAAGAAAGAATGCTTTAACATTTGCAAAGCATATTAGAGACAGTATCATTTCAGGTGATTACTACAGATATTATACCCATTTTACAGATACACAAACTGAGACTTAGGTTGTTTGCCCATGATCTTACAACTGGTGTCTGAGACAGGATTTAGACTCAGGCTTTGATAACTCCTCCTGCTCTGTCTCGAATGCTGTAATCCTTAGGATCCTGCTCTAGTAACCTATTAGAATTCATGTTAGCTGTGAGAAATAGAAAAACTTCATGGGAGTGAAATTTCTCCACCTTAATGTGATCTCAGTTGTTCAGTAGTCATAACTGAAGAACGGAGGAACTCAAGTTGTGTTGATGGGGGAATAATTTTAGCAGGTTTAGTCTGTCCTAAAAGCCCTCAGAAATAAGGCCATGGTTGTGTGCTTCTGAAGGATTTCTCTTCCACAGGTTCTGTCTGGCTCCAGGGCAGCTTGGTCTAGGCCCCAGCTGTCAGCATCAGCATCAACCACCTGTATGAGGTCCTCTGGAGCTAGCTTCATCGCTGCTTAGAGTGACAGATTGTAAGATTGCAGATGTTTGAGGGGCAGGATACTTCGACTGTCCTGGATTCTCTTCTGTCTTGGTGATGAGACTGAGTCTAGGTAGCAGATCCCGTGCCCATTCCTGAGGCAAGGATCTCTTGGGAGCATAATAAACAAACCCACATTGTAATAGGGAGGGTATATTGTGTATAGTCCACCAGTGTCCATAGCCCCATGTCCTCGACTGTCACTTGTCTGCTGCATCAGCATCTTTCTCCTGCTAATGGAATATGTATTAGACTTTCAGTGGATTGTGTCCCCTGACCAGCCTCTTATTGAATCAGTCAATATTTGTCCGATTCTCCTGTCTCTCCTCATAGAAAATGCACCCCTCCTCTCTCTTGAGTTTTCTCATCTGTAAAATGGGGACTGTGACAGCTTGGAAACCACTTCAGAATTGGAAGACTCAGAGGAGAGGGTTTGTGGAAAGTACTTTGTAAACCTTTAAGACAGCACATAAATGGAAATGATCATCATTACTTGAAACAGCATGCTCTTGCTTTTTTAGAAGGAATAGAAAGTGTCTCAGAAGTCGTGTGCCCTTTGAGGCTAGGACTCCCCAAATGGCAATGTTTCCTTTATTGTTGGTGAGGCTGAAAAGTCCCTGAACACTTCTTGTTCCTCTTTGTACAGTTCAGGCCCTTTCTCTTTGGCACTTTTCTGTGCGATTTCATTTCATGCCTTAAGCCCATGTTTTGGTTCCTGCACATGGGGATGGCTGCCAGGAGAGGGTGCTGTCGTCTCGCAAAGCCCGATGTCCCCTTTGGCTCCTCAGAGCTGCAGCTGTTGGGCATGTGCCTTGGATCTGTGTGAGAGTCTGGGCATGTCCATTTGGTTCCCATCCCTAGTGCCCACCCCTCACACCCTGGCCAGGTTATTGTGTCACTTGGGACTCTGTTCAGTAACAGGAAACTGGGGAGAATTTAATTGTTTTCTCCTCTCTCTTTTTCCCATGCAGCTGAACAAAAGGTTCATCCTCAGTTTTCTCCATGCCCATGGGAAGCTGTTTACCCGGATTGGGTAAGTGTGCAGGATGTTTATTTTATTTTCCTACATTACAAGTCTTTTTGGAATTTAATATTGTTAGCAACTAGACTGTGTTTGTAACTGAGGGCACAGGGTGTGAATTCTTAGCGGCCCCCACCTTCTGTTTCTCCTTCCTTTCAGTCTCTTTCCTGCTGGGCTGCTACAGTGAGGGAAGTCTTACTGTGCTCTCTTCTCCTTCCACCCTCTCCCCTTCTCTTTCTTTTTCCTACTTTCCCTCCTCTTCCTTTCTCAGCTGTGCTCTCCCATAGGCTGGCTGTCTTTCCTCCCTGACCTCTTCCCACCTCCTGCTCCTGCTTCGCCCTCTGTCCCTCTTCTCTCTCCTCTGTCTTCCTGTTCATTATGTGCACGTGCTGGGGCTCTAGTGAGAACCCTCGGGCTTTCGTGCTGAGTCCCTGGCTGCTGTTGCCAGGGGTCCTCCTTGGGGAGAAAACTGTCCCCTGGTTTTCTCTCAAAGAGAACATTGACATTTCCTTTCCTCCATGTCCCTCTGACCCATGCCCCTTCACCCTTTGGTCAGTTTTCTGCACCACCAGTAAATATAGCAACTCTGTCTTAGTGGTTTCCCAGTCCACCGTGAATTGACATGCATGGAAATGAACAGCCTTGGGCCCCAATCCCCCTCTCCTGTCACCTCCACCATTCCACCATGCCTGCCTGTAGTAGGTGCCAAGTAAATGTTTGCTGCCTCGAATTCACTTCATCTTGTCTTTTGATCACTGCTTTGGAAGAGCAGATTTCCTAGTTTTACAAATGAGTCATTGCAAAGTCACACCGAAGAGCTATAGATTCCCTTTTAAGATTACTTTGTATCTACTCTCCATGTATCTTCTGTATACCATTTAGGCACCTCCTCTTTATTCCATTAGACTGGAAGGACACAGACCCTATTCACTTTTTCTTTGTACCCCTAGCATGTAGTAGAAAGTAGTAGATAGAGCACGAGCCTGGAGTCAAGAAGACCTGTATTCAGATCCAGGCTCAGACACTTCCCAGCTGTGTGACTCTAGGCAAGTCACTTTATCTCTCCCTATAAAATGGGAACAGTGATGGCACTGATCTCCCAGCTGTGAGGATCAAGTGAGATAATAATTGTAAACCTTAAAGTGCCATGAAAACAACAGCTCTTTTTGTTGTTGTTATAGTCTGCTGATAACTTATTGAGAAGTTGGTCCAACTTATGTTAGTCCAAAGCACTCCTTAGGAACTGAATGGGTTTTGGAGACAAGGGCTGAGGGCAGGGCAGGATGGTGGTCTGTGCTGCCAGGAAGAAAGGCTTCCCGGAGGTTCTAGGTTTTTCAGAGTTGGTGAAAGGATGCACAGTGCAGTAGAAAGAAGGTGAAACCGAATTCCAAGCTCCAGGGACTCTGGTACAAGCTCTAGAGTTGAGACTTAGCTCTGGGAGTTCTCACCTGCCAAACGGAAAGAAGGCTAGTGCCCCAGCTAGCCTGCTTTGGGAAGGCAGAGTGTGTGTGTATGTGTGTGTGAATGCACAGATATGTATCTGTATGCTCCACTTAAATACTATCCTGATAGCTTCTTCTGGCATAAAGGTGACTCTGGGTTTTCAGAAACTATGCTAATGGAACACAGGTTTTGGCAGATCCTACCCAATGGAAGGGCCTTAAGTATGGCTCCAGTGACAAATGGTAGTTCATGAAGACCAGTCTCACTAAATTTAGTTAGAGTGGCTTATCTCTAGAGACTGGGCCATCCAGTGGGGAATTTTTGAACCACAGTAACTCATAATTAATCATTGATCAAATCATAAGAGAGAATGTGGTTTGCATTGATGGAGTCTCACATCATTGAAAACACAGGTTTTTCACTTGTGTATATTTGCTTGTGATTAATTTCTGAGTCCACATGCCTCAGTTGCTGTCACTGTGTCCTTCGGCCCTCCTGGCATAGCTCAGGCTTAATACTTTAATGATTCTCCAAATGCTCTCTTAGTAGGAGTAATAGTAGCTAACATTTAGATAGCATTTGCTATGTGTCAGGCACTGCGCATAGTGCTTTATAATGATTGTCTTGTTTGATCCCCACAATAACCCTTATGATCCCCATTTTACGGATGAGGAAATTGAGGCAAATAGAAGTTAAGTTACTTGCCCTGGGTCAGACAACTAGTGAACATCTGAGACCAGATTTGAACTCAGGTCTTCCTGACTCCAGCCCTGATGCTCTATCCATTGTGCTACCTAGATGTTCCATATACAACAACAGCCGCATATGATATAACTATTGTTTCAAGGATTTGAAAGGTCTTGCCCTGCCCCCAAAGCTTATTAGACTTCCTGACCTCTTTTTCTCCTTTAGCCTGGACCTGTCCTGTCCTATGGGGTTAATGTCCTGACATGAGGTCCCTTGGATGAGATGTCACTATGCCAATGGAAGAGAGGTGTAGAAGTGCTTGGAAACTCTTGGCCCATGTCTTGGTTCCATTTCCATATAAACCTAGAAGACAATCTGCTTACTTTGGTGGATTATGGGAGCACCAAGCAAAAGAATACTTCATGTTAACGTATTCCCTTTGGATTCTTGGTAGTGAGCTCCTGATGCTTCCCTAGAAGCTGTTCTTAGATATTTGTTTTGGGCCTTGAGCTAATGATCGTGGGTGGCAGGGTAGAAGAGTGCTTCTGTGGACAGATAACATGTACCAGACTAGGCCTGGCTGGCAGTGGCCCTCACCTGCTAGATGTTATAGATCGTTAGACCTGGAAAACCCTGTAGAGATCCTTGAGGCCAGGGGTCTTGCCCCCTTATATACCCTGGACCCCCTGGCAGAAGTCTGAGGGAGTCTTTGGGCCTCTTCTCAGAATCAGAGATTATCAAGGAAACCAAAATGAGGGGAACAAAAGATGGAATTTTTTTCCCTTTCAATTCATGGGCCCCTCAAGGTCCAGAGACATCTACCTGGTTAAGGTTAACAATTCCTGATCAAGTTCAACCTCATCATTTTATTCCTGAGGAAACTGAGACCTAGGGAGGGGAAGTGACTTACTGGTATCACATAGCAAATGGGGCAACAGAACTGGGACAAGAACCTGCATCTTGAGTCCTCTTGCTGGGCTCTTACCTCTAGGCTAGGGTTTTTTTTAACCGTTTTTTGTGTCATGGTAGACCATTTTTCAGAATGTTTTTAAAAACATAAAATAAAGTATATAGGATTGCAGAGGAAACCAATTTATTTAAATATAATTATCAAAATATTTTTTTTTAAAGTTCACAAACCCAGGTTAAGAACCCTTGCTCTAGGGCCATGCCATTCCCCCTTAAAAAGTACCTATTAGACCAGTAGGAAGCCCAGACAAAGTCAACAGTTTGTGAAGGTAACATTCAGGTTTATTATGTACTTTTTTAAGAAGGCATCAATGTGAAGTGGTGAAGCAATCTCTCCTATAGATCCTCTTTTGGGTTCTGTTCCTTGTATGGAAATGCCCTTTTCTTGGTATTTGAGTTCAGAATCAAACATAAAATATATGTGATCCATGATCCAGGTTAAAAAGGATCGTGTAGGATTTGAAATGATTGTGGGCAGCATTAATAGCAAATGTTGATCAGTACAGTGAAGGCAGAGTAAGTTCATCCTTGGAGGAAAAATAAACCTTTTCAGTCCAAAATAGTAAAGTATTATGCAAGCAAAACCAAGGAGATTCTAGGCTCTCCTCATGGTCCCCAAGCTGTGCATTGAGCGATGTTGAGTGATTGCTAATAAGGGAGGCCTGATGCCAGGATGTCTCAGCAGCATGTTCTGGACAGGGGTAGCAAGTGGCACCCCACTTCCACTGCCACCTCCCTTCTCTGATTTCTTTCTTTTTCTCCCTTTTCTCTCTGTGCATCTGATCTGCCAGTCACACTCCCATTCTCCTGTCCTATCTCCCCAGGCATTATTTTTTAAACCTCTGAGACACACATCCTGCCTCAGCACCTCTGTGTGTCATGGAGGCCCTGGAGCCTAGGTAATTCTCAAAGACTGTGTCCCAAGAGTACAAATCTTCACTTCCTCCCAAGATGAAAAGAACATTTAGTCCAGCATTGGACTGGGTGCCTGCCATCTGAAGACCCGCCTGGCCAAGTTTGGAGAAGGCTCACTGCCAGAACATTAGGCATCAGAGGAATGAATTTGGCCCTTTGTGAAGATTATCCCCTAAGGTGGACACTGATTGTGACCCCGACTGAATGAAATCATGCATCTTTTCAATCTGAGGATTACAAACAGGGCCAGAGAGGATACTGGGTCTGACCTTGTTTATGGTCATGCGTGCTGGTTACCATTGCTCAGACCTTTCATATTTATTTATCCACTTCTCGGTACCGCTGGGGGAAATCAGGAGAAACCTACAACAGTGATTAAAAGTTTGGAAAATTAGATCTATGAGGAAGAAGAAAGGGGATACTGGGTTGTTCTAGTGAGAAGGCTGTTTAGACATGAGAAGGGTAGCCAAGTAGTCTTCATTTGCACTAAGATGAAAATAAGAAAAATGGACAGAAAACCATCACTTGAGAGATCTTTGGGTTGATTTGAGGAATAATTTCAGAGAGAGATGATGTTATGGAATCATCTTCTGGAAAATTTTCAAAAGAAAATAACATTTTTTTTCCATTTGTCTGAGATGGTTTCCTTGTGGTCCACATGACTTCTCCGAGTTCTTTCCGTTGCTGAATAGAGCAGATGCAGCTGGGGCAAAGGGAGAGCAGAAGACCCTCTGTCCCAGTGGGAGAGAGGAGGGAGAGCCCCAGGGGGTCAGCATCAGAGCCTCTCAGAGAGACAGCAGGCAGGAGGAGACGTGTTGTTTTTCTCAGAGCTGGAAGTGAATTGTGAATTCTCTTCAGGGTTTGTCTTAAAGTGCATGCCTCACAGTACTGGAAAAAGCACTTCGACTGGCCTGGCAGTTGTTTGACCCTGAACAAGTCATTGCACTTCTCTGAGCTTCTGTTTTGTCTTCAGTATAATGGACATGATATTTGCACGTCCTACCTGCCTTGTGTCCTGTCAGATTCAAATGTAAAATGCTTTGCAAATTATAAAGTACTGTGTAAATGCCAACGACTGAAAAGCAGAAAAAGCAAAACATTTTTAGTTTGAAAACAGGTACGGCAGTATGTGAGTGAAGGGAAGAGGGGACGAAGAGAGAGGAGAGAGGAATGGGGGAGAGAGAAAAGGAAGGGAAAGAGGGGAGGAGAGACAGAGAAGGAAGGAAAGGGGTGGAGTAAAGGGGGAGAGAAGAGAGCACAAAATATCCTGGACTCTTGCCTAATTACTGAGAAGATGTGAAATGTGGGAGGTGTTGGAGACAAATTGAGAGTTAGGAGGTTGGAATGAGGAGCAGCCCAAGCCCCATCACTTTCTTGCCTGCCTTCCAGGAAAGCCTGGAAGCAGCTTTTTGAGTTCTCTCTGAGTCAACGTGCGAGATCCTCACCTGCAAGTTTCTTCTTTGTAATAACAATGAGATTCCAAACTAACTCAAATAAAAAATTTCCTGACTGTCCAAGACAAGTTACCTTCTCAGCCTTAGAATCTGGTGGATGGGTCCAGAATGAAAGCTTAAGATGAAGCTGCAAAGTAATGGAGCTTTTCTTTTCCTCTTCTTCCTGAAAATTTTTTGTGGGTCTTTTCACTTAAAGAAACCAAAAAAAATTACAAAGGTAATAAAAGTTAGGAAGCCTGATTCTTTTTTATCAGGAGAGCCTAGTGAAGGGTAGGGCCTCCCCCGTTAGTCACTGTCTGAGTCACACCAGGGTGCAGTCCTGGTGTTATTTCTGTGATTGATTGGTCTCTTGAAATTTCTATGCAAATGAGATCGAACATATCCCAAGGTCATTTCTCAAGAAAGTCATTTATATCAGTGAAATGCTTGTCCTGAAAGTGGCCATCTTTTTTGAGGTGCCCGAGGATACCTCTGCCCTCTCTGAGACTTGGGAGGAGAAAATGAGAAAGGCAGCTGACCTAGCTCAGTGCAGAAGTGAGCTTAGCTCTAGACAATGCTGTAGCTGATGGATGGATGACTCAAAGATCGGTGGAATTGTGGTAACAAGTGTTGTCTCTCTCCCCTGTGGCTGCTGTGATTAATAGGCCATGTTACCTTGGGGTGACTGCCTCAGATCTGTATGGACCCAGGAATTGATACCTAAAGATGTTATGCTTGATTTCCAAAGGCTGTTCCCTCTCATATACATTATCTGGTTGTAGTGGCAGAACTGACATGTCTTATGAAATGGGCTGGGTGAGGGATTATTGGGTTATAACAGGGTGATTACTGGCTGGGATTTATCCAGGCTCAGGCACACTAAGTCAGTAACAAGTCCAGCTCTCCCATCACCTAACCCATTGATTTATCAATGCCCCAGTTTGCAGTGGCCAAATACAACCAAATTGATTGAGCAAAGATAAATCTCCTTTCTCCTCAGATCTCAAATATGCATATTTACTTTTCTTTTGTTTTAATGGTGTTCAGTTGACAAGGGATGCAGGGGTAGTGAAGTGGGAGGACTTTTTTTGAACATTAAAAGAAAATGTGGCCCTTTGGCCTGGTGCTTGTTTGGAACTTCAGCCTGACTTGAGGAACGTTGATGGATCGATTACAATTCCCACTCCAAAGAAGAGCCTTCCTCAGACACAGCTTCGAAGTCAAACCATCCCACGTGACACTTGTGTCATGTCGTTCTCTGCTGGCTCTCTCCTGCCTTTCAACACGGAGACACATGGCTCTGAAACTCACCCAATGTGGCTGCTTTTCAAGAAGAGTGAACTCTGCTGTTCTTGTAATGAGAAGTGCTGATCCCCCTCCCCACTTCTGACCAGGGAGAGTGCTGCACAGTGTCAGGATTTAAAATGAAACCTTTGTTACAGCCCTTGGGGGAAAATGGATCCAAGCCAGGTCCAAACATATCACTCTTGGCCATTACAAACCTACAAAGAGTTTAACTCTTAGAGCAAACCAATTTTTTTTTTCTAAATTGGGCACATGAAATGACACATGGGAAAAAATACCTGTATGGTATGTTTCATGCCAATGTAAATGAAAACAGTCCAGCAGAGGAGATGGAATGTAAACTGTAACTTACCCATAGCTGTGGCATGACCATCAGGTCAGCAGTGGCATCCTCTGCATTCTTTATAAGAGGGAAAAACGAAGTTGGTTGGTTGAAGAAGGAGCCAAGGATTTTTAAAATGTCCATGTTGTGTTATGGTTCTGGGGAGGCCTGACAACTCACAGCAGAAGGTCTGAGCTGCTAGTGAAGCCAGTTTCTTAACTTCAGGCCTTGAAACTGTTGTGTATCTTTTGAGAAGGATACCCTTCCTTGTGGCTTCCCAGAAGCTAGTCACTAATCCAGTCTGCATCTCCCGTGTACCACAAGCACTTTGTTTGTTTAGTTGGAGGGGGGAGGGAGATAAAGGGTACATTTGCTGACCTCTGCCATTCATCGTGGCCCTGAGGCCCCTGTGCCTGGTTTCTCTCTCAGGCAACTAAGTCTGAACACGCCTCATATGCTGAGGGCTTCATCTGTGGTTTGTTCCCCTTGCCAAAGGAGCTTCAGGCATCCACCACTGTTTGGAATCTAGTGGCCACACTTGGCAGGCAGTGGGTTGAATGACCTCTGTTTAGGAGCCCTGGGTCACTGGCTGGATATCTGCCTCCTTCCATTACTGGCCCTGCCTGTGTTGGGAGTGGCACTTGGCCAGGGCATTGTATTTCCACTGGACTCAAAACATGGAGCCCTGGCTGGAGCAGCAGTGGGTGTCGGGGAGGAGGGCAGCAACACAGGGAGGAGAGAAGTAAGCCGGGGGTCTTTGGCTGTTGAGGTCCTTTCAGAAACTGATGTCATTTGGGGCCCTTAGGTGGAGCATGCATGTTTTTCTTAGGAAAAACAGCTGAACTGCACCAGGTTTCCTGAAGTTGCTTCTGAAGACTTCAGAAGTCTTTTTGTAGGCAGAACTGTCCATCCCAGAGAGGGTGAGGTTGCAAGTGCAACCCAGGAATTTGTTGCAAGTTTGTTCCCCACTTATTAAAATGGTTTGTGTGCCCCAGGGATAAACTGCTACTTTGACACCAGCTTATATCTAGTTACTGTCATAGATTGGAATATAATTTAGTTATTAAGCTTTGGTCTATTAACACTTTAACCAAGAACTGAGTTACTCCCATAGGGGATCCTTGGACGGTTCATGCTTTTCTCCTTAACTTGAGATGCTGGAGACCCAGAACCCTCTCACACAATGATCTTTGGGGCACGGGTTGGGCAGTGAGTTCAGCTGCCTTCGGCTTGCCTGTACTTGGTCCCTCTCAATGAAGTGCTATGTTAAGGCCATTTACATTCTTCTCAGAAGCTTTTCCTATATAATTTCCCACACAGTGCTGTGGTGAAGAATGGGTTTACGGAGCAGGGAAACTCTTATCCATAACCACAGAGTAGGAATAGATTTGCAAAACAAAGAAGGCAGCTTTTGCAAGCTGAGTCGGCTGTTACTTCTGGGAGAGCCTGTGGCTCCCGTCATGTCCTGGCACTACCTTCCCTCACTGGCTTTCTGTGTGTGCAGGATGGAGACGTTCCCTGCCGTGGCTGAGAAGGTCCTGAGGGAGTTCCAAGTTTTACTGCAGCACAGTCCCTCTCCCATTGGAAGCACCCGCATGCTACAGCTCATGACCATCAACATGTTTGCTGTGCACAATTCCCAGCTCAAAGGTAAGGAGCTTCTTCTTTCTACACCCAGACAGATGGTGCTTAACCTCAGGTGTCACTGAACCTTGCCCACCCTCATCCTTGGTCACGTGCACACACACACACAGCCACCCCTTCATTTGTCTCACCATCCATGTCACACACGTACAGACTCCCATGTTTTGCGTGTTCACACATGTGTATGCACATGTGCGTGCGCGCACACACACACACACTTCCCACATCTCCACCTTTTATTATGCAGCACTTTGCTTAAGATTTTCCAGAGTTTCCTTGGGTGGGATGAGTGGAAGCAGCCATGGGCATAGAGCCTCCTTTGCAAACCCCAAATGCTGTTGCACATCTGGCTTTGCTGAAGGCAGCAGCGAGGACTCTTGTCGGCTTTAGTCCCAGAACCCTCCCCTGGGAGAGGTCATTGCTGAGATGCTTCATTGCAGAGACCATATATTTGGCAGTGATTGGGACTAGCTGTTTTCTGGCCTCATGTACCTTGTTTGTTCAGTATGGAAAAGTCCAGCTCCCTATGGGATATCCCCTATGGGATTCTGCCAGGGGGTGGAGACACACGATTGATGAGCATTGGTGATTCAAAACCTGGAAGTAAAAAACCATCAGGCCTGGAGTCTAAGCCTGTAGCTTATTGGAGGATGCCGATTTGGAGCACTGTGAGCTCCAGGGGCCCTCCCTCAGCCCAGCCCTGGCAGACAGGGTTGCTTATGCTCAAGCACTGTCATCACCAGAGCATGCTTCCATAATCTCCCCTGCCCCCCAACACATAGGTACATATGGTGTGCTTGACTTTGGTGGAAATGTGCAATGTGGGGAGGTTGTTGCCTTGTGTGCCTGAGCAGGAAATCTCATCCCAATTGCCCAGGAGCTCGGTGTGTGTTGGGGCCAAGGGTTGGGAAGGTGATTATCTGATGTGCCTAGAAGTGAGAATTGCCCCATGGAGACTCAGGTGTCCAGTGTGACTGGTGTTTCTGGACAGGGTGTCACTGGGGCTCTTGTTGCACCTTTCCTCAGTGCTTTCTGCCTCCCTGAAGGAGTCATTTCTATTCCTGTTTGTTATCAGGGACTTCTGTCTCCATCTGTCTGTGGTGGGGGCCTTTACTCTTTGATCAGTGCATATGCCATACTTTCCACTGAAGCTGGCATCCTCAGGGGGTTCAGCAGTGTCCTCAGCCAGGCTGCCTGGGTTTTCGATCAGAGCAGAGTCCTTGGGGTGATTTCTCCATCTCATTTCTGCCTGCTAGAGCACTTAGAATTCCCAGCAGAAGGCTAGAACCATTGGCTTTGGTGACTTCTTGAACCTGGCTAATTATTCCTGAGTTGGCTGTTTGTTTTAAGCAGGGCTGAGGAAACATGGAGGGCTGGAGGGTTGCAGTGGTTTCCAGGAAAGAGGAAATGAAGTTTGCAAAGTATTGCCTTGGAGATGTTGTAGAGTTGAAGGAGGAGGGACCCGGGACTGGGGGCGGGGCGAAGACTGATTCCTGATTCCTTCACTTCAAACTGTTAGTGTGCTTGGATTAAGGAAACTGAGGAGCTGCTATTTCTCATGTCCCCTTGGCTTTTTTGTAGTTCTTCACTATGTAATAGCTGGCATTCATAGCTGCTGCCACCTTCCTAGGGATGTGCTTACTCCCAAGGACATGGGACTTGAGGCTTTTATAAATGTAGGTTTGAAGGAAACTAAGTCCTTGCCTATGAAGCTGCTGTTGTCTAGCCTAGCTCGTGCTCTGAGGGAAAGAATCCTTCAGACTCAGACAGGGCATCAGGACTACTTTCCTACAACCACTGTTAAATAAGAAAGAAACAAAAGGAAAGTAAGGTGGAGTAGGAGGAGGACGTGGTTCCTCCGTTTGGGGGCAGGCATTGCTCATGGCCATGGGCTCCTGCCAGGAAGCGACCAGAAAAGGCCACATTTGACCCTTTCACCCTGGTTTTAAGGTTACCCCTTTTGCCAGCTGTAGCAAAGAGGAGCACAGACAGGCATCTGTATGATTTAGGGCAGTGCAGCAAAGGCCAAAGGCTAGAATCTGCACATCCGCAGTGATGGACGTGCCTCTGCCAGCTCCCCGGTGTGCAGCTGAGGCTGGTCCAGGCCCTGCTGTGTGGGCTGCCATCAGCAGAGGGCTGAGGGGAGGACTCGGCAGGGTCAGTCGGTGGGAAGATACACTTTTCCATTTCCCAGCCCATGAGTCATCTGCTCTGAGCCCCTGTGTTGTGCTTGCACGGACAGTGGCAAGAGGGGGCGTTGTGGTTGAGTAGCATCTGTGTGGTGGGCGTGGAGAGGAGGGGATTTGGAGAAAGAAGACGGCTGATCTCCATCATTAATCAGCAGCATTCTGAATCACATTTTTATGAGTAAGGAAGTGATGAGTCGCCCTTCTCAAGGCATCCTTACTGCCCAGCTTGTCACAGTTCCGTCACAGCAGCGACGTGGCTAGCCAGAAAGCACACAGGATGGCAGCCTCTTGGCTCCCAGGTGTCCCTGATCTCTGCTTGTTTGGCCTCTGTGCTCTCTGTTCCTTTTTGGATTGTCTTTCTGCGAGAATGTTTATGTGGATTGGCTCCTCATCCCCTTGGGGAAGGAGCATTCCATGCTTAGCTCTGAAAAAGGAGGACGTTCCCTGGAGAAGTGAGGAGCTTTGTGTGGCCCTGGCAGCAGCTCAGGCCCATTCAGACATGACCTTATCGATAGGAAGGTGGAGGCAGCTGCTAAAAGGGGAAGGGGCAGGAGAAGTTCCTGTGTAGGGACAGCACATTAACTGATGATGCCTGAAATTCTACCTTTAGGAATTCATTTCTTTTCCTTATAAGTTTTTCTTCTTCCCTACCATCTACTCTTTTGAAATTCATATTATTTGGGGAGGGAAAATACATTCAGTCACTGATATCTTTGTATATGTAAGTCCATCAGATGCTTTCCTCGCTATTCAAGCTAGGGCAGCAGAAGGAGAGGTATTCCTGAAAATGGGGACAGAGGGTGAAGAAAGCAGGATGGGAGGGCAGCCTTCCCTTCTACCTCTGTCCTCCTTAGGGACGTGACTTGTTCTAGGTACTGTAAGTGTGGACTTCCTGTCTGGTGGGTTATTGGTCTGCCTTTTGTGAGGTGGATTTTCACCATTTCTTTCCTACAATGAAATGATCATTTCTGGGTTTTTGTGTGATGTTCTTCCTATTTTCTTGTGGATTCAACTGAAAATTCCAGATTAGGTTGGAGTCTTCTGGAAATAGAATCTTGATCTTCTGCTTGGAGGTAGCAGAGATAGGAGTCTGGGACTGGGCTGGGGGAACCTCCCAGGAGAAGGAAGGCAAAAGGGGGATGCTCCTTGCTGCGATTGGCGTTCCAGGCTCCGCAGTGCCCAGTGGTGGCTTCCTGGGGAAGGTGGTTTCCAAAGTGATGTCATGATTAGAGACCTCCGAGCTTGAGGCGGCCCAGAGGGAAGAAGATGGTCCTTCCCCACACAGTTCCATTGGACCCTTCAGTGGCCATCTCATGGTGGAGTCCGACCTGTTGATCTGAACCACAAGCTCTCTAAGAATTTTAATTTTTAAAAAAAATTCTATAATTTAAGGAAATAAAACTGGTTTCTTGAAGAGAAGTAATTGAAGCAGCATTTGTGGGAGGGCATCTCTGAAGCCCCCCTGCATTGCCATCTGTGCCCAATTTACTCCAATCTGGCCTTGCTGGGGTATTTTTTTCTTTCGCCTTAAAAAAAATAATTTGTTTTATAATTCCTGGAATCAAAACCATCTCAGGCGCACACTGTTTTATTTTACTGTATTATTGGATTATACTTCCTATAAATCACTGGATGTTATTCATAGGCCACCACCAGAATAACTTCCCTTCTCTGGGTTCTGACCCCCTCCCCATGTCTCTCCTTCCCTACCAGCTACCAGCCAGAGCAGCCCTGAATTTCAGCCCTTGCCCGAAGATCCTGGGTGGCAGCAGAGGGCACCCAAGATGTTCCTGTACTCCTGGCTGCAGCATTTGGGGATTAGGACCCAGATAGGACCCCTAGGGACTTTTTTCCAAGTGTTTCAGAAGCTCCCTCTTGGCAGGGGCAGAAGAGGAATGCTACACGTGTTTCTTGAGTGCTGGGGAGGACCCTAGTTGCCCATATGAGAGGAAAAGAGCTAGAGGCCTGGTTGCTTAGGGTGGAGTCTTGACATGTGAACAAGAAGAAACTTTAACTTTTTGCCTCATGCCACTAATATGAGAGCAAACTCTAGGTCATTGCAGTCATCAGACAAGGACCTAGTGCCCTCTTAGAGATCCTCAGAGGAAGCACTGTCACTTTGGGGTGAAAGTGTCTTCATTCTCTTCCTACAATATAATGTATGAGGTTCCTAAACCTGAGCATATGTGACCACTTATACAGGAAATCCACCTTTCACAAGGGTAAGCCTGGGAAAACTTCAGTGCCCTGTCTCCCCTCCTTCCCATATCTCTCTGTGGCAGTATCAGCCCCTTGATCTCAAGGATCCCCATCTAGAATCCAGCAGATAGTCCACTCTGCTGGCTCTCTCTGTGGCTGTAATACTGTATACTGGCTGCCCTTGGAGTCTCTTGCTGAAGAGCTAGCCTTATCCAGGAAGCTTGTGTGGAAAACGGGTTTAGAGGTCATTGGATGTCAGACCCAAAGGAGTTTCATCTTTACACTTTATTTTGTATGCTAAGGGTAAACCATAATGGTTAATAGTCTGATGACTACATCTCACCATGGCAGTCTCTGACAGCTTGACTGTGGAAAAGTAAGTATAAAAGGGGATCTCCTGATCCCCCAGAGCTTAGAGTTTCAGGGATCTTTACCTGTAGGAATAAAACAATTTGTTCTATGGGCTGGGCATGGGAAAGTGAAGAAGAGCCATTGCTGTGCCCAGCTAATAAACCAAGAGATTCTGTTTGCCCAACAGAATTCAACCTGTTGTCATGTTAGCTGAACGGAGTGATTTCTGACCCTCTACCATGAGGCAATGGGGATATACACAGCTGCCCTTGAATCAGAATGAAGATTTTTCAAATGCCTCCTCAGTTCTGCCTGGTCAGTGTCAATAAGGAAACTCTGATTTTTCTGCTACTTCTCAGCAGGGTTTTCAGGCCTGGGCAGCAGTTTCTGGGAAGTGAAGATGACAGCAGGGTTCTTTGCCCCCTGCCCCATGTTCTCTGTGTAGGGCCGACCAGGCAGAGACTTCGGATTAGGCTTCTGCCAGGTCCTGAACAAAAGAGAAAGATACAGTCTTGTGGAAACAGAAGGAATAGCTGGAAATGCTGCCACCTCGGTCTGGAGACTTGTGAAATGATTATCCTAGGAATATTCTGAGATTATTTAGAAGATACTTTCTACCTCTACTCCCATCTCCACCCCCCAGCATGCCCACCATTGTTTACGCTCCTTTCCTCCTACTCCTTCAGATGTATTAACTCTTTGTCTAGCATGTATTCAAAGCTGCACTTTGGATATGGAATGTTGTCTTGAAGCCTTCAGAGGATTGAGACCCTTCCATCTCTGTCCATTCTAAAAGACAGAAACATATCTTTGGGTTCAATAATTTGGACCACTGGAAACAGAAGGGATTTGGATTTTTAAATCTTTAACTATCTGCTATTAGACTGGCTCATCTCTTGAGTCTGAGTTGGGGCCTGGAGAAGAAAGCAACTAGAGAGATTGATGTAAAGTGAAGGTAATCAGGATTCCTGGCACTCTGCTTGGAGCCCTGTGTGAAACGCTGGCAAACGGGCATTCTCTTCAGGGTTTGTTCTGGGAGAAAGGAGGCAAGTCTTGCTTCCTAAAATGAAGTATGCTCTTGACTTGGGAATGGGAAAAAAAAATGGGGGCCACATGCCCCCACAGTTTTGTGTTTGGAGAGTCTCTCATTCAGGCTTGGGCAACAATCATTGATGTAATTGATTTCTATTTGTAAATTTCCCAAAGAGGTGCTCCACTTTTCAAGAGCTTGCTAAGAAAAATTAATCGGGTGGGGAAGGGGAGAAAGGTTGAAGGTGATAGGACTCAGTTGTCTGGCCTAAATAAAGGAAAGCAATCATTAGGAGTCTGAAGAAGAAGCTAACCTTGTTTAGGGTATGGCTCTAATAAGGCAGGTAAGTTACCTTTGGCTATTGGGACGCCGCTCTGTGTTCTTGTTCCTGAGGTTAACAATGCTTAGAGCACAATGTGATTTGTTTACCTTCCTCAGTTTCCTGTTTAGATGGCAGATTGTCACATATTTGGGGTTTATTTACTGTAAACAGAGTTACTTTCTTGGGTTTTTGCTCTCATCTTATTACTTGTATCCAGAAAATGCCCATGTGATTATCTCTCACCCTAAGTGCCAGCAGCAGATGCCGCATTTGACATGCTACAGGGAATTTCCAACTGCCGGGCAGGTTTCTGAAATCCAGACACGTGCTGTTCACACTTTGGCTTCTGAAGCAGGGATCAGTAGGCAAAGGGGAGAAGGAGGTCTGCAGTGCATGCTTAGGGCTTAAGGCTCCAGCTGGTGTCACCAGGACAGGTTACATCATTGTGGAATGGTGATGGGCCAAACCTAGTAGAGGCTTCTGTGAGGCAAATCAGTCACATCATCCTGCCCATTTTGTATAGCCTCTCTGTTGCTAGCTCCTTCCAGAGACAAAGTAATGTCCGGATCTCATTTCAGGGCAGTGAATGGGAGAGAAATGTTTGATAATTTTAAGATATAATTTCCTCCAGCCCTGAGAACCCAAGTTCGGATTAGTTCAGCAAGATTTATTATACATTCTCCAAGGTTCTGTGTTGGAAGAAAAATCCTTCTTTGTCCACAGTCAGCCAAAATATTCCTCTTGAGGGGTGGGGGTGGGAGATGGGATTCCTTCTGTGCACTATGGAGAGAATCAGATCACCTCTAGGCAGGTGGCCTTCAGGGTGAATGCTGACTCTGTGGCTTTGGGGAAGTTTGAGTAACAAATGGTGAAAAGAAAAATTGGGGACATCCATCAATTACATGTCTTTCGGGAACATTCATGGATAAAATTGCTCTAGAAATATTTTTTTATTTTATCTGTTCTAAAATACAGTTTTAAAAATGAATATTTTGTTTAAAAAAGTCAATTCAAATATAGTTGCATCATGGTATTTAGTTGTTATAATGGAATTCAGTTAGCTTTGTTACCTTGCTATGCAAAAAAAAAAACACTTGAAAGTTTTGCATAATAATCTGTATAGTGAACCATTTAATCTTTTTGGGGGAGATATGGGAAGGAGTGAAGTTCCTGAACTGTTATTTCTTTGGTGTTCGAAATGCTTGGTGAAGAATCTCTGCCAGGGCAGATTGTCTACTCTTCTCCAACCTGTTGTCTTAGATTTAGTTGCCTGTAACAAAGAGAAGACTTAGTCTCTTCTGCTCTCCTAAATCTCTATTGCTTTTGTCTTAGGTGTCCTTTCTTCATTCCTCAAAAGAGCCCCTCTTTTTCCACCCTCTCTTCTCCTTTGTTCTCTATTAAGGTAACCTTGTCATCTTCATGTTCTTTGAAAAAAACGTTTAACTCTTAGTGTAGTGAGTGAGTGTGGGGCCCACTCTGAGTGTCTTCGTTGTGCTGTAGGGCATATCTTATTTTGCATCAGTGTGAAATGCCCCCAACAGATCTGTTTTTGTACTTGACTGTGAGCAATGTTGGGCTGTCCTTCGTCTCTCACACCTTCTGTAAGTCACTGTTGGTCAGGACGAAACTGTTCCTTGTAGCCAGGATCAAAACCCTCCGATCTCAGGCTCCCATGATCAAGGGGCATTAGCATGAGTGCATATGTGAGCGAAGGTTTTGTCTCTTGGAAAGCTCATGAGCTGGGGTCTTGGCTGTCACTTTTCTTTACTGCCATGAATTTTATGTTGTCATAATTGGATGTCTTTGTTAACTGATAGAAGACCTGCTGCATTTATTGTGGAGGCAGAGATAACAGCTCCTTCAGAGGAAGTCCATGGGATCATCTGAGGGTGGACCTAGTTTTGAGTGCTTGGAAGTAGAAGTCTCCTACTTACCACTGTGGCTTTTACTTACTTTTACTAGTGAGAATGTGTGTCCTAAGGAAATATGTGGAGGGTGTGTCCTCAGTAGCATTTCTGTTGAGTATACAGTGTACTTGTACATTGGACCTTCCCAAACTCCAGTTATGATCTAGAGTACAGCAGCTGTCTCTTTACCTAATAGTTTTAGGGAATGAGCCCAAGTATAAGGAGGGAGTGGAATGAGCTTTATCCTTCCCGACATGAAAAGTCAGACCGTAACCTCTCTAATCCATTGGAAGTCATCTCTTAGGACAAGATCTTTCTTCCACTTTACCACAGGGACTGGACTGGACTGCCCTTCCTTTCTTCTAGGAGGAGGTTACTTATTCCCTCACATTATGGACTCAAATTTGAGCAGGGTGCTCTTTTTGTCTGAAAGGGCACTCCACCCCTTTTATTTCCCAAGAAAACTGCTTGTCTGATAGTTCAGCAACACAGGCCAGGTTCAGTTAGTCTGGAAAAGAAATGTCATGTGTATATTGATCACCTCAACTAGACTATCAGTGCTCTGTACAGGGTGTCTCCAGCAGAACAATACTGGGCACAGAAGTGGTTTTAGTAAATATACATTTTTTAATCCTTTCAAACCTGACCAAGGTTTAATAAAATGACACTAGGGCAAAAAGAGGTTGAAACTTAAGAATATTTATTAAAATATCAAACATGTTCTCCCTCTCTTAGCATTATATGTTTAGGGTTTCTTAGCTGTTTTTTCAGCTTGGTAAACATTTTGATGATTTTAGTAAATTTTTCAGATTGGTAAATATTTTCATGGGTTGGGAGATTTTTCCAAAAAAAAATGTTATTACGATTACTATTACCTAAGGTTACAATATGGTTAAAGTCAGTAGAATTCTGTTGAAATACCAGTGCTATATCAAAATGCTTTTTAAAAGGCATTTGAAATCTCCAACATAATTTTTCCCTTGGACACTTCCTGTGTGATTCTTAGTTCCAAACTTTTGGGGTTTCTCTCTGAGGAGAACAGAAAGCCAAGTTTTTATAGACACTCCTATTTGTTAACTAATATCCCTGGTATGGGAGCTTCCTTCCAGGGAAGTTTGGGACAACTCACATGGTCACTGTGGCACTGAATGCAGGAGCTATGACCCCATTGAGGGCCCCATAAGGCAGAGAGGGTCCTGGGGGGGTGGGGGTGGAAACTGCCTCCACATGTGTGTGCTATTTCTTTAAAAGAGAGGAAAGCGGAAGTGATGCCGTGGGGAACATCTGCAGTGGGGGCTAAGCAGAGGGGAGCAGGAGACGCGCTGCAGCTGGTGCGAGGCCCTGGCAGGCCGTGGAGCGGCTGTCTGTTGGGGTTTACTTCTGTCTGCGTTGAAACATGGCCTGGGAGGGGGCTGGTGGCCCGCCGCCAGCCCCTCGAGCCTGCCCTGCTCTTTCCTCTCTCCTCCGCGCCCCCTCCCCGGGCTCTAAAGTCACATTTCCAGGCCAGACAGAGAATTAATCTCTGGGCACTTCACATTGCTGGCAGCCCAAAGCAGGATGTGGGATCTTTTTTTTCTCTCTTTCTCTCTCTCTCTGCGTCTTGGCTGACTTTTTTACCTCTCGAAGAATTTGGAAGGCCGTGAGATTCCCCCCGTCCCCCCCAGCACTGGGGAGTTTTTCAGCACGCCGATCACCCTGCTGCGGCTTCACCCTAATAGACTTCATATGTTGACGCAGTTGACATCAGTATCAAACTATTTTACATGTGATCTGGTGTATTTCCTGAGGAAATCTGCAAGATATTTATTAAGAACTAATAAAATAAACCTCTCCATGAGTTTTTAGGTAGTTTTCAATTTTTCATGTCTCTCTCGTTTCCTCTTATCAATGAGTTGCTATTTTCTCCCTCCACTCTGACCATTGCAAAAGGAAACAAAAATAAATGTTTTAAACTGTTTTGAAGGGACAGAGAGAGAGTAGTCCTACCATGCTGGATCAGCCGGGCTGGGCTGTATTTTTAGTGCCACATAACACTGTAGAGACTAAAAATATCCTGTTGTAGTGGATCCTTTTTATAGGTCCGTGTGTGTGTGTGTGTGTGTGTGTTTATAATGTTGTACAAGCCCGCACAAGTGCCTTTGTGCATCGGCAGCCATTCTTTCCCTCACAGCTGGCCTCCATTAGTCCTTGAAAATTAATGTAATCCTAGTTAAGAAAAAAATTAATTACTCTACCAGAACTGCATTTTATTCAAAGCTCGTGTTAGCTCCCTGGCTGGCAACTTAGAAGCGAGAGGCTCTAGAGACCCACGAGGCTGTGGCTTTGGTACCACGGCATCCGCTGCCATGTTTTTGCTGCTCAGGGCGTTCCCCAGCTCTTTAGTTAGGGTTAAACATGTGGTGTGCAGATAGCAGCCACCACTTTTCAGCCCCCTTCCTCACCTCTGGGGAGTGCCAGACTCCAGGGCTTTGTCCCTGTGGGAAGCGTCTGGCCACAGGGTTAGCTCACCTCCTACAGAACATGACTTTCTTATCAGGTTTCTCTAGAAGGAAAATCCTTTGGAGCTGGTGATTTTTTGTGTATTGGGGAATAAAAACTTAGGATTTGCTGAGAGGAAGCTGCTGTTGTTGACTGAGCTTTGGACTTGTTTGTGGTTTTCCATCTGCGACCTTCCTCTAGTGATGTCTTCCCTTTTAAAAGAGTAGGCCAGAGTTGACTGTGAGTGCGTGCCCAGGGGTGATGAGCAGTACCACCCGGGGTGGGGGGGCCCGCCCAGAGCAGTGAGTAACATTCCCAGCTCCACAGTCAACGTTCTGGGATGAGGTGGAGGGCACAGCCCAGAGGTCCCTGCTGTCTGCCTCACGTTATTGATGCTTTGCTCTTGCGCAACTATCTGCTATTTCTCCTCCCTCCTGGCCCCCCTGCCCCGCTTTCGTTGGAGGGAGAGGAGGGGGCTGTTTGTTTCCTTGCCTCTTGGAGTCTCCAGGCTCTGCTGAGAGGCCAGGCAGGATCCATCTGTCTTGGACAGCAGTTCCCTTTTTTTGCTAGGCCAGGGTGTGGGCAGCACAGACCCAAGTAACTTGTGATAAGCTTCCCAAGTTCCATGCAGTCAAGGATGGTCATGGTGCTACTCAGTCGAGTCAGGTGTTGTTGGTGAGCCCAGGATCAGTGTTGGTACCCTTTGTCATTTTTTCTAGGCAGAGGCACTGGCTCTGCAGCCTTGCCCTTGGGTCTTGTTTGTGGACCCTTCCCTGGAGGCTGCTCTAGAGCCATCTCCGCCCCCACTCTGAGCCCTTAGCTTCCTGTATCTAAGCCCCAAGTAGGGTAGTTCAGCGAAAGCAGTAATTAGGTCTTGTAAAAATTTATTTTATTAGTGAAGAGTGTTGGTGGGTAATTGGCTATAATTCTAACACAGCCAGTTTGGAGATTAATAAAATTTTTAAAAAGAACAGTTTTTACCAGAGGCAGTGGGGCTGTTATTTCTAGGCCTTGGCTGGGCTGAAATCAGAACAGCATGGGACCAGCGACCGGCTACCCTTGTGGGCGGACACAGGACCTCGTTCCTCATTGTTGTTACAGCCTGTGTGGTGCCCGTCCTTGAGGGTGCTCTACGCTGGCACAGGAAGAAAGGAAACCTTGTTTTCCAAGAACTCTGCTCTCTCTCAGCTCGATAAGCATTTAAAAATAAAAGCTGCACAATTGAAATTGGCAGTGCATCTTCATTCTTTTGTCTCTCTGTTTATTTTTTCCCCTCATCCCTCAACATGTGTGCTCCAGCCCTGGTTCTTACGCCCTCAAGAATGATGGCCTGGAACTCAGCACACTCGCACCAAGCTCTGCATGCCCTCCACATGGCTGTTGGGAGCCTCCTGAAACTGCCTGCCTACCCAGGGAATCAGCCCTCTCCCCCTCTCAAGTCAAGTGGCCTGCCACTTTCTCCAGAATCCTGACTTTGGGCTCAGTCTTGTTTGGTTGTTTTGTTTTTCCTGTGACTTCATTTGATTTTGGAGGACCTCAAAAAGAAAGGCCATGCCTTGATGTGCTTTGTTTCTAGCCAGGAAAGGGCTTGTCTCTCTGACAGTGTCAGCTCTCCAGGCAAAACCAGGACAGTAGTGTATGTGAAATTGTACTACTAGAAATTAGAAACAGCATTCACAAATCCTCTCTGCCACTTGATAATTCTGTATCTAGCAACCAAACTGCCCCCAGGTGCTGTGGGCATAGGTTACCCTAAAATGTTGCATGGGCAACTCTTAGCAAAATTGGCCTTGCTGTTATATTTGTGTTATTTTAGTTATGCCCAACTCTCTGTGACCCCTGTATGGGATTTTCTTGGCAAAGATACTGGAATGGTTTGCCATTTCTTTTTCCAGCACATCTGATGGATGAGGAAACTGAGGCAAACAGGATTAAGTGACTTGCCCAGGATCACACAGCTAGTAAGTGTTTGAGGCCAGATTTGAACTCGTGAAGATGAGTCTTCCTGATTCCAAGTCCAGTGCTCTATTCACTGGCCTGCACAGTATTAAATCTAATGGAGAAAAGAACAGTCAAAACCAGTAGAAGGTCTTGGTAACACCTACCTCCCCCACTCCCACACCCTTCTACCCTAGTTCCTGCCCCTGGTCACTGCTGTGGGTGACTCTTGGTTTAGTCAGAATCCAGAGTAGTCAGAGAGAGTGTGATTTTGGGTTAATAGTTCCAATTGATCCCTGAAGTGGATCAGTGCTTGGTAGAACTAACTAGAGTGTTATTCCAGGTTAATAGTCCTTGTTTTTGCTTGGCTGGCTGGGCTGAAACCTGGTATAACTATTTCCCAAAGAATAGTTTTGGTTTGAAAACTTAAGGTCAGCAGTTCGCAAGAACTGAGCTTGCAGCCAACTCTGTGGTCTGCCTTGTGCCACTGGCCCAGCAGCACTACAGTCCTGATCAATTGATCAGCAACAGAATGAAACCACGAATGGCAACTGCCAGATGAAGCGCCATCTTGTCCGTCCTTCAACCCAGCCTGGCTTTCTGCTCACATCCTCTTTCTCTCTGCTTGTCTGTCTTACTCTGTGCTGGGTATTGGCCCCCTTTTTGGTTCAGTCTTTTTCCATCTCTCTGTCTCTTTTCATAACAGTTTTTTAATAATGTTTTAGTTAGTTCCAGCCTTTTTCTCGAATGGATCCCATTGGAAAACGCATTTGAAAGGAAACAGTTAGACACTTCCCTTCCTTTGAAACTCTGTTGGCACCTTTTCCAGGGCAGTAAACCGTACAACATGTATTTTCAAAGTTTCCAAACGCAGACATGCTGGCGTTAAATTTATGAAAAAATATTTTATTCTCCTGTATAGTAACTGAGACTCAGAGATGATGGTCAGAGTTGAAACCTATGCTCGATTTTGGAACTACAACAGGTTTTTTAATTGCTGCGGGAAATTTAGCAGCACTGGCTCTTGGAGAGCCTGTGACACCCTCTACCTTGGCCTTTCTCTACAGATGGGACAGGAGGAATTGTAATAGGAGCTCTGGGAATATCCCAGCTGCACCCAGGGGGAAAAGAGGACTTACCATGAGTCATCATGATTCCTTCTGTTAGACACATGGAGAGGCAGGTAAATTCCTTCTTGTTCTCTCAAAGGGATGGAGTCAAATGATTCCTGTTTTTGTGTGATTTGTGACTTATCTTGAGGTGCTCTGGCAAGAAGGCTTCTATTCATAGCCATGTGTCTGCTTTTGTTAAGAATGTGCAGTATCAGTGGCATGTTACTGCCTCTAAATGACACCAGGCTTGCTTTGTGGTCTGATGGAAAAGTGTGTTGGAATTAGGTCTCTTTAATGATCTAGGAATTTGATTGGGGTTTCCATTTGATACAGAAATTACCCCCTCTTCCCCCTCCTTTTCCCCTATAGAATCCCTGAGAACTCTTTTGAAGCTATTTACCAGTAGGTTCCTTCTGCAGCTAAACTTTATGTTGACTTTGGTTTATGTGACAGCACCATTTTTAGCTTCTTTGGGTGCAAAGACAATCTCCAGGCTCTCTTGCCACCAACAACAGTCAGAACTTGCCGAGTACCAGGATGGCCATCTTGTGTGCAACAGTGTTCTGGGCACTGCGCCCAACTGATTATCAACAGCCATTTACTGAGTTTGCTGGAGAAGCAAAAAGTTAGAGAAGGTCTGCTGCCCTTCATGGGTTTATAATTAAGACTTGGAGAGATGGGATATATCCTTGAAGGTATCAATAACAATACCAAGAAACATGTTCTAAGGTGCCAAAGGTACAGGCTTGCAACCTAGGGGTGTCACCCTTGACTCTCCCCCCGCCCACATCCAGCCTATCGATGTCACCTTTGTAATGTCTCTCAGATGCCTTCTTCTCTGCAGCCATCCTAGTGCCAACTCTTGTCACCTCATACCTAGATGATTGCAGTAGCCTGCTGCTGGGTCTCCAGGCCTCACGTCCCTTCCCACTTTAAACCATCCTCTGTTCAGCCATCAAAATGATGTTCCTAAAGTACATATTGTCCATATTAATTACCTCCACTGTTCAGTTAACCCCCATGACTCTCTTACCTCCAGGATTCACCATAAGATCCTCTGGTCTAGCATTCAAAGCCCTTTTAATACCTGCCTCACCAATTTTCTTACATCTCTCTCCTCTCCCTGACTGCATTTTCACTGACTGTCTCCTGTGCCTGGAATTCTCATCCCGGCCTCTTGGTTTCCTGGCTTTCCTAATTCCTAACAGTTCTAGTGCCTTTTCTCTGTTGATTATCTCCAGTTTATCATGTAGGCCTTGTGTTTGTATGTAGTTGTTTGCAAATTGTCTCCCTCATGAGATTGTGTGTGAGTTCCTTAAAAGCAAGGATTATCTCTGCCTTTCCTTATATTCCTAGCACTTAGTGCATAGTGACTGACAGACCAAATACATGTATTGTATCTAAGCAAGCATTCCCTAAGTTCAGATGATGAAGCAGTGACTAAAGGCCAAATGATCAGGAAAGGTTTTGCAGAAGTGAGACTTGTGCTTGACTCTGAAAGAAGGGCAGGTTTTAGGTAGATAAACAAAGAGGAATCAGAGGAGGAGGCATCTGCATACAGTGGAAGAGAACAGTGCATTTGGAGTCAGAAGAACTGAGGTCCATTGTGCCTCTGGCACTGTTTGTGTGACCTTGGACAAGTCATTGGCTCTCTTTGGGCCTTAGTTTCTTATCTGTAAAATGAGGCAATTGGACAAGATGGTCCTCAAGGTCCTAGGATCCTGGGCCATTGGGTGAACAAAGGCATGGAAATGGAAGTGCCATGTTACCATTGTGATTTCTTTTAACTAATATCTTCACCAACTTGAATAAAATAATTCATTTGTACTAAGAAACAATGAATTTGAGGAGCTGAAAAATATGGGAAGATTTGTGTGTCCTGACACAAGAAAGAAGTGAACAAAGCCCAGTGAACAGTGGCACATACTAACTGAAAACCCTGAATGTCTCTCACATTCCAATTGACTGCAATGATCCGCTGCTCTGGAGAACAGAAAAGGATGTATACCTTCTTCTCAGAGACGTTGAAAACAGAGGGTTGAGCATGTGGCCTGGTGGTGTCGTTTGGTTGGTCAGTTTGGCTTAATTTTCTCTTGGTACAAGAGAAAGTTTCAGTGGCAGGAGGTGATCTATCAAGAAACTGCAAGAGTATGAGAAACCAAAGGCCTCAATAAATCTTAAAATGAGGCATTACAAATAATCATGTTTCTCTGAATTTTTCACATTCATCATTTATTCCAGCCCAGTAATATTCTGATAGGTTCTTATAGACAGCATCTACTTGGCCTTTAGTCCTTTCCTATCACAAAATGATCTGCTGTACATGTTTTGTTATCCATAGGACCATTCCCTTTCTCCCTTTGACCTCTGGGTTATGTACCTAACAAGGGAATCTCTGGGTCATGCGGGATAGACATTTTAGTATTGTTTTAAATATCAGTTCACATTAATTTCTAGAGTGGTTGTACCAATTGACAATTCCAACAATTGTGTTATTAGTGTGCCTTTCTTTTCACAGAAGATCCAACGTTGACTTTTTTGGGGCAGGGAGTGGGGAGCAATTGGGGTTAAGTGACTTGCTCAGGGTCATACAGCTAATAAGTGTCTGAGGCTGGATTTGAACTCAGGTCCTCCTGAGTCTAGGGCCAGTGCTGTATCTACTGTGTCACCTTGCTGCTCCCCCAGCATTGACTCTTTAACATTTTTTACCAGTTTGCTGGGGGAGACCTTAACACTAACACTTTTCTGAAAGCTTCATCTGCTCCTTTTTGCTGCTACGTTAAAGTACAAGTGCCTTTGGCATTTAAAGACTTTTACGACCTGGCTTCAGCCTATCTTTAAAAAATAAGTAAGAAATGAATTATTTATGTAAGCCATCCTCATCACTAGGATAGTGATAAAAGATGAACATACTTTTCATTGTTTCATACAAGTAAAAAAAAATTTTAGGTTCTAAATAATTTTCTGATCCCTGTCTAGAGAAAGTAATGATCCTTGTGGCTGCTATGGACCACAGTACTTGAGTATTGGTCCAAGTTTTCTTTACTCATCCTCACGACTGGATGGGAAAGGATCGATGATTGACGTGATTTTTACAAAGCAGAGCGTGGTTATGGGAAGGGCTTAGTTCTGATGTGGAGACAGAGGTGGGGGCCTGTCATGATGCTGCTGAGACTTGAGGTAGGCATTCGGTTTGCTTGCGGCTGTGCCAGCATGTTTCATATGGAGGTTTGGCCCTTGTCAATGTTGGTGCTTCCTGAGAACTGTTGCTGTGCTGGAGCACCCGCCCTTGTGGCTGTCTACTGCTATCCATTGCACTTCACCTCAACCAAAACCTGAATCTCTGGCGTATTTGTTCAGGCTGACTACTCCTCACCCTTTCCTTCGTCCCCTCATCCTCTTCCACTCTTGAATTCCCTTCAAGACCACTTTGGTCCTTCTTCCTGCAAGAAACCTTGACTGTTTCTTCAAGTTGTTGGTGTTCGCTCCCCACCCCAGTTACTATGTGACTGCTCCTGCCACCCACAGTGAGTTCAAGCTGCTCGAAGTCAGGGTTATTCTTGTTTATGTCTCTATGTCCCCAGTGCCTAGTGTAGTATCTAGCACGGGGAGAGTGCTACTGAATTAAATGAATTGAATCGAATTTGAATCATATTGTGCCTCCAAATTGAATTTTGTTGTCAGATTGCATCTAAAGTGTTATATATATATATATATATATATATATATATATATATATATATATATATATATATATATATATATATTATATACTAGAAAGACTAGAATTGAAAATTATCTCTAAGCACTTACTGAACTACATTCCTTGATGCACACTGCGTTCTATTTTATCCATAAGACAAAGGAAGCAGAAATAGTGGGATGAAAGTAGTTATTTCAAAATGAAATTACAATACTTTTGCATTAGTTGATGTGTCTAGTCCTCCCAGTGCTAAAGGAAATCTCTGGTCGATTCTTATTTTTAAAAATTTATCATATATTTTAACATTCTTTTAAAAAATTGAGTTTCAAATTCCCTCCCTCCCTCCTCTCACCCATTGCAAAGACAAGAATGTGAAATCAATTATACATGTGAAATCATGAAAAACGTATTTCCATATAAGCCATGTTGCAAAAGGAAAAGAAAAAGAAAGTGAAAAATTATGCTTCAGTTTGCACTCATTCTTCATCAGGTCTCTCTCTGGAGTTGGAATTGTATTGATCCGAATGACTAAGTCATCCACAGTTGGTCATCGCACAGTACAATGTTCTTCATATTGAATGACTTCATAGAAGCCCTCCCAGGGTTTTCTGAAAGTCTCATGCTCATCATTTTTTATAGCACAATAATGTTCCATCACAATCATAAGCTATAACTCGTTCAGCTAGTCCCCAATTGAAGGATATCCCCTCAGGTTCCAATTCTTTTGCACCACAAAAAAGAGCTGCTATAAATATTTTTGTGTATATAGGTCCTTTTCTGTTTTCTTTCATCTCTTTGGGACACAGACCTAGTAGTGGCATTGCTGGGTCAAAGGGTTTGCTCAGTTTTATAGTCCTTTGGGGATAGTTCCAAATCATTCTTCAGAATGATTGAATCAGTTCACAACTCCACCAATAGTGAATTAGTGTCCCAATTTTTTCACATCCCCTCCAACATTTCTCATTTTTCTTTTCTGTCATATTAGCTGATCTGATAGGCATGAGGTGATCACTCAAAGTTGTTTTAATTTTCATTTCTATAATCACTAGTGATTTAAAACTTTTCTTCATATGACTATTGATAGCTTTGATTTCTTCTGAAAACCACCTGTTTATATCCTTTAATCATTTATCAATTGGAGAATGGCTTGTGTTCTTATAAATTTGACTCAGTTCTCTATGTATTTGATATTGAGGCCTTTGTCAGAGAAACTTGTAAAAATTTTTCTGCCAGTTTCCTGCTTTTCTTCTAATCTTGGATGTATTGATTTTGTTTGTACAAAAAAGCTTTTTTAATCTAATGTAATAAAAAGTATCCAATTTGCATCCTGCATTCTTTTCTATCTCTTTATTTGGTCATGAATTCTTTCCTTTTCCATAGATCTGACAGGTAAAATTTTCCATGCTCCCATATTTTGCTTATGATGTTACCCTTTATATCTAAATCCCAAAGTATCCATTTTGACCGTATCTTGGTGTATGGTATGAGATATTGGTCTAAACCTAGTTTTTGCCAAAGTATTTTGCCAAATAATTCTTATCCCAAAAGCTTGGATCTTTGGATTTATCAAACTCGGGTTGATTAATTTTACAAAGGGGAAAGAAAAAACCTTTTTTGTAGAGTACTCTGTCCCTAATTTGTCTGTTTTGCGTCACACAATATGGAAAGATGCATACATTGAAGTAGATTCCAACCTGGTTGACTAAATCCATCTCACTGTTGGTGACCTAGAGGGGAGGAAGAGTTCTTCCCTTTCCCTGTACTATTCCACATCTTTCTAAAATACTTAGATGAAGATGTAAATGGAATACTTGTTAAATGTGCAGTAAATAAGGAATCAGCAAGTCCTTGTTGATCCCTCCTTCAGGCCAGGCTCCATGTCAGGTGGTGGGCATGCAAGGACCTAAATTAAGTGCTCCCTGCCCTCCTTGAGCTTCCAGTTGAAGAAGGAGACAACATGTGCGTACAATGTTTACAATTTTGTGAGGCAGGTATCAGAAAAGGCTTAAATCTATGACATTTGGGCTGAACTTTGGAGGAAACTGGGGACTCTTTAAGGGGCAGAGGTAAGTTGAGAGCTCGTTACAGGGAAGGAGCACAGCCAGTTCAAAGCCCCTGAGACCTATTGGAAATGAACTACAGTGGGAAACATGGTAGCAGGTGGGCCAGGTAAAGGGGAGTCTGGAACAAGAGGCCTGAGCCAAGTTGTGAAGTGTTAAAATGCCATTTGATTTTGAGGCAGTTGGGAGTCACTGGAGCCCTGTAGCTTTGTCTCATTTCCCCAAGATGTCATTGAAATGTCTGGAATACATTTATTGTTATTTATGAGGACCTACACTATGTACCTTATTGTGCTGTTTGCTAGGGATACAAGTATAACCAAGAAAGTGTCTCTGCCCTCAAGAAATTTACATTCTCCTGGGGGAGGGGGTGTTAGGTCCAAAGTGGAATTTGCTCAGAAACAAATTTGGCATGGGACCATGAGAGTGTTTGGAGGGGCCATCATATGACAAAGAAATGAAGCTTGCTCTTCTGGCCCCAGAGGGCTGAGCCAGGGGCAGTAGCAGAAGTTACTGAGAGACTGAGGCATTGAATTTGGTTGAAGCTGGGGAGGATCGCATGCCCAGGGTCTGAGAGAGGCCATTCTTGGTCTGATGTAAATTGGAGTAGATGGCCTTTTGGCTTTCTTTTCTATGTGTATTCGTTGATCTTGGAGGGCAACCCAGGATTGCAGAGGTCTTAAGTGACAGGCAGGGAGGACTTTGTATTTTGGTGGGCCACTAACAGTTTTTGAAATTAGATTTATCTGGAAGAAAGATCAGTCTGGTAGTAGTCCTGAGGAGATATTGGAGGAGGTAGAGGAAGACCTGCTAAGAGGCTACTGTGATAGTCCCTATGAGCCATATTGAGAAGTAGTAGGAAGAGAGAGGAAAGGAACATTAACCAAGAGAGGGTAACATTTATTCTAGTCTTTAAACAGTGAATGAGCAAGAATATAAAATTAAGGATTCCTGCCAAGTAGCAAGTCTGGAAGGCTGTCCACATTGCATGCTTAGGTCTGCTCCTTGCAGCCTTCTCTCCTGGCCCTCTGGCACCTTGTCTGTTAGAGGAAGGAGCAACCCTGTGCCCCCGTCTGCCACTCTTCTTTGTAGGTCAGTATTTGGTCATGGAATCTGATTTCATTTCATTATAAAGAAAAATTTCTCAATAATTAGAACTGTTTGAAATATGGAATAGGATACTTCATGGACTCACAAGCACCTATCCCTTAAGGTCTTTAAGTGGAAGCTGGATGACTACTCCCTAGCCTCCCACTTCATGGTGAGAGGTTAGACTAGTGATGGGTAAGGTTCAGATTAGGTGTCATTTCCCATTAAGATTTTGAAAAGTGAGTTTTTCTTAAATGAAATCCCACTAGATACTGGTTTGAAAATGTATGCACATAAAATTTCTTGGTCCTATGGACTTATATTTATTATAATTTTGGAAGTGTTTAATTCATTTCCATAAGCATTTACTCAATATTGCTTTGTGATTGCTACCCCCTTAACTTCATTTCCTTCTGCTCCTGCTCCCTGACTTTTCTTTTGAGCCCTCAGTTATTTGTAAATAGCCAGTGCAGTGCTCATTCTGTAAAAGGGAACGTCAGCTCTTTGGTGGTGTGTTCATTTTCTGTCTCTCTCCAGTGCCTAGCCTGGTCCCTAATGCATAACTTAATGAAGGTTTGTTGACAAAACTCAATGCTGTCATTATAATGATCAGATTTGACCCCATAGCAGAAAGGAGAAAAGTCAGTTCCCTCCCTTATTTGCGGAAGTGGGGGATTTGGGCTGTGGACTATTTCATACACTGCCAGACTCAGTTGATGACTGAACTGCTTTTTTTCTTTTTACTTTTTTCATTACAAGAGATGGCTCTTGAGGGAAAAGACATATTTGGATATGGTTGGGTTTTGTTGAATTGAATACTTATTCTACAAATAACACACTTTCCAGTTCTTTTCTATCTCTTAAAAAATTTCTTTTTGATAATTGATAAATGTTAACAAACCAGACCATTTTAATATACAGAAAAGGGGGGAAGAGGGCTGTTTGTGTAACTGTAAGCTTCTATTATGTGCAGTTTGGTTTTTCTCCCCCATATTTATAGCTTTTTTTGTGTATAGACAACTCTGCTTATTCCCTCCCCTCCCCAATACATGCAAAACAAAAAGAAAAAAAAAACCCTTCTTTCTACTGAATAAATATAATCATGAAAAATGAATTCACACATTGGCTGTAGCTATATACGTCACATTTGTACCTTTTGTCTATCTCCCTCTTTGTCAAGAGGTAGAAAACATGAGGTTTTCTCAGTCTTCCAGAATTATAACTGGTCATTGTATTAATCATAGGTGATTCACAATTATCTTCCTTCATAATGTTATAGTCATTGCACACATTGTTCTTCTTGTCCAAATCACTTCTGTCTCCTTTAATTCATGCAAGCCTCCCCAGGTTTATCTGAATCTGTCTGTTTTGTTATTTTTGATGGCACAATAATATCCATTACATTCATATACTATAAATTTATTCAGTCATTCTGCAATTGATGTGACCCCCTTCTTGAATTTCCATTTCTTTTTCCCCCCTCAAATTTATTAATTTATTTGTTTTCAGTTTTCAGCATTCACTTCCATAAGTTTTAAATTTTCTCCCTCTCCCTCCCCAAGACGGCATGTAATTTTATATGGGCTCTGCACATACATTCCCATTAAACACATTTTCACAATTAGTCATGTTGCATAGAATTATAGCGAATGGGAGAAACCATGAGAAAAACAAAACACAACGAAAGAGAAAAGAGTCTGCTTCATTCTGCTCTCCAACTCCCTTTCTCTGGATATGGTTGGCATCTGTGGATGGCATCATGAGTCCTTTGGAAATGTTTTAGGTCCTTGCATTGCTGAGAAAGGGTAAGTCCATCATTATCAGTCCTCATACGCTGTGGCTGTTACTGTATATAGTGTTCTCCTGGTTCTGCTCACTTCACTCAGCATCAGTTCATATAAGTCTTTTCAGGTTTTTCTGAAGTCTGCCTGTTCATCATTTCTTATAGCACAGTAGTATTCTATTACATTCATATACCATAACTTGTTCAGCCATTCCCCAGTTGATGGGCATCCCCTCAATTTCCAATTCTTGGCTACCACAAAAAAAGCTTCTATAAATATTTTTGTACATGTGGGTCCTTCTCCCATTTTTATGATCTCTTCAGGATATAGCCATAGAAGTGGTTTTGCTGGGTCAAAGGGTATGCACATTTTTGAAGCCCTTTGGGCATAGTTCCAAATTGCTCTCCAGAATGGCTGGATCAGCTCACAGCTCCACCAACAATGAATTAGTGTTTCAACTCTCCCACATCTTCTCCAACATTTATCATTTTCCTGTTTTGCCATGTTAGGTAATCTGATAGGTGTGATGTGGTACCTCAGAGTTGTTTTGATTTGCATCTCCCTAATCAACAGTGATTTAGAGCATTTTTTCATATGACTATAGATATCTTTAATTTCTTCCTCTGAAAACTGCCTGTTCACATCCTTTGACCATTTATCAATTGGGGAATCACTGGTAGTGAATTTCCATTTCTTTGCTGCAAGAAAAAGTAATACTATAAATATTTTGTTGATGGGGGCAGTGGGTGGTGGTGGGGAGTGTCCTTTACCTCTTTGGTTTCTTTGCAGCATAAGCCTAGTGGTACTGTCTTTGGTTTAAAGGGTATGCACAAGTTAGTGTGACTTTTAGAGTTTATTTCCAAATTGGTTTTTAGAATGGCTGGACTTGCTTCAGAGCTCTTCCAACGGTGCACTAGTGTGCCTCTCCCCTCAGAGCCGCTCTTAACATTTGTCATTTCCTTTTGGGGGTCATCTTTACCAATGTATTAGATATGAGGTAGAATCTCAGAATTGTTCTGATCTTCATGTCTCTTATCATTAGTGATTTGGAGCATTTTATATGGTTGTTGTTATTATTTTATATGGTTGCCTTTCTTCTTTTGAGAACTATCCTTTCATCCTTTGATTATCCATTTAGGAATAGCTCTCATTTTTATGTATTTTATGTATTCCTTTTAAATCTTGATACTAGTTCTTTTATCAAAGAAAATTTGTGGCAAAAAGTTTTCACTGTTAACAGTTCTTCTTGTAATTCTAACTGCACTGATTTTGTTTGTGCAGAAACTTAAACATTTTATCTCCTGTGATCTTCTCTGTCTCTTGTTTCATTAAGAATTCTTCCTCTATCCTAGTTGATAAAAGTATCACTTTTTTCTTCAAATTTGCTTTTGATATGACCTTTTATGTCTAGTTCCCATATTCTTTTGGTACTTAAAATAGTATATGGTGAAACTCCGTTTCAACTAGAATGCTTTCCAGCCTTTCCAAAAGTTGAGTGGTAAGTCCTTACTCTACTTGGTGGTGTTCTTAGGTCTGTAGAACGTTGTGCTTCTATGCCCAACCTATTCTCCTGATACATTTTTCTATTTTTTTAAACTAACATAAAATAATTTTGATGATTACTGCTTTGCAGGAATATAGTTTTGGGATCTGTTACTGCTGGACGCCTTCCTCTTCACTTTTTTCATTATTTCTCTGTGATATTCTTGACTTTGGGTTCCTCCAGATCAATTTTGTTATTATTTTTTTCTGTTTCTATAATGTAACTTTTTGGTATGCTGATTAGTATGGCATGGAATTTGTAAAATAATTTAGTGTTTAATTGTTGTGTTTGTTATGTTGGCAAAGCCCAAACCCAAAGCAGTTAATATCTCTCCAGTTTTTAGGTTTGTTGATTTCTATAACGTTTTGTAGTTGTATTCTTATAATTCCTACATGTGTCTTGGTAACTGGATTCCCAGATATTTTGTATATTATATAATTATTTTAAATGTGATTCTTTTTTTTAAAAATCTCATCTTGTTGGGTTTTCTTGGTAAGCAAAAGCTGATGATTTTTTGTGTATTTGCTTCATATCCTGTTATTCTACTGAAGTTATTAATTTTTTAGTTGACTCTGGCACTCTAAGTGAACCATCATGCTATCTGCTAATAATTCTATTTCCTCTTGGCCTATACTTATTATCTCATTTCTTTTCCTTGTCTTATTATATGGGTGGCATATCTAGACCCATATAGAAACAATAGTGACAGTAGATATTCTTGCTTTATCCCTCATTATTTTGGAAATATCTTTAGAATTTCTCCATTACAGATAATACTAGTTCTTGGTTTTAAGGAAATAAAAATTTTACACTGAATATTTTCATGTTAAGAAAAGATTCATTAAGTCCTGTGTTTTTTAATCTTTTTAGCATGATGGTATTATATTTTTTACATCTCTTGATACAGTCATTTGATTTTTAAATTTTTTTTGCCTTTAGCATGATTTATTATGTTGGCAGTTGGCATAATGTTGAATCAATTCTGTATTGCTGCAATAAGTCCAATCTAGTCATAATATATTATTTTTTTAATATGTTCCTATGACCACTTTACCAATGTTTTATTCAATATTTTTGTATTGATATTCATTAGGAATATTAGTATGCAGCTTTCGTTATCTGAATTATCTCTAAGTATCAGAACCACATTTAACATTGCTGTCTAATCTAGAAGTTGCCTGTTTGTTATCTTTCAGGATCACCTAATATAAGACCTGCAAATAGGCCATCAGTGTGATGATGCAACTTAACCAGGGTGCTGATATTTTTAAGTGTTGAGGGAATAGGTTAAAGAAAAAGTAGAGTATTCTTTTGAAAGTGTCGGCCAGCTCCTACCAAACTCAATTAGCTAGTTTTAAGGCATCATATTCTTCATTTTCCTTTCCAGATAGCACCATATATCAGAAGTGGTTTAGGTAGAGGAAAGGCAATGTGATTATTCAGTCTAGTTTTGGCATCGATTGCATCTGTAAAACAGTTAAGAACTACTTTAGACTAAGCTGCTGGTAGAGCTTCAAAACAATATATTGGTTGACCAGATCTAGATACTTGATGTAAACTTGGGTTTTGCATCAGCATGATTTTTCATTCTTAATCAGACTTGTTCTCTAGCACCACTCATTTCCTTTGTATTCTGGAAACTTCCTGAATATGGGTTCTTATAACTTGAGTCTAGGAGGTCTCTGCCTCCTTTTTTGACCAGTTATGGTTTATGCTCAGCTACTTGGGATTTGTATAATTCTCTGCATTTAGTTTGCAAAACTCTAGTAGACCTGCTTCATGATTTTTCAGGAAGCCATAAAAAGAAAATTAATTTGTTGAGTTGGAAGCCCAGTGCTTCTTTGCTCAGTAGTACCTGCCATATCAAAGTCTTTTCTGAATCTGAATAGGCATTATCTCTCATTTCTCATCCACCCATTCTGCTAGAGGAAATCTTCACATGGTTGGGGTAGACATTCCCCTAACTCAATGGATTTGAGACTCTTTGATTACCCTCAACCTGGTTTGGCCCATCTGCCAAAACTGGCCACTGAACATGCTGCTCTTGGAGCCACAGGGGAGAGTTAGGTGGAACGAGTGAACACTAAAGGTGGAAAGAGCCCCAGGAAAGGCTTGGCAGCCATCACACCAAAGGTACAGGTCTTCCCTGAACATACCCTATGAGCAAATGAGAGCAGTTTGTTCCAATGGCCATGAAGGTAGCTGAAGCAGGTGGTGTGGAGTGCTTAGAACTTGGTTAAACACTGATGACACCAAGGTCATTGACTGCATCCTGAGCCATTGCCAGCCTGGCTTGAATCTGTCCTGCCACTGAACTATGATGACTCTGGAGGAGAGAGTGAGACTGACAACTTCATGCAACTGTGCCTCACTTAAATTCAATTTACGCACAAATCAAAAAACATCACCCATACCATTTTACTATTATGCCTCAAGGTCCTGTGGCAACAGGCAAGTGATGAAGTGGCAGGTGAGGATACACCGGGAGATGTAGTCACAACCCTGCACACAGGTGGCCCAGGCCACAGGGTCGTTTCTCACTGGAAGCAGCAGTGGGACTGAGAAGCCTTTTAAGGATCATACTACTAACCTCCTGGTATGAGGAATGGGCCTAGAAAAGGTGCCCTAAACATCGTCTGCTTACCCAACCCTGGCTTGATTACTGCAGCAGGTGGGGAATCCCACTATGTGGCCAAAACACAAAAAAATGTACAAAAACATCTGCAGAAATGATTTCACTCACTATCGGCACATGAAATGTGTACGTACTTATAGACAACACAAAATGCAGTAGACCTGAAAGAGGAACTGCCCTTGTTGCAAGAGAACTCAACAGGTATCACATCCAAATAGCAGCCCTGAGTGAAACAAGGTTGGCAAATGAAGGCCAGCTTACTGAAGTTGGAGCTGGATACACATTTTTCTGAAGTGGGCACAGTGAAGGGGAGTGCCATGAAGCTGGCATGGTTTTTGCAATCAAAACTAATCTAGTCAGCAAGCTGATATGCCTGCCAAAAGAAGTGAATGACAGGCTCATGATAATGCGTTTGACACTTGCAGGAAAACGTCATGCCACCATCATCAGTGTCTATGCCCCCACCATAACGAACCCTGATGAGGTCAAAGAAAAATTATATGAAGATCTAGAGACCCTTATTATCAGTGTGCCAAAAGAGGACAAGCTTTTAATTCTGGGTGACTTTAATGCTAGAGTAGGCTCAGACTACCAGACTTGGCATGGAGTCCTAGTGAAGAATGGAGTTGGAAACAATAAAAGCAATGCTCATTTACTGCTAAGACTTGTGCATTGCATGACCTTCTTATCACCAACACTGTTTTCTGTTTCCCTAAATGCAATAAAATTTCATGGATGCACCCTCACAGCAAACATTGGCATCTAATAGACTATGTGATTGTAAGAAGAGACAGACAAGATGTGAGAGTGACAAAGGCAATGTGTGGTTGCAGAGTGCTGGACTGATCATAGACTTATCCTTTCCAAGGTAAATATTTGCATTCATCAAAAGTGCCACTGCCAAGGCAAAATGACTACCAAAAGAATTAATGTCAGCAAATCTGAGAGTGAACAGTTTGTTGCTAACTTGGAGGGAAAGTTGAGCCAATACATAGTTGGCAACAGTGGAGTAGAAAAGGAGTGGGCAGCTTTCAGAGATTTAGTGTACAGGACTGCTTTTGCTCATCTGGGTCAGAACACTTGCAAACACCAAGACTGGTTTGATGAAAATGATGGGGACATTCAGAAGCTGCTAAATGAAAAACGAGAACTCCACAAGATTTACCAGCAAAACAATTCATCCAATCCAAGACAGCATTTAATTCCATCAAAAGTAAAGTACAAGCAAAGCTTAGAGAGGTGCAAGATTCCTGCCTCAGTAAGAAGGCAGATGAAATTCAGTTTTATGCTGATAGTAACCATCAAAAGTGATTTTATGATTCCCTGAAAGCTATTTATGAAACAAAAACCTATGGTGCATCACAACTACTCAGTGCTGATGGAGCCACATAGATTAGTGATAAAGACATGATCCTAGAGAGATGGACTGAACACTTCCATAGTGCTCTCAACAGATCATCATCATCAATCAATGCTGAGACCATTGACTGTTTACCACAGGTACCTTCTTAGCTGAACTTCCAGAAGAGGTTTTGGAGGTCATTAGGCTCCTTTTATGTGGCAAAGCGCCTGGTGCTGATTCTGTTCCAGCTGAGATTTACAAGGTAGGGGGACCATTGCTCATACAAAAACTGACTGAAATTTATTTTATCCCCCAGGAGTTCAAGGATGCCTCCATTGTCCATCTCTATAAAAGTAAAGGGAATAGATTGTCCTGTGACAATCACAGGGGGATCTCTCTCTTAGTCATTGCTGGCAGAATTCTTGCTAGAGTCCTCCTTAATAGGCTGATCCTTCACCTAGAAGATGGTCATATACCTGAAAGCCAGTGTGGCTTCAGAGAGGGCCGAGGAACAGTCAATATGGTGTTTGCTACCTGACAACTCCAGGAGAAATGCCAGGAGCAGAACAGAGGTCTGTACACAATGTTTGTAGATCTGACCAAGGCCTTTGACATGGTTAGTCATGAGGGCTTATGGAAAATTATGTCAAAATTTGGTTGCCTGGAGAAGTTCATCAGTATTGTACGTCAGTTTTATGATGGCATGTTTGCCCAGGTTCTGGATAATGGACAATACTCTTTTGCCTTCCTAGTCACCAGTAGAGTGAAATAGGGCAGTGTGCTTGCTCCCATACTTTTTAGCATGATGTTTTTAGCTATGTTATCAAAAGCTTTCAGTGAAGATGAACATGGCATCAAGGTCAACTACTGTACTGATGGTAAGTTCTTCAGTTTGAAAAGGCTACAAGCCAAGACCAAAGTGGAGGGAGTGTTGGTACATGATTTTCTGTTTGCAGGTGATTGTGCATTCAGCACAGCCTTCGAAGTTGAGATGCAACAAAGCATGGATCGATTCTCTACTGCCTGTGCTAATTTTGACCTAATCATTAAAACCAAGAAAATAGGTGCTCCATCAGCCACCACCACACTCTCCATACTTGGAAGCATTGATTACAACAAATGGAGAAGTTTTGAATGCTGAGGATAAGTTCACTTACTTTGGTAGGGTACTTGCCAGGGATGGACAAATTGACAATGAGGTTGATGCATGCATTGCCAGAGCTAGCTCAGTGTTTGGGAGGCTCCAAAGAAAAGTTTGGGAGAGAAGAGGTATTAGACTGACTACCAAACTGAAGGTCTACAGAGCCATTGTCCTGACCTCATTGTTATATGCCTGTGAAACATAGTGTATCAGCACCATGCCAGGAAACTGAATCGCTTCCATTTGAACTGTCTGAAGCAAGATTCTGAGGATCACCTGGCAGGATAAGGTATCAGACACTGAAGTCCTTGCTGAAGCTGAACTGCCAAGCATTCAAACCATGCTTCAGAGAGGACAACTCCAATGGACTGGCCACGTTGTTCAAATGCAAAACATACGCTTACCAAAAAGACTATTTTATGGAGAACTCGCAAGTGATCACATGGTTTGCCAGAAGAAATGATACAAGCATACTCTCAAGAACTTTGGAATTGACTTGCTACATGGGAGACACTGGCACAGGACCACTCAGCATGGTGCTGTGCTCTGTGAGCAAAGTAGAATTGAGACAGCACAAAGTAAATGTATCATGCGCAAATTTGGAGTATCTACCCCAAATATTCACACATATTATCTGTGCCCAACCTGTGGTAGAGCATTCCAAGCTCATATTGTTCTGATCAACCACAGCTAGACACACTGAAACTTCACTTTATCATGGTGATGTCATTTTGCTCCTCTTCGAAGATGAAGGACAACAACCAAATCAAATCTCTCATTTACTTTTACTGCAGGACTAAAGTATTCCTGACGTTTTGCACCAGCAGATTTCAGGCTGTTTGCATTGGCTACTTAATCTTTGCCTGTCTATATGAGAAGGGACAGGACTATATTTTATTTATCTGTATTATCACAGTTTTTACTCATTGGTGGCTGCTGGGATCATACCACCTCTCCCACTGTAAAGAACATCTCATGGATGTTCTGGCTTCAGCATAGACTTTGACTAGGGACTTGCCCAGCTTGGTGTGATTGAGGATCTGACAGTCTCTCAAGGTCTCCTGATAGTCACCCTCTCCTACATGCCAATTTTGGGAGGAAGCCAAGTTTCTCAAGAACTCGAGTAAGCAGTTTTGGGGTAAAGTCCCATAGCTTGGCAGCATAATCTGCAGGTCAAATTCAATCCCACAAACCCAGAATGTTCACTTTATTCCTCCCAGAATAAGATGATGAGATGACACAGGGAGAGGGAGAGGGAGAGGGAGAGAGAGAGGGAGGGAGAAAGGGAGGGAGGAAGGGAGGGAGAGAGAGAGAGAGAGAGAGAGAGAGAGAGAGAGAGAGAGAGAGAGAGAGAGAGAGAGAGATCGCTCTGTTTTGGGCCCCCTTCTTTAGCTCATGCCCTATCTGACAGGGTCTCTGGTAGTGTCTCTGCCCAGGATGGGGGGATGTGTTAGACAGCAGGGGAATCAAGCAGGAGATGCTTTGACAAGAACATCAAGCAGAGGGAATCCAGAGGCCCAGCTCAGAGAAAGTCAAGGTGGAAGTGGCTGGAGTCTGGGTTTTGAATGATGCATGTTTTCAGGAAATTTGTGGAAATAACATTTTCCAAATATTGCCATTCCCTCTACAGATATTTCCTGAAAAAAAAATGAAGTGATTAGTTAGAAATGGTTTTGCTTTTCCCCCACTAAGTGTGGAAAAGTGCTTGTCCTTTAGGTTCTGGAGTGCCATCCATCCTGCCCAAGTGGAGTTGGTAACTCCCCACCTATTTCTTTCTCCACCCTGAAGGCATGGTACAGCTCTCCCTATTGTACTATATGAATGGTAGGCATGATAAACCTAGCCCTAGGGAGAGAGAGGCATCTAGGGCCATCTTACCACATTTGGATTAGCTTTAAAGCTAATACTTTAAAGTTACAACTCTATATTCCTTTAAAGTATTCTTTCAGTCTGGGGATGTGTGAGCATATACCATGAATAAGGGTATCATGCTGCGGAAGAGAAAATGCTAGACTTTGGCCCCATCTTCTACAAGCTCTCTAGTCTGATGGGGAATAAGATCCCCAGATATAAAGCCGTAATAATCAATGTTGGGTAAGTGTTTTAGAGAGTTATCCCCAAAAGGTGCTCTGGGAGATAGAAATGGAAATGTTTTCTCACTGGAGGAAGGGAGCTCAAGGAAAGTTTGTGGGTTGCATCTTCCTTCACACAGTCCTTGGTCCATACTTCCTTCATGCAGTTGGGGTTTGTTGGCAGGCATCACATCTCTGCTAGGCCATGATCTCCTTGACGGCTGAGATCCATTTTATTTAATCTTCCTCTGTTCTTTACCCTTAGCACGGTGTTCTGTCCATACATGGGTACTTCATGTGCATTGCTCTGAATCATGCTAAACAAGCATGGTACAGATGCTGAAGGGCATGACTTCGTCCCTGGCCTCCAAAAACTTTCAGTCTCATTGAAGACGTGGCACACGGACTTGTCAGTTATCTGTTTTTATGTATAAGTTAGCATGGTAAGTGTCAGATGAACAGAGCTGGCAACAGGCGGATGCGAGGAATCTGTCTTCTTTGGCCACGATTTCTCTCATGGAGTGAATCTATGGTGAGGTGGCTCCTGGATGTTTTGGGGGGGCTAGGAGGGGTATATGCAGGTTTAGGGGGAAGGAATCATTTGGGAATATGTAATTAATTTTTATACTTTCCCCAGTAAACCATCAACCCTTTTTATGATGTCATGAGGGATTCCTTAATTTTGCAGCTGCTTCCTGATTACGTCAGAGAAGAGCCTCTCACCCTGCAGCCCGGAGCTGCACTCACACAAGGATTGGAAACAAATGAAGTGTTGAATATCTAATGGCTTCCACAGGGAGAGCCACTTCAGACTTCCCAGGCCTCCTCAGGCAAGGTCTTCCTCAAGCATTGCTGACCTCCGGGAGTGCCTTTGTTCAGGAAAGACAGGGCCCCATCCCAGAGCTTCAGTCAGAAGGAGTCTGTAGATGCTCTTGGTGCGTACCTCCCTCCAGGTGGGCCCTCTCCCTATTTCCCTGCCCCCTTCCTGGCCCTCACTCCACTGTGCTTTTGGTTCCCCTCCACGTCAGTGTCTTCGGGAGCCCTTTGGGAGTACCAGTCAGTGCCAGAAGTATTTTCCCCTTCCCCATATTGCAGTCATTTGCCAGAACTTGGTATTTGTCCCTCCACAATGACTCTCACATCTGTCCTCTCTTTCTCTTTCCACTGCTATGACCATAGTCCAGGACTTCTTGACCTTTTGCCTGGAGAGTCACAGTGGCCTTCTAACTTGCCTCCCTGATGTCTTCCTCTTTGTTTCACTTCTCTCTTGCACTGCTTCACCACAAAAACCTGGCATCTTATTTCCAGCATGCTTTAAGTGTGCCAGGTATGGTATTTGGTGCTTGAGAGACAGTGACAAAGATGAAAAACAGCCCCTGCCTACATTGAGCTTATTATGTTCTACAAGAGGAATGGGTATAATATGTATCTATCAATAAGTATCAATTTTGCACAGAGTAATTTCAGGAGGAAGAGAGCACTTCAGCGTGTATATGCAGAAATCTTAATGGACATATATTGTAGTTGGATAATAAGCTGGGCTCAGATTTGAATCAGAGGATTTCTGGCAGGCAAGATTACTTTTGGGAAGTTGAACAGCACTTTAAACAATCCCAGGCTGCTTCCTGAAATAGAACCCTATCTTTTTAAGACATATGTGATGGTGGTGGGGTGTGTGTGTGAGGTGGGGAGGGGGAAGAGAGAAAGAGAGAGAGACAGAGACAGAGACAGAGAAGGAAAGACAGAGGAGAGAGACAGAGAGAGGGAGAGAGAAGGAGAGAGAGAGATGGACAGACAGAGAGACAGAGAGAAGAGAAGGGGGGGAGAGACAGAGAGAGAGACAGAGACAGAGAAGGAGAGAAAGACAGAGGAGAGAGACAGGGAGGGAGAGAGAAGGAGAGAGACAGACAGACAGAGAGAGAGGAGAAGGGGGGAAAGAGACAGAGAGAGGAGAGAGACAGAGAGAGGGAGAGAGAAGGAGAGAGAGAGACAGAGAAGGAGAGAAAGACAGAGAGAGGAGAGAGACAGAGAGAGAGGAGAAGGGGGGGAGAGACAGAGAGAGGAGAGAGACAGAGAGAGGGAGAGAGAAGGAGAGAGAGAGACAAACAGACAGAGAGGGAGAGGAGAAGGGGGGGGGAGAGAGAGAGAGAGAGAGAGAGAGAGAGACTGTCTCCATCATTAAATATTTATTAAGTGCCTGCTGTGTACCAGGCACTATGCTAAGCACTGGGAATTCAACAAAAGGTAAAACATAGTCCCTGCTTTCAAGGAACTCACAGTATAATGAGGGGAGAAAACCATACAGACAACTATGTACAAGCAAGATATAGTCAGGAAAAATTGAATATAATCAACAGATGGAAGGCACTTACTGAAGGGGGATTGGGAAAAGTTTCTAGTAGAAGACTAGATTTTAACTGAACATTGAAGAAAGCCAGGATGGGGAGAAGGGGAAGACATTAGGGACAGCCAGTGACAATGCAGAGAGTTGGGAAAAAGGATTATCTTATATGAGGAATACCAGAGAGTCCAGTGTTACTGGTTTGCAGAGTATGTAGGAGGGTTGTAAGCCATAAAAATACTGGAAATATGGGGGGGGGGAATATTGTGAATGCCAAATGGGGAATTTTATATTTTATCTTGGAGTGACAGGGATTCCCTGAGTAGGGGATGAGGGGTGACATAGTCAGACCTTCGCTTTACAAAGATCGCTTTGAAAGCTGAGTGGTGGATAGACTGGAGAGACTGAGGAGAGACTTAAGGCATGAGGAGCCAGCACCAGAGTAGTGGCAGTATCAGAGGAGAGAAGGGAGCATGTTCAAGTTTAATGTCAGAAGCCTTTGGCATTAGCTAGGCTATAAGGTGAATGGTACCTAGCTTTGGAGCGTAAGTGACTGGGAGGATGGTGTTGCCCTCAGCAGTATTAGGGAAGTTTTTTTGGGGGGGGGAAGTAAAGTGGAAGATGATGAGTTCTGCTTTGGACATGTTGAGTTTAAGATGTTTACAGGATATCTCATTAGAGATGGGATACTGCAGGTCAGTGGAAAACTTTAGGGCAGGATTGGTATATCTGAGAATCATCTGTGTAGGGATAGTGATTAAATCCATGGGGACTGATCCCCAAGTGAAATAGTGTGGGGGGAGAAGAGGGCACAACCCAGAGTCCTGTTTATGTGACCTGGATGAGGATTCAGCAAAGGAGGAGGAGAGAGGGACCAACACACTCTGTCAGGCCAAGGAGGAGGGCTCAGGCAGGCCACTGGATGTGGCCGTGTGTGTGCCCCTGCTCTCCTCAGGAGGGTGAGGGATGCTCTGAAGTCATCTGGCTCTGACCTGGCTCCCCAGCCCCATCCATTGCCCGCCAGACTCCACACCTTCCTGCCTCCTTGCCTTGGCCCATGCCATGCCCTTCACCTTAAATGGCTTCCCTTTACTCCTTCCCTTCTCATTCAGCCTGGTGTCATGGAAGCAGTGCAGTCCCTGAGTTCAAATCCAGTGCTGCTCTCTTTGTGACCTGGCACCTCTGGACCTCATTTCCCTTCTCTGTAAGATGAGAGAGTCAGATTAGATGCTTTCTAAGTCTCCTGAGCTCTATCTTTTATCCTGTGGTCCTTGGGATCTCTGGTTTCTTTAAAAACCAGGTTCATTCTCATTCTGGACATGACTGTGGAATCCTCCCAGGCCAACTCAAAGGCTGCTGCTTTCCTGAAACCTTGCTGAGCCCCCACAGCTAGAGAGCATTTCCCCTTTTTATGAACTCCCATAGCACTGTGTAATTTTTTATATTACTTGTCACAGTCTACCATATATTAGAATTGTTTGTGTATGTTACCTATTGGCTTAATTGCTCGTGGTGTCGCGCACATAATCAGGTACACAGGATATATTGTAGTAGGGAAAGAGGCCAGATTCTTCTCTGTGACTTGGAGTGGGAAATGTGCCCTACTCTTCACCATGTCTGTGGCTTGTTAAAAGAGGCCTAGGCTAGAGAAGGTCAGAATTCTCTAATTCTGGAGACTCTTCTCACATACCTCCCTCAGTGCTGCATTGCTCCTGCAGGGATGTCATCCAGAAGTTCCACTGGTGGCCTTTCCCATCAAAAGATGCCCTTGAGGTATATTCTGCATTGAGGCTTTGCCCAGCTATACTCTAGTGGTACCTGGTTTAACAGTGAGATGGATGTGTGTGTGTGTGCATGCGATGTATGTGCAGTGTGTGAGTATGTGTGCGTGTGTGTGTGTGAAGGGTATGTGTGTGTGTGTCTGTGGGTGACAGCTCTGCTTTTGCCCTGAGTTTTGGTTCCTTTCTGGTTTTTGTGCAGCCACTGCTTCTGCTGTTGCCTCCTTCTTCATCTCCTTCAGCCAGCTGCTGTCTCAGGGAGCCCTGGGGATTGGGCAGCAGCTGGATGAGTCTCTCCTTGCCCACTTCCTGTAGCCAGGGAGGTTTGGGTGGGTTGCTCAGCAGCTCTGCCAGCCCTTTGTCTGACTGGTGGCTGACTCATAAGGAAAGCACTCTTGTGTCTGAGAGATAAGAGCTAGTAAATCACCTCCAGGTGGTGTTAGTTTGAGGGTAACTGGCCACTCTCCCCTCCCTTTGGGAGGTGAGGGACTCAGTGACTAAGTTCTGTTGTCTGCATTTTTCTCCAGTTGTTAACAAAGCAGCCTTCCCTTCATCCCATGCTCAGATCATTTCTGTTGGGCTCAGAGTTGCTTTTCATCCTTTCGTTGTCTGATATGGGCCAGTCTTTCATTTACCTGTATCTCGGTCCCCAGTGAGGAAGCTAGTGCTGCAGCACAGGAAGGTGGAAGGAGGATTGTTCGATTGCTTGTTGGTGTTGGAATTTTAAACCCAACCAAAAGTAGTCTGGCCCTGTAATTTCGTTGGTTTAGGGAGCTTCTGGTAAAGCAGCTCCCTCTGTCATTGCTCCTCCAAGGAGCTGGAGAGTGCTGGGACATTTAAGGATGTGCCTGAGTTGCCCAGTATGTCAGAAGTGAGTCTTGAAACCAGGCCTTCCTGACTGTTCCCGGTACCCCGATCCAGGCCTGCCCCTGCTGTAAACCATTGTCCCTTTCCTAGGAGAGGCTGGAGAGGCCTGGCTGTGCTCCTGCCCCCAGGATGGGATTCTTACTGGCCCTGCTCAATTCCCCTCTTCCTGTTTCCTGTAGAGGAGGTCTTGCCAGCCTGGAACTGTCAGGCCCAGCTTGGCTTTGGCAGCACTGTTGTGCACACACTGGTGGGAGAGGGGATGTGTTTATCACTTTTCCTGGAGATTATCTGTTTAAGCACTTCTCTGACAGTTACAATAACAAGGGCAGTGTGCTGTGTTTCCCAGCAGAAGGACACTCACTGTTGAAAGATGTATAGCACTAATTAGAAATACATAACATCCGGCCACATGGCGGCCTTCTCCCGGCCCCTCCATTTCCTGATTTCATACAACTTTGACGACAGTTGGTTTATGTTTTCCATGAATATAGTGTTCTCAGAAAAACGAGTCTCCTGTTACACAGGAGTGAGATATTCATCCTCTTTGCAGGTAACATGTCGGTTCTAGCGAGCCCTGGAGTGGTGATCACCTGCGCTTCTCAGAGCGTGTGGGAAGAAGCAGAACTGAGCTGATATCTCAGGTGACTTCCTTCTAGGAAGGGAGTGTTTCCGTCCCTTCTAGTTAGCCAAGTCCATCCCCTCCAACTCTGGAAATAAGGGGAAAGGCCACTTAGCAGTGTTAATGAGTTCCTCAGCTCTGAGTCTGGCTGCTGCTACCTGAAATAATGCCAAAGGAACTCAGGCAAATACCAAGGCAAACAGTGCCTCACCCTCCTACCCTCTGCAGGAGGCCCCCTTTCCCTGGAGGCCAGTCCAGTTCTGATTCAGTCATGAAGATAGACTAAGTAAGTTTTCTTCAGTTTGATGTCACATCCCTCATACCTTCCAAGGACCTGAGAATAAGGCTCTGTTTGCATAGGTGGCTGCTAAAATGAATTCCTTTGGGACGGAGCTTTCTGTAGCTCCTGCCCCCAGCCTGCTGCAGAGTGATTAATAATATAGTAACATACCCGGTTTTGGTTGTCTTCTTGGTTGAATTGTCGAGATTTCTGTAATGTTGGGAAGGAGCAAGCCCTTCACAGCTCTCTCTCACCAGCATGTCAGTACATGAGTTCTTTGCACTGTGTGATGCAGCCACACTAGCCTTCTTTCTGTTCCTTACACCTGACACCTCATCCCTTATCTTCTCCTTCACCGTGCCTGGAAAGCACTCTGCAAAACCTCCTTCTCCTCTCTTCTGTCAGGATGAAGTTTTAGCATCTGAAACCTTTCCTCATCCCCTTCTCGCTCAATCTGCTCTGTATTTATTTGTGTTTGTTTTCTTGGAACTTATCCAAGATATTCTTAGGCCTCACCCCTTCATCCCCTCAGGATTATTTCATTCTTTGCATCCTCAGCACCTTATCGCAATGCCTGGTACCTAGTATGCATATCATAAGTACTAACTGATTGGTCAGGTAACTGAAGCCTTCTTTGTGAATTGTCTTCCCCTGGGGATGCAGGGACCATCTTGCTTTTCCATTTGTGTCCCCAGCACTTGCATAGTACTTTGCTCATAGTAAGTGCTTAGTAAATGTCTTTAATTCATTCATCCATCCATTCATTCATGCTGGCATCCATTCTGAAGAGAAGGCACTCTAGGTCACTTATCCAATTAAGGGAAAAGCCAGGACTAGAAACCGTATTCTTAGCGAGTCATATGGTCCTCCTGACTTAGATCCAAATGGAGTTCTCTGATGTGTACCAGGCACAAAGCAGAGAGACTCCAGGGGCTTTAGTACCCCTCTCTAAGTACCTGGAAGGGCCCAGACACAAGAAGAGGGGAATGAGCTGCTACCAAGGGCTCAATAGACATAAAGCATGTTAAACCATCCTTGGGCCCAAGGCAGAATTGCTCTCTTTCTACTTCTCCCCATTTCTCCTTGACAAAGGCTAAGTAAATAAGGCCTAAGTGAAGTGGCTGCCATTATGGGAAACTGTGAGTCCCATCATTGCCCTTTTGCTATCAAGTGGTGACAACCCCTATTCATTCTCCTGCTTTGAGCCACAGCATCAGCTTAAAGTAGGAATTTGTTGAGTCTGGCTTCCAGGCCCAGAGCTGCCATTTGTCATGAAACAGAAATGGGCCTGGTGACAAGTAAGCTCCCATTGCCACCACATTTCCTCACCCCAGTAGATGAAAGGGTCTGCACTAGGAACTGCACTGTGGTCCTCTGAGCTTCAGCTGCCCCTGAAGCCAGGGCTCCTTCTTCCTTTTTACATTCACTCGGATGGAGTGCTACATGCCCAGCTAGTCTGAACATCGTATGCCTTATTGGTGAGAGGGAATTGAAGGGGAAAGGTAGTCTCAGAGGACATAGACCCCGCTTCCAACTTTTGTCTGTTTTGTCTGAATTTGTTTCTCTCCTTCAGGCCTCATGGCCTATCTGAGAAAGGCTAGCTGGATGGTAGCCTTTGGCCAAAGGCTGCTCTTTGGCAATGTGGCAACCCACAGGAAGGGGTGGAGGACAGAAGCAGGCCTTTTCCCCTGGGATTGCTTTTGCAGTGTTTCCATCCATCTTGTTCCCTGTCCTTCATTCATGAGATTCCTCCCCACCCCGCCACAACTGGTTTTTGGATATCAATATTGTATCTCTGTTGGAGCATCTAGGTGGCACAGTGGATAGAGCACTGGACCTGGGGTCAGAAAGACCTGATTTCAAATATAGCCTCAGATTACTTACTAGATATATGGCCCTGGGCAAGTCACTTAACCCTGTTTGTCTCAGTTTCTTCATCTGTAAAATGAGCTGGAGAAGGAAATGGTAAACCACTCCAGTATCTTTGCCATGGAAATGCCAAATGCAGTCACGTAGAGTCAGGCACAATTGAAATGACCAAACAACAAAAACATTATGTCTCTGTGGCATAGTGGAAAGGTGGAAGAATCCTTACTAACAGGGGATTAAGGTTTTGTTAGGGACAGTATAGGACTAATGACCTCTTCTGATCATACCAATAATCTCTCTGTCTGTGTTCGTCCTTCGTTGCCGAAGAAGACTATACCATCAGAGAAATGATGATATGACATGTGCTTGTCTTTGCTTTGAATGAGGGAGGGCTGTGCAGGTCACCAGCTTTACTTTCCCCTCCTGAGCCATCCAAGTCCAGTGACCAGATATTCATCAGGGTGACTGGAGAAGGCCCAGGATGCAATGGGTTTAATGAGCAAAAGAAAAGAATAAGTAAATCAAGCTGGGAGGGAAAGAGCAGCAGTTAGTATTGACAATCACTCTTGAAGCCAGGAGGGTCCTGAAAAGAAACATTATGTGGAGCTTGGGCAGGGACCTATTGTTGTGCAAAGTATGGGCTTCAGAGGGCACTGGGTTTAAGGTTTTGGGAAAGACAAGAAAGGAAGGAAGGAAAGAAAGAAAAAGAGAGAGAAAGAAAGGAAGGAAGAAAGAAAAATGATCCATAAACCCCAAGTTAACTGGGGGTCCTCTGGGCATCCAAATTTACCTTCCTTTGGAGAGGAGAAGGTGGGGAGAGACAGAAGGAAGCTGATGAGCTGAGACCTGTGAGTAGACCAAGCTGTCATACCAATACTAGACACTTTCTCACTACCTACCTCATCTAGTACTTACACATTCCATCTGAGTTGGGCAACCACTGGAGAAGTATTGAAATCAATGGGCATCCGTAGGGGCAGATTTCTGGGTGCAAAGGTGTAACAAAGGAATGATGCCATTTCTTCTCCATAAACAGCTGTTGAAACCACAGAATTATCAGGGAAGTTGGGTCTGCCTGAGGAGGGAAAGACTTTCTGCTGCAAGAGACACTCAGTGCAGCCAAATGAATGTGATCAGATTGCATGGCTGAAAACCTTTCAGAGACCACAGTGTAAGACCCAGCACTTTCTGGCTTTCTGTCCAAAATCTGGGAGAAATGGAAGCTAGGGATTTATCTTTGAGCCTCTGGACTCACTCCTTCGGAGATTTTCACCAGAATCAACAAACCTCAAAGGCAAGATGGGATGCAGGACGTCCCCAGCACCTCGGATGTTTGCCACTTTGGATTTGCCCACTTATGGCATCTGGAAGCGTGACCATTGTGAGGTTCAGGTGTAGTTAGTCTTGGAGGACTTAGGCAATAGGTTTTATGAACAGAGAAGTGGGAGGAAAAGGATGAAGGACACACAGCCTCAGAATTGAATCCTCCTTCAGTCAGCAGCCAGGATGGGCTGTATTTTCTGACCTGGAATATTTGGGTAGCTACAGTGGTTATGTCCCAACTTTGGCCTCAGGAGAGCTCTGCTCATACTGGAAAACTGACTATTGGGCATTAGCTAAGCAAGAGCTCTGTGCTTCCTTCTTTCCGGAAACAAAGACCACTGCCCCTTCAGGGACTCTGTCATCCTCACCCTGCTCTCTTCCTTAGGCTATCTTGGTATTTCTTCCTTGGTATTTCCCAAGGCTGGCTAGCCTTCTAGGCTAGTTTGGTGAAGAAAGTGGGAGTCTAGACTGTACAGGCCCAGTGATGTGCAGCTGAGCTCCCAAAGCCCCTCCCATTAAGGCCTAGCAGGAGTTATTCCTTTCCCTGTTGTCTTAGTTCACAGAGCCCTCCTCCCCTTTCTCCATCTCCTGAGAGCTTTCCATTTCCCAAGAGCTCCCTGTCAGTGGGTCTCCAGAAGTCCTTCCCCTTACCTCTCCTTCAGCCTGCTCCCTACCACTCCCAGAGCCCTCACAAGTGACTTGGCTGGGGCTGCTCAGATCAGATCTGCTTCCATAGGGCGGAGATAGAGGAGGGCCTTGCTAGGAATAACTGGATGTGCGGCTTCTCCTTGAATAACTGCTTCATTTAAGCTCCATAGACGAGCTGCTGTGTGTTGACAAAAGGTGCCTCCCCTTGGCTGTTTAGGTTGAAATGCCAGCAGGGATGAAGTTTGAATAGGCAGGCAATATGCGGCTTAATTTTCCTTTGAATACTTAGGAGATTTAAAATTCTCTTCCATAGCTGATAAGAGTTGGGTCAGCTGCTGCCAACTGCAGGAATGGCATGCCGCCCCCCTCTCCCCCACCCCAGCTCATTTCTATATGTACTGTATGGCCCCTTCCTGAAAGATGAAGGTTGAGGACTCTTTGTTAATCACCATTCCCCAGGAACACAAAGGGATCTAAAGAGAGTTGGAAGTGGAGGTATTTGTAAATGTTTCAGGGTGAAATACCTCCCCCCCAACCCCCAACAAAATAACTCTAGCTGTCAGAGAGGTCTGCCTCCTTTCACTGGCCTGTACTTAGAGTGGAAAACAGAAGAGGGGCTTCTAATCAGAAGCCAGGTTTACATGTTTGGTCTTAGGAGAAGGAATGAAAGAACCCAAGTTACCATGAGGATCTGTCATCTGTGTCTTGAGGGGCAGCACTCCCTAATGAAAGGATAGTGAGAGAAGGAAGGCTAAGACAAGAAGTGTCTGGTGACCCAGGAAAGAAACTGATTCTATGCTCCTTGACTGCTTGTTGCTACAGCCTTTCAGTGGTAGGAGCCAGTCTGGGGATGTGACAGGCCCAGCCCCAGTGAGACCAGCTGAGTGCAAATCCACAGGCTTCATGTCCCTCCTTAGCTTGGTGAAATGGCGTGGCCTGATTGGCCTTGTGTGGAGATGGTGGAGCAGCAGGAGCAGAGGTGCTCATGGTGTGTCACTTGTCTTTCCTTAGATTGTTTCTCAGAGGAATGCCGCTCGGTGATCCAGGAACAAGCGACAGCTTTGGGGCTGGCCATGTTCTCCCTGCTAGTGCGGCGCTGCACCTACTTGCTAAAGGAATCTGCTAAAGGTATACAGATGAAGGGCTCTCTAACTAGGGGGATTTCTGGTTGCCCAAGCCTTTGCCCAGACAGGCATCAGACCCCCCCTTCCCTTTTGTCTTAGTATTTATTTCCTCCTCATAGATTTCTCCATCTACCTTTTTTCCTCATCCTGTGACTTTTGCCAGTTTTGTCCCCTCTACAGATCCCCTTTTCTGTAAGCTACTGTCTCCTTCCTTTTTCAACCCTTTAGGAATTAGAGTTTGGGCTTTTGATGCTAAGCAGGGAACCTAGAATTCTTTGAATGCTGAAATATGTTTCTTTTTTGCCCACAATTGATATTGCTTTCCATATGTTCATTTATTCGCTTTAGGGATTGAAAATAACCTCCCAGGCTCTGACTTCTTGTTCAGTCCATTGTCAGTGCTATAGGTGCCTTGGCCCAGGAGTCTTGGATTCACCGGGCAAGGCTCTAGGTACATCTAGCTCTGGGGAGGGGGAGAATTCCTTGTCCTTTTAAGTTGAACCTAGGACAACACTAGGCCTTCCTTACTGGCTGCTGCAGGTGTATTTAAAGGATGACTGGAGGTAATTTATTTACTTCCATCCTGGACCAAGTTGGTAAGTAGTGTCCTTCTAGGTCAACTTTCCAAATGCCACCATTTTCTACATGCTCGAGGGGAGCAGATGATTTGCACCAGATGCCTAGCCACGCTATCCTCGGCCACAAAGGAGGCAGGGAGAGCTCTCAGAAATGGGGGTGGGGGGCATCTGGTGCACTGGTTCTCTCTCTGTCCTGCTTTTCAGAATCCTCTTAGGTGCTGGTGGTTTCCATCGCCTGCGGGCCCAGCTGCCCTGTGGACTCGGTCTCCCTCCCCTAAGAACTTGCTGCCGTCCCAGCGGCCCAAGCCCCACCTGGGGCCACAGCAACATAGGCCAAGCTCTCACCCTTTGCCTCTGCAGCTCACCTGTCCTCCTATGAGGACGAGGAAGACCAGGATGATATCAAGGTATCAGCCTTCCTCCCAGACCTGAAAGAGCTCCTGCCCAGCGTGAAAGTGTGGTCAGACTGGATGCTTGGTTATCCGAATACTTGGAACCCCCCACCCACATCCCTCGATCTGCCCACACAGTGAGTACCTCTGCCCCCTCCCTTTGCCTGATTTCCCTGCTCTCTCTGCTCCCTCCCTTTGGGCTTGGTCTTACCTTGCCCTTAATGCTCTGTTGTTTTCCTGGTTTTGGTTGGGTCTCCACTTCAGTACTGTACCCACTCTGCCCATCTCACTTTCCCTTCTGAGCTGTGCTCTCTTGTGGTGATGCCCCTGACTTTTTCTGGAGACAGGGTGGATGCTTGGGCCCATCTAGGGTGACACTTATCAGCTATCATCTCCTTTGCGGGCTGCACAAGGACTTCGGTGGCTGCTCAGGGCTATTCTTTTGGGCTCTCTGATTCTGGCTAGAGCTCTGGTGCTGGCCATTTTCTCACAGGCTTGTGGAGGACCCACATCAAGAAACTCTTCCATAGACATTCCTGCCCAGCATACCTGATGTGTCTGTATGGAATTCCTGGCCTGAAACTGCTCCCTGAGCCCTGCCCTTCATACCCGTGCTCCTCACTTGAGCCATGCCCCCTTCTGCAACAATAGGCTTCATTTCCCCCCAAATTTCATGTCTGTGTGGGTGGTGGCCACAGCGGTGAGCAGCCCTCAGCATCCCTCCTGAAAGCTCTCCATCAACTGCCAGAATGTGTTCCAGGCTCAGGCTTGGTGTGCCAGGGCTCAGGCTTGAGCTGGGCGGCTGGGACTACAACAAAGGAGCTGACAGCTCTGGCTGGGGAGCAGCTTGTTCCCAGCGGCACTCCCCAAAGGGTTAATGCTTTTTGTCTCAGACTTTTCAGGCCGTTGATCTATAATGCGGACTAGGCAATTTGCTTAGTTTTGGAAAGAAAAGGATGAGGAAGGGCCAAGATCTCCAAGTGTCTGAAGCTGGTGCGGAGCATGCGCTGTTTTCCTTCCCTCCCCTCTGGGGCCTGTAGCCTCTCCTGGGCTGCCAGGAGGTCAGGCCTATAAGCACTGTCCTCCTGGGCCTAGGGCCGTCAGGCCTGTTCCTCTCCTCTTTTACTGCCTGCCTGCCTCCCTCTTCCCTCCCTCTAGTTGGCTTTTGTTTGGCTGAGGAAATGGAAAGCTCACACAGGAAATGCTGGGCCTCATTTGCTCGGGGTGCAGAGTCTGTTTTCTGTTTGGATGCTGCAGTCCATGGCCCACTGCCGGCTTGTGTGAGCTGCTGCCCATCTTTGGGCAATGGCTCAAACTGCAGCCAGGCACGTGGTCCTGGCCATAGCCATCCCCTGCCCTGCTGGCTTCCTGGGCCGCTGAGAACTGAAGTGGGGCGGGGCTCAGCTCTCTGGCTGAGTCTTCCCAGCCCTCTTGGGTCTTTTTCTTTCCCCCACTGGGAGAGCAGATCTGATCAGGCAGCTGCTTGGACCCATGTTGCCCAAGAGACAAGCCCCTGTAACCCTGGGCATCCCATCTCTCTCCTATGGGCAGACCAGGCTAGGGAGAGGTCACTGGGTTGTGGGAAACTCAAGTCCGTCTTTGTACTTAAAACATCTTTCTGCCTCTTCCCTGTTAGTAAGTCCAGCTGGCAGAGATGCAGGGGCACCAGATCAGGGTAAAGCTAAGCAGCTTCATCTACCCTGGGCCTTGGCCCCTAGGGTGCTTGGAATCCAACAGAATGGACTCAGGTTGGATGGTCCCAGTCATCCAACTTAGCTTATCCCCACCCCGAGTTGTGGCCCATCCCTACCCAAACAAGGAGTGAGGAACTCCAAAGCAGTTCTGTTTCCCTATCCCAGGACTTCCAGGGAGCTGCCTGTTGCATACAACAGGCATTTTATTTGAAGGATGCTAAAGGTCTCACACCACTTCTACCCAACAAACCTGGTTGCAGCATCACCCACACATCTCTTTAGGTAGCAAACCCAAAGTCTTGACTCCCTAGTTTTCAACTCTCTTGGCATTCTCATGGTAACAGGAAATGACCTTCTCTCGTCATCTTTCTTTTACATATCTTTGTTATTTTCTTTGCATCTTTGTTGACCTGCCTTGTTGGGACATAGTGCCTTTCTCCTGTCCCTGCAGTATCCTGAATTATGGCTTCTTGTCCCTCGTAACATATCCTTCAATGATGCACTTTTTCCTGCATCCCATTTTCTTCCTTTTCTGTATTTGGGTCTCACTATCTCATCTTCAGTAGACATCAGATAACAAGAACATCACCTCAATTTTTGTTTTTACTTTCCAGAGAAATTGCATATTTGATCCCATTCACCTCTTTAGATTCCTCCTTGATCACTTCATATTCCATCAGGTCATGCCTGCTAGTCCTGGATAGGACCTCACCAACTCTGATAACACCTAGCTGGTTCATGCCTTTTGACCTACTGAGACACAGTTGTAATTTAGCCACTTGAGGATCAGTAGACAGAACCTTAGGGACTTTTTTAACAGCCCCTGTAGAGATGACATGCCTCCTCTCACTTCCCCTGCTGGAGATGCTAACTCCCATGTTGCCGAGTCCTTTCAGGGAATTGTTAGCAACATGGTGTCCTAAAGATTTAGAGATTAGAGTCTATTCCTAATCCTTTGTAGAGGGTTATTGCAGCCCATGGAAACTTTGTTCTTCAGTATGAAGACCTTCAGATATTTTAGAGCAGCAGCCTCACAGACTGGAGGGGTATTCCACTTTCTGAAGTCCAAACTTCTTCCTCTGTTCCTCCCTGCCAGGTCTTATGGTAGGAAGAAAAGGCTGGCACTTCTACTTTGCCAAGTGAGCAAATGGAAAGTGGTGAGAGGCAGCCCTGAGTAATGGCAGAGCAGAGTATAAGGCAGGGGACCCGTTCCATCTCAGAACCTCAGAAGAAGTCAGACCAGTGGGACAGCCTACCTCCCTCTGTGGCCTTGAGTACGGCCAGATCCTCCTCCTTCTTGATCTCTGGTTCTCAGTAAGTGAGAGAGTCAGGGGACTTTGAGAATGTCCAAACTCAGCCCAGCTGTGGCAGTTGGTTTATTGCTTTCAGCTGGTACTTGAACCCAGGTCCTGGTCTTGGAGTCTTTCCCAGGTTTAATCCCCAGAGCTTTCTCTGCAGCTGTATGACACTGCGCTGACCCCGAATGAGGATAGGAAAATAGAACCGGTGCCAAGCCAGAGTCTCTTTTTCATTTGGAGTCTGGCTGTCTGCCCATGACCAGGGTTACATAATGGGAAACATAGCTGGGGCTCTGGAGAGCCCGCGTTTCACCAGGCTGCCCAGACCTTCGCGTTCTGATGCTATATATCTTCCTAATTGTAACTCAGATACATTTATCACACTGTTGGATTCAAGTCCCCTTAAATTTAAAAAAAAAAAATTTCTGGCCTTGCTGCTTTTCCATGGCTTGCAGATAAAGTTGCAGAGCATTCTGGGAGATGGTGTATGAGGAGGCCAGGAGCTAGGAGACTATCATGCTAGGCCAGGGTAGAGAGAATGTTGGGAGGGGGTGGAGGATTTAGGGAGGGAGCCCCTGCTCCTAGGAAATCAGGTGTCAAGTTCATTGCCTTGGCACAGTGACTTCCTGGGACCACAAGTCATGGAGAGTGTGCCTGCTTACCAAGACAGCCAACTGAGACTGAGATCACTTAACTGAGGTATATATCACACATACCTGTATAAGAGTGCACACAGATATGTGTATGCACACACATAAGGGCAGCTCTTCCCCAAGAGAGACCAGTCAAGGATGCTAGGGTCTGAGAAGGCGTTTGGGGAGGTCATCAAGTAACCACCCATCAGCACTTCCCTCAAGGAAGTCTTGGTGACTGTGGGAAGCCCCTTTGCTGCCCTGGCTCCCCACCCAGTCTCCTTGGCTCCGAGTTGGGGCGTCAGTAGAGCAGCCTGGCACCAGGGGTTCCTCTTCCTCAGAGTGCTAAGTAAGGGGACTTGGGAGGAAACTCCTCCTCATTCTCCCAATTCTCCCCCAGAATTTCTTGTGAGAGGAGGGGGCATTGGCCTCTGTCTTCAGTCTGACCCCAGCAGGGTATAGATGACCCCAGAGGAAGGGTGGACTTCCCAACTCCAGGCTCAGTCTATTTGGGTCCAACATGTGCTTAACCATGGAGATTTGTTAGAGTGATTACAGTCACTGAAAGCTGGAGAAGGTAAGAGCCATGAGAGTACCTACTGGGGGTGGCCCCAGGCTCTATTCCTGCCTTAGAGACATTGAGGTCGCAGGCACAGCTTTTTTCCCCAAACACTCAGTTCTTACTGATGGGTTTAGCACACTAGAGGGATGTGACAGAGACTAAAGAGAGTCGTGGCTCAAGGAGGCTGGAGCCCAGTGATTCCCTCACTTGTGGATTTAGAGACCTCAGAAACAAGGGGCTCTGGTGCCTGTGAAATTCCAGAAGCCATGGTTTTGTGACTGGGGTCAAGGCCATGGGAGTTACTCAGACCCCAACACTATATAGCTGGCAAAAGCTATATTTTTAGAGCAATGCAGGTTGGCTATTGCCCATTTTGGGGGAGTTGCCCACTGTTGGGCAATGTTGGTTTTATGTTGGCAGTTTGCCAGAGTCCTTATCAAGTCCCAAGTTGATAGGTTTTTATAAGTGGAAATGGACTACTAATTTCTTACATTAAAAAAAAATCGCAAAGGACCAAACTCTTGACCCAGAAGGGTGTTAGCCTGTCTGCCCTCTCTTTCACTTAACTCAGGGAGTAGTGTTTCCTTTTCACATCATTGGGGCACCTGACTGATGTGCTTTCTCTACTTCTGAAACCTTGAAAGACAGATGCCAGCACAGATAAGTATAGGGAGCCCTCCTGACCACAGGCTCTTGGGGGATAGACCTGGGAGCTATAACTTCTTTCCATTCTGAGGCACTTCTGATTCTCCTTCCAAACTCTGTACTTCATTCTGTCCTCGCTATACCTGCAGACCTGTTGTTCCTTCTGCAGCCTGACTCTTAGGAAGCCTTTTGGAGGGTTTCACTTGCAAGGATTTCAGTTGGTTCTGTACCTAGGACCTTGTGCTTCTCCCCTCCATGCCTTTAGCCTATGAGGTTTTCTTTTTTTCTCTTTCCAGGTTTCTCTGCCTGGGTCCTGTGCTGGCTCAGCCATATTTCCAGCTCTCCTCACCCCAGGAACCAAAAGACCCAACTCGTTTCCCATCTGTATTACTTCTCTGATCTTCTATGGCTCTGAAACACAATGCAGGGCTTCTTCTCACTCAGCTCTTTCCGGGTTTGTTCTGCAGCTGTGGAGTTTGAATGTTAGTGTTTAAACAAGCTGGTATTACACAGGAAATGGCCACCTCCACAGGCCCCTGCAGGCTTGTAACATGGGGTCATTGTGCTTGACATTAATAACCAGTCAGAATGGTGGTGTGTGTGAGTGCTCAGCACTATCTCGGGCTTACCAGAAAGATGGGCAGAGATTCCTTTGAGCATTCCCTACCCCCATGGAATGCTCTGTCCAAGGTGGGGCCTTGGGTCAGGTCCTGCCTGACCTCTCACCTACAAAACTGGCAGAGCTTTCTCTCTCTGTTCAAGTCAAGAAGGTAATTGTTATTATCACAACAATAAGCCTCACACCTTATTATTACAAAGCATTTTTTACAGGATGACTTAGGTTAGAAATGCCCTCCCCAGTATAAAAACATCTCAGAGTCCAAGGCCTCTCAGTGCCTTTGACTAAAACTGCTTTTCTGATTACTGTTTGCAGAACTAACCTCAGCCCGAAGGGTTAATCTGATCCCTGAGTCAATATCCCCCAAACAACAAGCCAAGAGTGTATGTTGGTCCATTTGTGTGAAATGTGTTTCCCCAATCACCTGGGCTGGGCTGGGCTGCATTGTATCGGCCAGCAGCTGCTCTGCACTCAAACTGACAGCTACATTAAACCCTGGAATTCTGAGGCAATAAAAAGTAAATTAACTCTTATTTTTTTCCTGTCCTGGTGGAGTAAGTGAATGTGTGTCTGTGGGGAGGTGATCAAGCCCTGGTTCTGCATGTATGCTAGCAGCTCCCAACCCTTGGCCTCTCCCTCCTGAGCTGGGCCCTGGTGTTCTGACTCCAGGGAGGAGCCTACTGTCTTGCTATGTGGTGTCTGCCCCACGGGTGGGCTGCTTAAAATCATCAACTTAGAGTTAACAGCGATATCAGTGGTCATCCATTACATTTTCTATCTGAACAAGAACTCATTCCTAATAACACAACACCCCAAACATGGGACTGGGGTGGGGCCTGCTCTGGAACCCCTAACCTGCACAGTGTCCTGGGAGTTCTGCTCCCACTTATGGGTATCCAGGACTCCAAAAGGTCTCAGAGGAGGAGTCCATTATTCTTTGTGACGACCTCAATAGCTGAGTTGAAATCTGTCCCTTCACCTTACGCCCATCACCCCAGTTCTTCTTCCTGGTGTTGGATGGCACATCTTACCCTGCCTCCACCTAAAGAGAGACATCCTGTTTCCCCTAAAGTCTTTTTCTCCTCTGTACCAAATGTCATAGTTTCCTTCTGATGGTGTAGTTTTGGCCATTCCACCCTCTGGCTCTGTCTTCTCTGAATGCCCTCATGTTGGTCATCCTTTCTACAGTCTAGCACCCAAAAGTAAGCTCTCTATTTCAGTGTGGTCTGGCCAGAACAGGGGACGTTGGCCCTTTGGTCTTCCTTGTCCTGCACACAGTGATGCAGCCTAATTTTACATTCAGTTTTTTGTTTGCCATGTGATTCGTGTTGAGTTTGCTTGTGGCCCCTAGAACTTCCAGGGCTTTTTGATGCAAAATACTGCCTAGCTGTACCCCTTTCAGCTGGTTAAGTTCTGAATCCAAGCATAGTTTGTTACATTTCTGTCTGTTAAATTCCATCTTCTCAGATCCAATCCATCTTTTTAGTCTATTAGTCTATTTAGTCTTTTTGGATCCCAGTTCTGTCATCTGTATTGTCTAGCTTCATATCATCAGCAAATTTCATAAGTATGACATCTGTCTTTTCATCTAACTAAAAGTTAAACACAGCAAGGCCAAGGAGAGAGCCCTGTGGCACTCCACTAAAGACCTCCTTCTAAATTCATGTGCCCAGTCCAGTAGCTCTTTAAAAATAAAATGATCCCACCAGGATCTGAGTTTCATGAATCCATCTGGCTCTTATATATCTCTCTTCCCTTCCTAAGCACCCAACTATAGTAAGACAAATCTACCTTCATTGCCTTTAGAGACATGGCCCCGAGGTGCCGCTCCCATTGTTTGTAACTTCATCTCTCTTGGGTTTTGAGCCCCTCTTATCTGTTTGTGTAGGTTTCACGACAATACAGAAGATGATACAGAAATGAGTAGTCTGGTGGGAATTCTGTACCTGCTGAGAGAGCTGCCCATGGGTTACCCTGGCTGCCTGAGTAATTTGGTATTGAGTGACTTCTTTTTGTGCCACTGCAGACCTCAGAGTGACTGCAAATCTCCTAGGATCTCCTTAGGAATTTCCCTTTGGGACCAGAGCAAAGATAGGGGGACTTCTTGCAGCCCATAGCTACCCTACAGGGGTCCATTGGAACTGGAGTTAATTGAGAAAATCAGGAGGATTTCTGGGAGAATGAGTGATTTCCAGGGTCCAGAAGTTGTAACCTAGAACTTTTCAGGTTTATTTTTGAGCCCTGTAGACTTAGGAGCCACTTTGTAAATGTCATGCTAAGAGGGATAAGCTGAGACCTTCTCTCTTTTAACAGAGAAGAAACTGCTTTACAAAGAGCTGATGGTCCCAATTCCAAAACATGGCCAGTGAGAAGTGGGGTGGTAGTGTCTGGACCCCAGGGTTCGTCTTAGGCTTGAGTCTTCTTAGAGGTATCTCGCCTTTCTCTCCAAAGTGCTTCCCTCCTCATTTTCAGATCCACTTCCTGAAAATAACCAAGTGCTGTTGGACTCTTCAACCCATGCAGATTGGCACCTGTGGTGCCAATAAGAATAGTTAGGATCTGAACTGGAGAATTCATTCAGGAAATACAAAAGTATTCAGTCAGTGCGTACCAGATGTTGGCATGTTGCTCCGGGGAGGCAGATAGCAATAGTGCCTTAGATACGGCGAGGTGGGAGTGGGGAGTGAAATGGAGAATCATCATGCAGAGAGGAAATGACAGCTGCAAAGCAGGTACGGAATCATTTCTCAGGGCTCAGGAGCAGGTGGGACTTGGGCAGAGTTCTGAGGGAAGGCAGAGCTTCCATCTAAAAGTTAGTGAGGAAGGAAAGAATTTGAGACATGGAACATAGATGGCCTTCGATCATGGTAGAGGAGCAGCAAGTGGCCCACTTTGTCTGGACTGAAGAGGATGAAGAATACAATGAAATAATCCTAGAGGCTGGCACTAGGTTGTGAAGGGTGTCCTGGTAGAGAGAGGGGACCTCTGAGGAGGGGAGGGACATGGTGACTGACCCCTGAACTCTTGGCATGTCATGTTGGGAGCTCTGTGGAAGGGGAATGAGTGAGAGACCAGAAGCAAGGGGACTGCTTGGACTGTTGCATTAGTGCTGATGAGAGGTGCTGAAGGCTTCCGAGTGTGATGTGCTTGGGTCCAAGAGAAAGGAGTGAGAGCAAGAGAGATGCCAAAGGAAAGCCACCAGTGGACGTCAGAGAAGGGCCTCCTCCACTGGCTTCTGTCTGGAGAAACCTTTAGTCTGTCAGCCTTTTTGCCTTGGAGTGACAGCCCTTGACTTGTCATGTTCTGCTCGTACTGGACTCTCATCTCACAATGACATCCTAGGAGTGAGCTTTAAGGTTTTGCATGGGGTGGGTGGTAATGGGTGAAAGTCAGGCATGGGCATGGATCCCAGGCAGGGGCCAGTAATCCCTGGGAGGAGTCCGTTTTGGTTTATCTGAGCCCTGGGCAGGAGAACATAGTAATGAGAACCAGATGGTACCACAGATTTCTGCATCTTGGGTCTAAGATGGTGGGGCTTAGAGCATGAGAGGGGAATGTGGGCCTCCCACCAGGCCAGCTCCTGGTGGTGATTCTCTGTTGCCTCCTTCTGGCTGGGGATGCTTCATGCCCTACATCCATCTCCCAGTATGCCTGACTAATGCAGCCCTATCCTGTACACACCCAGCTGTAACCCCAAGGCCTGGAGTTCAACTGGAAGACTTTTCACCTTCTTTCTTCCCTCATCTTTCCTGTTTGTTTATTTTCCAAATGGCCGCTCTGCACCTAAACAGAGTCTTTTGACCAGGGCTTACCAAGGTTGTGTTTCTGGTCTTGGGCAGTGGGCTCAAGTGCTCGGTGGGGTACTGGAGAGGAAGGGGGAGTGGAGGAGCCTTCTGCGTCCCTGAGTGACTCCCATGGGCAGTGCTAACCTCAGAGGCAGCTCTGATCAGCCCTATCACATCCGGTGCTTGTCTCTGCAGCCAGGACCACAGGATAAACTATCAGAGCTGTGGCCCAGTGCATCATTCCTCTTATTATTTTCTTCTCTGCAGATAGGGGTCGTGGAAAGTTCAGTTCCTTTTAACCCTCAAAGCTCTGTTTATTCTACAGCTGGTAGCCCAAACGCCGTGTTTCCCATTACATCACAAAGGAGCTCGGACAGATCTCTGCACAGAAACGTGTTGCAACTGTTTATTTTTTTCCATATTTAAACATTTCTGACAGCCCGACCCAGCTGAGCCAAAAGATGGAGCGTTGTGAATGAGTTTTGTTGGTGTCTTCAGAGAGAAACTTTAGCAAGCTGTTTGCCTCTCCCTGTGTCTCTTCTCTTGCGTGTGTATTTGCCCATGCACAGTAGAGAGGCGTGTGTGTGTGTGTGTGTGTGTGTGTGTGTGTGTGTGTGTGTGTGCATGCGCGCGCACATCAGGGGCCATTGTGTGATTAATGGGGCCGTGTCCGGCTTGGCTCCCAGGACACTCTTGAAAACAAGATGTTTCATTTCACTGCATTTTCCTAGTACAGTTATTCCAGTAAATAAACTAGCATTGGTCTTGTCCACCTGGAGCCACTCGGGATATTCCACACCCACTCTCCTTGATTCCCCCCCTCCACACCCTCTCTTCTCGGATCCTGCCCAGCATGGTGTGCAGGCTTGCAGCTTGTCCCTTTCGTGGTGCTGCTCAGGTCTGAGGCCCCCACACCAAGCGAAGGAGGGTGGGGGAGGGCTCTGAATACAGCTTCCTCAGGGAAATTTCAGATTGTAGCTTGTGCTGGTGGCTCTCTTCTCGGGCTGAGCTCTGAAATCTTGGATGATGGCATTCTCCTTTATGGGAGCAGCGTTCCAGGGACAGAGGATCTGCTCTCAGCAGTCCTGGTTATCCCAAGGAGATCTGAGTCTCTCACTATGTCTCAGTCTGCTGCCAACCTTAGTTTGGCTTTTAGAGTCACGTCTGGGGCAAGCAAGGCAGGCTAACATCTAGGCAGTAGACTCTAGCACAGGCTGCTGCTGTTTGTTCTTCTTTCTTGGAGATGACTGTGACATCACGAAAGGGATGTCATGGTGTGCAAGTGAATTGGATTGAAGTGAGGCAGGGCTGTGCAGAGTCACCAGCCGCACTCTCTCCTCTGGAGCCATCTGGGTCCAGTGGCTAGATAGAGATCAGGAGGACTGGAGATGACCTCAGAAGCATAGGACATAACAGACTGAATCACAAAAGAATTTGATGGGTGAAGGTGAACCCTCCCCTCATCACTGTTGCTTGAACTGGGAATGGCCAGATGATTCACAGGATTCTTCTTTAGGCCCAGCCAGTGTCTGATCATAAGGATGATATTGAGGATAAGATTTAACATTTGCTATAAGATTTTATAGCATTCTAGATGCTGGATACATTACCTCATTTAATCCTTCAAAGACCCTATTTAGTTGTGTAGTTAGATAGACCAGCCATTTAAGAAACTAAGGATCTCAGAGGTGTTATGATTTGCCAAAGTGATAGTGACAGACCTAACATTGGTTAAGGAGGGACACAAGCATTTATGAAGCACCTACTATGTGCCAGGCACACTGTGCTAAATGCTTTTTACAAATATTAATTATCTCATTTGATCCTCACAAAAACCATGGGAAGTGGTTATTATCTCCATTTAACAGTTGAAGAAACTGAGGCAAACAGAGTTTCAGTGACTTGGTCAGGGTTACATTGCTAGGAAGTATCTAAGGCCATATTTGAACTTGGGTCTTTCTGACTCTAAGCTCACTGCTTTGTGCACTGTGGTGCCCCCTAACCACGTCAAGGGAGTGGGACACTCTGACATTGATGTAAGGTTTTTTTTCTGAAAATATGTAAAAAACCTTGTTTTGGAACAGAGATCTGTTCTAGGGGTGATCTTGCTGGGCATTTCCATAGCTTGGAAAGAGGGAAGAGCTTGCAGAAATACAGGGGGTAAAGGACTCGTGTGACTCTTTACATTCTGTGTCTGAGTCCTCCATGTCTGTCGTGGGGGGGGGGGGGGGGGAGTAAGGCAGGCGCCATGGTGACGTGTCCATGTGGCATGCACTTGGCTGGGCCAGAGCTGAGGAATTGTGGGAGCTGCCTCAGGCACTGTGTGTCTCGAGTGTCTGAGTGAGTGTCCCAGGCGCACTGTCTGCAGAGGCGACAGGGCCTACATGAGACAGCTGATCTTCTGAATTCCTTTTCCTTTCTGGTGGGGATTTTAAAGGCCCTTAACCAATTTTAGCTTTGAGTACATGAAAATACCCCCAGATTGCAGCCGTAGGCTCAGCTTGGGATCCTGGCTTGCCTTGCAAGGTTTCCTGGCAGATGCCCATGCTAACAGAGATTTGCAGAAGTCCCCTCCCTAGTTGTGGGTGCAAAGAATGCTGCAGTTCATCCCACCTCAGAGCCACTCATTCCTTTTCCCCTCTTTTTCACAGGGTCGCCATAGACGTGTGGGCAACACTAGCTGATTTCTGTAACATATTGACAGCAGTGAATCAATCAGAGGTACCATTGTACAAGGACCCGGACGATGACCTCACCCTTCTTATCCTGGAAGAGGATCGGCTGCTCTCGGGCTTCGTCCCCCTGCTGGCTGCCCCCCAAGACCCCTGCTACGTGGAGAAAACCTCGGACAAGGTCAGCACGAGGCCAAACATCCCCCCCACTCCCACCCCTCCCCTTAATTCTCCAGACTTTTTTTATTCTTGGGAAGTTTTCTGTGCAAACGGAACATGATTAAGTCATTGAGAAGGGTGTTAAGGGAAAATATCGACCTTTTAGCCGCTGACATCCAGCTCTGTGTCATGAAAAAAACCCTCTCGACTTCCTTTGGTGTGTGTGTGTGCTCGCTGGCATGTTGTATATACGATCATTTCCTCACTTGTTTAAATAGTGCAGCTTGTGTTGGCAATGGTCTCACTCAGCTCCAAATGGTTTGCATCATGCTTAAAGCACCCTCCTCCCTCCTCCTCCTCCCTCCTCCTAGCCACAAAACTCGGCCCTCGGAAAGGAGCCAGGGCTTTCTTCCCTTCTCTAAAGAGGAGAGTGATAAATAGGTGACTAGAGAGAAGCAGACACCATGTGTTAACTTACAAAAGGCTTTTAGGAATATGAAGCATTCCCCACTGCCTGGTTTCTATTTTCCTTCCTTTAAGAATTACATTTTAACCTGAATTTTTTTCTGTCTGTCTGTTTATAGAAAAACAAACCCCATTCCCTGTTGACACGGTAGGGACTGTGGGACTTGTGGCCTTGGTTCATCAGGGGCGTCCTTGGCCAGGTGGAGAGTGGGGCAGTGCTTCTAACTTCCTGTTCCCCACATAAGTTAATAGTCTTGAGAAGAGGCATTCTGATTTCTTGCCCCCTGGGAATAAAGAATTCTCCTCTGTGGGGCCTGGGTTTCCTATATGAGTTGCAAGTTTTGCAAATTTGTCAACAGTGTGTCCCGTGGGGGAGAGACCTTTTAGCAGGAACCTGTAAGTGATTTCTTAGGAGAATACTTTCTGTACTTCAGAAATTCCTGATGTGGTGGGGCAGAACTCTGGATGTGTTGTGGCTACAGGCAAGGCACTTTAGAAAAATGTACAGTGAAGGCAAGGGAACAAACAAGAGAGACAAAAACCAAAATTCCAGACTCCAAAGCTGCATCCCAGGGGGTCTTTAATCCAGTATTCAATGATGAGAACCCCAAATTAAAGAAACTTCGAGTGGAAGGGTATTGGTGTAATGGAAAGTGGGACATAGAAAGTTAATGGATAGTCATTTGGCCGTCCAGAATCATGTTGAGTGTCAGGTTTAAGGGCCCCAGATGTGAATGTATTGGCCTCCATCCAGTTAAAGATGAGACAAGCAAAATGTAGTCTACTGGTGGGAAATGGAATTGGGGAAATTTACCTTGTGCCTTACAAGAGAAGAAACCTAGGTTGGAGTTCCTCTTCAAGGTAATATAACCTGCCTTCTGCTTTCTCTCCCTGGTGTATCAGGGAATAGATGGTGTGAAGGACTTTATTATGAGAAGAGAGAGGGTATTTGACTAACTCTGTATGTACAAAGTTTAGAGAAGAGGTTGAATCAGAATAAAAATAACACAGTCATCACCTGGGTCAGTGAAAACCTGCATTGCCCTTCCTCGATCAGGAAGTGACCTTAACTGTGGAAGAAAATGCTTTTGAGGCATTGGTCATTGTGGTCGTTGTGTTTCTGAGCTAGGGGTTGGAAAAACTAACCAACCACAGCTTTCCCCTTCACACAAACTGAACATATGTCTCTTCAACAGCCTTCCCAGCTTCAGTGCCAATCAAGGGTCATAGCTGAGTTCCTACTCTTAGCCTTGGTTCTGAATACTTCTGGAATTCAAAGGGTACAGAGAAGGAAGATAGAGTACAAGACCAAGAAAGTGCATATAACTCCCCTTTGAAGGCCAAAAACACAGAATTGGGGCATAAAGATGAGAGTGGGAGAACACCTTTGTACCAACACATGCATGCATGCATGCATACATACATATTTTTTAAAACCCAAGTGTGTGCACACACACACAAGCACATGCACACAAGGGAACCTAAAGATGGAGACCCTGAAGCAAATCTGTGAGAAGAGGGAGGAAAAGAAGTATTTCCACAGAACTACCCAACACCTTAATCATAGAATTACAGCTTTAGGGCTGGAGGAGAGCCCCTTATTTTACAAGTGAGGAAACCAAGACCCAGAGAGGTTAAATGACCTACTAAGTAGGAAGCATTGGAGGCATGATTTTAACCCAGGTCCTATGATCACGTCTGATAGTATGTGCTAATCCCCCACCTCCAAAAAGAGGATAGGGAAGTGTCTTTTCTCTGTTCTTCTCTAGGGACAAGCTTGGTCATTAGAATTGTACTATTCAGTTTTGTTTTATTCTTTCCATACACATTATTGTCATATATGTGTGTGCGCACATACACACACACATCTATGTACATGTATAGATAGATAGTTTTCCTAGTTCTGCTTGCTTTACTTTGTTATCAGTTCATAGAAGCATTCCAATGCTTTTCTGACTTGTTCATATTCATCCTTTTTCAATGGCATGGTACTATTACATTCATGTGCCACAGTTTGTTTAGTCTTTCCTCAATCAGTGAGCAACAGCTTTGTTTCCAGTTCTTTAGTTAACGAAGAATTTCCTTTACTTTCTTTTTCAAATTATATTTTATTTTTTCAGTCCTCAGAAATCTACCTTTTCACCATCCTGCCCTAATTGAGAATGAAAGACAACCAAAACTGTTACAAACATGTATAATCAAAACTAATTTTCATGTTTTCCATGTCCAAAAAAAAAATCTGTCTCACTCTTTGCTCTTAATCCTTCACCTCGTTATTAAGAGGTAGCTAGTGTGTTTCATCATGGGTGCTCTGGAATTGTGGTTGGTCATTATGAGTTGGGAGTTGGAGAAATCCTGGCTCTTTCACAGCTGTTTCTCTTTACCATATTCTTGTCATTGTATAAATTTTTCTGCACTTTGTTTTGCATCAGTTCACAGAAGTCTTCCAAGGTCTTCCTAAAACCATCCCCTTCATCATTTCTTCTCCAGTCATCTTGATGAATATCTGGTCACTGGATCCAAATGGCTCAGGAGGGGAAAGTGAAGCTGGTGACCTTGCACAGCCCTCCCCCATTCAAAACAAAGTCAAGTGCACATCATGTCATCATTTCTCTGATGTCATGGTCTTCTTCGAAAACGAAGGACAAACACAGACAGACAGCATGATAGGATTTCATCAGATTCATAGATCATAATTTGTTCAGCCATTTTCCAGTTGATGGATACCCCTTCCAATTTCCCTTCATTCTCCCCTCAGAAAAAGTTATAAATATTTTTATACACCCTTAGTTTAACCCTTAAAGTTTGTTTTGCTTAGGACTAATCCTTCCCTTAGTTTGCCCTCTTTCAAATTGCCTTTTTCTCATCTCTAGTGATTAAAATGTATTTCTGTACCCATATATCTGTGTGTGTGTGAGAGAGAGACAGAGACAGAGAGAGTATTCTTTCATTCTCCAAACATTTCAGATGAGAATGAGTATCAAGTAGCAACCGTTCCCCACTTCCTTGTTTGTATAAATGTCGACTCAGCCTGATTAGGAGACAGTTTTCCTTAAGCTTCCTTTCCCTGCCCTTCTGTTTTATTCTTTTTCCTTTCTCTTTCTTAAGATAATAACAACATAACCACTACGTCTATGACCCCTGATGATGATAGAATTGTGAGAGGGTATGTGTATCATTTCCCTATATAAGGATGTTAACAGTTTATCCTTGTGTAGTCCTTTATGATTGCTTGATCATGTTTACCTTTTTATGTTTCTCTTGACTTCTGTGTTTTAACTTCAAAATGTTTATGCATTGCTGAACTTTTCATCAGAAATACTTGGAAGTCCTCTCTTTTATCCAGTCTATTTCATTCCATTTTTTCACCTGTAGTATTATACTCAGTTTTGCTGAGTAAGTTATTCATGACTATTAGCCCATATCCTTTGTCTTCTGGAATATCATATTTGAAATTCTCCACTCCTTGATGGTGGTAGCTGCTAAATCACATATGATCCTGACTCTGGTTCCTCAGTGCTTTAATTCTTTCTTTCTGACTGCTTACAGAATTTTTCCTTTGACCTAAATGGTCTGGATTTAGGTTATTATTTTCCTGGGAATTTTCATCTTGGAATTTCTTTCAGGAGGTGACTGGGGAATTCTGTTTCTATTTTGCCCTCTTATCTAAGAGGTATGGACAGCTTTCTTGAAACAGATTATTATCTAAGCTCTTTTTTCATCATAGGTTCAGGTAGTCGGATGATTCTTAAATTTTTTTTTCTCCTTCATTTTTTGCTATAAGATACCTTACATTTCTTCTATTTTTTTCAGTCTTTTGACTTTGTTTTAATATTTCATACAGTTTCATGAAGTCAGTGACTTTGGTGTATTTCTAATCTTCAGGGAATTTGTTGCTTGGGCAAAGTTTTGTACCTCTTGCACCAAGATGTTAATTCAGTTTCCAATTCTTTCTTCCATAGATCTCATTTTTTCCAGTTTCTTTCGTCTAGCACTCTCATTTAATTTAGAAAGAGATTTAAAACTTCCTTTTTTAAGCCTCTTGCTCTAATTCTCCCAAGAATTCTGTTGAGCTTGTGCCCAAGTTGTGTTTTCCTTTGAAGCTTTGCCTGTAGATGTTCTGTAGACCTGGTCTTCTCCTGGGCATTCTGGTCATCATTTTAACTTTTTATGATGAAGTTCTTTTTTTTTGCTTGTTTGTCCTTCCAGTCTTCTCCTGACTCTGGTTGCACTTCTGGAGGGAAGCCTGGACTGGTCTTATGGCTTTCTTCTTCTGGGCCATGAGGGACAGCTCAGGTTGGGAAGATGCAAGCTTCCAGTGCTCCCCAAATGCTCTGGTCCAGGGTCCCCTAGTCTGAATTCTGCAAGTTCCTAACCTGGGTTTAGGTCTGATCAATATTAGATGCTGCTGGACTCATCACTCTCAACTAAGTGGAAAGCTGTGCTGATTCAGAGTGATAGAATCACAGGCTCCAGGATCCTGCCCTGGTTATTCCTCTAAAGGCTTCAGATGAGGCCAGAAGCTTGAACTATGACCCTGGTCCACTTCTGGTTCCAAACCACACCACTGCTGCTTTTGCCTGAACTTATTCCTCTCTTCGTCTATTGCTTGGGGTCTTCCCCTGCTCCTTACCCCAAGTCTCCTCCTTGGTGTATCCTGAACCTGGGTCCTGGGACCAAATCATGAGCAACACAGAACGCCACTTGACAAATATTCCCCTTGTGGGTCTGGGCCCATCTCCTGCCCTAATGCACAGCCTTTCCTACCCTGTGGTGCTCTTCCATGTGCTCCTGACCAGACCTTATCTCCGTGGTCCAAAGACTTCTCTCCTGGTGCTAACCTGGGGCTAGAAAAACACCTCATTGGGATTTTGCCTTGGATTCTCCTATCAGGATTTAGCCTGGTACATTTTCTAGGTACATTACATTTGGAGGTACTGGACGGGGAGGACTTAGGTTGCACTGCTTCCTGCTGCTCTGCTATCCTGCCTCTACCTCCTCCAGGTTCTTTTTAGCACAAAACATACCACTATGGATATTTGGTTGTATACAGGCCTTTCCATCTTTAACCTCCTTGGAATATGGGCGTGGCAGCAGGATTTCTGATTTAAAGGGTATGGGCATTGTGGTTACTTTGTAAGCATCATTCCAAGTTACTTGTTAGAACTGTTAGACCAATTCACAGGTTCCCTACGTAGTATATTGTTGTACCTGTCTTTTTTAAGCACCAAGACATTAAATGTTCCCATCCTTTGTCTCTTTGCCAGTTTGCTTTATGTGAGGTCAGAGCTGAAGAGTTGGTTTGAATCCGTTTCTCATATTATAGAGATTTGAAACCATATTTCATCTAGTTGCCCAAAGTTTCTTCTTCTGCCTTTGAGAACTCTTTGTTCATATACTTTGACTGTTATTCATAGGGGAAGAGATCTTAGCCTTATGTATTTACATTGATTTCCCACCTGTCTCTGCCTGTTCCATATCGTTGAAATGATTCACTTGATCTTTTTTGATCACCTGAATGGTTGTTGGTTTCTTTGGTGATTGTAATTACAGATTTCATAGACTCCAACCTCAAGGTCCTTTGCGTGCCAGTTTGCTGGCCCTTCCTAGGCCTAAGGAACTGAAGCATCCTAGGATGGGAGGAACCAACCAACACACTCCTGATAGTCCTAGAAAAAGGGTCGTGAGACAGGGTTCCCCAGTCACCTTAACTTCCTGACTACAAATGTTGGTGTGAGCATTTTACTGAGAAAAGTGGCATGCTCATTTAGTCTTCAACAACTTTTGCTCTTTGAATTTGAAATTTAAGAAGAGAAGCAGAGAAGGAGAAGGGTCCAGATTTTTAGATTTTAGCTTACGGTGATGCAAAATGGGAAATACCTTGGTCAGTGCTATCCAATCTTTCTGCACAGATGCCCAGGACTTAGGTGCTTGGATGACTTGCTTTGCTTCTAATCTTGTTATATTCGTTCATAGAGTAAATACTTAGAGAAGGAGCATTTGCTGTATTCAGAGCACTATGAAAGTAACAAAGATTTAGGAAATGTGATCCCTGTCCTCAAAGAACATTCTAGGGAGACAAGCAGGAAACCCATGGAAAGCTAAATAGCATGAAACAGTACATGATTATGTCTGCAAATAGGAGATGTTCAGAATAAGCAGAGATTTCCCAGAGTTAAGAGTAGACAAAGACCTCATAGGCATGGGCTGGGCCTCATTGGATGGGCAAAGAGAAAGGGCATCCTGTGTTCAGGCTACAACATAAACAAAGGCACAGAGGTGGGTAATCCACAAGATGTGTTTGTGAGATGAGTAGACCAGCCTGGGGGGAGCAAAGGGTGAATGTTAGGGTTAATAAAAGATAATGTTGGAAAGGTCATTTTAGGCGATACTCTGAAGAGCTGTGAAGACTAGTCTTGAGGAGCTTTTATTCTTGGGCAGTAGGGTATTGTTAAGGATTTTGAGCAGGAAAGTGACAGAGGAAACAGTGCCTTTAGTGAAAAGAGTACTAGCCAGGAGTCAGGAGACTAGACTGGGTTCAAGCCACATTGCTGTGATTCTCTTTAAGATCTTAAATCAGTCACTTCCCTTTTAGGGATGATTTCTCATCAGTGAGAGGAGGGGGTTGAAGAAGATGATCTCTAAAGGCCTGTGTACCTCAGGCATTCTCTGGTTTGTAGTTTGTGAATGAAGGCAGTATTTGAGAAAAGTGAGTTTGACAGTGAAGTACAGAATGAGTAAAAGACAGAAGGTTATTGCCCTTATTGTAGAATAAAGGGGATAAGGGACTGTGGTATGGTTTTAGAGAAATGGAGGAGAAGAGAAGACCTTGTTATTTGTTCCAGTGGTTTCTGTCAATGTACAATTCACATAGTTCTCAGATGATTTTGGAACACTGTTTTTTCCTTACTTACTCTCCAATTTCTGGAGTTCGGTGTGTTTGAGATGCGGAGTAACATAGAGTTTGACTGCAGACCAGCATAGATGCCTGTAAATATCCCAATTTAAGATGATCAAGAAACAAGGGGATAAAGACCCAGGTCCTGACTGCCCAAGTGCCAAGGACAGCACCTAGCACCTAGGCTCAGCCAGCTGCCCAAACCATTCTTATTCCTGCTCTGTTTTGCTCACTGCTCTTATCCATGATGGACCAACCCTGTGCACATGACTTGTCTCCCATAAATAACATGGTAGAAGAATGAATGTAGTCAACATGGGATACCTTCCACTTCAGCCCCTGCATGAATAAGGTGTGTGCCTGCCCTCTCTTCTACTTCTGGGCCTTGTAATACCCCATTCTCTCTACTATTAACAAGACTGAGAAACATTGGAAAGGAACCATTGGCATAGGACATGGTTATTTGTTATAGTAAGGGAAAGAGGAAGTCAGAGATTACTAAGGCTATTGGCTTTTCAGTTTTTTCTTGATATCAGTGGATATGACTGCTTCTAACTGATGATATTAGAATGAATGGAAAATGTTTTCTAAAGCAAGAAAAAATGGTGTTTCTGCTTTGTTTGGTAGCCACTATGGGCATATTTCCTACTGTACTGCTTAGCTACCAGTGACTCTTCTTCAGGCCTCTTCCTCCCTTGCATTTGGTCAGTTTTTTTCTGCGTTGTTTGTTTTTAGCCCATGGAGATACAAGGAAACCTGTTCCAAGCTCAGTGTGCAGAATAGAGTTATCTCCTTTTCCCTTTTTGTTTCTCCTGGTGAATCTTTGAACTCATGACACCATTATGGTTAAATCCTATCCACCTTAAAGAGGTAAGGGACAATGTAACTCTGAACCGTTTTAAAAGATTATGAGAGAAACCATATCCTTTGGAAAGCCTTCTCCAGGGCTGTGGTGTTTTCAATTGCCACATTTCCCTCATTCCCTCACCTTGCTATCTTCTACCACTCCCACTCCTCAAAAATTACAATCTCTTGTTTAATAAACATTTTTAATGTATATACTTTAAAAAATGGTGAAAGCTCTTCTGTTTCTTTTACTCCTTCCAGAGGGTAAGCTATTTTTTTTTTTTTTAGAATTTCTCTTATCTCTTTGCTTAAGACAGATCTTTTCAGCTGAATTGATCATAGGATAGTAGACTTAGAGCAAACAGTGACCATAGAGGCCATATGGTACAATCCTCTCATTTTTCAGATGAGCACAGTGAGGCCCAGGGAAGTTAAATGATTTGTGAAAGGTCACGTGGGGGTGAGCATCAGAGATGGGATTTGAACTCTGATCCTGGGACTCCAAAGCCCATGTTCTGTCTCCCGTACCTGAGAGTCAGTGAGAGATGTTGTTGTCATTGTTCTTAGCGGAGAGTCTGAGATTTATTCAGACTGAATGCATGACATCAGGTCTCTCTGACAATGTCTCTTTTAATTTCCCCTCTCAAAGTCTCCACCTCCCACTTGTCAGGGACTTTATAAATCACACTTACATTTAACTGTGCTACCTACTGAGCAGAGTTTCCCAATTCTTCTGTAATCTTTAATATTTACTTAGTTTTCATGGAAATCTTGGTTTCTCACTAGGAACTTGGGACCCTTGTTCTGGAACGTAGATCTCTGAGAATACTTACCTAAGAATGAACAAGAAATGAGAATTTGAGAGTCTATCTACTAAGGCACTTACAGGAACTATATTGCTATATCTGTGCAACTCTTGATACAGAAATAAAGACAAATATGAATAATTAGACATTAATTGCTCATGATTGGGTCGGTCCACTTTAAGAAAAATGACAGTACTATCTAAGATAATTCACTTAATTTAGTGCCATGCTAATCAAACTACCAAAAGAGTATTTTATAGAATTATAAAAAAATTATAACAGAATTCATCTAGAAGAACTAAAGATCAAAAATGTCAAAGAAAATTGTGGGAAAAAAAGTGGAATGGAAGTTGGCCCAGTAATTCCAAATCTCAGACTAAACTACAAAGCAGTAATTGTCAAAACTATTTAGTGGTGGTTAAACGTAGAGCAGTTGATCAACGGAACAAACCAAATCCATACTATACAGAAGCAAACAAACATATGAGCATAATATTCAGTAAACTCAAAGACCCCAACAACTGGGGCAGGGCCTCACTTTTTTACAAGAACTTCTGGTAAAGCTGGAAAACAGTCTGGCAGAAATTAGGGTTAGAACAACATCATACACTCTATACCAGATAAGTTCCAAATGAATGCATGACTTAGATACATGGACAAATTAAAGGGACAAAGAGGGGCATACTTATCACAGGTGTGGGTAATGGAAGAGTTCATGACAGAAAAAGGGATAGCTAGGACTATAGAAAGTAAAATAAGCAGAAAATTTAAAAACTTTTGCACAACAAAATTAGTTAAAATTAAACTCCAATGGACTGATAAAGAAGTATACTTTCTACCTCCCAACAGAGGTGTGATGAACTCAGGGGAAGAATTTGACATATATTTTTTGACATGGCATATATCTGCATTTATTTTGTTTCAGTAATCTTAAATTTTACAAGAAATATATTTCTTTATTGGGGTTAGAGAAGAGGAGAGCTTGTGAGGGAAGATGAGAACATGATAAGAAAGAAGGGAAAGGAAAAGAAAAAGGAAAGGAAGTCATAGAAACATTGTTTAAAATGCACCCGAGACCTGAAGGAAGTTCAAAGGGAAACAGACCCAACAGGAAAGCTTTGAAAGTAACATATTGAATTTATTTACATTTTTAAAAAGCAAGCTATGTGTAATAGAGATTTAAATTTTTGCATGGAATCATTTTTTCTGTTCTAAAAATATGGAAATGGTCTTTTTCATGTTCATTAAATTAAAAAATAAAACTCCTAATTAAAGAGGAAATGTCATAATTGAGGGAGGAAGTCATTGTAGCAAGTTTTACTGATAAAGGTCTGACATTCAGCATATTTAAGGAACTGATTCAGAGATGTGAATGAAAACCCATCCCCCATTGATAAATGGGCAAAAGATATTGACGTTCTCAAGGGAAGAAATCCAAGCTATCACTAGTTATATGAAAAATGTTCCAAATCGCTAATTATTAGAGAACACAAACTAAAGAAACCCTGAGATTTTACCTTTTGCCCATCAGATTGGCTAATACGACTAAAAAGAAACATGACAATTGTTGAAGGGTCTGAGGAAAAACAGGCACACTAAATACAATGTTGGTGGAGTTGCAAATTGGTCTAGCCATTATGAAAAATATTTTGGAATTTTACTAAAACATTGAATAATGCATATGCTTTGATCTTTTAGTTCTACTACTAGACCTAGACCCCCAAAAAATGAAAGATAGAGGTAAAGGTTCCACATGAACAAAAATATGGCAGCTCTTTTTGTAATGGCAAGTAACTGGAAACTAAGATGTTCATCAGTTGGAGAATGGATGAACAAATTTTGGCATATGTCTGTAATGAAATATTAGTCCACCTTGAGATGATGAAAAGTATTGTGTCAGCAAACTTGTAGGACTTAAATGAACTGATACAGAATGAAATGAACAGAACTTTGAGAATAACTTCGACATTATCAACATTATAAAGAAAAATCATTTAAGAATTCTCATCAATTGAATAACCAACCACTACTCCAGAGGACCCATGGCAAAACACCTGCTTCTTCCTTCCTTCAGGGTGCAGAAGGAGACGTACTTTCAGCAGTAGCCTTTGCTTAACTGGTCATATTTGATACAAACACTTTCTTTTCAATTGAGGAAAGAAGGGATGAATTTTCAAACTGGAGAGAAGCAGACAGAGGAAAGTCCAGAGGAAAGAGACAAGTCAGAGAGCTTGGAAAAGAACATGTTGCATTTGTTGTGTACTTAGAGAAGCAATTTATAGGTAGTACCAATGTGCAGCTGCATATGTAATCAACCCGTTCTTCTGTTCTGTTTGGTATGTGAACGTGCTCGTCTTATTTATTGTTTAAGTTAAGAACCTTTCATTTTAAAAAATGAGAAGGGATGGAAGAACAAAACAGGAAATGAGAGATTGTGCTTAAGGGAAACATGTCTAGATTTAATTACCTGCTCCCCCTTTCTCTGAGTTATTTAATATTGTTCTCTAGATCCCAGAATATTCTAGGTTCAAAGACTCCTGAATGCTTCATCTGAAAGCTCTCTCTACTATCTTTTCTTCAATAACATAGTTTCTAGGGCATACTCTTTTGTGAAGCTTAATGAGAACTTAGGTACCTCATCTCAGTGTGCCCAGAATGAAGATGGTCAGGGCAAAGTTACCTCTGAGATGAAATGATGAAGATTGCTTGCCTTGGACTTAAGGGGTGTGTTTTGAAAGGAAGTCCTTTGGGAAAAAGAAGATCCTTGGGTGAAAATGTGAACCTCAGAAGGGTCACATAGAATCTAATCCCACCCCCACATCACCATACTTTCTGCTCTTTTCACACTTGCCCTGGAGTGCCTATGATGCTTGTTTTAACCCTATTTCACTCGATTATGAAAAAGGTGGGAAGGGTCCCATAGTCTGGGGCATGATCCCTTCTTCCCCAACGCCCTCCTCCTCACAGAATGGTCCCAAAATTATAGAGCCCTCAGATTTGTTCCCAAAAGGCAACATTTGGAATGAAAATTGTATGGGCTGGATTGTAGCACAAAGGTGACTTGTCATGGAGAGTTTGTGTGATGTCCTATGTCATTATGATTGGTGTAAGAGAATATAGACGTTGATCTGCCTAGGAATCAGTTTTAACTGTCTCTGTCCCACTAATTCTGAGCTGCCCAGACGTAGTCATTCAAACTTCACTGATAGCAAATGCTGACCAGGCAGAAGATCCTGGTGAGTGTTTTGGTGTTTTCCCCCAAAACACATGCAAAACAACCTCTTAATTCCAGAGTGGTAATACAGTGAAAAACGTGGTTTGCATATGTACAGCAGAAAACTTTGCTACAGGATGGAGTTGTGCAATGAGGAGAGGTTGGGCAACTCAGCGCCTCAGCCTAAGCCTTCCATGTTGGGCTCATGGGGTATCAGGTCTTGCACAATGAGGGAGCTCCAGAGCAGCCGGTACAGGGATTTTGCTTTTTCTTTCAGGAGTGTCTTTAGAACTCATTTTGCTTCTTCACTATACTCCTCTCTCTTCTTTTTCTTTCTTTTTTCCTTTGCGTTTTTGTTCTCCAATGGAGAAAGACAGTGTCCAGACCTAGTCATTCATGGCCTGGCAACTCTCAGAGGGGCAGGTTCCTCTCCCAAGATGGGGGGGGGGCACTTTAGGGGTTTTTTCATCCAGTGCTTTGTTTTGTTTTGTTTTTGCAAAGAAGTTGCACCCATGTGTGTCCAGTGATCAATCTGCATTCCCTGAGCCCTGGGTCCTAATTGGCAAACTTATTAATGTGTGCTTTTGTTTCCGTGTGTTTGGGTTGGGTTTTTGTTTGTTTGGGGTTTTTTTTGTTTTTTAGTTTTCTTATGTGTTTACATTTAATAGTAACTAAGATGGTTGTGGGGATCAGTTGCTGTCAGCCTGAAGAGCTGTGGAGAACTGCTGGCTAAGAGCACAGACAGCAGCCCGAGCAGCACCACGCTGAAACTGACAGTCTTCTCTTCAAGAAAATCAGATTCCCCTGAATCAACTCTGTTCTCCTCAGAAAGTCATTTAAGTGATAAGTGGGCTTCTGATTCTTTTGTCCCACTGGCATCTGTCCATTCCCATTGCCTGTAGTTGGGTCCGGGCACCAGCGAAGCAAAAGTGAAGTGTATGGATTTCATGGCTCTATATGTGAGTGTTTGTGGGGCAGGGAAGCTTCTAATGGAAAACATTTGTGTCTTTCTGAAAACAGAACTAGGCCTGCTTATGGTCTGTCTGCTCTGTCTGTCAGTCTGTTCCCCACCAGCACTAGTCATTGTTCTCCTGGGAGTCTCAGGCGTATTGTGGTTTCTGCTGCCCTTGCCAGAGTTTTTGTGTCACGGGTGGCCCCATGCTCAGTATGGAGTCAAATTGTAAGGGTGGTGACTAGTAGCTATGAAGGCTCCCAAGTCAACAGAATGACTTTTGAAACTTGGAACAGAGAGGGAGGAGGGAAAAGGGTTTCTAGTCTAGCCTTTGGGAGCGACGTGTTTGGACACATAAGGACGCTTAAGCCTCTCCTTTTCTTGCTAACACAGCACAAACCGGGAGTGTAGAGGCTGGAAACAAAAACTCAGTGCTCCGTTCAGCTTGTCGTTTCATCTCTCACTGTTCTGGGAGAATTCTACTTGGGTTCCCCAGCTCGTAGCTGACCAGCTCATGTCTGTTGGCTTCTGCTTGTTGGGGCTGTTGGGGTTCCTCTCCTGCAGTGCAGTGTCACGTCATCTCAGAGGCCCCTGGAACCTGAGCCTCTTTCTTTCCCCTCAACCCTCTGAAATTTATATTTGTTCATCTTTTTTAGAAACGACCAACAGCCAGAGTCAAGGTAATAGCTGAGTATTCTCTGGGTCCCTGAAAAGGCACTGCACCAATGTGGTTTTCACATTTTCAGGTTTTTGGCTGGTGAATAAGATGGAGGAGAAATGCTCCTTCCCCTGATAACCATCCATTCCGATGCAGGGTCAGGATCGAGTGGATTGAAACCAGACGGTGGATGATTAATACTTTTGCTTATAGGGCTGGACACCACAGCTTCCTCCATTTAAATGAAAAGACCCTTTCTCTATATACATCCATGTGCATGCATCTGCCCCTTGGAAGGTGCAGGTTTTCATAGGGGTGCTTTGGTGCCAGCCTATTTTTCCTTTTAAATCCTTTGGGAACTTCCTTATAAGAAGGCATTGGTGCACCCCAGTGATGTTTCCAGGAGGACTTTGCTATAGATTTGAGATGTTTGTATGTAAACCTGAAGTGGGAGAGGGAATTTGTTCATTCTGCTAAGCTGGCTGCTAGCACAGTGCCTCACACATAGTCAGCACTTAATAAATGTTTGTTGCCTTGACAACTTACCAAGTTCTAGATCTAACATATGCTGAGGTCACCCCTCCTCGGCCTGCCCCCAGGCCATCCCCTGGACCACTTCCCTAACTGGGGGAAAAGGGGAAACTTCACTTGGCCTAATTGTAAAGAGGCTCACTTTTTCTTTCAAGAAGTGAGGGTTTTTGAAGGTTACTGAATTATTGTAAGGAGCAGTGCTTAAAAGTGCCCGTTATCATAATGACTTCAGGAGCTCAGTATGTGGCTGTGGTGGGGCCGAGGGCTGCCACAATCCCACCTTTTGCACAAGGCCTTTCCCATTGCCCGGCTTCCACAGCCTCCCATCTCCCCTGCGTTTCTCTTGTATGGACCTCGTCGTTCATTTTTGAGTGGGAGCTCCTTGAAGTCAGAGACCATCGTTTTTGGCCATTCTTTGTATCTCCTGTGCTTAGAGTCTCCTTTTCCTCAGCTCAGACCTCAGGCCTAAGTCTCGGTTGGATGTCTTGGGTGGCAGGTTAGCTCTGTTCTTGATCCTGCTTCACGGAAGCTGTGTTACAGTGACTGCTCTGAGCTCCTTTCTCCTGATTCCCGAGCTCTCCCTCCAGGGCTGCTATACTGCAGACAATAACCCCTAAGCAATCCACCCTTTAGAGCAAGGAGCAGCATGCGGAAATGCTGAGAACTAGTCGACTTGGGTAGTCTTAGTGGACTTCAGGCAGGAGGTTTTGAGCTGAGTTAGCAGAAAAATTGGGGTTCACTCTGGTCAAAGTTGTTCATCTTTTTCTTTCTTTTTGTATAAAAATTATTTTGGGGGGAGTAAATGGAAAAAGAAATAGTGCACATGGAGCTGTTTGAACTGTTTTCCCTCCTCTTTCCCTTAGCAATTTACCCTATGCATTCTGTTCCCCCTTTTGTAGGCATTCTGACTTTTGCCCTCCCTGAGAACTCCCAGAGCCTGGTTCTCCAGTGGGATGCCTAGGGAGACAAGAGAGGCTTCCTACCTTAACTTTAATCCACATGCAAAAAGGATTTGAAAAGTAATCAATCCAAACCCCCAAAGTAGTAGAGGCCAAGAAGTTACCCTCTTTGAAGAGTTCTTTTCATCTCTGGCTGAGTTGCTCTCCAAACAAGCATTGGCAGGGCCCAGCAAGAGCCCTGTCACACAGGGCCCCTGGCATGAGAAGCAGCTTGGCAGCCAGAGGCTCCACCCCCAGGCCCCCGGCAATGGAATTCAAAAATGTTTGGCTCTCAGGACATGAATTAAAATGTGTGTGTAATATTTATTTATTAAATGGCCTTTTTTGTGTTGTATAGAATTCCTTCCTCAAGGTGGCCTGGTTAAGGCCTGGAGAGGAAAATGTATCCTGCCCCATTGGGAAATTGGTTTTAAAAAAAGTAATATGTGGAGCCTTGTCATTTTTAAACTACTGAGCGTATTTGAAATTTATTTTTCTTGAGTTTTTTGTCATTGCTTTTCTAGACACAGCAAAGTTTCTCTGGCATCACTGGTACTTGTTTGCTTATGACGAAAGGAAGTCTTTCTTCCTTTCTGAAAGAGATCTGGAGATCTCTCCATCTCTCTTGACTTATGCAGGGAGATCCAGGACTCAGACCTCTGACCCCAGTAAGGTTGTGATATGTTTAGAAAGGACTTTCTGACCTTCTACTTCATACCAGTTTTTTTCAATGGCCTTAATGAAATAAAACCACATCTTGGGCGTTAAAGTTCCTTTTTTTGTTGTTCATAAAGGTACAGCTAACTCAGACCGAAATTCTCACTTTACCAAGAGCAAATAAATCCAATGGAAGATAAAGCTGTGACATGGAATAATAGTTCAGTCCTTAAAAACAGAAGGAGGGGGGTTAAAGAAAAGTTCTGCAATAAATCTGCAAGTGTGGAATCTGGGGGAAATGATCCCATCTGGAAAACTCTAGCAGTGGTGCCATGGCCACTTTGAGGAGCAACACAGATCTCAGCGAAGAGAAAACCCTGCAGTCTTGGAAAATGACAAGCTCTGTAATTGATGTCCATTTCAGCTGGTGCGGTGCCAGCTTTCGTTGGCCCTCAGCCAGCGTTCCTGTAATTTGGGAGCCAGGTGTGAAGCGTTTCTGTTCTGTCTTGTTCCCCAGCACTTACAGAAGCCTCATGCATCTCACTGGAGGCAGCAGGAGCTCTGTAGGAAACAGATGTACAGGTAGAGGTGGAAGGAAGTGTCACACACAGCTGGGTTGAGGATATTAAAAAAAAATCCTCTCCCTATTCTCCAGTGAGGTCTGGGTTTGGGGGTGATGGTAAAGGCATTTCCCAACATGAGGTGTGACTACAAAGTATTCTAAGGAGACTGGTTTTCCTATGTGACTTGTGCAATCAGCCTCATATTGTCAAGTGGCCCCTCTCACATTGCCCTTGTCTGCCCCTGGGCAGAGAGACGGCCACTGTAGAGTGTCTCCATGGGGCAGAGACAAAAGAATACTGGATTTGTGAAGGGAAATATTGGGTTCGAACCTTGGCTCTGCTTTTTATAGCCTCACTGACCTGAGACAAGCCACTTAACTTTTCTATGCCTTCCTTTCCTCATCACTAAAATAAATGGATTGGACTGGGAGAATTCCAAGGTCCCTTCCACTGCTTAACCCCGTGATCTTAGGTAGCCAGTGGCTCAGGGCATTTTGAATTGCTGCCAAGGATGTCTCTGATATATTTGGGGCCATACATCTGATGTGTTGGTTCTGACCAGTCACCACTGTAATGTTTCTCCATAGACTGGAGGATCCCAGTTCTCTGCTTCTTACTCCCTTGGTGACTTTGTGACTGGGTTACTTGCCCTCTTGAGGTCTGAGTTTCCTCCTGTATACAATAGGGGATTGAACTTGGTTATGGTCTCTGAAAGACCCTTCTTGCTCTCAGTCCTGTAGTACCTTATTGATTCAGTGATTAGAGATCAACTCCCACCAGCCAGGAAGGAAACCCTGGAGTCTCTTGGCTGGATGAGCATAACCTAGAGATTCCTGGCACCAAGAATTCCTGGCTGTCCTTCTTTGTCAGATGCCAAATGATGTGATATGGTGTTATCTTATAACCTTACATTAGAGGTCTCCTGTGACTCTTGAACACTAGATAAATTTCCCCGTAGAGAGGTTCCATAGGTAGAACTAAATGAACTGCACTGTTAGTCTTCTGAAGTTTGCTTTGCCACTGACTCAATGTGTGACCAAGGGCAAACTTCAGCCACTCAGGGCTAGGAATCCTTTCCTGTCAACTCTGTATCCTAGAGGGCACATCCTGCCAACTGACTAATACAGGAACCTCTTGTCATCCTGACTATCAAAGTCTGAACCCCCTGAAGACAAAACCGAGGGAAATCCCCTTACCCTGTGAACCAGGCCCCTCAGCACCCTCATCTCCTTGACTTTTCTGACTTAGTGCTGGCTGGAATGACAGTGCAGCTGTTCATGAGGTGGCTTCTTACTGGCTGCTCAGACTCCGTGTGTGCTGAGCCAGGGCCAAGGGATGGCCCTTTTTGTCTTTTCCTTAATGGCATCAAACCCAGCTGACTGCAGAAGCCCCTATGCCAAATAGCTCAAGAAATCAGAGAACGGGAAAAGGGGGTACGACTGAATGTTCTTATCTAACGAAAGGGTTATTCTCTGAGGCATACTTAATTAAGACATTTTCAAGACTGAGCCTGTCTGACATTTGTGTATGATTTGCAGAAATCAAATGAATGTTAAAATGCTCACCCCCAGAATGGCAGAGGAGGGTGCTGTGTTGTGCTGAGCTTTTTTGCTGCTGCTCTGGCTTTATTCCTCCAGTGCCCTGGATGCTGATGGCCTCCTACCTGTAGGCTTCCTGTGGTCAGCATCTAGCAGCTGGTTGTATCTGAAATTGTCTTGAAATTGAATATCTCAAGCTCTGCTCATCTGTCTGTCATCTTGGACCCTAATCCCAGCTCTCCTCTTACTTGACTAGGAGACTCCTGACAAGTCACATCACCTCTCTCAGACTTAGTTTGCCCACATGTTGAGGTGTGATTGCCTGTCAGGGGGAAGGAGGCTGAATGTGGACCAGGGTTTGAGAAAGTCACATAAAAAAATGTCTAGGCCTCAGTTTCCTCATCTGTAAAATGAAGGACCTGGACTAGGTGGTCTCGAGAGTCCCTTGCAGATCCAGGAGTCTGAGAAGTTATGGTCTCCACAATTCAGAGAATCCCTTGACCATAAACTACTACTATATGTGAAATGTAGGTGACCGAGCTTTAAGTCTAAGAGCTGTGTATATAATGTAAGATGATGTTTTCATTAGGTTGGGCCATTGATGCAGCTATTCCAGAAAATGCTCCTGAAATTTATAGGGAGCATCTAAAGATGCCAACAGATTTTCCTTCCAGAGGAGGCTTTCTCCTTCAATGAGAGCAAGAGGACCAAGATGGAGGGAGTGGAAGGGACTCCCTTCTCAGACACCTCTGTGTTCCCAGTACTGGCACCATCTCCTGTGACCTCCAGAAAGCTGGCTGGTCCTAGAGTCCAGCCTCTTCAGCAGCCTGCATGGAATAAAAAGACAGGTAAAAAGGCCACACAGTGGGATTTGCCTTGTCCCCCCAGAGTACTCCTGCTGTAATAACCTGTCTTGTGCCAAAATGTTCCCAGAGGTCAGCTGTGGGTCAGCACGGCACCACATGTTTACAGGCTCTTCGGAAGTACCTGAGGTGAGGTGCCCAACTTACCCACAGGGCTGTTCTCTGGTACCATTCACTGCCATAAACAGCACATTGATCTGAGATTTATTTTTTTTTTTAGCTTTCAGTTCAGTCCCCTTTCTAGAGCAAAGGAAAAGAAACTTGAGAATAAGGGCCTGTAGTTCATGTAGAGGATGTAGGCATCATCCATGTCATTAAGTGGAGGAAGAATTAGGTGACTGCTGGGGCAGGCAGAGAGCAGTATCTGGGGCCTTTCCTCGGATTGTGCTCCTGGAGCTTTCCAGTTATTGGACCTGTCCCATGACTGAGATCCAGATGGGCTGGCAGGGATGGCTTTTCCTTCCCATGGCTGCTGGTCCTGACCTATGGGCCGTGCATTTCCGGGGGAGGGGGAAGAGAAGGGGAGCGGGCGAGGGGAGTGGTTGCGGATTGGCAGGAGTCATTCTCTTCCAAGTGAAGGCTGTAGATTTTGTTTATGGGGCTGCAGCAGAAGCCTGTCTGTGATGTCCCCTGAGTGCTCCCAACACATGTGTACTGTCATCATGGACAGAATTGGTCACAAGGTGCTTGACCTGGAAAGTCAGGCTTTCTGGCTGAAGGAATCACACAGCTTTCTCTTTACTTTCTGAGCTCTGTGGCTTTGGTTACGATAAGGGAGTTAATCTCCAGAGACCCGTAAAGATCCTCTTGCCCTGCTTGTCTCCTTCCTGTGCTCTATTCTCACTAGCCTTACCTCTACTTGGGGTCTGGTTCAAGAGCCTCGGATGCAGATAAAGCCCCTCTGATTCTTTAGGACACAGGACTCCTTACCTCAAGAGTAATAAGTTAAAGACAGAGTTTTAGAGATAGAAAAAGAGAGAACCAGCGTGTTATCCACCCAGGGCCAGAAGAGTTAGAAGACTTCTCCAAAATTCACAGAACTAATTGAGGACAAGATTCAACCCCAGTCCTGGTCCCCTTCCTCTTCATCCCATTGCTCCACATTCTCTCCTGAGGGCTTCCCCGGGACGCTGTAAGCTTGACTTGGCTGTTGCCCAGAGGGGAGGACTGGGGCAAGCTCCCTGGCCTGCCCCTCACGCCACAGGCTCTTGCTCTGCCTTCCCATGATTGGGCTGTTGGGCCTCTGTGGCCACACTCCACATCTAGGAAACCTCGCCTTTTAGGGCTTACCAGCTTCACCTTTGTTTCCCCTTTTTAAAAATGTGAATGTGTTTTTGGCCTCTTATACTTGAAACTGAGGAGAGGAGCTGGCTTGTTTGTGTTGCTGGCTCTGGGCCAGATGTCATAACTTCAGGCAGTGCCACGCTACACATCTCCAGCAGTTTGAAATGGAGAGACAGAGGGAGCGATAAGATCAGCAGCTTTAGGTGATGGCATTGTTTCAAATAAACCATGCATGACCCAAAGCCTCTACTTCAAATGGGGAATGAAATTGCTTCATCCTTTGACAGCTTGCTCCATGAAAGAAATTTATCTTCACTTAATTGCTTTAGATCCCAAGAGGCTACATACAGTAATTTCTAGGAGATAATTATATCAAATTTAAAAAATATGTGACTCTGTGAATGTGAATATTTGACTGAAATGGACAGGGAGGGAGGAGAGGAGAAGAGAATGCCAGAGACCCTTACCAGACTTGCTTGTCAGTTTCTGATCTTGTCCTTCAGTTCCCCCTTAGTCCACAGACCCTCTCCAAGTCTGATGATCCAGATCAGACACTTCCAGGGCTCAGTTCAGGCTGTGACTTCTATGAAGGTAGAGGTGGTAAATCATCTCAACTCTTCATGAAACTGGAAAACATTTTGTTCCCATGCCCTCTGTGGGCTGGACTAGATGGGGCATAGACAGCGTGCTTGGCTTCCATTCAGTCAAACTGGGCACAGTCACCTTACTTTAAAGACCGCGTCCACTGGATGTTGCTGCCTTTCAAAGGCAACTCAGAACCAACAAACTTGAGATTTTTTTAAATGTCTATTTAGTTGTTGAGTGTAAACTTCCTGTAGATGGGACAGGATCCTGGGGTGTTGAGTGTGTTTGATTTCTAGTTTGTATTTCCCTTGACTCTAGATTCAAGTGGTTTGAAGCTTCCAGTGTGTCTTTTTAACTAGCCTATCCCTTACCTACCTTTAATCCATGTTTTTCTTTCATTTCTTGAATTCCTATCCAAGCATCTTCTAAACATATTATCACCATAGTGGTACAGCAATTCCTGTAAAGGACTGGAAATTCTTACCTAGTTCTTCTGTGTCATGTTCCTAATCCTTGTCTTTACCCCTTTCAATAATGTTATGAGGAACAGCTAGGTGAGGCAATGGATAGAGCTCTGGGCCTGGAGTCAGGAAGACCTGAGCTCAAATTTGACCTCAGACACTGGCTTTGTGACCCTGGGTAAGTCACTTAAGCTCAATTGCCTCCAAAATAATAATATAAATCCTGTACCTTGAAAATTTTCTCTTAGTGTCCTTGAGGCTTTTCTCTAATTCATGCTCCCAGGTACCTGTTACAGTCTTGTGTATGCTTAATAAATGTTTACTGACTCTAAGTAAAAGCCAATTTAGCTCCTCCAAACAGCATGACTTAGGTGTAGTTCTGCCCCAGAGGCAGTTAGAAATAGGGAAAGTTCTCCATTTGCTCTGGCTCAAATATGTGTTTTGAAGTGCCACAGAGAGTGAGACCACAGCAAGAATTATGACCCAGAGTGCTCCTGTGTGATGCACTAAACCACTCTTGTTCGATAACAAGGGGCTTTTGTCATTACCCCTGGCTTCTCTTCTCCCCTAAAAAAGCCTGGCAGTTTTAACCAGAAAGCAGATTTCTATGTGAGAAAAATCAAGGCCGTATGCCTCCAATACAGCAAGGATGATAATGTTCTGTTATTTCTCCAGTTCACAGCAAGGTGCTTCCAAAGAAATTACATCAGACTTTGTATACTAGCTCCTGAGTAGGAGTCAGAGGGTATAATGAGGGTTAGAACAGAAGTTGGAAGCCCAGGTAGGAGTCATGGCGGGCATAGAGTTCATTCTGGCTACAAATTTAGGTCCTTGGGCTAAAACAAACCAAAAAACCAGTGTTGAGTCAAATCACTATTTCCGATACTTTTATTTCCAGGGGCTATTCCTGTGATTGCTGTAACCACAACTCTGAAGGAAGTAAAGACCTAGGCAGACCCAGGTAGAACCTGCTGACAGCTCTTGGGTTTGTCCAGGAATTTGCAGCAGGCTAATAGACTAAGTGCCACTCTGTCCTCCATGGAAATGGTCTAAGCTGTCAGGAGGGCACTCTGACCTCTTCACTGGAACCCAAGGTTCCTTCGCTGCTACTTCTCTCAACCTGGAGGAAAGACAAGTGCCCTGAGTAGATGAATCTTTATTCACATACCTGTCCTCTGCATACCTAATCTGTAGACTTTTCAGTTATTGTACCAGTTGTTTTCTTGGTCAAGGATCATTCTTCAGGCCAGTTCTCTTCAATGGCCCTCTCCTTTCCTATTTCTGTACTTCAGTTCAACTCAAGTAGAATAAGCTCTTCATTTCCTTCTGAGATTGATTATTTTTACCTGCACAAAAGTGCTAGGCTTTTATCTTCAGCATAGACTTAGCAGGGAAAGAGATGGGTAAACCGCTGACTCCACCAGATCACTAAACTAGAAAGAGGACTGACTAGTCGTTTTACCTGCTGTCATCTCTGACTCAGTGACTCTGATTTGCCTGAGGACAATGCTGCTATTCAAAGCATAAAGAGGTGCGGACTTGGCCTGAAGGACTCCAGTTGGATCCAGAGATTTGTGGAGTGGAATGAGGGAAAATGTGTGTGCCTAGGGCCTTCTGTGCCATGTAAATTGTGAGTTGTTTGTGTCTTTTCCTCTAGCTAGAAGTAACCAAAGGCAGATGCTGTAGTTGGTAGATGAGGACTGCCAACTAACTGGCATGGCATAAGAGGTTAGAAAAGAGCTAAAAAATGAATTAGTTGAGCAGAGGTGTTGGGTAGAACTGGGGAAACTTACATGAGTATGAGGAATTGAGAACAGAACCTGCCCTCTTGGTGATGACAAGAAATTTGATGAGATTTTAGGGATTGGGGTGGTGAGTGAGAATTTCAGTTGAGTTGATATTTTAGCTTATGCAGTAGATGTCAAATTGGGGATCGATTGAAATGAAAAGCAGGGAATTGCAGAGTAGAAGACTGGATCAGACCTGCCAAAGAGAATTAAATTAATGTGTTTAACAGGGAATTGTATCATCGAAGTAGAATACACATTTTGATTCCTCTCACTAAAAAAATTTTCTACCTTCAAAATATATCTTATCTTACATTCTCTCTTTTTTTAATCGTTTTATTAGCCTTCATCTTTCTCCATACCCCCATTATCTCAGGACTTTTTTTAGGATTTAGATCAGCATCTTAGACCATATACTACATTAGGCTCAAAATAGAAACTCAGTATCTGAAAGTTAAATGTTGTATCCAAACAAGGGAGAGATACACTCATAAAAGAAAATAGATGAAATTGAAAAGCTTTTCCGTAAGCACAGTTGCAGTTAGGTCTCGATTAGTATGAATAACGAATCCTATAAAGTAAGTACTTGTATTTGAATTCACACTATTTGAAGTTATAATAATGGAAATTATGCAGTTGGTTCCAGCCCAATGGAAATAATGTAATGCAAATTACATTAATGCAGATGAATTACTTATTCACACCAAAGGGGACCTAGATGTAGAGTGAGAAAGAAAATAATCAACTGGTGGGGAAATCTTTATATCAAATATCTCTAATAAGGGTCTGATGTCTAAGATAATATAGAGAACTAATAGATAAGACCAAAGACCATTCCCTAATGGTAAGTAATCGGAGATTTTGAACAAAAAAGTATCAAAAGAAGAATTATAGAGTATTTTCATAGAAGAGTTTTCCAAATCACTAGTCATTAGAGAAATGTAAATCAGAATAACTCTGGAGTTTCATATTACACCCTAGCAAATTGTCAGAGATAACAAAAGATGGGAATAGAAGGAAAGGCAAACATACACTAGTGAAGCTGTGGAGTGCTTCACCCATTTTGAAGAATGACATGGAATTATGCTAAGAAAGTCAATAAAATATCCATACTTTCTGACCTAGAGACTGATGATAGTACTTTTTGTAATAGCAAAAACCTTGAAACAAAATAAATGTCTTATCAATTGAGGAATGGCTAACCAAGTCAGTTGGGGTACACGGATGCAGTGAAACATCACTGTGCTGTAAGAAATGATGGCCATGGTGAATGAGCAAATCCTGGGGTAACTTGTTATGAAGTGAAATAAGTATCACCCAGTAAACACAGAAAAGAAAATAACAAATGCAGGAATACAATGAACCTGGTGACTCCAGCTGTGTAGGTGGAAAGAACAAGTTCAACAAAGCAAGGAAAGCTAAATTCTCTAAAGTGATAATGACCAGATTTGGCCCCAAAGAAGAGAGAAGGGAAGACACCTCTTTTCCTTCTTTGTTTGAGGTACTCTGGGTTCAGAAGGTTGGACTTGGTTGATGATGTTGATTTTTGCTGAATGTTTTCCCCCTTTTAAAATTATTCTAAGGGATGACTGTAGGAGGTGGAGGTGGGGAGTAAGGGTGGATTTTTGGGAAGTGCGTGTGATGTAAAGAGAAAAGATATCCCCCCACAAAATCCCCCATTTTTTAAAAGAAGAAATAGTTACCTGTGTAATGAAAAGAATAGCTCCCCAGAAGTGACGGTGTTGTAAGAAACTGGGGAGAACTGTTCAGAGACGTGCAAAAGGAACCCACCCAGAAACAACCTTTTCGTGGGGTCATTCACAGACCTGAGTCCCTCTTTCTTTATCTTTCCCTTTCCCAGTCTGTCTCCTATGTAAGGAGATTTTGGAAAGTTAATCTTTTGAAACCCATGCTTCAACTCGTGTGAATACATTCTGCCTGATAATTAATTAGGTGTCAACAAGGAGCCCAAAGTTTCAGTATTTTTTATTTCTTGTTGTAGGAAAAAAATTTCTTTGAGTAATATTTATGCCCTCTCTACCCTTTCCTCCCTTCTTTTTGCCTTGGTGTTTCACTCTAGTCGGGCCTGATAAAAGCAAACCTCATCTTTCAGCAGCTCAGCTTCTCTACCCATGGTCATCTTGGGCAAGTCACTTAACATCTTTGGGCCTCAGTTTCCTCATCTGTAAAATGAGGAGATTGGATTAGATTTCAGTCCCTTCTAGCTCTGAATCCTGTGATCCTATAATCTCATCAAAACTGGAGTTTGAGCCTACCTGACCTCAATTCCTGGAACTGTGTAAATCTATCCCTGCTAGATTTTGGCATCATGGGCTCCTGCTTTGTGGCCAGCTGCCCTTACTAAGGGAACACCTAGCACCAGGAGAGTAGTTTCTGCCCTTCTCCCTTCCCAGAGATGCTGGTTCTGCCCCCCACCCTCAACTAGGGGACTAAGGGTCAAAAGGTGAGCTAGATGTCTCTTTCCAGCACCACCTCGGGCAGGGCCCACTAGTAGAGGGTTCCGGAAGCCTTGTGTGCTGTCCAAGTTCCCTTGAGAGTGGACAAGACCACTTGGGGGATTCCTCACTCTACAGCTCATGCCTAGAACCCACATCGATGTGTTCCATTTTCTACCATTTATAAAGCAGAAAAATAATGATAAAATATTTTGCTCTCATCCTGAGTAACTGTCCAGTTAAATAAATATCTTGACAGGCAGCTGTGGAAGCTGTTGTGATAGGTCTTGTTACGCCTATTGTTTTAGAAAAGGAGAGTGGCTTGACTTTCCCATTTGTCTGATGAGGAGTTCAGGTTAGGTGAGCTCTGCAGCTCCTTCAGCTCTAAAGTCCTGTTGTTCTTGATGGCAACCTCCTTGGACAACTTCCCCAATCACTACCCAGTTTTCCTGCTACATTTAGCCTCCATCCCCATGCCATTGACCTGAGACAGAGTTTGATGGGTGTGCTTTATTATTCAACCATGTCTTGATTTAATGTTTTGCTGCTGCTACATCTATAAGCTTTGCATTCATTCAGACTCAGCAAGCATAGTCCCACACAGTGATTCAAGAGGTTCGGCCTCCCGCCAGCACCTTCCAATCTAGTTCAGAAGACAGAATACAAAACTCTGAAGCAGGTGGTACAAGGCAAGATGTACTAAGTGCTAGACTGAGTGGCCTGGTTAAACATGATGGAGCTTACAAGGAGAAACTGTCACTGAGCACAGACATGGTAGTAGGAGGGCTATGGAAGAGATGAGATTTAAGTTGGACCATGGAGGATAGAGGGAGGTTTGATTAGGCACAGAAAAACATGAAAAGGAGTGATGAGGGCCAGGTGATATCAAAATTATTGCCCAGGCACATCTAGCTCATTAACGGCTTGGGGACAACTTGGAAGGCAGTCTCCAATGTGGTGATACAGGGATCTGTTCTTGGCCTTGTGCAACCAGTTCACAGAACAGACTGAATCTATGGATAAAAGTTAATGCAAGAAAATGTGGAATATTGTATGTTAAAAAAAAAAAAACACAAGAAAAAGATGGTGTGGCAGGATTAGACAAGAATTGTCTGAAAAAAATTCAGAGGCACTGTATTTAGCAAGCACAGTGTAAGGCAAATGAAGAATCCAAGATGAGATTGCACTTCATTAAGAGAGGATTCTCCCATAGGAATAAAGGAGTCATGGTTCCTCTGCCTTCTGCCTTACCCAGATCACATCCAGTTTGGGAGCTCTTCTTGTCTTTACAGACCTCAGTAATCTGGGGAATGCTAAAAGGAGGGGGAAGGGCCTCAGTCCCCAAAGTGGGAGCATCTGCTAAAGGAACTGGCAGACAGAGAGCTCTGGTGGGGTCTGGGAGAGCCATAACTCTGACTCGGAAATGGACGCTTGATGTCAGCAAAGCCTTGCTAGCAGGGCCATCCACAGCATAAGAGGCTGCCCTAGGAGCCTAGGAGTTTCCCCTCATTGGAGGTCTTCAGACAGAGCCTTGCTGAGCAGGGATTCTTTTGGGGAGCACAACATAGGTTGGATGAGGTGGATACCAAGGTCTCTTCTAATGGTAAAATTTCCTGTTTGTATGAAAAAAAGGTCATTCCAAGTGTGCTGAAGGGGATGAGAAGGAAACAAACATTAATTAAGTCCTTACTATGTACCAGGCATTACATTCAGTGCTTTTTCCATTATTATCTCGTGTGATCCTCACAACAACCCTGTATGTTAGGTGCTCTTGTTATTCGCATTTTATACTTGAGGAAACTTGAAGCAGGTAGCAGTGAAGTGACTTGCCCTGGGTCACACAGCTGAGGCTGGTTTTGATCTCAGGTCTTCCTGATTCCAGAACCAGTGCCCTATCCCATTGTACTACCAGAAGCTTGGAGTGAAGTGGAGACTTAGTGTAGCATCCTTAGCACAGGGACTGTCCAGCTGGAGGAGGGGGCAGGATGGGCAGTAGAATGGTGTTGTAAAGAAAGCTAGGTATATGATAATGGCACCCCAGGGCTGGTGGATACTGCCCACCTCCTGACAGAGAGACAGTGGCCTTAGCTTCAAGGAGGAGACATAGTTTAGGATACAGTCGGTGTGGGAATTTGTTGTGCTTAGCTCTGCATGTTTGTTACAAAGGTTTTCTTTTTCCCCAGTGAGAGTAGGTGGGAGGGAGAGAAAATAATTCTTACTCACTGAAAAATGAAAAGGAACCAAAAGAAAGTTGAATAAAGAGGATGGGCCTAGATTGTACAGAGAACAGTGCAGACCACAAAGTTTGGACTTTATCCTGTAGTAAGGAGGAAGTTATTGAAGAATTTTGAACAAGAGTGTCACCTGATGAAGCTGGTTTAGAAAGATTAACCTGACAGTGATATAGAAGACATATTCTGGAATCAGACCAACTAAAAGGCTGCTTTGTTTAAGAAGGTAGAGTCTGTCCTACGATAGTCATCTTGTTGTTCAGCTGTGTCCAGCTGAAGTCCATAGGGTACAGGTAATAAGAATGGAAAAAATGCATCACAAAGGACTTGGTGACTACCTTGGATTTAGAAGATAAAAGAGGGGAAGATTCAAACATTGATTTCAAAATTTCAGGACTGAGTGATTTGAAAAATGGTGAGGCCATTAACAGAAACATGAAGTTGGGCAAAGGTGGGGATCTCTTGTGCCTGAGTTATAAGGGCCAGGCAGCTGAGGCCTCCATCCCTAGGAAACCTTATCAGAATTATTGGCATGTCGAGGCAGTATTTCAATAGGATTTTTCAAATGGAGACCAAAAATATGGCAGTGGAGAGGAGAGGAATGGCTACAGTGACAGCAACAGTAGGGCCTGCCCATCCCATCTATCTGGCAGGTAACACAACCCCCTTAGAAGGGGTTTCTTGTCTTTCTCTTACATGATGCCCTGCGTCTCTCCCCTCTCTCTGCCTGCATCCTCCCATTAGAATGTGAACGTGTAGAGAGCAGGACCATCTCCTTTTCCTGTTTGTATTCCCAGCCTTCACTAAAATGCTTATTGTGGAGTAAGAGCTTAAGAAATGCTTTAACGTTCATTGTTCCTTTGGTCGGTCTGGAGCCTTCTTGTAGATGTGGGTCTGCTCCGTTGTGTCATCCATCCATTACAGACTTCACTGTAGATGAGTAGCAGTAGCAAAGAGCCTCCCAGTGGTAGGGCCTGACTGCTAGGAAGACCACCAGGTTCAGCCATCTTGACTTGGCCATTGTGTGGCCTTGGGCAAGTCACTTAATCTCTTTGGGTCTGTTTCATCATCTGTTCAAAAAGAGGTTGGATTAAATGATCTCTTAAGAACCCCTGCAGCTTTAAAACTGTGATCCCCATTAGTCAAGGGTCTCTCTCTCTTGTAGCAACCTCAGACTCTTAAAGTGTAAAAACCTTCTCAGTCTTCTACCCCCGTTTGGAAATGTTTGGTTTTTCCCAGAGCCAAAGAGAACCTATTATTGCCTTCACTGAAATCAGCAGGAGGCCGACTCTGCTCCTGGCCACTGTTTCTATTCCTGTTTCCATGGAAACAGAGGTCATGTTGCCCAAAATGGGGTAAGTGCTTTAAAAAAAAAATCCCCTCTCTATCTGAAGATGATGATTATTTTAAAGCCCTTAGACTGTGTTTGTCAATCTAAAGCTTGTTTTCATGGGAACAAAAACTCTTCTAGGTTACAGTGAGTACTGAGCTCCCTTGATTCTATTTTCCAAACAACCCAGAGAGTCTGGGGTCCAAGAGGACTTCCAATATTAGTGGCAACAAGTTTAATGGAAAAAAACCAAACAATCAAAAGATCACAGAAAATGTGTGTCCACCTTCTGTCCCCTTTCCAGCCTCCCTCATGAATAGGGATGGTTGCTGCTTGTCTTTCATTCTCTAAGAAGATCAAAATGACATCACTGTGCTAGAGTCAAGTTTCATTGTGTCTGACTGGCTGATCAGACCAACACGAGCTCAGAATACTCTGCCACAGGTCCGTGTGAACATTTGGGGTGGATTCTCTAAATTTGTACATCCCGCGTTTCATTTGAGCTGTTTCAGTTCTGCTTTGCTCACAGAGCACAGCACCTTCTCTGATGTGGGCACGGCACGCTGCGTGGTCCTGGGCCAGCGTTTCCCACGTCCTACAATCAGTTCCACAGGGATGGTAAGATACATGAAAGAGAACAAACTTTTGTCCTCATAGCCCTGTATGTCATCCCTGGACGGTCCTCCCAACTTCTTCCCTTAGGACTCCCTAAGGAGATCTTCAGAATGATCTGGAAAGCTTAGTCAATCATAGAGAGCCTTGGTGTACTAGGTGTTAACACCCTTCACTGAGCAGGAGAGAGAATCTCAGGGACTTGAAGAAAGAGGAGCCACAGCCTTGTGGACTTGGACATCATCCTGCTGCCATTCCCTACCCAATGGAACCCCCAGATGTCTTTCTTACAAGAAATAAGTGAATAAGTCCTTGGCCACCTATTTCCATTATGCACATGGCTGCATTGCTGATACATTGGAGGATGACTGGTACTTCCTCATATCCAGAGTTTGGCTAGCCATGAAAGGCCAGTTCACCAAGAGGCCTTTCCTTAATATGGCTCTACACACCCTGCCTGTCCCCCAGGTGCAGAGGATACTGGGGGTACCCTTTTCAACAGTGACCTGAGGTTTGGGATTTTCCGACCCTGGAGTTGATCCAGCAGCACTCTGCCAAAAGGGTCATTCACCATCTGTGTTGGCAGGACACCTCTCCACACCACCACTTGGGTGTTCCATTGTCAAGAATCAAAAGTATGTCCACTACCCTGTCCAGCCTCTCCTCTAGCCTTTCCCCTGGGGCCGTTGTGTTGGAGTGATGCTCCTCTTGGGTTTCAGTCTGTGGAGCCTTGTTTGGGTGGAGCCCTGCTCTGTTCACAGCAGTGCTGGTAATGTCTGGCCTTCAGAGCTGCCAAAGGCAAGGAGCTGGCTGCTTCTCAGTTTAAAGCACATAGTTATATTGCTGGGACACAGTTCCATGCAGGGTGGGGTGTGAGTGAATACCACTCTCTTCCTACTGTGTTTTCAGGAAATGTCTACAGAACAGCTGTAAGTGTGAATGAAGTCAAAAGAATGGATCAGTACCCTCCCTGCCCCACCCCCTGCTCCTCTGGGGCCCCATCTGAGGTTCATTCCCCTATTGTTCTCTTGGACTTAACTTAGGTACCTGGTCGTAGTTGAGACCTTGTTGCTAGACTCCCAGAAGGGGGACATGGCTGAAAAGTGGGCTTCAGTTCTGGGTTGCCCTTTTCTCTCCCTGACCCCTGCCCCTTAAAGGCAGCAAGGGAGCATTGGGGGAAGGGGTATATGTGGGTGTTGGGGGGTATGAATGTGTGTGTACAGGGAGGATGAGCCAGCACCAAGATGACAGCTTTCCCTTCCCAGCCAGAGGGATGGTATGGTACAGTTGGAAGTTGCAGCAAAACTGTTTTGCTAATAGAGTGAATCAGGGCTGGGATAGTCACACAAAGGCACCCTCCCACCTCCCTCCGCCCTTCTCTCCCCTCCTCTCCCCCCCCACCCCCCCCCCCCCCCACACTTTCGCAGCTCCTTGTGCCCCTGCTAATGACTTACTTCTTGGCAACCACAGGTTTTGAACTGTAAGGCCCTCGGAAATGACAGCCAAAGTCCCCCAAGTGGCAGCATTTAGCTGTGGCAAGCCATCCAGCCCTAAGTCTGTCCCTCCTCACACTCCCCTTGGTGTGTTTGCCACTGACCAAGGTGATAGCTGAGCCTCTGTGTGTGTGGCCTGAGCCAGAGAGGAGCCTCCCACCCGAGCCCTGGGGAAACCCTCAGAGTGCGGTTCCTGTGGCAGCCAAGTTTGCCAGCCCTGCTCATACCTTCAGGGCTGTGGCATGACAGCCAGCCCTAGTGTGGTGGCATTGTTTAGTGGGAGTCGAATTGCCTTCTTCATCCGCACCCTCTCTGTTTAAGGGAACTTGGCAGCCCCCCAGGAGTCAAAGAACTGGCCCTTGGAGAGACTGTGGCTTCCTGCTGACTCTGCTGAGCTAAGAGCCAAGACCACCTCCTCTCTCTGCCCACCTACCCTCATGGCCAAGGCCCTAGAGCCCCTCTGCCCTCTGCCTCCTGTTGTGAGGTTTCAGATTGCATCAGCCTGGGACACAGCTATCCTCCAGGTTATCTGCCCAGATAAACATTTATTGTTTATAGGGAAGTGTTTCAGCTGCTCTGACTGATCCCAGTGGTAAGAGCTACTAATTTCTTGAGGTTTTAAACCAGTTTGTGGGGCTAACATCCAGGCCCAAACTGCTGGGTTTAGGGGGCTGTCAGGGATGGGCAGCGTATGTCTAAGCACAGACTTAAGGGTTGGTTAATACTCGTCGTAGCCTGAGTCTAGGGAGGTCCCTATCATCAGGGTTCAGGCCTGCAGCATCCAGGGGGTAAAGACATTTTAAAAAAATATTTCCTAAATGGAGTCTCACTACTAGTAAGAGAGAGTCCTGTGTCACAAGTGCTGGGTTGCTTCGTACCAGGAGTTCTGGGGTGACTGTGCTTTCCTGTAGGGGATTCTGCCTCCTTACCATTAAAATGAGCTCTACAGTCATTGTCATTGGTGGGTTCAAATATGCCAGAATTTATGTACGCCAATGAGAGTTGTCCTCTTCAGAGTGGTCACCTTGGGAGGCTGTGACTCCAGGGATGCCACCTGTACCATACATTTCTAGTTTCTCTTTTCTGAGTTGCCTTACAAACCTTAAAAAAGTGTTCTGTAGACATACGCTCCTGGCATTTTCACTGGCAGTCCCCCAGAACCAAAATGCTCTCCCTCCTCATCTCCATCCACCTCCCAGATTCTCTGGTTTCCTTCAAGGCCCTTCCAGAGTAATCCTTTCCCAACCCCTCTTAATTCTAGTACCTTCCCTCTATTGATAATGTACCTTTTCTCATAGAGATGGGGATATGTAGATGTGGATATTGTTTGTCCATATTTGTTAACATGTTGACTCCGTTCAGATGGGAGCGCTTCTGAGGGCGAGGACTGTCTTTTGCTTTTCTTTGTAGTGCCAGCATTTAGCCCAAGGTCAGGCCCATGCTATGTCCTTAATAAATGCTTATTGACTTTTAAGGGGAAAGACCCTTCCTTAAGATTGAACTCTCTCCTGTAACAAATCACCCGCTAATAGTACCTGGCTCCACCATCTGAGTCGTCTGCCCCTCTGCCAGGACAAGGCCCCTGTCTGCTCTCTGGCGTCATCCTTGGTTTCACATATACTCATGTACTCACAGCTCGGCTTGCTTTGAGTAATAATTTTTGTTTATAGTCTTACAGTCGTAGGCTGTACTTTGGTCCTGCTTGCTTCATCTTATGCTAGTTCATACAGTTTTCCCATGTCTCTCAAATTCCTTATATTTGCTCTTTTTTTATTGCATTTTATTTTTAAATATTTTATATTGTATTTTTTATTTTATATTTTTTATTTTATTTATTTTATACTGTATTCTTATTTTATTTTGATATTTTATCTGTATTCTTATTTTTTTTTTATATTTTATACTGTATATTTTATACTGTGATATTTTATACTGTATTCTTACAGATCACATTCACATTGAGGCAGCTAGGGAGTGCAGGGTTGGTCTTGGAGCCAGGAAGACCTATGTTCAAATCTTGCCTAATGAATTTCCTAGTTGTATGACTCTGGGCACATCACCCTTTTATGCCTCAGTTTCCTCATCTGTAAAATGAGGGGATTATAATAACACCCTTCAGACTCAAATGAGATAATATATGAAACACTTTGCAAACTTTAAAGTTATTAATATATGCCATAATGGCTTTTTCCCCCCAGGCATTCCCCATTCTGGAATGGAAACTCTTGTTTTCAATTTTTTGCTATCACAAAGAGTAGCAGTATGAATATTTTGTTACATACTGGGTCCTTTTTTCTGTCTTTGATTTCCTTAGTCTACCCATCTTTGAAATAGCTTCAGCAATGCCCATTTTTCATTCATTGAGGTTGGATCTGATTTTTGAAAACAGCCAAAAGTCAATTGAAGGTGAATATTGATGCTCAATAGCACTGTTTGATCATTTTTTTTTTGATCATTTTTTTAAAGCACGAAAATAAGTTGATTTTCTTGTGTAGTTACGTTCCTTGGGCAGCTTTAAAAGACAGAGTCTGAGACCAGTGTCTTCATCCCTAAGGGACTAAGAAGGAGGACAATATTCATGTGAATGTGTAAGTTCTAGTATGTTTGTTGAAAAAAGTCGGTCCTGTTGCTTTTTTGTTAGTCTTGGTATTGTCCTAAGAAACTGGTGGGTGGCACACCCCCAGCCCAGCTCCGATCTCCAGGACTCCCTTTTCATCTGTGTGGCCTTGGGGCCCTCTTCACTCTGTGCTCAGTAACCTGCCAGGCCTTCCTCAGCTTTGAGCATATGTCAGTGTACATTTTGTGGTGGTATCCATGACTTCTTCATGGGAAGGGAAGTGGAATTGTCCCCTTTTTATGATTGAGTTTATCCACATTATGTAGTTACTCGGGAGCAGTTTTATGTCTGGATTTTGTGGTTGGACCTTGGATGAAGGTCATTAACATTTTCACTTCAGGGTTTGGATAGAACCTGGGGAACACAGGGAGAAACCCAAACTCCCTGGTGCCAAGGCAGTGGACAGTGGCAGGGCATGTTTGTTTCCTTTGTTTTGGGCGATTCCAGCACTGTCTGGCACCTTAGCAAAAAGAGCAGCCATGCTAGAATCTGTGGCAACTTAACCATGTTGGAGCTTCCTAACTCTAGATTTGTTTAAAGGAGCTGAAATCAACTGTACTAATAGGACTTTCAAGTTTCTTGACAAAAGGAGACAGAAAATTATCAAGTCTTTTCTCCAAGTGTTGAATATGAACTTAGGAGAAAGGTCTATAGAACTTGGAGTAGACTCTCCACTGCATTTTTTGACAGGAAAACTCAATAAAGAGTAGGATCATGAAGAACCCAAATTAGCCTAGTAAGACTCTTCTATCCCCCACTAGGCCTCAGGGCCATCCAAACTAATAATGGGGTGAGGGAGGGAATCCCAACTCAGCTCCAGGGCTCAGTCTGCTTTGAAGGGTTTGGCAACCCTGGAAGAGATTTAAATGACAGACAAGACGTATAGAGATTTGTAAATATGTACCCATTGCCAACTAAGCCACAGAGAAGATACTGCATTTGTGGTCCAGGGAAGTTTAAATATTTGTGGTCAAACCTACAATTCAACATAAAACTCTCATCTGTGATGGAAACTTTCCAGAAACTGCATAGAAGGACGCATAAGCTGTGTAAACTCTTACAGGCCTCTCCTTCCACAGCAGCTCTACCAGGTTCAGCCAGAACGGTGTCACTCTGGTCTTCTTTTCTCCCTCACATTGTCCATCTGTAAAGGAGAAGGCTTCCCAGGTCTTTGTTTGTCCCTCCAGAACCCTACCTTGGAAAGAACACAGTTTTGTGTTATGAATCCTCTCTCTGGTCGGAGCACCACCCCTTTGAGACTTACAGAGCTACTCTGGGGAAACTTCCAGAGGAGGAAGCTATTGTATCTCATTCCGCTGGAAGATCCATTAGATAGAAGTTCAGACTTTGAGATCAACCCTGACACATGTTAAATATCTGACTTTCTGTTCTAGCTTGCTAACTAGTTGTGTCCCCAGTTAAGGAGACAGAGACTTGGAGAAAGCAAAAATGCTTTAGAATTCATAAAACAGTTTATGCCACAGCATATGGGTCCACATAGAAGTGGAATTTTCTCTTAATTAACACGATAAAAATACTCTAGTTTAAAGATTACTATATCCCTTTATCTCCTACATCTCTCCTCCCTTTTATGGTTGAACTCCTTCAGAAGACTGTCTACAATATGTGCCTCCACTTCCTCTCCTCTCACTCCTTTTAAATCTTTTCAGTCTAGTCTAGCTTCCAAACTCATCATTAAAATGAAACTATTGTCTCCAAAGTTACTAATGATCTCCTGATTGCCGATTGAATGGTCTTTTCTCCCTCCTCATCCTTCTTGACTTCCCTGCAGCCATTGACACTATATGTATGTTGGATGAGCACCCTTTTTTTGTTACTCTGTTCTCCATAGGTTTTTGTGACACTGCTCTCTCCTGGTTCTCTTCCTACCTATGTGACCGCTGCTTCTCGTTGTCTTTGTTGGACTGCCATCTCCAACCCCCTTGATAATCCTGGGTGTCCCCCAGGGCTCTGTCCTCGGCCCTCTTCTCTTCCCAGCTTAGGGCTCGGGAACCTGCAACCTCAAGGCCACATGTGGCCCTCTAGGTCTTCAAGTGTGGCCGTAAATACTGTATTTTGTTCTTTGAAGTTTGGATTCAGTCAAAAGGGTGCAGGTTCCCCAACCCTTGGATCATATATGTAGACTTGTTCATTTCCATGTTGTTTATTCCTTCACCCAGCAGCCCTCAGGAGAATGGGAGCTCCTTGAAGGCAAAAAGGGTTTTTCTTTCTGTTTTATCTTTTATCACTCAGTTTTGCTTAACTGTTCTGCTTTGTTTGATGGGAGTAAGAGAGAGGGTGCATTGAGACATGACTGATGCTAAAAAAAAAACAAAAACAGAAACACCAGAAAGGACTAATCCAGCTTTAAAAATAAATGTAATCCTTAGAGTCAGGTTGTGAAAGCTTGGCAGTAGCCACATTTGGTGGGTTGTCATCTTGGCACCAAACCCTGTGGGTCTCCCGCAGGGCATGCCATCCTCCTTGGCTTGCTTTTCTGTTCTGTACGGGAATCAAGATCCCATCTAGAACTTTATCAGCCACAGTGAGAACTCCTTCACCGTGGGCAGACGTCCCTGGTGCACACTGGCCTATGCCTTCAAGCACAGTGTATTTGTGCTGCAGAGTGGGCACTGCTTCAGTCAGGCACCAATGTACAAGTGTCTTGGTTACTCTCTTCAAGTATCTCTCTGCCCTGGTGAGTTCAGTGATCCCCAAGGACTGGAAATGTGTTTTTAGAGCAGCTTTCACATCTCTTTTCTCATCCTTTCATGAGGTTGTGCAGAACGCATTATGATCAGACATGCAGTCCTGCCTTGCTCTATTGGTGATAGGAAATGGATCAGACAGGAGGACACCATCAGCTCTGACGCAGTCATGCCAGAATTACCAGCTGCCCCCCTCCCCCCCAGATTGTGCCCTTGAGATGTCATGCATGGTCATTTTCTTTACCTAGACTGGGCACTTGAAGCTTAGCTGCAAAATCCAGCAAGGAATTTTCTTCCTTAGGTTTCTGATGAATAATCAGAAAGTTTCCTTGTTTTCTCTTGTCCATGAGTGTTCTTTCATGTCATCTTCCTGATCCTAAGAAAAGGAAAATTTCTTCTTAAATTTTTGCTTGTTACTTGGTTTCAAGCCTAGCAAGAAAATGGGTTAGCTGGCTATTCAGAGACCTCCTATGCTTCCAGATGTGACATCCCTCATGCTTCTTCAAACAGGGCATGGGTGGCCCCTTCAGGAGCACACAAAGTCAATACTCTGTTAAGAAATGCTCTCCCTTGTAATTGGAAAAAATAAAATACTATTAAATGGGGAGAAAAAAACCCACTGTCGTTTTGGTCATCCCTGCCTTTCCTGACACCAGGCTCACTGCTTTGAGGCGTGGCAGCCACTCTGTTGTCTCATGCCATCTGCCTCCCTTCTCTTTGCTCCCTGCATTGGTTGCTTCCTTTATTTTCTCCGTGTCCGCACCCTCAATTCCATTTCCAAATTGAATGACCTTATAGATGTCTTGTTCTATAGAAGTTAAGACCCACCAACAGAAGAACTGTCTCCAAAACTGCCTGTCTTTCTGAGGCCCCAGAAAACTTTTGTTAGCAGATCCCTCAGAGGCCATAGGCTGAGCAGAAAGTCCTGCTGGTTGGGAGTTAGAATATGTCATGAACGCAGTCATCCTTCAGCAGCTAGCAAATAGCTCTCACTCCAATTTACAAGTCAGAACCTGGAGTCTGTTACCTTCCCACAGAAGACAGAGCACATTGCAGTTGGCATTCATCCCCCTCTCTTTACAGCCTGGAGATCCAACAGAAGATGGCAGTCCCATCTGTGCTCTGGATGTTGGTTCGAATTCTTACCAAACCTCTTTCTGAACTCCTGGAAAGGCCAAGGCCTCAACCCTACCTGACCTGAAGGACAGCATTCCCAGCTGTCAGCACATCCCTGGGAAGGGGGTGAACTTCAGGCCCCTGTTATAAATCCTGCAGATGAGAGAGAGCCCAGAGACTCACTCTTTCTTTCCTGTCAGCAGGGCCATGTAAAGTTTCCTGTCTCCCCCGTCATCAGCCTCAGGACATTGTTGTCTGTGCCTCCCAACCTTGTCCAACAGGTCTGTGAGCGCCTGTCTTTCTCCTTATTCCATTTGGGCCCTATGGGCTCTTTTTCCTTTTCCAATCAGGTAACTACGCAGAGGGGCTAATTGTGCCTTCAGACCTGGGAGTTGTATCTTTGCAACTGGAAAGTAGCAGCAAGTCTGTGCATCTTCCAGCTCATTGATCTGTCTCCCTGCTGTTTACTCCCTCTCAGTCTCTCAGATCATGGTGGAAGGGAAGTAAATCTGGCCCACCTGCTACTAGAGGAATGAGTCCCTTTCCCTTAGTAAACAGAGCTCCTTTGGGGGACTCCCTTCCTCCACCAAAGAGCACTGACCCCACTCTTATTTATTTGAACTCTAATATCTGCCACGTGAAGAGTGCCAGACCAATGAAAGGGGAGTCCACTCTTAGCCAGACAAGGATGGCTGCTAAAAAAGGAGGCATGGGATAATGTCCTCAAATAAGAAAGGACCAAGAAGGGGAGTTCTTTCCTCCAGAAGTATCCTGGTTTCTTGGGGTCCTATCTTACCCTATTTACAGTGCAGCCCTTTCTAGACAGCCATACTGTCTCAAATAAGGGACAAAAAGTGAAGACTGACCAGAGTTTTTGTAGAAGAGGATGCTGCCCAGCTGTTTGCTACTATCTTAAGCCTCTGTAGTGGGTTTTCTTGCATTTTTTAAGAGGTTGTGTTTTCTGGGTATTTTTTGGTAGAGAAATACCAGCCTGGAACAATTCCTTTACTCACCCTTATGGATTTTTTTTTGTGCTAGTGAGCCAGCTGCCTTAAGAAAGAATAGTAGTGCCCTCTTTGTAAAATGAGGGGGGGTGATAAAGGCAGGATTTGGGATTAGAGGACCTGGGTTTGAATTCTCCTTCTACTACTTATCCACCTAGAGAATTCTGAGCAAGTCTTTTACCTCCATGGGCCCCATCTGAGGGGGTCTCTTTGCTAACACAGAAGGTGCTGCTGTTAACATTTTGTGGGAGCAAAGGCCTGGGAACGAGGTGAATGCCCAGTGATTAGGGAATGGTTAAACACATCATTATATTTGAATTGCCACCACGAGAGAAGTGTGAACAGTTCACAGAGTAAAGTGAGCAAGATCAGAACAGCATACAAGTAACAAACAAACAAAACCAGAACTAAATACTGTATAATTATAATAACCAAACTCTCCCCAGAGAAAGGGCATGAAAACGCACCTCTCACCATTTCAGATCCGAGCTCAGTGTAGAATATTACCTGGACCGTCAGACACAGACAGGGTTAGTTTTGCTGAACTATTTCACCTTTTCAATCTTCATTAAAAGAGAAGGTTCGCTAGGTGTGGGAGGAATGTTATTTTGAAATGAAGATAGTGAAATCAATAAAAATGAGAACCATTTTAAAATGAAGGGGTTGGAGGTACCTTTCACCTCTAAATATTGGATCCCATGATGTTATAGGGTTATTCCAAGAAAAACTCTGTAAACCTTAGAGTACCCTATAAATGTCCATTACTCTTCTTATCAGCATCCAGAGTGGGAATAGTCAGGGATCAGAAGCCAAAGTGGGCACTACTGGTCTGAAAGAGCTAAAGATGGAAGACTTTTGGACAACAGTGACAAGATACTGTGTACACACTTTTGACTGCTGAGGTCATAAATTCTTGTAGTCTTAGATGATTGCCTTAGATGACAGGAACCACAAAATAAGTAGGGAAGGACAACGTCTGGGTAATGTAGCCCAGGTGGGCTGCATCTTAAGGAGAGGCTGACTTCCCTTGGACCTCCTCAGAACAGGAAATCCAGAGAGACAACACACACCAACATTCACAACATGTAACCTGAAGTGAATGAAAAAGGAGACAGTGTTTTTTGGATATAGCTAGTATATGCCAGTATGTTTGACTATATGTGTGTGCACGTGTGTGCGCGCGCGCACGTGCATGCACTTGAAGTATAACTAGCAGATTGGCCTCATTGGTACCCCTTTGCCGCTTCAAACTACCTGGGCTACATTGCCCAGAAGTCGTCCTCCCCTACTTATTTTGTGGTTCCTGTTGCCTAAGGCAATTAGCCAGAAATAAGATTACAAGAATTTATGACTTCAGCAGGCAAAAAGGTGTACACAGTATCTTGTCACTGTTGTCCAAAAGTCTTCATCTCCAGCTCTTCCAGATCTGTAATGCCCACTTTGGCTTCTGATCCCTGGGACCCAAGTGATAGGCATGGCTTATAACCATGCATTGGCCTGGAGGCAGGATAGAGATGGGCTGGAATTGATGACCTGGCAACAAAAAAGAAACAAATCTATCCTAGCAACAAGGTAGGAACCAGAGCCAGCAACTCTGCTCTTCAATCCCTTCTATTTGCTGGAAACAAGCTGGGCAGGGAAGCCGACAAGATTCTTCAGAACACTAAACAGGTGATTAAAACATCAGGACGAGTCTTTCCAAGCCGCTCGGAAAGCCAAAAACTCAGTTTGGACACCATCAAAAATTTTCCTCTCTGGAGCTGTATAACCTGGTCCACTGCTTCTGTCTCCTGCTTCTGTGGCCAGATGGGGAGCTCTGTGCTAATGATTCCATAAAACCCTCCAAGTTATCCTGAGTGTATTATCATGTGAAGAGAACCTATACTGTATTTTTCCATCAGGGATTGTCTCCCAGCCCCTCACTAGATCAAATGCTAAATCTTCAACCAACAAAAAATGACAGGGCTGACTAACTCCTGGCCCTGTTTCTTCTGGAGGGACTTGCTCCAGCATCTAGCCAAGTGTCGATGCTTTGTTCCCTCTCTTGCTTCCAAAATGGCTGCCCAGAGTCTGTTATGAAACACAGATCTGATCAGCAGTTGGTCAGTAATGGTGAGGTACTTAGAAGGCCCAGAAAGTATGACCAGCCAGGGCTAGCAGCTTTCCCCAGTAATATTGGCTGATCTTGTAGGTAAAGCTTTATGAGTGAATGAGTCAAAGTTGAAAGCACCCCTTTCCCAGGCTCAAAACTTTCAGAAAGACAAAACAGTATGTACTCTAGTTGGTATTTTACAAGGGGACATCTTTTTGTTAACGTTGAGTCATTGGTGATAGAAGTCATGATTTTAGGGATCTTAAGTCCTTCATGATTCAGCATAACATGGCCACCTTGAGCCCAGGACATTTGTGCCCTGTGGAGACACAGTTTTGCTTTCTCTCCTCCTGGATAGTTTTTCTCATCTTTGATCCTATGTATCTTTGATGCTTTGAAGTACACGGTCTTCTTCCCTTTTCCACCAGCAGTTCATGGGAAGTACTTAGGTATTCCCTCTGGGTAACTGCCCAGAGAAAGTTTTTTCTGAGGAGAGTTTCAGGTGTGTCCAGAGATAGGCTCGTAAGCCACAAATATGGTGGTTAGCCAAAGGAGAGCACCCACTGTTACCTGGACTGAAGTGCTGGGCATTTGGGGCAGAGCAGAGCAGAATGCAAAGCTGAGAGCAACAACCTTCAAAAAGAGTGGTAGATACTTTTCTTTCAAAAAAAACCCAAAACTTTCTATTGATACCTTTTGTTTTTATATCACCTAAATTTCCCAACGCATTCCCCCTCCCTTCCTCTCCAAGAAAGCCATGAGCTGTCCCCTCATAACAAAGAACTTAGAAGAGGATCAAGATGTTTAAGAAGACCCCGTTCAGTATTGTGATGTAATGTTCCACAGCAGTAGTCCCCATCTCTTTAAAGCGTGCTTCTCTCGCTGCTCTGGGCTAAAGCCGCGGCATTATCTCAGAGCATCCCGTTTCAGGTGTTTTGTTACTGTTGCTTTTCTGTTTACAATGCTGTTGTTATTTTGTGTATTGTTTTCTGGATTCTGCTTACTTTACGTCGTATCAGTTCATAGACACCATCCCATGCTTTTTTATATTGATCATACTCGTTACTTCTTACAGGAAAGACATATTCCGTCACACTCGTGGTACCGCAGTTGGTTCAGCTGCTCCCCAGGTGATAGGTGTCTGCTTTGTTTCTATTTCTTTGCTCCCCTAAAAAGCACCTCTATAAATGTTCTGATATACATGTTTAATCACTGACCTGTTTGGGACGTAGGGCACCTGTTTTGCTTCTCTTCATTTTGTTATGGTCATGACCTTTAACATCGAGGCCCTGTAACTAAATACTTTTTATGGCCAGCCAGCCACATTTTTAAAGCGCTCGCTGTATACAGTGCCTGATAGTGGATGATGTGAAGACATAGCAAAAGTAATTCTAAAAATATGGTTCCTGCCCTTGAGAAGGTGGAGGCCACCAAAGTAAATACTCATTAAAGCGCTGTTTTTAAGTACAAATGAATAAACAAATGCAAATTAGTTATCAAAAATTAATCAAGAATAATAAAAGTACAAAGAAAAATTTAACACTATCATGTACACACACATACATTTATCCATGCATATGTATGTGGGGGTGTGGTGGAGTGTGTACAAATATACACATGTACACCCATATACATAGTGTGCCATTACATGCAGTCTCACATCCATCATTCCCTACCTTTGCCAAGCAGTAGCGGGGCCACATCCGTTTATTGTTATTATTGCTATTATTTTGTCACGGTTGTGATGACTGTGTGTATTATTGGCCTGCTCTCCCTCAGCCCTCCTTTTTCTAAAGTGCATCACACTTGTCATATCCATCACACTCCCATACTGCAGGTTTGTTGAACCCTTCCCCAATGAGTTTGTGGAAACTATGTTTCCTGTTCACTGCTACAACACTTGGGAGCTGCTGGGCTGGTTTTGTTTCCGACTTCCTTTAGTAGAATCTCCATCCTAAGGAGTACAGGCTTCTCAGTCACTTTCTTTGCATAATTCCAAATCCTTTCATTAACATTCAGCAAATATTTATCAAGTGCCTACTCTGTACTGAGCACTGTTAATAGATTTGAGTGAGAGCAATTTTAGATAAGACCCAATCCATGGCCCTGGAACCACCTACATCATCTTGTCTTTGATCCATTTGTATAACAATATAGGCCATGTGAGTTCAGAGCAGGTTACTAGAGAGCCAGCAACATCACTAAAAATGAAAGGAAGGTGCAAAATAATTAAAGCAGGTCAAGATTAAATAAGGAAGGCCTCCTGTAAGAGACAGTTCTTGGCCAAGATTTATTTGATTTTTAAAATTTTATTTTTTTCAATTAATGAAAAACCACCTTCTCTCCCTCCTGCAACAGACTGCTAGGAGTGGTAGTATGTGCTTGAAGTTCCTATTAACCTCACTAAGTCTGACACCCACTGTGGGGAACATGGTCTGACACCGGACCCTGCTTGAGCTTTGGACCAGAAACATGGTGATTGTTACAGGGAAAGAAGTACATGCCTTCTAGATGTCTGCCATGTCAGGCTGTTCAAAAGAGGTAGCCCAGCCCAGGTGAGCCAGCACAAACAAAAACTCTAGTAAAACAAATTGCTGCTTTGACCACGTCCAGAAAAATCAGTTTCCACCTCCCAAGTCCACCACTTTGAGCAAGGTTTAAAGGAGTTGGTGAACATAGAGCAATTGATCAGGAGAGTCCCTCTCAAGTAAGGGGGTCATCTCCTCTTTGGTTGACCCCCTCTGCTAGCAAGCAGTCATGATGAAGGGGCCCAGGGATATACTGACACCTGCTCAGAATAAGGTTTATTATTAGCATTAGAAAGGAACCCAGTTATATTGAAATAGTTATTGGGGAAAAAACCAATATTGTTACATTCGCTGACTGAAAGTTAAGACCCCTCCTCTAGGTGGCCCAGAAGTAGAAATGAGCAAGTATGCATCAATGACGCTGTGTGCCTGTGCGGCTGCCACATTTGCTGGAGAGGAGCAGGGAACGAGGGTCTCCTCTAAGGAGCGGTGGTGGATAGAGTTTACCCACTAGCCAGTGGACAACTGTGTTTGCTCCGAGCAGTACAGTGATTTGGTCCAGACGGTATTTATGGACAAGGTCCTTGCTTTAGTTTGTCTGTGCAATGGGAACAAGGCCGTTCTCTGATGTGGCCCTCCCCAGTACCATGCCCCTCGAGTCTGGTATGGGGCTCTACAGAAGGCATAGCTTACCTATCCATAACTCCTGGAGGTTTTCGAGTCTGCTGTGGAGGTAAGTGTCTTGGGATCTGCTGAGGAACCCCTAGAAAAACTGCCCTTGTTGAACTCTCTCCCCATGTCCTCCATCCCTGGGATTCTCTCTATGTTTATGGTCCACAATACAAATAGGAATGTGCCAGGGAGAAAGGTCTCACACCAAATGACCACAACTAGGACAGTATTCATTTAAAAAAAAAACCTGGACCATAAGCTTAGGATCTCTGGAGGACAGAGGGCATCATGACTTGAAATGATTAGAGCCTCTGAGATTCTGTGCTCCACTCCTGGCACCTGCTAGCAGGATGGTAGTAAACAGTGAGCCTCTGTGTGGGAGTCTGCAGATTAAGGCAGACTTAGGGTGTTTATCCCCAGGGGCTGAGCTTGTAGCCTCCCCTGCTGGTTTAGTTAGTGAGAAACCTTGCTTCTGTGTCCCAGGTTTCAGACCAGCTCAGTCAAGCTAAACCTGAATGTTTTGTGAGGGCAGTGCCAGCTGGGTGCCCCTCCCAGGGCTTCAGAGCACAGCTTTCCTGCCAGTGTGGGTAGCAACATTTACAGCTCTGTAGGGGCAGCATTATTGGCCTATAGCCCAAGCTGTGTGCAGCCTATCGTCGACAGTATGCCAGCTGCTGGGAGGGCACCTTAGTGACGGAGCCTGAGAGAGCTCACAGCTTTCCAAGAGACCTGCTTTCCATTTGTGGGCAAATGAGGGGAGCCAAGCTAAAACCCACAACCACTGCCCTGGGAGGCACCAGTCTCCTGTCTGGCTTTATTTAGAATTTTCAAGACCAGAAATTTCAGGTGGGTGGAAAATTCAGTGTTAGAGATTTGCTCATCCTTGGTGACAATATATTACAGATTCTTTTTTGAGGATACATTTGGCACAGTTTCCCCATTTTTAAGGAACCAGAGAGGTGGTGATATTGAGGCAAAGGATTTCATTTCTGTCTCGATTTTCAATAGCAACTCCATTGTGCAGGTAATGTCCTACAAAACTTGCCTGAAACACTCCAGGATGTGTATCCGTCACTTTGCAGGAGGAGAATTAATGGAGCTCAGAATGGTTATCTTTTTCGAGACCAAGACTTGGGGAGAGCTGGCAAAGGGCCTTGAACTCACTGTCTGTGATGCCTGCTTAGCAGTATGCCTTGAGCATCAGAGGCTGAAATGAATGCTTCAGCAGCTGTGGCAGCCAGATGAGCAACTCAGTGCCTCCTCTCCCCCACAGCCCTAGGCTCTAAGCCAATGCCATGCCTTCCTACCTCTCTGGCTGGCCATGCAACAGTAGTTGGAGGAGCTCTGGAGCTGAGGGCTGTGAGGGAGGCAGGACCATGGCCTCTCTGGCACCCCAGCCCCACTCCACGTTACCGCCTGAGCCCTGACTGGAATGCATTCCCTCTCATTTGCTTTGAATCCAGTCTTAACTGTGGATTCTTTCCTGGTAACCAAATGCAGGTGCCTTTTGTAAGTAATCTCCTGTGAGTCTCCATTGAAATTGAACCTTGGCCCACCCAACTCTCTCCCTTTTCTCCTGCCTTCTTGGTGGAAAGGAGACAGATGAAAGAGTTTATGATGGAGGAAAAGAGCATGCAATGGCAGCTCCAAAAACGCATCCCAGGAGTGGGGGCTTGAGTCCCATACTGATTTCCCCAGAGAAGAACACATCCGTTGAGCCTGAGAGCATACAGACGCCTGACTGCTCCATGCACGATTTAAAGTTAAGATTTCTCTGCCCCGATTGGCTATTCCAGGCTAGAGCAACTGCCACATATCTTGGAGTGTTGAGTGTGGTAGCTGGGAGTGGCTGATCCTTTAGGGGAATAGGATTGGCCTAGGACAGCCTGTGCTCAGCTGCTGATCACAGTCAAGGGATCGCTGAAACAGGGTGCGTCTCCCTAAGCTTGCCTGGTGGACGCTGGCCCTGGAAATGTTGAGGGTGCGTCCCTGGTGCTGGGAACGTCCCCTTTTATTCACTTTGCTCTTCTTGTTCTGTCTGGTCTGTTTTTGGTACTTAGCTCTCCTCCCAGCTCCCCCCCAGGCTTAGTTCTACCCAAGTTTTGTTCTGTTTCAGATCAGACCCAAGGATGCCCCTTTGGCAGGTTCCATCTCCCACCTTTAGCCAGGGCTTCCACCAGCGCAGTGACCTCACATTGCTTCTGCCCCCAGCTGTCTGCTCCTTGTTGGGAAGCCTCTTCCCCTGGAATGCGGATCCACACAGAGGAGTAACCCATTTCCTTCATCCTCCCAACCCCAGAGGATTCCCTGACTTTTGGAGTCTAACATTTCATTGGCAGCCTCTTGTTCCAGCCGACCCACCCATGACCAGCACAGGGCGGCGCCTTCTGCTCTCATCTGCAAAGTGTGAGCCTTAGAAATGCATGGCTCCTAGTGTAAGAAAACACATTAAGCTGAACCAGTGCTGTGGGCTTGGCTGGTTAAAGATGATAATTAACCCATTGCTAATTGGTGCTTTAGAAGCCAGGCCAGGCGGCCCATGTTTTACCAGCCTTGGCTTGGGGGCTGTCAGCTGGTCTGAGGCTGCTTAAGAGCTACAACAAGACTTCACTTTCCTCTTATTTGCTCTGAGGATATTCTGTAAAATTAACAAGCAGTAAATTTTGATTGAAGGTTTCAACAAATGTGAGAATAATTGGCTCTACTTAGAACAAGAAACAAGAATGGCGACCTGTAAACTCTGCTGTTTGTGGGGGAAAATCACTGCGACTTTCCCCTTAGCCAGAGGAGCAAAATCAAGGTTGACCCTTTCAGTGCTGACCGAAAGGACCTGCTTAAATGTGGGACCCCCTGCAGTTCCAGTGCCCGCTGGGGCTTCCTTTCCCTCTCTGGCTCTGTCACTTCCACAAGAACAGGTTGTGGAGCAGAGCAGCGTGGCACAAAACTGGAATTGTTGCCTAGTTACCAGAGAGGTCAGCCAGCTCAGCGGAAAGGGGCCACTTCATGGAAGGGCCAAGCCCCAGGGCTTCTGGGATAGGAGGTTTTGATGCCGTGGACTCTCTCCCAGGCATGGAAGGCACTGGCAGCGTGGACCTCCCCTCTGTCCCTAATGGAGCCTGTGGTGTTACTTGAGAGAAGGAGCATTTATGTAGTGCCCCCTGTGTGCAGGCCCTGTGCTCAGCACTCTCTACACATAATTGTCTCATTTGATCTTCCCAACAGCCCTAGAGGGTAGTTCTGCTATTATCCTCATTTTGCAGTTGAGGAAACTGAGGCAAGCAGAGGTTATGTAACTTGCTTAGGATTCCCCAGCTAGTATCTGAGGCTGGATTTGAACTGGGGTCTTCCTGACTGCAAGTCCAGTTCTCTCTACTGTTTCACCAGTTGCCTCTGCACCGCCTGAGTACTGCTAAGTACACAAGTACCTGTGGATAGCCACTGATTTCCAAGGACAGTGTTTATTCCTCCTTTCACATCCTTCTCAAAAACTGAGTAAACTGACCTGCCTGCTCTCCTCTTTCCTCTAGCTTGGCCTCAGGTCTGTTCCCTTTGGTTCATCCATGCCTCTCTGCATTCCAGCCCTTGATTCTTCCTTTGGGAAGACTTCACATCACTGATCCCTCGGAGGAAAGCAGCCTGGCTGGGGGCGGGCCATTGTCTCGCCTCACCACATCTCACTTTCAGTTTTTCTTTCTGATTGGCTGCTTGCGTGTGTGCCTGGTCTGGCTGATAAAGAGAGTCCCACAGACCAAAGTTTCACTTCCTCTGATGGCCTGAACTTGCTGCCCCAGGCGTTGTCTGCAGGGAAATGGGAATTCTCTTTCTCTGAACTCCTCTGTGTTGTACTGCCTCGGCCCCCACCCCCGCTATTCCTCTCAGCAAAGACTAGAAGATCCGCTTTGGGTGGGAGCAGGATCTTCAGGAGGGGGCACTGTTGGTACCCTCTCTGTTCCAGAGCCCTGACGCAGAGAGGAGGGGCAGCCACGTAGCAACTTTTCTGTTGTTGAGTCGTGCTGGACACCCAGCAGGCCGGCTCCTCAGTTCACCAACAGCCGCCCTTCTGCAGAGCCCTCACTGGGCCTGAGCATCCCAGGGGGAGCACTGAAAAGCTCATGGAAGTTTATCCCAAGGTATCCCTAGCAGACCCTTCAGAACATCTGCTTGGCCTCTATGATCCCTGCGCTTCATCTGACAGATGAGAATTCTCTCATGTCTTCCCCACGCCCCATTCCCCACAGGAGCCGATGCAGTCTGTCCTGTTGGGCAGAGTCCCCTCACGCTCACCTATAGTGAGCAACCTCCAGCTCCATTCCTCTGCCCGGGTGTGTGTGTGCGTGCGTGTGTGTGCGTGTGTGTGTGTGTACTGAGTGTGTCTGTGTGTGTGTACTGAGTGTGTACTGTGTCTGTGTGCATGTGCGTGTGTGTGTGTACTGAGTGTGTGTACTGAGTGTGTCTGTGTGTGTGTACTGAGTGTGTGTACTGTGTGTGTACTGAGTGTGTCTGTGTGTGTGTACTGAGTGTGTGTACTGAGTGTCTGTGTGTGTGTGTACTGAGTCAGGTTTGCCACCTAACCCAGGGCTGGATAGCCAAGTGTTTCATTGATTGAATCCATGAAACAACTGCTCACCTACATGCACGTAGTGGGACCTTGCCCTGCCTGGCCTTTTCTAAGGTAGTGCCCCTCCTTATACAGAAATCTATTTTACAGCAAATGGAACCCTCCAGGACACAGAACCAAACCCCAAAGTAAATGAAGATAACTCCATGGTGGCAGAAATAGCTGGCACAAAATTCATGTACTTTGTGGGAAAAGCACCCTAGCAACATGACTTGAAGGGTAGGTTTGGAGTCAGGAATATCTGTGGCTCTATCCTGCCTGATACTAGTTGTACAACTGTGAGGCACTGATAACTTCCTCTCTGGCACCTCAGTTTACCCAACTGTAAAATGGGTCTAACACCCAAGATCCCCTCCTCAGAGGGGTGCTGTAAAGTTGCAGTGAGATCATTTATATGCCATTATATATATCATTTCTCCAGCTATACAGTGCCCCACAAGTGCCCCTTTGGGTCAGTAAGGACCATATGGATTTTCCCTTTAGATTCCTGCACACAGGAAGCACTGTCTCAGCCCTGCCAGCCTTTGTCCCTCCCCTAGCTACAAAAGCCTCTGCTCAGGCTGTGAGCCCAGACCCAGGAGTCCCTGCCTCGTAGGTTCCATGTCCTGGAGCTGGAGCTGCCTGCGCCTTCGCTGTGCATACCAGTTGCAGATCTCTCTGTTTTTCATTGATAGAGGATGGAAAAATGTGCTCATGAACAGAGTGATTGTGGGGATTATGTCATAGGCTTCATCTGGACTCCTTCCTCCCCAGCAGGCAGGCTGACTTTAACCCCTCCTCTGCCAGGAAGTCTTTCCTGTCCTAATGGGGAATCTCCAGGAATTTGCTTTTTTGTGCATGTGCTCTGAAGGGCATCCTCACTGTCCTGCTGGTGAAACTGTTCTCTCTGAGACCGCTGTGGTTTTACTCATTGATGACCTGTCCCCAGACATCCCAGCATCCATGGACTCCCTTAGGATGAGGAGCTCAAGTTCCTGCTCCTGCTGGGCCTTGTCCAGGTAGCCTGATTCTCAAGGCAAGTTAGGTCATCTGCCAGCAAAGGGATTATTCCATAAATGCTGTAAGACTGGCAAAGTGCTTCCTGAGCAGCAGCCCTGGAAGATAGGAAATGCAAGAAGTACTCCCAGGTCGGGGGGAGAACCATTTTATAGATGAGGAAACCAAGGTTTAAGAAAATTGTGACCTGTTCATGGTCACATAACTCCTGAGTATTCCAGCTAAGGGTCAAACCTAGGTCTCCTCTGACTCCTCACTCTCCCTTCTGACCCTTTCTCAGTGCTTCCAGGCTGGATGAGAGAGGAGGATAGGGGCACCTTTCTTTGGTGAGAAAACTCCCTTGTTAAATACAGACCAGTTTCACAGAATTGCCGGGGGTCAGAATCACAACCAGTATGGATTGTGGCCACACTAGAACCCCGGTTTTCCTCTCTGTCCACAAGCATCCTTGGCTGTTGTCTGGGCCAGGCAGACAGCTGCTCTCCTCCCTCCCCCGCAACTGGGCATGGCCCTTTCTTCCTGGAGCCCCTCACAAATCAGATCCTCTACAGTTCGATGGAAACTGGGAGACCCCCTGGAGGAGAGAAGACTTGCTCCCATTGATGTTGGCCTACTGGCATCATGACATCAGAGAAGGGAACTTCCCTCCCCAGCCCGGCTCTAAGGCTGATGCCCACCTGCAGGTGTGGACCCCCAGGAGCTCTGTAGAGTAGAGCCAGGTGTCCCTGACGAGGACCCCTGTGGCCCCTGCCTGCCGAGGCTGCCCTTGATGACCCATTACATAATCCTTCTCCTCCTCCTCGCAGGAGCAAGGGCAGAAGGTCAGAGGTCATGATGGGGTCAGGCAGCTGACACACACTGTAACGACAAGGTGGTTAAAATTAGACCACAGAGAGGAAACTGGCAATCTTGGGGAAACGCAGAAGCTTCCTCTGCGAGTGAGCGGCCGGGGGTGCAGGGAGGCCACCGTGCGTGCCGCTGCCAGGCGATTACTCATTTCAGCTCTGGGCTTGAGGGCTCAGAGCCTCTGCTTCTGTATTTCTGGCCTCCTCGTCACACGCCTGGTCACACGCCTGGGTACATGCGGCAGGACCCACCTCGCCTGGCCCTGATCTGCAGCACGGTGGGCCCTAAGGGCTCGCCCAAGGGCTGGGACCTTCGAGGGAGGAAGGTGGACCGGAGAGGTTGAGGGGGAGTAACCCAGGCCCGTGTTGACAGGCACAGCTTCCAGGTCTTCTTCATTCAGAAGAAATCCATCCACTGTCAATCACAGGAATTTGTGAGGCTCCTACTGTGTGCCAAACCACGGTCACATGATTCAGCATCAGAAACTAATGTGCTTTATCAGTAGAAATGATATGAAAGAAAAAGCTGCCGGACCACAGCATTTTTCTGGGCACCTATCTGTCTGACATGGAACTGTCACCTTCCTTGTCTCCTTTCTTCCCTTGAGCTCCTGGGGGCACAAACTGCCTTTTCTGTTCATATCGCCAGCTCTGCACACAGTAAGTGCTTAATAAGGGCTTGCATCATCCTTGCCTTCATTCTTGTGCCAGGTAGTTCTGGCAGGTCCTGTGAATACAGAGACAAGAACAGCCAAGCCCTGTGCTCAGAATAGCTCCCCTTCCTTCCGTAAGAACAACAAAGACACTAAGTACACCTCCCTCTGCTAAAATGTGATGTGATTGGCTACTTTTTAAATGCGGGTATTTTACTTCATTTATGCCTCATTCCATGTTGTATGAGTTGGATTATAAGCTCCTCAAGAGCACAGGTCATTTCTGCATGATTTATCCCAATTCTGACACTGCTGTCTCCTGGTTCTCCTCCTGCCTGTCTCACCACTGCCCCCTAGGCATCCCCCAGGGCTCTGTCCTGGGCCTTCTTCTCTTCTCCATCTAGATTCTTGTGACTTGGTGAGCTCATCAGCTCCCATGGTTCCAGGGGAGCATCTCTCTGTAGATGGCTCAGATCTCTTTGTCCAGCCCTACCCTCTCTCCCAACCTCCCACTGCCTTGTAAACACCTCAGACTGAAGGTTTTGTAGACATCTTCAGTGCAACATGTCCTTCCCTCTTCCTCACTTCCCCATTGTTATTAAGAGTACCAGAATCCTCCCAGTCGCCTAGGTTCCCAACCTGACTGTTCGTCTTAAGTCCCATATTCAATCACTGGTTAAGTACTATCATTTCTACCATTGTAACATCTCTCATAGAAGCGTCCTTCTCTCCTCTGACACTGTAGCCACCTTAGGGCAGGCCCTCATCACCTGAAGTCTCTTCCCAGTCCAGTCCTTCCTTTGCTCAGCTGTCAAACTGATCTTCCTAAAGCCCAGGTGTGACTGATGCATCACACACACACAGACACACACAGACACACTCGCACACACCTTCATCCCTTGTCCCCTTTCTACCTTTCTGATCAGTTTTTTTCTCCCTCACTCCCCTCCACGTACTCTGTGACCCAATCCCACTGTCCTCCTTGGTGTTCCTCAGACACCACACCCCATCTTCCTACTTGGAGCATTTTCTCTGGCTGCCCTTCATGCCTCATCTCCACCTTCCAGCTTCCCTGTCCTTCTTCACTTCTCAGCCAAAACCCCACCTTCTACAAGAAGCTTTCCCAGTCAGTCCTCCTTAATCTTCCCTCTGAGATGACCCCCAGCCTATCCTGGGCACATCTTCTTCATATGTAGTTGTCTGCATGTTGACTCCCCCATGACACTGGGAGCTCCTTGAGAGCAGGGGGCTTTCTTCTTTCTTTTTCCATTCCTCCCTCCCTCTCTCTTCTTTCTCTTTCTTTCCTCATTTCTTCCATCCTTCCTTCCTCTCTTCCTTTTTTCCTCCCTCTTTTCCCATCTCTTCCTCTTTTTCTTCCTTCTTTCCTTCCTCCTTTTCCCCTCTCTTCCTCTTCTCTTTCTTTCCTTCTTCCTTTTATTTCTTTCTTTCTTCCTCTTCTTTGTATACTCAGCATTTAGCACAGTGCCTCACACGTAGCAGGCTCTTAATAAATACTTGTTGACCGGCTGACTGATAGGATGTCCAGCACGGTCCCTCTCCAAATGAGCCAGATGTCTGTTTTTTGGAGCTGAATATCCAACACAGTGAAGCAGGAGAAAGCTAATCCTCACCCAGCACTGGTTGTGTGACCTTGTGTTAAATGTTTGAGATGGTCATGTCAGGTTTGTGGGCATTCAGAAAAGGGAGGGAGAGATGGGGAGGGAGTTCAGGAAATGACTATTCCAGGGGGAATGGCGCATTTCCCCTCCCCATTGATGAGTGTAGGATTCCATGTGTGACAGCAAGAAGATGAGGTCGCCAAAGGCCAGAGAAGAGATATATGTGCCCCCCTCCCCCGAAAAAAGATGAGTTTGGAAGTTAAGGTGTGTTTGTATGTGTTTATGTGTAGGCATAATGGGGAAGGATTCCAGATTCTGCCTATGGAAATTCCATCTGAAAGTCTCATAAATGTGATGATTACTGGAGATATTGAATTTCATTTAAACTAAATCAGCCCCAGCTTCCCTGAAGGACTCGGTTGTGTTCAGATCTAGTCACGTGGGAGAGGGGTAGTGTGAGCTCCTGAGAAGCTGGGTCAGTCACCCCAGGGTCTGCCTACCTGAGCTCGTCCAGAGGAGTTCACTGTGATTTGCAGCCAAGAGGGGGAAAGTAAAGGTCATTGGGGAGGAAAGGGAGGCAAGAAGAGGTCCTCCATTGAGACTGATGATGTCATTGCCCTCCCCTATAACAAGGGGTTAGGGCTGCTTGGGTTCCTATTCATGCCTTCTTCCCCCCGCCCCTACATATGGTTTCCCAACATACTCCCTTTTCCTCAGATGTGATTTTAAAAAGTTAGAAGACTCAAGGAAACAGTAAAGATGATTTGCCCAAGGCCTCCTCACTGAAGAGGAAGATTGGCCATTTCTCAGAGTGTGAGGACTCTCCCGGGCCTTGTCCCCAGGGCACATGCACCCAACAGCCTCCCTAACTCAGTCACTTTGACATGTTTCTCATGAGTTCCTTGGCCAACAACCAGCCCCTCCCCATCTTCTCTTTCAGCAAATGCTTTTTTCTTTCTCTCCCCTTCACTGTAGGTTATTGCAGCCGACTGCAAGAGGGTCACAGTGCTGAAGTATTTCCTGGAAGCCCTTTGTGGACAAGAAGAGCCTCTGCTGGCATTCAAGGGTGGAAAATATGTGTCAGTGGCGCCCGTCCCAGACACCATGGGAAAGGAAATGGGAAGCCAAGAGGGAAAACAACTGGAAGATCAGGTACTGTGCAGGAAGCGTGGGCCATGGCCAAGGGAAGAGCTCCCTGGGGACCAGCCTCTGCCCCAGGCCTCAGCTCCCTCTCTGAGCTATGGGTGACTCTCCCACAGCCAACTTCTCATGAGTGTACTCTGCTGGTGCGCCTGCCGGGCCCTCTTGCTCGATGCCTTGGTCTCTCCAAGAGTGCCAGATGCTGCTTTTTAATACTGTATTGAAAGGGAAAAGGGGAAAAGGTTTAATAATGCACAGCTCTGCAGGCTTAGGGAAGGGACTACGGTGAGAGGGTGTCAGGGTTCAGGGTGAGGATCAAGTTTATAGGCATGGAGCTCAAGGCTACACACTCCTGAACTCCAGCTCATGGACAGGAAGAGCTCACACTGCTGGCCCCCTCCTTCCCCTTCCCCCACCTCATCTGCCCTCCCTCCCTCCCTGAACATCCTGATGTGATTAAGGAATTCTCCTCTTGTTTGTTTGCCCTTGGTTGTTCCTGTAGCCCTTATTTCACTCCAGGTCCTCAGAGACAGAGATAGAAAGAGACAGAGTGAGATGGAGTGAGACAGACAGACACTGTATGTCTGTGTACATGCGAAACATTCCTGCTGGGAGATGCCTTGCCCTGGGCATGGGCATGTGCGTGTGAGATCATGTTTGCCCATACACATGTAAAGTGACATTGCCTACCATGTACATACGTAGTGGGGGTCAGTGTAAGGATATGAATCCTGCTGCCAGGCTTCTTACTTGTGGGTGTGGTAGCATCACTGCCCACTGTGTGCCTGGAGGGGTCTGCATTCAGAGGACTTTTGGCCTTCTTGCCTGCATGTTGAGTCTCATTCTCTAAAATTAAAGACATGAGGATGCTTGTGAGGAAAGAGGTGGATGATTTTGGGGAGCCAGAGCCAGACGCCCTCCAGCCAGCAGCTGTTTGGCCTGTGATAGTGGCCAGGGTCTGTAGGGCAGGGAACATGAAGGGAGTGAAACCCGTGTCAACTGGGAATTGTGAGCCAGGGCCATTTGTGACAAAGGAGCAAGGGAGAATAGCCAAGACCCTTGGACCCAGGGTTCCTTGTTGGGGTCGAGGCACATCTCACAAATGGCTGTGGGTCTGCAGGGAGCACTTCCCCGGATCACATCCTTTGCTTCCATACGAGCAGGCAGTTGAGAGCACTGACCTGGCAGTCAGAGGCCTGATTCAATCCTTTGTACCCTTATCACTTGGGTCTCTCTGCTCCTCACTTCAGGACCTCCCAGAGCCCCTTCTCGCTCCAGATCTGGGGTCTCTTGCCCATTTTTAGAGATGAAGAAACTGAGACTCCAGGAACTGAGGTTACCAGTAAGCACTATGGCTTCTAATTCTTTTCAGTGAGTGGCCTCCCCTCTTCTGAGGTGGCACACTCTTGTCACCGCACCATGCCCTACAGTCTCCCCATCTCAAGCAAAGGTCATAACCCACATGAGGCTGCCTACTTCTTCCCTTTCCCACGAGCCTCCTGGCTTCCCTTCTGTGAATGGCTCCTGGGAAACCCTTCCTAGTCAAGCCTGTGTCATTTCATAACCTAGCACTTCCTCATCTGCTAGGAGAGCTGAGCAAGTGAGGCTCAGTAACTAACTCTAACCTGGTCTTGGTGATTGCAGAACATGTAGGCACTGGTCTCCCAAGTGTTCGTGAGCTCTGCAAGGAGGGAACGGTTTTCACATGAAGTCTTCCTTTTTCCTGTGCTCAACCTGAGCCTGTGTGAGGAACGAAGGGTAGGGAAAGGAACCCCAGGACAGGATAACAAGAATCATTGGCAGATTAGATCTAGGTTTGTGTATGACACTCCAGGCCCCTCGACCAGAGTTAGTTTCAGGTACATCCCCAGTCTGGAATCTCCTCTCTCCTCCAGATTGTGACCTGAGATCTCCTGATCTCTGAGTCTTGTCCATATTGTTGGCATGAGGGAGGGCAGGGTGCTTAGTGCTTGAGGGCTCCTATTCACATGCAGAAGACAATCTAGCTTCCCAGCTCCCCCAGAGTACTAGTAGAGTTCTCTGGCTCTCATTTTTCAAAGTCCTGCTTGTAAGACCCGACTTTCTCATCTTCAGAGCCAAGCCAGCAAACCTTATCAGAATCTCATCTTAGCAAGCAGTCAAAGGGCACAGGAGAGGCTGGACGTTGCCTGGGAAGGGTTCTTGAACCCTACTCAACCAACATTGGAAGGATTGACTAGCTCTGACCTTAGGTGCTTGACTTAGTCATTGTAACACCAAGGGGATCTTGGTTTCTCTTTCACCAGGCTCCTGCCCCTAGACAGAGTCCAGCCTGGTGCTTCTCTTGTTGGAACCTCTAGTGGGAAGCATCGGAGGCAGTGTCTTGGAGCAGAGGCTGAAGCCCACACCCTCCCTCCTTCCCTCCCTAAGCCCTTCCCATCTACCCCTGCTAACCCTGTCCCTCCAAGGAAGCTTTCCCAAGCTCCGTTGGGCAGCTGCATTTTCTCTGCTGACCAGGGCCAGAAAGAGAGAAGAGCAGAATCTGGGACCACCCGGAGAGTGGCCTTTGAGTGCAGAGGCTGCGGTAGGGGAGGTAACAACCTATCAGACGGGCAGCAAGCTGGATGCCCTTGGCCCTGGCTTCAGGGGACCTGCCAGTGGAGAGCATTGCTGGAAGAGGGGAACCAGGCTCTCGCCCTGAGAAGGGGCTGTGGTGGGCTCTCCTGGGCCACAGCGTCTATTCCAGTACTCCCTGGCCCAGGAGAGATTATGGGCCCAACTTCAGCTGTCACTCAGGTTGGGTTCCTGTCACGTATGCTGAATGGGAGTTAGGTTTCACTTTGAGCACTTCAGTTTTCCCCATTGTTTTTTCTTGTAGTAATTTCAGAAGGAAAGTAGTTGGCCTGACTTGGAGCACATGAGGATGCTTAGAAAGATGATTAACTGTGAATGTGCAAGAACTGTTAGGAATATGCCATCTGGGGCTGGGCACACATTCCCTCCCCATCACCGCCCGGCCCCAGCTTCCCTTCTGCCTGATCACAAAGCAGTCTTTCTCCAGGCCTGGGGAGTGAGTGGATGGTATTGCCTCAAGTGCAGGCTCAGGCCTAACACTCTTTTCTCCTGCCTTTTTTTCTGGGCATACTTCTGCTGCCTGAAGGAGGATGATGTGGTCATTGAAGATTTTGAGGAAGATTCTGAGGCTGAAGGCAGTGGGGGCGAGTCTGACATCAGAGAACTTCGAGCCAGGAAGCTGGCCCTGGCCAGAAAGATTGCGGAGCAGCAACGGCGTCAAGAAAAGATCCAGGTGTGTTGGGGAGGGCGGGTCCCTGGGGCGTGGTTCACAGGCAGGCCAGTGGTGACCCGCCATGCCAGGGCTTCCCAGGCTGGGCACATCCTTCCTGGCTGGCCTTTGGGGATCGGGTGCTCCAAGGAGCAAGTGGAGAAGTTCCATCACCAGAGTTAGTGCCCTTCTAATAGGAAGGGAATTCTGGAGAATCTCTCTCTGAACCTGAGGGTTTTAACCTTTTCTGTCCTGGACCCTTTTGATAGAATCATGTTTTGAATACATCAGAGTATATAGATTACAAGAGAAACCAATGATGTTAAAATGCGGTTACCAACATTTTTTTTAAGTCAAAAACAAGTTTTGGAATCAGACTCAGAAGCTGTGCTCCAGGCCTTCCTACAAAGTCCTTCAAAAAAGTTGTTTTCACACACTGCCATCACTTGTCCCCAGCATATCACACCCTTCACTCCTTTGTCTCCAGCCCCTCCTGCTCCATTTTAAACTTACCCTTAGTGAAGAAAAAGACCCACCCTGTCTAACCAGTCTTCATGTGCCTGAAGAGCCTACGTCTCCTCTCAGGTCTTGGGGAGATTTCCCTCTTCCTATAACTTCTTTTCATCATCTTTGTGGTTCCTTATCTCTGGGCGTGGTAGAAAACTGTTTTCAGTTGGCTGGCCCAGGGAACACTAGGCATTCCCCACAGGGCTGCCATCATCCCTTGTGACCCAGTGTCTACAAGGGAGTCTCTTCAGACCCAGCCTCAGGACACTCTCCTGAGTCCTGAGAATCAAGCTTGGATTGCTGGGGAAGCCCTGTGAGCACCCTGACTGGCCCCTTTAAGAGAAGGCCCCACATTTGCCATGACTGGCTGCCCTGCCTCCTGTCAGCCTCCTTCCTCCGGCCTCACAGCCACAGGAGGATTTCTCAGCAGAGGAAAAATTCCCCCCCAACACCCCCCTCTTCCCCCTTTAATGCCCAGGGCCCTTCACTTCCATAATTCTTCATTTTCCAGCCTTGAACGTAAGCCAGACACATCTGTCTGGCCATATGCGTGAACCCTGCAGTCTGTGCCGAGGTGGCTGTAAAACAGGGCCGGTGAAGGCCCTTCTGGGAGAACGCACACATGTGTGTACCCTCGGGCCTTTGGCTTCCTGCCCAGAACCACTGGGCTTCGTCTCTCCAAACCCACGTTAACCTTTTCTTATTTTTCCTCTTTTTGTTTAATTTAAAAAAAAAATCCCCAGGAAAAGGTATAAATTGTCCTGGGAGTGGGGGAGAGGCTCCCAGCTAGAGGAGCCGTTGATTGTCGGCAGTACCTGGGTTGCTAATACAATAAGGAAGAAAGGAGCATCGAGTGCATTGAGGTCAGGGAGATGGGCCATAAATTAAACTGCTCTGGGCTCCACCAGCCTCCAAGGGGTGTTAACTGAGAGGTGTAAGTCGAGTCCCCAGCTCTCAGCAAAACAGGAGCCACACATGTTTGGAGAAAGGGATGGAAAGATGGGGTTCCAAAGCTGTCCCTTCCCCGCCTCCGTGGGAGATTCTCGGGCCGCAACACCCCCCCTCGCCTCACTTGTGGGCCTGGACCCCTGGGCCGGGGGTGGAAGAAGGAGGGGAGGATCTGGGCTCTCTCCACAGCGGACTCCTCCCTCCTTCCGGAGCTGCCGAGGGGCTGTAGAGTGGGGCCGAATGGAGGTCAGAGCAGGGGTGTGAGCCATTCCCTGGGTCTGTGCAGCTGGAGCTGAAGCTTCATCAAGACCCTTCATGCTTAAGGCAGCCAAGCACTGCTTCACCCCCACCCCCCTGCCCCCAGCCCTGACTTTTTTGTTTTGAACTGGCCTTGGTTTCCTTGGCCCTCCCTGACCCTCGAGCCTCCGTTGCCCACTTTCCCCCTTTTTCTGAGAACTCTCCAGGCAGCCCTGCCTCGTGCTGGGAGTTGAGCACATCTGGGATGTCACATTCTCACCCAGTCCCCCGCTGGACATCCTCCCCAAGGTGTGGCTTCTTGGCCCTTCGCCCTTTGCTGGCACCGCTGCCCTGACCCCAGGAGGCTCCTCTGTGCTTTGGGCTGCCACCAGCTGGGAGCGGCCAGGCTTCCTGAGCAGTCGCAAACATCCCACCTGAAGCACAACAGTCTCTTCCTCTGACCACAGCTATTGTTCTGCTCAGCATTACAGCAGCGGCCCCGCTGGCCAGCCAGCTATGACATGTGCTCTGAAAATAGCTCTCCTCCCCTGTCCCAGCCCGCCCGCCTCCTGGACATGCAGCCGCTCCTTTGTGGCAGCCCAAGGAGTCGGGAATCTAAATATAGCTGGGGAGTGTGGGGGGCTGAACAATGGGTGTGTGCATGACCCCCTACACCTGTATGAGAGCCACTCGGCTTGCCCGCGGCGGAAGGCAGACACCCAGGCCTGGCTCCTGCCTGGCGGGAGGGCCAGCGTGCTACCAGCTGAGGAACACGTTCACGCTGGGGCAGGAAGGGGTAGCCAGAGGAGCCGCCCTCCCAGGTCATGTGTTTGTTCCGATCCTCCTGCCCCCATCAAAGTGCCTCTTTACAGAGAGGAGGAAACTGAGGCCCAGAAGGAGGGGCTGAAGGCACACCAATAGATTGGAAAGCCAGTCCTCTGGCTTCCTCTGCACCACTTCCCTTTCTCAATCAAGCCAAAGGTATTTCTGTAGCACTTGTCCTGTGCCTGGCCCTGATCTAGACCAGATAAGGAGATAGTGTGTTCTCTGGCTTTGAGGGGCTGCCATTCGGTTTGGGGAGACAGGCTGAGCCCATGCAACAACTGGTCAACAGAGGGTTCGGGCCCCCAAGGCGCTCTGGGAGAAGGAGCAGCTCCCCCTTCAAGGGCCTCTTGTCCACAAGAGCATCAGGCACCTCTTGAATTGAGGGGAGCTTGGGAGGAGTCAGCAGCAACAGCCAAAGCCCACAAAACTGGCCTCCAACCCTGGTGCTTCCACACCTGCCTCAAGGCGTAGTGTCCCTCTGAGCAAGGCTTTTTTATTTCTGGGTCATGGGTAAAGTGGAGATGATGATATCTGCCTAATCAGAGGACCTGTAGGGCAGGAGGGGATGAATGGTAGTAACTCGTCGGTCAAGAGAAACCAAGGAGCAGGGAGCAGGGCAAGCTCTGCCCGCCTGTGCCATCCAGTCTTTACTTAGCTCCTTCACACCTCCATTGGCTGGCTGGGCCACGCCCACTTACTAACATCAGATGTCGAAGCTCCCTCACTTTATAGGAGGAGGACATGAAGGGGGGGCTTTCCCAGGAGCACACAACACATTTGCCTCCTCCCAGCTAAAGGATGAGTGGGTCAGTGCCCTTGAGAAGCTGCATGGTCAGAATTTCACATTTTTCAAGAGCAGGAAAATTGGACTATTTCCTTTACCTTTGTCTTTATCTACCTCCATGGCAGAGTGATGTCCATCCCTGTTGTCTAGCCTGCTCTCCCGGAAGGGCAGGGATGGGATACTTGGTCCCCTCTCTTGCCTTTTACCTGGTCTGAGCCAACAGGAGCCTCGGCAGGGTAACATTCCCCTTCTGGGGCATCACATTTGGCTGGGGGTCAGGCAGAATTTGTATGAATCACCAACCCCTCACCCCTAACAACCCTTCAGCCAGAGACTCCTGCGGCTTTTTATTCATAACAAACAAAAAGAAATCCTGCTACCGGCCTCTGAACTTCACTGCAGTGCGCTCCCCCTACTCCCCCAGCATCCCCAGGCTGGGAGCAAGGACTTGGCACTATCCCCACCGACCTCACTTTTTTACACTCCCTGCGCATCCTGTGTCCTTCTCTCACCGTGCGGCCGAGGGATCAGAATGGGACGTGACGGCCGGCACAGGCGCCATGCTTGGCTGCCAGGAATCTGACGGGTAAAATCTGGAAAAGTTTGGGAGGGCAAATGCGCCACACACACACACACACACACATACACACACACAGACACAGATACACACACACACACACAGACACACACACACACACACACACACACACACACACACACTCTCTCTCTCTCTACTGCAGACACATCCACAGATGGGGAAAGCCTTGAGAGGGACACTCAGAGTGCTCAACTTTCTGTACTGCTCCAGTCAAAGAAGCCATAGCAGGCTGGTGACCTAGACCAGGCCATCCCTGGAGACTCTGCCAGTACCCAGGGAAGAGTGAACCTTTCTGACACTAAGAGAGGGCATGGGGGGAACAGGAAACAGTTTTTTGGTGACTCACTGGGCAGAGCTGGGTTAGGGGAAGTTCGCTACAGGAGGCCCTGTTACCAGATGAAGGGGCCACGGCTTGATGTCTCATCACCCCTGGAAACTAGGAGGATTGTTGCCACCACTGGCCCCAAAGATTGTAAAACTTTCATCCTCCAGATTTTTCACTGGCCCTGAGCCAAAACTCAGAGAGTGTAGACCGTTCTAACTTGGCTCTCCTGTGTACCTTTCCTCTTCCCATCCCACCCTCAGAGTTCCCATTTGGGAAAACCTTCCTTGCCTCTTCCCTTTTGTAGCAGATTCCTTGGGAATCTGGCATCTCTGGTAACATCCTGTCACATGTTAGGCCCAGAAGGTAGAAGAGGACCTTGGAGATGTCCAGACCAAGCAAGACAAAGATGGCATCAATACTCAGTCTCCCTGTGGAGGCAAAGAAGGACCAGTAGTGCTATTGTCTTTGGGAGGGTGAACGAAACTGGTATGGTGACAAATGAGTAGATGTCTCCCTCCCCTTTTCTGCTTCCACAAATGCCCCCATGTCTCTGAGCTTTCTCTGGCTCCTCAAACAGAGGCCAGAATGGGGAGTGCTCCAGGTAGGGAGGAGCAAGAAGACCTAGGGAAGGGAAGAAAGAGGAGGGAGAAGATGAAGAGCCCAGCGGATGCCGTGTTTGGGTGGAGCAGACAGGACAGGAAGAGGTTATCAGAGCTGTGGGGTTGTGGTACCTGGGAAAGGGAGTGACCTCAATGGTTTATTCTCACGCTCTCAGTTATTTGAAAAGAGTTGGCCCTTCAAGTGGGCATGCTCCAGGGGAGGGGGGACGGCCATGGATGGCAGCCTGCAACAGAGCTTCGAGGCAGGCTGTAGCCATTTGGGGTCACAGTGACAGCATTTTCTTACTCAGAAAGAGAGGTCTCCCCGAGGTCACGGAGAGGCCACCTTCTCCCTCCTTTAGAAACCCTGGGCTTTCAGTTTTAGTGTCATTGCCCGGGAAACTGGAGCTGTGCTTCTCATTTCTGTTGGTGGCTGAGGCTCGGCACCACAGGACCTGGCCCTTCTCAGTGCACCTGCCCTGGGATCTGTACCACACCCACCATATCCTGAGCAGCACTGAACCCTGGCAATATGGAGGCCTTGCTGTAGCCGGACCATGTCATTGCCCTTAGTGAAACTCCCATTCAAAGAGGGTCACCAAGGGAGCACACGTAGGTACAGTGGTCGAACCCAGCCTTGGGAAGAGAGAAAACTCCAAAGCACTTGGAATATTAAAGCTCACTCTTATTAAAAAGCCAAACAGATACAGAATGCTAGGGTTCCACAGCCACCAAGTTTGGGGGGTGGTGGTGAAAACTAGGAGCCACAGAGAGAATCAGGAAGAGCCAGTGAGATCCAGGGTCACCCAGGGAGCCTTAGGTCCAGGGCCCCCCAACTGTCTCTTCCTATGACACCTCATTTAGCAGAATTCCAAGGACATTATATCTAGGCAGGGGAGCTGGGTCTTCATGCCCATGGTATTGAGTTGTTGTCAGACAAACTTGATCTTGGTTTTGATTTATTATAACAGTCTGGACTCCCCTGGCCAAGTCTGTAAGAGTTTGGACAGACTGAGTATCTCCAGTGATTTCAAAAGCCCCACAGCACGTTTATCCAATGACCATGAGATCTTTTGGCTTCCTATATAGTTCACCATTCAGTGGCCATTCAGTCTTTACACTGTCTTGAGCCTCAGGGAATATGGCCCCCAGAAGCCCAGCATTCCTCACTGTCCTGAGCCCTGCTCTCAGAGTTGACCTTGAGCTGCTTAGGGCTCCCTTTTCCTCTGGTTCCACAGGGCTGGATGCTGCCACATCTAGTTGACCCTTTCTCACTCACCCATCAGCCTGTCTGTGTCTTGTAGGCTGTCCTGGAGGACCAGACCCAGATGAGGCAGATGGAGCTAGAGATCAGACCCCTATTCCTCGTACCGGACACCAACGGCTTCATTGACCACCTGGCCAGCCTGGTACGGCTGTTGGAGAGCAGGAAGTACATCCTTGTGGTGCCCCTCATCGGTGAGTCATGCTGGAGAGGCAACCGGGCCATTACCTTCCCCCCACCCCCCGCCTTCACTCAGGCTTGAGTGCTTCTTAGACCTCACACTCCTGTGATGGTGGACCAGGTGGGCAGAGCCAGTTCACTCATGTGAGGCAGATTCAGAGAGAACCTAGGAAGGAATAGGGCAAGGGAAAATGATTATGGCTGATCCGTGGCTTTGGCTGCTGAGTAAATGGACTCCTGCATCTCAGCCACAAGGGCCCGCCCGAGCCCAGCCCTTGTTTTTATCCTTATAAAGCTCACAGTAAAAAGGCAAAGCTGGTTCCCGTTATTGGTAAACACTCAGGCCTGGCAGAGATAACGGCAGTGCTGCTGGGTGGTCTGGCAGAAAGACTGGGAGGGTTTGAAGTGGTTAGATGCCTTTGGGCTGATTGTCTTATAGCTTTTCACAATGATTCTGTTGGTTGGCCAGTGTCACCATAAGCCTGGACTAAGGAGGCCCTCCAGTAGCAACCTTGGGCACTGACCTGGTGCTAGTGTGGGTTGGGGTCAGCGTCTTGGCACCTCACTTCATCCCAGTTCTTGGAATAAGGGCTTAGCTGAGGCTTCACTGGAGACAGAGACACTTTGAGCTTCTGTTTTGAGGGATCTAGTCTGCCCTGTGTCCTGGCACCTCAGCACTCATCCCCAAGTTTCTGGTCAGTGTCCATCAGACTCCATCACTGGGTAGTTGATGACTAGTCCACAGAGCAGGGTCTTCAGAATGTCTCTGTCACGTTGGCCAGGGGTCAGTTGCTGAGAAGTCCTATTCCTAGGGCAGCAGGGAGTGTGGGAGCAATGTGCCCAGCACTCCACCTCTGCGGCCCCTTCCAAGACGCTCCAGAGAACTGCTTCTTTGCCCTGGGCTGGGGGGATAACTAACCCCAGAGAGGTGATCAGTCCCTAGATTGTTACAGGAAACACACCATTGTCGTTGATCACCACGTAAGCATTATGGCCCTGGTGGGGTCTCCAGCATGCCCCTGCAGCCCAGCCAGAAAGGTAGAAGGCAGAAATAGCTAGCAGGGGCCCAAATGGAAACTCTACAAGCATCTGTGTAGGAGAAGGCAGACGGCACTTGATCAGGCTCTGGCACACCCTGAACACAGCCACTCATGTCCCCAAAAGCACATCACCTGACAGGTACCAGCTCACCCTCTTTCTGTGCCTGGGATGTGGAGAAGCCTCGGGGCCATATTCTGCCTCGCCTGGCCCACCCTGTGCAGTCCAGGAGATCCATGAGATGGCAGGGTGGAGGTGGGCCAGCTGGGAACCAGAAAGGGATGAGCTTGTTGAGCCCAGATACAGCTGACATTGCCTTGGTCATGTTTTAGAAAACCAACCTTAGTTCTCAGTGGCAATTCAGAACCGAGGACCAGCCCTTCCCTAAGATTAGTCTTCACTGGGGAAACCAAGAGTGTATAGACAAGAAAGTTTGGATTAATTGTATGAGAAAAAGATCTGAATTTGTGGAGGAGGCTGGTAGCCATAGCATGCTGCAGTCCTAGCAGCCTCTCTCAGCCCTCCAGGGACTGGCTCCTCTTCCATCCGGGCAGCAAGGGGTGAGGTCTGCAGCTTTCCATTGGGCCTCTTTCTCTTGGCCTTTAACCCGCTCCTTCTCCTCCAGCCTGACCTCAGCATTGAGAAGTCCTGCCTGGTGCAGAAGCACAAACAAGCTTCCCTTTGAAGCCTGTTTGGTTTGGAGCAGGAAAGCGGATTTGGGGATGGGATACCAGCTTTTCCTGTTTGATGTTCCTCTGGCTGCTGCACCACTCCCCCTCCCCCTCCTGCCCCCCACCAGAATCCCAGCTGAGCCTTGGGGGTGTGTGTATGTGTGTGTGTGTGTGTGTGTGTGTGTGTGTGTGTGTGTGTGTGTGTGTGTCTGCACACAAATGCTTACACGTGGGGGGTGGGGGGTCAGCTCCTCTGAATACCCAGACAGTGAATGCCAGGCTTACCATGGAACAGCCTGCTCATGCCGGCTCCCCAGGCTGTGAATCACTATGCTTAGGAGAGGCCTCAGACCCCAAACTCTCCCCAAGCCCCCAAGGAGCGCATATTTCCCACTTGATCTCAGGCTTTTGGCTGGAATCTTGGAAAGAATCTTCACCAGAAATGGAGCTATGTCTCACACACACACACACACACACACACTTACACACACACATGTTCTTGCTGTGTCAGAGGTGACAGGGGCTTACTGAGGCAGTGGATGTTGGAAAAGGACAGGGCCCTGCTAAATTACTCTGCTAAAGCATTTGAAGCAGTGCTCTCCCCCTCTATTTGGTCAGTGGCCTCACCCACTCTGCCAGTGGGCACATCTAAAATCTTGGCCTCCACAGCTCCCAGAACCCCCACTCAGGCTTCTGCTCCATCTGTCCCCAAGGTAGAGAAAGAAGAATCTCCCCTTATTCTCATCCCCTCCCCCATATCTTCCTACCCCCCGCCCCACACACAAACTCTCCCTGCCCTCCCCCTCTGGGGAAAGGCACACCATTTGGCCATGTTCTCCCCGAAGCCAGGTGGTGGTTCCTCCACCAGCCCCAGGAAATCCTTTTACGACTTCAAGGTGGGAGAGAGGGAGTGCCAAGGGGCAGTCAGGAAGGAGAGGCAGCAGGCTTGGAGCTTCTCATTGCAAAGAACCTGAGTATTGCACTAATGCTGGGTCTCCACTGCCCCTAGAAAGAAGGCAGAGCCAGCCCTTGGCTTGCCCTCTTTCCTTTCCAGTATGTGCCATGATGCTCAGCACCAGGTGGATGGGTCCTGTGGCCTTGGGAGGGAGTTGACACAGAAGGTTAGGAATCCTGTGAGTAAGCTGTGACTTAAATAGATGACCCTGAAGTTGGAATGGACCTTAGACAAGTGACCCCACCTGCCCCACCTGCACTGCCAGAAAGACCTCAGTGTGAATGCTAACCTTCATTCTCTGGGTCTCCCTTCATCAGTGATTAACGAGTTAGATGGCCTGGCCAAGGGGCAGGAGACAGACCATCGGGCCGGGGGCTATGCTCGAGTGGTGCAGGAGAAGGCCCGGAAGTCCATTGAGTTCCTGGAGAGGCGGTTTGAGAGCCGGGACTCTTGCTTACGGGCCCTGACCAGCCGTGGCAATGAACTTGAATCCATTGCCTTTCGAAGTGAGGATATCACTGGCCAGCAGGTAAGAAGACAGCTTATCTGGGGAGGTAGACTCAGTCATACACCAGAAGGCAGAGGAGCACCAATGGTGGCAGCTAGCCTTCAGGACAGGCAATATATAAGTATGCTTGCTCCCCTTGGGCACCGTAGTCCTAATGCCAGGCCAGTGTAGCCTATGTGAGGGACTGAGTCAATGTCAAAGGAAGTGGCACTATTGGCGTGAATGTGTAGATTATCAAGACACACATAGACCAAACAGCATTTGACCTTCTCCATTTTCAATGCACATCCTTTCCCAAAAGGTTTCAGGGCCACTTTCTGACATGTTGCACACTCTCCTTCTCCAGGGAAATAATGATGACCTGATCCTCTCTTGCTGCCTTCACTACTGCAAAGACAAGGCCAAGGACTTCATGCCTCCCAACAAAGGTACCACTGCCTTGGGCCTTCCCTCCCCTCCCTGGGGTCCATTCTCTACTGGTGGGTGCTGTCTGGAGAATACCAGCAGGAATGTGGGTGGTTTACGCATGGGCCCCTCTGAAAAGCAGCCTCTTTGTCCACATTTGCCCTGCTCTCTTCATCCCCAAGAAGACTGGCGCCTGCCTAGAGAGTTCTGAACCAGCTACCTCATAAGCCTAGACACCTATAGCCTACAGCATGGCCCTCCACCATAGCCCTAGTCCCACCGATCTCAGCTTCCTCTTTGGCACCATAGGCCATTCTCCCTAACAAGAATATGGTACCTGATTTATAACAGGTAACATACATTTCTCTTTATATAATCTCATTCCTGACAGTCCTGGTTATCTAGACCAAAAACCCATAAGCCCTTGGGAATGAAGCAAGCTATATTCAAATCCCCTTTCTTAGAAAAGCCATTTTCAGATTCTCCAATTCCATCTCTCTCCAGTTCCTTTAGTTCATGTCTGAATTCTTACCAGGTATCAAGCATGAGGGTGCTGTCCAAGAGAGCCTTGGGGTCTGTAGTCTGGAGGGCAGCATGGATTTTTATCACATTTTCTTCAGCATCTGAAAACATGGCCAGTGTCAAAGGAATCGGACAGACCTATTCAGTGACAGTCTAGAATAATACTGACGACCTGTGATTTCTCTCCCCAGAGCCTCTGAAAACCTTCAGTACTTTCCCCACTTGTCCCAGCCCACTGAATCACTGAGGTTCCAGAGAATTCTCTCCTCCTGAGATGACTTTCATCTTGGTGTTTTCAGCCCACGTTTCTGGCCTGCCCTGGTCCCTGTGTGTCATTTCTTCTATTTAATGGGAGTTCCCAGTACTTCCTAGCTTAGTATCATCTGCAGAATTCATCATTGCTCTAAAAACTCCAGAGCTAGTAGTTCTCACCGAGTTCCCATCTCCATATATGTCGAGTCTCTTTGTCTTTTTGTCTCTTTCATTCTCTGTGTTTATTTTCATAGCACTGACTTTCAGGACAGCACTGCCCCTCTGTCCCTCTCCTTGCCCATCTATCCTGGAGGCCTCACTTCAGAGCAGGGCTGGCTCCCACCCCCAGCTCTCATTTCTTCCCACTGGCTGGCTCCAGATCCAGAGGTTTCCCAGCCTTTGTTGGTGTGCAGACCATTTTGGCCATGGCCTTCTGTGCTAGAGACATGCACTGCAGTACTGGGAGAGAGAGCTCTGAGCTAACTAAGGCTGAAGGTCACTGCCCCCAAGGTGTTTGCCCCAGTAGAGCCCTGCACAGGTGGGACCCTTGTGGTGTTGGGGAGAAGATCAGCAAATGGTGCTAAAGCCAGGGAATCCTATTTCTTCAGCCTCGATGAACCCTGCTCCCCCACCTTTTGGCTCCCCTTCCCAGGAGGCTGCCACAGGACTCAAACTGCCACCCTTGGGACCGCCTCTATTGCAGTTACATCAGCAGCTGCTGGAGTAATCAAACCCTATTTGTCAGTGTGAATTCTTAGCAGATTAACTTGTCAGATTCACAGAGAAACCGTCACCAAATGTTTATGTGTAAACGATGTTGAATTTTAAAATCATGTGGATTATGGCGGATGGGGCCTGACAAGATGACAGTCTCTGGTTTCTAACAAAGTTCGGTTACCAGTGTCAAAACAGAGGATGTTTATTGTTAAAAATGTCTCAAAGTATCCGCAGAAACCCCTTAGGACCCCTGCCAGCAACACCGGGCCTGGGCTGGCTGACCTGGGGCCTGGGACTCTCCCAGTTTGAGTCCCAGGCCAGGCAGGGATGGGGTTGTATGGAGCTTCAGGCCCAGGCTCCCAGCCACCATCCCCACCCCCCACCCCTCCAAGGGATCCAAATCTGGACCATGAAATGGCCTCTGAGGGCATCTCTTTGCCCCTCTTTCTTGCCTCCCTCATTACATCCATGGTCCACCCTTTCCAAGGCTATCATACACATCGAGACATCCTCCTCATCCTCATCAGGGAGGAATTTGGCCAGCCAGACATGGATGTTTGCAGTCCCCCATTCCTCTCCAGTCTGTGCCACCGGCCCAGAACAGAGCATGCTGGGGCACTTGGAAATAGGCATTTGGCCATGGAGATGGTTCTTCAAGGGACTAAGAGAAGGCATCTAAAGGATGGGAGAGGAGAAAGAGTGGCACTCAGGAGTCATTGTGCTACCAGTTCAAGGGCAGCTGGCTCCATCCTGGCCCCCTCAGGGTGCAGAAGAGGCCCCATTCTCTGACTTGGCTCGATGGTGCATCTACGAGAGAAGAGCCCTCGATTCCCCAACACTGACTTTATGTCAGAAAGCACCAAGGAATCCTCCCTCTACTTCTGCCCCCTAGAATCTAGAACAGGGTTTCTTAGCCTTTTATGTGTCTAGACCCCTTTGTGGTAATGTCTTCTTTTCAGAACAGTTTTTAGATGTGTAAAATACACTGGATTACAAAGGAAACTAATTCTATTGAAATACACTTATCAAAATATTTTTTAAAACAAGTTCACAGACCCCAAGTGAAGAATCCTTTGATCTAAGGCAAATAGACAAAGCTACAGAGACCGTCAGCTCTGGACTCTCCAAAGGTGTGGCCTCAGGCACTTGGGGAGCACCCCCCTTACTGTTCCTCTCTCTTTCTTGTGGTCACAGATGAGCCGATCCGGCTTCTCCGAGAGGTGGTGCTGCTGACAGATGACAGAAACCTTCGGGTGAAGGCACTGACAAGAAACGTGCCAGTCCGGGACATCTCTGCCTTCCTCAAGTGGGCACAGGTGGGGTGAGAAGGCCATGCCGGGCACTGCCCCGATGGAACCGTTCTCGTGAGGCCTACAAGCACCACGCGTGGCGTGGGAGGAGCCCAAGCGCCCTCGCCACCCACCCCACTCAGACAATAAACCATCCTCTTCCAACCCACCACCGTGGCCGTGCTGTGGGGGAGCCAGGACCCTCCTCAGGCAGCAGAGATTTAGCAGGGAGGCTGGCTGGTGTCACTGAGTGGGCCCTGCCCCTGGTCTTAGGCCTTCTCCCTTTCCTCCTCTCTCCCTCCTCCACCCTGAGCCATTGCAGGCAGGGGAAGAGCCTCACCCCTGCAGGAACGTGGGTGCTGAGGTGTGCCAGGTTGTTAAGGGTTTAAGTTGGATGCAGGTGAATGGGGATGGAGGGCCAGTTAGTCTGGTTCCTTGGAATTTCCCCAAGCTCCTCTTTTCTGTCTGTGCCATGATGAGAAAGTGCAGAGTCCCTCCACCTCCTCTGGGCCTTGGCTTTTCTGACCTGAGCTGTGTTTTGGACGCCTCGTCCTACCAGCAACGTGGTTGTCCTTGCCCTGGCTTGTTTCCCACGTGCTGGTCAGACTTTGCTTTCTGCTTGTCCTCCTCTGGGGAGGAGGGGATGGAGTCTAGACTGGAAGGAAGGTCAGGTTACCACCTCGGGCTCCTTGATACCAGTGTCCCGGGGAAGATGGCATCCAAGCCCTGGCCCTGTCCCCCTCTTCTCCTCCTTACTCTGGTTGTCCTAGGTGCAGGATCCTGTTCCCTTTCCTCCCTCCCCTTCTCCCTCATTTGCCTTTGTTTCCCTCTTGCTTCACTTTTCCTATCTTCTCACACCGTACTGAAGACTTCCTACCTTGGCAATGAAACAGACATAAAACCATTTTGTCCTCTACTCCCAAGTTTCTGTCCTGCTTGCCCGGGTATCAGGAGAGGATGCCTGCCCAAGCCTGGACATGTCACCCAGGCAGAAGCCTCACTTGGGAAGGGTCAGCTTTGTCTCAGGGCAAGGAAAGAGGGATGACTAAGGGGCCTTGGGGAAAGTGTGGTCATTTTTAAGTAGGATTGGTCCTTATTGGGGGCGGTGAAGGCCTAGCCTTCGGCAGTTCCTTTATTCTTCCTGGAGGCAAACTCTACAGGCACCGCCAAGACCCCTGGGTTGGGGAGGACAGGAGGGACGCAGGGAACCCACTGTGGTGGGTGGGGGGAGGGACAGAAACTGTCGGCTTAGTTCATCTTCCAGCAGACAAGGGCGCTGCTTCAAACAGGGCAAGTGCCCCCTGGATTCATAGGCAGGGGAGGGGGTTGTGGGGCTGTATTTGGGTATCTGGGAACCCCGCTCCCACGCCCTGGGGCCGAAGCAGAGGCCTGGAAGGAGAAACAGGCCCTCCCCTTTCCAGCCGGTTTTGTTGTTTTCTTAATAAATTTTTAGTTATAAAACATACCTGCGTCCCGGTCTGATGTTTCCCACAGGACTGGGGGAGGAAGGCTTGTGTTTTTGGCGGATTTAGGCTTAGGTCACCTAGAGCAGTTCCCCACCTCTGATCTAACTGCCCCGTCCCTGATACCCCTCCCAACCTCTCCCCCGGAGAAAGTGGCCAAGCGTCGGTTACTGCTTTATTGCTGTTGGTTCGAGTATAGAAAATGGAAACGGCTCGGGTAGAGCCTGTGTACACGGTAAGAAATATACAAACTCGAGAGATGGGGAGAGGGGCGCTAGGAGGCGGCCGTTTGGGCCCAGCCTTGCCTAGACTGGGAGAGGGGCAGCCCGGGACGCATGCAATAAATATCGCCCCGGGCCCCAAGGGGAAAGGGCCTGCAGGTGAAAGGACTTGGGAGACGGGGTCTGGGGGCTCCTCCCTCCCATCTCGCCTCACAGGGGCTGCGGTCGGAAAGCGAAGTGGGCCCCGGGGGCTGGTGCCACTTGTGCAAAATGAGGAACTTCACATTATCGGTCCCAGGGCAGGGGCGGGGGCACCCCCGGGCCGGCTCAGTCCTCCCCCCGCCCCCCGATTTGCCCTGGCCCTGGCGCCGATTGATTCACAGTGAGAACGGGTGCAGACGCAGTGGCCGGAGGTAGGGCGGGGAGCACCCCCACAGTGAACCCCAGCGCAGCGGCTGTAGCAGCTCGGGGGGGCCGGTCAGCTCCCGGGAACGGGAGCGGGAAGACGGGGCCGAGGAACCACAGGAAAAGGCGCGGCTGAGACCGCGGCGTGGGGGGCGGGGCAGGGTCGGGGTCTCCTTTGGTTGAAGCTATTATCAAAAATAGAAATCTCCCTTTCCCACCCCCACCCCCCACCCCCCACTCCATTCCCGGGCCTCCCCCCCTGCCCGGGCCAAGGCACAAAGCGGTTCCGCCCGGTGTGGCCTCGGGGCCGGCCGGGGAGGGGCGGGGGTTAGCGTGGGGTGGGGGCCGCCTCGGTTGCTCGTTGCCGTTGCCGCTGTCCCTCCCGGGGCGGGAACTTCCCTCCATCGCCCCCGTTTCCCACCCCACCCGGCGAGGGGGGATGCGGTGCAGTCCCCGCTCGGGGCTGGGGTGAAGGGATTTCTAAGTAGGGGAGAAGCGGTCAATGGTCCGGCCGTCGGGTCCCCCCGCTAGGTGCGCGCTCTGGCTCAGCACCTCGGCCGCCTTGTCCGGGCTCAGCCCCAGCTGCTCGGCCGTGAACTTGGCCAGCGGGTAGAGGCTCTCGAGCGCCGCTTTGGGGTCGTGCAGGAAGTGCGTGGTCTGGGCCAGCAGCTCGGCCGCCGCCGCCGCCTTGTCTTGTTGTTTGAGGCCCAGCTGCTCCGCCGTGAGCCGGGCCACAGCGAACACGCCCTCGGGGAAGTCGAGCTTGGCTTTCCCGTCGGGGCCCGCCAGCGGCCCGGCCGGCCCGCCGCCCGCGCCCACGGCGTGCATCTTCATGTGGCTGATGAGGTTGCGTTGCTGCGCGAACTTGCCCCCGCACACCTGGCACTCGTAAGGCTTCTCCCCCGAGTGGATGCGCATGTGCTCCGTGAGCCGGTACTGGCGCGTGAAGCGCATGCCGCACGCGTCGCAGGCGAAGGGCTTGAGGCCCAGGTGGCTGCGCATGTGGCGGGTCATGGTCCCGCGCTGCGTGAACTTCTTGCCGCAGATGGTGCAGGGGTAGGGCCGCGTCAGCCAGTGCGTCTTCTCGTGCTGCCGAAGGGTGGCCGGGTCCTTGTAGCTCTTGTCGCACGAAGCGCAGCGGTAGGGCCTCAGCAGCTCGCCCAGGCCCCCCGGGCCCCCGGCCCCCTTGTCCCCGCCGCCGCCGCCGAAGGGGGGACCCAGGCCCGCCGCGCCCACGGCAGCCGCTTCGGCCGCCTCCGCCCTCCCGTAGAGCGCCTCCTCCTCCACGTGCGCCTCGACGTGCGCATTGAGCTGCTCGGAGCTGGGGAAGCCCTTGTCGCACGGGATGCACACGTAGCGGTTGTCGCCGAAACTCTCGGGCTCCCCGTAGGTCAGATGAGGGCAGTGGTAGCTGGCGAGGTGGCCCCCGCCCGGGCTCGGCTCCTCGCTGCTGCCTGTTTCCTCGCTGCTGCTCTTGTAGTCGTCCGCGTCGGGCCCGGCTCCGTCCAGGCCCACCCCCGGGTAACGGGGCGGCGGCAGGGGCAACGGAGGGCCCCCAGGCGAGTCCCCCTCGTCTGCGGGTTCTTCAGCCCCGCCGGGGGAGCCGCGGTCTCGCACGAGCTCATCGCCGTAGCTGCCCAGGCCGGGCTCGGCCTTCATCCAGCGGTAGATCAGCGCAGGCCCATCGGGTCGGCCCGGGGGCTCAGGCCCGGGACTGCCACCCGGCCGGAAGGGGTCGAGAGGCGGCCCGGCCTCCTCCATCTTCTGGAAGGGCAGGGGCAGCGGCAGCGGCAAAGGCAGGGGCAACGAGAGCGGCGGCTCCTTGTAGACTGCCCCAGGTGGGCTGCTGTCGTGGCGCGAAGGTGCCTCGCGCTCACGCTCTCGCTCCCCGGGGTGCGGCCGCTCGGGGGCAGCCGCTGGACCCGGGGGGCTCTTCTTGGACAGGTCTAGGCCGCAGAGAGGGGAGCAGCGGCGCTCTGGGGCGCAGAGCGACGGCGGCGGCGGCGGTGGCGGCGGCGGCTGAGGGGGCGCAGGGCCCGAGGCGTAGAGCTCAGCACAGTGGGTATTGACAGGCGCCTCGGCTCCTGGAGGCAGCTCCGCGGCCGAGGCCTGCGGCGCCGGAGGTCCAGAAGGCGCGCCACCCGGGTAGCAGGCCTGGATGACTGGCGTAGTGGCACGCAGGCCCCGGCCAGGCCTCACGTAGGGCGCGTAGCCGCCGCTGCCGCCGCCCCCGCGCAGGTGACAGTACTTGCCGTGTCGTTTGAGCCGCTTTTTGCACAGGGATACGAGGTCTGGGATCTGCAGGTAGCTGGCGGCGGCCAGTACTGCTCCCAGACTGGGCTCGGCCCCAGGCGCCGCCGCCGCCGCCGCTCCATCCGCGCCGTCGGCCAGGCGGCCGGTATAGATGAAGTCCAAGACTAAGCGAAAGACAGCGGGGCTGACCATGTCATGGTCCAGGTTGAGCAAGTTGTCGTGGACCACCAGGGACTTGAGGTAGGCGCTGCTGGCCGCCAGCACGTTCTTGTGAGCCCTGAAGAGCGCGTTCTGCACCACGATGATCACGTCGCAAAGGAACCCTTTGGTGCGTTGGCTGTTGAGCTGCAGCAGCAGCTGTCTGGAGTGTCCCGGCGCCTCCATTGCGTCCAGCATCATCTGCCCTGTGCTCCCACCTGTGGGGACACACGCGACACGACAGGACACGACACAACATACGCACACACACACACACACACACACACAAGCACAGACAAGGTCAGAGCGGATGCTTAAGGGGTCTCTCTCCACCCCACTCCGCTCGCGTAGCTTGAGTGAGCGCCCCCCCTTCTACACCGCCTGCCTCAGACGGGGGACACGGGAGTTGCCCTGCTTGGCCCCCATCTGATGACCTGGGTCACCTGAGCCCGAGAGACAGCATGACCTAGACCCCAGCAGGAGGGAGGGGACCAGAGAAGCAGGGAATGAGCTCGTCCCCACTCCCTGGGGCAGTCTTCTTGGTAGAAGAGTCCAGTGGAGAAAGGGACTGAGTGCCTAAGGCCAAGGCCCCACTACAGAAGTCGGGGGCCGGGCAGGGATGGCAAACGGGGAGTTTCCAAAAATAAATCCACTTAAGAGGGGATAATTTCCGCTTCGGAAGGAGTTACCCGATTTCAGGGAAATATCCGCTTCAGAAAAAGTCATTCAGTCCAGAGGGGAGTGTCTCATTGGGGGCAAAATTAGCCGATCGAGATGAAATTCGTAATTTCGCAAAAGTCCGGGTTTGGGAAAAGTTAGCGGGTTAGTGGGGAAATGCTGTGGGTGGTGGCATCGGCATAGGCATCGGCATCGGCATCGGCTTCGGCGGCAGCCAGTGGGTCGGGGGCCAGGCTCGGGCCGAGGCTGTTAGAGGCTCCTCCACGCCGGGCCGGGCCGGGCCGGACCGGGACCCGGGCCGAGAGGGAAGCAGCTACCGCTGCCAGGGCCGGGGCCGAAGGGGAGCGGCTGCCGCTGCCACCGGCAGAGCGCGAAGGGCCCGGGCCGCCTGCGGGGAGGGCGTTATATCGGGGCAGGAGGCTGCAGCAGGAAGCAGGTGGGGGGGAGGGGGGAGCCACGCAGCTCCCGGGGGAGGGAGGGGGCAGCGCCCCGGGCACGGCGCGGACCCAGCGGCCCTGACCCCGCGCGGATCGCCTCGGCGCCCCGCCCGCCGGCCGGCCCGCTCCGTCCCGGGAGGCCCCCGAGCTCGCTCCGGAGCCCCTGGGCTGCTCCGCCCGGCCAGCCTGCCCAGGGACAAGAACTTGGGAAAAGTTTCTCAACTTGGGATGGGCCGGGAGCCGGAGTCAGGCTAGCGGGCCCCTCCCGGCGCGCCTCGGCCCTTCGCATCCCTCGCCCAGCCCCGGGTTCCAGCCCGTCCCGTCCCGTCCCCGACTCCACTGGCGGCGCCGCCTTCCCCGAGCCGCCTCGGCCCGTTACCTGCGGCCCCCGCTCCCGCCGGCCGGCCGGCCGGACTCCGCGCTCGCTCCTCGATCGCTCGCTCCGGGCCGCCCCGCCCTCCCTCCGGCCGCCCCTCTGCCAGGCGCCGGGCCGTGCCAGGCCAGCGGCCCGCTGCCAGCTCCGCCCGCCCCCCCCCCCCGCCCATGTGCGGGCAGAGCCCGGGCCCCGAGCCGCTGACCCCCTGGTGAACTCGGCGCGGCGGGCGGCCCGGGAGAGGATGCGCCGCGCTCCCCCCGGAACCCCGAGGCAGCGCCGCGGAACGAGGCAGCCCTGGCCCCGGGCTCCCAGCCCCGGCCCCGGGCTCCCAGCCCCGTCTCCAGCCCCGACCCCGAGCCTGCAGTCCCATCTCGGCGCCTGGCCCCGGGACCCACCTGGGGGGCATGTCGGAAGCCCCGAGCCCGGCTGCCGGCTGATCCAGGTGGAGAGGTGGCCGCGCTCCGCTCCGTCCGCCGGTCCCCCGGCCGGTACGTCCTCCCGCCCGTCCGTCCTCCCCGCGTCCCGGCCGCGTCTCAGCCCCGCCGCCTGCTCCGCACACTCTTATCTGGAGTGGCCCGGGCCAGTCTGGGCTCCTGGGGGATGGCGCCACCTGGCGGCCTCGAGCGAGCACTGCAACCTCGGAGCCGGGAGGCCCCGCGCACCTGGGCCCTGGGGCGCGCAGGTGCGCCCCCTCGTTTCCCCACGCCTCTCGCAGCTGTGTCTCTGGAGGGCTCCACCCCCACCGACCCCGCCTCGCGGGACAGATGCCGCCCCAGGCCCCGCGTAGCGTGAGGAGTCAGGGATGGGGGAAAGTTGGGATGCGCCCCATCCCTACCCTCGCACACGCGCCCTTACACACACACACGCGCACACACACACTGACACACCCTAGCCTCAGTTCCCAAGGGGGTGTCTCAGGCAGGATTGGGGAGGTGAGTCTAAAAGAGACCCCCAATCAAAGCGTGTCCAGGACTGTGGACATTGCCAAAGAGATTGAGGATCTGGCTTCAAACTGAACGATCCGCAACTAATTTTGTGACCTCGGTCAAGTCACTTCCTCTTCTCTTGGCCCTAGTTTACTCCTCTGTAAAATGTGGAAATTGGCCTAAACGAGGTTTGAGGGTTTTGCTGGCTCTGGAAACTTTTTGTATTTCATTCAATTCTACTCTGCAGTCGAATACACAAAGACCATCACACTGTGTGGAATGTGCAATAGCCCCCACCTCGGGGATCCGCGTACGCACGTCTGAGCACCCGGCACCCAGGCTTTCCTACAGACTGGACGCTCCCTCACGCCCGCACAATGCTTCTCACGCGCACTCGCTGCCGCCGTCGCCTCATACTCATCCTCCTCTTCCTCCTCCCTACTCATCTCACAACTTCAACGGGTGCTAGAGATACTACGTCTCAGAGACCAGGCAACAGACTGAGCCTCTACTGATGTCCCTTAGGTGGAGTGGCTTGTTGGGGGAGAGGTGGGGAATGGACAATGTTTACACTAAGGGTCCAGGCGCAGGGTATGTGGTGTGTGTGTATGTGTGTGTGTGTGTGTGTGTGTGTTGTGTGTGTGGACAGACACGCTTCAAACCTGCGCTTTACAAGGGAGATACTCTCCTCCCCAAGGTGCGCTTGACTCCTTTGGGACAGTCTCCTCCCCTTTCCTCCTGCAACAGCCCTGGATTCCCCAGCTGGAAGACGACTGTGCCAAGAACGATCATGCCTCCTGTGGAGGCGAGGCGAGGGTACTTTGGAGCAGCAAGCAGCCCAGGGTATACAAGGGTCTTTTACACGTAGACAGAGAGCCCAGCCCTAAAATCTCCGTGTGCCCCTTCTAGACAGCCCAGTCACCCCTAGCCTAACCCTCCTGCTCATCACAACAGAAGAAGCTGCATTATACTACCCATTACTGCGGAGAGGGGGGAACTGTGCCCCCTCTCACTTCGCCTATATGTTGGGGTAGCGGGGTCCCCATGTTGGGCATTCGGCGTCCAAAGCCTCTGATCGGCTCCACCGTCCCCCATCTTCTCCTCCCTTACAGTGGAGAGGGTTGTGGGGGGCGGAGATGATGGCGGCGGTGCGAAACGTTGCCATAGTAACCGATGAGGTTTGTACAGATCTCTTTCCTCCAAGGCCTTAGGGAACCTGGCAACCGGGCCGGGGGCTGCGGTGGACAGGAGGCGGGGCGCCCTTCGTGTTCTCCCGCCTCCAGTTCTGTCCTCAGCTGGTGGCCCCACTGGGAGGTCGGAGCTGAGTCACCCTGCGGTGGGCATAGGCGGGTATCATGAAGTTAGTCCTCGGGCGTGGAGACAAGTTCCCCTGGAACCTCTGGTGCTCGGGCACCGGACAGAGCCTCAGGGCTCTTCTCTGGATCCCTTCCAACCAGGTGACTGGTTCTCACTCTGCCCTGAGCTTTTCCCCAAGCCCAGAGCCTGGAGGGTCTCAGTGCTGTGGAGGGACTACCTAACAGCAAGAGCTGTCTTCAAGGAACCCTGGTCCACCCGGAGGCCCGGAACTTTTTTATCCCCCGTTAATTTTCTAAGTTCCAAGTGCTACCGCCTTTAGTGCCCCTAGAGCAGACACCAAGGTCTTCGGCGCCCTCCAGAGGTGCTTCCAGTTCTCTGCGGATTCACCTCCGGGCTGGTTTTTGACAACTCCCCATCCCGCCCCCTTGTTGCTCAGACCAATCTCCCCGTTTGAGACGCCCGTCTGGATTAGGAAGAGTACCACTATCCCCATTCAAGGTCTGGGCTTTGGGGTCCCAAATTTTTGTCTCCACTGTCCCATCTCCATGCCTTGTCTTTCCTACATCTCTACCCCGTCTCTCCACCCCTCTCTTCCCAGGCTCTTCTTATCACTCCTTCCCAGTCTCCACTTCTCTCCTGGATCTCCATGCCTCTCTTCTCTATCTCCCTAGTCCCTGTCTCCATCTCTTCTTTAAATCCAGCATCCCTTTCATGGCTATCTCCATCATCTTTACCCTTTCTCCATCCTATCTCCATCCACCTTTTTTCCTATCTTTTGATCTTACTCTATCCAAATCCAAGTCCTCATCCTCTACGCCCTTCTTCAACTACCATCTACTCTTTTACTTCTCTCCATCCCCTTCTTTCCTGTCTCCATCCTTTTTCTGGTTCACTATCTGCATTTCCCTCTGCCTTATTTCCATTTTCCTGCCTTCCAGTGTTTCCATCCTCATTCATTGTCCCTATCCCTCATCCTACATCCATTTCCTCTGATCCTCTCTGTTTTTCCCTATTCCCCTCTCTACTTACCTCTCTTCATTCCACAAGCCCTTAATCTCTGCCTCTCCCCTTACTCCCCAAATCCCCCCCCCAAGATTCTAGTCTTATGGATCCAGGACTTCTTAGGGCCTTCTTAATATTCCAAGCAGCATTTAATACTGCTCTCTCTCCTCTCCCCAATTCCCGGGCTCTATCCTTCCCAATATCTCCTAATTCTCTAACATCTACCATTTCTCTTTAAGACCTCCTTTGCCTTCCACCCCACTTCCATGCTTTGATCAATTCCCTACTTGATTCTCTCCCTTTTCCCTCTCCAGGAGGGCATCATCTCTGCTCTTTCAAGTTTCTCTTTCATTTGAGGGGATGGGGTGCAAAGCAGAGAAAGATTATGCTCCTTGCAGAGGAATCCCTTTTCAGCCAGGCCTGCTTGCTCCATCAACCTTCTTGCCCAAGTCGGAACCATCACCCTTCCCCCACACCTGTTTTCTTCATGTGGTCATTATCCCTTTCCATTCCTATCTGCCCCTCCTAATTCTGACTCTCCCTCTGAGATGACCACATTAACCAATCTGGCCAAGAAACCAGACCCATAGCTCTGCCCTCAATAAAAAAGGTCATTTTCAACCCATCTCTCTTCGTCCTCCTCCCCTTCCTATTTCTCTTACAGAATCTTTTTTCTTCTAGTCTGAACTAATCTCATCCATTGCAATGGCTCCATTTCACCCATGAAACTTCCCTAACTAGATGAGAAATAGGCACAGGCTTAAAGAACATTCTCCTCCTTGCCTTACCTTTACCATGCCTCCCCCACCATTGGATGAGCACAGATGTCTGCATTTGCATGAATCTCTTACACTCCTAGGCAATGAATGGCAAAGAACAAGGTGCTGGTCCTACACCTCACCCACAATCCTTTGCATCATCTACCTTTCACCCTTCACCCCACCCACCCCAGGCCTCACTTTAAAGTCTTCTTTCTCCTGACTCTACCTAGCTAGTGGCTCAGCCAAAGAGGGACAGGGCTTCCTCCCCCAGCTCCCACATCCCCATGAGGATGCTCTCCTTCCAGGCCATATGCATGTTTATGATCGTCCTTTTTTTAATGACTACTCACCAAAATCCCCCTCATTTCTATCCAAGAGCATTCAAAAGTCCACCTTTCTAAGAACCCATTCCCCCTCCATTCCTCCTTCTCTTGATCCCTCCATTTCTCTGTTAGTGAGGAAGGGAATTACAGACCCTATCTAGTTTATAGAGCTAGTGCTGATGGAGGCCTCCAAAGCCTTCTAACCAACTCCTCCAGACCCCATGAGGAATCCGATGCTTCAAGAAGTGAAATGAGACTCACTGAAAGTCACAGTGTCTGTTGCTCTGTTCCATAGTCAGCAATTTTCAATACCAATGAAAAGTCTTCACCTGTTTAGACCCCTGCTCCAAACTTCCCTCCTTCTCCCTTCTTTCTACTGACACCAGGATAGACCTTTCTCAGGGTCAGGGATCATTGGATTTAGAGCTAGGAGGAATCTTGGGATTTCTAGTGCAACACCCCCGCCCTCATTTTTACTGACAAAGAAACTGAGGTAGGATAAGGATAACATGTCTAGATCTGACACTGTTTCCACTGCCCCCATGACCGCCCTACGTCTCCCAGACTGAGCTTTTCCTCATGATTGGCCACCACCTCCCGGGCTGATGGAGCTTCCCCTCCCATTTACTTCCTGCTCTCCATTCCTCCTACGCCTGTCTGCTTCATCCAAAAGACCCTCTCAGATTGTTCAGGCTCTCCGTTCGACCTCCCAGGTTCCTCCAACCAGGTGCAGCACAAGTTGTTGCATCTATACGCTTGCTCCCCTCGCCTCCCTGAAGATAGTCATCTTTTCCCTCCTTCCCTTTCTCTTTCTTCCTCCATCTTTTCTCCTCTCCTTTCTTTCCTTCTTTCCCTTTTCCTTCTGTCTTCCTTCCCTCTCTGCTTCCCGTTCCTGCGGCACCCCCTAGGTTATGACGTTGCTGACGTAGTCGAGAAGGTGGTTATGACGCTACAGTGGCGGGCTCTGTGACGTCACAGAGTGTCTCCGTGGTCTCCGAAACCCGGAGAGTGACAGTGTGTTGGAGGAACCCAAGCGGAGGGAGCTCTTTCTCTCTGACCTATGAAGAAACCATCACCTGATTCCCCAAGCTTAGGAGCTAAGAATTGGCAAGGGGCAACAGAGAGGAGCTTTCTTCTCTGCCTAGGCAGAGATTATTACAGTTGATAATAGTGCTAGCTGGCATGATTTGCTCTTTACAAATTATTTCCTATATATACTCTCACTGAACTTCTCAAAAGGCCTCTGAAGTGGTCAGGCAGTACAGGAATTATCCCACCATTTTACAGATAAGGAAACTGAGACTGAGAGAGGTCATATGATTTGTCTGAGTTCACCCTGCTACTAAGGGCCAGAGACAAACTCGAACCCAAGTCTCTGTATCTGATTCCAGATCCAATGCTTTCGGCCATACCATAGCTGAATCAAACCAGGACTGGAACCTCGATCTGCTTGGATATTTCCCTTCAGATGACTTAAATGTTTTCGCTGATTATAGACCACCAGGCACAGTTGTCTCCCCAACCCAAGGCAGCGCAGGTGTAGAATACTACTAGAGTGGAGAGACGATCTCCTCTGGGCCCATAAGGAAGGGCCCCAAGTGTGAATGAATAGAAGTGTGAAAAGCTATGGTCCCCTGTTCCTCCTCAAACCCCCAACCCCACCCCCATTCATCCTATTTTCTATTGGTTCGCTCCAGAAGGGACCACACACACACACACACACACGCACACACACACACTGCACCTTGGAGCTGCCAGGGAATTTAACATCTTCCTGCTCCAGGTTTCTGAACTACTAGTGATGACCCCTTTCTGAAACAGTTGCCCCCCTCCCCCGGCCCCCCAAAGGCACACTACATATTTGCCCCTTCCTCCCCGGCTCCCCCTCCCTTGGCCGCCGCCGCTATAAATAGCCCCTCTTCCCGTTTCCTAAATTCCCTGCTGACGTCGGAGCTACGTCAGTGTGTAGGAGCCGCGGCCGCATGAATGAGGAGCCGGCCGGAGTACTATCCCAGCTATAAAAGCTGCGGAGCGGTGGCGACGGCTGCGGGAGCTGAGCGGAGGGGCTGGGGCACCACGCATCCAGCCGTCCAGCCGACCGTCTGTCCGGCTGCCTTTACCAGGTAAGAGGGACCCGGGAGGGGTGAGAGGTGAAGGTGAGTTTAGGCGGGAGAGGAACTGAGAGGTGACAGGGAGTGCGGGGAGACCAGAGGGCGTCCAGGGAGCACTAGGGGGCCCGCTCGGCACGTGCTGCTTCCTTGCTGCCCTGTCCCTCCCTCTCTGTTGGAGATGGCCCCAACTCGGCCTCCGGAGGATCCCTTGGACCCCAGGAAGTGTGGAGGGCTTTGCTGTGGCCGTGTCAGAGCTCTCTCCACCTGGGGAGCCCCTAGGTGGGTTGGGTAGGTGGAAACCACATAGCTCGCTCTCTCTCTCTCTCTCTCTCTCTCTCTTCCCCCCCCCCCCCCACAACCTCCCCCTCTCTCCCCTCCCCCCGTCCTGAGTTGCACCCATCCATCCACTTCCACGGCTCTGGGACAAGGCTGCAGCAAAATCACACCGTCTAGGTCCCTCCACCCGCCTCCGGCTTCTGTCCCAGAGGGAGAATGGAAAAGCCAGACGCCAAGAGCTGGCCCTGTTGGTTCCTCTGGTTCCTGCGCCATCCCAGGCAGGGAGGGGGGAGGGGGAGACGGGAATCCGCCCCCTTTCCACTTCCCTTCCCCCAGTCCGGCTCCACATGCCTACCTCGCCTTCCCCCGAGGGCCCCATCCCCCTGGACTTCTGCCCCTCAATTCGGTAGCTCCACGCACCCCCGCCCCCTCTCTGCAGCGGCGGTGGCTTGGTGACTCAGCCTCGGTGGCCAGAGCTGGGGGTGGGGGTGCGGGAGAGGGAAGGACGTGCTTCCCACGGCCGCCCTGCCCCCAGTAGAGTCACTCCGTTTTCTCTGGCTTCGCTGGACTTCGAGTCTTTCCAGGAACCCCTTCCTCGCATTTCTCTCATCTCCCGGAGATCCAGTCCATCTCCTTCAACCTGTCCAGATCCCCGTTCCAAACCTTCACTCTTACAAACATTCCCCTCCCTCCACTATCAACTACCTCCCAGCCCCTCCCCTGCTGAGAGATCCCGAGACTCGGAGCTGTCCTCTCAGCACCAGGAGCAAGAAAGGCTGAGTTTCAGCCGGAGCTCTGCTCAGAATCCCGCCTCCAATCCTTCCCCCACTCCACATCTCCTCTCTCAGACCCCTTCCCCCCTCAGCAACCGGAACTGCCCCCTCCTTTTCCCCTCACCCGCTGCAGCCTCCCACGTCACACTGGTTCTGACGTCAGGGGCCGCGTGCTGAGCCCCCATGCTTTGGCACTTTGGTGGGGGTAGGAAGAGGGGGGCAGCCTTTAATACTGGGGTGCGTCTGTCTCTCCTGGAAGCTCAGGTTCCAGCCGCTTGCCTCAGTCCCTATCCAGAGCCGCTGCAGAGGCGGCAGGAGGATGATTCATTCAGGTCCGGCCCGGGCAGCGCGCCGGCACCTTGGCTCTAGACTGCTTACTGCCCGGGCCACCCTCAGTAACAGTCTCCAGTCACGGCCACCGACGCCTGGCCCCCGCCTCTGGACGCCCGGACACTCCTGGAAGGCCCGCAGACTCCCGCCGCCCCCTTCAACATCTCTGCCCCAGAACATCTTCTGGATTCTCTCGCCAACCCCTTGCTGCAAATTTTACCCCCTACGGTGTCCCTGAACGTAGCCCCCGACGATGCCCAAGACCCCAGGTCCGACAATGCAGACGAGTCCCAAGGGGTGGGGTGGGGGCCAGGGAATGGAAAAGCTCTGCCTCCCCCAGGGGGCTGGGGTTGGGGGGCTCTGGGCAGTCCTCCTGCCCGAAGGCCCGTCTTTGGAGCTGTCCGTGGTTCTGATCCCAGCAGTCTGATTCTCCTGTAACCAGTCCGAGCCTCTTCTGCCTCCTGCACCCCAGGGTGTCACGGCTGTGACTTAACCCCGAGCCAAGGCTTCAGTGCAGGCTCGCAGATCGTGGGGGTAAATGCAGACCCTGCGGGAAAATGCCGCATTCCAGTCCCAGGCTGCCGCCCGGGACGTCGGGGACTACAGGACCCCTGCATGGAGAATTTCACGGGGGAGGCGGGGCTAGACATCTACGACTTTAAGCACGTAGTACCCTGGCCAAGCCCTTCTGGGGCCCGGGACTGCTCCGCCTGAGTGGCCTCCCCCGGAACTGCGCTCTTTCCCTCTTTCCCGCCCCCCCCGCCTGGCCCCCCACGACCTAGCTTTAGCCCCAGCCGCAGGCTCTGACGTCAGGAAGCTACGGAGATGCCGTCACTCGCGCTCCCCACCCCACCCCGCCCCCGCGTCTCCAGGGCAACCGTGGCTTTCGATTGTTACTGTGGGAACCGGGGGTAACAGTCTACAGCCATGGTCGCCCCGCAGCACGCCCACGCGGCCGTTCCTTCCCCCCACCCCTCCTCTAGCGCGTGCGCTTATTCGCCCGCCCCGTCTGAAGGCTGGGGGAGGGAGGTGGGATTGTAGGCGGGGCACAGTCTGAGGGGGCGGGGTCAGCAGCTCCCGGCCTCCCATCCTCACCCTTCTACTGGGAGAGAGGCAGGAACCAGGCATCTATGGAGGCAAAGCCTTCTGTCCTCCTCCAACCCACTGGCACTATCTGGGGCTAGGGGATACGAGTCTACAGCTAAACACAGCCTGAGGGGCCATCCCACCGCCGCCCTCCCCCCCTCCAAAAAGGAGAGCCGCCCCAGACAACAGCTACTGAAGATCACGGCCATTTGTCACAGTGAGTCTGTCTGTATCCACGTCTATCTGTCGCCATGAGTCTGTCTCTATTGCCTCTTCTCTCAGGTAAATGTCCTTCCCTGTTGCTATCTTTCACCCCCTAGCAGCTACTCACAGCCTTCTCATACCCATTCCATCCCCTTTTCTCTTGAAAGCCCTCCCGACCCAAAATGAGAAAATGGTCACTTGATGGAAAATCTTGTGTTCAGCCTCTTTATGACGGGATGACAGTGTCGGACATCTTTGGCACCTGCAGCCTGAAGGCCCGGAGTTAGATCTTCCAGGGATGAGTTTGAGAATAAAATTCTTCCAGGGTCTCTTCCCCACGAAAATAAAAAGAGACACTGGTGAAAATAAGCATGCTGCGGGCAGCAGACAGATACAGAACAGAGGGAGAAAATAGGAATGGCTTAATGCAACTCATTCTAGACATAGTCCCTACTCCCCTCCACTAACACTTTCTGCTCAGTACCACTTAGTGTGGCAATGGTAAATCAGAGAAATCATGTTCTCCTAGGATACCTGAGTTCAGTCAGGTAAGGCAGTTCTATGTGCATGTCTTCAGAAAGTCTTAGTGAATTTTGAACATAGTGTGGCAGATATTTCCAGGCAGGTGGGCTTTCTGGAGACCCACTACCCAAACTATAGGTAGCCATTTATAGGGGCCCACTTTGCAGATGGGTAAGCATCTGCATTATCTGATGTAGTACTAGGTACAAGTAGCCTCTAGATACAAGTCCCTAGGCTCATGGGTTCACATTTCCCTGTTCCATCTCTATAGGGAGGGTGAATTTTGCTTTACTCTTCAATTCTATCCAGGGAAAAAGTCTTGGGGCCTGAAGCATCTATGATGGTAGTAGGGCTAGGAGAGATCTGAGATAATTAGTTCAACTTCTCCCTCATTGATAAGGAAAATGAGACTATCTTGTAGAAGTGACTTCCCTAATTCTTGTCAGAGTTGGGATTAGAACCCATGTTTTCTGCTTCCTTCCTAAGCCTAGTTCTTTTCATTCAAAGAGTGTACCACAGACAATTGGAGAGTTTGGTTCTGTGAGGTGGATGCTTTGTAGGTCTGTGGAAATAGGGAATCAGTCTGTGGAGAAAGAATGTAGGAAAGAAAGACCAGGAATCAAGCAGAAAGAGAAAGTTTTGTCTTTAGTGGAAAAAGGTGGTACACACTTGGCAGGGGATGAGATCACAGAACCACAGGATTTTAGATGGGGGAAAGATTTTTCGTCTCATCCTTTATTTTCACAAATGAGGAAGGAAGTCAAGGTCCAGAGGACAAGTAACTCATTCAGGAACCACATACAAGTGAGTAAACAGGAGAGCTTAAAGTTCTGAGGCAAACGATGAGGCAGTTTCCTTGGGTTTCCTTACAAGACAGCATAGAACAGGAGAAACTCTGGATTAGGAGTCAGGACCTGAGTTCTACTCCCATCTCTGACACAAATCTAGCTGTGATACTGAACAATTCAGGTCACTTCTGGGCCTCAGTTTCCTCATCTGAAAAATGAAAGCGTTGGTCCTTTATTATTTTAAGAATCATTCTACTCTGCCCATCATCATCATCACCATCATGTCTGGAGTTAATAGTTTAATAGTGTTTTGATTGGTTGGTTCCCCTTCTCCCCTCCCCACTATCCAAAGTACAATCAAAACCTCATCTTTCATTCACACTACATGCATTTATTTCAGGATCAGGAAATGGAGGTGGGAAATCTCACCCCTTCTTCATTTTCCCCAAAATATTCACCTCCCCACATTGACACAGATTCTTCAAAGTCAGAATGAGGCTTGGAGCTCAAGACTGTGCACACAGCTGCCAGCACTCCAGTGCCTGGGGTTTGGAGATTGGGGGGGAGGAGGGAAGGTGTAGAGACAGTGGTGTGTTTGGTGGAGAGGGAAAGGGAAAGACAACTCAAAATCCCATAGTGGGACCAAAGCAAAAGGGTTAGAAAAGGGCTGAGAAAGACAACAAATGAGAACATCTCAAGGAGATAGTGATGAACACGAGAGGGGCTACTGATAAGTTTGAAGCTATGAATGAAGCTTGAATATGCTTCACCTTTCTAAAACAGACTGCTTTGGATCTTTTCTCCCATTTCACTGTCCTCATCTTTTTGCCACAGACTTACTATATTACTCAGATGTGTACTCAGATCTAAGACCAATGGCCAGAGAAAGGAAAGGGATTCAAATCAACAATCTTCATCCATGGAGTATACCCCTAGGTCATGGTTCCCTGCCAATAATTTTTTAAATCTTCTGAAAGGCTCCAGACTGTGTTTTCCTCCTTACCAAGTGGGGCTATCTTTTATATGAAGTTCAGCACCAGATTGTCATGAGGTGGAAAGTTCAGTGAAGATTCCGATCCATAAACATTTATAAAGTGCCAGGCACTATGCTAAATGCTGGGGATACAAAAACAGGCAAAAGGCAGTCCTTGCCTTCAAGGAATTTACAATCTAACGGAAGACTAACATGCAAACAAGTATATACAATGCAAACTACACACAGAATAAATAGGAAAATTAAGGGAAGACACTGAAATTAAGAGGGATTGGGGAAGGCTTTCTGTAGAAAATGGGATTTTAATTGGGACTTAAAGGGAGCCAGAGAGGTCAGTAGATGGAGCAGAGGAGAAAGAGAACTCCAGGCATGAGAAAATGCCCAGCAAAAAGAATGGAGTGTCTTATTCATAGTACAGCCAAAAAGTCAGCGTCAATGGATCAAAGAATATCTGGTGGGGGGAGTAAGGTGTAAAGAAAACTGGGAAGGTTTAGGGGGAAGGCATCGAGGTTATGAAGGACTTCAAAGGCCAAAAAGCATTTTGTACTTGATTCTGAGGCCCTAGAAAGCCACTGGACTTAATATTAAGGGAATGACAGTAAGCCCAGTGCTTTAGGGAAATCATGTTGGTGACTAGATTGGAGTGAGGAGTGGGGAGTGGGGAGAGACTTGAGGCAGGAGGATCCCAGAACAGGCTATAGAAATAATCCAGGGATGAGGTGATGAGGGCTTGAACCAAGGGGTGACAGTGACAGAGGAGAGGAAAGGGGCATATTTGAGAGATGTTGCAAAGGACATGGGAGTTGAAAGATAGTAAAGAATGCTAGATGACTCCCAGGTTATTAGCCAGAGGGACTGGGAGGATGGTGTTGCCCTCTACAATAATAGAAGGAAGGTACTAGGAGGAGGGGAGAGTTTGAGACAATGAGTTCTGTTTTGGATGTGCAGTTTGAAATGTCTATTGGACATATAATTGGTGATATCTGAAGGGCAGTTGGAGGTCAACACGGAGTGTGAGGCAAGATAGTATCATCAGAATGGATTGTCAGACGGTTAAAGTCTGAGCAAATCTCCCTTGTCCCCATTCTTACCACTCTGCCAGGAATGATTAAATTGCTGCCTTCATCAGGCAGGCTGAGGGAACACAGAACCTCAGGCCTTGGTCCCTGAAATAAAATACTGTAATTCCTTAGGAGGTGGGGCCATAACCCAGAATGAAAGGAGTATGTACACAGAGGTCACAGTCTGCGGCTTAGTGGTGATACAGGTGGTCCCTGGCCTCGGTCTGGAAAGACAGTATCACATGGTGGTATGGCTAGGGCCAAGCAATCAATGGAACAAGAGGGTAGTGACCCAAGTTGTTATAAGGTGGAGGGCAGTGGGGGAGGGAATAGGAGGAAGGAGGGAAGAGGTATGGGGGCAGGGACATCTCAAGAATAGTGACTGGGAAGCCCCTAACTGCTTCCCGAGGGTAAGCTCCAGCTGCTACACAAAAGATTCCAGAAGCCGTTCTGTGACTCAATTCTACTAGAAGTGGATATTCACCTTACTCTTTCCTGGGCATCCGACTGAGGATCTCCAGAGCCCCAGGGTGGCATTGCTGAAGGCCCAAGTCCATCTTTGGAGGCATAAGGGCCAGAAAAAGCTACAAAGGAAACTCTGAGAAGAAGCTCTAAGCAGGGTGAATTTCAGAGCACAGTAAGTGGAAGGGGGTAAGCGGTATGTACATTGTAAGGAGAGCTGACTGGACTTAAATCCAGCAGTTAGGCAGTACCTATGGCTGGCTGGGCAAGAAATTCTTTTCCTGTTCATCCATGGATAGAGCGCCTTCAGGAGGCCAAAAATGGAAAATTCAAACAAGAAACTTGGGGGTGTTTGTATGTATGTTTTGTATACTTGTCCTGGGGGCACATGGCTGATGCCTTCAGTCAGTGACTACCCAGGGCATCACATTTACACTCATCCATTCAAAAAGTATTTATCAAACACCTACTATGAGATGAGAACTGGAGATACACAAATAGCTTCCATTCTATTAGGGTGAAACAACCTGCACATAAATATAAAATCATTTCCAGGAAAGAGATACACTAGCAGCAGGGAAGGGGAGGGGGGCAGGGAATCAAGACTGACTTCACATAGGAGATGGCACTTGACATAAGTTTTAGAGGAAGGTCTAGGATCAGCAAGGCAGAGACATTAGGATTGCATCCAGGCACAGAGGACATGCTACACAAAGACACAGGGATAGAAAATGTATGGGGGGGGGGGGAAATGGCTGTTGATTTGGTTGGAACATAGTATGCGAGAAAAAAAAAAAGAATTGTACAGTAACAGACCAGGAAAGACAGGCTGGAAGCCAGATTATGAAGGGCTTTCTATGCCAAACAAGTTTGTATTTTATTCTTATAGTCTAATAAAGGCTCACTGGAGCTGCTCTGAACGTAGAACATGACCAACCTGGGCTTTAAAAATATCACTGATAACTGTGTGGAGGAAGTATAGAAGGGAGAAAACAGAGGCAGGGCACCCATTCAGGCTCCTACAGTAATCCAGGCAAGAGACAGGGCATCTGTAGCATGTTTGGTGAATGGAGAGATCTGGGCATGAGATGGAAGATTGCCAACGTAGGGGCCTTGAGAGACAGTGACATCATCAACAGAAACAGGAAAGTTAGGAAGAGAGAAGGGTTTGGAGGTAAAAATGAGTCCTGGTTTTGAACATCCAGTCGAGAATATTCAACAGGTAGTTTGGCAAAGACAAGACTAGACAGGTCCAGGAGTTTTATTTAATACAGATGTTAATCGTTAACGAAGACATCACTTGCAGGGTAGAGTAGAAAGCCCCGTGATACACCAGCACATAGAAGGAAGGACACAGCTAATGATCCAGTAAACCAGACTGAGAAGGAATGGTACAGAAGGATGGTCAAGAGTCAAGTGCGTCAGAGTTCCAGAAGTCTTAGTGCTCAGTCCACGCTGTTTAGTTTGGTGTTTAGGCAGGCCAGAGCTCTCACCATGTAACTGGTTTATGAGTGTACCAGGGAAAAAGGCATATCAAACATCAATACATGTGCTTTATTGGGTGACCATTACAGTACTAGCATTTCTGTGAGTCGGCCCCTTTCCTGCTCACTTTAGCCCAATGCACCTGCCGTAAGTTCCCTACAGGTCAATCGGCCCACTTCATGTTGCAGAAACAGACCGCAGGGGAAAACCTGTCCAGCGCGTTCTCAGTTGAACCCTCCTCTATCGCACGGCCGAATTCACAGCCCCGTTCCTCTCTGGAAGACGAGCAGTCGGAGCCCAAGGGGAGCAGACTCTCTTAGCTGATCGATGAAGGCAGGGCCTGCACCGTGCCGAGGTTGCCGCATTCGCATGACTGGCCTAGAGCTTCAAACATACCCAGCGGTCTGCTGGGGGCCGGAGAGGCCCAAGGGAACCCCGCAAGCTCATTTGGTAAACTGGTCCAGGAACTTGAGATACGCTGGGCGCTGGGGGGCAGCGGCCGGGACGAAGTGGCCCCCCGGGTGGCAGAGGGTGACGGCGCCGGCGAAGCAGCCGGCCAGGTCCAGGCTCTCCCGGGGGGGGATGAGCCTGTCGGTCTCCCCCAGCACGTGCAGGGAAGGCAACCGCAGCGGTGCCTGCGGGGAGAGCAGGGGGAGTTCGGGTCCTCGGGGGCGAAAGCCGGAAACCAAAATGACAAATCTGGGGAGGGGGAAGCGGGGGTCGCCGGCCTGGGCCAGGGCACACACCAAGGCCACCATTGCTGCCCCTTGGCTGAAACCCAGGAGTCCGTCCACGGGGCCGTGCTTGGCCAGGGCCTGCCCCACGGCACCCAAGGCTTCCTCCAGGCCTCGGCACTCGGCCGGCTCCTCGAGGGCGGAGAAGGCGGCCGCCTCTGGCTTGGAGAACCACCAGCCTCGAGGTTCCTCCTCCGGGGAACGCGGCCCTGTGGGAGCGCAGCGGTACAACGGGGTGAGCCCGACGCAGACTGGGGGGGGACAGGTAAAAGGAGCGGTTGCGGCGCTATGTGAGCGCCTGCTGGGAGGACCACGGAGCCGGGACCTCCCGCCCAACGGGGTGGGGGAACGAGGGGCGGGGCCGCGCACCCCAGGGGGCCTCGCGAGCGGGTGGGCGGGGCCACTCACCAGCCTCGGGGGCGGGCTCTGGGACGGGGTGCGGGCCGCCGAGGTACAGGAGCTCAGCGCGGCCCCGCAGCGCCTTCCTCAGAGACCCAGTTTTCTCGCGGAAGCCGTGCTCGCTCTGTCTAAAGCCGGCCAGGCACAGAATTCGCAGCAAAGGTCGTGGCTCAGACATGGCGACCCCCAGTCCCGACGACCGGAAACCGCTGGGCTGTGAACGGAACCGGAAGCGACCGGGGGCGGGCTGAACCCAAGGGGCGTAGCCAGTTGAAGTGACGTTTGCGTAGACGGGTTGGGAGGAAAGGGGAGGAGTCGCCACGGAAGCCAAGAAACGGGCCTCCGGCCAAAGGACACTCGTTCAGGGCGCGGGCGAAGGCGCTGCCTCCTGGAGGCAGGTGCAGTCACTGCAACTGACGGTCGACCCGGTAGCCACGGGCCCCTTCACCTGGCGGAGCAAGAGGCCTAGTTAGGGAGGCTGCACGGGAGTTCGCCCCGCCCTCCCGAGGTGGGAGGAGCTCTTCCCCTCTACGGCCACTGGGCGGCAGCGTCGGCTCGCAGCGATCAGACGAGAGAGAACGACAGCGCCTGCGCGGCTCCAGAATTTCCCCCCCCCACCTCCTCCCTCGCGCAAGCGATGCACGCCCCCGGCCGCCCCACCTGCTCGCCCACGCGCCGCTGGCCCTTCCCGTGGCTCGCGTGGTTCACAGCCCACGGCCCCAAGGAGTTGCTAGCATAGAAGTCCATGGGATACGGCTGCTGCCAGGAGACGTCCCTCAGGGCCACGGCTGCCTGAGGGGGAGAACGGTGCCTTAGGGCAGGCGCCCCTCCACCTCCCATGCCCACTCAAGGAGCCCGCCCCCTTCCCTGCCCTCAGGGCGAGGTCAGCCCCCAAAGCACCAGAACTGCTCCTGGGGCTGGGGCATCGTTACTGAACCATACCAGGCCTCAATTTCCTCATCTGTAAAAGGAGGGTTTGGACCAGAGGACTCTAAGCCCCGCTCTGGTGTGAATCTTGGACCCTTCCCCAGATGTACCTTTGGGGGGGCCCCCCCAAGTTACCTCGTAAGGGGTCAGCAGCGGTCTGGGAAAGGCTGTGCCCCAATCAATGGAGAGGCGCGGACAGGCCACCTGTACCCACCTGAGGCAGAGACACTGTTACAGGATCAGGAGAGCACTGCGCCCCTCCTCCACCCAAAGCCAGCCCAGATTCCGCTTACATCACCCCCAGCCCCAGGACCTCAGCCAAGGTCTGTCCCAGGCTTGTTTCTCCATCCCTAAAATAGGAACGTTGGGCTAGATGAGGTTGGGTGGCTTCTAGTTGCCAGATAGATGATCCCGTCATAGACTCCTCGAGACTAGAGGCTGAGACCCCTCACCTGGTTCACAATTTTCCCCTCTATCCCCCTAAAACTGGTTTCAGTCAAGCTTGTAATCTCTGCTGCAACTCTGCGGACCCCCAGCCAAATCTGTAAGTTCCTGCGGGTAGGACTGATGTCCAGCCTGCTCTGTCAGGCCCTCCTGCGATCAAGGCCTGATAACCCACTCTGGGATTAGTAAATGTCGCTATGGGATGACCACCGCAGTGTTGAGTGGTGCTGAGGGGCTGAAGGGGTGGGATAGTGGTTTGGGCACTTGTCAGTGCCAAGCTACTGTAACTGGTGGGGGAGGGGCATGCCAGGACTCACACATCCACTTCTGGGAATAGGCTGAGCTTGCTGGGGAAGATCTCTGAGAGCAGCAGTCTGAAGAATGAGAGCCCCAAGTGGCAGAGCCGGGATTCCAGATGCTGTGGAAGGCACAATGATGAGCCAGAACTGGAGCCCAGATGCCACCCCATCCCCCATGCAGACAGAGCTAGCTGAGGGGCTTTGAGGGTCTCCTCTACTGCTGCAGTGCCCATTCACCTGCTTGCCAACCAGGCACATAATACAGATCACACCCTAGCACAGCCCCAGAAGGACCAGAAATCACACTGGACCTTGTCTAACTCCCACAGACCACCATCTCACCTCGAGGATCTTGGGGCTCCCCTGGCGGCCCAAGGTGCCCAGGATGAGGCCCCAGGAACGGGCAGAACGGGCAGCAGAGATGGCTTCCTGGCGGGCAGCCTGCATTTGCTCATGGCCATAGTGCTCCCTGGACAAGACCTTACTGTATGGGTCATATCTGCGGAAAAGAGCAGGCTGCTTGCACTGTTTTCTACCCTCCGTGCCCACTAGGCTGTGCCCAGACAGAAGGCTCCCCACCCCCACCCTTCAGGTCACATGGCTTACACAAGCTCCATCTACCACCTGCCTCTGCTGTTGAAGGCTAATTGAGAAGAGAAGAAAAGATAACCGTCCCAGGGGTAAAGCAGGCAAGAGGGGGAGGGCTAGGGAGAAAGAGCAGCAGAGAAAGTCACTGCCTACGGGGAGGGTAGCCCAGCACATCAGTGCCATTCCCAGCTGCTCAGAAAGCTGGTTCATCTTCCTCCAACCATGCTATGGGACTCACCCAGTCCTCAAAGTGGGTGAAGCAGAATTTCTACCAAGGTTAAAATAGAGCCAGAGCAGAAGCAAAACAGCTCCCAAAGGCTGTTAAACCTGATCATCCCAGTACCTGTACGCAGAAACACCAGGGTTGGCAATCATGATAGACTCAAGATGGAAACGGCCATCACCCAGATACCTGTGAGGGGCAGAACACTTAGTATGCTCTCTGCGCCTAACCCCAGATGAGGATTGGGGCAACACCCCCTCCCAATTCCTGATGCTGGGAAACAAGGATGAGATGTATCCTGGGGAGAAAGGACCTCGTGGGCAGACTAATGCATTGCCTGTGATTCCCGTCTTTGTGAAGGGCTGCCCCCAAGCCCCTTCCTGTCCAGTGCTCCCACTGCCTTCCCTCATCTCCTTTAAAAGGACCAAGGTGTGGGAGAGAGCTCCATCTCCTGAACAGCCCCTCCCTGCACACCCTAGGGGACCGATTCAATTTTAATGAGCAGCTGCCTCTCCCCCTCCCCCAGCTAGGCTCAGAGGCCCCTAAGTGCAGGTACTTATCGGGGAAGAGATATCCACTGACCACAGGCGTCAGAGAAATGGCTGCCAGAGGGGAGGTGGGGGTGGGGCAGGGCGGGAAGGATGAGATGGGGCCTGTCAGTAGAACTGGATGTCCTCTACCTGGTATGGGGCAGAGATCTTGGGGTGGAAACAGCTTCCCCTTGAGGACCAGGACCCAGGCCCAGGCAGCAGCTCCAGGCTGGCCCAGGGCAGGGGAAGCAGCTTCCTCCAAGGCAGTCTGCATTCACACAACATTAAGCATTTCCATTACCTAAAATAATTAGGCAGCAGGAGATGGTGTGCTCCTGCTCATTAGCTGTCTTGATGCTAAATTAATGGGGCTGCAGCATGGGCCTGGCCATTAGTCTTCTCCAATTACCACCCCAGCACTTCGATCCCACCCCTTCCCTGCCCCTGCTCCCACACCACCCAATTCCTATGCACCTCAGAGAAGCTACAGTGTGACTTCAGTCTCCTATAAACTGAGGCCACTAGACCTGGTAGAATCTAGGAACCCTTCACCCTCCCATGTTACAGTACAGTGTCTAGAGGTTCCTCTGGCCCCCAGAACTCACACAATGGCTTCCACGTCCTCTGAGAGCCGAGGGGATGTGCAGCCCAGGATCTCTCCGGGGGACAGTGGCTTGCACTGGGGCACACAAATTTTGTATTCTGTTCTCAGTTCTTGGGCAGCTATCTGTGGTGAGGACAATGAAAGAAAAGATAATGGGAGGGAGGGCTCAGCTGGGAGGCAGGAAGGTTTCTCTGACACACCTCCACTCACCTGTAAAGTAGATACAAACTGGATGGTGCTGACCAGCGCCAAGGAAGTCGCTGGGGGGAAGGTGAGTCGAACTGAATCCAGTAAGTGGGCAGTGTCTATCCGGATATCTACGAAAACATAGAGCATCCGAAGACCCTGGGCCGATACGTTGATGGGCACTGGGGGCAGAAGAAAAGTTGTCAGTATGTAGACACACTCTCCCTGTGGTCTGGGACGGACCCCAGAGGGCTTGGCTCATGGTTACAGAATCAGGCCCAGAAGCCAAAAGGATAGTGAGCAAGGAGTGGACACAGGAGCCCCTCTTCAACCTGGCTCTTCCAACACCCATTTAGGACCCTTGCTGCTTCAGTCAAGACTTAGAACACCCACATCTGGGACAGCAGCTGTTTCTATGGCAACCAAATCCAAAGGATGGTTCTACCTGGGGATGGGGGAGGCCTTGATCTTCCCAGCAATAAAAAGAGACTAAGAGACTAAAATCTGGGGAAAAAGCAAATGAATGAGGTTGCAGAGGAGGGCAGAAGATGCCACCAGCCCCCTTCTTGCCCCTTGTGGGATCCCAGTACCCAGGCAGCTGTGGCCGTAGTGCACTAAGAAGTCGGCTCCAAGGGCTCGTGCAGTGAAGTCATCCACGCAGCAGGCACCATAGGTCACATCCCCCATCACCATGGCCTCCGCCTCTGTGAACCTGCCACAGCGGGGGGAGGAGGGAGGAGAAAGGAGATGCCGTCTGCCATCCTGGACCCTGTACCCCTTCTCTGTCCCCTTCCCCCTACCAGGGAAGCTCCCCTGCCACAATGAGCTAGGCCCAGCGGCTATTACCCTCCATCTTGGCACTGCTATGACTTGAGGATGGTTCCCAGTGTCCTATTCTCCACCCCCTCCCAACCCCACACATGCCCAAGCAAAAGAGGATTGTCCACAGCTGCATATCCCCATTACCACATTCTGATACACAAGGCACAAACACAGGTCAATTCAAATAATCTCACACTCACAAACACACACTCATAGGTATGTTACAGAACTATCCAAGGGCCTGCATGTATGGATAAGAACACAAGCAAAGAAAGGAAATCCTATATGTCGAGAGATTAAATTCACAGAGGAAGAAACTGCCCAGCACGTGTGTCCCCTCATGTAGATGTAGACCCCTTCACATGCAACTTCTGCCAACCAATCAGACCCATCCCCCTCAGAGCTCCTGCTGTGGGAGAAGGATCTGTGCCACTCACTCCCAATACATGGCAGGCCTCACGATCCAAAGAGAGTGGGATCTGGGTGGCACAATGCTGTGGGCACCAGTGCCAGGCCTGAATCACTAAGGGTAAGGGAGAGGAGTGGAGACATACCATCCCATCCCCACCCCTACTTCCACAGTCACTGCCAGGCCTGAATCACCACCAGAGTAGGGTGGGAGCCAGAAAAACCCTGCCAAAAATCCATCAAGCCCCCCACCCCAGTCCTCAGCCTGGACAAGAGTCAAGAGTCGGGCTGACTAGTCCAGTGAGAGCCTGAGATCTTACAAGTTACCCACCCTGCTCCCCTCAGCACCCCAAATCAGGCCCAGCACAGCAGCATATTATTCACCTCCTTAAAATGCAGGCTGGGCATCTGAGTCAGCCGTAGCACTTAATTTTTTATAGATTAAAATGTATGCAAATTGGCCCGAGCCCCAGAGAGCATCCCCAAGGGGGGTGGGGGAGAGACTGGAGAAGCAGATCAGTGGCAGCAGGATGGGGGAGTTGGGGAGGGGGGCAGCAGCAGGGGAGTGGGAGGTTCCCATCACAAGGTGACCTGCCCCCTCCCCCCACCGCCCTTCCACCTTCCCCCTCACTGTTCTGGTGGTATGTTCCAGACAGCTCAGCACACAAGGCCCCCCAGCTGTGGCTAATTGTACTGAGGAATCATACGGGGTGTGGGGGGAGGAGGGAAGAGAAACCTTTCTAAACACAGGCCAACTACCCAAATATACGGGCCTCCAAGGCTGCAACCTTGTTGTGCTTTGGGGGAAAAGACCCCCTCAGAGCTTTAACCCTAATCCTTGAATCAACTCAGCGCACATTTGTCTATTAACCTTCTACCCCAAGCTCCAAGGCACCATGGCCACCCTGTGGCTGCCCCAAACCCACTGGAGCCACTCCATGGCCAGTCAATGCCTCACCTTTCCAGAATGTCAACAATGGTACAAGCAAACATGAGAAGGCCTTCTGGCATCTGCAGGGCAACTGTGGACAGAGTTGGGAGATGGGGAATCAGGTATAATAGGACCCACAGCCACATCTCACCATTACCACTGCTCTGATGCCAGACCTACAGCACAGGTCTGGCCCTGACAGATGCCCAAGAGAGGACAGGTGAGCCTGCCCTACCAACCCTTCCCTCTATCAACTGCTTACCTTTTTTGGCCTGGGCTTGTCGAATTCTCCAGATGGTTTTGGGGATCTCAAAGTTGTAGTTTGAGGGCAGGACCTGGATGGCTTCCTGCAGCTGTGGGTCCCCCAAGATCTCAGTGGGGATTTGATTGGCCAGACGACCTCGGGGGGGCCCTCGACCTGCTGGTACACATCCGATAGTGAATTTTCCCTCAATCCCGCCAGGCCTGTCCTCACTGGTGCCCCGGCCCAAACACTCCCGGAGAACATCTTCCTAGCAGCCTCTCTCTACATACCTGGGGAACCCAAAAGGCTGCCCAAAGCCAGCCCTGGGAGAAAAGAAACCCTTCTGCCTCCAGTCTCCTACAAAACCAATAGGAAAGCCTGAAGGAAATCTACAGAATTAACTCCCATATCACTTGGTGACTAGGAACAAATGAGTGTAATAAATGGGAGGGCAGGCTGGTCCCCCAGGGACCTCAGTGGCAGAGAGAACTACTTTCAATTGGGGGAAGACACTGACAAGATAAAGTGAGGTGTCCAGAACGGGGGACTAAGATGATAAACGGATCAACTAATGGGGGAATGTTCAGCCTGAAGAACACTTGAAAAAGGGAGGGGAGACAGAGTGCCTAAAGGATTGTCCCCTTCAAGAGCAATCAGACTGTTCTGCCCGGCCCTAGAAGCCAGGCTTGGACCCACTAATGGGTGGAAGTTTCAAAGAGGCAAATTTCAGACGGAGAAGCAAAATATGGACTGATTAGAGTCCTCCCCAAGTGTACTCCTGATAGGATTTGGGGAGCTGGACTCCATGGCTTCTGAGATCCCTGACAAGCCCCAAATTCTGTGATGCCAAGTAGCCTGGCACAGAGAAGCAGCCTGACCCTTACAAAGATAAATCCCCTTAGTATAGTGCTAATAGGCATACACAGCACTTACCTGGGGAAAATACGGGGATACCAGGAGTGAATCACCACTGTAAAATGAGAAGGGGGCAGCTAGCTGGCACAGTGGATTGAGCACTGGGCCTGGAGTCAGGAGGATCCAAGTATAAACCTGGCCTCAGACACTTACTAGCAGTGTGACCCTGGGCAAGTCACTTCACCCTGTTTGCCTCAGTTTTCTTACCGGTCAAATAAGCTGGAGAAGGAAATAGCTAAAATCACTCCTGTATCTGTATCTGGACCAAGAAAACTCCAAATCCAGTCAGACATGACTTAAACTGAGGCTCCAAAAGGCTGATTAGACCAGGGCCACACACACAAACACCAAGCCTCCACATCCACCACAGAAAGTGATAATAACCCACCCCACCCCCAAACCCTTGGGTGTGGCAGGAATCCTGGACAGGTTATATAGTCAGACTGTTTCTGCAAGCCAGAGGCCAGCTTTATCTGGTGATACAATAGGCAGATATATTATAATTGGACATTTATACAGGGAAAATTCTAGAGAGAAGTCATACTCTCCCCTCCTCCTCTATAACTGTCTCAATGACTGGCCTGGAGATGAAGCCTAAAATGTTCCTTCATTAGAAACTGGGTTTCAGGAATTAATGCCCCACCTCTGGTTTTCTGCCAGAACAGACGGGTACACATGGAGTCCCAAAGGGCTGAGGACCCTCGGGGTTCTTCCTGGGGTCACTCTGCTCTCCCCCCTGGGAAGCCCCTCCCCCCATGTGTCCCGAGTCAGGGCACACAACATAGTGAGTCTGAAACCAACGGAGCCAAGAGACAAGATTTGAACCCGGGGCTTCCTGACTCTGCTTCCATTATAGCCATGATGCCTGTCTCCAAGTGTTCTTGTGGTAAGAAGTAGCTCTCTCATTCCACCTGGATCCTCGTGTGTGTGTGTGTGTGTGTGTGTGTGTGTGTGTGTGTGTGTGTGGTCAGAGCTGACTCCCTGTCCCCAGTGACAGCAGCTGAGAGGACGCACCAGGGGTCCCAAAGCCCTGGGACTTCTAGTTGGGAGACCTCAAGGGCTCCAGGGCCAGGAGGAATGAGCGATGGGGCTGAGGTCCAAGGTCTGGACCCCCACAGTGGTCTCCTCGAGGATTTGGGGTTTTGTCGGGCAGGGGGGCACCTGGGGATGATGATTTCCTCTCCCCCACCGCTCCATCTTTGGGCTTTCACAGGGTCTGAAAGGGAGCTCAAAAATACGAGTCGTTTTATGGGAAAGGCAAGATAAGCACATTCCATGTCTCGTTTGATGCTCAGTACAGCCCAGGGAGCTGGGCGCTATTACGAGACCTATTTTACAGCTAGGGAAACTGAGGCAGGTGACTTGCCCAGATGCTAAGCGTTTGAGGTGGGATTTGAACTCGGGTCTTTCTGACCCCAGGCTCTATTTTATAGATGAGGAAAATGAGGCCCTGGAAGTGCCGTGACTTGCCGGAGACTTCGCAGGCACCAAAGGGTCTCGGGACCCGGGTTCGAGCCCCTCCGCGTCTCCTGCTCTGGCCTGCGGGCGCCTCCCACCCGAGGCTAGCGTCTGCTCCGCCCACCCCAGGAGGACAAACGCAGTGGGACCGGAGCATCTGGCGGGCGGCCCGGGTACGGAGAGGGAGATGAGGGAAGGAGGAGGACCACCGCCGCAGGAGGGAGGCCGGGCCGGGCCCGGAGCGAAGCCGCCGCACCTACCTTTGCCGGGGCCGCCCCGACCTCCCGGGCCGCGGGCCTCCGGCTCTGCCAAGGCAGCCATCGTCAGCTCTCTCACGTGGGGACCCGAAAGGCAGCGCTGGACGAACCCGAGCGGCCGAGCCCGCAGGCATCGCCAATGGATAGCCGAGCAGCTCCTGGGAGAGGGCGGGGCGGGGATAGGGAGGGCGGGGAATGGAAACATGGGGGGCGTGTCTTGCCCCCAAACCGCCGCGCCCGACCCGAGACCCTTAGCGCTTGACCCAGCCAGGGCTCCTTCTCCTACGAGCAGAAGTCCAGAGGGCGGAGGAAGCGAAGGGGGCAGGGGGGTCTTTCCTTGCCCTCCCCGCGGAGGACTTCCCCTCCCACGTCCCCCTTCTCCCTCCCAGAGGACTGTTAGCTCCCGGTGGGCAGGATCTGCTCCTGAACGAGCTGGTGCCCCCCTTGGGCCCGCACAGGGTTCCACACGCGGTGGTCACTGTCAGCTAGATTAGCTAGACCGAGGTCAGCACCTTGGGGCCGCTCTAGCCCCGGAGGGTCACGCTAGCGTAGCTCAGCACACCCTGCTTGCAGGTCAGTCAGGAAAGCCCGGTCAAAGGAGGGGGGCTTTCCACACACCCATCCCCGATTCACGGGGACCCTGAAGACCACCTCTGCAGGAACCTCTACATTCTTCAGATAAATGACCTGTAGACCCGAATCCAAGGCTACCTTCCTGGATTGAGGGACTATACGGTTTTCGGTGTCCAGGAGCTGCCCAAGGTTTGAATTCAGGGCGCTGCGGCTGGGGTCGGAGCCAGCCAGCGTTTCTCTTGCTCTGGCCAAGCTATTTTGTGACTGGTCTGGTATGAAGCTGGGGCACAGCACCATGAAAGGCTAGGTCTGTCTGGAGAACCAGAGAGCCCCGGCCAACCCAGTCCCTTGGGTGCTGCTCCCAGAACAGGCTGCAGTAGAAAACCTCCTGGTTTAGATGCCCTAGCTTTCTGGGCTGCTTTGTTCTAACAACCTCCAAATCAGGCCTCCCCCGGCTCCTCCCCCTCCCTAAACTAAGCCAGGCCTCTGGCCCTTTAAGCGGAACTCCCCGAAGCCAAGCGGCCTCAGGCTCCCCCGGAGGCCCTCACTGCTTAGAAACCCCTAATTAAGAGAAGGGAAGGGAGAAGGGAAAACAAGTGACTGGGTCTAGGCCCTGCCGGGGAGGCAGCAACAGAAAGCACAGGCTTGGAAGGACTTAGGATCAAGCTAGCCGCAGGGTGGGAACTGGGCTGAAGTAGCCCAGCCCTCCTGGGCCCAGCCGAGCTCAGTCACCCTTTGCTGAATCTGCTGTGATATCAGCGACTCCCTCCAACAGGGCCAACCACTCTCACTCCTCCTGTGTGTTCTCAACCGCTTACTGAGTGCCCAGCTCTGTGCTGGGGATAGAAAGCAAAAAGGGAATCTTGCCTTTTAATTGGGCAACGGGAGTGGAACAACATAGACTTAGACAATGTACCAGATAGATACCAAGGAGATAGAGGGATGGGCAAAGCGCTCCCAGACCCCATCTGTAGGTCCTCAAAACTGATGTGGTTTGGGGAAGGGGTTAGCACAAGTGGCCCATCACAACCACCCTGGGAAGTAAGCATTACAGGGTGGTATTCCATTTTTCAATGGAGGCTCAGGAATGTTAAATCACACTGGCCTCAGGTCACACAACTGGTGAGTGTGGCAAGCAGGATTTGAACTGAGGCTTCCTTTGAACCAATAATCATTACTCAATCCACTGCCTTGCTGTTCTCTCCCTCTAGATTTCCTGTTATTGTAGGGATTCCAGTGAAAATACAGGGGCTGTCTTGTCTGCTGGTTATCTCTCACTCCCACTAATGTGATCCTCTCACCTGTGATCCTCTCTTTTTGAGTCAGATTAGGCTTCTCTCTAACCAGGTTCTCTGCACAATCATAGATGGCATAAAGCCTTCCTACCTCGGGGCAAGAGCCTAAACCTTTGTCCTTCCCTCTTTCTTTTAATCAGGACCTGCTCTGTGCGTCTTCATATCTTCCCCCTCCCCTAACTCCGAAGGCCCTCACATGCAAAGCCCAGGCTCCTCAGGGTAGATACCATCATGAGGGCCCTGGCCATAGTCCAAAGTCCAGGTGGGAATTTGTCTCTGGTCCTGTCCCTGGCATCGGATGCAGACGCTAAGGCATCCTAAAGGGGCTGATTCTGGCCTGGGAATTGGATCCCTTTGTGAAATTCCTCTTTTCGCATCTCCCACCCACCCACTTTCCCTATTTCCAAAGAGTGACCCAGTGGCCTCAGAGCCGCTGGCCCAAGGCCAAGCAGGAATGAAGTTCGGACTCCTGGACAGCTTTACCAGTCCTTACTCCTCCTTACTAATCTCTACATCTAGTCAGAAGCACCTGAGAACTCTGACGATCCCTGAACCCGAGCGAGTTGGAAATCGGTTGGTCTCAGTTCAGGTCGAGAAGCAGTGATGGGGTCCCCAGAATCTTTCTCAGCTGGAGCCTACAGGGTGCCTCTTCACCCTCCGGACGCCCCGGTTCCACCACCAGCAGATCACACTTATCGCCCCACTCCTCTCCATACACTCATCCCATCTCCTCGCGGGGGCTTTTTGGGCCGAATTACTCACTGGCCTGAGTAATTGCAGTACCTCAGGGAAGGCTCAACTAGCTCTCCCCCATCTTACACCACAACTCCCGCCTCCTCGCCACCGGCGTCGCTGCCCGGACCCGGACTCCACAGCCGCTCCCAGCCCGCGTGGGGACCAAAATAACTCGTCCCCCACGCTCTCCAACAGAAGTCAGTGAGGACCCAGCAGCTACCATTGCCAAGGAGGTTTGTGTACCCACTGACCGCACCCCCTCCTATAGCTGCAGGAAGTATGTAGAGAGCTGTCCAAACCAGGCCGGCTCTGAACTGACCCAGAGAGAGCCCGAACAATTGCTTCTAGTGTCCCCTCCTTTCCTCTCCTGGACCGGCCTGTGTTACTGAATCGGGAGTTGAGGAGGCCCAGTGTCCCACTGGGTTGCAACTTGGGGGTGGGCTTTCCTTACCTCTAAAATTCCTCTTTTCATTCCACCGCAGAGGACGGGTCAGAAACCAGAACTTAGTAGGGAATAGGTTGGAGAGGGGCTGAGGCACAGTGCTAGAATAAATCCGCCTAGAATATAGTTTCCACACCGGGCACCTTTTGAAAGTCCCTCAGTCGTCAGTCCCCGCCCCGCCTCTCCCGGTGCTATAGTTCTTATCTCTCTCTCTATCCCTGCCCAAGCTCCAGTGGAAGGGGAAGAGCTTCCCAGCCCGACACTCTAGAACCGCAGACTCAGAGCTGGAAGAGAGTTTATAGGTCATCGAATACCATCCCCTCATTTTGCACTGAAGGGGGTTAATGGGTTGGGAGAGGGGACAAATGACTTGGCCAAGGTCACACATGTGGAGGCTGGAACAGAACCTGACTCTGAGGACTCACAGGGTCCTTCTCCCACGGGCTTCACCATACATCCCAGCATTCGCCCGCTTTCCTCAGCCCACAGCCCTTCTGTGCCTCTCTCCATTCCCTTCTCTAGGTTTTAGGGAGAAAGCCTTGCGCTTCGTACACGAGTCCCCAAGTGCCAATGTAACAGCCGAGTGGTCTTATCACCGCACCCAGCCCCAGAAAGGAACGCCCTTTACCGGGCTTAAATGGGACTGGTGGGCTGGGTTCCAACCGGTGGTCTCTCTTCACACTCTCCTCCCCAGGACCTTCGCGGAGGTCTGAGCTGGGGTCTCCCCAAATGCCTCCACTGGACTGCATAGGTTCCTTTTGCCCGCACGATATCAACCACTTCGTCCATTTAGGAGACTCTCCAGACTGACGCTTAAGTGTGTCAATGTGCGTGTAAGAGGAGAAGATAATAGTGGTCCTGGAAAAGCCATGCACCTGCTGACGTCCACATAAGAGACCACGTCTGAGATAATTCTCCCCCTATCTCCCGGGAATGAAGAGAAAGGGGGAGTAGAGGAAGTAGGGACCCCGGCGGGTTAGCTCCAAGGCTGGGCTTCCTGGAGGCTAGGAGATCTGGACTTGTAGAGGCTTTGGATTGGGTGGGGGGCAAAGGAGGGGTTGGGTTCTCCTCCCCCCACCTCCCCCATCCCCCACTGCCTGCGGAATGTGCCATTCGCGGTTTCCAGCTCCTTTCTCCCCGTGACCTCCAAAACCGAGGGGCCCGCTCGGAGAGGCTGTGCAATCCTACCGCCTTTGAAGTCCCTGGGGAGGAGGGGCGAAGGGTCAGAGAGGGGCCAGGGCAGGGAGGGGGCAGAGTCAGGGTCAAGGCTGCTGGAGGGAGGGCACGAGGGGGTGAGCTGCGAAGGTGGCCCCAAACCCCCGGCGTACGGCTTGGCTATCGGGGCGGGTGAGGTAGAAACACCTTGGGAGGCGCCGAGCGGCTGAGCGCAGCTGCCCAGGGAATAGGACGGCGCTTGGGCACCGCGAGCAGAGCGCACTTTCATAAATTTTGTATGGGAGGCGCTCCGTGAGCGGGGGCGGGGAGCGGAGAGAAGGCGGGGAGGGAGGGAGAAAAGAGAGGGAGAAAAGGGAGGGGAGCGAAGGAGAGGTGGGGGAGGCGGGGGGAGGAAGGGAGGCGCCCGGTTCCGCGGCTCCTCGGTGTCCTGCAAACGCTCGGCAGGCGCTTTCCTGCGAGCAGCGCGCTCCGGGGCAAGTGCCCATTTGCAGCAGCAGCCCGAGGGGGCGAGGAGGGAGGGGGCCGTGGCCCACCGGCCGGGGGGCGGCTTCTCCCCTCAAAACCACCGCCAAAGTGCTCCAGCCGGCAGAGGCGCGGGAGAAGCGAGAGAGTGAGAACGCCTTCGCCGCCGCCGGTTCCTGGGCGGGAGCAGCTCCCAGCCCAGCCCCGGGCACCTCCAGTGGACCCACCTGGGCCGAGCGCGAGCGGCCGCCCCTCCTCCGGGCCGGGGCAGGGCAGGGCAGGGCAGGGCAGTGCCGCGCTGCCGCAGCACTTGGCCGCGGGGCGGCTATCCCCTCGGCAGCAGAAGCGGCGGCGGCGGCGCGGGGCTGGGACTCAGGATGCCCCTGCGGAGCCGGGGCGCTGGGCAGGAGCAGGTCGCCGGGGCGCCCCCAGCTCCGCGCCCTCGGATTAGCGGCAGCTCGCACCCAGGGATTTGAAGCTGGACCCCGCGTGGGACCGCCCCATCTCCGGCCTCTGACAGAGCGGCGGCCCCGCGGCCAAGATGCTCGCGAAAGGTGAGTTGGAGCCGCAGGGGAAGTTGGGCGCCGCGGCTGCCTCCGCAGCCGCCGCCGCCGTCGCGCAGGAATAGGCTTGCTGCCGGCGGACACCAGCGAGGGACTTGAGGGGACCGCGGGTAGGTCGAGGTAGTAGGAATGTAGGAGGCGCTGGTACTGGCTGCGGCTGAAACTTACGGGGAGAATAACCCCAGGGCTAGCCAGGGCCCGTGCCCAGGGAGGCTGGTCCTCTGAGCGACTGATCGTGGAGTCAGTGGGTTCCTGAGGGCTGGCTGCCCGAAGTGGGGCAGGAGCCAGAGTCATTTGGGTAGGAGCGGAGGAGCTTTTCATTCCCGCAAAGTTCTGCCCTTGTAGACTGGGTTTTCCAGCTCTGGGAGCCGCAGCCGCTTACCCCAGGCGGCTCTGGTCGGACCCTGGCTCAGGTGCAGCAGCTGCTGCTGCTCCAAGCCGAGCCTCTGACTTGTCTTTCCGGAGTCTGCCGGGCCCACCCACCCCTGCCTCTGCCCCCGCCCCCGCGCCGTTTGCCGGGTCTTTGGCCTCTCTCCCAATCCCCATTCTACTTTATTCTCGGGGGGAAGCCAGTAGAATCGGACCCAAGCTAGGGGGTGAAAGGGTGGTGGCTACGTCGTCCCTCTTGCCCCTCAAACTTTGCTGCAGCCCGGCAGAACCGAGCTGAGGGTGTGTGCCCCGACTCGAGGCCAGGGAAGGGCTGGGGTGTGGCGGCTGTTGCAACTGAGAGCGCGGGAGCTGGCTGGGGAAAATGGGCGGGAGCTGGCCAGGCTGGCCCGTAGGTCTCACGCCTGCAGGAGGCGGCCGGAGCCCCGGGCCGCTTCCCTGGCTCCCGGCAGCCCGGTTCAGGAGCCCGGAGAGGCGCGGCAAAGTTGGCGCCGCTTCTGGGGAAGTCCCACCGCGCCCCCACGTGGCTCTGGCGCTCCTGGGCGGCCGTCACACGGGAGCGGGGCGCTGTCCCCCGGGCCCCGGGAAGGAGAGACAGCGCCTCCCGAACCGGAGACCGGCCACCCGCCGCATGGAGTAGCAATCCATGCCGCCCCTTCCCGGGTCTCGGGGTGCTGATGAGCTCTGTTGGGACCACCTCCGAGCCATCTTCGGCTCCTCTGTTCTCAGTATCATCCCTGCACCCCCCTCCCCCACCCCCTCCAGCAAGCCGGCAGGCCCAGGCGCCCGCCAAATCCATCCCGGGTCCTCTGGGACAAAGGCTGAGTAGGGAGGCTCAGGTAGCGAGAGAGGGGCCTGATCCCTGAGCTCGCAGGATCCTGCCTTAATCCGCCCTTGTTTCCATGGCAACAGACTGTGATGTCGTAAGCATAGGCTTGTGACCTCACAGCAGGATCAGGAACGAGAACTGCGGTTGGGGGAAGAGGCCCTGGGATGCAGGGATAGGAGCAGGTTTGGGGGGGGGGGGTGATCCTATTAAAGGGGGAGCGGGGCATGTGGGAAAAGAAAAAAGGTCAAGGTCAGTTTGGGGAACTTGAAGGCTTTTCTTGGTGATGTGGTCTTTGCCTGTCTCTGGGCCACTAGGGGGTTCAATGGAATTATCTTGGTTCTCCAGAATGGGAACCAAACTTCTCTGTCACTTTTTCTAGATGCCTGCTATTATTCTCCACGTGGGTCAGTGATTAAAAGCCCAGGAGATACTGATTAAGCTCTGTGGTTTGAATAGTCTCAGCTCCCTGGACCAGGCTGTGTCCCCTTGTCCCAAAAATCCTTTCTGTTCCCTCCATTCTATGAGGATGGCTAGTCGTGGCTCTCAGATCTGGTGTTGAAACAGAATGTTTCAGGCTAACCACGACTGGAATCTATGCAGCCCTTTGAGGTTTACTTTGTAACTTCTATCCAGTCCTGTGAGGTAGTGGGACCCCATTTTGCAGATGAGGAAACTGAGTCCCTGAGAGGCTGAGTGATTTGTCTTAAGGTCAGACTGTTAGCAAGTAGTAGAACCAGAACCTTGGCCCCAGGTCCTTTGATTTCAGACATTCTCACAGATTATGCAGAATGACAGCCTCATGACCCAGAAGTCTGCAGCAGGCAAAGAGACTTCCAGAGTCTTCCATGTCTAGGTCTGTAGGTTTCTGGCAGCAGCAGTAGCAGAGATGAACTGACAGATATCACTTCTTTTTCAGTTATGGGTCTTTTGACAGCTCACAGTTAAAAATGAACCATTGAAAACAGCCCACATGCTATATTTATATGGCTTAGGTGCATAAAGATAAATCATGCTCTCCTTTGTATTGCATTTTTCTCTTACCTCTCGTCTCCAGGCAAGATAGAAGCCTGACTCCTGACTGGGAACCAGTCCCTTCTGGGAGCCTGTCCTTGGGGAGGGATGCACCTACATCTCTTAAGAACCGGTTGCTAAAGGTTGGGCTGTTACGTGTGCTTGGGACGCCTATTTTCCTTCTTTGCATAGCTTGATTTGGAGTATGGGCCCCCAGGGCCATCTTGGCTTCCTCATGGGACTATTGATAATAATGTTGTGATTTATTAATAAATTTGTGTTATATGTCACTTCGAGGCATACAAATGGCATTTTCTTAACAACTGCGGAAGGTGGGTAGTCTCAGTATGAATATCCCCATTTTACAAATGAGGAACCTGAGACTCAGAAAAGGCAAGTCATATGAGCACAGTCATAGCATTTGGGACTTGAACTCAGGCTTTCTGATGCCAAGGTTATCTCTCTTTTCACTCTGAAAATAGAAAAGCCCATGAATTAGGTGGCATTCCTTGATTCCACAGGAGGTATATTGTCTTGAAAGGAAGTGTCCTTTTTGCCAGCATTTCTCTCTCCATCTTTTACTTAGAGGACTTGGTCCTTCTGCAAAATCTAGTCCAGATCACCTGGGTGCCTTCTGGCTTCACCCCTTCCCCCCCAAAACTATGGAAACCTGGAACTGAGGGTCAAAATAAAGGGAGAATGTCCTGCTTCCTGATGTAGGTGGATGTTTTAGCAGAGACCAAGCCAAAAAGACCTGAATGGATACTGATTGACAGTGCCAGGCACTCTATAACTTAACTGATTCTTAACAGGTTGGCTATATCAGATCTCCAGAAAGCAAAAACTGGTATTATGGAAAGCATCACAGGCTTGGAGTGAGAAGAATTAGGTTAACTCCTGGCTTCTTCTTCTTTTTTTTTTTTTTTTTTACTCCTGGCTTCTTCTACCTACTAGTCATGTGACCTCATATTAGGAAGATAGCTTTACCAATCAGCCTCAGTTTCCTCATCCATAAAATGGGAATAATGATATTCACTTAAGTCACAGGGTGGTTCTGTCAAATTTGAGAATGAATCCAAAATTCTTAGCAGCCAAATATAAAGAGCTTATGATTTAGATTGTGGGGACTCTCCAGAGACCCAACTTCTTTATAATGTTGTTGTTTTGGGGGGGTGTCAGGATTTGTCATTTCATCTGTGTAAGGGAACTGTCAGTAGAGAGGATACTAAATGGGTAAGAGATTTAGTTGCCTAGGGCACACTGAAAGTTGGAAATGATTTGCCCAAGAACATCTAGTCAGTATGTGTCAGAAACCCATGAGTGCTTGCATGTTTTCATGCCTGCAAAAGCCTGCAGCTATCAATTCACCATAGCAATGTAGCCTTTGTGAAAGGCCTGATCCTTCATGCATTGAAATTAGTGAATTTAAAACTAGACTTAGCCACTGATGTTGAGTTTCTAATAAAAGGCTTAAAAAAAAAAAAAAAAGAATTTTGCCCTAGGCCTGAAGAGATCAAGTGTTTTGCCCATGGTCAGCCAATTAGTCAGTATCAGAGCAGGATTCCAGCCTAGATATTTCTGAGTCTAGCACATGCCTATTCATTATACTGCACTGCCTTTCCTTGTAACCACAGAACACTGTACCAATGGGAGATGCCATTATTATTAGCCTATCCAAGGCTGGGATTTGACAGAATGTGATAGAGAAGAATTTGGGGAGCATGGGAGGCAGGGAAGGCAGTGTAGACAGCCATGAAACTTAGTGGAGAATTCAAAGCCTTTCCCATAATGGAAGGGGTCCCACTGAGGAAGCTTGCTCTGACTGGGTACTGACCTGCTTTAAACCTGAGGAAAGTGGAAGGGCATTAGTTATTTGGGGATGGTGGCTGCGGATGGGGTGGGGAGGGAACCTTGGGTTTCAGCTTTATCTCTTTGATCTCCACTTCACTCAAGCTCAGCTTAATAGTCCAAACAAGCCTGTGGTGCCAGGGGTTTAGCATTTCCAGTCGAGGGAAAGATAGATTCCCCCTGCCTCACATAGACCAGGCCTCCAAACTGCTCCCACCGTCAGAAAAGGCAGAAGCAGTCCAGCAGCCCAGCCCTGGTTAGAGCTGCTGACAATGCCCTGGTTTCCATCCCCTGGCTTAGCCTGGCAGTGCTGGGGATATAAAAAGCAATGATCTGGTCAGAGATGAGAAAGGAGAGGTAAAGACAGAAAAGTCACCCAGCATCCTTCAGGAAGGAAGGATAGGATGGTACAGGGTTGGGTGCCACTGAAGGCAGCCTGTTTAAAATTGGGACCTATGGATTTCATTTTTAGAGCTCTGAAAAATAGAATGCAAATCAACAGCCTCTAGGCTCATTTAGAGCCTTTCCCTAAAGTTTTTTGTCATGTTAAGCAAGGAAATAGAGTGCCAAATAGGCTTTGTTAAGTGGTAGCCTAATTAATAATTTAAAATCTTGTAGCTGTCTTTCATTAGGATTTATCTGTCCACCAACCACAAAATCAGTCAAACACACTCATTTATAAGTTAATGCCATCTGAATAATTCAGTGAGCAGCTAGATTAAGGCCTGCCATCCTGCAAGATGCCTTGGTTTCCACAGCCAGATGGTCTAACATGGTGGCACAATTGGACCCTCATCCTTTGAGTATGAAGGAGCCAGTGAGCTTGGGGAGCATCAAACAGTTGGTGGAGCCTGAGTTTCCAAGGCTTCTCTAGGCAGACCAAAGGGGAGCATGCACTACTGATAGGGCATCATTTAAGCACCTATTGGTGCCGAGAGCCAGCCTGGCCTCTCCTTGGGTTGACCATGACTGAGCACCCTTCAAAATGAAAAACTTAACCCAGAGAGAGAAGGGAGGAGGCTGAGAAGGGAGCTGCCATGAGTCTCTAAAGAGCTTTTCTATTTGGTGCAGGGATACTGGGCACATAAGGCCGTAGCTATAGAGCTGAGCATTCTTCTGAGGGCAGAGAGAGGAAGATTCTCCAGGGAATCAGCTGGCTTCCTTGCAGGGACTGAGCACCTGAAAATTTTCAGCCCAATTTCATTTGGAGGAAAGGGCTTAATGCAATCCCTTTCCCCAGCCCAGGAATCCTTCAGTAATGGAGTGCTGGCTGCTCCTGGAAGGGCCTACAGCCCTCAGCCTGAGTGCTGTGTTCTGGGTCATTGTGGGGTCTCTGCAGTGCTGTGTTCCATAAGAATAACAAAGAAACGGAATTGGAGACAGGGAGCTGAAAATTCTGCCAGAGAGAGGAAGAAAAAGGGGTGCTGGAAAGGGGGAAGCATATGTTGCGTGAATGTTCTCTCCAGTGGCTTGAATAAAAGAAAGTATGATTGTGAAGGCTTGTAGGGAAATGTTCCCCTTGTGGGGTGTGTGTGTGTGTGTGTGTGTGTGTGTGTGTGTGTGTGTGTGTGTGTGTGTGATATGTGTGTGTGTGCAAGCGCATGCATGCATTAGTACGCTCACACACACATCTGTATGGATACATAGCATATAAAGATGCTTTAGAATTGAAAGAGACCTTGGAGACCATGACTAGATGAGGGAACTGGGGCCCAGGGAGATGAAGTGACCTTGGATCATAGGAGCATAGTTCTAGATTTGGAGGGGACCTCAGAGGCCATCTGGCCAACCCCCCTTATTATATAAAGAGAGAAACTGAGGCTCAGAGATTTTGAGTGATTTGTACTCTTTCACACAAAGTGAAAGGCAGTAAAGTATGGTAGCTAACATCTTTATAGCATTTTAAGGTTTGCAAAGCACTTTATAAATGTCATTTCATTTGGTTCTCACATCAGCCCTGGGAGGTAGATTCTTTTATTATCCCCATTTTACAGTTGAGGAAACTGAGGTTGAGAAAGGGTAAGTGACTTACCTAGGGTGGCAGCAATAGGAAGTGTCTGAAGGAGGATTTGAACTCAGTTCTTCCATAAGTCCAATCTCTCTATTCATTGCACCACTCAGCTGCCTCACTCAGGTTTTCCTGGCTCCAGGCCCAGCAACTCTCCATCATACCACATTGCTTCTGGTCTCTGAAAAAATCTTATGCTTCTGCTCACACAGGGCCATTTCCCAGAGGCTGGATTTTCAGGTGGTTTGATGGGGGATGCCTGAGGTCTGGCAGTCTTGGAAAGACTTCAAGGATGTACCCAGTGATGCCTTATCCAAGAACTAACCTTGTGAAGCTTGTGACCAGAAAGCTGAAGACCAGGGCCTGACTTTGTTTTCTAAGTCACAAAGACCATCTAGCAAGTGCTGAGGGTCTGTGGTCTGCCCTAATCAAGAGGGCACCCTGTGCTCTGATACCCCAAATCTTGGAAATGCTGAAGAAGGCCAAGACCTAGCCCGTGTGGGAGGACAAGCCCTCTGGCACCATGTTCCTGTGACATAGTACAAGTGTTGGTCTCAGATTTTACATACCAGCCCAGATCGGATTTCACCAAGCAAAGAACCCTGGCCATCCAGCCAGAGTGAGAGAGCAAAATAAGACAGAAATGAAAGGAAAATTCAAAGGATTGCCAAGAGATGCTTGCAGTGGCTTCAGGGAATGATCTCACTGTCCAGCTCTGGCTTTTGCCATAGGATAGGGAAAGGGTAACCAGGGATGAAGAGGGCCTGGAGCTCTTAGATCCTGATCTAGAGATGCTGAGAGGTGAACTCTGGTCATCTGGTAGCAGGTAGTGGGCCCTGAGACTCAAGATGGAGGGGCTTGTGGGGGCCAGTCAAGACCAGAGAAATCACTTGCCATGAGATAGTTGTAGATGAAGGTGGAAGCTTCCTTGATGAAGGCAGAAAGGAGGAAGGAATGAGAAGGCATTCGGGTTGTCAGGATCAGTGTCCATCCCCCCAGGTCCTAGTTAAGGTTAAAGTAGAGAGAGGAGACAGACTGTTGAGATTCCAGGACAGGCCTTGATGTGGAAGAGCCAGAAACATGCATTTCCTAAGGAGGAGCTGGATTGCTCTACAGGGAAATGAGGGACTCACATGGCCTAAGAAGGTGTCGGGAGACAGAGGGGGAGGGAGCAGGTGGGCCACACAGTGCCATGCCAAGGGCTCCCCTGAGGAGTAGGGGAAGAAGGAAGAAAAAGGCAAATCGGTCTGCTCTCACGGTGGCTTCTCCTGCCAGGGCAAGGCACCAGTTTGAAAGGAGGTTTCCAGAAGCAAAATGCAGATGGGCAGTGCTCAGGGTGGCCCAGGTATGACCAGCCTTGAGTCCCAACTACCCTGGGGACACTGTAGGGTGACTCTGGGAAACTTTAGGCTCAGACATCCCAGGGGGATGACAAGCGTGTGTTCTACTCCACTGAGGGAGACAGTCACAGAGGAAGATTGGGCAGCAGCTCTGACTGGAACCTCCATGGCAACCATGACCAGGTCACTGTTCTCCATCTTAACTCAGGCACAGATCCATGTGTCCCATCGACATCTCTGAACCTCAGTCTGGGCATTCCCTGTTCTCTAAAGGAGATAGATTCCCCAGGAAAGAATGATTGAGGATAATTCAGCAATCAAGACAGGGTAGGAGGAGCAAAACCATTGTCCGCTTGATTGCTGAGAGCTGGTGATGTTTCCCTGCATCTACCTCTCCCCTCCTGCCAATCTGTCTTGTTAAGATGACATTTGACAGTAATGAGTCCTGAATTGTTTGTATCTTCCCTCCTTTCCTCTCTCCTTTCCCTCCTTTCCTCCCTCCCTCCTTCCTTCCTTCCCCTTCCCTTTCTTCCTCCTTTTCCTCTTCCCTCTTTTCCTTCCTTCCTCCCTTCCTCCCTCCCTCCCTTCCTCCCCCTCCCTCCATCCCTTCCTCCCCCCTCCCTCCTTCCTTCCTTCCTTCCTTCCCTTTTTCCTTCCTTCCTTTCCCTTCCCCACTGTCCTTCCTTCCATAAGAACTTGTATAGTGCCCACCATGTGGGACCAGGTGCTGAGTGCTTGATTTCCTTCCCCTGTGCTACTCAAGGGCAGTTACCACTACCAGTAAAGACTGTCCTGGTGTCTGCTACCATCTTTCAGGCCTTCTTTGTCTCTGGGCCCCCACTCCCTCCCCCAGGCCCCTCTGCCTTCTCCTCTTTGTATTGGTCTGCTGTGGTTTTGGAGAGGCAGAGAGGCCTCTGCCGGGCTGTCTCCTGCAGGAACACTAATCTCCGAGGCCTCAAAGGGCAGAGACGCTACGTTAGTTTACTCTCCTGTCCTTGACTAAAGTGGATTTTCTGCTAATGAGCACTTGGCTGCCCAGAGGCCAATGACCTACCTGTGCTGGGCTTTGCGCTTGCTTGTGCCAGGGGCAGAGAGGAAGCCTTGTCTTTCTCATTCCCCTCTCCCGAACCTCTACCTCTGTATCATTCCTCATCGTCTTGGGGGGCTCTCAGCTTTCTCTAATGGCTTCCAGGCTTTTAATGATAGGATGGAAACTTTGGAGACAGGAGTCAGTGCCCTTTACCCTTGGATGCCCGAACAGTTTATGTGGGGTCACCAGCTCAAGGTCACCAGCCTGGCCCAGATGGGATTCAGAACTCAGCAGAAAGAGCACTAGTGCTCCTGGGTCAGAGGAGCTGAATTCAGATCTTACCTTGGAAACTTCTCATAGGACCTTAGGCAAACCTTTTCTTTTCTAGGCTTGGCTCTCCTCCTCTATAGAATAAGACAGTTCTCTGAGATGATCTGTGACCTCTTCTAGCTCTGCTTCTGGGGTCTCTCATTCTACCACTCCCATCCCCCATATAAACTAATTACAGACCACACTGCAATGTATTTTCCAGCTCTAGGAGAGCCCAACTGTGCTCCAGCCTGGTAGATTTCTGAAGCCAGGAGAGACCTGACCTCAGACTTGCCTTCCAAAATGTGGTTCTCTTTTAGAATTCCAGCAGTTCGTGCTTTAGACTATAAACTCCATGATGTCCTATCTAAACTTTGAATAGCCCTCCAGCTCAGTGCGCTGTCCACAGGAGTGGTTGTAAGATGTTCCTCAAGTAATCAGTTGGATGACTTGGGAGGGCCCTTGGTCACCTCATGCCTGGAGTCTTCTCCATCTGCCTCTTTCTTAGGGCCTTCAATGCTTGGCTCTGAGGTTGCCTCCTACATAAGACCTTCCCTGATTCCCTGTGCTCTTAATTCCACTTTATGATGACTTTAGATTTCTCTTATGTCTTTTGCACTATCATGTACAAAGGTACATGATATTTCCTCCCCATCAGAATCTAAACTCTTTGAAAGCAGGGCCTGTCAGATCTCAGTCTTTGTAAACTCATCCTGATAGATCTAGCAAATGTGTAATAAATGCTTGTTAAATCGTTGCATTGTGATGGACCAGTTTTATTTTTTGGGAGAGGTAGTGGAGAGGGGAAGGGGAAAGCATTTATATAGCACCTACTATGTGTCAGCTACCTGTTAAATTATTTAAAAATTATAAATATTATCTCATTTGATTATCATACCCTGCTATTATATACCCCCATTTTAAAGTTGAGAAAAATGAGGCAAACAGAGGTTAAGTGACTCATCCAGGGTCACACAGAAAGAAAAAAGAAAGTAAGGTATGTCCCAGGAAGTCGAGGGAAAAGATAGAACCATATGGGAAATGCAATTTTTGCCTCAGAAGAAGTTTCTTTGTCTCTTGTTTAGGTTAAAATGTTTCTGATATAACAGATAAAATTTGGCTGGGGATGAACCTGTGATTACTGTCTAATCACTCTGAGTGGTTTGGATAATAAACGACAAAGAGCCCCTGCCTGCTAAGCTTATTTGGGAAAGTAGCTGTAGAGTCTCTTATGCTGGCAGAGCAAGTGAGTTGGCACAAGATGATGTGAGTGCATGAAGACAGAAAACCACCTGGCATGCCAGCGTAGGCCTACCGGAGAGGGGGATTACAGGGGTACGCTGGTCATCCATGCCCTGTGGGCACACAGGGCTGCCCCTGTGTTGGCATGAGCAGCCCCCTACGCACCAGGAGCCCATTGGCACGAGGTGAGATGTTTTTGCCGTGGGTGTGCTAGTGAGACACGCTGTGAGTGGGCACAGGGAGTGGGTACCTTGGTGCGATCCACGCCACGTGTCTCAAGAAAAGCTTTTGGGTGTGGGGGCATGCATTGCCCATACAGTGGGTGGGTTGTTGAGACTCATAGCATGGGGGTATATAGGACAAACCAACTCAGCTCTGACCCACCCTAGCAGAATGGATGACAACCAACTTGGGAACCCACAACCCAGACTTTCGGTAGAAGTCTCCTGGGAACATGGACAAGGATGAGGATTACACCAGCCCCCTTCTTGGAATTGTGGAGTAAAAGCTTCTTTCTCACCAAAATCATTGCAACAGATCTCTTGGTCTCTTGCAATGCCTCTGTCTCGATCTCAGCACCATTGTGAGAGGGCCCTTACCTACACTTATGAAGAAAGAGAGATTCATGGGGCCCTTGGGGGGAAAATTGGCAGTCTTCTGACCATCATTTATTCATAGGGATATTGGATGATGAGGGGATGAGGAGCTGAGGGGCTTCCATTAGCGAGAAGTGGACCAGGCGGGAAGCCTTGCTCTGCATTTGACATTTCCTGGGCTCAGTTCTACTAGGAAGCTGTCTTTTCTTTTATAAGGTTTTGCTTTTAATGTTCTATTCATGGGCTCGTCTGTGCAGTCCATGCAGAGGAGTGAGGACGAGGCTGGGAAGGCTGAAGGTTGAGCTGGGCTCCCCCTGGGTGGGGGGAGGGTGGCTTCGGGGGTCGGAGAGCTCAGTCAGGTAATTGGGTGGCAGATGTGTCAGAAGCCTGGGCAGGGAGAGGTAACTCCGCTTTTTGGATTGGGAGGCCAGTTTTACTTCTTACCTCAATTTGAGATGGGCCCTAAATCCACATGCCCATTTGTGTTGCCTTCCTGCTTTTTGTCTGACCCCTGGGAGATGCTACCAACCAGACTGGGGAGCAGCAGCTCTGCCATCACTGTCCTGGCTTGGGGTCCCAGAGCAGAAGGGCCACCTTACCAGAATGTGAGGAGACTCTCTAGAATCCTCAAGTTCATTTGCCTTCTGCAGGGAGTAGGGAACAGGGGAGTAGCATGCAGGAGAAAACTGGGCTCTAAGACCATAGTGACTCCTCTGATCTGACCCCAGCTTTAGAGCTGTAAAGTCCTTGGAGGTCATCTAGTCTGTGACAGAGTAGACCTGTCCAAGACCACAGATTCTAGTCCCAGATTTTGCAGCTATCCTTAGTGTGACCTTAGACAAGTCACTTACCTCTCTAGGCTTCAGTTTCCTCATCTGTAAAATAGGGGTGGTGTGAGGTTGGACTGGAAGACCTCTAAAGACCCTTCATGCTCTAAATCTGAGACCCCATGACATGGATATTAACAGTCTAGGATAGTTATGATAACCTAAGAATCAATCACCTGACTCCTCCAGCTGGTAGGGTGCTCTGCATTCAATCGGAATTCAAATTGCTGTATCTCATCTGTGAAGATGAACTGCCAGTGAAGAACTCTCAGGTGTTTCCCTAGTTTCACAGAACCACCCCACCCTCCTAACAGCCCAGCCCAGCCCAGCCGCCAGCCCACTTTGTTGAGATGGTTGGTCAAGAAACAGCCCAGTAATATTTTTATACCTAAGTGTCTCCTAATGAGGGAGCAGCAGTATGTATTGGGAGGAGGAAGTCAGCTTCTAAGACTAGAGGCAGGGGGAGGGAGCGGGGGTGCCACAGGGAGGAACCTGGATTCAAATCTCAGCTCTGGAGCTTTTTAGGACTCTATACTTGTAGTGTGGATGGGTCCTTAGTCCCTCAAAATAGGGTTTTGTTGTTTAGCTGTGTCTGACTCTTGGGGACCCCATATGGGGTTTTCTTGGCAAAGATATTGAATGTTTTGCCATTTCCTTCTCTGTCTCATTTTACAGACGAGGACCCGAGGCAAGTGGAGTTAAGGGACTTGCCCAGGGTCATGCAGCTAGTAAGTATCTGAGACTGGATTTGAACTCAGAAAGATGACTGTTCCTGATTCCAAGCCCAGCACTCTATCTACTGTACCAGCTAGCTGTTCCTAAAACAGGGTAGATAGAACAGAGCTGTTATTCTTTAGTCAAGGATGACGTTGGCATGAGGTATGCTCCCCATCTCTCCGTGTAAGACCCCTCTCTGCAAGGCCCATCTCATGTGCTGTGAGCATATGGCCAAGAGCAGGTGTGCTGACCTAGGATGCCAAAAATGGCGGCCACGTTCCATTTTGTGCTGGAGAGTCCAGCAGGGCAGGTTCTGGGCTGGGAATAGAAGCGGTGGCCTCATTCAGAAGGAGCTTAGTGTTTTACTTGGCAGAATTTTATGGAACAGAATTCACACTATTGATTCCACGGCCAACGAAAACCTCCTTCTAGACATTTTAGGCTGTGGAGAACTGGAATTTTTCAACAAGGCCCAACCTAACACTAGGAGATAAACTTCAGGGTGATGCTGAGCTCAGGCAGAACCTGGCATGGGCAAGATTCTCCTGTCTTTTCTTCCTGACCAGTTGCTTTGAACTGCTGCCTGTCTTCCCTTAGAGGGAATTAGATAGTTACCTAATCCTGTGGTTCACCTGAATCCCTGAACAGCAGGAGAGAAACTTCTTGCAGGGGCCATAGAGGACCATCAATTTAGAGGCAGCCTTCTGGTCCAGCCCCTATATTTTACAAATGAGGAAACTGAGACCGAGAGAAGTGATGGGTGATTTCTCCAGACAAATCTGAGAATCAAATCATGGTCCTCCTTTTCGCAATCCAGCACATTCTCTCCACTCCTTGGGCGACTTTGGACAAACCATCTGAGTCACACTTTGGTTTCCTCATCTGTAAAATGGGAGGATGATCCCCATCACAGGTAGCTCACATCAGGCTGTTTTGAGGAAAGGGCTTTGCCAACGTCACAGCACTGATGATACATGTGAATTATTACTTTGGACCACTGTGCTATGGGATATTCCTCTGGAGACATCCAGGAGCTAAGAAGGCAGATCAAGCCCTGGCCTTACATGAGGCTGCAGAGACAGAGAAGCCTTCCAGGTATTTTCACAGGCTCTCCTGCTTCCATCATATTCCTAATAATTCTAGATCCCATCCAGGTGGATCTTGTGGAAAATGTTGCATTGAGACTTTCTTCTGTTGCTGGTATTTCCTAATTACCACACCATACCTCACCTTCCTTCCCCCTCCCCAAAAGAATGTCAGTGCTGTAAGTGATGATCTAGTCTAGCCCCTTCATTGAACAAAGGGTCAACCTGAGGCCTAGAGAGGGGAAGGGTCAGGGATCCAAATTCAGGATGCCTGAGTTCCTGGTTCATTATACTGTATCACAATGCATTCTGGGATAGGGATGTTCTGAGCCAACTGAGGCTGGCACTAACTCAGAGATTGTTAGATCAGAACCTCAGAGACTGCCTAGTCCAACCTAAACCTGATCAAGAACCTTCTCAAATGGTCATCCGTTTTCCCCTTGAGAATCCCCATTTAACTTGCTGCTTTCCAAGGTAAATCATTCCTCTTAGGGAAATACTTTAATTTTAAGAAGTTTTTCCTTACATTCAGGTGAATCTGTTTCTTGTTAGCCCTTCATAACCTAGATCCAACTTACCTTCCCAGATTTATTATACATGCGTTTTACTGGCCAAACTTGTTATTTTTCATATGTGATACTCAATGTCTAGTCTCCATGACTTTGCATAGGCTATCCCCTATGCCGGGAATGCCACTCTTCCTCACCCCTCTTAGAATCCTGATCTCTTCAGAGTTCTGCTCCAATGCCGCCTCCTGAAGAAGCTGATTTTCTCCAGCTGTTGGTGCCTCCCCCTCTGAAATAACACTGTGTTTATTCTGTATCTACTTATCTGTTTACAATTGTTGTTAGTCCTTTTCAGTCATGTCTGACTCTTCCTGACCCCATTTGGAATTTTCTTGGCAAAGATACTGGAGCAGTTGGCCATTTCCTTCTCCAGCTCATTTGACAGATGAGGAAACTGAGGCAAACAATGATAAATGACTTGCCCAGGGTTACATAGCTAGTAAGTATCTGAGGTTACATTTGAACTCAGGTCTTACTGACTCCAAGCCTGACTCTATCCACTGTGCTACCTAACTGTGGCTGTATATGGGGTGTTCAGGGAGGACTAGCATCTTTGGAGTGAGGGCTTCCCTCAGGAAGCTGCTCATCTGTCTTTGACATCCACCTGTCACCCAACTCTCACCTGTGACTCCAAGAAGTTGTAGTATGAGCAGCGGCCACACCCTGGTAAAACCGCCTTGGCAGATGAGTTAAGGATAACAGACAGGCCTCAAACCAGTCAGTGAGTCAGGGGGTGTGTAGCCAGTCATTTTGACTTCTGTGTTGCCATTGGACTTGGATGTCTCCCAAAGACAAAGTGAGGCTGATGACTCTGTAACTCTGCCTCCCTTAAATCTAATTCGTGATCAAGACATCACTCAAATCACGATGTCTGTCGGTTTTCTTCGAAAACAAAGGACAGACTATAACATATGCTCACATGTTGTCTCCTTGCAACCTCCTGAAGGCAGGAATTGTCTCATTTTTGTCTTGCCATCTTCGTCACTTAACACAATGCCTGGAACACTGAAAGCACTTAATAAATGCTCATAAATTGGTTGATTAATCCTAGTTCTCTCCCCCAGGATTAACCCAAACAAGCGTAGTAATGCTTAGACCAATACTCCTAATGCTCAAAGAAAGCTATTGTGTTCCCCGTCTCCACCCAAGTCTTCTCTTTCTGACTTATATGACCTGATGCTGAGCGAAAGGAGCAGAACCAGGAGAACTTTGTGCACAGCAACGACCACAGTGTGCGAGAGTTTTTTCTGGTAGACTTGGAACTTCATTGCAATGCAAGGACTTAAAAAAAATTCCCAGTGGTCCTCTAAGGCAAAATGCCTTCCACATCTAGAGAAAGAACTATGGAATTCAATTGCAGATTGTGGCAGATCATGTTTGTGTGTTTGTGTGTGTGTGTGTGTGTATTATGTTTTGGTTTGTTACATGATTTCTTCCACTCATTTTAATTCTTCAACACAACATGACTATAGTGAAAATATATTTAATAGGAATGTATGTGTAGAACCTATACAAAAGTGTATACCATTTCTGGGAGGGAGGAGGGAGGGAGGGGAAAATAATAATCTAAGTTATATGGTACTGATTGTAGAACACTGAAAATAAATAAAATTAATTAATTTTTAAAAAGTCGTCTCTTTCCCACAAAACATTCCGCCATTTTCATTGACTGACCCTCACATGGTACAGTTTGGAATCCCAAAGCCATACTAGTACCCTGCCTCCAGACACACTCCAGTCTGTCGGTGTTCCCCGTACTGACGAGGATAGAACATGGTGGAACTGTCCTGTTCCTCATTCTGGACCTCATTCCTTCTCTAAGTATGTCTTCAGATCACATGAACCTTCCTGGCTACCATTCTCACCAAATCACACCAGGACTCCACGTTAAGCCTGCCATCATCACCAACCTCAAGTTCCCTTGAACAAGAACCATTATTTAGCCATGTTTCCCTTGCCTTGTATTATGGAATGGAAAAAAATCAACTATACAATAGAGGGTGAGATCACTGGTAACTGGTTTCTCCAAGGTTTGGGTTTTCCAAGAATTGCAATCTGCAGCATTACCAGGAAAACACTTATGTTACAGAGATGAGGCTTTGCACTCGGGAGTAGTTTGAGGTGATTTGAAAGCTCTGTACAATTTCCCAAAGGCCCTCTGTCCTCTCCTCCTCCCATTCATCTCATGGTCATCCAACTCTAGTATCTTTCCCCATGTATGTACTAATTCATTGGACAGTGTCTATATATTCAGTCTCTCTCCCGAGTCCCAGGTCTGCATCATTAATTACCATCTTAAAATTCAACATTTCCAAAACAGATCTCATTGTCTTTCCTCCCAAATTTGTCTGTTACTCTTTAGGGTACCACCATCCTCCTATTCACCCAGGTTAAAAACTTTAGTGTCATCCTCCATTCCTCACTCTCATTCATCCCACAGATTCAATCTGTTGCCAAATCTTGTCATTTCCCCCCTCGCAATTATCTCTTGTATATGCCCCCTTCTCTCCACTAATAGATACCAACCACCCTTATCTAAGGGCTCATTACTTCTTCCTGTCTGGACTATAACAATAATTGGCCTTCCTGCCTCAAGTCTCTCCCCATTCCAAGCCATCCTTCACACAGCTGTCAAAGTCATTGGCCTAAAATGAAGATTTGACCATGTCACCCTCTTCCTCCTCCCCCACCTTTCCCCTAAGAAATTCCACATGCTTTCTATTGCCTCCAGCATCAAATATGAAATCCTGTTTGGCATCTAACCCTGGCACTTTCCTACTTTTCCTTTCTTCCTACGTGTTATTCCCCTCTGCAAATTCCACCATCCAGTTATGCAAGCCTGTTTACTCTTGCTTACATACAAACTCCATTTCTCAGCCATGTACCTTTGTACCGACTGTCTCCCACCTTCCAGCATCTCTGGCTTCCTTCAGGATTCAGTCCAATTCCTACCTTTTGCAGCCGTTACCACCTGCTCAATCCCTTCACTCAGAAATTGCCTTCCATTTACTCTGTATATATATTGTATGTACTGTTAGTTGCATGATGTCTCTTCATTTAGAATGAGAGCTCCTTGCAGGCAGGGACTATGTTTTTGCCTTTTTTCTATCCTGAGGTCTTAGCATAGTATGTGGCATATTGTAATTTCACAATAAATATTTGCTGACTGATTGACTTGGACTGGCCACCAACCTGTATGTCTGGACAAGAAATATTTTTCATCCATTTAGTTTTTCCCACGTAGATTGTGAAAGCCAATCTCTTGAATAATAATGGACCTCATTGAGGGAGACTTTAATGTTTTCTAGCTTGTTGAAATCAGTACAATGCCTTCTACAAACAAAAGCACCTCACTATCTGTAGGGAATCCTGATTCTACTGAGACCTTGCACAAGACATCCTCAGCAACTCTGGCAAGCATGCAATTCTTTGTTCTCTGCCTATGATAATTGGAGGATTATTTGAATGGTTATTTCCATGATCAAATTCATGAAAGAATCCTGGATGATTTTAACATGTGCACAGGAGAATATTTATGGAAGGAGAGCCTACAAGGCGACCTTTTACCCTACTGAGTCAAAGGTTTTTTGGTGATTGACAAACAATAAAATGGTGGCATCTTTTATTCTCTGCACCATTGGTTAATTGTACAACACTAAGAACGTATTCTACTCTAAAGGATTTTTTGCAGAGACCCACCTGTTCCCACCTTATGTTTTCATTCATGGTAAATAAAAATAATATTTATATCATATAACATCACTCAAGATAAATAATAAGGAATAATAAATTATTTTTGATTGAGACAAGATAACTTCAATGTATATGTGCACATTTAGAGACATTTCCACTCCAAATGTTCATATGGACTATTTCTACCCTACCTGTGGTAGAGCCTTCTAAACTTATGTTGGTCTGATCAGTATAGTCAGACACACTGTACCTTGACCTCAACATAGTAATGTCATTTTTGTTGTCTTGGAGCAGGAAAGACAACAGGCAACCAGCCAACTCAATCTGTCTCTCTTCCTCCCTCTTTCCCCAGTTCCCTCTCTTTCTCCCTCTGTCTGCTTCTCCCTCTCTCTTGTCTCTGTCTCTTTGTCCCTGTTTTTCTCTGTCTCTGTCTCTGTGTGTGTGTCTCTCTCTATCTCTATCTCTGTCTCTCTCTCCCCTCTCTCAGTATCTCTTCCCCTTTCTCTTGCCCTCATTCTTTCCCCTCACTCACTCTCTGTCTGTCTGTCTCCTCCTCCTTCCCTGCCAGCTAACATTTTTCTTTCTTACTTTATGATTTGTCAATATTTTCTGGGTTTGACGCAACAGACACTTCCCAACAAATACACAACCCCCTCCTTACAAAGTACATTGCCTAAAAACATTTACACACAATGAAACCATCTAATAGCGTGATTGCAACTGATAGTACATGCCATTTTTTTGTAGTTTGCACGTAGATCATTCTCATAAAGATTTTATAAAGATGAGAAAGTTGGCATATATATGGGCAGAGTTATTGATGTTCTCTCAATGGTCTTCTTTTGGGTAATGATATCATTTGATTTTTTTCTCCCATTCTAGCTTCATTTCCCTTTTCCCCATGCTCTCCCTCCCCCAAGACGACCCCCTGTTCTTTCAAGATCATGGCTCCTTTGGTATGGATTTGCTTCGTTTCTTCCTAACTTCATCTTCCTGTGGATCGTTTCTGATAATCTGGAAAGCCCAGTAGGAACTGAGAGGTCAGGGTCCAAATATGGTACCTCCTCTGCCACCTAGGCTGAAAATAAACCACTCCATCTTATTTGATTGGTCCATCATTCTACCTGTCAAGGACTTTTTGGATCCTGATTCTGTCACCCAATTTGTTGGCTCTCCTTCCTACACTTTTGTCATTTGTGTATTTGATGAGTACATCCAAGTCACTGATATAAATGTTGACTATAACAGGGCCAAGGACAAGTCTCCAGACTAGAGACTTCCTTTCTGATTGTCATCAATTCATTTTTGGGTCACATTTCTCTAACTTGTCTACTAGAGTACCATTGCAGGAGTCAGGAGGACCTGAGTTCAAATTTCACCTCAGACACTTGACACTCACTAGCTGTGTGACTTTGGGCAAGTCACTTAACCCCAATTGCCTCATCCTGGGTCATCTCCAGTCATCCTGATGAATATCTGGTCACTGGATTCAGATGGTTGTGGAGGAGAAGTGAGGCTGGTGACCTGCACAGCCCTCCCTCACTCAAAACAAAGTCAAGTGCAAGTCATGTCATCATTTCTCTGATGGCATGATCTTCTTCATCAATGAAGGGTAAACACACACCTAGATAGAGAGACAAAGTATTTAGTAAGCCTTTACCATGTGCCAGGCAAAGTGCTAAGCCCTAAGAATTTAATGCAATGGAGAAGGTAGGGAGTCCCTTCAAAGAGCTTTCATTGCAATGAAGCACATAAAAGGCAGCCAGGTGGCTGAGCTTGGGGTCCGAAAAACCAGAGTTCAAATCCATTTCTAGACTAGTTGTGTGACCTTGGGCAAGTCACTTAATCTCTGTTTGCTCATGTTTCCTCATATGTAAAATGTGGGTGATAATAATACCACCTACCTCCCAGGGCAGTTGTGAAGATCATATTTGTGAAAGTGCTTAGCATGGTGCTTGGCAATGTATATAGTATGCGATTACTAAATGCTTGTTTACTTCTCCTCCTAAAATCTGGAAGAGGGGGGAGAATAAGACGAAAAGTCCAGGGAGTCAGGAGTATAACCAGGGAGTCAGGAACCAGGAGAGAGAAGGGCATGGATGGCCTGAGCCTTTCCTGAAATGGTAGTTCCAGGAAGACATTCACCAATCTGAGAAGGGATAGCATCCAATTCAACAGTAAGCAGTTAGCGAGCACCAAATCTGTCTATGAAGTAGTAGGAGGGAGCATGATATGGTTGATAGAGAGTTTGTCAGTCTTGGAGTAAGGAAAAGTTAAAGTCTAATTTCTGACCCATATTGTCTGTGTGACTGTCAGGGTCATTTAGTTTCTCAGTGCCTCGGGCTAAGTTGCTGTGGGTCAGAATTTCCTTACTTCTGTCTATACTAACAAAATCAAAGTATCCCCCCAACACTCCCCACATGTGCAAAGCACTGGAATACAAAGGCTAAAATTAAAAACAAAAACCAAAAAAATAAATAATAGTCCTGCCCTCAGGGAACTTTTATTCCACTGAAGAAAGACGTGTGTGGGGGTATGTGTATGTATACGGAGATTAGGACAGACTTTCCTCTCCAGGGCCTTTGTCCAGTGACGTCAGTAGAAATTGGCTGGTTTTGGAAGTGGGGACCTGAGATGGAAACCCTGCTCTGTTGATGCTGCTGCTGTCTGTGTGGCCTTGGGCAAGTCTCTTAACCTCTCTAGATTCCTGTAAAATGAGGGGAGCCTGGTCTAGAAGACCCCATTGGTATCTGCTGGTTCTAGATCTAGCACGATTCCTTGCTGAAATCCAGGAAGCCCCTCACTTAGGGAGAGTTAGAACGCATCCTCTTCCCCAAATCTCTCTGTGGGTCCACACCGAGGACCCAAAGTTCATGCAGGGCTGCCACCTCTTGCCTCTAGAGTCAAATACAAACTTCTGCCTGACATTCAAAGCTCTTCGAAAGCAGACTCCAGCTAATCACTCTATCTTCCATCCAAACTGGGTTTCTTCTTGTTCTTGGTGTATCATATTCAATATCCTACCTCCCTACCTTTGCATAGGTTGTACCTCATGCCTGGAATGCTCTTCCCTCCTTATCTTCCACTCCTTGAATCCCTCACTTTCTTAATTCACTTCAAGGGCCACCTTCTATATGAAGTCTTTCCTAATACTTTCAGCTACTAATATACTCCTCCATTACTTTGTATTTACTATTACATATTTTGTATTTATTTATACATGTATATATTGTCACCACTTGCCCATGTCAGTTCCCAGAAGGCACTTTTTTTGTCTGTGTAACCCTAGTACCAGTGCCTTGCATAGTGTCTGGTATGTAGTAGGAACTTAATAGATGCTTATTGTTTGATTGAACAGTCCCTACCAGCACTGCCAGGCACATAGTAGGTGCTTAATAAATGTTCCATTCATTTATTCATTCAATGCTTGTTGACTGATCCTTGACCATGCATTCCCTAATTGGTTGCTGACTTTTGAACTCTCAAAGTCATTGAGAAGCTAAGTTTTTAGTTCATTTCCTGACCATCCACTCTAACGATTTATCTCTTTACCTGGGGCATCTGCATTCAGTGAGGTTTGGCCCTTTGCCAACCCTGAATCCACTCACCCTTCCCCCCTCTCTTTTCAGGGAGATGGGGGAGGAGGAATGTCTATAATAATAACCAATATTTGTGTAGCCCTTTAGGAATTATGAAGCTCTTGGCGTACATTAGCTCATCTGATCTTCAAAATAGCCCTGTGAGGTCAGGTACTATAATTCCCATTTTACAGACAAGGAGACTAAGACTTACATTAAGTGACTTACCCAAGGGTACACTGCTAGTAAAGCTTTTTGAGCAGGATTTGAATTAGTCTTCTCGAGGCCAATTCTAGCACTCTATCCCCTACACCATACTGCCTGGAGGGGAGGGGAAGTACTATCATCACCATTTTAACAGCTGAAGAAACTGAGATCTGTCTCCGATAAGTGATTTGCCCAAGGTCACTCAGTTAGTACTAGAATTTGCATCCACATCTGGGAACTGTGGTTGATAGAGATCAGGGGACTTGGATTAGCATCCACTGCTCCCTGCCCACCTGGATTTGTCCCTGGTAACTCTTAGCTTCCTTGAGCAGTATCGGGGTGTCTCTTCTCCCCTCCCCCTAACAAAGACTTGGAGTTTGTTCTTTGGTCTGTGGTCTCCAAGTGTATTCATCGGCCCCCTCTTTACGCTTCTACCCCCATAAACCTTGAGGCATAAGATGTACACACAGGTGATTAGGTACACTAAACAGGGTTTGCTGGAGCAGCAGCTCTTACTGGTGAGCCAATTGTTAAATTTTCAGCATGAGCCTTTCCACCTCAGACACCCACAAAAGCTATAGCTCAGAGCTTGATTTCTTGTTTTGTCAATTATCTCACATTAAGAGAATGATGGAGAAAATCTTAATAATGAAATTTTAACTTAATGTGAACATTTTTTTTCTCAGAGAGCAGATTGTTAAACATTTACAAGTACACCCCCAACTCCACTCCTGTCTAAAGGCTACCACTTTCTTGTTACTTCTTCCCCGTAGGTTTCCTCTCTTCCTTTAAGACATATCTCAGTTACCATCTTCTGCATGAAATCCTTCTGGATCCCTCAGTTACTAATGCCCTCCCTCCCAATGAACTTCTTTTTGTGTGTATAACTATCGCATCACATCACATCACATCGTATATCATATCATATTATATATATGATATGATACATATGCTGTATCTATTTTTCCTTAATCTTGTTGTCTCCCCAATTAGAATATGAGCCCACTGTGCATTCAGATTATTTCATTCTTTATTGTACCCCTAGGGCTTAGCTCATAGTAGGTGATTTATTTACATAGGCTTGCTGATAGATTGACTGAAGGAGAAATCTGTTGGTTTCTGACTCCTTAGAAAACCCATTCTCTCCACTCCCACCATCTCCTTTCTTAACAGTTGATCTAGTCTCCACCCCACCCCAATGTAATGCACCTTGGACCTACTCCTTGCCCTGTCTCCCACAGGGAGTATAGCTCTCAAGAAAAGAAGATGAGAACCTTGGTCCCACCCCTTCCCCCCTCCCCCCAGCCAGAGGGATTTCAATTTTCCTAACTACCAGCTAGCATTTATACAGCCCTTTAAAATTTGCTTTATGAATTTTTTTTCATTTGAATGTCACAATAACCCCAGGAGATAGGTTATCCCCATTTTACAAATAAGAAAACTGAGGCTAAGAGAGGTAAATAGTCAAGTGAGTCTCTAAGAAGAAGATTCAAACTCAGATCTTACTGCTTCCAGGTGAAACACTATCCACTGAACACCAGCTAGCTGCTGATGGCCTATGGGATTAGGAAACAAAACTACTTAGTGAAACAAGGCAAGACAGGGAACTTGCTTCAGTTCTGTCTGAGCAATTCCCAGGGCCTCTGGTCCTTGCTTATAGGACCTTGTGCCCCTCTCCAACCCCCAGAGTAGTTGTCGTGGTACAAAGTACACTGGTCTGGCTACTACCCCTCACTAACTTGCTCTATGGTCCTCCCCTTCCGAGCCTCAGCTTCCCCCTCTGTAAAATAAGGAGTCTGGACTAAATGATTTCTTAAGTCTCTGACTTTACACACTAATCATTTAGGATTAGAAGCCCCTGTAGTAAAGCAGGTAGGATACTTGCTCTGAAGACAGAAGTTCTAATTCTGCATAAATCAGTCAAGAAATATTTATTAAAGATCTTCTATGTTCCAAACACTCTCCTAGGTGGTAGGGCTAGGAATACAGAAAGTCTTTCCTCAAAGAGCTTAAATTCCATAGAGAGAGAACACAATACTCACGTGACTCCAGACAAATTATTTCCCGTCATCAACCTCAGTTTCCTCATTTGTAAAATGAGGTGGTGGTGGTGGTTGAGTTGTGTCCAACTCTTTGTGACTCCAGGAACCAAATTGTATGTGAGATGTCTTTGGCAAGGATACTCGAGTGATTTGCCATTTCCTTCTCTAGTGGACTAAAGCAAACAGATGTAAAGTGACTTCCCCAAGGTCACACAGCTAGTGTTTAGCTGAGATAGAATTTGAACTTCAGGTCTTAACTTTTATCTTTTATCCTTTGAACCACTAGCTGGCTCCTAGACAAACAGAAGTTAAGTGATTTCCCCAGGGTCACATTGGTAGTAAGTGTTGGAGGTCAGATTTGAACTCAGGTCTTTCTATCTATCTACTGAGCCATCCGGCTGCCCCTGTAAAATGAGGGAGATTGGTCTACGTGACCTAGGAGGCCCCTGTGGGCTCTAAAGAAATGAAATCCCAGTCATTGCTTGGGTTTCACCCATAGAGAACTATTTTCTCTTTAATTGGGCCCCCCTTTCCTCTTTTCTGTCCTGCCTTTTCTCTTGACCCCCTTCCTCCCGATGCTTACAAGCTTCTGCTGGGCTCCTCCCAGGCTCAGGATCCTGACAGAAGGAGAGGGGAGGGCCATTCTGAGCTCTTTCCTCCTCGATCCTCCCACTAGAATCAGTGTTGGAGGCCTCGTGCCCTTTTAGCGATTATTTAAGCCCAGCTCAGTCCATCTGCAACCTGACCACAAGCTTCTATTAACCTTACTTATGATGTATTCTGTAACTGCAACCCCAGGAGGAGGAAACGGGAAGGATGATCCTCCCTATACAGAAGGGCCCATTGGTGCAGTCCCAGGGGCAGCTGAGGCCCCTTTGCCCCCATCTGCCACTCTGGCTTTCAATCTGAGGAGCATGCTGGAATTGTTTTCTCCTTTTAGGCTTCCTTGAAAGGAGCAGCAACACGTGGGGACAGCCTGCTATTGGCTGAGGTTTTGACCCAAGAGAACAGTGAGGGTGTGATAAAGAAATAGACCGAAGAACATGCCAGAGGGCAGGGTCTTTGCAGCAGAGGAATGACAACACCAAAGCTGTGGCTGTACTGGTCTCCCTGGGCTTGTGTCCAGCCCAACCCTTTTGCCCCTCCTCTGGTGGCTGCTGCCCTCCCTCTGCATTCTGGGTCTGGAGCATCGCAGGCTAGGTCCAGCTCATCTACCCCCTCCTATCAGGTTCCCAGTTAGTTGACCTTTGGAGAGGGTCCCTACTTGCTGCCTCACTCAGCTCTGCTACTGATGCAGCCTTGTCTTCCCCTAGGAATTTATTGGGGGTGTTTTTGCTAACAAGCTGGGTGCATTATAATTTCAATGGAATTAAGGGGGGAAAAACCAACAAAATAGTCCTCACACAAATGGCTCATGTCTCTGCCAGGACCTAAGATCTGGTGCTATCTATTTTTTAATAATTGAGGGTAATAAATATGTATTTCTTTCTCCCTTCCCCCCCAATCCTCCGCAGCTTGTCAGCTCCCTGCGTCTCTCCTCTGATCAGACCTCATCTTCACTGAGCAAAAAAAAAATCCTTTAAGCAAAAAAGGATTAAAGCCGTGAAAGTAGGTCTTCCTGAGCATCCCCCCGCCTCCAGCAGAATGAGGCTGTCCCCCACCCAATGATCTTCTCTCAGGTCTAGGGAGGGGCCCCTTGGGACCGTCAGGAACCTGAGGGAAATGTAGCTAGTGAGAGAGGCTGAGGCCAAGGCGTTTGAGGGGGCAGGGAGGGGAGGATAGGACAGCCCAAGGGGAGGGAAGAGATGTCTCTTCTGGGGCCCTTTGCCACCAGCCCCCTTTAGTGCCAGGATGCTAGGAGCCTGTTCAAGGCTGCTTCCTTGAACACAAAGCTTCCTCAGACACAAAGCTCCACTCAGCCCCTTCCCTGCACAGAGCCCCCCTGACCAATTAGCTGCTGGAGGGGATTCTCCCAAAGAATGGGCTGTAGGTGCCCAGGCCCCCCTAAACCTTAAGAAGAATTCAGCTAATGCAGTGACAAGAACGCTAGGTCCATGGTAGGGCAGTCTGAGCTTGTATCTCTGCCTCAGTTTTCTGTAATTCTAGGACTAAGCTCAGGAAAGCACCCTACTAATGTGAGTTATCATCACTTTCCCTTCCCTTCCTCCACCAGTGGCCAAAGGACTGCGAGTAGGGATAGTCTCTTAGAAACAGTAACGCGATTTCACAGCCTATCTTCAATTTATAGGCCTAAGGAGATGTCTCAGGCTGAGGGGGGTTAAGGAAATCGCCCTCAGTCTCATAGCTAGTAAATGTCAGAGCGAGGATTTGAAGGCATCTTCCCGACTTCATCAAGGAAGGCGTTGGACCAGCGGTCTCTGAGGGTCCTTCCAGATCCAAGTGTATGATTCTGAGAGTTCAGATCCAGGCAATATTGCCCCTGGGAAGGTCGAGCGGTCCGTATTTATATACCACAAGCCTGGGAGAGGAGGCAGCCTGCGAATTCTCACAGCCCCTCCCCCATTTAAGAGATAAGAACCCGGAGATCTTTGACTGGCACATGGGTCACGCAGCTGAGCGCAGCAGGATTTAACATAGGAGGCAGGGATGAGTAAGTGATTTACCCAGATTTGACAGGTCCAAGAGGAGAACCCAGGAGTCCTGATTCCCAGTCCATTTCCACTAACTGCTTCGGTCAGTCCTAGATGGGCTCCCGGAGGCCTGGTGCTCTAAGCTTCACCTTCCCTGGCTTTCTCCTGCCTCTCTTGATCTACCCCCAGGATTATCTTTGGGGGAGAGGTGGGGGGCCACGGGCTTGCGGGCTGCTGCCTACGGAAACTGGGCACGAGCCTCCTGGGCTGTTTCTAAGCAGCTTGGCTTAAGCAGCAGATCTGGCCAAGGCTGAGCTCCCTGCCCAGACCCTTCGGATACCCTGACCTGGCTGCAGGCCACCCTGGGCCTGGCTCCTACCCGTAGCTTTGCTCCAGCCTCTCTCTGCTGCCTCTACGCCCCTACCCCCACCCCTAACACGGGGGTATCCTAGCAGACCAGCCGGGCCCGAAGCCCACCAGCACGCGAGAGGTCGGCCCACCGGCGCAGCGGGGCGCGGAGGGCGCACTGGCAGCCCAGCCCCCTGCCCAGAGGCGGCTCAGGGCCCGAGGCAGGAGAAGAGCAGCGCCGAAGGCCGGAGGGCAGAAGAAGCGAGGGGGAGGGAGGAGGCTATTTTTAGCTGGCTCCCGCTTTTGTTGCTTTTCCAGCAAAGCCTCTTTAAATAGGAGCAGGACTGCTGCTAGCTACCTACAGCCCTCCCTTCCCCAGCGCCTGCAAACGGCCTCTGCTGCGTGCGTGTGTCCGTGCGCTAGTGTGTGCGCTCTGGGCAGCCGTGCGGGCACCAGGCGCGGCCCACGATGGGTCCAGGGGAGGAGGGCACCTGCCAGGGGTTGGGCTTGGGGTGATCCTTCGGCGGTGGGAGGAAGGAGGGCCACCTCTCTGGGAGGGCTCAGTCAGCTCATCCTGGCCGGTGAGCGCCGTGGGGAGGCCGGGAGGCCGGCTGGGAGGTTGGCGGGAGAGGGGCGGTGGCTCCCTTCCCGAAGCCCATTAGCTCTATAGGGCACCCTAGGAGGCGAACTGGCCCTCTAGGACGCGGGACCCTTTGCGCTAACCCTGGGGCCGGGCCTGGGGCGAAGGCCATAGTCGTAGTGCCAGTGTGGCCAGAGTTAAGAAGCTGTCCCCTCCGAGGGAGCAGGGGACTAACCCAGGGTCTCTCAGCGGTGCGGAAGGGCTCCACGAGAGGGGTGGGGGGGAGGGGGGCGTGGGGGGGAGGTGGCTGGGTCCAAGCATCCCGAGAGGCTAGCTTCAACAGGCCTTCCATCTGCAGGCGGCTACCCTTTCGGGGTGCCTAGTTCGGAGCCCCTCCCCGCCTCTCTGCCCACCCCAACCCCAGGGGCTCACAATCCTCCTCTCCTCCCCTCTCAGTCCCAAGTGGGAACTTGCCCCGGCTTCTGCTCAAAGCTCCCTGATCAATACTACAGGCCAAAGGAGAGAAAGGACGCAAAACAAAACATGATAAATATTTAATCGGGTCCAGGGAGCCAAGGAGCCCGCTCTCCCCCGCCCTGCCCCCCTCTCCCGGGCCGTCTGGCTCCTGAGCCAACAGCGCGAGCTCCTCGGGAGGAAGGGGCCATGGGCAGCCGGAAGAATCGATAAAAGCCGCTTAGCCGAGGGGTCCGGCCTGCCTGGGCCTTGCCCTCCTGCTCCATGCCCTCTTTTTTGGGGGGGGGGAGGTATGTTCCATTTTCCTCTCTCTGCCTTTCCCAGGCCGTCCCTCCAGTGCCTGACTTCTGTTTCCTTCCCCATCTCCTCCCCATGGCCCTGTGCCCCTCCCTAGCTTCTCTGACTCCAGTTCCCCTCTGACAGGCTCTCTTACTGGAAATGGGCAGTTACCAAGCAGAAGACCCTTGAAGAGTATCTTGACGACCTTTGGAGAAAGATTATGGAGCAGGGGGGTACTCCCCCCCCCCCCCCCCACTCAACAACTGGCCTGGTTGCATAGAAGGGACTGAATTGGGTCCACTGCTGTGTCTTGGGGTGAGAAGACTAGACCTTTGGTGGCAGCCCATAGAGCACTCTGAGGCCCTGTTTGCACTGGCCATCATTTTCGCCCCGTTTAGCCAGAGAGCCTAGCATGAGATAGAGAGAGACACAGACAGGAAAAAAATCAACAAAGATGAGAGGGAGGGGGAGGGGAGGGCAAGGGAGAGACAGGCAGAGAGAGAGAGAGACAGAGAGGAGAGAGAGACAAATAGAGAGACAAAAAGAGACAGAGAGAGACAGAGAGAGGAGAGACAGAGAGGAGAGAGAGACAAATAGAAAGAGACGGAGAGAGAGGAGAGACAGGAGAGAGAGACAAATAGAGAGAGACTGAGAGGAGAGACAGAGAGAGAGAGACAGGGAGAGAGAAAAGAGAGGGAAGACAGACGGAGAGAGTGCTCCAGTCAGGGCCCTGCCCAGCCCCCTGCGCTGTTCTCTCTCTCCTCCTCTCTGCTCTGAGAGAACACGTGAGCTGTGGTCCCAGGAGAAAAGGGGGGCGGGGAGAGTGGGAAGAGAGGGAGGGGAACAAGCATCGAAGCATCTCTTTGGTGTGACTGTGCATTTGTAGCCAGTTGGGCCTCCAGTGGCCATTTCCTCCAAGCTGCAGCACATCCCCGCCCTGCAGCAACCAAGCTGCTTCTGGGAGCTAGTTAGGCCCCTTGAGATCCTGCCCACCCATACTGGCTCCATCCAAGATGGGGAGGGGTTGGGGGATCTGAGATCCAGGGCTCTGGGGTTGGATGGATGTGGGCCATGGACATGTGGTTGTTTACTGGGGAGTTGGGAGTCCCTTGGAACTGGAGGGCAAAGGCCCTGGGGCTGCTGGGACTGTCTTTCTGCAGAGTATATAGCCTTTACTCCCTGGCTTTCAAGGATTGATTCCATTGTTTTGGAAGGACTGGCCAATGTCAGTTGGTGGTGGCCGTGAATCTTTTCTTCACTTCTCCAGCTGAAAGGCCAAGGCCCTAGGATCTGTGTCAGAAAAGGTCACGATGGTCTAGGAAGCTGCCACCCAGCCCGGGGCCTCATTTCAGAAAGACTACCTGGCTCTGGGTTCCAGAGGTTGGGAGGCAATGTAGCCAATGGGAGGAGCACTGGCTTGAGAACTGGAGGATCTGGGTTCAAATCTATTCTTTGCCTATATGACCTTCAATCTTGGACCTCAGTTTCCTTATCTATAAAGTTAGAGGGTTGAACTAAGTGACCTTTGAGGACCTTCTGACTCAAAGATCCAATGATGTCCATGGAGATCTTGGGTATCTTGGGATGGTTGGGAGCCTACAGCCCCACCCTGGGCTCTGTGACTGTCAGGATGCCCCTACCAGAGAGAAGCAGAGAGGCAGGGTTCTGATATGTATGGCAGAGGAGTCCCCCAAGATGCCTGGGACAGGCCAGGAGCCCATAGCCTGGCCCTGGCCCCATGGCTGGCAGCCCAAGAAGTTTTACAGGAGCATTAGAAAATGTTGACATGTTTTTTGAAACAATTTCAGATCTGATATCTCCACCAGATTGAGTTTGTAACCAGCTTTATTGTTTAAGCCTGCTGGGATTTCATCAAAGGCGTCTGCTGTTTACCCAGAACCATTTCATTGGAGAAAACAGCAAACAGACCTGCATTTCTATCTGATTTCACTTTTTCCTTTTCTCATGAATTTAAGTGCTTGTGAAAAGCAAGGCTGATAAGGCAAAGCAGTCCAGGCTCCAGTCCTGAGAAGGAAAAGGAAGACGAGGAGGAGGGAGATGCTTCCAGAAGGGCTCAGCCAGTGGCATGCCTGCTTTGGGGCTTATGTTCCAGAGGGAAATAGGGGGTCCTCAGGCAATGAGAGGGGCTCAGTGATTCAGTGAGTCACCCAGAGAAAGGGACTGAGCTCTTTGCCCACAGGGAGTCGGGGATCAGGACACCGGAGCTGCCTGGCCCCGATCCACACCAGGATTTTTGAGCTATCGCTTGGTGTCTGGTGTCCTTTTTTTTTTTAAACCAATTTCCAGACCATTTCAGACACTGGCAACAATAAAAAAGAAAACTTCGACTCCAGCAAGGAACACAGCAGCAACCCAGCCTTCAAGACACATTCAGTGAAAATGGACAGAACCTTTGCTGGTGGAAAGGCAGCCTGAGGAAAGAGAGCAAGGTGAAGGCAGATGCCAGCCATGGAGAGTACCAAGGGGATCCTAGCTCTCCCCTCCTCTTCCTTCTCCTCCCCTTCCTCTTCCTCCTCCCCTTCCTCTTAATCTTTCTCTCCTCCTTCTCTTCCTCCTCACCTTCCTGTTCTTCTTTCTCTTCTTCTTAATCTTCTCTTCCTCCTTTCCCCCTCTTTTCCTTCCTCCTCTCCTCTTTTTTCCTTCCCTTCTTTTCTCCTCTTCTTCCTCTTTCTTCTCTTCTTCCTCTTCCTCCTTTTTCTCCTTTTCCCTTCCTCCTCTTTCTCTTCTTTTTCCTTCCCTTCTTTTTTCCTTTTCCTCCTTCCCACTTTTTCTTTCCCTTCCTTTCTTCTATTTGCTTCCTCCCCTTTCTCCTCCAGTCCCAATATGTTTGGCTTTGTGCCAGTTAGCCTGGGCTAAGATCAGTGCTCAGGCACTGGCTGAGGCCTCTCAGAATTCTTCCCTGGGTTTCTTCCAGCTTGAATGCCACAAATTTAATGGGGTACAGGTTCCTTTAAGTGGGATAGCTGATCCAGCAAATGTTTTCACTGAATGGGAATGTTGCCTCTCAGTGGGAAATGTTCTGAAATTTGGATTCATGTGTCTTTTTTCGGCTTCTTGAAGAATGGACAGTTAGCATGCTGTGGTTTGCTCAATGGGCAGAAGGTTTTGGCCAATTGTGCAGTTGGTCCCCTGCTAATGATGGCAATTGTTTTCTCTTTAAACAATTGTAGGTCTAGTTGCAGGCTCATCAGGGCTAGACTCCCCCATGTCAATTTGCAAGTGGATCCTACCTCTGAGGCTTACTAGCTATTTGACTTTGGTCCAGTAACCTAACTTTCCTGTGCCTCAGTTTCCTCCTCTGTAAAATGAAAGGGTTGAGGTCCTTTTAAGCTCTAAATCTGGAATACTAGGATCCTGTCAGCTAGCAGGAATTCAGCTTGAGTGCATTCAGTTCAACAAGCCTGATTAGATGTCTGTTATGGGCTATACAATGGTAAAAACAAAACAGTCCCAACCCTCACAAAACTTATATTCTACACATCAAAGGAAAAGTCAGTTTGTTTCCAGATTGGGCCTGGGAGGAGTTAAGGCACCCAGGTCAGAGGAGGCTCACTCTGTAGAGACACTTCCTACAGGACCTGCTGACCACAGAAACTGTGTTCAGTAAATAGCCTTTCCCTGCCCACTGAGCATTTGGGACTGCTGATGGAGTCTGCTTGGCATCCAGGCTCATGTGCCTTCCCTCCAGCATGTTTCAAGAGACAGCTTGACAAAATGAAAGGTAGCTCAGGAAAATAGGCAGAGTGCTGGACCCCTGGGTAAGAAAAGTCCTTTGTATCCCACCTCTGACACCCACTAGCTCTATAACCCTGGGCAAGTCATATAACTTTTACAGTTCTTCACCTGTAATAGAGGGAATTTGACTAGAGGATCTCAAAGGTCCCTTTCAGCTCTGGATCAATGATCCCTGGACCTTGGGTTGTAGGGCCAATGTCCTTGGCAACCTCAAAACCTAAGTCTAGGCTTTCTGAACCTGTGGGAAATAGTCACACACATCAGAGACACTGGTCCTTGAAAGAGCATTTTTCTGTCCTACCAAGGGGTAGCAAGGTGGTGTTAGAGTGGGGGCAGGATTCTTCTAGGCCACTGATAGTTTACTCCATGGCTCTCCCACAAACCCAACTAAGACTGGTGATATTTGAGCCATCAGAGTTCAGTTCAATTCAGCAAACATGTATTAGGCACCTACTATATGGGAGATCATGTTGTATAGGGGAAAGGGCATTGATTTTGGAGTCTAAGGACTCTGAGTTCGTATCCCACTTCTGAAGCTTACTGCTTATGTGACCTAGGGCAAGTCAAATAACTTCCTTGGGCCCCAGTATCCTTATCTGTAAAATAATGAGGTTGGACTGGGTCCCATCAAGCTCTAGAGCTATGATCCTCTGTGCTAGGCACTATGCTAAATAAGCATTGAGAATACTAAGACAAAAACAGATTAGTCCCTGTCCTCAAGGAACTTAACATTCTATCATGGAAGAGGGTTGTGAAGGGAGATACTTTTAAAGTGAATACATGGAGATTGGAGAAAGATGAAGGTAATAACATCTTTACAGATTAGGAAATTTCAGAAAGAGATTAGGAAAATTCAGAAAGCTTTACAGAACTAATGTACCTTGCTGAACCTTGAATCAGGAAGACAAGGAGTCTATAGGGGCAGAAATGAGGAAGGAGCAAGACCATTCCAGCCATGGGGATAAGTCAGCCTGCCCAAATACTTAGAGGCAAGAGGTCAACAGTTAGTACTACAGTTTGGCTAGAATTTAGATTGTGTGAAGGGGAATAATGCAAAATGATGTTAGAAAGGTAGATTAGGGATGGATTTTGGAAACTTTTAAATGACAAGCTGGGGATTTTGTCTTTTCTCCGAGAGACAATAAATACTAAGGAAGGTTTTTGGTCAAGGGAGCAACACGATCAGACTTAGGAAGGTTATTTTGGTAACTGTTTGGAGAATGGATTGGAGAAAGAAGAAAATGGAAGCAGAAGGCACCAATCAGGAAGCTATTATAGTATGGAGAGAAGAGGAATGAATGGATGGATGGATGGGTGGGTGGGTGGATGGATGAATGGATGGTAGAGTTATGGATTTAGAATTGAAAGTACTTGATGAGAGGTTGCTTATATTGGGTAGGGTAGCAAGAAGAGTCCTTGAAGGAAGAGAACCCAGAGACACTAGCCTTCCAGGAATAGACCATTATTCCTTGACTTCTACATTCAGACTAGAAGGTCGCTAGAGATGGGAATGGACTAACATCCCAGGAGTTCTCCCATCTCTCTTTTAGAACTATTTGATTAATTAGTTTCAAACAATATAATCATTTATTGTTTGAATGTCAATATCCTGCTTCCCCATTTTTTCTTCCCATCTAATAATAACAAAGTTAAACATAACCCTCCCATACATCAATTGTGAGTGATAGCTGTCTATAACCGACAAAGCATGTCTAACATTTGGTACCCTTAGGCAATACCTATCAACAAAAGGAAGTGTCTTTTCTCAGGCATCTGAAACCAATCTTGATCATTGCATTGGACCTTAATGCTCCACTTTTTTCTGGTTGTCTTAATTTATAAGATTGTAGCATTTGTATATACTGTCTCTTGGTTCTACCTCTTTGCTCTGCATCAGTTTAGATGTCTTCTTATACCTCTGGAAATTCTTCATTTCTTTTGGCCCTTTCTTACCATCACCACCCAAAGGCAGACTATGCTGTCTCCTATGAGTACAAGTTTTGTGTTTTTTGTCCTCCCCCCATTGTTCTCTCTTCTCTCAGCACCCTATCTTTGGCTGGGGCTATAGTCAAGCAGATATTATGAGACGTGGTACAAACCCTACGCTTTCTACAGATGGTGAGAGAATTTGGGAATGAGATAGACGAGGTGTGACTTTTAAGTAAGAAAACTGACTTTTTATTTTGAGTAAACAGACCAGAAGGTATCCATCCAAATGAGTGTTCTCCCCTCCCATTCAGTTTCTCCACTTGCTTAGTCCAAGGATGCTTTCCTTGCTTGAAACCCAAGCCCATCAAACATGCTTCCTCATCAATGGTGGCAACTCTTTGTCCTAATCTGACCCCAAACATCTCTCTCTCTCTCTTGAAGGTGAAACTGACCTTCAGAAACAGCCAAAAAGCATTTTGAGGCCAGCCTGGCAAATGAGGCAAAGGAATTTGCCCATCTCCCTAATGTAGATCCCACACCCCAGGTTGCTCCCGGGGGTTATCCCAGTTGGAGGTTCTTAGAATTTACAGCAAGGAGGTGCCTTAGGGATCAGTTAGTCCAAGAGTTCTTAAATTATGGCCATGAACTTTCAAAAAAATGAATAACTCTGCTTCAGTATATCTAGTTTCCTCTGTAACCCTATGTCTTTTATTTTATGTTTTAATAACATTGTTCTGAGAAGGGTTCATAGACTTCATCAGACTGACTGGCACCGAAAAGATTAATGCCTTGATCTGTCTCATATAACTCCCTCATATCATCATCAATAGTAGTTGTAATAACAAGTAATATTAATAACTAGCATTTCACACTTTGAAGTTAGCAAAATACTTTACTAATGTATGATCTCATTTTATCTCACAACAACCTTAGGAAGTATGTGCTATTATTCCCATTTTACAGATGAGGAAACTGAGACCTAGAAGGAAAAACTGACTTGCTGAAAATAACAGATAAGTAGTTGAGGCAGGATTTGAACCTCAAGGTCAAAAGTTAACAGCTAGAAAGGATCTTAGGGGGTTCCCTAATTCAATCCCCTCATTTTACAGACAGGGAAATTGAGGCCCAGAAATGTTACAGGGCCTGTCTTGTTTCCTTAAATACTCAGCTCAAGGACTACTTTCTACATGATCTCCCAAGCTACTCATGCCCTCTCTCCCAAAATTTCCTTTTGTTGATTTCATATAAATGATGCATATACATAAATGTATATATTGTTTCCCTCAATAGAATATAAGCTCCTTGAGGGCAGATGCTTTTGGTTGCATCTTTGTTTTACCCTGAGCCTGGCACACAGTAAGTACTTAATAAATGCACTTTGATTGATTGATTTCGCAAGGTCATACAGAGGGTACAAAGACAAAAATGCAGCAGGAGAATATGTTCTACATATATAAGAAATAAAGGTAAGATAATTTTTGAGACGCAGGCACTAAAGTCAGTAGGAATCATGTAAAATAGTGCCTCTGACACTTACTAGTCACAATAGGCAAATCACTTCATCTCTTTTAGGCTCAGTTTACTCATCTATAAAATGGGGACAGTAATATGACACATTCCTACTTCTCAGCGTGTTAAGGCCCAAATGTGATGATATGCATATTGGGTTTTGCAAAGCCCATAGAAATGACAACTATTTTTTTTATCACAACAGTAATATCAGAGGAAAACAGACCCTGAGCTGGAAGAGACCTCACAGGCCATCTAGTCAGCCCCCTCATTTTACTGATGAGGAAACTGAGGCCAGGGAGATTCATAGATCATAGATCTAGAGCCAGAAGGGGCTTCAAATGTCATTGAGCCAAACTCCCTTATTTTACATATGAGGAAACTGAGACTCAGAGATGGTTTGTGGGATTATAGATGCAGAGGTAAACCCCTCCCTCATTTTACAGATGAGAAGACTAAGTGCTTTGCCCAAGATCACACAGATAGTATTGAAGGCAGAATCTGAACCCAGGTCCTCTGATTCCTAGAGGCAGCTAGCTGGTGCTCTGAATAGAGCACCAGGCCTGAAGTCAGGAAGACCCTGAGTTCAAATCTGACCTTAGAAACTTACCAGCTGTGTGATCCTGGGTAAGTCACTTAACCCTGTGTGTCTCAGCTTCCTCATTTGTAAAAATGAATTGGAGAAGGAAATGGCAAACCATTCCAGTATCTTTGCTAAGAAAACCCCAATGGGGTCAAGAAGAACCACATGACTAAACAACAACAATCTCGAGTTCTATGCTCTGGTCTGTTTGCTTTCTAGCCCTGGTAGGTGGCATCTGTCAGAACCCTTCTTTGCTGGTCAATCAGTCTGTTTCTCCCCCTACCCCATTTTCTTCCTTTCCTCAACCTGGGCTTCCCTCTCTCCCAAGCTTCCCATCGTTTCTGGACTGCTCCCACTCTGCCTCAGGTTGAAGGCCCTCAAGTGACCCAGTGCTATTTTCTGATCATTACTTAAAAATCGACATCTTTATTCTCCACTTGAAAAAAATCAGCAAGCATTTATAAAGCATCAACTCCATTTGAGACTCTGTGCTAGGCCCTGGGGATATAAGGATGAAAAATGACACAGCGCCTTCCTCTCAAGGAGTTCACAGGATAATAGAAGACACAGCATGGAAACACCTAAATACTAGACAAGACAGAATGTGATGGGGTACAGAGGAGGGCTGGACAAAGTGCCCTTCAGATGATTTCCTGTTTACCATCCTGTTTTTCCTTGGAGGTATAATATTTAATAATAATAATCCTGATAACAGCTAACATTTACATAGTACCTCAAGCTTTGCAAAGTGCTTTACAAAAATATTATCTCATTTAATATTCACAGCAACCTTGAGAGGTAGTTGCTATTATTATTATCCCCATTTTACAGTTGAGGAAACTGAATCAGACAGATTAAGTGACTTGCCCAGGGTCACACAGCTGGTAAGTGTCAGAGGCCGGATTTTAACTCAAGTCTTCCTGACTCCAGTGCCTTCCTGTGCATTGTGCCACCTAGCTGCCTATTATACCTGGGTATAATGGGAAGAATGTTGGACCTAGAGCCAGGAGAGGTCTGGGTTCAAATCTTGCCTCCCCTGCTCAATTAGTTGTGTGACCCTGGGTGAGTTACTTCAGCTTTTACCCTTATCCCTAAAATGAAAGACTATCCCTAAAATGAAGTCCTACAGGACTTCTCTCCCAGGCTTACCCTGATCCTCACATGAAATAAAGAAACTCTTTAAGACAAGGGGTCTTAAATAGATTTCAGGAAGTCTATGTACTTGAAAAAAAAAAAATCTCATCTTATTTTCCCTCACTCTAACTGGAATAACGATTCCTTCAATTAAGATGCTTTTTTGAGGAGGGGTCCACAGCCTTCACCAGACAGTTTCTAAAAGGTCTTGAAACACAAAAAAGGGCATGAATCTTAGCTTTAAAATCTTAAAACCTGTTGGATGAATATCAGATCTTATTTTCCCACTCCTGGTTCTTTGCTAGATCCCCAGATGACAGGGTTTCCAGATCCTTAACCATCCTGGATGCACCCTAATTTGTCAGTTTCCCTCCTGAAATCTGTGTCTGCAAAAATTGATCCCAACGCTTTAGATGTGGTAGAACCAACATAGAATGTGAGCAGATATGCTCTCTCCCAGCCTCCATTTTTCTGGATGTTGATCTTAGGAGGAGACAATACTTATAGGGGAATGGTGTCCAAGGAAGGGAGTTTTGGTCTAGAGGACCCAAGAATGGTGGTCAGTGATTGACATGCCCTTTCCAAAAGCAGTGGTAGTGTTGATCTGATCACTGTGTCCAGAGCATAACGGGAAAGAGGGGAAAGGGTAATGAATAGTAAGATGACTAGAGGGACAGGTGACCTGGGTCTGAGTAATCTGGCAAGATGGAATGCTCTAGAGATCCAAAAAGAGAAACTCCTAGGAGCATTGTGGCCAAATTCCAGAGTTCCCAGGTGAAGGAGAAGATATTGCAAGCAGCTAGAAAGAAACAATTCAAGTATTGTGGAAATACAATCAGGATAGTACAGGATCTGGCACCTTCTACATTGAGGGATAGAAGGGAATGGAATAGGATATTCCGGAGGTCAAAGGAACTAGGACTGAAGCCAAGAATCACCTACCCAGCAAAACTGAGTATAATACTTCAGGAGAAAAAATGGTCCTTCAATGAAATAGAAGACTTTCAAATTTTCCTGATGAAAAGACCAGAGCTGGAAAGAAAATTTGACTTTCTAACACAAGAATGAAGAGAACCATGAAAAGGTGAACAGCAAAGAGAAGTCATAAGGGACTTACTAAAGTTGAACTGTTTACATTCCTACATGGAAAGACAATATTTATAACTCTTGAAACATTTCAGTATCTGAGCACTGGGTGGGAGTACACACACACACACATGCACACACGTACACATACATAGAGACAGAGTGCACAGAGTAAATTGAAGAGGATGGGATCATATACTAAAAAAAAAAAATGAAATCAAGCAGTGAGAGAGAAATATTGGGAGGAGAAAGGGAGAAGTTATATGGGGCAAATTATCTCTCATAAAAGAGGCAAGCAAAAGACTTATTAGTGGTGGGATAAAGAGGGGAGGCAAGAGAAAAACATGAGATCTACTCTCATCACATTCCACTAAAGGAAAGAATATAATGCACACTCATTCTGATAGGAAAACCTATCTCATAATACAGGAGAGTGGGGGACAGGGGCACAAGCAGGAAGGGGGGGAGGATAGAGGGGAGGGCATGGGGAGGAGAATGCAATACGAGGTCGACACTCACGGGGAGGGAAAGGACCATAAGAAAATAGAAGTAATGGGGGACAGGACAGGATGGAGGGAAATATAGTTAGTCTTATACAACACAACTAGTATGGAAATCATATGCAAAACTAAACAGATATGGCCTATATTGGACTGCCTGTCTTCCAAGGGGAAGGGGTAGAGAGGGAGGGAGCTAAAGAAGTTGGAACTCAAAGTGTTAGGACCAAATGTAATGTTCTTACCACTGGGTAACAAGAAACACAGGTTAAGGGGTCAAGAAAGCTATCCAGCCCTACAGGACAAAAGAGAAGACGGAGACAAGGGCAGGGAGGGAGGATAGAGGAGAGAGCAGATAGGTCACAGGGGCAATTAGAAAACTTGGGTCGGGGGGGGGGGAGGGGGAAAAAGGGGAGAAAATTTGTAACCCAAAATTAAAAATTTAATAAAAAAAAAAAAAGAAAAAAAAAAAGATGGAATGCTCTAAGTAAGCTTTCACTTACTCACCAATCAAAACAACTCACCCCAAGGCAGGCATTCCAAAACTTTGTGGATGAATTATCTTGTATGGAGCATGATTGGGATGTCTTCTGTCCATGGTGCTGCTCCAGGTGTAGAGAAGCAAGCAACAGTGGAACACATGGCAACATGGCCTGACTGGAAGGGATGGTATGGGATGTAGCCCTATAGGAAACCTGGGAGGCCACATCCTCTCAGAGAACAAGAAAATCAGGCAAGGTAGAGAGGTGAAGCGATCAGCCCAGCCAATAGTCCCAAAAGGAGTAAGCTTCAGAACTGGGATCATAGAATTTTAGAAGCCAGAACGGGCCTTGGTGACCACAGTCCTTCCTCTCATTTTACAAAGCCTCCCTGAGAGGTAAAAGGAAGTACCTGAGTTGGAATTTGAATCTGGGCCCTCTGACACCATATCCAGGACACTTCCCCCTCTCCAAGGCTGCCTGGAAATTTTATATGCATTTCTGGGTCAAGGATCTGGAGGGTTTAGCAGGCTGCTTAATAGGAGTTAACCGTGTGATATGACAGCAAAATAGGCTCTTATAATTTTAGGCTTTCTTAGGAGAGGGATGGTGCTCAGGGTTGAGGAGATAGTGGGCCCTTTGTACTCAACCTTGGACAGATCCCATCTGGAGCATCATGTACATTTCTGGGCAGCATGTGTTACCAGAGACACTGATAAGCTCCAGTGTCCACAGGAAGAAAGTGGGGGGTGATGGGGATTAAAACTACCCTGTTTGAGGAACAGTGGAAGAACCCAGAGGATGTTTATACTGGAGAAGAGAGGACTTGGGGAAGGGGGAGGGGGGTGGTAGTTGGGTTTAAATTTTTCAAGGGCTGTCATTGGAAGAGGGATTAGACCTGTTCTCCTTAGCCCCCGAGGGTAAAACTGAGCCTAATTGGTACAAGCTGCAAGGAGTTAGAATTCCAGCTTGATGTCAATAAAAAAAAATTCCTAACAATGAGAGCTCTTGATGCTAGAGGAAGTAGTAAGTTCCCCCTTTCTGGAGGTCAGTAAGCTTGGTTGGATGGCCACTGCCCTCCCTTTGAACTCTGAGATCTCTGATTATCTGCTGGTGAGACACATCCTCCATCCTTATAGGATCAAGTAATCATCCATCTAGAACTAGAAGGGATTGTCAAGATCATCTACAATCCAACTCCCCCATCCCCCAATCCAACTCTTTTTGGAGAAAATGAGGCCCAGAAGGGTTTGACCAAGGCAGTAAGTATGGGTAGAATCATGAGTCCAGAACCAGAAGGACCAATTCTAGTCCAATCTCCTCATTTTACAGATGAGGGAACCAAAGCCCAGAAGGGTTAGGGAAAACAGATTAGGCACAGCCAGAATGCCAATCCAAATCCTCTGATTCTATACCCAGCGTTCTTTTGACTGCTTCCTTCCTGTGCCTTACAGATTGATTTTTTTGGAACCTAAATGAAGGCCTTTGGTTTGTTTTTTTTAAGCCAACATTTTTACATAATACATAAATAACTCCAATCTAAGGAGGAGAAAAGGGATGCCTCATCATAGAGAAGAGACAGGAATCATCAAAACAAGTTGGTTGGAGGATGGTTCTCATTGGCCAAGGCACAAATGTTTAATTCCTACATAAGCCAATTTCTTAATTCCAAGGAGACATTTTATGGGAGCTTGAGAGTCAATAGGCCTGAATTGGAATCTTGAGTCTGCTGGTCATGAACTGTTTGACCCTATAGGAGTTACAACATTTCTCTGAGTCTCAATAGCCTCATCTATAAAGTGGCAACAACATAGGGGGTGAATCATTGCAAGGAAAGTGCGTGATAAACAATGAACAAGCATTTTTAAAGTACCTACTATAGGCAGGGTACTGGAGATACAAAGTCAAACAGTCGCTACCTTTAAAACGTTTATTCTATCAAGAGAATGGAATGAAAAAGCCTTTATTAAATCCTTGTCCTAAGCTAAATAATGGGAATACAGATAGAAAAGACAAACAGTCCCTGCTCTCAAAGAACTCACATTTCTGATTGGGGGAGATAATACATAGAGACCATTTGGCAGCTGGGCAGATGGAAAGACCCAGTGCTCCTTAGGATGCTGCAGCAGGACCGATGGCAAGGCCTCAGGGTTCTTTAGATTACACTGTAAGAAAACAGATAATCTTCTGGTGGATCTGAGAGGAGAGAGCTACTGGAGGATGGAAGCCCATAGTAGTTCTGGTGCCTGGGTCTCATGTTATACAATACATATAAGTCATGCAAAATATGAGCCTTCCAAAAGTTCTGTTGAAATGGGAATGATTGTTATCGTAAGCAAACTCTGTTTGGAGACCTAGGATCCACTGGTCAGCCACGTGGAAGCCATCCTTGTGGCACAAGGGAAGTGAGACTGGTCTGTGTCATTGGGTACAGGAGGGAAAGTGTGTGTGTGGGGAAGGGAGAGGCAGACAGATAGATTCAGAGATAGAGAAACAAAAAGAGACAGAGACGGACAGAGGCAGGAGAGAGAGAAAGAAAGACAGACAGACAGAGGCAGAGATTCAGAGATAGAGAGAGACAAAGACAGAGGCAAAGGGAGACACAGAGTGCATAAGTCCAGTGTAGTGGAGGGGAGGGGGAACTAGGGAGGGCCTCAGATCAGTATGACATAATGGGAAGAGTTGGGAGACCCTTGTTTAATATTGACCCTTTTACATATTTGTTGCAGGGCCTCAGCCAAGTCACTCCTCTGAATCCTAGTTTCCTCCTCCCCAAAGGAGGATGACAACCCTCACCTTCCCTGGATACCACCTTCCCCCCTCCACTCACCCTCCCTCCCCGGGCTGAAGGAGACAATGCTTGGTAACCAGGAAGCCCTGTTTCAATGTGTGCTTCTCATCTGACAATTGTATGATCATGCTGACAGTGAGTCACCAGCCTCCTCTTTGTGGATGAGGGAGGGCCCATTCTAACTCTACTGCAGGCAGATATGCAGAGAATTGGTTAGAGAAGGTATCGCTTATGGGCACCAGTTAGAGCTTTCCAAATTGAGAGACAGAGACAGAGAGAGAAACAGAGAGACAGACAGAGAGAGAGACAAAGAGAGAGGAGAGCTCTCTGAGCCTACCTGACTCAGAATGAATGGGCTGCCCCTAGCCCCCAGTGCCTTCCTTCTGAGATGACCTCCCATCCCTACTGAATTCATTTTGTATATACGTAACTGTTTGTCCATTATCTCCCCATGAGAACATCAGCTTGGACTGTGTTTTTGCCTTTTTATGTAGCTCCAGCACTTTTGCCTGGCACATAGTATGTATTCAGTAAGTGTTTGTTGATTGAATTTAACCTCTCTGTGCCTCCATTTTCCTCATCTGTAAAATTATTTGGATTGGACTCAATGGCCTCCTAAGTCCCTTTGAGTACTAGGGCTGTGATTCTGTGAATCTCTCTGCCTCCCTAGACCTCAGTTTCCTCATCTATAAAATGAAAGGATTGGATTAGCTGGCCTGGGAGGTCCTTTCCTGTTCTACAACCCTGATTCTAAGACTTATTTGGTAGCTGGTGAAAATTGACTTGGAGAGGAAGGGGAAAGATAGGGGATTATTACAGCAATAACAGAAGGGGGTAAGGGCTTGAAATAAGACAAAATGGCATGTCAGTTTAGGAGGATATACAAAATTAAGGTCACCAGAAATAGTCTATGAAAATACTGCCATGGATCAAACTCCTGACCTAGCCCTGCTGGCCGTCTGCCATCTTTGCTCCCTAAGGCATTGGCTCCTGAACTCCTTCCCCAGTACATGAACTCTCTGGTCTTTCCCCCAACTCTCCCTTTCCTTCTCTCCTTTGTCTCCAATTGGGGATTAGTCCAGGAGGGTCATCTACTGTCGTTGGTCTCTTGTAAATTCCCAGACTCATGCTCAGCCAATTAGGGAGCTTCCTGGTTAACGATGGGCTTCTGGGTCACCATCCACACATTTTTATGAGTCACTGGGTTAGATGCAGGTTATCCTTCACTTTAAAGGTCCAAGGCATAGTCAATGAAGAATGGAGCTCCCTAACAATGCTATTGGCTGACTGATGCCTTAAGACATCTTTAAGATATTCAAAGCCTTTTATGTATTTGAACTTCGTTAACAACTGCAGGCATTTGAAACCCCCATTGTACAGATGAGGAAACAGAGGTCCAAAGTGAGTTTGTCCATGATTCCAATACATGTTGGGGACAGTATTTGAACCTAGTAACCTGCTGCCTCCAGATCCAACACCTTTCCATTATGTTTCATTGCTTTTCCTACCACTCAAAAGATCAACCTAATGGCTACTTCTCCACTAAGGTTCATGAGAAGCCACTATTTCCCTCATGCTCTTTTGCTGATAAATTGAATCAAACTGAAGTGAATTCAGTAAACTTTTATTATGAGGAAACAGTGGGCCTCAAACTCAGAAAAGGCCTGGGTTTAGGCCTCTCTCCTGACAAGCTGTCTGTGTGAGTCACTTAACCTTTCAATACCCCAGCCAACCCTATAAGATGAAGTTTGCTCATTGTTGAGCTGGTGTCTTCTGTCTCAGCAGAGGGATTTCCTCACCAGAGACTCCCTATGTGGATAGAATCACAGGTCCAGTCAAAACAAAGAAAACAAAACAAACAAGGATCCATTAACAAGCATCCGCCATGGCTGAGTCTCCTGGACTGAGCAGTCACGGAAGTTAGGGAGTCCAGTAGATACAAAAGAGAAGGCAAAGGCATTCCAGATTTGGGGACCACCTGTGCCTAACAGGGAAATGCATCATACCCTTTGACTATTTTGGACTATAGGGCAAATTGAGCCACAACTGTCCTCACATCCCAGGCTCCTAGCTCCACAGGAGTTAGGACAAAGCTGCTTTGGCCTACCTTGGGTTGTAGGGCCTATGACCCAGCTGAACTCTGGTTAGGGGGCCATAAAAGGGCCTGAGGATCACCTGTATTCCTTCTCTTGCTTCCCTAAGGCCTGTTCCAGGCAGAACCTCTTCCTAGGAGGTCAGGATGCTGGACCAAGTTTCCAAGGGACATCAAAGCTACAGATGGTATTTCTTATTCCAAGGGAGGACAGCCCTTTCCCTCTGAGAAAGAGCTATCAGATACCTCCTTTCTTGATATGATGGCCTCAGCTTCAAAAACAGCTATGCTCAAATCAGAAATGTAGATGAGAATACCTCGGGGATTTCTATAATCATGGAAAGTGTACATTCACACGTACGTGCACACACAGACACATGCACCCACACACACAACCAGCTGCCCAACACTTAAGAGCAGAGTTTTCATTTCTACTGACACTGATACACTCTACCTTTTCTCCCTCTGGTCCATCGGCAAGGCTGGTGGTTCTCAGTTGGTGGAAGAGTCCCATAAAATTATCCCAGTGGGCATCTTGGTGGGGAGAATTATCTTCTCCCAGAGCCCAGGTCAAAGGCATCTTAAGACATCTTTCCAGTGGGGTCCCTGAAAGCCAAAGGTCTACTCCATTGCTCCCAGCAAACCAGAGTCTCTGGTGCCCAGCAGTTGGCGAGGTAGAGGACGGCATCCCTGCCAATCATTGCTTTGCCTTGGCTTGGAGGAGGCAGGCAGAGGAAGCCTGTGATTTAGAGTGATGAAATGTAAAACGCAGAGTTCCTGCAGCCCCAGCCCGACCTGATCCCATCAGCATCTCATTCCTGTTACCTGGGGCTCCTCCAGGTCTCATTTAGTGGATTCTGTCATCTGAGTACCTCCTCGGCGACTGGAATGACTTGGTACTTACATCTATCACACCTGCACTGTGACAATGTAATTTTTATCTCTGGTTGTTTACTTCTCAGATGGAACTACTTGTAAATTCCGAGAAGAAAATATATCCCTGCATGTGACAGAGGCAACACAAGACGATTAATCTGGGCCCTTACGACTGGAATGCAAAAGCTGAGCAGTAGAACTCTTTGAATTGGGACTAAAAGTGATCCAATTGGGCCATCGATTGCTCCCAGGGGCCTTGTCAAGGGGTTGGAAAGATTCAAGTCCAGGGCTTCATTGGATGGAGAGAGGGTGACAAAGAAGATACAGCCTCTGGGCTGGGGTCTACCTACCAGGAGATTCAGAGGGTAGAAGATTTGATGCTGACTAGAGTGGCATGACTGCTCTAGGCCTCAGTTTCTCCTCTTTGTCACTTTTGAGGATTGGACTCTAGGGTCCCATCCAATTCAATGCCATTCAGTACTCGCTTGTTTGTTTGTTTGTACACTGGATCTGTGATTTTGTTGGGGTAAGGAATTTCCATGGATTAAGCCTCTGATTCTAGAGCAAATGACATGCCCAGGATCACACAGTCACAGCTTGAACGGAGATCCTCCTGACTTCCATATCCCACTTTCTACCCCACCATACCCCTCTACCTGCCTCTGACTCAGCAACATTAAATGCCAAGCACTCTGCTGGGGGCTGAGAATGCAAAGACCCAAAATGAAGCATCCCCTTAAGCCCAAGGAGCTCATATGCAAATGGAGGGAAGCAATATGTACACAGATAAGTCAAATACAAAATAAAGACTTGGTGCTTTCAGAATGGGGAAGGAGGCCCTAACAACTGGGAAAATAAGAAAAGGCCTTTTTTAGGGTGGCACAGGAAATGAAGGGAGCTGTGTGTTTCAAGAAATATAAGTGAAGAGGGCGAGCAGTCCAGGTGTGGGGAACAGCCTATGCAAAGGTATGGAGGTAAGAGATGGGTTACCTTGTACAGGAAAAGAGCAGATAGGTTAGTTTGGCTGAAATATAGAATACATGAAGGGTAGTATTATATAATCATTCAAGTAAATAAGCATTTATTAAGCACCAACATGCTGAATATGCAAAGAAAGGAAAAAAAGGTTCCTGCTCTCAAGGAGTTTACAGTCTAATAGGGGAGACAACAGGCAAATAATTACATACAAGCAGGATTGGGCAGCTAGGGGATGAAGTAGATTGAGATTTGGACCTAGAAGCAGGAAGACTTGAGTTCAAATCTGGCCTCAGTCCCTTACTAGCTATGTGACCCTGGTCAAGTCATTTGACCTCTGTTTGCCTCAGTTTCCTAAATTGTAAAATGGAGATAATGATAGCACCTATTTCCCAGGGTTGTTGTGACAATCAAATGAGATACTATTTGTAAAGCGCTTAGCACAGTGTCTGGAACATAGTAGGCATGAGATAAACGTTAACTATTACTACTATTATTGTTGTTAAGATATGTAACATATAATTTAGAGATAATCAGTATAAAGAAGAAGGTATTAAGATTAAGGAGGACTGAGAAAAACTCTTGAAGGAGATAGGATTTTAGTTGGGACCTGAACGGAGTCAGGAGAAGGAAATAAAAAGGGAGAAAATGCCAGGTAGGGGGGACAGCCAGCGAGATTATGGATAGGTTGTGAAGGACTCTAAAAACCAAGCTGATAGGTTTCAGTTTTATCCTAGAGGTAGTAGGGAACCACGAAAGCTTCTTCAGCTGAGGAATGACCTGCTCAGAGCTGTGCTTTAGAAGTAACTCTTTGACTGTTCTGCAGGAGAGGGATCAGTATTGAGAGGCACTGGATGTAGGATGTCCAGTTAGGAAGCTATTGACATAGAAAACTAAGAAGCAGTTGCCCAGAGTGATGACTATGTGAGTGGAGAGAAGGAAACCATGCATGATACATGTTTCTTTAATGGCATTTTATTTTTTCCAATTACATGTAAAAATAATTTTAAACGTTCTTTTAAAAAAATTTTGAGTTCCAAATTGTTCTCCCCCCACCCCAAGAGGGTGAGCAATTTGATATAGGTTATATATGTTCAATCAAACAAAACATATTTCCATATTAGTTATTTTGTAAAAGAAAACACAGACCAATTAAAGAAAACCACACACACAAGAAAAATAGCATGCTTCAATCTGCATACAGACATCATCAGTTCTTTCTCTGGAGATGAATAGCATTTTTCATCATGAGTCCTTTGGAACTGTCTTGGATCATCACATTACTGAGAATAGCTAGGTCATTCATAGATGATCATTGTACAATGTGGCTGTTACTGTGTACAATGTTCTGCTGGTTCTGCTCACTTCATTTTACGTCAGGTCATACAAGTCTTTTCAGATTTTTCTGAACACATCCTGCTTGTCATTTCTTATAGCATAATAATATTCCATCACATTCATATACCACAACTTGTTCAGTCATTCCCCAATTGATGGGCATCCCCTCAATTTCCAACTCTTTGCTGCCACAAAGAAAGCTGCTATAAATATTTTTGTACAGATAGATCTTTTTCCTTTTTTAAAAATTCTCTTTAGGATACAGACCTAGTAGTGTTATTACTGGGGCAATGGGTATGCACGGTTTTATAGCTTTTTTAATATAGTTCTAAATTGCTTTCAGGTTGATCAGATCAATTCACAACTCCACCAACAATGCATTAGTGTTAATTTTTCCTTATCCCCTCTAACATTTATCACTTTCCTTTTTTGTCATATTTAGTCAATCTGATAGGTATGAACTGGTATCTCTGAGTTTTTTTAAATTTGCATTTCCCTACTTAATAGTGATGTAGAGCATTCTTTTATATGACTATAGATAGTGTTGATTTCTTCTTCTGAAAACTGCCTGTTATCTCCTTTGAGCATTTATCACTTGGAGGATGACTTATAGTCTTATAAATTTGACTCAGTTCTCTATATATCCGAAAAACGAAGCCTTTCTCAGAGACACGGTAAAAAAAATGCTTCCCGAATTTCTGCTTTCCTTTTAATATTGACTGCATTGGTTTTGTTTGTGCAAGACCTTTTAAATTAATATCATCAAAATCATCCATTTTACATTTCTTATTTGGTCATAAATTCTTCCCTTATCTATAGATCTGACAGGTCTGAAAAACTATTTCATGCTCTCCCAATTTACTTATGGTATCACCCTTTATGTCTAAATTATGTATCCATTTTGACCTTAACTTGGTATACCATGTAAGATGGTGGTCTATACCTAGTTTGTGCCAAATTCTTTTCCAATTTTCCCAGCAGTTTTTGTCAAATAGTGAGTTCTTATCCCAAAAGCTTGGGTCTTTGGGTTTATCAAACACTAGATAACTATGGTCATTTACTGCTATGTATCGTGTGCATAATTTATTCTACTGATCCACTGCTCTATTTCCTAGACAGCACCAGATTGTTTTGATGATTATAGCTTTATAATATACTTTGAGATCTGGTACTATTAGGCCACCTTCCTTCACATTTATCTTTCATTAATTCCCTCAATATTCTTGACTTATTGTACTTCCAGAAGAATTTTGTTCTTTTTTTTAGCTCTATAAAATAATCTTTGGTAGTTTGATTGATATGGCACAAAGTAAATTAATTTAGGTAGAATTGTCATGTTTACTACATTGGTTTGGCCTGCCCAGCAATTAATATTTTTCCTATTGTGTAGATCTGACTTTATTTGTATGAAAAGCGTTTTATAATTGTGTTCATATAATTCTTGGGTTTGTCTTGGCAGGTGGATTCCCAAAGTTTTTTATGGTATCTACAGTTATTTTAAATGGAATTTCTCTATATAGTGTTGCTGGACTCTGTTGGTAATATATAGAAATGCTGATGATTTCCATAGATTTATTTTCTATTCTGCAGCTTTCCTAAAGTTGTTCATTATTTCGACTAGTTTTTTAGTTGATTCTCTAGGATTCTCTAAGTATACCATCCTATCATCTGCAAAGAGTGATAGTTTTGTTTTGTCATTGTCTATTCTGATTCCTTTAATTTCTTTTTCTTGTCTTATTGTTATAGCTAGCATTTCTAGTACGTTATAGAATAGTAGTGGTGATAATGGGCATTCTTACTTCACTCTTGATCTTATGGGAAAGGAGTCTAGCTAATCCCATTATAGATAATACTTGGTTTTAGATAGATACTGTTTGTTTTGAAGGAAAGCTCCATTTTTTCTTATGCTCTCTTTGTAAAAGGAGTGAGTGCTGTATTTTGTCAAAAACTTTTTCTGTGATTTTCGTTGGTTTTGTTATTGATGTGGACAATTATACTGATAGTTTTCCTAATAATGAAACAGCCCTGCATTCTTGGTATAAATCCCACCTAATCATAGTGTATATATTGTGATATATTGTAAAAGATATATTGTGATATATTGCTACAATCTCCTTGCTAGTATGAGAGATATTGAGACTCAATAAACCTTAGAAACTGAATATGGGAGGTGAGGGAGAGGGAAGAGTCTCAGATTTCTCTGGGGTTGTGATCCTCTGAGTGACTAGAAGGATGTCTTGAATAGAGAAATTAAGAGGAGGGATGGATTTAAGAGGAAAAGAGAATTAATTTTGTTTTGAACATGTTAATAGTATGAAGATCATGGGACTAGATGTCAGAGATACAAGTTGGAATTCAACATCCCAGTGATGACATTCTTTTAAGGTCCTCTCCAGCTCCAGAGCCATTCTGTGCTCTAAGACCCCACCCAGCTCTGACACTCCCTGTTCTCAGGGCCCTCCCAACTATGCCATTCCCTGTTCTAAGGTCCCTCACAGCTCTGACATTCCCTGCTCTCAGGGCCCTTCCAGCTCTCATATTCTTTGCTTCTGTGAATTTAAGATAGTGGGAAGGGCAAATTTAAGAACTCTTCCTTTTAGTTCCTTCCCCTTCCTTTTTCCTTCTTCCTCTTACCACTTCCTTCCTATTTTCCTAGGTTTTCTCTTTCTCCCTTTGGTCTTTCCGCCTTCTCTCCTCCCACCCTCTCTCCATTCAACAAAGGTTCAGCCTCAGTTATTACAGTCAAGGTGCTTGTGATACAAAGATGAAAACTGACAATTCCTGCCCTCAGGAAGTTTAGAATCTACCAATCCTCACAAGTTCCTCAGCCCTTTACCCTGTTGGGGTAAAAGGGAGAAGTGAGCTCTGGACTCCATCTATTTTAGGTGACTAGATTACCTATTTAACAGTATTCCACTGAATTCTGGCATCGTACCACAACTTGGAATGTTTGTTTGTTTTTGGCCCAGAACTGTGATATCATTAGTAGAGAGAATTCCCAGCCAGGATATCTTTCTATGAAAACTGTTTGGCAGCTTAGAGTTACAGAGAGAAAATAGCAGTCCCATTCTATTCAGTCTATCTGGGCTTAAGATCCAGGCCAGCCAGTGACTGGGTCACAGGATGGTTAAATCAATTACCCACCCAGCCCAGCTTTACGGATGAGGAAAAAGAGGCCTGGGAGGTTAAGTGACTTAGGATCATAGATCTACTTGGGAAGGGGATTTTAAAGGTCATTTAGTCCAATCCTCTCTTTTTGCAGAGATGATAATAGGCCTCACCAGTTAAATGACTGTCCTAAGGTCACACAGTAGTAATAAGTATAGGAGGCAGTATTTTTACACTGTTTTGTGTTGGGGTTTTTTTCACTGTACCAGGCTACCTCTGTCCTGTGACCCATATGGGAAGCAATCCCTGCCCCAATTCCAGGTTTCTGACCAGGTTTCTTGACCCTTATTTCCTTCCAGTTCCAGAATAAACTTTTGGAGTTGTTGCTGTTCAGTTGTGTCTGACACTCCCGACCTCCTTTGGGGTTTTCTTGGCAAAAATACTGGAGGGATTGGCCATTTCTTTCTCCAGCTCATTTGACAAATGAGGAAACTGAAGCAAACAGGGTGAAGTGACTTGCCCAGGGTCACACTACTAGTAAGTGTGTGAGGCAGGATTTGAAAAGTCTTCCTGATTGTACATCAAGTCCATAGTCATTTATTAAGCACTTACTGTGTGTCAGGCACTTCCCAAATACCAGTAAAAAGAAAGTGCTTGCCTTTGTCTAGAATTTAGATGTTCTAATTATCTAAAGATAAAACACAAAAGGAAGCTAAAATGTCTGGGGTGGAGGAGGAGCACTCAAGGGCTTGCTGGGGCATGGTGGGTAAAGTCCAGAAAGTCTCAGGTGGAGCCAGGAGAGGAATGAAGACGTGGCTGACCTGGGCATTTTCCTTAATATGAAGTTTCTGGGAGGCCTCTCCAATTGGTTCTGGGGATGCAGGGGCAGAAGTGAAATGGCTTGTTCATTGTTTTCCTTTTAGGCAGGGGCTAGTCTCCTGCAAAGAAATCCTGCCTACTTGACCCACCCTACTTGACCTCTCTTCAGGCACCACATGGCAAGGTTCTTGCAAGTCCAGATTTCAGTAGGAACTCTCAGCGCCTGGGGGAGAAAAGTATGAAGAAAGGGAATTGGTAGAGATAGTTGGACTGGGCGACCCATTGAGGTTCTCTCCCCATTCTCCTAAAAGTCAGACTGAGGCCAGGGAGGCTGGAGAGAAAGGAAACTGCAGTCTTAGGGGCTGGAGGCCAGCCAGAGGAGCATGGAGGCAGCAGCTGAAGATTGACCCTCAGACACCCTAGAGAGGGATTAAGCTGTCTGATACCAAGCGAGCTGTCTCTCCTGGCTGTCCCCAGTGGCCTTCTCTCCAAGCAGAGACTGGTCTGTCTTTTTTAAAGCACCCATTCAATGAAATGCTTCGTGCTTTTTCCACCATTTCCCTTCCAAGCATTTCCTCTCACCTCTTTGCTTCTGCTCCTGGTGCGTCCAGTTCTGTGAAGAAATTAGAGGGAAAATGAGAAAGAAAAATCTCTCTCTGTATGCAGGAACTATAGATGTTTGTTTCATGCAATATTAATATTAATAATTTATTTATTAGTATGCAATATAATTATTAATAATAATGTTGAATCATTTTGGTTGGGCTTGACTCTGTGACCTCACTTGGGGTTTCCATGGAAAAGATACTGGAGGGGTTTGCCATTTCCTTCTCCAGCTCATTTGACAGATGAAGAAACTGAGGTAAACAGGGTGAGGTGATTTGTCCAGGGTCACACAGTAAGTGTCTGAGTGAGGCTGGATTTGAACTCAGGAGAAAGGCTCCTAATTCCAAGCCCAGAGCTCTGTGCACTATAGCGTCCTATAGCTGCCCATTAATAATAATGAGGTAGTATTTATATAGCATGTTCAGGGTTACAAAACACTTTACAAATATTATCTCATGTGATCTTCACAACAACCCTAGGAGTTAGGTGCTATTATTATCCCTATTTTTACAGGTGAGGAAATTGAGGTAGAAAGTGGTTGAGTGACTTGTTCAGAATCACACAACAAGTGTCTGAGGCTAGATTTGAATGAGTTCTTCCTGACTCCAGACCCAACACTAGCCACTGTACCACCTAGCTGCCTGGGAAAGGGAAGAAATTCTAGGGGTATATACAAAATAAGACAGATCCCTAGAAGGTGTTGTAAAGTTGGCACAGAGAGCCCTGAACTAAAATCTCTGCCCAGTTCCCTACTTCCTCTGTTCAGTATGGTTTGACTAGGTCTAAACCTGAATCCCACTTCTGGTTTGAAAAGTCTGGGTTCTGGTTTAATATAGTGCCACCATCTTGGAATGAGTAATTTTCTAAAATGGGTGTTTGTAGAATTCATCCAAAGCTTTGAAATGTGCTTTTTCCTTGAAATTGTGTGCCAACAACCATCTAGGAAGGAACCAACTTATGCCGCTCTTTCTTAACCTGAGCAAAAACCTAAGCATAACCCACTTCCCTCAGAGCACTGGCAGCTGCCAGCCACTAGACATGGCCAGGGAAAGGCCATAACCTGTCTACCCTAGCTAAGTCCACCCCATGTCACATGCATAGTTCTAGAAGAAATTCATTCTCAGGAATCTAAAAAAGGCTTGTTTTCAGGAAGGCAGTCGGCTTATTTGTGCCTTGATATTCCTTGAACAGGTGTAGTGGATGAAAATTACCCAACAGGGATAGAGTGAGCCAGTTTGAAAGCATCCTGACAGTGGCCCCAATTTTTTCTCTAATAGGGTTTCCAGTTTTTGTTTTTGTATCCTCCAGTACCTAATATGATGCCTGGCACATAGTAGGTGTTTCATAAATGCTACTTAACTGTTTTCCAAAGACCAGGTTGCAGGGAAGGAGACCAGGATTGTGAAAGATATGACGATGAACCCTCTTCACCCCCCTCTCTTGTAATCCTACAATTCAAATGTGAAATCCCCATAAGCCTTTGATAAGGATTTAAATGGCAAACCAGATTGCAGAGTAGACCCACTAATTAATCTTTTTTTTTTTTTAACCGTGTCTGATCCAGCTGGGCTTATTTAACAGGTTTTTAGCGAAAATGGATTCATGGGTGTACCCCAACCGGCCCTGGGCTTCAAGAGAGGAAACAGCTGGATGTGAGGTCCAGCCACTGGCAGCTTACTGGTCCGTGTGCTGCCAGCACATCTCCGTCCCGTATTCCCTCAAGCTTTCCCTAAAGGGCTGGATGGCTGTTTGCCTGAGCTTCACAGATTTTTCCCCATCTCTGTGTACTTCCCCTGAATGAGACTTTCACACCTCTCGTGAAGAGTGAGGGAAGTAGAATGAATGAATGAATGAATGAATGAATGAATGAATGAATGAACGAACCAGCAAGAGAGAGCCAGCCACATCCCCACCACCCTTTCTCCAGAGGGAGGTCCTATGTGACCACAAAAATCAAATCAAATCAGGACTCCTTGAGTAGCTTCCCTTTTGGAGGCTAAGGCAGGGGGCCAGAAAACCAGCCAAAGCCCATGGCCTTGTGCCTCCAGAGGCTCACCCTTCAAATACCCTTCTGTTCCACTTGGTGTAGGGGCAAAGACAGTTCAGTCCTACACTCGTCTGAATTACAGTGGAGTGGCGGCTCTGGTGGAGAGGCAGAGGGAGGCCCCCCAAAGACAGCATTACAGGAGAGACCCTACTGAGTGAGACAGGACTAAAAGCAGAAGCCTTCAAATTTGGCCAAGACTCTCCCTCACACCCCTAGTCCCGCGCCCCCCTCCAGTCCAGCTTTAGTAGGAATTGCTGTAAATGTCACTGCCTTTTAGTGAGTGTGGCCAGATAGGAATGAGGACAGCAAGCAATGACTTTCCCTCTCTGGCAGAGCTCTTCCTGGCCTGCCCACCACTAGTGGGAGAGAAAGGCATGCTTTGGGGACCTGCAGCATTTGGGGAGGGGGGATCTAGGGACTCTGAGGACTCAAAGACAGATTGTCATTGTTCCCCCTCCCTCCCTAGTCTTTTAATTTCTGGGATCCTGATCTGAAAAGAGTGAGTTTGGCTAGGATCCTGGAGTTTAAGCCATGAACTTACCACATGGTGGATTGGGACCAAACTTCTAAGGAAAAAAGAAGCAGAGAAGGGGGAAATAAAATCATTCCGGCTTGTGATCATGGTAAACCAAGCTCTTTGAGTCAGCTGAGCATTCACCCCACCCCAAACTCCCCCCAGGAAACCAGCTCACCAAGATCTAATCTAAAGGAGCCCCCCTCTTGTTGGTTGGTGACCAGGGTGGGAGCCTGTGCCCCATTCTCATCTTCATTTCTAATGGACCTTGTGCCAAAGAAAGACATCAGGAAATCAGATTAAAGGCTGTCCCTGCCTGGTTTCCCAGTACCCAAATGATGCTCAGCCCTGAAGAATGCTGGCCACAGAGTTAGGCCCTGCCCACCACACCTGCTACTTCTCCTCTGAGGCCAGAAACCCAAGTTTGCTGATGAAATCTGCGCTCTTCAGAATGCTCTGTCTTATTAGCACCTTCCCTGGGAACATAAGGAGGTTTATTTACAACTCCTGGCTCCGGCAGCATCTTGGTGGTAGCAAGGGAACCTCAGTTTCCCAGAGGGCAGTGCCAAACGCCACCCTTCTCAGGCTGATTCCACGTGATGGAGGTTTTCCCCCAGAGTCGATAATGGGCCTGGAAGGTTGCGGGGCGGGGGGCGGAGGGGGGGGGACATTGGAGAGGGACCTACAGCCGACATATTGTTGGTCAGTGATTTCACAGCAAGTCAAAATATAGCGAGTTGGCAGGAAGGGGGGCAGGGGACAAAGTGTGATAGTGAAATTAAGCTCGGCCCAGCATGGCTCATTTCAGTGGGAAGCCAAAAAGACCTAGATAGAGCAGCACAGCAAAGCACAGGAGGACTTCTCCCCAGTTAGGGAAGGAAGGAGGATGGAGGGAGGGGGGCTGGCTGGTGGAACTGAGGGACGAAGGAGACAGGCCAGGTTGGTCCCCAGCATCAGTCTCCCACCTGGAACAGACCTCTCTGGCTCTGGTTGGCCCGATGGCGATGCCGCTTACCCTATCACATACCTGCATGGTTGCCAGGCAACTGGGACTAAGTTGTAACACCTATGCAAAAAAATCTGATGGTGTTTTCCTTTCTCAGCGGTTGTGAGGACGTGCCTTAAAAGTTGTGGAGGAAGGATTTTTTTTTTTAATTTTCAATTCTGTAGAACCACCCCCATCTGTGCTTGGACAAACCTTCCCCCTCTCTTGGTATGAGCCACCAGGAGTAATCAGGGAGCCCAAGAGGTATTTGTTTGTGCCCAGTGCCCAGTGCCCAGGCAGAGGCTGGTAGCTGTGCCAGGCGACTGTGCCTGCTCGTTAAGCATTAGCTGGGGGAGTTTTGGGAAAGCCATCACTGTGGGAGGCGGGGATTTCCACTGGAGACAAAATGGTGGACCCAGAGAGAAGCCCACAGGAGCGGGGGCTCCTTCTTGGTGCAGAACTGCCATCCCCAGGGGCTGAGATAGGCTTTCCATCACAATCGCAGTTCCCTGCTCAGGCCTTCTAGAGGAAACATTGGAGGGAAGAAAATCAGCTCCCACTGGGCCAAGCAGAGACAGCGCCAACAGGGCACGTTCCCTAATCACACATTGCCTTATTATTCAGTTGTTTCTGGTTCTTGCTGACTCCATTTGGGGTTTTCTTGACAAAGATATAGAAGTGGTTTGCTATTTGCTTCTCCAGTTCATTTTACAGATGAGGAAACTGAGGCCAATAGGGTGAAGTGACTTGCCCGGGGTCACAGCTAGTAAGTGTCTGAGGCTGGATTTGAACTCAGATCCTCCTGACTCTAGGCCCAGAGTCACCTAGCTGCCACACTAATCACCATGAGCTGGGCTGAACACTCTGTCTTGCAGGCTGCTAAGTCTGCTCCTAACCATCATCTATATAGCTGCCACAGTGATTTTCCTAAAGTATCCATCTCACCATGTCACTCTTCTCCATTAATTCCTGTGACTCCCTCTTACCTCTGGGATCAAATACAAAGTCCTCTACTGGGCATTTAAAGTTCATCATATCCCGGCTTCTTTCTACCTTTCCAGGTTCTGTTCTACTTTATTGCTTTACTCTCCATAGGGACATTAGTCATTTTTCACACATAATGTTTTACCTTCACATCTCCACAGTCCCATGCCTAGAATGCCCTTACTTCTGCCTCTTGGAATCTCTTTGTTCCTTCAGGACACTCAGTTTGAGGACCACCTTTGCCTTGCTCCCAACTTCTGCTCTCCTTTCCCCAAATACTGGATTTAGGGTCAAAGGATATTGGTGTGAATCCAGCTGGAGGAGACATGGTTAATAGTGAGCCATACCTCAAGAGGGCAACTAGGTATCACAGTGGATAGTGCAATGGGCCTGGAGTCAGGAGAACCTGAGTTCAAATTCAGCCTCAGATACTTACTAGCTGTGTGACCTTGGACTAGTCACTTAACCCTGTTTGCCTCAGTTTCCTCATCTGTAAAATGAGCTGGAGAAGCAAATGGCAAACCATTCCAGTATCTCTGCCAAGAAAACCTGAAATGGGGTCACAAAGAGTCAGACGTGACTGAAAAATGACTGGATAAAAGAAAAACAACCTGAAAGATCTGAGTTCAAATACCTCCCTCAGACACTTCCTAGTTGTGTGACCCTGAAGTCCCTTGAGTTTTCTCAACCTTAATTTTCTCACCTGTAAAATGGGGATAATAATACTCACAGCCCTTAAGTCCCCACATTTATTGTGAGGACCAAATGAGCTAATGCATATAAAATGATTTTTGAACCTTAACATCCAATATAAATTATTATTATTATTATTATTTTTACAAAATCCGTGGTTTCATTGTTGAGGGAACTCCTGGTGAGGAAACTCCCTCTATCAATGCAGATCCCAACCCCCTGCTCTGGAATTGAATGTATCCCCAGAGGTTAAGTGACTTGGCCAGGATAATTCACCCAGTATGAATCTGAGGAGAAGTTTGACCCGAATCTTCTGGGCTCAAAGGTCAGTCCATGGTTCACTGTGCCACGATGCTGCTTTCTACCTCTAACAGATGTCATTCTTCTGACTAGCATGCCCTTCTCAATTTCTTTCCTTGTCAAACCTGTGTTATAGTAGACAGAGCCCTGGCTCTGGAGTCAGAGGGACAGAGTTTAAACACTGCTCTATCATTTACAGTTACAACTATATACATATGACATAGCACACACATACGGACAAATATACATGTACACACATATTTACACATGCATAGATACATACACATATATACACACATACACACATATATACACACATGTTTACACGCATATGTATACAAGATTCATAAATTACTTTCCAAACATGATCTCATTTGAGCTTCACAACAACCTCAGGAGGTAGGTACTATTTAGCTCCATTTACAAATGAGAAAACTGAGGCAGATAGAGGTTAAGTGACTTGTCCAGGGTCACACAGATATTAAGTGACTGAGGCCAGATTTAAATCTGAGTCCTCTTGATGGTCCAATACTTTTTCCCACTGTGCCTTTCAGTTGACCTTGGGCAAGTCACTTAAACTCCTGTGCCTCAGTTTCCTTATCTGTAATATGAGGGTTACATGGCCTCTTAAGTCTTTTCCAGCTGCAGACCTCAGAGCCTACAAAGCCCATGACTCTCCTCCTGCTCCTCCCCCATTCCTCACCAAAATAGTGATAATGACCTTGCACTATTGGTTATCTCTTGCACCTAGCTCAGCTCTTGAACATCAAAGGTACTTAATGAATGCTTGTTGAATGAATGATTATTTCCACTGGCCCGGCCACCTCCTTGGACCTCAGTTTCCTCCTCTGTAAAATGACTCAGTGACCCCTTAGGACCTCAGAGTCTGTCCTTCCCTTCCCTCCCCTCCCCTCCCCTCCCCTTCCCTCCCCTTCCCCCCTCCCCTCCCCTCCCCTCCCCTCCCCTTCCCTGAACCTTAAACTTAGTGCACTCTGAAGCTCAGACACCATGGAGTCCCTGCCCCCAGTCTAAAGGCTCTCTTCTGGATGCTCCTGGCTTCAGAGTGATTGTCAATAGTAACTGTTGCTGTTTCTCTCCCAGCTTGATGCCTTTCTTTTTGTTGCCTCTTTGAAGGGGCCATGCCCCGACTACTTAAAGAGGCCTGTTCAATGAATGGCCATTACCTCAGCCTAAGTGAGTACTTGCAAAGACCTTTGCCTAAAGGGGCCAAGGTCTCCCAGTGCATCCTGGGTCATTTCCAGTCATCTTGGGGAATATCCGGTCACTGGATTCAGATGGCTCTGGAGGAGAAGTGAGGCTGGTGACCTGCACAGCCCTCCCTCACTCAAAACAAAGTCAAGTGTGAGTCATGTCATCATTTCTCTGATGGCATGGTCTTCTTCAGCAACAAAGGACGAATACAACAGGTCTCTTTGGGATCCGGTGGATTCAAGTGAGCTCTTTCTCAGAGGTGGCAGCTGGGGTCAAGGAGTGGAAGCTGAGGTTTGTGACCTAGACAGTGCCCATGATCTGGTCTCAGGGAGGGGGAGCCATCTGGGCAAGCAGTAGCTTTGCCATCCCCCCACCCCAGCCTCTTCCCTCTCTGTTCTCCAGCCAGAACCTCCTTTAAGGAAGAGGAACCTAGTGTTCTCACAAGCATCTTGAGCAAACATTCAATACCAGCTGCTCCCACCTCCCCCTCCCTCCCCACCCCCCAACTCCAAGTTGCGACTTAAAACCTCTTGTCCCCGCTTTCTGCAGACTGGCAGAGAGGTTGTCCTCGGGCAGGATGACTTCCTCAGAGCCGGTGCCCTCCATCCCCCCTCCCAGAAGCCCCTTGGGCCTCTGCTGGCTCAGGGGAGAGCTCCATTAGACCTGCAGCCCCCCAGGGGCCAGCTCAGAGCCTCCCCACAGCTCCCCACCCCTCAGGAGCAAAGCTCCCCGCTCTCATCAGGCTCATTTGAAGGAGGTGTTTGTTTCTCGCCCTGGTACGGCAGTCCATCATCGCCTATCAGAATGAGTGACTACATTTCTTACTCCAGAGCTGGCTGCCTCACTCCTACCTAGAAGGCAAAGAACAAGGGCGCCTTTGGAGAAGGAGGAAAATCATATGTTATTTTTAAAAGGCATTTTGAGTGAGAGCTGAATAGAGTTCAAGGAAATTGCCTTAAAGACTCGCTCTCCACGGGGATGGCTTTTTTCAGGACCCACAAGTATTTGGGAACTTAATTGCACATTTGTACGGGCTACTGTTTTTATTTCTCTCCGGGCTCCGAGGTGGTCTTTGAAGATTGCTGTCTCCCGGTAATGGGTTTCTTTATCTCAAATAAATTTCGCACACCTGCGAGGTGGAAATGCTGGCAAGAGAGGATGGTAGGAGAACCAGCTCGAGATTTAATCAGCCGGCAAATGGAGTGGGGGTGCAGGGAGAAGCAGACATGCTTGGCTTTGGGTGGCCGGCCCTCCCTTTCCTCCCCTAGGTCAGCCACTACCCTAGCTTCAGCTCCTCCCTCCTTCTCAGCCTCTGCCCAGTCCCCAGCCCTCCCCCTTCTCAGCCCCACTTCCACCCAAATTCCATCCCCTACCCCATTCTCAACCCCCAACTCCTGCTCCAGTTCCACCTCATACCCTACCATGCCCCCTTTCTCAGCCCCAGGCTCTCTCTCTTTCTCAGTTTCTCCCACCCCAGTAATACCCTCATCCCAGATCTCTCCACCTTCCCTACTTCGTACCCTTGCCCAGCTCCTCTCTCTTCTCCTCACCCAGTCCTTCTGCCTTCCCCCATCTACTCCAGTCTCACTCCCAACTTCAATTCAGGGGGTGGGTTGGGGAGGGGGTCAACAGGCATTCACTAAGTGCCTACTATGTGCCAAGCAATAAGCTAAACTGAGGATGTGAAGAAAGGCCAGCTCCAGTCCAGCCCCACCCATCCCCTTCTTCAAGCCTGAGGCATGAAACCTTGGCTGATTTGAAATTTAATCCCTTCTCTTAGAAAGAGAGTGGCCTAGCAGCTGGCCTCTTCCCCCTCTGCTTTTTTCTTTTGTCTCCTTTTCCTAGACTTTCGCAAGAAGACACCTCTTCCATGAAGCCTTTCCCAATCCTGCCAGCAATTATTTAGTGCCTAGCCCAAGAAACTACTTTGTATCCACTTTATCTATAATATGTATCTACTTACATTTGTACATAAAGCTTCCCCTGATAGACTCTAAGCCCCTTGAGGACAGGAACTGGTTTGTTTTTGTCTGTATATCCCATAATGCCCATCACATTCTGTTTGTCACTAGACCTGTAATTTTTATTACAGTGGGGAGCTCCCAGTGAAAAACTCTCCACCAAAGCCTACATTTGACTTTTCTACAATGTAGTTTTCAGGAGCTGTGTGGGAGAGCTGTAAGTGGCTTGCCCAGGATCAAACAGCCAGTATGTGCCAGAAGAAGGACCTGTCTTCCTGACTCCAAGGCTCATGCTCCATCTACTCAGTCAAGTGGCCTAAGGATGCTAGGGAAATACTTATTGATGGATTGATTGGTGAGGGCCGTAGAAGGACTGAGAGAAGACTGGTAATTTCTGCCTTTGGTGGCAAGTGTATCTTCTGCAATTCAAGTTGCTGCTTAATTGCAAAGTAGTCAGGTCTCCAAGGGAGAGGTACCCCTTCTTCCCCCTACTTCTGTTTCTCTAAGAACCATGATCTTTGGACTGAGGATAGAAGAAGTAATGAATGTATACCCAAATGGAAAGAGTTCTGATGGAAATCAGAGGATCTGGGTTCAAATTCCAGCTCTGTTTCTTACTACCTATATAACCTTGTCCAAGTCCCTTCACCTCTATGGATTTCAGTTTCCTCAACTATAAAATGTGAAAAGGACTCTAAGGTCTTTACAACTCTAAATCTATGATCCCCTTTCAGGAAGCCCCAAACACCTTTGAACTCTGTTTCAACATTCTTAGAGAACTCATCTGGTCCTTGATCTTAGAATTCTCAGGTCTAGTTTAAGGGATGTGCCATTAGGAATGCTGGGGAGAGAGGTGGGGATAACACAAGGTCTTGGCCTATTTAGGGAAGCTAAGTGATTCATCTCTGGGCTTCTGAAAGTATGACCTTCCTGGGAGGAATGACGGTGGGAAGTCCATTCTGCTTTGGCATTGCCCTCCTCCTTTGCCAAGGAAATCACTTAGAAATCTAAATGTGGGAGGAAAGTGGAGAGCTCAAACGGCCAATAAAAATGAGGGGTGGGGGGGCTTTCATAAGATCATGGTATAGACCTGAAAAAGATCCCAGAGTGTGGCTAGTCCAATGTTCTCATTTGACAGATAAGGAAATTGACACCCTGAGTCACTTGCCCAAGGTCACACTACTAGTAAATATCATGAGGCAGGATTGAAACTCACATCCTCTGACTCCAGAGCCAGCTTCCCACACTACCTCCCTTTCCATCTGTGGGACAGCCCCACTGGCTAGTCCTCTGCTTCCCCATTCCTTAACTCCACCTGGGCTGATAGATATGTAGCCCTTTAGCCTAATAAACTTGCCTCAGGTGAGAGGTGTTGTAAGGGGGTCAGTTTACTAGCATGTATGTCATCATCCTTTCAAAAGCTATTTGCTTCAGCTGAACTGGACAGGAAAGCCACGGATGTGTATTCTCTTGTGGTTTTGTTTGTTCCAATCTTTCATTGGGAAATCAGCCAACATCAATTATCCTAAAACCTGGTCCTTCCTAAGGATTAAGCCAAAGGAAATAGAGGACAACAAGCTACCTCTGGTGGGCATGACAAACAAGGGGATGTCCCTAGAACCCCGTTGTCAAACTGAACCGAATCTCTTTCCACCCTCTGAAGGATGAGGCTCCTGACTTGTCCTCTTGGCGCAAGGTTGGCTTCACTTGTCCAGCAGCCATTCCGACGCCATCTGGACCAGGGACAGATTCTTGGGTTTCATTCCATATTTTAGTCTGTGAGTCTTGGTACCAAGAGGATGGTAGCACAGTAAATATGCAGAGAGAGAAATATATTAATTGACTAGCAAGTAGTCATTGAATGGTTGTCAAGTTCTTGACTCACCTTAATGATAATTTCATTCTTTAAAAGGTGGAAAAAATAGCAAAGAAAACCTTTCACCTGGACCTAATTCTGACCAATAAATAAGAATCGGTTGCTAAAGTAAAAATGATAGGAACCTTGGGAGGAAATGAACACTCCATCTTTGAGATGGTAATAATAGATAAGGAGGAGGAAGCCTGGCATGGTCCAGGGCAAACCCTCGATTTTGGGAGAGTGCATTTTAAAGAGTTCAATCCATCAGCAAGCATGTATATAGTAAGTGCTTATTCTGTGCCAGACATTGAGTTGAGCACTGGGGATGCAAAGAAAATGCAAAAACGTAGGGGCAGCTAGGTGGTGCAGTGGATAGAGCACCAGCCCTGGAGTCAGAACCTGAGTTCATATCCAGCTGTGTGACCCTGGGTGAGTCACTTTGCCCCGATTGCTTCCAAAAGAAATAAAGGAAAGCAAAACCAGCCCCTGTCTTCAAGGAGCTCCCACCCAAAGGGGGGGGGACCACACAGAAGCCATTACATATACAATAAAAACAGAGTAGTTAGAAAGTAATCTTAGAGGGGAGAGAATAAGTGGGATAAATAAGTGAAGAAAAATTGGACTAAGATGAGATGTTCAAGAATCAAATTTCGATCACACAAACTCAAACAGCTCTCATGTTTAATGATAATAATAACTAACACTCATATAGCATTTTAAGGTTAACAGTGGGGAACTGTCCAAAGAAAGATGATAACAGATGGTCAAAGGAGGGCAAATGATTTCTAGGAATAAATACAATAGAGAGATGGGAAGTGTGCATAGTGGACTTAGAACATGGGCCAGGTGATCTGGAAGGCCCAGACCATACCCTATGCAGGTCTGTGTCCTAAAGGAGCCAAGGCTGGCAATGTTTGCTAATGGGAGATGCAAAAGAGCTTTGTTACTTGGGGTTAAGGGGACGATCAAAGAAAGGATAGGACAGATATTCAGTGTGAATAGGACAATGGAAAAGGATAACAGAGAGAGAAGATAAAACTATTTAATACGAATTTTGCTTCTGTTTTCTTTACCAAAGAGTCTAGTTGTCAGACTATAAAAACTGAGCAGAATTGGTTAACAGGCAGTCGAAAATCAAGATAAGGGAAACAGAATAGTTGAGTCAATAATGTGCTGGATTTGTAGTCAGGAAGGCCTGGGTTCATATCCTGCCTTTGCCACTGTTTAGCCACAGGCCCCATCTGTAAAGAAGGGGTTGGATCCTATTATTTCTAGGGACTCTTCCAGAGCTAACTCTATGGTCCTGTGAGCTGACATCACCAAACTCCTCCCGATGAGTTGAAGTCACCAAGTCTGGCTAGATTACTTCCCAAGCTACTGACAAAATTGATTACTGAGGGATGTGGGTGACCTTTGAAAAACCATAGATAAGAGGAAGGTCTGAGAGAGAAAACCCCAGATGACTGAAAACCAGCAGCATTGTCCTGATTTTCAAAAGAAGTGAAAGAGGGTGGAGAATTCAAGCTTGATGAACTTGGCTTCAATTATTGAAAAAATTCTAGGAGATATTTTTAAAATTTTGCATTGATATAATTTGCTTTTATATCGCTTATGTTTCCTACTCTGTCCCTCACTCCTCCAAGAGAATCATCCCCTATAAGAATAAAAAAGAGGAGAAAAAAATTCCACAAGACAAATCAAAATATTGAAAAAAATTGAAATTATATGCAATATCCCATACCCACAGGCCCCCACTTCGGGAGCTTCTCGTATCCCTTCTCTGGGGCTAAGCTTATACAGTATAATTTTGCAGCGTCTCATTTTAATTATTTTGTTGTTGTCCTTTCCATTTATATCGTGGTAGATATTGTCATTTTCTTGGCTCTGCTTCTCTTTGTATCAGTTCATTTAAGTCTTCTCTGGCTTCTCTGTATTCATCTTATTCACAGTAATATTCCATTATGTTCACATACAGCAATTTTTTTAGGCATTCCCAATAGGTTGGCATTTGCTACCGTTCTTTGCTATTTCAAAAAAATGCTGCTTTAAGTATTTGGGTGTACATGGGGCCTGCCTTTCTGTCACTGAATGTCTCAAAAGTATTCTTAAGGAGATCATTTGTGAGCATCTAGAAACAGTAACCCGTAAGAGACAGCATGGGACTTATCAAGAACAAATCATGCTGGAAAATCTAAACTTTATTTTTTTATTATTTGGACAGAGTTACTAGACTTTGACAATAATAAGACTGGATTTCTTTGAAACATATTTTGCTAATTGGTCTATTATATATACCAAAAGTACTAAGATAATATAGGGGAACGATTAAAAAACATACTATATCTTAGGAAAGCCATTTGACAAAGTCTGTCATGATTACCATTATAGATAAAATGGGAGAAATGGATTAGTTACCGGGATGTGGTTGAATGCCTGGGCCTGAAGAGTGGTGATCAATGGATCAATGTCATTTTGGAGGGATATTTCTAGTGGAGTATTCCGGGATTTGTCCTTGGCTCTATACCAATTTCTTTAAAGGACCTAGATGAAATCTTACCTAATTTTTTAATGACCCAGAGCTATGAGGGATACGGCCAATGTTGGAGAACAGAGTCAGGATACAAAAAGCTCATGATGAACAAGAACATTTGGCTAAATCTCATTTGTAAAGTCATATGCTCGGGTTCAAAAAACAAACTGCCTAAATACAAGACGTAGGAGAATCAGCTAGCCAGCAATTTGTGTCATAGGCGATCGAAGTTGGAAGTCTTTGCTCCACTCTACTATTTATCAGAGGCTTTAGAGATCAATCAATCAATCAGTAGGCACTTATGAAGTCACCATAATGTGCCAGTTCCTGGTGAACTCAATCCCTTTGTTCCAATCAAACTGACCTGAGTATAAAATGTTTTATTTGCTGCCCTCATATGTCTGTAAGGCAACTCCTTCTCATTGCCACCTCTTAGAATGCTTAGTTAGCTTTCTTCAAGACCCCAGGTCAGGGGCCACCTTCTCTGGGAGGTCTTTCTTAATCCTCCTCCATTTTAAATTCCCTCTCTCTCCTGAAATTACTTTATATTATTTTCCCTAGAATACAAACACAAAATACTGTGGGTACATTTGTGTGCCCTCCTGCTTAATTTTTGTCTTCATTCCCCAAGTCCTGGGCACAGAATTGGAACCTAATAAGTGTTTGCTGAGTTTAAATGAATTTTGCCAAAATGATACAGAGGTTTTAGTTGATGGCACATTCATTAGATCTCAATAATGTGACCAGGCAGCGGAAAAGGCTTATGGCATTTTAGGGTGCATTAAGAAAAACATCCTGTTCAGAACTAGGGAAGAAATGGCCCACTCTGTTTTGCTCTGCTCCAGACTACATCTGGAGTGGTGTGTTCTGTTCCGAGTGCCAAACTTCAGGAAAGACACCAACTTAATGGAGTGTTCCCAGAGGAAGGTGAATCAGGATGTTGAGAAGACTGGGAAGGAGGCTGTGAACCTGGAGACGTTTAATGAGGAGAAGATGTAGCAGGGGAAGATGACAGTTACCTTCACATGCATGAAGGGCCATCTTATGGAACAGAGATCAGCTCAGGCAGGACACAGAACAATTTCTGCTCAATATTAAGGAAAACCTTCTAATTGTTATTGGAATTCCAAAGTGGGATAGGCTACCTGCGGAGGTGGTGGATTCCCCATAATTTAATGTCTTTGAGAAGAAGCCAGACAGCCATTCTTTGGGATATCATAGTGGAGGAAGCCTTCCCTGGTCCATCCCCCAGCTTCCAACTATGGTTACCTTTCATGTACTTAGTATATTTGATATATTATATTTTATTTATAATATATTTATATATTATATTTAATAAACTATATTATGTATGATATTTTATAAACTATATTATGTATTATATTTTATAAAATATATAATATATATTTTAAAATAGTATATTTTACATACCTGTTCAGGTACCTATTGACTCCCTCAATAGAATAAAGGCAGGGGTTGTTTTTAATCTATGTATCTTTAGTGCCTAGCACAATGCTTGGCACACTGTCAGAACTTAATAAAATGTTTGATTGATTATTGAGGTGCAGGCTGATCTTGATATCCCTTGAGGTTTCTTCCAAATGTGTGATTCTGCAATGCCAGAGGGCTAGGTTCTGCTGCCAAGAAGAAACAGAAGTGATCCCTGTCCTAAGGAAGTCTAGAGTCTAATTGGACATTTAAGATTCTCCAGCCATGGAACAACTGAGTGTAGTTAGGTCCAGATCATGTGATGCAGCTGGAAGATGGGGTAGTCAGTGCAAGTTTTATGGAACCAGAACAGGGCATTGAAAGGGGAGGACAGAGATAGAAGAGAGGGAGGGGCCTCCTGGCAAGGACAACAAGTGGGCAAAGAATAGGAAATAAGGCTGGATAACCCCATTATTCAGGGCAGACAGAGCAGAGGAGTCTGGACTTGCTGTTTACCATATCAAGTATTGTATCATGGTAATTTTCTATTACCATGGAAATAAAGAAACACTACAGAGTCTGGAGCAGGAAAAAGACATGACCAAACAGCATTTAACGAAGGTTAGATTGGCAGGCTCAATTCAATTCAACAAACATTTTTTTTTTCAATTTATAAAAATGCCCAGACCCATGATTTCATCTCTGTAGGGAACTTCAGGAAGGAAACTCCTTTTATCCTCCCCTTTAATGGTAGCTCCCTTCCCCTGTGATTATCTCTAATTTATTCTGTCTATTACTTGTTTGGACATGGTTGTTGTCATGTTGTCTCCCCCAAAGGAGTACGAGCTCCTTGAGAGTAAGGATTTTTTTGGCCTATGTGCCTGGCATACAGGAAGAGCTTAATAAGTTCTTGTTGACAGGCTACTTGATTTGACTGTTTCAAATTGGTCAATGTTTTGTAACTTATGGCATTAGAGAATTACCTAGGGCCCTGAATGGTTAAGGCCTCAAGGCTACATGTGGCCTTCTAAGTCCTTAAGTGTGGCCCTTTGATTGAATCCAGACTTCACAGAACAAATTCCCTTAATGTAAGGATTTGTTCTGTAAAACTTGGATTCAGTCAAAAGGCTGGGTCCAAGGACCTAGAAGGTCACATGTGGCCTCGAGGCTGAAGGTTCCCCATCCCTGGTTAAAGATCTTGTCTAGGTCACAAATGCTATGTGCAAGGCTTTGGAGATAAAGACCATATACTTAGAAATAACCTCTGTCTTGAGGGAGCTTGCTCAGCATTCACTGGAGTTGGGAGAGCCTAGGAACAGTCTTGGCTGACTGGCAGTCAATAGATCAGCAAGCATTTATTTAGTGCCTCCTAGCTGCCCTAATAGGGCAGGTAGGTGGTACAGTGCATAAAATCAGGAGGACTTGAGTTAAACTCTGGCTTCAAATATTTTCTTGTGACCCTAGGCAAGTTACTCAACCCTGTTTCCCTCAGTTTCCTCATCTATAAGATGAATTGGAGAAGGAAATGGCAAACCACTCCAGGATCTCTGCCAAGAAAACCCCAAATGGGGTCACAGAGAGTCAGACATGACTGAAATGACTCAACCACAAAAAGATGTCCTAACTAGAGATGCAAAGACAAAAATGAATCAATTCCTGCTCTGAAGGAGCTTCCATTCCATTGGAAGACAAACACATACATATTCAGGCACATACAAAGTATCTACATGGCAAGAAGTTTTCCCAGCTGGGTGGGTGGGAAACCATCATGTAGTCCTTGAGTCTTGAAGGAACAAAGAGTAATTAGTGTTCTTTGGTCATAACCCAAGTATCACTGGTAGGAATTAAGTGTTGGCTGCAGTGGGGGTGGGGGTGGGGGCTGGAGGGGCAGCACAGTATGGTGGAAAGAGGATTGCCTATGGACTTGGGTTCAGATCTTAGGTTTGTCACTTAATACCCATGTGACCTTGGGTAAGTCACTTCATTTTTAAGGATTTCAGTTTCTTCATCTGTAAAATGAGAGGGTTGGACAAGATGACCTCTAAGGTTCTTTTTAGCACCAAATCCATTAACAGCAATGAGCTCTGCCCAGCACTAGAAGAGTTTATCGGACACTGTTCTCCACCCAATTGTTACCCTCTCCTACTTCTTTCTCGACTTTGGGAAACTTTGCCTTTGATTAATCAATGTTGCCATCCCCCATGTCTCTTTATAAGAGAGGTACAGTTAATGGAGCACTGGACTTGGAGTATAGAAAGACCCAGGTTCAAATCCAGCTTCAGACCCTTTCAAGCTGTGTGATCCCTGGCAAGTCACTTAACCTCAGCTTCCTTATCTGTAAAATGGGGATAATAATAGCACCTACCTCATAGAGTTGTTGTGAGAACCAAATGAAAGGGTCAAAGTACTTTTTAAACCTTAAAGTGCTCTATTAATAATAGATGTTATTATTGTCTCAGGAAACACACCACATCACTTTTCTCTTCCAAGGTATTCCTTCACATTTAGGGTATGGGTGCCTACCCAACCCAACAAACAGGGAAGGGACAAGTTATGAGGAAATTACATGTCACCAAAATAACAGAAAGGATCAGTGGTTCACAGCATAATAGAAAGGTCAGAAAACCCAGTCTTGAGTCTTGAATCTGACACTTCCTGGCCATGATATGTGATTAAGTCATTTGAGCCTCAGTTTCCTCATCTGTAAAATGGGGATAATGATTCTTACACAACCTACCTCATAAGATTGTTCCTAGGATAGAACTTTGAAAACCTTAAAATGATTCATGAATAAGAGTTATTATGTAGGTCACTAAATATATAGCATGTGAGGCAGTCAGGTGACACAGTGGATAAAGCTCTGGGCCTGGAGCCAGGAAGACCTGAGTTCAAATCTGACCTTAGACACTTACTAGCTGCATGACCTTGGGCAAGCCACTTCATCCTGTTTGCCTCAGTTTCCTCATCTGTAAGATGAGCTGGAGGAGATGGCAAACCACTCCAGTATCTTTGCCAAGAAAACCCCAAATGGGGTCATAAAGAATCAGACAACTGAACAACAACAAAATATATAATTATGCCAGCTAATCATAGCTGCAGAGCAGTAGCTAGGATGGGACAGCTGGTGCCCTGGCCCAGAATGGGAAATTTAGAGGGCATTGATGGTACCATCCTGGGAGGGCTTTCTTCCTTAACTTTCTTCTTCCCAAGTTGGCAGCTGCAGGAGTGTTTCATCTGGGGGCATCTCCTACCCCCTTCAGCACCCTGGAGAGCTCATGGTTTCCTAGTACTGCTTTCTCCCTATCCACTCCTCTCCTACCCCCTGCCTATCCCCCCTTATTCCCAGCCACCACCAACCTGGGGCAAATGAAGAAATGACTATTTATGGCCTTGTATCTCTCACCCACTACAATCCATTGCTCATCTCCATGCCTTTGTACAGGCTGTTTCTCATGTCCGGTATGTGCTCCCTCAAGCTCTGCTTCTTAGACTCCATACAGCTCTTCAGAGCTCAGCCCAAACACTGCCATCTACATGAACCTCCTTTCCTGATCACCGCTAAAATTACTCTGTATTTACCTTGTATATACCCTATGTGCATACTATGTGTACTTTCTTCCACATAAGCTCCTTGAGAGCAGGGACCTGTCTCACTTTTGTCTTTACATCTTCATAGCACATAGTAGGACTTAATAAATGTATGTTGGTGGACTGATTGATTTGCCAGTTCCTATTCCTAAGCATAGCTTGATTCCCCAGACTGAATGGATGAGGCAGCTTTTCCATTTCAATGGTTCATCTCTCCTGGTCAGAACCAGTCTGACCTGATTAAAACCAATTGAATCAGTCAACAAACATTTATCCAACACCTGCTATGTGTCAGGCACTGTGCTTGTCACCAGGTATACAAAGACAGAAACAATCATCGCTCTCAAGGGGCTTGAATTCTTGACAGGCATTTATTAAGTGTCTGTTATATACATGGCATTGTACTGGGTGCCAGGCATACGTAGACAAAGAGTTCTGACCATCCTGCCCTTGACTGTGAGATCTGTCCCTGGCCCTATCTCTCATAGCAACATACAACCCATTTTCTCTAATAACATGATACTTTCTCTTACTATTGGTTGGAATTGTTACTATTGAAACGGTATTATTCTCTGTCATGGAGAAATGGGGTTACAAAATTTTGGGGAGTTTGGCATAGTTGGTGAGAGGTGGGGAAAGGGCCATGGAAGCAATGGGTCACACTATTTGATATCAGCCTGTCTAGGCCACTGCTGACTCTCACTTTCCCCTCCGCCCTGAGTTTTTGTGACACTCCTGGTTCCTATTTGTTTAACATTCCTTTTCCCTGTCATTTTCTCAATAAGATCATAGACTTAGCGCTGAAAGGGAATTCTGGTCCTTTGTTTTGTAGATATGAAAAATGAGGCCCAGAGTGGCTGAGTAACTTACCCCGAAGTGAGATTTGACCCCATGTCCTCTCACTTTAAATCCAGTGCTTTTCCTCCACATTCCCACTCCCTGTTTGTGGACATCCCCCATGACTCGGTCCTCTTCTGTCTCTATACTCTCTCCTTTAGGCATCAGAGCACTGGGCCTGGAGTCAGGAAGACGAGTTCAAATCCAGCCTCAGACTTATTAGCTATATGACCCTGAGCAAGTTACCTCACTTCTGTTTGCCTCAGTTTCCTCATCTGTAAAATGGAGGCAATAATAGCACCTACCTTCCACAGCTGTTTTGGGGATAAAATGAATTAATGATTGTAAAGGCCTTAACACTTACTGAGTGCTATATAAATGTTAGAATTGTTACTATTATTAGTAACTCCTCAGTCAATTCCCAGATCTCATCTATAGTCCAGACCCCTACCTGAGCTACAATTCAGCCATTCCTGCTGAATGTTTCATTTGTATGTCCCATTGGCCCTTGAACTGAACACATCCTGAAATGCCATCTTTCCTCCAAACACCTCCCTGTTTCTGATGCTGCTGCCATCATCCTGTGGCCCACCCAGGCCTAAAACCCCTTGGACTTTTCTCTCTCCTTTACCTGGCACATCCAATCAGATCCCACTCCTAATGTCTTTTGTTTCCCCATCCACATGGGCCTCACCCCAGTTCAGGTCCCGAGCTCCTCTTGCCCCGGCTACTATGTAACAAATTCCCTCTTGGACTCTGCCCTCTCCAGAGCATCCTGCGGATAAAGGCACAACTTATCTTCCTACGGCACAGGGCTGGCCATGTCATTCCCATTTGGAAACCTTTCCTTGTTTCTCACTGTCTATGAGATAATATGTTAAGTCTGCAGTCTGGCATTTAGGGAGTTCCATTACCTGGCTCTTGACTTCCCTAGGCTCCTCCTCACTCCTCCCCTCCCCATACACATGACATTCCAGCCAAGCGGCCTCCTGCTTCTTCCCCAATCTTGATGGAGCCTTTGCTGCCTTCTTGTGTTTGCTTGGGAGGTGCTCCCTTCCCCCACATCACTTCCTGTTGGAATCCTTCTCTTCCTTCCAGACTTGGGTAGGATGCCACCTTCATGGTACATGATAAGTGCTTAGCTAATACTCAATGACTGAATGATTTCCTGATCCACTGACTGGCTAAAAATGGTCTTCCCCTCTTCAGATTTCTCAAAGTCCTTCTTTGTCGGGACCTCTCCTTTATCCTCATCACACAGTATTTGAGTGGCTAGGTGGATACAGTACCTCGTTTAGAGTGTGGAAGACCTGAATTCAAATTCAGCCTCAAGCACTTACTAGCTGTGTGACCTTGGGCAAATCACTTAACTTCTATTTGCCTCAGTTTCCTCATCTGTAAAATGAAGGTGATGATAATAGCATCTATCTCCCGGGGTTGTGAGGATCAAATAAGACGACATTTATAAAGTGCTGAGCATGGTGCCTGGCACATAGTAAGCACTATATAAATGCTATCTATTATTTATTATTATTATTACCGTGTATCCTACCTTTTTATATAATGCCTCCCATTAGCTTATTATCTCATTAGATCCTCACAACAACCCTAGGAGGTAGGTCAGTCAGCCGATAAGCACTTATTAAGCATGTACTGTATTCTAGTGACAATTAGACGCTTAGTAGATAGAGCACCGGACCTGGAATCAAGAAGTCCAGGTTCAGATCTGACCTCAATTTCCTCATCTGTAAAATGGGCATGATGATTCTTACACAATCAACTTCATAAGGTTGTTCCTAGGAGAGAGATTTGAAACCTTAAAATGATGCATGAATAAGAGTTATTGTCTAGGCCACTAAGTATATAATGTGCAGGGCAGTGAGCCTGGAGTCGGGAAGACTTCAGCTAAAATCCAGCCTCAGACACTTACTACCTGTGTGACCCCGGGCAAGTCACCTAAACTCTGTTTGCCTTAGTTCACTGGAGAAAGAAATGGCAAACCACCTAGTGTCTTTGCCAAGAAAATCTCATAGATGTATTACAGTCCACGGCATCATGAAGAGGCAGACACGATTGAATGACTAAATGCCAACAAATACGCTGGGCACTGGGCTTCGTGCGGGAAGGAAGTGCTATTATGATCTCTATTTTCCAGATGAGGAAACAGACTGAAAGTGACTTGCCCGGGGTCACACAGTTAATAAGTGTCTGAGCCAGGATTTGAATAATAATATCTGTACTAGCATTTATAGAGGGTATGAAAGTTTGCAAAGCCCTTTATATATGTTATTTTGTTTGATCCTCACAACAACCTTGGGATGTAGGTGCTATTATCTCCATTTACAAATGGGGAAACTGAGGCTGAGACAAGTTAAGTGACTTCAGTTAGTAAGGATCTGAGGCAGGATTCAAATTCAGGTCTTCCCTATTTCAAGTCCTAGTGACTTCAAGATTCTAAGGTCCTTGAAGACAGGGACTGTGTCTTATCTTTGTTTTGCCATCTCAGCTCCTAGAACAGTACCTCACACATGCTGGATACTTAATATTGAAAAGGGGCAGAGAGGTGGCAGCCCTGGAGTCAGGAAGACTCCCTTTCCTGAGTTCAAATCTGGCCTTAGATGCTTACTATCTAGGTAGCTTAACCTTGTTTGCCTCAGTTTTCTCATTTGTAAAATGGAGATAATAATAGCACCTGCCTTCCAGAGTTGTGAGGATCAAATGAGATCATATGTGTAAAATGTTTTGCAAACCTTAAGGCACTACATAGATGCTAAATACTATTATTATGAACTGTTATTTTTAAATGAAGAGCGGGTGGTGTGCAGAGGTACGGTGCAAGGCAGGATGTGATAAGGGTAAAGGAGAGATTCAGACAAAAGACTTTGAGAAACTTGAGAAGGGCGATCAAGATATCAACCAGTCATCAAGCATTTATTAAGCAACTGTTGTGTACCATGTAAGTGGTACCTGAGTTGGATCTTTTTTTTTTTTTACTTTTTTTTTAATTTGTTTATTTTTTATTTAACTTTTAACATTCATTTTCACAAAACTGAGTTGGATCTTGAAGAAAGAGTCAGCCTGGTCTAAGTTTAGGCAGAGGTGGCCTAGGGTGTTGACTGTACCTCCCTCCTTGTTCCTTTCTAAAAATTTCTGTCCTGCTCCAGGAGGAAATACGTTTCTTACTTTTGCTGGGAGTTATACAAGTGTAGTTTTCATGCCTGTTTAAAAACAAAAGGCAAGGGAGGAGTGGAATTAGGGGGGAATGTTCCCTCCCTCCTTCCCTGGTGGGCCCTAGCTGATCCCCTTAGTTGACAGTGGGATGCAGCATTCACTGAACTAGAGACATGTCAGATTATCTGCAAAGAAGATGAAGGCTGGAGATGTTCCTAAAACAGGAAAGAGGAACCTAGTGGGCAGGCCTAAAGGGAATTGGGGCTGCAAAACAGGAGCAGAAGGGGGAGTCTATTTCTGACTGGGTGTCCAAGTTGGTAGCGATAATACCTTAAACTTTCAGAGTGTGTATAAGTGCATATTGCATGTCAGGAAGGGAGTAGGATTCTGAAATACCATTCATTCATCCAAAAAGTACCTACTACGTGGAAGGCCCTATATTAGGTGCTGGAGATAATGAAATGAGAACATGAAAACTGGTTCCTATACTACAAAATGAAGCCGTAGCTAAGTTCCAAGCTTTCTACCCATAGGATTTGGAAACTAGAAGAAGCCCAAGAATTTGTCTTTTCCAATCTCTCCATTCATTCCAGTAAACAGCTACAATGTCCTTACTCTACATTAGGCAAGGGATTAGGCTAGGGATATAAAAAAAAGAGTCCTGCCTTCAGGAATTTACATTCTTCTGGGGGATCATGGTGGTGGAAACAATTCATACACAGATAAGTAAATATGAGTAAATTTTTACATGAAGTAAGGGAAGGTGGGGAATAGTACCTGAAAAAAAAAGCATTTATTAAACACTTACTATGTACTAGGTACTGGGGATACAAAAGGAAAAATGAGACAGCCCCTTTTCCTGTGAATTTCACATTCTAATGGAAAGGCCTGGTGACACTAAGGGTATAGCTTCAGAGGAGATCACGGGACCTAGAGATCCTTAGGGTATATCAGGAGTTTAGAAAGCAATGCCTGATGAGACAGAGGGTACCGTGACAGAGAAAATGGTAAGATCTAGTGATCCTCCATCTTGCGATAAGGAAGTGGTTATATTTGGGAGGGTGGGCTAGGCCCACCATCATAGGGAAGGGGGAAGCAGGTCCAAGAGTTGGAGCAGACTCTGGGTACCCTCCCATAAGGATGGAAATGGGGGGAGATCAGTGTGAAGGAAGGATGAGTAGAGAAGTTGAAGGAAAGGGCTCCCTGGAGAGCCCTCTGGTACCCAGGTAGAGTCTGACATGGAATCCCCTAAAGTGATGTCTCTGAATGGAAAGGGCTATTTTCTAACTGTAGCTCTTCAGTCATTTCAATCATGTCCAGCTCTGTGATCCCATTTAGTGTTTCTTGACAGAGAAACTAGAGTGGTTTTGCATTTCCTTCTTCAGCTCATTTTACAGATGAGGAAACTAAGGCAAACAGAGTTAGGTGACTTGCCCAGGGTCATACACCTAGTATGTGTCTGAGGCTGGATTTGAACTCAGGAAGATGAGTCTTCCTGACTCCAGGCCCAGTGCTCTATCCACCGAACTGCCTCACTGCCCCAATACAGACTCAAAAAAGTGGCTAAATTTATCAACCTGGGGCATGAACTTGGCTTTTATTTTTGGTATACTTGGTACCCTGTTTCAGGCAAATGATAAAATACATCTCTATCTATCTATCATCTATCTATCATTTGCATTGGTGCATATGTGTGTGTGTGTGTGTGTGTGTGTGTGTGTACATGGTGGCCCAAATGTGCATGTATTCCTGTTACCAGTGTATCATGGACTAATTCAGTTTAAGGGAGTATATTCCTCAGTAGGAATATGATAGGATAAAATTTGGGAAGGTAGAAACCAGTCAATCAATCACAAGTCATTTATTAATCACCTCCAGTGTTCTAGGTACTGTGCCAGGCTCTAGAAATGCAAAGACAGAAATGAAAGCGGGCTAGCCGTCAAGAGTTCACATTCTATTGGAGAAGAAAGCATTCACACAGAGAAGCAGACACAAAATATATATATATATCTACAAGGTAATTCTGGAGGGGGGTTGGGCCCCTACTCTGAGCCTTGAAAGGAGCAAGGGATTCCTAGAGGCTTCCTAGACGTGAGGTATGAGAGAGAGAGATAGAGAGAGAGCGTTCCAGGCTCGGAGGACAGTCTGTAAATCACCACTGAATGGGCTGAGACTTAATTCTTCAGGAAAAAAGAAACCCTGAGGAGAAGGCTGTCACAGGAGACAGATCGAACATTCAGGATTGGGGAGATGCTGGTTTTGTTGTACTCTGTCTTGACGAGACCAGCCCTGGAACATTGTGTTTGGTTCTGTTTTAGGAAGGATGTTCAGGGGAGGGAAACCAGGAAGCTGAAAGGGCTCAAGACACATGAAAATCAGTTAAAGAAATAAGGAAACCTGGACCCAGAGAAGGAAAACAAGTCACACAAGAAGTCCGTAGCAAAGGAGGGCTTTGCAACTAAGACTTCTATTGTAGGAATCACCTTCTCTATGCTTCACATCTCATCTGTCTGTCCTCTCCTGCTGTGGCCTTGCCATCCACCCTGCTGAGCCTTGCTGAGATCACGTCCTGGCTGACCTTATCTACACATCTCAAAGCCAGGTTTTCTTCTTGGTAGATGAGTGAATCAGCTAGCATGGTGGTGCCCAACTGACTATATCTAGCTTGCCTCAGACCCTAGACTACACTTCCCAACCCATCTGACCCCACCCCCACCCTTGCCATCTTCTTGCTATCTGCCGGGCTGCACACTCAGGTACCCCATTACCACCACTGCCTAGAATGTACTAAAGTAGAGTTCCTTGAGGGTAGGAACCATCTTGAATTTGGGTTTGTATAGCCCTTAACTCATGGTACTTAATAAATGGTTTTTCATCCATTCATAAATAACTCCCTTATTTTAGAGAGGAGAAAGGTCAGAGAAGGAAGGTGACCTGTCTTAGATTGGGGGAGGGGGGAGTGCTGGAGCCAGCTCTAACTGACTGATTGTTAAACAGCTGATTGTAAAATTTTCATTCTGATCATTTACACCTTGGAAATAGGCAAACTCTGCAAATTATTGTTTTGTTGACTTTCTTGACTTAAGAAGGTGATGGAATAAATGTTAACATGGCAAATTAAAATTAAAAGTATATCCAGAATATATTCCCTCCCCCCACCTCCAGCTAGCTGTTAAAACATTTACCAGCACAACATTGCCTTAGAGCTTTTCCCTCTAAAGTTACCTTAACCCTGGGCAAATCACTTAATCTCCATTTGCCTCAGTTTCCTCAGTTGTAAAATGGAGAAAATAATAGTACCTATCTTGAAGGGTTGTTGTAAGGACCAGATGAGATAACATTTGTGAAGTACTTAGCACGTTTTTGACACATAGTAGGTGTTTCATAAATGCTTATTCCTTTCTCCTTCCTGCCCCTTCCACCTGTAGTTATCTTTATGTACTTACTTATCTAGACCTGTTAACCCCAGAGTGGGCATGGAGGGAACTGGTTATAGAAAAAGGAAGAAGGAAGGATAGAAGAGAATAAGCATCTATTAAGTGCCTACTGTGTGTTCCTTGGTCAGAGAGAGGATCTTTGTGAGGAGACAGCTTTTTCTGAAGGAGAAAGAATGGGTGGAGGGTGGGTAGTGAGTTTGTTAACGTGAAGTGTTTCAGCTGGAATCTTGGTAATAAGACTATCTTTTGTCTGGGGCAAGAAGTCTTTAAAAGATTCTAAGATCATGGCTTTAGAACTGGAAGGGACCTTAGAAGTCGTTGACTCCAACCTTTCACTTCACGAATAAGGAAACTGAGGCATAGAGAGGTTAAATGATCTGCCCAAGGTCATAGAACCAGAAAGTGTCTGAGATAGGATTCTAACCCAGGTTTTCCTGACTCTAGGGCCACTGCACCAAGCCATGTCTGGACCTCAGAAGTTTGGGGCAGGCGCTAATGGCAAGTACAATCAATGGGAAGGCTGTGTGATAGATAAGATTGAATTTGAGTTCCAAGGACTTGGGTTTGCGTCTAGGCTCTGTCACTCACTGTCTGGATTTAATTGGGATATTTGTTCACTTCTCTGGGACTCACTTTTCTATATAAGGTGAGAGGCTTAGATTTGACCACTGGGACCCTTTCCAATTCTAGGTCATGTGACCCTATGGAAATCAGTAGATTTCACTGAAAAACACAAGTGGGAGCTGACTACTAACTAGGCTGGACGACTGGTAGCTGACAGTTGGGCTCTTAAGACAGCACAGAGTGGAGGGCAGGCCATATGCCAGTGAATGGGAGTGGGCAGACTTGACAGCTGTTCTAAGGGCCAATGAGGGCTGTTTTAGGATCAGATCCCATGCTTTGTAACTCAGCAGAACTGGGGTGGACTCTGAGTTCCCTCCCATAAGGGTAGGAAAGGGGGTAAATCAGTGTGAAGGGAGTTCTGTACTCTGTAAGTCTGTTGTATTTACTTTAATTCCCTCTTCCCCCTACATTTCTAGTAAGAGTTTTTTTTTTAAAAGACTTCACTTCTGGTTCAGGTTTACCAAGGAAGGCAGGAAAGGTCCATGCAGGGCTAAGGGAGGTCTGGAGACAATGGAGAGAAAGAACACAGAAAGAAAGAAGCCACACCCTTAGGGGGCTGCTGACTGGCAAGGGTGGATGGTGGGATCACAGAGGAGTAAAATTAAAATGGGAACAAATGGGGTAAGGGAATGCCTCAGGCAGGATTGATCACATCTTCTCTGCTGGCAGCTACGAATTTCACACCCACCAGGCCTGGAATCTGTGCCAGCCCAAATCCACCTTGTACTAGAGTAACTGTGTTTAACATCCAGACCAATTGAGAAAGCTATACTCTGTGGTTTTCCATGTCTCCTTTGCCTTAGTTCTTAGTAAATTACCCTTAAGCCTTCAAGCAGCTTGTGAATTTATCAAGCAAAGGAGCCACGGGTACTTTCCATACCTCAAACAGCCCAGAGAAAGGAGTGGGGAGCAGTGGGTCCCTATGGATAAGGTGTGGTGATAGTAGTGGGGATGGAGCGAATTGACGGTAAGGAAAGGAAGAGGAAGGGCATAAGTGGTCAGCAAGCACCTACTGTGTGCCAAGTACTTTACAGATATTATCTCATTTGAGCTTTACAACTACTTTGTAAAGTGGATGCTATTATTATCCCCATTTACAGTTGAGGACACTGAGGCAGGCAAAGGTTAAGTGACTTGCCTAGGGTCATCCAGCTAGTAAGTGTCTGAGGCTGAATTTGAACTCAAAGGAGGGAGCCAGAAGGGGTAGAATCAGGTTTAGTTAAGGGTATTGCCCCCCTTCACGCTGGAGTGATCCTGCTATAACCTCCTGATTCATTTTCCCCCACCCTCTGAACCTGGCTGGACCTCTACTTGATCCCAAGGCATCTTCCTCTGCATTTCTTGATTATATGGAGGACTCGATTACATGGAAGAGAGGTGGTTCTTGCCCACCTCTCTTCACGTTTAAGAAACCCTTTACATACATTCTACTCATTTCCTTTTCCCCTATTTTCTTCTATTTCTATATTAGCAATTATTTATTTTCTCTCCTTCTATCCTCCACCTTCATTTGACAAGAAAAACAAAACCCGTGGAACAGGTACACAGAATTAAACAAAACCAATTTCCATATTGGCTTGTCCAAAAAAGTGTGTTTCATTCTGAGTCCTGAATCCATCTCCCATCTGTTGTGAGGTGAGCAGCATGTTTTATCAGTGGTCCTCTGGGATCATGGTTGGTCGTTGCAATCATCAAAGTTTTTAAGTCTTTCAAAGTTGTTTGTCTCTGCAGTGTTGTCATTTGTCCACATCATTTCTCTGATTCCATTCCTTTCATCATTTATTGCAGTTCAATAGAATTCTGTCGCATTCACATACCATCATCTGTTTGGCTGTTCCTCAGTGGACAGCACCCCCTCAGCTTTGCCCCGACAAACAAGCCACCATAACTATTTTTGTACATACGGCTCTTCTTTGACCTCTCTGGGGTCTAGTCTAGTAGAAGTCATCCCACTGTATTTCTATAATCTATGCTTAGGATCATAAAATCATACATTGAGACTTGGAAGGGACCTGAGAGGTCTTTTAGAAAAACTCCCTCATTTTACAATCTGAGGAAACTGAGGCTCTGGGAGTTGATGTCTGTCCCCAGGCCCTCTGACTCCAAAGCTGCTTCTATTTTTCCCCTCACTAAGCTGTACCAAACACTCCCAATGGAATACAAAGTCAGGGGTAGGCAGCTGTTTTCACAGGGGGCCTGTGGTGTTGATCAGAACAAAGCAATTTGGAGTCAGAGAGCCTGGATGCAAATCCTGGCTGTCATTTACTACTAATGTGACCTTAAGCAAAATAATTACCTCTCTGGGCCTCGGCTTTCCAACTATAAAATAGGGGAGTTGTACTCAGTGGCCTCTGACATCTTTTGCAGCTCTAGATTTCTGATCCTGTAAGTCACTTGATCTCTTGGGCCTCAGTTTCTGCATGTGTAAAATGAAGAGGTTGGACTCTGTAGTCTTTGAGGGCTTTTCTGGCTCTGGGTCTAGGATCCTATGATCCTAAGTCACTTAATCTCTCTGGGCCTCAGTTTCCCCATCTGTAAAGTTAGACAGTGGGGCTCAACAGCCTCTGTGGTCCTTTCCAGCTCCATAGTCTAATAATGATCTTGGATAAGTCCTTTAACTTCTCTAACTAAAACAGAGGGTTGGACTTAATGACTTCTGTGGTCCCTGCCCTCTGTAGCTCTGAGATGGCATGTAGCTTGCCCATGATACGCTCCTTCCTCTTCTGTTTCTTTTCTTTCTTCCTCCTCCCTCCCTTTCCAATCCTCCCTACTCCCTTCTCCATTCCTGTGATCCTCTGCCTGAGCTTTGGGCCTATGCACTACTCCCTGCTCCAATGCTTGCTCAGGCCCCTGGGGGATCTCAGAACCTGGAAGCCTGGTCCCAGCTGGGTGGTCTCCTTGGCACAGTCTTCCCAAATACCAGAATTCATCCAGAATTTGGTTTGAATGAGGGGGCAGGATCACATGTGCCCCGGCTTCCTGTTCCACATGAGGAGAGGATCAAAGGTCAAATCTGTGCACTATTCAATATTTGGGGGCATCCTCCTGAGCAGAGGTCTGGGGAAACACAGCTGCCTCATCCCTTCCCAATCACCGCCTCTCTCTCTCTCTCTCTCTCTCTCTCTCTCTCTCTCTCTCTCTCTCTCTCTCTCTCTCTCTCTCTCTCTCTCTCTCTCTCTCTCTCCCCCTCACACACACACACACACACACACACATGCACACACACACACACACATTTAAAGAGACTGTTTCAGCTGGTGCCTGGATAATTCCCCCCCAGTAAGTGTGAAGTTATTATGATACTGTTTTCTTTTTCAGCTTTAAATCTTCTTTGATATGAGAGATAGAGAGGAGAGTCATGGAGAGTGAGCTTGGAGCAGGAGAGAATTTCACAGTCCATCTGTTTGGTTTTCGCTCACCGGATTCTGGGGCATGTGGATCCTCAAGTGGCTGGGCCTGTGATGATCTAGGGGAGGTCAAGCCACTGTGAAATCTTCTGGGACCAAAGCAGATGCCCCGCTACTCCCCCAGTAAATCCTGAGGCTTGAAGCCATCCTATCAGCCCCAGAGCCTCATAGATTTAGAGCTCAGAGAGATCTTAGAGGCCATCCAATCTTACTCCCTCATTTTACAGATGAGGAAACTGAGGCCCAGGGAGGCTAAGTGATTTGCCTCAAGGCCTTCCATTCTGAGGTTGCCTTCTCTTTCCTCTGTAGATATCTTTTATGCACCTTGTATGTTTTTCTCCCTCATTAAAATGTAAGCTCCCAGAGACTATTTCTGCCTTTTTTTGTATTCCTAGCACAGAGCCTGGCACATAGTGGTTCATAAATGCCTGTTATCTGCCCATGGTAGGAACAGCTAGGTGACAAAGTGGACAGAACACACAAAGTCAGCAGGGACCTGAGTTCAAATCCAGCCTCAGACACTTATTAGCTATGTGACTTTGGGCAAGTCACATCACCTTGATTTTAAAAAAAACATTGCCCTTGGTCACATGGCTAATGGAACTTGAACCCAGATCTTTCCCATTCCAGACACAGTACTCTATTTAGTATGCCACGCTGTTTCTTTAGAAGAAATAGGCTCCACTGAGGGGAATTAGGGAATGGGAATGAGGAGCTAGGAGGACAGGGATGGACAAGGGGTCGTACCCATACCAAGTTCCATTTGGCCCTGGACCAGGGTGGCTGGGCTAGGAGAGGAACCATGATCCCTGTTGACAAAGCAGAGAGAGCGCTAGAAAGGCCCCTGAAGTGCACAGACAGGTTAATGACAACCTCGGTGGACAATTGGATTTAGCCTTCTTTTACCTTGTTGCTTTGGGGACAAGCATCTCTCATCTTGGGGAGCCTGGCAGAGCTTGCTGTGTCTACAGAGGAGGTCTGGCTCCGGAGTATTTGATTTAATTAGGGAAAAAACAAAGGGAGAAAACAGGGCCTCAGATGCTCCTAAGCCATAGAGGAAGCGGGAGGCATATGCAGGAATGAATAGGAGGTAGAAGGCGGAAGGGCAAGAAGGGGGATGCCATCCTCAGGTTGGAGCAGGGATCTCGGATCCCAACTCTACATCTGCAAACCTCCTGTGAGGGTGGCTTGGAATTCTGAAAACAAAATTAATGCTTATTCACTTCATTAAAAAAATCAATATAACTACTTTAAGCAGGGATTAAAATCAAACAAGATGAAAGGAAGAATCAGTCATGGAGCTGGAAGGGATGTCAGAGGCCATGAGTCCAACCCCTTCATTTTACAGATGAGGAAACTGAGGCCTAGAGAGGCTAAATGACTTGCCCAATGTTACAAAGGGCAGTGAGGGACAAGGGGCAGGATTTGAATCCAGGTCATGTAGAATAATAGATTTAGAGCTAGATGAGAACTTAGAGACTATCTAGGCTGACATTCTCCCCTGTCCTCCATTTTACAGATGAGGACACTGAGGTCCAAACAGTGACTTTCCCAAAGTCACACAGATAGTAAGTGATAATGGGCAAGATTTGAATGAACTCAGGCCCTCTGTGTTCTGTTCATCAAGGATCTCTCGAGTCCTAAATCTAAGATTTAGCCATCTACATCTAAACTGACCTCACCTCAAGCTCCCACCCAGCTCTGAATCTATGATCTTATGGTTCTGCTGTGACTTTTCTGTTGGACCAAAAGGGGGAAAGAGTAGTAGAGAAGTAGAAGGTATAGACCAGAGGCAGGTTCCCCTCCCCTGTGTGATGTTTGGATTCAGTCAAAGGGCCACACTTGAGGACCTAGAGGCCCACATGTGGCCTCAGGTTCCCCACTCCAGTATAGACTGCCCTCAGATGGCTTACATTTTATCAGAACACGCCATATACAAATTGAGTGTTAACTTCTCCTTCCTCCTCACCCCCAATTAGAATGTAAAGTGCTTCAAGTCCAGCACTCTCACTTTTATTTTTGTAAACCCAGTGCCTAGCCTGTCATGCCTGGCACACAGTAGGTGCTGAATAAATGCCTGGAGATTGTTCAATTGATCGATTGATTCCTCCTGATCCAAAGTCTATGTATCAGAAACCCCCAGCAGACAAGAGAAAGGCAGGAAACTTCCCTGATCTCTCACTGACCTTTTACTTGGCTGAAAAGATGAGACGTCTCCTGTCACCCCCCTCCCCTGCTCCAGACTTCTCCCTTTGTCCCTCGGCTCCTCCCCTTCTCGGAGGAAGGCGTAGCTCTCTCCCCCCTGCTAAGGCTTGTCTCTCCACCTTGATGCTACCCTCTCCAGCCTCCCTTGGGACTCACTCCGTCAATTATCCTCTGTGTCTCCTCATCCAGCGTGACCTTTCTGCTGCAACTGACAGCCTTGCTCACCCCATCCGAGATGCTCTCTGTTCCCTCTGCCCGGCCTTTTCCTGTTTCATCTCCTGTCTTTCTGCTTGCTTCTTCTCTCTGGCTTGTTGTTTTCTTTTTTTGGAGGGGGGAGGCGGTATGATCACAACTAGAAGCAACCTCAGGGGCCACTTAGTACAATTCCCTCATTTTATGGATGAGGAAACTGAGTCCCGTGAAGGTCAAGTGATTGGCTCAAGATCAAACAGGCAGTAAGCATAAGAGGTGGGATTTGAACCTTGGTCCTTTGGCTCCAGAGACAATGCTCTCTCCACAGATTTAGAAGGAACCTTAGATGCCATCTGGTGTACTCCCCTCTTTTTTTACAGATGAGGAAACTGAGGCTCAGCGGGGTCCCCTAGGTATTCAGTGGCAGAGCAGACTTCAAGCCTGGTCTCCCTTACTCTGAAGTCTAGCTCTCTAGGCACCATGCCAAGATGCCCCTCACAGCTCTGAATAATGTCCTCACCTTTTCTGATAGCAGGGGATTATCCCTTTACATTCAGGTATTGCATTTCGTATAGCCATTCTCCAGGCCAGGGACATCTGCTACATTTCCAGGTTTTTGTTGCTCCCTATTCATGACATGTTGTCTTCCCCCTCCTTGAGGGCAGGGACCATTTTTTGCTTTTCTTTGGCTCTCCTGGCCCTTAGCACATTGCCTGACACCCAGTAAGTGCTTAATAAATGCTTGTGACTGAGTGCCATGCCAGATAGATTAATCTTATTTCATTGCCCTGTTCATAAAACCTTCAGTAGCTCCCTCCTGTCCACCAGCAAAGTCTTCATTCAGTCCTTAGTTTGGCATTCAACGTCCTCCTGTATGTGGTTCTAAACTGCTCTTCCAATCTCACAATGCTAGTTCTGATTAAACTGGGCTACAAATGTTGTCCGCGAGGTGGCACCATAGTGCAGAGTCCCAGACTTGGAGTCAAGAAGACTCGTCTTCCTGAGTTCAAATCCAGTCTCAGACACTTACTAGCTGAGTGACCCCATTTGCCTCAGTTTCCTTATCTGTCAAATGAGCTGGAAAAGGAAATGGACAACCACTCCAGGATCTTTGCCACCAAAACCCCCAGTGAGGTCACAGAGAGTGACTGAACAAGATGGTTCTCAGCACACATCTCAGGCTTTCTAGCCTCTGTGCTTTTGCTTATTCATGTACTAAGACAATTTAGGGCAGTGGAAAGTGCCCTGGATTGGCATTTAGAGAAGCCGGGTTCAAATCCCATGTCTCCTGTTTAGTACTGATGGAACCTCGCTGTGCCTCAGTTTTCTCATTTGCAAAATGAGAAGACTGGATTAGAAGGTCCCTTCCCATTCGACATCTTTGTTCACATCCTTCATCTCTACTGGTTGGAATCCTCCTTGTCCTTCAGGGCCCACTTTAGATTTCATCTCCTTTCTATATTCGAGGCCTCACAGTAAGGGATTGCTAGGATTCTGGGCCTCAGCTCCCATTGGTCTTATTCCTGGAGAGGAAATGACATGCAGCAGCAAGAACACTGGATAGAGAATCAGGGGTCCTGAGTTCAAATCCCCACCCTGCTGCTTACTCCTGTGTGGCTTCGGACAGATCCCTTTTCTGTTCCTCCTCTATAAAATCAAAGAGCTGGACTAGGAGACCTCTACCAAGATTCCAAGCACAAATCTATGCTGATAACCCCAGCCAGAAGAGAGCTCACCTGTTGACCTTGCACAGTCTTAATCTCTCCTTCTTACACACTTTTCACAATTTGCCTTCTCTTGTGTGCCTGGCCTATCTTCCCTACCAACCTGTGGGCCTTATTCAGCTTTGCAGGCCCTGGAGACCCCAGTTTGGAATTTTGCACACAGTAGGCCCTCAGTGGATACTGAGTCAATCATGTTTGTTAAACCTCTAGACTGCCTCTGCAGGATTCATCAAACTGGAAATTCCATTTTAAGAACTTAAAAAGGAAGAAGCTGAGAGATGCAAGGTGGGGGTTGGGGAAGCATAGGAAAAATGAGCGTTGGGGATGCCCGATCAAACATAAATGAGTAGATTTCAAGTTAGAAGGGACCTTGGAGATCACTGAGTCATTTTACAGTTAAGTAAAGTGAGGCCTGGAAAGGCTAAGTGACACAGGAAGAAAGAAAATAATAACTGGTATTAATATAACATTTTAAAGGTTGTAGGACACTTTACAAATATTATCTCATTTGATTCTCACAACAGCCCTGGGGGGTAGGTACTATTATTATCTCTATTTGACACATGGGGAAACTGAGGCAGCAAGTGATAAGTGACTTGCCTAGGGTCACACGGCTAGTAAGTAACTGAATCTGGATTTGAACTCAAGTCCTCTTGACCCCATGCCCAGTGTTCTATCCCCTGCACTCAAGTAGGGGCTTGAGCATCCTCCCCATCTCACCCCTCCTGTGATCAGGCCTTCAGCATTTTTGCAGGGATGCTTTCGGGGTGCTCTCATTCTGGTTCATTTTCTGCACCTTTTTTTTCTTTACTTAGCTTCTCCTGAGCTGATTCATATTTCAATAAATTCCAGCTGAAAAGTGATCAGATTTTGAGCGGGTGGCACATCAGCACATTGAAATGTGATATATTTTGACTAATGCCGTTTTGAAATTTGAAAACTGCCGACAATTTTATTCAATCTCCATTTTTATACCAAGTCATTATTTGGGGAGGGGGGAAGGGGGGAAAAGGAACAGAGTTTATTTCCAGGTTCCTGCAGCAGTCATGGGGATTCTCGGCCCATCCCCGTCCCCGAGTCCGGCAGCCAAGTGGCCCCGACATTATCCTCTAGGCCTCAGCTCCCCCTGCTCTGCTCTCTTCCATCCAGCAGCTTCTTACAAGCATCCCCCGGTGACTCCTAGTCCAATTTAATCTGACCTTCAGCCCCACCTCTGCCGAACAAACTTTAGCAAATCCCTGGGGCAGGCACTTAAGACACGTTTTTGTGATACGGAAGATGGTATTACACAGAATTTCCTCTTCCTCCTGGGTTTGTCTTCTCTGTTTCCCTGACTGCCACTTGAGCATTAAGTGCTGAGAAGGAAAATATAAGAACAAGGCTAAAAGAAGAAGAAAATGAGAAGTGAGGGAGGAAAGGCATGCTGGGATTGTAATTATAACAATTCCCTGCCTGAATGTCCTCACGGTGCCATGGGGCTGACCACATCTCTGGAAGACGATGCCAGTGGAAAGCAAGGTCCTGTGATTTTGGAAAGGTTTAAATCAATCATTCAATCACCAAGCATTTATGAAGCACCTACTATGTGCTAAGCACTCTGCTAGGTGATATTGATACAAGAACAACAACAACAAAACCCTGAAATAATGCTGCCTTCAAGATGCTTCTATTCTATCAAGGGAGATAACTTGTATATGTGATGGACTGTGGGGTCTGTTAATCTGAGGACCAATTTAGCTAAATTCAGAGAGACTTTGAAGTTGAACATAAGAGATGAGTTTTTAATTTCTTGTAGGCTATGTATCATGTCAGCCAATCAATCAATCAACCAACTATCATTTGGGGGGCTTTTATTTTGTTAATTTTACTTATTTTTAACATTCATTTTAACAATTTTTAAGTTCCAAATTCTCTCCCTCCCTCCAGCCCCTTCCCTGCCCACAGAGAAGGCAAGTAACATGATGTGCATTATATATATGAAATCATGAACAACCTATTTCCATATTAGGTTCAACAAACATTTATTAAGTGCCTACTATATGCCAGGGTCTGGGCTAAGGGCAGGGGATAAAAAGACAAAGTGGAAATCTCTGACTTGAATTTCAATATCCATTCTATCAGGGAGACAAAATGTGTATAAGAAAAACCATTCAAGACCCAGCCTGGAACATTTATTGTAATTCATAACCTCTCAGCGCCCCTGGCAACAATCTAAAAAGGGAGGGACCTGCATTGGAAGGGAGCGGGAGTTTCTTTATCAGGTAGTTCCCTACCACAGGCCTAGGCCCTATCTTATTAGCATATATAAAATATTGTGGGGGAGGAGAAGCACCAGTTGCTAGAATCAGGAAAGAAGTCACGTAAAAAATGGCACTTGAGTTGAGCTTTGAAGTGAGCTAGGGGTTCTATGAGACAGAAATGAGGAGGGAGGGCATTTCAGGCATGGGGAACAGCCTGGGCAAAAGTCCAGTGGCAGGAGATGGAATGTTGGGTGAGAAAATCAGGGAGAAGGACAGTTTAATTTCAAGTAGAAGATGACAAGTCCTTACAGTCTTGGATGGTAAAGGGTGTGCCATCTCCATTCATCCTTGAAATAGGTATGGTGGGAATTATTCTCCCTCTTTTGCATGGTGCATGGAGGCAACATGTAGTCAAGAGGATCTGAGTTCAAATCTTACTTTTTTAACTTACTACCCAATTGACCCTGGGCAAGTCATATAACCTTGATGTGTCTGCGGTAACTCCCTAGAACTTGAAGTGCGATGTAGAGAAAATAATAGCTAGCATTTCTATAGTGCTTCCAAAGTTTGTAAGTCTCTTTCTAAACATGATTTGATTTGATCCCCATAATGATCCTGGGAGGTAGATGACCTTGTACATTCCAAGTCCATTCTTCTATCAACTGCACCGGGCCACCTCTCAGATGGAGAGCTATGCCCTGAAGTCTTAGGTGATGGGAGCACTGATTAATCAAAGCCAAGGTGTCTGAGACCGCAGCTGAACTCCGGTCTTCCTGAGTTGCAGTTTTCTCTCCATTTCCCCACCTAGCTGCCTCAAGAGGAGAGGAGTGTAGTCATGAATCTGGAATTAGAAGATGAGGGCTAGACTAGGATCCCCCCCAACACACACACACACACACACACACACACACACACACATGCATGTACGCAGGCATGCACCCTCCTGAAGAGGATTGACATCCTAACTGCGGAGTGTTCATTCAATTCCACAGGTATTTAGTAAATACCAATTATGTGCAAGGTACTGTGCTAAGCACTAGAGAAACAAAAAGATAATTAAAATAGTCCCCTGCCTTCAAGGAACTTTTAATCTACACAGGCATAAAAAAATATGTGTGTGTAGATATGTATTTGTATGTATGTGTGTATGTGTATACACACATACATGTACATATAGTATATATACACACACACACATATATATACGTATATATGTATATACATAGGTGAAGGGAATGTTATGGTTGTCCTGGAGATAAACCCCAAAGACTGACTACGAAGGGAGGGTGACGTATCATTCATCTTCTCACCTTCTGAATGGTTGATCATTTACTCATATGTGATGTACATATACATAAAATAAATTCCTGTACATACTTACGTATGTATAACGTATTATGTACCTGTACATATATACATATACATAAAGTATATACCTGTATACGTATGTATTCCATAAAGATAACAATACAAGGTATGGTAACCTACTGAACGCACTAATACTAAACATAGTTCACATCTTGCATAGGGCCTTAAGGTTTTGTCAGAGCAAATACGTTCTTCACAGCACCCCTCCCACCCCAAGGTAGTTCAAGGATTCTTATCTCCATTTTACAGAAAACTGTATCTTAGACAGGTAAAGTGACTAGATCAGGGTCACTCAGCTGGTAAGTGTCAAAATAAGAAGTAGTATAGAGGATAAGTATCATGGGAGCCCCTAGGACAGGCTAATCCCCAAAGGTTATTAAGAGATGAGGTTGAAACTGGACCTTTAAGAATGAATGAACTGAAATCCAACCTAAGACACTTACCATCTGTGAGACCTTGGGCAAGTCACTTAACTCCATTGCCTCTTCCCCCATCCAAAAAAAAAGAATGAATGAGTAGTATTCATTAGATGAGTGGATGGATTCCATAACTGAGTAGAAATAGCACTGGATTTGTAGTCTCAGAGGACCTGGGTTGGAATCCTTGACTTTGTGCTCATTCCCATTTACCCATGGAAGAGGGTTTAGCTTGCTTCTGCTTGGCCCCCGTGAGTGGAACAGGGAACAAGGGGTGGAAGTTATGGAGGGAAGAGAAACTTTGTAAACTTTGTAACTATCCAAAGGTATAGAGGGCTGTCCTGGTAGTGGCTTCTCTCTTGTTGAAGGTTTTAAAACAGAGGCTGGATATACATTTATGGGGGGTTTAGTGGGGATTCTTTTTGGGGGACAGGTTGGAGTAGAGGGCTGCTGAGGTTCCTTCTAATTCTAAAAGTGTATGATTCTATGATAACTGAGTGACCTTGGGAAAGTCACTTCGTCTCTCTGGAGGTCAGTTTCCCCATCTGTAAAATGAAAGGATTGGACTAGATGACCTCTAGGGGTCCCTTCCAGTCCTGAATCTATATTAATAACAACAGCTAACATTTACATGGTGATTTGAGGTTTGCAAAAACACTTTACATATATTATTTCATTGGATCTTAATCTATGATCCTAGCAGGCTGTTTTAGGCAAGGGATAGGATTTGAACAAAGGCACCGGCTAGGATTGCATATGCATGCTTTGGGGACCATTTGTCCTCTAGTGAAGGATCTTGTGAGATTGGAGAGACAGTGTGGAGCCAGATTATAGAGGGCCTTAAATGCTAGCTAGGGAGTCCCTGATCTCATCCTGAGGAGCTTTAGAAGGTTTTCAAGTTGGGAGAAGTTTGACATGCTAGTGTTTAGGAAAGATGAATCTGACGAAGGTGTGCGTTATTGGGGATTAGGAGTGAAGGAAAGTGACTGAGAAGAGGGAAGAGTAATTTGGAGGCTTTTGCAGGAGCTGTGAGGAAGCAGGTCTGCAAGGAGAGGGGAGGGGAGGGGAGGGAAGAATGAATATAAGGCACATTATGAAGGAACAAGTGACTGGACTTGTTGACTAGCTGAATGAGAGTCAGGAAGGGGAAGGAAACAGGAAGGAGGCGTGAATAATGTGTAGACTGGAGGGGTTTTACTCAATGTTAAAGAGGTGGACATTTGGGTCCAAGAGTAGGATGGTCTTCCACCAGCTTCCTACTGACCCAAAGAAAGGTAACTCATGAAGCAGCAGAAAATGTCAGACGTAAAGTCAGGAGACCTTGGGTCAAATCTTGACTCTGACCCTTTCTGGCTCTGGCATTTATGCTGTATCTATGTGACCTCATTTGTTTCCTCATTTGTAAATGAGTGGATTGGACTAGAAAGCCTGCTAACGATAACACACACACACACACACACACACACACACACACACACACACAGAGTGCTTTAAGCTTTGTAAAGCCCTTTACATATCTCGTTTCATTTGATCCTCACAACAACCCTGAGATAAGTACAATTATAACCCACATTTTACAGATTAAGGAAATTGAGGCTATGAAAGATTAAATGGCTTGCTCAGCTGTAGACAACGGTGGAGTCAGGATTGAAGTGAGGGCTCTGGCTGGGAATGAGGCAAAGGTCACCTTGCCACCACTTGTCTGTGCCCAGGCCTTTGCTTGGCCCAATCACTTAATCAACAAAACATTTATTAAGAGCCTGCTATGCACCAGCCACTGTGCCAAACCCTGAGGATACAAAGGCAAAAGTTAGACTGTCCCTTGCCCCCTTTTTTCAGCAGTTTGTTTGAATTACAAAATTGTGTTTTCTAAGCTCTCTGATTGGTTTTGGAATGGTAGAGGAAACAATAGTATGGATTTCACCAAGAGCACGTGATTATAATTCATATTTATTAAGCACAGTGCCTGGGACATAATAATATCTAGCTAGTATACAGTTAGGTGTGCAAAGCACTTCAGTTATGTTGTTTCATTGGATCCTCACAACTAGCCCATAAAATAGGTGTTATTATTATCTTCATGTTGGGGAAACTGAGGCAGGTAGAAGTAAAGTAAAGTAACTTGTCCAGAGTCATGCAGCTAGTAAGTGCCTGAGGCAGGGTTTGAACTAATCTCTTCCTGTCTCCAATTCCAGCTGCCTCTATAGTTAGAGTAGAGTAGGCGCTTAATAAGTGCTTACTGATTCATTAGTTTAAGGTTTTTATAAAGCATTTTACTTACAATGTCCCTATGAAGCAGGTGTTACCCCCATTTTATAGAAGAGAAAACTGAAGCTCTGAGTGGTTGTGTCTCTTTGGGCACTGGAAAATATCTGTGGCAGTGGATTATCTAGATGACTTTTAGATTAAGGAGTAATGAATGGAGGAAGGGCTTTGAATATTCGTAGAATTTCTGCTGGGGAGCTGTCCAAGGTTTCTAAACCAAAGATCCAGCAATACCCAGGTTTGACCCTCATTCATTCATCCACTCAACAAACATTTCCTTATTTACTTTTATTAATACTATTGTTGTTAAATCACTTTCACTTCTGAATACATCCCTCTCCATATCACACTCATCTAGTCATTCCTTATTACAAAGATTTAAAAAGAGAAAAAAGAATTCAGTAAAACCAACCAACGTGTTACTGAATCTGATGGTGGATACAAAGACAAGAGGGAGGTATATTTTGTCAACTCTTCTTCAAGGTGAAGTTTGGTCATTGCATTTGCCAAAGTGTTCCATTTCTCTATTTTGTTCTTTCCATTACTATTGTTACAGTCATTGCATGTAGTTTTCTGGACTATGCTTACTTCACTCTGCAACTGTTCATACAAGTCTTCTTAGACTTCTCTCTATCCTTCACATTCATCATTTCTTGCAACACAATCATGTTCCATTACATTCAGGTACCACAATGGACACCAACTTTGTTTCCAGTTTTTGGCTACTGCAAAAAGTCATAGCATTTAGTTTGATTTCAACATTTTTTAAGTACCTACTATATTCTTAATAAAGTTATGCTTCTATTTGTCAGTGATCTTCCTAAAATGTGGCATCCACTGTGGTGCCCACTACACCAGCTGGGATCCAACTAGAGCAGAAGACAGCAAGCCATAAGTCCCCTTCCCAATGTCTCTGCAGTCCAGCCTGACTGACCTTCCCTCTGTTCCTCGAATATGGCACCCATCCCTGTGCCAGCTTGTCCCTCATTAATTCTGACTCATAGAATTCTTCTTCTCCTTCAGGAGGCACCAGCCTCTGAATGATTCCCTAACTCCGAGTGCCCTCTCCCAAATAACCTTGTATCAATTCACTTCATGTTTGTGCCGTATATATTTTATACTTCTATCATGCCTCACACATTAGATGGTAAAGTCCTTGAGGGTAAGGGCTGCTTCTTCTTTGTCTCCCCAGTATCTAGCACAGTTCCTGAGGACCCAGAGATACCTGACAAATAAATGCTTGTTAGTTGGTTGAGTGATTGATTAGTATCTCCCTCATTCTAGTGTGATCTGGGTATTCCCTGAGGAGAAAGTCCTCCCTTGGCCTCCACTAAAATCCTCCCCCATGCCTCAGATTGCAAGCCCTGGCAGGTTCTACCAAGTTGGAAAAGCTTCAGGTAAGGGTCTGGCAGCAGATCACATCTGTTGTCCGAGAACCAGCAGGGCTAAGTTTCAAGAGGCTCATTACTGGCTTCTCTTCAGGGTGATTAATTTTTTAACTATTGCTGCTCTCAAAGATTGCCTACTAAGTAGTAAATGGGTTTTGATCTATGTTGAGAGACAGAGGTCCCAAACAGATCTGTAAAATATTGATGCAACTACAGTGTGAGGGGTGTGTTTGTGTGTGTGTGTGTGTGTGTGTGTGTATGTGTGTGTATTAATGCATGGGGGAGGGGACACCTGCACTCAGTTCATGGAATCAATGAATCTCACTACTGGAAGAGGTCTCTAGTCCAAACGCTGCCTGAACTAGAATTTCCTGAGTCAACTGGTTAGTGAGTGCAGGATTTGGAGTCAGAAAGACCTGAGTGTGAATCCTGACTCAGACACTAGGTGTGTGGTCCTGAGTTGTCACATCTCTCAGCCTCAGTTTCCTTATTGATAAGGTGAAAATGATAAGAGCACCTACCTCCCAGGGTTATTGTGAGAATTCACTGAGATAACATACACAGAAAGCACCTTGCAATCCATAAAATGCTATATAAATGCTAATTATTATAAATGTTACAACATACTTAGCAACTAGTTATCTAATAATGCTTGAGGACGTCCAGTAATGGATAGCTCCCTTCTTTCCTGAGTCTGCTCATTTCATTTTGGGATAGGTCTAATCATAGATTAGCATAGACCTAGAGTAACAAGGGACCTTGAAGGCATCAGGCTCAATCCCTTCATTATACAGAAGAACCCCAGAGAAGTTAAATGACATCACCAGATGTGCTGTCTCCCTGGGGACAGTCTTGCTTTACTCTTTGTATCCCAAGTGCTTATGGTAGCACTTTGCACATTCTAAATACTTAAACGGTTTTTTTTCTTTCATTGCCCAAAGTCACACAACTAGTAAATGGCCCAGCTGAGATTTGAACTCAAGTTGTCTGACTCCAAATCCATTGCTTTTTCACCACACTAGACTACTCTTCCTTGTTTTTCAGTTGTTTGGGGTCATGTCTAACTCTATGTGACCCCTTTTGGAGGGTTTTCTTGGCAAAGCTACTGGAGTGGTTTGCTATCTACTTCTCCAGCTTATTTTACAAATGAGGAAACTGAGGCAAACAGGGTGAAGTGACTTGCCCATGGTCACCCAGCTAGTAAGTGTCTAAGGCTAGATTTGAACTCAGGTCTTTCTGACTCTAAGCCAGGCACTCTATCCGCTGTGCCAGCTAGCTGCACTAAACCTCTTCTTTACATGGACCTAACATCTGTTTCTTCAGAACTTCTGCCTTTTGCTCCTGGTTCAACCCTCTGGAGCCAAGTGGTACAAGCCTAATCCCTCTTCCATCTGACAGCCTCTCAGATACTTGAAGACAGCTGCCATGTGCCCCTCAATCTTCTCCTATGAAAGATCTTTCTATGGCATGATCCCAAGGGCCTCCAGAGTCCATGCTGGTGCCTCTCTGGACCCTCTCTGGCTCAATATCATCCTTCCTAAAGTGAACTACCCAGATCTGAACCCCAAACTTCATGTCCATCCTAGGCTGTGAGCAGGAACAGAGTCCAAAGGCCATGCTCCAGACGTGCAGAGGACATGGCACTACCATTTCCCGGGTCCTGGACATCCGGCCTTTTCCTAAATGTGGCTCAATGTGGCATTTTGCCTACAACAGTAGGCTGTTGATTTATAGTGAGCTTTCAGTCCCAGATCTTTTCCAAATGAATAGTTTCTAGCTATGCCTCTCCAACCTTGTACTTCTTACTCAAAGATTATTATTATCACCATCAGATGATTAATAATAATAGCTAACAATTAAAACCTGGAGCTTATCCTAATAGAGCTGGAGGTCTAGAAGGACAGATAAGAGACATACACAAAAAATTCTGCTACCTAGTGAGAATGTGAATGCAGAAAACTGGGAAAAGTGTTCTGAGAGATCAGAGGAGGGGATCAGGGAAGCCTTTGTAGGGAAGGACATACCTGAGTTGGACCTTGAAGCACAGGAAGGATTTGAGTGGGCTGAGATGATGGGGATGGGGTGGGGGGTGATGGTGAGCCTCCCAGGAAAAAGGTATGCAGGGTTTGTATAACGATCTTCAATGTCAGGCTTAGGAGACTGGACTTGATTTTATATGCAATGGGGAGCTATGGAAGAGTCTTGAGCTGGGGAAGGATGTGATCAGAATCACCACCTAAGGGTTCAGAGCTGCAAAACTGAACACTTTTCAAAACACAATAACCAATCTCATGAAGAGAAGGCAGCCTGGCCCTGCCCCTAACCCTTCACCCCTCCATTGACATGTGGATTATTGCATTTACTTCCTAATTGTTTTCTAACTGTTCCTGACTAGTCTTTTCATTTCTGGGCTCTCTCTTCTCAATCCCATCCTTCACATAGCCACCAGAATAATTTTTCTAAAGCACAGCTCTGACAATACCCCTTCTCTGCTCCCCTTCTCTGCTCAAGAATCTTCAATGGCTCCCTATTTCCTCTCAGTTAAAAATAGAAGCTTTTCTTCTTGGTCTTTCATAGTCTAATGGACGTCTCCCCAGACTTCTTTTCTGTTACTTTGCTTCACACACTCTATGTTTCAACCAGACAAGCCTACCTAAGCTTTCTCTTACAGGCCATGTCCTCTCTGTTCACACTCAGACATGGAATGTGCTCCCTTCTCCCCACTGCTTCTCAGAATCCCTGGCTTCCTTTCCACTTTCTTCTTTACAGCCTCCTGGTTGTTGGTGGGGTCTTCAAAGACAGTCTCCTCTTCAAATTCTATTGCACCTGCCTGTCAAGTGCCCAACCCACACCGTGGCTCACCAGGTGAAAGGCAGGGCCTGTTTGCTTCTGTTCCATATTCCCAGTACCTAGGACGATGCCTTCCACATAGTAAGTGCTCCATAAATGGTTGCTGCTTTGAAGTGAATTGAATCTGCCACCTCAGAGAGAAAGCTGAGCTGAAAAAAAGCAGCTGCGTGATACAGTGGGTAACCACAGTCTAGAGTCAGGAAGACCTGAATTAAAATCCAGCTTCAGGCACTTACTAGGCATGTGACCCTGGGCAAGTCACTTAACCCTGGTCTGCCTCAGTTTGCTCAACTGTAAAATGGAAATAATTGTAGCACCTACCTCCCCGAATTGTTGGGAAGATCAGAGGAGATAATATTTGTAAAGCACTTAGCACAGTGCCTGCCTGGAACATTGTAGGTGCTATGTAAATGCTAGCTATTATTGTTACTATTACTAATTATGCAATGGAGATGGATGCTATGACAGACCCTGATCTTTGCCCCTAAGGTTCTCCTGGTCAATGTCCCTGAGTTGACCCCCTGCTATAACTGACCCTCCCAGAAGGAGTGAGGAGGGACTTTCTGGGGTCAGGTCTCAGACCCACCTCTTCTGGCATCACCCAATCAGTGGCCCATAGGTTTCGAATTGGAAAGACCCTTAGAGACAATCCTAAATTCAACAAATATTTCTCTTTTAAGCATTTTATTGATGTCTTTTGTTTTTCTCGGGTGTTATATATTTCTTTCTTGGAAACAAATTTTATTGATAGCTTGTGTTTTTACATCACCTACATTTCCCGATATACCCCCCTAGAGAGTCATCCCTTATTACAAAGAATAAAAAAAAAGAAGGAAAAAACAGTTTCATAAAACTACCAATGCACCAGCCAAATCCAATGTAATATTTCCAAGCTGTAGCCCCCAGCCTCACCCCCCAGATAAAGAAGGGAAGCTGGTGCTTTCTCCACTTCTTTTCTTACACTTTCACAGTATTCAGTTTTGTTTGTTTTGTTTGTGTCTCCATGTACATTGTGGTTATTATGGATATTTTTTTGGTTTATTTGGTGGATAAAGAGCTGGCCTGGGCTGGTCACCTAGCACCTCCATGCTGGACAGCAGACAACTCTCTTTAAGGCTATCAACTGCAGAGAAAATGTTGACCTGCATTGTCAGAAGGAATGTCCTCATGTGGAGATTCAATTTAACAAACACTAAATAAAACAGATATTTGCATATGTTAAAAATAATAACTAGCATTAACATAGTGCCTTTAGGTTTGCAAACCATACGTTGCCTCACTTAATCCTCACAACGATCCTGGGAGGTAAATGTTGTCATTATTCTTATTCTACAGATGAGGAACCTGACGCTAAGTTAAGTGACTTGTCCAGGGTCACACAGCAAAGTGCCTGAGGCAATATTTGAACTCAGGTCTTCCAAGTACACAAGAGAATAGAAAAATAGGATTGTACATGAAACCGCAGGTCTGCATTCTGTACAACTTGCTATTTTATTTAAGTAGGTAATAGGACAAATTCACCCCATCACTTTCAAAGCTGGCCCACTAATCTGGGCTCCTTTCAGGTCTTCTTTCTGTTCTCTTCTCAGTATTTTTTGAAAGATGGCTCAAAGATCCTCTTTTCTTTTTCTCATTTTCTTTGATCCCATCCCTATGTCCCACCTTCTCTCCCTGCATTAGGAAGAGAAGAAATAAAAAAAAGAAGAAAGCCCTGAAACAAATATTCATAGTCAAGCAAACCACATTCCCACCTTGCATCCAAAAACATATTTCTTCATTTGCGTCTTGAATCCATCACCTCCCTGTCAAGAGGCTTCATCATCAGCTGCCTAGGATTGTAGCATGTCATTATAACCCTGGGCCGTGAATTATTTAGCCATTCCCCAATGACTTTTGGTTTTAGATCACCTAAATCTCTTTTTAAAAAATTCTCTTTTTATAACGAAAATACAAAAATCTATTTTTTCTTCTCTCATTCACTATTGGAGAAAGAGAGAGAGAATGAGAGAGAGAGAGGAAGAAAGAAAAAAAGAAGGAAGGAAGGAAGAACGAAGGAAGGAAGGAAGGAAGGAAAGAAAGAAAGATTGAAAGAATGAAAGAAAATGAAATACTTGTGACAAATATGGATAGTCAAGAAAAACTAATTCCTGCATTGGCCATGTCCAAAAACTGCATGCCTGCACTCTGCAGTTCTGACTTGATCACCTCTCTGTGAGGAGGTGAGTAGCACGTCTCCTCATGAATCTCCTGAAATCCTGCTTGGTCGTTACATTGATCAGAGTTCTTAAGTCTTTCCAAATAGTTTGACTTTACAGTGTTGACATTATTGCATAAATTGTTCTGCTTCTGCTAACTTCACATAGTTCTTCCCAATTTCCTCTGAAACCAGCCGCTTAATCCTTTCTTACAACATAACAGTATCTATTACATTCATAGACCATAATTTGTTGGCCATTCCCATTAGTTGGGTGTTCCCTTAGTTTCCAGTTTTTTGCCACCACATAAATATGTATGTTTGTGTATGTGTATATACATATGTATATGTATATATATGTGCCATATACATATGTATATATAGGTATTTATAAACATGTACATATCCATGTATATGTGTATGTACCTATGGGTCCTTTCCTTCTTTCTTGGATCTCTTTAGGGTCTAGAGCTAATTATGACATCTGTCATTTTTCAGTCCTGTCCGGCTCTTTGTGACCCCATTTGGGGTTTTCTTGGCAGCAGTTTGCCATTTCTTTCTCCAGCTCATTTGACAGATAAGGAAACTGAGGCAAATAGGGTGATGTGACTTGTTCAGGGTCACATAGCTAGTGAGGTCAAATTTGAACTCAGATACTGAGTGTTCCTTACCCTAGGCTTGACACTCTGTGCTCTACAGCACCATCTAGCTGCCCCAGTTATGATGTAGTTGGGTCAAAAGATACACTTTCCATCTCCTGAGTCTGAGTGTTTTCACTGACTGTTCTCCAAGTTTGAAAAATTCTTCCTCATCTTCACCTCCTGGCTTCTGCTAACTTCCCACTTTTTCTTCCCAGCCCTACTTTATCTTAGTGCCTTCCCTCTGAAACTACCCCCAATTTATTCTGTATGTATCTTGTTTGTACCCCATTGTTTGAATACTGTCTTGCCTTTTTATTTTGCAGTTTTTTGTTTCTGGACCATTGCCCCATGGTTCCACAAATATGTCTCCATCAATCCCTCCCCAGAGAACCATCCCCTCTATCAAAGAGTAAGAAAGGAAAAAAAAGGACATTCAGGTCAGTGAAATTGATCAATACACCAACTCTGCGAAAGGATGTATATAGCGTTTTGTACCCATAGTCCCTCACCTCTGCAAAGAACAGAATAGTGCATTTTCTTATTTATTGTTGATATTGATCTTGATTAGTTTAATTAAATTATGCTCAGGTTTTTAGTGGTTATTGTCCTTTCCATTATGTATATGTTAACAAATGTTTACTAGTAGGCACCTGCTATGTGTAGAATACTGTGCTAGGGGTTATGGGAGATGAAAAATGTCAATGAGACTTGAGCCCTGACTGCTGGAGCCCATGGTCTATGAAGGGCACACCTCAATCAGTCAGTTTCTGATCTCCAAGGACCAGCCTAGCTAAGTCTGCAGAGGTTCATCACCAGGCACCTGGGGATGAATTCTTCCGTCCTGGCAACACCTTCTACAAAGAGAAACCACAAAATGTACCCTTCTAGGTCTTCCATGGGTGTTGCAGAGAGTCCAGAGGGGATACTCCATTAGCAATGTTCAATTCATGTGACTCAGTAGGAAGAGATTTGGAGTCAGGGGTCCTGGGTTCCAGTCCAGCCTCTGCCACTCACTACCCATGTAACTTTGGGCAAGTGATTTCCCCTCTCTTGACCTCACATGTAAAAGGCAGAACTTGATGTCTCAAGTGTTGTCAACTCTGGATCTCTGATCATAGCATGAGAGTCCTTCTATTTATGGAGGTCAGCCCATTCTATTGTTGGACAGCTCTGGCCGCTGGAAGGTCCTTCCTTGTACAGAGCCACATATCTCCTGTAATTCCAACCACACTGGCTAATTCTGTCCTCTGAAGCAACACAGAATAGAGCTCAAAGGCATGAGAAGAAAGGAAGGAAGGAAGTGAAGAAAAGGAACACAGAAAGGAAGGAAGAAAGAAACAAAAGAAGGAAGGAAAGAAAAAAGGAAGGAAGATAAGAAACAAGGAAGAAAAAAAGGAAGGAAGAAAAAAAGGAAGGGAAGGAGAGAGGAAGAAAGGAAGGACAAAGCATTTATTAAATGCTTACTCTGTGCCAAAGACTGTGCTGAATATTAGGGCTATAAATAGAAAACCAAGACAGTCCATGTTCTAGAGGAGCTCATATTCTAATTGGGGAAAGAATACATACAGGCGGGTTCAGCTGCAGGGAACATGGAAAGTCCCAGAGGTGGGAAATGGGAGACTGCGTGTGAGAAACAGAAAGTAGGTCAGCTCGGTGAGATGGTGGCAATGGAGAAGGCAAGCCATGTGTTAGAAGCCCAGAAAGGCAGGCTAGAGCCAGGTGGTGAAAGCCTTTAAATGACAAACAGAGGCATTTGTATTTGATCCTAGAGGTAAGAGGGAGCCAGTGGAACTTCTTGAGCAGGGGAGTGACCTGCTCAGACCTTGGCTTTATGGAGAATACCCTGCTGGCAACTGGGGGAGAATAGCTGTGGAGCCTGCGAGGGCCACCATGGAGTCAGGAGATGAGGCCCAGAGTGACCTCCTGGGGAGTGTGAGCTTTCCGGTTGGAACAGCTCTCCCTGGGACTGGGTCCACCTGGCCTCTGCCCACAGACTCCAGCTGATTCTCTCTCCTTCCTCCATTCCATCCTGCAGAAGCTCCACGTCCCCAGACCAGCTCTTCTGATCCAAGCCGCCTACATCTTCTTCCTTCTGCTCTCCCAGCCTGCCTCTCCCCTTGCTCTCTGCCAAAGTACTCTTCAATCCTCCACTAGTCACCTCCGGGCATCTTCCACCCACCTGGCCCAGTCAAAGCTTCTTCCCTCCCTCCTTCCCTCCCTACCTCCTTCCTCCTGGGTCTCATCTCCTTTTACACCATCCCCATTCAGAGATTCACAATTCACAATACATCTATTTTCTTGTTAAAGGTACAGCCAGCCCTGTCCAGGGCAGTCCCCAAGGATTTCCATTGACAAGACTTCAATATCTTCAAGACCCCACATTTACATTTCAACCTAGAAACCTTGGGTAGCCGGGAGATTTACAGTTGCTCTAGGGGAAGGGACATCTCGCTACAGGGGCTTAAAATGGAAAACTCTGCCTGTGTTGTAAGCCTCCCCATCCCCTCCAGAACCCCAGTGCCCCCTCTTCCCCCTGCCCCCAGGAAAAAAGCAGACTTTGTTCTTGTTGGAGCTCTTCTTGGCTTTTCTGAGTCTCAGTTTGCTACTCTGTGAAATGAGCACATGATTTGATGCTTTCTAAGGTTTCCCCCAGCTCTGACATTCTGTAGTTTGGTGACTACTCACAGATGCCACCAGGACCTATCCATCACTTTGGGGGGGGGTGTGCCCTGGAGCTTTTTATCAGAGATGGACAGTCCCCACCCCACCTGTCCCCAAGGCATCCCCACCACCATTCTGCTTCCTATCAAATTCCTCCTGGGAAAGACAAGTGCTCTAGCTCCAGAAAGCCTGCTTTCACAAAGCCCAGGTCCCTTTGAGGAGGCCTCTCCCATGGGTACATTAGCCCAGACTTCTTTATCTGATTCACCGATGGGCTCTCGGAGCCCTGGAGGAGGCCGAGAGGGAGGAATGGGGGAGGCCAGTCAGCAGCGAGTTAGGGGTGGTGAAAGATAAAGAATGCTAGGTCCCAACCAATTCTCACAAGCATTTATTAAACATCTGCTGTATGCCAGGGGGAGCTCGTGCCACACAAAAGCAAATAGGAAATAGTCTGTGCCCTCAAAGAGTTTACATTGTGTAGGAAGAGATAACATATTAGTGAATATGGTACATACGCTCTCCCTCCTCTCTCTCATTCTCTTTCTCATCTCTCCTCTCTTTCCTCTCCTTTTCTCTCTCCTTTCTTTTCTTCTCTCTCTCTCTCTCTCTCTCTCTCTTTCCATACACATATGAACACACAATATACACTATAGAGATACACTAGGAGGAGGGAATCAACAAGCTTCTTGTAGAAGAAGGCAGTATTTGAAGTCGGGGGGGAGAATAATTCTGGCACTGGAAAAAACTTGTGCAAAGAAGTGAGGACAGGACACACAGAGCCTTGAGTCTGACCATCATGAAGGCTCAATGTGGGAAGGAGAGTTAAGTCTAACAAAGTTGGAGCCTTAAAGGAGGGGCAGAGGGGTTTCTATCAGATCCTAAGGACAGTGGGGAGCTATTGAAATTTATTGAATAGGGGAGTAACAGTGTGACAACCTGTACTTTAGGAAAATCGCTTTGGTGGTCATGCAGAGAATGGATAGGAGTTGGGGAGATCCTTGAGGCAGGAAAATGCAATAGGATGCAATGGTTATAGTGTGGTCCTGGGCCTGAACTAGGGTGTAACCATGTGAATACAGAAAAGAGAAGGAAGAAGGGGAGGTGTAATTGGGGGTAGGGAAAAGGGGCATTGATCTGCCCAGGGTGCAAAAGGCAGGAAGCTGCAGGGAGGGACACTACAAAAACATTTTATTGTTTATAAACAGAGATATCTTCTCTGTTTATATCAGCTACATTTCACATCCTATTCCTCTCCCCTCCCCTTCCTGGGTTGTTCTTTAGTCATTTCATGACCCCATTTGGGGTTTTCTTGGCAGAGATACTGGAATGGCTTGACACTTCCTTCTCCAGCTCATTTGACAGATGAGGAAACTGAGGGCAACAGGATTAAGTGACTTGTCCAAGTTCACACAGCTACTAAGTGTTTGAGGCTGGATTTGAATTTAGGTCTTCCTAGCTCCAGACCCAGCCTTCTATCCGCTATGCTACCTTGCTGCCCCATTGGAAAAAGAAAAGTTGAACAAAACTAACCATCATACTGAAAACGTCTGATAGTGGGAGAGGGGATCTATTTTCTTTTTAGAGCCATGCTTGGAGAGGGACATTAATAATGCACATCTCATTTTCTTGAGTTCAAATCCAGCCTCAGACACTTTCTAGCTGTGTAACTCTGGACAAGTCACTTCACCCTGTTTACCTCAGTTTCCTCATTTGTAAAATGAGCTAGAGAACGAAATGACAAACGGCTCCAGTATCTCTGCCCCAAAAAACCCCCAAAAAACCCAAATGGGGTCACAAAGAGTCAGACTGAAAAATGATTAAACAACAGTTTTAATGCCAGAAAATTCCCCTCTCTGTGGTATATAGATATTTGTCTTGTAATAACTCACAGCACTGTTACAGGGAAGGCTCAAAGCCTCCTGTGGACAAAGCCTAGGGGCACGTCATTTTCAGACTCTGCTGAGACTGACTAACTGGTTTGTCCTGGTTCTCCCTGTCCTTCCCCGTCTCTGGGTGATCATGGAATCCGGAGGGAAAAGGCTACATGCCTCTTCCCTTTCCACAGCTTCTTGACGTCTCAGACTCCTGACAGTATAGTCCAGTCACCACACCCTGGGGCAGAAGCCAACAAAAGAAGTAGCACTCCAATGCAGAAGAGAACTCCCTCTGGAGTCTGAGTTCAAATCCCATCTTGGGTACTTAGAACCTGTTCAACCTTGGTCAAACTGCTTCCTTTCTCTAGGCCTCAGTTTCCTCATCTGTAAAAGAGGGGGTTAGACTAGACATTCTCCAAAGAGTCTTTTAGCCCAAGATCTATGATTCTATTAAATTTCAAGGGGGCATTACAGGGCAAAGGGTGGGTTCCATTGGACTGGGCATTACAGACCCAGGGCATTGGGTTCCATTGGCCCTGATGGGGGTCCACTCCAGTAGCTTAAGTGGCATAATTAGTAAGATGTCTCTAGTTGGGGGTGCTTCACAGGCCAAGGGACGCTCTAAATGAGACCCAAAAGGTTATCGTACCAAGAGGCCACAGCTCTTCCAACTAAGAGCTGTTCTCAGGGAGTGCTGGAGGAGCCTGGAGTGGATACATAATTCAGCGTGTCGGAAGGCAAAGGGAGGGAGTCAGAGGAGCAGCCAGAGCAAGGCTGCAGATGAGGAGGGGGACCGACATCACAGATGCTGGAAATATCGCAGCTGCTGCTGATACATGTGTTTACCCAGAAGAAGGGGTTCTCCTTCACCCACCTCAGGAAGCAGCACAAGCCCAGGGAGACATTTTGGGATATAGGAATCAATGTCAGAGAAGGGGGGAGCTGCCCCCCTTTTCCCCCAACCATACCTGCCAGGAATAGACTAAGGCAGAGATGGAGGGAGGTACCTGAAATGAATAAGGAAGGGGACACACTGATCCAATCTGTGTTCCACGCTGCCTTCAGGAAGGACAGATGCTTCCTGAGATAGCTGAGACGCCCCCCTTTCCTTCTCCCAGCCACATGCTTGTCCTGCTTCCCTATGGTGACTGGTCCTGAAAAGGCATGAGGGGATGCCCAGGCGGGGGAGTCGGAGATATGGAATGAGCTTCATGGTATTACAGGAATATTTTGGGTCTATTTGCAAGACATCCCAATAAAACCTCCCTTCTATTATTTATTTGGTGTGTACTAGGCCTAGGAGCTCTTCGCCCCTCCTCTGCCCACAGCCAAGGAATAATAATTCCTGACACTTCTATAGCCCTCTGAAAGTGTGGGTTTTTTTAGATTACACAGTCTTTTTTATTTTTAATTTTTATTGACATCACTTTCATTTCTGAATATATCCCCACCTCTTCCCCTCCCCAGGGAGTCTTCTCTTGTAACAAAGAATGAAAAAAGAAAATCAGGGAAGGCCTGGGAGTCAGGTAGAACTGGGTTCAAATCCCACCACTGGTTCCCATTAGTTGTGAGACCTTGGACAAGTCACTTAACGTCTCAGAGACCCAGGTTCTTAACCTTTGCTTGTATGTCATGGACCCCTGTGGCAGTCTGCTGAGACCTATGGCCTCTTCTCAGAATGGTTTGAAACGCATAAAATACATAGAGTTACCAAAGAATGCAATTATGCTGAAGTGCAGTTAATAAAATGTGTTTCCAAAAGTTCATGGGTCCCACGTTAAGAATCCCTGTTCTACCTCAAAGTGACAGCTGATGGTCGGGGCCTGCAGTCAGGAAGAGCTAAGTTCAGAGTCAACCTAGAGGGGTGACCCTGGACAAGTCACTGAGCCTCTGTTTCCTCAGCTGTAAAATGAGAATCATGACAGCACTTCCCTCCCAAGGTTATTGTGAGGATTTTGTAAAGCATTTAGCACCGTGTCTTCCTCTTCCTCTTCCCTTTGCGTGTAGAGGGATTTCCTTATTAGGGAGTCTCCTATGCTGATAAACTCAAAGTTTTGGCTACTGAACAACAACGAAGAATAAAAAGCAATAAAAGATAGAGAAGGAAAAGGTGGTTCAGTTCAGCAAAACTCACCATCACCCCAACCAAATCAGACAGTATGCAGCATTACACACCCATAGCTCCCCACCTCTGACATTTCCTCTTTTCTGTTAGCCCTTTAGAAATTCACAAAGCTCTTTACAGACTTTAACCTCATTAGGGCCTTCCCATCATCTTGGGAGGCAAGAGCCACCAGTATTTTTGTCTCCATTTTACAGATGAGAAAACTGAGTCCCCAGAGGTGCCTTGCGTAGGATTTTGCAGCTAATAAAAGTCAGAGGCAGGATTCAAACCAAAGTCTTCCTGACTCCAAAACAGAAAGATGGAATTATCCACGCAGGGAGATACCTATAAATTAGCTGATCCTACCCACAGTTTACATAGGATAACACTGGGGCCCAGAGAGAAGCAGCTACTTTCCAAAGGTCACACAGCAAGTTATGGCAAAGCCATGTCTCCAGACTCGTTAGGTAACACCAGGGCTGACTTCTTACTAGGCTGAATGAGGACACTGACTTCAAGGGCCTCCCTTTGGAGGCAGGTAGGGAGAGGGCAGAGGGAACCAAAGGGACAAAGCTGAAAAATGTTCCCTTCCTGCACCTGCACAGACCTCTCTCAGGCTCTGGGGGCTGGGTCAACTCCAAAATGAGCAACTAGAGAGCCCTGAAGCTTTTCTGGGGAGGCTTTATCGAGGGCAGGGGAGATCATGAGGGATCGGGGCCATTGCCACTGGAGAGTGTTGAGGTAGGAAGTATCAAGTGGGCCCCGGCGCCAGGCACTCTGTGAAGAGCTGGGGAGCACTGGACAGGCCCTGATCCGATTAGCAGAGAGCATCTCACCACTGAGATCTATTCTATTAGCATCGATCTGCTTAGAAAAAAAGCCTTCATTAACCCAGTGGGTCAACCCAGTCCCAGCTGAGGGGGTGGGGTGCTGAGAGAGGCCTCAGAGCATAAAAACCAGCTGGTAATGGGAGAAAAGAAAGGAGGTCAGCACCAGCCTTGACCCCACCTTGACTGCCTTTGTGCTTTTCCAATTTTTTATGGCTATCTTTTATTATTGCTAAATGCACCCCTTCTCCCTCCCCTCCCCATTGGGCCTATAGCAAAGCATGAAAAAGAAAGAAAACAGTCTGACAACATATGCAACATTCTTCACCCATAGCCCTCCACTTCTGTAAAGAAGGAAGGTACATTTATTCATCTTTTTTATGGCCTGTGTCTTTTGTTTGAATTCAGTGCAATGGGCACTTATTAAATGCCCTAAGCTAAGCCAAAAATAAAATGAACAGAAATAGTCCCCATCCTTAAGGAAGCTATGTTCTCCTGGTCTCACTTTAGGTCAAGCCTGGTTACAGGGTTGGACATACCAATCCAGAATTTGTTTGATACCTGCCAAACTGGAGGACAGTTGAACATAAGGTCTTTGAGGGCCTGAACTTTGTAGGTATTCTTCAAATCTTGAAACGGGTTGAGGTGGCTACTCTGGATAGGACTAGGGCTTGGAGCCTCTGGAGAGGGCTCTGATAGGAAGTGATGCTTGGTTGAAGGGCGGCAGAGACTCTAAGAGGTGGAGATGAGGAGGGCATGGATTGTAGGCATAGGGACCAGCCTGTGCAAAGACCGAGATGGGGGATGGCATCTCATGGTGTTGATGGTGATGGAGCCGGGGGTGGGTACCAGCTATGGCCTGTACATGGGTGGTGGTGGTGATGCTGCTGGGAGTGAGTAATGCATGAGCCCATGAGGAGGTATCAGCGATAGGCTACTGATCAGCAAAGTTCCAGTCACTGAGTCAGAGGAAGGTGAAGATTGGCAGAAGGCGTGGGGCTACTGACAATTGGCTGTTCTCCTGGTTTAAAGAGGCTACTATTCCTGACTCACCACCAGCTGAGTTGTCTCAGCTCTGGTGGGGATGGGTCATATGGATTCATCTACGTCCCCCAGGCGCTGATAGTACAAAGATCAATGGATTTGAATAAGACCTAGCTTTGAATCAATGCCAGCTCAGTCACTCACTACCCACAACTCTGTTCCATTCTCTGGGTCTCAGTTTCCACTCCTGTAAAACAAGTGTTAGAGTAAAGGGCCAAAATTCTTCCTGCACTTATCTTTGACCACAGGCAGAAGAGGACTCCATTTTTCTCTGGCCAAGATGGACGATTGACCTATGATTCATGGGGTCCAGAATGAGTTAGCAGCCTGTTCTCAGGGCCTTGGGTTGACTAGAGTTCATAGTACAGGATGAGCTAAGACAGATTAGCCTGGAGGATACCATGATTGAAGGCAGTGACCATGGAAACTAGACTGATCCTCAGCCTGGGAAGGGACCTTTGAGAAGGACAGGGGCTGGGAGGTACAAAGGGAAAGGGACTAGCCACAGAATGCACAGAATTTCAGAGTCAGGAGGGACCTCAGGGCCCAGCCTGACCAACTCATACCCAAAGAAGGAATGTCAAGATACCTGACAAGTGGTCATTCAGTCTGTGCTTAGAAACTTGCTGTGATGGGGAGCTCACTACATCCCTAGGCAGAGTCCGAGTCCACGAACATTTATTAAGTGCCTACACTTCATAATTAAGTACCAGGCACCATAGTAAGCACTAAAACATGAGTTAGTCTTTACCTTCAGGGAACTCACAATCCAATGAGAAAAGAGAACACCTAAAAATAAGGAGAAAGAGGACTGTTGCCCACAGCAGGGGCATAATGAAGTCCTCCAGCCTGGAGGAGGGAGATGGTCTGAGGAGGTGAGAGTTTCTGAGTTGATTTCATCTTGCAAAATGATGACTTTATGGAGATAATGAAGTCTAGGAAAGCAACCTGGATGGGAAATGATGGGGAGACCCCTTCTATGGTAGAGGATCTGGGAGGAGAGGAAAGGAAGGGATCCAGGGACAGCGGGGTGCTGAGGAGGGCTGACAAGGTGCAGCGTTGATTTCATCTTGACGCTCAGCAGGAATGATGGCAGATCCAATGGCATACGCTAAGCCCCCAAGTGAAATAACTTAAGGAGTGGGGGAGAAGGCCAGAATATGGCAGGGTCCTGATGTGCCCCGATGTTGGGAGGTTAGGGTGGTAAATGAAACTTAATTTCCCAAAGTAGTTTATAGTCTTAAAAAGTTGCAGGGGAACACTGATTTGCCCAAGGTCACACAGCCAGGAGTGTCTTACCTGGGATGTGATCATCCTGCCTCCATCCTTATTTCATTTCTCTGACCCTTATTTCTTCCCCTCTCTCTGTTCCCCTGGTATCTTCCACTTACTTCTCTATGGTTATCCCTCCTACCCACCCCTCATGTTTCTCCTCCATCCTCCTTCATTCCCTTCCATACCTAATCCCTTCTACTCCCCTCATCCTACCAGTCTTTTCTCTTCCCTTTTGGGCCCCATCTGTTCAGTTGTATTGGACTCTTCATGAGTCTGGGCCCTGGCACTTTATTTACTCCTCCACCTAGCTACCTCACATCAGGAAAACCCATCTTCCCAAGTTCAAATCCAGCCTCCAATACTTACGAGCTGTGTGACCCTGGGCAAGTCACTTCACCCTATTTGCCTCAGTTTCCTCAACCTTAAAATGATCTGGAGAAAGAAATGACAACCACTCTATTATCTTTGCCAAGAAAACCCCAAATGGGGTCACAAAGAGTCACATACAACTAAACAACAGCCAAATCTTGTCTCTTTTCTTTCCTCTTCTCTCCTAATTCATGAGTTTCCCCCCTTCCTTCAGTCACTCTGCCTCACCAGTCACATCCAGGGGCCTTGGGGAGGAGAAGGAGTAGAAGGGATCTGCAAATAGGAACCTTCTTCCACCCGCTCTGCCAAAAGCTCGGCCTCCCTCCTCAGTCACAGAATATCTGGTTCCTGCTTTCAAGTGGGAAATTGTGAGGAAACTTAGAGCAAGGGGGCTTTAAAAAAAAAAAGCAACCCAAAATCCAACACTTAGATTTTCAGCCAGAGGACCTGGACTGTAGGCAATTTACTTCCCCTGACTGGGTCTCAGTTTACTCATCTGTAAAATGAGGGTCTCTAAGTTCCCTTCCAGCATTTCCCCTGGAGATCTAAGTTCTATAAGGGCAGGGTCAGTGTCTTTGTATCCAAAAGTGCATAGCACATAGTAGGTGCTTAATCAATGCTTTTTGATTGATTGTGGGTAGGAGGGTGGGGAATCAATCATCGAGCATCCATTAATTAGCAGCTATGTACCAGACCTTGTGCTAAGTGCTGGGGAGATAGAGACAAAATGTACCTTACATTCTATAGGGAAAACACAGCAACAAATACCTGTAAAATAGATCAGAATGTAGCTGAGGGGGACGGGGGCGGAAAGGGAGGTGGCACTGGAGCTGAGCTCCCAAGGAAGTCGGGGATTCTATGAGGCAGAGGGAGGAGGGAGGGCATTTTAGGCATGGAGGACAGCCTGGGCAAAGGTGCAGAGATGGGAAATGGAATGTTGTGTTCCAGGAAAAAGAGAAGGACAGTTTGACTGGAGCAAAGTCTAGAGAAAGGGAACTAACATGTAGTAAGTCTGCAAAGGTACATTGGATCGAGGTTGCCAAGGGCTTTGCATGCCAAACACAGGAGTTTGGATGGGATCCTAGAGGTAATAGAAGACACCAGAGATACCAGAGATGGAGGGAGCTTTAGAGAACAGCTGCTGAGAGTGAATTAGCTAAATGCAGACAATTGGGTTTATTTGGAATCTTGAAGGCTCAAAGTTAATGACTGACTGGGCCACAAGGTCAGTCAATCAGTCATTTGTTGGGGCTCCCCTTGGCCCCACCACTGTACTGGGCACTCAGAGGCACAAGAGGAGGATTGAGTACAGGCCCCAGCCTCCTCCACTTGGCACTTAAGACCTGTCACAATCTGGTTCCAGAAACTTTTCTAAATTGAATACACATTACTCCCTGTGGTCCAATCAGATTGGCCTTCTTGTCTCTTACACATGATATTCCATTTCCCATCACCAGGTCTTTGTACAGGCTGGGCCTCATGACAGGAATGCTCTCCTTCCTTATCTCCCCTCTGAGAATTCCCAGCCTCCTTCAGAGCTCAAGCTCTCCATCTCCACCTCTCGCATGAGCTTTTCCCGATTTCCTTCCACCAAATTACCCTTTATTTACTCTGTATTTATTTTGTTTACATGTATATCCTGATAGAATGTAAACTCCATCTTTGTATCGCCAATGCATAGCACACAGTAGGCACTTTAATCAATGCATGTTGATTGATTCTGGTTAGACAAGGATCACACATAGAAAATGTGCAGAGAACAGTGCAAGATAAAGGAGAACGGAGGGCTAGAATGAGGACCTGCCCCGGGAGTCACAGACCTGACCTTGTCCACAGGCTGCTCACATAGGACTCAGGGGGAGCTGCCTGTTGGCCCCAGGGTGGCCTGCCTGGCAGGTAGAGGGACTGGGAAGCCCCTCCCCTGCCCCTACTAAGGGTGGGGAGGAGGGGGCAGGGCCTGCCTCTCTCTCTCTCTCTCTCTCTCTCTCTCTCTCTCTCTCTCTCTCTCTCTCTCTCTCTCTGCCAGTTGATGAAAGACTCCCTGTTTAAAAGCCTTTCATGTGGAAGGCTCAAATGATGAAAAGGTTGGGGGGGAGATGACAAAAGTGCTTCAGGCTTTAGGAAAGCAGAGGCTGCCTCCTGGGGAGACAGAGTTAACTGGGGATCTGCAGGGAAGAGTTCCGGGAGCTTGGCATGATAGAAGCAGTGCTAGATTCTGAGTTAAAGAGCCTGGATTCAAATTCTTCCTCTGCCAATTACTACCTTGGTAACTCTGTGCCTCAGTTTCCTCACCTGTGAAATAAGGGGTTTGGACAAGATGGCTTTGGGGGCCTCTACCCTGGGCAGATTACTGAACCTCTTTTTTCCCATCTAGAAAATGGGGCTAATAGTCATAGAAGCCACCCCCCCCCGGGTTGCCATGAGGGTCAAAAGAGAAAATAATTATAAAATACTTTGCAAACCTCAAAGTGCTATGTAAACGTTTGCTATTATCGTATGTACATTTTGTTTTCCTCTGAGGAAGAAAGCACCAACCTGCAGGGGGTGGGGGGTGCCATTTCCCTGTCTCTCTGTATCCCCAGCATGCTAGCACGTTAGCATGGTGTCAGACAGAGAAAGTGCTAAATAAATACTTACTCATTTCTTGCTAGCCAAGCCTGGGCCTCCAGGGCTGGGCAGATGACAACAGACTGGGAAACAGAAAGAATCCTGCTTTCCTCCTCCTTCAGGGGCTTCCCCAAAGAACTGCACCCCGTCTGTCCCCCAGCCTTACAGGAGCCTTCGCTCCTATCTCTGCGCCCTTCAAGGCTTTGCAGAACATTTTACATGAGGCCCATTGTACAGATGGGGAAACTGAGGCTCTGGGTGGCCCAGCTCATGTTAGAGTCAGGACCCAAACTGACATCTCCCTGATTCCAAGTCCAAGACAATCACCTGTCTAGTCCTGCTCTATGGTTTTTCAAGACGGGGAAACCAAATCACACAGAGCTTTAACACCAATGTCGGGCCACATTGATGATACACACCAGAGGCAAGATTCAAACCCAGATCTTTCTGTCTTCCCTTTGCCACTTTTGTAGAGTCTGGGGTTTGTTGGCGTGGTGGGGGATGAGGGTGGCTGTGGCAGCTTCTTCAGGCAAACCTGCTCTTTCCTCTGAGGTCCCATAGTCTAGTTAAAGGACTGCAGGGATGTCTTGGTCAGGGAAGATGCTTCCTGGGATAGGCCCAGGGGCTGAGGCTGAAGCAGCTACTTCAGGGGCAGCACATCCTTCTGGTCCGAGGATGGAGAGTGGCCGATGCGGTTCCTCCACTTGTCAGTGCCCCATCTTTGTACAGATTTGAACTTGAGAGGCAGTTTGCCGTAGCAGGTAACAAGCAGGCCTCAAAGTCAGGAAGCCCTGGGTTCAAATCCTGGCTCTGATTCATACTGGCTGTATGACCCTTGGCAAGTCACTTAACCCCAATTGGTTTTTTAAAAAAGGTCATGTGGCCTCTCTGGGCCTCAGTTTCTGCCTCTGTAACATGACAGAATCATCTCACTCTTCCAGCTTTAAATCCTGTGCCCAGTCCTCCCCTCATCATGTTCATTTTGCAGGATGAAAAAGGGGTCTAAAGGGAGGGCAGGCAGAAATCTTTGGGGAAAGATGGATGTGAGTAGAGAAAGCTGAAGGGGATGGACAGGGAACTCAGTGTCCCTGCTGACCCCAGGAGTGAGTGGGCAGACAGACATCTGTCCTGGTGATTGATACAAGAGTATGAAATCAGCTTGGTGCTAGAGCGACCCAGACCACATACCTAATTTTATTTCAGGCCAGTGAGCTTTGATCAGTTACCTGGTCCATAGACTACAGCCATGACCTTGACTCAGATGTATGTCTTTGGTCACTAGAGGAAGAGGACAAGATGTACTCCATGAAAGGGGATTCCAATAGGCTGTGAATGCATGTGCACATGCGCACGCGTGCATGCGCACACACACACACACACACATCTCAGAGGCCACCTTGTCCAGACAATCTATACCTCACCAAGAACTCCCCCCTACCCCATGACAACCCTGAATCCAAGTGTGAGACCTCCCCATGCTGCCCTCAACTTTTGGATATAGCTCCAATTGGTTTCCTTATATGGAGCCAAAATCTGTGTGTCTCCATAATCAGCACCCCATGTGGCCAGTTCTGCCTTTTGGGGCCAAGCAGAACAAAGCTAATCCCTCTTCCATCTCACAGACCTTCAAATCCTGGAAAATCATTACCCAGGCTAAACATTCCTAGAGCCTTCAACCAATTCTCTTAAGAACGAATCCCAGGGCTCATCATTCTGTTTGCCTTTCTCTGGATTTGCTCCAGTTTTCAAATTCTTTTCTAAAATAGAGTGTTTAGAACTGAGCACAGTATCTAGACTTAGTCTCACCTGGGTCTGGTACAGTGGGCATCATGTCTTTTTAATGTTAGTCCTATATGGCATTAGCAGATGCCATAATACAGCATAATTAGACCCACCATCTATGCTATGGAGTCATGGTGGACTCACCTTCTGCTCATACCTAGATCTTCCCATGAGTTGGTGTCTCTCTGTGTTTCCTCTACCTTCACTTGATGCTTATTTCTTGAACCTAAGTGAGGGGCTTTACATTTATTGCTATTAAACTCCCAACTAGGTGTGGAAGGAAGCAGAAGCTATTGGGCACACTCCCGGGACTGAGACATTACCATTGGTCAGTACCCTTCTAGCCCCATCCCTTTCTATGCTCCCATCTATGCCCTTAACAAAAGAAGTTTGAATAGAACAGGATGGGATGGGGGGTAGATATCTGGGGCACTCCCCTAAATAACCTCCCTCCAAGCTGATTTTGAAACATTATTAACTACTCTTTGGATCAAGGCACTCAACCAATCCTGAACCTGCCCAATTGTAGCCAACATCTTTCTATTTTATCCACAATGATGAAGGGTCATAGATTTGGGGGTAAAAGGGGCCTCTGAGACTATCCATCCCAGCCCCTCATTTTACAGATTGTAGAAATTTGGCCCCAAGAAAATAGAGCAAGTTGTCCAAGGTCACACAGGGGAGGAAGAGGGCAGAATTTGAACCCAAGCCTTCTGGGTTCAGCTTGGTAGAGGAGTAGCTAGAGTATCAGGCCTAGAGGCAGGAAGACCTAAGTTCAAATCTGGCCCCAGACACTTAACTAGCTGTGTGACCCTGGGCAAGGCACTTAACCCTATTTGCAGAAAACCCCAAATAGGGTTATAGAGAGTAGGACATGACTGAAAAACAACTGAGCAACAAATTGTCTCCTGAAGGCACTTGTTCCAATGCACAGATAAGTCCAAGGATTCCTTGTCACCTTTGCCCATTAGGATATAGATCCATCTCCATCTCTCTCTAACTATCCATATCTATATCTATATATTTCTATCTCTAGATCTATCTTCTATCTAGCTGTCTATCTTTCTAGTTGTCTATCTGTTTATTTGTTCATTCATCTATCTATATGTCTGTCTGTCCATCTATCTCTCTATCTAGCTATCTGTCTATCTGTCCATCTAGCTAGCTAGCTGTCTGTCTATCTTTCTGTCTGTCCATCTGTCTATCTCTCCATCTTGGTACAAGGAGTGTCTAAGATAAGCTCACCATCTTGGTGAGCAGGGGGCATTTGGGCAGGAACCCCCCAGAGATCAGGGCAGGAGGAGGTAAGAAATAGGTGGGCAAGTTCTCAAGAGGGGTGGGAGGGATACCCTTCATTCAAAGGGGGCAACAAGGAGAGGAGGCCCACGTGGGACATGCTGGGGGAGGGAGGACTCTTTGCTTTGGGCAGTGGAGGGGAAGCATGTAAGCTCTCCTCTCCAAGGTTAGTGATTTAAAGCAGGTAAAATGTTTGCACGCTAATCAGACAGGTCAACACCGCCACAGCTCCTCTGTTTATCATAGGATTTAAAGCTGGCCGAGACCTCAGAGGCCTTGTGGTCCAACCCCTTCATTTTACGGATGAGGAAACTGGAGCTTCAAATGCAGAAAGAGTTTCTCCAAGGTCACTTGTGGGTAAGAGACAATGGGAATTCGAACCTTTCTCCTCTGACTCCAAATTCAGGTTTCTGTCCACTGCAGCCCACATATTTCTGTTGAAAGATGCAGACAAAATATGTACTTTAAAGTGCCTGTGGTTCCTGGTGCTGGCCCAGGGTAGCTCAACCCCTCTGGAAACAAATCCAGTTGGACTGGGGGTCAGAAGATATGCGATTTCCTGCCCGTGGACAAGTCACTTGGGGCTCGCTCTGGGTCTCAGTTTCCTTCTGTAAAATATACTCCATCTCTCAGGATCCTTCTTGCTCTTAATTCAGGATCCCACAATCCCCTCTGGCCATGTGTCTTGTTGAAGGAGAGTCAGGTCAGGGTGGGATTGATATCCCCGATTTCAACCAATGAGGAGTGGTTATCCACAATGGGAAACAACTTGGCACAGTGCCTTTGGAACCAGAGCATCTGGGTTTGAACCTGGGTTCTTCCACTTACCTCCCTGACCCTGGGCAAGGGTCATCACCTCTATAAACCTAATTTCTTCCCCTGTATAATGGGGGGGGTGCACCAGATGGCCTCCGAGCTGCGTTCATGATCCTCAATTTGGGAGCTGACAAAGCTACAGAATCCCAGAAAATGGGTCATGATGGACCTTAGAGGCCATCTCGTCTAATCCCCTGCATCACACAGGAATCTCCTCCATATTTTCCCTGATAAGACAAAACTCTTTGCCATTCTCCTCATTTCCTTGGTCCTTTCTTCCTGCCCTTCCCTCCACCTAGGACATCCCCCGTCTTCCCATTCATTGTATTCTTCAAGGCCTGTGTTAAATACCATCCCATCTGTGCATTCTGAGGACAGAGGGATGGGTGATATAGATGATATGAGCTTGGTGTCCAGGACAGGAGATAAAGGAGTGTGTGTGTGTGTGTGTGTGTGTGTGTGTGTGTGTGTGTGACACAGAGACAAAAGACACAGAGACAGAGAGAAAGAAGAGAGAGACAGAGAGAGGAGACAAAAAGAGACAGAGAAGAAGACAAAAAGAGAAAGACAGAGGAGAGACACAAAAAGACAGACAGAGAGAAGAGACAGAGAGAGAGAAAAGAAAGAGAAAAGAGAAGAGAGAGGTAAAGAGACAAGACAGAGAGAAGAAAAGGAGAGACAGAGATGAGAGAGAGAGAGAGACACTTCCCCAGCCACAGGGCTGGAGATGACCCTAGGCTCTGGGAGAGAGGCTGTGCCCACAGAGTGTGAGTGCTGACGGTTCCTAATAATTGGAGTTTACAGAGAGCTGCAAAGTCTACCGAGCTCTTGATATCATCTCACTGGAGCTTTACCTTATTAGATACTGTTTCATGTAGTGTAATGAGGCCTGGAATCTGGAGTCTGAGGACCTGGGTTCAAATCTCAGCTTGGCTACTCATCATCACTTTCCTAGACCACGGATTCCTTCGCTGTAGAATGAGAGGGGCAGACCACATCCCACTCATACTGTGACATCTGTTTTGAGAAGTATTCAGAGGAAACTGAAACTCAAAAAGCAAAGTCAAATATAAGAGGCAGGATGGGGCCTGGGTCTTCCTGATTCCAAATCACTGTTGATTCAATAAATGATTCCTGTGTGCCTGTTACTGATCTGGAGTCAGGAAGACCTGAGTTCAAATCCTACCTCAGACACTCCCGAACTGTGTGACCCTGGTCAAGTCACTTAACCTCTATTTGCCCCAGTTTCCTCATCCATAAAATGGGGATAATAATAGCACCTCTCTTCCAGAGTTGTTACAGCTGTATGGCACTTTGCCAAAGTGCTGCATCAATGCTAGATGTTGTGATTATTATCAGTATCCCTGGACTCAGACCAATCTTGTAATCGAGGTTGAAGACTGGAATGAAATAAGATACTTGTAGCCCCCTTAACAGTTAACAAAAGATATCAGAGCCTCCAAAGTCTAAAGGAGTCCTGATTCTTCTCTGGGGCTGGCCTTTTAAGTCCTTAGGGATACTGGGATGTTGAGTCAGCAGCTTGAGACTTAGCACCAGCACCAATCAAGTCTTAGATTAGGCTTTCCTGCCTTTTAGGGGGAAAAAAATAAATAAACCCTTACCCAACCTAAATGGCAGAGACCTTCCCTGGAAGACGTTCCTACCATAGATGTGATTCAACATATTCATGGGTAAATTCACAATTTATATAAGAGAAACACAGATTTGGGGAGAGACATTCAACTGGGGGAATCAGGAATGACTTCTTGGAAGAAGTAGCCCTTGAGTTGAGCCTAAATGGGGCTGGAGGTTGGAAGAGGGAGAAATGACCAGACTTGGGGCCCCAGCCTGTGCAAAGACACTGAGACCAGAGAAGGACTATTCTGTACAGGGAACAGTAGGTAGGCCCATTTGGCTGAAAGACTAAGTGTAGGAGGAAAAGTAATATGTAAATTCTCTTGGAAAGATGCTTGGAGCCAACTTGTGAAAGGCTTTAAATGCCAGGCACAGGCATTTGTATCCTATTCTTTAAAGGCAACTGGGAACCATTGATGCTGCTTGAACAGATGAGTGACCAGTCAAATCAGCCTTTAGGGCTGTAGGTTTGGATAAATAAAGGAAAGGTGAACCTCAGACCCTAGGGAATTATCCTGGATTGGAAGCTACAAATGAACATGGCCCCAGATGACTCTCTGGCTGACCCTGGGCTGATCATTCAACTGAGTCTCAGTTCCCTCATTTGCAAAATGGGAGTGATTATCACCATCCATTTCAGGAGGTTAGTAGCCTTAAAAAAAGTTTCTAAACTCTAAGGCTTGGAAAGCATTTTAGAAAAGTATTCATTGTTCACATCTGGGATTTTCTTGGCAAGGATACTGGATATTTTACCATTTTTTTCCTCCAGCTTATTTGACAGATGAGGAAACTGAGGCAAACAGGGTTAAGTGACTTACCCAAGGTCACACAGCTAGTAAGTGTCCGAGGCCAGATTTGAACTCCTACTGCTCTGTCCAGCTTCCCCATCTAGGACAGGGACTTTTGGGGCTTTTCTTTGTCCTCGGTACTAACCGCGTCCACTACGGAGTAAACACGCAATAAGTGTTTGTTAATTGATGGATTGTTCTGTAAAAGGAAGTTTCATTGGACAGATGGACTAACGAATGAAAAAGCAGGTATCGTGTTCACATGCACCAAGCCTCTATTAAGCACAGGGCATTTCAATATAAAATCGAAGTCAACCCTTGACTTCTCGGAGTTTGAATTCTAATCGGGGAAACTAAACTAGAGAAGGCGACGCAGTTTAGTTCAGAAAGTTACGGGGTGATGATGGGGCCAGAAGGAAGCGGGTTGACCCACCTCATCCAAAGGCAGATGGGGGGAGAGGGGGCTTTTATGCAGCGAAGGGCTTGACCATCTCCAAAGATCTTTCCAGCCCTAATAGTTTCCGAGCTTATTAGACTATGAACCGGAGGAGAGAGAGATCTTATCTAATCTTTTCTCTCCTCCCCCCCTCCGTGCCTAGCTCCGTGCTCTCCCTACCGGAGGCGCTGGCATGATACTCGCTGGGTTGATTTGACTGTGCTTGCTGTGAAGGAGGCTTGAGCTCAGTAAATGCTTCCTCATTGGCAGAGTTGTCCCAGAGTGGATAGACTGCCTCAAGGTGTAATTAACTGTCTATTACTGGAGGTCTCCAAGCAAAGGCCATGGGGGACAAGTCGTGGGGAGATCTTGTAAAGAGGATTGAAGTTTATTCAGAGCTTGGAATAGATGACCTTGAAACTCACTTTCAGCTGCGTCCCAGGAGACAGGAACATCGGATTTGGTGTCAAGCGATATGGATTCCAATTCTGACTCTGCTTTGTGATTTGCCAAGCTCTGTGTGTGTGTGTGTGCCAATCGGTCTCTGTTATTAAGTGGCTGTGTGAGCTTGGGTAAATGGCTGGCCCTCCCTGGGCCTCGGTTTCCTTAGCTGTAAAATGAGGGGGTTGAATAAAGTGATCGCCAAGGCCCCTCCTCGTTCCAAAGGGATTGAGGGGGAGGGCCCGAGTAGCCCTGCCGGGTCCCCACCTCCCCAACTCGATCTCTTTCCTCCCCCTACCTCTTTCCCAGCCCGAGGGCCCACAGACAGACCCAGGTGGCTCGGGGGGTCTGGAGCTTCCCAAAGCTGCGAGCCGGCCGCTCTAACCCGATTATGCACAAAGCCAATGATCTGCGATGATTTTTATGGGCTGGAAACGTTCTGTGGCTGGAGCGGGGGAAGGCGGGTGGGGGGAGGGGGACGGGAAGCAGCTGTCACTCTCCGGCAGCCCATAACTCCCAACAGCTGGGAGCTGTCACTTATTGACGAGCATGCTGGCCGCAAACGAGGGGGGCGGCAGCGGGAGCAGAGAGGCCCGCAGCGGAGGGAGGCCGGCCAAGGGAGGGAAGGATGAAGGGAGGGAAGGAGGGAGGGAAAGAGAGAGGGAAGAAGGGAGGGAAAGAGGGAGGGAGGGAAAGAAGGAAGGAGGGAGGGAGGGAAGAAGGGAGGGAAAGAAGGAAGGAGGGAGGGAGGGAAGAAGGGAGGGAGGGAAGGAGGGAGGGAGGGAAGGAAGAAAGAAGGGCAGGAAGAAGGAATGGATGGAAGGATAGAAGGAGCGATGGAGGGAAGACAAGCAGAGACCCCATTAATGGCGACTTTCTTTAAAGGCCCCATTCCCCCAACCAGGGAGACCTGTGCTCTGGTCCTATTCCCATCTGAACCCGCTGTGCTAGCCTGAGCATACTGCTTAGCTTGCCTCAGAGAAGGCGCTGACTCTCACTGGAAGTGGGAGTTCCCTGTTTCGGTGAGATTCCTTCCCATCTCCTTCTATAAATGCACATATTTTAAATGTCATAAACCTTGGAGAGAGGCATTGTGGGGTGGGTACAGAGGAGCTAGATCTGGAATTGGGAAGACCTGTGCTCCAGGCAGTCATTCACTCATTCATTCATTCAACATTTATTAGGCACCAAAGAATTGCCAGAAGCGTGGGAGGCACTGGAGAGACAGACAAAAAGGACCACATACACATAAAGGGATAGACCTGTTCCCCAGTGGAGAGACCTCCCAAGTGAGGAAACTCCCTTCACCAATAGAGGTCAGCACCTACTCTAAGGACTATGAGAGGCCCAGGTTTCACAGTCAGTATGTATCTGACCCTGGACTTGAACAAAGTTCTTTCTGGCTCCAAGCCCAGCTCTTCACCCCCCAGATACAAAAAGACACAAAGCAGATACAAATAAAGCAGTTTCAAAGGGAGAACACTAATTAGCATGAAGGGTGGGGAATCTCCACCCTTTAGGGGGCAGAATTTGAGTTGAGACTTGAGGGAGGCTCAGGGACCTCAAAAGATGGTGATTGGGGAGGGAGGGAGTGTGTGGCAGGCAATGGTACAGTTCTATAGAGGGAGAATGACCAGTTCATTTGGAGTAGGGGCTGGCATGGGTGTCCATGGACAGTCTAAAGAACCTCTTGGTGTACCAGCCAACTCTATAGAATAATGAAGTTACAGATGGCTTGGTTGCCAATCTGCATTGGTGGAGAGGGTTTCCATACTGGAATTTCATCTACACTGATGAAATGTCAGGTCTGGACCAAAATTCCAATCATGGTATTTGTCTCATGCTAAGTCAAGATGAGCGGTAAACAGATACGTTGGAATTAGTCAGGGAGAAGTTAGGTTCTGACACAGCCAGCTACAAAGACTAAATAAACCCTGGGGGTTTCTCATCAGTTTCCTCATCTATGAAATCGAGATAGATAGACTGTCTTTGCTGGCTCCCCAGGCTGCTGACAGAAAGGCTTTTGTCCCCTCAGACCAGCCATCTAAGTGTGATCTGCTGTTATTATTTGTGCTGGAGTGGGGGGTGGAGGAGGGTGAGACAAAGGTTCTGAAATGCGCCCCTTCCCCCTAATGCTGCCTAACAAGGAAATTCTGTGAGGAGAAAGAGCCCTCCTTCATTAATAATGCAATGGGAGGAGATCTCCACTTACAATAAAGGCTGATCCACCCTGGAAAGTAGCAGGTAATGATGAACATTTGTAATGAGGCTGGTCTAATCATGGGTGTAGGGCTATTATCAGACCACAGACTGGACACATCCGAAAATAAATTATTTTAAGGATCCATTAACGAATGCCTAATTAATGCCCAATTAGAGAAAGAGCTACAGAGGAAGTGCTCTGGACCAGGGCAAGTGCTCACCACAGCCAGGGCCAGCAAGGAGGCTGAGCATCAGGGGAAATGGAGCGTGGGGTGGGGATAGTGAGGGTCAGGGAGCATGGGGTGAATGCAGGAAAGGAAAACAGAGGCTAGGATGAGGAGGGGAAAGTGGACTGGGGGAGGATGGGGAGTCAGGGAAGCAGAGAGATAGCAGCTGTTTCTGAGGGTCAGCCACCATCCATCCCTGCTAGCGAGAAGTGCCCCTGCACGTCTGCAGTTAATCTTCTGGGGCTGGTGTTCCAGGAAAGGTCCTCCCCCTGCGATATTTTCTGGTCCTTTGACATTCTTCCCTCAAGATATTTGTGGCCAAGGGTGAGCCCTTGGGCCTGAGAGTCAGCTGTGGGGGAAGAGGACTTCCTGCCAGTCTTAGGAGTCATCTGGACCAGCAGCTTCAGCTCCAAGGGCCTTGGTCTATTTATCACCTCACTCTAGAGTGGTTGAGACTATGTGTGACCCGCTTCTTCCCAGTCACAAAGGGGACCCCATGCAGAGACCTTGGGTGGGGAGTGGGGGTAGAGGAAGAGGGGAATAATTAAAGGATAAATTCTCTACCCTAGGCTCTTCAGAGTTGGTGCCCCTCACCACCCCAGCAGCTAAGGGATGTTTGGATTCCATTACCAAGCTTCCTTCTGCCTCTTAGATTCTACAGCCCTGGGACTCCTACCACAAGGCTAAAGGCTGAAGAGCCTTTAACACAAGAGCCTTCCCCCATGCTTTCCCCATTTCACCTTGAGGTGGGTGGGCATATGGCTGGCCCACGGTCACCCTTTGGAAGGCCATATCTTCATTCTCTCTCACTCAGTCCAACCTATCAGACCTCCAAGTTCCCTTCTAGCTCAAATCTCTGATGCCACCCTGTACCCCATTCAGGGGCTCTGGGAATGAAGGCAAAGGAAGAATGGACCCATGGACCTGAACGCGGGCAGGTGTGCACTAAGTAATTGAGTCAATGCTGGGGTGGAAGACAAAGGTGAAGGTTCTCAGGAAAGGATGATTGGGCCTCTAACCCTAACCCTAAATGCCTTGGACTCTAATGCTAACCTTAAGTGCCCCAGACACTACCCCTAACCCTAAATGCACCTCTGCCTCCCCTCCTCCCGCCCCTGCCCTCTCCGGAGCCCCCTGACCTAGCTCTCCTCTCTCTGCACAGGTCACTATGTGAACTTGTTCCTGGTACTTTGTGGTCTGGAGCTCCAGGTGGGCATCTGTTGCCCTGTGGACTGTGTGTGCTACCCAGCGCCCATGACTGTCAGCTGCCAGGCGCATAACTTTGCCGCCATCCCTGAGGGCATTCCCGAGGACAGCGAGCGGGTCTTCCTGCAGAATAACCAGATTGGCTTCCTTCTCCCAGGGCACTTCAGCCCTTCCATGGTCACCCTCTGGATCTATTCCAATAATATCACCTCCATCGACCCTGACACTTTCAAAGGCTTTGTGCACTTGGAGGAGCTGGACCTGGGGGACAACCGCCACCTTCGGACCTTGGCCCCGGAGACCTTCCAGGGCCTGGTCAAACTCCATGCCCTCTACCTGTACAAGTGTGGGCTCAGCTCCCTGCCTGCAGGCATCTTCAGTGGCCTCCACAACCTCCAGTATCTCTACCTGCAGGACAATCACATCGAGTTTCTCCAGGATGACACTTTTGTGGACCTTGTCAACCTCAGTCACTTGTTCCTCCATGGCAATAAACTCTGGAAACTCAACCAGAACACCTTCCGGGGCCTGGTCAATCTGGACCGCCTGCTCCTCCATGAGAACCAACTGCAGCTGGTGCAGCACCGGGCCTTCCATGATCTCCAGAGACTCACCACCCTTTTCCTTTTCAACAACAGCCTCTCTGAACTTCAGGGGGACTGTCTCACCTACCTAGGGGCCCTGGAGTTTCTCCGGCTCAACGGCAACCCCTGGGACTGTGGCTGCCGGGCCCGGTCGCTGTGGGAATGGCTGCGGAGGTTTCGGGGGTCCAGCTCCAGCGTGCTCTGTGCTACCCCTGAGACGATGCAGGGCCGAGATCTGAAGCTGCTCCAGGCCCAGGAATTCAGGAACTGTACAGGAGCTGAGTCTCTGCACCAGCTCAAATCCCACACCCTCGCCACCACTGATCGGGCAGCTCGAAAGGAGCATCACCCTCCCCATGGTAGCCCCAAGGACAAGGGGTCCCAGCACAGCTTACATGGCCACCAGCCTGGCTCCCGCCTGGGCTCCAAGAAGTCCGGAAAGAACTGTACCAACTACAGAAATCGGAACCAGATCTCCAAACCAGGGGCTGGTGGGGCCCGGAAAAATGGCCATGAGGTCCAGGACTATGTGCCCGACTACCACCACAAGTTCAGCTTTGACATGATGCCCACAGCACGCCCCAAAAAGAAAGGTAAATGCGCCCGGAGGACCCCCATCCTTTCACCCAGCGGGGTGCAGCAGGCCTCCAGGGGCAGCGCTCTCAGGGCCTCCCTCCTGGCGTGGATCCTGGTGCTGGCAGTTACCCTCCGCTGATAGCTTGGGAGGGCAGTTGGCACAGGGCACTGCCACCTATCTACAAAGGGACAGAATTTCTTTTTTCTTTTTTTCTACATGGAGGATTTGCCAGTTTCAGGGAAAGGATGGCGGAGGCTTTGGCCAGTCTCTGTCCATGGCCGGGTGGATTATCAAGCCCAAACTGTACAGCACCCACAGTGGAAGGGGATTAGAGGCATTACCAACCCAGCTGTCACAAATGGCCCTGTCTGAGCATCCACTGAAACTGCCAACTCAAGGGAAGAGATTAAAAAAAATTTTAAAAAAGACACAAGCTAATCCTTCATTAGCAACAACTGGACAAACACACAGACAGGAGCTGTGTTCCCTACAAAATCCTGTTAATTTTAAGGGGGTTTGAAAGACCCCACGCTTCTGGGATGGAGCAAGAAGGCTCTAAGGGAAAGTCCTGAGCCTGTCCACACAGAGGACGACCCTCACGTGTACAATCCTGGGACCACCCTCCCCCTCCTCCTTGGGCCCCATGGAGTTCAGGCCTCTCACATTCCTGTGTCTCAGGCAACGCTGGCCTATTAGCACTTGATTGCTGGGCTCCTGGGGGGCCAACTACCAAAGGAGAGGTTGTGAGAGGCTGGAATTTAGGACTTCCCTGGGAGAAAGGAGGCCCTTGCAGAAGGTGGGGTTTCCTAACTGTTCACTTATATATATATATTCTCTCTCTTTCTATATATATATAAATGCACAGGTCTTCCCCCTTCAGTTATCAAACTGTACATCTTATATCATGTTTATAAACTATATGGAAATGATACCTGCTGAAACTAAGGATTGTATTGGTGAATTTTTAGTGGGGGAAAATCTCAATAATTTTTTTTTGGTCTAGAAAAACTTGGTAGCCATACTTACAAAACCTGACCCTGATCCAGTCCAAGGTTAGGGGGTGATCGTGGAGGAACCAGAAGGTGGCAAGAGTCACTTCAGGGGACCAATGTTCTTAGTGGCTTAGAGCGCTTTTTATATGCAATGAATTCCCATCTACCTCCCCTCCCCCCAACACCCCCTCACACCTCCTGGAGCAGCTTCTGTGCCCAAGGAGGGGAAAGAAAACCCAACAGCTTGTGGGCTTCCTAATGAACCAGGCCCCTGGGGAATGAACAGAGTGAGAATGGGGAAAGGAAGAGGGTCGTTTTATTTATAAACTGAAGAGTGAAGCCGTTTTAAACAGTGTTAGTCCAACAGGTGTGGACAGCGTAGTTAGCCTAGAATTCACCTATGAGGGGGGCAAAAGGACAGAAGCAAAGAGGTTCATACCCAGTTGTTAAACCCAACCCAACCGAATCCAACCCAATTGATGACTTTCCTTAACACAAGAAAACCCTGGTAGAGAAGGGGACTATGCAGGAGGGCAGGAAAACCATCAGTGTCCTAAGGGACATTGGACACATCACCATCAAGCATTACTGTGTTAAGTGCTGGGGTACAAAGAAAGGCAAAGCCAGTCCCTGCCCTCAATTCTAATGAGGAGAGCAGGCAAATAACCATACATACAGTGTGAGTGTAAGTGGCCAGTACCTTCCCTCCTTGGAGGGAAGGAATTAGCAGTAAGAAGGACCTCAGATACTAACCTAGATTCAAGGGGTCCCTGCAGGACACAGCCCAAGAAGAGGGGGCCTTTACTACATTGCTTGAAAGCTATGTCTCCTGATTAACACACTAAGGTGGTTTTAAGATCAGAAATACCAAATGGAAAAAACCTGTCGCTGTTAAGAGGAATTAAGATGGGGAAGGAAATCGAAGGTAGGATGAGAGTCCATTCCTATCCTTGATCCCAACACTGGCTGGAAGCACCCCCCCCCCAACCTTAGCACAACCCCACCTCACCCTACCCCCCCCCCAAAACATGAAGGTTGCTGATATTTTTTCTGCATTTTGCACAAACAGCAAACACAAATTTCCCCATCGGAGAGGTTGTAAGATGAAAGAAACACTGAATCCAATTAGGGAGAGAAAAACAATAAAAAAAATTATCTTGGACAAGAAAGCTCTGTTTTTCATTTCCTAACCCAACATTCCTGAAGGAGTGACAGATCTCTGGGCTTGTGTGGGGCCTGCAGAACCTGGGCACAGCACTGAGAAAATGGCACGTTTGCTGATGAATTGGAGACGTGTGGAGCAGGGCACGTTGACTCATAGGGATGACAAGAGAAGGAAGGGGGGGAGAAAAAAAAGACAGAAAAACCACTCGTTCTCCAGATCTTCCCTCGCACAGAACATGATTCACTCCCCACTTGCTGCCTGAGCTGGGTCGGCACTGCTTCTGCTGTCCCTCTGCTGAACAGGCTGGTCCTGGTTCCTCTGGCCTGTTCCCAGAAGTCCTGGGACCAACTGGCATTGTAACTCAGGCTTATCCTCTCCAGGGGGGTCTCCATGGTTGGAAGGGGAGAGCCATGTCCTGGGGTAGAGGGGGCTCTTTTAGGGACCTAGAAATGCCATGCCTCGCCACAGGAAAGCCCAGGAGTGTGGGGAACTGGAGGAAGGGAGGGATCTTCTCGAATGGGGTGGTAGGACAAGGGAGCTCAGTTGCATGGATAGGTGCTCCCAACTCTTAAGGCTTAAGAGAAAGGAACAGATGCCCAAAAAGCAGGGAAGGAATAGTCTGTCTCAGATCTGGACAGCCAAATTCTGGTTATAAGACTTGAGACTTCCAAAGACCCAAAGAAGCCAGGACAAATAATCTACAGTCTTTAATCACTCCCCCCAGGGGTCCCCCTGTTCTAATTGGTGGCAACGCAACAGTCTGGCCATCCCTTACAACCAGAGGATATTGTTACGTTCCTTATTTCATTTCTAACTTTGGACATCAAAGCCCTCGGTGGGAAAATGAAGGCTATAAGCACTTTATTAATTTTTTTTAAAAGACCTGGTAAGTCCTGTAATATGAAAAGTGAAATGTCAGTACAAGGGATGCTAATGTTTTATAAATGACCCAGCTCCATCAGGCACAGCAGACTCTCGCGGCCGAATGTTATTAGAGGAGAGGCAGTGGGGCCCAGAACTCGAGTTATATTTTTAGTAGCTTTTCCTCTAAGAGGTAGAGGAAGTAAAGTCAACTCCTCTGTGTATTACATCACTTGTCAGTCAACAACTTACATTCTGAGCAGTAAGAGGACGCTGCTGCCAACAAACCCAAAGGAGGATGACAAATTGGTTGATAAGTGAGGGCCCCTTTGCCCACTAGACTTGAGGATTCTTCCTCCAGGCTGCTGCCCGCTCTGCTCTTCATCCTGGCCTTTTCTTTGCTGCTGGGGAGGGGGCAGGACTCATAGGCTATAAGCTTGGGGTACCTCTGTCGGTCTGAGTTCTCTGGAACCCTCGAGACTGCCTTTATCCTCCTGGGCACTCCATCATGAAAGACCCTGGCTGTGGTGTTCCAGCCTCCATCTCGTTCCCCTGGAAATTCTCTTCTATTATCTGAATCTTTCCCTCTTTTCCCCCTTTCCCCCAACACCCCACTTCTCTCAGCAGACTGTACGAAAAAGTCATGGGTCAGGAGTGGCATGGCCCTCCTTCTTTTAGGCAGCCCTCCAACTCTGTCTGCCTGCTCTCCACCATGGCCTATTTCCACCTGGGTGCCTTGCCCTGAGATGTAGGACTCCCCTCACCAAGTTTCCATATGCTGGCCCAGTAGCACACATGCTACCCCCTCCCCCTCCTCTGGTACTTGCCAACATTTCACTATCAAACTTCCATCTTCTGTTTAGGCAGAGCCTTCCATCTGTGCCAACAAATTGGGACTGTTCCCCAGAAATCCATCCGGGCCGGAGGCCCATTCCCAGACACCTGCTGCTTCTCAAAGTAGAGGATGTGTTTGCTAACGACTCTCTGCCTCACTTTGCTTCTCTATCTGTACCAGCTTCTCCCTGCCCATCAAAGACACCCATCTGCCAACCCTCCAACCCCCAGCTCTGGGGGACTTCCCGATCTCAAGAATGGGATTAAAAGAGAACTCATCACCTTTCCTAGTAATCCCCTAGATTACTCTTCTGCCCCAGGCTGTTTACCATGGAGGAGCAAAGCACTCTAATACTGCCACTGGCCAATGAGGTGACTTGGGTATCTTCCACTGAGCTGAGTGCAAGGTAGTATTACTTTATGGGAGATTCAAGAGCACAAGATACGGGGGACCTGCAGTCTGGGTGGGGAGACAAGACCTGAATAAATGTGTAATAATACAAGATTGCCTTGACAAGGACCAAACCAGGTATTCAGGAGGGTGAACACAGTCGGGGTTGGGTGGCCAACGCAGGGTTTGAGAAGAAGGCGAGGCATGAGTTGGAAGCTGAAGGTTGTGTTCCAGGCAAGAGAAAAGATGTAAGAAGATGAAGAGAGAGGAACATGTGTGCTCAGGGTAGGGAACAGGGAACAGATATGCCTGGCTAGAAAAAAAGGGTGAACATACTAGACCTAGTGGAGCTCTGGTTGGGAAGGTAGCTTTTGGCAACATTGTGGAGTATTGAATGCTAGGCTGGCTCATCTATGTTAAGTGGCTGTTTCCTCTCAGCCTACCACCAGACACAGTGAGGCCATAGTTAAGAATCTCCAAAGTAGGAGTTCTTAAACCTGGGGTCCACCAACTTGGTTTTTTTTGTAATTTAATTTTCAGTTCAAATTCTCTGAGAAGGCAAGAAAATAAGAGCCATTACAAATACATATGCATGTGCCAAATAAATTTCATTAGTCATGTTTTGGAGACATTGTCGAGAAGAGGCTTGTTCAAGTGGGGGCTGGTCATACCAGAGGCAGTGTTGGGAGAGTGAATAGCACGCTGGATCCGGAGTCAGGAAGATGTGAGTTCCAATCCTGACTCTGATACTAATAATCATACATAGCATTTCTACAGTGTTTTGAGATTTGCAAAATACTTTACATATATTATTGACATTCACCAAAATTACCTTATGAAGTAGGTGCATGAACTTGTTAAAAAATTTTTTTTTGTTAACTATATTTTGATACAATGGGTTTCCTTTGTAATCCCATTCATTGTATTCTATATATTTAAAAACATTATTCCAGAAGGAGTCCATAACACAAACACAAGGCTAAGAATCTGTGTTTAAAAGTCTTCTCTCCCTCTCTTTACTGGGTCTCTGAGAGGGCAGAAGCTGCAGCTGCAGCTGCCAAGGCCTGTGGGGTGCCTCTGGAGAGGGGCGGAGGTCTCCATGTGGGGGAGCCATTGATTTCAGAGGTGCACAGCTCTCCAGTGGTGATGGAAGACAATACCTTGTGGTAGTCCCATGGAATATATGCCCATCTCTCTAAAATGAGAATGAAGGACAGTCTCTGACCTGCTTTTTATTGCTTCAGCCTAATGAGGAACTAACACTGAGAAAAAAAAAGTGGATGCCAATCTGAAAAGACAGAGCCCTGACCAGGTATGTGCACCCATGGACCATTAGCACGAAAATGACAGGGCTCCCATTCCCCTTTTCCTCACTCCTCAGGGTACAGCAAAATTTGGAACCAAGGAGATTGTCTCTGTCTTCCGTAAGTGTGGGTTCTGGGCTGAAGTGGACCCGGTTGTTCCCTATGTTTCTCTCCTCCCTGTCTGGCTCTTCCCCAACCCCAGCTCCAGCCCCATCTTCCTTCTCTTTGAAAAGTCAGCCTCTAAATAGCTGTTTAACCAATCAGCCATTACTCTATCCCATGTCACCAATTCCCTCCCATCAGTTCGTAATGGGCCAATTTTCCCTTTTACCTTCTGTCTGCTCAGAGAATATCTCAAGAACCTTTGATTGTGTGTTAAAATATCCTCTGCAATTCCTTGCTCAATATCTCTTTTTGCTCCTCTAATTGTTCCTTTTAACTCCCTACTCCTTCTGTATAAATCTTCCCATCCTCCTCCTTTCCAGGTTGTTAATAAATACAAGTTCTAAAAAATATATACATGAACATCTATTGTTGGTTAAATAACTCACAGCAAATCTAAGCCACCATCCGTCTAGAGTTATTGCTTGCGATAGCACAGCCCAGAAGAAATCATCGATGCAGCCCAGTGCCCACCTGCTCTCCCAGAGTCCTTGCCTGACTCTGGCGAAATAAGGGAAGTTAATGTTCCCAGAAAGGCCGCCTGGTGAAGGGGGACAAGGATGCCCCAGGGGCACCTCTTACAGCAGAGTGGAGAAGGGAAAGGAAGTGCATGTACCACAGCCAGGAAGCCAACCCGGTCAGGGGAGGATCTGCAGGAGTGAGGGGTTTAAGATTAGGAGGGCCCTTGTTCCCGAACAGTAGAGAATCTGAGAGGCATTCAACTTTGCTGGTTAAAAAGCCTCTTACCTTCAAAGAAAATAAATCCCCACCTCCCCCATTCCCCCGACACCTATGGAGGCCCAGTTTTCAGCCATGTGGCCAGTGTTTGCTCCTCATTAGATCTAAAAATAAAAAAAAGCAGGCAGGACAGAGCCATCCTCCGATCTCATTTTAGGGAGATGGGCACATATTCCAAGGGGCTTCTGCAAGGTGCCACTGGAGAGTGGCACCTCTGAAATCAGTGCCCCCTCATCCCCCCCTCCAGAGGCACGCCACAGGCCTTGGCAGCTGCAGCTGCAGCTTCCGCCCTCTCAGAGCTCAGTAAAGGGAGAGGGAGAGGGAGATATATTAAACTCTTCAATCTCTGTAAGTGTCTTTTCCCATGAGGCAGATGCTAAGGAAGAAGAAAATGTGAATGCCCATATAGCACAGGTACAAGAGTCATCTAGAGACAGCCCTGGGTCACCTCTCCAGTATTAGAGGATGTGTGTGTGCATGTTCGTGTGTGTATGTATGTATGTGCATGTATGTACATATGTGTGCACATGTACGTATATATTGGTGTGTATGTGTATGCGCATGTGTATATGTATGTATGTGTGTGTTAGAGGGAGGGGAGATGTGCAAAAGGAAGTTAGCTTTCCCTTTCAAAGAGATGTGGCAACACACACACACACACACATACACACACACACACAGAGCCTCCTTAACTAAAGCTGAGGATGTTTAACTGTTTTTGGGTCATGGATCCCTTGAGCACACAGTCTGGTGAAGACTATGGACTCTCCATGTTTTTAAATGCATTCACAACAATACATAGAGTTACAAAGGAAATTAATTACATTGAAATGAAGGTGTATTTTTTTTCCTATATACCAATTTCATGGACCCTTTAAAATTTACCTGCAGGCCTCTCAGAGGTGTCTGGACCCCACATAAAGCATCACTGTACTAGAGTCAGGTAGATGCTAGAAAAATTCCAGGTGGTAATCACCAAACCAGGCTTTTGGTGGTATAAAAAAGAGACACAAACAATTGAACAGGCAGAGATGTACACAGTCAGTCAAGAAGCATTTATTAAATGCTATTAGGTATGCTGCTAAAGATATAAGGGATACAAAGGCAGGCAAAAATAGTGTCTGTTCTCAAGAAGCTTATATTCTCATGGAGGAGACAAGATGGAAATAAATAGGTACCTACAAATACATACAGAGTAAAGAAACAGACACTTCAGACAACAAAGGTGATAGACAGAGAGGAATAGATAAAAAGAGACAGAAGAGAGGAGGGAGACAGAGAGAGCCAGAGATACAGAAAGTGAGGTAAAGGGACAAAGAGAGACACAAGGGGACAGGAAGATAGAAAGAGACAGAGACAGAGAGGGAGGAAAAGAGAGAGTGATGGGGGGAGACAGAGAGAGAGAGAGAGACAGAGAGAGAGAAGTCCTCATCCTCACCCATCACACAACACATATATAAAAGTCACCGAGGCAACATGTCTGCCAATCATTCTCTGAGCACCCCTGAGTGGATTGTGACACTGTGTGTGTGTATGTGTGTGTGTGTGTGTGTGTGTGTTCAACAAAGATGTGTCTTGATCTCCAGACAGAGCAAAGGTGCCTTTCCAGAGGAGAGTCTGCGGCCCTGGATAGAGGCCCTTGGGGTCCCACCTCCCACTCCTAATGACCTTCCTGCTGGTTACAAGGGCAGTCGGAACGGGAGGAGGGGGGTGGTAGTGGGGGAAGCACCATTTTATCCATCCTTCCCTCTTGCACCTCATCCCTGGGCCTCAGTACCGGCAGCTACCTTCTATGCACTGGCCCTGAAGGGAATTTATCCTAATCCTGGAATAAAGGAAGCCTGGGACGGAGACTGTGCCCTGTGGCCAGGGTCTCCAAAAGCCATTAATTCCACCCAAACCTAGCTGGTCTGCCATCTCTCTCCCAGGCCTACTCCATTGACATTCTCCCCCAGTGCTCAGGGTCACAGAGGTCTCCAAGGTGTTTTTATTCTTTAGCCAAGCACCTGAGCCTCCAAGGCTCTGGGGACCCTGACCCTCACCTCTGCTGCCTGGAGTGTCTCCTTTCTCGCTGCTTCATCTGTGGTATTTAAAGCTCTCCCGGTGAGAGTCTCACACTTTGCAAGTCTAAGGTACAGACTGTTCTCAGTCCCAGAGTCTAAGCCCCTTTCCAGAGGCAGGCCTTCTTGGTGTGCTGGCCTCTGATTTCACTAGAGTATATGAGGAGAGGGGGCCATCCCCACCTGGCCAGCTCATACACAATTCAGATGACAGGAAAGCAGACAGACAGATGTCTGGTCCAAGTGGAAGACTTAGCAGGGCTCTTGGCAATAAGGCTTCCACATTTCCTCTCCCTCAGACCCCCAAGCCTATGAGTCCAAAGTGACCACTTTTCTCAGGAATTCTGTGGCTCCCTGCCGGCCTCCTTCCCCTGGCCTCTTTCACCATAACACCTCGCCTGCAAATCGACTTTCGGGAGTCCCTCAGGGACAACGTGTGAGGCTTCAGCTGTAATCGCTCCTGTGACTTCAATGTCTCACTCCCTGGCCAGAAGATTTATCAGGCCAGACAGCATGCCAGTCAGAACCTCCCCAGGGCCTCCTGGACACCTCCCCTAGAGAATCTCCACCCTTGGCCTCCCTTCTCTTGCTGGCCTAATTTCCTAGTCCTTGCTCCAGTCAGTATGAGACAAGACTTCTGCCTAATACTGGCCACTTCATGGCCCCCAGTATCCCACAGGGGTTGAAGACAGCAATGTGCCCAGAGTCACGGAACTACCCAAAGACTCCCGTGAGTAATGGGACATCAAACATATGATCCTGATGCGGCCATGGTAACTTTGGGTCCTCATCAGCCCAAGGTGCCAACTGCCAACTTCATCCATGTGACTAAGGTAAAAAAATGTAGTCATTGGAAGTCGCCACCCCGCCCCAGCTCTTTCCTTTCCCCATCTCCCTCCACTCCTAGAAATTCCAGAATTACTGCCCCATTCTTTAGAGGCAAATTGATCTTGTTTACAGGCAATATTAATCTGGTGCTGATGAACTCACTTTAAAAAAATATATTTTGATAATTCTTCTTCAATATAATTTGTCATTCTATGCATTTAAAAACATTGTTCCAAGTAAAGACTCATAGAAAGAAGAATCTTCATCAGATTGCCAAAGTGGCCCATCACACTAAAAAGGTTAAGAGCCCATTTTTATTGTTTTAAAGTTGTGTCCGACTCTCTGTGACTCCGTTTGGAGTTTTCTTGGCAAAGATACTAGAGTAGTTTGCCATTTCCTTCTTCAGCTCATTTAACAGATGAGGAAACTGAGGCAGGGTTTGCTCAGTATCTGAGGCCGGATTTGAATTCAGGTCTTCCTAACTCCAAGCCTGACACTCCATCCACTGTATCACCTAGCGGCCCTAAGGACCCATGCTCTAGTTTGGGGGGGAGAAAAGCACTTCTCTTGGAAATAGAAGCCCTGGATTCCAGCCCCACCTCTACATGATGTGGTGCAGGTCATTCCATCGCTAAGCCTGTTTCCTCATCTGTAAATGGACATTATAACACTTAACCTAACTACTTAACTGTTGCAACAGCTCCAAGGATAAATTGGCTTACATTGGGCTGCCCAACAAAGGACCAGGGTGTCCCCTTCGGGGGGTGAGGGTTGGAAGAGATGGTCTGCAAGGTCCCTTCCAGCTCTGATGCTGAAAGGTCTAAGCGATGTGCAGATGTGAGTGATTATACAGTTGGGTCACGTTACTGTTCTTCTCCCTCAAAAGCTTGATCAGTCTCCACTCTAGAGGCCGAGGCCCCACAAAGCTATACCACAGAAAGTTTTCTTGCTCTCTCCCAACTGGACATAGGATGTAGAGATAGGAGGTACCGTGGGGGTCATTGAGTCCCAATCTCTCATTTTCTCAAATGAGCCAAGGCCCAAAAGAGATGAAATGACTTGTCCAAGGTTATAGATTCAAATCCTACCTTTGTGGAATCTAAACCCAGTGCATTTCCCACGAAACCATGTTGTTACCAAGGAGAGCTGAAATGGGATGCTCAAAGAGCCTTTAAGTGGTGGCGATTTCTCCAGTAGTAGAGAGAGGCCAGGCCTCAACCTCAAAGCCAATGTATACAAACATCCTTGACAAACCAGTAAACCATGGGATCATTGCCTCTCCTAATAGTCCAGTTTTCTAGCTCTTCTCCCCAGGAACAACAAAGCACAGAACAGACAAGCTGAAGAGGGTGGTTTACTCTAGCATCCTGGGTAACTCAGCAGGACCCTCATTTCTAAGAACTCCAAGTCAAGTAAAAATTCTGAGAATAGCACCATGGAAAAAAACCTTGGCCACCCTCAGTCTCTCCCACTGAAAGGGCTTGAACTATACTTTTCCATCAGTCCAACCAAGGAGAGCCTGGAAGAAACTTTGTACACAATTTAACAAATGGGGATGCCATGAGCAGCATGCACACCAACACACAAAATGGCCTTGGGAGCATGTGTGTCCTTAGAGATTAGAGGAGAAAGCAATGACTCACCAATCATGCTACTTCTTCATCTTCCCTGAAAACTAGGGAGAGACATGGACATAATTATCAACCAAATCTCTCCACCTCATCTTCATTCTAAACAAAAGCCAATTGGGCTCTATGAAGTGGTAGCTTGGAAGTCCTCTAATTCAAGTCATAGACCCTCTGGCTCAGACACTCCTGGCCTCCTCCAAGCTCCAACATTTTACAAGTAGGTAGATGGAATTGATTGATCTCAGGGGAATAGTCCCAGACCTTTCAATCCATCAATGAGCATTTATTAAGACAGAAATTCTTACTTTAGGGGGCATGGACCCCAGTTGATCATGAACTTGGATGAGAAAAGAAATGGCATCTTTATTTTCACTAACTTCTAATTGAAATTTAGCATTTCCTTCAATTATTTACAAATATTATTCTGAGAAAGGGCTCATAGACTTCGCCAGACTGCAAAGAGGTCTGAGACACAAAAAGACTATGTATTAAGCGCTTATTGTATGCTAGGCACCGCGCTAAGCTTTGGGAGTAAAATGAAGAGAAGACTGGATCTGTGATTTCGTTAATGTAGTGAACTCCAGGTGAGAAGACTCCCCACCCTAGAGCAGGATAGTGCCTTAGTTTTGCAGCTGACCAAGGGTAGGTAGGGTCTTCCAGGCTCCAGCTCTGTCTACTGCACCATACTGCCAGAGCCTGATACAAAGAAAGGCAAAACCAAAGCTTTTTTACACTTCTTTCTCTTACTTTGCCTCTCCATTATTTGCAGACAATTATCTGCAATAATTAGACAATTACCCTTAAAGACGATTATCCTTTTCCAACAGCAAACACTGATGTGCTTTTCTTATGTCTTTTAACGAAGCTGATATTAAGAAGTCTTTATTTACGTAAAGTCACATTATTCCCTTTCAGGAGGGTTTCAGTTAAACAGCAAAGATTTTACAAGTCTCACTTAGGCTTTAAGGATTTTTTTGGGAGGAGCGAGGGGAATTGGGGGAGGGGGGAAATAGATTTTTCTCCTGCTTCCTTAAAACAGATGTAACTTCTTTAAAAGTGGAGCCACTAGGAAGGAAGATGGTAATTGAGAAATAGGGCTCCCCCAACTCCTTACTGTATGCACGAATTCTTTACGTTTTTTTGGTGAAATGGAATCATGGCCCCCTTTCCCAATAGCGTTTGTAACACATACATTAAAATAAGCAGTATTACAAGGGAAACCCATTATGCTGAAATACAGTAGCATCGGCCTTACGATCTTAGTTTTGCAAGGAAATCATTCTCAAAAGCCACAATGTCAATGTCGGACTCTTAACAATCACAGCCTGAGCCTCATTACTCACATCCCCAAATCATCTTGGGGGATAGTCTTCCTGAGGCTAGCACTGCCTTAAAACCCCTCAGCCACCCCTTCCCATCAATGGCCAGCCCAAGCTGGATGGTGGCATCTCAGAGGTCAGGAAGTTGTAGGTACTGATTCAGACTGGGTCTGAGCTCTGCAGAGGTAAACCATTATGATGATCGTATTAAAAAGAAAGGGGGGGAGGAGTGATAATTTTAGCTCCCTGTAAGCATCCCCCTCTTTATGGTTCGGACAGCTATCAGGGATTGTCTGTACTTGACTCCTTGTGGGCAAAAAACTGCAGCAAGAGCTGGTTTCTTCAAAGTTGAAAAAAAAATCGACTAAAGCCCATCCCCACTGTGCTTATAAAGAGCTATTTTCTTCCCGAGCTGTACAGCATGGCGGCTCTAATCTGAAATTTCTTTTTAATCATAGCAGGAGTCCCAATTAGCGTGTTGGGTAATCTTTCAAGTAGAACTGGGAGATGCCCTGGCAGAGTGCGCAGAGGGAACGTGTACATGTGCCCGTGTGTGTTTAAGTGCAGGGACTTTAGTGTCTATGCATCCTCTGCAACAAAAAGGGGGGAAGGGGAAGTGGGAAAGTGTGCATGCCAAAAAGATCTGCCGGATCTAGTGCTGGTGTTCTGTGGTTCAGCATGTTGGAGGCAGATGTGTGTGTATGTGTGTGTATGTGTGTGTGTCCATGAACACACATGTCCATAGAAATGTACATGCAAGGGGGTGCTAGTATGTCTACAGACTCTGCATCATGGCACCAGGAACCACAGTAGCTTCCTTGCCATATCCACATGGGCACAGAATTCCTAGAATTTCACTTGGACAAACTCATCAGTATTGAGGGTGCACATGTATGCACATGCACACACATACTATCCCTAAAAATCGGGTTTTTGTCAATGCCATGCTCCCTGGCACAAAATGCCAAGGATGTCTGCTCCCCTCCAGAAGGGCAGCACCCCTGACTTAGACTCTTCTGCTACGCGTCAGGGACAGTGCTGAGATGAAGGGGGACCTGCCAGCGACCTACTTTCCTTTGTTGTTTTTGGAAGTGCTGATGTCAGTGCAGAATTCAGCAGAGAGGCATCGAGGGGGAAAAAAGAATGGAAGGAACAGTAGGAAAGAAAGAAGAGAAAAGGAAAGAGAAATTCTTATGGAGGGCAGGGTACCTGCAAAAATTCTAGCTCCCTACTTTTATTGTACCCAAAGGCCCAGCCTGACACTATGATCAACACAGACCCTAGTGGTTTCTAGCAAAATAAACCTGGAAGGAGATCCCCTGCAGCTTCCCATGGCTGTAAATAAAAATATATACACATGTGCAAAATGCCTTTGTCCACCAACAAGCTGATGCCAGAGCTGGGCTGTGCCGCTCCGCTGACACCTGCATCTAGGAGGGAGCTTGTGGGGGACTCCACCAGGCACGCTCATGCACCCCGGGATGCCCGCCCCCTGCCTCACCGGCTGTAGTGAAGTGGCTGGCTTTGCATTTCTGCTAGCCCTCCTCACGGCCCTCAGTTAGAATGCTGAGCTGCAGCTGCCCTGACATTTGGGAGTTAGAGAGAGGCTCTCCACACTCGCCAGGGCTGGAAGAAATTGGTCCTTAGGGATGCAGAAGTCAGTTTCCCTCTGCACACAGGTTCCTTGGTAACCCATTCAAGGGCTCTGCCCGCATCTCTCCCCCTCCCGTCTTCCCAGGTTACCCCTGTGAAAGCTGCAGGTTTTGGGATGGAGAGAGCATGTGCTCTCCAGGCACCAGGATCCTTCTGTGGTGGAGTCCAAAGGCCAGGGGCATGATTCCCAGAATGCTTTGGCCTCTGAAACCACCCCACTTGCACTTAATTTGTTTCCCCTTCTGCAGACAGAGAACCGCATAAAATCATCTTTACAAATCCTGCTTCTGACACTTGCTTTCTGCGACCTTGGGCAAAGTCACTTCAGCCCCAGGGCCCGCGTCCTCCTCTCTGAAGGAAGGAGTCTGGACAAGATGACCCTCTGAGGTCCTTTGCAGATCTCCACGAGCCCTGGGTCCCAGGGTGCGCAGCAAAGACCCTGTCTCAGGGAGAGACTTGCAGACCTCTCTGGCTAATTTCTACCTGTGTTGCTGTTTCCGTTTGAAGCACCCCGAGGAGTTAGATGGAACCCCAGAAGACACACCTGTCCCTTTCTGGTTGGAGCTGCTCTCCATCGACATTCAGTCAACAGGCTTGAATGATAAAACAATTTCATATCCACACTTTGATTAAAACCCAAAGCCATGAACCTCAGGGTAAGGTCCATGAAATGAATTTCCCTTTTCAGGATTTTAACAGGTCCTCCCAGGGGACTGGATGGAGTTAGAGGGGGAAGGATAAGAGGCTCCATCCTTCACGTGTACCCAGGCTCCTACAGAAGGACCTCTTGGCCCCCCAACAAGCCTGGCATATGACTGGAGTCCTTCCCTCCTCCTCCTCCTCCTCAACAGCCTCATCTGTTTCTCAGGGAGGAGGCGAGAAACACTCAGAGAAGCCAAATTCCTCATATTCTGAAATTGAACAACAACAAAAAATAGGTTACCTGACAATTTCTTGCTTTCTAAGTAGAGTCTAATCCAACGGATGGGATCTTGGGCAGGCAGCTGCCTCTCTTGGTTTAAAAGAGGGGGGTTAGGAGTCTTAGCACCCGCCTCCTCCATGGGGCCAGGGACAAGCATAAGCATCCCATGCCAGCTGCCCGGGATAGGGTGCTCGCTGTCTGGATACACAGCATCCCAAGTTCCCTCTTGAATCTACATGGAGCTGATTTATTTACCTACTGTGAAAGAGACAACAATCATCATATTTACACTCTTCTGCTACAGCTGCCTGCATCCCCCAGCAGCACTCCCCCCCGCCCCCCCACCTTGCTAAGTACTCTATTAAAATGCTGCTTTTTTTCAACTGAAAAAAAAAAAAACCTTCCTTTTCCTAGTGTCTCTCCTCCTGCCTTTGCTGATCTCAACCTTGTTTCCAAAATCGAAATTCGTGGCCGTGAAATGTGCCATGCCTTGCCACTGTAAACACAGGGGTTACGGCTTCAATGCAGGCAAAGGAAAAAAAACCACACTCTATAGGCCCAAATTTTTTTAAAAAATGTTTAAATGCACCTTTCTTGCAAGCCAAATGCCTCTAATAATTAGGGATCGTGTGATGAGGAGGCATGAAAGGTAAAATGGATGTTGTTTAAATGTGGCGTCATTTAAAGAGTACCCTGGTGTTTGAGTTCCTCATTACCATACAGGTAGGCAAGCTCTGAAGGCAATTAAGCTGGTAAGGACATAGCTCAGCCCACTGGGGGACCAAGGAAGGGGTCGGGAGGTTTCATTCAGCTGCTGCCACCAGGGGTAACATTCACTATTTTCTTTTTAACTTTTGATGGCCTTCTTTCCTTCATTTCTATTGAAATAAAAAGAGACTGGGGGAAGGGGCACAGAGAAGAAGGTTTGAAAGGTTCTTATTAGACCTAATGGCTCACCGAGGACTTAGGGAGAACTCCCTGCTTGCCTCCATAGATGTTTGGGGATGATCAAACCCTTGCTACCCCCAGGACCAGCACATCCAATAGCAATAAGCCCCAATTCCTGGTCTCCGTGGGCATCATGGGCTGCTGGGAGACAGATAGGCCCTGCCAAATAGAACATCTATCCTCTGTGCTCTGGGCTGCTTCCCACCAAGGATCTGTGTAAAAGTAGTTCAGTTCAACAGGGGTCCCTGAAAGAGGATTCCTTGTGCCATCCTGGAAATCACTGGCTCTTTTTCCAAGAGACATAGCAAGGCCAACATTGGCCTGGGGATGCAGCCCAGTGCTCCAGGGGCCAATGGAATTAAGGGGCTAGACCACAGGCTTGCCTTGCTTTCTGCCAATCTGTTCCATTGGTTTTAAGATCAAAGCCCCCAAAATCATTAACTAAAAACTTTTGCTCAGGCAACTCTACACTAAGAGATGTCGAATGTAGCACCGACTCTCTCATTAAAGCATATTCCAACCGGGAAAACCCACTGTCAGGGACAATGGGCACTTGGCCACTGCCAGGCTGGAATAAGAGACTAGAAAGGAAAGAAAACAACCACAGCCAGGTCAAAACGTCCAATTTAAAGCTGCTGACAAGTGGCCAGTGGACATTTCTTCCATGCTAGGTGTCATTTTTGTTTAATGGCAATTTTAAAACATGGTCCTTCCTGTTGGTATTGTGTCTTTTCTGCCTAGGAACAACAGCCCCATTCCTCCTACTGGCGGCCCCAAGTCCCCTTGCTTTGGGGTACAGATGTCATTAAGTAATAAACTACAGTGCATCCAACTCAATTGTGCACTTGATGAGACTCAAAGAGGCATTTGGGGACTGAAGTGATGGAGCCTTGGGCTGCGCAAATGGGTAAAACTGATGAAGAGTCCTGGGGAGCAGAGATCCCTGGGGCTCAGCACCTGCTACAGGAACCCCAGGCCCAAGGGCACCTTGCTCAGCCCCAGCTAAGTCAGCCATTTCCACAAGACCTTGAGATGTCCCAGGGCAGAGACACGTGGTCAAAACTGCCCTGATTACTACTCCTGAGACAAACATGGAACCAAACGCTCCTTGGTTTCATATGTAGTTGTGAGCAGGGGTTCCCCAAAAGACTTGGGCTATAGCAGCACTGGCGGCTCCTATGATTTGGGTTTGGTGGGCAAAGTTGTGGACACCCTCAATATTTGGCTGAGCCCTGAAGTTGCTTCCCTTCTTCCAGTCATTTATCAGGGTGTCCCACAGACCTTATCCCCTCCCTAATAAGACATCAGGGAAGAGCCTATGACTTTGATGATGAGAGGCCTCAATGGGAAAATGCAGAATCAAATGTGGAAACCCAACTTTTCCAATGATATACAGACCCTAGAGTTCTTTCTCATCTTTGGCTCGTGTGGCAGGGGAGGGTCTAGTGGGAAGAGGAATGGACTTGGTACCAGAGGACCTCAGCTCAAAGCCTGGCCCTGCTGTTTTCTACCTTCGTGGGCCTTAGCATCATCACCTGTGAAATCAGAGATTCTCCACCTTTTCACATGGGGCCCCTTTGGCAATCTAGTAGAACTTGTGAACTTCTTAGAATTTTGTTGTTGAGGTGTTTCAGTCATGTCTGACTTTCTGCAAACCCCATTTGGGGTTCTCTTGGCAAAGATATCGGAGTGATTTGTCATTTCCTTCTTCAGCTCATTTCATAGCTGAGGAAAATGAGGCAAAGAGGGCTAAGTGACTGGATGAGGGTCACACATCTACTAAGTGTCTGAAGTAGGATTTGAAAGATGAGATTCAGATTCAGGTTCTGACTCCAAATCTGGTGGTCTTTCCATGATATTATACTCCCTCCTAAAATTGCCTAAAAGAACAAGATAACATCTATCCAGGGTCCTCAAAGCTTCCCTGTTCTAGTCAGTGTAACACCACTTACAACCACAATAGAATGAATAAATTCAGTACCCACCATGAACAAAGACATTGCTGTCTCTACATTCTCTGCTCTCCAGGGGTGGCAAAGTAGAGAAAGGGTGTGTGTTCATGAAAGGAGAGAAGGGAAACTTATTCTGCACCCAAACTGATCAGCCATCTTTTGTTTAAACTTATTCTAAGCTCAATTTAAAAAAAGAGAGAAGGAAGGAAAGAGAGGGAGATATAGAAAAGAAGGGAGATATAGAAAGGAAGGAAGGAAAGAAAGAAATGAAGGAAGAAACAAAGAGAAAGAAAGAAAAGAGAGAAAGAGAGAGACAGAGAAAAAGAAAGGAAGGAAGGAAGGAAAGAAGGAAAAGAAGAAGTGGGGATAGTGGGTTCTCCAGAAATGTTAAGCATCCCATTTTATCAGACCCGTGCAGACTGATCCAACTGTTGAATGTCTCTGTGATAATAGATACAATCCTTCACCCAGAGACTGCCCCTGAAGGTCCTGAAAAGAGTAGATCATGTTCCTGGCCCAGTTATTTTTCCAGAATCACCTCCTCTGTGCTTCCTAATTCTGGTTCACCCAGAAATTGAAAAAGATGACAACGATAACAATCCTTTACATTAGCACAGTGCTTTATAACCTTCAAAAAGTTTCTCTATACAACAGCTCATCTGATCCTTCCGATAAGACTGGGGCTCCCTGGGGCTGATCCGTTTGTAGAGTAAGTTAAGGCAGGGCAGAACAGAGTTTATTATTATCCCCATTTGACAGATGAGGAAAATGAGAGAAGGTTGGACAACCTCCTGAAGTGCCAGTGTAGCAAGCCAGAGTGGGAACCAGGACCAGAACCCATATATTTTTAAAAATTAAATTTTATTTTAAAAAATGAACAAAAATCTGTTTTCTTTCCCTTTTGCCCCACCTCCCAATTATAGGGAATAAGAAAGAAAAACGAAAGCTTTTATATATCTATCTATAGATGGATATATATATATTTAAAACTAAGCAATACCAATCCTTTATTAGCAAAGTCCAAAAAAATATATGTCTCATTCTTCAACCTGCCTGAGTCCATCATCAAGAGACAGGGAGTATCCTTCACCATTCTCCATCTGGAATCATGGTTGGCCATTACACTAATCAAAAGTTTCAGGTCTTTCAAAGCTTTTTTAAAAAAATTTTATTTTTGTTATTACTATATAAACTGTTTTAATTCTGCTCCCTTCACTTGCATCTTCCCAGGTTTCTCTGAGACTGTCCCTTTCATTATTTCTTATGGCACAAGAGTATTCCATCACATTCGTGTATGATAATTTCTTTAGGCATGGACATCCTCTTTAATTCCTGATTATTGCTACTGTAAAAAGAGCCTCAGTGAATGTTTTTTGGACTTGTGGTGCATTCCTCTCTCTTTGATATCTCTAGGGTAATGGGACTGCTAGGTTAAACGGAGTGCACTGTTTAGTAGCTTTTGGGGTACAGCAGAACCCAGGCCTTCGGATTTCTAGAGATAGGTAGGTAGATATTAAACGCTCACTGTGCTTCAGGTACTGTGCTAAATGCTGCGGATAACAAATACAGGAAAACAAGATACCCTCAAGAAGCTTCTATTCTAAGAGGGAGACAATGCATATGTGTGTTTCTGCATACAGAGAGACACGGAGGGAGAGGCAGAAGAAGACAGAATATTTATTAAGCACTTACTTATAAGGCACTGTGGTCAGCAAGCATTGGGAATACAGATTCAAGCCAACAAGACAATCCCTACCCTCAGAAAGCTTACATGCTAAAGGGAGAAAACAACACATAAAAGGAAGGGGGAAGGTGGAAGGGGAAGGGGGAAGGTGCCTCCTGGAGAGGAAGCAGAGAAGTCCAGGGGGTGAGTTAAGCCAGCAGCGAAATGAGCATGGGGTGGGGGGCTGGGGAGGTGGGGGGGCCTCCTTCCTGAAATGGAAATCAGGGTCAGGGAGTTACTCTGTCAGGAGAGCAGCTCCATCCACCATAACCACTCTGGCCTAGTCAGGCCCACTTCTGCTGACCCAGGGTCTTGGCTTTCTGTAAACTCCAGGACCACACATGATGGTGTGACCATTGATTACCCCATGCCAAAACACCACCCCAATGATGGAGGGAGGTTGGGGGAGAGGTGAGAGAAAGGCGAAAGGACACCAAGAAGAGCCTAGGAGAGTTTCAGAATCACTTACTCTATGGTGGAAGATGAATTGGAGTCTTGACACCAGCTACCACCAAGGACAAAGGAGAGCAGAGAGCACTACCAGCCCCATCAAAAAAGGGCCTTGGTGCTCTTTCCTCAGCTCAGTGCCTTTCCCTTTGGCAAGGCCTTTTCCTGGGGTCCATGAGTTTGCCCCCAGCAATGATCCAGGCAGCTCTTAGCCTCTGGTGTGCCCGTGGCCAATACCGAACACAGACAAGAGCGCTCCTCCGAGGTCATTATCTGCTAATGAATTAAGGTAACAGCTAAACCATGAAAGAAAGGGCCCCCGATTGGCTCTGCAACTCAGCTTGTAAGTAAATACTTCAGGGATTGCCTCACTCATTAGTCAAATACCAGCAGTAACACTAATATACAAACTGGCAGCAGTTACAGCTCTTCAGAATAAAGGAATAGGTCTGTCCTTCCTCATGAAAGACAGGCTGGCATTTGTCTTATACAAAAAACAAAACCGAAAACAAACTAAGGCATTTTTAACAACAAAAAATCCCAACCTTGCAATTAAAAAAAAAATGCAGGCTGTAAAGTGTTTCGAAATAGTAGTATCGAAAGTCCATTTGGCCCAACCATTAGCCCCAGGTAGCACCTGGCCAGCTTCAACAGCAAAGGGGATCAAACAAGTGTCTTCCTCTCTTCCTTGAAGCCTGAGAAAGCCCTTGCTGCAGAATCACTCCCTGAACTCAAAATAAATGTCTGGATTTTTTGGAAGGGCGGGGGGAGAAACCACTGAACTCTTATACATAAATGAAGAGTCTGTGTTAATAAGCCAAAATTGAATTTGTTGGGGTTTTTTTGTTTTGGTGGGTTTTGGGGTTTTTTTTGGTGGTGTCGTCATTACGATAATGAGAGCTTTGAAGCTATCACAAAAAGGAAGACAGGCTTTTTTAAAAAAGCTGAACCAAGTTATTATAGCCACTGAGTCCTAAAAGGAATTTTCAAGTAAAAATATAGTATCATGTTAAGTTGTTATGGCAACTGACATTTTAAAGTAACTAGATTTGAGCAAGTTTCTTCCTCCACCCTCTCTGCAAATCTTTGCAGAAACTTCAGGCTAAAATTATGCTTTAATTTTAATTAGCCAAATAGGTCATAAATATAGCTTATCCCCAAATCCTTATGTATCCAACCCTGTGCTGTCTGCACGCAGCTGATCCACTAATGAGAAAATATATCTACGAAGGCCCACTTACTATTAAAAAATCCCATCCAATATTTTTCTAATATAATTTATCAATTTAAATACATTGCATAATGTGATATTCTGTAGCATTCCATTAAGATGATAAATAGCAGCGTGGAAAAACAAGAGATTAAATATATTGCAAGGCAATGTAAGTGTATTTAAATAACCCAGAACATTGTAGAGGGAGACATACTGTATTCAAGTGCGAAAATAGTGTACATTCGGCTGTATATCCCTGAATGGAAGGGCATTAATAGGACAGAAAAAGGGGGCAATAAGAAATGACAGTTAACTTCAGAGGAAATAAAATTTCTATTAGGCTTTGTTATAAGATTACATCAAAGCACTTCATATGTTTTAATCTGGGGAGAGAGAAAGCAGCTACTTGGGGTTTGTGCCTGGGGGCTGACTCTGTGTACTGAGCCAAAGAGTTTGCATAATGAACAATTTTCATTCAATCAGGATCTCTGCACAGATAGCTCCCACTCAATGGTCCTGGGCACATGCCTAGGCTGCATAAAGTTCCTATTCTTTTAGCTCCCCCTGCTGGACAAACACCATTAACGCCAAGTCAACACAGTCCATATCAATAAAGTTACAGACCTGCCTTGAAACTCCAGTCTCAAGGCCCTCAGAGGTATCCCGGAAGGACCCGACTCATTAATACTACTTACAGCTTTTCTCAAGAGGTCTTGGGGTAGCATTGACCCCCAGATACCTTTCTATTGTTTACTTAATTAAGAATATTTTTCACTGGGTCTTTACTCTCTTAGATGAACCTGAGGGAGGTTGATGCGGGGCCCTGACAGTCAGGGATACGTGACTGGTTGACAGAGAGGAGAGATCTTTTCTTTTTCTTTTTTTAAAAAATACCCAATGCAGTTCCTACCAGTCTAAATCATCTGTCAAATTTCCCAGCTGTCAAACTCTAATAAAATAAAATTTAAAAAGCCACCTAAATGGAATGCATTTTCATGCACAATGTAAAATTAAAAAGCTGAACAAATCATTTGTGGCACTGAGGAAGGTGAGCTGGCTGTAGCCTAATCTTCTCTTGTGCAGCAAGGGTTGCTCCAGTCTCCACTGAAGCAGTCGGGGAGATAGGCTCTACCCAACTCCATCTAGAAGTGGGACATGCTCATTGCTTCATGGAGGGAAGAGCCAAGGAAGGAGGGGGAGGGAAAGGTTGGAAAAAAAAAAAAAGCATCAGAACCAGCAATATGAAACTATTTACGAAAATCTAGGATGATCATTTGAATGTTTAAAATATGCACATGGTAATTCAAAACTAATTACCCCAAGCACATCTGAAACATTTATGCCACCGTCTCTGGATTTGCCTATTGATTGTACAGTGCAGTTACACTCTGGCGTTTCTATAAACTGCTTCAGTGATTTTAACTTCCAGGCTAAATCAGGCGGCAGCAGGAGCTACCTCCCGCCCCTGATTGGTGGAGGGACCCCTTCCCCTGACTTCCAGGAGTGGAGGCTGCTCGAGGCTTCTCTGGAGAGCCATCTGTCATGCTCATGGAGCCTCCACACTGCAGGATCATTGCTTGCTTCCTGTTTATGTTTGTCATTACCATTATTTAATTTAGGTTAAGAGTGCACCTTTCTTCACATTCTCCCAGAAGCCCCCTGTTCTAGCACATGACACCCCACCCCAACCTGGCAATTTCTTCAATGATCCATGAAAGAGGGCACATGTTCTCCTCTCACTACCCCCATTCCTCCTGTGAGTGAATTTGGCACATCCTCTGGGAGAGAGAAAGGGGAACGGGGCACCAAGGAGTCCACGGAGCTTGTCATCCTCTATTCTGAGAAGCGGAGGGAAATAGGGCAATTTGAATACAGCTGCAGCCATTACCAAGCATATGCTATCTTAGCAGAGGGCATGGATGTAAGAAACGAAGAGCAAGCCCTGCTTGGGCCATTCCAATTAGACTCAGGCAAGTCTCGAAGCAACCTCATTTCCTCACTTATTCTGTGTTTCCAGAACAAAATGATGAATCTGCTTCCTTGGGGGAGGTGGGGAGCTCAAACCCACATGCCAGGAAAGCTAACCTGGCTGAGCAAAGGTGATGTCACTGCTCCACATCACAAATTTGGCTTCCCAGTCTATCCAAATAAATTAACCTCAGGTCCGAGAGCTGGAATTTAAAGAGGCCTAATTCTGTAGCCATCACGAGTCGGGAGTGGGAATTTAGCATGGAAGTTATAAATATGCTTCAGGAAACTGGCAAGAGTTGGCTGGTTTCTGGTTAGCTCTTTGAAGATAGCGGTGGCAAGCTCGCAACATTTAGGGACACAGAACTGGGTTAGCTTGCCACAGCCCGCTGAAGTTTTGATAGAGTGATATTACTGGCTTTAACTAGGGCCATTAAGAGACTCTTCATTATCCCCACACCAGCGACAACCTAAGTTATCACATGAGCCATAATGCAAGGGAGAATTTTCATTCCATCAACAAGAGAGGGAGCCAGTCTGTCTTTGTCCAAAGAAAATGAGTGGCCCAGCATGAAGCTTGTGAGGAATTGAGTGGATGACATTCCAATAACATCCCCTGCAGGAATTCCTGGGCTGTTTAGTTGGCTAAGCAGAGCTGGCTTACACCAGAGCAGTCCTCCCCTGCCTACCTGCCTTGCAACTATTTGCAACTGAAAGGTTATTAAAGACAAGAGACTCCGGCTAAGACCCACATTCTGGAAAGCTAAGCATTTGGCATTTGGCTCCAAGGAGCTTGGGAGGGGCCATTTTCTGTCCCTTCCTTTCACATCTCATCAACCTAATTTCTTCCAACGCCTCTACAGGGACTCCCCACTCCCAACCAAGCGAGCAGATCACCTGGTGCTTGAAATTTGTTTGTTCTCCCCGCCCCCCGCCCCACACCTCTGAATCTCTCCCTTTCCCACCCTGGGATGCCATTCACTGTCCCCTCTGCCAATGCATGCCATCTCAGTTCCTAAACAGCTCCATTCAAACAAACTCCTCCCATACACCTTCCTCAGTGAATGCTATCAAGAGTCCGTTCACTCTTCTATCAGCGACTCCATGGCATCTTACATACTAAAGCTGAGCCATATGACTTTGTCCTTGCCAATTCATTTAAAAAAGGGCGATACAATAAAGTGGAGCCATGGTAAGTTTCTTTTGGATTCCCCCTCCAAACCCCTAGAATACCCTTCTATGCATTGAATGTGTGTTGTTGACACTGACCTGGGAGAACGTTAGCTGGGGACAGAAAGAGAACCCTCCTAAGATCAGAGGGTCACAGCGATGGAGCAGACTCTGAGGCAGCTCAAAGGACGCTGAGTGTTTACTACATGCCCAGCACTGGGCTGAGCACTTCACAAGCATGAACAATCCCTATTAGCACCTCCATTTTACAGATGAGGAAACTGAGGCAGAGAGATATGATTTGCCCAGGGTCATCCAGCTAGTAAATATCTGAGGCTGGACTTGGAATCATCCACTTTGTCACAAGCTGCTGCCATCTATCTAGTCATCCAGAATGCTGTATATATTCTGATCTAAATGTCTCTGGAATATAATTAAGGACTGTAACATCTGAGAGGGACCTTAAGAGACTATCTAGTCCAACTCCTTCATTTTATGAAAAATGAGAGACCCAGAGATGGAAAGAGATTTTTCCAAAGGTCACACAAGTAGTTCAGAGGAACTCAAATCCAGGTTCTCTGCCTCCAGATTGAGGCCTTTTTCTACCACAACACTGGCTGTCCATTCCAAGCATCAGAGTCCCTTTGTCCACTGCCATGCATATCTTCTCAGTCTCACTGAGAACCTAAAATTTGGCAGGAGATCAAGTTAGATGTGGAGGATAATGGGGAGGAGGGTACTAGTAGGAGTGGGTGTTGGGAGGGTGGGGTTAGAGCATGTAATTGAAGTACTAAACCCACCAGCTCAATATTTAACCTAACTGGTAATTTGCTATGACAATTATGCCATGAACAGCACACTACTACTATTTGGAAATGTCTCCCTCTAATTAAGAGAGCTCTGCCTTCTTTTTTTTCTCCCAGTCACCCGCATTTAATAACACACACAATGTGAGCCTTGGCTCTGGGAGCTCCGGGTTTCTATTAAGGGCATGTGCACTGTGGTTGTGGCATGTACATCTGTCTGTGAAATGATGCTCTCCCAATAAGCCTGCCTAAACACCTCCAATTCTCCATCAGATGGAGAAGGGAACAGTCATTCAGACCCTCTCACAACAGGAGATCCATTTGACTGACGGATGAAAACCTGCACGTGCCTTCACTGTAAATGGTCAGGTTTCCTGACAGCAGTACACTTTTCAACCAGGGTGGGTCTGAGTTGGGGGCCTGTTTGTTGTCTGGGAGGCGGGGGTGGGAAAGGAGGATTAGGGAGTTCTGTTAAACAAGGTGTACAAATCTGAATGAGAGAGAAAAATGGAAATGTGTATAAGGAAGGCTTCATCTTGGTTTAGATGAAGAAGAAGGGGATAAGGTTAGGGGGGTGGGGAAGAGAACAGCTGGTGGAGAGAATCCACTCCGATAGGCGATTATTAAAAATCAGAGCTATAAAGAGGGATGTTGCTATCTCTTAAATTGACTGCTAGATTCAAGGGAAGTCACCAGGCAAGACAAACCATTTTCTATTTAATTAAAGGATCCTTTATGGAAAGCTTGAAGCCTAGTGAGAGGAGCCCATTAAAAGACATGAGCTCATTAATAAGGATGCACCTTGTAAAGCTATTCAAATTTTAAATAAACAGCAAAGGAGGACGCTGAGAGAGGATTATGGGAACACAAGAGCAAGTTTGGGGTGACAAGCTCAAAAAAGATCTTGAAAAGGTTGGTTTTTTGTTTTTTTTTTAAAGAGGCAAACACGTAAGCCTCTAAAATTTTAGGCCAACGGAAATGACCTTTGTACCGTGGCTGACTGAAGATATAAATAAATGTTAACATGAACAGCAGTTTCAACTGGAGAGAGATGGGAAGAAGACAGTCCAATTGTGGTTTTTTGGGTTTTCTCTCTGTCTTTTTTTAAAAAAGTCTCTTGTTCTAGCTCAATCTCAGGGTAGGGTATTCATGAGCACAAAAAGTTGCTACTGCCTGCCGTGTGCTCTCCTACTTCAGTGAGCACCAGACCCTGGGGTACCTAACCAATGAAAAGAAGTTGTACCACATACAAGTTAAATATAGGTTAGGTTATCTGCATTTTACAAGCACCAAGAATGTTATCTGAGAAAGCTGTCATTTTTAATGACAGCACAAGCTCCAATTACCAAATGGGTGATACTCTTGGGAGCTGGGAGAATTTTATAAAAATGGCTTACAATTATTAAAAAAGTTTACATGATCACTTTTGAATTGGATATAAATAATCTCACCTGGACTGTAAGAAACAATCTCCTCACATGGCATATTCAAGCCTAAAAAAAAAATTCCATTTTCTGGAAAATTACACATTCTGAGATTTATCAATAGGTAGTACGTGGGGGATTACAAGGTAGAGGAAATGAGAGCCCCCACAAAGTTGAAAAGACTACAAATGTGGCCTGGTGATTTCAAGTCCCAATTACACCCACCAGTTCACTGGAAAGTGATGCAGCACACTCTCCTTAGGTGAGAAGACCTCTGGTGCTCTCCAGAACAAATTCCTGGCTCTTTATGGAAAGATTACTGTTCTGATTCATATCTTCCACTCCAACATATTTGGTATTCTTGGGGCTGCATCTGTCAATCAACAATTAGTCAGCATCACACAGTGTCCACCAATATGGCAGACCACATCCACCTGGAGCTGTAGGGTTTCTATAGATCTGCACAGACTCCAGAGCCTCTGACCTTAAGAAAGTTATGCTCAAAGTTCTATATCCACCCCCTAACCTCCACCTTCCTCTACAAACTCTTAGGGTTTCTCTTTCCTTTGAGTTATTTTCCTTTTCCTTTGAGTATTATTCTTATGGCAAACCATTCAGTCTTGTTGTCCACTGCTTTGATTCCCCAGCCATTCCACATCTTATTTGCCCACTTTAATTGGAAAGCTTTTTGAGGGTAAGTATCCTGTTTCACACCATAATGCTCTGAATACAGGTTGCCCACCCTATCATCCCCCATATCTAACAGAGAGAGGCAGGGGTGCTTGGTTGGTTTCCCCCCATGTAGACAGAGAGCATTGGGGGCCTCTGTCTACAGTTGCAGAGGATGCTTGTTATGGAGAAATCTGGGCTTGAATCCTAGCTAAGATGTGAGATGTGTGTCCTTAACTTAAACCTCATTTTCCTGAAATAGGGAGAATGCCTATAAAACCTATCCCAGAAAATGTTGTGAGGGCCAAATGAGCTCGGCAAACCTTAAAAAGTACTGTGTAAATGCAGATAAATGCCAGTAGAAGGCAAGAGCACAGAATTGAAAAGTAGGCAGGGAAGAGGCCAAGGTTAGAGCTCACAAAGTAGTCAGATATTTGACATTTGCAAATGACCAAGGGGGTCTATTAGGAGTGGTGCAGAAAGGGGGGTAGAATAGGGAAGGGAGCAAAAAGAAGTGGACCCATCTAGATCTGCTTTCCCTCCAAGCATAAGGAGCAACATGGACGGGAGCCTGGGTCCCAATCAAAGCTGGGAGGTCAAAGGATGCAGGCCAGGAGGAGTGGAGTTGAACAAGAGAAGGGATTTGTGTTTGATTCATTCTATTGGGGGTGAGAGGTGGGAAGAAAGGGGAGAATCTACATAAATGGGTAAGTAAAAATATGGTGACTGGAGAAAGAAGCACAATCCAGCCATGGGGGATGGAATGCCAACTTGGTGAACAGCAGGTAGGCCTGTTTGGAATACCAAATGTAGAAAAAGAGAATTCTGTGAAGTAAGCCTGGAAAGACAGGCTGGAGTCAGAAGGTGAAGGGCTGGAAATGCCAAGGGTTGGTATTTTCTCCTACAGGCAGTAGGAGGCCAACGAAGAGGCTTCTTGTAAAGACGGGCAATGTGGTCAGATTTGTACTTCAGGAAGACTGTTTTGGCAGCAGTGTGAAGGATGGATTAGGAAGGGTGAGATAGGAAGCTGCTCGTTTAATTAGGAGGTTGTTGTAATAGTCCAAGCAAAAGAGGATGAAGGCCTGAACTAGGGTGCAGAATTTTTCAGAAGCAGAATTGACAAGACTTAGTAAGTGATCAGATGTCAGGGGCGAAGGACAGGGAAAAATCTAGGGTAATTCCAAGTTTGGAGGAGGGCTGGGGAGAGACGAGTTCCATTTCAGACATGCTTTTGGAACATTTCTTATATGTAATCAGGATGGGATATTCTTGAGGTGGAGGTATCAGGGACATGGTGGATATAGCCAGAGAAAAAAACAAGTTGAACAGTTATGGGTAATGAGGAGCCCTGACAAAGATGGTAGAGTAAAAGGAGGCTCTACAACTGAGCTCCCATCCACACCTCCACATAGATCTATAAAATGCACCATACCAAAGCCTGGAGAAGGAGAAATCTAGAAAATGACACAGTGGTTTTTGTCTGGCCTAGGGCAGCAGACACTTGGATAAGCATAAGGTCCTCTAGGACCCAGGGAGATGCTACACCAACACAAGATGCGCACTGGAGCACCCCTAGGCCCTGCTATGGGGACTGGGGCCAACCAGCAGCTTCATCACCCATTACTCAATCCTGGGTCACAGATCCAGGATAAAGCTAGAAGGGGACCTACACACGGGCAGAAGATCAGAAGGTGGTAGTGGTGGCAGCAGTAGCAGCAACATCTCACTTCCAGCACCTAGCTCAGCCTGCAGAGGAATAACCAGAGCAGGAAACCCAGACTGAAGGGAACTGACAATTCGGCCACTTTGAACCCAACAGAGTTTTCTACATGGCTAATAGGGGTGGGGTCTAGAAGAACTCTACACTTGCACAGACCAAAACACTGGTCAAGAAGTTGCAGAGCTCCTAAATCACTATTGGTTAGAGAGATGCAAATCAAAACAACTCTGAGGTACCACATCACACCTATAAGATTGGCAAACATGACAGAACAAGAAAATGATAAATGCTGGAGAGGATGTGGGAGAGTTGGAACACTAATTCATTGTTGGTGGAGCTGCGAGCGCATCCAACCATTCTGGAGAGCAATTTGGAACTATGCCCAAAGGGCTACAAAAATGTGCATACCCTTTGACCCAGCAATATCGCTACTAGGACTGTATCCCCAAGAGATCATAAAAATGGGAAAGGGTCCCACATGTACAAAAATATTTATAGCTGCACTCTATGTAGTTGCCAAAAACTGGAAGTCAAGGGGATGTCCATCAGTTGGGGAATGGCTGAATAAATTGTGGTATATGAATGTAATGGAGTACTATTGTGCCATAAGAAATGATGAACAAGAAGACTTCAGAGAGGCCTGGAGGGACTTATATGACCTGATGCTGAGTGAAAGGAGCAGAACCAGGAGAACTTTATGCACAGCAACGACCACAGCGTGTGAGAGTTTTTTCTGGTAGACTTAGAATTTTGTAATAACATAAGAACTTCTTACAAAAAAAAAAAAATCCCAATGGTGGTTCTCAAGGCAAAATGCCTTCCACACTCAGAGAGAGAAATAATGGAAGTCACTCACATAATGTAGCAGATCATGTCTGTGTATGTGTATGTGTTTGTGTATCATGTTCTGATTTGTTATACGATTTCTTTCATTCATCTTAGTCTGACTACATAGCATGACTATAGTGAAAATATACTCAATAGGAAAGTATATGTAGAATCTATACAGAATTGTATGCAGTCATGGGAAGGGAGGGGGGTAGTGGGGGGTAGGTGGGGGGGATAAAATCGCAATTGTATGGGAGTGATTGTTAAACATTAAAAAATAAAAAATAAATAAAAATAAATAAAAAAAAAAAGAAGTTGCAGAGCTCACACCAGTGGGGCAGCAATTACATTTTACCTGGATCAGACCCTTTAGGGAACACTGAAAGCTTCCAAGTCCTCAGCCTGTCCCTGAGACCCTTGAATAATATAACCCTCAGTACCCCAGTAGAACCAGTCCAGACCTTCCCTCCAGAAGTGCTGCAGGGCCTGACTATAACACTGAATCTGAAGTCAGAAAGTACCATGGAAGAATGGGCAAACAAAAAAAGGGCCACAGTGGTGGCAGGGACACTCAAGACACAAATGCAAAGGAAGACAATGACTCCAAAACATCTGCAAGCAAAGCCTCAGAGAAAAACACAGCGTAGGCACAAACTCAATTAGAATTCCTGGAAAAAATAAAAAATTCCTGGAAAAAATCTTTTTATAAATGGAATGAAAGAGCTTGAGGAACAAATTGGAAAATAAATGAGAGCTATGGAAGAAAGAATTGGAAAGGGAATTAACAACTTGGCATCAAACGTCCAAAACCTTGCCCAAACAATAAACTCCTTGAAAATTTAAACAGACCTAATGGAAGTCAATGACTTCATGACACAAGAAATATTAAAATTAAGTAAAAAGGCTGGGGAAAAAAAGGAAGAAAATGTAAAGTTTCTCTTAGCAAAAACAAGCGATGTGGAAAACAGATTGAGGATTGATAATTTAAGAATCACTGGACCGCTTCAAAGCCATGACCAAAGAGCCTAGACATCCTATTTAAGAAATCTTAAAAGAAAATTGCCCAGATCTCTTAGAACAAGAGGGCAAAGTGGAAATAGAAAGAATCCATCACCCCTTCCTGAAAGTAACTCCAAAATGAAAACTCCTATCCACTGTGCTCTATCTATGGATACAGCATTATAGCCACAATCCAGAGCTTCCAGATCAAATTTAAAATACTATAAGCAGTCAAAAAGAAAGAATTCAAGACCCAAGTAGCCACAGTCTGGATCACCCATGATTCAGCGGCCATCACTATAAAGGGGCAAAGAACTGGGAATATGATACTCCAAAAGGCAACAGATAAGGACTTCTAGCTAACAATAAGCAAAATTGAGTATAATCTTACAGGGGACGAAATGGATCTTTAATGAAGGAGAGGGCTTCCAAGCATTCTTGATGAAAAGACCAGAGCATAGAAGACTTGGAAATTCAAACACAGACGAGAAGAGAAAGAAGCACAAAAAGTTAATACGAATGAACAATGATAAAGGATTAAACAAGAATAAATTGCTTTCATTCCAACGGGGGGCGGGGAATGACATGTATGTCCCCTTTGAACCTATCATCATCAAGAGTCAAAGAGAGTCTAATTAGACAAGACTTGAGAGTGGTTCTGTTATGTCTTGATGATCTTAAGAACGGACACAGGGAAAGGTGAAATTATCCCACATAATGGGGGCGCACAAGTAAACATTTATACAAACAAGGAAAAGGGGTGGAGAGAGTAGATGATACTTCAACCTCTAAGAAGGAAGAATACACACACACACACACACACACACACACAAGTTGGACATAGAAATAAATTTCACTCAGCAGGAAAATAAAAAGGAAAAGTGAGAAGAGGGGAAGGGAAGTAGGAGGAGGGTGGATTAAGGGAGGAATTGGTTCTAAGCAAAACAAACTCTAAGTTTGTACAAAAATATTTATAAAATACAATCAGGATAACACAAGATCTAGCACCCTCTACATTAAGGGATCGAAGGGAATGGAATAGGATATTCCAGAAGTCAAAGGAACTAGGACTAAAACCAAGAATCACCTACCCAGCAAAACTGAATATAATACTTCAGGAGAAAAAATGGTCTTTCAATGAAATAGAGGATTTTCAAATTTTCTTGATGAAAAGACCAGAGCTGGAAAGAAAATTTGACTTTCTAACACAAGAATAAAGAGAACCATGAAAAGGTGAACAGCAAAGAGAAGTCATAAGGGACTTACTAAAGTTGAACTGTTTACATTCCTACATGGAAAGACAATATTTGTAACTCTTGAAACATTTCAGTATCTGGGTACTGGGTGGGAGTACACACACACACACATGCACACACGCACACATACATAGAGACAGAGTGCACAGAATGAATTGAAGAGGATGGGATCATATCTTAAAAAAAAAAAATGAAATCAAGCAGTGAGAGAGAAATATTGGGAGGAGAAAGGGAGAAGTTGAATGGGGCAAATTATCTCTCATAAAAGAGGCAAGCAAAAGACTTATTAGTGGAGGGATAAAGAGGGGAGGCAAGAGAAAAACATGAGGTCTATCCCATCACATTCCACTAAAGGAAAGAATAAAATGCACACTCATTTTGATAGGAAAACCTATCTCATAATACAGGAGAGTGGGGGACAGGGGCACAAGCAGGGTGGGGGAGAGGATGGAGGGGAGGGCATGGGGAGGAGAATGCAATCCAAGGTCGACACTCATGGGGAGGGAAAGGATCATAAGAGAATAGAAGTAATGGGGGTCAGGATAGGATGGAGGGAAATATAGTTAGTCCTATACAACACAACTAGTATGGAAATCATTTGCAAAACTACACAGATTTGGCCTATATTGAATTGCTTGTCTTCCAAGGGGAAGGGGTGGGGAGGGAGGGAGCTAAAGAAGTTGGAACTCAAAGTGTTAGGATCAAATGTAATGTTCTTACCACTGGGAAATAAGAAATACAGGTTAAGGGGTCAAGAAAGCTATCTGGCCCTACAGGACAAAAGAGAAGACGGAGACAAGGGCAGAGAGGGAGGATAGAAGAGAGAGTAGATTGGTCACAGGGGCAATTAGAATGCTTGGGTTTGGGGGGGGAGGGGAGAAAAGGGGAGAAAATTTGTAACCCAAAATTTTGTGAAAGTAAATGTTAAAAGCTAAATAAAAAAAAAAATATTTATAGCTCTGTTTGAGACAGCAAAGGATGGGCATCCAAGGGCGTATTCATCAATTGAGGAATGGATGAACAAGTTATGGCATGTAAATGTAATGAAAGACTAATGTGCTGAACATTTATCAGCATGATGACCGACCAGTTACATAGGCCTAATCATGAAACATGCTGTCCACCTCCTGACACAGAGGGGAAAGTCTCAGAATGCAGAACAAGACAAGATTTTTGTCTTTGTTTTTGGAATGGCCAATGTGAAAATTTGTTTTGATCAACTGTATATGATTATAATAGGTTGTGTGTTTTTTTTCTCATGATCTCAACTGAGGGTCAGGGGAAGGTGAGAAGGCAGATCTTTGTGGATTTTACAAAAGTAAAATAAACTGTGCTTCCCTCATGAGCTACATACAAACTTATGGTACATCTCACTTCATCAACCTCAATCCTATCCTGTCTTAATCACCTCCTGGTCATCCTTTCCCTGGGCCTTTTGAAACCTTTGCTCTGGTGTTAACAAACTCTGTTATGCTTGATTTCCATCTTTTATGATCCTTCTGTGTCCCAGAACTACCTAGAACTTGGCATTCCCTCTCCAATGCTGGCAGGCTCTCCTCTCATGCCCTCCAATTCACAGCCACTTCCAGTCCTTTCCTCTACCACTACCATTCAACCACTGTTAGGAATTCAAACCATTTGGTCATGTCATCAATATTGAAATCTTTGTGGGCCAGACTTGTGGTTTGTTTCCCAAATGTCCCATCAGTCAGCACATTCTCCCAGTTTCTTCAAAGTCTTAACCACCTGACTTTGTCCCTTCACCTCCCAAAATGCCATTCATTATCCCTTGTGGTTTCAAAATTCAGAACGAGGAGCTTATACATCCTGGGACGTGTCACCTTATCCATTCTCTCTATTCCCACTCCACATTGATATCCCACGGAGGTCCAATAATCATGCTTGCTCTACCTCCAAGATCCTGAATTCCCTCTCAGATCACAATCCCTGTTCTTCCACCTTTCCCATCTTCTCAGTTGGGTGGCACAGTGGATAGAGCACCAGGCCCGCTGTCAGGAAGACCTGAGTTCAAATCCAGCCTCAGATACTTACTAGCTGTGTTACTCTGGCCAGGTTACTTCACTTCTCTATCTCAGTTACTTCATCTGTAAAATGGGGATAATAATGGCCCCTACCTGCCAGGGTTGTTGCGAGGATGGTGCTTATTAGCACAGTGCCTGGCTCTGATGTTTCTGATGTTAGTGATGATGAAGATGATGAATCTGTTCACCACAATTTTCAATCCCTCCCTAGTTTATTATCCCGCCTCGTTCTTGATCCTCTCCTTTTCCTTCATTTAGGACCTCGTGGGTGAGGTATCATAACAAAAACACTGCTGCTCATGAACCCCACACTCCTTTTTCTTTCTGTCCCTGACCCTGGCTCCCTACCTACCTCCTCCATTCCTCCAAGTAGGACTGGGAAATTGTGAAGCCTGCTGGGGTCACCACAAAATCAGGCTCTTGAACTTAACTGGACTCTGTCTGATGCAAAGAAGCCCTTTACTTCACCTCTGAGTCCCTCTCACATTCCCAATGGCAACCACACCAAACCTTTTCCTTTTCTAAGCTCCCCAAAGCCACTCCTCCCTCCCTTGAAACTGAAGACCGTGAGACTCTCACTTTACTGAGAAGTAGCGAATGAGCTTCTCCCATCCCTTCACAATCTGCTCCTCTTGAGGGTTCCTTTGCTCTGGCTTCAGGTAATGGGGTAAGAAGTTAACCCTTTGCTTCCCCTGTGTCCTCGATCCCAACCCTTTCCATTGGCACCTCATCCTGCCTTGTCTGGCACAAGATTGGTATTAGAGGACCTGGGTTTGCCATTTACTCTTCAAGCCACATTATCAGGCCACCACCCACCTTTAGGCCTCAGTTTTCTCATCTCCAAAATGAGAAGGTTGGGTAGATTACTGGTAAGACCCTTTTCAGTTCTAATCCTTTGGTCCTACTAGTTCCTTCCCCTCTACCTACCAACATGCTACAGTGGCTGACCCATGTCTGGGGAAACACACACGCATGCACATGCACACTCCTTTCTCCTGAAGCTCTGATCCTCATTTTTTTAGCTTCTCACTAGTATCTAGAAAGAGTAGTTTACATTTGCTGCACCCCCTTTTTTCCCCACTGTCTCCTCAAACCACTGAAATCTGGACTTCATTCTCACCAATCTACTTGCAATCTATTATTGCAAAGTGATCCACTGCCAAATATAATGGTCTTTTCTTGGTTGCCATCTCCCTGACCCTTTCAATAGCTTTGGAGGCAGCAGGCCACCTCCTCCTTGTTGTCCTTCCTTTGCTTGGCTTCTGTGACAAGCTCTTACCTTATCTGACTCTGCATTCTTGGTATCTTTTGCTAATTTGGCTTCTCTTCCTACACCCTAAGGGTGGGTTGTCTTCTATAACCCACAGTTTTATATTCATAGAATATATATTCTAAATTCATAGAATCACAGTATCTGGTAAGGATTCCAGTCTCCATCATAACCTACCCGACAAATGATCATCCATGAAACGCTCCCAAAGTGGAGGAGGCCACCACTTCTCAAGGCAGCCCATCCCCCTTAGCACTTTCCACTCCTAATTCCTGGTTCTGCCATAATACAAGTCTGCTATCTCCTCCACATGACATCCCTTCACATATCTGAAGACGCTCTCTTGTCCATCCCCTTCTCACCATCGGTTCTTTGGCCTAAACGCATCCAGATCCTTCGTCAGAGCACCACATGACATGGCCTCAAAGATCTCCATCATGCTGGTCCTACTTATAGTGCTCTTCTTAAACCATGGTGCACAGAACAGGACCCAGTCCTCCAGATGAGCTCTAAGGAAGGCAGAGTGCACCAAGACCATGGCATTCCACCTCCCAATGCAGCCCAAGATCATGTTTTGTTGGGTTGCCCTAGGACACTGATGTCTCCTGCTGAACCTGCAGTCACTCAGACTACCAGATCTTTCTCAGAACTGCTGTTTAACTATAGCACCCCTTCTCCCCTATAGTTTGGTCTTAGGATACTAAGATACTAAGATTAAGATCTGAACCGAATTCCATCTTAAGAGACTCAGTCCCAGTCTTTTTGGATCTTAATCCTCCTGTCTCTATGTCACAGGCACATTGGATGAACATGCCTTCTACAAGCTTTCATCAAAGTTATTGATAAGGACGCTGACCAGCACAGGGCCCAGCCAATCCCTGGGGTGCCTCGCACCACAGTGACATCAAACCATTAACACAGAATCATCCAACCACTGCTGAATTCAGCTGATTATACTGCTACTTAAACCACTGCTCTCAGTGTTCTCCACAAGAATGAAAGGGGCAGCCAGGTGGTGAAGTGGATAAAGTACTGGCCCTGGAGTCAGAAGGACCTGAGTTCAAATCCAGCCTCAGACACTTACTAGCTGTGTGACCCTGGGCAAGTCACCTAACCCTGACTGCTTCCCTCCAACTCCCCAAAAAAGAATAAGATGAGGAATTCTGTCAAAGGTTTGGCTAAAATCTAGGTAAACTATTATCTACAGCATTCCTCTCATTTACTAGTTAGTAACTTGTAAAAAAAAAAAAACAACAGGAAATGAGGATCATTTCATATCTCTTCTTGCTGTGCAATTGGTCCTTTAGTTATTCTTTCTCCTTCAAAGCTTCCAGTGACAGCACAGTAGAGAGGTCAAAACAAAGAAACCCTGGGTTCAAGTCCTGACTGACATCAACACTGGCTGCGTGACCCTGGCCTATTGTGTGCCTGGCCCTAATGATACAAGGACAAAGAATCCAATTCTACTCACAAGGTGCTTACATTTTGATCAGAGACATTCCCATGTACATAGATATAGCATAAACAGAAAGCAAAATAATACAAAGTAGCTTAATACAAAGTAATTTGGAGAGGAGGGAGGATAAAGTTGTTGGGGATAGGGAAGGTTGTGCTTGAGCTGCCTCTTAAAGGATGAAAGGGGCTGTGAGAGATACAGCTAAGGAGGGAGGACATTCCAGGTGGAGGAGGGTAGGACTGCCAGGGCAAAGGTACAGAGGTAGGAGATGGATGATTGCAAGGGAACAACAGAGAAAAGGGAGAGTAGAGGAGGACTCTTTGGGGATAGGCTGAGTAGGGCTTTCAAAGTTAGACAGGGGCTACCATTTTATCTTACAGGCAACAGAGAATCACATTCTTGGGTTTCTTGAGCACATGGGAGCTACAGTCCCATCCGTGCTTTACGATCAGGTTGGCCGCTGGGTGGCTGCCATCCATCAGTTGGGCAGGCCTGAGGGGAGAATGAAGAGACTCGAGGCAAGATATGAGAAGATGACAGAGTGTGATACCTGGACAGCTCCATTTTTATGTCCCACTGGCCCCTCAAACTCAGTTTATCAAAAACTCAACTTCTCTTTTCCAGCTTTCCCCAACTTTATTGATGACACCACCATGCTCCCAGCCAGCCACGCTCCTGACCTTGACATTACTAACAATCATAATCGCCAAGTCCAATGGTCTCTTCTCAATCTGTGTTCTCCATAACCTCTCTGCAGCCACTTCCTGACAGTAAGAGTTCTCTGTTTGTTGAGATGCTGCACTCTCCTGGTTCTCCTTCTGCCAGATCACTTCTTTTCTGTCTCCTCATCTTCATCCTCCTCATTCCTTGCTAAGCCCAGGAGTTCCCCAAGGCTCTGTCCCAGGTCCTCTTCTCTTCTCCCTCTATACTGTTTTACTGGGTGAACTTGTCAGCTCCTGTGGTTTCAAGGATCATCTCTATGTGGGTTATAAATGCTGACAAGTTATTTCTGACTCTTCTTTTTCCCTAATTCCCTATAGTACTCAATCTATTACTACAATGTTTCCACCTTGGCAATAATCTCATGTCCATCTCCCCATCTCTGTTTCTGCCACCACTATTCTTGCTTGTCACTGCTCAGCTGGACTGTTTGTAATAGTCTTCTAACCGCCACTCCTGCCTTAGCCTTCTTCCTTGTATAATCCATCCTTCACACCAATGTCAAAATAACCTTCCAAATACGCAGGCCTGCTCATGTCACTGCCAGGCTCAAAAACTTTCAGGGACTTCTCATTACCTAGAGGATCAAATCAAAGTCCTTAGCCTGGCCCTTAAGGCAAACCAATCTGTCTCCCACCAGCCTTTCCAGTTGTACTGCGCTTTACTTCCCTTTGAAAAATTCTGTATTCCAACCCAAATGGACTGTTTCCTGATTCTGCCTTGTTCTTGCACCAGACACTCCCCCAGCTGGGTATGCCCTCACTCTCTTATGGTCATTTGCTGAAACCCTTCTCTTTCTTCAAGGCTCACCACAGTTTCTGGATCTATGGTGGCTTCCTCAATCAGCCCTGCTCACCTCATGTTTCTTACAGCACTTTGTCCCTCTGATCTGTGCAGGTAGAGAGGACTAGACTCTGGAAAGACAGAACCCTTTCCATTCAATGGAGTACACTGGAAAGAGACCTGGCCTTGGAGTCAGACAATCTGAGTTCAAATCTTGCCTCAGGCACTTCTGTTTTCTGTGACCTTAGACAAGTCACATTATCCTCCTGGGTCTCAGTTTCCTCGTAAGTAATATAAGGAGATTGGACCCAATTTAAGATTCCTTACAACTCTTGGTCTGTGATTCTTTAAAATTCTCCTCTGCAGTTATTATTCTCCTTTGTGACAAGTACAAGTACAAGTACATCAATACATGCTTGTTAAATGACTAAATATTTACTTTTAGAAAAAAAATTAACAGATTCCTCCCTCAAGTACATTTCTAATTGTCTACATGAAAATCTAGTCTAATTTTTTTTTCAGGGTAGAATATATCTATTTTTTTTCCTTTTAAAGGGAGCTCACTACAGGGGCATGTTCTATACCTGGAACAATACAGCAAGGCTTTCTCATATCCTCCACATGAACCAAACAAGTTTTATGAACATCCTAACAAACAAGTAAGAACAAATACTTGTCAAGGGATTTGACTGTGTACTTTCTGATAACTTACCAAAGTGCCATCCTAAGTACTGAACTGAATAACCAGAAGGAAGGGAGGCAGCATGGGACAGTCAAAGGAGGCCAAATCTTAGAGTCAAGAGAGCTGGGATCAAGGCTTGCCCCATATACTAACTGTAGGCAGGTCCTGCAGGCTCCCTGAGCCTCAGTGTTCTGTTCTGTGAAATAAGTACAAGTCAGTGTGACCTACCTCACAGGGCATTGAGAGGATCAGATAAGACACTCTTTAGAAAACACTGGATCAAATGAGTTATCCTAAGGTGACAGGTCATTTAACCAACATAAGCTTTCATCAGAGCTGACATGGCAGGACAGCACGCCAGACTGGGGCCTTGGCAGCCCCTGCCTGATTCAGCACCCGACCAGAGCCCAGGAAGCCTCGGCCAAAGCCACAGTAGAAAATGACTAAGTCCAATCTCCAGGTAGCTGCCCAAGCACTAGCAGAAGAAAGAGCCAGGGCAGCACAACATCTGGGACCTCACAAGAGGCCTACGATTGGCTTCTCAGGATCACAGGAAGGGATGGAACCACTTTTAGATTCAGCACAAGTGTAAGAAGGAGTAGGAAAAAGAGATCAAGAAGAGGGTGATGCCAAAATCTAAGTGAAGCCACAAGAAAACTGGGCTAAAATGCAGGAATTCCTGAAGAAGGTAGAAACTAGTCTTTGTCACCACATCTAAGACTAAACAGGACCTGTTCGCACCATCCAAGAGAGGGGCTCCATGGGAGGGAACATAAAGGCCCAAACTAGAAACTAAGGTTGGAGATATGAAACAACAGAAAAAAATGAGGAACACAATGAAGAAATACCGTAGACTGAGAGAAGTCTAAAAGGCGAATCTGGAGGAGCATCACTCCCCAATTTCAAGGAGGGTCTTAGAGAAAAGAATGTCCTGACCACAAGAGCTACAAGAAAACCTGGCAGAAATTAAGAGAGGCAAAATGTAATGTCAAATGACAGCTAAGAAGGAAAGTTTGGCAAGAAGAATTGATAGCTTAAACCTTATCCCAGATTTGGTCTCTTTGAAAACTAACGTGGGCCCAAAAGAAAGCGACTGCCTACAAGAGGCGACAACAAAAGATTGAAAATTATTGGAACGTCCAAACGACTTCATGCAAAACCAACAAATTCAAATCTACAAACTCTTCCTGAAAAGTCAACTTTATATACATGAGCTTAAAATAGAAGCTCTGAAACTTTTTCCTAACATCAGACCTAAGCCCTAGATCTGGGGTGGGGAACCTGTGGCCTTGAGGCCACATGTGGCTTCTAGATCCTTGGGTGCAGCCTTTGACTGAGTACAAACTTCACAGAATAAATCCTTTTATTAAGAGGATTTGTTTTGTGAAGTTTGGATTCATTCAAAGGGTCACACTTGAGGACCTAGAGGGCCAAACGTAGCCTGGAGACCACAGATTCCCTACCCCTGCCCTAGATCATGGACAGTCAACCAGTCCTGTGATGGTGCATAGCCAAATTTGAGAGGGATTTGGAGAAACATAACAAAAAAAGCCCAATGGTATCACAACACTCTAGCACATGAACAATTCTATCAAAAGAGATTGAGAAATGGCCCTTTCCTAAAATGGTTTGGAAGGATACCTCTTCAAACTGGCTTTTTTTCCTTTGACATAACCAAAACCTTGCATCAGCTTAATTAATAAGTCAAGTGAAATGGATTCTCACGGACAAAGTTTTCTTCATAAGAGACTGATAATGACGAGAAGCACCATCTAAGCAGAATGTCCCTTCAGAAAAGCTCAGGGCTTTTTCCAAATGTGTTCACAAAAGCCAGAATATTATCAGCAGAGTACCTCATGAGGCTAGGAGTTGGCAAACTTGGCAGAAAAGCAACCAAAAAAAAAAGATGAAATCCTCCCACTAAAAGAAATCATAATAGAGGGAAAAGCTTTCTAACAAGTGAAAAGTAGGAGAGAGGGCTGGACTGAATGGCTACCTGAGGAGCAACCTGTTTCATTTTCTATAAATAAACTCAGAAGGCATATTGCCAAAGAAATGCAAGTCAATATAACCTTTCTATAGTGTGCTGCCAAATTTCACTTTCAGACAGTATATTAATTACGTAGTCAATAACCGTGGGTTTCATTAGTGTATTAAATACCACGATCAATAATATTTATTCTTTTCAAAGACAGGCCACTCAGAAAACAAGGCGAGGGATTTTTGACCCTGCGGTTCAAAAAGTCAGCACAACACACCAGAGACAAACAAGGCTTTAATGGAAAGCATAAAACACTGGAAATATAGACAGAAATCAGATTATTACGCTTTTGGTTTTTTTCCCCCTACCACTCACAATGATACTAAAGGGAATTCAAGAACCATTTAAAATAAAGGCAAAATGATTAGATTTTTTTCCTAATTGCTTAGCACTGATGTCATGGTAGACGTGACAGAGACATTGATCTACAAGTGAAAGATGTGAGACAGAACAACAGGAACAGCCCTTTGAGTGAGACTAAAGCCAAGAGAATTTGAAGGACTGTGGGCCAGAATCTATTTAGGAAATCCTCAGGGACTTTCAGCTCTTAAAAGCAAACTGGTGGAGCCAGTTTCTGATGTTTCTCCATTGGTGATCTGATTTCCAGTAGGGAAATCTGTTAAAAATCCTCCCTGGAGGAAGCCTCTTGCAAGAATGCCTCCCCAAATCACAACACAGGAACCGCTGCTCTGGTCACATGGTGCAGTAATAGCCCATCCTTCACCAGGGACTCGAGGACACACGCTGAGTTCAATGCTCAGGTAGCCATCACACCAACACCTGGGGAGCAGAGTCGCTCTCCAGAAGGATGTGGAGAAAGGGGGGCAGGGAGGAGCAAGTATGAACGACTAGTTACAAGATGGAAAGATAGATCATCGCTTCTAAGCCACAACTTGTCAATCCAGAAAGGTGCTGAAGACTATAATTTTCTAGTTGATGCTTTATAAGCAAGGTCAGAAGGAACAAGCTCTTCTACAAAAAAAAATCTGGAGGCCTTCAGCAAGAGAAGTCAGAGTAACTCTGTCCCCACCTTCTGAGATGAAGGAATCTGGCCAAGTAATTAATGGTCCTGAGACAAAATGCCCCTCAAGTCCTTTCCCAGAAGTGGAATTCATTCACCTAAGGTCTATAGGCCCTGAAAACAAAGAGGACAGCGCAGGAAGCCGCAGAGCCTGTGCTGAGGGCTCCAGAAAGAGCCTCCCATACGACATTTCCATATATGAAAATCCAGCTTGCAGGACTGCAGTGGGTCTGCAACACTGCCTTGCTAGTTGCAGAGATGTGCAGCCACCTCCAAGCTGTGCGCTGCAACCACCGGACGCATAATTAATGTGATTAGAAGCACACAGAGCAAGCATGCCCTGCTGCCTGAAAAGCCCAGTAGCATAATTACTGTTTTCTATACTAGCTCACTGTCTGTACAAATTTCAAAGCCTGGTTGGTTTTAGACTGCTGTGTAAACGTCAATAAAATCCCTAAAGTGCCAGATCATCAGCATTCTTGGGCAAAAAACATTTTTTTTTCTTTTAAAGATGCATTTCAGGGCTGCAAACATGAGGAATAGAGAGTTCTATGCCTCAGTCTAATCTTAGAGATGGTAATAAGTTAACATCTCCCCCAAGTGAACATTTATTATGAAGGCTAATTAATTGCTTTCCAGTAAGTAGAAGAACCCTTTGAGTTCAAAGAAAGTAGGATGCACAGAGATCTAAATATACTATTTATTGAAACAAAGCAATAGAAACAGAGGGCTTCCCCTCCCCCTTCTTTATAATTTTCTCCTTATTTAAACACAGCTTCAACCAAACTTGAAGAAGGGAAACATACAAATGCAAGAATTATATACAGGTAGGAAATGTGTACAATCATCAATTCAAAACGTGATGTTAATTGAAGTGAAAACTCAAGCAATGCTTTGTAGTTGCCTAGATTTCCCTAGGGGACAGTGAGTCAATGCTTATCAACCTTCCTCAGAAGAGACAATTTTGATTAATATCAGACCCATCTGACTCAGTCTATTAAACCCTGAAGGAAGGATATTCTTCAGATATAAGAGATACGTCTTTGATTAATAATTCTACCGTCTTGCCATTCCAGGCATTAACAGCGCCGTGGCACCTCTAGGAGGAGGAAGCCTTTGAATTCTAGGAGTAAACACTTGTCAGAACACTCAGGTCTTTCTCAGACTGCTTAGTAGCACTGCCTTTCCAATTCTTTCCCCCGAAAGTTCCAGATATATCACCAATTGGAGAAATGAAACCTCGGGGATGCTATTTATTTGGCTTCTGCAGACTTAGGGCTAATTACTTTGAACAGGACTCCAGCCTAAAGATAATGACATCTTAATAAAATCAACAAACGCCTGGAGTTAATGGCAGTGACAACTAGTACCAACAATGTCCAAGACCGGCCCCTGAGGTCTGACATTTAAGGGTCACAAGATCTGAGCACATGCCTCTTTACCTACCAAAGGGTTCCCAGGCTCACTCGACAAAGGGAATTGCTTAGTCCACCATAAAGGGCAGTTCTGCCCTGTGCAGCTAAAGCTTAATTGTCACGCGGGGTGGGAAGAGATCAACTTCATGGCAGCTCCTGGGTTGTTCTGGGCAGCTTCAAACTTCTGCCCAATTGGCAACATTCTCTTTACATCTGCCGAACGGCAGCATTCTTCCTGATGTTCATGATCAGCCTCCTGCCATACTCCCTATAGTCCACGGGCTTCACGTCTACTACAGAGGCCTTGATGCGAGACTCATCCTGGGAAAGAGAAGAGCAGTCAGTGAGGGGTCCAGGAAGCTGCTGAGCCTGCCCCTCGAATCCCCAGCTTGGAATTCTTAAGCCAGCTGTTCCACTGAGGAATGACCTTGAGCAAAACTCACACAGGGCCCAAGGGGAAGTTTCCCACTGACACTATTCCTGCCTCCACATCCCTTCCCTCTCTCAACTCTATATGCCACTCCTATCAAAAACGGGCAAAAGATCATCTTGTCTAAGTTTAGAGAGCCACAGACTTTCTCTGGAAGGCACTCTAGAGTTCATCTAGTCCAATGCCTTCATTTTACAGATAAGGAAACAGGTTCATGGGTGTGCAGTGACTTGCCCAAGGTCATCCAGCAGTTGGACAAGGTCTCTGGCAGACCTAAAATTTTAGCAACACATGATGACCTCGTCCCCACTCCCCAAAATTTTTGGTCTGCACACAACACAGAGAAAATAAGCCCAGACTCATTTTGATAAGCAAAGTAATCTCCCAGAGCTCGCTCTCCTCTTTACTTACATTGTAAGTCTCCAGTTTGACTCTAATCTTGAATGTGTAGGAACGAAAGTTGGCATTCTGGAAGACTTCCTCGAATGCCTGTTCATTCTGTAAAAACAAACACACAGACTGAGATACTGGCAGGATCAAATCATCTAAGCATAATTCACATGTTCAAAAATCAGCTTAATTTCTGAAGTATCTTTCTTTCGACAAGATTTTAACTCCAAGGCTGATAGAAATTAATTGTCAAAACTAATTAATCTATAGGTAAAATCCCATTATAACAAATTCCATACAACACAAGGTATTTTGGTTTTAAATTGCATTGAAATCAATACTTCTAGTAGTCATATTCCAAGACTGGGAGATCTACAGAGTAATCAATTTATTCATGACTTTAACAAGTACTTACAATGGACGCCCTCCATTTTAAGATTTCTTGACACTGCTCTCTCCTGGCTCTCCCCTTGTCAGAATGACTCCCAGGCTCCTTTGCTGGATCTTCATCTAGCAAATGCTCACACCCACACCAATATTCTGTCTTCTACAATAATTTGGTGACCTCATCAGCTGCCACTGGGTCAATGATTATCTAACACTACCTAGACAAATACCAAATCTATATATCCTATATATCCTAACCTCTCCCCTGAGCTCTAGTACTGAATCACTAACTGACTTTTATATACTTCAAAATGGGTATCTCATAGGCATCAGAACTCAGAATGTTCCAAACAGAGCCCATTCTCTTCTCCTTCCCTTCAAACTGTCCTCTCATCCCAGCTTTCCTGTTACTGTTGAGAGCACCATCATCTTCCCAGTCACTAAGCCCAAAACTCAAGATAATTCTTGACTGCTTACTTGCACTCACTCCATATATCAAATCTGTTGTCATATCCTGTTTCTACCTTCATATCATGTCTTGTACCTATCTCCTCTCCACTCACAAAGTCACCACCCTAGTAGTATAGGGCTTCATTCCCTCTTGACTGAACTAGCTTCGGTTCCCCAGCAGATGGGCACCTCCTCAGTTTCCAATTCTTTGCTACCACAAAAAAAGGTGCTATATTTTTGTACATCTTTGGTTTGTTTTGCTTGGTACTTTACCCTTCTCTTATTCCCTTTTCCTTTTCCATCTCCATTTCCCTGTTTAGTGAAATGTATTTCTGTACCCAGGTGTGTATGTATATGCCCCTCCTCTGACCAGTTCATATGAGAATGAGGACAAATGTCACTTAGCACCCAGGTCCTTTCCACCTTGTGTGTAATGACATAATTTTCCTTTCCTCTCCTTTTCCCACGTAGTTATGTTTCTCATCTCCTCCATTTCCCATCTTCTTTTAAGATCATTAAGGCTTAACAGAAAGCACTCAGGCCCTCTAACTGGACTCCTTTATGACCCCTCAGTCCAGAGAGAACACATGTATCATCTCCTCATACGAAAATGTAAACAGTTTATCCCTTGTTAATCCTTTAGGATTGTTTGCTCATGATTAACCTTTTAGGTTTTTCTCAACTTCTATGACTGCACTTCAAAGTTTCTATGCGCTCAGGTCTTTTCCTAAGGTATGCTTGGGAATCTATTACATTAAAAGCATTTTAAACTCTTGCTTCATCTCTTTCAAGAATTCTAGTTGAATTTGTGGCAAGTTGTGTTTTTCTCAGAAGCTTTGCCTGCAGATGTTTTGGAGCAGTTTTCTTCTAGGTTTGTGTCTGGAATGTACTTGTCACCACAGTTTTCTTATGGTGGGATTTTTTGTTGGCTCATTCTTCTGGCTTTCTTCCTGATTTCTGACTTTATCTTAGAGACAGCTGTACACTTCTAGAAGGGAATATCTGGACTGGTCCCGCTGCTACTTTTGGGGGCACTTAGTATTATTATTCCAGGATCAAAAGCACAGTTCAGACTGGAAATCTACAAGATTTCACTGCTCCCAAAGTGGTCTGAGCCAGGGACAAAATCTGATGGCTGCTTTTCTGCTATGAGGTCTGCAAGAGGGTCACTGAACAAGGATTTTTCTCTGTTACATCTTTCAAGGTAGCATATATAATTCTGACATTCAAATGGGGGCATTTTGCTGGAAGAAAGCATTTAAGGTGGAATTTTGTTCTACCAAGTAAAAAAAAGTTTTTAGTCACAACAAACAATAAGTGAATTAGAATCTTGTACTCTACATTTTCCAGTCAATTATATGATGATAAAGATATGATCTACTGTGGAACATCATTTACGAAAGTTTGTTTGTTCCCTTTAGCTCCCTCAGAAGGGAATTATTACTGCCTAAGTACATTTTCTTGGCAGTTATTAATGTTTTAACCCTTTAATCTTTTTTAGTTGTTGTCCATTTTCAAAGAGGAACAATGATATCACGAGATGATGTCTTGACTCATCATGAATGAAATTTAAGTGAAGCAGAATTGCATAAAGTCATCAGCCTCACTCTCTCCTCCAGAGTCATTGAACTGGTGACAGCCTGGGATGCAGTAGATGAGCAGGTGTCTTCACTGTCTGATCAAGTTCTAAGTGCTCCATAGCACCTACTATCAGCCTCCTTCATGGACACTGGAACAAATTGTTTATATGTATCCATTCTGCCAGGGGAAGTCTTCACATGCTTGGGTTAGACACCCACCTAGTTAACCAATGGGTACCCTCAACGTGGTATGGCCAGTCAACCAAGACGGTTTAGGGTGTGACCCCTGGCATGTTACAGATACAAGTGAGAACTGGGTGAATCGGGGAGAAATCAAAAGTGGATGAGCAGCCCTGAAAAGGGCTCAGCAGGACCTCTCACTAGAGGTGCTAGCCGTCCTCCTTTCTTTTTCACTCATATACCCCTTTTTCAGTAGTAATAAGTCTTGAAAGTTTTCCCAATCCTTTATCTTCCCCTTCACTATATAGCTTGAGAACCAATCCATAAATGCCCTCAAAATTGGTTTACCTCCAGCACACACCTCCTTTGTATGTTTGGTCCAGTTCCACTTGTATGAGTACAATAAGTATCGTGACAATGGAATCCAGTAGCATTGGCTCAATTAATCTTGATTTTGAAAAATTTACTACAAACAAAAAAATCCCTGCAGATCTTTTCCATTTTTTATCTATTTATTGTCTTTCTTGCAGTTTCATCCTTAAATGCCCTTGAGCTGACTTTCTTGAGTCTCTTAACAATCTTACTTTAAGCTGGTTTTCTCCCCCACTTTTTTTTTACTTTATAAAGTAATGTTACTTATATTCTTCTACTACGTACCCTATAAAATTTCACAAATGAATTTAGATTTTAAACTAGTGTTGATATGCTTTCTCTATTTGGCAAGTGTTGCTGACAGGGGGTTTATAGGCTCTTATAGGCACTTTTTAATGAATTTGTTACAATCAGTGTGAATATACTTTTCTACAAATATTTCTCTCTTTTCATCATTGGCAAATTATTTTAAAGGGTCAGGATATGATGCTTACTACATGTCCTTATCTTTCCCTCATTCTTATTCTTCTAGTTTTGAGTTAACATTGATCTTTACTGTAACAAGTCAGTGGTCTAACTATAAAGATAGCTGGTTTAGGAATGATCCCCACATCAGTAGCAAATCAATTCCTGTATATTAAAATAAAATCAGTTTCTTTTTTTTATATATTTCATGCTCACCATGTCCAGTACCTTTCAATTCTTTTCTCAAAGAAAGTATTCCCAGTGAATGGTTGTGAGGCTTCTGTGAAGTCTACAACACTTTGTCCTTTATCATTCCTTCTTCAGTTTTATATACGCTAATGTATTTTTTGCCATCCTCACACTCACCTTTGAATTAAAATCATTAAATGTTAAGACAAATGTTGGTGTAATTTAGGATTTATTGACCTCTTCATAGAATTTCTCTACCACTTCACCTTCTGAAATATATATCAGTGCAAAATCACCAATTATTTTCATGATAGCCTTCTCACAAAAACTTACCCCTAGCACTACCCTAGTTTAAGACATTTATAGCCTCTTTCTTGGACTAATGGAATAGCCTCCTAATTAATTTCTTTGGTTCAAGTCACTCCATTCTGAAACAGATCATCCTTGCAGCTGCTAAACTGATATTCTTAAAGCACATATCTGCTTATACTACTCAATAAGCTTCTACAGCTCCCTACTGCCTCTAGGATAAAACGTAAGCTTCTGTTTGGCATATTCATAAACTGGCTCCAACCTAACTTTCCAAATTATTTTAACATCACTCCCCTTCACATATTCCATAGCTGAACCACATTCTTTTTCCTACCTCTTGGCTAACTCATGCCTGGAATACCTTTCCTCACCTCTCCCCCTGGGAATTCCTTGACTAACTTAAAGCTTCAGCTCATGTGCCACCTTTGAATTCCCCTAGTTGTCACTGCTTGTCCTCTGGAAATTCATCTGTACGGATTCTGTACTATCTGCATTTACTGCTCTTCCCAGCAGAATGAAGGCTCCTTGAGGAAAGGAAAGCTGTGCTTTTGTTCCTATATCCCCAGTCCTGAGCACAGTGGCCAGGATGTGCCAGCTGTTTAATAAATGCTTCCCGAATTGAATATGCTTATTGTACCATTGAATGCACAATAAAACCAACTCTGCTGAATCCTCACGACTGTTCAAAGCAGAACCTGAGTTATCCTTCCACTTTGTACAACCTCCTTTAATTGTTTGGTTTTCTTTACAGTGAGAAGGTCAAGGCCAAAATGATTCTGTTCCTCCAGTGGTACATCCACTTGATGAGTCTGGACAAGGACATCAGATTCAGAATATTTATAAGGATTTTTCTGCACCCCAAGAGCAGAAGGGAGGCTGCACAGAAATGAGGGCCATGCTGTATTTTTCATAGTTTCCACAGGTTGCCATGGCGAAAGATTTTCTCATCAGGTGAGAGGCCTGCCCAGCTCTCAGAAAGCAGAAACACACCTGTCACTAGTATCTTTTTAAGATGGTAGAATCTGCCAGAACTTGAACAGCCTTCAAGAGTCTAGGGTCCCCTCTGTTATGCAATGAAATAACAGATAGGGTTAGACATACAAAGACAAAAACAAAACAGCTCCTGTCTGCAAGGAGCTTACTTTCACTACTTAACAGGAGAATTAGGAAGCCTTGAGTTCAAATATGACCCCAGTTACTTAACTATTTATATGATCCTGGTCAGCCTTGGACTGCCTCAGTTACTCATCTATAAAACTAGGATAATAAGAGCACTTCCCTTTCAATGGCTATTGTGAGGAAAAGGAAGAAAAGAAGAATTTATCAAGTACTTGCTATGTGCCAGGTGCTGAGCTAAGCACTTTACACATATCATCTCATTCGGTCTTCCAAACAATCCTGGGAGGTAGGTGCTATTATTATCTCAGTTTTACAGATGAGGAAACCTAGGCAGACAGAGGCTAAGTGACTTGCCCAAGATCACGCAGATAGTTAAGTATCTGGGACCAGATTTGAACTCAAGTCTTTCTGACTCCAAGCTGGTGCTTTTTTCACTACACAACCTAGAATGAGATAATCTGAAAAATGCAAACCTAAAAGTGCTGTAGAAACAGCAACGACTCTGAAGGCAGACTTGGAGAAAGGAAGAGCATTAGCAATTGGAAAGATGGGTAATGGTTTCATGTAGGTGGAACCTGAGTCCTGAAATAAGACAGAGGTTCTAAGAGGCAGGTGAGAAGGAGGCACATTTCAGGCAGGTAATGATCAGTTTGTGCACAGGCAAAGGAGTGAGACAGCATGTTGAGTTCAGGAAACAGAGAAAAAGGAAAGGAGTGACAGGAAGAAGATTGTCAAGGAAGGCAGCAGCCAGGCAGGGTGGGGGGGAAGGTTTAAATGTCTGCCTGAATGAAGACTGTTCTTTATCATAAAGGCAATAGGGAGCAAGTGAAGATATCTGAGCAGGTAGAAGGTAACAAGGAAAAACTCAAATCTTAGGAATATTAATTTAGCAACTACAAGGAGGATGGAGATACGGGGAAATTCAAAGACCAATCAGAACCAATTTCTACAGCACAGGTGTGAAGCTCTGAGTGCGTGAACTAAGGCTGTGAGGGGAAAGAAGAGGCAGGTGAAAAAATGTTGGCAGCAAAATTGACAAGACTCTGCGTACTAGCTCACATTTAGGTAGCACTTTGAGGTTTAAAAGGCACTTCCCACACATTCTCTCATTTGAACTGCATAATATTCCTGTGAAGCAGGTGCTATTACTAACCCCATTTTACTGCTAAGGAAACTGAGGCAGAGTCCTCACAGCTATCTGAGTCAAGATACTAAGTCAGACATTGGATTGGTGGAGGGGAAGGGCAAAATGTGATTCTGAGGCTGCAAATCTGAGTGATCAGAAAGATGGTGGTACCTTCCACAGGTACAGGTCAAGTATGAAGGACTCACTGTTTGACTTGAACTCTGCACTGGCTTGCCTCTAATGGTGGCAAACACCTCTGGTGAACAAACTTCTCCCAATAAATGCCTCATCTGGTGTTAATTATTGGGATGGGGGGGAGGGTAGGGAGAGTATTCATTGAACAAGGTTCTCTATGTTACACCTATCAAGAAATCTTGTATCTAACGTACGTGGGGGGATACCTTGTTGGGAGAAAACCTTTAACATGGGATTTTGTGATACTAAGTAAAACACTATTGTCAACAAACACCACACACTGCAGAATCTTGGAGTGGGTTGAGAGAAAAGGGAAAATAAATTCAGAATTCTGTTTTGGAGATGTTGTCTTTGACACCTACAGGTTCTCCAGGAGGCAGCTACTGATGGGGAAAGAGAGCTCATGAGATCTGAAGCAAATTTATAAATAAGGAGATACCTGCTTATGAATGATAACTGAACTCATGCAAGCTAATGAGATCACCAACAGAAGAGAGAAACGAAGAGGGACAGAACACAGCTTTTGGAGGGCTTCTACAAGTTAGGGAGCAGGACCTGACCTAGGTAAAGGAAGCTGAGAAGGGCAGATTAAATAAGCAGGAGAGAATCACAGAAAAAGGGATCAGAAAAGAGAGTCTATACCCAGGAAGAGAGAATGACCAAGTGTCAAGAGCTGCAGTAAAGTCAAGAAGGATAAACCTGAGAAAAGACCATTAGATTTCATGCTTAAAAGATCACTGGTAATCTTGGAAAGAGCAGTTCCAATCAGGTCTCCCCTACCCTTAATACAAACTTCACTAGACCCCATGATCCCTCCAGCTATTGTCTTTTATCTCTCCTACCTTTCTCAGCTAAACTCCACAAAAAAGCTTTTGACTCCTCACCTGATGCATGATGGCCCTAGACCTTATCACTCAACTGAAATAGCTCTCATCAAAGTTACCAATGATCTCTTGATTGCCAAATCAAATGGTTGTTTCTCAGGGAGAATGATTCTCACCCCCTTTACTGCACTTGACACCATGTAGAGTCCACTGCCCTTCTGTTCTGAGCCCCACACCTGGATTTCCATAACACTACTCTTTGCTGGCTCATCATGACATCCCCCAACTGGGGTTTTGCATGAGATTCCATCCTGGGCCTTGTCTTTTCTTTTAATCTCTCTCTGTAACCGCAGCATTTCTATGCAGGTGATTCACATATCTCTATATCCATCCATCCCTAGTCTCTCCTGGGGCTCAGTTGCCTATTATAGACATTTCAAACTCAACATATTTAAACTCATTATTTCTCTTCTTAAATCCATCTCTCTCGTCGACTTCTCTGTTTCTATCAAAGACCTTATCATCCTTCCATTGTTTAAGGTTTGTAATCTTGGCATCATCCTGGACTGGCTCCTTGCCCTCACCCCACACCCCCACACATCCAAACAGGTCCCAAATACGACCATTTCAGGCTCCACAATCTTTCTTCCATTTGACCTCGTCTCCCCTCTGCCAGCTCCCATCTTAGTTCAAGATCTCGCCATCTATCGGCCTCCTAATTGGCCTCTCTACCTGAAATTTCTCCCTGCTCCAGTCTGTCTTCTATACAACTGCCAAAGTCATTTTCCTTAAAGCAAATCTGAGCATGTGACTTCCATATTTAATCAACACTAGTAGCTTCCAGTTGCCTCTAGGATAAAATAGAAACTCTTCTGTTTAGCTTTAAAGCCCTGCACAACCTGGACCCAAATTATTTTTCTCGCCTCACTGGTAGGAAGAAGATAAAGAAACAAGCATTTATTAAGTGCCCACTTCATGCCAAGCACTGCACCAAGTGCTTTACAAATGTTACCTCATTTGATCCTCACAACAACCCTGAGAGATAGATGTTTTATCATCATCATTTTACAGATGAGGAAACTGAGGCAGCCAGAGAGGAAGTGACTTGCTCTAGGTTGTTCCATGGCCGTATCTGAGCTCAGGTCTTCCTTACTCCAAGTCCCCAGTTCTATCCAATATACCACCTAGCTTGAACATGACTCCTCATTTTGTACTCTCTTGCTCAGTCTTCCATCTCCTATCTCCCCACAGTTTGCCACTGGCCTTCCCTATACCTAGAATGCCCTCCCTCCTTGTCTCTGCTCCAAAGAGTTCCCCTTCCTTTAAAATGCAGCTCACACCCTGATTTCCGCATGAAGCTTCTCCTCACCCACCTCAGCTGCTGGTGCCTCCCCCCAAATGTCCTCCTGTTGGACGGCTCTGTATGTGTTTGTTTACTCACTTTACATTTGTGCCACACACACACTTCATGTGCGCTTGCTGCTTCCCCATTAGGGTGTAAGCTCATTATGAGTAAGGGTTGTTTCACTCCTTGAACCCAGCACAGGGCCTGGTATGTTGCTGCTGCTTAATCAATACTTGGCGATGGATTCTGGTAGCAGGACCAGAAGCCACAGCAGAAGAAACTGACAAGTGGGGAAATGGAAAGTACATAACAAACAGTTTGTCTGTGAAAGGGAGGAAAGATACGGGACGATAGCTTGAAGAGGTATGATCAAGTGAATGGGTTTTTAAAAAGTAAATCTGCGCTGATCTTTTGCTTTCATGTTATCTACATTTCCCAGTACAACACCTTTTAAAACACCATCTCCCATAACAAAGAATTTTAAAAATGCAGCCCAGCAAAATCATCCAACACCCCCCCCAAAGCCTGCCATTATCCACAGTCTGAAAAGGAAGAGAAGTGAAGGTTTAAGGATGTAAGAGACCTGTACAGACTTGCAGGCATCAAGAAGCATCCAGGATAGGAACTGATTGAAAATTAGAGAAATGGAGAATAAGCAAATGGGAAGAGGCTCAGGGATACAAGTAGAAAGACTGGCCTTGGCAAGGAGAAAAGCCACTTCTCGGTGACATACTGAAACCAAGGAAGAAAAAGACAGGAGATGACATAGAGAGGTTTTGAAGAATGGTATGAGAAATGCCAAAATTCAAAAGGATCTGAGACTGATAAGGAAGCTAAGGAAAACAAAGATTTTAGGCAGTTTGGAAGAAAAGAGGAAAACGAATCAAAGGCAAAGTGGGATGCTTAGGAGTGACTACAACAAGGATGAAGAAAATCAAATAAAAGGCCCAGCTTCTCAACCCTTAATTTGCTTCTGTTTTTTCTGCTAAGGACAATGAATATTCTTGGAACTCTTTCCATTTCCACTGATGCAGTCACTGGATGCATTGTTCTCAGGCTCAGCTTAATTCACACTGCATCAGTTCCAGAAATCTCCACATTCTTTTCCATGTTCACATTTATTGTCTTTCAGAACAATAATATTCAATTACATTCACACACCAGATCTTTTTAGACAAAGTATTCCCCAATCAATGGATACCCACTTTGTTTACAATTTTTTGCTAACACAGAAATTGTTGCTATAATCTTTTAGTGTTTATAAGGTTTTTCTTTTTTATCAGTGACCTTCTTGGGGTTCAGTAGTGTCTAGCAGTGGAATCTTCAGGTCAAAGGATATGAATCTTTTTGTCACTTTCTTCTTATAATTCTTTCCCGAATGGTTGGACCAATTTGCAATTCCACCAACAGAATATCTGTGTGTCCGTCTTTCCACAATTCCTCTATCACTAACTATTCTCATCCTTTCATCTTTGCCATTTTGTTGGGTAGGAATAAAACCTCAGCATTGTTTTGCTTTGCATTTCTATTATTAGTTATTTAGTGATGTTCTTTCATAATACTAGTTTGCAATTATTTTCTGAACATGTCTTTTTTTTAAAATGTGAACTGCTTGAGGAGTTCTCTGTATATCCACATCATCTTTTTTTGATAATTTCTCTTTTTAGCTCTTCATCCCAACTGTTTCTTTGTGTCTTCAGAATTTCAGTCTTGAGAGCTTCCAATTCATCCTGGAGAACTTCTTTTGTAGAATTTTAGGCCATAAGAGCCTGCCTATCCTTTCTTCAAACATTTTAAAATCTGCTCTTATAAAATTGAGGGCCATGTCAGACCATACCCTAAGGTTCCAGCGTCTCCACCCAAGCAGCCAGTTGCTCCTTGTTGAGATTCTAACTCAGAAAAGAAGCTGGAAGAACATCTGCTCCACCGCACAAAAAAATGCTCAAAATCACTATGAAGAGTAATGCAGAGCAAAACCACTCAGATTTCAGCGCACATCTTGCAAATTGGCAAAAATGATCAAAAATGGCAACAGGCAACGTTGGAGGAATTGTGGAAAGACAAGCGCACCAACAAACTGGAAACAATTTGGAATAATGCAAATGAAGTGACTAACCATACTCTTTGAACCAGATTTATACCTCAGGGAAGCTACAGGTAAGAAAAAAGTTAGCAGCACTTTTTATGACAGCTAAGAACTGGAAACAAAAGTAGATGCTCATCACCAGGTGAATGGCTCACCAAATTGTAGCACATGAATATAACAGAATATGACTGTGCTGTAAGAAATGATAAGCTTGATAAATAAAGAGAAACATAAAAAGATTTATATGAACTAATGCAGAGTGTAGTAAGCAGAGCCAAGAAAATAAAACACATGATGACTACAACTATGTAAATGGAAAGAAAAATCCAAAAATCAAAAGTAAAGGCAACAAAATTATAAAGCTCAAGTGGGACGACTGAAGAGATAAAGACACCCCCAAACCTACACTTCTGTCACATCTTTACTTTAACAGGAATCATACATTGCACAGGTTTTCTGACTTTTTCTATGTATCCATCAACTGTACTGACTTTTACCCCCACCTCTAAAACATACTGTTGAGGGACTTCTGGGAGCCAAGATAGCAGAGTAAGAAGTAAGTTGCTCTCATTCTCCCTTATTGACCCCTGAAAGCCCAAAAAAATATTGCCCCAGGGAAAAAAAACAAACAAATCACAGAATAGCTGACTCAACAGAAGGATAAAGCACAGCAATCTTGTTTCCCACAAACCTTGGGAGATTAATGAAAAAGGCCCCTCTTGTTCTGGGGGAGAGGGAGCAGTACAGTACAGGAGGCATCCCCACAAGTCAGCAGGGAGATCCTGAGCCCCCGGTGGTGGAACAGGCAAGCACCAACACTAGGACCCCACTCCCCCCACCTTGCCCCAAGTGCCTTGCCACAGGTAGGGGAACTGGAAGACACCAGTTCAGAAAACTATCACTCACAATGATGGACAGAGACATCTTCCAGCAGCCAAATCTCCTGGTACTTTAAAGAAGCCCAAGTGAGCAGATGTCCTCCAGAGGCCACACTCCCTACCACCACCCCGAGAGTTCCAGTGTTGTTGACCCTAGCTGGGCACCAGGTAAACTGCCAGACCCCTACAGGTTCCACCTGCCAGCACCTGAGGCCTCAGCACACAAAGTCAGTGACCATGTCCCAGGTTCTCAGCACAAGAAGCTTGGATTGGTACCCCCTGTGCTCCAGTAAGAGAGTTCAATTACAAAAGCCAAGAAATAAGCAAATACCATGAGCAAAAAGCAGAAATAGGCAATGACCATAGATTCTTATTATGGGGACAGGGAAGAACAAGGCATAAACTCAGAAGAGGTCATCACATTGTCAATATACCCAATATACCCACATCTGAAAACTCAAAGTTCACATTCATGAACTGTTCTCAAGCCCAAAAAGTCTTCTTGGAATAGCTCAGAAGGATTTTAAAATCAAATAAGAAAGGTAGAAGGAAAATTGGGAAAAGAAAATGAGGAGTATTTAAGAGAGAGTCAATACCTTGGAAAGGAAGTACAAAAATGAACTGCAGAAAACAAGTTCTTAAAAAAACACAAATGGCCAAATAGAAAAATTAAAAATTAAATTATTTTATGAAATAGAAGAAAACATAAAATACTTCACTGGTAAAACAACTGACCAGGAAAACAGAGCCAGAAAAGACAATTTACAAATTATTGGTCTACCTGAAAGTCATGAAGGAAAAAGAGCCCGGGCAGCATCTTTCAAGAAATCATCAAAGAAAATTGCTTTGTGGCCCTAGAACCAAAGGGTTCATCAAAAGAATCCAGTGATCATCTCTTGAAAGAGATCCCAAATTGAAAATGCAAAAGAATATTGTAAACAAATTCCAATATTATCAAGTCAAAGAGAAAATTATGCAAGCAGCTAGAAACAATTTAAATATTATGAAACCACAGTCAGAATTACACAGAACCTTGCAGCTTCTACATTAAAAGATCAGAGAGCATGGAATACAATATTCTATAAGACAAAGGAGCTTGGATTACAACCAAGGAAAATTACCCAGCAAAACGGAGCATAATCTTTCAGGGAAGAAGATGGACATTCAACAAAATAGGGGACTTCCAAACCTTTCTGACAGAAAGACCAGAGCTCAACAGAAAATTTGACCCTCAAATACAAGTCTCAAGAAAAGCATAAAAAGGTAAACAGGAAAGAAAAAAAAAAAGGTTATTAATAAGGGTAAACTGTTTACAACATCCCTACAAGGGAAGATGATACTTGTAACTCTTAAGAACAGTCACTGTTATGACATTTAAAAGGGATATATACATAGACAGCATGGGTATAAGTTGACTTTTAAGTGGTGAAAAGGGACTGTACTGGGAGAAGAGGAAAGGAGGAGGCAGAAAAGGGTAAATTACATCACATAAAAAGGCACAAAGACCTATCACAGAAGAGGGAATGAAGGTGGGGAGATCAGCACTGTTTAAACCTTACTCTCATAAGATTTGGCTCAACAGGGAATAACATAATCAGGTACAGAAATCTGACTTACCCTATAGGAAGTAGGAGGGGAAAGGGGAAAAAGGAGGAAATGGATAGAAAAGAGGGGAAGAAGTGGTAAGGAAAAAGGGGAGGAAAAGGGAGGGGGCTAATAGAAGGAAGGGCAGACAGAGAGGAAGGAAAAAGTGAGGAGTGAAAGGGGGAAAGAGAGAAAAGCATAAACAGGAGAAAATATGATGAAGAGAAAGATATGGATAGTAATCATAAAACTGAATGTGAATGGGATGAATTCTCCCATAAAATGGAAGCAGATAGAGTGAATTAAAAACCATAATTCTATAACATGTTGTTTATAAGAAACATGTTTGAAATAGAGGAATAGAGAGTAAATGTAAAAGGCTGGAGCAGAATATATTTTGCGTCAGCTGAAGTAAAAAAAAAAAAAAGCAGGGATAGCAATCCTGATTTCAGACAAAGCAAAAGTAAAAATTGATTTAATTAAAAGAGATAAGGAAGGAAACTACATCCTGCTACAAAGTACCACAGATAATGAAGTAATATCATTATTAAACATATATGCACATTCAGATTCTTAGAGGAGAAATTAAGGGACTTATAGGAAAAAACAGACAACAAAACTATACTAGTGGGAGACCTCAACTTCCCCTTCTCAGAACTAGATAAATCTGACCACAAAATCAACCAGAAAGAAGTCAAAGATATGAAGAGAATTTCAGAAAAGTGGTTGATTTCTGGAGAAAACTGAATGGGGACAGAAAGAAATACACTTTTTTCTCAAGGGTACATGGCACCTACACAAAAACTGACCACATATTAGAGAATAAAAACCTCATAAACCAATGCAGAAATGAAGAAATATTAACTGCATCCTTTTCAGATAATGCAATAAAAATTACATAAAATAAAGGATCATAGAAAGAGAAACTAAAAATTAATTGGAAACTAAATAATCTAACCCTAAAGAATGAATGGGTCAAACAAAAATCATAGAAACAATCAACAGCTTCATTGAAGAGAATGACAATAATAAGACAACAAACCAAAACTTATGGGATATAGCAAAAGTGGTTCTTGGGGAAGTTTTATATCTCTAAATGCTTACATGAATAAAATAGAGAAAGAGGAGATCAATGAATTGGGCATGCAACTAAAAAACCTAGAAAAAGAAGAAATTAAAAATCCTCAATTAAATACCGGATTAATAAAATCTAAATTAAGAAAACTACTGAACTAATAAATAAAACTAAAAGCTGGTTTTATATAAAAAAATAAGTCAATAAAATAAATAAACCTTTGGTTAATTTGATTTAAAAAAAAGAAGAAAACCAAATTACCAACATCAAAAATGAAAAGGGTGAATTCACCACCAATGAAGAAGAAATCAAAATAATAATTAGGAGCTATTTCACCCAAATGCTTGCCAATAAATTTGACAATTTCAGTGAAATAGATGAATATTTACAAAAATAATTTGCCCACATTAATGGAAGAGGAAATAAAGTACTTAAATAATGCCATTTCAGAAAAAGAAATTGAACAAGCCATCAATGAACTCCCTACAAAAAAATCTCCAGGGCCAGATGGAATTACAAGTGAATTCCACCAAACATTTAAAGAACAATTAATTCCAATACTATAAAAACTATTTGGGACAATAGGAGGAGTGCTATCAAATTCTTTTTATGATATAAGTATGGTGCTGATACCTAAACAGGGAAGAGCCAAAAAAGAGAAAGAAAAGTACAGACCAATTTCCCTAATGAATACATATGAATAAATTTAAATAAAATATTAGCAAAGAGATTACAGCAAGTTTGAGGATAATACACTATGACCAGGTAGGATTTATACCAGGAAGGCAAGGCAGGTTCATTATTAGAAAACTATCAGCGTAACTGGCCACATCACTAACAAAACTAACAAATCACATGATTATCTCAATAGATGCAGAAAAAGCATTTGATAAAATACAACACTCATTCCTATTAAAAACACTAGAGAGATGTAGTTATAAATAGAGTCTTCCTTAAAATGATGGATAGCATCTATCTAAAACCATCAGCAAGCATTATATGTAATGGGGATAAACTAGAAGCATTTCCAATAAGACTGGGGGTGAAACAAGGATGTCCATCATCACTACTGTTATTCAAAATTGTACTAGAAGTGTTAGCTTTAACAATAACAGAAGAAAAAGAAACTGAAGAAATTAGAACAGGCAAAGAATCTAAGTATACTAAGAATCAAGTAAAAAATTATCTGAAATAATAAACTTTAGCAAAGTTGCAGAATATAAAACAAACCTACATAAATCATCAGTATTTCCATATATTACTAACCAAGTCCAACAGCAAGAGATAGAAAGAGAAATTCCCATTTAAAGTTACTGAAGATATTACAAAATATCTGGGAGTCTACTTTCCAAAACAAACCCAAGAATTATACAAACACAATTACAAGACAGTTTTCACACAAATAAAATCAGATCTAAATAACTGGGAAAATATGAGTTGCTCATGGACAGGCTGAACTAATATAATAAAAATGACAATTCTATCTGAATTTACTCATTCAGTTCATACCAATCAAAACTACCAAAAATTTCATAGAGCTAGAAAAACCAATAACAAGATTCATCTGAAAGAACACAAATTCCAGAATATCAAGGCAATTAAAGACAAGAAATGCAAAGGAAGGTAGTCTAAGCCATACCAGGTCTTAAACTGTATTATAAAGCAGCAATAATCAAAACTACTAGGTACTGGCTAAGAAATAGAGTGGTGGATGAATGGAATAGGTTAGGAATGCAAGACACAATAGTCAATGACTACAGTAATCTACTATTTGATAAATCCAAAGACTCTATCTTCTGGGATAAGAACTCACTATTTAACAAAATCTGCTGGGAAAACTGGAAAATAGCATAGCAGAAACTAAGCACAAACTAATGTCTGACACCCTACACCAAGACAAAGTCAAAATGGGTACATGATTTAAATATAAGGGCTGACACTATAAGCAAACTAGGAGGGTAAGAAATAGTTTACCTGTCAGATCTATGAAGAAAGGAAAAACTTATGACCAAATGAGATAGAGAACATTATGAAATGCAAAATTGATGATTTTGAAGAAATGAAATTGAAGAGTTTTTTGCACAAAGCCCATGCAACCAAGACTAGAAGGGAAGCAGAAAGCTGGGAAATAATTTTTAAAGCTGGCTCTGATAAAGGCCTCATTTCTAAAATATATTGGGAAGTGAATCAAATTTATAAGAATACAAGTCATAAGAAATTAAAGCTATCTATAGTCATGTGAAAAAAATACTCTAAATCACTATTGATTAGAGAGATGCAAATCAAAACAATTCTGAGGTATCACATCACACCTCTCAGATTGGCTAACATGACAAAACAGGAAAATGATAAATGTTAGAGAAGATGGGGGAAAACTGGAACACTAATGCTGTGTTGGTAGACCTGTGAACCGATAAAGCCACTCTGGAAAGTAGTTTGTAACTATGCCCAAAAGGCTATAAAACTGTGTATATACCCTTTGACCCAGCAATATCACTTCTAGGTCTGTATCCCAAGGAGATCATAAAAATGGGAAAACGATCCATATGTACAAAAATATTTATAGCAGCTCTTTTTGCGATAGCAAAGAATTGGAAATTGAGGGGATGTCCATCCACTGGGGAACAGCTAGGCAAGTTGTGGTATATGAATGTAATGGAACTGATGCTAAGTGAAATGGGCAGAACCAGGAGAACACTGTACATAGTTAACATCCACATTGTGCGATGACTAACTTTGATCGACTTAGCTCATCTTACCAATGCAAAGATCTAAGACAACTCCAAACAATGGAAGATGCTATTCACATCAGGAGAAAGAACTCTGGAGTCTCAATGCAGATGGAAGCATACAATTTGTTCTCTTTTTCTCTTGTTTTGTTTTCTTTCTTTCTTCCTTTCTTTCTTTCTTTTCTTTCTTTCTTTCTTTCCTTTTGTGGTTCCTCCCCACTGGTACCGATTCTTTTTTTTTTTTTTAAATTTATTCTTAATTTTCACATTCATTTCCACAAGATTTTGAGTTTCAAATTTTCTCCCCATTCTCCCCTCCCCCCACCCCAAAACACCTTGCATTCTGATTACCCCTTCCCTTAATCTACCCTCCCTTCCCTTATCCCCATCTTCTCTCTTTCCTTGTAGGGCAAGATAGATTTCTATACCCCATTACCTGTATTTCTTATTTCCCTCCCTTCCTGAGACGGCATACAGTTTTATATAGGTTGTACACATGTATTCCTATTAAATACATTTTCACCTTAGTCATGTTGCATAGAAGAATTAAAATGAATGGGAGAAATCATAAAAAAAAAAACCTAAACATAATACAAAAGAAAATGATCTGCTTCATTCTGCAATCCAATTCCATAGTTCTTTCCCTGGATGTAGAAGGCATTTTGCTTTAAAAGACCACTGGGAATTACTTAAGTCCTTGCATTGCAATGAAGTTCCAAGTCTACTAGAAAAATTCTTTGCACGCTGTGGTTGTTGCTATGTACAAAGTTCTCCTGGTTCTGCTCCTTTCACTCAGCATCAGTTCATATAAGTCCTTCCAGGCCTCTCTGAAGTCTTCCTGTTCATCATTTCTTATAGCACAATAGTATTCCATGACATTCATATAACACAATTTATTCAGCCATTCCTCAATTCACAGGCATCCCCTTGATTTGCAGTTTTTGGTCACCACAAAGAGAACTGCTATAAATATTTTTGTATGTATGGGACCCTTTCCCATCTCTATGATCTCTTGTGGATACAATCCTAGAGGGGATACTGCTGGGTCAAAGGGTATACGCATTTTTGTAGCCCTTTGGGCACAGTTCCAAATTGTTCTCCAGAATGGTTGGATCAGCTCACAGCTCTACCAACAATGAATTAGTGTTCCAACTCTCCCACATCTTATCCAACATTTATCATCTTCCTATTTTGTCACATTAGTCAATCTGGTAGGTGTGATGTGGTATCTCAGAGTTGTTTTGATTTGCATTTCTCTAATCAATAGTGATTTAGAGTATTTTTTCACATGACTACAGATAGCTTTAATTTCTTTCTCTGAAAACTGCTGTTCATATCCTTTGACCATTTATCACTTGGAGAATGACTTGTATTCTTGTACATTTGATTCAGTTCCCTGTATATCTTAGAAAATGAGGCCTTTATCACAGACACTAGTTGCACAAATTCTTTCCCAGTTTTCTGCTTCCCTCCTAATCTTGGTTGCGCAAAAACTTCTCAGCTTAATGTAATCAAAATTATCCATTTTCCACTTCATAATGCTTTCTATCTTTTGTTTAGTCAAAAATTCTTCCCTTCTCCATAAATCTGATAAATACACTATTCCTTGCTCCACTAATTTGTTTATAGTATCAATCTTTATACCTCAATCATGTACCCATTTGGACTTTATTCCTGTGTATGGTGTCAGGCATTCATCTATGCCTAGTTTTGGCCACACTGTTATCCAGTTTTCCCAGCAATTTTTGTCAAACAGTGAGTTCTTATCCCAGACGCTGGGGTCCTTGGGTTTATCAAACAGCAGATTGCTACATTCACTGACGACTGTGTCTTGAGTACCTAAGCTATTCCACTGGTCTACCTCTCTGTTTCTTAGCCAGTACCGAGTGAGTTTGATAACTGCTGCTTTAAAGTACAATTTGAGATCTGGTAGAGCTAGGCCACCTTCCCCTACCATTTCTTTTCATTAGTTCCCTTGATATTCTGAACCTTTTGTTCTTGATATCATTTTTTCTAGTTCTAGAAAACAATTATCTGATAGTCTGATTGGTATGGCACTAAATTAAGTACATTAATTTAGGTAGAATTGCCATTTTTATTATATTGGCTCGGCCTACCCATGAGCAACTAATGTTTTTCCACCTACTTAGATCTGACTTTATTTGTGTGAAAAGTGTTCTGTAATTGTGTTCACATAGTCTCTGAATTTGTTTTGGCAGGTAGATTTCCAAATATTTTATAGTGTCTACCCTAGCTTTAAATGGGATTTCTCTTTCTATCTCTTGCTATTGGGCTTTGTGAGTAATATAGAAATGCAAAAGATTTGTGTGGGTTTATTTTGTAACCTGCAACTTTGCCAAAGTTGTTTATTATTTCAAGTAGTTTTTTACTTGAATCTCTGGGATTCTTTAAGTATATCATTATATCATCTCCAAAGAGTGATAACTTAGTTTCTTCTTTGCCTATTCTAATTCTTCAATTTCTTTTTCTTCTCTTATTGCTACAGCTAACATTTCTAGTACCATACTGAATAATAGTGGTGATAATGGACATCCTTCCTTCACCCCTAATCTTAATGGAAATCCATCTAGTTTATCTCCATTGCATATAATGCTTGCTGAAGGTTTTAGGTAGATACTGCTTATTATTTTATGGAAAGTTCCCTTTATTCCTATGCTCTCCAGTGTTTTTAATAGGAATGCGTGTTGTATTTTGTCCAAAGTTTTTTCTGCATCTACTGAGATAATCATGTGGTTTTTCTTAGTTTTGTTGTTGATATGATCAATATTACTAATAGTTTTCCTAATACTGAACCAGCCTTGCATTCCCGGTATAAATCCTACCTAATCATAATGTATTATTCTCATGATAATTTATTGTATTCTGTTTGCTAAAATCTTATTTAAAATTTTTGCATCTATAGTCATTAGAGAAATTGGTGTAGAATTTCCTTTCTCCATTTTGGCTCTTCCTGGTTTAGGTATCAAAACCATGTTTGTATCAAAAAGAATTTGGGAGGACTCCTTCCTCAATTTTCCCAAATAGTCTATATAGCGTTGGAATTAATTGTTCTTTAAATGTTTGATAGAATTCACTTGTAAATCCATCCAACCCTGGAGATTTTTTCCTAGGGAAGTTCATTTAAAACTCAAAATCTTATGGAAATGAATGCTGAGAACTAAAAATAAATTAATTATTAAAAAAAACAAACAGCAAGATGATCAAAAAGTTTTCTAATATTGCTGTAACTTCTTTGTTTCTCTTTTCTGTTATAGAAGTGACCTCTGTAAATCACTCCTTTGTCACTAATTCCTGAGAAATTAGTTGACCTAAGGGGAACTTGTCAACCACTACTATTAAATCATCATTTATTTACTTGGGGAAAAAATACTGTCACATGGAATGGGCTTTTGGAGGCGGAGGGATGGATGGGATATGATAGTAATGTAAGAAAAAGAAAATATCAATAAAAACTTACAAAAAAAGAACACGATCTTCTCAAGAACATAGATTGTTTTCCAAGCATCTAACACTGCTGAGCACACAGTAGGCACTAAAGATAAATGCTTTTTGATTGAATGGTTAAGGCAAGTCAAGAAATCAGTAGTTATTCTTTGAGCAGGAGACACCATAACAATAAATGTCCAGTTAACTGAAATTCCTGATCACGGCCCATGCCAGGCTGTGGACTATTCCTTCTTTCTGCAAAGGCAGCTAGGATTGTACTCTGATGATAATACAGGTTCTGTTTCCACCTCCACAATGCTTTCTTCCCTTTCTGCTTCCTGGATTTCTTCACACAAGTTCACCTTCTTAATCTAAAACGCTGCCCTGCTCCACCCTCCTGTGCCCTACTCTTTCATCTATCCCATTCTATCTGAGTAAGGTACATCTTTTTCAGAGCCAAATTCTAGCCTTGAGCTTGATCTCAAATCTCAGTGTTAGATGAAGTCAAATTTGCCTCATCATATGAGGATCATTAAGCTACCTTGCCCTTATTACCCCTGCTTTTTACCTAGTTATCTGAGGCTTTTTTCTTGGATTTTTTCTCCTGTGAATTTCTGGATGTCTCAAGCACTATTCTCCTTTCTAAAATATAGCTTACACTCCATGGTATTTGGCTCTGCAGATCCACATAGACAGTTTCCTACCTGATTCATTTAATGATCAGACTGTTCTGATAATTTATTCATGTTTCTTTCTTAGTTCCCTTTCTACAATGAGAGGAACATTTGTATAAAGCACAGGTGTGGAACCTTTGGCTCTGAAGTCACATGTGGCCCTCTAGCTTCTCAAGTGTGGCCCTTTGACTGAATCTAAACTTCACAGAACAAATCTCCTTAATAAAAGGATTTGTTCTATTAAACTTGAACTCAGTCAAAAGGCCATACCCAAGGACCTAGAAGGCCACATGTCCCCCATCCCCCCCACCCCCCCACCCCCGTTATAAAGCATTTGAAACTTTTAAAACAATACTGAAGAGCTGATGGCATGGGAAGCACAAGGTGGCACCAAACAACAATGGAGTCAAAGAAATATGGGAGTTGGAAGAAGTTGGTCTCTAGACCAACCCTGTAGGGTATCTGTCTGTCTCTCTCTGTCTCTCAGTATGCCTAGTTGTAAAGGCCCTGGCCATAATCTATGAAACAGGTTGCTGTCTGGAGGTTGTGACTAGCCAGAATGAAACAAAGAGCACTAGAATCCTCCACTTAGCTAAGTGGAAGTTAAATTTGAAACCTAAGTAGGATCACTTAAAATATCAGTATAGTCCCAACAATTCCAAAAGGTGGCTGGATCTCTCTGGCAAGAGCTATTTGTACATTAATCTCAGGGAAATAGGAGTATAAAAAGCTTTGTGCCTGTTGGTCTATTCTTTAAAAGTTATTTTGTAGGGAAAAGCTATGAATATGTAAACCGAATACAGTCAAATGTGCAAAAATTAAATCATTTTCTATCTCCTTCCAAGATTAAGGTAAGTGTCAGGCTCACACTGCAAGCATATGATGACTCCTATGGGGAGGGGTTTCTATATGTCCTCATTCAGCAGCAGTGAAGGCAGTTAAATTTAATAAGCTAATAAAAAATCCTGAAAGGCCTGCATTGAGTCTTACAATCTGTTATGAAAACAGAGGGCCAAGCAGAACAGACAATGAGGATAACACCACACTTCAAAGCACATTTTAGTTGTTACTGGTAAACAGTTTTGACGGCATATTTGCAGAAAACCAGCAGACAATTTTAGAGATAGATGGGTGGAGTATGTGACAAAATGGAGATAACTGCAAAGGAGGGCAAGAAAGAGAATGTGACAAATAAACAGCAGATAAACTAAGGTCACTAGAAAAGATCATGACCTACTTCAAAACTGTTTTGGGTGAAGAAAAAAAATTCATTTATCAATGTTTAAAGAATACCAAACTCTCATTGGTCTTGTTCTGATACTGTCTCTCAAATCATTAACAAACCTATATGGAAAGTGTTATCACGTTAGAGTAAAGCAGAACTTGGCAAATGGAATCTAACTAAGACCTAACTTCTGATATATTCCATTTTAAGCATCAAATAAACATATTAAAATTTGAGGCTGATTATTCACTTTGTAAAAGAAATATTCATTTTACAAGATCTTAACAAAAGCTGCCTTACTTCCCTGCCCACTGAAGTCTTCATTTTGAGCCCTGAAGGCCTACTAATTGCCCTCTGCTCCAAACAGAAGCCTTTGCTGATCTCTGCTCCTCTGATCAGTAGCAATCCCTTTCTCTTTTGGTCTTAACTTGGGTTTCCACTTCTTGTTTTTTTTGGTGCCTCATTTTCCCTATTAAACTGCCACAGTTGATTTAATCTTCTATCTTTTATCTATCTCAAAGCAAAGTCTAGTGCAAATAATAGGAGTTTAACAAATGTTTGTTTAAATTGAATTTCCTTGAAAAAGCAAGTGCCATTTATGCACTGAAAATGTGATTTGAGGATATCTTAAATAACTGGAGAAATATTCAATGCTCATGGCTCGGCTGTGCCAATATAATAATAAAAATTAAAATATAATTAAAGTTAATTTACAGACTTAAAGCTGTACCAAAGAGATGCTTTATAAAATAATGGCAAAATTTATATGGAGGTACAAAAGATCTAAAATATCAAGGGAAATAATAATTTTTAAAAGTAACAACAGGGAAATAACAATCCTCAAACTATACTATAAAGGAGCAATCACCCAAATCTTGCAGTAATGGTTTTTTAAAAAGTACATCAGTGGAACAGACTAGACAATGAAGAATCACAAATAACTGAACTCAATAGCTCAGTGTTTGAGAGAATTGAAAATATAAATGACCTAGGGGAGAACTCTCTGATTTCACAAGAATTTCTGGGAAAACAAGAGAGCCATTTGGCAGAAATCAGGCTTAGACCAACATCTTACATTGTGTTCCACAATAAAATTTGAAATGGATGTGACCTGAATATTAAGGATCATACCATCAAAAAAATCAGAAGAGAAGCATATACTTTATCTTTTGAAAAAATTAGCCAATAAATTTTTAATGAAGAGGACAGAGGCAATTAAAAAAGATAAAATAGATAATTTTGACTACATGAAATAGAAACATTTTTTCACAAAACAAAGTGACACATCTAGGATAAGAAAGGTCAAATCAACAAGCATTTCTTAAGCACCCAGAATGTGCCAGACCACGGGTTAAGCACTGGGGATATAAAGAAAGGCAAAAATACAGTCCGTGCTTTCCAGGAGCTCGGTCTGATGAGGAGACAGCATGCAAACAGCTGTGTACAAACAAACTACGGTCAGGGTAAACTGTAAGTAATCAACAGAGGAGAGTACTAACATTAAGGGGGACTGGGAAAGGCTTCTTAAAGAAGGCAGAATTTTAGTTCAGCTGTGAAAGAAGCCAAGGAAACCTGCAGAGCAGAGGGGAGGAAGGAGAGAATTCCAGGAATAATTGGGGACAGACAGTGAAAATGCACAGAGTCAGGAGATAGGAATGTTTAGTACACGGAAAAGCAAAGAGGCCACTGTTACCAGAAGACTGGAAAAGTAGAAAGGGGCCCAGGTTATCAAGGGTTTTGAACACTAAACACAAGATTTTATGGTTTTTCTTGAATGTGATAGGGAAACACAGAAGTTTGCTGTAAGTGTGTGTGTGTGTGTGTGTGTGTGTGTGAGAGTGAGAGAGAGTGAGAGAGTGAGAGAGAGAGAGAGAGAGAGAGAGAGAGAGAGAGAGAGAGAGAAAGTGAGAAAGAGAGATGGTCAGACCTTTGCTTTTGGAATATTAATCTCACTGCTGAATGGACAGTGAGTACAGACTCAAAGCAGGGAGACCAACCAGAAAATTATTGCAATAGTTCAGGTATAAGGATCTGTACCGTGTGGTGGCAGTGTCAGAGGAGAAAAGGGGGGGCTTATACAAGAGCTATTACAAAGAGAAAACCAAAAGGACTTAGCAAAAGATTCAATGGGGGGATGGGTCAAAAAAAGTGCGGAGTCAAAGATGACACCTAAGTTAGATGCTTGAATGACTGGGAGGACAGTGGTGACATCAACAATAAGAAGGAAATTCAGAAGAGGGGAGGAGGGTTTGGGCACACTGAATTTAGGCTGTCTACCTCCAATTTGAGATGCCCAACAGGAGGCTGGAGGTTCAAATCTGGAGGTCGGGAGAGAGGTTAGAGCTGGACAACTCCATTTCAGAATCATCTACATAGACAGGATAATTGAATCCATGGGAGCAGATGAGATCAACAAGGGAAATAATACAAAGTGGACGGGGAGGGGAAGGAAAGGGGAAGGGAGCCTAGTACAGAGCCCTGGGAATTAACCACTGTTAAAAAAAAAAATTTTGTAACAAATATCTCTAACAAGGTATTAATATACAAGACATATAGACAACCAAATGAAATGATACTAACAATCCATTCTAAATCAGAGTAGTCAAAGGTAATAAACAATTCTCAACAGAATTGCAAACTTCTAATGAAAAAATATTGCAAATCACTAAGAAGAGAAACAAAAATCAAAACAACCCTAAAGTTTCCCTCCATACTCCACAAATTGGAAAAGATGACAAAGGATAGAACGAGTGAAAGCTGGAGGGGCTGTGGAAAGACAGGCACACTGGTGCACTGCTGGTGGAACTGTGAATCGGCACAACCATTCTGAAAAGCATTCTGACTGTGCTACATCACGAATGTGACAAATTCAGAAAAACATGAGAAGACTTAAACAGATTAATGGAAAGTGGAGGAAGCAGAGCCATAAAAACAATTACACAATGACTGTAACCAGATAAAAGGTGTTCCCCTTCCGTACCCAATCAGAACTGAATTTTGCTAAAATATAAAGAGGAAGCCTGGCCCCAAAGCACAGATACAGAAGACATCCCCCTTCTCAGCAGAGAGTATGGTCAGCAGGGTAGGACAGTGCCTAACACATCAGAATTTGTTGATATGTTGATCAGTTCTGATATTTTCTCACCTTTTTTTTTTTAAATAACAATTTTTGTAATAAAGGTTAGCTATCTAGGAGAAAGAATTCAGGAGAAATTTTATGCAATGCAAAAACAAGGTATCAATGAAATCTATTTTTAAAAACTGCAATTTGGTTTTCCATCCAGCTTTTCAGAGGCGTCAGTGATATAAAGTAAGGTATGCCCAGACATCAGATGATCTCAGAACCTATGTTGATTGGAGATATCCTGGTCTCAAAAGCACAGAACATGAACATGGATGCAACAAGAATTAATCTCCTACATTTAAAGAGTCCTTTTTACCTATTAGAGCATATCTCACAGATGCCATATAATTTGATCTCTTTCAAGGCCTCCCTATCTATCAAAAGTACAGGACAAGAAGCTGGGCATCAAAGTGAATTGGATTGGGAAACAAAACATAAACAAGGGAAACAATCTAAAGAGATGGAAATCATCTCACAGAAAAGAATGGTGCCCACACAGAAGGCCTTTGGGAAATCTGCATCCTTTGAATCAGAAAGGACACTGACCTTGTCTTTTAATTCCCCAAGATACGCAGTGTTCTGACCAAGGATAGCCTCTGCAGATTCCTGGAAACAAGTCACCCATTGATTCTCCTGGAAATCCGCAATATTGACCTGAAAAAACACAACTCCAAATTATTCCCCCCAAAGAAAATAAACTGTAATCACTGTATTAAGAAACTATTATTATACATCTATAGTCATTACATAAGAAGAGTCTATTTTAAAACTAAAAACTAGATGAAAATGAGAGCCCAATGCAACGTAGACAGGTGTGAAGACACACTCTAAAAATGCCTGACACAGAGAACTCAAGTTTCCCTCCATCCATCTGCCACTGCCCTTGAATCTGGACGTTTTCATAAGCCTGTCCTTTACGACATGAGGTTTTATGCCTTTGGTTTTTTATTTCGGTGGGATTGCATGCTTCTTGGGTCACACCAGAGGCTTCACCCAAGGCTCTCAGTTACTAATAGTCCTCCATTGCTGGGGGTGAGCCTCCAGAAGAACAGACAAGGCATAAATATGAGTTGAGGGGTTTAATCTGGACTTACAATCTTTTCATTGTAAGGCAGCCAGCAAATTTACATTCAAACCTAAGTGAGCAAATGAGATGAGAACAAAGTGTTCCCAACTTGGACAGAGCACAGGAAGCTTGAATCAGCAATGGCATCACAAGTAAGGGAGGGTGGGTGGAAGGGTGGGGACGGAGGAGCAGGCTACAAATATCCCAGCCTCGAAAGTAAGAAAGAGGAGAGCCAAAGATATGGTGGGAGAAAAGCTCTGGCCTTAAAGGCAGGAAAGCGGGTGCCCATCCTATCTTTGCTGCCAGTTATGAGAGGTAATCACATACAACACATGACTTTTCCTCTCTGAGGCTCAGGTCCCTCATCTTTACATTCAATGATTTATTGGGCAAGGGACTTAAGGCATCCTTCTGATTATCTTGGGAATCTGTGGGGTTTGGAAGATGGGTTCTATGACTGACATGACCTGATAAATCAAATATGGTGGAAACCCCTTTGTGAAATAACAAGCAGTCACACAGAGCAAGGCAATGGATGAAATGTCTACATGGCTCCCACCTGCAAGAATTTCCACAGACCCTGGAAGGGGAGAAAAGGCCTCGCATTCAGGGCCATCAGAGTGGCAATCTTGTTGGGCACAAAGATCCAGGGGACATGAGTGCTTGTGTATGGGAATTCTGCCATTTAAAGTTTAACAAGAAAGCTCTTGTGAATGAATTGTCTACAAAACAATTTGTTATCTCAGTTCTCCAAGAAACGCAGGGTAAAAAACCCAAAATAATAAACCTGATTCTAGACAGTTTTTCTGTTAAGCTAAGATTCTGCATGGCAACTTAGGATAGCTATAAACCCTTAATTTGTAAGAGGTTTTTAAAATGGAAAGAAGCTCAACTCTAGCAGGGGAAGAAGACACCACCATCTCAACATCACTCAGAGACGTTTTCCTCTGAGGCAGGCTCCATTAGGACTTGGGAAACAGAACATTACCTACAAGAAAATGAACTAAATATAGGGATCAGCTGTACAAGTGCAATTACTGCTCTCCAGAAATGCCATTTCAAATTAATTTATCTTCATAACTGTTAGCAGGCAAGTGCCACAAATGCTCTAATTGCGCTGCAGGCCATACTTGCGGACTAGAATCAGGAAGGGTCGCCAAACTCAAATTTCTGGCAAGAAGACAGGCTTTTGCTTGAAACAAAGTATGTCAGTGAGTTCATCAAAAGCCTCCTTTCTTCCCTCGTTTCCAGGACCCTCAAAAAACTGTTCCATGCTCACTCATCCTGGGAGTTTCTAGCAGTATGGGGGATGAGTATGTGTGTGCAGTGGGAAACTGCAGGTGCCACATGCCCAGTGGAGGCAGCAAGCCTGGGTTCACAGTCTTCCACTTATTAGCTACAGGACCGCAGGGAAAGACTCTGAGTGCCAGGAGCACTCTCAAACGTTTCACAGCTCCATGCACAGGAGATGTTGAATAAATTTCTGAGTGACTTTAACCTCAGGACCTAGGTTTTTTCATCTGCAAAATTGTTACTCATAAAGTAATCCATTACACAGGGTTATCAAAATGCTCTGCAAGTTATAAAGGTGTCTCTCTCTCTCTCCCTCATATACATATATTTATATATGTATATATATGTATTCATATATATATATATGAATGAGCCTCAGAATCTTACCGACAGGATCATTCGGTACTTGAAGCTGGGAAATTCACGATCACACTTCTCACATCGGTAGAGTCCATTTTGCTGGTCTATCACTTTCTTATTGCAATCTTGAGAGGGACAAGCCTGGTACATACAGTTCTCCTTGCGAAGGTACACCACAGTTGCCACACAACTAAAGTAATCCGCCTTTCATAGGGAGAGAAGAACAAGGCACTGATTCAACAAACCTACATTCTGGACTACAAGAGCACTTCAATAACAGACTATTACGTAGTATGTTGAACTATTCAAAGTCTTAAAGATCCCAGGACTCACAGGGAAAGATTTTTTCTAGAGTGTCAAGAGTTCAAGCATACCAGTGCAAAAACAACAACAACCCCACATCCTCTGTGTGTGGTTGTGTGTCTGTGGGTGTGTGTATGCGTATGTATAGTTAAACCCAGTTCTAAAGAAAATAACTTCTTAATGCTAGAAATGCACCCAAGTCTCAATTGGGTTATGCTGGAAGAACTGAAGAGAAGTGCTCTCTCCTTTCTTCTACTTGAAGATGTGGCAAGAGTCACACTCTGCAGTTTTCTCTTTCAAAAGACAAAGATTTCTGTCTTTTGCATTCTTCTTTGGAGAGCACTGAATCACCAGTTAGCAGACCAGACTATAAAATCTAGTAAAGCTATGGCCAATCAGCCTTCCAGCCAATTTTTCTGGGGGACATGGGGGAGGACAATGAATCCTGGGGTCAAGAGTGACCTGTATCTTTATTCAGTCAATGTAAGAGCCCAGAGAAGCCAGCTTTCACTACTGAGCCTCAGTCCTAAAGTGAGTACTGAGATTCCCTCAAGTGCTTCCTCTCCAATTCCCAGGAGAGTTTCCAAGGACAGCCTGCAAGGCAGAAGAGAACTCAGTTTGTAATTAGGAAAGATCAAGGCCTGAATTTCAGCCCCAGCACTTCCAAACAGGGTAACCTTGAGCAAGTCCTCTGATGTCTCAGAGCCTGTTTTCTCACTTATAAAATGGGATAAAAAGCAGGGACAACTACCTACTTCACAGGGTTGTTGTGAGAGAAAAGCACTTTATAAACTTTAAAACTTGATATAAATGTGACCTACTACAATAATCAGACAAGACTACAGCTTGGCCTCAATGGTGAAACAACCTCCCTGGATTCTGAAGCAAAAGGAGAAGAGAGGGGAGAAGGGCATGAACATTCTGAGGCCAAGCCTGCTGCTCACTTTAGGACACACAGGTAGTACGGAGTCGTCTTACCTTTTCACCTTGTCCCAGGTTCTCAGACTTAACGTCATATAAAGTTTTCCAATTGGCATTACTCCCTCCAGTTCCTCCACCCCTGGCATCAGAGATGGAGACAGCTTCTAAAGCCTGTCCTTCTGAGTCAAACCTGAAGAACCAAGAGAACTAGAGTCACGAAGCTGGCCTGAAAAGGAAAATGTTGCCAGCTTTTCCAAACCTGAGTACTTCCCGAGCTAGATCTCGAACCTTTACTGCCCCTCCCCACAGATTTTTACAAGCAAGAGACACTGGTGGAGGACAATCACTCAAACCACAGCTGGAGAAAGTTAGTTCCACTGTGATTGTACTTTGAAGGCTGTTAACACCAGTTGTAAATGACCTCAACACTTTTATCTCAATCGTTTTGATGCCACCCAGTGGTCAAGGACCACACTGCAAAGGCCTAGGTATCACTGAACCATTTCCCATGTATCCATCAACACCGGTTTAGGGGCCTAAGTTCCAAAAACAATACTCAGAAAAGGCAAAAACTTGCAAGTAGAGCCAAAAAAAAAATCTAAAGCTCTGGTAATAACAAATAACAACTCCCACCTATATAAGCCCTTCAAGGCTTATAAAATTCCTTCTTTAATATGAGCCTCCAATGGGTCACTGACACTCAAATGGCAAAAACAGCCTCACCACTACCACATGGAAAAATGCTCTTACAGCAAAATATTATTTAAAAAGTTGATATGGAGAGTCAAAATATTAGATAATTACCAAATCATTTACATTAAATTTTAAAATGAATTGTACCCTTCCTTCCCATCACAGATTTAGCTCTTTCTTAACGAGATCTTTAGGTTATTATAAAAATTAATTTGTGTTCCCTAAGCAATATGAGTTGTTACAAAAGAGAAAGAGGCATTGCTTCAAGGAAATGCCAGCCCGAGATTAAAAGTATACTTCAAATAACTGAGAAAGTGGATAACTGAGAGTTGACCCTCCCCCATAACTGCTCACTTATGGAGGCCACCTTGAAGGCTGAGCTGCAGACGAATGTCTTCTTGTGCTATCAGGTAAGCTGCAAAATCCCTCACACAGAAGCATCAGTTCATAAATCTGTCTCAGTACCACCAGCAATACTAGTTTACTGTCTCAAAAGCTCCAAGGAGACATTTCCCACCATAGACAGCTCATCAGGAGTCAGCAGAGCAAGGAGAGAACAGCCCCTCTTACAATAAAAACTCCACATTGTTAGAGCTAAGAACTAAATATCCACCCACCCCATTTTAGACATTCAACTTTAGGCAACAGCAAAGAGTGTACAAAAGATTCTCTGGCCAACCGCAAGCATCTATTTAATTCTAGTGGCTTTTATGTGGACTGAGATCAGGCCCCTCATAAAATTAAGAGAAAACAGCTTAGTGTGCATATGCCAATTAGATTTGGCTCATAAGCTCCTGAAAACAGAACTCACAGCCTTCCTCCTTTTGGGTTCAGGTGACTGATATTCACCAGCCTAAGATGTAATATTAAGTATAGAGAGGGTGGTAAACATGTTTTTTAGAAGTCAGATATGAAGCTTATTTAAAAGTGAAAATTAATGTACAAAAGAATAAGGATTCCTAGTGTCATTTATAATCCCCATTATCTGGCCACTGTATATGTCAATGTTAATATCTGTTGATGATTTCCTAGTTTATAATAAAACATTTTCTTTAAATAAATCTTGGTGAGGGGGCAAGGAGATGTAGGCTAGAGAGCCTCTGCCTCAGAATCACTTTCACCTGAGGGAGGGATGCTTAACCTTCTCAATGTCTGCTATCCCACCTTCTGACAGAGGGCTGATGGACCCAAAGTGGAGGATGAGATATGTCTGGACGTGGCTTAACTATGCCTCTTGTTACAAGGACTATGTTTTCCTTTTTATATTGAGGGATTTGTGGAAAGAGAGGAGCTACTGATAGGACTATCCAAAAAAAAGAAGAAAAAAGGGGGTCATTGAAACATTTTTTAAAATGCAGAAGAGACCTGAAGTTCAGAAAGAAACATAGCCAGGAATGGACAGACTTCAAAAGGAATGTATAAAAAAGCTGTATGCAACCACGACATCTTCACACAAAATTTTTTCTTTTAGTGTCCCTTTCTATAGGAAAGGGGGGTAGGAACATTTTTGTGGGGGAGAAACATTCATTAAATTCAGAATTTTTAGAAAGGTTATCTAGATCAGACCCTTCAGTTTATATTGGGGGCAAAACCCCTGAGGCACATTGATGAAGGTGACTTGTCCAAGGTCACACAGCCAGTTGGCCCTGCAGTGCGGCATAGTAGACAATAGGCTGGACTCCAAGTCATTAAAGGGCTGAGCTCAGGGCAAGCTTCAGACATTCCTGGGTGCCTTGGGAGCATGGCCAATTCCCCTAACTTCTCTAACCCAGTTCAATTCTTCTGTTAAAAAAAAAAAAGGGGGGTGGGGTGGGGAGAGAAGACAACAATACCTGCCTCACATAGCTGCCTACAGGATCAACCAAGACATATGAACAAACCAAGCTTTGCACATCTCAGAAGGCCACCTAAATGTCAGCCATCATTCGTGGTGGCAGAACCATTCTCTCTACCTCTCTACTGGTACTCCACAGTAAAGGCTTAGAACCCATGAGATCTTATCTACCATCACAGTGACATGCTTCTTTATTTAAACCCTAAGGAACAATTGGGAAGTCATGCACTTCTTTCAAATACAGCCACATAATTTAAGCTAAAGCTAGTTAAAATGTTTTCTTTAACCAAACCAATTCTCATAAATCATGTTCAATTGAAGTGTTCTTTTAATGCGGAACTCTAACTTTCTGAAAAAGAAGATATACTGTAGACCTTAGCAGGCTTTGCTCCTCCCCAGAGTGCCTTGGGAATGTCAATGGCCTGCTGACAAAGGCCCATTGTTCTCATTGCACTTTATCATGGAGTCCAATGAAAAACCAAAGAAGAAGATACACTCCGACACAGAATATTTCAAGAAGTCAGAAAGCATTCCCCTCCCCCACACCAAGGAAAACCTTAAGAGACCCATAACACGGATCAAATCTCAGAAAGAAAAATGTTCTCTCCACTAAAGCTCCTCAAAGCAGAATTGCTAAAGTCTAACTGTGCCTGCTTTGGGAGGATCTGGGTCAGCTGGCAATGCTTTCACTTTAATTGCCTCCCTCCGTCTCTTCAAGGTTTGTCATGGGATTACAGGTTTGTCAGTTTAAGAAGCTGAAAGCCGTCCTCTCAGAAGGCATAATGCCTCCCAGAAATAGAGAAACAAGCCCCCCCTGCTTAGCTGACAGGTCACAGGCCTGATACAAGAACTACAAGGAGAACCCAGTTCCCTACCAGGAGAATAAGGGGCCCTTTTTGTTTGTACCCACAAAAACCTACCATCCACGTAGCTTAAAGGCCTCTGGAATATCAGGGTTCACAAGGACTGTGCTTGAAGACAGCAGAGAGAGGCTCCGCCCACCAAAATCAGAGACTCGGGCTCCTCTGATAGCCAACACAGGCTGTCGAGAACCATCGAATCTGTCGGCCTGCAAAAACCAACAAAGTCACACACACAGGGGCATACTCAGTACTTTCACAAAAAGACTTTACTGCCCAGTCACACCTCAAGTGCTTTATGCACATTTTTCAGGCCACCCACTACACTGAAACTCTCTCAGTATCATTACAGGCTCAAGATCACCCCAGGAACACGATGCAAACCTTTAAAGAGAAATACATTTTCATAGAAAATGATCAAACTGAGGATTTCTGATTCCAAAGACAATTCCCTATTCTACACACAGACTCAACATCTACAAAACCAAGAGTTCTGGGGGATTTTTTTTTTTAAATCACATCCCATGGGATGCCTCTGTTGAAACTCTTGAGTAGTATAGTGACTTACATCTTCTCCCCACAGAGTTGTTGTCACCACCCTCCCTGACGTGTCCATCAAATGGATGTTCCTCTTAGAAACTTCTCTGTTGGAAGATTTCACGACAACTTTACTGGCATCTTCATAGCTCTTACAGACTCCAATGATGTCTGAAATGGAGGCACCATATTTGAGTGAGGGATGCTTACAGATCCCAGCTGGAAAACAGCCTTCCCAAAGATGAGATCTAAAGGACCCCAGGCTTGCATTGCCCTGCCTTCCTCACACATTTGCATAATTAAGCCAGTGACTGCCCAGTATCACAGCTTTTTTTTTTTTTTTAAACCGCATGTGCTTACCTACAAGTGAGTCTTTAGCCTTGCTCTCCAGGTCCCCAATCACCGTGAAGTCGAACTGTACTGTGGGTAAGTGATGAGCATCTTCACAAAGTACAACCGAGGTCTCATTACTGAAGGTCATTTCATAGTCATTCTTAACAGCTGTGAACTGCTTATTAGCAATCTTCAGGGTGCCTTTGGAGAAGTAATACACCTACAAAGAGATGTCAAGCCACAAGATCTCAAACCAGGGGTGTGAATAACTTGAATAATCATCAAGATCCCCATCTCCTCATGCTCACTCCAGCACTCAGCTAATTTTTAATTGAATGAGCAACTGTGACTCAATACTTCTAGTTCCAGACTATACCTTATTCACATCAATGAGGGGAAAGAACTTGTCTACTTGATCATTGAAAGCAGTAGCTCTGATCTCACCCTGCAAGAAAAATATGTGAAGCAGTTAGTTCTATGTAGAGTCTTGCCAGACCAGTTATCACAACAGGCATGGAATTCACTATTAGGCTTGCATGGGCAGCCAAGAAACATCCAAATGTATGTAAAATCAGTTCCAAGTAGAGTAAAACTCCCTAACAATTACAGCTGTGGAAAAGTGGAATGGGCAGTCCCAGAAGAGCTATCCCCTCCCTCCACAACTCTCCAAGTAAAAGGTGTCCAGAACCCTTGATGAGTGTTACAGAAGGGATAGACTAGGTGGAGCACAAGCTGATTCTAATTTTGACATTCTGGGATTCTATACAATTTACAGTTTTTCAGTTATTCAACTACTTGATTCCATTACCAAGCCTTACTAATTTGGGGTTAGGAACAACAAAGAATAAAATTCAACTAAGTTTCATATATCAACACACAAAAAAGAAACAGCTCTGGGTAGAAATAATTCAAACTGGTCCAACATTCCCCACCCTTTACTCCCATGTAAAACAGTTAGGAAATTAGAGATTCACCAGTTTTGCTGCAAATTAGGTATTGCCTTATATCTGCCAAATATATCATGACAACTGTTACTTAAATACATGGCAACTAATGCCAGACCAATAAACTGATTTTAAAAGTTGCTAGTACCCTTAATTTTTACTTTCACTGTCAGTTAACAGGGCAGCTGACAGGTCAAAAATGGAAATAAATGGCGGAAATATCCCATCAAAGATAGGTTAGAATCATAAAAATTCAGACCTAAAAAGGACCCAAGCACTCATCTATTCCAATCCCCTCAATTATTCACTCAAAGAGCTAAGGGGGAGAGCTTCAGTGGTGCACCTTAGGTATACACATGACCTCTGAGAGGTTTAATGACTGTCACATAGTCCTTAAGTGGTTCTAGTAGAGCCAGGATTTGAACGCAGGTCTCTGGACTCCTAGGCCAAAGACCTTTTCATTGCCCTACACTGCCTCAGCAGCTAAAAAGCCACTGTTGGGTTGTCACAAGACTCAAGTTCTGGTTCTGTCTCTAATAGGAATCTTTGCTCCTGCCCCAAACTAGTCTAGAATTTCTTCTCACTCCACCAAACCACCCAATCATTTTGTTTGGATAAACCATATGAAAAAGGCCACAGTCAGAAGCCATTTCCCTTAAGTCCTTTAACTAACAAGATGGCTGTCTCATGGAATAAGGGACCCTGTGTACACCCCCAAGTTCTGCAGTGCTCCAATGATTTCCCAAGTAGAAACCAGCACACCAGTGCTGCCACTTTGCTTGCCAAGAGCCAGACAATGCTTCTTGGTCCTACTGCCCAAGGGATCATTCACGCATTCAGAAGTCTAAATTCCAACAATTCTAAATGCTCTCATTTAAGACTAAGAAACAAAGTCTTATTTATGACTCTCAACCCCAGAGAGTATCAATATAGCACAGTCTGGGTCATTTTCCCTTTTGCTTCTTCTGGCTTTCCACTGGACAGACAGGCAAAGAGATGAGGCCTCTGTTGTTCAAGGGATCAGCTGCTCCTGTTTCCCCAAGCGACAGGCACAACTTACACTTTCATCAACCATTTCTATAGAGAAAAGCTTCCCTTCCCCTCGGGAGTTGCTCCAGGTGCGGATCTGACTTTTATTAGTAACACGAGCACAAATAGTCCACCTGAGAAACAAATAAATACCAAATGTTCAGAGAATCCTATTCAAAGAAAACATGGCATCTCCCCCACAACCCCACAATGGCCTTCCTCTCTAGGCCATCTCTGTCCATTGGGCAGGCATTTTGATCAAGAGAATATACAAGGATGTCAGTTTATAGAAAAAGCAAAAAACAAAGTAGACAAGATGATAAAATGTTAACTTATGCGCTCAAAGAAGTAGATGTATAATCCATCTTCCTCTCCAAAAATAAACCAAGGCAGCAACAGATCCTTAATGAAAGGCCCTAAACTAAAAAATCCAGTCCCCATCAATCAACACTTGTAATTTATCAACTCTTTTTAATTTTGTGAACTGTTACAAATGATGTCAAATTCATGTCCTGCTTCTGATGCATGGAGAAGTAAACACAAACTTATGGTCTATGGAATCAGTCACACACAAAACAACCCACCCAAAGGATCTCACGAGAATAGATCTGACTTTGGTCCTGCTCTTCTAAATAGGATCTTGATAACAATGATGACAATGATAATGATGATGACAAAATGTACATAGTGCTTTAAAGAGTACAAAGCACCTTACAAAGATCTCACGTTGTTTCGAGTGAAGAAACTAACTTGCAAGGAAGGCCTCTTACAATCCCCATACACTTTCTTACCTCAAAGGGAGCTGTAAAAGTAAAGGTATTATGCACACACTTGAGAAGAAAAGTAGTCTTTTTAAACTGCCCAGGTTAATCTGATTTAACAGATTAATCCAGATTAACAAAACTGCACTGCAGTCTGCAACATACAGACAATTTTAACCAAGATCATCACCATTATCTATTTTGAGGATGACAATCTCCTGTGGCAGGTGGGTATCCAGAAGCACAGCATTGTCAATGGACACCAATGTTCACTGCTGAGGCTGTACTGGTCTGAATACAGGCTATGCTTTACATCCCTTTATGGCTTATATAAAACCCAAATTTATTCATAATCAGATTTGGTTTCCAGTGTGTAACACAAAATAGATTTCTTTTCCCTTTCAAAAAGACTTCATTTAGGAGTAGGGCATGTATAGGGAGGAGTTAAATAGGGAGGGGGCTTAAATTTAGACTGACATGCAATTCTTTCAATTACTATGAGATGATTTTTTTTAAAGGATTAGTATTTTTCAGTATAATAACCTCCATTATTTGCTTGCTTTATGAAGTTTTACACATCTCTCCTTTTTTACAATCTTAGGTGTCAGGGAATTTTTTTAAAAAGCTGACAGATTATTCAGAAATTAAGAAATCGGATCCAATAACAAAATCTCCACAAACATCTGGTATCTCTATAGTTGGCACACAAGTCAGAAACCACTTTTAATGATAAGGAAAGACATCTTGAACTTGGCAGGTCTCACAACTCACTTGGACTGGTATGGGTTCAGGCTGGCAATGGGCACAACTTTCAACTGGGATCCTCCAGGAGTGCTCAGACTAGTGCTTCCAACTTTACCAGATGTCTTTGAAACACCAAAGCTCTTAGGTGCCGCGGAACCTTTAAAATATACACAAACACCAAAAGTCTTCATACCATTTAACTTGTATAACATTTGTATTTATGACCAGCTCCATGATGAGAATTATATAAAACAGTAGGAAATACATTCAGGTTACTTCTCATATCTATCCATACAGTAATGGTTGAGAGTTGCAGAGAAAGGCTTGGAAAAGTATAATAGGAGCTGGAGAAGTAGTGTCAAATCCTTTCCAATCCTATTCTTTAACCCTTATTTGGGAGTACTGGCCATGCATAAGATCACAGAAAAGCAAATACAACCTTTTTTAATGAAAACAGTATGATATTGAGGTGATAAGAGGCAAAAGAAAAAAGTGCCTGTGGACCTAGGGAGATGGGGGCTATCACTCAGATAAAGGAGTTACTATCTGGCAAAACTGTCCTTTTGTTACAAAAAAAAAAAATTCTAAGATATTGTCTTATTGATGCTAAGGAAGACTGTGGCATGAAGTCAGTGCTCTGAAGCAGACCTTGAGCACAGGACACCTACATGAAGAGGAGCAGCTCTGATACCACCCAGCCCAGGCCACATTCTATGCTCCCTTGGAGAAAGCACAGCAGTAACTAATGTTCCTTAGCAGCTCAGTCTCTTCTCTCACATATATTCAGTTTCTGTAAAGACCAGAACTATAAATTAACAAAATATTCTCAGAAAAGGTTGATTTAAAAAAAAATGGAACCCTATCACGCACTAAGCAAGTTACCCATTGAGTGCTCAACACTGGTCAGGATATTTGAGGTACAGAGTAAGGAAAGGACACAGACCTTGACCTCAAAAAGTTTTATTCTACCAGGCCAGCCAAGGGACACAAATGTGGCACCAACAGCAGTAATTCTCAACAAGGCAAGCCCATAACACCCTCTTCAGGGAATATCTGCAGCCAGTTTGGCTTCTCCCAACACAAAGCATGTGTCTCATTCTACTACCCAGTTCATGCAGGTTTGGGGTGCAGGAACTAATCTTAGGATTAACTGAAGACAGTCATGGGTACAAGTAGGTTGTGGTATGTGACCAATGATAATGACCTGAATACAAGAAAAGGTAAAAAAGGCATTTTATTGTTCACATACATGATGGGAACAGGAAGCGGGCTGGTCACATATCAAGAATAGGAGATAATCGATGGACAGCACAAGACAGATACTGTCCCCCTGAGATACTGAAAGAACAAGAAAACAGCATCAAATTTAACCAAGTCGGTTAAATACTTCATGGAGGACACGTGAAACAACATGGACAAGAATCACACAGAATGAGAAGCTATGCAGGGGCTCCAATATGTCAATGAAATGATTACACACACTGATGAAATCCTCTATCCAAAGTATCAAAGATATTGGGAAGCTGTGTCTGAGGGAAAAGCATATGAAACAGTCTAAGTAAAATGGAAATGACTTCTGGCCTAGCCTTGTTTTGATGCCCCATGACAGTGCAGCCATTCAGCACTACAAACATTTGAAAATTGACTCTACAGTCAGACAATAATCACACAAGCAATGAGAGGGACACAAAAGTGGTAAGAGGAGTTAACCAGTTGAAGTCCTAGAAGCTGACTTTCTAGGAGAGCAGGAGAAGAGTTCCATAGAAGCATTCTGATCACCAAATGCACCTAATGTCAATGCATCATGCGTATCCTGAAAAATATCAAGGTTTTAATTTTGCTCCTCTCAGAATGCTGGCATTGAAAAACAGAAAACAACAACTCTTAAGAAAGATGTGGGGGTAGAGGAGGTAGAGACACAGTAATTTCTGGTGAAGCAGTGAGAGAAAAAAACCCTAAAAATAGACCCAACCAAATTCTACAAATCATGGACTCCAATTTGGAGGTTCCTCAAGTAAAGGCCAAAAAAAGCAAACAAAAAGATTCAATTAAAGTCTTGGATCTTCTATAGAGAAAACCAGAAGAAGAAAACGTTTTCCAATGAAACTGAAAAATGGAGACACTGACCAATATAAATGATATGGTTCTTCAAGCAAAAGATAAAAATCCAAGAGAAACTAAAATGGAAAACACAGAAACTAAATTTAATGAAGCAGATGGTGGAGAACTAGCTAAAAGATAAGAATTTTAAAAGGTATGCAAATGAACAGAAAAGTAAGAGGATATAAAACCCAAGGAAGTGTGAGAAACTCTAAGGTAAACTCTGAACTTCTAAGATTAGCAGCACATCACTTAAAATGATGGATGGCTAAGTTCCCTTTAAAGGTCTTGATCTTTAACTTTTTCTTTCCAGCATGCATTTTACAATAAGAATCTGAATTATTTTTAAATCTTCCAAGAAAAGTGTCCTTTAGCCTCCTTTTGCCCTAGACTCCATGGCAAGCACCATGCAAAGTAGTCATCTATAGCTCAGCCAAGGGCAGGACTTACCCAGCCCTGAACTCCCACTCTGTTGCAGGGGCTTGTTGGCTACTGGATTAACTGCTGGCCCTGGTGCTGGTGCTGGTGCTGGTGTTGGTGCTGCTTGCTGCTGCCCTTGTCCTAAGGATGAAAAGGGAAAAGGCAATTCAGTACAGAGAATTGGAGTTAAAAGTTACTTAAATTGTCTTGAGTAAGTGAGAAATTTAAAAAGTCTTGGTTTCACAAAAGATGTTTCTGGGCCTGAATTCACACTGGGGCATTCAAATGTGTGCAGTGAATTTGCCAAGGTGGAAGGTGTGGGAAGAGATGCAATTTTATGTCTTTATTACAAAAAGAAGCAGGCTTGTCTCCATTGACCTTTCACCGTCTCACAATTGATAGCTTTCAGTTTTAATAAGGTTCTTCCCTAAAGTCTACTCCTTTCTCCTGCATGAACCTGCAGTAAAGTCACCGGGCTGAATCTGTGACATTACCACTATTTCCATAGCAACAAATCGATGTCATCAACAGAAGTGTTCACTGCAGGCTTTAGCAGAAGAAAAAGCTGGGTGGTAGGAGAGAAGCCTGAAAGCATCTCAATTGTCTCTGAAGTGCTCCAACTTCAAAGGGAACGGCTCCATTCAGGAAGGTTTCTCTCTCCCTTTCCCCCAAACAAAGCAACCTTATTTTGCAACAGACAGTTCATGGAAAATAAAAGCTGAAAGAGTCGTCAGTAACCATGAAGCACTCGTGAACTGTCTCAGCAGGGAGAGCTGAGGACGGGGTTCAGAAACAGGGGTGTCAAGGAAATAGCAAGATTCCTAGGAGCAAAAGGTTAAAGGAATAAGGCTCTCAAAAAGAAAATAAGAAATGACTTTCTAACAATATAAAAGCACTTACTTCTCCCTTATCACTTAGACTAATTTTTATCAAATAGAAAGTTAAAAGTAAAAAAAATATAACAATAATTTTAAAAGCAACAATTGGATTTGGGGAATTTAACTGTGATTGAGCATTAAATATGGCAGTTAATCTAATCTAGTTTTTTTCAACTAGAAAACAAAGTGAGGCTCAGAGCACTCTTTAGGGTACTATGGCAACTGCAATATGGAATGATGCTGGGGGAATGCTTGCTTCCTGCAGCAGGGCCCCTTCCCCATCACTCGCTGTTCCAACTAGGGAGGTATGGTCTTGATCCCATTTTGGGGGGCTAGGTGACACACTGGATTCCTAGACTCAAATCAGGAAGACCTAAGTTCAAATCTGGACTCAGACATTTACTAGATGTGTGACCCTGGGTAAGTAACTTAACCCTATTTGCCTCAGTTTCCTCATCTGCAAAATGAGCAAAAGAAAAAAAATGGTCAACCACTCCTGTATCTTTGCCAAGAAAACTCCAAATGGGGTCACAAAGAATTGGACATGACTGTAACAACTCAACAACAAAAACAGACATCATATACCAAGGGTTCTCCCCACCCTCCTCTGCTGCCACAGTTAATGGAGAAAAACCGGTCATCAAGATAAAATAATTGAACAAAAAATGAACAAGGTTTAAAAACAATGATTCTCTCTGTTGTTGCTTTGTTTTGAGGGGAAGGGATGGTCCAGAACTGATTTCATTGGTTTGGGGAATGCCCTCTCCCAAGGAAGATCACCAGCTATCCTTTAGAGTTGACTGAGGCACCAAGAGGTTAAGAGTGGCACAACTACCACATTTGTGTTAGAAATAAGACTTGAGACCAGGTCTTCCGAATTCCAAGAATAGTGCTCTACCACATCCATCATGCTACTTCTCCCTTAAACATTCTTAATGTTTACCCTCTCAGAGGTCAACAAAGTCCCACATTACATGGCCTTTGCTAAAGTAATTTCACAATAATATAACTGATATAGCATAACCAAACCCCATTTTTATGTCAGCTTACAGCAGAGAGTTCCTTAAGCAGTTAAACACTGCTTCCACAAAACACCCAACATCCCTACAAAACTGCTTTTGATATTTTCATAAAATTAGCTGATACATACAAGATGTGCATTTATACAAACTAGACACATTTATATATTTAATTATATAATGTTTATACTGATAGTCTTAATATCATCTATATTACCCAGTGTTTCCCTTTCCCCTCCCAGAAAACTATCCTTTATAACACGGAATAAAAAAAGAAAAAAGATTCAGCAAAACTAATCAATGTATCAAAAAAGACTGATATTGTATGCAGCATGACCCACCCATAGTCATCCACCTCTGCAAAGCAGCAGCGTGGTCTTCTCCCACCTCTTCTTTGGGTCCACGCTGTGTCATAATTCCAGTTCTCCATGTATGTCTGCTGTTTTTCTGTTGTAGATCAGTCCCCTTACATGGTTGGAGTCACATTGTTGGAGTCACGGGGTATACTGTTTTTATGATTCTCGACATCCATTGTATTTATTGTTTCTTACAACACAGCAATATTCCACTACATTCATGTTCCCCAACTTGCCTAGCCAATCTCCAATACGAAGTTATTAAGAAAGGCAATCTCGATTTTGGTTCCAAGAGCCAAGATGGCGGAATGATCAGTAATTGCTATCTCCCTCCCTTGTTGACTTTGAAGAGCCCAGAGAATATCTCCCTGGGAAAAATCCTGGAACAGTGGGAGCAGATGAAGGGGTAAACAGACTCTTAGCCCGTGAGGCTAGGAAGATCACTAAGGAGGGTCCCTCTTGCTGTGGTTGAAGGGGACCAGTGCAGGACCAGAGCTGTTCCAGATAGCCCCACCTCAACAAACCAGGAGATCCTGAGGAGTAAAGCATACTCTCCCCAAGTCAATTTTTTAAAAAACACAATTTAAACTAGTTTTCCCCTAAAAAATCACCATCACAGTCACAGCAACATGCCACATTCTTTTGGTTCTAGAATCATACCTAGAAGGGCCAATCATGAAACCAGAAGCAGCCCTTCAAAATCAGCTCATCCAAATCCCTCCTTTCAGAAGGGGAAAACTGAGGGATGCAGATGTCATCTGTCCAAGATAAAAAAGCAACAGCCAAGCTGAGATACTATTAAGACCCAGATCTTACACTTTGCAGCCAGGTACTCTTTAAACATTATATGGGGTGTCCCAAAAGTCTTAGTGCAGTGTTAAGCTTTAATATTAAGCTAAATTTAAAAACTACACTAAGACTTGTGACACCCTATACTAACACTGGAGCATGATGCCATTCTGAGGATCATGATGCAGTTCTGGGTTACAGTGAAGGCCTTCAGTAACAACACCCTGAACTAAGAATTAACCCAAATTAAAATGTACTTTGTGCCACTGGTAAAGGTATAACAACTTATCATTGTAGTTCTGTAGTATATATAACATTTTAAAAAGTCTTCCAGGGAAGAAACTCATTCCAACACACTTATTTAAACATGCACGCACATAGAGGCATGCTAACAGAAGATCCAGCTTCAACTGTGTTAAAATTTACTGATAAAACTAACAGAATCCAACTGGAAAAAAAATCCATTTGATCAATTTTCTTTGTATTTCAGTGAAATCTAAACAACGAATCACATTTCCATCAACACAGCTAAGCACTGTATAAGACAGATTAATTACAAGCAGTAACAATTATATTTTATTTGCTCAAGATAATGTAGCAAGTTTGATTACATATACACATGCAAATAGGCAGTGTTAAACATAGAAGCCTCAAAATTCAATAATCGTCCAATCCAATAATCGTCCAGCATCTACAGTATATGAAACATGAATCTATACTCTTGAGCATTAAAGCTTTATTACTGACATTTTGAAAACTCAATAAAAATTACTTTATTTAAACTGGAAAAATGACAGCATAATGTGATTAAACGATAACACTTTAATCTACATTTCAGTATTCCTCTGTCCACTTCCTGGATTGAACTAAATTATGGAGATGTTCTAAAGTTTCCCCTACTCACTCATCCCACAGCCAATGTTTCTCCATTTTCAAAATACAAATAAAATCTCATTACTGTGGAACACCACTGCAAAGAAGTGTTCCCTGCAACTAAGCTATTTTCAAGTTCCAGTGGATGGCCCAAATTAACAATGCTTTACTGATCTAGTTTCAGTGAATCTTTACCACAAATAATCCTGAACAATAAGTGGCTTTTGGGGTCCCTATACATGTAAAACCTTCACTAGGAAGAAGAAAATACTGACTTAGGGTTTCCTGACACTGAAGTCAAAACAAGGAAAAGCTAAGTTTCAAGACTATCAAGAAATACCCACTCAACTCCTTTCACTCACTTCTCTCAAACATCCCAATCATCACTGGGCGGGGGAGGGGAGGAGGAAGCCATTCTGACATTCAAACCACCCAATCAATAGTTAGCATTTGTATAGCATTTAAAGGTTTGCAAAGTGTTTTACAAATATTATCTTATTTGTTCCCCACAACAATGCTAGAGAGAAGTGCTATTATCACCTCCATTTTACAAAGGAGAAATTGAGACACACAGAGGTCAGGTGACTTTCCTAGGGCGACAGAGGTAGTGTGGGAGGCCAGCTTTGACCTTAGAGCTTTTTTTGTCCTGTAACATATGCTTTTTAAAATTTCAAGTTTACTTATTCTCAGCATTAATTTTTTTAAAAAAACTGAATTCTGAATTCTCCCCCTCCACCTCTCTCTTTCCCACTATAAAGGTAAGAAAGGTGATATTTCCATATTAGCCATGTTGCAAATAAAAAAAAGCAAGAAAAATAAAGTGAAAAAGTTAATCTTCAATATGCATTTGGACTCCATCAGTTCTTTCTCTGCAAGCAGGTAACATTTTTCATCCCAAGTTCTTCGGAATGGTCTTGAGAAGAGCTAAGTCATTCATAGCTGATCATCATACAATATTGCTGTTATTATATACAATGTTCTCCTGGATCTACTCACTTCACTTTGCATCAGTTCACATGAGTCTTTCCAGGTTTTTCTAAAATCATCCTGAACATCACTTCTCGTAGCACAACAGTCTTTCATCACAATCACAGACTGCAACTTGTTCAGTCATTCTCAACTGATGGGCATCCCCTCAATTTCCAATTCTTTGCCACCACAAAATAACTCCCATAAGTATTTTTATCCCTTTGGAATTTAGAGCTAGTGGCGGTATTCTAGGTCATAGGGTATACAGTTTTCTAGTTTTTGGAGCATAGCTCCAAATTGTTCTCCAGAATGGCTGGATCAGTTCACAACTTCACCAATGCTGCATTAGTGTCAATTTCTCCACATCCCTTCCCACATTTGTCATTTTCCTTTTTTTATCATATTAGTCAATCTGTTAAGTTGTAATACCTCAGAGTTGTATTAATTTGCATTTCTCTAATCAATAGTGATTTAGAGCATTTTTTACATGACTATAGCTTTACTTCATCTGAAAATTGCCTGTTAATATCCTTTGTCTATTTACTAATTGGGGAATGATTTGTATTCTTACAAATTTGACTCAATTCTTTATATATTTAAGAAATGAGACCTTTGTTAGAGAAGCTTACTGTGATTTTTTTTACACTTTCCTGCTTTCTTTCTAATCTTGGCTGCATTGGTTTTGTTTATGCAAAACTTTTAAAATTTAAAGTAATTTGAATTTTACTTCCTGTGACCCACTTTATCTTTTGCTTGGTCATAAATTCTTTTATTCATAGATCTGACAGGTAAAATTTTCCATTCTCCCCTAATCTGCTTATGATGTCACCCTTAATGTCTAAATCATATAACCATTTTGGTCTTATCTAGGTATATGGTATAAGATGTTCGTCTATCTCTCGTTTCTACTAAAGTGCTTTCCAGTTTTCCCATCAGCTTTATGAAATAGTGATTTCTTTTCCCAAAATCTTAGATCTTTGAGTGTGTTAAACATTAGATTACTATGGCCATTTTTTACTGTGAATTGTGTATCTAATCTCTTCCAATGATCCAACACTTTCTTAGCCAATACCACACTGCTTTGATTACATCTTTGTAAGTTCAGGGTAGCTAGGTGGTACAGTGGATAAAACATTTAGACTCCTGGAATCTGGAGAACCTGAGTTCAAATCCGGTCTCAGACACTAGCTATGTGACCCTGGGCAGGTTACTTAACCTTGCTTGCCTCAGTTTTCTCATTTGAAAAATAAGTTGGAGAAGGAAATGGCAAACCACTCTAGTTATCTTTGCCAAGAAAACCCCAAATGAGGTCATAAAGAGTCAGACATGACTGAAATGATTAAATAACAATACAGTTTGAGATCTGTTACTGCTAGGCCACCTTCCTTTAGTTTTTTTTTCATTGATTCCTTTGATATTCTTGAAGTTTTGTTCCTCCAGATGAATCTTGTTATTTTTCCCAGCTTTATAAAATAAATATTTGGTAGTGTGTTTGATATGGCTCTGAATAAGCAAATAAATTTAGGAAGAACTGTCATTTTTATTATATTGGCTTAGTCAATTCAGGAGCAATAAATATTCCTCCAATTGTTTAGATCTGTCTTTATTTGTGTGAAAAATATTAATAACTCATATGCTCCCAAAGTGGGTGATACTGCTCCCTGGGGGGGCACTGAAACAATCCAGGGGGACAATTGAGGGGCATTGAAAAAAAAATAAGCAGGCGGTAGAAGCATAAGGAGAGAAGAAAATTTTGAAAAACTATGAGTATGCTTCATCTGTTGTGTAACAGATTTAAAGTTGTAGTGATTACATTATTTTCCAAATAAACACACAAAATGCAAGTTATAACCAATGAGTGGTCAAGTAAATCTGCCAGCAGGTCTTAACAAGCAAGTGCTGGCAGGAGGAATATGTGCATGTAATTACTTGTTTACAATACTATACTATACAGTTACATTACACAATACTGCATCTTACAATCATCAAAATTTCAATGTAGGAAAAAACCCATAAATTTACAATAAATTATTAAATTTAAGATGCATCATTATTTTTAAAAATATTTTATATTTTTTGAAAGGATGCACATTTCAAAAAACCAGTAGGGGGGGCGCTGGGTAATTTTTTCTAAGGGGGCAGTAGGCCAAATACATTTGGGAACCTCTGACATAATTCTTGGATTTGTCTTGGCAGACAGACTCCCAAGTGTTTTATATTGTCTGCAGCTGACCTCAGATTCTCTTGACTCCAAGTCCAAGGCTCTATCCACTGTGCTACCCAAACTAATGAAAACAGAAAAAAGAACCAAGAACATCAGGGAAGAAACAGAAAAACAAGGATGATTTTCTCTCTCACTTTTCCAAGTGGCTTCAGGGAACTTACTGTCCCTAAAGAAGCAGAGTTTAGCTTATCCTTCAACTAACTCCTACAGACTCATATCAGTCATGACCAATATTACCAATGCAGGTATTTCAATAAGTTCCACAATCACAAAAAATCTGTGGCCTTCCAGAGACTTTGTTAGTCTAGAATTTTACTGAAACTCTTATTTCTAAGTTATATTTCTCAATTTTCTAGATTGGCACCAAATTATCATAGTCTAGATGGGGTGTCAAAAATGTTGAAACCCCAACAATAATTTAAATTAATACTCATTAATTTCTTTTTATAAAAGCGCATATAAATTCAGTCTAAAAATACATTAAGATCCAAACATATCATGACGGAACAGGCTGACCTATCACTAGTATAAATCATATCTGAGGAAATTTTTTCAGTAACTTTATAAATAAATGTCACAACAAGCCTATTAATAGGACAAATAGGATTTTATTAGGGCATCTTTTAGTAACAAAGTCAATCCTTAATTGATGAAGAAGACTTGCGAGATTCTAATCTGCTCACATGCAATAGAGCCCTAAAGCATGTTTCCATCTCAATCACTCTCAATAAATCAACCAACCAACCATTTTATTAAACAGCTACTATGCTAAGCAGCAGAGATATGAGTGCAAAAATGAGATAGTCCCTGCCCTCAAGCAACATAAATTTTACTAACGAAAAACATGCGCATCATCATACACAATACCTGACAAATGAATGCAACAGTAGCTGAGACAACCAAGCCAGGCAACCAGGGACCTCCATAATTTGGCTTCAGTATCATCTCCCTGGATAGGGTGGCCTGGCATGTTATGATCCATAGGGTCACAGAGTCACACACAACTAAACGACTGAACAACAATTATCTCCCAATCTTTTACTGGATTCCCCTGACATAGTAGAAGCTCTTGAAAAACTAGATTACTCTCCCACTTCTGTGAATTTACCTATGCCATTCTCCAAAGATGACAGAAAGATTCTCACTGCTGACGTAATCACCACTTCCCAAACCTTTTACCTCTTTCAATGCCCAATTTAAGTACCATATTCTGAAACTCTTAAGCTCTTCCCTATCTTCACCCCCACAAATGAATGGGTTCTCTCAAATTAATGGTTCTCACATGGATCCAAATTTTCCTAGTACAGGTCAGATATGAAAAGTTATTTGTGCACATTCCATCCTCCTTATTAGATCACAAACTCTTTGATGTCATGGACTATGTGGTCTTCTTATCTTTGTGTTCTAAATGGCTTTCACATAATTAATGGATTCTCAATAGAACTGAATAACACCATTGAACTCTAGTGAAAATCACAATCATCTGTGTTCAAAGATTATCATTACGTGTATATATGTACACACACACTCACTTTTGAAGGCAATCCGGGTTAAGTGACTTGCCCAGAGAACTCAGGTCCTCCTGACCCCAGGGCAGGTGCTCTATCCACTATACCACCTAGCTGTCCTGTGTTCAAATATTATTAAAGAAATAATCCAATCTTAATGGCCATAGTTTTTTATACAGGGAGACAAATTTTCTTCCTTTGAATGAACTCATTCTCAGTTGAGAAATACCTTGGGAGCTGGAAAAGATGAAAAGCTTAGCTTTCTCTTCCAGTTAATGTAGAGAAAAAAGAGAGAAAGATACTGACCAGTGAGATGTACAAGCTTAAGTTTCTTATGCTGGGCTATCAAAAACTAATTTTTGTTTTATTTTTAACAGGTATAATAGCTAAAGTTTAAAATACAGAAACACTTAAATTGTAAACACTGCACAAATATGCTCAAGAAAACATACAGTAATTCTGATGTTAGATTTAATCATTCACATATATTGTTTTAGTAATTATTGTCTTCTCAATGAAACATGGCAAAAATATCCTCCCAATAGCCATGATAAACCTGTTAAACTGAAATTGTTCTATCTCCTAATTACTTCACTAGTGCAATATCCACTTCAATTAGCTTCAGTAAACAAAATAAAAAGAACTTAATTTTAAAATCTGATCAACCTAGGAGTGAGCCCTGGGGCAAAACTGACCTAGCTTTTGGAGGCCCAACTCTGCACTCCACCCATCTACCCCCACCTTGACCATCAGGCAGGACTAGAGCCCTTCCCTCTGCCCTGCCTCCCTGTGGTTACTTCATCCAGATGTTTATGGTTGCTGTTAAAGCTCCCTCCCTGACTGTTTCATAGTCTTCACTGCTCACCAGTGCTGTCCTTATATTTGGGGACTTTGACTTTAATTCATTTCCCAAATTCTCACTGAAGTGACTCGCAGAGAGGTTGACAGCCTTCAGCACATCACCACCTACAAGCACTCTGGCTCTACTACCCATAATTCTGATAGTCCTCTGACCACAGCCTCTATATCCCTACCTGGGGCCTCACCTCAACCTCAGCACTGCATCCATCCACACACTCATTCTCATTCATTCTCTTCCCTTCAATATCTTAACCCAATACTTAACCAGTTCAACTTTATACTGTCTCCTACCCTTGCATTCCATATATTTTCACTGTTTTGCTGCTCATTCCTTTCCAAATCCCAACTTTGGATTATTCCCATCATCTGCCTTCTCTGCTCCTACACACAGGCTGCTGAAGGCAGATGGAGGAAGTCACACAACCATGATGACTAGGTCTACTGGAAATTTGTAAGACATCTCAACTGGTTCCTTGCTGCTGTGTGCCAGTCCTTTAGTATTTCCTGATTGCCTCTATCCTATTTCCAAATCTCTTCTTTCAGGCCATCCCTCTCAGCAGAGGACCTGGCCAAATATTCTGATATGGGGCCACAAAGCATCAGACATGACTGGGGCAAAAAAAAACCTGAACATACATGGGTGTGACCCAGTGTTCTTTCCAGAATCTTCTTGTCTCTCTCTAAATTCTTAACTCCAAGATCTCATCAGTTCCCATGGATTCAATCATCACCTCTATACAGGCAACTCTGAGATCTCAATCTACTCCCCATCGCTCCTGAACCCTTCTCCCACATATCAGTGCCTATCAAACATCTCAGCTAGACATCCCACGTCATTGTTGTTCAGTTGTTTCCGCTGTGTCCGACTCTTTGTGACTCCTTTTAGAGTTTTCCTGGCAAAGATACAGGAGTGGTGCCATTTCGTTCTCCAGCTCATTTCACAGATGAGGAAAATGAGTGAAACAGGGTTAAATGATTTGCCTGCCATTACACAGCTAGTAAGTGTCTTAAGCCAAATTTGAACTCAGGGCTTCCTCACTGCAAGTCTAACACTCCACCCAGCTGCCTGAGATGTCCCACAGGTACCTCCACTTGTGCATATCCAAAACAAAACTCGCGATCTTTCCCCTCTAAATTCTTTCATTTTCCTAATTTCCATATTTCTGTAGAGGGTACCACCAGTTTCCAGTTATCCAGATGTGTACCCTGAGCTTCTATTTTTCTCTTTCCTCACATCCATCTCCCTCTTCTACTCCCATGGCTACCATTTCACTTCAGGTCCTCATCGCCTCTCTCCTGAATCACTGCAATCGTCTCTGCATCTCAGGCCTCCCCCGACCCACTCCAATCCAGACTCCACATAGCTGACAATATGACGCTTCCCAAGCACAGGTCTCACTCTGCCCAAGAGGACCCCAGCCCCCAAAGTCTCCAGGACACAATACAAACTTGTCTGTTGGACGTGAAAGATTTTTCCAGCCTGGCTGCAGCCTTACCATCCAAGCTCACTGCTCATCAGAGCATTATGCACTCTTCCAGTCTAAAGTGGCTGCTCCTTGAATCCTCTTTGGCCATTCCATTCTCCATCTCCACCCCTTGCGAAAAACTCTCTATCCCCCATGCCTAGAAGGCCTCTAGTTGCCAAGTCCCGGTATACCTAGCTCACTCCAAAGCTCTAGCCTACTGCTACTTCCAATAGAAGCCTTTCCTGGTCCCTCCCACAAGCCTCTAATGCTTCCCCCTAGAAGTGACTTGATCTACAGGGTCCATTTTATTTCCTATGTACATGCCATTCTCCCCAAAAGAACAGATCTTTGAAGGCAGGGGCTGTTTCAGTTTCTTTTTTGTATCCCTAGCAGAATGTTAGGCACACAGTAGGTATTTGATAAATACTGGTTAAGTACAACTGTTGAAAATAACCAAAATCATTCATTTTCAGGTGACAAAAAAAATCAAATGGCCACCATACCCTCTGGGCTCTGCTGGGAGTGTCTGACTCATGCTGCTCAAAACCAGAAGCTATTTTCAAACCAGGCTGCCAGAGTTCTGATCATCAGTCTCCACTCCTAGAACCCAGGACTCCTAAAACCTAGAACCCCATGGGCTCTGTCTGAAAGGAGAGCTTTCATCTCACCTTGCTTTTTTTGTATTTGGATCGTCACCACTAAGCCCAGGGCCTGGCACAGAATAAGCACTTAGTAAATGCTCTGTCATTCAAAACATTCTAAAAAGAAATTGGAACCACTAATTTAACCACTGATGATGACATATCAAACAACAGTATACCTCTGTAGGAAAAAAGTTATGAAGTCTTCCTGACAGTCATTTAAATGTTGAATTAAGTAAAATCCATCCTCTTGTAGCACTTGCTTCATCCCTAATATTTGGACTAGTACCATCTTCCCTGTTTCTCTTCCCTCAGGTCCCTGGTTTCCATCTGAGCATCTTCTGATGCCACAGCCTCCATACTCTCAGGATTCCTACACCCAGAGCTCCAATTTCTAGCAGTATTTTCCCAAGTGCCACAATGTTATACTATATATAAAATTGCTAAGAGGACTCTCCACGCATTTGAATATAATTTGCACATATTTACATAGATGTGTCATCAATTTTCAAGCTAAAATTGGGTACCCTGAAGGTAGCCATTCTTTCCTTTTTTCCTTCTCCATTAATCTCTCAAGTTCTACTATAATGACCCAATTTCCTTACATGGCATAAAGTCACAATGGGGAAAAGGTCCAAAGTATTTCTTAGCAACATTTAGGTAGACTAAGCAAGTGTCTCTAGGGGCATCAGATCCAGAGAGTCAAACAAAGTCTTTGGCAGGCCATCAACAGACCCAGGTCTCAGGAGACACAACATTTTCCAATAATAAGACATCACACCTTCATCTGCCTTCCCTAGCCTTTCAAGAGTCAACAATTAAGACAAATTAAAACAGAAGTTCATGCTAATATATAACTGTGCTTATGTAATAACAGTGGTCCTGACATGGTCTAGCCATTCAAAACAGCGGCCATCGTTTATTAAAAGTCCAGCTAATCATTCTAACATAATGATAGCCCTTTCATGAGTTTAGCTAAAAGGAATAGGAGTATACATAAGATCCCCCAGAAGATTCAAAATCAAAAATTGCTGTATATAAAATATTAAAGCATCAGATACACCTTCCTAAAAAAAATACAAAGGTCGGCTTGTTATCAGAGTTACTCAATATCTGAAGGCCAAATTTAACATTTAGCAGAAGATTTCATTAGAATAACAGTTTGAAGAATTTCTAAGAATGTTTAGCTAGGCAAGATAGCAGTTGCCTCTTAGCAACAGTAAGTGATACAGAGACAATTTCAACAGATGACTAACTATAGCTCATAAGAAATATGCTGTCACATTAGTCAAGAACCTGAGGAGAAAACAATCATTTATGCAAAATAAGCTATGCACTGACTTTCCAAATAACAATAATACTTTAATTTGGGATTAGTCTCACTGATATTAATTTCCCTTACACAAGAAAACTTCAAGTGTTTAATTTTTTAGTCTTTAAAAAGAACTGTAGTTTTTGTTATTCATGACATATTTATATTGTCTGTACTTTTTATCCCCAGAGACAAGAAAGCAGATAAAGAAAAAGAGCTGAATTTAAATCATATCCAACATTAAGGAGAAATTTCCCCCTTTTTTTAACCCAACAAGTAACAAGATATCTTCAGAACTGGAAAATAATGATAGGATGACTATTACCAAGGGCCAAGAATCCTCATTTTTCCCCCCATTAATTTCTAACAAAATGACAGGGATCAAGATGGTTGCCCTCTTAACATCCATTCGATTCGGTGACGTGACCTAGGTCAAGTCATGTCCTACCTTCATTATAGGGCACTGGGTTGCCAATCTTTCCTCCAACTTCATCAGCAGATTGCAAAACTTCTAAATCCATCAATACGACCACTTTCCTAAAAGGGCAAAAGAGTACAAAATTAGAATCAGCAGAAGAAGCAGCATATGTAAAATCTAAGACCTCAAGCTATCACGCAGGCTGCTTCATAAGCATGCAGTCCCTCCTAATTATTCTGATAATGACTTTCTCTGCATTAACAACTTTTGAAATGGTCGAATAACTTGGGAAACAACTTATTTTAACAATTCTCACACTGAATATTTCCCTAATTCTTTTCACTGAATACATTGTGTTCCATGTGCACATTTTTTCCGTTATAACGTAACCCTTCTGCCTCTTAAACCATAAAAATGCACTGTGTTTATTTAACAGCACCTCTCCAAAGGGGGCAGATGAGACAAGAAAGAAGAATTTCCAGCACTAATTCCCGACCTGTGGTCTACTGACCCCCTCAGGAGCTCCAGTGTTATTTCAAAGGGTCTACACACACACATCTTCAATTAGCACAAGCATGCAGTGTGACTCATTATAATAAACATGCTTTCCATAGACTCAATGTCTCACACATACAAACATTATTTTTCTAATGTATAGACACTTGTGGTTAATAAATAACAAGTTCATTTCACATCATTGGTGAATGTATAGCAACCATGTTATCACTTGTTGTCTCGAACGATGAATACAAATATTATAAAAGGTCCAATAAAAAAAAGTCCTTATATGAAAAAAGGGACGAACTACAGGAGTAGAATATTAAACACCTCTGAAACAAAGATTTCATTTTCAACAGTATCTGTGTATATAACTAACAGACACGGCATTTAGATTTTCAGTGAAAATTCAACTTATACCAATAGTTGTGAAAACAGAATAAGAGAAATAATAAAGGTAGGCATTTATAAATTGTTTTTAAGGCTATGAAGGATTTGAATCAATAACTCCATGAAATAAACAGTACAAGTATCATATCCCCATTTGACAGAGGAGACAAAGAAGTTACTGATTTACTCAACAACCTGAAAAAATCAAGTGAAGGGGCCCCTATCAGAACTTGGGTCTTCTGACTCTCAGTCCAAGGTTATTTCTAACATATGATGCCACCTTTCTCAAAACACTTGTCTTTTTAAGTATTCAATGGCAAAAATAAAGAGATGAAGATACAATGGACCCTTCAAGAAAGTCCAAGTCTACTTCCCCAAAGCTACACATATATACACATATATATACTCTGTGAACCAAAAATGTGACACTGCATTCCAGAACAGGAAGTCATTCAAAAATGACTGCATTCCAAAGCTCTAGGTAATTAAAACACTTTTTGAAATAAATTCTAGCATGTTTACCCATGGCCCTAGGTTACAGGATTGAAATTTTTCAAAAAAGAAAAAACTCGTCAATTAATTGGACCTATGTTTCTCAGGAGACTAGGAGTGAAAGATAAGAAGGAGACTATATCTCAAAAGAACTAGTAGAGATCTTTTCTCAGTTTGCCTCAAATTGGCATCCTGCTTTTTGTCACCTAAAACACAAGTGAACAGGTATGAAATCCAAGTCAATCACAAGTCATAGCTATCATTAATCTCACCCCAAAACGCTGCCAGTCTCTGGACTTTTGTTTCAATGCCTTTCAGCCAGCCTCTGTCCAGTCAGTTTGTTTTTACTGGAGGAACACAGAACTGAGAGATGCAGTCTGGCACGGAGGATAAAATAGCAGCTTCCAAGGCGGGAAGGCCTCGGGGGCTTCCCAAGTCCTACCTCCCACACATATTAGTTGTGTGTCCACAGGCAGGACTCCTCACCTTGAAGAGTCTCAGAAAAATCCTCTCCAACAGTAAGCCATCAAGAAGATGCCAAAAAAGCACTGGTGGAGAGTTCCCTATCAAAGAGACCACAGGACCAAGCACTCCTCCACTTCCTTCTCCGAAGAAAAATTTGTCAATTGTTGTGAATTAGAAGTAAAGAAATCACAGACCTTGGAGAAATTAGAATTCTTGTCCCCCCCATCCTTTTGTAGATGGAAGAGAAGCTGTGATTCACCAAGGTCAAAGGGTCAAGTCCACAGCTAGGAAGAGCCAGAAAACTGAACTCCCGTACAATGTGAGCTCTTGAAGGGGAGGGATAGTACTGCTCCCTACCTAGAACTTAATAAAAGCCAACTGAATGGAACTCCAAGTTTGAAGGGATCTGGGCCTCTCAGGGAGAATGTTTCCCTCATGACCTGGGGCTCCAGAGACCTGAAGGTTACCTGAATATCAGATGAGACAGTGTGGTGTGGTATGGAAGACCACCCACTTGGGAATCAGAATCTTTGAGTTTAAGTCCTGGCTTACCCATTGACCATCCCTGAAACTTTAACAAGTGCCCTCCCCTCTCTGCTCAAACCTACAAAAAAGGCTAATGATGCCTGTGCTACTGAATTCTAAATCAAAAGGTAGCACTGTGCCATGGCCACAAGTCACTGAGCAGACACAGGTGTGCTCTATCATGGATGACAAGTAGTGTGTGCACAGTTAACAAGAGGTGAACATCACAAAAAATTACATTAACTATCCATTGAAAAACTTACTTTTTTCTCAAGTGAAAGTAAAAATGAGCCGAGTCACAGACATGTCTTACTCAGAAATAAGTTTTTAGTAATATGTGATACTTAATTCTGAAATATCATAAAAGTACCATGTAAGCATATTCTCCTATTCCATGCCCTCTTAATTCCCATGAAACCTAAGCTCAGAAGGACAGATTACTTATAAAGACTGAATGTAACTAAATGTGGCCCTCATTTACTTAAGACCAAATATCATTTGCTGTTCATTTCAAACATTAAAGCAGCGCCTGATATGTTCAAGCCACCGAGAACAGAAAGACAAAAACTAAACACTTTCTACTCTCAGAGAGCATTCTTAGGACTGGGGGTGGGGGGTAAGAATGGACCCTCCAAAATATGGCAAAGGAAATCTATTATAGGCAAAGAACCAGGATTCAAATTGTCCCTGTAACTTACTAATTGTATGGCCTTGAACAAATCACTTAACCTCAATGGGTCCTAGCTACCTCATCCATAAAAGGGAACTAGAAGGTACTTCAGAGGCCTCTGAAGAAGGCACAGGACAATCCCTGAAGGGTCACCCCTGAGGTACCTTCCAGGACTTTGTCTGTGATCCTCTAAAAACAAGTAGAAACAAAATACAAAAAAAAAAATTAAGAGGGGAAATAATATTAATAACTAGGGGGTAGTGGGTAGGGAGAATCACAGAATTTGAGTGTAGGAAGTAGCTATCCAGTCCAACCCATACACAAGAGGATTTTCTACTATAACATCTGACAAATGGTCATCAAAGAACAAAGATCCTGGTAAGACAATGGTACTTGAAATTCACCTTTACACTGGGGCCTACGTGAAAATCTGGCTCTACTTCTTAAAAGACTGGGCATTTCATTTAAAAGCTCTAGTAAGAAGTATATAAAAAGAAGTCAAAGTGATAAAAGGGTCCTTCCCTCTGCTACCAAAAAGGCATAGAAAACCAGCAGGGATGCTATGCCTTAGCACTGCTGAGTAATCGGCCTGAGTAAGGCTTGAACCAGTCTTGTTACTATTACTTAATTACACAAACTAACATCCCCCACTTGATGAGACAGGAAAGAAAAAAAAAAAAAACAACCAAAAACCACAGACCTTCCAAATTTCAGGACGTTGACAATGAACCGGTTAACCCGGCAAATGCAGTTGCTTGCCAAGCACTCTTCCTCCACCAGACCATTCAGCTGTGTTGCCAACATGAAAGCTGAAAAATGAAAGAGATTGAATCTCCACAACATGCCAAGTTGGCCACCTCACACTTCAGAGACCAAAGAACATGAATGCTGATGTTTGGTGCACAAGGCCTATGCCAGCGTAACAGTGAGTAAGGGCAACAGAAACAGATGTTTTCTGAAATTAAGGCAAATCACAGATTTTCTTCCCCAATTTCCCTACTCTACCAAATGATCACAGCAGTCATTTGCTGGTAGCAAAAATGCACTGCTACATTTGTATACTACTTTATCTCAACGTGACCAAATTCACCTTTCCTCACCATTCTTGTTTCGTGACAAAAAACAAAACAAAACAAAAAGCCCTTTAGGAGTCTCTCACACTGCAGAACATGTGCTTGCTAACTCTAGCGACAAAGTTTTTTTTTTCTTTTTAAGCTCCCAACATAGAAATAAAATTCAAGAGAGGCAGGTATAGGACAACTAACCCATCACATTCACTTAAAGTCAATATCATCCTTAGGGAAATTAATCACACAGAAAACATATAGAGGCAGTTAGAGAAAATTAATTAAGCCAAGTGGCAGCTTTCCACTTGGACTGTTCTATTGTTAAAATGCTCTGCCAGCTGCAATTCTGTTGAAATCATACTGCCAACCTCATGGATGCCTTAAAATAAGGCACTTGAATGTCATAAAATATTGGATTTCAGGGTAGAGGCCCTTTTGTCACTTAAATACAATCAAATTCGGAATTCTGTACACTATACTCACAGGATACAGTATGTACTCCATCACTCATGAGCATTCGATAACGGGGTGCAGAATTTCCTGTAGCAATTGGCCGGATGCTCTAGAATAGAGAACTTGAGTTATTAGTCTGCCTTCTCAGACACTCTCCTGAGATGCCTCAAGAGAGTGGCAGGAGAGTAAATCTGACATTAGCACAACATGAGACAAAAATGTTTGCCCACTCCCCTGGATATCTAAAAATAAGTGAAAAGAAACTGGAGTGAAGCATTTCTCCTTCCCTCCCTGCCAAGATCTTTGCTCCTGCTCTTCCCCTAAATCAAAGCCAATCCACAACCAAATCAATAAGTAAGTGTTTACTGAGGACTTGCTGCCAGAAGGGAAGGGAAAGGAAGCCTCAGGGCAGCACCTTGAGCCAAAGTTAGACATCAGCTCAGGCTGAAGCTGCAAAGGCCCAAAGCTACCACAAACTCACCCCTCCTACCTCCCCTACAATGATATGAGCACCTTATACAAATGTAGCTCTAATTTCATTTGCATTCAAAAGTTAGAAAGATGCCATGTTATATATCTGGATACTTACAATGACCTGGAGTATGGGTTTTATATCAGTATCTCCTTGTTGCATTATGAGCTGAGAAAGAGACAAAGAAAATTTCAGTTATAAATTGAACTGATGTTGTGAAGTTTCTTCTGCATGAAGATTAAAAACTAATACTAGTTTAGGGCTCAGAGACTTCAGGAAGAGTTGGTTAAAAGGGAAGAGGACGCTCAATTCCCAGAAAAGCTTGTTTAAAATCAACTTGGGTCTTGTCACCTTGAACAACCCTTCACACATACACCCCCAGACCACCTCACAAATTAAGCTGAAGCAGCACAAGACTCATTCTGCTTTCTCTCAAAATACAAAGAACATACACACACACCACGAAAGGTGGCTCACTGTATTCAAAGACAAAACCACTATTAACAATGTAGCTTTATGTTGTGTCTAACTTTTGAGATAGGTTATTAGCATTCTATGCCACAGTGGCTAGCTACATGCATAATCTCTTTTGCTATCATAGAAGCTCTGGTCTACAGATTGTGATCTGCAGGTTTTGGCTCAAAATCGTAACTAAGTGCTTCTGATTGACAATCAAGGTTGAAATGGACAGATGGTAAGGGTGAAATATAGGCATATTTACATTTCAAATGGACTAGGAAAGCTCACTAAGAGAATTCCATGTGAATCTCATGTTAAAGTGATGAATCATCCCTACTTTATTTCAGAACATACATATCTAGTTCACTTAAAGCCAACTACACCTATATGTCCAAGTGTCAAAAATGGCAACTTGTCTACTAGTCATTTCCCAATCCTCACAATTAGTGTTTCAATCTGAATTGGAAAAGGACACTTTCCCTCAATATCCATACTCTTCTATTGCCACTTCTCCACAGCTCCAACCCCCTCCTGGTACCATCTACCAACACACACACACACACACACACACACACGCACACAGTTCCAATCCTTTTCAGACTCTCTCCATATACACAAAATTTCCACCCCAACAAATGCATACGACTGTACTACACACATATACAGAAAACACCAACAGTTCCCATCCCTCAGGGTCAAAATCCTACAAGGAAACCAAGAACAAAAACTGTGATCTTAGAACAGGCCTGCATAACCTGTGGCCCATGGCCCACCAAAGGCTTTCAGGCAGCCCTCAAGAAATATAGAGGAAAACATCCTTTGTATGTAGAGAAAATCCTTTGGTGGGCTGCAGGTTGTGCAGGCTTGCCTTAGAAAATGAACATGAATCCACAGCATTTGAGTAACAACCATCTCAAAGCAAAAAAGTGAATTTGACCTTGTAGGCATTGCAGACTTGATAGGATGTCAAACATTAGTTAAATATGCCTCTGGAAGGATGTACCTTATTTAAAAACTCTTGGTAGTGAATGGAAAGGGAACAGAGTAATTAATGTGTAATTTAAAAAAATAACCAATGAACTAACAAGCACTTATTAGCACCCACGATGCTCTAGACACTAGGAGTCAGGGATACAAAGACAATTATGAAACAGTCCCTGTCCTCAAGAAGCTTCCATTGCTGGAGAAGACAACATGAACATATACAAAACAATCTGGGGGAAGCCCAGAGATGGGGTGACACTCCATGTGGATGTTGCTTGAGCTGAGCCTCAAAGATAACTAGGGATTCTAAAGGGCTAAGAGAAGAAAGCGATGCGTGCCAATAAGAATCTTTGGTGAGACCACAGTTCATAAAAGAAAAGCATATGTCAAAAGGCCAAAAATAGAGGCTGATAAAAATTATGGGACTACCTGAAAGCCTTGATCAAAAAAAGAGTCTAGACATCATCTTTCATGAAATTATCAAGGAAAACTGCCCTGATATTCTAGAACCACAGAGCAAAATAAATATTGAAAGAATCCACCAATCACCTCCTGAAAGAGATCCAAAAAGAGAAACTCCTAGGAACATTGTGGCCAAATTCCAGAGTTCCCTGGTCAAGGAGAAAATATTGCAAGCAGCTAGAAAGAAACAATTCAAGTATTGTGGAAATACAATCAGGATAACACAAGATCTAGCAGCTTCCACATTAAGGGATCGAAGGGCATGGAATATGATATTCCAGAAATCAAAGGAACTAGGACTAAAACCAAAAATCACCTACCCAGCAAAACTGAGTATAATACTTCAGGGGAAAAAATGGTCTTTCAATGAAATAGAGGACTTTCAAGCATTCTTGATGAAAAGACCAGAGCTGAAAAGAAAATCTGACTTTCAAACACAAGAATCAAGAGAAGCATGAAAAGGTAAACAGTAAAGAGAAGTCATAAGGGACTTACTAAAGTTGAACTATTTACATTCCTACAGGGAAAGACAATATTTGTAACTCTTGAAACTTTTTTCAGTATCTGGGTAGTTGGTGGGATCACACACACGCACACAGCATAGGGTGAATTGAATAGGATGGGATCATATCTTTAAATAATGAAATTAAGCAGTGAGACAGAAATATATTGGGAGGAGAAAGGGAGAAATGGAATGGGGCAAATTATCTCTCATAAAAGAGTCAAGTATAAGAATTTTCAGTGGAGGGAAAAAGGGGGGAGGTGAGAGAAAAAACATGAAGCTTACTCTCATCACATTCAATTAAAGAGAAAAAACATGAAGCTTATTCTCATCACATTCAACTAAAGGAAGGAATAAAATGCACACTCATTTTGGTATGAAAACCTATCTTACAATAAAGGATAGTGGGGGAGAAAGGGATAAGCAGGATGGGGGGGATAATGGAAGGGAGGGCAGTGGGAGGAGGGAACACTCTTGGGGAGGGATAGGATCAAAAGAGAGAATAGAAGAAACGGGGGGCAGGATAGGATGGAGGGAAATATAGTTAGTCTTACACAACATGACTATTATGGAAGTCATTTGCAAAACTACACAGATATGGCCTATATTGAATTTCTTGCCTTCCCAAAGGGAATGGGTGGGGAGGGAGGGATGAAGAGAAGTTAGAACTCAAAAGTTTTAGGAACAACTGTTGAGTATTGTTCTTGCAACTAGGAAAGAAGAAATACAGGTAATGGGGTATAGATATTTATCTTGCCCTACAAGACAAAAGAGAAGATGGGGATAAGGGAAGGGAGGGATATTAGAAGGGAGAACAGACTGGTAATAGGGGGAATTAGAATGCTTGGCGTTTAGGGGTGGGGGGAGGGGAGAAATGGGGAGAAAATTTGGAACTCAAAATTTTGTGGAAATGAATGTTGAAAACTTAAATAAATAAATTTAAATTAAAAAAAAAAAAACCAAAAATAGAGGCTGAGTGAAACCAGGGTGTAAAAGGCTTCAAACACCAAAAAGAGATTACCTTTGAGCCTAGAGGTAATAGGGATGTTTATTGAGGAGAATGAGAGACCTGCCCTTAAACAAAATCACTTTGGTGAAGTGGAGTGGAAAGACTTGAAGCAGGGAGACTAACTGGGAAGCTATTACAAGAGTCTCGTTTGTGGAACAGCCAGGAGGCCAGTATCATTAGCTCATAGAGTGGATAGCAGGGAGTAAGATATAAGAAGGCTAGAAAGGTAGGCAGGTGCTTTGAAGGCCAAATGGAACATCTTGTATTTGATTCTGGAATTCATAGGAAGCCACCATAGTTTTTTGAGTAGGAAGGTGACATGATCATACCTATACTTTAGGAAAATCACCATAGTGGGTGAATGGAGGATGGACTGAGGAGAGATTTGACTCCGGCAGACCCACCAGGAGGCCACTGCAGTAAGGTGAGAACTGATGAGAGCCTGCGCAATGGCTGACGGCTAAGTCAGTGAGAAGGAGGTCTATTCAAGAGCTACTGCAAAGATGTGCAAAGGTAAAACCAGCAACAGCCTGAATTGGGGGGAAGGGGGGAAGGAGATAATGGCACATCCAAGATGATTCTTAGGTTGCAATTAAGAGGTAATTGGGATAAAGGCCTCATTTCTAGAATATATAGAGAACTGATCCAAATGTATAATCATACAAGTCATTCCCCAATTGATAAATGGTCAAAGGATATGAACAGGCAATTTTCAGAGGAAGAGGTTAAGGCTATCTATAATCATATGAAAAAATGCTCTAAATCACTATTGGTTAGAGAGATGCAAATCAAAACAACTCTGAGGTACCACATCACACCTATAAGATTGGCAAACATGACAGAACAAGAAAATGATAAATGCTGGAGAGGATGTGGGAAAGTTGGAACACTAATTCATTGCTGGTGGAGCTGCGAGCGCATCCAACCATTCTGGAGAGCAATTTGGAACTATGCCCAAAGGGCTACAAAAATGTGCATACCCTTTGACCCAGCAATATCGCTACTAGGACTGTATCCCCAAGAGATCATAAAAATGGGAAAGGGTCCCACATGTACAAAAATATTTATAGCAGCACTCTATGTAGTTGCCAAAAACTGGAAGTCAAGGGGATGTCCATCAATTGGGGAATGGCTGAATAAATTATGGTATATGAATGTAATGGAGTACTATTGTGCCATAAGAAATGATGAACAAGAAGACTTCAGAGAGGCCTGGAAGGACTTATATGACCTGATGCTGAGTGAAAGGAGCAGAACCAGGAGAACTTTATGCACAGCAACGACCACAGTGTGTGAGAGTTTTTTCTGGTAGACTTAGATTTTTGTAATAACACAAGAACTTCTTACCAAAAAAAAAAAAAAAAATCCCAATGGAGGATCTCAAGGCAAAATGCCTGCCACACTCAGAAAGAGAAATATGGAAGTCACTCACATATTGTAGCAGATCATGTTTGTGTATGTGTATGTGTTTGTGTATCATGTTCTGATTTGTTATACGATTTCTTTCATTTATCTTAGTCTGACTACATAGCATGACTATAGTGAAAATATACTCAATAGGAAAGTATATGTAGAATCTATACAGAATTGTATGCAGTCGTGGGGAGGGAGGGGGGGAGTGGGGGGTAGGTGGGGGGGATAAAATCACAATTGTATGGCAGTGATTGTTAAACATTACAAAATTAAAAAAAAAAATGAGGTAATTGGGGGCCTGGTAGCTGAATGAGCAGAAAAAAATTTGAGAAATGTCATGAAGGTAAAAACAAGGAAATCAAGCAACTCACTGAACACATGTGATAAGTGAGGAGTTGAGAAAAGTTGCAAACCTGAGTGACTAGGCCAGGTGGTGCCTTTGACAGGAGGGTCATGACAGAGTGGACCTAGCAAGAACCTCCTGGGCTTACAATGCATTAAGTTGAGGTATCTGCACAAAACCCAGCAAACAGGGAGCTTCAGGAGTGAGGAGCCACCAGGTTGTCTCAGAAGGAGCAAATCAGCCCAAGTCAGAAATGGAGCAGGTCAAAGCTCTCATGCTGATCAGAATGGGATCAGGCCCATAAGTGGCTCTTGTCCTTCCAGCCTAAACAAGATAGAGCCCTAGTCTTTTTTTTTTTTTTAACTTTTCTTCAAACTTGGAAAAAAAGAAAAGCAAAAACAGACACTGGCATGGATTTGAGGGGGAAAACAAACTCTCTTTGGGACATACAGAATTTTAGATGCCAATTCAATATCCAGCTAAGGTACACCACCAGGCAACTGGTGATATGGAAATGGAGACCAAGAGAAAAACTGGGGCTAGAAATATAAATCTGGGAATCATAGGGCAAAGAGAATTAAACTCTTGCAAGTTGATGAGGTCACAAAAGACATAACCCAATTTGAGGAAATCCAGGAACCAGAGGGACAAAAGTATGATGGAGAACAGGCATTTGAAGATTAACGGGGATAGAAATAGACTACAGTTACATAGAAAGACAGAGCAGACTATAGCTATTTACAGTGATAAACATAAGGAAATCACAAGCCTGGCTCTGAGGCATAATATGGTTATGATGAGGAACTCCAATTATCTTTGCCCAAAACAAAGCAACTAGAAATTACTTAACCTACCTTAATAACTTCTTCCTTCAAAAAAAGCAAAGGAATCAATGAAGAAAACTTGTTTCCGGAATGTAAATGACCATTCTAGCTTAGAATTTGTGATAGACAAGAAGCTAAATGGTCTAGTGTGTCATATCCCCTTGAATTGTGGGAGAGCAAATTTCAAAGCTTTCAGGAAAAGAATAGGATGCCTAGACATAACTCTACAAAGACCCCTTCCAGCTCTTTACCTCTGATCCATGAAAATCACCATGGTTAGTGAAGAGCCAGAAAAAGAAGTGATGGTGAAAAACCACAATGGCTTCCTCAAGAACACGTGCTGCCAACTAATGGTAAGTCCTTTTTTTTTTTTGCCTTCTTTTTCCTAAAACATTTGATGAAGTCTGTTAAGCTCTTCTTGCAGAAGAGATGTGGATGACAGATTCTCTTAAGGTGGGGTGAACTGGAAATAGGTTGAATGAGTGAGCCCAAAGACTAGTCATTAATGGCTCAATGTCAAGTACTCCATGAAGTGTCCCAGAGAACCCTGTGAACGTGCTTATCAATCACAAGAAAAGGCACAGAAGGACATGCTCATCAAATCTACAGATGACATAGAGCTGGGAGGGAATGGATAAACATTCTACTGAATCAAATAAGATGCAATTTAATAGGGATGAATGACGTCTTACCGTTGAGTTTTAAAAGATCAACTTGACAAGTACAAGATGGGGGAAAGAAGCACCAACAGGCACCAGGTCATGTGAAAAAAGTTAAATTGAATTGACTGTAAGCTTGATATGCATCAACAGTGTGGTATGAGCTTTTAAAAAAAGATGACACACCATCTTAGACTGCATCAAGAGAAACACAATACTCAACACAGAACTCTGCCTAGTTCAGACTATATCTGGCTAATAAAGAGTCTTGGAGTCACATTTTAGATAGGATCTTAATGAATTTGAGAGTATTCATCCAGAGGAAAACAACTAGAATAGTGAACTCAGTCAACAAGCATTTATTTTTTTAAATTTATTTATTTTGAGTTTACAACATTCAGCTTTTCAACTTTAAACTTTGTCCCCCTCCCTCAACCTTCCCCAAGACAGCATGCAATCTGATATATGCTCAACAAGCATTTATTAAAGGTTTAATATGTGGCAAGGCGTTATGCTAAGTGCTGAAGATAAAAAAACAAAACAAAAACGGCCCCAGACCAGAAGGAGCTTCCCTTGTAAAGGCGGAGTCAACAGGTAAATAGCTAGGTAGGTAACAAGATAAATACAGAGGAGGGTGGGGGGGAGAGAAGGGATAAGTACCTGCCTCGCACCCACAGCCTGACGAAGGTTATCCGACATTATCTGAGGGGGGGACGCTAAGCAGGTGGGTGGGCCAGAAAGGCCAGCATAAGTGGAAATTTGAGTCTTTAATAAAAGAATCCAGGAAAACTACGAGATGAAAATGGGCAGGCAGGGCATGTCGGGGGCACAAGGGGGGGGCTGCGTTTGAGGAAAGCCAAGTGGGCCCCAGTGTGGGAATGGGAAGGGGGGCCGAGTGGGGAAGTCAAGCCTGAGGCAGGAAAAGTAGGAAGGGGCCGGACTAGAAAGAACTTTAAACGCTAAACAAAGGAGTTTGCTTGATAAAAGGGATTACGCGGGGGTCGGGCTTAGCCTTCCGCGGAAGCCTCCCGAACCCCAAGACCGAGGCCAGGGCGGGGTGCTCGGCCTTAGACACCCCCCGGGGGCATGCCCGGGCTTGGCCCCCGGGGCAGCTCGACGTCTCCTCGGGGGTGCGGGGCTCCCCCTTCCCGGGGGGCTCCCACAAACCACTGGCTGGGAGGCTCTGGGGGGGTCACCAGATTCTGCGCCCCCCCCACACACGGCCCCACACTTCCGAGGGCCCTCCGGACATCCCCGACCCTCGGGGTCTTCACCACATCCGGGGAGCCCCGCTTCCCCACAGCACAGGCCTCCTCTTCTAGAGTCACCCCAGGAGCGCGCGGGATCCCCCCAACGCCGACTCCACCCCCCTCCCGTGGCCTGCGCCTCCTCGGGGTCCCGCCACCGCAGCCGCCGGCTCCGCGCCCCCCTCACCTCCCCTCACCTCAATGGCCCCCTCGCTCAGGCGCCAGCTCATGGCTGTCCGCTGCGTGGCCGCCCGGGATCCGGTAGCTCGCTCCCAAGGTTCCCGGGTGTGTGTTCGAGCGGCGTCCGCCGAGTCAGCGGGAATCCGGGATGGTGGGGGGGGGGGGGGAAGGGGTCCTCTCCCGCGCGCTCAAATCTGATTGGCCCGGCCCCGGCCCTGGCGCGCGCCGCTCTCGCGCTCCGGAAGCGGGCGGTGTAGGGGGCGGGCTCAGAGAGTCGAACGGGCAGCCCATTGGCCGAGGCTCCCCGAGCGCGGGGAGGATGTGAAGCCCCGCCCACCGGCGTCCGGCCGGATTTCTGAGCGTCCGGGGGGCGGGAGCGCAGGCTGGCGTGTGACTCCAGCCGAACGAGCCAGGCCCACGCCGGGGAGCAGCCACGCGCGACTGGGAGGCCAGCCGGGAGGTCTGCGCTGCCCTGCCCGCGACTTGTCCAGGTGAGCCTCTGGCTGTAAAGGGGAAGGGAGGAAGCATTTATTGAGCGCCTACTACATGCCTGCTGGGGGCTGCGCGCTTTACAGCACGATCTCACTGGGTCCTCACAACAACCCCGGGAGGGAGGTGTTGTTAGGATCCCCGCTTTACCGACGGGGAAACTGAGGCAGGCGGCGGTTCAGCGACTTGCCCCGGGTCACCCAGCCAGGAAACGTGAGAGGCCGGACCCCGGGCCCAGAGCCCGCGGTGGGGTGAAGACACCTCTCTGCACTTTTTTCTGTTTTGGGGGAGAATCCATCCCACGGGTGTGATGCGCCCCGACCCGAGGGCCCCTATTAACATCCTTAGCCTCTGGTCCTAGAATTCAGCGGCAGCCTAAGGAAGGGGGGGATCACAAGCGGTCAGTCCGCAAGTATCTGTGAAGTTAAGAGCTACGTGCTGGAAACAGGCAGTAAACGTTTATTAAGCACCTACTGTGTGCCAGGATACAAAGAGAGGCCAAAGAGCAGTCCCTGCACTCAAGGAACTTAAGAGAGCCTGCGAACAACCTTGTTCGAAGGTACTGGATAAATAGAAAATAATTAAAAGAGGGGAGGGGCTGGTCTGGGCTTTTGTTGGGGACTTGAAGGAAGCCAGGGAGATCAGTAGTCACAGCAGAGGAGGGAGAGCATTCCAGGCATGGGGGAGGGCAGAGACAATTCGGGACATGGAGTATCTTGTTTGTGCATCAGCTGGGAGGCCAAGGTCCCCAAATCAAAGAGTATGTATTGGGGAATAAGGTGTAAGAAGACTGGAAAGGTGGGTAAGGACAAGGTAGGAAGGATTCTGAATGCCACAGTGTTTTGTATTTGTTCCTGGACGTCTCAGGAAGCCAGTGAGTAGGGGGGGGTGACATGGCCAGACATGGCCTGTGTTTTAGGAAAATCACTTTGAGGGCCATGTGTGTGTTTGTCCATCAGAGAAATGATGACATGACTTGCACTTGACTTTGTTTTGAGTGAGGGAGGGCTGTGCAGGTCACCAGCCTCACTTCTCCTCCAGAGCCATCTGAATCCAGTGACCAGATATTCATCAGGATGACTGGAGATGACCCAGGATGAGGCCACTGGGGTTAAGTGACTTGCCCAAGGTCACACAGCTAATGAGTGTCAAGTGTCTGAGGTGACATTTGAACTCAGGCCTTCCTGATTTCTGCACTGGTGTTCTATCCACTGTACCACCTAGCTGCCCTAAGGAAGATCACTTTAGTGTCTGAATGGAGGGTGGATGGAGTAGGGAGAAACTTGAGGCAGGGAAACCCAGGAGCAGTGACAGAAAGTCCCTGGCCTCGGGAGCTTACATTTTATGGCGTGTGCAATTATTGCTTATATAAGTACATGCAAAGTAAAGCAAAATTGTTTGGAGAGAGATGTCATCTAGGTGGAGGCCCTTTGGCTGAACCTTGAAGGAATCTAGGGATCAGAAGAGGTAGAGATGAGGGAATGATGGCAGGTATGGGGGGGACAACCTGTGAAAGGTGGCAGAATTAGGGAAGGGTAGTCCTCTGAAAAGAGATGCCAGAGCCACATTCCTTTGAGGGTAGAGTGATTGTGGTCTTAGGGATTTCAGCCATCCTTGGGCCCAACATCAGCAGTTTAGGAGAAGAGCTAATATTAGAACCAAGCAATTGGAAGAAAGCAAAGATTTACATTAGGGATTTTTCAGTTGTTCAAGGATTACGCTTTCATTGATGTGGTTTTTCTCCTCCACTTCTGGAGATTGCAGCCCCTTAGTGACTTAACTGAGTAGATAAGTCTGTGAGAATTGCTACAGCTGAAAAATTCAACATGCCTTTGCCATCCTGGTGATGAACCTCTCGAAACATAACTCACTGAGCCTCAATTTGGGAGCTCCAAAGGGCCCCAATGACCACCTAGTTGGACCTATTACATGAAAGGAGTCCCCTCATCAACCAGGGAGCTTCCCCTTTGGTGGGTCCTGGCCTCCTTGGGCAGCAGTCTATCTGGTGAGGCCTATGGAGCCCTTCTAAGAATTCTGGCTTTAAATGTATAAGATCAAGCACATGGGATTACAAAGAAAACCACTTGCACTGAAGTGCAGCTATCCAAAAATTTTTAAAATGTATTCACAGACGCTGAGTTAAGAAGCTTGACTCTACAGCTTACCTGATGGGCGGCAATACAGCCTTTGATTGAAGTCATCCTTTGAGAGGGAACCTGAAGGCAGCCCAGTCTCTGGGCTCTGACTGCTGGGAAATTTTTCCATACTCTGAGCCCAAGTTAGCCTTTTGCTATCTATGTCTACCCCTTGTACCTGGTTCCCCCAAGGCTCACCCTCAACACAAAGTCCTTCCCAGTCCCCAGTAATGCTAGTGCTTGCCCTCTGTTGATTGTCTCCAATTTATCCCATCTATATCTTGTTTGTACAGTTATTTACATTAGATTGTGAATCTCCACAGGGCAGGGACTGGCTTTTTTTTGCCTACCTTTGTATCCCTAACACTTAGCATAGTGCCTGGCCAATAGCACGCACTTAATACAGCTAGGTTCTGATTCATGTGAATAATGAATCTTGTGAAACAGTCGTATGTATTCACATTGACCCTGTTTGGAGTAAGGATTGTGTTAGCTATGGTCATTGTTCCCACCCAGTAGAAATGTGCAGTACAGATGTGAATAATGGGACCACTTCACCAGGTTCCCTATCCAGATTAATCTGGACCAACTTGAGTATATTAGTTGGCTGAATAAAACACTCCCTTCTCACCATGACCTTAAAATCCAATGGAGAGACAAGTACATCTAAAGAGATATATGGTACAAATAAAAATAAATAAATATATGTGTGTAAAAATTAAATACAAGGTAGTTTAGGAGAGAGGGTACTAGCATTTCAGGGAACCAAAACACTTCAAATAGGAAGCAGTGCCTGAGCTCTGTCTTAAAGGAGGATACGGCTTGTAGGAGGCAGAGATAAGGAGGGAACATTCAGGGTTGGGGTGATTTTTTTTTTTTCCTGGGAGCTTCACCCTCCATGAACAGTTTCCCCAGAGACTAGGCCATACAAGAATCAAAGGAACTGGGGCTGCTCAGCCTGGAATAGAGAGCACTCCAGAGGGATGTGCTGGCTGCCTTCAAACATCTGTTAAGGGCAGTCATGTGGAAGACTAGAATGGGGATGCTTGTCCCTAGAAGGCAGAATTAAGCAGTATAAGTTGCAGAGATACAGATTTAGAGTTAATAAAAGGAAAAACAGCTAAGTTGGTGCAGTGGCTAGAGCACTGGGCCTGAAATCACAAAGACCTAAGCTCAAATCAGGCCTCAAACACTGTCTGTGTGACCCTGGGCAAGTCACTTCCCCTTATTTGCCTCAGTTTCCTCATCTGTAAAATGAGCTGGAGAAGGAAATGATAAACCAAGAAAACCCCAAATGGAGTCACGAAGAGTCAGACACGACAGAACAGGCAACGAGAGCTAGGCCAAAGTGGGGTTGGATGCCCACTGGCTATCCTGAGTAGGGGAGTCCGGCTCAGTGGCATTCGGCCCTTTTCCATTCTGAGATTTTGTGATTCTGTGGACTGCAGGGGCAGGTTGTGACATGTTATTCCCCTCCTCAAGCTCTTCATTTCTGCCAAACTCTATTTGTGATTGCCTTTGACCTGACATCCTTTCACTGTCCTCCTTGCCATACTTGTTAGAATGCCCAGTTTCCTTCCTGCTAACTCCCCCAGCTGCTAGTACCCCCTCCTGCCTCTAAGCACTTTATGTGCTCTTCTTTATGAAGCTGCCTGTACTTTGTAATCCCCTCTCCTTAAAGACTTTAAGCTCTCTGAGGGCAGATTGTTTTGCTTTTGTCTTTGGATCCCCAGTCAATAAGCATTCATTAAGCACCTACTATGTGCCACGTAGTAGGTACTTGCTGAATGAATGATGAGCTGTTGGACTAGCCAAGCAGCAGCCAGAAACCTCAGCAGTTGTACCAGTTAGCTGTGCTCTAGGAATTCATTCCCTCTTCTATCTTCCTTGGAAAGAGGGGGATGTAAGTGACAGAAGGGCAGGAAGCCTGCCCTGAGGCACCCACTGTGGTGTCCCGTCACAGTGTGGTTGCAGCTAAGGCTTCTCAGACATTGAGTGTGACTGGGCCAGCAGCCAGCAGAGGACCAGCCCCATTCAGGTCAGAGAGGCTTGTCACCAAGTGAGCTGCTGAGTGATTTGTGCTCCCCTACAACAACTCAGAATGGTGTTGTCCTGATAATGACTGACAGTGTGGTGCTTTGAAGGGGCAGGACCCCACTACCTCACAACAGCCTGATGAAGCAGAATATTACAGGGAGGGTTATGCCCATTTTCCAGATGAGGAAACTGAGGCTCCAGGACTTAAAGCGATTTCTCCACAGCCACATTCTTAGTCAACAGAGGCAAGACTGGAACAATGGACTTCCTGAACCTGGATTCAGCCACTTTCTCTTTTGCAAGGCTGCCTTACAGCTACAGAGGGATAGGGAAGCTGCATACCAAAGTCCTGTATCCTTGGGGTATTAAAGAAAGGTATCAGTGAGTCAGATGGTTCATTGGATAGAGCGTGGACCTGGAGTCAGGAGGACCTGAGTTCCAATGTGGCCTCAGACACTCACTACCAGCTTTATGACTCTGGACAGTATGGACTTGCCATGGTCCATGGGATGACAAGGAGTTAGATAGAACTGAACAGCATTCTGACTTGGGGTTTTCCTCCTCACTTCACAGTTCTGTGGTAGCATGGACCTGCCTGTGGAGGAGTGGCAGAGCCACGTGCACAGGCAGTGGCTGCGGCTCCAGCCGTCTGTCCGGGAGGCATTCTCCACCAGCGTCCTGGAGGAGATCGTCCTGCTCTGCTCTTCTTTACTCCAGTAAGTCACTGGCGGCCCCCAAACCTGCTTCATCCTCTGCATGAAGGCTTCCTTTCAGGTTCTTTGACATGACAGTCCATGATTGAATTCCTTTACTTAATTCTGTCCACATTTAGATCGATGCCCACTCAGATGACATTTGCAGCCTTTTGTCTCAACTTCCCCCAGTTATCCTCCTTCAGGGTCAGTTATAGGATTTAAAGACATCTGAGATCAACTAGCCTGAGTCCCTCATTTTATAGATCAGGGGGAGCCTGACATTCCATCTTTCCCAGCTCTTCTCAGACTTTTTGTTCCCAAGACCCCTTTACATTCTTAAAAAATTGAGATTTCCCCACCCCCCAAAAAGGACAGTATCTTAATATTAGTATGAAAGGGGTTGTGACCTTGCAGTCCTCCTGAAGCCGTGAGCAGGCTGTCGGGACTTGGCCACAGTCACAGGTAAAAATCCCAACAATGGGCGACATTTGTACAGGCCAGTGTTTAACGCAGACTCATTTGAGCCTCACAACCACCTCTTGAAATCAGTACTCCAGTCTCTGTGGTTTACAGATGAAGAAACTGAGGTCAAGGAATACAAAGTGGCTTGCCTGTGACCACATAACTAGTAGATTTCAGAGGTGGGATTAAGCCCAGATCTTCCAGACCCCAAATCCTATGGAGTAACCATCACCCTGCCTCTCAGGCCACTCCCTCAGCTAGGGTCCTACCATAGCAGCCAGCCTGGGGGGTGTGCTGTAACAGGTTGGACAGAAGCCATCCTTGCTGCTAACGTGGCCATGGCAGGGTGGGGGAGTGACACAATGGGATGTCCCACTAGAAAAGTTTGAGATCATTAAAGCTCTGGGGGAAGCTCAAGGAAGAACGAGGTTTGTTCTCCATTTGTGTTCGGCCTTGCTGATTCCAGAGCTGAGGGCAAATAGGGGTGCTTAGGTACTTTACAGCTGTGTAGAAAAGCCAGGTTAATCGGCTCATTTTTTCCCTTCTCCCCCACCTTTACTCACCCCCACTGCCATGTCTTCTTCCCCCATACCTGGAGTTCTCATACAGGGAACTTCAGAGGCAGGGAACTATGACTCCGAGAGTCATTAGACTACACATATGTGTTTGCAAAGTCCGTGATTTTCCAAACACATATGTGTTTGCAAAGTCCGTGATTTTCCATTGAGCTGTAGCCGTGGGGATCCTGAGCTCTGTTAATCACTCAGCAAGTAGCCAGGGAGTGGCTGACCTGGCATTACCCCCTGTGATAGGAGGGGGTGGGAACCCCTCAGAAGAGGCCCCGATGTGACCTTCCCTTTAGGAAGTTAGATTCTGGCAAAAGAAGCAAACCAAACAGCGTGGAACAATTCTTGAACAATTAAGTCTCTGAACAGGGTGTTTTGATTGATGTTTAATTGATGTAATAGATTCTAACTACACTGTTCAACCTGATGTTCCATCTCCTCTCTCCATGCCTTTGCACTGGCTGTCTCAACTGCCTGGCCAGTTCCCTCTTTCCCTCTGCATCATAGAATGACTTCAGGCGCTGCCTCCTGCCACAGGCCTTTCCTCATCTCCTCAGCTGGCATTGCTTTGGATTGGTTTGATGGCTGCTTTTCTGTGTAGATATTGTTCCTCACCCTCCCCCCCCCAAAAAAGAACATAAGCTTCATGAGGTCAAAGACTCTTTCAGTTTTTATCTTTGTCCAGTGCCTGACACATAAGAGGTGCTTAAGAAATGTTGATTGAAAGTAATAATAATTATAGTGGAAGGAAACCATCAATGTGACCCAGTCCTCTAGAAGTGTGCCTTCCCTCCCCCAGCTTTCTGGCCTCCCTGCTTGATCCTCCTTGGCATTACCACATCCCAGTTTCAGACAATCTTAGCATTGTAACAGCCCTTACCATTCAGCCTCCATTTGAAGACCCTGGGTGGCTTAGAAGTTGACCATGCTGTCCTAGAGACCTGCCTGGCCAGCTTCTGACTCTCCTCTATGTTTCTCTAGAGCTGTGGATGTTCAGCTCCTCTGGTGGCTCCCATCCCGATGTGTCTGCAGAGAGACCTAAGGTCATTTCTCCCCGAGCATCTCTCATGCTCGTTTCATGCCTCCTCCTCTCCACGCCCACTCCACCACCTAACACAGAGCCTTGTCACCTCTGGGCTGAGTTACTGCAGCAGCCTTCGGTCCCTGCTTCACACAGCTACCACTTCCCCACTCATTAAAACAGCACCCCTCCTCTTGCTTCTAGGTTCAGATATAAAGTGCTTTGTTTCCAAGGCTGAACAGATCTAAAGCTCTTTACAACCCATTCCCTTCCTACCCTCCCAGTCTTCAGTTAACTTTTGCATCTCATTTTCCATCTGTCCAATTGTTCCTTTTAAGGAGTTATTTTCTCCAGTTAGGTTTTGTACTTTCTTTTCCATTTGTCCAATTGTCCTTGTAAGTTCTTCTGATTTCTTTTTTTCACATTTTTAAAGTCATTGGTCAGTTTCTCTCCTGTTTCTCTAATTTAGCTTTTAAAATCCTTCCTGAGCTCTTCCAAGAAGGCTCTGTGCTTCAGACCAGTTCATATTCCCTTCCCTTCTTATTCCCAAGTTTCAGATGGGAGTACAGACTCAATGCTGACCTCTTTGGTATTCGTGTTTTGGTCCTTGTCCCCATAGAAAGATTTTATGGTCTTTTCTTTTCTGCTTTGCTTCTTGCTCATGATGATCATCTTTTTCCTGGCTTTTAAAGTAGATCTCTGCATCTGAGGCACAGGGGACTCTGTGCCACAGTTCTTGGGCCTAAAACCTGAGGCTTTGTGTGTTATGGCCTCTGGTTCTTTCAACTAGAAGCTAAAATGCTGCAGCTTACCTGGTGCTGAGCTGGTTGGTGTTGGAAAGCAGAGGCCAGGTGAGGTCTTTCTGGGTTTCCCCGCAGTTACCCTGGAGCTAGCTGCATTAAGTGTGGGGGAGGGGTGATCTGGCCACAGGAGGTCTCCTATGCTGAGCTGGAGCATAGGCAAGCTCAGCGATTGGTGATCCTGTCTGCACTAGTGTCTTCCTGATTCCCCTGGGGTACTGAGGCACGCCTGGGGTCCTGGTGTTGGCGGTTGTGGGCTTCACCCCCCTGGGGCTCAGGATCTTCTCCCAGTTTGCTGAGGTGGGGCTGTCTGGGACAGCTCTGGTTCTGCACTGGTCCCCTTCAGCCACAGCAACAAAGACCTTCCTTAGCGATTTTCCTAGCCTTACAGGCTAAGAGACTGTTTGTCCCTTCTGCTGATCCCACTATTTCAAGGTCTTTCCTGGGGACATATTCTCTGGGCTCTTCGAAGTCAACAAGGGGAGGGAGATAGCAATTACCAATCACTCTGCCATCTTGGCTCCTGGAATGGGTCCCAATCTTCTTACACTTTCATCACAGCCATACACTCTAAATCCAGCATTTGCTGACCTTCTTTGAGACTCGACTCAGCTGAGTCCATGGTCCTTGCAGAGCCTTCCTCCCCAAGGTTACCACCTTCTCCATATGTATCTAAAACAAACCTAATTATTGACTTGTCTCCCTCTTTAGAATGTGAGTGCCTTGAAGGCAGGGATTGGTTTTGCCTCTCTCTGTGTTCCCATCCACTCGTACAGTGTCTAGCACATAATAGGCACTTCATCAGTACCTGACTGATTGATTCCTTTTGAGCCATTCCCTTCCTGGAGCCCTGTCACACAGCTCTGGCAGGAAATGTGCCCTGAGCCAGGCATATTGTATGTTCTCTTTCTCTCTGTGTGGTGCCTGACTGAGCAGTGAACTGCTAACAGTTCATTGGTCTCTAGAGAGATATCAGCACCCCATGTCAGACTACCTGGCCCAAAGGCCTCTCCAGTCCCAGTGTTGCATGTTTCCACATCGCTCTCTCCCCCACCTCATATCTAAGGTGTCCACATGTTCTCATGGCCAGAGATCTGTGGGAAGCAGACCCAAATCATCTCTTTCTCCCATTCATCTGGGAGTGATAAGTGCTCATAGATCTATGGGATCTTACATTTAGAACTTGAAAGGCCATCTTGTCCACCTCCCTGAGGCCCAGGGAGGTTAGTAAAGGGACCCACAGGCAGGAAACAATAGAGGCCCGCCATGGCCCCATGACGTCCTATCCAGGGGCCCCTCTCCAGGACCAGGTTTCCCAGAAATAAAGAAGGTCTTTGCTGGTCTGCAGCCATGTGAGCCTTTTCTCCCTTTTGCAGACCTGAAGATGAGGCGTTTTTACAAAGACTTGCTGAAGGTTACTCAGTGGAGAAGGATCCAAATGCGTACCTTTTTTATAAAGAAGAAGGAAACAAGGCATTCCAGAAGAAGGCCTATCAGGCAGCCACCATGCTCTACTCACAGGTGAGGGACAAGGGAGGGCAGGATCAACAGGAGGCGCCACAGCCACGTGGTAGATGACTGCCTTCTGGAGGTACACAGCTGTACTTAGACTGGGTCTATAATTAGAGGTCTGGATAGAAGAGAGGACACTTGACAGAACTGGCCTTGGTTATGTTTGGGAAACAAAGGAAACTTTGTACTGTGGACCCTATATTCCATAAAGAAATCCCTGTGTTCTTAAATACAGGCCACATGGGCCTGCTGCCAAGCCTTGCCTGTCCATGTCTGTCAGCCACGGTGGATCGTAGGCCATTTTTATATGAAGGACTCACTTTAGCCCTGCAGTGATCTTACATGCCCTGGGGGTGTGAGCACAAATTGAAACCCTGTAGGACTTGGTTGATGGCCTTTGGGAGCTGCTCTGGCAGGAAACCTCTTTACCCTACGGCCCACATGGCAAAGAGCCTCTCTGAGCTTAGCAAGCCCAGAGGTCCCTGGGCCCCTGTTCAGAGATTGCTGGAACCTGCCAAAGCTTGCCCTCCACTGGCAAAGCCTTTAAGACTCCAAGGTCACCTCCATGTCTTACCTAGGCATCAAAGGATGCCCATGGAGCATATAGAAGGACTAATTGCTAGTCCTGTACATGTCCTTTAACTGAAGAATAGATCAGCCACGGCCATGCAGTGCTCAAGGCTACCAGAACTCAGGATATTTCCATAGTGGCTAGTGATCAGATTCACTCACAGATATCCTGGCTCTTTCATGGACCTGGAAAATTTGCCTCATCTTCCATGTTTCTTGTCTCTCTGGCCAGTGTACCCCACTAGGATTCCCAAAACCATTCATCACCTCCTGCCTAAGTGAGGGAAGAGTATAAGGTCCAGGAGATTCTAGATTGTGGGAGGATTTGGCTTTGCAATTAGTGGATTGAGCTGCGGATCAGAATATTAAATGTGGGAGAGAGTGGAAGTCAGCAGCACCCTGAGGAACTCCCTCCCAATCCCTTCAGGAACAGGGCAGGAAGTTAAGCCAAGATTGTGGAAAGTGGACTGACTGTCCTTACCTTGGTCCTGACGTTGCTCTAAAAGCCCAAGGCTCTAGGACTGCTGGCTGTGTCTCTCATCACTACAGAGTTTCTTTTGGCAGTGGTATCCATGGCCCCTCTAAAAGCAGAGGAATCTTGTTGGCTATTTGTACTGACAGACCTTTCCGTTTGCTCAGAGTATTATTTTCAGAATTGCCCCAGCAGATGGGCCCTCCATGGAACCATACCAACCTCACAGCTTTTTGTGACTAGCCCTCTTGCCCACTGTACCTTCAAGGGATCCATTTTTTCCTTTTTTTAAAATTTAGTATTTTATTTTTCCCCAATTACATATAAAAACAATTTTAAAACTTTGAGTTCCAAATTCCCTCCCTCCCCCCTCATTGAGAAGGCAAGAAATTCGGCATAGGTTATGCATGTGCAGTCATGCAAAACATTTCCATATTAGTCATGTTGTGAAAGAAAACATACACCAAAAAAAACCAAAACACCCTCAAGAAAAATAAAGTAACAAAAAGTATGCTTCCATCTGTCATTTTTGTATGACTTACCTTGGGGGTCATCCTCCTGTCTGTTTCTATACAGACGTAGAAAGACCCAGAAGGGTATCCTGAATGGATCAGTGTCTAATGCTGATTGTCTGCCTTCTGGCCAATCACTGGCTTGTATGTGGAGACATGAGCTTGAATTGAAACGGACCCGATTCTACGGGGGCCATGGAGGATGAGATCTGCCCACTAATAATAGCAGACAGTAACATAGCACTTGAAACTTTGCAAAGTACTTCACAATTTTGTCCTACTTCCCAGCAGTGCTGTGAGATTGATGCTTTAGGGGTGATTTACTCCCATTTTACAGATGACAAAGCAGGCTTAGACAATGGAAGAGACTTACCCACATTCACTTGGTAAAGTCAAGAGTCAAACCCAGGTCTCGCCTGCCCCCAAGTCTATCTGTCTTTCCACTCCCACTCTAAATACATGACACATAAAAGGGGACAGGTGGAGCTCAAGGGAAAAATACAAAATAAAAGGAAACATTAAATGGAGAAGCAAACAGCTTTCCCAACCTTCTGAAAACTAGTCAGTTGGTAATGTTAATACTTTGCAGTTGTTTCTGCGGCTTTTATTTCTAACAAGCATTTATCGATCACTTCCTAAGTGCCTGACACTGTGCTAAGTGCTATAGATACAAAGTGAAAAGCAAAAACTCTTACCTCTGTGGATCCCACAGCATGGCTCTTTAGCTGGGCTGGGCTGCCCACTGAAGAAAGATGAAAGATTTTGCCCAAATGTGTACATTGACAAGGAGCAGTGGGCCTGGAACTCCAGCCTTGGTCCCCTGATAAAGCTCTTTCCATTCACCAGCATCTCCTTCTCACTCTTGCAGGGAACATCCCACGCTAGACCCCACACTCAGGAAATGTCCTTGTGTTTTGCCAATCGTTCTGCAGCCTTCTTCCATCTGGCTCAGTATGAGGTGAGTACCAAGTTGGCTGCTATCATTGGTAGAGAAGGGCTTTTATTACCCTGGAGTTAAGAAGACTTCAGTAAACTCTGTGCTCCAAGGTCATGAATGCCAGGAAAGCCTCTGAAGGAATGGGGGGGAGGAGAACCCAATTCTCTTTCCTGGCAGGTATATCCTAAATGGCCTGCTATTTTTGGCAGCAAGGCAACAATAATGTGGCCTGTAGGGTTTGGGGATAAGGGGCACACCCAAGGTGTGCAAGAGGACCAGGAAGGGGGCAGTCTGCTGCAGGATTCTCCTTAGAGGGTTAGCTGCTGGAGGCAGGAGAGGGAAGAGGTTGTTCTGCCCTCCCTTCGTAGATGCATGGTGGTGCATGGTGGTCCTTTTGGTGGGGGCCCTAGGAGCTCTGCCTACCACTCTTCCTGGCCTGCAAAGAAGAAAAGAGGTTTGAACCTTTGCAAGACTCTTGAGGTTCGGTTGTAGCTTCAGAGGCTCTGATCTCTCTGCCTTTCTTTGTCTGAGATTTCCTCAACTCCTTCATCAAACAAGTACTTCCCATCAAAGGGAAGCAGCTCTCTTTTAGTCTTTGGTTCCCACGGGACCAGGCCTAGACAGAATCAGACATGGCTTCTGGCACCTGAGCAGCAGCACAGTGTAGTAGGGGCCTGGGGAGGAGAGGCCCACTGAATTGGAGAGTGGAAGACTGTGATTCAGATACTGCCTGCAGAAGTATCGGGGCACCGTGGGTGAGTCATACCACCTCTGCCCCCCATTGCCCCTTGTAAATTGGATTGGTGACACCAGGCCCACCTCCAGGGTAGGACTGTTAGGAGGAAAGCTGACTATGAGGGGTGAGTTCTTGGAGGCCTTTAGCATGAAATGCATCCAGAGCCTTCCCTGAAGCATCTACTAAGGCAGGGTGCAGTGGATAGAGCGTCAGACTTGAGGTCAGGAAGGTGTTGGTTTGAAGCCTGCCTCAGACACTTCCATCAGTAGGTCAGTCTGCAAACATTAATTAAGAGTACATGCCAGGCACTGTACATAGCACTAGGGATACAAAAAGAGGCAAAAAGCCCCTGCCCTCGAGGGACTTTCTATCTAATGGGGAAGACAACATGCAAACAAGGACACAAAGCAAGATCTACCCAGGATAAGTAAGAAATAATTAACAGAGGGAAGGCCCTGGAAGTAAGAGGAGTTGGAGGTGGTAGGGATTTTAGTTGAGACTAAAGGAAGTCAAGGAGGTCAGCAGTTGGAGGGAGAATGTTCCAGGCATGGGGGGCAGCCAGAGAGAATGTCCAGAGCCAAGAGATGGAGAGTCCTCTTCATGGAACAGCCAAGAGACCGGTGTCCCTGGATTAAAGGGGCACGCCCCTAGCTGACTGACCTTACCTCGCTGCATCTAGGTTGATTCATCTTTAAAACGAGGAGGACGATGACCTTCAGGTCACCAATGTCCCTTCCAGCTCAGATCTCTAAGCCCATGAATTTGCTGTGGCTCTATTCATCTGGCATACAGCTTACAGCTGGGCCATACAGAAGCCTCCCTCAGCCTGTGGCTACTCTGGGCATTTGGAGCCAGGGCCCTGGAGAATGGAGCGGCCTTGGTGTTAGCAGTCCTCTGTCATAGTCTTGGTTAAGGAAGGGTGGATGCCTAACTGGGCTGGGGGCGGTTTCCCCACATATGAGAACCTACCTAGCAGATACTGAGCGTTTCATTACTGGAGATCATCTAAGTCGCTTTGTGACATGAGAGGTTTTGGATAGCCTAGAACCACTAGAAGGGGCCAAAAGATTGTCCAAGCCGACAGGGGCGTTCCCTTCCCTGTAACAGATCATTTCTCGAGAAAGAAAGTCTTACCAATGTACTTTTGGGGATACCATCTTATTGGCAAGTGACTGGAACCTCTCCTAAAATCCACAAAATGAGCAACTTGGGAAAAAACAGGCGGATGGAGTATGTGGTGACGATCACTTTGTGGGTTAACTCTGCTTAGCTATTTTTGTTACAAAAGTGGGGTCAGTGGGGGAGTGGCCAGGCAAGCAACTTTAAGAAATAAACAATAAGCTCATACAAGATTGTCACACATGAATGGCATTTTTTAAAAAATCTACTTTGGGCAGAAATTAATTCTCATGGTTGAGAGAATCAGTCAGCAATCATTTATTAAGCACCTTCTGTCCCCCACTCCCCCACTCCCACCCTGTACTAGAGCTACAAATGCAAAAGTGAGATTGTGCCTGTTCTCAGAGAGCTTATGATCTACTGAAGGATCCAGCCTGTTCATAGATAAGCCAAGGCCAATTGGGCTCAGTGGGGCAGAGCAGGCTACCAAGGGCAGGGCAGAGTGTGGTCAGGAAGTCTGGAAAGGAGAGGCTGACCTTGGGCCACCCGGAGGGAGGAGGAATTCTCAGAGCTGAGGACAGAGAGCTTCCTGGGCTTGGGAGGGAGCCAGATTTGGAGTGTCCTGTTCAGGAAGCAGTATTAGCCAGAACACTCAGTGCCTGAGGGGGAATCATGGGTAATCCTCCTGGAGAGAGGGGCTGGAGCCAGACTGTGCCCAGCAGAGGAGACTGGCTTTTCTCCTTGAGGCAACAGGATGCCCCTGTGGCTTCTTGGGCAGGGCTTCCTCACACTCATTGCAAGGATGGTTTGTTTGCTTTAAGGCAGACACCTCATGTGACATATGTTTATCCAAAGAAAGGTCCTGTTCTATTATCCTGGCAGGTTTGGTAATGCTGGGAGAAACCAAGTGTTAGAGATGCACTTGATACACAAAAAGGTCTCAAGGAAAATTTATTACAGTGGAGTTCAGAGGAGGGAGAGCCTTCTACGTTCCTTCCCTTGAAGGAGCAGGTAGTTGTTTCCAGCCTGGCTACTGGAAAGACTACAACATGTTCAGAGTTAAGACAAGCTTCTTATAGTATTCCAAACTTTGAATCTCCTGAGCCACTGTCCCCTGACAATGTGACTTCCTTGTTTCCCACACAAGGTTGCCTCTAAAGCATTTGTAGAGTTGCAGGTACCCCCTGTCCCCACACAGAGCAGGAGTCATTCCCATTTCCTCTCTAATTTTAGACTTGTCTGGAAGACATTGAGAGAGCCCAAATGCATGGGTACCCAGAAAGATTACAGCCCAAACTGATGCTGCGCAAGGCCGAGTGCCTTGTGGCCCTGGGCAGGCGACAGGAGGCCTCCCTGGCCATCCATGACCTGGAGCAGAAGGTGGCAGCTCAGCAGACCAGCACCGATGCTCCACATCTCCAGGCCCTGCAGAGAAGGCTTTACCATATGAAAACAAGGGGGCTGGAGGACACGGGCCCTGCAGAAGCTGATCTCGTTGCGCCAGCACACACCTTCAAGGAGGTCACTCTGAGGACCAAGAATGAACGAATTCCCAGTGCAGCGTCATCTGTGGCCTTGTGCAGTGACCCTTCCAGAGGACGCTATCTGATCGCCACTAAGGATATTCTTCCAGGAGAACTCCTAGTGAAAGAGGAGGCTTTTGTGAGTGTCCTCAATCCTGGGGAGACTCTGTGGCTGCGGCTTGGCCCAGAAGCCAAGCGAGACAGCAGAGCTGCCCATGGGGACCTTCATTGTCACTGCTGTTTGAAACCCATTGTGGCTTCGATTCCCTGTCAGGGATGCAGCTATGCTAAGTACTGCAGCCAGCAGTGTATGCAGTTGGCCTGGGAGCGCTATCACAGGACAGAGTGTTCCCTGGGGGGGACACTTCTCATCCTAGGAGTCTTTTGCCACGTGGCACTAAGGACAGTCCTCCTAGCTGGATTTGAGCTTGTTGGCAAACTGGTAAAGATGTTTCAGGGAACAGTGAATTCTGAAGCCGTTTCTCTATGTGAAGGCCACCCTCCAGTGGAGAAACCAAATGCCCAGCCCACCCTGGAAGAAGGGGACCAAAGTCAGGGTGCGTCTGGGACACCAGTTCCTGGGTGCGACAGGAATGGCAGTTATCAAAGTTCTTACTATGCTGTCTTCCACCTCATGCCCCACACTGAAAAGCACAGCCCAGAGCACAAGTTTCTCTGTGGCCTGAGCATCGTGGCCTTGTGCAAGAAGCTGGGAGAAGCCTACTGGCCTTCCCCGCTTTTGGGGCAGGGACCCTCGGAGCAGGAGGCAGCCTTGCCGACAGAGGCATCCCCAGGGCCCAGCATCTGGGCAGTGGCCATGCTGAGGCACATGCTGCAGCTGCACTGTAATGCCCAGGGAGTGACTGCCCTTCAGGAGGCGGGTAAGTGGGTAAGCAGGACGTTCCAGGAGGCTTTTGTTTTCCCATCTTGGTCTTTATGGAGTGACTGACAAGAAAGTCAGCTTAGGAGAGCATCCAGGAAAGAGACAGCCAAGCGTTCTGGAAGAGCCCAGGGCAGGGAAGGAAGGGGGAGAAGAAGAGGAAGGAAAGTGGAAAGAGAGAAGGAAAGGAGAGAGGGAGAGGGACAGAAAGAAATGGAGGGAGGGAGAAGGAAAGGAATGAAATACAGAAAAAAGGAAGGAAAGGAGGGGAGGGATGAAGAGTGGAAGGGAGGGAGAGGGAACAAAGAGCCTTTAGTAAGTGCTGACCCAGGTTTAGATCCCGTTCCTTCCACTGACTTTCTGATCTTAGCAAAGGACCTTTCTGCCTTCTAGAAAAGTGAGAGAAGCATGTCTCTCCTTCTCACCTACCTCCTAGCATAGCTATCAGTCAATCAGCAAGAATTGCTTAAGCACATACTATGTTCTAGGCACCCTGTGTGCTGGGCCCTGCCCTCTGAGAGCTTCTGCTCCACCCTGGATCGAGCCTAGCCAGTGCTGTACACAGGTATCAAGCCAATAGAGACTAGTTTGGGTGGTACTTGAGCAGGGTTCTAAAGGAAATTAGAAACATTGTAAAAACCTTTGAAAGGGATCAGAGGAGTCAACAAAGTAATGCAACAATGCCAGCACTGTTAGGAGGTACATTGGTGTGGGGGGAGGTAAACTTTGTGCTGGAATTAGAATAGAGCTTGTGTGGTTTAGTGGGTACAGTCCTGGATAAGGGCTTCCTGAATCAGGAAGATTTGGGTTCAAATCCTACCTTGGTGTGTGACCATACGCAGGTTGGCCCACCTCTGTCAGCCTCAGTTTCCTCATCTGTAGAAAGGTTTTTACCTGGCAGAAGGGGCTTTGGTGGTGTACAGAGGTGTCTCCCCAGAGACTTTGCCTCACTTCCTGGCCAGCTGAGCATCCAGAACTGAAGCCCCCGGTAGCCATGGCCTTCCCATCCTGCTCTGCCCTCCAGCACTGCCTCCCGGCCTCCACCTCTTCCTGAGCCATCCCTGTTTTCCAAGCAGCAGCCACTGAGTAGATTTTCAGAGGTTTGGGGTTTTTTCCTTGGGTATATTCACTTGCATTTTCTAATTAAATCTAATTTGGTTTTAATCTGCCCATATTTCTAATCTTGGGTTTATCCCTTTTTATTATTTCACTGGGGCTCCAACACCTCCCAATTTAGTGTTCTCATTGAATTTCATTAGCAGCTGTGTCATTAGTAACACAGAAGGAGGATTAAAGTGTTAAATAAGAGAGAGACTTTGACAAAGAACCTTAGAAGCATTTGTTGTTCTATTTGCAAAAGTCCTGTTCATGAAATTCTTGCAGAAATGTTGTTGTCCCAGGGGAAAGAGCTAGTCCCTGGCTTGGAGGTCTGCTAAGCCCACTGAGTCTTCAGGCTTGGCCCGGTCTCTGTTTACCAGCCAGCAGAGTGACCTTGGGAAGGTCATGTCTCTGGACATCTCTCTCCAAGACCCCTACCAGCTTTCCAGCCTTTTATGACTCCCAAGAAGAGGTCCCAGCTCAATGGGATCCCCCTAAGGGTTCCCCTCACTCCCCTTTCCTTCCCCATGACTGGGGGGCAGTCTGTAGCCTGGATTCCCACTTTGCCTTCCATGTGTGCCTTCTAAGCTCGTATAATTCTTTCTATCAGTTAAATCTTTTCTTAAAGGCAGTAGAGGGCTTGCTTGAGAGGTCACCATTGATGACAGCACTTGGTGTATCACTTGCAAGGCCTTCACATAACCAAAATTAGCTCATCCAGTTTTCCCAACAACTCTGAGACAGATGGAGCCAATGGTATCAGCCCCATTTTACAGATGGCAAACCCAAGTCAGACCATGTGACTTGCCTCTGGTCTTACAGCTGTAGAAATACTCCAGGCAGGACAGGACTCCACTTGTTCCTAATTTCCAGATGAGCTCTCTGGCTTCTTTGCAAAGCTGCCTCTCTGGTTCCCAGGGACCATCTAGGCTTGCCTATTCATTCTGCAGATGAGGAAACTGAGCCGAAAAAGGGGGAGGTGACAAGTAACAATTAGTAGGGCCAGGGTTCAACCCAGATCCTCTGATTCCAAAGCTAGGTACCAGGGAAACCTCCCTCTCATTCTTTCCCTCCCCTCCCACAGCCAGAAGTCATCCATGCTGTTGCTCTCACCCATCTGCCCCCCTCTCACAACCGCCCCCTGGATCTCCTGGACTCTTGAAGCCAGTCTCTCCACACCACCCAGATTACCATCTTGACCCCTCTCTGAGAGTTAGATAATTATGACACATTCATAGTCATCATTACACCCTGGTAATTCTACAACAGAATTACAGAATTAAACTTCTCTGATAATGTCATTTCTCTCTTTAGAAACTCTCAGTGGCTCTCCATTGTTGGTGAAAGTATAAATTCCTGACCCTGACATTTAAAGCCCTCCATGCTTTGTTTTGGTCCTTCTCTCCAGTTCTTTACTTACTCCACCAGCCAGACTGAAGGACTGACCTTCCGCTGTTGTCATCCTGCCCTGTCCCCCCATCTCTGTGCCTTGGCTTATTCCATCTCTTGTGCTTACAATAACCTCCTGTCCCTGCCTTCCCTTTAGGCCCAGCTTGGGGCCCCTTCCCCCCCCTTTTTTTTTAACCATTTTCTTTCTTTATCTTTACTTGACAAAAATCTGTTTTTCCTCTCTTTTTCCCCCCTCCTCTCCCTGTCATCCTCTCTCTCTCTGAAGGTTTTTCTGGTCGCCTGAGGTGAGAATCATCTGTCCTACATCTTTCCACTGCTCTTAGATTCTTAGATAGGTCTTCCTTAATGGTCATAATTCTGTGAACATGCCACTGCTCTGCCCACCTCCTTGCCTCCACCTCACACTCTCTCTGCCCCTCCTCCCTGATACACAGATGCCTCTTGGAGAGCAGGGTCTGTGTGGGCTCACTCTCTCTCTCTCTTTCTCTCTCTCTCTCTCTCATTCTCTCGGCTTCTTCAGGGTCCACTGCCTTTGGAAAAGTCAAGAAATCACTCTTCCCTCAATTTCTTTTTTATATTCAGTCCCTATTTTCATGTTGCTTTCTTAAAGGGAGGTTAATGTATTCTGTCAGCCTTCCACAAGCATTTCCAACTTCTCCTGTCCATATTACAATAGCCCTCTGATGCATCCCTTCATACTTTACAAAATGCTTCCCTCACAGACAAGTAGGTAGAGCCTTGTGCCCATTTTACAGAAGAGGAAACTGAGGCTCAGAAAGCTGAAGTGACCTGGGTCACAGCCTGAAAGTTCCCCCGGGCTTCCTGTTAGCCCACCACGTCCTGCCCTTCTGTGTTCTGACGGAAGGGAGGCGTGACTCAGCCAAAAGCAGGATGATGGACGATTTCTAAATCACGTTTTTTGGAACGCAATCAGACACACCCAGCTGACACTCATTTCTGTTCCTAAACCCACTCCTGTTGGGGAGAATCCATAAATAATTTGCAAAGCTGATATCTCTGACTGGAGTGTGATGTTTTTAGAGAAAATTTTAGCAACTGTTTTCCTGTCGATTGTCAGCTATCACTAGCTAGTCCACTTGGAATTCTTCAGAGGCTGCTCCTCCAGACTGGGCACTGGCCATGCCTGCCTTGGAGCATTTTCTCAGCTCATTAGCACCTCCAGGGAAGAGGAGAGGAGACAAAATTCCCATCAGTCAAGTAGATGCTTATTTGTCACCTTAGGAGACAAAATTAGTGGGACATTTCCAATAAAATGCATTATTTGGAGTCTCTGGGAATCACACTCACCTTTGTCTTCCCACAACCCCCAACTAGTGGAACTGACCATTGAGGGAAGCTGTGGGCCCTGCCCTGACTTATGTGAGAAAGGCCTCATTCAGAGCCAGCCACTGGGGATAGAAATCTTTCCAATGCGCGTTCTCCTCTGGTTGTTTAAGCAGAGGAAGCCGAACAAGCCATAACCTTTTCTTGATGACTAGGGGTCAGCTTTATGCACATCTATTAATGTACTGTCAGGTAATACAGCAGTGCCCTCTGGGCCGTTTGCCTTCCTATGATCCTGGCCCCCAGCTGGATTCTGATAATTGAGGTTGCTAGCTAACTGACCTCTGAAAAGTGAGACGTTACTCTAAAGTAACTGCCGAAAATATCTGCCTGCCTTGGATAGGACTCCTGCTCCGTCTTGTGTCAATTAGAGTTGTTCTCTTTCCTCCCTTTCTTGGTTCCAGCATGCCTGCCTTAAGCAACTGTTCCCCTCGCTGATTTGCTGCTTTTATGTGCACTGACCTGAGAAAAGAGTTTAAACAAACTTGTTAGAATTATGTCTAGAATGAGTAAACAGTTTGGGAATGAGAGCCTGAAGACAGATCCAAGAGTAGGGACGGGTAAGGTTAGTGGGTGGTCACCTAGAATACACTCAATGAGGGATGCTTTTGACTATTGCTTTTTATAAATAAACATTTTTAATGCCAGCAAATTCCATTCTTTGTGATGTGACAGCATTTAGTTTATGATGTCCAGTAGCCTGGGTCTCAGCAAAACCTACAGACTGCTTCCTGTGGTCAGTGAGGCCCAGCATAAGGAACACAGGTTTCAGACCTTGATTCCGGCATCCAGATACCTCGCTCCAGCTCTGTCGGAAGTACTCCCCTGTGAGGAAAGAACATGAGCTTCCTCGTCAGCATTTTGCGACATCTGTTCTGGCTCTTCATGGGTCTTTGGCCTTGTTGTTGACCGTGTTCTTCTGGATAGTCATCTTGCCAGAGAAATGACCTTCAGATAAGTTAAGAGATGGTTTAAACATCAGAGCATCTCAGCTAGTATGAGGGCTAAGATTTCTTTCAGGGAGAACTGATGTTAAACTGATTTCCCAGCCAGATGCTGGGTAGACACACAGAACCTAGTAGCTTTTGAAACGGATTGAATGAGTCAACCCAGTCACCTTGCCGTTCACTTAGAGGGAGATATCTCAAGAATATGCCAAGCAGATCTATACTTAGCCCTCTACTGTTCAACATTTTTATCACTATGAAGGTATGGAGAGCATGCTTGTCAAACTTGTAGATGGCATGAGGTAGGAGAGGTGATCAAACACGTTGAATGACAGAATCAGGATCCCAACTGATTGTGACAGACTTGAACAATGTCAGGTCTAATTAGATGAAATATATAGGAGTCAGCATAAAACCCTCTACTTGGTTTCAAAGAACCAGTTTCCCAGGGATAGGATGTCTAGACAGGAAGGCAGCTTGTGTGAAGAAGATCTCAGGGTCTTAATTGACTGCAAGCACAACTGAGCCAACAGTGTGATGTGAAGGAAGGTAGTGTCCAGAACAAAGCAGACAGTAGTGTTACCATGCTTTGCCTGGACCAAACCCCCTGTGGAGTGCTCATTTCTATTCTCTGAAAGCCATCACAAGCTAGAGAGAGCCTAGGAAAGGTCAGCCAAGATGGTGTGGGGACTCAAAACCTTGGTATACAAGGACACAGCAAAAGAATCAGATTTTGTAAGCCTGGAGGGGAGAAAAGTAAGAAGAATTTCATTTCAGATCATCAAATATCTGAAGGGCTGTCATGAGAAATAACCTCTTTCCTCTTGACATTTCACTTTGATCTAGACTGGGAGCAATGGGTGGAAGTTAGGGACAGAGATGGACCTTCCAGAGGAAAGCATTCCTAATAATTAGCACTATCTGGAAGGGGAATGGGTTGCTTTGGGAGGTGGCAGACTCCTTGACTTCTGGGCATCCGGCAGAGGCCAGGTGGCCATGTCATTGATGGTCTAGAAGGAATTTGGGGGCAGGGATGGGTTGGACTAGATTGGGGATGGAGAATCTGTAGCTTTGAGGCCACATGTGAGGCCACAGGCTCCCCACCCCTAGACTAAATGGTTTCCTTTCTGTGGTCCCTTATCACTAAGCTTCTGCAAAAGACCTGGGATTCTTTCATCTATTTAATCCACACATGTGAAAAATGTACTTGGACAGCAGCTAGGACACTTATTAAATTAACTAACCAAATGTCTGATAAATCAAAGCATTCTCCTTACAATGATTTGGAACATCTCTGAGAAATAATCCTGACAGTTGCTCTGGTCTTTGTACCCTCATGAACATCCTCATACCACTAGGCAGGAAGCTTCCCTGCTGATAATTCCTTTTTGATTATTATTTAAGATATTTTAATCTTTGAGTTCCTCTTCATGGTAATGAAGAGGAATGATTAGGCTTCCAAGATTCCAGGAGACTTTTGCTTTATATGTGTTCATTCCCTTTGCCTCCTGGGGACAAGAGAATGCTGTGAATCATGTTCCCTCCTATTTATACTGGATCCGCTTATAAAGACATGAGTCATATGGGCTAAAGTCCCAGTTTCCTATCTCCATCTTCTGAGAAATGGGTAGCTGGGCTAGAACTGGTGTCCTGATGTGGTCGTCACTTTTCCTCCGACATTTTCAGGATCTGATGGGGACCTTGTGACAGAGCAAAGGCAGGTCCGCCTTGCCACAGGCTTCTTCCCTGTCATCAGCCTGCTGAACCACTCATGCAGCCCCAACACCAGTCTGGCCTTCAGGGGCTCCATGGGCACTGTCCAGGCATCACAGCTCATTGCATGCGGGCAAGAGATCCTCCATTGTTATGGTGAGCCACCCCCCTACTGCCTTTCCTGAGAGGAAGGAGCCCCAAGAGGCCCTCTCCCATCTGCACTTCAGTAGGATGGCAAGCCTGACGCAGCCAGGAAGAAGGGTTTGAGAGGTCTCCTTCACTGACCCCCTCATCACCCAGCCTGTACCCTATCCCTGCACATCACCTGCATATTCCTTACCACATGCCTTCTTTTCTGAAAGTGGTCTGGACAAGTGCCCCCTTGGCTCCTTCTTTGTAGTGACCCTGGAGCCTGTATTCTCCTGAATCCTTCCCTCAGTGTTTGGCTGTGGGGGCTCCCAAAGGGAAAGGGTTGTCACAGGCTGTTTGCTGGGCCAGGGTCAATGTGCTCTGGCCTTTTCCCTCCCTTTCATACCCCCCTCTTGGTTGGGTCTCATGGCAGGACCTCACGCATGCCGCATGGATGTTGCCACACGGCAGCAGAAGCTGAGATGTCAGTATTTCTTTGACTGCTGCTGCCAGGCTTGTGAGGATGAAGAGGCACATCGGGCTAGCGGAGCACCAAAGCAAGGCGGGTTCCGATGCCCCACCTGCAGGGCAGCTCTTCAGGTACCTTTCCTCCTCCTTGGGTCTGTGCCTGACATACTATTCTCTGCTCCAGGGCATGGCTGGAATTCTTGGGTGGGAAACCTTCCCTGGCTGTTAAGGTGACTCTCCACAAGGCCCACCCAGATTCTCCCACTAGTAATAACAATAAATAGCTGATACATAGTGCATTAAGGCTCACAAAATCCTTCATGTACATTCTCATTAATCCTCACCACAAACTATATGATGCTCTCCTTTGGGGACAATCATTACTTGTTTTACAGAAAAGGAAAGCTAAACTCAGAAGAAGGCTTGCCTGTGATCACAGCCAATGGCTGTCAGAGGTGGGACACTTACTCAGGGCTCTCCTGCCTCTAGATCTAGCATTCACTCCACCGCCCTGCCCAAGGGCACAGCAGAAGCTTTTCTCCCCTACTTGGTTCATCGGGCATGTTGGTAGGTGCTTTAGTGAAGCAAGGCACTGATTGGTAAAGTATAATGAGAAGGCAGCGGATTTGGAGTCAAAAGACCTGGGTTCTAATCCTGGCTATGTTACATTCTACTGCCTTCTCCCCCACCCACGAGAGGATTGGAGTGGATGGTCTCTGAAACCCCTTCCACCTCTAAGATCTGTCATCTTATGGAGTATTAGAAAACTACCAAACAGGAGCCCACCCCTCATTTACCCCACTTACCTAAAAATGCTTTCTAGTGACATTCAGGCTGTCACTTGCCCATGTTGAAAAAACAAAACTGTCACGTAGAGTTTAGGAAGTGAGAAGAAAAAGGTCTGTGGCAATTGAAAGGAATAGCTGGTCTGGGCTAGAAGAATCGGTTCAAAAAAGCCATCTCTAAGTGGTAGCCACCTTGGACTGTCCTTAGAGGAGGGATACAAACACTCAGAGCTGGAAGGGACCTCCAAGACTCAGCCTACTTTGTGAAATAGAGCTTTAGATATGGAAGGAACTATCAAGTCCAGCTGCCTCATTTTACAAATGAGGAAACCTAAAACACAAAGGAGTTAAGAAACCTACCCAAGGCTACATTGGTTGTAAGTAGCTAAAGTATAATTCCAACTCAGGCTCTCTCTCTCTCCATATCCAGCACTCTTTCCTCTGAACCCGTGTCTCCCTCATCCAACTGTTACCTCAACAAGAATCCACAGCATCTCCATGCAGTGGTCAGTTAGGATCTACTTGAAAACCTTCTTCAAAGACTAAGTCATTCCCTTTCTAGACAGCCTGTTAAGGAGAAGAAAGGAATTTTAGACAAATTAGATATGATAGAGCTCTGGAGAAAATTGAATGGGAATAGAAAGGAGTATACCTTTTTCTCAGCTGTACATGGCACTTTCAAAAAAATTCACCATGTATTAAGGCATAAAAAAATCTCACAAACAAATGTAAAAAAGGAGAAATATTAAAAATACCATTTTCAGACCATAATACTGTAAAAGTTATATTCAGTTAAAAGACCTTCAAAGCACAGACTAAAATTAATTGGAAACTAAATAACCTAATGCTAAAGAACAGATCATAGAAACAGCCTTCCAAGACAGCCTATTTCACTCTAGAACAGCACTCCGTGATGTGAATATGCAGTGTTCCCTATCCCCTGCAGGGCCAAGAACCTCAAAGGCATCAAAAGGCTACTGGCGGCCTGTTGAGTGTGAGCCCCTTGAGAGCAAAGACCTTCCTTTTGTATCTCTGTATCCCTCCCTCCTAACCTGGTACCTAAATGCTAAATGATTGAATTGAGTAGAATTGGCAGCAGCTGTCCACATTGTGCTGCTGCAGTAACACTGAAATAAGGAAGAATAAAGCTGCCTTCCCCAGGGGGATGACGCTTTGCGCTGTAGTGGAGCCTGCATGAACGTGATAAGCAAGACTCCGCTGGTGAGCCAGTTACAAGACCTTCAACAGCGGGTAGAGGTGGCCTTGGAGCTGCTCAGAGGTGACAAAACAGGTGAGAGTCCCTTCCCCCCCCCTCCACCTCCATCAATACTGTTCACACCCAGAGGCTCAGTAAATGTTTGCTGAATTTAATAGGATTATCCCTATGTCAGCCACAAGGTGGCCATGTCATCCACGGAGACCAGAACCAGCTTTATCAATTGGAAGGGCTGGATAATATGGCTCATACAGCCAGGCTGGCATCTCTCCCAGTGACGAAAGTATTTTCTGTGACATGTATGGGCCCATGCGTCATTCCCATTTGTTTTAATCTCAAGGACTCACTGACTTAACTTCCCAGAAGTGTGGTTGTGCCTCCCAGAGGGTTGGATTCTTCCAGAGGGCATTGGGGTATGGGCCAAGTTCTAGAGAAATCATGGCCTGCTGGAGACCCTGCTGTGCAGCATGTCATCGAGAAACCTTGTAGGGCGGGAGTTCCGACTGGACTCTGGAGTGGGACCACAAACCACTGTTCAAGCAAAGGTGTGCTCCCTGCATGCAGCTGATCAGTCCCAGTAGGGAACAGGGTACTTGGTTGAGAAAGTGGGAGACTTTACCCACTCAACCAGCCACTGTAGAGCCTGGGTCCTAAGCTTTCACTGTTTCTGTTTGCATTGATAGCTCCAGCTGTCCAGCTTTTGTTGGGGTGCCAGCAGGAGGCTGAGAACCTCTTAACCTCAGAGCACAGGTTGATGGGAGAGATTGAGGACCACCTGGCCCAGGCATATGCCAGCCTTGGTAGGTCTTTTCCCCATGAAAAGGGGGCAGATCATTTTATTTTGTCTTGGCTGAACTGTCTGCTGATTAATCTTAGTGAATATCTCCCCTAAACTCAGACCTTCTCCCCTTTAGTCCACCCTCACCCACCCTGCCTCTGAGAAGTCTGGGTTGTAATAGAATGAGTGTGATTCTCTTCCTGGAATCAGGTTGTGTTTCCTGACAGGGGATTGGCCCAAATCTGCAGCCCACTTGCGAAAGAGTCTGCAGGTGGTAGAGGCCCAGCATGGACCAGCTAGCGTGGAGATAGGCCACGAGCTCTTCAAGTTGTCTCAGGTCCTTTTCAATGGGTAAGGCTCCTCAGACGTCACCCCAGCCCTCCACCCAAGCATACACCTGGCAGTGCCCTTAGCCAGACTCACTTTGTTCCTTTTCCCCATCCCGGAAGCTTCACTGAGTTCTTTCAAGTTTTTTAAAATTGAGTAGCTTTCTGATTTCCTCTTCAGGGGAGAATTGAGGTGTCTCTCTTTCTGACATAATGAGAATATTTGTGCACCATGCTGAGAGAGATGACCGTGCACTCAGAGATCCAAATTATGCTCCCCAAAAAGAATATGGCGTTCCTACCTACTGCCGACCCTTCCTGGTTAGTGGCTGCAGTCCAGCCCTGTGGGCATTTATTAAATGCCTTCTCTGTGCAAGGCACCAGGGACATAAAGACAGAATGGAAGACAGCCCACCCCTTGCTTCCTTTCATTTCAGCTGTCTTCTGTTCCCCCCTTCCCTGCACCCAAGGTGGTGTTAATTATACCTTCCATTTCCTTTTTGTCTCTGTCTTCTCTGGGAAACCCTACTTTTAGCCTTTCTGAACAAGCCCTCCCTCCCCCCCCCCAAAAAAAAAGATAGTGCTGCTAAGGCTTTAAGGGAGGCTCCTAGGCTGCTTCTGAGAGACAATAGATCTTGATATAGGTAAAGTGCTAGACTTTGAGTCAGAAAGACCTGAGTTCAAATCCAGCCTTGGACTCTGGCTGTTGTGTGACCTGGCCCAGTCACTGATTCCCCTGGGCCTCTGCCAGCTAAGGCTAATTGAGAGACAGGCTTCAGCCAGTGTGGGTGGAAGGAGCTCATAACCTGTGCAGTCATAGGGCCACAGCTTCTTAAGGAGTGGGAAGGGAACGTGAAGAGACCATCTTCTGCCTGCATAGGGTAATAAAAGTTGAGCTTGCAGTCAGCAGCATTTATTAAGCTCTTGTTGTTTGCCAGGCACCCTGCTAAGCACTGAGGATACAAAGAAAGGTAAAGATTGTTCCTACCTTCAAGGAACTCACGGTCTAATGGAAAAGATAGTGTTTCAGTAAATCGAGGCAGACATCCATCCTAAGGGCACAGGAACACTTCAGTCTTAAGCAGGGCAATGAGATGTTGAGCAGACATGTTCATCTCAAAAGAGGGTGCTAAGATAGAAACTTTGGGTTTGTATCCCTGAAGGAAGAGGCCCTTAATAGGCATCCCCAGCTTCCTCAGAGGGCCTTATCACACACTGGACTGTCTGAGGCAACCCCTACCCCAAACGAAGCAGTGACCAGCCAAAGGGCCTCACCCCCACTAGACCACGGCTAGTTATAAATGGCCATGCTCAGTCACATGATAGAGTGAGATAGTGATAACCTCTGCTTGCCTCTTTTGGTCCAGGTTTGCAGTCACCGAAGCCATGGGTGTGATAGAGAAGGCAGAGAAGGTTCTGTCCATACACTATGGCCCTGAGAATGAGCAGGTGCAAGAATTGCAGCAAATGAAAACCTGCTTACTGAAGTTACCTGTGGGGCCTATAGCCTAGAGACAGGCCCACAGCATCTGCATGTAGCTAATACACAGTCAGCCTGGCCTATTGCAAGAGAGTCCCTAGGCACCTTTACACCTCCAGGAAATGTAAACAAATGTATCATCAGATTGCTGGTGAGCTGCTAGTGAAGAATGAGGCCCTTAAAACAATGTGGAACTGTGGCCAAAAAGTTCCCTTGGGCCCAGCAGCCCCACTGCTGGCTTCAGTCCCAAGGAGGCTTGTGTGCACAAAACTTTTTCTAGCAATGGGATTTTTTTGGTGGCAAAAAATGGAAAGCCAGCGGGTATCTATCAGCTGGAAAATAGCTGAATGAATTGTATATGTGACTGTAAACAGTAAGAAATGATAACCAGGTTGAATTCCTGTGGAGTGATGCAGAGTGAAATAAGCAAACCAAGGGAAAAATTTACCCACAGACAATCATAACATAAAAGAAAACCACACTGAATGAGGTCAGTGACCAGGCACAGTTCCCAAGGATGAGGGTCCACTTGGCGGAGAGGTTGGGAATCACAGGTACAGAATGGGGCATGCCTCATTAGAGGAACCAGTATTGGGCAATGAGTAAGATTTTTTAAAAAACATCAAACCTTTAAGAAAAAAATAAATAACTTGAGAGAAATCCCATGCCTGGAATGTGATATGGGGCAGGAGCAGTGAGAAAGATGGTCTTTCAAAGGCTGCCATTATTCTGGAGTACAGTTCCCTGAAAGGAGAAAATGGCCCAAACTAAAAACTGACCCCCTCAAGGGATTGAAGACAGAGGTCTAAAAACCTGCCTTCTTTCAGAAGTTGCTGGACTTTCCCTAGGAACCTGAGTCTGAGCCTCTGGACTCATGGCCAGGGGCCAACCCACTAAATTGTTAAGTCAGCTTCAGTGGAACATGCCTGTTGTTTCCAGTGATCACATGATGCTCCCGGAGGGGATTTAATTAATGGCAATGTTGTCATTAAGAACAAAAAGATCATTCTAAGAAAACAGAGTTGATGTGGTTTCTTCTCTCTAACAAATACATAGGGCTTCACATATATTATCTCATTTCACTGGGGAGGGGTCAGTTTACTCGGGGGATGGGCTATTTGGCAACTCCAGATTTGTCTTAAGTCATTTTTCCAGTTCCTTCTGTCTAGTTTCCATTCTGTTCCCTAACCCTGCCTACTGAGCAAATTAACAAAACAGAACACGCCGTCATGATTTCATAACCCTGGGCCTCTTTTGTAAATTTCCCAGCTTGGAAGTGACATTGAAAAGGGCACCGCAGTCATTCCTAGAAAGGCAGACCACCCCACTCCCAGGCTCACTGTATGAGGATCAAGTATGGAAGAAATTATCACAAGGGTCGACTGGTTTCAGACCCAGAATACTCTAAATGAGGCTGATGACTGGCTCCCACCTATATATGTGAGGATGGTGCAGCCCCAGCCAACCCAGAAAGTGAGTAAACAAATCAAGAGTTGGAAAATTCTGTTTGTGAGAGAGCCACTGGTGACTGGAAAAGGTCAGTTACCCACAATTTTGATGTGGACTGTTGGGGCCGTGTCCAAGTAGACCTGACTGGTGAGTGCGGCTCTATTGTCAGGAGCCAGGGGTTCTTGACCTTGGAGTCCATACTACCTCAAGGGGTCTGAGGATAGATTTCAGAGGAGTCTGAGAACTTGGATAGGAAAAAAAAATTAGACCTTTCTTTTCACATCTCTAACTATAAAAGTAAGCATTTCTTTCCCTAATGAATGGAGGCAACAAACATGATTCTTAGAAAGGATCTATCAATGTCCTCAGACTGCCCCAGGGGTCCCTGAGTCCACAGAAGAGAAGAAGCCCTGCTAGAGGCCCCAGAAGTGGAAGGATGAGTTTGCTAACAGCAGAATATCTGTTTTCCCAACTGTTTGCCCTGTTCATCATGTGCCACATTTGAGGTGCTCAGGACTGTCTTTCAGCCAGTGCTGCCCTTGGCCAGGACTGGCGGCTGTTTTCTTCTAACGTCCATGGGTCCCAAGGAACCCAGGCAGTTCTCTCCTGGCTACTTGACTTGAGAAATGTATTCCTGAAACACTATTTGGAAATGGACTCCTCTCTTAACATGTGGAATTAACAAACTTTTCAGTTTTTGAACAGATTCTTGGGCATCTCTTTAGTGAGTGAAGAATTCTTCCAGGGAAACAAATCCCTCCCCTTACGTATCTGGCCCTTCTTTCCCCCAGCCCTGCTCTTCCTCCTGACTTCTCTGCATCTGTGACGTCATTCCACTTGTACAAACCATGAGGTTATCTTTGGCCCCATTAGTAACCAAACCTACTTCCCCAATGTAGAGTCCCCTAGCCCGGCCCCATTGCCACCTGCTACATGAAGATCGCAGAGCTTTATCTGATTGTCAGGCAGTATTGTATATAGTAGTGATTGATGTGGTCATACTCACTTAGGGACCATGAGGGTATAAGGACAGGGGCAATATCTTAGTTGGGTCCTTAGGTGGGAAATGACTGAGCTTTGCATGTGTGTGTGCATATAATCAATGTTTAATAAATACTGAAGGAATCTGGACCTGAGCCGTAAGGCAGGCCAATGTACTGTGACAGATTCACATGGTGGATATTAGGGACTGTCCTACACGGCCACTGAAGCTCTATCATGTGACCCTTGCTCTACTGTCCAGCTCAGGGATCCTATATATGATATAATACAATGGCCTCTGGGCTCAGATTCCAAAAACTCAAGTTGGAGTCCCAGCTCTGCCCCTTACTAACTAGGAGAGAAGGGGTAGTGTATAGTAGGCTAAACATGAAGTTAGGAAGTACCGGATTCAAATTCTGCCTCAGACACTTATTATCTATGTAGTCCTGGGCAAATCACCTCTCCAGGCCTCAATTGCCCCATCTGTGAAAAGGGAATAATGATAACCCCTACCTCATAGAGTAACTGGGAAGATGCATAGAAAATGGGGCAGATAAATGGCACAGTGGATAGAGCATTGGGCCGGGAGTCAGGATGAACTGAGTTCAAATCCAGCCTCAGACACTTACTAGCTGTGTAACCCTGGGCAAGTCACTTAACTGTTTGCCCTGTTTTCTCATTAGTAAAAAGCTGGAGAAGGAAATGGCCAGCCCCTCCAGTACCTCTGCTGAGAAAGCCCCAAATGGGGTCACAAAGAGTCAGACAAGACTGAACAACAATAATTGAAAGTATTTTGAAATAACATATAAATGGCAGCTGTTACGATCACACAGCCTTGGGCAAGTCACTAAACCTTGGGGACCCTGTTCTCTTCATCGGTAAAATGAGGCCTCTTGCATACCAAATTATAAGAAAGGTTATCAGATTTGTTTATTTATACTGGGCCCCTGATTTCATCAGGGTAGAGAATACCTGCTGAGGAAACTCCCTCTCCCAGTGAAGATCCGCGGCTGCAATGTCTTTTTGAAAAGTCTCTAGGGGCACCCAGAGGCCAAGGACTAGCCCAAGGTCACATAGCCAGAATGTGCTAGAGGGAAGGCACATAAAAATCCAGTGAGCTGGGAGACTATGGAGAGTTTCCTAACTGCAAAGTTGAATACCTGTGAATACTTATAACAGAATTTTAGAAGCAGAAGGTACCTCAGCAGCACTTTGGCCCAATCCATACCTCAAAGGAAGGCCTTATGATGACAAACCTTTGGATTCTCTTTTCTCCTCTCTTCCTCCTCATTCCCTCCTCATCAGTGGTCACTCAGCCTTTAGTTGAAGATTCCCTGGTAGGGAAGGGAAGAGAGGGGGCAGTTTTTCATTTTCCCTTTATATCCCCAGTGCCTAATTTAGTGCCTTGCACGTGGGAGGCACTTAGTAAATGATAGTTGTACTGAATCTGGATTGGGGAAACCCACTGCCTTTCAAGGCAGGTCATTCCCCTTACGAAAAACCTCTGTTATCATCAAACTAAAAGTTTGCTCTTTGTTGCTTTGGCCCTGTTTTCCTGGGTCTGCCCCAAGGGGCAAAGAACACAAGTCTTACCCCTCTGCCTCAGGACAGCCTGTAATGCTAATGAGTTAAAGATCTTCCCCACCCATTAATGGGCCTGCCCATGAAGGGAAGTTTGATTAGTGGAGGCCCCCACCTTTTGTTAATTTCTGATGCACTGATTCTCTAGGGTTGTGATGCCCTCTGGCTCTGAACAGTGGATAAATACTCTGAGGTGAGGTTTTTATCTTGGGGCTTACTCCTTGAGTGTTTGGCCAGAGAAGACTCTGGGCAGCCGCTAAGGAGTCCCTCACCACCCCCACCCCGCTTTGAAAACCCAGATCTTGGTGCTTCCGTCTCTCCTAACTGCGTATGTATGGTCAGCCAGTTGGAACTGTCTGTTGATCTGTGATGTATATATTACTTATGGTCAGACATTTGGAAGACCTCTCTCTTCATCCTTATTTCTCTGTTTATATTTTTTCTGAAGTTCAGGAAGTTGACTTTTCCCCCTGAACTAAGTGAAGGATATATGTATGTGTGTATATATATTATGTTGGGGTCCTTGCTGATACACAGGCTTTTGAATACTTTAAGGTGCCTTTATGCTGGCTTTAAAATTGAGCAGGGGAAAGGAGGAAGAAGACCATTCTACAGCAGGAAGACCAATTCCCTAGGTTATTGTGAAATTCAGGCAACTACAAGCTAATACAGGGCTTACAAGGACCCAACCTGAAAAGCCAGAAATCGGGCAGGAACCATACACCCCATAGCCCAGGACAGAGGCAAATCAGGCAGTTTTCAGAAGCCCACATGACCACCTTTATTGCAGAGTGTGCGTGAGCCCACGGACAGCACACACACCAGTTGGCGTGGTTATCCTCTTTCCCTGGGGCCACTCAGGAGCCCCTGGGGTCCAAGACTTTGCCAATGAAGAGAAGAGCCCCAGTGTCCGTGTCCCGGAGAACAAAGATAAAAGGCTTGTCTAGGTGGTAGTCCAGAGGGAAGGTGAAGCGAGGGGGTTGGAGGCTGGGGCTGGGCCCAGTGCCTGCCCCATCCTCGTTCCATTCGAAGGCTGCCCTGTGTTCCACCTGAGTGAGCTTAATGGCTTTGCCTGTGATCTTGCTGAAATCCGGGGCATCAAACAAGGACTGGAGCTCTAAAGAGAGGAGAGATTGCCATGAAAAGCCGGCTTGCTCCCAGAGCCCCAGGGAGAGCTTCAGCCTAGGGCTAGAAGGGACCTTTGGGGTCATCTCCAACCTTTTTCCTTTTACAGAAAACTGCTGCACAGAAAAATGGTCACAGAGAGTCACAAAGTAGAGCCAATCCTGGATTTGTAGGGACCTGCCTCTGCCTCCTAAAACCTGCATGGCCAGTCAGTCAGCCCCTCAAGGCCTCAGTTTCCCATTTGTAAAATGAGGGGGTGTGCTAGATGACCTCAAAGGTTCCTTCCCAAGTTCAGAACCAGAATATGAACCCAGATCCTCAGATTCCAAATCTGTATTCTTTTCATTGCACCAGATTGAATCTCAGGTCCCCACAAGGGATCTTATAGATTAGAAGCTCAGAGATTGAGAGCAGGAAGGCGCCTGAGACATCCCCTAGTTTAACACTTTCATTTTACAAATGAGGAAGCAGGCACAGAGAGGAGGACCAAATGTGGCCCAAATCACGTGAAACTAATGTCACAGTAATCACAGCCATTTATCAAGTACTTCAAGGTTGGCAAAATGTGTCGTATGCCTTATTTCATGTGTACTTGTCAACAAGCCCATGAGGCAGGTTCTGTTATTACTCCCCCTTCACAGATGAGGAAACTGAGACTTGGAAAGTGTAGTGACTTAAAATGCAGAGGAAAGAAAGAAGAGAGGGAGGAAGGAAGAAAAAGAAAACAGGTCCTCTGACTCCAAATCAGGTGGCTTTCATTCAGCATTGAGAGAGTGTGTGTGTGTGTGTGTGTGTGTGTGTGTGTGCGCGCGCATGCGCGCACACACACATACAGCCAACTGGTATAGGGGAGAGAGCCCTAGCTCAGACAAATGGTTTAGGGGAATCCCTTTGGCAGCTGAGCAAAGGAGGAATCGGGATGAGGAGAGACTGGAGGGAGGGACACCAGTGAGGAAGCCATTAATTGCCGTAGTTCACGAGTGACTTCAGGAAATGGGGTGGGGAAAGAGTGAGTGATCTGATCTGACCAGGTCCACCTGACAGGCAGTGAGGGGTCATGCCCTTCCTGCCAACCTGAAGCACCCAAGTCATCCAGGACTTCAGAAGACTGGGTGGGGAGGAATCCAACCTCAAAAATCCCCACAGCTGCTCAGATGAGGGAACCATCTCCATCCTGAATCGCTGGTCATCAGCTCCCTCCCCATGATGTTGTGGAAAGAATACTGAACTCAGGGCCATGAGACCTGGGTGGAAGTCTCAGCTCAGATACTAGCTGGGCATTCTGGCACAAGCCACTCTACCTCCTTCAAATCTCATTTTCCACACGTGTCCAATGAGGATAATATATATTTGTGCCTTCTCTGGGCTTCACTTTCTTTCTCTGTAAAATAGGTATGATGAGGCTTCCTCTACCTTCCTCTCTAAGTTATTATGAGGCCTCAAATGAGATGATACCTGTTAAAGCTCTTTGCAAACTTAAAAAAAAAGCTGTTTTAATGTCAGTTATTATTTATTCCCTGCCTCCCAGGACCAAGGTAAGAAAAGAGATTTGTAAAACCTGAGGCACCCTAGAAATATTCAGCAGTTCCCCCACACCTATAGGATCAAATACAGACTCCCCTGCTTGTCATCTACATGCTTTTACAATATGGCTTTGTATACACATACACACACACGTATATACATATATACATGTACATACATACATGTATGTGCAGGTATCGATATACATATATGTGTGCATACATATATGCACATACATGGATAGACAGTGCTTCCATTTACACATTCTACATTCCATCCAAACTGCCCTACTCACTATAGAGGAAATCCCATCTCTGTCCCTGATTACCTTGTGCGACCTTGGGCACCTAACCTGTGCGGGCCTCAGTTTCCTCCTTTGTCGAATGTAAGAGTTGAACCAAATGGTACCTAAGGTCCCTCCATCCCTAAAATCTATGCTGTGTCCCATTACTCATGTCACCTGAGGTAGGGCCAACTGCTTGCCCACTTACTTAGCTGTTTCACAGTTTCAGTGACTTCACCATCGTAGGTCAGTTTGATCTTAGGAATGGTCAGAACAGCCTGGACGGTCTTCAGCTCCCTGTTGATATCATGGACAAATTCAGAGGTGAGACTCTCCTCAATCATGGTCAAGTTCTGGGTCACTCTCACGGGCAGGAAGAAAATTATAGTCATGCTCCCACTCAAGGGCAACTGGGCTATCTGAAAAAGCAGAAAGGAAGCATTCCAAAGTTAATGGGGATGGGAGTCATGTGCACATGTGCATGTACACACATACATACTCTCACATACACACAGTCATCATATCTTCTGCTAGAGCTACGAAGGGGACTCGCCCCTTCATCACCAGCCTCATAATCAAGTTGACAGTTATCCCAAGTTCTTCATGGGAAATAGTATGATACAGTCAGTCAATCAACATTTATTAATCACCCACTACAGACCGGCAACATCTTGAGTGCTGGAAATACAAAGAAAGACAAAAGACTGATCCTGCCCCCAAGGAGCTCCCAGTCTAATAGGGGAAACAGCATACAAGCAACTATGCACAAACACAATATAGACTGGAGAAACTGGAGGCAATCAACAGAGGGACTGATACAGGATGGAGGGTCAGAGGAGCTAGATCCAGGTCTGCTGCTGTATAATCTTAGGCAAGTGACTAATCCTCTCTGGGCCTTGGCTTCTACCTCTCTGTCAGAAGAGGAGGTAGGACTCTCTAATCTCTGAGGCCCCTGATAGCTCTGAAATCTACTCTTTAGCCAAGTCCTTCTGCATGGACTCCTGGTAACCATTTTCTCCTGCTGCTGCCACCACAAACAAGCATCTTGTTTTTCATTGGGGGAACAGGAAATGAAATATTCAACTGCTTTCTTACCACAGCTTGAAATCAACAGTCCTTGGAAGGAATTCTCATCTAAGACACCAATGGGCAGGTGGAGCTGGCATTAGATTCTGAGCCTCTCCTTTCCCCACCCAAGGCCAACCAGCCTCTGGGGTCAAGTACCTGTTTAGCAAGGGGCAGCTAGGTGGTGTGCTGGATAAAGCACCAGTGCGGGAGTTAGGAGGGCCTGAGTTCAAATGTCACCTCAGACACTTGACACTCACTAGCTGTGTGACCTTGGGCAAGTCACTTAACCCCAACTGCCTCATCCTGAGTCATTTCCAGTCATCCTGATGAATATCTGGTCACTGGATTCAGATGACTCTGGAGGAGAAGTGGGGCTGGTGACCTGCACAGCCCTCCCTCACTCAGAACAAAGTCAAGTGCAAGTCATGTCATCATTTCTCTGATGGCATGGTCTTCTTTGTCAATGAAGGACAAACACACACACACCTGTTTAGCATTTAAAGCCCTTCCAGACCTGGTGTGGCCAGTCTTGCCAGGATGCTCACCTATCATTCACCCCCATTGAAGTATTCAGTCCAACGGTCCTACTTGCTGCTCCACATCTGTTCCCTTCCATCTCCCACCCCTCCCTGTGCCTTTGTCCAGGCAGTCCCCCCCAGCCTGACATTCACACCTGCATGTGGCAAGTACCTCCAGCACATACACAAGGAACACACCATAAAATGTCACTCATTCCATATTTCACTCACTCGGAGCTGGGGATAATTAATTTACCAAAGGCTGCTTTTCTGATATCCAGGAAGGACAGCAATGGGACAGAAGGAAGTATGCTACCATGGAGTGGAAAGCAGAGAACTTGGGTGCCAATCCATGAAACCTTGGGCATATTACCTAGCTTCCCCGGAAAAGGAGGGGAGTCAGACTGGATGGAAGCTCCTTTGAAGTCCCTCTCCAGAACTTGAGGCTACCCAGTATCCCTTCTTTTGACCTCCCCCTTCCTTACATTTCTTTTTCTTTGGGAGCTGAGTGTGCTTCTGATTGGGAGGAGAAGAGGAAGGCCCCTGTGGTCCATTTGGCTTCATCCTTTTATTTCTGTTGGCTGAGCCTGGTAAGTGGGAATGACCGTACAGTCTCTTCCCCATCTATTGCCTCTGAACTCATCTCTCCTAGTAATACTAACACTTTCCCTCTGTCATCTTCAGTTTACCTTGTCTGTATCTTGTTTGCACATAGATGCCTGCATATTGTCTTCCCTCCTGTGAGATCCTCCTGGGGAGGGATTGTCTTTTGCCTTTCTTTGTACCCCCAAGGACTTAACACAGTGCCAGGCAAATAGTAGGTGCTTAATAAATGCTTCCAGCACTGAATCTATGGTGGAAAAACTCCAACATTTCTGGTGGGGACTCTGATAGAATCTCTTCTCCCTCCCTGAATCTCATTCATATCATCTGTAAAATGGGGATAACGGCCTTATGGATTTGAACTCAGAGGACCATCTAAACCACTTGCTACCTTTGGGATCTTCCCCTTCCCCAACCCAACTCCATTGTCAGACAGACCTTGCAGTTGAGGTCAGAGTCCAGGCCGTAGCGAAGGATGGCCTGGGGGTCTGACATCATGGGGACCCTGATGGTCCTGTCTTCATCCAAGTGAAAATCCTGAAGTGAAGTCTTTTTGGGGTCAAACTTTGTCACCCACTGCCCTGGAAAGAGACATAAACAGTGGTCTTTCATTGGAGAGAACAGCAGGGACCAGGAACATCAAACTAAATGTAGCAATGGATTCATACTAAGCCTTAAGAAAACTAAGTGGTTGGAAATTGTCCTGGTTAAAGAAAACCTCTGAGAATGAGCCTAGGATGGTAGCCAGAATCCTAGATATATCATGTAACCTAGAATGTGGAGTCCAAAGCAGCGTGTACAGGATATTAAAAACACTTTAAAGTAGCATTAGAAAGAAAGAAGCTAATTTGACATTTTTATATAGATAAGAGCCAGACTGGAGATATCATCTAGCCCAATCCCTTCATTTTCAAGATGAGGCTATGGCCCCATGACTTGACAAGTAGGAAGTGTCAGAAACAGGATGTGAACCCAGGGCCCTCGACTCCCAAGGCTAGTGCTCTCCCACTGTACCACACTGCCTTCCTCTAAAGTAGTACACATTTTTGTAGCAGACTGGGAGGAAGGACTGGTTTCTCCTTTTGGGGGGGAAGGAGAGAAGGGCACAGAACCCTTTTACAAAGCTAGTCTACAGACACAATCATTTCAAATAACAAAGTTTTAGACCTAGAAGAAACCTTAGAGAACCTCCTATCACCCACAGCGGAGTAGTTGATGAACCGCTGGACCAGAAGTATGAAGGATGTAGGCCTCAGACCCTCACCTGGACAAGTCACCCTCTCTGTGTTTTCTTGTCTGTAGAAAGGGGGTGATAAGAGCCCCTCCCCCACAGGGTGGTTCTGGGGATCCAATGAGGTCATGTAAATGGAACACTTTGTAAACCTGGAAGTCATATAGAAGTATGAGCTTCTTTTGTTTTTGGTTTGTTTGTTTTTAAAACTGGACCAGTGATTTCATTGCATTGGGGAGGTCTTGGAGAAATTTTCCAGCCACTGTGGACTAGCACACCTACCCTTGCAATATTGAGTTTTAGACATTTGCCTAGAGCCCCTAGATCTTCAAGTGACCTGGCCAGGGCCATACGACCAAGAGCCAGAATCATAGGTCTGGCCACCAGAGGAGTCATTATAATAATAAAAGGGAGGAAGACAAATGGGGCAGGGTGGGGAGCAAAACCCCTTTTATAAAATTAGTGTAAGGACATTATCATTTAGTATAACAGAATCAGAGCCATAAGAGATTAGAAATCACTTACCCCTGATAAATCTGACTGTGTGACCCTGGGTACATTATTTAACTTCTCTCCTGGGGACTACCCTCTAAGACTAGAAATCACAGAGAGGCTGCCAGCCTGCATTGGTGGAGAGAGATTCCTCACCTTAGAGTTCCTTATGCTAACTAACAATGTAGGTCTTTACATGTGTTATCCTCACAAGGAGATAAATGGTATGATTATCTCCAATTAGCTGAGGAAGATGAGGAGACTAGAAGAAATGAAGTGACTTGCCCAAGATCACCCAGCCAGTGTCACCACTAGCTGCCTTTATCCAGTCTCTACCTTCAAATATAAGCTAAAACCTATTTCCTAAAACCTTCCCTTCCCAGTCCTCTGTCTTAGTGCCTTCCTTCTCAGACTACCCTGAATTTATCCTGCGTGTACCATATTTGTCCATAGCTGTTTGCCCCATGACACCCTGTTCAAGGGCAGGGACTGTCTTTTTCCTCTCTTTGAAACCAAACTACTTAGCATGGAACATTGGTGGTGGTTGTTGTATCATTTTCAGCCAGTCCGACTCTTCGTGACCCCATTTGGGGTTTTCTTGGCAAATATACTCCAATTCATTTTACAGATGAGGAAACTGAGGCCAACAGGGTTAAGTGACTTGCCCAGGGTTACACAGCTAGTTTGAGGCTGGATTTGAACTTGCTGACTCCAGGCCCAGCATTCTATCCACTGTACCACCTAGCTGCCCATGGAACATAGTAGGTGCTTAATAAATGCTTGTTGCCTTAAATTGACTGTTTTTGTTATTACAGAGAAGGGAAGCACAGAGAGGGGAAATCAATCAGTCAATACATATTTATTAAGCACCTACTGTGTGCAGGCACTATATTAAATTCTGGGGATACAAAGAAAGGCAAAAGACAGTCCCTTCCTCTAGGAGTTCATAGTAGGTCAGACGAGGGAGACAATGTGCAAACAGCTATGGACAAACACGATACAGACAGAATAAATGGGAAAGAATGGATGAAGGGAAGGTTTTTGAATTAAGAGGTTGGGATTCTGGTAGAAGCTGGGAAGAAGGTATCTCACCCTCAGTCAAATAGCAAGGCCACAGGAATGCCAGGTGAGAATCTAAGGACCAATTTCATGCTGCTTTGAAATGCTAATTCTCCCACTCTGCTGCTCCTACTCTCGGTCCCCCACCAGGAACTAATAGGCATTCCTGGAAGTCAGTGCTTGAAGCAAGGGCGCCATCCAGCTGCTTTCAAAGGCTCCTGGAGCAAGCCTTCCTCCTCCTTCTCCCTGGCAGAAGGAAACAGTCCCAGAATGCCCATCACTGCCAGGCACACGGCATCCTGTCTCCCTTCATGGGCTGGCCCTGGCTTCTTACCCCCAACCCTCACCCTGACCCACAAAAAAAGACTCAACCTCAGTCTTTAGCTTCTCTAGGGCATCTTCTGCCCCTGGCTGCAGGGACATACCTTAGGGGGTTCTCTGTGCCCACTACCACTGATTGGTATGAAACCCTCCCTGGAAAAACACACATACACACACATATACATATACACATACACACACATATATGTATGTGTGTAAACATGTGTATATATTTGTGTGTATATACATACACACACACGTACACATATATGTATAGTCAGAAAGCTGTTTGTTCCTTGAGCAGCCTCAAAGACTTCGAATAGTGGATAGAGAACTGGAGCATTAGTAGGGGAGGCACCCACACAGGAAAAAAGCATGAAGAAGTGCATATGGAGGAGTTAGGAAGACCTGAGTTCAAATCCTCTCTTATACATCCTGGCTGGACAACACTGGGCAACTCACCTAATGGCTCAGTGCTTGGGGCAAGTCTATAAAACTCTAAGTTGAGTAAATAGCCCAGCTAGAGGGTGCAGTGTATAGAACAGCAGCCCTGGAATTAGGGGGGACCTGAGTTCAAATCTGACCTCAGACACTTAATGGCTGTCTGACCCTGGGCAAATCAGTTAAACTTGATTGACTAAATATATATATATATATTCTTTGCAAATTATATATATATGTAATTTGCAAAGAATTGTGTTAGTAGTGGGGAGTCCTTCACCAGCACCTGAAATCACAGGCCAGTTAAAAACCAAACCTTCCAACCCACTTTGTACAAAAATATTTATAGCAGTTCTTTTTGTGGTGGCAAAGGATTGGATACTGAGGGGATGTCCATCAATTTGGGAATAGCTAAACAAACTGTGGGATATGAATGTAATGGAGTACTATTGTGCTATAAGAAATGATGAACAGGAAGACTTCAGAAAAACCCGGAAAGACTTATATGAACTGATGCTGAGTGAAAGGAGCAGAACCAGTAAAACATTGTAAACAGTAACAGCCACATTGTGTAATGACTTTGATACACTTAGCTCTTCTCAGAAACGCAAGGAACTAAGACGACTCCGAAAGACTCAAGATGGAAAGTGCCATCCACATCCAGACAAAGAGCTATGGAGTCTGAATGTGGATGGAAGCAGATTCTTTGCTCCCCTTTTCTTTTGTTGTTTTATTTTGTTTCTTCTTTCTGGTGGTTCCTCCTGTTAGTTCTAATTCTTCTTTACATCATGACTAATGTGAAAATATATTTAATATGAACATATAAGTTTTAACATACTTGACACACATTTGACATACTTATAAGTGTATGTTTCTCCCAATAGTAGAACAGAAACTCCTTGAGGGCAGAAACTCTTTCATTTTTTTTGTGAAGGGTATTGTTTCTGATACTTTAGTACAGTATCTGACACACAGTAGGCACTTGATAAATGCTTTTGGAGTGAATGAAGAGTTTCTCCCTTGTTCACCCTGGGAAGTTCTATTTCTCTAACAATTTGAGCTACTTGGACTTAGCTCGGTTCTGCCCTCCATGTCCAATGAGATAAGCCATGCAGATATTATCATTCCCATTTTGTACCCAAGGTCCCACAACTATCAAATAGCAGAGCTAGGACATGGACCAAGGAGAAGTAGCATATAATGTGATAGAAAGAGAGTGTTAGATGTGAAGTCAGAGGACCTGGGTTCGAATCCTGACTTTCTTACTTTGGATGACCTCTCCAACTTTGATGTGGAATGAGGAGTCTAGGCAGTAGTGTGCTGATAAATGTTTAACAACTGACTTTTTAGAAGGAGAGAGAACGTACTCACAACACACTTTTCATTTTAATCTATATAATTTACAATTTCTCTATCACTTTCTTAAGTCTAGATAATCAACAAAACAATAAACCAAGGCTTGATGTGCAGTGTTTGCTGATTTCTGAGATATAAGTGATCACACTTTTAATTTAATAATCAGCTCCCGGTGCCTCTTTGATCTGGCTCCAGCACACCCCTGATTCTAGGCCTGCTTTTTTACTGTTGTGCTCCTGAAAGCCTGACTTTACCGCAAAGGATTGTGGATAAATTAGACATTATTTTTCCCAAAGGACCATAGGAAAGGCCCTTCCCATGGGAAAACTTGCTGTCTCTAAGGGGAACAAATAGAAATGTTTACTTTGCTTATGGAACTTGCTATATAGTCATTCATATTTTTCTTTTTTTTCTTTAAAACTTCAAGAACTTTCTAACAGATTCTGTGACCCCAGAGATTCCATTTTGAATTTTTTTGTTGTTGTTCAGTCATTTTTATATGACCCCATTTTGGGGCTTTCTTGGTAAAACTACTGATTTGCCATTTCCTTCACCAGCTCATTTTACAAGATAAGGAAATTGAGGCAAACAGGGTTCAGTGACTTGCCCAGGGTCACACAGCTAGGAGGTGTCTGAGGCTGGGTTTGAATTCAGGTCTTCCTGACTCTAGGCCTGGTGCTCTATCTACTTAATATTCCCATTAATTCCCTAAATTCTTATGACTTTATTATCTTATGTAAAGACCTCCATTTTATTTGTTTTTTAATATTCAAAGAATACCAGACTGTTAACCCTTGCACAGCTTGGGGCAAAGCATCTTCTTAAGCCTCCTCTGCATGCTGAATACTCTTCCTTACAGCCTTACATGATAAAATTTCCCCTTGATTAAGCTGGAAATGGCCTGCTTCAGGCTCGTTCTTCAGCACTGGGCAGGGCCCTTGGCTTCTCTGGAAGCCCCTAAGCCCCAGACCCACCCCTTAGCTGACAGCAAGCATTTCTGGTTTCTCACCTTTGAAGTAAGCCACAGAGAAAAGGAGGATGCTAATGTCGCTGGGCAGATCTCTTGAAGACCTGGAGATTTTCCCTTTGGTCTGAGCCTGAACCCAATTGTTCATCTCCTGGAGATCGCCCCGTGAACTACCCATCAGGATCCTGGGTCTCGTCCCATAAGACTTTTCCAGCAGCGTGACAAACCCAGATTTTATCCGCAGCTCTGGAGAGCAAAGAGATGTTTAGTGTAGGAGAACAAAGTCTACTTCTTTGACCTTGGAACGTGACAGGCCCTGGGGTTGTGGGTGACCATACATGGGCTTAGACTGACTGCCCAAAGCACATCCTCAGTCTCTTCTTGTGTACTTACAAATGTTTATTGAAAACTATATTTCAAGCATGACTCAAAAGAAGAGATATGAGAAGACACCTCCACCACCACTTCCCCTTTGAAAAACTGGCAAGTCTATAAGAGTAGTCCATTGTCCATATTTTCAGACTTTTTGAGTATAAACCAGTTATGTTGATTTTTCCTCCTCTTTATTTCTGTTATTAATTTTTAAATTCACTTTGAACTTAAATCCAAAAAGACAAAAAAAGAACATTTCCATGTATACAACACAACATAAAGAGAAGATTCCATATAAAATCATAAAATTCTGTTTTAGACTGTTTACTTTTTTTTGAAAAATTGTGTAATAAATACTACACATTATTTTCGAAGCTATCCTGCTTTTCTGTGCTTCCTTCTAAGTTTTCTTTTGTTCTCTGCTATGCACTTTTTTCACTCTCCCCATCCTGACCTAGAAAAGGCTACAATTAAACACATTCTTTTTTTCTCTTGAAAGAATACTGTATTATAGTATACAGGATGTGACTCTCTGAGAGAAAGAGAGGGAGGGGCAAAGGGGAAAAATTATACTGATAGAAAAAACCAAAAGGCAACAATAAAAACATTAAAATAAATAAATATTTGTTGATCAATTGATTTCTAAAAGAGTTTTTTGAGGGGCTTTTCTTGCAATAGACCCATCCCCCTTCTTGCTATTCCATCTACCTATCAGTGCTTAGCTTCCTCTAATACCATCCTTAGCCTACCATGCTGAACCCACTGTGGCTGATGCTCTGGGCTGTCTCCGGTATCAGCAGAAGCCATGCTCACCATCCCCTCCTTAATGCTCAGTAGGACCAGAGCGCCACGTCCAGTCCTGGAGGACACATATAGGACTCAGACACCAACAGACATTCTCTTTCTGCCACTGAGAATAAAGACTTACTTCTTTCGAAGACAATCCGGGAGGCACTCTTTATATTCTTCTGAGAAGCAGTGACAGAGGCCAGAAGTTCCTTGTAAGTGCTGTGAATATCTGGGTTGGTAATCAGGTCATAGTAGAGGGCACGGTGAATGGTGGATTCTGTCCTCTGCTCAGCACCTGCCATATGGTGATCACAGATCATGGAATCAGAAACTTAGATCGGGAAGGGGCCTTTATGGGCAGATCATCACATTCAGTCCCCTCATTGGACAGAGGAGAAACTCAAGGTCCAGGGAAGTTAAGTGACTTGCTCAAGGTAACATGGGTTGTAAGCAACCTAGCCAAGATTTGAACCCAGGGCTTCTGACTCCAAATCCACTCTTTTCACTTTACTGAAAGATGAGGGATTCAATCAGTAAACTGAGAAGAAGAGAAGGATCTTGGCTACAAGATGGGGGTTTTGTTGTTCATTTGTTTTTCAGTCATGTCCTACTCTTCAGGATCCCATTTTGGGATTTTCATGGCAAAGATACTGGAGAGATTTGCCATTTCCTTCTCCAGCTCACTTTACAAAGTGAGGAAACTGAGGTAAACAGAGTTAAGTAACTTTTCCAAGGTCACACAGCTAGTTAAGTGTCTGAAGTCTAAAGGATCAAAATGGATATATATATATATATATATATATATGTCCATTGAAAGTCTCTAGGGATGGGACTCCACACCTTTCCTATGCTTCATCTTACTGAAATTTTTTTTAAAAGTCTTCCTTATGTCCAGCTAGAATCTTTCCTCGTATTCGATATATTATATTTAATATTAATAATATATTACTAATTATTAATTAATTATATTATAATTAATAATATATCTATATTATATATAATCTTTCCTCATATTAGATATATATCTATAATAGATATATTGTATCTAATATTATTAATGTGTAATTATTAATTATATTATAATAATGTATCTATATTATATATATAATCTTTTCTCATACTAGATATATATATCTGTAATAGATATATCTAATATGAGGAAAGATTCTAGCTGAACATAAGGAAGACTTTTTTAAAGAATTTCAGCAAGATGAAGCATAGGAAAGGTATGGGGTCCCCATTCCTAGAGACTTTCAATGAGAAAATGAATAGCTATTGGCTCTGAATGTCTGGGCACAACCAAGGGGAACAAGGGGAGAGGGAGAGGTCACCTGGACAATCAATTTCCCAGCATATCCCTCAGTCAGCAGGTAGAGGCTGATCATAGCCCTTAGCTAGTGAGATGATTATGTTAGCAAAGTCCTCCCCCTCCACAACTGTGTTCTGGTTCTTGGGCCAAATTCCTTAGTCCCTCCCTCCCTGAGATAGTGGTGCTCCAGGCACTGTCTGACCAAATTCAAACTTAAAGATGTACCTGTGGGAAAGCAGAGGGCTAGGTCATGAATGGAGGGGACCTCAGAGGCCATCTAATCCCACCTTTAATTTTACAGATGAGGAAACTGAGAGTCAGAGAGCCTGCCTGCCTATGGTCACACAGAGACTATCAGAGGGAGAATTTGAACTCAGGTCCTCTGACTGCAAATCCAGTGCTCTCTCCACTCCTCTCTGCTCTTGGACTCAAAGGAAACAAGTCCTAGACCAGGATTTCTTCACTGTTTTTGTGTCCTGGACCCCTTTACTAGTCTGGTACAACCTGTGGCCCCCTGCTTGGAAGAATGTTCCATAAATGCACAAAATAAAAGGAAACCGATCATATTGAAAATATTGCTCCAAATATCAATAAAACAGGTTTCCCAGTCTAGGTTAGGAACCCCATGGCCTAGACAGATTGATGGAGAGCTCACCTAGAGAGAGAGCAGACAGAGCTGTGGCCACACTCAGCGGAGACAAAAGCACATTGGCAGTAGGGCTCTCGCTGGACTTCTGGCGGTAAAGGTCGTAGCCAAAGTTGGAAACAGCCGCTGCCAACTTATTCACGGGAACTTTGAAGAAGGGATCTTCTTCCTCTACCACTGTGGCCCCAGTGGCATCAGGCCCTGGCAGGGGCTCCTAGGTAAAGGGTAAGAGCTGCAGATTTAAGTCATGAAGGCGACAGAGCTCCCCAAGCCCCGGCAATCTAGAGACCATTTCTCCTTGGTTTGGGGAGGCGAGCTAGACAAAGGTATTCTAGGTGGGTGGTTTGTTTTTGTTGGCTAGAGAATTTAACTTTTTAGTTATGGTCAAACTAACCTAAAATTTAAAAAAAAAAAAGTTCCTTAAGTACCCATCAGTTCATGAATGGGGAGAGGCCACCCAGAAGCAGACTTATTAGCAATTAATCCATCAACCAGAATTTACTAATGGCCAACTATGTGCTTAGCACTGTGCTAGGCCCTGATGAAATGAAACTAACCCTGCCCTTTGAGGAGCTTACTTATTAAGGGAGACTTAAATAATTAGCTAGATGAATATCTAAGCTAGAGCCTGGTCAGACAAGTCCCTGAGTGTCAACTGTCTCAGGGCACAGAGGAACTGAGGGGTCTGCACAGATATAAGTAGTATACAGAATGAATACAAAATAAATACCAGGTAATTAGCTACAAAAGTAGTTAGGGAGGTAGAGCAGAGCAGCGGGGGACTTAGTTAGCAGAGAAGCCAACCTGAGATTCAAGATGTGTGACAGAGAGATGATCCACAAAGTATCCACATTTGAGAATGGAGAGTGGAGTCCTGTATACAAATGGGAGGGAGAGAAGGAAGCAAAGGAAAGAGAGAGGAGAGGGGGAAGGGGGGGTGAGAAAGAAAAAGAAGGGGGAAAGAGAGACACAGAGAAAGAGGGAAAGGAGGGAGAGAGGGAGGGGAAGAGACAGAGAGGAAAGAAAATTCATTTAAATGATTACCAGGAGCCAAGTTCTGTGGCAGGTGCAAGGGACTCTAAAAACTCTTTAGTCTAAATCCCCCATTTTACAAAGTTAAAAACTGAGGCCAGGAAGGAGAGGAGCTTGGCCCAGGGTCGTAGAGATACTAGATGAGAGTCAGAATTCACACCAACATCTCCCTTCCAAATTCAGTGTTCCCTCCACTCCACCACTCTCAGGAAGGACTCGGGGACAAAACATTCCTCTTGCCTCTTGGCAAAGATGTGGTGGATTCTGGGTACAGAGTGTTTTTCAGATGTGGGTAAGGGACTGATATGTTTTCATTTGGTTCTACTTATTTTACAAGGGTCGTTCTATTGGAAAGAGAGGGGAACATCAGGAAGTGAGAGTGGTGTTCAAAAAGAAGAGAAGCACATATAAAGTACTTTAAAAGAAGAAAGATTCTTCCACACCCTTTACAGGGATGACTCTGCTGTAGCCAGGGGGTTAGCTCAGGTCACCTAATGGGCAGGACAGCCCTGGCGTGCTCAATAGCTTTGCTTTCCAATGTCCTTTCATAGAAAAACAAAGGAGGAGGATGGCAAAGGAAAGAGATGCTCATCTAGGGCTTTAACATTTATGAAATCCTCTGGGGTGAGTGGTAGCCCAAGTACCATGATCCTCACTTTGCAGATGGAGAAGTGGAATGATTTACCCAGATCACCCAGGAAGAGCCAGGACTTAAACCCTTTCAGGAGCTCCCAATGTCCTAGGACTTTCTCCAAGGTCTGAGACTTTTGAGATTCACTTACCTTCCTCCACCCCAAACTCATACATACCCCATTCTTTTACTCACCTCAGCTTCTGGCGTATTCTGGGAGTTGCTATAGCTCACAAAGGCTAGAGCCCACAGGAATGCCATAAGGGTCCTCATCATGGGGCCTGTGGGGAAAGGAAAGGGTAAGACGTACCAGCTTTAGTGGAGTTTGACACCCTAGGGTTCCTGGGCTCCTCTAGGCAGAGTGTGGTGTGGGATCAGTCTCAGTTCCAGACAGCTCCTCTAACTTGGAAATGACTGGATCAATTAGTTGGTCAAGAAGCATTTAAGTTCTTATTATGTAGTAGGGGCAACTAGGTAACATAGTGGATGGAGCAATGGCCATGGAGTCAAGAGGACATGAGATCAAATCTGGCCTCAAACACTTACTAGCTGTGTAAGTGACTTGACTTGGGCAAGTCACTTCATCCTGTCTGCCGCAGTTTCCTCATCTGTAAAATGAGCTGGAGAAGGAAATGGCAAACCACTCCAGTATCTTTGCCAAGAAAACCCCAAATGGGGTCACAAAGAGTCAGAAATGACTGGACAACAAATTATCATTATCACATCATGCCACTTCCTGTACATCCCAGTGTGATGGTTCCCATACTATCCTGTTATTTCTTTCATTGTCTATTTAGCTCCTGCAGATTCCTAGAGATCTGACAGACACATCTCTGAGCCTGTCTAGAGTCTGACTTGGAGGAATCGGTAAATCATTGTCCTATCAAGGAAATTACTTTGCGACTTTAGGGATTGAGACTTTAGGGATCATCTAGTACAACACCCCTCCCTCCCCCGCTTTTTATGCCTAAGGGAAATGAGACTCAAAGATTGCCTGTGCTTACCTAAGGTCACACACATCAGAAGTAGCAAAATCAAAATTTGAACCCAGGTCACAGAACCATAGATTGGGAGCTGGCAGAGACCTTAAAGATTATCTCAAATGGACCCCTTTATACCTTTAAATATTGTTGAGGATCCCCAGTGAGTTCTATCAATATCTACCATATTAGAAATGTAAATGTCTTAGACCCTCCCTCCCCCCAAAAAAGGGTCTTTGGGACTCACCTACACCCACTCATCCACCCCCAGGTACACAGACCACATGTGAGAACCACTGGGCTAGGATAACACTTTCATGTTATAGATGAGGAAATAAAGTTAAGTGATTTGCCTAAGACTACACAGGCCACCATAGTGGGACCAGGATTCAAACCCAGGTTCTCTGGTATCACCTACTGGTTAGGCCATGAGTTTGGACCCTGGGATTCCCAAGTTCCCACATCCTGGTCTCTTTTCTCATCAGACAAATGGGTCATAGATCACAGATCTAGAACAGGAAAGGATCTCAGAGACCATCAAATTCAACATTTTACAGATGAAGAAACTGAGGCTGAGGGAGTTAAGAGACTTACCCAAGGTCACATTGCTGCCAAATAAATGTCAGTGGCAGGATTTGAACCTAGGACCTCTGACCACCACATTCCTTTTATTCCAAATCTGTGTTTGCTACGAGAATTTATTACAACTCCTCTCCTGTTCTGCTGCCCCCTTGGCATTTTCTCCAGTGCCTACCATAGGGCAGAGAACCTATGGTCTTGAGACCACATTTGGCCCTCTAGGTTCTTGGACACAGCCTTTTGACTGAGTCCAAGTTTTACTGAACACAGCCTTTTATTAAGGGGATTTGTTCTATGAAGTTTAGATTCAGTCAAAGGGCTGTACTTGAGGACTTAGAGGGCTACATGTGGCCTGGGAGTTGCAGGTTCCCCACCCCTGGATTAGACCCTCTGGTTTCAGCTAAAAGGCTAAAGATACCAGATGAAAGCTTAATATTGTGGATTGCTAGTGACAAGGGTTATATTAATTGTTTCAAATGCCCTCAAAAAGATCAAAGAAAGAGGGAAAGGACCCCTTCATATGTACAAAACTATTTGTAAAAGCACTTAGTGTGTAACAAAGAACTGAAAGTGAAAGCAGAGTGTAGGACACCCCTCAACTGAGGAATGGCCCAACCAACTGTGGTAGAGGAAGGTTGTGAAATATTATTGAGCCATAAGAAACAACAAAAGTAATGGATTCAGAGAAACCTAGGAAGACTTCCATGAACTGATTCAGAGTGAAGTGAGCAGAACCAGGAGAACAACTTGTACAATTACTACAACATTTAAAAAAATCTGGAAAGATTTAAGAACATGAGTTCTTAAATTACATAATTACATTATATAAGCCAAAGGCAAGTCTCTTAATTTCCCAGGGCTTCAAAATCTTTATCTGTTAAAATGAAGGAGTTGGACTAGGTGGGCCTCTTAGGTCCTTTCCACTTCTAGACCAATGCAATAACCAGCTACTACATACCAGAGGACCAAGGACAAAACAAAACACCAATAATTTGACAGTGAAATTGGGGACTCAGAGGATACGTATACACACACATACACATATATGTATGCATATATGTATATATATATATATATATATACACACATACATACATAAATACATTTTGGAACATAGTCAGTGTGCGGGTCTGTTTGGCTAAACTATGCTTGTTTTTTTACAAAAGGTTTAAAAAAATTGGAGGTAGGGGAATATAGATAGGAAAAGAGAATGACCAATAGGGAGACCAAAAAGCAAAAAAAGAGAAAAGAAAGAAAACAGAGTCATTTTAGTCATTTTTAAAACTCACAGAATTTTTTTTTTAATTCACAGACAAGAACAGGAGGAGATTCAGAAGATGATAAGATAAATGGGAAAATGTGAATGCTATTACTTGAATTTATGATGTTCTTTTACAAATATAAGGTGTATGTAGTTGATACGTATTTGCTTTTGCTGTTCTGCGTATATGGAAATGCTTGTCTCTGATGATATTTCTTAAGCACACAACACCAACAAAAATAAAAAGAAATTTAGTTGCTTCTTTCGATTCAATAAGCATTTATTAAGTACCATAGATTTTGGCAGGGGTGGGGAGAACTTGATGTATGATTTCATTTTTTCAGGTATTTGCAGTGAAGACACTCCCTCTAACAATGCAGGTAAGCACCAGGTTGGTCACTTATAGTCTTAGAGGGCTGCCTGGTGTGGGGGAAGGAGCGGTGGGATTTGGCTCAAAGTTACAGAGCAGTATGTGTCATAGGCCCATGTCTTCCTGACACAGAGACCATCCACTATGTCGTGATGCTAACAACAAAAAGACAAAATGAAAACATTCCCAGTCCACAAGGAGCTTATATTCTAGTTGGTGGGGAGGGGCGGGTGGGGAGGGGGTGGAGTGGGATAACATGTATTCAAATGAGTAAATACGAAGCAGTTACTTAGGATAAGGGAAGCATTAATCGTCAGAAAGATCAGAAAAAGACTCAGGTAGAAGATGTCACTTGAGCAAATTCTTCAGCAGAGCTAGGTATTACAAGAGGAGATCATGAGGAGAGAAAGTATTCTTAGCATGGAAACAGTCTGTGCAAATGCTTGGAGGTGGGAAATGGATTGCCCTATACAGGGAACAACAAGTATATTTGGCTGGAATGGAGAGCATAGGAAGGTAAGTAATATGAAATGAGTCTAGAAAGGTAGGTTGGAGCCAAAATGAGAAAGACTTTTGAATACCAAGCCTAGAGGCTCAAATTCAATCACCCGAAGCTTCTTGAGCAGGACAGTGACATAATCATGCCTGTGCTTTTAAAAAACAGCTAGATTCCTGTCTGTATCCCAAAGAGATAAAAAAAAAGAAAAGAGAGAAGGGCATCTAAATGTACAAAAATAGTTATAGCAGCTATTTTTGTGGTGACAAAGAACTGGAAAGTGAAGAGATGCCCATCAATTGGGGGATGACTGAACAAGTTATAGTATATGATTGCAATGGAATACTATTGTGCTATAAGAAATGACAAAGGGAATGGTTTCAGAAAAACCTGGGAAGACTTGTATGAATTAATGCAAAGTGAAGTGAGCAGAACCAGAATAACATTGTATACAGTAATAGCAACATTGTAACAATGATCAGTAGCAGACTTAGCTACTCTACTCAATATAATGATACAATTCCAAAAGACTCATGAAGAAAATGCTGTCTATGGTCCAAAGAAAGAAGTGATGAACTCTGAGTGCAGATTAAAGCATTCCATGTTTTCCTTTTTTTTTTTGTTTTTTTTTTTGCCAAGATGGCTAATATGGAAATGTGTTTCGCATGGCTTCACATGTATAATTGATATCATATTGTCTGACTTCTCAATGAGTGGAGGGGGTGGAGAGAAGGAGAGAACTGGGAACTCAAAATTTTTAAAAAATGAATGTTAAAATAAAATATAATTACTTTTTTAAAAAAAGAGCTTGGGTCTGATTAATGTGAATAATTAATCCCCTGAAATGGTCTCATGTATTCAAATTTGCACTATTTGAAGTTAAAATTGTTTAAAACATGGTAATTGGTTCCAGCCTAATGGAAATATGCAATATGAATTCAAATACTATGGCTACTACAGGAGATTCATTATTCACATTATTTAGAGCCCAGATGTATAACTTTGGCAGCTATGTGGAAGATAGATTGAAGGGGAGGGAGAGTGGTGGTGGAAACAACCAATTAAGAAATTAGTGAAGTAGTCCAAGCTAGAGGTGATGAAGGCCTAAAAAAAGGCAGGTCTCATGCCTAGAGAAAAGGGAATGGATATGAAAAGTAGAATAGACAAGATGTGACAACCCATTGGCTGTGGGCAGTGAATGGAGAGGAAAGAATGGATGACAGCTATGAGGTTGTAAACTTGGGTGACTGGAAGGATCAGGTGTCCACTAAAAAAAAATGGGAAAGTTAGAAAAGGGGTAAGGTTTGGGGAAAAGATACGTTCTATTTGGGATGTGTTGAATTTTAGATCATTGGATAACATTTCAGATCTTAAGTCCAAACCTTTTCATTTGTGGAACAGGAAACTGAACCCCAAAGAGGATTAGTGACTTGCCCAGGGTTGAATAGATGGTAAGTGCTTGGAGAGAGATTCAAACTCCTTGACTCAGAAGCAGCTCAGTATTACAGTAGATAGAGTGCTAGATGTGGAGTCTGAAAGATTCAAGTTCAAATCTGGCCTCAGATACATAACTAGCTTAGCTCTAAGGCCTTGGGCAAGTCACTTAACCTCTGTCTGCCTCAGTTTCTTCAACTACAAAATAGGGATCAGAGTAGCACCTATTTCCCAGGGTTGTTGTGAGGATCAAACAAGGTAGTATTTGTAAAAACACTTAGCGTGGTGCCTGGCACATAGTAGGTCTTAATAAATCCTTGTTTCTTTCCTCCACTCCATCCATTACACCACACTGCTCCATCTCCCACAGGAATTTGGTAATACAGGACTGGAGCTCAGAAGAGATTTCCAGATTTCTTTCCGTTAAGATTGAGTCAAGCCTCCAAAGAGGCCACAGCTCTTCTGCCAGATGATGGGCACTGGGGCTCTGTGTAGGCTCTTACCTTCTTTAAAAGGGGTCTAGAGGAAGATGAGCAGGAGGCTGACCAAGTGAGACTGAGTCCCTCAAGAGCAGTTTTTCTCTGTGCAAGATAAAAAGTTCTGACATTCCCCTGGCTTCCAGCTGCCCACTCCACCCAAGGAGGAACCCCACCCAGAGCTGACAGGACCTCCTAACCATTTCTCAGTTGGGAATTCATGCCAACAGAGGCTGCGTTCCGAGGATGTGCCCAACTGAACAATTTAGTATTGGGAAATATAGCTTCAGAGGATCCAAACCTGCCCTGTCACCAACAGGAGAGTGAAACTCTGTCCCTGGAACAAGGCTTGGAACCCAGTGCCTGAAACAGGAAGAAAGCTGAATAGTTCAGGGACTAAATCATTCCCCCTATGCTGAAAAACAATCCCAAAGTATCCAAGGGCGGTGCTGTCCCTGGCTAGATCCATCTAAGGCATTTATCCTTTTGTCAAGTGCAGCTAGAACTGGAAAGGACTGAAGAAATCACCCAGTCCTTTTGCCTCCTTTCACAGATGAGGAAACTGAGGCCCAGAAAAGTGAACAGACATGCCTAAGGTCACATAGGTAGCAAATGGGAGAGCCAAGATTGAAACCCATGACTTTTGATTCCATATCCAGCCATTTTCTCATTGATGTGCCCTCTTCACACCAACATTAGTTACGCCCCCTCACTGGAGGTCTTGGAGCAAAGGTTGGAGGATCACATGTCAGGCCAATGTGGTAGAAGGGATTGATGTTCAAGAGAAGGCTGGAGAGTTACTGAGGATCCTTCCAGTTTTGGCATCTTTTGGTCTTGTGACTGAATAGACAGTCTTTGAGGGGCCCTGAAGCTAAGAAATTCATCTGGATGATGGTCTTCTGTACACTTAGCCAGATTTGTCTTCAGACAACAAATGCATTATCCACCATTGTGAAATACCTCCAACCTAGTAGAACTACCTATGTGACCTTGGGCAGGTCACTTCAGCTTTTTCCGGCCTCAGTTTCCTCACATGTAAAATGAAGAGTTTATAATCATAAGTCCCTTCACAGACCAGAAGACCATTAATTTTGGCCCAGACTTTAAGACATTTCCACACAACAATTACAGAAAAACTAGAGAATATGAACCTAAATAATTTAGCTGACTGGTTCTAACCTCCACTCCATGCTGGAGGGGTGATGGTGGAAGGATGTAGAGGAGATTCCATTTAAACCCTTCACTCCCAAGGACTGTGAAAAGGTATGTATGTGGCTGTGGGGGATGGGGGGCTATTCTGAGACTAAGAATTCTGCCCTCACCAGAACACATCTCCTCATGGTCAGACAAAAGTCATACAGTTTGGCAAGAACACGAGATTGTTATCTCCCTCTGCACACATAGGGAAAAAAATGGCTCCATCCCATCTAAAGGGTAACAGCTGGGCCAGGCACCCAGGCAAGTTGGGAGCACTGAGGGGATGGGGTTGGGGGCAGCTGGTCCCAGTGTTGTCCAGCTTACTTGGGAGACAGGGCCTGGCCTAGCCCAGCCAAGCCTAGGTCAGGGGCCCACCCTGAAGCCACATCCTCTAAACCCAGACGAGGCAGCTGGTATTTAACGAACCTCCCTGCAAGCTGGGAAGACAAGTAGGAGCCGGCACATGTGTTTCTAATTAAATCCTGTTGTACAGAAAACACTTCTCCTCCCAGACCCACAAACCCCTGAGCACCATATGGAGGCTGAAGCAGGGGAAGGGCTTGACCCCCTGCCTGTGCAAGGAAAGGATTCTTCCTCTCCGCAGGGGCCTGGGAGAGGTCAGCCCCTGTTGGACCATACTCCATCTAAAGCAGAGTCAAAGATTAATTATAACCCTCTGGGCAAGTGTCAGGAAACACATTTGGGACAAGCCATACAGAAGAGGCTTTTAGGTCAACTTTTTAAAGCCTAAAGTCAGGGCTTAGGGACGGAGACCTGAGACTCATGGTGGGAAAACATAGCTGGGGTTGGCTCAGGGAGGGGCCATCTTGAGCCACTACCACCAAAGGGAGCAAATACTCCTTAGTCTTATCCCAGGCCTCTCAAGCTAGACATGGGAGGACTTTCCAAGTCAACTAGTCCAACCTCCTCATTTTACAAAGGAAGGAAATGATTCTCATAGAGGTGAAGGCCAAGGTCAGTTCCATCCAACTCTTCATGACCTATTTGGGACTTTCTTGGCAAAGATGCTGGGAGTGGTGTGCCATTTCCTTCTCCAGTTCATTTAATAGGTGAGGAAACAGGTAAACAGGGTTAAGTGACTTACCCAGGGTCACATAGCTAGTAAGTGTCTGAGGCCAGATTTGAACTCAGGAAAATGAGTCTTCCTGACTCCAGGCCCTGTGCTCTATCCACTGTGCCATCTAGCTGCCCTGAAGTCTAAGGTCACACAAGTGATAAGGGAGTGAGGCAAAAAAAAAAAAAAGTCAGCTGACTCTTTTCTCTGTTCTGCACATAGCTTCTCATTTTAACTATTGATTTCTAATTAGAGAGGCAGGGTGGGTAGAGGGTAGAAAGCCAGCCTTGGGGAGCAGAAAGAGCTGGATTCAGGTCCTGCCTCTGATATGTGATGGCTGTGCATCCCAGGAAACTCTCTAAGACTACATATTGTACAGAAGGCACTGTACTACACTGGTATTCTACACTGGTAGAGGAAGGATCCTCATTAGCAATCCCTACACTCATGAGGTTATAGGTCTAGTCCAAAAGAAACTGCTAATTAGGTGCTAAACTCAATCTGACAAGAGTCCAGAGCAGTCAACTCTCCTTTAAGGCTCTACTGCCTAGGTTCAAGCCCTGGTTGTCCCATCCTAGTTAAGAGTCTGACCCAGACATTACAATCTTCATTCCTCAGCTGGGCAGAACTCTCAAAGTCTCTTTCTACTTCAGACTTAAGGTACCAGAATGGGTCAAGCCAGGTGCCAGGTCCTAGGTCCAGAAGAGGCAGCCTGGGGAAGGGCCTCCCCGGCTTTCTGGGTAGGGCCCCGGGGTTGCTTCTCTCATCAGCCCCAAAGGGACCAGGCTCAGTCTGTAAGTCAGACAAATGCCCTCCTACCAGGGGAGCTGCTCCCCCACCATGCTGCCCCCAGGAAGCTACAGCTTTGGGCAAGGGACTCACCCTCCCTTCTGTCCTTGGCTGGAGAGCTAAGCAGGATGGGGGAGAGCCAGGCAGTGGGGTTTCTGGGAAGCCAGTAGATTTTCTTTGGCACTGAATCTAATCTTCACTGTGGCTTCCCCTTGGGGAGTAGAAGGGGTGCGGCAGTCTCTAAGCCATTGGCTCACCAGCATCCCACATCAGACATCCCAGACTTGGCCAAGAGGCAATGCTACTTTGGAGGCAGATGCCCCCACTGGGACATTGTGCTCCAGCACATCTGGAAATTGTTTGGCTGGCACACTGAAGCAGGAAAGGGAGACTGAGGATGACCAGGGCCCAAGCTCCAGCTGCAGCCTCCCCCATGCATTCCCCCTTAGGCAGGGTTCAGCTGGACAGCTGCTTAGAGTTCTGGGAAGTTGTCTTTGAAATCAGCACCAGCTGATTTTGAAAAGGAAGGAGAGAAAGCTGGATGTTGTCAGTGTTGGCGGGGGAAGGGAGGCTCTGGGGGTGCCAGGAAGGGCTTTCTCTCCTGCTGCTCCACGTGGGAGCCCTTCCCCAGCCCATCTTCCCCTAAAAGAGATGAGATGGGAAACGCCTTTGATTTGCTCCAGTGTGAAGATCGAATGAGATAATCTATGTAAAGCACTTCCAGGTGGATGTTCGCTACTTTTCTCCCCACTGAGTCTCCCATTCTCTGGGGAAGTATCCCAAGCCTTCTCTTATGTCTGGGTGCGTAAATCCTGCAAAACCCATGGCCTTCTCCTTCTGACCTCACATTCCTGCCCCTCTCCCCTAAACTGCATGGCCAGAAAACATTCATTCCATTCTTGCAAATGCCCAAGCCCTGGACGTTGCTCCCGTCTTCCATCAGGGTCCCTTTCCCCCAACCTGTTCCCCAAACCTTTCCTGCAGGTCTTAGCAGAGACCCCCCCATCATACAAACCCCCTCCCTGCCTATGCAGGCTCCTCTGGGCTCTTCTCATTAGCCCCAGAGCCCAGGGAATCCTTTGCTCTCTCCTAGCCAGAGTGGGTGCTCCCTTACCTGGGGATCCTGCTGGTCTTGCTCTCAACTTTGAACCAAGCCTGCACACAGTGAGGGGTTCTTTCTAAAAGTACATTAGCCTTTTTTTTCCCCAGCCTCCCAGTCCAACAGCCAGCCGGCTTCAGATTACAGCTGTGCCTTTCTTAAAGCAACCCACTCTCATTTTGGATGCTGCTATTACAACATAGCCTGGGGTGAACTTTAACTGGACCCAGTCCCAGCACCCCCTCACACATAGGCTCCTTCCAGACCAGTCACTTATTAATAGGAAAGGTAACACCCTTTCTTCCCTAAAGGCTGACTCCCCTGGACCTCAGGGCCACTAACATCTCAAGCCAAGGCACCAGGTGGGAGACAGAGGCAGATAGAATGTCTACCTACAGGAGGATGGAATTCTGGGCGGCCCCATGGTAAAAGCGCAGTGCAGGGACTAGAGACCTGAGTTCTGTCTTGACTCTGCTGCTCCTTCCTTGTGTGACTTCACTTTCCCTCTTCTGAAAAATGAACCAAATGGAAGAGCTGATTGATTTGTAGTTTAATAGAAAGAACACAGGCAGGAAGTCAGAGGACCTGGGTTCAGAGTCTAACCCTGATCCTTGGTGACCTTGGGCAAGTCCCTAAGCCTTCTTAGTGAATGCTTTCCTTCTTTTAATTATTTCCCATTTATCTTGTGTATAATTTGCTTTGTATAAATTTGTTTAAGTGTTGCTCCTCCCTTTAAATTGTAAGCTCTTTGAGGACAGGCAATGTCTTTTCTCTCCTTTTGTATCCTCAGCATGGTTTCTAGCGCATAGTAGGCACTTAATAAATGTTTATTGAACTTCACCCTCTCAGGGGCTCAGCTTTCTCCTCTGCAAAAAGAGGGGGTTGGACTAGATACCTTCTGAGGTCCATAGCAGAGCATGAAAGCAATCACCAGTGAAATGTAGGAATGGGGGAGGAGTTCATGACCAAATAAAAGATAGAGAAGTTCATAGGAGGTAAAATGGATAGCTTTGATTACATGAAAATAAAAAGGTTTTGTGTAAACAAAAGCAATGCAAATAAAATTAGAAGAAAAGCAAGTAGCAGGGGAAAATATTTTCAGTCTTCTCTGGAAAAAGTTCTCTTTTCTAAAAATGTATAGGGAACTAAGGTCCCTTTCAGCTCTGAAACTTTGATCCTATGACATAAGGTCCCTAAGAACTGATGAATTCTAGGATCTAAAAAAAGAAAGATAGGGAAGAAAAGTAAATCAGTTGTACAGGTACTTATTTGGTAACTTACAGGTGCAATAATATGCCAACAGGCCACACTATAGGAGAGGGAAGCAGTGATTTGAAGTTGGAGGACCAGGGTTCAAATCCTTCCTGTGCCACCTTGGCAAGTCACTTCATCTCCCTAGGAAGCAGTTAGTCCATCAACAAGCATTTATTAAGCACCTACTATATGCCAGACATCTTACTAAGCCCTGAGGAGACAAAGGAAGGCATAAGACAGTGCTAGCCCTCAAAGAGCTTATTCACATTCTAGTGAGGAGAGGCAGAGTGCACAAACGAGATATCTAGGATGATTCGGAATTCATCTCAGAGGGAAGGTACTAGCTGTAAGTGGGATGGGCTTTTTGGAGATGTTGGGATTCTGGGTAATACGAAAGAAGGGAATTGCAGGCTGGGGGGCCAGTCAGTGAAGGTGCCCAGAGGAGGAAGATGGAGCATTTTGTCTTAGGACAGGAAGGAGGCCAGCATCACCACTCAAAGGGTGAACCCCTTCCTCATAAAACCAGAGCTAGGGATCCCCCACACCAAACTACTCCTTATTAGCCTTTGGGGCAGATTCCTCTTCTTTATCACTCCCTCTCTTCCTCTTCTTCCTTCTTCTGCTTCCTCCCTCTTCCCTTCCCCTTTTACTTTCCAGCTTGGACGTCTTCTCTGTGACCACACCAGACACACCTGCAAGACCCATCAACAGGAGACGGGGTTGGCGTATGTGGATAAATATTTAACAACTAGTTCTCTGAAAAAAAAATTGCTTGTAGGACATATTTTTATTCTATTTACACTTCTATTTATTGTATAATGTTATATAGCATATATTATATATCATAATATATTCTATACATAATTACGTTACAATATATTCTAGATATAATTATAATATTTTACATAGTATATGTAATATGTTCTATATATAATTATAACATATTATATCATATTTCATACATAATTATGTGTTATGATACATTCTAGATTGTAATATGTTCTATATATGATTATAATATATCACATGTTATATACAATAATATATTTTTTCTCTTGATTTTTATCTTCACTATTCAGATTTTCTCCATCACTTTTTTAAGTCTGGACAATCAACAAAACAATTCATCAAGCCCTCATTTACAGTATTTGCTGGTTTCCGAGGTGCAAATGCTCACACTGAAAACTGAACAGCCAGGCAGTTTCAGCTGACTCCAGCAAATCCCAGAAGCTCAGCTAGAGAAGGAAGAAGGCAGAGATGCACAGCAGGGTGCTGAGTAGAGATTCTTGGGCGGGGGGAGGGGGCAGCAAGCAGCTGTCGAATCCTCTAATGCTCTGCTTAATGAGCCTCTAGTACCTGGTACTAGTACAATACCATGTTTTTTTTCTTTTTTTAAACTATATCTGTGATTTCACTGGGCAGCTAGGTGGTGCAGTGGATAGAGCACCAAACCTAAAGTCAGGAAGACTCAAAAACCTGAGTTCAAATTTGGCTTCAGATACTTACTAGCTGCATGACCCTGGGCAAGTCACTTAGCCTTTTTGCCTCAGTTTCCTCAGCTGTCAAATGAACTGGAGAAGGAAACAGCAAATCACTCCAATATCTCCACCAAGAAAACCCCAAATGGGGTCATGATAGGACTGAAAGGACAGTATAACAATACTTTCACTGGCATTTTCCGCATGAGAAAACTCCCTCTGCTGGTCTAGATCACCTCTGTAATATCATCTTAAGCATTGCCCAGGGCCCTTGGAGATCAAAGGATCCTAGCTCTATCGTTGAATCTGGACCAAGCCCAACTCCTTCGTTTTACAAGTGGAGAAACTGAGGCAAGCAAGGGTAAGTGACTTGTGTCTGTGGCAGAATTTAAATCTAGGTCCTCCTGACTCTGAGTCCAGTTCTTGATTCTCTCTATCACTACTGCTTCTCCTATTCTAACACCCTGGAACTTCGGTGATATTGGGAGGAATGAATAACAGTGCTCCTCAGTCAACTGGCTCTGGGAGCAGTCTTTTATTTCCTTTCTTTCTTCCTTTCTTTATCAGGGTTAAATGACTTGCCCAGGGTCACAAAGTTAATAAGTGTCTGAGATTGGATTTGAACTCAGATCCTCCTGACTTCAGGGCTAGTGCTCTGTGCACTATGGCGCCATCTAGCGCCCTATTCTTTGTTTTCTTGAGTCAAATGAAATTAGGAATTCACCTGCCACTGGAATTAGAGCTGGCCTTATTTTAACTCCAACTTTTTGGCTTCACTGTATTTTAATCTAGATCCTTGAGCATGTTCTCCTTTTGGGTCACTTGAAATAGGGAAAGAGATAAGAATTGTAATGGGAAAAGAGACAGGAGCTATATTTGGACTACAGACATGGAAAAATAACTAACCAATTTGTGATAGATTTATAAAGCACTGAATGGGAGTAATTTAACCTTGCCGAAGGTAAAGAGGAATTTGGGCCAAGGTAGGGGCAAGAAGCAGGTGCAACTGCATTTAGAAAAACTTGCTAAAATGTCCACAGCTGTAGCATGAGTCCCTTACAAAAAGGACTCTTTCTCATCATTACCCAGCTAATGAATGTCTCTGCTGTACATGTAGGGGCCAGTCTACCCTTTAGAGCACCTTCTAGTTTGCACATGGGAAACATTGTACTATGATATTCCACTCTAAATCTAAAGACATAGCCTATAGATACAGTTTACCTAGACAAAGCATCTGCTAAAGTTATTCCTGGAGGAAAAGATGAAGAGATTCAGGCTGCAAAGAGATTCCAATTAGGTGGATTTAGATATGGATTTAGATAGATCAGACTCAAAGAATAAGTATTAGCGCTTCATTGTTAGTTTGGGATGATGTCTGTGGTGGAAGACTCCCAGGGGTCTGTTCTAGTTAACATTTTTGTCAATAGCTCGGGAAGGCACCATATTTATCACATGCATCTATGACATACAGCTGAAAGGAGTAGCCAACACTCCAGATGAAAAAAGATCAAGATTCAAAAACATTTGGACAGGCTGGAGGAAAAATGTCAGGCAAACATACAACCAAAAGACTCACGCAACCCACAACACTCCTAAGGGCTGCTGGAATCAGTTTAAGATTTAATTGGGAAATAGTTAACAAAATAAAGATGCAATAAAACGTAGATAATGTTAATATATGGTTTTCTGAGTCAATATGCAACCTGCAGACTTAATTATCTTCTTTTTGGTGGCCACTTTCTATTTGACTCTGACACCGGTGGGTGAGAGCATTGGGCCAAATGGAAAGAGAGCTGAAACTGGAGACAGGGGAGGTGGGTTCCCTCCTCAGTTTAGCCAAATCTCACCTGTGTGACCTTGGCAAAGTCACACACCTCTCTGAATCTCAGTTTCCTCAATTGTAAAATGAAAGCCTTGGTTCAGAACACGTGTAAGGTCCATTCCAGTTCTAAATCTACAGTCCTATGAAGATTTTACAGGAATAAATACAATAAATAAATACAGGAATAAAGAAATTTTACAGGAATAAATGCAAGTCTTACATTTGACCTTAAAGCATAAACTTGGAAAGGACAAGATGGGAGGTTCACGGCTGTTCATATGAAAAACATCTGGGGATTTTAATAGACTACAAGACACTTGGTACTGCAATGGACTTGAAGCCAGCAAGACCTGAGTTCAAATTTGCCTTTCAACACTTACTAGCTGTGAGCCTCTAGGAGAGTCACTTCTCTGCTTGCCTCAGTTTCACCACTTGTAAAAGAAATATAATAGCACCTACATTGCAGGATTGTTGTGAGAATAAAATGAGATAATATTTGTAAAAGATCTGAAAGATCTTGAAGAGCTATATAAATATTAGGTATTGTTGTTATGATGTTATAATGCAGTATTAAATCATATTAAGAGAGGCACAGATTTCAGGAATAAGGAAGTGATACATACTCTGCATTCTGCCTTAGACAGAACAAAACACTTAGAATTCTCAGGATCAAGCCTGGCCCTAAGGAAGAAGAGAGGGGATGAACCTCCCTCCCTTCTTGAAGAGGTGAGGCACTACGGGTGTGGGATGATGCATACATGGTCAGACTCAGCTGATGTGCTAATTCATTGGTTAAGCTGCTTTTTTCTTTCTCACTTTTTTCATCTTCATTCTTAAGGATGGCTCTTTGTGGGGAATGGAAGTGAGGGGGATGAGATCTGAACCCCTAAAAGAAAAGATCATGTCTTAGGGATCTGGACCCCAAAAAGGAAAAGCCCTGAACTTTTCCACATGGCCCAGGTCCCCAGCATTTGCCTGGGGCAATCGGCCCTTCCCAGTTAATTAACTGCCCTTTCATTGTCTGTACCTGGCCACCACTCCTTTAATTCCATCTAGACCCCTTGTCAGTACCCACAGTCTTCTGTATAGAAGATCCATCTTGCCTCCATGAAAGTATTAAGATTCCTTAAGAGTCTAGCCAATATGGAGAATATTTAGAATCATGCCCACTCCGACTGGTATTTTACCAAACTTTGTCTTTGGCTGAAAGAAGACTTGGACCGAATTCATTTGAGGCAGGACTAGCGTCATTATTAGTCGGGTCCGGGTTGGGGTTCCAGCACCCCTAAACTTCAACAGAAGGATATATTTGGAAGGGAAGATGATAGAAAAATCAATATGAAAACATTCTTTAAAGGAAACTATTGACTTCGCATGAAAGTTCATAGAGGACTCACAAATAAGTTGGATGGTTTTGTTTCTACCTGTCTTGTTAAAGTTATCAGATACACTTCGTTTTTTAAAGATATTGACCATTATAATTGTACAGGGTTTTGTTCTTTCCATTTCTATTATTATGGTGGCTGTACACGCATGTGCACATGCATACATGGGGTCATCCTAGTTCCCCTCACTGTACTTGGCATCAGCTCAGAAATGATGGATCGCTTGTGGCTGAGTAGAAAGAGAGATAGAATCCAAGTCAGCAACACCTAAATTCAAGTTCTCCTTGTGACCCATCCTAACTGCGTGACTTTAGGCAAGTCACTCAGAATCAAAGACCATTGAAGGGGTTTTAAAATCATCTAGCCCAACACCCTCATTTTACAGATAAAGAAAATGAGGCCTGGGCAGGGAGAATGATTTGCCAGGTCACAAGCTAGGAAGCAGCAATGGAGGATAGACTGTGTGTCATGGGAGGGCAGGTTGAAGGAAGTCAAGTAAAGTCAATAAGGATTTATGTGCTGATAATCATTTCAGATCATTTGAACCCCAATAACGGCCAGAGTCTGAACTAATCAACCAGAAGAAGAACCTCAGCCTAACAGACATGCCTGTCTTTGTTCTCTGAGTAAACCCAGAGAACTTTTACTGTGTCAACAACTACAAGGCCAGATGAAGCTAAGAGCATTCCTCTGTTTATGGCCATTAAGGATGAGGCACTTTAACCCAAGATACTATCTTGAATAATGGACCTTTTCCTAACTTAATATTTTACGGACATATACCATGTTATGTCATGTTAATGGTGAAGGAAACACAGATATCCTGGGTTGTATTTTCAATTGACACTTTGTCAACTTTCTTATCTTACTGTATTTACAGCCTATTCAATTACGAAAATTCCTTTCTCATGCTATGGTTAAACACATATGGAGATCATAAATCTGAGGGACACAGACATCCTGAGTTGGGATTGTTCTAAACCATATATAAGACTTGTCATTCTTTTATCAGTCAATTAAAAATCTGTCTCCATGTATACATGTATTAGCTAGCTTTAAGGGAATAAACAATATGAATTTATATACCACCTAGCCTGTTTGCCTCTTTTAACCAAAGTTTGAGTTGACAGTGCCTATACACCTGACAAAGTGCTATGCCCAGGAGATAAAAAAAAAGCAAACAGTCCCTCCCCTCAAGTCTAATGGGGTCTAAATGAGGTCCTTGAGGCTAGAGGAGGAAGAGTGAGATAGTGGGAAGTCTTCAAGTCTAAATGGGTGTTACCTTAGTCACATTGAGACCTGCTAAAGACTTTTGCTTAAAAAGGCTAAAAAGTTTCCGCTGCTAGGGGCCATCTCCAGTAGCCCTGATCTATATCTGGCCACTAGACTCAGATGGCTCTGGAGGAGAGACTGAGGTTGGTGACTGCACAGCCCTGCCTCACTTCAATCCAATTCATTGGCATGTCATGGCATCACCTCCCTGATATCGTGGTCAAAGGACAAACTCACTCACCCACTCGCCCTCTTTGAAGCAGCTTCCAGCCTTGAGTAACTATGTCACTGTATGCATGTCTGTCTAGAGTTTGCCTCTGTTCCTTCAACTATGGCTCTAATTCTCTCAGATTGACTCTCCAAATGAGGGTGCCTCCTCATCCACAAGTGGTCTTGTGCTCCATACTATGGCTGATCAGGGACAGGGACCAGGAGAAAAATCAAGAAATTCTCTCCTCCCCACCCCCCTCACTCCACAACTTCTCCAAGGATTGCCTACAACCTTCCCAAATCTATGAACTTACGTTCTCCTCCAGTGCTTAGCAATTTAAAGACATAATCAATTTTTAAAATGAGGATGCTCCCTTCTGACTCATCAGAGAAAGGTATTCACACTTTGCTAAAGAAGTGTGGGGTGTTAGCACCTTGTTAACACATTTCAGCCTCATCATCTGAAGCCACATGTGACTCCAGCAACTGGTGTGGGTGAGGCAGGAAAACAATAATCAAATCAAGTCTCTGCTTCCTCTTACATAAGTACAATCTCCTGTCATTCCTGTCATTACATGTATACATTGTTGTCCTAACTCTAGACTCTTTTTTTTTGCACTGAATAGTATTTTATTTTTTCCAGTTACATGTAAAGATAATTTTCAACATATATTTTGGTAAGATTGAGTTCCAAATTTTTCTCCTTCCCTCCCTTCTCTCCCCTCTCCCCAAGATGGTATGCGATCTGATATAGGCTATACATGTACAATCATGTTAGACATATTTCCACGTTAGTCATGTTGTGAAAGAAGAATCAGAACAAAAAGGAAAAAATGCAAGAAAGAAAAAACAAAAAATTGAAAATAGTCTGCTTCCATCTGCATTCAGACCCCATAGTTCTTTGTATGGATGTGGACGGCATTTTCCATCAAGAGTCTTTTGGAGATGCCTTAGCTCCTCGCATTGCTGAGAAGAGCTAAGTCAGTTACAGCTGATCCATTGCACAATGCTGCTGTTACTGTGTACGGTGTTCTCCTGGTTCTGCTCATTTCCCTCAGCATCACTAACTACAGAGTCTTAAGGTCCCTGAAGACAAGAATTTTATTTCTTTTTTTAAAAAAAACTTTCCTTCCAATACTCTCCCTGTCTGACAAGGAAAGAGGATAAGCCTATCTCCCTAGTTCCACTGCTCCTGACATGCCACAGAGAACACAGCTCTGTGCCTGGATTAAGTAGGACAGCTGGACCATGATAATAGTCCAGCTCTCTCTGATATATCCCACATGCTAATGCCAGATTATTCACATGTCACTCCTCTCTTCAGGAACTTTCAATTGCTCTTCATTGCCACCGCGATACAATTCATATTCTTCAGCATGGACATTCACAGCCTTCCAAAATCTGATGCCAAGCTGGACCTCCTGTCTTATCTCATATGACTTCCCTATATAAGCCTTCATTTCAGCTAAGCCATGCTTTTTCTAGAGAGTCCACCATTTGCCTTCCCATCTTCGAGTCTTTATCATATGAATCCTCCTACTTAGCATGTCCTCTCTGAATATCTTGGCATTGTAGCTCTAGGACTAGAAGAGCCTGCTAGTCCAATTCTTTTATTTTTTCAGACAAGTAAACTGAAGATGGTAAGAATCAGAGGTGGGATCTGGTCTCTAATTTCACAGCCAGTTTTCCTTCCATGATATCAATATCCATGATCCAATATCCATGTGAAGTCATTTAGCCATGTCCTTCTCTCTTAAAGCAACCCATTGAATTTGTTCCACCAGGTTACGCAGTTGTATATTAAGGGGTTTCTTTTTCTTTTCTTTTTATAATTTGCTCAGTGTGGGGAGGGGTGGCATGGAAGGGAACAGATTTTTTAAAAAGAAAAAGAGAAACCAACAAAGAGCATGTGTGCTACGATATGCCACTTTTATTTCTGTATAATTTATCACTGTGCCGTTAGGTTATTCGAAATTAAAACCCAGATACTGAACCACACTGCCTAAGATGAATCATGAAAATCCTCATCTTATTTAAAAAAAAAATAGATTTCAATTCACAGCTTTAATAGGTAGGATTGTCACTGATGTTCCCGATGTTGGGAATTTTTATAGAAAAAGGTATGTGATAAGTACACAGGTTTAAAGTGGACATTATTCACATTTTTAAAATCATTGTATTGCTCAGATAAACATGCTGGATAATTAAATTAAATTTTAAAAATAAAGCAACTAATTCTCATACTGGATGATGCACCTGTAAAGTTAATGTTAGCCCTCCCTTCTCCTGCCTATCTAGACACAGAGATCTCCTTTCTATAGCAGAAACCTTCACTCAAGCCCTGAAGGATCCCCATTTCCTAAACCTCATGAGATTTCTCCTTCCTTGATGCTTCTATGGTGAGTCACAGAATCACAGAATGCCAGCACTGGAAGGGACCATAAAGACAATCTAGACCTCATACTTCTGAAGAGTAAACTGAGGCTTCCTGAGAAGGACCTACCTGGTAACGTTAGTGATCTCTGTATGTATGTGTCCTCTTAATTTGTAAGTTCCTTCAAGTCAGTCAACAAACGTTCATTAAGCACCTACTGTACGCCAGCCACTGTGCTAAGCACCAAGGATACAAAGAAGGGCAAAAAACAGCAATGAGCTTGGTCATTCTCGTTACAAAGGCTTCCCTTTCAGGGTGGATTTTTAAAATTCTTTTCTTGTCTATGCTCCTACCTACTTCATCCCCCTTCCTCTCTTCTGAACCCTCTGTAACATCTCCCCACTCCCATCCAAACTTCCCTACAGATCTACAAATCCAGTCCCCGTCTCTCACTGACCTTCAGGCCCCTTATTGGATATTTCAAATTGGATGTCCCATGAGCATCTCCAAATCAACACGTCCAAAACAGAACTCCTTATCTTTCCCCATAGACCACTTCTTCCCTTCTTCCAACCTTCCCTGTTTTTTGTAGAGGGCACCAACATTCTTTCGGTCTTCCATGTTCATATCTTTAATGTTGTCCCCTACTTCCTCCCTCATCCCATATTTCCAATCAGGTACCAAACGTTGTTTTCTGCCTCCATGATATCACCGGCTTCTGACCCCTCTCTGTAGTCACACAATTATCAGCTTAATTCCTGCCCTCAACACCTCTTGTCTGGACTCTGGTAATTCTGGATTCCAAACTAGTCAGGCACCACTAAACTCAGACCACAAAGGTTTTTGGCTCTGTCTGCCTTTTACCTGCCCTCTTGGATTGCCTTGGACCCATTGCTCTGAGGTTGGCTGCATCTGATCTTAGTTTCCTCAGTCCCACCACAGATTCCTGAAGAACAATTCTGAATTTGGTTCTGAGGTATCTAATTCTAGTCTAACCCAGTACAGGGGATAGAGGGGTAGGCGGAGGGCATGAGTGTCAACCCAGAGTGTCAACATGAATCAAGTATGGCACACTTCCCACACAGAAAGAGAAATGCTAAGCAATAAAGAAGGAAGGGCAGCTAGGTGGCACAGTGGTTACACTGCTGAGTCTGGAAGCAGGAAGACCTGAATTCAAATTTGGCCTCAGACACTTACTAGCTGTGTGACCCTGGGCAAGCAAACAGGGTTCTGTTTGCCCGTTTCCTTATCTCTAAAATGATCTGGAGAAGGAAATAGCAAACCACTCTAGCATCTTCACTGTCCCTCCCCCCAAAATCACTTGTGAAGAACTGGGCATGGCTGGAAACGACTAAACAACAACAAATTAATAAAGAATCGTAGAATGATCACAACCAGTTGAAAGGCCAGTGTGCATTCACTACAGAGCAGCTCACTAGCTAGTTTATACTTCACCTCCACCAGTACCAAGTAAGCACTTTCTTTCCTTGGTTTATCGCTTCATAAATTGTAGTCTACTACTATTGCAGTGAGCAGTACTCTACTATGTGGGCCCCTCCTGGTTTTTTGAGTTACTCCAGGCTCTTCTGGCTTCTAGCTTGGAGAGAGAAGATGGAAGTTGCCAACAGAAGAGGAACTGGCTGTCTCCATCATATCCCCATCACAGCTTGCTACACTCGAGATTTGGGGGAACTTCCCCTTGGGTGAGGTCCAGGAGCCTCTCTTTTGGATAAGCTGAGCTATCTTGCTACCTATGTTAGAGATCCTTCTCTCTGTATCTATGTACACTTTCTCTGATTTCCGTTTTATTATCCACTTGGATAAATATTTATTTATTTTTCTGTTTATCTATCTATTTATTATGTGTGCTCACTGTGGAATTGATATTTGGTGGGAAAGGGGTCAAGCCTTGGATATAAAGCTTGGGGTCTTCCTCTCCCTCTCCCCTCCATTACTGAACAGACATCAGAAGTGCAATTTGATCCGGGAAGGCCACATCCCACTTAGACTAATAATATAGAAGGGAGCAGGTAGACATAATTTTAGCCTGAGGAAAGCAGAATGGCTCTCAATCTCCTGTTTCCCCTCTTGGAAAGAACTAAAGTCTCCTCTAGAGATCCTGGGGTCCTGCTTCAGCATGAAGCAGATTATCAGGATGAGATACCCCCACCAGCATCCAGCATTTGCCCTCCCAGAGGCCTCTGACACAGACAACCCCTGCTTTGGCACCAGCTGCCTGGCCTTCCCTGTGGCCATAAACACCAGCACTTGGTTAAGGGTTAGCCTTGGGATTAGAGGCTTGGTAATTATCCCCGTCTTTCCAAAGATGGTGAAGGAAAGTACTATTCTGGGCAGACCTTGGTTTCTACATTAGCGCCAGAGGCAGCTGGCCCTTTGTGGTGGGCTGATAAAGAGCAGTCTTTCAGTTTTCTGCAAAGGCCCTGGAACCATGGGTCAACCTCCCTTGAGAATAGAGGCTACGAGAGACATTCAGAGCCAACCAAAGGGAGTTGCCCCAGACTAAATACTTCCCATAACCACCACCACCACCCCACCCTTGGTGTTACTGGTTTAAAGGCTAGTTAATGAGAAGTGAGACTGAAAAGTGGAGGTAGTCACATCATCAGTCAACAAGCATTTATTGAATTCCTACTATGTGTCAGATACTATACCCTTCAGGGGTACAAAGTAAAGCAAACACAAGTTTCCCACCTCCAGAGGTTTACATCCTAATGAGATAGAGAATATATGCATAACTCATGCATACAAGATAAGTACAGAGACTGTGGAAGGTAACCTCAGAGAAGAGAGCAGCAGCTGAGTTGACCAAGGAAAGGCCTCCTGCAGAAAGTGGCGTATGAACTGAGTCTCGAAGGAAGCCAGAGAGCAGATGAGGAAGGAGGAAGGAGACAGAATACAGCCTGTGCAAAGGCAGAGTTGAGAGATGGGGTGTTGTGGGTGAGAAGCAGTAAGTGCATCAGTACTCCTGGATCACTGAGTAAATGTAAATTGAGTAAATCAACTAAGTGTAAAAAGACTGGAAAGGAAGGACACGGCCAGATTTTGAAGATCTTTAAACTCTAGAGGGTTTTCTATTGGATGTGGAAGTAACAGGAAGCCCAAGTTTATTGAATAAAGGGCATGGCATGGTCAGATCTGTGCTCACTTTGGTGGCTGAGTTGGAGATGGGTTGGAGGGAGAAAGAGGCTTGAGATAGGGAGATTAACCATCAGGATATTGCAAGAGTCTAGGTAGGAGGTAACAAAGGCCTATTCAAGGCTGTATGGGTTGAGAGAAGGGGACATATGCAAGAGTTATTGTGAAGATTAAAAAAAAGATAAAATATGACAACAGACTGCATATGTGGACTTCAACGAGAGAAGGATTGTGAGCCTGGGCAACTGGGAGGATTGTGGTGCCTTCAATAGACATAGGAAAGCTGGGAGAAGGGGAGGGCTTGGGGGGAAAGATGATGAGTTCTGTTTCAGAAATATTGAGTTGGATGTCTATGAGGCACCCAAGTGGAGATGCCCAAGAGACAGTTGGCTGAGAAGAGAGGTTAGGGCTGGGTCTGCGAATCATCTGCAAAGAGATGACAGCAAGCAAAACTCCTGGGAGTTAATACAACCAATATGTGAGATCCAGCAGAGGGAGAAGAAGAGAAAAGCCTCCGTTCACGGGCACCCCTCAGGAGTGGGTCAGTCTGTCCTGCTCCTCCTCAGGACACAGAATCTCAGAGTGAGAAGGGTCCTTTGAGGCCATCTTGTCATTCCATTATCTTTATAACATTAGTGTGTACATGGAAGGAACACTAATTATGAAGTCAGGGACTCTGGGTTCCAATCCCAGCTCTGATGCTCAGCTGCCTGTGATCATGGACAGTTTCCTGATCTAAAAATTTGACTTAAGATCCCATAGAAGTAAGATCTTAATTAAGAGTCTCCTCACCATTGAAAAAGATTGGTGGAGTAAGAATGAAAGATGTCAATAAAAATAATAAAATACCCCACAATCTCCTCTTCAACATCCCAGCTGCTGATGGAAGACCTCTAGGAAGGAGTTCGTTACTTCCTGCAGCAGCCCATCCTTCTTTTAGACAGGTCTAATTGTTAGGAAATCTTTCCCTACATCCAGCCAACATCTGCTTCTCTGCAATTTCCACCCACTGTTCCTGTTTCTGCCCTCTGGGACTAAGCAGAATAGGTTTAATCCCTCTTTCAAATGACAGTCCTCCACATACTTGAAGACAGTTATCATATGTTCACTCTGTCTCCTCTCTTCCAACCTAAACATATTTACTTCTTTCCCTTTTTCAAAGTTAGCTATGTTGTGTTGTTTTTATGTATTTTGTTAAACATTTCCCATTTACATTTTTGGAAATCAATTTTTATTGATATCTTTTTTACACCATCATATTTTCCCATGAATCTTCTCTCTTCCCCTCCCAGAGAGCCAACCCATAGATAAATAATATGTTTTTTGAAAAGGAAAAAAAAGCACAACGGTCAATACAATGAATAAAATCTGAAAATCTATGTAATGTGTAAGAGCTGTGGATCTCCCACCTCCACCAAATTACAAATCTCAAGTAAGACTCCATTGAACAGACAGGAGAAGACAACCCCAACCCCATCTCTTCAATTGAGTCTTACTTGAGATTTATATTGGGTTCAATTTACTTTAGATTTTCTGGTGAGTAGTTAGTTGTTCTGTGTATTATTTTGTTGTAGTCACTGTATATATTCTTTTCTTGTCTCTGCCTCCTTCACTCTGCACAATTCATATTTGTCTTCCACGCTTCTCTGTTTTCATCCCAGGAGTCGTCTCCAGTCATCCCAATCGATAGCTGGCCACTGGATCCTGATGACTCCAGAGGAGAGAGTGAGGCTGGTGACTCTGAGCAGCCCTGCCTCACTTAAATCCAATTCACTTGCAGGCCATGGCACCATCTTTTTGATGTCATGGTTCTCTTGGAAACAGCAACAATAGTATTTATCCCACACATCATTCCATTACATTCATTTACCACAATTTTTTAGTCATTCCCCAATTTATAGGCATCTACTTTAGTTCTAATTCTTTGCTATCACAGAAAAATGCTACTATAAATATTTTAAAGTATATGGGGATTTTCTTCTTATTGATGGCTTTCTTGAGGTACAAGCACAATGATGGATACCATCTCTGATTCAAAAGGTATGACATTGTAGTAACTTCATTTGCATAATTCCAGATTGCTTTCCAAAACGGTTTACCACTAACTTCACCAACAATGTATCAGTGTGTCCATCATTCCACAATTCCTCCAACATTGACTATTATCATTTTTTTAGTTCATTTTTGGCAGTTTGCAGGGTGTGAGGAGAAACCTAAAGGTTGTTTTGATTTCTCCTTCTCCTATTATTAGTTAGTTGGAGCTCATGTGATTTTGAATACTTTGCAATTCTCTTGGGGAACTGTTTCTTCATATCCTTTGATCATTCATCTGTTGGAGAATGAGTATTAGTCATATATGTACATATATAATCTATACATATATATATATATAAATTGTTGATATAGCTTGGATGCTAAACATTTATCAGAGAAATTTGATATGAAGATTTTTTTTTTCCCATTTGGCCACTGATTTTCTCTAGGTGCATTAATTTAATTTTGTCTGTGCACAAGCTTTTCAGCTTCAATAATCAACGTTACCTATATTATCTTTTGCAAATTGCTTCTCTCTCTTGTTTGGTTAGAAATATATGATCTGTGTCTCTTTTATTTTTTTCTTTTTAAAAAATATTGATTTATTTATTTTTAGTTTTTAACACTCATTTCCATAAGATTTTGAGTTCCAAATTTTCTCTCCCTTCCCTGCTCCCACCCCAATATGGCATGCAATTCAATATAGGCTCTACATATACATTTATATTAAGCATATTTTCATGTTAATCATGTTATAAAGAAGAAGAATTAGAAACAATGGGAAAAATCACAAGAAAGAAGAAACACAGAGAGAGAGAGAGAGCAAATAGTATGGTGTGATCTGCCTTCAGACTCCATAGTGCTTTTCTGGATGTGGATAGCATTTTCTTCCATCATGAGTCTTTTGGAGTTGTCTTAGATCCTTGCCTTGCTGAGGTCTCTTCTACTTTTTCTAGTATGATCTTTATTATTAAGGTCGCATATCCATTTAGAATTTATTGTGAAATATGGTATAAGTAAGAGTCTAAGCCCAGTTTCTGCCAGATTGCTTTCCTATTTTTCCAGCAGTTTTTATCAAATAAGTAGTTTTCCCTAGTTAATTTATGCTTTCACTTTTTAAAATACTGGATTATTGAGTTCTCTGATTCTGATTCTCCTTGTCTCATCTGTTGCATTGATCTATCTGTTTTTAACTGAGACCTAATGATTTTGATGACTGCTGCTTAATGATATAGTTTGATATCTGGAAGTGCTACTCTCCCTTCATCCCTACTTCTTTTCATCAGTTTCCTCAATATTATAGATCTTTTGTCTCTCCAAATTAATTTTGTTATTATTTTATCAGGTTCTATAAAGTATCTACTTACTAATTGGATTGGTATAACATTAAAAGTGCAAATTAATTTTGGTAGGATTATCATTTTTATTACATTAGCATCGCCTACCCACGAGTATCGAATATTCCTCCAGCTATTTAAGTTGATCTTTGTTTCTTTAAGGAACATTTTGTAATTTGGGAAGTTTTTAATATGATTAATTATGTTGATTATTTTCCCAATGTTGAACCATCCTTGCTTCCTTGGTATTAATCCCACTTGATTAAAATGAATGATTTCTTGGATAAATCACTGTAGTCTGTTTGACAGGATTTTGTTCAAAATTTTTGAGTCAATGTTCATTAATGCCTATAGTTTTCTTTCTGCATACAAGTCTTTTGTGTGCTTTGGTAGGTCAATCCCCAGATAATTTATGCATTTTGTAGTTATTCAGAATGAGACTTCCCTTGTAAATTGTTGTTATTATTATATAGAAATGCAGTTGAATTTTGAGGATTTATTTTGTAGCCTGCAACTTTGCTAAAGCTACTAATTGTCTCAATTAATATCTTCCCTGATCCTATAGGATTTTCCAAGTAAATCTTTATATCATCAGCAAATGGGGGTAGGTATACCTATCTTTTTTCTTTTAATTCCTTTCTTTCGTCTTAGTGCTATTACTTAGTACTTAGCCTTTTCAGCTCCTGTATTTATTGGAAAAAATTCTAGTGTATCCCCATTGTATATGATGCTTGCTTTTAGTTTTCATGTCCTTATCACTGATCAGTAATCATCCACACATGGATCAGTGTGGCTCCATCAGGGTGGCTGAGTAGTTAAGATGCACAGGAGGTCTTTGGTCCCTAAATAGTCTTCAGGGCATCATAGAAGTGTTTTGGACTGTTGGGATCAGCATAAAATTGAATCTCGTTTGCCTTCTTACTGAGCCAAGAATCTTGCATCTCTCAGCTTCACTTAAAACTTTACTTTTGATAGAGATAAACCATTGGTTACAGCAAATGAAACTATTTTAAGTTCTGTGGATAAGTTCACTTATCTTGGGGGTATACTTTCCAGGAATGTCCGCATACATGATAAGATTGACACATGCAGACTCTGAAAGAAAGTATGGGAGAGAAGAGGTATTATTAGGCTGTCTACCAAACTGAAGGTCTGCAGAACCATTGTGCTGATTTCGTCATTGTATGCCTGTGAAACCTGGACCAATGCTATGCCAGGAAACTGAGTCGTTTCCATTTGAATTGTCTTAGGAAGATTCTGAAGATTACCTGGCAAGATAAAGTACATTACACTGATGTCCTCTCTCAAGTTGAACTGCTAAGCATTCAAACTCTACTGCAGAGCGGGCAACATCTATGGCCATATAGCCTGAATGCCAAATGAATGTTTACCTAAAATTCTATTTTACGGAGATCTTGCACAAGGCAATTGCTCACACAGAGGGCAGAAGAAGCAGTACAAAGACACTTTCTAGGTCTCTCTGAAGAACTTTAGTATTGATTGCAAAACATGAGAGACAATGGCACAGAACCAATGTGCCCACATCAAAGAAGGCTCTGTGCTTTATGAGCAAAGTAGAATCACACTAGCACAAAGGAAACATTAAATGCACAAATCAACAGACATCTCAATCCCAAATGTTCAAATGAACTGTTTGTGCCCTGACTTGTGGTAGAGCCTTCTAATCAGCCACAGGTGAACACATTGTACCTTGACCCCAATGTCATGATGTCATAGGTCTTCTTCTAATACAAAGGATGGACAACATTAGTTTTGGCTTTAGATAGATGCTTTTTACGATATTAAGAAAAGGTTCCTTTATGTCAATATGTTGTGGGGTTTTTAGCGTAAAAGAGTATTGTGCTTTGTCAAAGACTTTTTCTGCATCTATTGAGATGATCATCTGATTTAAGATGTTTTGGTTTGGTATGATTATGTTGCTTATTTTGCCAATATTGAACCATCTTTGTTTCTCTGGTATTAATCCCTCTTGAGCATGATGAATTACTTCTTAGATAAATCTCTGTAATCTGTATGATGGGATTTTGTTTAAAATTGTTGAGTCAGTGTTGTTAATGATACTGGCCTATGGCTTTCTTTCCATATTTTATGCTTTCCTAGTTTAGGTATTAGAACTATATCTGTCTCATAAAAGGATTCTGGCAAGGTACTTTCTTAATTTTGTAGAATAATTTGTGAAGTATGGATACTGTCTTCTAAAAGTTTGATAGAATTCACCTGTAAATCCAGCAGGACCTGGAGTTTTCCTTTGGTAGTCCCTGTTTTCTGAATTTGGGTTCTTTAAGATCTCTAACTGGTCTTCTGATACTTTGGGAATTTTCTCTTTTTGAAGTTATTCCTCTCTTTCTTTTGTGTTCTTCATTTTGTTAGCATGCAACTATGCATGATATGTTCTGATTATTCTCTTTGTTTCACCCAGTTTTGCTGTAATTTTTACCTTGCTTATTTGCTATTTTATTTAGTTAATTTTCTGCTCTCTTCTTTTTCATCAAATTACCTAAGGGTTTATCAATTTTATTGATCTTTTCAAAGAACCAACTTTCAATTCTATTTATCATTTCCATAGTTTTTTGTTTCCCCTCCTATAATTTTAATGCCTCCTCTCTTATGCTTATTTTAGATTTGTTTATCTGTTGACTAATTTTTTAAAATGCATATTCAGCTCATTAATCCTCTCTTTTTCTGTTTTGTTCATGTAAGTTTGTAAGAATATGATTTTTCCCCGAGGTCTGCTTAAGTTTGTGTCTCAGAAATCTTGACGTGTTTTTATCACTATCATTTTCTTTTACATAGTTTTTCATCGTTTATATGATTTATTCTTTGACCCACTCATTATTTAGTATTTCATTGTTAAATATCCACATAGATTTGTATTTATTGTTTGTGGTCCCTGAACCGATTATTATTTTTATCGTGTTATGATCTGTAAAGGATATGTTAACTAGTTCTGCCTTTTTACATTTGTTTGCAATATCTCTGCACCTGGTCAATTTTTGTAAAAGTTCTATGTGGTGCCAAGAAATATCTATATTCTTTTGTTGTCCCATTTAGAGGATACCATGAGTCTTTTAACTCTAGTTTCTCCAGCAATTTGTTCAGTTCCATATTTTTCCTTTTTTTTATCTTTTCTGTTAGACTTGTCCAAAACTGAAAGAGAGGTATTGAAGTCTCCTGTTACTATTGTGTCACTGTCTGTATCTTTTTGTAGTTCAAATAAGGTTTCCTTTGTGAATACAGATACTAAGGCATTTGGAGCATATAAGTTTATTACAGATATCAGTATGTTGTCTATGGTTCCTTTTGTCATAATACAGTTTCCTTGTTTATCCCTTTTTATTTTTTGAATATTTGTTTTTGCTTTGTCAGGTAGCATGATTGCAACTCCTGCTTTTTTGATTCATCTAATGCATAGCACATTATTTTTTCCTCTCCCCAATTTAACTTTGTGTATGTTTTTGTTTTTTAAATATGTATCTTGTAAGCAGCAGGTTGTAGGGTTTTTTTATGCAATCTTTCACGCCTTTTAATTTTGTTGGGTTTAGTTAAAGTTATGAGAGGTTTATAGTTTCCTCCATCTGTATCTAATATTGCTTTTTTAAAAATTATTTTTCTCCTCCTGCTCTAAAGAGAGCACTATGTCCTTTAATTTACTTTGCCCTCACCATTGATTCCCTCTTCTCATTTTTTACCCCCTTTCCCTTTGGGACTTTACTTGTTAGTTCCTTTTTCTCTCCTACTTTTATCTCATTTTACAATTCTTTTCTACTTGTTTTCTCTCAGTCCACTTGATTCCTCTCCTCCCTTTCAACTAGTCTTGTTCGTTAGTTTTCTTAATTCATTTTTTGTACCCATTTCCAAAAAGAAGTTCTCTCACTCTCTTTATCCTGTTTTCTCATCTACTCTATATTCACTCTCTGATTCATGACCCCTGGTAGAAACCCTACCCCACACATTCTTGATTATGAAGCCCACCACTGATTTATACCTTCCCCTGGCACATAATTTTTGTTTTAGAGGGATTCAAAAGCTCATGGGATTCAGAGAAAATGTTTAGTGTGCCATCTTGTTGCTCATATGACCTCCTAGTTCTCCTTACTTCTTTTGATCCTTGTGTAGTTTGGTGTCCACACCTACCCACCACCATCCTGACTATCCATCTCTGGCCGTTTCCCAGCTAGCCCTTCTGGCTAATTCAACCTCCCTACCAGGTGTCCATTGCCATGGCTAAGGAGAAGGAAGAGAGAGTCTCCTCCCATCTTGTCCCATTTAACTTTGACTCATTCCATGGCTATCTGTCTTGTTGTCTTTCCCTCCTACCCACTATTGTCCATCATCTATCCACTTCCCAAGATTCTCCAGCCCAGTGATATCAGACCAGCCTAGCCAATTCATTCTTTATTATTCAGAAGACATAAAAATCACTAGAAAAACTTTACAAAACAAGCCTGCAGCCATCCTTCCTGCCCACTACAAACAGTACTCAGAGGAGAGAAGGAGAACCAATCTGGTGACTTTTGGATCCTTGGGGATGGTTAGAGGTGAGGCAAGGTGAGGGGGGTCAGGCCTGGCTTGCTGTGGGATCGGGAGAACATGCCACTAGATCAACGAGGGTCTCCTCTGTTCAGGATATCACCTTGATGTTGCCATCAACTCTGCGAACGTTAGAGCAAGATGGGATCTTAAGGATTATCTAGTTTACCCCTCTTCATTTAACCTTCCCAAAGTCAAAGAGGACTAAAACCTATTCAAATGATCTTGCTCTGATACCACCAGTGGTGTGGAGTACATGAAACCAGAGTCTACTAGCTATTGTGACCTCGGGCAAATCTTTCTCTTGGTATCTGTTTCTTCATGTGTAAAATGAGGGGAGGTTTAGCTAAATGATCTCTAAGGTCCCTTCCAGCCAGCAGATCTAGGATCTGTGATTCTAATAGTTCAGTTGCCATCTTTTTTCTCCCACTGCTCCTACCAATAGGCAGCCCTTTCCTCAGAGTAAGATGATTCTGTATTCCACCAGTAATGGTGGATTTGTCCTAGTCCTATATACTATCAGAAGAGGCATCAAGCAGTATTTGCTCCCTCCCTCCTCTTCCACCTCTATGACCCTACCTCCCCCACCAAAATAACTGTAAACAAACTGTGAAGTGCTACACTTTCTTTTGTGAATGACCTTTGTCATTGGTGATTAGTGTGCAGGCCCCAAGCCCCAGAAAAGAGAAATCCTCCCAGTCCTTTTGCAATGGCTAACACAAGAGGTTAAAGTGGACCATCCCTCCCACCCCCGATAGCCTACATTTCCTTAATGCCCTCCCCCTTCCTGCCCTCCCACCCCAGTCCCACCAATACCCCAAGGAGAAGGGAGGGGGATGGGATCTTCTCCTCTTCTCCTCCCCCATCCCACTTAAACTCTCCTCTTGATCCCAAACCCCATCCCCTGGCACCAGCGCCTCATCCCAAATTGGCAGACTGGTCAGAAACAGTCACAAGAGGTCAGAGTCCCTGCCCCAAACCCAACCTCAACGGGGAAGCTCAGGTTGGTCTGGAGGGCACAGGATGCTGCCACAACCCCACCTGCCTTCACTTGGGGTTCTGGACTTCAGGGTAGTCCTCTTCCTCCATGGGGGGAGAGAATTTCAAGTTGGGACCAAAGTAGTTGTCTTTCACAAAGAAGAATTTCTGTCCGGGGAGGAAATCCTTATTGTCAGGGGCATCCCTTTGTTCCTTAATCTCCCTCTGCCCACTGGGGTTGGGGTTTTTGACACTGCCCACAAAGAGTGGCAGATGGGTGATGTCATCAAAGATGAAAAAGAGGAAGGGTCGGTTCATGTTGACGGAGAAGAGGGACATGCGGGACATGACCGCACTGGTGGCAGCAGAGGCCTCCACGCCAGCCTCATCCAACTCTAGAGTGGCCCGGTGCTGGACACTGGACACCACAAGGTTCTTCTCAGAGATCCCACGTAGGTCTGGGTCATGGAACAGCTCTTGGAGGCCTGTCCAGAGGCAGGGATAATCTGGTCACTACTGTGAGTGGACCTAGCCCACCCTTCCTGCAAACGTGGCCCTACGAGGGAGAGAGGCAGCAGCAGACTGAGCTCCAGGGCATGGCCCTGTGACTGGGCTCCTCCCTCTTCCTTGATACAGATGACCAGCCTCACAGTTAGAGATTTCCTTTAGCTGACCCCCTTATGGCTCCTGGCTCCATTTTCTATTTTGGCCCATCTATTGTTTTAATAACTATTTGAATATAACTGGTTTTCTTTGTAATCCAAAGCATTATTTTGTATGTTTAAAACCATAATTTTAAATAGGAGTCCATAGGCTTCCCTGGACTGCCAAAGGGCCTATGAACCCTTTGGATAAAGTAAGATAATATTTGTAACATGCTTAACACAGTGCCTGGCATGTAGTGGGCACTGTAAAAACATTTATTCCTTTCCTCCCCATGACACAAAAATGGATAAGAACTCCTGGGCGAGAACAGACCTTTTTACTGAGGAAGAACCTGGGACAAGAAAGAGGAAGTTGCTGCCCAATATGATTCAGTGAGGCAGAGAGGTAAGGGGGCCTGATTCCCAGGCCAGGGATCTTTCCCCAGGCTACACTCCCACTCCTCCTCTTGCATTGAAATTTAAGGTACTAGGTATATGAAGAGTACCAGGTTTTTGAGTCAGATAGGAGGGAGTGTGGCGGAATGGACAGATGACTGGACTCAGATCCAGGAAAATCTGGGTTCAGATCCTGCCTCTGACACTTATCAGCTAGGGTACACAGCCTTGCTGGGCCTCAGTTTCACTTCACCTTGAAGGTCTCTTCCTGTTCTAACTCTATGCTCTAGCCCAGATTTGAATCTGGGCATTGCTGTTTACTAGGTCTATGACCTTGAGCAGGTCACATTTAACTTCTCTGGGTCTCAGTTTCTTCATCTGTAAAATGAGGGGGTTAGGATTTCAAACTCTAAATCTAGGCTCCCCGGATCCCTAGTAGGCCAAGATAAAGAGGATATATCTAAGAGTTCAAGCCACGACTGCCTACCCACCTTCCAACCTCCGGTTCCAGGAGTAAACTAAGAAAACAAACTCTGGACACGTGTTCTGTTGTCCCCCACCACACACACACACACACACACACACACACACACACACACTCACACACTTGCAGTTCTTTTCCTTGCCCCAATCCTAGGAGTCCTACCCAACTGGCCAAGGGTTGAGACCAGATCCATCTTGTGGTCCAGGTGCAACTTGGGTAGCATCACCTCTGTGGGCCTCTCTTTCATGAAGGGCTGGTGCAAGGCAGCCCCACTTAGGTTGCCCAGGACGTGAGAGGCATTCCACTCAAACTGGCTGGGGACTACGGCCACAAAACTCATGTTGTTCTTGAAAGGGAACTGAGCCACCTGGGAAAGAAACAAGGGAGGCAGCATGGTCAAGGATCCTGGGTGAAATATCAAGAGATGTGGGGCCTGGGGGATGAGAGGAGCCCAGAGCAAAGAAGGGGAGCCAGGCTCCAGGCCCTCTGCACCTCTGACCTGCTACAGCCCTGACTTTCCAGGTAAGTTTCTAAGTAACCCCCTGGAATCTCAAAGGGGAGGGGCCATCAAAAACAAAGCCTCAATAAGACCTACCCCGTGCCCTCCCACTACACTACCATTGACACCTGGTGATCCAGACTCTGCTGGAAGACTGCATGGAGAACCTCACTTCACTCTACCCCTGGCCATCTCCTTGCCCCTGTCTTTTGAATTTATATTTCCAGCACTTAGCATAATGCCTCACATGCAGTAAGCACTTAATAAATGCTTTCCATTCATTCATTCCAAGGCAGCTAGGTGGTGCAGTGGTTAGAGTCAGGCCTGGAGTCAGGAAGACCTGAGTTCAAATCTGACCTCAGACACCTACTAGCTGTGTGACCCTGGCTCTGTCTTACTCAGTTTCCTCAACTGTAGAATGGAAATAATAGCACCCATCTCACAAAGTTGTTATGAGGATGAAATGAGATATTATTTGCAAAGCACTTGGCACATGTGTTGTTCGGTTAGGGTTAGACATGTCTGACTCTTCGTGACCCCATTTAGGGTTTACTTTCAAAGACACTGGAGTGGCTTGTCATTTCCTTCTCTAACTCATTTGACAGATGAGGAAACTAAGGTAAATGGGGTTGAGTGATTCACCCAGGGTCACACAGCTAGTAAGTGTCTGAGGATAGATTTGAACTCAGGTCTTCCTGATTCCAGGCCTGGCACTCTATCTACTGCACCATCTAGCTGTCCCACTTGGAACATAGTGAGTACCCTGGGACCATGGTAGGCCCTTGATAAATGCTTATTTCCTGTCTCCATTCAATGAGGGAGAAACCTACCACCTCTGGAGGTAGCCTCATTTGGATGGCTCCCATTGTTAGCACAATCTTCCCTTGATTCAGCCTAAATCTGCCTCTCAGTATCTTATACCTAGCTCAGCCCTCCTCTGCCAGGCAGAACAAGGCTAATTTCTTGTCCACATGACCACCGTTTGGTATTGGGAGACATGGATTGTGCCTTCCCTGACCAGCCTCCAGGCCTCTTACTGGCCCAGTTAGCTCCCTCTGGACGTGCCTCAGCTTATTGCCTATGAGAGCAGGTTTTCTGTCATTTCTTAATCCTTGCATCTCCAGCCCTTAACAGAAGAGGTACTTACTAAATCTTTGGTTAACTGAATTAGACTCTGACTTACTCGTGTGCAGTGAGGCTATTGGACTCCATACCATGGAGGGGAAAGAGTCTGGGCCTGGCTCACTGAGCATGGAATCATAGGACCTGAATCCTGACTCTGACACTTAGACCTACCTCTGTAACCTTGGGCAGGCCACAGACTCTCTGGTCTCAGTTTACCCCCTTTAGTAAAGGAAAGTGGTGGAAGAAGTGGTCTCTAAGGTACCCTCCTAGTCTAGATCTAAAATTATATGATCTCCAAGGTGCCTTTGAGTTTAAAAAGGCAAAGATCCTACTTCAGGGGCTCAGGCTGCTGCTCAAGCTACCCTCATTCCTGGTGCTTTGGGAAACCCCAGAAAATGCCCAGCAGAAGATGGGGAGAAGTGGAACCCAGAAGAGAAAGTTAATTGGCAAGAAGAGGAAGAAAGAGTAGAGAGTCTCACTTTCTCTGAGGTTTGTTTTGCATATACCCAATATGGCAGCATGCATGACAAGGCAATGCAGGGTAACAATGCAGAGTCACGAAGATTCGGGTTCAAGTCCCATCCCTGCATGAAACTGGACAAATCAGCTCACCCCTATGGCCCCTGGTAATTCTCCAAGAAGATGAGACCTACACTGGTAGAAGGACATTCTTCATCTGGGAGTTCCCAAGGCTAGTGATCTGGTCCCTATCTGCCATCACTATCTGTGACTCCAAATTCAGTGCTTCTTCCTCTAAAATGGAGGATGGATGAAAAAATTAACACACTGTAGACAACCAAGTACAAGAAATTATGGGAATTAAGGGAGAAATTAGCAAAATGGAAATGAAATAGAACAATTGAATTAAGAAAGAAAATAAAGAGCTGAGGTTTTGCAAAAAAGACCAATAACATTGATAAACCTTTAGCAAATATAATCAGTCAGAGGAGAGAGGAAAACCAAATTGCTATAATCAGCAGCAAGAAGGAGGAGAACACAGTGAATGAATAATGCTGGGGTTAAAGGCCAAACAATAGAAACAGAAACAAATTCAATTAGAGATAACAATGATAGAGATATAGATATACGGCATTATCAGAATTTATGGGATGCATCCAAGGCAGAACTTTGGGGCAAATTGGTTTCCCTGAAGGCTGATATTAACGAAAGAGAAAAAGAGAAAATTAATGAGTTGAGTTGGCCATTTTAGAAATTGGAAAAGGAGACTGGAGGATAAAGGAGGAGGGAAGAAGGAACAGGAGGTTTTAAGAGTTCGAGGGAGCTGCTCAAATAGGAAAAAACCTTTGCATCAAATTTCTTTGACAAGAGTTTGGTATCTAAGATATATAAACAATGAAGAAACATCTAAGACTAACAGCCATTTCTCTAATAGAGAAATGGTCGAAGAGCATGAACTAACACTTCTCAAAAGGGCTGCGAAGTATTCACAACCACAAGAAAAAATGCTCCAAATTGCTAATAGAAATGCAAATCAAAGAATCTCTTGAGGTTTCACCTCAAGAAATGACAAATTGACAAAAATGACCAAAAATGGCAACAGTCAACGTTGGTGGAGTTGCAGGAAAATTAATACGTTGTTGATGGAGCTGTGAAATGCTATGATCATTTTGGAAAGCAATTCAGAATTATGCAAAGGAAGTTACTAAAATTGAATCAGAGACTCCATATCTCAAGGAAAGCAACAATAAAGGGGAAAAAAGTCCCCATATACGCCAAAATATTTATAGTAGCACTTTTTGTGATAGTTAAGAATTGGAAACAGTAGATGCCCATCAGTTGGGGAATGATTAAACAAATTAGGGTACATGAATGTCACAGCATATGACTGGGCTGTAAGACATGATGCGTGGGATGAATATAGAGAAGCATGGAAAGATGAGATGACCATGAATTGAACTGAGTGAAGGAAGTAGAGTCAAGAAAAGAAATACTTAATGACTACAACAACATAAATGGACAGAACAATTATACTCCAGAAAATCAAAAGTAAGTATAACCCAATTGTAAAAATGGAGAATGTCTAGAATGAAGAGATATGAGAAGACAGCTCTAACCTACACCTTGGAGGAGGTGGAAGGTCCACAGGTCTTACACATTGCAGAGGTTTTTAGATTTTTTCAATATATTGATCAGTTGTGCTGATTTTTTTTCTTCTTTTCTAAAAAATACTATTTGTCTTATAGGATGGCTCTCTGGGAGGGCTACATGGGATATAACAGTGATATAAGAAACAGAAGGTATCAATAAAAACGTTTTTTTTAAAAAAGAGTCAAGTTGGCTGGTCACCAAGCAAAGGAGGTGACTGGGTATTCCTGAGACCTCTTAACCCCAGTGACCATGGAGTATCCCACAAGCAAGAATGGATTTAACAAATACTGAAAGGAGTCTGAGACCTTCCTATATGCCAAAGACAACAAAGATAGAGAGAAAAGACCAATGAATACAAAAATATTCATAGTATAGCAGTTATTTTTGTGGTGGCAAAAAAACCAGAAGCTAAAGGGACACCCATCCTTTGGGAAATAGCTGAATCAATGATAGTACAAGATGGTAATGGAAAATGAGTTTTGACTTAAGATATAGCTTTATAGAAGTCAGGAAAGATTGTACGAACTGATGCAGAGTGAAGTGAGCAGAACCGAGAGAACAATTTACACAGAAACAATGTTGCAAAGACAAACAGTTTTGAAATGTTTAAAAACACTAATCGATGAAATGACCAGCCAGGATTCCCTAGGAGCTATGATGAAACCTGTTCCCAGCCTCGGGCTGGAGAGGTAACAGATCAAGGTACATCATGAGACAAATATTTTTGAAAATGACCAATGAGGGGAATTTGCTTTGCTTCACTGTGCATATTTGTTACAAGGCTTTTCTTTTTCTTTTCTTTTTCAGTGGATGGAATGTGGAAAGAAGAAAAAATAAATTTTAATTTAACAAATTAACTTTTTTAAAATAAAACTAAGCACTTACCACTCATCCTGGAACAGACCTAGCAGAGGCCACACTCACTCCATTCTCTGCAGAACCCTGGATGTCTTTTCCCATCTTTCAGTGTCCAGGCTCCCAAAGCCCCCGGCATCTCAGGAAAGGGGACTCAGACTCAGGCTCTGACCTTCCCCTCTTTCCTGTACCACTCACCAGCACATCTGCCTGTTCCAGTAAGAACCAGCGCAGAGGGTATTTCTTGGCCTTCATCATTACCACAGGAACTACATACTTCTCATCCAGATGAAAAACATCAGTCTTGGTAAAGCTGGGATCAAACTTGGTCTTCCAGAAACCTGTAGCCAAGCAGAAAGGAGGAGCTACCAAGGCTGGCTGGTCTCTTTGCAAAGAGCACTAGGTTGGGAGTCAGGAGACCAGGATCAAGTCCCAAGGTCTGCATCTAACTCCCCATGGGAATTTAGGCAAATTGTTTTCTCTCTCTGGGCTTCAGTTTCCTTCTCTGTAAAATGAGGGAGATTAGACCAAAAGACCTCAAGTTTCCACAGCTTCAAACCCAATGGTCCTCACTCTCCATCACTTCCCCATTGCCATTCCCTTGTCAAATCCCACACCCACAACATCTCCTGCATGCTTTCCCTTCCCTCCATCTCCACTCACATTAGCAGAGGTGAGGAACCTGCAATCTCAAGGCCACATGTGGCCCTCTAGGTCCTGAAGCCAAATGGATTCAAAGATCACACTTGAGGACCTAAAGGGTCCCATGTGGCCTCAAGGCTTCAGGTTTCCCACTCCTGCAACTAGGGACCATCCCCCCTCCAATTTAGCCCCTCATTTCCTTTTTCCTGGACTATTGAAGGAGCTTCCTAAATGGAATGCCTTCAGTTCATCATCCGAACAGCTGTCAAAGCCACATTCCCAAAGCCCAAGTCTGACCACATCACCCCTATTCCTCTAGGGTGAATGTTTGATATGTCAAGTGCTTCACAATCTGGCCCTGACCTGTCTTTCCAGATCAGACTTGGAGTATACATTACTGCACAATCCAGGCAAACTAGCTAGCTTGCTTGCTGTCTCTTACACAATTCTCACCTCTTGGTCATTGCATAGCTTATCTGTCCGCCTGTGCCTGGAAGTCACTTCCTGCTCCTGACTCTCAGAATTCTTCACCCCCTTCAAAGCTAAGCTCAGCTGCCATCAGCTATGAGAAGTCTTTCCTATTCCCCACACTCCCCTGCCAGCCATTATTGCCTCCCCGTAATATTTTTTATTTATATTTTACATGTTAGAGCCATCTTCTACATGCACAGTATCATTTCTCCCAATAAGATGCAAGTCCTTTGAGGGAAGGAACAGGTTTCATTTTTGTTTGAGGATCTCTAGGGCCTAGTACAATACCTGGCAGATTTCTTTTAAATTTAGACAGGATCTGTGATTTCCTTATTCTATCAAACTCCTGAGTGTAACCTCAACTAGATTAAAATATAATTGGGAACTGTTTAAAATAAATAAATAAAAATACAATACAACATGATGTTAATTTGTGATTTTCTAGGTCAACATATGGGGCAGCTTAGGTGGCCCTTGGAGTCAGGAAGACCTGAGTTAAAATCCAGCCTCAGACACTAGCTATGTGACCCTGGGCAAATCACTTTACTCTATTTGCCTCAGTTTCTCTAATCTATGAAACGAGCTGGAGAAGGAAATAGCAAACCACTCCATTATTTTTGCCAAGAAAACCCCAAATGGGGTCATGAAGAGTCAGACAGGACTGAAACAACTCAAGACAAAAACAATGGCAAAGTCGACATGCATCCCAAGGATCCATTTCTATTTGAGTTAGACTCCAGTGACCTAGGGAACTTCCAGTGAGAAAACATCGTCTTGAATGCTGGACAGCTCTTGCAGCTGGAGAGCTGCCTGGCATTCTGACAGGCCAAACATTTGGCCCAGGGTCACTTAATCGGTATACATTAGAGGCCAGAGGTGAGACCAGAACAGATCTATCCACAAAGTCATGGCACTAATCACCTGATGCAAATTAATTAACTAATCATGGTTAATTGACAAGGTAACACTTCAATGAATGCTGATTCAATTAATTACTGAATCAATCAGTAGTTATTAAGCACCTACTATGTCACTGCACTAGGTACTGGGGGTTACAAAAACAAGAACTGTAAACCTCTCTACTCCCTAAAACTTAGTTGTAACAGGGGATACAGTAAGGAAATGTGTATGTGTATGTATATCAATACTGTATGTGTATGTATACGTGTATGGATGTGTGTATAAGTATATATATGTATACATGTTTACAAGATAACTGTAAAGAGAAAAAATTAATGTGCATACAAAAATTTCAGTGCATCCAAGTCGCTTGAGGGACACTAGCATTTGGGAGAGGGTGATCAAGAAAGGCTTCCCCTTGCAACTTGAGAGGAAGACAGGAATTCTCAGAAGGAGAGGTGAGAATGCATTGAATTCTAGGCCAGAGGGTGAGAAGGCACAAAGATGGTGGCTAGAGGAATGGAGAGAGGCCAGTTGGGCTGGATGGTGGGTGTGGGGAGGAGTAATGTCTAGGTTACATAGGGGCCAGGTTGTGAGGGGACCTAAAAGTTAAACAGGTGAGCCAGGAGGAAGTTCCAGTAGTTGAGCAGGGGAGTGAAGTGATCAGAGATGCACTTAAGGAAAATTATTCTGTCAACAATGTTGAAGATGAACTGGAATATGGAGAGAATGGAGGCAGGGAGGCCAGATAAGAGATGACATGGGCCTTCACTAAAGTGGCAGCTGTCTGAGTAGAGAGAACAGGTAAGAGTCAACAGAAGGACCTAGAAATAGAAAAATTTGGCACCTGATGGGCTATGGGAAGACAGGAAGAATTTAGGAAAAAGCTGGTGGGCAGCTAGGTGGCAGAAGTGGATAGAGAGCCAGGCATCAGGTCAGAAGGACCTGAGTTCAAATTCAGCCTCAGACACTTGCTGTGTGACCCTGGGCAAGTCACTTAACCCCAACTGCCTCCAAAAAAAAATACCAAAGTTACAAATCTGGAAGATTGGAAAGATGATGGCGCCTTCTACAAATAGATGAAAATTTGGAAGAGGAAAGGGCTTAGAGGAAAAGATAAGGAGTTCTGTTTTGGTTGGGTTCATGTTGAGATGTTGATGGGACATCCAGTTTGAAGTGTCCAAGAGTCAGTTGGTGTTTGGGGCCTGAAAGGGACTCTTAGAGGAGAGTCTGGGGGTGGATATTTAGGTCTATGAGTCATCTGCCTTAAGATGATAATTGAAACCATGGGAACTGATGAGGTCAGCAAGAGAGAGAAGGCTGGCAGCCTAGGGTAGAGCCTTGGCGAACACTCACAGTAATTTCTGATTCTTGATTCTCCTGGCTGAGGGTCCATTCGGCTCTAACAATCTGCGCATTTATGGGAGTTTCTTCCCCCTACTCCCCACTCCAAACTAACTAAAAGGGATCAACCTGGCAGGAGAGAGATCTGTGACTACATTCAGGACCCTGGAGATGCTGACTATGGCTAATTGGCCATTTTTTCATGGATAGATGAATATCTCATTGACAGTCAATCTCTCTGCCAGAAGATGGCTTCTCCCATCTCCTACTATGCTCTCAAGGTGATATGTCCTTCCCTGGTTATATTTCCTGGGGGCCTCCACCTCATTGCAGGGCTTCTGACCCCACCACATATCTGGCACCACCTAAATATGATGCTTGGCAGGGGTCTTCCCTCATAGGCTCAGCCTTCTGGTGGCTCCCAAGGCTATAGTGAATGAGAGAGGGGGAAGGAATGACAATGGGTGTGATGGCGGGACAGTCTTTGGCATGCACTGGTACCTACCCTGAAAATACACGGCATTAAGAAGCAGCATCACTGTGTTAGCTGGGAGCTCTGACAGGAAATTCTCAATCTTTCCCTCCGTGGCCTCCTTCACCCACTGATTGATGATCTGAAGGTCATCCTTCTCATTCCCTTTTAGGATGGCAGGCTTTGCACCAAAAAATTTCTCTGACTGCTCCAGGAATTCCTGTTTGACTGGGAAGCCTAAGAAAGAAGCCAGATAAAGTTATGTTCATAACTTTGGAAAAAGGGTTGGATTTGGAGTCAGGGAAATTCCAGCTCTGCTACTTACTAGCATGGGCTTGTGCAAAAAGCCCTGGACTCCAAGTAAAAATACCAGGGTGCGAGCATGCCCTTCCTGGATGTGTCCAGTGGGTGAGTTGCTAAACTTTCTGAGTCTCACTTTCCTCTTCTATCAAATGGAGATAAATTCTCCACACATTCTCTCTGTCTTGTGGGGTAATTATGAGTGAAGAGTTTTACCTCCTTTAAACAGGGAGACAGGTGGCAGGAGTTGGCAGTATCAAGCGCACACACCTTTTTCCAGATACATCTTGGCGGCCATGCGTAGGGCTGTGCGGCCCAGCTCTTGGCGGACACCATTCAGCGTATGGTGCAAGCAGGGTGCAGATTCCACATGCAGGACCTTTCGGAGTTGCTGGACTGTCTTAGTCTTGGCTCCTGGAGAACACGCCGGCTGTGGTCCCATTGGGGGTATCACCAGGCTGGCATACCCCCCACCCACATCCAAATACCAATCCCCCTACATCCCACCTTTGCAACCAGACAATCCACAGCACCAGATACCACCCCACTCTAAGGGGGGTGAAGTGGTGGTAAGGAACTTTTAACCACCACCCCACACAAAAACCCCTCTTGATTTTCACCTCCACACCTTTCCTCTCTTCTTCATTTGCCCTCCCTGGAATGCCTTCCCCTCCTTTCCTTAATCTGCTTCTCCTTTGAAGCCCAGCCATATCCCCAGCTCTTTGGTGAAACTGTTCTTGACTCTACTGGCCCACACTTTTTAAACTGCCACTGCCTTTAGTTTGGCCCACACATCTTGGTACTTAGGCATAGGCTGCCCCCTATAGTCCTCTAATTCTTTTTCGTGTAAGTCTCTTCCGTGAGACCGTAACCACCTAGAAAACAGAGATGCTGCCTCCCACTTGTATCCCTCACACTACCTACCATAGCACTGAGTACGCAGTAGGCACTCTACAAATGCATCATTAAGTTAGCAGAGAGAATGGTTCTGCCCCAAGCCATTTTTCTGATAGGAGACCTTGAATGTAACCCCTCGCCCAGATACCATGTATGTAGCCAGCATCTGAGACTGCTGAGAAATGCAGGGATTTCCTACTCACTCCTACTAGACTAGGCTGTCCCAGCTCCATCACTAATTCACCATGTGACCTTGGACGACTCATTCCTTGACTCTTGAGTTTCCTCCTCTGTGGTAAGAGGAAGCAGGACTGGTTGATCTCTGTGGTCCCTCCCAGCTCTCCCATTCCAGAGTTCTAGCCCCTCTGAAGCAGGGATCAGCCCAGTTACCTAGTTCGAGATGATATAATGCTAGAGCAACACTGAGGGGTGACAGGACCACATTGGGGCTCGTGGATTTCTGCAGGACTTTGGCAAACAGGTCTAAAGTGAATTCCATCATGGACTCAGCCAGTTTGTGGGTCTGCTCTGCTGAGGGGGTTTCCTTGCAGCTGACCTCCACTCTCTGCCAAGCCTCCTCTGAGGGCATCAGGCAACTGTACACCTTCGAGACGGGAACCTGTGTCGGAACCCCAGAGATGAAGGAATCTGCTTTCCTGGCATGCTCCTGGGTATCCATGGGAAAATTCAAAGCCCCAGACTTTGCAGGTTGCCCCATGGGACCGGCTGGTGTCTTGTCTGAATTCTGGACAGAAGAAAGGAGAGTCAGAAAGAACGAGAAAGTGAGCCACGGTGCCATGGTCCTCTGCTTCTTCCTGACATGAGGAACCTGTGCTATGGAAAGAACATGGCTCTAGGGTCCAAGGGCCTGAGGCTCTGCCACTTACTATAGTGTGACCTTAGGCAAGTCATCCTCCTCTGTAAAAGGAGGAAGAGTAGACCAGATGACATCCAAGATCTCTTCCAGTTCTAGAGCTAGGATCCTAAATCCACTGGGGATCCCAGAAAACATCACAGACACATAAGAGCATCAGTTACCACATAACCACATATGGGGCTTGAGAGGGTGAGAGAGAAAGTCAAGGGGAGTATTGCTTTAATATAGGAGCAGAAATCTGGAGATGAGAGGCTACCAGGCCCCAGGGACCTCTTAATTGCCAAATCCTAGTCTTCCACCACCTTGACCTCTTTGCAGCCTTTGACCCTGTCTTCTCTGGGATGCTCTTCTCAGTTTCCCCAAATTTCCTCCTACCTCTCTGCCCATTTCTTCTCAGTGTCTTTTGCTGGATCTTTATCTACATCACACCTGCTAACTGTGGGTATCCCCCAAGGCTCTGCTCTGGGCCCTCCTCCCCTCTCCCTCTTTATCATTTCACTTGGTGATCTCATCTGCTCCCATGGATTCACTCTTTATCCTTTTGCTCTGATTCTCAAATCTACTTGTGCAGCCCTCCCCTCTCTCCTGACCTCCAGTCTTGCATCTCCAACTGCCTCTTGGAGATCTCAAATTGGATGCCTTGTCAATGGCTTAAACTCAATGTGTCCAAAACTGAACTCATTCTCTTTCTCCCTAAACCTTCCTCTCTTCCTGACTTGCCTGTGATTGTTAAGGGTGCCATCTTCCTCCCAATCACCCAGACTGGCAACCTAAGGGTCAGCCTCACCTCCTCCAGCTCTCTCACCCTCCCATATCCAAGCTGCCAAATCTTGTCTGGCTCTACCTGTAGTATCTATACTGCCACCACGAGGGTACAGGCTCTCATCAGTATTGTGCAAGCCCTCCTGACTCACATCTCTTCCCATTCCAGTTCACCTCCACTTAGCTATCAAACTGACCCTCGTGGGTGCCTCAAATGATCCTCCTTGACACATCTGGTACCTTCCTAGTCCTTAATGTCACCCCTTCCTGAAGACCGCCTTACTTCCCCTTCTCTCTGGACCTTGGCTATTAGCTCTCAGTCCTGACCATGGACCCTTCTGATAGATCTCCCCCTTCCCCTCTCTGGCCATGCCTACTCTCTCTAGACTGGGTGCCTGAGCATGCAGCCCCTAGCCCCTCTGGCAAACAGGTCCATAGCATCCTTTTAGGATCGCACATTAAGAGCTGGAAGGAAGCTCAGAGAACCCATCTAGTGTAACCTCATGTTACAGATGAGGAAACTGAGGCCTCAAAAGGAAAAGGGACTTGGCCAAAGTCACAATGTATGGACCAAGTGGCAGAGTTAGGATTAGGACCCAGAATTAGGAGGAGGCAAAGAGGTGTCTGGGGGCTGCTCCTGGTGGTCCTTTGGTAGCTCAGATGTTTCTGGAGCCATCCTCCCGATTTCACTCCTTGCTCCATCCCTCCTTAATGCTAATTCCTCTCTCTTTAGAACTGTTGTCCCTTTCCCTTTTTCCCCATCAGGAACCCAGTCTCAAAAAGTGTAGGATACATTCATTCTAATTCTTCTACACAACAAGACTAATGTGAAAATATGTTTAATGTATGTGTAGAGCCCATATAAGATTGCATGCCATCTTGAGGATGGAGGGAAGGAGGGGGGAGAAAATTTTAAACATGAAACTGAATGATGAAAACTAAAAATAAATAAATTAAAAAAATAACAACTTCAAAAAAAATAAGTGTGGGATAGAAAAGGAAACATTCTCTCTTTTCTGTCTTCAGTCTCTATTTGTGCCTGTGTTTCTCTTTCTCTCTGTTTCTGTCTCTCTCTCTGTCTCTCGGTCCCCATCTGTCTCTCTGTCTCTGTCTCCCCAACCCCACTCCCCTGGTGATCTTATTAGCTCCCTTGGGTTAACTATCACCTCTATGCCAATATCAAATTCACATCTCCAACTGCCCACCGGACATCTCCACCTGGATGCCCCACAGGAGTTTCAAAATTAACATGTCCCAAAGGGAACCAATTATCTTTTCCCCAATCCCATTTTAGGGTTTTAAATGCTTCACATTCTGGCTCAGACTTCTGATATAGGCTGATGACACATCAGTCTCCCTCACTAACTTGGCATCCAACCCAACTGTCCCACCTGCTGTTGCCCCTACAGAGTAGTTCATCTGCTGTAATCTCCAGCCTACATGCCTTTGCACAGGCTGACTGTCCTCCCAGACCCAGAATTCTTCTCAATCCTGCCTCTCCGAAATTTGAGTTCATTTGGAGGTAGCCCAAGTACCACCTCCCTCAGGAAAACATTTCCAACTCAGTTGTTGTTTCCCTCCCTAAGCCCCACCAAAATCCTTCTATAATCACTTTATTTTGTGAAGATCTTGTAATTACTTTATCTGTGAACATGAATCCTGCAGTAGGATAGAAACTCCCTGAGGGCAGGCACCTTTTTGTGTTTGTTTTGTCCCTAGCACAGTAACTGGGGCAGGTAATGGGGGGCCAGGGGAGAAGGCCTGACCCATAGGTTGTCCCCTTGTTCCCTCTGCTCTGTTCTTCTCCCCACTGGGCTTCCCCTTTACCTGGTTGCCTGGCTTGAGAAGAAGCAGGGGTACTTTCTCCTGTTTCTGCCCCTCCACAAAGGCATCATGGACTGGCTCCTAGAATAGGAAGCAGATTGAGATGAAAACCCAACCTTGTCTTGATCTGGAGGCTACAAGAGGCTTTGTCCCTTCCCCAACCTTCCTCTCCCCCTAGGTCAGGGGTCCCAGCCTGAGGCAGATGCTTCCACAGGATCTGTACCCCATCCCACTATGATAAAGCCTATCTCCAATAAAGGAAGAGAAGCAGCAAGGCACAGTGGGCAGTGTTACCTACCTCCCAACCTTCTCACAACCTCAGAACCCCTTCTAAAGGGTCGGCTCTCTCCCTGTTGCTTTCTGTCTCCCCCCACCTCTCTCTCTCTCTCTCTCTCTCTCTCTCTCTCTCTCTCTCTCTCTCTCTCTCTCTTTCTCTCCCTCTCTCTCCCCCTCTCTCTGTCTGTCCTTCTCTCTTTCACTGTGTCTCTCTCCCCATCTCTCCACCTTTCCTCACCCCTCCCCACCCCACCCTTCTTTCCCCACTTTCCAAAGAGGCCTTGCCAGCCTGCCTTTCCTTACCAATAAACAGGATCTAGGCAGAACAGACAGGCCAAGCAGTAGGAGGGCCCAGATCGGAGGTGCCATGATCCTGGAACCAGGGATAGAATTTGTTAGCCATCCTTATCTCAGGGCAGCCCATGCTTTCACACTGCTTTTCCCATCTCTCTCTGGATGGATCTTATCCCATCCTTGAAGGCCCAGCTCAAATACCATCTCCTTCAAGAAGCCTGAGGACCACAGTGAGCTCTGAACACCACTCATCATTCAGCATTTGGTATATGCATTTACTGGTCAGCTAGCAGTGATGTGGTGCTTTACAGCTTCACAAAGCGCTTTACATAATCTGTCTCATCTGATCCTCACAAAAATGTGGGTGCTACTATCATCCCCATTTTACAGATGAGAAACCAGAAGCTGAGACAAATTAAGTGACTTGCCTAGGGTCACACATCTCTCATGTGCCTGGTGCAAGATTGGTCTTCCAGCTTGTCTGCCTCTCACCCAGTTGCCAAATGAGACTAGGGCCTGAGACCTTCCAGCTCCAAAGCTACCTTCCTATGATCATTACACAATAGTTATCTGGTCCTTGGAAAGAATTGGAGGGAAAGGAGTATGCTGGGGGATACTTGGGTACCACTTGCTCCAACATGGCATGGGGTCTTTTTCCTAGCCTGGTTGGGGCAGGCAGTGACCAAAACTGGTTTAGACCAGGGCCATCTCCCTAGTCCTACACCCGTTGGGGTGGAAACCCTTATGTAAAGGAGGGGGCAGTACAGAGAAACTCCTGCTCATTTCCAGGAACCCACAGGGCCCTCCTCCCCTCTTGCTAGTAATTCTGGCTGGAAGCCCAGAGCTCCCTGAGGTTGTGAAAGGCCTAGATAAGGAAGGCTCCACTCCAGCTTTCCCATTCTCTCTGTCCCCCAAGGTCTGCTTTCTCGGGCATGCTCCAGCCTCTTCTGTTCTCAACATAGATCCCTCCCTGCCCTATGTGTCATCCCCAAGCCCTAGAGAAGAAGGAAAAGCAAAGGAAATGGGGCCCATCTAAGCAGACGACTGGCCTCCCATGGGAAAGCTAGGTCCTCAAAATCATCGACATCCTCAGGCTCTTGGCCTCTCTTCCCTGAAAGACACACACGTGGACCAGCCTTATGTGGGACCAAGGGTCCTGCCGCCCCATCTAGGGGAGCAGGGTCACCCTATATGGGAGAGAACTCACATGACCCACTTGGAAAGAGCACCAGGCTTGGCATCAGATGAGACGCATTCAAATCCTATGCCATTTATGCCTTGTGTTAGCCTGGCCAAGGTACCACCTCCCCAGACCTGTTTTCTCATCTAAAAAATAAGCAATGGGACTGAACGTCTTCTCAGGCCCCTTCCAACCTTAGACCTAGGGTCATCCAGGGTTTAACCCCCATCAGTTCAAGCTTCCCTGGCTCCAGAAGCCAGCTGTCAGGCCCAGGTTACACATTAGAGCCCTGGGGGATTTGCAGCCCAACCCCCCCCACCTCCATTCCTACCCACTTACCTTGTCAGGCTTCTGGCTGTTGTGCACGATGTGTCCACTTTGACACTGTCCTGGGCTCTGGCCCCAACTCCTGCCCTGCCCAGCCCTCCCACCGTGACCTTTGATCCCAGCTTTTTTCCAGATTTCTCTCCCTTTCAGCAAATATTGACCAACACATCCATTTAAACATTTGTATAGGCCCCCTTTCCTGTTTAGTTTTCTGGTCTCCTCCTCCCCACCCCCACCCCTCAGCTTGGGGGCCCAAATGGGACCTGACAAGACAGTTTTATGATCATTGGGGTGTCCCCTAGCTATCTAGGAAACAGGGCAGAACCAGTGCAGGGGCCTGGCCAGTGGAGATGGGACAGAGACTGTGCAGCCAGGTTTGGCCCAAGGAGCATTGCAAGATACAGCATGCTCTACCACAGAGCCTGGCCTGGCCAGCAGTCAGGGGCCCTCTGGAGAGGTCTGGGTTCTGCCATTAAGCAAAGCCAGCGGTGTGACCTTGGGCACGTCCCAAACTCAGCATCACCTCTGCAGAAGGAAGGGGCTGGACTTACGGTCTATAACTCTGCCCTAGACAGGGCAGAGGATGGAACATAACCTTGTCACCCAAATGGGCCAGAACCCAAACATTTAGGCGCCTGCTGCCTGTGTGGGGCCCATGAGGTCGCTTGTCTCGAGTACTCAAGGATAGCAGCTTTCTTCTCTCCACTTTCACCAGCTAGCTTGGGTGACACGTCCATTTTGACCCAGTGGTATTGGTCAGGGGGGATCCCAGGCCTGAGGCTACTTGGTGGGCCCGAGTTCCCACAGAGAGGGGCAGGCCTTTCCCCACCTCAGAGAATCTTCCATTTGCTAGATATCCTAAGTACCTATTCAAACGCTGTCTCCTCCATTAGAACATGTGCTTGTGGAGGGCACCCCCAGAACTTAGCATAGTGCTGGGCACATGCTGTGCTCAATGCATGCTTGTTAATTAACAAGTCTGAGACTTCTCCTCTCCCTCCTCCCACCTCCAACGGGCACAGACTCCATTCCTAGGAAAATCCAGTAACACACACATCTTCATTTCTTTCAGCTTAGTCACTGGATTTTCTAACTTGTCAGTCCACATTAATATTTTGAGGATTTACTATCGGCTCAATATTGAGCATACAGCCTGGACCTTGCTGGGTGAACCCAAGTGATTTAATCCCATTCAGTGGGTGGGTGAGGTTCACCTTCCTTTATGGGTGGAGCTCTGGGACCCAATGGCTCCCACAGCACCTGGCACCATCACCACTTGACTGCTTGGGAGGTCGGGGTCTCCACTCACCTGCTGGAAGTCCCTCATCTAAAACGGCCACACAGCATCAGTTCCTTAAGGAAGGGTACCCCATCCTTTTCTTATAGAGGCTGAACTCAGTAAGGTAAGTAGTTTCCTTGTGAAGCTGGCTATTTGCATCTGATACAGACGGGCCTGCTTCCTTCCTGCCCCTCCTACTATACCCCCAGACCCCATATCAACAGCCTTACTCCATTTCATGGCTCTTCCAAAGTGTTTATTGTCATATTTACATCTATTGCAAATAGTGGATGGGAGGCTGGGATCAAGAGGCATCCCTGCTCCCCCACCCCAGGTTCTGGGAATGCTGCCCCATGAGATATTTCTGGGACCTAAGGGAACCTTTTCCCCAGTCTGACACAGGGTCCTGTGGGGCAAGGGTTTTCAGAAGCTGCCGCCCCAGCTCAAGGCACAAAATGCTCGGGGGAGACGGGAGGAGAGGGATTTCCCATCTAGCCCCTTTGGGGATGGGAGTTGAATAGAAGGATCCACCAGCTATGTGCAAAGCCAAGCCTGGCTCCACTCTGCTCTTACCTCATGTCTTTTCTCTTCCCCTATATTGGTCCTAAACCAGATAGGAAAGGGACAGAATGGAGGCTCTGGGACAGAACAACTGTCATCCTGAGCCTGCCCCAGGCCAGACCCTACCTATGGCCTGAAGCCCTCAGGAGTGGTCAGTGGTCAGTACCAGCACCACTGACATCCTCCTCACTCCTTAACCCCCTACTCTGCCTTTCCTCCTGGGGTACACAGAGCGGCAGAAACCTTTCCCAGTGAGGGAAGGGGTGAAGACACAGGAGTCATGATCTGCTAGGGCCATCACCACCCCTCTCCTTCAGGAGCAGAGGGGTACCCCATCTGCAGCACCAACCTCACCAGGAGGTAGCCAAAGCCTTGTAGTGGCAGATACAGCTAAAGAGTAGCCTCTGTGTCCTCCAAACTCAGCCTCAGGGTGGGAGAGGGGGCCAGGAAAGTCAGCCAGCCAACACCCAAGGCACAAGTCAAGGCTTCTCTGAGGCTCCCTGGTCTCCTCTATTCCCAGTAGACCAATGGCCTAGAGCGTTTAAGTCCAGGATGGGATCATCCATATGGCAACAGGCCCAGGGCAGGGCTTCAGGAGGTTTAGTAGGGGTGCATGAGGGGATAAGTCTTGGGCTTTGGAATCTGGGGTTTCCCTCTTTGGTGTTAGGCACAGATGGTATGGAGCCCTAGGGCCCTTCGCCCAACTGGGACATGCCTTGGAAGCCCAAACACCATGCTTGCAGATGAGTTTTGAAACAGATGGGCGAAGTCACCAAACTGGGAGAAAGGAATCTGGGGCCATGTGTGCTGACCCTGAGCACATTCCTCAGCCTGTGTCTGCTATGTCCCTCGTCTATGCCAGGAGTCGGACAGCCCCGTTGTCTGAGCCCAGTAAAAGGTGACGCTTGGTAGGTAACACGGCCAGGCTAGTGAGTGTCCCCCGGAAGTTCTCTGAGCTGAGCTTGGTGGTGGCCTGGGAGGGGGGCTCTGTCAAGGAGCAGACACCAATCTTGTTGGCCACGGTGCCCGTCACCACCTCGCTGCCATAGAGGTCGAACGTGTGAATGGGATCTGAGGGGGACTTGTAGTGGTGGGTGGGCTTCTGTTCCAGTTCTTTCCAGATGGTCAGGGAGTGGTCTGAGGATGAGCTGATCAGGGTGCCCCCTTCCACAGCCTGCCCCAGAGAGAGAGGGAGGCCATAGCAATTAGCCAGGAACTGAGGGGGGTTCCCCTTCCTCTCACAAGCTGAGCCACAAAACTACTCCTCAGAATCCATTCTGCAGGGACAGATTTGATGGGATCATCATCACTGTTCCTGGTAGTCCCTAGGACTGCCACAGAAGCCTGAGGATGCTCAGAGACTCTTGGCTGAGTGGCCCTTTTCTGAGCTCAGCAAACTGTGTATCATGAGGGTAGAGAAAGGGTATTCCCTCATACCTGACTCCCCCAGGGGCTTCCTCCTCAGCAGCACTCTAGAGCTGGGCATGAAGACAGGAGTTGGGGGTCCTCCCTCATGGGCCTGCACCACCCCCACTCCCCCTGGTCACCAAGGGAGAGTCAGGGGGAGGAGAAGAGTCTGGACTCTGCTCAGCCATGCGGGGGCAGTAAACAGGCCTCCCTGATCTTTACTGAACCTCAACTAGGTCAAGGACAGAGAGACTGACCCCTGCCCCTTGGGGCCAGGCAAATATGGACAAGGGTTACTCATTAGAACAGGGCCCCAGGGGGGCAGAAGTGACACCTCTTCTCTCCCTCCCCCCCAGAGCCCCTGCCACATGGAGGGTCCCACTGTCAAGTCCCAAAGATATGAGGGATGCTGAAGCTGGAAGTGCAACAGCAAAATGCGAGGGGACATTGGCTCAGTCTCAGTCAACTCTCAGGGTCTTGAACTCCAAGAAACGGAGACAGGGGTGGGGGTGGGTAAGAAGGAAGCCAGCTCAGGTCTGTCCCATCTACCTTCTGGCCAAATAGCCAGAGCTGCAGGCATAAGATGTCCAGGCTGCGCCCAATCTGTGAGAGGGAAGGAAGGAGGGAGACCTTACCTTGATCTGCAGGATGTCACCCTCATGAGCCGGCCACCCTCGAAGGACAAGTCCAGTCCTGGTGTCCAAGAGTACCATGAAGCCCGAGGAGAAGCCTGCTACGACACTTCGGCCACTGGGGCTAACGGCCAATGATCGGACAAGGCCAGCATTCAAGCCACCCCCTAGACGGAACTCGTGCTATAGGACCAGAGACAAGGACTGAGAGATGGCCTGGACACCTCTGGGCCTTCCCATGGCCCTCTCCATGTTTCACTCCCAAAGAACCCTCGGGGCCCTGCTTTTCCTCTACCACCCCATTCCCTCAGAGGTTTCTCATCCATTTAACAAGGCCTTGTCTTCCTTGGGTAGGAGCTCCAGTGTTTCCTGAGCTGTCTCTGACTGGCTCTCTGTGGGTCCCTCCAACTACAAGCACAAAACAGGGACTGTTTCCCATTTCATTCCTGCACCCTGGCACACACCTGCAGTCCAGGCTTCCGACAGTCCACAAAACGCAGGGTGGAATCCGCACTAGCCAGGGTGATGCTGGTGTGGGGGGCAGGCATGACAGCCACCGCAGTCCAAGGCACCCGATTATCCCAGGGCTCCACTATCCGCACAGTCTTCCCTGTGAGGGTAAAAGCACCAAGTCAGGGGGTCCAGGAGGGAATGGTCAAAGCCCTCTGTCTGACGTTACAAGAGAAGCTCTGACCACCCAACCCAGGGGTCCACTATAGCTTCCTGTTACTCCCCATGGATAGCTTTCAGGGCCTGCTAAAGATACTTCCCAAGGTCAAGATCCTGCCTAGGAGCTTTAGACCCCTCCCCTAAACAGGCACACTGCCTCCTGATTCTCTTACCCCCCTCAGGCCTGGCCCAAGCCTGTTCCCTATCCCTACTTCATCTACACCCCTGACCCATGCCCACCCCCATCCCTCTCCCACCCATAGCCAACACCTAGCCCCACACTTCCTACTACTAAGCCCACAGGCTAACCCACTTCCCTTTTCCTCCCCTCACCCCATAACCATCTCTCTCTCCCCCCACCTCCTTCTCCAAATTAATCTTCTCTGCAGCCCAGTCACGAGAGGTCAGCAGTGGGCTGGAGAGAAGCAGCATGAAGGTAAACCGTTTTCTCCTCTGTCAGGCCAGGCTCTCATCTTATCCCTAGGTCCTGGCCCGCGTGGCCTGCCTCCCCATCACATAGCACAGGGGAGGCCTCACCTGTGAACGGGTCCCAGACGTGGACGGTGCCATCACAGCTCACGACCTGCTGAGATGCCTCCAACTGGCTGACGTGGAAGATGCTCTTGCGATGGTGGGTATAGATGAGGCGAGGCGCTGTCTCACTGGTGCCATCGCCACAGTTGTAGAGTGGCCAAAGCCGGACGGTCCTGTCTTTGCTACCGCTCAGGAAGAAGTCCTCACTGCTCAGTGGGGCCACACATTTCACAGCCCCTGAGTGGCCCAGAAAGCTCTGCAGCCTGATTTGGTGGAAGTGGAAGTGGGCATCATGTTGGCTGACACCAATCTCATACTGCCAGTAGGCCAACCAGTTCCCACTCAATCCATGGGGACATCGAGGCAGATCCCGCTTCAGTGAATTCTCCTCCCCACCCATCTCGCAGAGGCCCCCGAGACAGCCAGACACTCCTGAGCTGGGGCCCAGGGGACCTGGACTCTCAGGCTGGGTGTCTACAGGAATCTGGATACGGTTCCCGACCAGCACGCTCCCAAAAGTGCCCGAGTTGCCGTCATCATGGTTCACTCCCCTGCCTTGAGGGTCCTGCTCTGCTGAGGTACTAGGCATGGGTGCCAAGTTCATAGGGTCCTGCCCCACCGGGCTGGCACTCTCCAAATACTGCCCTGCCAGCTGTCCCACGAGAACATGGTTGGGGACGATCTTCTGGATGACATCGCCTAGACATGGGTGGGAAGAGCTCAGGCCCAGAGAAGGAAGGCTGTCCCTGCCAAGGCCCCAAAGTCCAAACAAAGAAGGGATTGGTGGACAACACTGATAGCGCTTCAGGCTGTGGAACTGCCCTCCCGAGCCCAGAAGGGGGGCACTTAACATTTGGCACCCTTGAGACACTGACAGCAGAGCCCCTCGGGACAGTTAATGGGCCAGACCCTAGGGACAGGAATCCAGCGATGGAGACTAGAAGCAACCTTAAAGACAACCAAGTCCAACCCCTCATTTGACTGGCAGGGAGACCAAATCCCCAGAGTGGAAGTGACTTGCCCAAGGTCACACCACTTGTCAAAGGCATATCACAGTCCACTGTTCTTTTCCCTTTGCAGGGCAAGACCCTCTAGGATGCCACATGGCCTAAAATGAGAAAGGGGAGCCTGGAGGAAGCATCATGGGCATGTCCTCCAAGAAAGCAGAAGGGAATACAAGGCTGGAAACAAGGCACAGGAACAGAGAGGAAAACAAAGATGGGGTCAAGGGGAGGGAGGGCGAACAAGGAGCAAAGGGATGAGGTGGGAAGGCTTGGGTCCAGGGAGGTTGAGCGGGGTGGCTCCTACCCAGCAGGCAGGAGAAGGGCACGTAGGTCATGTAAGCCATCTCGAGAGTGAACACCTTCTGAAGCTCATCCAGCAAGGCCAGGTCGACAGCCCGCCGCTGCCCATCCAAGAAGGGTACCTCCAGTACACGGCCCTCACTCAGACTTGGAGTCTCTGGCCTCAGTGCCTAGCAGAAAAAGACAAGCCCAGGCTTGTGCCTCTTCACTGGCCTGGCAGGGTCAGCCCCATACCCTCCATGCCACCCTACCACACCCACCTGGCACTGAAGCTCGTGCACCAGGGAGAACACCTGGAAGAAGGTGGCTACTGTCTCACTGAGGTGCTGCTGGACCATCTCCTGCCCAATGCGCAGGCAGATCAGAGCGATCAGGCTAATGGTCTTCAAGCACAAAACGGTCCGGGCCTGGGCCCCCCCAGGGAACCTGAAGGCAACACGTTTAGACTGTGCTCTGTCTCTTCCCTACTGCCCAATCCTGACCCTCCCTGGGGCCCTGGGGAGCATTAGGGAGAGAAGCAGAACTAATCCAGGTCACGGTCTCTCAGACTCCCCTTGGAGGGGCCGTGAATCCAGGGGTCCACGAACATGGATGGGAAAAAAATTACATCTTTATTTCCACTAAAACTTTGGTTTCCTTTCTAAATCTGTGAACTTTATCTTACACATTTAAAAATGTTCTGAGGAGGGGGTCCCAAGGCCTCACCAAAAAAGGTTCAAGACCCAAAAAGGACCCAATTCAATCCCCTCATTTTAAAGATGAAACTGAGACCCACAGAGGGGATGTGATTTCCTGAAGCTCACACAGCTAGTTAGCTGCAAAAGCAGGGCTAGAATGAGGCCCAGTGGGCTCAGCTCAAAGCCCCTCTCTGGCTGTGTCCCCAGGCTGCCCCTTGGAGGGATTGGCCTACCCTGTGATGAGGGAGGTCAGGGAGTTGAGCACAGGCAGGAGGACCTCGTGGCTGATGCGGGGCAGGATGTCCATGAGTGTGGTGTCACAGAGATACACAATGATCTTCTGTGTCAGGGTGACGGCTGCCAGTAGCCCTGCCTCCTTCCGGCTATTTAGGCGGCTGGGACTTCCCCCCATTCCAGGAGCCACCTTGGACCAAGGAAGGGAAAAGAGGCTAAGTCACTCTGAACTCTGCCCAGAGAGATGGTCCCAAAGACCTCTGCCTGCTCATGGGCCCTGAGAAAGAAGCTCTGTTCATCTTCCCACCCCACCCCCATCTGGTGCCATCTCACAGCCCCAGCCCTGTCCCAGTTAAATGAGGCCCCAGGGATGTGTGGGAAAGCTCAGGACCAAGGCACTGACCAGGTAGCTGATATAGGGAAGATACTGGTAGGTGAGGACGGGCTCCCCATAGAGGCAGGCCACATGCATGAGGCAGCCCAGGACAGGGGCAGACACCACATCCCCCAGCACCGGACGCTTCTGATAGATGTTGCCCGAGTTCAAGGGGCTTGAGTTGCTGATGCTTCCCATAAACTGCTGCCTCGTGGAGCCTAGGAGAGGAAAAGGACGGACCATAACTGCTCTCAGAAGTGAGGGAGGAAATGAGTACCTCAGTGCTCAGACAGAATCACGGAATTACAGCCCTGGAAGGGCCTCAGAGAACACAGGAGATATGTGGTACCTGCCCCTTGGACACATCACATGGACCCACCCTCCCCAATCTCCTCAAAGGAGAGGGAAGGAGCCCTAAGTAGGACCAGAACCCCCAACCAGAGTATCAGGAATGGGGGGAAAAACTTGCTGGGAGTGAGGAAAGACAGAAGTAGGGTACCGCTGCAGCATGAAGACATTTCATCTCCCTTCCCCCCAACACCCCACCTTCTCCACAGACATTACCAACATAACAGGAGGTCAGCAAGCGAAGAAGATTCCGGGCCACATAGCGGGATGTGACGGTAGGGCCAAGCTTGGCTGAGAGCCAGCGAACCATCTTGCAGACAGTATCTGTAGGGGGGAGCCAGGGCCTGGGTCCGTCAGATAACAATCAGCTGTACAAGGTGTTCACTCCGCTCCACCCTTCCCTACCCAGCACTGGTACCACTCTGCCAGGAAAGCTCCCTGGCCTCCTTCCCCCTCCCTGCAGGCCTTGGCTGCTCTGCCCTCACAAAGGCTGCACAACCTAGGAACAGAGCAGCTTCTTTCTCCTACTCTTGGACAGAGGATGTGGCCCAGAGAACGTACCCAGGAGAATCTTTTGCTCTTTGTCCTCAGACTGATCGGTGAGGTCTTCCTCTTCTTCCTCATTCTCATCATCATGCGGTATGCTGGTGTCCACAGGGATCCCTGGGTCTGGAAGGGGCAGCTCTGATACCACCGAGCTGCTGGCCTGCTCCTCCTCCTCCTCCCCAGCTTCCCCGCCTTGAGCAGCGTCTTCCTCCTCCTCGTCCTCATCTGACCCCTGGCTCTGCTTCAGGTCCTGGCTGCTCTCGCCCCGTGGGAGCTCAGCCTCATCCCCAGGTCGATCCTCTCCCAGGGAAGCCTCGCTGGGGCTGCTCTGATCGCTAAGCCGTCCCAGGCTGAGCGCTTCAGGCTCCGGAGACTGGGGAGACCCTGACACGTACAGCCCAGCCTGGAAGTCCTCGCTCTCAGCCAAGTCGGCTTGGTCATGGAAGCTGACACCTGACGTGTAGTCCAGGAGTCCCAGTCCCGATGAACCTGGCTCCTCTTCCATTTGGATGGCCTCACCAAAGGTACAGGGGCCCGGACCCTCATCCCCTTCCCCAATCTCCTCATCCTCCGTTGTCCCCCCCAGGCACTTGGTCTCCTCCTGAGAAGTCTCTACACCAGCCAGGACCTGAAGGACGTGGGGCAGCAAGTGGGAAAGGAAGGCTTGAAGGCCCAGGCGCACCATTAGTTGGGCCACAAAGCAGTCTGTGTACAGATAGAAACGCCCATGCAGGTGGCAGGGGGTCTCATAGGCCCCAACCAGAGGCTTCAACAAGTACTTGTTGGTGTTCTTAGGGCCCAGGGCCCTAGCAATGGGCTCAAACAAGTACCAGGCCGTGTACACAGCCGTGTGGGCCTCCGACATCAAGGACAGAACAAAGGGAAGAAGTATCTCCAGACCTTCAGGAGTGATTTCCTGCAGGATCCCCTCCACCTGCTGCCACAACTGAAACACCAGCTCCCGCCCCTGCACCTCATCCTCCACTTTCCTCATCTGGTAAAGGAGAATAAACTTATAAAGGGACGGGAAATAAGAGGGAAAGGTTACAACTGAACTGTATGGGCTGAGGAGCTGAGAGGGACTGGGCGGGGGCAGGCCCCAGGAGATGGGCTTATATGCAAAGAGCCTCCCAGTCATCAGGGGCTCCACAGGCTCGCTCAGCTGCAGCAGGGTCTCCAAAACAGGCTGCAAGGGCATGGGGATCTCCTTGGGGTAGCGGGAGCAGAGCCCTCGGACAGTCAAGAAACGCTCCTGTAATGGTGCCTGTGGCCGCAGTGTCCGTACCCTGGCTGCAAACACAGTCTCAGCCACGAGGACCCCCAGGGCCTGCATGTCCCTCTGGAAGAGATCCGCAAGCTTCAGGGCTGGTATGGCCGGGGGACCCTCTGGGGCCTCCATTCTGCCACGAAGGCCTCTGGACAGAAAGTTACCCAACTTCTCCAGCTCCTCCAGAGCTTGCAGGGGATTGAAGCCCTCAGGAAGGATAATCCTCCCATCATCCCCTTCCCCGATGTCTACTCCACCAGCCTTGTTTCTTCGGCCCAACCGTGCCACGGAGGCTGATGAGAAAGGGTGGCCAGAGGCCTGCAAAAAAGGGCAAGGCTGGTCAGCAGTTTTGCCAGCCAGGGAGATGGAATCCAAGGCCTCCGTCCCCTGTTCCAAGTCATCATCGCCCCCAAGAGGTCTGTCCCCACCCCAGGCAGCCTCGCAGGGTGTAGCCTCCAAGACCAAACCATCAGCCCCATTGGTCAGCTGGCTTGGGATGTCTTCTCGACCAGCAGTCTCTCGGACTCTCTGGATAAGAGGCCTAGGGATGAGCGGTGGCTCGGAGGCCAGGGTTGGGGGCCCTACCAGGCGCTGAGGATGGGGCTGGTCAAAGAGCTGTACCACACCATAACTGGTCAGATGGGTATGGCTGTCGACAAGGTGCAAGCACACATTCTTCTCCTTCACTGCCTCCTTGCCTTGCAACTTGTAGCCAAAAGTGAGGTCAATCCAGTGATGAAGGTCTTGGGACACTTCTTGGCTTTCCAGCAATGCCCGATGGGCTGCCACAAACTCCTCACCCGAGCTGCACCAGGCTGGTACATCCAGATCCGGCATATCCGGATGGATAGAGTGAAAGATGGTGGGATCAGTATAGAATTCGGGGATACATTCGTCAGGTGTCCAGCCCTGCATACGTTCCATGCTGGCTGGGTATTCATGGGGTTCCCACTGGGCCCTCACATGGCCACAGAGCACAGCCCGGGGTGTGCGCCGTGCCGTGTACACGTAATAGGTGATATCAGACAGCACATCCGAGATGTGGTGGGGCACATGGGGGGCTTCTCCACCACTACCACCACTACTTGCCACAAACGCCTGCCGGGTCATCTCATAAGTGAAATCCAGCTGCTTGTCCCCCTTGTTGAGCCGAAATTTGGACTTTCGCAGATCCCGGAAGCGTCCATTCTGTGTGGTAAAGTCAACCACCCAGGGCAGCACAGGGTGGTAGTTGGGGTCTCCCCATCGACGCCCCGCCAGCCAATTCAGTTGCATGAGGTAATGGAAGTTACTGACGCGGCCATGAACCCAGTCTAGCACCAGCCTCCTCAGTTCTTCCTGGCAAATGGGGTCCCTGGGTCCTTCTCCCCTCCTGGGCTCAGCCTCCACAATGTTCTTCAAAGGCTTCTCTTCTTCCTCTTCCTCAGGGGCCTCATAAGCACTCAAGTCCAGCTGGAGCTGGCTACACAGCTTCTCATCCACAGCAACGTGGCACAGGGAGAGGGCCCCACAAGCCAGACCTTGGTGGTGACAGGCATCCATAGCCTGCAGCACCTGGAAAAGGATGAAGAGCACTTTGGCATGACTGTTACTAAGCTTGGCTGGACTGAAAGTGACCACATCGTGAAGACAGTACTGCACGTGAGGATATACGACATACAACATGTCTGGGGATTCTAAGAGTGCTTCAGCCCGTAAAAGATTGGGGCAGACTGCCACAGCCCCGGGAGCAGAAGGGCCCTCCCTCGCAGGAGAGGAGCACTGGGTGCCTCTGCCCACCTGAAGGAATGGGCACCCATAAACCTTCTGCAAGGCCTGCCTCACAGCACTGAGGGCAGAGCCTTCAGGGGGCACCGTGCTGTGGTTGTATGGTCGCCCATGGGCATGGTAGGCACCATGCCACAGGTTGCGATAGTTCTGGGCAGCAGTATCCCGCATAAATCTGGTCAGGGTCTCAGGGACCCCGGCGCGCTCCTCAGAGGGCGGGCTGAAGGAGCCCAAAGCCAGGGGGTAGGCCAGCTTCCGCTTCCTCAGCCCATGTATTTCCACACGCGTCCAGCCAGCTGGCAGTCTCTGGACTGAGCGCTGAAGGAGGCTCCTGGTTTCAGTGTCGCTCAGCCCCTCGGCGCGGGGACAGGGCCCCGGAGGCAGCTTCCTTTCCCGGAGACTTGCCAGCCACCGCACGGAGACCAGGGCTACCACACAGGTGCCGCCAGGCGCCAGCGCCAGCTGCCGGGAGTCAATGCTCAGGTCCCTCTCCACACTGGAAAGCAGCCCCTCCATGTCCGAAGCAGGGGAGGAAGACGAGGGCCCGGGACCCTGCAGGGAGGAAGGGGACGAGCTCAGCTCCGACACAACGGCTCTTCCCTCTTTATGGGCCCTAGCAGGGCCCCCTCCCCCCCTTCTTCCTCCTTTTCCCTGACCCCTCTCCATCCCCCCAGTCTCTTTCCCTCTCCCCCGTCTTGCCTTCCCTGCCCCCTCCCTGCTTCCTGCCCCTCTCTCTTCCCCTTTCAGTTCTTGGCCCCTCTTCCTCTTCCTCTTCCTCCCCCTCCCCTCCCCTCCCCAAGGCTGACCCTGCTCAGGAGTCTCGGCCGCTCTCACCGGAGCTCCAGGAGCACTCAGCTGGGCGCTTGGGACAGCAGAACCCATTAAGCGCGGGTACCAGCCATGACGGGTCAGCTGACGTGAGTCACGTGAACGCCCCGGCCTGGGAAACAAGCGCACGTGGCCTGGCTCCGGGCAAGGCGGGGCGAGGTTTGGCCGGGGGCGGGGCCGAGCTCCGCGAGAGCTGAGGGGGCGGGGCCCTCCTTCCCGAGGCCGCGCTCTGAGGGGCGGAGCCTCCATCGCCCCGCCCCTCCTCGGCGACCCCAACCTGGGCTGGGCTTCCTTGCTCCGGCCGCAGGTCCGACTCTTGGCGGCCTCGCGTCCCCTCCCTGACTTCTAGGGCCGATCACCGCCTCCTTACAAATCCAGTCACGTGTCCGAGTACCCAGTCGGGTCTGGCACCCAGGCCCCCGGGGTCCATTCCCCTCCCCCAGCAGCTGCTGCGGATCATGGGGTGGGGGAGCATGTGAGAAAGAACCCCCTTCCCCTCGCCCCCTCCCGAGCCTCAAACTCCAGGGTGACCCAGCTCCCAGCGCCCCTGCCCTCCCAGACCCTCTTTGTTCAGGGAGACTGGGGAGGGGCAAAGGCGCAAGAGGCCCGTGGCCCCAGCCTCTGCCTCCTCTCTCCTCTCCAGCTGCACGAGCCTGGGGGAGAAGCAGCCAATGGCACCGGGACGTGCCTCGGTTTCTCCACGTGTGATGTGAGCGCGCTTCAACAGAGACTGGAGCGTTGGAGCGGAGCGGGTCAGCAGAGCAAGGCCATTGTCCGGTCAGCTCTAACAGCTCTGAGGTCAAAGGTGCGAATCCCAGGAGGCATCCGCTGTCACCTGGTAAAGGGCACATGCTGAAGACACACGTTTGCCTTCCATGAAGGGACGTCTCCGAGGGAGGGGCTCGCCACCAGGGTCTGAAGGGGCCTTCAGCCTCCTTCCCCAGTGCTTAGAAGAAAGGTCAGCCCCCTTGCCAGAGTGACAGGAAGTCACACTGTTCACCTCCACAAGCAGCGTCCCCTTGGCAGGAGCCTTCTTTAAGATGTCCACCGATTATGTTCACAATTTATGAAACTTTGGACAAACTCATCAGATTTGCTCCCTTCTCTGGCTTGAGCTGGGCACCTGGCCTCCCACCTGATCCAAATCTTGGGGTGTACTGCCCTCCAGTGGTGTTAGCTTATACTACAGAGGGTGGCCCGGACTATACCTACCTCTGTTCCTGCCCTCACCCCAATTCAAGCACCATTCCCTATCCTTGAAATACGTGATTCTCTCTTGGAGAAGCTCCTTACTGCTTCTGGGACAGAGATTCCCACTGACCCAAATCTCAGTCTCTGAAAAGTCCTCTTATTCTATCCCCTTAAGAGACTTTCTTCCAGACGTTCTCCCCCAACCCAACTCGCCAAAAAACAAACAAAAAAAACCCCTAGATTGGGAAAGTTTGGGAAATAGCTGTCACTCTCCTCTCCCCCCCCCCCCCCCCAGGCTCCATGTATTGGCCAGTCAGAGAGTAGAGCAGCAAAGGGCCCCGTTATGGGTGGGATTGGTTCTTATTGGCTGGAGAAGAGGGGAGGAGAGAGATCAAATAGGAGAGGTGCCTGCCCAGCTGGGAGAGGCAGAGAGAAGCATGGCTGTGGCTGTGCCTGATGATTCTCTACTGGGATCTGGGGTTCCATGATGAGAGACACTGGAGGGGAGGCCTTTGGTAAAACACCCTTGTCTCCAAGCTTGACCACAGCTCTGTCCTTCATCACCCCCACCTTCCTGCCCTGTGACATCCAAGTCAGTCTGAGGTCCCAGGAATTCACACTAGACTTGTCCTCGAGTGACCCTGACTCCCTGCCAAGGGCTGGGTGGAGCCAGCCTTCCAAGGACAGGGTATTTACCTGGGCTCCATGGTTGAGCTTTCCAGCCAAAGCTCGTGAAGATGAAATTGGGGTGGGGAGGGGACCTGGAATCTACTACTACTACTACTACTAAGTAGTACTAATGAGACTACTACTACTGTGGGCATCTGGAGGACCAACATTAACCCCTATCTTTGATCAAGTCCCAGGCTGGACCAGGGACATTTACAGGGGAGAAACCAGAGAGGGGGGCACTTTTCTGGGAACTGGAAGCTCTTGAGGGTAAGGCCAGAAATCAAACTAGTAAACAACCTCAAAGAAGGGCACATAGAGAGGGAGTTACTCATTGCCTGCAGACTCTCACCAGGAAGGGGCGCCTTCCCTGGCCTAGGGTATCCCCCCCAAAACCTGTGCCCTTTTGTTACTGGTCAATCTGGGCTCATCTTGCTCCACCCCCCAATCACTTCCCTTCCTTGACCCCAGCTTCTCCCCCGCCCTCTTCCCAGGGTGGGCGTTTCTCTGCTGACAGCATTGACAGGAAATGCTTCTCATTCCATCCTTCAGCTATGGGGCTCCCAGGGATGGACCGATAGACCTCCCTCTTTCCGCTTCAGGAGGCAAACGTAGCCCAAGGCTCGGGAGTCCACAGGAGAGGAAAAGGGGTGGGTGATTCCTGGTCCAGCTCCTTCTCCACCTCCCTTTCCCAAGGGGACATCACGTGTGCTGGGGGGGGGGGGTAGGGATGCTGAAGGTTGGGGGAGGGATGTGGAAACAGCTGATTCGTCCAGAGGTCACACACTTTCCAGCAATCAGCTGTTACCAGGGCTGAAAGCAGGAAGTTTCCTTAAAGGGACAAGCTTCTTCTGCCCGGCCTGAGAGTCACCTACTCTTAGAGTTGGAAAGAGCCCTGAAATCTAGTCCAACCCCCTCGTTGGACAGATAAGGAAACAGCCTTTCCTCTATCTCCCTCCCAAACCCAATCTTAGCTGAAAAAAAATGTCGAGGGCAGAAACCACGCCTGGCAGAAGTAAGAGATCGGGGCTAGGAGGAAGAAAAGCCTGACTAAGCCGAGGGACCCCGTCCGAGTCATCACCCCTTTCAGCGTGTTTCCTCATCTGTAAAACGAAGGATTTGAAACCAAGGGCCTCCAAGATCTCTTTAAAACTCGAAATCTATGTTCCTATGATCTCTTTGTGTCTCAATTTCCTTATCTGCAAAAGAAAGTGGAACCCAATGGTCGCTTAGGTCCTCTCCTGCTATAAATCATTAGCCTTTAATCCTTGGCTGCACATTCTGCTCCAACCCCTCCCCCACTCCAGGTATGTCCCTTTAAATAACCTGTAAAGTCATCGACTCTGAGTCGCTTTTGCCAAGTCATTGGGTTCAGCTAAGTTTGCCCATCCCTCCCACTCTGGGCTCTGATTGGTCCCTGGGGAAGAAGCTGCTTCTTTATTGGCCTCCACCTTTGCAACAGCTCCTAGCCTGAGTCAAGAGATTTTTTTTTTCTTTTTGAAGGGAGGGGTGAGGAAGGAGGGAGGGGGAGCAGGCACCCCTCCAGCTCCGCTAGTTCCCAGGTTTGTGGCAGGAAGCCGCCCCCACCCAGCTGAGGGCTGAGCTGAAGCATCTCCATAGAGGCCGTCCTGGGGGAGGTTTGGGGTTCATTTGTTGCAGGGCCTAGAATCCCTCTGCCAAGGGGAAGGGCGGCCGAGACTCAGAAACCAGAACCGCTAGAGGTGGTGAGGGCTGGATGGACCCACCCTCACACCTCCCGGCAGGCTTTCCTTAAAGTGAGGATCCTTTGCTACATTCACGCTCCTCATTATCTGCCCCCCTGACCCCACCCCCCTCTTCCACGAAACGGATGAGCCGGCTGGCCAGGGTCTCCTCCCCTCCCCCTCCCCCCAAAATAGCTGGAGAACACGTTTAGGGGACAGCCTCCCTCCGAAGGCTCTATCCCTCCAGAGGCCGGGTCATGCCCACACCCAGGCTCCGCACGGTCTCCGCTCTAGCTGCCTCGGGGCACGAGTTCTTCTCTCTCCACGTGTCCAGGCCTCTCCTTTTCAGGTGTAGCCACCCTTCCCTAGAGGGATGGGGGTGGGGGGAGGGAGGCCTCCTGCCCCAACTTCTCCTTCCGCTCCACAGAAGCTGCTGGGTGGGAATCCCCTTCTGCCCTGCCAACTAGTCCACTCTGGGGGCCCGTCTAAGGGGAGCAGGTTTTTCCCCTTGGGGGAGGGGCGCTGGCCCTTTAAGGACTTTCCTGGGCTAGGATCCGGGTTGCGTTTAAAAATGCCAACTCACAGAGCGCCCGGGATGCTGGGAACTGTAGTGCCAGCGTGAGAACTACGCAGGCCGACATGCCCTGCGCCCACAATCGCCTTCTTCTTCTTCGTCTCCAAGTAGCTGATTGGCTTTCCCGGGCGCTAATCAAAATAAAAAGCCTGAGCTGAGGGTTGGCTGAGGGTCTTTCCACCTATTGGCCATCTCACGAGTTGGGAGGCATGGTTCAAAGCCGCTTTGCTCGGAAGGAAGGGGATGACCTCGGTGTCAATCAGAGCAGAAACGGCCCGGGAGGCGGAGATAAGGGCGGGGTTTGGACACCCTGAGGCGTGGCCACGCTCGCCCTCGGTGGGTGGTGATTGGCTGAGGGCGGTGCAACCGGGTGTCGTGCGTCACGACGCCGCCAGCTGATCGGAGGCTGGAGCCGGTGTGTGCGGGGCTCTGGGAAGAGACGGCGGCGCCGGCCGAGGGGAGCGGACGCGTGGGATCCGCTCCCTCCCTGTGCAGCTTCCCCCCCAGCGCTCGGGCTCCGGCGCCCCCGCCCGGGACCAGGTGGGTGTGAGCCGTGGGGGCCGCGCCGGGAGCGGGGTGCGGGCGGGCAGCTGGGTCAGGCGGCCACACCCTGCACTCCGGCCGAAGAGGGGGCGGTGAGGTGGGTGGGTGCCCGCCCCAGGAGAGGGGCGTCAACCCGAGTCCGGTCCGGGGGAGGCTAGCAGGGGCCAATCTCGCCAGGAGTGGGGTGGATGGGGGGGGGAATTCAGTTCCATTGGACGGAGCTAGGGAGCCTCGGCGGCCCTGCCGTGGGCTGAGCACACACAAGGGTCCTGGGTCTAGGACCGGGGGAGCCGGCGTGGCATCCGGCCCGGGGTAAGTTCACGGATGGGACCGGACCAGACAGGGCGGGATGGGGCAGGCGGATCACCCCTTTCTATCTCCTTCTCTTCCAAACGCAGGCTCTGCCGGGGTCCTGAGTCCGACCCCTGTCCGGGGAGGGGTCGCTAGATTGGACAGCCCCTCCTCTCCGGGGGTGGAGTGGGGAAACCTTATGTAAAGGGGGGGTAGTTAGGGGCGGCGGTACGGGGACTTATGCAACTCCCAGGCTAAGGTTTCATTTGGGGGAATGGGGGGGGGGGGGCCTAGAAACTCCTTCTCCCCTCCCCCCTCCGTCCCTTCTCTGGCCCGGCGGGCTTGGGCCTTGGGAAGGTCACCTCTGCACCTCCCCCCCTGCCCCGCCCGAGTGAGCGGCCCCCAACCCAGGCCCGGCCCTGACCGCCGGAGAAGCCGGCTGGCTGGGTGGGGCGGTCTGAGTTAGTCATCACTGGGCTCCCTTCCCCGCCTCCTCGCCTCTTTTCTCCTCCCTCCACTCCCCCTACTATTGGCCTCTCTTGGTGGCCTCCCTGCTATCTTCCCCCACCCTTAAGACCCAGTCCCTGACTCCAGCTGCCACCATGGCTTGTCCTCAGAGCTGTCAGGGTGCCAAGGGGGTGATAGAGTAACTGGTCAGAGGGTTAGTGCCCTGGTCCCGGTCCTGCCTTTCTGCCAAGGGCACCTGCCTGGCTCAGGACTGCCAGCAGCAGAGCCTTGTGGGCTGAAGGGCTGGGGGGAGGGGGCAATTGAGAGCTTGGTACAGAGGGCACATTCTTAAGTCTCCTTCTCTGGAGAATGTATGTGCTGGATTTTATCCACAGCCTCTGGCTACCTGCCCTTTCTACCCTGAGGAAGCAGAATTTTACTGGATACTTTAGGTTTAGAGGCATAGCTCCACATCCTGGGAGGGGCCGGTGGTGCCCTTGGACTAAGCCTGGGCGCCCCCCCCCCCCCGACTCCCAGCCACACCCCCAGCCCCCTCCCTGGCCATGCTGCAGGGCCATGGCTTTTCCTGCTGATTCATGCGTTGGAACCTGGGGGCGGGGCCTGGGACTTGGAACAAAGTTCAGACACGGAGGGGCCGGCAGACAGCCTGGAATTCATACCAGATGTACCCGGAATGCAAAAGCGGAATGCCTGGCATCCAAGAGGGCTGGGGAACCTGCCCAGCCACCCGCCCCCTGCTGCCCTCTGCTCAGGCCCCTAGCCTGAATCACCCTCCCTTTCAGAACGCTGCTACTCCCCTACTATCTTCTTCCTTAGTCCTTGAACCCTGCTCCCACCCCCTCCCCCAAGCATCTTCCCCTTCCTCTAGGCCCCTACCAACCTCTTTCCAGACCCAGCTGAACTTCCCGGGAAGAGTCCAAAGAGCTGGTCTCACCTAGTGCTTTGGTAGCTGTCAGGCTCTGCCCCCCTGGGCTGCCCTCCCACCTCCCCCCCAAGTTCCATTGCCCTCCCCCAGATGAGAATGCAGAAGAGGTCAGGGCCTGCATGCGTCCCTCTTCTTGGGAATTACCAGGGGTGGGCCTTGGGCCAGGTTATTGGAGGTGCTGCTGAGCTAAATGGCTGCCTGTTGATTTTTTTTCCTGTAGTACCCTTTCCATTAAAGTCCTTCTGTGGGCTAGGGACGTGATGTGGTGGGGAAAGGCCTCAGAAAAGGTGTGATGGTGGCAACTGGACCATGGCCCTGCCTGGCAATTAGTGCCCCAGGATGGCTCTGACCAGCTTCTTCCCTCTTCTCCCCCCTCCTCCCCCACCCCCCCAGGATCCTGTGCCCCCCACGTTCCTGGCCGAGCCACAGCAGTTCTTCAGTGGCGAGCTTTATGTCTTGTCCCAGCTAAAGCTGCCAGTTGAAGAACTGCTGAGCTCTGCTCCTGTCTTCGAGGACTGAGGAAGAACCGCCGCCCTGCCATCTAGAAGGTGAAAGGCCTTGGGGGGAGGGGGAGGGGGCATCCACCAGCAGGGCCCAAGAAGCTTAGGCTAGCGGGAGGGCACGGAGGGAGGGTCTGCTCTCTGTTCTCCTTCGTTTACTTGGGAGTTCCTCCCTTCCTGAACAGTCTGTTCCAGTAAAACTGGCCTGATACCTGGTCCCTGGACATAACATTCCATCTCCTGCCTTTGTACAGGTGGCCTCAGAAGTCTGGAATTCTGCCTCCTAGAATGAATCCCTAGCATCTCTCAGAGGCCAGCTCAGGTTCCCCTCCCGCCTGTCTTGCTTAGGGTTAGGGGCTAGACTCTAGCAAGGGGCTTGCAGTCAGAAAGATGTGCGTTCATCCCACCTAGGACACTCACTGATTTACCCCTCCCAGCTGTGCAAAGAAGGGCTCACACTCTGCTGTCTGAGCTTTCTGGCCACTTTAAAATCCATGATCATGGGAATTACACGATCGCCTTTTTATTATTGCGGGCTGTCTTCTGGAGTGTAAGCTCAATGAGGCAGGGACTGCTTCCTGTTTGTCTATATCCATAGCACTCTGGGTGCTTCATTAATAAATGCTTGTTGAACAACCTTTGTGTTCCTGGCAGTTTTCCTTATACCAGTCAGTCCTGCTGACCTCCCTGTGTAAATTCAGAACAGGTTCATTTTAAAGAGAAAAACAGATCCGCCCTTGATGAACCATTAGATAATCGTCTTTCAGACCCTTATAGCCACTCAGGGTCAGTCAGGGCTTCTAGTTCTAATAATCCCGGTAGGACTGGCTACCCTGTTTGACTTTATGAAAGGGGTGGGAAGGTGGGGGCCAAGTAACCAGTGAAAACTAAAGCTAGTGTGAAAAATGGGAAAATAAATGTGACACTAGAAAGCATTCTGTATGAGTTTAGAGAACTGTTTGCATATGTGTACATTCAGAACTCCATACTCTTGTCTCACATAGTCTATACATAGAACCTGTAAAGAGGCCAGTGGAGGCTGGAGGGAAAGGACAGACTGTTCAGATACTCGTTGCTGCTGCTATCCCGTAAGGGCTGATGGGAGGAGGGTAATGTGGGGAAACTCCTCTGATTTAGTCATGTAGCCTCCAAACCAGGAAGGAGGCTGCAATTCCCAGCAGGCATCTGAAGTCATTGGTATGTCCATATTACTCCTTGCTACCAAGGTTGAGTTGGGGGGAGGGGAGGGGGACGTGTTCCCAGCAGGAGGAAAAAGCATGATTCTTAAATGTCAAGGGCTGTCTTTGCCCAGAGTGCTAGGAACCTCCCAAAATCAGAATGGCGAAGATGAACAGGATAACCAACCATCCTGGGCCGAAGGCAGGGGAGGCCTGTGGATCCCAGACACGGTCTCTAACCCTGGCATCTTTGGCCTGGCCCGATTCTCGTCCAGTTGTGGTAGCGTAACTAAATAATCTATTAGTGCTTTCATTAAGAGAGTTGAGTGGAGTAGGAAGTTGGAGTGAAAATTACAAAATTAACCAATGGGAAGGGAGATATTTGCCCTTTGGGGGATGGAGGAGGTCTACTTGTACTAGTCCCTTTACTGGGTGGAGATCTTGAGATTCTCAGGAACCTGGATGAATGGGACTGGATTCAGAGTGGCCTTACTCTGGTTACTTGGGCTTTGCTTCTCAGCTCCCAATGGTAGAAAACCATGATCTTCCTGTTCCAAGGAGTCAGCCTTTCCCCGTCAACCTCCACACACAGGTACCTGAAGAGGAAAGGATGTGGTAGAGCACCCCAGGTGATGGATGATTCCTGCCTGGGGGGTGGCAGGTGAAACCTGGTCTGTGTCCAGCCTAGAAACTGGTCTGGATGTTGAAACTAGCCCTAGGCATAGATATGGAAGTTCCCTGCCAAATGGCAGGCTTGGGGGCAGGGGCTCCAAACAGGGCAGAGGGGGGAAGACTAGGAGCTAGGACTCTGGCTCCCTTACAGATTCATTTCATTCCACTTAGGGTTCTCCCTCATTTTCTTCCTATCAGGACTTGTCCCTGTGCTAGTGGGGGTTAGAGAAAACCTATCTGTGTGATTTTCGCCCCCCAAACTACATTTATCCTTGTGAAATCAAGTTAAAATGGACATCAGGAGGAGGGGAAAGAACTCATGAAAAGGCCAATGAAGCAAGAAGTGTTTGTGCAAGAGAGGGTCAGACCTTGGTGAAGGGTTGGGCTAGGAGCATTCCTTCTTTCTTGGTACTGGCACCAACCACCTCCAAAAGTCACTGCCCAGCCACCAAAAAGGTGTTTGGCCAAGCAATTTCACCATATTCTGAGGACTCCTGCTCTCTTCTCCCTATTTGCTTTGGAGAGGAGGCTCTTTCTCTAGCTAAGGAGGCTATCCTGATTCCAAATGATGTGAATCTGTGTCGACTAGATTTCTTCCACCTTTGCCCTCCCATTGTGGGGGAGATAGGTGGTCCTCCTGACCTACAAATACTTATGGAAGGGGGACTGAGTATGTTTCTGTTCCCTCTCCTGTCTTTCATTTTTACCTCTGACCCTAACTGCTTGGTCAGCCTCTGTCTAGTCCAGTGAAGTGGAAGTAACATCTGTCCAGGTTTGCATGGGATTAGGGAAAAAGTGGGGTCTATGCGCTCATGACTAGAGCTGCTAAGTCATCCTCATCATAGTGGTAGGATTTATAGAGAACTTTAAGGTTTGCAAAGCACTTGACATGTTTCATCTACTCCTCACAGTAACCCTGAGAGGTAAGTATTAATTCCTTTTACGGATCAGGAAACTGAGGCTGAGATTAAGTGGCATGTGTTAGTAAAGTATCTAAGGCGGGATTTGAACTCCATCCCCTATCCCCTAACAAGACTTTATACTGCCATGATAATCTGGGGGGCCCCAAGGGGCCGTGAAGGTCTTTAAGAAATTGACCCTGGACCCTGCCTCTCCTCTTTCCTCCCAGTCTGAAGGTGCCCTTCGGCACGCGGGACTGAAAAGAGACGGGGTTCCTGGGTGTTAGCACGGGGGAGGTGGTGAGGCTCGGGTGTCTTGGGTGGAGGTTCAACCCGCTTCTGCTTTTTGAGGTGTGACGCGGTACACCAAACCAGGTAAAGGTTGAAGGTGGGAGTGGGGGTGGTGTGGAAGGGAACCTAGCCAAAGGTGCAGGGGCGGGGTCCCCCTAGGCCATCAGTGAGTTTGGGGCACACGGAACCCCATTTACTTTGTAACTCCGTCCGAGGCACGCAGTTCCAACCTCCGGGTAGGTGCCTGTGAATGTTCCGAGCCCCCGAAATCTAGAAGGTGCACTTGGGAGCCCCTGCGGGGAACACTCGAGGGCGGGACTCGGAGGGTTGCCGTGGTTACGGAGGCGGGCTCCTGGCGGGGAAGCCAATGGGGACGGAGTTAGGGGCGTGGGGGCGTGGCCAAGGCCAAGGAGAGTTCCCCGAGGTTTTGGAAGCCTGGGCGGGAAAGCGCAGGATCCGAAGCCCGAGTCGCGGGCGGCTGCGGGGAGAGGCTCGGGAGGAGGCGCAGACGGACGGACTGACTGGCGTCCCTCAATGGCGCCAGTGGGACTCGGGGTGGCGGCTGCTTCCTTCGCTGTGTTCCAGGGACTGCACCGGGGCCTCGAGCTGCTGCCCTCCCCTCAGCTCGCCGATGCCCGGGACCGCTGGACGTGGAGGAACGTCTGCGCCTCCCTCGTGCACAGCCTGCTGGCCGGGACCTGGGCGCTGCTATGGTGCGGGGGCCGCCCAGGACCCCGGGGAGAGCCGGGGATGGGGATGGTCAGGCGCGGGGCGCGGGCTCTGACCTTCTGCCCACGCCCTCTCTCCCAGGATGTCCCAGTACTCCCATCTGATCTCGGACTTCACCCACAGCTGCCCTCCCAGGACTGTCTCTCTGGTCTCTCTGTCCGTCGGTGAGTAGAGCAGCCGGGGCGCGGGGGAAAGAGCACCAGAGACGTGCCTCCTCCCTCCTCACTCCGTGGGGGCTGAGGCTGGGGTCTCCCGAGCTCAACATCCTCCCCCCCTTCACCCCTGCAGGCTATTTCCTGGCAGATGCGGTGGATATTCTATGGAATCAGACATTTGACCGCTCCTAGCACCTGCTTTGTCACCATGCTATGGTGAGGCTGGGTAGGCAGGGAAGGGAGGGTGGAGAGGACCTGAGCAGGGCTGCCTCTGGTCCCACCCCTTTGACCTTTCAGTTTTAGGCCTCCTGCTCTCATCAGGGCTCCTCTCCCACTTAACTTCCAGAGGCCCCTCAGAGTCCCAGTCCTGCCTCAACCTATATTGGGATTTGGAAGGTGTTGCCCCTTTGGGGCATGCCCAAGCCCCAGTTATACCCTCTCCCTACCTCCAGCTACTGTAAAAAATTTCCCTGAAGGGGACCCTGGAAGACATCCGGTCCACCCTCCAACTGAAGCACAAATTCCCTACATACTATATCATGCAAGCCTGTGCTTGAAGACCTCTGGGTGGCAGGATCCGATTGCCCACTGAGACAGCCCCATGATTATTTCTAGGACCTCATCAGTACAAAATCAGTACAACTGAGTCAAAAGCTTGAATTATTTTCCTCTCTATTTCTAGCATGGAAGAACTTTGAAATAAAGGACAAGGAAAGGGTCACAAGAATGGGAAGGTGGGAGTGCAGAAAGTCTTAGAATTGATGGTTTAAGGTGGGGAATCTTCGGCCTTTTAAATCCTTCAGTTCGGCCTCCAGAATCCAAATTTTACAGGACAAATCCTTTTATTAGAAATTTAGAAGGCCACATGTGGCCTTAAGGCTGCAGGTTCCCCATTCCTGGGTAAGGCCTCCCATCTAATTTCTGTCCTCTAACCTCTTATTAAGTTTCTGACACTCAGAGCCCCTTGCTCACATCAGAATTTCTTTGCCGCCCAGTGTGGGAATCCTGAAACCCCTCAGAGTTTTAGTCCTGACTCAACCTGTAGCCACAATGGGATTTGAAAGGTGGTACCTCATTTGGGGATGAGGGTGTAAATACAGCTGCAGGCTGAGTAAGAGTGAATGCACAGGAATGAGGTAGGGAAGGCAGTTCAGAGGACCTGGAGGACCTCTCTCAAGACCCTACTCATTCCATTAAAATCATTTAAAGCCCTTCAGAGACCTGGATGAGGTGTAGGTGTGGGGTAGTGAGTACTGGGGATGGGAACCAAGTGCTTGGGATCTCTGGAAGCCTGAGAATCCTAAAGCATGACCTTACCCAGTGCAGGGAGACTGGGAGAATCCTGGAGGAAAGTTCCCTGACCCCTGGCCTCTGACCCCTAGGCTGTGAGCTGCCTGGTTATGGCTGTGCTGCCTGGCCATTGCTTGAGTGTCTCAGTGGTGCCTCTGCTTTTGGAGGTAAACTCAGCCTGCTTGCACGCCCAAACACTGCTCCTACTCTCCGCCCAAACCGCTACTCTGGTCTACCGCCTGGTCTGCTGGGCCACGCTGGCCACCCTACTGGTATTCCGCCTCCCACCCCTGGGATGGATGAGCCTGCAGCTGCTGTGCCAGCATCACCAATTCCCCCTCACTTTCAGTGTCCTCTGGGGAGTTGGACTGTTCACCATCACCATCATGAGCATTATGTTAGTCATGGATCTAATGGTTGGCAATGGCCTGTGGGTCCAGGCCACACCCTCCTTCTCCAGAAAGATTAAGGCCAAATGCAACTGGGAATGTGGGAGTGATGACTGTGCCAGGCTTCCGTACAGAGCCAAGCTGCAGGATTAGCTTGGGCTCATGGCCTCCAGGAAGCTCTGGGACTATGAGGCTGGGGTCAGAAAGGAGGGTGGTTTTAATTCCCTGGACCCTAGAATTCACCAGGCATTGTTTGCTCACTTGGTCCAGGAATACAAGAAGCAGGACCCCTGGTACTCAGCCCCACACTCCTGGGACAAGAACCTAGGTGCTAGTATTAACATTTGAAGTGGGAACGTTAACTAGTGTTCGCCATTTTTCATGAGACAATTATTTTCCCCAATGGTCTAACTAGGGAAGTGTGGGCAGGGCTATTCTACAAATTGGGCACGCAAATGGATGCAGAAAGGGTCAAGTCAGAGTAAAATGGGCCCTCTTACCCTTCAGCAGCAGTCTGGGTAGAAGGATAGAAAGGGCATACCAGAGTCAGGCCCACCCATTACAGAAACATGGCAATGGATGGTGATCCCCTGGCTGCTGTCTGTAACCACTGGGAATAGACAGTAGTCAAGGTAATCTTGAAATGTGAATTTTGGGCACCAAGATCCCTAGTTATATTTCTGGGGTGTTAGTTTCTTATTGTCTTTAGCTCCACTGATAATTGTTTGCTCCTAACCCTAACTGCTTCACCCATCATCCCTCCATCCCTGTCCTCTTTAAAGAAAATATGGGAATTCTGAATCTGGAGCCAGAGTCTTTCTTCTTGTAACCTGGGCCTTGAAAAGAGATAGAACCATTCAGAGGACACCAAGAGTGGGAAACCTGTGGCCTCATGGTCCTCAAGTGCAAGCTTTTAACGGAATCCAAACTCAATCAGAGGGCTGCACTTGAGGACCTAGAGGGCTACATGTGGCCTCGGGGCCACAGGTTCCCCACCCTTGACCCAGACCCATGCTTCAATTTGTGAAGGGTGAGGTCCCAGGTAGAGAAGCAGGGGAGGGGAGGAGCCCTTGAAAGTTGAAAGAGTTAAGGAACATTTCTTTCTTTCTCAGTGTCTGCAGGAGCCTGTCCTTTGTACATATTTTCAGCGACCTCACTTTCACTAGGCCCTTTTCCTCCAGGAAAATTTCCTCCCTATGGGAAATTTAGACGGATTTCAGTCACTGCCCTGCTCCAACTGAAAGGGACAGCCCTTGCGCTGGACAGAACAGAAGGAACTGGAAGCTAGATAAAGAAAGAGCAAGATACTAGGGGAAAAACAAAGAGAGTGAGAGAGACAGACGCAGAGACGGAAGGGAAGGAAGTGAGAAAGAGATACTACACAGGAGTGACAAACAGAAAGGGGGGAAAGACTGTGATTGCTTTAAACCAAAAGAGACTAAAACAGGAACAGAGATAGAGACAGTCCCAGATACTGAGAGGGACCAAAATGGGGAAACAGACACAGACAAAGAGGATTAAAGGCAGACAAAGAAACAACAAATGGCAGAGAAGGGGCAGGAATAGACAGGGACCCAAAGAGGCAGATGGGAGGAGATAGGTGGGAGAAAAGAGATACGGGGCATCTGATGAGAGCTGGCAGAAATAAGGGCCAAAAGGAAAAGGGGAGAAATAGGGAAGGGAGATACTGACAGAAATGAAAAACATTGCTAGATGATGAAGGACCGACCTGCAGTTAGCTCAGGAGAAGGATGTTCTGACAGGCATGATATGCAAAAACAAAAAGGCAGAGATGGATGGAAACCAAACCAGAAAAGAGACCTGGGGTTGTGGATCAAGGAAGACAAGATGTAGATAGGGGAAGAAACATACCAAGAGAGACCATGTACAGGAGGGCAGAAGGAGGGGGAAGACAAGTGGAAGGAAGGGGCTAAAAACACAAGGAAAGAGTTTAAAAAGAGAGAGAAGAAACACTGATAGAGAATGAGACAAAAATAGGCAAAGGTGGATAAAATTGTGAGAGGTGAAGCTTCAGAGTCTTGTCTAGAACAGCCAGACAAGCCAGATGACCACAGCTGACAATGAAATGGCGATTTGTGCATATCATCTCATTTGGGTCTCGGGACAACCCAAGAGGTAAGTGTGGAGAGGTATTATAGCCCACATACAAAAACACAGGGAAGCTGGTCCAGAAAGGTGAGCTGATTTGTCTGGGGTCATACAGCTATAAACAGCAGAGGTGAGATTTGAGCCCAGGTTTCCTTGACTTTTAGTCCATCCCTATATTCCTTCTGTCACATTGTAAACTGATAACTATAGAAGTAGATATAAAGGAAGAAAACTGTTTTGATAAAACTGTGCTCAAAAGGCTTGGGTTCTCTTTCATAACACTAAGCAACAAATGTCAACCCATCAAGCAGAATTCATTCGACCCTTTGAGCTTTAGGCAAATAAGAAAATTGAGCAGTGATGGGGAAGAGAGGGTTGGTGTACAGACCGCAACTGGATAACCCACAAAAACATAAAGAAAGAAAAGGACTGATAGAGCAGAAGTCCCCTCTTTAGGGATGCAGTGGAGAGAGTGCCAGGCCAGAGTGAGAAAGATCTGAGTTCAAATTCAACCTCAAAGACTAGTCACATAATCCTGGGCAAGTCATTTCCTCAGTTTCCTCATCTGTAAAATGGATAACAGCAGCACCTGCCTCCTGGGGTTGTGTGTTTGTCCTTCATTGTCTGAAGAACATGCCATCAGAGAAATGATGACATGACTTGCACTTGACTTTGTTTTGAGTGAGGGAGGGCTGTGCAGGTCACCAGCCTCACTTCTCCTCCAGAGCCATCTGAATCCAGTGACCAGATATTCATCAGGATGACTGGAGTTGACCTAGGATGAAACAACTGGGGTTAAGCAACTTGCCCAAGGTCACACAGCTGGTGAGTGTCAAGTGTCTGAAGTGAGATTTGAACTCAGGTCCTCCTGACTCCTGCACTGGTGCTCTATCCACTGCACCACCCAGCTGCCCTGGGGTTGTTGTGAGGACCACATGTTTAACATAGTGCTTGGCATGTAGTCTTCTTGTTCAGTCATGTAACCCCCAAATGGTGTCTTGGCAAAGATGCTAGAACGGTTTGCCATTTTCTTCTCCAGTGGGTTAAGGCAAAGGTTAAGTTATTTGCCCAGAGTCACACAGCTATCCGCTGAGCCACCTAGCTGCCTTGGCACAGAGTTAGCTATTTATTATTCTCAAAATGTGGTACAGGGACATCTGGGTATCCCCGGATGCTTTAAGGGGTTGAGGACAAAACTTTTCATAATTATGGTAAGACATTTTCATTTCGAATTCAATTTATTAGTAGAAATAGCCCACACAAATTAAAACTCTTTCTGGGGGGGATCCTCAATAATTTTTAATAGTGTTAAAAGGGTCCTGAGACCAAAAAAGGTTAAGAGTTATGGTGGGAAAAAGAGATAGTCATGGAAATTGAATTCAATGAGACCAATTTATTAAGGGCCTATTGTATCGAGAACATTTAGCAGAGGTGTCAAGGAGATGTAAAATTCAGGGTAAGCACCTCAGAGCGGACATCTGAAAGGGATATGGACACCCCATTCCCCATAAAGCAGAATAGCACCCTATAAGTACTGTAAGAACACAAGTATTTCTGAGGGGCCATAGAGAAGAAAGGTCACTGCTACATGCCGTTGAGAAGGGATCAGGGAAGCTAATTGGAGCAGGTAGCCTTTAAGTTGGGATAGACAGGAAGTTAAGACATGGCCATATTGAGGGTGTTGGGGGAGGCTGTGCAGTGAGTACAGGTATGGAATACATAATTTATATGGAGGACATAACAGTGCTGTTATGGCCACTATTCGATATACAAAAGCAAGAGGCAGTCCAAAAAAAAGACATGGAGATTCGGGAATTCTAGAAAGATTTCCAACAACCTGTGAAAGCAAGGTGATGTTTCTGGTCAATATCTAAGTGTAGTATGTTGGAAAGATTGCAGTGCCAGGAGAGTGATGGACCTGGGTTGGAATCCTACTGCCAGGTCCAAGTCACACTTCTGAGCTGCAGTTTCCTCAGCTATAAAATGGGGGTGATTACCTGGATTACTTTACAAAATTACTTCAGGGATTAAATGTGATCATGTACATAAATTGCTTTGTGTACCTTAAATAGCTATGAAAAGGATCAGTCATTATTTTACGGCACACAAATCCTGAATTTGCCAAATTTATAAAAGAGTATTTACTAAAGTTTCCTCTAATTTTCCCCATTGACAACCCCTCAACACACACACACACACACACACACACACACACACACACACACAACACCCTTTGTCCTTTTAGGTCTAATGACTAGGGACCTAAAATTTTAATCCCTTCATTTTACAAATAAGGAAACTAGAGACCCAAAAAGTAATGTCCAAAGTCACAAAGTAAATGACAGCTGAGATCTGAACCTAGTCCTCTGAATCCAGGTCAAAAGCTCATTCCACTGAGTCTCTTCTTAAATGCTATTTCTGCTTCTTTGTTAGGAGGTTGAAAGGGCACTGGCCATACAAAGACCGCAGATGAAATTGTCCCCTGCCACCAATACATAGGTTTGCTGTGAAAAACCAGAGTGTACCTGCAGGCCTTAGCTCCTCACCTACTATCTAATTTTGATGAATTTAATATTACAAAGTACTTCATACCTCCTTATTCCTTCCTCAGAGGGAAGAGGCAACAACTCACACTCACCAAGCACTCTACAAGCTCTGTATGTTCGACAGTTAAGGGAGGGGCTGGGAAGGTGCCCAAACTTGAGCTCTTACATCACAGCTGTAAGCAGTGGTGTGATCTGAGGGGTTCTGGGAACCCTCCAGCCCTAGGTAATCCTCCCAAACTACCTGGCACACCATGCCTCCCCTGTGCTAATGCCACCAATAATGATTGGTTTTTTAGCTGTGATCCTCTTTGAAAATTGAAAAACCTTCAGGGAACACTCCATGTCATTGCCCTTCTATTGAACCAACCCCCCAAAATTTGCTTTCTCCATTTCTGTTCCTGGACAACACAGTGTTTCTGGAATCCCTGTTACACTCCTCTTTTCACTCTCCTAAAGCCCTCAAATTGCCCCCCCCACCAGCACTTCCTCCCTTATCTCTTAAGAAATGACCTTGTCCCCTACTTTGATTGTAAGAACCAAACTATCAATTTTGAATTTCTTTGGGGGAAAATCAAACCTGGGCACCTCATTTAAGAGGGCTAGACACTGACAAATTGATGTGTGTCCAGATTAAGGGCGACCATCATGGCGAGGAGTCTGGAAAGCACGTCATTCAAAGATTTAGTGGAGGTAGGGCTCGGAGGGCAGAGAAAAGCAAGATCACTGTCTCTGAATGAGTGAAGGTCTGTCATGTGGAAGGAGTAGACTTGTCCTGTGTGACCTGCGTGGAACTAGCAGAGCCATGACTGGGGGGGATCAACTTGGGCCCTGTCCAAGGGCTGACAGTGTATTCATTTCTACAATGTACAGACAACTGAACTTACTTTATTAGCAAAAATGGGAAGTGATTATGTACGCATAGGTAAGGTAAGTGACCCTTGAAAGTCCAGGACCAAACTAGGAGAAAGAAGTCAGCATTTCTTTTGATTACTCAGAAAACCTAGCAGAAAGTAATAAAAATGCCATTTAAATAACTATAGAAAGGGGTTTTATTTTTCTTGTCTTCTCAATGGGCTGGGGAAGGGGAGAGAATTTGGAACTGACAATAAAATAGAATTTTGAAAGGTACAGAGAATATAAAATACTTGACTGTCTACCTGCCAAGACACAGGAAAGGACTATATCAAAAAACTACAAAACATTCTTTACACAAATAAAAACAGAATGAAATATCAACTGCTCATGGGTAGGCTGAACCAACATAATAAAAATGATAATACTCTCTAAATTAATTTACTTATTCGGTTCCATGCCAAACTACCAAAAGATTACTTTATGTAGCTAGAAAGAAAAAGTACTGAATTCATTTGGAGGAACAAAAGGTGAAGAACTTCAAGCGAAATAATGAAATAAACTGGGAAAGGAAGAGAAGAGGTCTAGCAGTATCAGATCTTAAACTATATTTAAAGCAGTCATCAAAATGATTTGCTACTGGTTAAGAAGTAGGTCACACAGTCAAACAGATTGGGTACAAAACAAGCAGAAGCAAACAAACACAATAGTATACCATTTGATAAACCCAAAGACTCCAGCTACTGAGATAAGCACTTACTGTTCAACCAAAAGTGCTGGGAAAAGTGGAAAGTAAAGTGACGGAAATTAGGTAAAGACCAGCATTTCAGATGGTATTTGAAGATAAACTCCAAATGGACACATGGCTTGGACATGGAGAGTCCAACACAAGTAGAGCAGTAAGGAAGAAACAGGATGTATAAATAAGGGAATAATTCCTGATAAAGTGAGGTACAAAGAGGATCAAAGAAGACAGAAAAGGCAATGTTGATTACATGAAATGTAAAAGCTTTTGCACAACCAAAACCAATGCATCTAAAATTAAGAGGGAAACAGAAAAATCTTTTCAGCAAGTTTCTATGATAACGGTCTCTCATTTACAACATCTATATGGAACTGATTCAAATTTGTAAGAACAGTACAAAAATATTTATAGCAGCTCTTTTTGTGGTAGCAAAGAACTGGAAATTGAGGGGATGCCCATTAATTGGGAAATGGCGGAATGTGATATATGATTACAATGAAATGCTATGATGCTATTTTTAAAAACGGTGAGTTGGAAGTTTTCTGAAAAACCTGGTAAGATTTATATGAACTGAATGCAAAGTGAAGTGAACAGAACTGAGAGAACATTGTGCACAGTAAAAGCAGTATTGTATGATGATCAACTGTAAATGACTTAGCTATTCTCCATAAGACAAGGATCCAAGACAATTCCAAAGGACTTATGATGAAAAATGCTATTCATCTCCAGAGAAAGAACCGATGGAGTCTGAATGCCAAATGAAACATATATTTTTTTTAAACTTTATTTTTCTTGTTTTGCTTTGTTTTATTTTTAGTCTATGTTTTCTTTAGTAACATTGCTAATATGGAAATACATTTTGCATGACTGCACATGTATAATCTATATTGAATTATTTGCCTTCTCAAGGAGGGGGAAAGAGAGGAAGGGAGAGAATTTAGAAGTCAAAATTTAAAAAAAAAGAATGTAAATTGCTTTTACATGTAATTGGAAAAAATATAAAAATTTTCACATAAAAATAAATAAATTTGTAAGAATAAGAACTATTCCCGAAATGATAAATGAGCAAAGCACATGAGTAGGCAGGCCTCTAGGGAAGAAATCCAAGATATCCATATTCATGTAAAAATGTTCCAAATCACTAATAATTAGAGAAATTAAAATTAAAGCAACTCTGAGATTCTACCTTATACCTCTCATATTGGCAAAATTAATGAAAAAGGAAAATGACAACTGTTGTAAGGGCTACAGGAAAGCAGACATATTAACATTGTATTGGTAGATCTACGAATTGGCAGTATGTCCCATTAGTTACTAAAAGTTACTAAACTCTTCATACCCTTTGACCCAATGATACTGCTGCTCAGTCTCTACCTAAGGGCACTCAAAGAAAGTAGAAAAGGACCCACATGTACAAAAATATTTAAAACAGCTTTTTTTTTTTCCAGTGGTGGTAAAGAATGGGAAACTAAGCTCAGGAATTGGATGACTGAACAAATTATGATACACATATATACAATTTGTTATAAATTATTATATATAATGAATGATATAAGAAGTGAGGAAAAGTTGATTTTCAGAGAAACTTGCACACTTAAATGAACTGATACTGAGTGAAATGAGCAAAATCAGAACAATTTATATACTAATAACAACATTGTAAATGCGAGCGACTTTTTTCCCCAAGATAAGCAACTTTGAAAGGCTTAAGAACTCTGTTCATTGAAACAGCCAATCACAATTCCATAGGACCTGTTCTGGACAGAAAGGTGATGGACTTGGGGTACAGAATGCTACATGTATTTTTGGACATGACCAGTGGGGAAATTTGTTTTTACTTGACCATGCATATTTGTTAAAATAGTTTTAATTTTTTTCCCCATGGTGAGTTGTAGGAGGGAGAAAAAAATAGTTTTGTTTTGTTTTTTATTGGAAAAAATTAAGTTAATCCTCTGAGATCCTTGTTGGTTTTTCCATTAGTCAGAGTTCTTTCAGTGATCTTTTCATTTACATTGCTTTCATCATCGTGTATATTTTATCTCCATGCTATTTATTCCACTCTTGCCAGTTCCTATAAATCTTAACTCACTGAGTCCAGGAAACAGACTTGAAGAGACTTCTAGCCCCTGACAGGATGAGAGGAAGACATGTGCAGCTGGAGAATGGGAAGATGTAAGAAGACACAGAGAGTTAGCAGAATGGAAACTTAGGCAGAGGCAATCACCATAAAGAAAGGGACCTGCTTGTTCCCCAGTCAGACACTAGATACCTTGGAAGTGAAACTGTGTTGCTGAACCACTCCTACCATCAACACTACAGACCCCAACTGGTATCCTTTTTCCCCTTGAGTTCTTTATGGGAGCTTGAAGCCTTTTCTCCTGGCCATAGGGAAAGTCTGTTTACCTTTCCCTATTTTAAATGTTTACTTTGTCTGTATAAACTGTGTTAACCTCTAACATTTTTTGAATCAGGCATACTTATTGGTAACACAGTTGGGAGCAAATATCCCTAGAGAAGACACAGAACTAGATCTAAATCAAAGTGTTTTGTCAGAAGTGTTGTCTCTGTTTGGGGGCTCGGAGCTAACAGAAAAAGATAAAGAGAATAAGAGATCTCTTGACAGTGTTTTCCAGAGTGGAGAAGGAGGTTTTATATGCAGAAACCCATCTGGTCAATGAGTCAGAGTGAGAGGCAAATACGGAGTAATTGAACAATCCTCATCCCTACCATCACCTTAACATTGCTACACATGCACTATGAGCCTCTCCTTCCCTGGGGAGCTTCTCTGTAGCCCTGAGCACCACATCCTGCTCTGCTACTTATAGGAGGGCAAATGCCTCCCTAGGATTTCCCTCAGGATTTCCTCCAGCCTCTGTTTCACTACTACCTAGCCTAAGTCCCACGGCATAATGTCTTGAGGCATCCCTACCCCCAAGTGATTTACTCCATAAATTAAAATTGCTACAGTAGTTAGTGCTCTGAAAGCTAGGACTACTGGAGGACAGATCACAACTCAACAGAAGGCAGAACATAAAGAAATTCACATTACTCTAAAGTCAGAATAAATAACCAATTAACCATTGCATCAAACACATAGTACAACCCAAGCACTAGATTTTGAACCATTTAAATCTCAGTCAGCAGAGGAAGAAAATAAATAAATAAATCTTAAACCTGTATATTTCAAACTTAATATTGGATTGATATTTTTACATGACTTTCATTTTTAATTATATTATCAACCCTTCCTTCTCCCACAGAGCCATCCCTTGTTATAAGAAAAAAAAGAAAAAAACAACTGTGTATTTTAATAAATAGAATCAAACCAAATTAACAATCAAACAATAAATCAATAAAATACACGCTTGCTCTCGGTCCTCAGTTCAGGCGTGTGACTCTTCCCGCATGTGGCCACCACTCTTTTTTTTTTCTGGTCCAGAACTGATGATGGTGTCATTTATTCTCTTTGATTTAGGTAGTGATATAAATTTTTTTTCATTAATAAAACAATTTATTTAGACTCTGGGATTTCTTCTACAACGTCCCTTCCATAGCAAATGTATGTTTTGTTTTGTTTTGCCTTACTTTATTTTAGATACTTTTTCATAAATTTTCTTTTTTGGGGGGGGTTTCTACACACATTCTTATTAATCACATTTTCACATTAGTCATGTTGCATAGAAGAATTAAAATGAATGAGAGAAACCATGAGAAAAAAACAAAACAACACAAGAGAATATATTCTGCTTCATTCTGCATTCCGATTCCATGGTTCTTTCTTGGGATGCGGACAGCATTTTGCATCATGAGTCCTTTGGAAATGTTTTACATCCTTGCATTGCTGTGAAGGGCTAGGTCTACCAGAAATAGTCCTCACACACTGTGACTGTTACTGTGTACAAAGTTCTCCTGGTTCTGCTTACTTCACTCACCATCAGTTCATGTAAGTCCTTCCAGGCCTCTCTGAAGTCTTCCTATTCATCATTTCTTATAGCACAATAGTATTCCATTACATTCATATACCACAATTTGTTCAGCCATTCCCCAGTGGATGGGCATCCCCTCAGTTTCTAGTTCTTGGCCATCACAAAGAGAGCTGCTATAAATATTTTTGTGCATGTGGGACCTTTTCCCATTTTTATGATCTCTTTGGGATACATTCCTAGAAGAGATATTGCTGGGTCAAAGGGTATGCACATTTTTGTAGCCCTTTATAGACATAGTTCCAAATTGCTCTCCAGAACGGTTGGGTCAGCTCACAGTTCCACGAACGATGAATTAGTGTTCCAGGCTACCACTCTTAAGAGTTACAGCTTTGGAGAAACCTGGAAGGATTCTCATTGACCATCTATCTATCTCTAAGCAATAATCTCTACAATGACATGGGAAGTAGAAACCCAGATTCTGAAGCTGTTCAATGAGAAGAGATCCACTCACTACCTCCTGAGACAACTCATTCCACTTATGGCTAGCTCGAACTGTTGCAAAGCAGGAATCTGCTTCTGTATCTCTCACCTGCAAGCCCATTCTCTCAATGGAGGGCCTGGTTCCTTCATTCTCTAAGGTCTAACACTCCCACCCCTTGATTTTGAACAGGTTTTGCTTTTTTTCCAAATTCAGTAGGTATAAAATGGTATTTTAAGGTTATCTTGAGTATTGGAGGATATGAACATGGGATCATAAATTCAGAGCTGGGAAGGATCTTAGAGGTCATCTACTCCAGCTCCCTTCATGTTACGAATAAAAAGAACTAAGGCCCAGAACAGACAAGTAACTTATCCAAGGTCATACAGAAAGTAAATGTCAGAGCTAGAATTCAAATTCAAACAGGCCCTCCAACTTCAAATCGGCTGCTTTCCCCACTATATCATAATTCCTCATAGGTTTTTTGATTTTGTTTTTTCCTTTTATACAGACTTGTGATTTCATCAAGGCAGTAAACTCCTGGCAAGATCTCCTAACTAATGCATATCAACATGTGGTCTGTGGAAGCACACTAAGACCCCTTTCCTTTTAGGAAAATTAAGAAATAAATATTCCTTCAATCTGAATTTCTTTCTAGACTTATCTGAAAGAAGACAACCTTAACAATCAACCTTCTAGGAAAAAAATGTCTTGAACTGACAACTTTTAAAATTACTCTAATCAGTTTCTAAACCATTAAATTGCCTAGGTCATTGAGAGGTTAAATGATTTGCCCAGGGTCATCTTACTGAGATTTCTTAGAAGCCAGGTCTTCCTGACTTGAGGTCAACTTTATCCACTAATACCATGTGTCCTCCCCATGAGGTTATTAACAATCTGTATTCCCACCTCCAAAAATTGCCTGTTCACATCTTTTGACCATTTTGCCATCGGGGAGTATGCATATCCCTCTAACAGCCTTATAGATTACAGATATCAGGCCTTTGTCTTCCATATTTATCACAAATATTCTTTCACAGTGTTTCTTTTCTTTTTATTTTGGGGCTATTACTATTTGTTGTACAAAATCCCATGATCCTTGTATAATCAGACCCATGAATTTTGTCACTAAGGACTTATTCCAATTATGTTTGATAAAAATGTTCCTTCCCTCCATAATTGAAATAAATGTTAATTCTTTTTCTCCGTGTCTTTAAATATTTTTTGGCCTTGCAGCTATGCAATTTTCTCAACCATTTTTTTAAAACTGAAGATTGATTCCATCCTCTGGAGATATTTTTAGACATGCTTTTATCAAGTACTATCCTCTTATATACACTGGATTCTATTTCTGGGTTCACTATTCTATGTCATTGACCTGCTTCTCTACTCTTTTTCTGGAACCAGACAGTTTGTATAATTGTTTCTCTCTTATAAATTCAGAAATCTGGTGCAGGAAGTCTCCTGTCATCCAGTCTGTTTTTCATTGTTCCTAATATTCATGCCCCTCCTACTTTTCCATTTGTATTTTGGTGTAGTGCTCTAATTCTGTGAAGTAGCCTATTGGTATTTGGATTGCTAATGAATTAAATCTGTAAATTAATTTGGGAAATATTGACTTTCTTTTTTACTGTTTTTAATCAAACTAAACATAAGCAGGGCATAACTCTGCATGTACTTTTTTTTTAAAGGAAAAACATTTTTATTTTAAAAAATGCATTTAACTGATACCTTTTGCCTGTCATTTCCCACTTCACCCCTCCTCTTTGTGACAAAGGAAAGGACAAAGTTCCTAATCAGAGATCATATCTGACAACATGTACAATATTCTGTCCCCAAATCCCTCCAACTTTTGGGGGAGAAGGGGAAGGAGGTATGTTCCATTGTGAGATTCTTGGGGGTTTTTCCATCCTTCAGAGGATCTCATCACTTACATTGTTGTCATCATGTATATTTTCTCTCAATGCTGCTTATTTCAATCTGTCCTTGTTCCTGCAAATATCCTCCTATTTCTCTGAATTCATCCTGCAACAAATATTCCATTACATTCATATACCATAGTTTTTCAGCCTTCAAAGGAAAACACAATAATTACTGCTGTCCAGCAATGGAATGGATTGCCTTCTGAATTAGTGAAATCTCTGTGGATGGAGGGAGGGTTTTTGAAAGAGTCTGTCTGGCCATCTGCCAAGGAGTTTGTAGAAAAGACCGCAGCATTAGGTGGGAGGTTATATACTGACAAGCTTCTCGTCCTCTAGGTATTTCTTGCCTTTCAGGCCTCTTTCCCAGCTTCCTATAAACATGCCCAGACCTTGCCCATTCTGAAATGACCTTTGATTGACCCTTCCATGCCCTCAAGCTATTTTCAAATACCCTCCTTTTCACTGTTAAACTCCTAGAAAAAGCCATTTTTTTCTAATCACCTCCATTTTCCTCTTAATACTTTGCAGTCTGGCTTCTGACCTTATTGAACAGAAACTGCTCCAAAGTTTTTAACTTTTATTTTTATCAATTAAAAACACTTATTTTCTCTCTCTCCTGAATCCTTCTCCACCACCACCACCCTAAAAGAAAAAAAAACAAACCTTTGTAACAAACATGAGTAGTTAAGCAAAACAAATCCCTATTTTGCCTATGTCCAGATATGCACATCCCATTCCATATCCTGAGCCCAACACCTCTCCATTGTAAGTAGCAATTTTAGCATGGGTCCTCTGGAATCATGGGTGGTCACTGCACTGATATGAACTCCAAGTCTTTCAGAGTTGCTGTCTTTACAATAGTTGTTGTATAAGTCATTTTCCTGGTTTTGCTCATTTCACTCTGTATCAGTTCATGCAAGTCTTCTCAGGTTCATCCGAAACCATCTTTTTCATCATTTTTTACAGCACAAAAATATTCTGTTGCATTTATATATACCATAATCTGTTCAGTCCTTCCCCAATGGATGGACACCCCTCAGTTTCCAGTTCTTTGCCACCACAAAAAGAGCACCTATATACTTTTTGTACCAATGGGTCTTTTTTCTCTTTCTTTGATTTCTTTGGAGCATAGGCCTAGTAGTGGAATTGTACAGTTTAGTAGGCTTGGATGGGATGGTGGGGGAGGCAAGGCCAACATATACATGCTGCCTAACTGTGGGTGTGCCCTAAGGCTCTGTCTGGGCAGTAATCAGCTACTTCTCTCTATAGATCCAGGACCTCCAGAACTCTTGAACCTAAAAGGTTGACCCCAAGCCTGGACATATCTACCTCAAGGTCCATGACTGATCATGAACTCAGGAAATCCCCCTTGCTGCTGTAATGGGGTGGGTAATAACCCACTGCATCATATTAAAAACCTTAAGTCCTTTGGGCTACTACTGGACAGAAGCTGGCCTCCAACATCCATGTGGTCACAAGACGGGAACAGAAACTCAGAGCAGGTTCCAAAGAGGAGGGGAAGGGTGCTCCCCATACAGATAACAGAGACACTAACTATAGATTAACAAGGTGTCAAACTAACTGAACAGATTCCTCTAAGCCAATTTGGAATTATATGAACATAGTAACTAAAATGTCCACATCCTTGGATCCAGAGAGACATTCCACTGCTAAGCATATACCCTAAGGAGGTCAGTGACAGAAAGGGAGGCCCCAGCAGAAATTGTAACATTTAGAGCAGCACTTTTGTAGTAGCAAAAAAAAAAAAAGAAAACTGGAAACAAAGTAGATTGCTTTGGTTAAGCAAAGAATGGCTAAGCAAGTTTTGGTACAGGATATAATAGAATATTGCTACTGTAAGAAACAATGTTTAAAAAATAATAATAATAGCTAGCATTTATATAATGTTCTAAAATTTGTCAACTGTTTTATAAATATTATCTTATTTGATCTTGTGAGGTAGGTACTATTATGATCCCCATTTTTCAGATAAGGTAACTGAGGCAAAGAGAGGTCAAATGGCTTGCCCAGGGTCCCTCAAAAGTGCCTGAGGCTAGATTTGACCTCAGATTTTTCTGACTCCAGATCCAGTGCTCTATCCACTGCACCACCTATAAATATGATGCATCCTGAGAAGCATGGGAAGACATATAAACTGATTCGAAGTGATATAAGCAGAACCAGAAAAACAAGATAAAAAAGAATGTTGAGGATTTAAATATGAAAGCACAAAAACAAAACAATAAAAATGGAAGGCTGTAGAACTAGGATGACCAAGGTTGGCCTGTCTCCCCTTGCTTATTTACAGAGGCTGGGAATTCTAGGCAGGGTCAGAGGAGAGGAGACATTGAAGAGATACTGTGAAGGTGAAATAGACCAGAGGCTTTTTTAAGACATGGGTTAGTTGTCATGAAATATTTCCCCCTCCTTTTCATCTTCATTAGAAGGATTACTGCCTGGGAGGGAACCTGGGAAGGTGATGCCAAAAAAAAAAAAAAACCCAACCCAATAAAAATGCATTTTAAAAAGAGATATATCTACATTGTGTGTTTCCCTATAAAGTATAAGAACCTTTACTCAATTGACCTAGAAGGGGAGCATGGGATTGGCTGGCTGAAAACTGGCTTTAGTTCTGGGCAGGACTCTCTCCAGCTCTTGCACTGATTTCAGGGCTGGCAGACTTAGTTATTTAAAGGCTCCCAAAGGTGGGTGGAGCTGGTATTCGGCCCTAGATGGCCAGACTTGCTGAATGAGTGCTGCCCATTCACTTCCATGGTTTCATTGTTCCATCCTTCCTTAAACTCCTGCAAGATTACTGTCTCCTCAACCACAGTCTGCCAATCAGTACAATTTATTAAATGTTTACCATATACCAGCTCTGCGCTAAGCACTGGGGATCCAAAGAAAAGGGGAAAAAAGAGCCCCTGCCTTCGAGCAGCTTATAATCTTATGAAGGAGACAATATGTAAATAACTAGGCACATGTAAGACACATGTTATCCCACTGGTATGGGACTGTCTTCTCATCAGAGGAGATTTGAATGCCTTGCCTTGAGTGAGGGGCAGGGGCAAGGTAGAGTTAGCAAAAGGGGAAACAGCTTCATCTCTTCAGTCTTGAGTCTTCTGTAGTGGCTGAATCTCTTCAGACTTGGAGCACTTCTTTCAGTTTTGAGAAGATGGAGGAGTCCAACCCTATTCCAGGTTGTTGAAAGAAAAGATTCTGGAAAGTCATGAGAAGAGCTGGTGGTCTCTATCATGTCTCTGTTCCCAGCTTGCTGCATTAGAGACTCCAGGGAACAGCCCTTGGGTGAGATCCAGGATCGTCTCTCTTGGTTGAGATCTCTCTCCCAGTGGCTGAGCTCCTTCACTCTTTATTGTCTGGTATATATTCTCCTATGTAGGTGTGGGGAACCTTCGGCCTCGAGGCCACATGTGGCCCTCTAGGTCCTTGGGTGCAGTCTTTGGATGTTGTCCAAGCTTTACAGAACAAATTGTTCTATAAAGTTTGGATTCCGTCAAAGGGCTGCACTTAAGGACCTAGAGGGCCACATGTGGCCTCAAGGCTGAAGGTTCCCCACCCCTCTCCTGTATATTCCTTCTCTGTTATCTATTTTGTTATCAAAACAAAACTAAATGAATAAACGGGTTTCTTGGCTACTTGCTATGTGTGTTCATTATAGAACTGGCATTTGATGGGAAAGGGGTCAAGCCTTGGATATAGATCTTGGGGTTCTGCTTCCCCCAACAGTGAAGAGCAATCAGAAGTTAGTTGGAACCTGAAAATCACATGTCCTAGATGAAACAGTATAGAAAGGAGCAGATGGATATAACTCTAACCTGGTAACCCCTCTCTCTGAGAACACAGTGGTCTCTGGCCCCAACTTCTTGCTTGCCTCACTGGCAGGAATTAAAGTCTCTCTTAGAAAAGGGGTGGTAGAGAAAGAGGCTAGAGACCTCTATTCCACCTCCCTTCAAGCCAAGCAACAGCACCCCCATGCTACAGCTGGGGGGATTGCCCTGGCTACATACATAAAGTAGATGAAGGTAATATTAAATTAGAGGCATTAGCACCTGGGGGGACACTAGGAAAAGGCCTCTCTTAGAAGGCTGGATTTGAGCTGAGTCTTGAGGGAAGCCAGGGAGGGGGCATCATTTTCTGATGGTTGACCAAAGTTTCCTTTTCCCCTTCAGTTCTCTTCCTTCTTGACCTCTCTGCGGCATCTGACCCTGGGAGCCACTCCTATCTTGAAATCTGCTTCCTACTTGGGTTTCTCTAATATTGCACAAGAATTCTTGGTTTCCCTGCCCACTTCTATGACCTCCATTATTTTCTCTATTTCCCTGACTTCTCTATTTCATAGATTCAAGAGATATTAGAGTTGGAAATGACCTTAAAAATGATCTAGCTCAACCACTTTCATTTTACAGAAGATGATGAAGTGACTTGTCTAAGGTCATACTGATAGAAGTAGAAACACACTAATACCCAGGTGTGATGACTCTAAGTCTCTTGTCATTCATTCATTCTACAAGCATTTATTAAACACCTACCATGTGCAAAAACCACTGATCTTAGAGAAAATGAAAAATATTGCCCTTAATAAGCTTACATTTTACTCTAAGGATGTAATATGGTAAATAAATATAGATAAATAAGGTAAATTTTTAAAAAGATAAATATAATTTGAAGAGAGAGGGCACTAAACTAGAGGGAACATGAAAGACTTCAGATAGGACATTACCTCTAAGCTGAGCAAAGTTAAGGATTGCTAAGGTTTCTAAGATGCAGAGGTAAGAAAGAATATTCCAGGCATGGAGCTCAGCCTGGGCAAAGGCCCAGTGTTGGTAGATGAAATATCATATAAGAAGAACAGCAAGTCAGGCAATTTAACCAGAACAGAAAGTTCATGAGTAGGAGTAAAACAAAATAAGTCTGGAAAGATCATATGGAGCCAGACTGTGAAGGGTGGGCTTTAAATGCCAAGAGAAAGAGTTTGAATTTTAATCAGACGCAATGCAACCCTGGGAGGTAGGTTCTATTATTACCCCCATTGTAAAGAGGAAAACTAAGCAGGCAGTGGCTAGAGTGCAGGATATGGAGTCAAGAAGACTCATCTTCACGAGTTCAAATCTGGCCTCAGACACTTACTAGCTGTGTGATCCTGGGCAAGTCACTTAACCCTATTTGCCTCAGTGTCCTCATCTGTAAAATGAGCTGAAGAAGGAACTGGCAAATCCCTCCAGTATCTCTGCCAAGAAAATAGCTCCCTAACCAATCTCCCTGCCTCAAGACTTTCCCTGCTCCGATATATTGGCTATCTTTAAATCTCAATGAAAATTCTACTTTTTACTGTAAGCCTTAACCAACCTCTCTTCCTTCCAGGGCTTTCCCTCTTTTCATTATTTCCTTTTTATCCTATGTATAACTTGCTTTCTATGTATTTGTGTGCACGTTTTCTCTCCCTTAAGGGCAGGGATTGTCTTTTGCTTCTTTTTGCATGCCTAGTGATTAGCCCAGTGCCTGGCACATAATGAGCATTTAACAATTGAGAGAGTGTTATTGCTACACAACCACCTTATTAATTCTACCACCCCCCCCCCAATTAATCTTCATAAAACACTTTATAAAGCACACCTTTCATTACAATACTCTCTGACTCATTTTGCAGATGGATCCTGAAGGATGAATTCTTCCCGAGTAAACTGTTAGCTCCTTGCAGGCAGTGATTATGACTTGCATGTTGTTGGTCACTAGGGGGTGCCATAGTGCATGGAGCACTGGGCTGGAAGTCAGGAAGACCTGGGCTCAAATTCAGCCTCAGACACTTACCCAGCTGTGTGACCCTGGGTAGGTCACTTATCCTCTGTTGGCTTCAGTTTCCTCATCTGAAAAAAGGGGATGATAGCAGCATTTACCTCCTAGGGTTGTTCTGAGGATCAAATGAAATAATAATTGCGCAACACCTAACAGCCAGTGTAGTTTAGTTTAGCACTTGGCACACAGTAGGTGCTACATAAATGTGCTTATTCCCTTTCTTTTCCCTTTGGCATCCCCCAGTGCACCTAGAATAGTGGGAAATGTGGAGTAGAGATTTTTTTCTCATCTTTTCATTAAAACAGAATCCCACTTAAACTAAATGTCCCACCAGAATCCTGGCCGTGTCCATATGCATGTATGTGGGTGCTTCTCGTGATGCTCTCTCTGACTTTGTTTCTTCTCTTATTTCTTGCTTTCCATTTTCTTCTTCTTCCCTTTAGTCTTTCTGTCTCTGCCTCTTGACCAGCCTACTAAATCTCTACTCTGCATTTAGCACAGTTATTTTTTTTTAAATTAGGATGAAGGTATATTAGGTGGGAAAAAAAAGAAACTGAGGTTCATCCGGACAAATGGTTTATTTATTTAGCAATGCATGGGATTGCAAAACAAACCGGGTCCAAGACTCTAGGTAAACCAAGGACCCCTAGGTTTGGTTTCTATGAAGTTAATATACAATTTGAACAGAGTGGAAAAAATGAAAAATAGGATTATTGGGATTAAGACATCTGGTTTCTTACTAGTAGAGAGTGAGAAATTCAAATTAATTCCACCTTGTAACTGATTCTATACTGTATTGATTTTTACAATTGAGTCTGCATCTGCCTAAAGCCACCTAGGTCCTTGAGATGAGCTGAGGAATTCTGATTTCCCTCTGAGTCACTTTAAAGTTATAATTAAAAGAAAAGTTGTCATCTTTCATACTGGTAGACCTTAGGATACTTCCAGGACATCCAGGACATCTGTTTGTTATCTTTAAGCTTCACAAGTTAACTTGGTACCATCCTCAAAAGATGTGTCATCTGTCCTTGCCTTTCCTTGAACAATTAGGAGAGTTTTGTCTCTTCCAAGGAGTTAGCAACCCTAACCCTAAATGCTCATTGGTAGCTTTGATCCCTTAGCAAAGATTATAAGATGGGGAGGGGTCCCATAAAACATTTAACATTCCTCAATTGTTTGAAAGGGGTGGCTACTAGTCCCACATAAATGCTAGCCTGATTTCCTTGATACAGTCTCTCATGTTGTCTCCATGGCCACAAGGCTGTTTATCAGTAACCAATCACATTGTCTTCCCCAACTACCCAATGCTGTACTTCTCCAAACTAAATGAAGGCTGGCAAGCCCTACCTAGGGGTCTTTGGTTATTGAGAGGCCATTGATTCAATGTATTGGATGCTGTTACCCTAATAAATTGGTGATGTTGGGAATCTTATCTCTCAGTTTACCTTTATTTCCAAATGTAATAAGGATATCAGGAGACACTGAGGTGAGAGGGAGAAGGGGAGTTTTGTGATATTTCTTAAGTTGGGGGACCTTTGGGAGAGGGAGAAATCTTGTGACTTCTTCAAAATCCAGAATGTGACTTTACAAACAGCTGAAACTTTAGCTTCACAAAATGGTGGGTAAGGGAAAAAATGGAATCATGAATGCTATTTTTTTTTTAATATAACAGGTACCAGCTCTAAGTTCCCTGACCCAATGTTGGTGTTAATCCTTCAGTTTTGAAGAGTCTTGACTTATTCATGAACAGAATTTAAGTGAGGCTGAATTGCATAAAGTCACCAGCCTCACTCTCCCAGAGTCATCCAAGTCCAGTGGCAAAACAAAAGTCTGAACGACTGGGGATGATCCAGGATGACGTTGGCGTCTTTGATGTCTGACCAAACTCTAAGCCCTCCACATTGTATACTTCAGCCACCTTCATGGCTGTTGGAACAAATTGTTCTCATCTACCCATTCCTCCAGAGATAGTTTTCACAAGCTTGGGCTAAACATCCTCCTAATTCATTGACAGGTTTGAGGTCTGTCAGTTACCCTCAATCTGGTTTAGCCTGTCTACTGAAACTTTATCCAGCCCTGAAAAGTGGTTAGTAAGCCCTGCCACCACAGGTGCTCATCCTCCTGAATACCCCATACACCTCCGACCCCATGAAACAGTCATAGAATGTCAGAGCCACAAGGGATCTAGTCCCAACTCTCCCCACTCACTTATGATGTTCCATCTCTGGTCTCTGTACAAACTATCCCTCCTTGCCTACTCATTGCGCATTCCTAGCTCCTAGAACCCCAGTTCCTTCCAGATGAAACTCAAGCAACAGCTCCTTCAACAAGAAGCATTTCCTGATCTCTCTAGTGGGGTCATTCCTTAAACCACCCTGCATGGTTGTATATATTCTATATGTGCTTATATAGGTGTACGTGGTCACCCTTGATAGAATTGCCCAGTACTTGGCTAAGTAATCAGGGTAGTCAGCATTCATACAGCATCTGAAGGTCTGCAAACTGCTTTACCCATATTAATTCATCTGATCATCATATCAACTCTGGGAGGTAGGTGCTGTTATGACTTCCATTTTACAGATGAGGGAAGTGAGGCAAACAAAAATTTAAGTGACTTGTCCAGGTTTGAACTCCAGTTTTCCTGACTTCAGGTCTTGCTGTTTTAACTTAAATACTTGTTGGTAGTTTGATTACTGTGAGAAAAGGGTTCTGGAAACCTTATAGAGGAGCTATATTATTATTTTACACAAGAAGAAACTAGCTACTGGGAGAGCTGGGACTCCAGAGAGCTGGAACAAGTAGATCTGTGTCTACCATGCGTCCCTGGGAGAAATGAAAATCAGGACATGGAGAAAAGAGAAAGCCCGGAGACACCGGGAGAGGCAGCCATGGAGACAAGAGACAGTCTACACTCACCAAGCGTGCTCCTACGGGCAGGTCACCTTGAGCCTCAGTTTCCCCAGCTTTAAAACTGGGATAACGAAGTCCACAGTTCCTACCTCGCCTGGGTGTTGAGGTTCTAAAGCGATAATGCCCTTGCCAAACCTTAAAGCGCAGGCACATTCCCGATTGCTCCATCCTTTTCATCCTCATCATCACAGTTTCTATTTATTATCCTCAGGGTGGCTGCTTTGGTTTGTTGAGTGGGACCTGTGATTTCCTAACCAGGTAAACTCAAGGTACCTGGCCGGATCCGCACCTGGTCCAGGGGCACTAAGGAATTGGACCCAGGTCTTCTGAGGTCCACGGTCAGCCCTATGGCCAGCTTTAGGGTTCTGACTACGGGTCTGGAGGAATCAAAAAACCTTTGCATACGTTTCATTTGCATAAATTATGCAAATCAGTGTAATACCTACATATTTGCATGAAAGCCGCTGTTCAGGGCCACCTCAAAGATCGGGGCGGGGCCAGAGCTTCTCCGAGCTGGGAGAGCGCGAGCGTGGGGAAGGCGGGGCTTATCCTCAGAGCTTCCCGCCCCCTTTCTGGGGCCAAGCCACTCTAACGTCTCGACCCGCCTCCTTCATCCGGATGCTTGGCGACTATTGGCTATGACCAACCTCCATCTTCTTCGACCGACACCGATTGGATACTAGTTTCTTTCCCCCCCACCCCCTCCTCGGTAGCTCCTTGCGCATTTCCGGGCGTTGGGAACGTGAGGCGGACGTGGGATTGCCGCCATTGCGTTTTCGTAGAAACTGCAAAGTGACTGCCGGGTGCTGTGGGGTAAGCAAAGGGGAGTAAAGGGCTGATGGCGCATGGCTGGTCAGGACAGGGGCGCGCGGGAAGGGATGGTTGGTACAAAGAGGTGAAGGAGAAATGGAGGGGGCGGGGGGGGGGGTGATGCTGGGGGAAGTGGCTGCAGTGTGAGGGAGGGAGCAACGCATGCGCAATGAGGTGGCGGGAGCGCGCGGGGCCGAGCATCTGGGAAGGGATGCGCAGTAGGCATGCGCAATGAAGCAAGGCCCCTGAACGAGGCTAGAAGGGGATATCAGGGTGAAAGGGGTAGAATGGGGCGCATGTGCAGTGGGAGGGAACGTATGGAGTCGAGGCTGTCCGGGTGAAGGGAGCAGGGTCGTGGTGAGGGGCAGTCTAAGGGAGAAGCCCCTTGGGGGTAGGCCGGGCTCCCTTGAGCGCTGCAGGCGGTGCTGATGAAGGCCTTGGGGGGTGGGGGGGCCCTGAGGACGGTAGGGGAGCTGCCGAGCGCACCCAGAGGTGCGGACCCGAGGTCCGTGAAGGGGACGATGCAAGAGGGCCAGCCAGGAGGTCTAGCGATGGGGGGATGGGAGGGGAAGCTTGGGGAGGGCGATCGAGCCACGACCCAGGCTCCCACTGCGGGTGGACACAGCCAAGGGGTCAGGAATGGGGGAGGGAGGCGGGGAAGGCACAGGAGTGAGAGGAGGGGTGGCAGGGAAGACCAGGGGGTCGCATTCATGTTAATATGAGTGTAGAGACCTGGGCATGGTTGCGGAAAGGCCCTAGAGAGTTTCCAGATTGCCCTTACCCTCCTTTGTGGTCATTTAGAGAGACTTTACTGAGTTCCATTACTATTCCCCAGGTTCTCCGGACATGGCCGGAGTGTTTCCCTACAGAGGGCCGGGTACCCCTGTGCCCGGCCCTCTGGCACCACTGCCCGACTACATGTCAGAGGAGAAGCTTCAGGAGAAAGGTGAGAGGTCTGGGAGAATTAGGCTGGGAAGTGGGGTGCTGCTTGGATCAGGTCCCCTGGGCACGCTCCCTCAGTATTCCCTGAGAATTCAGGTTCTGGCCTGTTGCTCTCATTCTTGTGAAAGAAAGCATTCTCTGCAGACCTATCGGGAAAGCATTTAGGAGTGGCACCTTGGGACTGGGGATGCTCACATGGGGTAGACAGTGATACAGTCTGGGTTTCCTCTCCAGCCCGAAAATGGCAGCAGTTGCAGGCAAAACGCTATGCAGAGAAGCGGAAATTCGGATTTGTAGATGCACAGAAGGAAGACATGCCTCCAGAGCATGTCAGGAAGATCATCCGTGACCATGGGGACATGACCAACCGGAAGTTCCGTCATGACAAGCGAGTCTACCTGGGGTGAGGAGATCCAGGGCTTAGAGAGATGTGAAAAAAGCAGAAAGATTGTTATTCCCTGAGAGTCCCAAGCAGCTGCCAGTTTGGGCTTGGTTGGATCATTGTCCTCATAAAACTGTGATTGTATCCCCAGGCTGTTTGATATTTTTATTTCTGCCCGTGATTGCTGCCCTCCTTTCTGACTGTAGATTGGAGTCCTGGACAACCCTTCTGGATAACACTTGTATGAGTAGTGCCATTCTTAATGCCCTTTGAGGGAGGGAGCTCCAGCAAACCCAAAAATTTACATTCTGTAGTTGCATTGTTGCATGAATTTTTTCTGTCATTTTAGGCCCAGAGTTCTCCTCTGTTCTGGCATACCCGAAAGTATGAATTCTTTTAAGGTATCCAGAACATAGAAACAGTAAAGCTGGTTGCCTCAAGTTCTCTTGTTCCTTTTACCTTCTCTGCTTCTGAACTCTAAGCTGGAGGCTGGATGGGTGGAGGGACCAAAACTTTAACAAATCACTGCCTCCACTAAGAAACAGAGAAACTGACAGTGTGATCACCTAGCCATGGGAGTTTTGGAGTTGCCAGGGCAATTGATTTCTGGAAAAATATGACTTGCATGGAACAGTGTAGTATTTGGGATAGGGAACAGAGAGCATCATGGGAGTACTGATTTTCTGTCACCCTCTGATTACCCAATGCCACAGTGCCCTGAAGTATATGCCTCATGCTGTCCTCAAGCTCTTGGAAAACATGCCCATGCCCTGGGAGCAGATTCGGGATGTGCCTGTTCTCTACCACATCACTGGAGCTATTTCCTTTGTCAATGAGATTCCTTGGGTCATTGAGCCTGTCTACATCTCTCAGTGGGGGTAAGGAAGACTGGGGGATGCTTGGGTTCTAGAGGTTGTCTCTTTGTTCTCTTCTGGGATTCTGATTGTGATGTGGCTCACCCCAGGTCCATGTGGATCATGATGCGCCGAGAGAAGAGGGACAGACGGCACTTCAAGCGCATGCGTTTCCCCCCATTTGATGATGAGGAGCCACCCCTTGACTATGCTGACAACATCCTAGATGTGGAGCCTTTGGAAGCCATTCAGCTGGAACTGGACCCTGAGGAAGATGCCCCTGTGCTCGACTGGTTTTATGACCACCAGCCCCTAAGAGACAGCAGGAAGTGAGTTCCCACAGGCTCAGATCAATAGACCAGACTCAGCTGGCAGGAGTTGTTGGTCCTCTTTGGGTCTGTCGAAGAGAGATTGGCTTTAGGAATGAATGCTATGGCCTGAGTAGCTGCTATTGGTTTCCCACTTTTGCCCCCCTTGTTTCCAGGTACGTGAATGGCTCCACTTATCAGCGCTGGCAATTCACTTTACCCATGATGTCTACTCTTTACCGCCTGGCCAATCAACTCCTAACTGACCTTGTGGATGACAACTACTTCTATCTATTTGACCTGAAGGCCTTTTTCACCTCAAAGGCCCTCAACATGGCCATCCCAGGGGGCCCAAAATTTGAACCACTGGTCCGAGACATCAATCTTCAGTAAGTGTCCTTAAAAAGAAGGGCTTGCAGGGTCCCTGGTTTGGGTCAGACCTGTTTGTGATGCCAGGCTCTAGCAGGTCTGGAGAACTAAACACAATTCATGTCGATGCCCCTATTTCGGCCCTCCCCACCATGGTAGTTGGATTTACTCATATTCTCTCCCCCAGGGATGAAGACTGGAACGAATTTAATGACATCAACAAGATCATCATCAGGCAGCCCATCAGAACCGAATATAAGATTGCTTTCCCATATTTGTACAACAACCTTCCACACCATGTCCACCTCACCTGGTAAAGGGACCAGAATCTGGGCTGGGGAATGGAGCAGCCCAAGGGCATGGCAGGGGTTTGACCTGCTGATCTCAAGGCTCTGAGTGGCTCCTTCATTTCAGGTACCACACTCCCAATGTGGTGTTCATCAAAACAGAGGACCCTGATCTTCCAGCCTTCTACTTTGATCCTTTGATCAACCCCATCTCCCACAGACATTCTGTGAAGGTGAGGCAGGATGGGCCTCGTCTGTGAATGAGTGCTTTAAATAGAAATGTGACCCATTCCTAACTGGGGGTTGGTTCTTAAAACTAATGGCTCAGGGCTGACACTCTTCTTCTGATCCTTTTCACAAAGACGCATTGGAATCTCTGTAATTGGCTGAAATCACAGTTATGCTGTTATCCTTGATTTCTGCGTTGGGCTCTGTCTCCCCTTTTGGGTAGTAGTTGCTTTTCCCATATTAGGTTTCATCCTTTTTAGGCCTTATTGGGTTTGAATTTCTGTTCTTCCATTTTATTCTCAGTCTGAACAGAGCATTTTACTGTGTTGTATTTTGCTAACCCAGCAAGGAAAGGGATTGTTTTGGATGGCTATGCTTGCTTCCTTTGGGGTTGGAGCTCTGTTGCCCTAGATCCATTTACCATGTGAGGCCCGTGGCTGCTCCACTGGGAGATTCAATAGCCTGCCAGCCAAATTTGTTCCCAAAGCAGCAAGGACTGAGCTGCTTGGTATTCTTTTTAGAGTCAAGAACCTTTGCCAGATGATGATGAGGAGTTTGAGCTGCCTGAGTTTGTGGAACCTTTCCTCAAGGACACACCCCTTTACACAGACAACACAGCCAATGGCATTGCCCTTCTGTGGGCACCAAGGCCATTCAACCTTCGCTCTGGTCGCACCCGCCGTGCCTTAGACATACCCCTGGTTAAAAACTGGTAAAGTCTCCTCTTCTCTGGACTGTAGGGAGTGGGGTTTGAAGTAAGTGACAGTGTGTGATAAGAGGCATCTGCCATGTCTCTGTCCCTCCCAGGTATCGGGAGCATTGTCCTGCTGGGCAGCCTGTGAAAGTGAGGGTCTCCTACCAAAAGCTACTCAAATACTATGTGCTGAATGCCCTCAAGCACCGGCCCCCCAAGGCCCAGAAAAAGAGGTGAGGCTGTCACATTTCCCCTTCTGCCACTGACAACACCCCCTGCCCCAACACCCCTAGAACAAAAGGCAAATGTGCATCTTCTGTCCTTCAGGTATCTCTTCCGATCCTTTAAAGCCACCAAATTCTTCCAGTCCACCAAGCTGGACTGGGTGGAGGTGGGGCTGCAGGTCTGCCGCCAGGGCTACAACATGCTCAATCTGCTCATCCACCGGAAGAATCTCAACTACTTACATTTGGACTACAACTTCAACCTAAAGCCTGTCAAGACTCTCACCACCAAGGTGCCTGGTCTGACCTGCCCTGGAGGGAGGGCTGGTGGGGATGCTGCCTCCGGTGCCACTACAGGGTCCTGGGGTTGTCTGCTTCCTAACACCATCTTGCTTCCTGCTCCTGGTGTCTCCCTAAGGAACGGAAGAAATCACGTTTTGGAAATGCCTTCCACTTGTGTCGGGAGGTGCTGCGACTGACCAAGCTTGTGGTGGACAGCCATGTTCAATACCGCCTTGGCAATGTGGATGCCTTCCAGGTGAAACTGGGGGCTGACTGGTAGTGGGGGAGGGGAGAGGCCTGGCCTGCAGTGGGGGACACTGACCCAAGCCCAGGGCCTCATGGGGGTGATATTCTTCCAGCTAGCAGATGGGCTGCAGTATATATTTGCCCATGTGGGACAACTGACAGGAATGTACCGCTACAAATACAAGCTCATGCGGCAGATCCGGATGTGCAAGGACCTGAAGCACCTTATCTACTATCGCTTCAACACGGTAAGGGTACCTCTGCTGCTTTTGGCCTTTCCATGGGGCCCTGCTTGGGGAAGCTCTGGGTGAGACCTGAACTGAGCTCGGAGAGATACCAGCTGAGCTCTGTGTCTGTTCTGCCTTCACCTTGGAGCTCCTCTTCCCCTGGGAGGCAGCAGATGGTTGACTTAGGGTCTTTGCTTGGCATTCTAGGGTCCTGTGGGGAAGGGCCCAGGCTGTGGTTTCTGGGCTGCTGGTTGGCGAGTCTGGTTGTTTTTCATGCGTGGCATTACCCCTCTTTTGGAACGGTGGCTGGGCAACCTTCTGGCCCGGCAGTTTGAAGGTCAGTAACCTCCCCTTCGCACCCAGCTGCTACTCCCTTGTCCTCCAGCATGGGTATTGGGGTGGTGATCATATTGATGTCTTCCATCCTCTATTTTCTCTGGGGTGAATGTGATCCCCTTCCTTGGACTGTGATGTTGCAAATGCAGACCTTGGACTGTGATGTTGCAAATGCAGAGAACACTACTGGGGACTGTGTCTCTCCTGCTACCCCCCTATCAGATCTTCACCTTAGGTGCTTGAGGCTTCTCTCTGAAGAGATGCAGGCTAGACAGTGATAGAGTTATTAGGAGCTGGATGAATTACAGGGCTGCAAGAGTGATCATAGACGGCTTTGTATTGCCTCGTGGGAAGGTTTCTAGGGGATGCCCACAAATGTCTATTATTGCTTGGTCTTGTGTAGGTACATCTTTTCATGAGTAACTTAGATAAAGGTGTAGAACTGTCAGTGGGAAAACCCCCAGCAGCTAGGAAGGACAGCTGATAGAGAGGACAAAGTTAAGTTCCACAAAGATTTAAGAGGCTAGAAAAGTCACACATAATCAGCTGTCCAGGTGGAGGGGGCAGGTGGTCTGGCTAGAGAAAGAGCTGGCAAAAGACGTGGACAGTGAAATAGATTACAGGTTCAGACAAAGAGTGGGAGAAGGTCAGGGGGCTTTGAGGGGTGGGGTGTGTTGAGAACGAGGGAGGCCAGCCTGCTCCTATCTGGGTCAGACCTCATTTGGAGCACCAGTGTTTGATTGTGAGTGACAAGGCTCACAAATGACATTGACTAGCTAGGATGGTCAGGGAGAGGGTCTTTGTCTAGTTAGGGATCTGTACTTTCTTCTGCAGAAGACGAGGCTCCTGAGGGCCATGTTAACTGCCTTGACCTCTATGAAAAAGGGGTCAGATTTATTCTGCTTGACCTGAGAGGACAGAGCAAGGAACAGTGGGTAGAGAGGCAGGCTTCCAGTTGCTGTTTTTAGGAAATAACAAAAACTTAACAAATGTAGCCATGGAAAATGGAATGTGACACCCCAGGAAGTTGGGGCTCCCTTTGCTTGCCCACCCTGGACATCTGCAGGCAGGGTTGAGCTGGCTTTCTATCTGTTGGGGCTCTTGTAGGGTGGTTTTTGTTGGTGGGGGGAGAATGTGACTTTGGGGTCCCTTTCGAAGAATGGCTTGGATCTGCTTTGGTGGGATTGCTCCACTGTAAGAGGGGAAATTACTTTTGGAAAATAATCCAAAATAAGAAATGAAATTTTGCATCAAGCCCAGAACATTCGATAAGGTAAAAATAAACACGGACATACAAAAGACACATTTGCTCTGTGCTCCTTTTTACATTGATCTGAAGTTAATAATGGAATTTCCTTAAGAGGTTCACCCTGGCTTTTGCCTGGGTCTGCACTGACCCCTGGTAAATAATTACTGATTGGATGTCACTATTAAGAATGGAGCTTATTCTCTCTCAACATTGGAGCTGTGGAGATGTAGACCACACAGAGGTAGATTCCTTACAGTGTGTTTTTACTCTCCTTGGGCCCCATTTAACCTCCAGGACGTCACTCAAAGGGGGTGGCAAAAACTGTGACCAAGCAGCGAGTGGAGTCTCACTTTGACTTGGAGCTCCGGGCAGCGGTGATGCATGATATCTTGGATATGATGCCTGAGGGCATCAAGCAGAACAAGGCCCGGACAATTCTGCAGCATCTCAGTGAGGCCTGGCGCTGTTGGAAGGCCAACATTCCCTGGAAGGTGTGTGTCTGGGGATGGGATAGGGTGGGGGTATACTGTTCATGTGTTCATCAGGTATCTTCCTCTACCTGTCATTCTGTTCCTGTCCCAACTTCTCACTCTGCCATTTATCTGTTTAGGTTCCTGGGTTGCCAACACCCATTGAGAACATGATTCTGCGCTATGTGAAGGCTAAGGCTGATTGGTGGACCAACACAGCCCATTACAACCGAGAGCGAATCCGTCGTGGGGCCACTGTGGACAAGACCGTTTGTAAGAAGAACTTGGGTCGGCTCACCCGGCTCTATCTGAAGGCTGAACAGGAAAGACAACATAATTACCTAAAGGTGAGGATCAAGCAGAACGTGGAGATGGGCTGTGGGCATGTGGCCCAAGGTTGTACCACTTTCCAGCTGAGACTAGCATGTGGAATTGAATTTTTCTCTTCCCAGGATGGTCCCTATATCACAGCAGAAGAGGCAGTGGCTGTTTATACCACCACGGTCCATTGGCTGGAGAGCCGCAGATTCTCCCCTATTCCTTTCCCCCCACTGTCCTACAAGCACGACACCAAGCTACTCATCCTGGCCCTGGAACGGCTCAAGGAAGCCTACAGGTGAGGGTTTGTGGTGGGACTGGTGGGTGGGGGTGAAGGGGAGCTCCCTGGGGCCTGGGTGAAGGAGCCTTCTTCTCAGTTATTGACCTTTATGCATCTGCTCTCACTTCCTGGCCTCTCTTCTTCTTTTATCAGTGTGAAGTCCCGTTTGAACCAATCCCAGAGGGAGGAGCTGGGTCTGATTGAGCAAGCCTATGACAACCCACATGAGGCTCTGTCCCGCATCAAGCGTCACTTACTTACACAGAGAGCCTTCAAGGAGGTGAGTGGGATGTGGCTTCTCTGTTCCTGGGGAGGGATTGCGGGAGGAGGGAAGTTCAGTGACTCCAGCTGGTTTGTCCTGGGTGTGAGTGTGATACCTTGCCCCACAGGTGGGCATTGAGTTCATGGACCTGTACAGTCATCTGGTACCTGTGTACGATGTAGAACCTCTCGAGAAGATCACAGACGCCTACTTAGACCAGTACCTGTGGTACGAAGCTGACAAACGCCGGCTCTTCCCCCCCTGGATCAAACCTGCTGACACAGAGCCACCTCCTCTGCTTGTGTATAAGTGGTGCCAAGGTGAGGCCCTCCTTGGGCTGCTACAGGGAAGAAAGGGCAAATTTGGGTCCATTCCCAAGGCAGTCATCCAGGGGTGGGCTGGCTTCCTCTTCCTCTGGGTTGGCAATAAAGAAATGATGCTGGTGATAATACTTGGAGAACAGCCTCACTGCGTTGATGACCTACATACCTACATTGTGCTGAGCAACCAAATTGAAGGGCCTAGAAATGGGTCCCAGGCCTTATAGAGCCATCTCCTCCCACCAGGCATCAATAACCTGCAGGATGTGTGGGAGACGAGTGAAGGAGAATGCAATGTCATGCTGGAGTCCCGGTTTGAGAAGATGTATGAGAAGATTGATCTGACTCTCCTGAACAGGCTCCTGCGCCTCATAGTGGACCACAACATCGCTGACTACATGACAGCCAAGAACAACGTGGTCATCAACTACAAGGCAGGCAGAGAGTGGGGTAGGGGCTGGAGGTGGGGCTGGAGCTGGGGGTGGGGCCGTGGCATCATTGTGACAGTCCGTTCTTCCTAGGACATGAACCATACAAATTCATACGGGATCATTCGAGGACTCCAGTTTGCTTCCTTCATCGTGCAGTACTACGGGCTGGTGATGGACCTTCTTGTGTTGGGCCTACACAGGGCCAGCGAAATGGCTGGGCCCCCTCAAATGCCCAACGACTTTCTTAGCTTCCAAGATATCGCCACAGAAGCTGCCCACCCCATCCGCCTCTTCTGTAGATATATTGACCGCATCCACATTTTCTTCAGGTGTGGTATCTTCCCTGCAGCCTGGTGGGCTATGGTTGCCCCTTGCCTGGGGCCATGGGGAGGTAGGACTTGGGGTCTCTTGTCTTTGGGGCTGAGTCCTTGGGGTTCTGGCTGCTACAGGTTCACTGCAGATGAGGCCCGGGACTTGATCCAGCGCTACTTGACTGAGCACCCCGATCCCAACAATGAGAACATTGTGGGTTACAACAATAAGAAATGCTGGCCCCGTGACGCTCGGATGCGCCTCATGAAACATGATGTTAACTTGTGAGTTTGGGGGGTAAGGGAAGTAGGACGTCCCAGGTCCCTCACTGGGGAGGGGGAGGCTTTGGGTCTTGGAGCCTCATCTCCCAAAGAAGATCCCACTCTGGGAACCTGACCAGACCTTGGGTCCTTCTGTGGGCAGGGGCCGGGCAGTGTTCTGGGATATCAAAAACCGACTGCCGCGGTCAGTGACTACAGTGCAGTGGGAGAACAGCTTCGTGTCAGTGTACAGTAAGGACAACCCCAACCTCCTCTTCAACATGTGTGGCTTCGAGTGCCGCATCCTGCCTAAGTGCCGCACCAGTTATGAGGAGTTCACCCACAAGGATGGTGTCTGGAACCTACAGAATGAGGTGCTGCCCAGTGCTGGAGGCAGGGAAGAGGCTGGTTGGCTGGGTCACCACAGGTGTAGCCCATTGGGGTGTGTGGGGCTAAGGGAGGCTGTCAGCAAGGTGTTTAGGGTTGGTGGGTGGGTGGAGACTTAGAGGTGCAGGGACAGGGCTTTTAGTAGGGGAGATACAGGAGAGGAAGAGGCATCCTGAGCCCCCATGATGGGTCACACTTTGTGACAACTGTCACCATCCTTCTGGCTCAGGTCACTAAGGAGAGGACAGCTCAGTGCTTCCTGCGTGTGGATGATGAGTCAATGCAGCGCTTTCACAACCGCGTGCGTCAGATCCTCATGGCCTCTGGCTCTACCACTTTCACCAAGGTGCCTGTGGGATGCTGGCTACCCCTCGCTGTCTCTTCTCTTATTTGCCCTTCTTCCTCTCTTGTATTTAATTTCTTTAACTTCATCTTTTTGTTGCCTTTTGCTCTTCCATTCTTTCAGATCGTGAATAAGTGGAACACAGCTCTCATTGGACTCATGACGTACTTCCGTGAGGCCGTGGTGAACACCCAGGAGCTGTTGGACCTGCTAGTGAAGTGTGAGAACAAAATCCAGACTCGAATCAAGATCGGGCTCAACTCCAAGATGCCAAGTCGTTTCCCCCCGGTTGTGTTCTATACCCCCAAGGAGCTCGGTGGGCTGGGCATGCTGTCCATGGGCCACGTGCTCATCCCCCAATCTGACCTCAGGTGGTCAAAGCAGACAGATGTAGGCATCACACACTTCCGCTCCGGAATGAGCCATGAAGAAGACCAGCTAATTCCCAACTTATACCGCTATATCCAGCCTTGGGAGAGTGAGTTCATTGACTCTCAGCGGGTCTGGGCTGAGTATGCACTGAAGAGACAGGAGGCCATCGCTCAAAACAGGTAGGGGCCCAGCCAGGGAGGGAGAAGCCCCAAGGTTGACTGTCGATGCAGGTACTGCTTACTTGAAGAACCACTCCCTGCAGCCAGGGACAAGGAAGCAGCTGGCAGCTCTGAGTACCTCAGAGGGACTATGGCACTTTTTCCCCTCCTTCACTTCTCCCTTTTCCTTCCTGGGCAGACGGCTGACCCTAGAGGACCTGGAGGATTCATGGGACCGAGGCATTCCCCGCATCAATACCCTGTTCCAAAAGGACCGGCACACGCTAGCTTATGACAAGGGCTGGCGTGTCCGCACTGACTTTAAGCAGTACCAGGTGCTGGAGGAGACAAGGGCGGGCAGGCTCATCTGGGAGGAGAAGCTGCTGCCTTGTGGTGTGGGCTTTGGGCTTTGAGTTTTTTGGTTCCTGTTGGCCTCGTTTAGTCATGTGCTTGTTTTTTACCAACTCATGCCTTTTTCCTTACTTCCTCTGCCCCTTCAGGTCCTAAAACAAAATCCATTCTGGTGGACACACCAGCGGCATGATGGAAAGCTCTGGAACCTGAACAATTATCGCACAGACATGATCCAGGCCCTGGGTGGTGTGGAGGGTATCCTGGAACACACCCTCTTCAAGGGCACTTACTTCCCCACCTGGGAGGGTCTCTTCTGGTGAGAATGCTCTTCCATCGCCTCCCTCCACAGCTGCCTCTTCCTCCATCCCTAATGACAGCTTTCGTGCTACTGCTGTCTTTACCCTGCACAGCCCCATGTAGTATCCCTCAGCTAGGTACCCCTATGAGGTTGGAACAGCAGGGCCTGGGTGGGAAGGAGGGATGGCAGAACCTTGGGAACCAGGCTGCTTGGGCCCTTGTAGGGAGAAGGCCAGTGGCTTTGAAGAGTCAATGAAGTGGAAGAAGCTGACCAATGCCCAGCGGTCCGGGTTGAACCAGATCCCCAACCGTCGCTTCACACTGTGGTGGTCACCGACCATTAACCGAGCCAATGTGAGTCTTACCTGGGGGGATGGGGAAGGAATTGGAAGGGACCATATCTTTGTCACTTGGCTTTGTCTTTTGAGCCAGCCTCCACCTTCATAGCCTTGCCTCACCTCTTCTCTCCTCTCCTTCAGGTGTATGTAGGCTTCCAGGTACAACTGGACCTTACTGGCATCTTCATGCATGGCAAGATCCCCACATTGAAGATCTCTCTCATCCAGATTTTCCGTGCCCATTTATGGCAGAAGATCCACGAGAGTATTGTCATGGATTTGTGTCAGGTGGGGCTTTGGGGTGAAGGCCTGAGGAGGCAGCAGTGGGAGGAGGAATCCCTGTATGCTCTGGGCTAGGGGGCTATCTTCTGGGTATTGTCCATTAATGGGAGGTCAAGGGCATGATACTTTTGCTTTCTTACTCTACAGGCCACATATTGTTAACATGTCCCTAAATTCTCTTTCTGTCTTCAGGTATTTGACCAAGAGCTAGATGCCCTGGAAATTGAGACAGTGCAAAAGGAGACAATTCATCCCAGAAAGTCCTATAAGATGAACTCCTCCTGTGCAGACATTTTGCTCTTTGCCTCCTATAAATGGAATGTGTCCCGGCCCTCACTGCTGGCAGACTCTAAGTAAGTGCCCACCTGGCTCAGCCCAGAGACTGTGATCAGGACCACGTGCTTGGTCACCTTCTGCCCTTGCTCTGAACCCTGAGCCAGAGCCTTTCCTGGGATTCTTAAGGAGAGAAAAGGCTGTCTTGGGGCTCCTAAGTCCTGATCCTGCAGCTTTGTCCTGTTGTGAGGAGGATCTGTTGTGTCCATTGCTCACCAGGGTATGGGCCTTTGGCTTGTTTATCTCTTAGGGATGTGATGGACAGTACCACCACTCAGAAGTATTGGATTGACATCCAGCTGCGTTGGGGTGACTATGACTCCCACGACATCGAACGTTATGCTCGGGCCAAGTTCCTCGACTATACCACTGACAACATGAGCATCTACCCCTCACCAACGGGTGTTCTTATTGCCATCGACTTAGCATACAACCTGCACAGGTGAGGAGGCATCAAGGCACTAGCCCTCCTCAGCACTTCACCCAAATCATTTCTGCCATTCTGGCTTGTGAGATGTCTTGAGTCTTCCCTCCTTGCCCTAGATCACTAGCCCCTTTTTTTCTCCCTATCATATTGATCACTTGGTCAGCCTCTCACCTGCCTTGGTTGCCCTAATCCTCTTTTCCTTATATCTGGCCTTGATTTTATCTCCTCCCATTTTTCACAGCGCCTATGGAAACTGGTTTCCAGGTAGCAAGCCTCTGATCCAACAAGCCATGGCAAAGATCATGAAGGCAAACCCTGCCTTGTATGTGCTTCGTGAGCGAATACGCAAGGGGCTTCAGCTGTACTCCTCAGAGCCCACTGAGCCCTACCTCTCCTCGCAGAACTATGGCGAGCTCTTCTCTAACCAGATCATTTGGTTCGTGGATGACACCAATGTCTACAGAGTCACCATTCACAAGGTGGGCATCAGTGGGGTGACGCTTGGGGACACAAAGTCTTTCCATATCTCAGTCATTGGGGTGGGGTACATGTCTCACTCATGTTAATGAGAACTGTCTGCTTTTCTGCCTTAGACCTTTGAAGGGAACTTGACCACCAAGCCTATCAATGGGGCCATCTTCATTTTCAATCCAAGAACAGGGCAGCTCTTCCTGAAGATTATCCACACGTCTGTGTGGGCTGGACAGAAGCGTCTGGGTCAGGTATGCCCAACATCCTGCTACTATGGCCCATGGTGACAAGGCCCCCTCTGCTTGTGCTCCCAGGCATCTTACTGTGGTGACTCAGTGTGTGCTCTCTTTTGTCTTCTTCCTAGTTGGCCAAGTGGAAGACGGCTGAGGAAGTGGCTGCTCTGATCCGTTCTCTACCTGTAGAGGAACAGCCCAAGCAGATCATCGTGACCAGGAAAGGCATGTTGGACCCGTTGGAGGTAAAAAGCAGAAGAGGAAGTTGGGTAGAATTGGGCCCCAGGGCCTTAGGGCTGTGTCACTGACCTTAACCTTGTTTCAGGTGCACTTGCTAGACTTCCCCAACATTGTGATCAAAGGCTCGGAACTGCAGCTGCCCTTCCAGGCCTGTCTCAAAGTAGAGAAATTTGGGGACCTTATCCTCAAGGCCACCGAGCCCCAGATGGTGCTCTTCAACCTCTATGATGACTGGCTCAGGACCATCTCATCCTACACGGTGCGAAGCTGTGACAGGGGATCCTGACCCAGGGGAAGGTGGCATCCTCAGCCCTGCCATTGCTCAGGTTCTCTGGCCTCAGAGAATCTGAGTTTGAGATCCAGGACAGACTGACTTGGGGTTCTGGTCAAGGCCTGGGGCTGCCCAAGTCAGTGGTGGAAATTGCTCATTTTCAGGAAGGAATCAAGGGGGCAAAGCTTTCTCCTGTGGGTGTTTGTGCCTGACATTCTTCTCTTGTGTCCAGGCCTTTTCCCGTCTCATTCTGATCCTCCGTGCCCTCCACGTGAACAATGACCGAGCCAAGGTGATCTTGAAACCAGACAAGACCACCATCACAGAGCCACACCACATCTGGCCCACGCTGACTGACGAGGAGTGGATCAAGGTCGAGGTGCAGCTCAAGGACCTGATCCTGGCTGACTATGGCAAAAAGAACAAGTGAGCTGTGGCCGAGGGTGGGTCCTGGGGTCAGGAGGAGAGAGTCCCCCAAGGGCCAGGCTGGGGGAAGAGAGAATCTGTGCTCAAGGCTCTCCAGCATGACGTGATCAGTGCACCAGAGAGCTGTGAGAGCTCAGCTTGAGGGCTGAGGGGATGTGAGGCATGGGACACGTCCTCTTCAGCTGCATGGCCAAGAGTCTGACTCAGAAGCTTATTAAGAATTTTCTGAAAGATGAGGATTACCCTCTTGGGTCAGGCAAGCCTGGTCTAAGAGAGCTTGGGAGTGCCCTGCAAGATATCCACATACATAGGTGCCAGTTCACCCTGCTGCTTCTCTGGGGAAAGATTGGGAGTGGAGGGTTGGGGACTGTCTGGAGGCCAGTTACATATTGAGTTGATGGTGACAAGGTGTGGAGTTCCCATGGGTCTGGTGTGAGCATCTCTGTCCCCACAGCGTCAACGTGGCCTCACTGACACAGTCAGAGATCCGAGACATCATCCTGGGAATGGAAATCTCTGCTCCTTCACAACAGCGGCAGCAGATTGCTGAGATTGAAAAACAGACCAAGGAGCAGTCCCAGCTGACAGCCACGCAGACCCGAACCGTCAATAAGCATGGTGATGAGATCATCACTTCCACCACTAGCAACTATGAAACCCAGACTTTCTCCTCCAAGACTGAATGGAGGGTCAGGTACTGTTCCAGGGAATGGGTAGAAAATGGAGTGGGGCTGAAGAGAAGCTGAGGGCAGTGAAGTGGGAGGGTAGAGAGTGAGTCATCCATGTGATGCTGACCACCCACCTTACATCTCAGGGCCATCTCTGCTGCCAACCTCCATCTGAGGACCAACCACATCTACGTGTCATCAGATGACATCAAAGAAACGGGCTACACATACATCCTTCCCAAGAATGTGCTCAAGAAATTCATTTGCATTTCTGATCTTCGGGCCCAGGTGAGTAGGTGGGCAAGGGCACAGATCCCATGATGGACTTTGGGGAACAGAAAAAGGAGCACACACTGCTGACAGGCCACATCCCTTCTGTGTTTTTGTTTGTTGTTTGTGAGGCAATCAGGGTTAAATGACACAGCTAGTATGTGTCTGAGGCCAGATTTGAACCCGGGTCCTCCTGACTCCAGGGCTGTGCTTTATCCACTCCCCCTGGAATCGTTCACTGTTGAATCCCTAACCCCATTGTTTCCAGATTGCAGGCTACCTCTATGGAGTGAGTCCTCCGGATAACCCTCAGGTGAAGGAGATCCGATGCATTGTGATGGTGCCTCAGTGGGGCACCCATCAGACAGTGCACCTGCCGGGCCAGCTTCCCCAGCATGAGTACCTCAAAGTGAGTGCTGGGGCGCTAACGTGGGATTAAGGAAAGGGATCACAGGGGCTCGATTTAGATTTTCAGGCTCTCAGGAGGTGCTGCTGCTCTGACCTGTTCGCTTGTGCTCCTCACAGGAGATGGAGCCCCTTGGCTGGATCCATACTCAGCCCAATGAGTCCCCCCAACTCTCACCCCAGGATGTCACCACCCACGCCAAGGTCATGGCCGACAACCCCTCCTGGGATGGGGAGAAAACGATCATCATCACCTGCAGGTGAGGGGGCCAGGCCAGGACGGGCAGAGTGGTTCCTCCCTCCTGTCTGGTGCTGGCTAAGGGGTTTGGGGCCCACTTTTCCTGACCATGTGGCTTCTTCCCAGCTTTACCCCGGGCTCCTGTACCCTGACTGCCTACAAGCTGACCCCCAGTGGCTATGAGTGGGGTCGGCAGAACACGGACAAGGGCAACAATCCCAAGGGCTACCTGCCCTCCCATTACGAGCGGGTTCAGATGCTACTGTCCGACCGCTTCCTCGGCTTCTTCATGGTGCCTGCTCAGGCGTCCTGGAACTACAACTTCATGGGTGAGTGTGGCAGAGGGGAGGGGTGCTGGGAGAAAGGATGGGCCATGCTCTGGGGGGTGGGGGGTGAGGAGGGCCAGGATCCAGGGGTGGGGCAGGTCAGGGAGGTGCATGCAGGCTTTGTCTTGCCAAGATTTTCTCCATCCCACCACCAGGCTGTTTGGAGGGAGGGGAGCCCCACCTTTCTAGCTTCTTGAAGCTAGCCCCTTATTACAGTCTCAGCATACACTTTCCTCCCCAAAGATCCTCATGAACAAATGACAGTTTTTAGAAAAAGTAGACCAGATAGAGAAATGCATTTTGCATGACTACACATGTTTAATAACCTATGTAGCACACTGCTTGCTTTCTTAATGAGGGAGAGGAAACTCAGAATCTTAAAAAATATATTAAAAGTTTTTTTATATGTAATTGGGAAAATACATATATTAAAAAAGAAAGAAAAAGTCCAAGAGGATATTCTGTTAAAAAAGAGGGCCCCTTCCAGTGTTGACCCCCTTTTCTGACTTTTCCCTGGGCTTTCTTAGACTCTGAGCGCTTGCCTTGGGTAGGCAGGGTCTGGCCTCAGGCTGCCCTTGGCCTTTTCTCTTATGGTCTGGGCTCTGGAGAAGGCCCCCTATCTAGTCAGGGTTGGTGTCCAGGCCTGCCAGGGTGGCCTGGCCAACTTTGGACGTCGTGCTCCTCTCCCCTCCAGGCGTTCGACATGACCCCAACATGAAATACGAACTGCAGCTGGCCAACCCCAAAGAGTTCTACCACGAAGTGCACCGGCCCTCCCACTTCCTCAACTTTGCCTTGCTGCAGGAGGGCGAGGTCTACTCGGCCGACAGGGAGGACCTCTACGCCTAGCCCTGACCCTCTAGGCCCTGTCCCTGCCCCGCCCCCAGCCGCTGTTGACATTCAGCAGCCTGGCCCCACCTCCTCTGTTTTATGCTTGTGTTTCTCTGTCTTGTGGAACTTAAAGGCCCGTAGTCGGAAGATGAGTGTGACAATAAATTTTGTACAAATTCTTCGTGTCTCGGTCGTTTTTTGTGGGGGGAGATTGGGGTGGGGCGTGATGCAGCTTTGCTGGGGTCTTCCTTATCTTGCCTCGGGCTCCTCGCCACCCCAGGCTCAACCTTAGGACCTGCCATTAGGGGGTGAGAAGACATCTGAAGGGAGCCCCTGCGCCACTTTACACTAGTGGTCAAAGGACCGGACACTTGACCCTCCCCTCCGTCAGCCCACAGGACCCGGCACCTCCCCTCGGGCCGGGTCAGGGCTGGGTGGAGCCTGGATTGGAGCCTTGGCCAGATGCCAAGGACCTAGGAATTGGACGAGACACTTGGCTGACCACCTATTCATCTGTGCGGGAGGCGGGACCACGGCCCCGCCCCGGGCTCCGCCTCCGGGCCCCGGAGTCCGCTTACTGCGGCCCAGCCTGATCGCGCCTCCTGCCCTGGCCCGTGGTCTGGACCGGGCTTCATGGAGCCGGCGGGGACGGCCCGACCCAGCCCGGAGCTCGTGTACCAGCTGGCCGGGGCCTTGGGCACCGAACTGCGGGGACTCGCTAGCCGCTTCGGGCCCGAAGCGGTGGCCCGGCTGGTGCCCCATGTGGTGCGGGCGCTGGAGCTGCTGGAGGGGGCGGTGGCGGGGGAGCCCCTGAAGTCCGCAGAGGAGGAAGAGGAGGAAGGGGCGGGCGCGGGGGGCCGGAGCCCCCCTCGAGGGCTGCGGGACGGTCCGCGGGGTGAGTGGGCGCCGGAAGCCAGAGCAGGCGGGAGGGGAGCGCAGCGCAGCCTGGAGAGCCCTGAGCCCGAGCTCGTTCTCCCCCAGAGGAGCGGCTCCTGTTGCGGCAGCTGAAGCAAGTGACCGACCGGCAGCGGGACCAGATCCGCGCGCAGAGCCGGGAGTTGCGGCTGAGGGTGCAGGAGGCGGAGGCGGTGAGATCGGGGCCTGGGGGGGGGGGAGTTGGGGGAGGGGCAGGGCGGGGCTGGAGGGCGGGGGGCGCGGCCGAGGCGGGGGTGGGAACCGAAGCCCGGCCCACAGCATCCTTGCCCCTCCCCCCACCCCCTCCCCGCAGTTGCAGGAGCAGCTGCAAAGACTGCTGCGGGTGAATGGGGAGCTGCGGTGCAAGCTGGCCGCCGTGCAGGTCCAGCTGCGGACAGCGCTTCAGAGGGCAGCCGACGCGAAGGACGCCCCAGCTCAGGCAGGGGCACGGGAGGCGCCCGAGGTGTGAGCGCGGGGGTGTGGTCCCCGGCAGTGGGCAGTTCTAACTAACCTACTTGGAGGTGGGAGATGGCCAAGTCTCCACTCTCCCTTCCCAGTGCCCCACTTAGCAGCAGCTGGCATGGGCCAGCTATGGACCTCCTGTTTCTTCATTCTCCCCGAAGAGCCTAGGACAGTGCCGCCCAAAGCTTCTCTCCCTCCCGGGCACTCCCCATCTCTGGTTCCTAGTTCCCATGCAACCCCCACCATCACCACCGGGACCACCACTGGGGTGGTGCGAGAGGAGGCAGGTGTTAAGGACGCGCCTCTTTCCCGGCTCCAGCGGCCCTCCCACTTCCTTTGTCACCCGAGCAGGCTGTCTCCCGTCTGTCCCACGCAGAGCCTCTGAGTCCGGGGAAACCCGAGGGCTTCAGCAAAGAGGAGGTCAGCCAGATCCTACACGAGCGCAACGAGCTGAAAGCCAACGTGTTCTTGCTGCGGGAGGAGCTGAATTATTACCGTCGGTGGGTGGCAGGCCAGGGGCAGCTGGGATGCACTCCCCAGCTCTCCTCCATCCAGCCCCTAGAAAAGAGCAGGGCATTACTCCACACCCCCTCTCTCCTCTGCTGTCTTCTTCTGGGTCCACAGTTTTCCCTGTGTCTTCCCTGCCTGCTACAGCTTTACAATTCCCTTCCTAAGCCGGGTCCCTCACGTCCCCGGGGCACAATTGTAGCTAACGTGACCCACCAAAAAACCACAGTAGAGGGCAGTCATAACCTTTCTTTGCCACCCTAGTTGGCTCTGAGTCCAATATATGCCCAAACTCCCTGGCCCATTCTTTTCCCAGAATGCTTCGGGGCTCACAGGCCCTTCCCCAAGGGTGGGCTCATTAGAGATTGTAAACGTCCGGACTTGACCTCTCCTGTCCCTGGCTTCTAGGGAACTGCTTACTGACCAGCGGGTTCCTGGGCTCCTGCTTAATGCTATGAAATTGACTGTGAAGAAACAGCGGAGAAAGATCAAGGCCAAGATGCTGGGGACTACTGATGAGCCAGGGAGCAGGTGAGGGCAGCCCTCACGGAGCCTGCCTTGCCCCCTGCCTCGGTGGCCTTCCCTTGCCATATCTGCTTGCTGCTGAAGGTGCTAACACAGTTCTGAGTTGGCCGAAGGAGGTGTAGGCTGGGACTTTGTCTGCTTGAGGCCTTCTTGAACAGTGGGTCCTAGGGCTGGCAGTAGAGACACTACTCTCTCGCCCCCAACTGACACCTCCCTCACAGGGTCACTCCAGAGCTCATCCTGGAGTCTCAGTGCTTGCCTAAACTAAAGCCAAAAAGCCACCCCACCCCCATCACCAGCTGCACAGCACCTTTTTCTTTATGAAGTCTCTGGGTTTTTTTTGGGGGGGGGATCCTCAAGTGGCTTAATTATTTACATTTTAATAGTGCTTTCAAGTTGCTGGAGAGTTCTCCTAGCAACCCGTGAAGCAAGTGGTTCAAGTAGTGACTTTAAGCCCAATTTACATGTAAAAAAAACTGAAACTCAGAGAGTTTAGGTTGCTGTTCTAACAATAATAGTGATAATAGCTTATTTAGGCGTTTTATGAATTAAAGTTCACAAAGCACTTTCCATATGCTATCTCGTAGGATGCTCATAAGTCTGTGGAGGTAAGGTACAATTGATATATGCCTCATTTTACAGATAAGGAAACTGAGGCTAAGAGAGATTTTTAATGAGGATGAAGTTGGTGGTGAAAGCTAGTATTTCTGTAGCGCCTTCAGGTTTACCGAGACCTTTACAATTATCTTATTTCATCCTCACAAGAACAGTATGAGGCAAGTATGAGGCTATTATATCAATTTTACAGATGAGGAAATTGAGGCTGAGATTAATAATTAAGGTTTGGAAAGCACTTTCCACAACTTATCTCATTTGGTCCTCACATCAGCACTGAGTGTTGTAAATATGGTTATTACCCTCATTTTACAGGTGAGCAAGCTGAGACTGAGATAGGTTAAGATTCTTGCCTGTGATCCCACAGCTAGTCAGTGTCTAAGGCAGGATTTGAACTGTGGTCTTCCTGATTCCAGGTCTATCACTCTGTACTGTCCGGATGCTGCAGTGTCACACAGCCACATGGCTAAGTACCAATTGGTGGACTCTACCCCGATTCCTCCTCACTGACTCAATTTCAGTGATCTTTCCATTGGACCCTGGCTGGGGGCTATTCCATGCTCCTTGCTTTTGTATCAAATGTCCCCTAATTTTGACTCCCCCAAACTCTCCTCAGTGTCTCAGTATCCTCAACCCAGTAGGGAAGAAGAATGGAGAGTAGAAGAATGTGGATCTTCCTTCCACATTCCTTCCAATTAAGGGGAGCACCTTAAATGATAGTTAACACTCAAACAATATGACATGGTTTGGTTTTCAGTGTTTTCTTCACAACCACTAGTGAAGTAGGTAGTACAAGTTGGGTTAGACCCATTTTATAGATGAACTGAGGCTCCCAGAACTTGTACCAAGCTCGTGTGTGTGGTGTGTGTGTGTGTGTGTGTCTAGCCCAAAGAACTCTACACAGCTAAGGAGCCAGGGACTGAGCCAGGTAGGTGGGCTCTGACCCTCATCTAGCCTCTCTTCTGCCCCAGTGACGATGATGATGATGGTGGTGATGAAAATGACCATGAAGCTTCGTGGCTACCACCCCCTGATGTGGATGGGGCAAGCTCACCGCCACCCCCTGAATCCAGAATCAGGAGTTTGTATGTTGAGGTTGAGGGGAACAAGGGTGGGTAGGAGTTTCCCTGGGTAAGGAAAAAGAGAGAGATTGATTTAGGGTTTTTCTCTCCACCTGGGGTCTCTTCACCCCAGAATTCTCCGATTTTACATTGCTTTCTCCACATTTTCCCATGATTCCTCTCTTCTCTCATGTGCCCCAGTACACTGTCATATTCATACTCCATCCTACGTCTTTTTCCTTGATGCAACCTTGGGCAAACCTCTTTTCTCCCTTTGGCCTCAGTTTCCTTCCTGTAAAATGAGGGGGTTAGTTCAGATGTCTTCTGAGATGCCTTCAAGCTGGAGAGCTATGACCCCTGTGTTCCTCCCCATGACACAGGCTCTTGCCTCTCCCCTAGCTTCAGCCTCTGGTATCGTGGAAGCTCAGAACCCTCTGCGGAACTCCCACAAACTGGAGACCCCACCTGCTCCCAAAGGAAGCTGAGAGTGAAAGAAAAGGAGCTGCCCCTGCCTCCCTCTGAGCCCTTTGGGGGGACCCTGTGATCCCCAGCCTGATCAAGCCCTGTAAACATCGCAGAATGTGGCAGCCCTAGCCCCTTGAATACCTGGCATGGAGCAGGCACCTAATAAAATGCTTGTTGACCGACTGACTGACTGATCTGTCCGTTGATTCAAGTCTCTGTAACCTCCCTTCTACAGGGACCTGTTTTACTGTATCTGTTTCCCCCTTTGGACTTGTTTGCTTGACGAGGAGGGGCAGGAAGAGAATTGAAACTTGAAAGTGGGGGAGATCACTACTAATCTGAAAGTAGCTCTGTCCTTCGGTTTAGCATTTCACTCCTCTCTCCTCTGCTCTGAGCCTTGCCCTACTCCTTGGATTGGCAGATCAGTGTATCCCTGTCACTGTCCCCTTCAGCCCCCCAAGCCTGAGTGGAAGGGTCCCTAAGTGCAGCAGTACATGTCTTAGGAAAGAGGAGGGAAAGAAGGGAGCAGCCTGAGACTCTCTCGTCCTGGAGTCTACCTCGGCATTCACTTACATTGCAGGGATGGGCGGGGCCTGCTGCCTCACCCCCCCCACCTTGGGGTGAAAAGCATTGTCCTCAGTCCCCCTTCTCCTCTCCTCTTCCCTCCCCTACCTGCTTTTCTGTCTCTCCAAACCTCACTCCTTCCTTAGTCCTCAAATCACCCCCTCCCACCCGCACACACACGCTCATTTAATTTTCTAAACATTGTTGACACCTTCTGGTTTTCCATCCCCTTCATTTCAAACGATGTCCTTCCCTTCTCCCCATTCAGAGAGCTATTCCTTATAAACAAAAATTTAAAAAAAGGTCACTAAGCTTGATGAAAGTTCCAGCACATCCAACGCAGTCTGGCAGTGTATGTGATGTTCCACACCCATAGACACTCACACAAGCATGTATTAAGGATCTTTTACGGGCCAGGAACTCAAAGATGAGTCCGTTTCTGCCCTCAAAGAGCTTCTATTCTCTCTGGGGAGAAGGAAAGGAGGTATATTTTCCCCTGTCTTTTTTTCATGCTGTTTATTTTAATCCAGTTGGTCCCAAACCTCAGCCTCTCTCCACTTCAGACTCCCAAAATGACACCCCCACATGCTTCGCCACCCCCAGTGAGAGGCTGCCCTTGTCCTGTCACCCTTCTACTCCCAGGGAAGTCCCCTGGTTCTCATTGTTCCACCCCCTCACCTTGGGGAGGGAGGGCCCCATTGGCAGCTTCCTCAGGAAAAGCCTTGGGAGGAAATAGGGAGGGGGATGGGAAGAGGGGGGGCCAGAGTCAGACTGACGGGAGCCTGCACTGGTCGCTATGGGACCGTGGCCGCTGCTACTGCTCTGGGTTTGGGGTGTACTGGGGGAGCTGGAGTTGGACCCAGTGGGGAGGCATGTCTGCCTGGATGGAAGGTGGGTCAGGAGGATGGCCAGAGAGAAGAGTGGTGACAGTAGGGAGGGTAGAGATGGTGATACTAGGAGGAACGTTGGATTTATATCTGGTCAGTGGGAGGAAGGGAACTTAGAGCCGGTGGGGGAAGGTAAATCGGTAAAGGGGGGAATTATGTTGGGGATCAGTGGGAGGGCTGATGGGCCATTGGGAAGGTAGGAAAGGAGAGGGATTGCAGAATATGTTGGAGGGTTCAGTAAGCAGGGATTGAGGTTTCTTTGATGGAATGAGTATTGGGGGGATCTGCTTCAAGATAACCCTATCTGTGAAAACCCACAAACAGTACTGTGATTACAGGGCGGGGGCCGGAAGTGTGGAGATGCATTTGGGGAGCCAATCGAAGGGCACTTCACCCTATACCCCAGCTCCCATGATCCCAGAGACAAAGTGGCCATTCAGGCTATCCCCAGGAGCCCTGTTTTCTGACATTTAACCTCTGCCTCTCTGACCCTGTCTCTTTCCCATTAGCTCCCCTGTTAAGTCTGTGTGCTGTCCAGGCTGGAGGCAGGAGGGCCGGGAGTGCACAGTCCGTGAGTATCAAAGGAACTTTCCAGGTGCTGGGGGTTGGAGGTGGCCCACCCTCAGAGAAGAATCCCCCTGAGGGACCTTAGAGAGAACGGCTGGGTCCTCACCTTGGGACCAGCCTGCTCCTCCCCTTTTCCCTGCCAATTCCCAACCCCAGGGTCCCACTCTCCTTGATTCCTTGGATCTGGCCCACATTCTACTGATGCTCAGTTTACCCTCTCCGTCCCAGGGTATACACCTCCCTCCCCAGTGTCTAGTCCTGATCCCTCTACCATGAGCCCTGATCAATCAACAAGCGTGTTAAGGCCCTTCTGTGTGCCTAACATTTTGCTAGATGCTGACACCAAGTTGGAAACAAGTAGAAAATCAGGGGGAGGGGCTGTTCCTTGTTGCCTGACCCCTCCTCTTCCATACCCAAGCCAGCCTTGTCTGATCAGGACTGTCTTGCAGCGATCTGTGAGGGGCCTGATGCTTGCGGGAAAGAAGAGGTATGTGTGAAACCAGGACTCTGCCGATGCAAACCTGGCTTCTTCGGGGCCCAGTGCAGCTCCCGTGAGTCACTGGGGTGGGGGGGTGGAAACATGAGGGAGGGAAAGATGATGGGAGGGCTTTGGACCCTAGTGGGGCAGAGAACAGCACTGTCCAGAGCAGGGAGCTAGAAAGGGTGGGGGAGGAAGTACCAGCAGGGGTAGTGATTCAGGGAGGGTATTTAAGATCTGAGTCACCAGGAATGGGGAGGAGGGGGCAAAGATGAAGGTATGGACTGGGGAGGGAGGAGCCAAGAGGAAAAATTGGCTTCGCCAGAGGAAACCCCCTCTCCACATCGCGGGCAGCACTGTTTGACCCTGACCCCTCAGGGTTCAGTGAAGGATTGGGGTGATGGCTAGCTACTGGTTATTGGATGCCTCACTCCTTCCAGGGATTCTGAACCTCGTTTTTCCTGTGGGAAGATAGGACAGACATTGACTCTCCTTCTAAGAGAAGGGGACACCTTCATGGATTGATTGTTGCTGTGATGGTCACTGGGTGACCACAAATGGGCGGGTCACAGGCATCACAAAACCCAGATGCTGGCTGACTGCCATCACACCTGATGGCCTCTATTTCCTTGCTGGCTGACTTTGTGACAATGGGCAAAGGAATTCACCTGCCTGGGATTCGGTTCCTCTTCTGTAAAATGGTGGGAAGGTGGTAAAGGGAGATTGGCCCCCCCGGAAAGGGAAGACCGCTGGGATGTACAGGAGAGTCCTGGACTTGGTGTTAGAAGGACCTCAGTTCGGACCACCTTGATCTTTTTTCTGACTAGGTAGTCTTGGATCAATAAAGTAACCTCCCTCTCTGTCAAATGAAGGACTTGACCAGGCTGATTTTTCAGGCCCTTTTCAGCCTTAAATCTTGTGATCTTATGACTTCCTCTGACACGTGGCACTCAGGGACCTCAATCTACCTCTGTGTTCCACCTGAACCCAAGTCTGTTTCTCTGTTCCTAGGCTGCCCTGGCCAGTACTGGGGCTCCGACTGCCGAGAGAACTGCCCCTGTTACCCCAATGGGAAGTGTGATGCCGTCACAGGTCAGTGCACCTGCAACATGGACCACTGGGGTGGGAACTGCCAGTTCCTGTGTCCGTGTGGCCTCCATGGGCACTGTAACCCCCTGACCGGAGCCTGCCGCTGTAAGCCAGGCTGGTGGACTCCCACGTGCCGCAAGGCCTGCCAATGCAGCTCCTCCTCCTTGGGCTGTGACCAGATGACCGGGGCCTGCCAGTGTGAGCCAGGCTGGTGGGGCAGACGCTGCAGCTTTCGATGTTCTTGTCATCACTCTGCCTGCGACCAGAACACAGGACGCTGCATCTGCCGGGCTGGCTGGTGGGGGTCTGAGTGTCAGAAGCCCTGTACCTGCCAGCACGGCCACTGCAATCCCACCAACGGGCACTGCACCTGCCACCCAGGTTACCAGGGCCTGTCCTGTGAGCACACCTGCCCTCCGGGCCACTATGGAGTCCAGTGCCTGAACAGGTGAGGGACCCAGGGCAGGGAGGCCAAGCTGGGGAGGCCTCCAGAGAGAAGGGAGGAGGTCAGAAAGATGGGGGTGAGGGGAAGAGGAGGGACAGAAAGGGCGATCAGTAATAGGAACTAGACTTGTTTGCCCCCTTAATGCTGGCACTTTCCCTCCAAGATCCCTTCCAACTTTTCTGATATTGTCTTTGCATATGATGGTCTGCTTGCTGTCTCCCCATTACCGTATGGGCTCTTGAGGGTAAGAACATATTTTTGCTTTTCATTGGATCCCCAGTCCTTAGCACAGTGCTTGGCACATGGTAGACTTCAGAAATTCTTGCCACCTTAGCTGAGTGATCCAAAGAATGTAACCAGGACCAATGGATAGAAGTTTTGTTGGGAAGAGATTTGGGAGGGACAGACTTGGAACACCATACAAAGAAAAGCTTATTAATGATCATTTGTCCAAAATGGACTGGACATCCAACAGATAATGAGTTTCCCATCACTGACAGTCTTCAAGATGAGGCTGGATGGGTGACTACTTTAAAAAAAAGGAATATCTAATAGAAATAACACTGAACGTCAGTACAAACAACCGAATTTGCTTTATGTGTTTTATCTGTTCCTGGTTTAGGTATTAGGACAATATTTTTCTCATAGAAAGATTCTGGTAGGGTTCTTTCTCAGTTCTGAGATTAATTTACATTTGTTTAAATTGCTATTTACATTCAAATTAATTTTGATGCAAAAAATCTCACTTCAATTTCACCAAGTCCTTATGACTTCTTTTTCAAGATCTTTTATTTTTGATTTTTTCAGTTGATGAGCATTTATTTTTTCTCTTTCTGTCCTCCCTGTGCCTCAAAAAACAAAACGCAATTCTTGCAACATATGCACAAACAAAATAAATTCTCACATTGGTCTTATCCAAAAGCGGGCCTCACCTTGCAGGTCTTGAGTCCTTCATCCATCTGTCTGGAGATGGGGCAGGCTTCATGGCAGGCCTGGCTGACTGTGGCAGACATCTTCAGTCAGTCTGTTGTCCATCTTTCATTGTCGCTATTGATAAATAGTTCTGGCTCTGCCATTCCTAACTCAGTTCACACTCGTCTTCCTGGTTTTCTCTGAAAGCATCTCTTTTATTATTTCTTATGGCACAATAAATATTATTTGTTGACATTCATGTACCTGGATTTGTTGGAGCATCCCCCAGTGGTTGGAGGACGGGAGGGAGGGAGGAGATCAGGCCCAGGACAGGGTGGGAGCAGGCAGGCTGGTGAAGGAAAGTGGTGAGGAGAGGAGGATCAGGGCAGGTCTGGGGTATCCCCTGCATCTATGACTTCCCCCCTTCCTTCTCTTTCTGCCTTCCTAGTTGTGGCTACTGCAGACAGAGCCAGCCCTGCTCTCCAGATACAGGTTCCTGCCTGGCCTGTGAGCCTGGCTGGAATGGAACTCACTGCAATCAGCCATGCTCATCGGGCACCTATGGGGAGAACTGTGGGCAACTGTGCCCCCAGTGCCGGCAAGGTGAGGCTTGCCAGCCAGAGACTGGGCACTGCCAGCACTGTGACCCAGGCAGAACAGGGCCCAGGTAAGAGAGCCTCTTTTTCCTGAGAGGCCCCCACAGTGGGTGATCAGAGCTGGGCAGGACAAGACTGGGTGTGGGTCCTCCGGGATAATCCCTATCTCTTGGCTAGTAGTTCATCTTCTCCACTGTCCCCCACTTCTCAGAAAGGCCCTTATAAGGGCTACTATTGGGAGAGTAGAACCTACTCATGTCAGTGAGAGATGGGACTCTAGGCAGGCCCTGAGAGGGGCTGAGATACAAGGTGGGGTACACTGAGGGGCCTTTTTGGAAACATTGCTCTCTTTCAGCTAGGTGGTTGATTGGATAGAGTGCTAGGATTGGAGTTAGGAAGGCCTGAGTTCAAATCCTATCTAAGACAGCTAATAACTGTGTAACCTTGGGCAAGTCATATTATTATCTTGTGATATTATGTCCTTCCTCATAGGTTTGTAGTTAGATCAATGAGATCATGTATGCAAAGCCTATATAAATGCTAATAATAATAACAGTTATTATTATTGTAAAGAGAACTCTGTGAAGGAATTGGCTTATCTTCAATGTCCCTGAATCTCTTTTGCTCTTTCTGCCACCTCCGTTCAGTCTCCCCGTTCCCTTTCCCCTTCTTCTTGCTCTCAGGAAAGAATCCAATGTCATTTGCCCCTTAGAGTGAAGGTAACTTGCCCTGTCACCTCCAGACTACTTGGTTCCCTGGGAAAGGAATTCAGGTCTCAGGGAGAAGGGAGGACAGGAGACCCCTCCCCACCCTCTCCATCACTCCATTTTATGAGTGAATGTGTCATGAAAGGCAGTGTGGTAGAATGAAAATGAAACAGCACCTGGATTCGGATCTCACTTATGATTCTGTCTCCTTGTGTGTAGATACTTAGCCTCCCAGGACCTGGTTTTCCTTTTTTCTAAAATGAAAGAGTTGGATATTTCCTACTCTTTGCTACCTGGGTGAGATTGGACAAGTAATTTCCCCTCTCTGGGCCTCAGTCTCCTCATCTGCAAAATGAGTGGACTAAAGTCACTGGCCTCTGAGGTGTCTTCCAGCCCTGATCCTGATCCAGGCCTCTGATCCTCCTCTGGGGTCCCATCTCTCCCCAGGTGTGAAGAGCCCTGTGCCCCTGGCACCTTTGGGGAGGCCTGCGGGTCACTGTGCCCACCCTGTGTCGAAGGCATCTGCGATGCTGTGACTGGAGACTGTGTCTGCAGGTCGGGGTATTGGGGACCCAGGTGAGAAAGGCAGAACAGGGGGCGACAGGGCCTCTCAGACCCAGAGATGCCCCTCTCCAGCATCAAACTGCTTGACTGGCCCAAGTGGGAGCAGTTCCCCATCTGAAGCCTCCTTTCTCTTCCTCTCCAGCTGCAATGCTTCCTGCCCCCTTGGCTTCTATGGAGTCAACTGTTCTTCTCCCTGCCCCTGCCCAGAGGGACCCTGCCACCATGCCTCTGGGGCCTGTGAACTGGGTAAGACTGGCAGAGGGGGATGAACAAAGGAGCTGGGAGGGAACAGTTAGGATTTATATAGGACTTCCCTAATGTTGTCACATTTGGCTTTCACAACAACTCTGGGAGGTGGGTGCTATTATTATCATCCCCATTTTACAGATGAAGAAACTGAGGCAAACAGAGGTTAAGTGACTTGCCCAGGGTCACACAACAAATGAGTCCAATGCAGGATTTGAATTCAGGTCTTCCTTACTGTGAGTCCAAAATTCTCCCTGTTATAATATCTTAGCCACTTCTGAGAAGCACTTTATAAATAGACACCTGATGTCAGGCCTACTTGCCTTGTCTATCGGGGCAGGTGCCTCTAACTTGTCTAATTCCATTTACTTCTTTGGAGCTGGGGAGAGGACCTCAGAGCCATTTTATACTCATTTTAGAAGAGAGGAAACTGAGGCCTGGGGAAGGACCAAATGACCAGAAGTGGGAATGGAACTGAGGTCCCTTGACTCCAAAGCTGGGGCCCTTTCCACTGGTCCATGTGGACCCAAGGTAAAAATACCAGCTGTTGTGTTTGACCTGGGTGATCTTGGATGAGTGAATTCTTTTCTCTGAGCCCCAGTTTCCTCTTATGTAAAACAAGGTGAGGGCTGGACTAGATGACCTCTCAGATTTCTTCCAGCTCTAAACCGCTGTTCTTATGCCCCTCAACACTGTGCTAGAGGATCATAGCCAGCAATTTACATCAACCTTTGAAGTTGACAAAACCTTTTACAAAAATGATCTCACAGTAGGATCCTGGAAGGTGAGAAAACTGAGAAATTTAGTGGACACACACACAGCAAGTGGTGTCTAAAGCAGGATTCATGTCACGTCCTCCTAACCTTCAAGTGCAACCCCCTGTCCACCAGGCCGTACTGCTTGCTTCTTGCCAAATGCCATAGGAACTCCTGACATCATCCCTGTCCTGTAAGACTTTACAGTCCCTTTGAGGAGTGAAGACCAACCTACATAGCAGGGAGAATGACTAGGGAACAGTCTGTAATTGAGGAGGAAACTGTAAGATAGGGGCAGCCGGGGCACTGAGTTGGTTCTCAAGGTGTGGTCTGGTGGCCCTTTGCAACAGTACTTTTACATTTCTAATACAGTAAATGGTGATAGATGTTATATGGAGGCCTGCTGGCTCTCAAGAGCCAATCCTTAAATTGTCAGGGTGAGCATTTACATCTCAAAAATCTTGTTTTGTTGATTGTCTAGACTAGAGAAAATGTCAATTATGCAGATGAAACTTAAAAAGTGGATACTCTATTACATTCAGATCTGGTTGTTAAATATTTACTATCATACTTCTGGATATAATCCACAATAACAAAAGCTCCTGGGGGCTGGGGTGGCATTCTTAACCATTTTTAAGAGTATAGGAGGGTTCCATTTGAAAACCCCTGGTGGAGTGAATAGTGTTGGACTTGGAACCACAAAGTCAAGGCAAGTCAACAAGCACATATTAAGTACCTACTATGTGCTAAGTGCTGGGGATACAGAGAAAGGCAAAAACAGTTCCTGTCCTCAAGGAGTGACCAGTCCAATGAGTGTGGAAAGAGAGGCAACAAGTTAGACACAGGATCCATTGGAGATGACCTGTAGGGGCAAGGGCTAGCATTAAGGAGGAACAGGAAAGGCTTCTTGCAGGTGGGATTTTCAATAAGATTTGAAGGAAGCTGGGAAGACCTGGGTTCAAATCCCACCTCAGACATTTACTATCTATAGGTCTCAGTTTCCTCATTTGTAAAATGAACAAGATGGATTAGACATTTTCTAGGGTCCTTACCAGCTTTCAATCTATGATAATGTAAACTGTAGGTACTCTTAAGGAATTCAAAAAAAGGAGAATTCAATTGGGGGAAGGTACAATTAGGGAAGGCTCTGTGAAGGAGGTGAGATCTAAGTTGGGTCTTGAAGGATGAGTAGGTTCTAGAAGAGATAGACTTTAAGTTGCTACGTTCTCTCCTGCCATGAGTCCAATTTCCAGATCCTAAAGGAGAAGGGGGAGGATTAAAATCTTGTTCCAGTGCATGAACAGTATCTGAGTTTTCAAACACTCGACCCAAGGAGCACAGGCTCTAGTAGGTCCTACTTAGTTGGAAAGGCTTTGAGCCCAGAAGCATAGCCATTAACTAGAGTGGGGCAATGGGAGCTTTGCACCAGGTTGTTGGAATTTAGAGAGCATTGACAAGACTTTCCACTGTACAGAAATGCCCTCACTTGGCAGTTAGCCAGAATAATTGTAAAAGGAGGCTTTCATCTGCTGTAAAACGGGAATAACTGAAGCACCTACCTCCTAGGGTGGTTGTGAGGATCCACCTAGGTAACATATGTAAATTGTTCCACCCCAATGGAATTCTCCTTTTTCTTAAAGCACTATATTCTTGTTGAATACTCAGTTCTAGAGAGATGTTTTGCACTGGGGGCAAAATTTCCTATACTTATGAAATTCTAGTTCTAAGATGAGAGATGGCACTGTGTCTATCCTGGAATGGTGGGGAGATAGGCCTAACTAGAGACTCGGTGGGAGGTAAAAGGGGTCAGATTATGGAGGCATAGAAATCCAGACAGTGGAGGTTGGATTTAGCACAGTAAGAAACAGAGACATCCAAGCTCTGCCCCCTTTCCCCCTCCCCAATGGCTTTTTCTTCTTCCTCCAAGCGTTTCAAGGCCAGGGCGCCCTCCTTGCTGGCATCCTGGTCCCCCTGCTGCTGCTGCTCCTGGGCATCATGGCCTGTGTCTCCTGCTGCTGCTGGGCAGCTCAGCCGGACCCCAAGGACAGGTCTCACTTCCCTTTCCTCCCCAGGGTTGATGAGGGGTAACAGAGTTCTAGGCTCAGGGTATGGATGTGGGAGGTGGGTGCAGGAGGGGAGATGTTGGTTAGAATCCTGGACTTTGGAAGAGGAGGTGGGAGGCCAGGGAAAAAGGCAGGCACTTCCAAGGTAAACGGATCCCTTATGATGCCAGACTCTGCTGTCTCTCTCCCTGCCTGTCTTTACTTCAGGTACTGAGATTCCCTGCTCTTAGGGAAGGGGAAGATAGAGTCATATGTTGGCAGAAACCTCAAAGAACTTGCTGGATGTGTTGTTCTCTTTCTCTCCCCAAAATAAAGCAACTTGATTTCAGAGCCAGCTGCACAGGAAAGGAGGGACAAACTTGATGATTCCTATCACCATAGCTAGAAGGGAGCAGACGTGGTGCTCTAGCAAGGGGTGGTCCAGGACCAGTAGGCAGAGCCACAGCCCAGGTGCCTTTGGGCAGAGGGAGGGACAAAGCCCCAGGATGTCCCAGAGGAGAGAAAGATAAGAAATATGGCTCTCACTGGTTGAGTGAATAATAAAACTGAAATGTATGTAGCGTTTTAATCGTTATGAAGCCCTTCCCTCACAATTACCCTGTGAGGTAGGAAGAATGACTATTGTCTCCATTTTATAGATGAAAAACTCAGAAAGAAGTGAAATCACAGTTGCCTAGTCAATAAATGTTAGCTAAGGGTAGAGATTTGCAAGGAAGATTCCTAGAGTAAAAATCACTGGCTTTGGAGCCAAAGAACAGAAGTTCAAATATTCCCTCTGGGGCTTATTCCCTGTGTCATCTTAGACAAGCCAGCTCATGGCTTCAGTTTCCCCCTCTGTAAAGTGTAGACCGGATGGCCTCCGAGGTCCCTTTTGGCTATAGAGACAGGCACTGAGCCCTGCTAGCCTTGCAATCTCTCTACTATAATGGCAGGGAGTAGGAAACCCTTAGGTACCATGTAACTTGTGAGGTTTTTGTCTTTCTCAAGACTGGGTTGGATCTAATCTGCCATTTTAAACTCCCCAAATCCCTATGACTGAGACAGGAGAGCAGCCATTTGCTCTATTTCATGGATAAAGATCTCCTGATTCATTAATTCATTCATTCACAATTTGTGGGATTCCTACTATATCTACAAGTCAGAGAGGTAGGCACTGAAGGAAACACAACGACAGAGGAAGCAAGGCCCCTCCAGAAGCTTTAAATCTAAGAGAAATAAGAAATAAGATCCCTAGAAGTGGAAGGAAAACCCCTTCCTTGCCCCAGGTGACTGTATATATGACAAGTCAGTATACATGTCAGCAAAGTACCATGGGAATTCAGAGTGAAAGGAGATCACTTGTGATGATGAAGGGTTTCATGTAGAAGATGACAGTGAAATGGGGCCTTGAGAATTGGCAGGATTCTGGCTGGTAGGAATAACATGCAGAAGCTTCAGTTGTACAGGTTCATACAGGGAAGTCATTGGAGGTGAGGCTGGAAAAGCCTTGAATGCTAAGCTAAGGAATTTGGACTTTATCCTATAAGGAATGAGGAGCCATTGAATGTTTTTGAGCATGGGAGTGAAATGCTAAGAGCTTTCTATAATGGACTCTGCCTAGGTTATTGGGATGGAGGGAAAATTGTTTTCCAGGACTACGAAGCTTGGTTACTTCACTCACTCACTGAGCCGGTTCTCTCTCTGGTTGACTTTCCTCTTGCTGTCTTCAGGCCAACCAGAGACGGGACTGCCGTGTCTCGAGTAAAGATGCAGGTCAGGGGGGCATTGAGCAGCTTGGGCTCGGCGCTGCCCTGCAGCTCCCTCAGCAATCACAAGCTGCCTCGGGTCACAGGTAGGAGGGGAGGCAGGGGGCCCTCGGGAGCCCTGGGCCTGACCAGGGAGGGGGCTCTCTGCTTGGCCCTCCTGACCTGGCTCTCCCCACAGTGTCCCATCACGACCCAGAGATCCCCTTCAATCACAGTTTCATTGAGCCCCCATCTGCTGGCTGGGCATCAGATGACTCCTTTTCTTCTGATCCCGACTCTGGGGAAGAGGATGAGGGGCCAGCTTACTGCGTGCCCCCCCAACAAGGTAGGGTCCTCCTGAGCCACCTTGCTAGCCTTGCCCCTTGACTCAGCCTGGCCTCCTTGCACCCCTCAGCTGGGATTCACCTCCTTCCCCTTGACTTAGTTTCTTCATCTCCTCTCCCTTGGGGCCTCGGTTTAGCTGAAGCTGGGGAAATTTGGAGATAGGAAAAGAAATGGGGATGGGGGAGGCAACAGAAAAAAAGACAGTGAGAGTAGGGGGAAATCAAGTTTGGGCTCGGGGCCAGTTTTCCCTTCCTTCCTGTTATTTATCTCTTTCACAGAGGAAGAACTCCAAGATGCTCATCAGGCAGGAAAACCCGTCTCTGCACCAGATGATACATCTACACCTTTTGTCATCCCACGGACTTCCAGTCTGGCCCGAGCCAAGCGACCATCTGTCTCCTTTGCTGAAGGCACCAAGTTTGGGCCCCAGAACTCCCAGGAATCTGGGGAACTGGCCAGCCCCACAAGGAAGCCCAAACGACTATCCCGGCCAGGCCAGCCCCAAGCTGAGGGGCAGGAGGCTGAGGGGGCCCAGGATCCCCAGGATCTTGAGAGGCCAGAGGACCCACAGCCTGATTTCCAAGAGCCTCCCAGCACCACTGCTGCTCAGCAGGATTTGTCCAGTGGTCACCGGAAGCTTCCTCTTGGAGGCAGGACTGTGGCCCAGAGGGTGGAAGCCATTGAGAATGGCAACAGGAGAAGCCCAGGCCCTGTAACTACCATCTACATGTTGGCAGGGACTCCCAGGGGAGCTGAAGGGCCCGTTCGGGCTGTCCTCCGACGCTTTGGCAGCTTCCAGAAGGGCCGGGTGGAGCCCAAGGCCAAGGGCAGTATTCCTAAGCCTCCACGAAGGGCTCTGAGTCGGGATAAGGGCACGCTCATCCCTTCCCCTGCTCGCAGCCTTGACTCTCCCCAGTGCCTGGAGCTTTCTGAAACAGCAGCACTCAGTGAATCCAGCCAGGAGGAGGAGACAGGAAGACTGGGGAACACAACAGGGGGTGCCAGAGGGGATGATCTCCCTGTGTTGGAGGACACTGGGCAACTGACTGAGGAGGTCGACAATGAACCACAATATGAGAATGTCAAACCAGGCTCTGGCACCTTGAATTCCTGAGGTCTCCCAGACATGGATGGGGGTGGGGAACCAGAGCAGGGAGGATGGGAAAGGGACCTTGATGCTGCAGGAGGACATGTGGAATAAAAGGCTATGGGGATCGAGCTAACGGGTCAGAGTCCCTCCTTTTCTTTCTGGAGTCAGCTTAGCCCTCTAGCCATAGCCAGAGATAGGAACCAGTCAGGTTATCTTCCTCTCTCCAGGATTCCTCCAGCAAAAAATAAACGAAAAAAGATTCCTTTCTTTCTTCCTTTGCTCATCCATCCAAATAATCCTTATCAAAACACCCTCCTGGGTGTAAGGCACTGGTGATGGTGGTGGCAGGGGGTGTAGTTAGATACACAGAATACAGAAATGGAGAAGATCTGGTCCAAGGAACAAGATATAATAAGCAAGTCCACAAATAACTACAGTGGAAACCAGGACAGCCAGGATCATAGATTTAGAACTGGGAGAGCCCTTCAAGGTCATTACTGAGGTGAAATGAGTAGCCCAAGGTCAAAAAGTCAGGGACAGAATTTAGACCTTGAGTCTTCTGCTTCCAAAAGCTCCTGGGCTACTTTCCATCTTCACTCTCTCCAATCACCTGCCCTCTGATCTGACACAGGTGCAAGTGGGGTACTGGGGGAGGCTGGAGACTTAGAAAAGAAGCAGAGCAAGGAATAAGATTGGCAAGGAGGCTGAAGGAGGCCTTTGAAGGCCAGGCTAAGCAGTTGGGACTTGAGTCAGTAAGCAGTGAGGAGCCTTCGAAGGTTTCCAGGTTTGCACACATGCCACCCCAGGTCTGTCCCTTCATTACTATTGGGGATGGCCTGGGATTAACCGTAAGAACGATGGCTGGCATTTTATCTGGATTTGCAGAGTGCTTTACATACCTCTTATTTCACTTGATCCTTATAACAACCCTCTGAGGTAGGGGCAATTATCACCCTCATTTTACAGATGAGGAAACTGAGGCTGAGAGTTGAAGTAACTTTCCTAGAGTCACCAGCTAGTAAGCACAGGCCGCCTTTGAATTCGGGTTTCCCTTATTCCAACTCTGCAACACCTAGCTGCCTAAACTCAGGGCCTCCTTAGTTGAGAAGCCTTAAAACCAGCCCTGAGCTGCGGGGCACTGCTCAGGAGCCCATGCTATCTGCTCCTTCAAGCTTGACTTTCCCTCTGCTCCCTCCGTGTTTCCCCAGCTCAGCCCTGGACTCCCACTATGGCCCCGGCTCTGGGGAGGACAGGGCCAGTGGTGTGAGGTGCCCATTTATCCAGCAGAGGGAGCACGCTGGCCTCCGGACTAGACAGAAGAGATCGGGAGATGGTTTAGACTTCCTCCAGGAGGGAGGGTCCCTGGTTAGGGTCCCCTGAGGAGAAGGTGGGAGGCACAGTGTGATGGGGAGCAGGGCTGGAGGCAGTAGCAGGAGGTCCCCGGAATCCTTCCTCAGGCTAGCTAGTGGATTGGATCTGAGCTGGGTGGAAGATGGAGCTGCTCTGTCTGGCAGCTGAACTCAGAGTGCGGAGTCCTCAGCCCTGGAAGCCAGGCTCCTGTCCATCTGGCTCTCGGGACTGGGCCTGAAGCTGCCATGGCCAGCCCAGGCTGCCCTATACGAGGTCTGCTTTGAGCACCCTTCTGACCATGGGCTGGGCCCCAGAAGGGCAAAGACTCAGCCCTGGTGAAGACAAACCCTTGGGGGCCAGGGGAGCCCAGTGACTGGGAAACAACACTCCAGGGAAAGGGAGGTGGACAGGGGGAGACCGGGGTGTAGTGGGGGGAGGGGAGAGACAAACACCAAATTCAGGCTGCAGAGAAACTAGCAAGAGGAGGCAGGTGGACCCTTTGAGTGTGGGATGGTGTGGGAAGGGGGAAATGTCAGACAAGGGGGTACTTATGGAGGGAGACCACAGGACAGGGTATGGGGGCATACTGGTAAAGGCCCAGAGGACTCAACACAGTTGAAGGATTGGGGGGATTCCAGGGGAAGAAAGACCGAAGAGCAGGGCCAAAAGAACATAGCTGGGGAGGGAGGATCCAGAGGAAGAACACAGCTGGGGAAATCATGAGGGAGGGCGATATGGAGAGCACACAGCTGGTGGGAGCAGATGAGGGAGGGATGGAGAACACAGAAGACTTAGCTGAGGGACCAGGGCAGCACAGAGGGGCCACAGAGGTGGACAGCGAGGAGGGCAATCTGGAGGGCCGAGCTGAGGGATCAGGACAGCACAGAGGGGCCGCAGAGGTAGGCAGCGAGGAGGGTAATCTGGGGGGCTGAGCTGAGGGACCAGGGCAGCACAGAGGGGCCGCAGAGGTGGGCAGCGAGGAGGGTAATCTGGGGGGGCCGAGCTGAGGGACCAGGGCAGCACAGAGGGGCCACAGAGGTGGGCAGCTGGGGGTACATCTAGAGGTACGAGAGGGTGCGGTCAGAGAAGACAAGTGGGGACCGCTGGGGGACACCTCGGGGGATCAGGGTGGTATAAAGGAATGGGGACAGGGAAAACATACTAGGGCAAAACCCCGGCACAGGGCATATACCATCGGGGGAATGGGCGACAGCAGGAGGGCAGGGCGAAGGTAAGGGGGTCACGAAACGGGGGGGGCTGGCGGCATAACGGGCGGGGTCAGCGGAGAGAGCGTAGAGAGGGGCGCACTGTCGGGGGAGTGGGGGGACACAAGTGGGGGTGACCTGCTGGGGCAGACCAAGCTGGGGTGACATTGGGGTTCAGGACGGCTGGGGACAGGGAGGGCACCACGGGGAGGTCAAGGCTGCAGAGGGGGGGCCGAGGGAGAACGGCTGGGGGCACGTCGGGGTTCAGGACGGTGTAACTGGTGGCTAGGCCAGGAAGGCGCAGGGAGGGGCGCGCTTCTAGGGGTCAATGCGGGAGAGGGGCCGCAGCTGGCTGCCCATCTGGGGGTCACGACTATAAAGGAGAAGAAGGGGCACATCTGCGGGGTCAGGCGGCATAACCGGGGCGGGGGTGTCCCCGCGGGCTGCGGTGGTCTGGGCATGGCCCCCGCCAGGCCGAGGGAGAGCGTCCGAGGCCCGCCGAGGAGCCTGGGGTCCCCGCAGCTCGCTCCCCCCTCCCCCCTCCCCGAAGCTCTGTTGTTTGTCTCTCGGTCCGGCCGGAACCGGCTCGCGCTCGCTGCCGGGCGGGCGGCTGCTGATTGGTTGCTGCCTGTTTCCAGCGCCGTCTGCACCAATCAGCGCGTGGCAGTGTTTTCCTCTCGGGGTCGGAATAAAAGGGCTGGAATAAAAGGGGGGCAGAAAAGGCTCCGGGCGGGTCCGGCACACATCGGGTGGGAGCTGGGTGAGCCGCGCCGAGGGGCTCCGGGCGGCCTGGGGGGAAGGGGAAGGAGGCCTGCTGGTGTGCGGGGTGGGAGCGGGGACAACGACGGGCAGAGCGCAGGCTCGGGGCCGGGCGGGGGTGATGAAGAAGGTGGGGAAGGGACGGGTCCCCTGAGGCGGCACCGGGAGCGTACCGGGCTCGAGGCACCGGGACCGGAACCTGGGGGCGCGGGGGGGGGGGGGGGCAGAGCGGGCTGCTCGCGCCGCCGGTTCGAACCGGCTTCGCCCGTCCCATGCGGGGCTCGCGTGCCCGTAGCACCTAGCGACCCGGAGATCCGCCAATGGGGCCGCGGCTCCTGCGGGCCGCCGAGCCAATGGGCGAGCGGGGAGGCGGGCCGTCCGCAGCTCGGGGTGCTGATTCTGTGGTTAAAGGAGCAGCCCCTCCGGAGCGGGGTCTGTGTGCTGGCGGGAGGGCTCGGCTTCAGCCTGGGACAGCGGCGGGCGCAGGTGAGTCGGGGCCCCTCAGTCCCTGCAGCCCGGCGCAGCGTCCGGCTGCCGCCCCTGCGGGCTCTCAGGCTCTGTCCATCCCCGAAGGGAACGCGGACCCAGGGACGCTGGAATCCTTCTTCCCCTCCCTCTGTGCCTCAGTTTCCCCATGCATTAAACGAGGATGGAAGGTCGGGGAGCCCCCAATCCAACTGGCACGGGGAAGGGGGCGATGCTGCCGCTGGCAGCGGGCTCCGGCCCTGGATGAACGCTCTCAGCCCCGGCGGTGAGCTTCTCCGAGGGTTGAGCCTGCCTCTTGCCCAGCGCTCCCTCCTTCCCCCACCTGCAGCAGCCTCCATGGAAGGGGTGACATAGTCTGTATTTTGCTGCAGAGGCCGGGGCAGGGGGAGGTGCCCCAGCCGCCCCCCGCCCCCCACCTTCCCAGCACCCGGTTGTGACCGGGAGGTCTCTTTGCAGGTTGACCTCCGGGCTCAGTCTGGGCTGTCCCCTCACCCACCCGCCCTGAGCCATGGCCCCCACTCTGGCCACAGCCCACCGGAGGCGGTGGTGGATGGCCTGCACCGCCGTGGTGGAAAACCTCTTTTTCTCTGCGGTCCTCCTGGGCTGGGGGTCCTTGCTCATCATGCTCAAGTCGGAGGGCTTCTATTCCTATCTGTGTAAAGATCCAGGTAAGCAGTGCGGGCGGGGGAGGGGGTCTGAGGCTTGTGGGTACGCTCTAAAATGGGGTGATATCATCGAGCCGGGCTGGGGCGGGATTAGGCTGCTCTTCTCACCACTCAGAGGCTTTCAGGGACGCCTGTGCTTCTGTAATCTCGGTATCCACCCCCACAGTGCAGAGTGTAGGATCCCTTAGAGTCATCTCCCATGTACATCCTCTCAGTGGCTAGCTGTAGAAGGTTTGGGATACAGGCGTTACTATCCCCTTTGTACAGATGAGGAAAGTAAGACCCACGGAGGGGAGGCCACAAAGCACATAAAGGGGGCAATGGGAGTCTGAGCAATATGGATGGGAGGTGAAGGTGTAAGCCTTGCTGTCCCCTTTTTATAGATGAGCAAATTAGGGTCAAGAGGTGTAATGGAAAGAACCTCAGATTTGGAATCTGGGGACCTGGCTTCCAATCCTGACCCTCTGTCACTTAACTACCTGCCTGCTCTTGGGCAAGTCAATTCCCTTTCTCAGTGTTTCTTCCTCTTTGAAATGAGGGGTTAGACTTGGAAGACCAAAGGGGCCCCGATGGCTCTACCTCTAGGGTCATGCTGTCTCTCTAGTCTCTTCCAGCTCTAAATCTAAGAGACTTATGTGACCCAGGGCCCCCAGCCAACTGTGAGGTTGGCTGACTCCAGAATCCGGCCTCTCTCTGTGATCAGACCGTGACTGCCCTGGACCTACAGCAGGTGCCCAGAGGGTCTCTGAGCCCAAGTTTATTCAGTTCAGAATCTCTTCAGGCAAGAGAATCTTTTTGAGTCGGTGACAGGTCTGTGAGAGATGTTGAGAGGAAGTGGTTCCTAGGCTTGATTTGTCACCATTCGGCCTTGTTAAGCTCCTGCTCTATCTATCCAGAGCCCTGTAGGAGATACAGAGTTCGGGTAAAACAGATCCCTGTCCTGAGGACCTCACAATCTAGGTGCTGGACTTTGGCCCACTGGGAAAGGTCTTGAAATGGGAGTTCCCTAAGTGCATGGTGGGTTTGGAAACTGACTGAAGAAAATCTATGATGTTCAAAGGCTAATTTCCTCCTTGAAGAGATTGTTGTGCTCTGAATGTCTGATTTGTTTGTGGATTGTGATGGAGGGCTAGGATTAGATAGGGTCTCTAAGATCCTTCCAGTTTGACATTCTGAGACTTCATTAGTCATGTAGAAGCCCATTTGGACTGTTCACTTCTCAAGGGGTCTAGTGACTCCTCCTAGTATTTACTGGCTGTACCACTGGCAAGTCAATTCACTTCTCCGAAGCTCAGTTCATCTGTAAAATGATGAGAATAGTTCTAGCAGTGCTTGCAGCATGGGTTTGTTGTAAGGATCACGTTGATAATGACTCTAAAGGGCCTCATGTGCTTTAAAGCCCTATGGAAAAATATGATGCAGTGGATAGAGCACCAGACTGGGAGTCAGGAAGATCTGAGTTCAAATCCAGTCTCAGACATTTATTAGCTTAGTGATTCTGGGCAAGTCACTTAACCTTGTTTACCTCAGTTTCCTCATCTGTAAAAATGAACTGAAAAAGGAAATGGCAAACCACTCCAATATTTTTGCCAAGAAAAACCCAAATGGAGTCATGAGGAGCTAGACCTGACTGAACCGCAACAACAAAATATTAGCTATTGTGTGATTATCAAAATTGGGGAAGAATATCCTGTAGGTAGAGACCAATTAACTGGAATTTGCTAGGACTAGCCAAATTTCAAGGAAAAAGTGACTAATTTAATGAGATTTTGCAAAGGAAATAGTTCCCAAGGTTGGAAAACACCAGAGTTCAAGCCTTCAGGGTAACCTTAGGAAAGTCACTTAGCCTCCAGGGCTCCAAACAGCTCTCAGACTCTAAATCACAGCGATAAGTGCTGAGGGTTACCACTGAAAGAGTTCTTCTCCTCCACTACACCAATAAAAAACTTCCCATTCAGTTCTTTTCCCTGTATTTGCAAAAAAGAATGCCCTTTGACCCAGACCACCTGTTGGGACTCCGAGCCTTAAAAGATGACCAGTGTACCTGTAAGATCACAACATCTGGTTTTTGGTTTTGCCTTGTTTTTCTTAATTTTGGCTAAATTGTCCAATTTGGGACACAGACTTGAAGGGACTTCAAAGCCCTACCTTCACTTTTTTGGAGGAGGAGATGAACCAGAGAGAAAAAAAAGATGTGACAGACATCACACTGCTAGTTGGTGGTAGGTAGACTTGGACCTAGAACCCAGGTATGAGGACTCTTGGTCTCTTCCCTTCTGATGGCCATGGCACTCTTAGGGTTCTTCAGGAAACTGGGGGAAGTGACATCCCCCAACCAAGTTTCTCCTTACTGTAGATGGAAAATTTAGATAAGAGATAATCCTTCCCAATCTCCGCTACACCCTAGCCAATCTGAAACTGTCTATTTAGATGGTTATTTCAGTCTTCCTCCAGAGGCCTTCCACACCACGCACTCTCAATGAGTTTAGGCCTGATTTCCTCTTCTGCCAATGTGATCTTGGAATCCTTAGCTTGAGTGAGGAGAAAACAAGGCAGGCAGGCTTGCTCTGGGGGTAACCAGCACCCAGTTCTCCTGTTGTCCCGTAGGAGAGCTAGTCTCTGGTTCATTAAGGAAGTCAAGTTTAAGAGGCTGAGGGCAGGAAAGTCCCTAGGAGGAGGGGAGTAGATACCTGGAAAAGGGTAGAGAGCATATCATTTGTAACCCTTGACCTTTAGCTGCTCAAAAAACATTTCCTGACAGCCCTGAGGGCTCTTGGCTGTGCTTTGTCCTAATCAGCAGAAATCTTGGGTGATGGGAGAGGCAGACCTTGTTCTCTGGACAGGTGGTTTATGCTAAGTCTGGGAGATGATACAAGATTAATGACCACTCTGAAAGAACCAAGACAGTGGGAAAATTCTTCTCCCTGACATTTCTTTTCCCTTTCCAGACCCTTCATACCTAGATTGGGTCTGAGACCTCAACTACCAGGTTTGGGTAGTGGTGTTTTTTAAGCACCAAATGGCAATACTAACTGTTACTATAACTAATACTAACTTATTTTGTCTAGTCTAGTCAACAAAACTGTAGTCAGGCCTGGTTGTTTCCCTACCCCACCCTCACCCTCACCCACATGGGTCAGGCAGATTCTTTTTAGTGACACCCTAGAACAGAAGTTCTTAATCCTTTTCATATGTGTCCTAGACACCTTTGGTTGATCTGTGAAGTCTCTGGACCCCTTCTCAGAAGCATGTTTTTGTATGCATAGGACTACAAAGAAAACCAATTAATGTTGAAAAACAGTCCTCGAGAATTTATCTTGGCTAAGAACCCAGCCAGTTTGTCTCTCTGTCCATTTTAAAGTTTTTTTCTGTTTAATTGGGGATCCTCCATCATTGGGAATTCCAGTAGACTGTAAGTTTCTTTAGGCCAGGGGCTGGGGTATTTGTTTTATGTCTGCTTAGCATGAAGTAGGTACAAGTGAAAGCTGGTGAAGTTGAATCAGTCGAATTGAATGGAATTTACCTGAAAGTGTGTTCTCACACTGGACGAATGGCTGACTATAGGCCTCTGAGATCCCTAAGCATGAGCTCCTTCAGAGCTATCTTCAGAAATTGGCTCCTTGGGAGACCTTTGCTCCTGTCTAAATTTTGGTCATGCTGATTCCGTGCTCCTAACCTGTTGATCCAGCATCTTCTTCTGGAATTCTTGCTGATTGTGGGCGGTTTATCTGAGTTGGTGCTCCTTATCAGCACTTCTGGGAGTTTGCTCTGACCTGTTGCTTTCAGGACGAGAAGTCATGGCAGGCCTCTGACTAAGATGGGGAGATTTATGGTTCAGATCTTTTGTGGAATAGGTTTAAAGTCTTCAAACTTGGCAGTGATAAAGAGGCAATTAGATGGAGAACTTTAGCTGACTCTAGAAGACTGGTTCTAAAAGAAAGCTGTGATGTGGCAGGCAATTTACAAGGGACAGAATGCAAATTTGTCAGCTTTCTTTTGCTTTCCTTTTAAGACCAGTTGGGAGACGTCGGCCTGAGCCTGTTAAGCTTTTTCTCCTTCTGTGAATGATCTTCAGAGCCTGGCCAGGCATGCATGGGGGCCTGAGCCAGGCTGAACTTTGTATTTGTTTTTACATTCAGCTTGGATGGCATCAATGCAGTGGCTACAATGGGTGAGGGGGATGTACCATGGCAGAGTCAGAGTCCCAGAGCTGGCAGGGATCACAGAGGCTAGCTAGCCCATCCTTCCCCCAGTTTTACACAGGTAGTCAGTGTCAAGGGACGATTTGTGGTGCAGTGGAAAGAGTGGGAGGTCCTGGGTTCAAATCCTGGATCAGCCACTTGCTTCATGAGTGACTGTGGTTAAGTCATAAAACCTCTCTGAACCTCTGGAGAATGAGGGGGTTGAGTCAGATCAAATCTAGAATTATGTAAGGCTTTGAGATTTACAAAGGGCTCTACAATGACGAGCTCATTTGATCCTCTAAGAGAGGTGCTGTTATTATCTCTATTTCATACATGTAGGTTCCAGAGGTTAAGTGATATGTCTAGGATCCCACAGCTAGTAAATGTCAGAGGCAGGATTTGAACTGGGGTCTTGCTGACCCTATCCCCTGTACCACCTAGCTACCCTTTAAGGTTCCTTCCACCTTTAAATCTATGACCCCTTCTTCCTGGGACTTGAGAGGGAAGAGGCAGAATCGGAGGAGCCAAGAGGGCAGCGCATGTCTGTGGTATCATGGTGTCCCTCAGACTCTTGACTCCCTGGTGACTCTGACTCCTTTTGCTTTGATGTAACTTTGGCAGAACACCACCGTGGGACCTCGGCCAGGGAGAATGGTGTTTCCATCCTGATTTGTCCTTTCCCCTGCACTGGAACCCAGGCTGGTCTCTTGTTATCTAGGTCCCAGAATCTTGGAAAGCAGTTTGAGGAGGGCCATGGTTCAGATGGGCACAAGACATAGCCTGGGTTGTGGTTGTGGTGGATACAGAGTTGTGTAAAACTTGATGCGTGCCCCCAAGACTTATTATTGTCTAGGGGAGGAGATGAGATGTGTACAGTCACACTTTAACATTTACAAAGCATTTTCATCCCCCAAATTCTGTCAGATAGCTCATTGTTAGAGGGAACTCTTGGGAGAGAAGACTCCCATGGCTGCGCCCTGCAGGCCCACACCTTCTATGACATGGGAGGGGAAGCCGAGGGAGACACCCTCCACATGGGCCAGTGGCAGGGCTTGAACCCAGCTTTTCCTAACCCCAAGGACAATTCTTTGGCCCTATCTGCCTCCCCTCCTTTGGAATCACGGGATGTGGGTCAAAACCTGGGCTCTGCCACTTATTCCCAGTGTGACCTTGGGTGGCTCCTTTCTTCATGGGGGAAGGGAGACTTCAGTTTCCTCAAGTGTAAAGTGATGGTGTTGGTGGCTAAACAGATGCTGATTTATGAGTGCCATGGAATGTTACCGTACCATAAAACCTGGGGAGATGGGCAATCTCAGTCCCCAAACTGGGCAGACTTCTAGAAGCAGATGCTGAACTAGGAAAACAACTAAGAGCGATACCATAGAGAAAAACAGCTTAGAAAGACCTGAGGACCCTGAGCCGTGACCACCTCTGGTACCAGAAACCTGGAGAGAAATCGGGGGCGGGGCAGGCCCATACCAGGGATGGAGCGCACTGGGGAATAGGTTTCCACTGACTGCGCAGAGTTGGTAGTAGTGTTTTTTTCCCCTTTTTATTGTTCATTTGTGATATGGAGTGTGTGTGTGTGTGTGTATGTGTGTGTGTGTGCATGTGTGCGTTTTGGGAAGGAGCAGCATGAGGGCATGTTCATTGGAAAAGGAAATAAATAAAATGAGTCTTCTTCCAGTTCTAAATCTGTGATCCTGTGAGTTTCCCATCCTTCTTCATCTTCAGTCCTTAATGTTCTTGGGGAGGGTTGGGGAGGGTGGGTTGGGCCTGTGGTTCTGTTGGCTTGGGAAACTCCTAGGGAGAAAGTTCCATTTCCCAAGTCAGGGTTTCCCCTGCTGTGCCATCCAGAGCCCTTGGGAGTGACTGCCTAGGAGGCTGAGAAAATAAGCACCCTACCTAGGGACACACAGCCAGACTGGATCTAGAACTCAGGGCCACCTGGCTCCTAGATCACTTTTGTCTCTGCTACACTATGCTGCCTCTCAGGCAGAGAGCACAGACTTACAGACTTACAGAGGAAGAAAGGTGTCTAAGGCCACAGAGCTGATGAACGTCAGAACTGGGGCTCAAACCCACATCCTCTGAGGTCTTAGGATGTTGTGGGGTGAGTGGTGGGGAGAGAGACAACATAGGAGACAAAGAAAGAGAAAGACTAGGAAATAGAGAATGAACAAAAGGAAGAGAAAGGGAAGGAGAGGGAGAAAGGAAAGAGAAAGGGAAGGGGGAGAGAGAGAGAAGAGGGAATGAAGAGAGAGGAAAGCAGGGAGAGAGGGCTGCCTAGGACACCGCAGGCAGGGACATGCAACAGAAAACTTGTTTCTAGATTCCCGTAAGCTCAGATCTTTTTGATGCCAGAACGCTCTCTGCCCCACCACCTAGGTATTTCCTTTTCTATAAGGGGAGTCTCTTACACGCTGGTGGAAGTGTGTGTTCTGCAGTGATGCCTCCATGTCAGGAGCAGTTGGCTGAGGCTTTGGAAGGGATACAGATGGGTGGGGGGGCGCTTTTCTGAGCTCTTCTGGGGCACCCAAATAACTCGTACAGGCTGGTGATGACCCATACTAGGTCACCTATGTCATGGGGACTGATCAGGGGATGCTGGGAGCTCTGAATCCTTCTCCCTGTCTCCCCATGCCTTCTGCTAGAATCTGTAGACTTTGCCATATGATGCTTTGGGGCACTCCCATTTTACGGGCACTCCCATCCTCCTAGGCCAGAGGTTCAGGACTCCTATCTGTCTACCCTTTCACTTTTGCTGTGATTTCCATGACTGTGCGTCACACATTTTATCTTTTTATTTTGTGGGTATGTGTGGGGGGGGTAGGACTCTACCAGGGGAAGTAGCTGCTGGGGCTGCTGAGTCGGCTTATTTGGTGACTTCATTAGAGTAGGAACTTGCAGTGTGGAAACTCCCTTGGCCAGTGCAGATTGGCCACTCTTGGGTGCCTGTGGACCCTTTGGCCATCCAGTGGAACCTCTGAACCCTTTCTTCTCAAAATAATGTTTTTTGATGCATAAAATAAAATACCTAGGATTACAAAAGAAACCAGTTATATTGAAATGCAGAGACCATAGTAACAAAGCAAAAAAGGTCACAGACCCAACGTTAAGAACTCTTTCTCTGGGCCTGGGGGATGAGCCAGGGAAGTGACTTGCCCAGGCTCACAGAGGCAGAAGCTTAGACCTGCCCTGAAGCCACTGTGCTGTCCCTTTGCTTTCCTTCCCCTGCCTCTCCTCTCACAACAGCTTCTGCCTCTCTCTTCTCCAAAGAGAGCCTGGAGGTCCTTGTTGGCCTGGATCTCAGAGAACCAGGCTTCTTCTGTTCTGTGGGTCTCTGGCCTACTGATCGTGCTCCTCTCCCAGAACCCCAAATGGGGAAACTAAGCCCTGGATGGCTCAGCCATCGTGTGGCTGCCCACTGGACAGAGAGGTGGGCTCCCCATCCCTGGGATAGAACCAGCTGCATAACAATGTGGGCACGTTGCCACCCTTCGGGGCAAGTGACATGTCCTTATTATGGTCTTTTCCCCTTACTGTCTCTGCCTGCCTTCACCCTCCATGACCCTGTCAGGCCCCCTCCCCCTATCAGCTGACTCCCCCTTGTTTTCCATGTCCCAGAAAGATTCTGTCTGCGTAGCATTGGTTCTCAGGGACTTTGTGGATGGCCTTGGGACATCTCCCTTCATGCCAAGCAGTATCAAGGGATTGTCCTTGCCCCCAAACAGTGATATTTACAGCAATTTGCCAGGCCCTATTCTTGGTACTTTCTCCTTGAGACAACACAAGAAGGGGGCTTGCTTACATCCATGCCCAGCTATGTGAGAGTGGCGAGGCCCTGTCTGGCTATGGGACCATCCTTTATTTCTCTGGTCTGTCTTCTCCTGTTTGTTCAGTGTCTGAGACTGACCTCTCCCCCACATCTCCTTTGGTGAACTGAGATGTTTCCTGTTGCCGGATAGGATGGACTGAGGATTTTAGAGAGTGGCAGGAGAGCCTGGGGTGAGATTGTCCAGGTTGAGCCCAGTCAGCAATATATTTTCGGAGCCTGGCATCCCGTGGGGGTGGGGGGTGGGGACAGAGCTATGTGGAAGCCAGACGGAGGGCCTGAAGCCTAAGCAAAGAGCCTCCTTTGTTCTAAGGACTTCCCAAGTTTAGTGGGCTCAGGAATCCCAGAGGGCCCTGATTTTTGTCATTGGCTTTTCATTTGGTGGAATTCAGGAAAGAGCTCTTTGATCTGTTGGGAGTCATGGGAGGCCCAGTGACAACTTGGGAGCTGGGGAGATCATTCATTCAGGGTAAGAAGGGACCTTAGAGGCAAATCTCCTCATTTTACATTTACCTTGAGCATAGGATTATTTCATTTTTGTACGTGTATCTCTAGTGCCTAGCCCATGTTAGGCACTGAATGAACACTTGTTAGTAAATTAGCTTGATCTGTCTATGGTCACACAGCTGATCAGTGTCTGAGGCAGGATTTTAACCTGGGTCTTCCGTAAGCCAAACCAAGTTCAGCCCTCTATTCACTATGCCCTGCTTCCTGGGTTAGTATCATTCCTTAAAACACTTCTTAGCTGTGTGACCCTGGGCAAGTCACTTAAGCTCTGAGCCTCAGCTTTCCTCATCTGTGAAATGGGGATAATAATAGCTGCTGGTGCCCAGGGTTGGCTGAGGCTCAGGTGAGGCAACATCTGTCCCCGGTTTTGCAGACCTTGGAGCCTTTCTAAGTGGGAGTGAGCCTTCCCCAGGGGAGCCCGGGCGGCATCTCTCATTCCCTAGCTGTTGACGGCTGTTGCATCTGGCACAAACATGCTTTCTTTGACTCTGCTATGGTGAAGTTCATCTGAACACAGCATTGTATTGTTTCCTCCTCCCTCCTCTGGGTCTGTGGGTAAACAGCCCTGTTTCTGCTTTTCCCTCACCCTGGTTCTACCAGTCCTCTTTCTGTTTCCCCTTCCCAGTGGAATCACAAGGAGAGGATGTGTTGGCTGTGTGGCCCTGGGTGACCCAGCCATGCTTTGCTGGCTGTGAGAAGGCAGAGGGTCCTTCACATCCTGTGGCCTTATCCCTTTGGCTTTCTGGTAGCACAACCAAAGCACACCAGGTGGGATTGCACAGTGGGCGGGGTGCTGTGGCTACATTCTTCTGGGTTATTTATGATGATCTTACCTTGTTTGCTGCCAACACAAGGTGTGGATTTCCAGGCATGTGATAGCACTCCCTACTTCCCTCGTGGCTCAGCACCAGCAGGTGAACCCCCTCCAGCTCCCCCCATCTCCAGGTGGATTGAAGGCAAATTGACTTGCCTAGAGTCACGCAGCTAGCAAGTGTCAATCAGTAGGATTTGAACCCAGGTTCTCTGACTCAGGCCTAGCGTTCTGCTAATTCTACCATGATCCTTCTGGATAGTGTCCTAACAGTTAGTGAAAAGAGCTGCCTTGGGAGTGAATTAGTGGCTTTGTGCCTCCTTCGGGGCCTAAAAGGGACCTCTTCGGCCATCTAGGGATAGCCACCCCCAGACAAGATTTCACTCTCAAACCTATCCTGCAGATGGTCGTCCTGGAATCTGAGACAGCTAGCTGGCACCATGATTGTTAGAGTGCTGGGTGTTGAGTTCCAGTGCTGCCTCAGACACTTGTTAGCTGTGTGTGACCCTGGGCAAGTCACCAGACCTCTATTGTGTCCTTGCTTCCTTCATGTGTAAAAGGAATTGAATTCAGAGGCCTCTGACGTCACATCCAGCTCTAAAGCCTATTACCTTTTGTCTGAAGACCTCCATTGACAGAGAATCTACCAACCAATTCCCTAGGCAGCTTTCCATTTGATAGCGAGTCATTAGGAGGTGCAGTGGAAAGAGTACTGAGTCCGAGCCAGAGAAGCAGGGTTTAAATCCTGCCGTTGACACTTGCTGTCTCTGGCCCCTGGCCAGTCACTGCCCCTCCCTAACCTCAGTTTTTACATCTGTAATATGAGAGAGTTGGACCCTGTGGGCCTCTGATATCCTTTCCAATTTTGAATTCATGATGGAGACTTGGTCCATTGGGGAGCTTGGAAGTCAGCCCCTTATAGAACTAGGCTTAGGGACATGAAGTGACATGTCCAAGGTGACAGGTAGTGAGCTGTTAGGAATAGAAGTCTGTCTTTATCCATCATTCTTGGAGACCAAGTAGAATAAGTCACTTGAACACCTGAACACCGTTGTCCTATCCCCTCCTAAAATGGCTCCAGGCCAGATGCCTTCAGTTCTTTCAGGAGGTCCTCATGTAGCATATTGGCGAGGTCTTTCACCAACCTGGCCTCCCTCCTCTGGGGCCCTTCCCCAGCCCTGGACCCACTATTGTACCCATCTGATAAGGGGGAAGGGGCAGCCCACCTGGCACCACCTCATCTGCCACTCAGTGATTGGCACCTCCAACTTCCCCTCATCACCCACCACCTGGTTGGAGTAGCAGAGTCTGTGGTGAAAAATGACAGAGACCTAGAATGCTGTGTGGAGTACTCCAGCACCCAACAAGCCAGCCCCCATCTAACTGGGGAGAGGAGCTGGCTTCTCTGCCTTCTTTGCCCATCTGTTCTCATGGTCCTGCCACTTTGGAGGGGGGGTGGGGAGAGAGAGGGAAGAGGAGGGGGAGAGATGGAGTGAGGGAAGGAGGAAGGAGAGAGAAAGAAAAGAAGAGAGGGACACAGGGAGAGAAAAAGGATGCCAGGAGGGAGGGGGGAGAGAGAGAGAAGCAGGGAGAGAGACAGAGACAGAATACAAACCATAGTGTATATTAACTAGGAGAGACCTTCAAGACGTCCTCAAGTCATCCAGGTGATCTGAGGAAATGAGGCCTCGGAGGTCGGGGCATCTACCCAACATCACATGGAGAATGGATGACAAGAGGCAGCATTTGGCTGTTCAGAAATCAGTCCAGCCCCCCTTACCCCCATTTAGTAAATAAATGTCATTGATATCTCTTGTCTTTACATCACCTTCTTATCCTCAGATCTTACGTTCCTTCAGCCCAGGGAGCCATCCCTTTTAACAGGGAATGAGAGAGAGGGCTCAGGAGGGGCCCACAAAGCTGTGTTCATGTGTTTAAGGAGAGGTGTGAGGAAGGAGTCTTTGTTCCCGTTTGCTTGCCCTCCTAGGACACCATTAGGAGCTGTGGATGGGACTGGCAGGAAAGCCAGTTTCTGCTAGATACAAGAAAAATGTTCCTGATAGCTTAGACTCCATATAAAGAGCCCAAGACATTGGCCCCAGGGCTGGAAGGGGGTTCAGAGGCCTCTGTTGATCCAGGAAGGGGGAGAGACTGATCCAAGGCCATGCAACCCCTCTGTGTCTCCTCATCCCTAGACCTCTGCTCATTCCTCTGTAGCCCAGCTCACTTGGCAGGCCCACCCTGTACAGCAATCTTGTCAGCACAGGGACTAAAACCAGGGCCTGCTTCCTTCCTGTTGTTGCTAGCATGGCAGTCTTGGTACTCAGGAAGAACTCTGTCTTTAAAAAACTAAATTTCTGTCATAATAGATTAGAGAAGAGTTCTTACCCTGGAGTCTATGGATAGATTTCAGGGGGACCCCTGAATTGTTTCTGTTTATTAATTTTGATAATCATTTCAGCATAATTGGTTTTCCTTGTAACCCTGCATATTTTATTTTACGTATTTAAAAACATCTGAGAAGTCCTGTTCTAGAGTGTGGTCTGGGGACCCCAGGGGTCTCCATGACCCTTTCAAGGGATCTGCAATGTCAAAATTATTCTTAAAAAAATAATAAAACATTTAAATTTCTAATAGGGAAGATATCTCTAGATATATCCCCTATAAACAAAAGCTTTTGGGATGGGAGCAGAGGGCTCCTCTCTAATGTTTAAGAGTGTATGTAAAGGGATCCTGAAACCAAAAAGTCTGAGAACCTCTGGCCTAGAGGCTGTTAGTTAGCCAACACAGAATCTGAAATGGCCTGCCAGGTCTAGACTGGATGTCACCATTTTGGAGAGCGGTGGGGCTCCAGTGGCTTGGCCACCAGTTAGGATGAGGTTTCTTTCTTGGAAAACCAGAGAAAGGAAGAGAACTTAGATTTCTTTACGTTAGCCTTGATGCTGGCTCCGCATCTTCACCTCTGGGAATTCTATCTGTTTCAGTTCCTTCTCAGCTTTTCCCTCAAACATGCCCTATTTTCTTTCTTCTCTGACTGATGGCTAAGCTGGGCTGGTTCTCCTGTATCTAGTTAATTGTTTATTTTCATTAATGAGCATCTTTTATACACATTTCCAATGTAATCTGTGGACCCAGATACTGTGGCTGGACCTGTCTCTAGGCTGGTATCTTGCCTAGTGCCTGCTGTCTCTGAGACCCGAGCCAGCACCACACCAATATAGTTTAATTAACCAGAGATTGGCAGAGCCTAGACTCCCCTCCTCCTTCCATGTTGGCAGCTTCTATTCAGGCATCTCTCAGCAGGGATCTTTCCAGGCTCTAGTTTTTGAAGGCCTGGTTCCCACCTGGATGCAGTGAAAGGAGGCAGCTTAAGCTGCTTTAGCTTAAGAACCTTTTTCTGCCCTTCCCTTAGCATCAAATCAGATGCAGAAGCATCTTGATATCAGATTCATATCAAAAGCAGTAAACTCCCTTCCTTCCCTCAAAGTGCCGAATTCGATATCTGTGGCCAGTACAGGAATCTGTTTTTGTCTGCCTGTCTCGGTGGGCTTTCAGGGAGCATAGGGGCAAGCTAGAGTAGCAGAAAGGGAAAAGAGAGTCATTGGGGCATCTTTAGAAAAAACATTCAGAGATAGCAGAAGACAGAAATGCCCCGACAAGCAGGGGAGCTCTCAAAGCTGCAAGGTGACCGTGTAGACTTAGAAAGAAAAGCCGCCAAGCCCCACGACAGCTGCAGCTTCCTGGACACTAATTCTAGGCCTGTGGACAGGTCTACTCCATTGGCTGTTTAAGATAGTTTCCATGGGCAGGTCGAACAGAGGGCCTGGCCTGGTGTGGCATGATGAGTCAGCATTCTGGTTAATAAGGAGTTCAGCTAAGTGTTCCCTTCACCTTAGGCCTCTCCTGTCTCCTTCTGTCTCTGGGCCTTGGTGCCTATGATCTTGGCAGGTGACAGTCCAGGGTTGTCATTGCATCGCTGGTGTGGCCAGCACCTCGAGCTCCATAGGGCCATGAACTGTGACCAGGTGTGTCACACAGGGACAGATCAGGCAACTGAGACAAATAGTAAGTGAAGGTCACCGAGGTGGGAACTTCCTTCCCCCTCTCTAAAGAAGGGGGGGGTGAGTTGCAAATGGAAATTCTGACACAAAGCACAAGATGCTCATCTTAGTTATGTCACAGTTATGACATGAAAGGGGTGAAGACAGCCATGGCAGAGCGGAAAACATCATCAGGAGGTTGGCTGCCAGGTGCACCCCTGTTCTGAGGTTCAGCCAAACATGTACCGGGAATGGTAGACTGGCCCTTTTATAAATACTCTCCCTTTTAAGAAGGGGGCACTCCAGGGAAGAGCTCTTCTTCCCCCCACCCCTGCTTCTTCCCCCTTCCCCATTCTACCCCATCCCTCCCCTACCTTTTCACCCCCAAGGCAGCTGGGCCTTTGCTTTCTGCATTTATGATGGCCAGGATTCTCCAAACTCCATCTAAGGCCTGACCCTTGGGCAGTTGATCCCTGCATTATTTTGGGTTGGGTCACTGACCTTGGTATGTGACCTATCCTGCATTGATGGAATTGAAGGTAGTGAGATAAGGCCCTTTTGACTTAGGTATTTTGTCCAGGATTGATCTTGTCTCTTTTACCTCTGTTGGTCTGGACTAATCCAGGCTGGGCTGAGCTGGGTTGACCTGCTTTCTCCCATTGGTGTGGGAATGTGGGGGAGGGGTCCTATCTGGTGCTGGGGTCCAAGGACTCTGGCAAAGCTGGGATTGGGAAACCCATTAGGTTGGGTTACTGTACAGGGTCAAGGTAATTCCAAGGGTTCTGGGCCAAACCTGCTGCCCTGGGCCTGTCATAAAGTGAATTTCACCTTTGAGAGGGCAAAGTGCCAACAGTGAAGCCTGAAGAGTGTTGAGATTGGGGGTGGCCTAGAGCCAGTCCAGATGCCTCAGAGCTGCCCTGAAGCACTGGATGAAGGCTCAGGAGGCTCCCAGAGCTACTGTGGCATCAGGTGGACAATGAAATCATGAAAATAAGGGAAGAGAGCATTTCTTGGGCCCTTCCTGTGTGCAAAGCCCCAAGCTGAGCCTTAGGGATAGAAGGAGAACAGGAAGACAGTTTGCTTCCTGGAAAGCTTCCATCCCAACCTTCAGGGAGGATGTCAAATGGAAACATCCCATGGTCAAAGCAGAGGGCAGTTCTCCTTCTTGATTGTCAGGTCCATGGATAAAGTCATAGCGGTTCCTGATATTGAACCCTTTGACAGCGCCAAGGACTTTGGGGGCACAAAGCTTCCTTTCTGGGTCTTCATTACTGTGGCTACAGCATCTGCAGGGGCAGGTGCCAGACTGCATTTCAGGATGATGGCTCCTAGCTCTATGCTGGAAGCACAGCTATTCCCCAAGGTCTTGGGTTCAGGGTCCCAGGCCATCCCCATCAGGGTTTGAGGGGAGGGAGATGGTCATCAGCATGCTGCCTCCTGTGTGCCCCTCAGGGTGCCTAGTGGTTTTAGCAAGGCTGGCCAGCCTGTCTGCCCTGTGAGTGGCAGTTGGAGGGGATAACTGGCCCCTTCTCCATGAAATTTGCTTCTCCAATGCCTTGACACCCTTTCAGCTAGGAATAAGTGTCCCACTGAGCCCTTCGTCATCATCACATCATCATCGTGTTTGGGTTTCTCTCCCTTCCATCTTGCAGGAAACGTCACCAACTCCTCCGACCAGGCACAAGACTCAGAGCAGGAACAGGTGAGCTGGATGAACAGCTGGCTCAGTTGTAAGGCCCAGGATGAAATGCTGAACTTGGCTTTCACAGTGGGCTCCTTCCTGCTTAGTGCCATCACTCTGCCCCTGGGCATCGTCATGGACAAATATGGCCCTCGCAAGTTGCGTTTGCTTGGCAGGTAAGTATGAAGGACTTCTGAATAGAGGCTGTCCAGTGAGCCCCAAGCCAGTTATCTGGCTCTGGGGCTGACCTTCCTTGCCCTGGACTTCAGAGTTAAGCTTTGTGAAACTTGCTGGGGAAACCCAGAGGGGGCTCTGGTATATCCCTGGTAAATCCCATTACCTGGAGTAAGCATGCCACTCCTGAGGAGGAAGAAGCTGTGCCCTACCCCATGGGCTATCTCAGTCAGTCACCAGGTACTTTGTTTAGCCCTTGTGATGTGTGTCCAGCAATGTGTGGCCTGGCAATTTAGCAGGAGACTAGAGGTGACAAAGAAGAGAATGGGGAACACTATGCTTGCCTTCAAGGAACCAGGAGTTTGCCTTGGGGCCAAGGTCAAAGGATCAGGGTTCAAACCCTACCTGTCCCACCTGTGTAACCATGGACAAGTTTCCTCATTCCCTGGGCCTCAGATTCCTCATCTGTTAAACAAGGGAAGGGGGGAGAGGGCTGGACCACATGACCTTTAGGGTCTTTGCTAGTTCTCTGTCAATGATATGCCGAGTCTAGTAGGCTTCCATTTGGGGCCCCATGGCCAGGTTTATCAAACAGTCTCTCCCCAAAGGAGGAGCCTTCTTGAGTACTTCCTTTGAAAGTTTTTATTGTAAAGGACAATGGGTGCTATGTATCCAATGAAATAAAGAAGTGCTAGAGCAAGGGTGGGGAACCTGTGGCCTCGAGGCCACATGTGACCCTCTAGGTCCCCAAGGGTGACCCTTGGACCGAACAGGCCACGCTTGAGGCTGCAGGTTCCCTTCCCCTGGAGCGTCTCTTGAGTAATATCTGAAATGTAAAATAATGCTGCTAGTATGAGGTTAAAATGTTACATGTTAGTTTAAAAAAAAAACCAATTGTTTCACATGAAACCCTCCTTTTTGTGTTCTGTATATTGAGAAGTTCGTGTTTACTGACGCTGAAGTTGGCGATAAAAAAAAGAATTTAAAAAATTGAATATTTGAAGCCTCACGTACACTTTTTTATATATATTAGCTCATTGATGACGATAGTAACTCGATTCCTCCAGGGTGTCCCCAAAGCCAAAAGCTTAAAACTGCACCAAGATTTTGGGGACATGCGGTATCTACAGTGCTTAAGAGTACCTTTCTCACAAAAATGCTGTGAGAATTGAAAAACTGCATTTTACAGATGAGAAAACGGAGGGTCAGAGAAAGGAAGGGACTTGCCTAGGGGCACCCAGCTAGTGAAAGTCAGAGGCAGACTTCATACTCTGTTGTCCAGGCTGGGCATGGGCAGTCTTTCTGTTCTGGCATCATGTTGCCTCTAGATTAGAAGAAGTGATGTGGTTTCAAGTTTTTCCAAGCCCATGAGGGGCTGCCATCTCTGTGGTGTCTCTGATTCCGGTGTAACATTTAGTGCCAGTGGTAGGAAGCCTGAGAGTTGTGATCTTTCCCATTCACTGCCCCCCGCCCTGGCCTAGAAGGATCTCGATGATAATGACTGATGGTTCCCATTTCTTTCAGTGCCTGCTTTGCTGTTTCTTGCTTGATGATCGCCTATGGAGCCAGTAACCCAAACTGTGAGTATTCGGGGCAAGAGGGAGAAGTCGGGCATGTCATCTGGCACACTGCCACTGTACAAAGATGGGTGCTGAGGCCTGGGAGGGACTTGGGGGTCAAAGGGTGGAGATAGTAGGAATTTTCCCTGTTGGTTATTGCATGTAGGCAGGAGAACAGGCCACCAACCCAGAAAAACCACAGGGAAGGTAGCAAGGTGTATGGAACTTAGCTTCAATGGCATTGCTCAACCAATGCCCTGGTCACCCCTGGGATATCAAGTGGAGAATGGTACCCATCCAGTTGCATCAGGGACAGAGTTCTTGTAGCACATACCAGGTCAGTCCTCCAGAAAGCATCCAGAAGCGCCCTGAGATCACTGGTCTTCCCACCTCTCCAAATCCTCCTTGGAGGAGCTGATGCCTTTTGAAATCCTGAACACCTCCTTTGTGCCAAGCACTGTGCTGGGAAACAAGGGCATCGTAAAGAAACAACCCCAGCCTCAGGGAGCATATATTCTCTATAGGGAGAGATTCAATCAACAGGCATTTATTAAGCACCTACTGTATGTGGCACTGTCCTAAGTTCAAGGATATAAAGCCAGGGCCTGCCCTCAAAGAGCTTCTGTTCTAACCAGGGGAGACCACATACTACCTATGTGTATAGAGATACCTCTCTCCTGCAAAGAACACAACTCCAGTGGGCTGGCCACGTTGTTCGAATGCCAAATGTATGCTTGCCTAAAAGACTTTCATGGGGAATTCACACAAGGCAAGTGCTCACCTGTTGGGCAGAAAAAACAATACAAGGACACTCTCAAGGTTTCTCTCAACTTCAGAATTGATTGTGTGACATAGGAGATGTTGGCACGGGACTGCCTAGCATGGTGTGCCCACATCAGAGAAGGTGCTGTGCTCTATGAGCAAAGCAGAATTGAAGCAGTTCAAAGGAAATGTAGGATATGCAAATTTAGAGAATCCACCTCAAATGCTCACTCGAACTCTTTGTGTTTGACCTGTGGGAGAACATTCCAAGCTCATATGGGTCTGATCAACCATGGTAGGTCACATCGAAATTCAACTCTTGCACGGTGATGTCATTTCGGTCCTCATCAAGAAAGAAGGATAACCACCAACCAGCATAGATGCCTACAGATACAATGCAGGGTAGCTTGAGGGGCCAATGTTTGACTGAAGGCTTGAATGATAGATGGGATTCTAAAGGTCTGAGGGAGGCAGGACAGATTCTGAACTTCTCCAGACCTTGGTTTGGCATTTGGGGGCATGTATATTTCAGTTAGAGTTGAGTGGATGGAGCTTTCACTTCTGAGACATTGCTAAGGGCAGAAAGAGAGAGGAATCTGTGTTCTGAGGAGAGAGACTTTGTATTCCTCTTTCCCAGCCTCCTCTCATATTGACTGCTTGGGAATCAAAGAAGGAATGGAGGAAGGAGGGCAGTGTGGGCTTCCTCCCTCCCCATTGGGTGGGCCCTTGTTTTGGCTTCCTCCCCTCCCATAGATGTTCTTACTTTCCCCCACAGCCCTCTCTGTGCTCATCTTCATCTCTCTGGCTCTGAACGGCTTTGGCGGGATGTGTATGACCTTCACATCACTGACGGTAAGATTGCTTCTGTTTGTGCATCACCTTTGTTTCCGCTGAACATTTCAGTAAAACTCACTGGGACATCGATTGGGTGGGTCTGCCCTGTCCTGCAGCCCACCCATCTCTACCAGGAAGGGAGGGAGGCATATTTTCTCTTCAGTCTGGGCCTGAGCTGGGTCATTACAGTTACCCAGCAGGCATTTGTATTTACATTGTTGCAGTCATGTACATCGCCTCCTGGTTCTTCTTGCTTCACTCTGTGTCTGCTCCCATAGGTCTTCTGAAACTTCTCGCGCTCATCCTAGTCATTGCTTAGTAATATTCCATTGCATTTCTCTACCACAGTTCATCCAACCATTCACTCATCAATAGGCACCTGCTTTGTTTCCAGTTGCTCTTGGTGTCCGTGTGCTTTCTGTAGATGTTTTCCCCTTCTCAGTGCTCTCGATGATTTTGCTGACAGGACACTGGAGAGATCTGGGTTTGAGGTCTGCCTTAGATACTTAGTAATGTGTGACTCTTGACAAATCACTCAACCTCCGGGGGCCTCAGTTTTCTCATCCACAAAATGGGGGTTGAATTTCCAGCCCTATGTCTGTCTATGATTTGTAAAGCAAACTAGCAGGAAGTTGGCATGGAGAGCGTCTCACCTGCTTAGTCCTAGTGGCAAATCCAAGGGAGGAGTTTGCATCCGAAGAGAGGAAGATGTCTGTGGCCCTCTGGATGCAGGGAGGAACCTAGGTTTGAATGCTGGCTCTGCTATTTCCTGCATGCTGACTGTGATGGTGGTTAAATCACTCCCCGTCTCTGGGCTGCAATTCCCTTTTCTGTAACATCAGGGGATCACATTAGATACCCTCTGAAGTCCCTGCTGGCTTGAAGCCAAGTTCCTTCCACTTGGACTAAGGGAGTTCGCTTATCCTTGGCTCAGGGCTTGTTAGAGATGGTCTTCAGCCTTTTGGTCATATGGCATCAGGACAGAAAATCTGTCTTCTCCTTTTTCCTTCTCTGTGTCTGACAACCATGACCATGATATTCAGGAGACATGACTAGCAGCACAGCCTAAAAAAAGACCTTGGCTGGAACCTCCCCACACCCTCTTGTTATGAAACTAAGAGGGAAGACTTAGGTAAGAGAGGACCTGTTTTATTTCCAAGTTGGCACCACCTACTCTGGGGCAGTGAGGGGTGGAGAGCAGCTTTCCGGATGCTGAGCTTGTCCTTAATCCTTCACAGGAACACCAGGTTATGATGGAAATAGATTTCTGTTCCTGGAAGAGGCAGGTTTGAAAAATGAAGCCCAGGAGAAAGTGTATTAAGAAAGAGGAAAAGAGAACAGGACCATGTGGTAGGGGGCCAGAGAAAACCTTTCTTGTTCAGCAGTTTAGGCAACTCTAGGATTCAGAAAATGATAAGGACAATGAGATTAGACAGAAAACTAAAGAATTTCTCTGTTTTTAAAGTATGTATCAATACCTTGCCTTTTTATATCACCTTCATTTCTAAACATAGCTTCCCCATCTCCCTTACCCACAAAAGACAAAAGGAAAAAAGGGGGGAACAGTTGAACAAAACACAGCTAAGTATGTGTGTGTGTGTGTGTGTGTGTGTGTGTGTGTGTGTGTGTGTGTGTGTGTGTGTGTGTGCAGTGCTTCACGTCCATAGTCCCCTACCACTGCAGAGAAGGGGAAGGAGCTGTATTTTGTCATTAGAGTTCTATTTGGGATAGGGCTGGCATATCCTGGGGCAGTTGAACAGCTGTGCTCTTGCCCATGCAGGGAGGAAAAGCCCGTGGGAGCTTTTGAAACTATTGAGGGAAGGGGGCCAGAAGGAAGGAGGAAATAGAGTTGGCTTAAACTGGGGTGGGGAACCTATGACCCTGTAGGTCCTCAAGTATGGACCTTTGACTGAATCCAGGCCTCAAGGCCACATGTGGTCCTTTGGGTCCTCAAGTATGGCCTTTGAGGACCTAGAGAGCCACCTGTGACTTAAAGGTCCACATATGGCCCACATGTGACCTCCAGACCATAGGTTCCTTACCTCTGGGCCTTAAGCCTATTTAAATAGGAGCATAACCTGTTGGTCCTAACTACCCTGGGTTAATTCATCTGCTTTGGTAGAGAAGGGAGAGAACCAAATCTCAGAGCTGGCTGAAAGCTGTGTGTACACATGTACACACCTCCTAACCACTCCAGGTGATAATAGAGAGCCCCTTCCATTTAGACCTGCTGGAATTTGAGCCCACACTCTTTGTCCCTCCCTGGCCTCCCCTCCTCCCCACTTCATCTTCACAGGCTTCTGGGCCCCCACTGACAGGGAACCATTGCTTAGCTGCCCCTGGTCATGACCCCCCTGGGAGACTAAAGGGATCCCCTTGGGCCCTTTAGAGATTCAAGGTGTGCTTGTCCTCTCATTAAATACTTAGATGGGTATTAGCATCTCATTAACAGTTCCCTTGTAGGCTTGAAGCCAGAATCTGGAGCCAAAACTTAAAATCTCCATGTCTGATTCCAGGTTAGTAGAGCTAGGAGCTGGGAGGGCCCCCCCCCCCCCCCCCCAGCAGTCAGAGTGCTTGATTCTAGAGCCTGAATGACCTCAGAAGATCCAGCCCCCTGCCTCGTGATGTGTGAAGCCTGACTACCTCCCATTTTATTGCTCTAATTGACACTATGATATACGCTGGCATGTGTCCTTATTGCCTTTCTATTGTAGAGAAAGGAAATGGTCTGTGCCTCTGGGGAGGAGTACTGGGAAGCTAGAGGAGAGGCACAGGACCTGGGTTCAAATTTGCTTCTCTGTGAGATCTTAGACAAGTGAGTTAACCTCACTGGGACTCAGTTTCCTATTCTGTAAATTTAGGGGGTTGAACAAGGTGGCCTTTAAGGGTTCTTCCACCTCTAGAGTTGGGAATCAACTTAAGATGGCTACAGGGTTATGGGAAATGAAAGGATTATTGAGGGAGGGTATGAAAAGCTTGGATGCTTAGAGCATCCTGTGGTCTGGTCTGCCTCTGTGTATCTTGCTTTTTCTCAGAGAAACCAGTCAACAGTAGCACTGACCCCTCAGTTGTGCCAGTAGGGAAGCAGTGAGTGAGGAGAGATGTCTGGGACAGTGGCAGTGATGATGTCAACCCCATCCCCATGTCTACAAGTCTAAGTTACAGTTCCCTCCAGGTAGCCCAGAGAAAGGGACCCTATTGAGCCCCCATCAGGGGGTCTCATTTCCAGGCATCTTCCCCTTCGGTGTTTGGAAAAACGCAAGGGGTAAGGAAGAATAGGGGGTGTAGTGACATAGGTAAGCCAGTGGTAACTTTTCCTAACCCAGTTCTGGCAAGTCAGTGGCTCCCTCTGTAGCTCTTTCTAGGCATCTGTGCCCATAGTGTTGGCAGCTCATGTCAAGTAGGCTAATGACCACAGGCAAGGTTTGCAGTGGAGATGTGTCTTGCTGATTAGGCTTCCTGCCTTTCTGAGTTGGCCCTGAAAGGGGAATTGGGGTCAGGGCCCTCAGGATGGGCTCAGGAATGTTGGGCAATGTTCTTGGGCTGTCTGTGACTTCTGCTGAGGTGGGGAAAACTGCTTTGTCAACTTGTGCTGGGGCTGAAAAAAGCAGAAATGCAGGAATTAGCTACCATAGATACTAGGGTAGAAGGAAAGCGACATTCTCTGGGCCTCTCTCCTGCCCACATCCAAACTTCTTGGGTGTCAGGAGTCTTCAGGATTACTCCTGCCCTTCTCTGACCCCCTACCTGAGCTAGGACAGCCTCCACTGTGGTGTCCGGGCTCCTGTAGGGGAACACCTCTGGGTATTGGAGGATTTCCCCATCCCTGAGAGGTTTGGGCTACTGTGTGAATAAAGGCAGGTTGAGGACATTTTAGAATAACATGAGTGGTCTCTCCATTGTCCTGGCAGGCATCTCTGGTCTTCAGCATCATTTCTCTCCAGCAGACCCAGGACCTCTGGGTGCATGTCTAGACCTTGTGGCCAATGTATTAAACTTAGTCTCCCAGGTGCATTGGAGGGTGTTCAGACCCCTGGGAGCATAGGATCCTGTAGTCTTAGGCCTTCTGGTCTAACCCCTTCATTTTACAGAGGAGGAACTGAAGTCAGAGAGGTAGAGTTACTCACCTGAGGTCACACAAGGCAGTAAGCACAAGGTGTAGGATTTGAACTCAGGCCCTCTGACTCCAGAGCCCACACTCTTGCCCCTTTGACCTCTTCCAAGGGGCCGTGGCCAGGCTCTACTGGGGTACCATCAAGAACCCCTCCTTAGGTACCACCGCTGCCACAGCCTCTTCTAAAGCGATGAGGTGCCCGATATCCTCTCCCCCTCCATCTGGGAAGTGAACTTTGGTTTGTTTGCTGAATTCTTTCCATTTATACAATTTAGCCTTCATGGAGTTCATCGATTATCGTGCAAACACCGTGGAGTCAGTACAACTAGCCCTGTGCAGTCTGGAGCCTCTGTTGCTTAGAGATGGAAGCTAATGTAGCCAGCATTTTAAAAAAAAAATCTCTTTTCCACCTCATTACTCTGGCCTTTGTCAGAGTGGGTGGAACAGAGAGTTCTGAGATGAAAACCTCCCAGGGGAAAAAAGAGGTCTGAAGAGCTGCCTAGTTTCTTAATGAAAAAAGTTTGACTTTGCACTCAGGCCAGGGCGGCAGAAAATGAGCAGAGTGGGCTCCAGACTAGAGATCCCTACTGGCATGTCTGATAGAAGGGTAGGGCCCTCAAAGCAGGGCCTGGGAGTTTGGTGGAGTATTTTGATAAATGCATGTCAGTCCAGGTGGCTTCCTTTGGGGTCTTCTAGGCTTTACTCTCTGCATTTCAAAATACGATTCTGAGAATGGGTCTACAGGCTCCCTTAGACAGAATTCCGAGCCTAGTGGGCTCCCAGAGGGTGGATCCCCTGCTTTGGGCTGCTCCAGGGCTGCTGGGCCCCTTTCTTCAACCAGAACAGCCTCACGGGCCTTTCTGTCCCAACATGCAGGGAACCAAAGTTCAGGCATTTAAAGCCCAGGAAAGGCACAGAGGAGGGCGTGTGTGTGCGTGTGGGCATTGTGCGTGGTTAGCCCTTTTTGTCAGCTGAGTGTTGTCGTTCAGTCATTTCGATCCCGTTTGTATCTTTGTTAGCCCATCTAGGGGTTTCTTGGTAGAGACACTGGCGTGGTCTGCCATTTCCTTCTTTAGCTCATTTTACAAATGAGAAAGCTGAGGCAAACAGGCGTAAGTGACTTGCCAAAGGTCACCAGTAAGTGTCTTGAGACCAGCATTGAACTCAGGTCTTCCTGGTTCCAGGCCCAGTGCTCTATCCACTGAGCCACCTAGGTGCCCCAGTAACAGGAACCTACTATATGGACGTCCCAGCAGTGAGTGGCAGAGTCCAGATCTCAATTCACATTCTCTTATACTCTCCTGGTCTGTGCTGACTCTGCCGCTTCCCAAGAGCCTTGCTTGGACCCTTGGGCCTTGGGCCTGCCTCTCTGGTGCCAAAAGAGGTTGCTGGCTGGTCTCTGCTCCCAGCAAGGTGCCAGCCTCCTGAGGTATCCATTGCTGTGCTCTGCTGAAGCACCTGACTCACCAGGCAGTTAGTGTCAGAGCTGTGCACTTGGGGCAATGGCTGCTTGCAAGCCTTGGGGCTGCATCGGCCTCACCCCCTTCCCAGCAGCAGTCAGGAAAACTGTGGTTATCAGGTAGGTCCAAGGATAGCCAAAGGGCTTTTGTGAGATGTGGCTCTTGGTGCAGAGGTTCCCAGCTGTGGGGGTTATGAAAGAGTACAGCTTGTCTGTGTTTGCTTGTCTAGACTGGCACCTGGATCCCTGCCTGTACAGGGCACACACACAAACAATGGGTGTGTGCTAGTCACTCCAGGTGACATGGCCTCACTCCCTGGGTTCAGCTCTCCCCTTTGTGGCAACAGGAGCCCCACACCCCTGGATCTCTCTGGGAGCTTTAGAGCTGGAAGGACCTTGGGGCGTCCAGGTTGACCGGGCCATGAGTTGTAGAGCCGGGGATGGAACTTTACTGCTTGAGTCTCTCCTAGCATGCCAAGGGACCTGAACTACTACCCTCAATTCAGTTCAGTTTAATCCAGTTGTATTTAGCAAGTATGTTATCACACATAGGATGTAACAAATAGAGACTCCTAAGACACCAGTGATACTACTGTTACTACTACTACTACTACTACTACTACTACTACTACTACTACTACTACTACTACTACTACTACTACTCTACTACTGCTGCGACTGCTGCTGCGGCTACTACTACGTAGCAGAACACTAACCATATTCGAGGCACTGTGCTAAGCAGTCTACAAATAGTATCCTACTTGTTCCTCAGGAAGCTGGGGCAGTCAGGGCTGTCACAATCCCCGTTTACAGTTGAGGACACTGAATCAAATGGGTTAAGTGATTTCCCCAAAGTCTCACAGGTTTCAAGTCTGTGGGGCAAGATTTGAACTCAGGTTTTCCCGAACCAGCAGTTAGGTCCAGTGCTTTGTGCAGTCTAGTGCTTCCTACCTCCCAGGGCCCCTGGCTTCAAGGAACTTCCTGGGAGGAAAACATCACTGGACACAGAAATAAATACAACATGTCTACACAGTATGTTGGGGGAAGGGAGGCCTGGAAGGAAATCTTCACCACTGGGCGTATGGGGAAAGACTTTCTGGAGAAAGGGGCCGGGGAAGCTGTCCTAGGAGAGGACCCCCAAGAGGTGGAGATGAGGAGGGGAGATGCTGCAGCAGACATAGAGGGAGGAGCTGGGATGTTGGAGGCAGGAAAATGATAAGGAAGCCAGTTGGATGGAAAGGAGAATGTGGGAGTGTGAGGACATCAAGATGGAAGGTAGGACACTGAAGCCAGATGGGGAAGGGCATCCAAGGCCAAACAGAGGAGTTTGTTTCTGTCTGACCCTGGGGGCACTAAAGAGCCCTTGATGGTTCTTGAGTAGACTTGTGCTGCTCATTGTATGCTCGTCTTCCTCTTACAGATGAGGAAACTGAGTCAAGGCATGGGAAGTGAGTTGCCCATGGTTCCATAGGTAAACAGCTGAGTAGGGTTTGAACCCAGCACCTGTGACTCCAGATCTGGTCCCCTTTTCACCACCTTTTTTTTGGCTCTAAACCTCCTTTCTTGGACTCAGCCTCAGGTTCTGTGCCACTGATTAAGTTGGGAGGTCTCTTCATAGAGTGTGACATTGCAGATATGATAATTAGTCTCGCTCACAATCTAGAACCCTGTGGAGTTTGCAGAGCACTCGCCATGCGTTGTTTCCCCTCAGGACCGTGACCTTTTGACCACTAGGGGCCTTGTAGTCATCCTGGGCTTCATCTATCCTGGAGCCTCCTTGGGCCTAGGGAGAAGGAAGAGATGGGAAGAGTCCCCAAACCTGGGTTTGAATCATAGCTGAACTGTGATCTCCGAGTCTCTCTGTGACCTTAGATAAGTCACTCCATCCGACTGAGCCTCTCTTTCATCGTTCAGACCATGGGGTGTCTGGTGATAGGTATGGTGGTCAAAGAATGGGCATAGGCTTTGGGAAGGTCAGGGCTCAAGTCCCCTCTTTGACACCTCCTGGCTGCCTGACCCTGGGCAAGTCACTGGTCTCTCCATACTCTAGGCCCCTCTCCAAGGCTCTGAGCTGCACGGAAGGTGCCGGCCTATGCTGGTGGAGAGAGTTGACTCACTCGGGACTTCCCAGCCGGTCTCTTTCCATCTCCTCAGGTGTCCAGCAGCCCTCTGGGATCCTGGGGCCTAGGATTGCCAAGGGAAGGGGCTGGAGGCCTTCCTGGGATGGAAGTTGTTCTGAGGGTTCACAGAGCCACCGGGAGAGGGGCCAGGCTAGCTGTTTATTTCCCTCTGAGAAGGTCAGGCTGCCTGTGCCTGTTTACAGATCTCCAGAAGCTGCCTGCAAGGGAGTGAGTCAGCGGCATTCCACTGTGAGCAGAGCCCAGGATCAGAACAGCCAGTCCTGGGGAGGGTGGGCACTGAGAAGGGGAAGGGGGGAGAGGGAGACTGTGGAAAGCTGGGCTGAGTCACCTCTGGCCGAGCTTGCTGACCTGGGCCTGAAGCTAACCTGGGCCTGAATTGTGAGTCACTAAAGACTTTGATGAGCTACAAGTCTGGATGTGGGGATCCTAAGGAATCAGGAAGCTGCTCCCACTGAGCGGGTTCCTTGTGCATCTGTGAGGCCCAGCCCAGCCTCTGATGTCCCAGCAGGCAGATGAAACCTGCCTCCCTCCCTCACAATGACAGTCAGCACCTTCTGTCCAGAGCTCAAGTCATGGCCAGGACAGGAGGAAGGAGCTAGAATGTCTGCCTTCAGGGAACTTAGGCAGAGTGGGGAACCTGCAGCCTCGAGGCCACATGTGGCCCTCTAGGTCCTCAAGTGCAGCCCTTTGATGGAATCTAAATTTCCCAGAACAAAGAAATTCAGTCAAAGGGCCTGGCTTTGAGTCTGGATGGGGCTGTGGGAAAAGGGCAGAGACAGACACATTGTGCAGGACCACCTACCCCCCAACCAGCACAGTCCTAACCTGGCACTAGGAGATATGAAGGCCAGTGTGGTGCTACAGGGGCAGCCCCACTTGGGAAGAGACATTTACATTCTGTATATTCTGTATAGATTGAGGACAATCAGTGTTACCTTGTGATTAGGGAGCTGATCTCAGAGCTTAGGGGTCCTGGGTTCAGTTCCCTCTCTGATACATCCTGGCTGTGTGACCCTAACCTCTCAGTACCCCAGTATCCCACATGCTTGAGATCATGGGGCTTGACCTTTTTTGGACCATACAGCGCTTCTGGCCGACTGGTAAAGCCTGTGGACCCTTTCTCAGAAGAATGGGGACAGGGTTTGTTTGCTTTTTAAATTCATAATTGAATACTTAATTTTCGCTAGAGGTTAGTGGAAATAAGGCTGTCATTTTTTTCTCATCCAAGTTCACTAGCCCTCTGAAGGGTAATCTCCTCATTGTCCAGTTCTTTGAGAAGGTTTTGTGGGGATCATCAGAATGTGAGAGGGGAGCCTTGGGGGCAGCCAGAAAGCTGAGACACAGTTTACATCAACTGTGGGACATCAGCTGTAAGTCCTTTACTCCAGGAGCTTAGATGCCCATAGATTGGGGGCTAGAAGGGCCTCAGAGGGAGCTGGTCTAAATTCATCATTTTATAGAAGAAGAAATTAAAGGGCAAGGACTTTCCTGAGGCTACACAGGTTCATGGGATCATAGCTATAGAATTGGATGGGGCTTTGGAGGCCACCACCTAATCCAACCCCATAATCCTACAGATGAAGAAGGTGAGGCCTAGGGAGATCTAGAGGTTTGCCTGAGGTTGTGGAATTTGAACCCAGATCCTGTGCCTCCAGGGAAGAATGCAGGTGGTGCCTATGGGTCATCCACTGGTTGTCCTTTTCTCTGACTTCAATAAGCCCGTCTTCTTGCTTTATGTGTTTTGTTGATGACATACATTGCTCTGCTTTCTGATTGGTTGGATGGTGCATCCTGCTTCCACCCTGCTAGGTATGGAGTGGTCACAGACAGACTCGGAGATCACAGTCCAGCTATGATTCAAACCCAGGGTTGGGGACTCTTCACATCTCTTCCTTCTCGCCAGGTCCAAGGAGGCCCTAGAATAGATGAAGCCCAAGATGACTACAAGGCATTGGGGGAACCTCTGTCCTAGGGCCCATCTCCCCTTTTCTCCAGCCCCTTGTGAGGTGAAGGCCAAGACTGTGTGCAGGAGTCCCAGACACTCCTATGGCGATTGTGCTTGGGGTGGGCCTGTGTTGGGCCGACATGCAACTATCATTGGGCCATTAGGCCACTAGGGAGGGACACTTTGGTTAGCTATGAATGTGGCAGGGTAGGGCAGGGGCTGGACCTGTAATGACACCAGCATAGGAAACTTCAGATGAAGGAACTTCCTCTGTCAGTGCAAGTAGGCACCTTTTTTGGGATGGATTGTCTTCGGGAGCTGTCCAGGATCACACAGCTGGTATGGATGGGGCAAAAGCAGGATTTGAACCCAGGTCTTCCTGGCTCTGAAGAGATGCAATATGAATCTCTTATTGGGTATAAAAAGAAGCCTAGAGAGTCCATTTCTTATTCCAGTCATGTGGCACAGCTTGGACCCCCAACATGTAATAGGAAACCCTTGGAGCTTGACACTGTGCCACAGGCTCTGGTCATCCGGACGTGGGCTCATGTCTGGCTGGTCATCCTGCTGCGCCGCTGGATCCCAGATCTCCTCCATTACTCCTCTCTCTGTGCTCCTTTTCATAACAGCATCCCATACCCAGAGCTGTTCTCCCCTTCCTGACATTCAGAGCTGAGCTCTGAACTTTGAGCTGGTTGTTGAAAGCTGGTGATGGAGCTGTAGAGCTGGGCCTGGTGACTGGAGGGATTCACCCAGGAGTAGCCCCTGTGCTTCAAGTTCAGTCACAAGAGCTTAGAGCCAGACCTGCCAGCAGGACAGCACCGCTTGGTCACAGTGCACTTGGCCAGCCTCTTGGCCAAGATGCAGAAGGGAGGGCATTCATGTGTGGTCATGCTGGGGGGAAGGGAATGTGCAGATGCCAGGCTTCCTTGTTTCCTGTGCCAGGATGAGAATGGACACATGATAGAACAGAAGACCAGCCAGCCTGAGCTTGGGCAGAGTTTGTCTTTATATAGAGGAAAGGGTAGGAATTCCTTCTGTCCCCCTCTCTTTGACCAATATCCATCACACCCAGGCTGTTGAACCTCTAGGTTTATACAAGCATGATAAGCATCCTAAAGGTGTTCTTTTTAAAGCTAGTATCAGGACCACTGAATTAGAGAAGTGTGTCCCTACCGTTAGCACCCTGGGACAAATTCCCAGTCTCCACAGCCTTGTTGTGCATCTGGCTGGGCCTGTGCCCTGTGGAAGAAGGGAGATCTGCCCTGTCTCTGTGATGATTTTTTTAGAAAACTCTGAGCCAGCCTGTCCTTGAAGTTAACTCCTAGGGTGAATCATTCTGGGTGGTGAGAAAATTTTCCCATCTTACTTTTACAAATCAAGAGGGGAAGCTGACCATGATCGTCAGGAAGCCTTTGTGGGATTGTGAAATGCTGACGTTGCTGTCTCCAAAGACCTTCTGCTGGACTGAAATCAAAAGCATTTTTTTCTGTGGTCTTGGCAGGGGGTTCCTAATTTTTCCAAATTTGAGGCCTTTCCCCACTTTTAATAAAATGATTTTTTATTTGAACCTAATCATCAACAAACACAAATATTCCAGTATGCAAAAAATAAAAAAGATTACAGCAGGAACCTGTGATTTACAGTTTGTCCTTTAAAGGTGTGCTTCAAGTTTAACAAGGTAGTAATGACATTGGCCTTTCAGAACTTGTTATTTTCTTCAGTGTATTTTTTAAAATGCTTTATTGCTGTTTATTTCTTGTTTTCCTCTGTCACTTCCCATTACCTCCCTCCCCCACCCAGAGAGTGTAACAGATAAGTATGTCAAAGAAAACATTTCCACACATCAGCCACATCTGAAAATGTGTCTCATTCTGCACCCCAAGGCCCTCAGCCAGGAGGTAGAAGGCACACTTGGTCATTGAATTAATGAGTTATAAATTCTTTCAAAGTTATTTTCCTTTCTGTTCTTATGATCATCATATAAATGTTCTTTCTGGCTATTCTCATTTTCTTCTGCCTCAGTTCATAGATGTCCTTGCAGTTTTCTCTGAATCCATCTCTTTTTGTCATTTCTTACAGCATAGTAATATTCCATTATATTCATAACAGCTGGTTGGGCCATTCCCAAATCAATGGGTACCCCCTTAGCTTCCATTTCTTTGGTACAAAAAAAAATGCTTCTACTAATATTTTTGTATATCTCTGTCTTTTCCTTCTAGGAAGTTCTGGGTTCAGGTTCCATCTCTGACACATACTGAGGGCCTTTCTTTGTATCCCCAGGGCTGAGTCCAGTGCTTGGCACATAGTAGCGGCTTCAGTTGACTGACAACCTCTCAGTGCTCTAAATGTCTCTTTTAAGACTAAAAGGCAGAGAAAATATGACCTCTGTTAGGAGAAGCTTCTCATGAGAAAGTTCCCTGTCCATGCGAAATCCCTGTGTGAAGTCCCAACTCCTGGCTTTATCCCTGTCATCTTTAAAAACAATTTTAATACTGTCTTTTATTTTTACAATATCTTCATTTCCAAATATCTCTCTGGTTGCTCCCCAGTAAACCATCTCTTATAACAAAGAATGAGAGGGGGAAGCAGTTCAGCAAACCTAGGGTCACATCAGCTGAGTGGGACAGCATATGCAGTAGTCCTCACAGCCTCCTACCTGGGAGAGGGAAGGAGAGTGTGAGTGGAAAGGGAAGGAGGGTGGGAGGTAGAAGAGAGTGAAAAGGGGGGCTGTCCATGCCCACCTCTTAGCTGGGAAACTGGGTAGCACTCTCCCAGAGTAGGGCATGACCCCACCCCTGAGCCTAGCAGTTAGGTCTGGGTGAACCTGACAGAGCAGGAAGTGGCCCACTGGGGGACAGGGATGTCTTTTCTCCTCCCTCTTTTGGGGTCAAGTTTGGTCATAATTATACTGTCCTTATTAATTTTCCTTTCCATTTATTGCTCTATCCTGCCCAAATAAATTCTTTCCCAGGAGCTATCTCTCTTTGAAGAGAGGCCTCCAGGCCTCCGTTAGTGTACTTAGAGTTCTCGTATGACTCAGTATAGCCCTAGTCCCAAGGTCCTTAGCGGGAACAGTTCAGCATGTAGCCTTGAGAGCCCATCAGCCCCTAACTACTGGGGTCTGGGAAGGAAAAGCTTTCACTTCACAATGGGCTATTCATCTCTTGGGTTAGCTCCATTTAGGACAGTGGAGATGGACACAGTACAGTTGGGTTTTCCTCACAACAGGCCTATGAGGGAAGCAGTGTGAAAGGACCACTGTACCCCATTTTCCAGATGAAGAAACTGAGGCCCAGGGAAATTAAATCACCCAACTAGTGGGTATCAAAGCCAGGATTTGAATGCAGTTCTTCTGATTCCTGGTCCTTGTGATTCCCTCCTGGCATTCATGCTGTCCTTCTGTGCTAGGGTCTTGAACCACTGTGGAACAATCCTTAGACATGAGTGAGAGATGGTGCCCATCCTCCCTCCTTCCCTAGGAGATCCTCCTTTCCCTGGCCTCCTTCCCTCTGCCTGAGGCTTATTTTGCCTCCTAACCATAGCTCGACTTCTGTTTTCCAGCTGCCCAATATGTTTGGTGACCTTCGGTCCACGTTCATCGCTCTGATGATCGGCTCTTACGCCTCTTCCGCAGTGACTTTTCCAGCAGTCAAGGTGAGGCTTTGCTGTGGGATCCCTGGGAGCATGGGTCGTGGCAGGGGGTGTGCCCAAACATGTGTGCTCTTGGCTCCCCTCCCGTGGCCCCTGCAGAAGGAAATAAATAACAGCAGACCTTGGGCTGGGCTGGCCCTGGCCCAACAGCACACACCTGGGAACAGACTGATGTTCCTATGGGGCTTTAAAGTTTGCCAGCTGCCCTGAGTCTCACAGGAGCCTTCTGAGGCAGGTATTATGGGTATTGCCCCAGTTTTATAGAGGAGAAAACAGAGGCTCAGAGAAGTCTAGTAACCTACCCAGGTCATACACCTTTAAGTGCCAAGAGTCAAGATTTGAATACATCTCTTTCTCTATGACCAGCACAGCAAGGGCAGGAATAACCATGATGGGGTGGGGGGGGCAGGGGGGAATGTGAGAAATGTGACACCTAGTTACTGGGCAGCTTGGCTTTGCTGTGTTTCTGAGGGTCCCAGCCCTGGGTCTCATCTCTTCTTTCCTGGTGCTTATGTTGCCAGCTCTGAGTTAAGCTCCAGGGGAGTCCTCTGCCAAGTTGGTCCAGCTGTTTCCCCCAAGAGCAGGAATTTGAATGCTTCTCCATCACTCCAAGTCACGGAGCAAAAAAAGCCAAAACAACCCCAAACCAACCCCAGACCGTGCAGCGGCCCCTCGTGGGCCCCTGCTGGCCCAGCTCTCCCCACCTCTGTTCCTTCCTCCTTGGCAGGAGCAACCAAAACCCCTCCCTCTTTCAAGTAGATGGGGAGGTTAGGAATGGAAGAAGGGAGCTTCCTGGGCCTCTGGCCCCTCTCTGTCTCCTCCTTCATAGCTCAGTTGAGTCCTGGTGGTTTGGAATCCCAGGTGTCCCAGGGGAGGGCAAGCCCTCAGCCTTGAGCCCAGTAGCCCACCCTTCAGGGTTCCATGGGCTCCTGCTCTGGGGTGCCAGAGGCATTAGTTCTTTAATGTCATGGGTTCAGATCCCTGATATTATGAAGGAGGAAGCTGAGATTCCAAAAGAACAGTGTCTAGCCTAGGCCAGAAGCCACAGGGGCCTCTGGCTGTGAGATGGGGCTCCTCTCCATTGGTCTGGCTGATCTAATATCTGGTGGCCAGACTCCTGCCTCTCTCCTTCTGTCTTCCTTCACCTACCCTGCTGCCTTCAGTGGCTTTCTCTGCTTCAGATCACAGGATTGTAGGTCTAGATCTAGAGGCATCTAGTCTAAGATCCCATTTTACAGATGAGGAAACTGGCTGAGAGGTTGTCACTTGGCCCAGGGGCACACAGTTGATCAGTGTCTGAGGCAAGATTTGAGTTCTGGTCTTCCTGATTTCAATGCCAGCACGTTACCCACCGTACCACATTGTGGCTCTGATCTTTCTCCCAGGTGGTTTATGACTTTGGGGTCTCCTTCATCGTCATCCTGGTTGTTTGGGCTGGCTGTGCTGGGCTCGTTTTCCTGAACTGCTTCTTAAACTGGCCCCTGGAGCCTTTCCCGGGACCAGAGGACATGGACTACACGTAAGTGACTCTGGAGGGGGCTGGCTCATCTCTTCCAGTGGGTTTGGAACAGGGGGCAACAGTGGCAGGGCTCATTCCTTTCCCACTGACCCTGTGCAGGGTGAAAATAAAGTTCAGCTGGCTGGGCTTCGACCACAAGATCACTGGGAAGCAGTTCTACAAGCAGGTAACCACGGTGGGCCGGCGCCTCAGTGTGGGCAGCTCCATGAAGCAGACCAAGGAGCAGTCAGCCCTGCAGGAGGCCAACAAGCTCTGTCTGTCCACCATCGACCTGGAGGTGAAGTGTCAGCCTGATAATGCAGGTACTGAGCTCCCTGGACAGCAGGAGCAGAGAGAGCCAGAGGGGAGGAGCAGAGGCATCTGAGGCCCAGAGAGGACTACACAGAGCTTAAATCGAGTCTCTGACCCCCACTGCAAAAGAGGCAGGGTAGTATAGTGGCTTGTGAGCCAAGGATGCCTAGATCTGAGTTTTTTCTCTGACTGAGCAGGTGGGCCCGAATAGCTGGGATAGACAAGTAGTGGGTCTGGATATGTGGAGGGAGTTTCCCTGCTGGGAGGTCCCTGTGTGGGTGAAACCTCAGGGCCAAACCATGTTACTGTGGCTGAGTTTCCTGGAAATGGATCCATAAATCCTCCCTGTAGGCCTGTTAGGGTCATACTTCCTTGTTCCTACATGTCCTCTGAGCAGGCTGACATTTGTTGGGGCCCTTCTTGGGCCCCAGGCCCCATTTTTTTAAGGCTGGGGGCAGGGCAGTGAATCTGGAGCTTTAACTTTAGCTATAGAAGCTGGTCCAGCCAACACTTATGAAGCTCTTTCTGGGTGCAGTACGCAGGAACCCCAGATGGTCCCTCCTCTCAAGGTGTTGGCATTCCTTAGGCAGAGGCAGCCCCCACCTCCAACCCCATCCTCCTGGGTGCCCATATCTGTGTTGTCTCTCCCTCCAGTCCTGCCAGGCCAATGCCAGGCCCTGGACAGCCTCCCCTCTGACCTTCTCTGTACTTCTCCCCAGCAGCCCCCTCCTTCATCCACAGCCTGTTCAGCCCCATCCTCCTGCTCAGCCTGGTCACCATGTGTGTCACTCAACTCCGCCTCATCTTCTACATGGGCGCCATGAACAACATCCTCAAGTTTCTTGCCGACGGCAGCCAGGATGCAGGTGGGCCACAGGGAAACATACCACCCCTGGGTTGTTGTTGTTGCCACCCACTATCTCAGCCCCTCCCCCAGCCGACCCCCACCTGCCTAGAGGTGGTGCCTGTTCTGCTGACTCACCACCCACTGAGGCAGAGGTGGGCATGCCTCCTTCCTGCCTCCCTCTGCACTCTGGGAGGGGCACCTTCTAACTTGCTGTTGTCAGACAGGCTCTGCTGACCACCTGGAATCCTTGCTGCTGGCACCAACCAGCAAGGCATTGAGTGGTTGAAATCCAGGGGAGTGTTTGAATGGCACTGGACCCCAGCTCATGAAATCTGGCCTGCTTTGTTCTGTCTTGCCTAGAGTTAGGGAAGCATGCCGAGGGGTGGGTGCAGGTGGGAGATTTTTCCTTTGTTTGTCTCTCTCTCTCTCTCTCTCTCTCTCTCTCTCTCTCTCTCTTTCTCTCTCTCTCTCCCTCTCTTTGCTTTCTCTCCATGCCTCCCCCCTTTCTCTCTTCCTTCCAGGAGGGAAGGAATGGATGGTTTCTTAGAGACCAGGAGAAAAGGGGCTCCTTGGACCTTGAACTTAGCAGAGGTGCCAAATAGGACTTCAGCACTGAGAAACTCTCTAAGGAAGCAGGAGATGGGAGCTCCTGGAGGGAGATCTCACTCCTGGGTCTGGCAGCCTCGTCTGCCTCCACCCAGTCTTGTGTACCAAGGGCCTGGCCATCCTAGAATCACTTGGCCAAAGCCTAGGAACTGCTGAGTAGCTGAAGCTGCTGTTTGCCCTGTGTGTGGAAGTCCTGAACTAGATAACAGAGGAGGTAGAGGTCCAATCAGGACTTGTTAGCTGAAGTTTACAGGACTAAATGTACGGACCCCAGGGCCTGACTTCACAAAGCAGTGCGTGAGGTCTGCTGCAGCTGTCCAGAGGAACGTGTTTCATAAAGAAATTGCAGTGGACAGAACCCGGGGCCATACCGGATGTGGTGGACGGGCATGCGCAGGGAGACTCTGGGAGTGACCTCCTTGTTAGGATTCTTCTCAAAGGTCAAGGCAGCCAGGGGGCACAGTGGTTAGAGTCAGTAAGACCCATGTTCAAATCCTGCCCCAGATGCTCACTAGCTGTATGATCCTGGGCAGGTCACTTTACCTGCCCAGCCTCTGGTTTTCTCATCTCAGAAATGACTCTGTGGTCCCTTCTGACTCTAAATCTTTGATCTTAGAGTCCTGCCTATTGCCTTAATTGCTTCAAACTGCTGGAACTGTGCTCTCCCTGCAGAGGAAGGCTGGCCAGGCATATGAAGGGACCCACAGGGTTTTATTTTCTTAGACCTGAAAAGGGCCCTGGAGCTCATCTGGCCCAAGCCTCTCAGTGCCTTTCAATGAGGGAGGGGTCACACAGCTCTCCAGGGAGCAGTGGCTGGACTAGAAGCCATGGCTTCTGACTTCCACATCAAGCTTTTCACTATAAAATGCTGAGAACCATTTCAAGGCCCAGAGAAGTTTACATTTTTTCCTCTTCAGAAAGTGTACACTCCAGCTCCTTAATGGGATGAGTGGGTGGGTGGTGGATATGGTGGGTGATAGGCCACTGTTTTATTTTATTTTTCCTTTTTTTTTTTATATCATGCCATTTCTTGATCTCATTCCAACCACTGAGGGGAAACAAGTTCTCCCCTTATAATAACCAACCTCCTCTACCCCAACACAGTTAACCAAAACAACCTCACCTGACAGTGTATGCACAGCTCTGTAACCTTAGCCCCTCACCTTGCTAATGAGAAGAGAAGTGTGCTTCACCAACTGTTCTTTGGGGCTACTTAATGAGAGTTCAGATTAGGTCGCTGGATTTTCTCTCATTTCTTATAAGAATTTCTCTGCCTTGTACTGAAATCCCACTTCTCTCAGGACGTGGTACTTTCAAGATGAGTGAGCCAGGGACGTGCAGAGGCCCCTTTCTGCTAGCGGAAGGCTTGCTCTGGCAGATGCCTTGCTCTTAGAGTAACCCAAGCTGCTTCCTCTTCTCCCTCCTCCCTTCTCCCCTGCCTTTGATTTCTGGGTGACTAAGCTTGCATTTCAGCAGTCTTCTGATTGAGGCGGCCCCCATTCTCACTTCCCCTTGTTGCTTCTCCATCAGAGTCTTAGCCACTGTACTGATTCACCAGCACACATATGACGTAGGAGCCTGGCCTTGTTTGTCTGGATCAGCAGCTGGGGAAACAGGAGAAATGCCCATATTGCCTCTCACCAGTACATGTACCCCCAGCACCTCTGTGACCTGGCTGGAGATGAGATGAATCTCTGATGCTCTGGCAGGGAGCTGTCTGTGGGTCAGGTCCTGAAGCACAGTAGGGAGTCACCAAGCCCCAACCTGACCCATCTCCACCCCTCTTTCTGTAAGCTGAGATTTCTACTACTAATTCCTTCCCTTTCTGCTTTTCTCCCTTTGCTCCCTTGATGCAGTGATGGCTACAGGTAAGTGGGATGGCTTTCCACCCATTCCTTCCTCCCTGACAATCTCCTCATCAGAAAAGTCCACCATGTTCAAGATCATTCCCTGCCTCTTACCTCTCCTGCCTGCCAACTCTTGGCTTTATCAGTGTGGGTGTGTATTGGGGTGAGGGGACCAAGGGCAGGCCACTAAAGTGGATGTTTTAAACATTCTGAGACTCAGAGTCCCTGTGAGTTGTCTGCTCCTGGTAGCATTCTGGATGTGGAATTTTATTTTTATTTTAAAATTTGTATTTGCTCTGATGTCTTTTGTTTTTAAATCACCTACATTTCCAAACATCTCCCTCTCCAGTCACTCCCTGCCAGGGAGAGCCATCCATCATCACAAAGAATAAAGCAGTTTGATAAAGCCAACCAAGATGCCCAGGGTGTCTGGCAGGACACGTGGTGGCCTGTTGATGAAAACTAGGGGAGGATTTTGCTGCTTTTTGGAGCATAAACATTTATCATTTAAAAAAATTGCTTATGAGGTCATGGGATTTGGAACCAGAACAGATGTTCCGGATCACCTAGGCTGATCCATTCTTTCCATAGAAGGAAAGAAGGGGATTCCCTGAAGGTTCTATGGGCAGTGAGTGTAAAACTGAGATTCGGATGAAAGTTACTCATCGCACACTTGGAACCTTTTTCCATTGTCTGGGAGATAAGCATTTTGTAGTTCATTTGAAATCTGGATGGCCTTTCTAGGGTTCCTAGCGTAAGCAAGTAAAGCATCTTGACTTCCTAGGGGCTTGGGAGTAGAAAATCCAGTAGCTTTGATACCAGAAACTTCTGGATTCCTCTGCAATGACAAGTCGCATCTGAGGTGGGCCAGCAGTCCATGACCCTGCCCAGCCCAGTGTCTGTTGTGTAGGAAGTAGCTTTTCTAATAGGGGCTGTCTCTCTCTCTCCCCAGTGGGTCTTTACACATCCATCTTTGGTGGGCTGCAGCTGCTCTGTCTCTTGACGGCCCCTGTTATTGGATATATCATGGACTGGAGGCTGAAGGAATGTGACGATGGCTCTGAAGAGGCTGAGGAGAAGGATGGCGAACAGTACGTGGACTGTAGGAGAGCCGAGGGTCAGGGGTGGGGGAGGAGGCGAAGCCTGTTTGGAGCTGACCTGGCCCTGGAGCAGGTCCCTGGAGCCAGCCCCCATGGGACAGCTCTCCCCGGAATGGGTCCCCATGAGGCATGCCTGATGACTTCTGCGGGAAGCTCCCTACGGCAGACTCCGTGATCCTACCCAGAATATCCTGCTGGCTCACTGTTGGACACCCTTCCCATACCCTCCTGCTTCCGCTTCACTAGCTGTTGGGCTTCTCCTTAGAGTTACAGGTTTAGAGTTGAAAGGAACCCTCAGAAATCAAAATGAGGGGCCCAGAGAGGCAGACCCACCTGTTCAGAGTCACACAGTTAGTGAGAACTGGGAATTGAACTCCTCCTCTGATTCCAGATTCAGAGCTCTTTTCCTCCCACACACTAACAACAGGAGAAGATTGATGGGAAAATGGGAAATTTCAGCCGTTCAGTGATGCTCTTTCTTTGTAGCTTCCCAGAAGGGCTAGAAGAGGTAAAAACCAATGGGGTCTTGTCCTTGTTCCCTACCATTGTTGTGCCCACTTCTCTACCCATGATCCAGCCTCTCGCTTCCCTTCCACCCTGTGGGAGCTAGCAAGTGGGAAGAGAAATGGATTTGGAGTCAGAGGACTTGGGTTGGAATCCTGATTCACTTACCAGCTGAATGGCCTTGGACAAGTTACTTAGCCTTATGGGCCTCAGTTTCCTCATCTGTAAAGAGAAAGGTCAGACCAAATGATCCCGAAGGTCCTTTGCAAATCTAAATCTTCAAACAGTGACTCCCTAGTTCATAGCATGAGTGAATAAGTAACTGCTCTCCACTCCTCAGAGCTCTTCCCATGTGAGTGTCTGAGAGGCCATGAGAAATGGTAGAGCTTGGCATGTCCTTCATGATGGCTCAGCCTAGAGAGACTCCCTGAAGCAGGTGTGCTGGTTAGTCCTGAGCCTATATCAGGAGGATCCCAAACCCACAGTAGCAGCCCCTAGCACCATTGTCTGTGCTTCTCTGCAGAGGGGAGAAAAAGAAGAAGCGGGATCGCCAGATTCAGAAGATCACCAATGCCATGAGGGCTTTTGCGTTTACCAACCTCCTGCTGCTGGGGTTCGGAGTCACCTGTCTCATTCACAATCTGCCTCTGCAGGTAGGAAGAGATTTCCCAAGTGGAGACTCAACAGGGCAGAGGGGTTCTGGAACCACAGTGGGCCTCTCCCAACACAGGGCTGTCCATCTGCTGCATGATACCACCACCCCTAAGGGGTCTGCCCAGGCTTTTGAATTTCAGGGTCCAGAAAGGACCCCTACCCTCTGTGATGTGGCTGTGGAGGGCAGGCGTGCTGCAGTGCCCTCGTGTCCTGGTTCTGGTCACTGTAGCAGCAGGAGAGGCCTGCTCAGCTCCATTACTTTAGTGGAGTCTTTCTGGCCCTCCTCACATTGAGGTGCTAGAGAGTGTTTTGCCCCCAGGGGGGAATGTGCTGGAAAGAACGTTCCCCTTCCTACTTGAACCCTCTGCTCTGATGAGGTTTCATTCTTTAAAAAACAATTATTGATATACTTAGGTTTTGTATCACCTTAATTTCCAAATCTATCCTCCCCCCCATCCCTTGTCACAAAAGATAAAAAGGGGAGAGTGCACACCGCTCGGCACTGAGGACATTTCAGTGATGGTGCTCAGGGCCGGGGTGGTGGGGTACCAAGAGTAGGGTCTAACCTTTGAGTTAATGGTTGTCCAGGGCCAGAAAGTTCCACAGCCAACAAGCATTTATTAAGTGCCCCATGCTGGGCACCAAAGATAAAAAGACCTGAATTAAACAGGCCCTGCCCTCTAGGAGGGGCAGACCATATGGATAAGTATAAACATCCAGGGTGTCCCAAACATCTTAGTGCAGGCTTCAGCCTGCTTAAACCTGCACTGAGATGTTTGGGACATTCTGCTGCGTACTGGGTAGAAAATAAATAGAAGGCAGGGAGGAACTGACCGCTTTGGGGATCAGGAACAGCCTTGTATAGGAGGCCGGGTTTGAGCTGAGCTTGGAAGGAAACTAGGAATTCTAAGAAGTAAGGAAGGAGTGAGGGTTGGAGGGCACAGCCAATGCAAAGGCCCAGAAACTGGAGGCAGAATGATATGTGTAAGAACAGCAGGAAGGCTAGATTTGTGCTTAGACTGTAGAGTGAGTGATGGAGACAAGTGTGGTGAGAGCCAGGCTGTGAGGGGATTTCTCGGGGGGGGGGGTCTGCTGTGATCCTGGAAGAAATTGGGAGCCCCTGCATATTATTGAGCAGAGTAGTGACCGCATCAGACCTGAACTTTAGGAAAATTGCTTTGGCTGTCAAGCAAAGGATAGAGTACTGTGGGGAGACTTCATTTGAGGAAGATGTGTGGGAGAGAAGGGACCAGACAGTGAGACCTGGTGGCAGAAGGGATGATGTGAGGAGCCAGGGAGGACAGTGAGATGGCAGACGTGGGGGCTGGGAGGACGGTGCTGCCCTCACTCTGCCCCAGAGGGCAGAGGTAGGAGAAGGGAAGACAAAGGCCTGGCTCATTCTGGATAAACTCCCAGGTTTACAGAATGTCTAGCAGAGGGGCGTAGGCATCCTGGGCCCTCGTGGCTGGGCCTGGGCTCTCTGGTCCCCACCTTCGCTCTTGTCATTGATGGAGTGTTACCTCCAGAAGCAGCTCTTCAGGGGTGTGTGTGTGTGTATGTGTGTGTGTCTGTGTCTGTCTGTGTGTCTGTGTGTGTGTCTGTGTGTGTGTCTGTGTGTGTCTGTGTGTGTCTGTGTGTCTGTGTGTGTCTGTGTGTGTGTCTGTGTGTGTCTGTGTGTGTCTGTGTGTCTGTGTGTGTGTGTCTGTCTGTCTGTCTGTCTGTGTCTGTCTGTGTCTGTGTGTGTCTGTGTGTGTGTCTGTGTGTGTCTGTGTGTGTCTGTGTGTGTCTGTGTCTGTGTGTCTGTGTGTGTGTCTGTGTGTCTGTGTGTCTGTCTGTGTGTGTCTTTGTGTGTGTATCTGTGTGTATCTGTGTGTGTTTGTTTGGCTTGACAAAGGGCAGGCTGAGCTAGGCTCCTCCAGCCCCCACATTCCTGGGAACAGGTCCTGGCTGCTGGACTAGATGTGGGCCTGCTGGCTGTTTGCAAAGAAAGCTTCAGAATGCTCGGCCTTCGCAAACAAAGCTCTTCAACTAAGAGGCCCCTGGGCAGTTGTCCACAGGAGCTGGCCAGCATACTGGCCCAGTGTGGGGCTGACCAGTGGGGCGGCACCCGCAGCCAGACAGACAGAGGGGGCCGGGGTGGGCAGCCACTGCCGAGATCCTTCTGAGGCTGGGTGGCAGAGCAGGGCTGGGCTGAGCACCTGGAGAGAGCCTAATTCACACTCATTCCCACCTGTCTGATGCTCCGCAGTTTGCCCTGGGTTCCACATCACTGATTTCATCTGCAGTGGTCCCGTGGTGGAATGGGAGCTTCTTGAAGGCGGACACTTGCCCTTCTGCCTGTGTATTCAAACGGTGCCTGCTGGAGCGTAGTAGGCACTGAATTAAATGATTGGTTGATTTGAGCTTCACAACACTCAGTTTAAAAGTAGTTCAGATATTTTATGTTTTGCTTTGTTTTATTTTATTTAATTGGGGGGGTATTCTAGGTGATTTCATCATCATGGGTAACTCCCAGTGTAGAAATGTCCTTCACTGATGCAAATTGGCACCTTAATTGTAACAGCCATGATTATTTGTTAATCAAGGCATCTGTTAGAGCCTTGGGGATTTCCTGGGGGGCTCTTGGAGCGTAAGCAATTTCTTGATTGGCCAGATGGCTACAATGGGTCACAGGCCAGTCCCTGTCCACTCACCCCAACTGCTGCTTTGGTGGCCCCCTGGAAACTCCCTGCCTCACCTGAGTTACTCAAAAGCCAGTGTTGATGAGTCAGAACTTTAATCCAGGCCTTTTCCTATGGCACCAGGAGTGCTGGAGGAGAGGGGCCTGGCTCTACTTGGGGTCTGTAGGACTCTCAATCTGAGGGATGAGGACTTTTCTCCCAGAGAGCTGACCCAATACTTCTCCTAGTTGGAATTAGGTGTCCCTGCTGTTGCCTCAAACTGTAAAGACAGTATAGAGGGGAGTCCCCACTTTCTTTCTCATAAGTCCTTGCACCCAGGGTTCAATCAGTAGCAGACAGCAATGGTATCACCACAGAGTGGCATGCCTGGGACCACACCTGGCCATTCATTCATTCATTAAGTATATACCAAACACCTACTCAGTGTTACCCACTGTGCTGGGTGCTGGAAATTCCAACAAAACCCAGGAGTTTACATTCTGCTGGGGGGAAGACGACATATATGCTGATAAGTATTGTGAAATACAAAGTCATTTGGGGAGGGCAGGCCCAGCAACACATACACAGATAAGTAAATGGATACAAAATATAGAAAAAGTAATTGGGTAAGGTAGGGGGATTAGGAACAGCCTCTGAAAAGAGGCCTTGAGCCGAGGCTTGAAGAAGCCAGAGGTGAGGAAGGAGTATATGCTGAGGCCGTTTCCGGGCACAGCCTGGGCAAAAGTACATAAGGGGGAGATGGGGGGCTGTATTCAGGGAGCTACAAGTAGGCCATTTGGTGAGAATGAGGATTTTGTGAGCTTGCTTTGGAAAGATGATTTAAGTGCCAAACAGAGACTCTGAACTTCATGTTAAAGCCAATACAAAGTGACCATCAGATCTAGGTTTTAGGTGTTCTGGAAGCTGTGTGGAGGACAAATTGAAGGAAGAGGAGACTGGAGGTTAGGGAGCCAGTTAGGAGTCTGTTTGAACATCCTGGGAAGAAGGCAGTGAGGACATGAAGTAGAGCAGGGGCAGGTACCAGAGGGAGTAAGGCAGTAGCATTGACAGGACTGGGCCCCTCATTGGATGTGATCTCTGAGGGACAGGTTTTGAACCTGGGGGGGCCAGAGGGATATCATTATCTTTGTAAAAGGAAAGCTTCGTTTGTGGGGATGGGTGGGGAGTTCTGTCTGGGGCTTTTGTGAGTGGGACGATTTCACTCTTTGTATTGGTATCCTCCCGGTGCCTGGCACATAGTAGGCACTTCATAAATGCTACTTGATTGCTTGGGCCTAGCATGTGGGAGATGCCCGGGGAATGTCCCAGTCCTGCTGTCCGAGGAGAGCCGAGGGACCAGACTGTCCATGAACACTCATCTCCTGCTCTTTCCACAGATTCTCTCCTTCATCCTGCACACAATCGTTCGGGGCTTTATCCACTCTGCCGTCGGGGGTCTCTATGCTGCTGTGTAAGTTGGTGCTCTCTGGGCTGAAGGGGAGAAGGGTCAGGGTGAAGTCAGAGTTCTTCAGAGCCAGTCTGTGACTCTTCCCCCATAGATGGGCCTGGCTTCCTTTGAGATATGTTTGTTTCGCTCCAGGAAGCAGAGTGACAAGCAATAAAATCGGTGGGAAAGGTGATTTGAAGGAGAATTAGATGCTTCTGAGCCACAGGCGTGCAAACCAGGTCATGAGCTCTCTCCAGGGCCTGTGACTGCATCACGTTCCTTGGCCATCCGCCTCGGGGCTGACCCTGGAACGAGGAAGGGGAGCATGAGAGGCGAGGCCCGGGGGCACCCAGCCATCCCCACAGGAGAAGCTGGGTCAGTTTTAAAGATTCAAATTGGTTGCTGCAGTGTGGATACTTGAATGCAGAGTACATCCAGAAACCCCCTCCCAGGCTGCCCAGAGAGTGTGGTGTCCTGGAGGTCAGAGACATGTCAGGCCCCAGCTAGAGTAGGCCCTGTAGCTGTTCAAGAAGTGACGCCAATCATTTGGAGCCTCGATCATGGCTCCCCCCCCCCCACCTCTGTGGCCCAGCCCTTGCTTAGTCCCCAGACTCTTAGGATGTCATGTCCTCGACGTGGGACTCTGGCTTCTGGGGACAGGGGTAGCTTATTCCCAGTTTATCTTCTTCTTAGGGTGTATATGTGTGATATGTGTTGGGTGGAGGTTTGTGTGTGTGTGTGTGGGTGGATGATGTGAGGAATGGTATAAGTGTGTGTGTGTGTGTGTGTGTGTGTGTGTGTGTGTGTGTGTGTGTGGTAGGGGTAGGTGGAGCATAGAATGTATGTGTATTTGGGGTGTGTAGATAGTATGTGTGGATGATGTGAGGGGAGATGGGTAGGGGGTAGTGGGGGGATACATATGTATGTGTGTGTATGGGGGGAATAGAAATCTTGCCTTTTTCAAGGCTCTGCCTGGAGAGATAACTCCCTACCCCTCTGGGCCCCCTGAGGCAGGATCGAGCCCAGGGCTGCCCATCATGGGGGCCAAGCCTTGGTGAGGTGGCTGCTGCCCAGGGCTCAACCCTGAGCCTGGCAGTATCACCATGGGTCTGCGATTACACAACCTTCCCTTGGATGCAGGCTCCGGGAAGACTAGGCCACAGCTTGAACATACTCCTCAGATTATTTTCCAGGAGTGTTGGTGTTATGAAATCCTTTTCAGTAGGATCTGCCAGTCCCCAGAATCCCTCTCCCCTCCCCCCCCCCAGACACTCACCACTTGGCCTCTAGACTGGCTGTTTATGTCCCCAGGGACCAAGAGCTCTTGTGGGAATATGCTGAGGGCATGCTCAGGAATACACACACACACACACACACACACAGAGACACACACAGAGACACACACACACACACACACACACACACACACACTCTGAATCCATCTCCAGCAGTTATCAGTTTAGAACCCAAAGAGGCCAGACCTGGGAGGCTCAGCAGGATGTGATACTCTCTGGGGACCCTTCCCTAGCCCCTCAAGGAGGAGGGCTCATTGGTTCATTGGAGCTTGTCTCCAAGGCACTGAGAAGAGGACTGTGAATCTGATAGAATGGCTACAGAACCTTTGCCTAAGAGTCCCCAAGGGAACCCAGTGGGTAGAACAATGGTCTGGAGTCAGAAAGACCCAAGTTCAAATCCCACCTGAGGCATTTGTAGCTATGACCTTGTTTGCCTCAGTTTCCTCTTCTATTAAATGAGGCTGTTGAATTCACGGGTTTTGAAGGCTCCTTCTAGTCAGATCCATGGCTTCTGCCCAGAGGGGAGGCTGCACCTCAGTGACAGGATTTCTGTCTCTCTGGGCAGGTACCCCTCTACCCAGTTTGGCAGCTTGACGGGCCTCCAGTCCCTGGTCAGTGCGCTCTTCGCTCTCCTGCAGCAGCCTTTGTTTGTGGCAATGATGGGGCCCCTTCAGGGAGACCCGTTTTGGGTAAGTGGAGGCTGGGGCAGGCAGGCTCACAGCCCATCCCCCTCCCTGTGACCAAGGCGGGGTAGGGGGCTTCCACCTCCCAGATCTATGTGACATTAGCACTCTCTCAAGAAACCATTTAGAAGGGGGGAGGCGAGCACTTTGGGATGGAGTGGGGTTCAGTGAATAGGACTTTGGAACTAGAGGACCTGGATTGAATTCCGTCCCTACTCTTTATTCCACATGGGACTTTGAGCAAGTCATTGATCCTTCCTGAGCCTCCATTCCATGTCCATAGAGATCAAGAGGTTTTACTGGGCAGGATCAGAAGGGTTTTCCCACTCTAAAGCTGTGGTCAGGATTCTCAAACTTCTCGGAAGCAGGAGTGTGCTAGGGCTAGCTCAGCATGGAGGCTTGTGAGAGCCGATGGTTAAATTTTCAGTATGAGCATTTACCCCTTGGGATTTGGCAGATGTTACAAATCAGGGTTTGATTTGTTTTGTGGATTGTCTCAGTTTAAGAAAAAGAGATGGATAAGATAGTAAGAATGTAAATGAAACGTCAAGGATTGGTTCATAGACTTTTCCCAAGAGCAGGGTGTTAAACATTTACCAGCGGCCCAGTGGCCTTGAAATAGAAGGAACCTCAGAAACATGTTGGGGCAGTCTGGCGAGGCTCAAAAGAAGCTTTTTTAATGTGTATAATAAAACACCTAGCACTTCAAAGGCATCCAACAGTGATCACCAGATTGATAATGACAAGTTCACAGACCCCAGGTTAGAAATCTTTGCTAGTCCAGCTCCCTCATTTTACAGATGAGGAAACTAAGGTCCAGTGACTTGACCAAGGTCAAACGTAACAAACGTCCAAGGTGGAATTTGAATCCAGCTCCTCAGATTCCAGAGTCCATGTGCTCTCCCTCTTGTTTGGCTATGGAGCTCAGCTCTTCTGGGAGACAGGAGAAAGTCTCCAGGCAGCCTTGGGCCTGACCTAGAAAGGCCCTAGGTGCCTGAGTCCCCCCTCCTTCATTCCCTCCTCCCCAGGTCAACATGGGCCTCCTCGGGGTGAGCCTACTGGGCTTCTGCCTGCCTCTTTATCTGATCTTCTACCGGCGACAGCTGCAGAGGCAGCTGGACCAGAAGAGGGAGGATGAGAAGCTTTTCCTCAAGATCAATGGTACCCCCAATCAGGAGGCCTTCGTGTAGGCAGCAGCTACAGTGGTCCTCCCCCCACATCACTCCACATGCTCTTCCCCCACTTTGACCATGGCTGCCTTTGGCCCCCTGGCCTGACCTTGCCCCCTCCACTCTGGCATTCTTGGAATTCTCCATCAGAAGCTGGGTTTGCATCTCAGCTTTTGGGCCCTGTGGTCCTCACCAGGAGCTGGAGGGGATAGGATGGATGCTGAGGGCTTGAGACAGCAGCATGTGGTACTGGACTGATTGCCTCCTCCTTGTTAGGGTGGGTCCACCTGATCTTTCTGGCCCAAGCTGCTGAGGAGCTGGTTCCCCGATGAAGTTGGTACTACCCACTGCCCTCCTTCCAGCTCCATCCCTGTGCTCTTGGAGGACCAGTCTGTCTGCCACGACAGACTGACCAGGATGATACTGTGGGGTTGGCACCACACTCCGATGCCCAGTGGGTCTCCTTTCCTGAGATTTGGGTAGCACCTCATTCACCGGATTCGAGGAAGGAAGCTGTCCTCCCTTCCCCCATGAACCAGCCCCAGTGCTCCATCTGTTGCATGCCAGCAGAGACAGTCTACCCACAAAGTGGAGGGTCTACTCCGTTCAGACCCAGAGGCACACACTTGCTGGCCTGATGGCACCCGGGATGGCCATCCCTCAAGAAAGCTGTCTGAGGAAGGAAGGACCCTCTTGTCATTGTTGGTGCTAGCCCCCTCGGGATTGTCTCTTGCCCCACGTCCCTGCCCTGCAGAGTCTCTGCTCTTCTGTGCATGTGGGACCCCTGTCACCTGCATATTGCTGGCCAGGACAGAGGGAGTGGCCTTGCTCTGAGACTAGGGCAGAGGTCAGGGGACAGGAGGCAAGACTTTAGAGGGAGCCTTGGAGTTCTGACAGTCATCACCCTCTTCCTCAGAGGGCAGCTGGGTGGGTGGGGGCAGTCCTGGACAGGGTCCGTTTGCAGCCTGGGTGGCATTTTGGGAGAACAGGGGAGGAGAATGAAGGGAGGGTGCCTGCTGGACCCCAGATTCCTTGGGGGAACAGGGAAGAGTCATGTGTTTGGATATCAGAATTGTGGTGGTGTGGGCCTAGGACCAGAGCCCCTGGGCTGATCTGGCTGAGATTGAGTGATGCAGCTACAGGTCCACAGCGCCCTCTGGCGTCAGGCTTTCCCAAAGTCAGACTGGCCCTTTATGTGATGCAGGGGCCTCTCCTGGCCTAGCCCTCCCCTCCAGTCCCTGCTCCAGCTGGGCAGTGGGGAGGTGGGGAGCAGGCAGAATGTGGCCTCAGTGTGCTCACCTGCTGCACCATCAGTTGCTACCTGTTTTTAAAAGGACTTTCTTGAGGCTTCCTAGTAGGTCTAAAAGTGGTATGGGCTTGGGATTTTTTTTGTCTTATTTTAAAGTTTTCTTAATCTTTTTTTTTATTATAAAGCAATAAATCTATCTTCCTTGTAGTTAAGGAAACTTGTGTTTGTATATGCCAGTGACACTGGATGTGGAAGTTTGGGGCTTGGGATAGAAAATTGGAGATCTCAGAATGCCTGATTCCCTCCTGGATGACCCACAGATTCCAATGTCCTCTTTACCTGTCCGTGCTTATCCAGACTGCCTGCCTGACAGTGCCCCAGCCCTGCCTTCCCACGCCACACATCCCTGCCTGGCTGGAAGGGGTGGAGGCCAGGTACAGATGGTGGCTGCCCAGCTACAGGCCCAAGCCTAGCCCAGATGATCTGAAGCTAACAGAGTCAGGTCAGAACCAGGCCATTTTGGCAGCCTATGCAAGCCTTGGGTCCCCTCAGGTCCTTGAGCACTCCAGGGAAATGGGTCATTTAGGTTCCTCTCTCTTCCTCTGTGGGTTTCCACCATTGATCAGAAAGACTGGAGGTGACTTGTGAGTTAAATGCATCTTGGATCTGTAGTCTAGGCCTAGGAACTTGAGAAGCAGTAAGCAATAGCGGAAAGAAGTACCCACCTTGGTGGAATCTAAAGAGCCAGGATCTAATCCCAGCTCTGCCTCTAAGCAGCTGTGGGACCTCAGACAATCACTCAGTTCTCTGGACTGCCTTCTTTTTTTTTCGTTGGTAGAAAAATAGGTAATTGGATTAGATAAATTGATTCCCTTCTGGATGTCTGAGGGGCTGCTGACTGTGGAAACAGGAATGCAGGTCTAGAATCAGAATGTGAAGGTCTGGGGAGGAACTTTGTTGTGGTTAAGGGGGAGGGAAGGGAGAGAGGGGAGTAAAAAAAAAGTAACCCGATGGTACATGTTAGAGAAATAGAGGGCCTCCCGAAGAGCCATGGGACTGTGGATTTAGAGAGCCACTCAGGAACTGGGAAGTCCACCCCCCAGTTTTACAGATGAGCAAACTGAGGAACAGAAGAGGTTTTAAGTGACTTGCCTAGGGTCAAACACCTAGGAAGGGTAGGAGGTAAACTTTGAACTCAGACCATCCAGACTCCAAGTCCAGGTCTCTAACCACTGTACCACCCAATTGCTTCCAACAAGTGAGAAGATATTTACTTGTAAGGGTGGAGGCACCTGTTGGAGAGGAGAGATCACGAAGCCAACATTCACCCATGTGCTTTAAGACCTAGCACAGACAAGTCACAGAATTTGATGTGCCCAGGACTTTGCCCCAGGTAGCAAGAGCCACCTAACATCTTAGATTGTTATCATGGCCCTTTTCTTATGTCCTGGTGTGGTGGAAATGATGTTGAATTTGGAACTAGAGAAAGCGAGTTTGAATTTTTACTAATGTGAATGTCATTAGTTAAATCACTTATCTGAGCTTCAGGATGCTTTTTGTGCTGTTTTTTTCTTTGTCCCTAAAATGAGAGGTTAGACCAGATGGATTCTAGAGTCCCTTCTGGCTCTGAGTTTATGATCTGTACTCAGCTGTCTGACCATCAGCATCTTACTATCTAACAGTAGTAAAAACCAATCAAAACTGCTGATATCTGGAGCGTGCTGGTGGTGGCAGCTCAGCCAGTCACAGCATTGATTCAAGGAGGGGAGCGGGGCAGGGGGTGCGGGGAGGAGGGGGCCTACCCTGTAACAAATTCAGATTGGATTTATTTATATGCTTCCTAATTGATGCACACATTCTCTCTTATTTTCCAAGGCAGTTCCTTTTTTTTTTAAGAGGACACTTTATTCTGAATGAGGTTTGCAAAAGGAAGAGCCTTTGTTAGACTGTAGTTTTGGTTTTTTGGGTTGCAAAATATTGTTATGGAATTCCTAAGTTCCTGGGACTTTGTTGGTCTGCATATATCTTATGTGTTTTGTTTGGGGATTGGGGTTGACTTTTCATGGAATCTTTAAGGCTTATGAGACCAAGAAACCAAATGCAATCCTTGAAATGCCTCCCTATCCTCTCAGTCCACTAACCCTCAGCTAGCCTCATTTAAAAAAAAAAAAAAAGCAAAAACAAGACCCAATGTTTTGTGGATGCTTTTTAAAAAATAAGCCTCACTTTCATTTCATAGGGAAATGACACATCTCTTAGTTGGAGCCTTTCTTGTAGCAATTAAGTACAGTGCAGAAAACAAATCAATACATTGGCCATGTCAAAAAATGTATGTTTGACTCTGCACCTGTAGGCCCTCACCTCTCTACCTACCAGACTTCTAAAAAGTGATGTCTACAGGAGCCTTACTCTTCAGATCCTTACAATTTGGTTTTCATCCCCACACCCAAAGTGGTTCTCTCCAAGATCACTTATGACCTTATCTCTGTAACGAAAGGCCTTTTTCCATGCTCATCCTTCTTAACGTCTGTTTGAGGTCAAGATTTGATCTTGATATTGTGTCCACAGTCTCCCCTTGATCAGCTTTCCATGGTACTACCTGCTCCGATGACTCTCCTCCCACTTCTCAGACCATTCCTTCCCTAATCTTTCTGCTAATTTCTCATCTCTTTCTGGCCCCTGAAGGGTGAATGTTTCTCAAGTTTCTTGTGTCACTATTTTCTCTCCCATGTGTGCCCCAACATGACCTCTATGCAAGTGTTTTAGAGATGGATGGTCCCAAACTCTCCTCCGAGCTTTCGTCTGGTGTTTCCAGTTTCTTTGTGGATATCTCCACCAGCACCTTAAATTTACATGTCCAAGATCCAACTCATCCTCCTCCTGAAAAAACCCCCCAAAACACCTTTTTAGAACCTGGAATTAACCTTGACTCTTTTTTCTCTCCACTCACACCGAGTCAGTTGCTAAGCCCTCTCATTCTTTCATTGTTTCCATTGTTTACCTCTAGTGAGTGTTATAGGGTCTGCTAAGCTGTTTTGGTTGTTGTTCAGTCTTTTTTTAGTCATGTCCAACTCTCCACTAACCCCATCTGGGGTTTTCTTGGCAAAGATACTGGAGTGGTTTGCCATTTTCTTCTCCAGCTTATTTTACAAATGAGGAAACTGAGGAAAATAGGGTGAAGTGACTTGCCCAGGGTCACCTAGATAGTAAGTATCCAAGGCCAGATCTGAATTCAGGTCCTTCTGACTAGAGGCTTAGCTCTCTATCCACTGCATTCATTCATTCCTGTCTTCAGTCTATCTCTTTTCCAGTCCAAGCTCCACACCATTTCCCCAGGAACCTCCTAAATATGCTGTTATGACTCATTCCTCAGTAGAAGTAGCATAGACTCTAGAATCTGAGGGTCTGAATTCAAATCCCGGCTCTACCACATAATACCTTCATGACCTTGGGTAAATCAACTGATCTCTTCAGGGTTTAGTTTCCTCAGCTGTCAAGTGAAGTGGTTAGATTCAGTGGATTCTGAAGCCATTTCCAGGTGCTGCTACTCAGAGAGAAGCATCCATGGCTCCTTGTTGTCTACCAAATAAAGTGTAAAGTGGTTCTGGCATTCAAAGCTCTCCACGATCTAACTTGCACCTACTTACATTTTTTATTCTTTTACATTTTTTCTCAATTAAATGTAAAGACAATTTTTAACATTTCAAGTTCCAAATTCTTTCCTTCCCTCTCCTCACCCTGCCCTGCGACAGCAAGCAATTTGATACAGGTTATACATGTGCCATCATGCAAAATATATTTTCATGTTAGTCATGTTTTGGAAGGAGACATAGACCAAAAAAAAGAAAAAAAAATGAAAAAAATAAAGTGAAAAAAATATGCTTTGATCCACATTCAGACGCCATCAGTAATTAGCAATGTTGTGAAAGAAAACAGACCAAAAAATAACAACAACCCAAGAAAATAAAGTTAAAAAAAGTATTCAGACTCTGTCAGTTCTTTGTCTGGAGGTGGGTCGCATTTTTCATCATGAGTCCTTTAGAATTATCTTAGCTCTTTGCATTGCTGAGAAGAGCTAAGTCTATCAAAGCTGGTCATTGCACCATGTGGTTATTACTGTGTACAGTGAGTGTCCTGGTTCTGCTCACTTCACTCAGCATCAGTTCATGTAAGTCTTTCCAGGATTTTCCGGTCTGCCTTCTCATTTCTTATAGCACAGTACTAGTCCATCAAAATCATATACCATAACCTGGTCAGCCGTTCCCCAATGGATGGGCATCCCTTTAATTTCCAATTCTTTGCCACCACAAAAAGAGCTGCTATAAATATTTTTGTACACCTACTTCCTTTTCCTTTGATCTCTTTGGGATACAGACCTAGTAGTGGTATTTATGGATCAAAGGATATGCACAGTTTTCCAGCCCTTTGGGCATAGTTCCAAATTGCTCTTTAGAATGGTTGGATCAGCTCACAACTCCAACAACATTTGCATCTTCTTTTTGAGCTTTATCTCATACATGTTTCTACCTGTCAGGCCTTTCCCCATTCCCATATTCCTCTCTCCCATCTCTAATTTTGCTCATTACCAACCCGCATACCTGAAATGAACCACTGCCACACTCCCCCAGCCCCCATACTTGTATCCAACCATTGATGTCCTTCCTTCAAGGCCCAACTGAGATGCGACTTTTCTCATGAAATGTTCCCTGATGTCATCTCCCCCCCCCAACTCCTGCCTGTGAAATTTATCTTTTCTGCCTCTTATTTCAAATTAACCTTTGCTTGGACCTGTCCTTTGTATTTATGTTATACCCCCTCAGCATTGTGGGTATATAGTTGTCCTTCCCTGAATTAGATTCAATTGTGTTTTTTTGAGAGCAGAGTTTGTATTCTCTCTCTCTGTGTATCCCTAGCCCAGTGCCTATGCACTTAGTAAGTACTTAGTATTTGTCTGTTGGTTTCAACTGTATAGTGATAGAGACCATGGGTTCATTGTATTAAAATTTAACTTGGAAACTTAATGCTATTGTGACAAATGCTACTTCTATACAGCCTTAAGGATTACTAAGCACTTACCTTACCGTAGCCCAGTGAGGTAGGTCCTTTAAGTATTACCCTCCCCATTTTATAGATGTGCAAATTGAGGCTTAGAAGCCAGTAATTTGACCAGCTCTTAGCACAGTGCCTGACACTTAGTAGGATGCTTAATAAGTGTGTATTTACTTACTCACCAGGGGCACATATTCTTGGGTCTCCCTCAAGGTTGGGTGCTGCTGCTTTGATACTGAGGAGGGTATATGGGGTAGAGTGAGTTCTTTGTGGGTCAGGTGTCTGCCTGGCACCTAATGGGCAGGCATTGGTTAAATGCTTATTGATTGATTTAAAAATTAACGATCAAAACCCAGCAGAGAACCATTAGTGTTGGAACTGGGAGTGAGGCCAGGGGCAGAGACTGCTGGGGGCCTTTGGGAGCTGGGTCAGAGAGGAGGCACTGAGGGAGCTGAGCTGCAGGCAAGTGGACAGCTAGGGGTCAGACCTTCCCAGAGGGGTGCAGGGGGTCTTTCAGAGGGTGGTGGTGAAGGCGGCTTCCACTCAGCTGGTCATTATCCCCTGCCCCTCTGAAGGAACCAGGCCCAACTCTGCACTGATCCTTCAGGCTGGACAGTCTGTGGTGAGCTCCTCTCGAGGATCTCCACTGAGCCTCCTTTGCCTCCCATATGCTTGGAAACAACTTCTTCCTTCCCCCCACAGCCCTGAAAATTAGGGCAGTTCAGCTCAACAGAGAAACAGTGAACATCTCCCAGAGCCTCCCTTCCCTTTTCTCTGAGGCCCAAGGTCAGGCTTCTGGGAACAGGAAGCTGTAGCAGCCTCAGGAAGGATGTAACTGGGACAGGGAGTGGAGTCCCTGTGATTCCTGATCCTGTTTGCCAGTGACTTGGGTTGTGCCCAAACCAGTCCTCTTCTCTTCTCCCCCTCCCCACAGGGCTGTTACACTGTGACCAGGGACACTGCATCTTAGGTAGGGCACCTTGCCAGGCCTGTCCTCAATCCTGAGGCAGAGGGGAAGGTCTGTGAAGGCCAGGTGGCCAGAGGAAACGTTGATCTTCCTGGTCACCTGGGAGCTGGGAAGGCCTGTAATTCCGGAAGAGGGAGTGTGGTCAGTGTCCTTAGGAGACTGGAGGGGGCCACAGGAAACAGTCCCAAGCAGTCAAGGCCCACTCTGACCCTGACCTGCTGGCCCCATCATCAGGTTTCTCTGAGAGGGAAAAAAAGAAGCAGGTAGATTTGTCCACAGCCACACACTGGCTTTCTCCTTCACAGTTACTTTTAAAGTTGTTTAAGCTGTGAGGCATGAAGCCGGACTCCCAACTCTCATAATTGGAGGAAATACATGGCACCTTACAGTTTACCAAACACTGTCTATTGGGGGGCCTGAAGAGGGACCTCCCAGGCAGGTCAGCACTCCTCCAGAGTTCTCTAGTGTTAGCAAATCACCAGGGCCCACTGAGATGTGCAGTGACCCACCAAGGGGAGCTAGTCAGTTTGTCATAAGGTGGGACCAGAGCCAGGTCTTTTGGGCTCTAAGGCCATCTTTTTATCCCCCAGCCTCGAATGACTCTCTTAGGCCTCAGCAACAACCCAGTGAGGTTACAAAAAGCATCACCTCCTTTTTGCTTAAGAGGAATAGGAGATCAAGGCTTAGCGTTTCTCCCATGATCACTCAGTGTCCCAGACAAGACTACCTCTGATTGGGGGCCTCGCTCCACAAAACCCCATTTTCTCTTCAAGCCTTCTCATTTGCAGTGGCCTCCTTCTTGTGCCCACTGTAATCGGGGTAGCCTTGCTTTCCCACTCAGTATTAGGGATGTTGTCAGAACCTTTCAATGGTGGTAAAATAGTTACAGGTACTTGTGAAGCAATTGCTTCCTCTTTCCCTCTTCCTCCCTCTTTCTAGCATTAGCATCATCAAAAACTCTTTATGATTTATTGAGAGGCAATATAGTATGGTCCGAAGGGCTGTGGATTTGGAACGGAGAGTCCCTGGTTTTAACTCCTATTGTTGATGTGAGCTGTCAGCCAAAAAAACATTATTGAGCACCTACTATGTGTCAGCATTGTATTAAGTGTGAAGGGTACAAAGGAAGGCAAAAGGCAGGCCCTGCTCTCCAGGACTGACTAAAGGGGCAGACAAAGTGCAAACGATTATGTCCAAACAAGCTATGTGCTGGAGAAGGAGGAAATGCTGGACAGAGGGAAGGCCCTGGAAGGCTTCCAGTAGAAGGTGGGGTTTGAGTTGGGGCTCAAAGGAAGCCAGGGAGGCGTGTAGGCAGAGATGAGGAAGGAGGGCATTCCAGCAGTGGGGGACAGAGAAAATGCCAGAGCTGTTCCTGAGTGGGTTACTTAGCCTTTGAACCTCAGTTTCCTTATCTGTAAAATAGTGTTACCTGTAGTAACACTTCACAGGGTTGTTGTGAAATCTTGTACATGAAACACTTTTCAACCTTTCAAGTGTTATTCTATATTACACTTCTAGTGGTGAGGGTGGCCCAGTGAAGATTCTGAAGAGATCCCTAGCCCCACCCTGTAGAAAGCACTGCAGCCAGGACAGATCCCTGGCTTTGTGTCTTCGTCCCAGAGCATTCTGGGTGCACTTAGACAAGGACTCAGATCCCCCTCCCCCTTAGTAGAGAGTCTTCAGGAATGACTGGCCCCAATGTCCTCATTGAGTGGTGAGTAGCTAATGATTTGATGATGAAGCTCTCTGGGCTCAAGCCCGTTCGGGCTGGCCTTGGGCAGATGCTCATCCTGTCTAGCACTGGGTCTATATTCAAAGGCTTCCTTCCAGCCCAGTATAACTGGCAAAGGTCAGGGCTCTACTGGCATAGCCTTGGTTTGTCCTGGGTCTCTGCCCCACTGTGATGAGACAGACAGAAATCATCAAAGCCAAGAAAGAGGTTACGTCTGCAAGTCAGGATAGGATGCGTTGGAGAACAAGGGCAGATGTGCAGGCAGATAGCAATGGGGAAGCACACCTGCCCCCAAAGGGGTGAATGTTAGCTCTTCTTGGAAAGGCCAGCAAAGGCACTGGGGAGAGGGCTATTTGGTTGGTCTCTTTCCCACTCCTGGGGAAGATGAGCAAGTGGTGGACTTGTGTGTGTCATCCGTATGTGAACATATATGTGAGTGCCTTAGGATAAGAACTGAATTCAGCAGTGTCCTGTTTTACTTCCTTCTACAGATGGACAAGTTAGTGAGCAGGGCAAGGCTGGGAAGGTCAGGGAATAGAGATGGAAGCATGGTAGTAGATGTTAGGAGGAGATTGTCCACAATAGTCTGAGAAGGCAGGTTTGGAGAGGACTGGGGTTCTGTTCACTGGATCTCTGGAAGGCCAGAGTAACCCTCAGCCCTAGGGACACATAATTTTGGGCTGATTCCTAGAAATTGAACCCTGGGAGTAGGTGGCAGCTCTCCTGCATAGAAGCCTGTGTAGACCTGCTGCTGTTCTCCCCAAGTACGTACCTGACTCAGATCCCCTGTGGCTCTTTGTCTCCCCTTGGCATGCTGACACCCCACCCCCACCATGTGATTAGATTATTGTCACCAATAAACCTGCCTCTGTGGCCTCTGGGACTAGTGTCTGCCTCTGCGTGGTACCTCTTGTGGCCAAACGGCTTGTCATCTCCATGAATTGGGAGACTCAGACTGTGATGGATGGACTGATCCAGGGCCACTCTCTGCTGCCCACCTCCTTGGCTCTTCCCAGGGCCACATGGCCCCCTTTCCAGCCTGGGGGGAGCTCCAGAATACCCAAAGGAGAGACCTGATTCAATAAAGAGCTCCCCTTCCCTTCTAGTCATAAATCCACTCTGGTGTGCTCTGACCAAAGCCAGGCTGTCAGAAAACGGGGGAGTGGGTGAAGGAAGACCACCCATCTCTCTTTTCTGCCCCTCTCCTCCTCATGCTTTAAGGTATTGTTGCCCAGATACCCCCAAGAGGTCTAAGGATGGATTTCAGGGAAATCTATGAACTATAATGGGAAAAAAATGCTTTATTTTCCCTAACTTTTGGTTTTTGTAATCATGTATTTAGGTTACACAGAGGAAAGAGCACCAGGCCTGGGGTTCAAATACAGCTTCAGACCTTTTCTAGCTATGTGACCCTGGGCAAGTCACTTCACCCTGTTTGCCTCAGTTTCCTCATCTGTCAAATGAACTGCAGAAGGAAATGGCAAACCACTCCAATATCTCTGCCAAGAAAATCTCAACTGGGGTCACAGAGAGTCAGGTACCACTGAAAAAATGACTCAACAACAACAAAAAAACATGATTCTGAGAGGGGGTCCACAGGCTTTGCCTGCCAATGGGAGGTCATGGCACACAAAAAGTTAAGGCTCCCTGATTTAGATATCACAAGAATGCATTGGAATACTGCCAACACAGTCTACCCATAATTTAGAGGCCCCTGAAGCCCAAGGACTTACCCAGGGTCACATAAGCATTAGCACTAAGACTGGAACCCAGGTCTTCTTACCCCCCAGTCCAATGCCCTCTATCCACTAGGTACATTACTTCATACCTCTTGGTAGATTGCTTTGAGGATAGCCGCCCTTTGGGTGGCCCTTTCCAGCTTTACACACCTGCTTTCCTTTGATCCTCCCAGCCCTGTGAAGTAGGTTCTCAAGGTATAATTACCTCTCTTTAGTAGATTAGAGAGCTCTTGAGGGATATGGGAGGGGGCTGGGAGCCAGAGGCCTGGATGTAAAACCCTGCCCACCTGCTAGCTCCCTGTGAGAACTCAGATCAGTCCCAACTCCCTGGGCTCTGGCTTTTTTCGTCTGTAAAATGAGAGCATTAGACTGCTGAGGTCCCTTCTGACCTTTAAATCTCTGTTCCCATGTCTTGGTCCAGATCAGGCAGCTCCAGAGGATCCATAGTGTCACTTGTACCTGGGCCTCTCAGTTCCAAAGACAGCAGTGTCCATCATACCACAAAGATGGATAAGATGCCTGAGGGTTTCCTCCAGTGTCCCTCAGGCGTCCTAACAGGACACTTTGGAAGCCTGAAAAGCTTCCTAGGCCAAAAGAATAGATTCTGAATAGATTTAAGACACCCTAGCAACAATTTTTCTAAGCAGAAGGACCTCAGTTTCTTTATTTGTCAAAATGAGGGGATTGCACTAGATCCAATCCGATCCAACAAGCGTTTATTAAATGCCTACCGTGTACAAGGCATTGTGCTAGATATACCAAGATAAAACACTCCCTACCTCAGGGAGCTTCCCTTCTGCTCAAAGTGCTTCTCCCCAATACATATATAAATGGATAAATAGAGGAGGAATGCTGTAGAATGGAGGGCCTAGGGTCAGGAAGACTCATCTTCTTGAATTCAAATCTGAACTCACACACTTACTAGGTGGGTGACCCTGGGCAAGTCACTTCACCCTGTTTGCCTCATTTTCCTCATCTGTAAAATGAACTGGAGAAGGAAATGGTAACCCACTCCAGGATCTTTGCCAAGAAAATCCCAAATGGGGCCATGAAGAGTCAGATACAACTGAAAGTGACTGAACAACAGCAAACATGGGCTGAACTTTGAAAGAGGCTCAGCTTTCCCAAAGGCAGAAGTATAAGAAATGAATTCCAAGCATGAAAAAGTACCTGCCCTGAGGGGGAAGGACGGGAAAAAGAGAGGGAGAGGGAAAGGGAGAGGGGGACAGAGAGAGAGAGAGAGAGAGAGATAGCGTGCACTCGAGCCAATGCCAAGTTCAGAGAACAGCCTGTAGGCCAATTTGCCTGGAACTTACATAATAAAATCATAGATTTAGGCTTGGTAGGGCACTTTAGAGATCTATTCCAAGCCTCCCATTTTACATACGGGAAAACTGAGGCTCAAATGAGGACATGATTTACTCAAAGTCACAAAGGGAGTAAGTAGACTTCCCTTAACCAAGCCAAAGATGTGTGCTAGAGTCAACTTAGACTTGTTTGGGAGAGCTGATTGTTAAATTTTCAATGTATTTACACCTTAAAAAAATGCAAATACTTCAAATTGGGTCTGATTTCTTGCTTTGTTGACAATTTAGACTTAAGAAAGTAATGGAAAAAATGTTACTAATTCAGATAAAGTTTCCAAAGAGACCCCACCACTCCTCCCCGCCCCCAACCTGGTTGTTAAACATTTACCACTGGATCCCTGATCATAATCCTGGTTGTTAAATATTTACCAGCATATCCCTGACCGTAATTCTTTTTGGTCGTTCTTTGAATGGGGGGAGTTACAAATGGGAAAACCTCCTATTATTCATCTCTTAGCTTTGTACATTCCTTGTTCATAGTGAGGGGCTAAGTTAATGATCTACAAAGACTGTTTTTAATCTTTCCGGACTCAATTCAACAAAACCTTATTAAACCTCGACAATCCATCCCCCCTCCCCCCAACTGTGCCTTTTTCCTGGCTCTGTTCCACCCCCATCACTCTCCTCCTCCCCCATACACACACACACACACACACACACACACACACACACACACACACACAATACTCTCCTTCCTCACCTGCACATCCTGGACTCCCTGGCTGCCCTCAACATTCCAATTCTGCCTCTAAAGGAGGCCCTTTGTAGACCTCTCAGTGTTGGTGCCTCCCCTCAGAGACTGCTTCCCATTTTTGCTTTATGGCTCTTATGTCCACACATTTCTTTGTGTGTAGTCTCCCCTATTAGAATGTGAACTTCTTAAGGCCAGGGGCCATGTTTTCTACTTTCTGTGTATCTCCAGCCTGGCACATTAGTGATTGCCTAAGAGTGCTTGTTGACTGATTGACTAAACCCCTACTCATGAGAAACATGGGATATAAAGACAGAAACCAAACAGCACCTGCCAGTTCTTCCATTCTTTAGGTTTAATCTCTTAGTTCTGAAAGCCCACCATCTTCCCTAGGCCCACTGTGCTCAACAGAAGATTAGACGGCAGGCAGGGAAACTGCTGGGGAATTGGGTGTCTAGCTCCAGGGGCATCAGGGAGACCTGAGAAATTATTCCTTGACCTTCCCTGCTCTTCTCTGAGCTATGGCTCTGTGGTGATGACCCTAAGAATGCCCCTATATAAAAAAACCCACCAAACGGAAATCTGGGAACTGGTCCAACCATTCTGGAAAGCAATTTCCAGTGGAATGACACCAAGAAAGTGTGACGTACTCAAGATTCAGAACAAGACATACAGCTTTGGACATGGCCAACATGGGAATTTGTTTCTCTTGACTGTACATATTTACTGCAAGGGTTGGGTTTTATTTTTCAAAAAAATCTTAAGAGGCAGCTGGGAAGATGAGGGGGATAGGGAATAAAGTTACAAAAAAAGAAAGGAAGGAAGGAAGAAAGAAAGAAAGAAAAAAGGAAGAGAGAAAGAAAGAGAAAGGAAATAGGGACATTGAAATACTGGTTTAAGATGAATGGAAGGGAAAGTAAGGTCAGAAAGAATCCCACCCAAGCCAGACAGCTTTGAAGAAAACATTTTTAATTTATTATATTCTTGAAAGGAAAAGCAATCTCTACATGATGGAGATTTGTAGTATCATGTATAATCCTCTTCTTCTGTCCCACTAGATAAATGAAAACATTCATTTTATTTGGTGTTTGTTAAATTCAGAATTAGAAAATAAAGTCTTTTGCCAACCTTAAATAAAATCCCACTAAGAAAATGACCACAGTGTCCACAGCCTTCGACTCAGTGATTTCATTGTCAGCCATATGCCCAAAGAGGGGCAAAGACAGAAAGAAAGGTCCCCTATTACGTAAAATAGGGCGCCTTTGTAATCACAAAGAACTGGAAACAGAGCAGATGCCCATCCAATGTGGCTAAAATGGCTAAAGAAATTGTGGGATATGAATGTTATAGACTGCGAGGTAAGAGATGATGAATCCAGTGGATGCAAAGAAGCCGGAGACTACTATGAATGGATGCAAATGAAGTCAGCAGAATAGGGAAATGCTGTGCCTGGTGACAGTGATGATGAAAATGGAAAGAAGACCACTACCCAGAATGATGCCATGATTCTATTGGCCAAGGCTGGCCCTGAAAAAGTGATATGAGAAGGGGGGTGGGGAGGACTTCATGCTGCTGGCATTGCTCTGTCTGGGAGCTGGATTTGCTGAATTGCTCACGCCTCTCCCCCTTTTGGGGGGATCTTTGCTTTAGGATGGAGGCAGAATTTATTAGGAAATAGATCTAATGTAAAAACCAGAAGATATTCAGAGAAAGAACAAAAATTCAAACCTGTCCTTCAGTCTTTAGTGAGAGGAAAAATAGAGTCTGGATCAGAGCAAGATTTAAATGAAAGTGACTCAGAGAAAGAAAATTCCCCTTCCCGGTAGGTGTCCCTGCTCCGAAGCTCAGCCCATTATCAGAACTCTTTATCATCCCAGATAAGCAGCCAATCAGAAAAAAATAAAAGTGAGGTGTGAGGAAGTGGTACAAAGACCCAACCTGATCCAGGCTCGGTTCTTCAAAGGGAACAGCGATATGAAGATTACATGGAGGGAAATAAGGGGCTGGTCCCTGCTACCTTTATATCCTGTGACAAATCCTACCTTAGGTAGGTGACCGCCTATTTCATCTACATATAAAGCCAAATCAGCCTCTCAGTCTTATGTACTTGTGACTCTAAGGGTGAGAGTTTTGACTTTTGAGTCAGAAGATTTGTGTTCAATTCCTGATTTGTATATATCCTAGCTGTATGACCTTGGGAAAGTCAACTAACCTCTCTGAGATTCAGTTTTCTCATCTGTAAGAAGAGGGATGATAATATTTGTTCTACTTTTTGCCCTTCGGGGTGGTTATGAGGAAAGGGTTTTGTAAACCCTAAAATCTTGAAAACTGAGGATTGTTGTTTTGGGGTGAGCTTAATACATGCTTTTGTCATTCATTCTTTAAATGTGTTGCTTTGAAGGATATGCCTGGGTGATGTGTGTGCGTGTGTATGTGTGTGTGTGTGTGTGCATGTGTATGTGTGTGTGAATGTGAATGTGTATATGTGTCTGTGCATTCCATGTATAAACACACAGGAGCATTCCCCTCATATGTTGAGACTCAGGAACAGGGAAAGCTGAAACTTAGGACCTTGGGTAAAAAGTGTATGACCTTAAGTAAGTCACTTCCTTCCCTGGGTCTCACTTTCCTCACTTATCAAATAAAAGAGTTGGACTTGGTGGCCTCTGAGCCACCTCCCAGAGGACCCTCTGGGTCCTCCCAGCTCTAGAGTTAGGATCCCATATGGTCCGGGCCTCCTCAGAGAATCAAGCTCGTGAACATTACTTTAAGGGTTAACACAGTTTAGTGCAGCGGATAGCTCACCAGGCCAGGAGTCAGGAAAACTCATCTTCCTGAGTTCAAATCTCGCCTCAGTTCTTACCAGCTGTGTGACTCTGAGCAAGTCACTTAACCCTGCCTGCCTAAGTGTCCTCATCTCAAATGAGTTGGAGAAGGAAATGGTAAACCACTCTAGTATGTCCACCAAGAAAACCCCAAATGGGGCCATGAGGAGTTGGACACTACCGAAACAACTGAACAACTATCAAAAATATTGAGCAGACGTAGAGGTGATTGGGAAGACTTACTTCCTTTCCCTGACTGGAGTATTCCCATTTCGACTTACAAGACTATGCCCAGTGTCCTGCCTACAGTGGGCACTTTATGTTCTTTGTCTCCAAGCTTATTTATAATCTAGTGAGTGGCATGAACATGGGATTTTGATCTGAGGCCCAATTCTCTTCCTTAGTACCTGTGTGACCCCAGGCAAATAATCTGTCTCCTCTTTATTCATTTATATGAAAAAGGGGTTGGGCTAATTGGTTTCTAGGATCCCTGCCAGCTCTACATCTAAGTGACTGTATGTGACCTGTGCCCTACTCTGTCCTCCCAGTCATGGCTCTTTGGATCCCTTCTTTGCCAAAGTCCCAGAGCCTCTGCAGGACTGAGAAGGCTGAGGCCAGCAGTTTAAACTAGCAGGAGGCAGGGCAGTGTAATGGAAAGAGCACAGCTGGGGTGGTTATTGAAAGACCTGAATTCAATTTGGATTTTGCCATCGATGAACTGTTTGACTTTAGACTAGTCACTTCCTTTTCTGGGTCTGAGTTTCCTTGGTAAAATGAAGAGAGTGGAGTAGGTGGTTCCTAAGTCTCCTTCCAGCACCGGGGTTATCAGCCTGAGTATCCTCCCTTTCCTTGTCTACTTCTCAACTTCCATGTCAGTCAATGGACAGACTGGGCAGGGCAGGGATGGCTAGTGATTTTACTGAGGGAAGGGTAGGAGAGGCCAGGCTGAGGGCAGGAGGGTAGAAGCTTGACCTCTGATGAACAACTAGAGAGAGAAAAGTTAGGGAACCGACTGAGCTGGGGCTTCCTAAGAACAAAGCTCTATAAACTAGGTCACTGAGAGAGAATTAGTGAAAAAATAAAAAAAGCACACAGAGAGACAGAAAAGAGCAGAATCAGCTTCTGAGACACACCAGAAGACAAACCTTAACAGGGAGAGATAACCTGAGAGTGAAACATTAGCGACTGACATTTTGGCAAGGATTGAAAGCATGCGAAGGGCTCCATGCAATCTCACAAGACATCTACGAAGTAGGTACCACTGTAGGTATTATCATGCCCATTTTACAGATGATTTCAGAGCAAAAGACAAATAATGAAAGATTAGATAGAAGGAAATAAATAAACAAGTAACTTGGATTAATTACCAATGGCCAGTTAGGTCATTGTAGAAGTGAGGGACTGTGGGTATGGACTATGAGGAATATTCAGTGACACAATCGTTGAATTTTCCTGTGTCAGAAGGGAGATTTTTATGGTAGGTGAGTATTTTGGGAAATGATTTCTAAGATGTAAAAAGAGAAATAAATGAAAGTTACTAACTGGTAATTTAAAAAACTAGGTATTTGTCTAAACTGACAAATAGAGGAAGGCAGATGGAAAAAGAAACATGGATTTGAAGATAAAAATAAGCAGAGAGAGAGAAAAAGGGAAAAAGAATAGTGGAACATGATGTAGACAGCATCAAAAGAGATAGCTAGCTAGGTAATGCAGTAGGTAGAGTGCTGGGTCTGGGGTCAGAAGACCTGACTTTAAATCTGTTCTCAGACACTTAATAGCTCTGTGACCCTGGGGAAGTCACTTAATCTTTATCAACCTCAATTTTCTCAAATGTAGTTTTCCCATAGTTGTTTGTGAAGATTAAATTAAAGATTTTTTAAAACACTTAGCACAACTTTAGAAAAACATGGGAAGACTTATATGAACTGATGATGGTGAGTGAAATGAGCAGAACCAGGACAACATTGTACAGAGTGGCAGCAACACTGTACGATGACCAACTTTGATGAACTTAGCTCTTCTTAGCAATGAGAATCTAAGACAATCCCAAAAGACTCATGATAGAAAATGCTATGCACATCCAGAGAAAGGACGATGGAGTCTGAATGCAGATTGAAAATACTATCTTACTCTTTTTTGTTGTTGTTTTGTGTTATTTCTTCTTTCTTGTGGTTCCTTCCATTGGTTCTAATTCTTCTTTACAATATAACTAATGTTCTAATTCTTCTTTACAATATAACAATATAATTACAAAATAATATGTTTAATATGAATATGTATGTAGGGCCTATATAGATTGCATGCCATTTTGGGGAGGGGGAGGGAAAGGAGTGAGAGAAAATTTAAAACTCAAAATCTTATGGAAGTGAATGTTGAAAACTAAAAATAAATAATTTAATTTTAAAAACCCACTTAATAGTGTCTGGCACATGACAGATGTTCAATAAGTGTTTGTTCCCCCTCCCCTTGAAAAATACACCAACTAGGAGATCAGAGGGAGATAGGGAAAACAAAAGGGAAAGCCACTGCTTAGTGAGTCTTGGAGCTGAATTAATCAATGAACCTTTATGACTCACCTACCATACTTCCCTGCACCAGGAGCTAGGGAAATAAAGGTCAGTGAAATAATCCCTGCCTTCAGGGAGTTTAAATTCTATTGAAGGGAACAATATGTAGCCAAAAAATATATTACAAGGCATACATAAATATACAAAAAAGATAGGAAGTAATTGGGGGGAGGGACTTGGCAGCTAGGGGAGAAGACAAGAAAAGCATCACAGAGAAAATGGAGTTTAAGCTGTGGTGAAGAAAAATAGAAATTCTAAGAGGCAAAGCTGAGAAGAGAGTGCATTCTAGGCATCTGGAACAGCTAGTGCAAAGGCAAAGAGATGGGAAATGGGGAATTGGATATAGGGAACAGTAAGAATGCCAGTTTCATAAAGTTATAGAGGGCACAAAGGGGACAATGCATAATAATGCTTGAGTAGATGAGGCCAGGTTGTAACGGGTTTTAAAAGACCAAAAAAGCAGTTTACGTTTGCTCCCAGAGAGGATAGGGAGCAGGAAAATGACCTGATCAGGTCAGCACTTTAGGGAAAACACTTTGGTGACCATGTGGAAGATGCTTGAGAGCAGGGCAAGTCTTCTGACAGAGAGACCAATAAGGGAGCCACTTTAATCGTCTTAGGTGTGGAGGGACAAGGGCCTGAACTGAGGGAATGATCATGTGATTGGAGTGAAAGGGAGAGATACGAGAGACTTTGGATGTAGGCTATGCTTAGCCTTTCCTACTCTCTATAACAATTCCCTTATGAGTAATTGCACATTTCTAGAGAACAGAATTAACTGGTCCATGCAGGGTTCGTACTTTTCATTTGGGTCTCCTTAACATCTCAAGTTGACAAAATCCCAGAGGAAGAAAAAGATTGGAACAGAAAGTAAGACAGAATGAATCTGATAAAATGGTTGAGTAAGAGGTATAGAAACATTTGTTCAATAAACATTTATTAAGCTCCAACTACCTGCCAACTCCTATGTTTGGTGTTGGGGGGGGATACAAAATGTAGATAAAACATGAGGCCTGCCCTCAGCAAGCTTAGTCTACTGATGAGAAAAGACACCAAGACAGATAATTAGAATATACAATTTTATTTGTTGTCAGTAAACGTTTATTATGCCCCTATCAGTCACTGTGCTAAGCACTGGAGTGACAAAGGCAAAAAAACGGCCCTTGCTCTCAAAGGGCTCATGTGGGTGATAAAATACAAACAGCTAAGTACAAGCAAACTTGTTCAGTCGTATCCCACTCTTTGTGACCCCATTTGGGGTTTTCTTACAAAGATACTAGAGTGGTTTGCCATTTCCCTCTCCAGCTCATTTTACAGATGAGCAAACTGAGACAAACAAGGTTAAGTGACTGGATCACACAACTAGCAGATGAGGTGAGATTTGAATTCAAGATTAGTCTTCCTGACTTCAGGCCCGGAGCTCTATCCACTGTGCTGCCTAGCTACCCTACAAACAAGCTACATACAGAATCAATTGCAACTAAGAGTGATTGAGAAAAGTTTCCTCTAGAAGATGGGATTTTAGATGGAACTAGGAGGAAGCCAAGGAAGCCAGGAGATGGAGATGAGAGCGGGAGAGTATTCCAGCCATGGGGGGAGTCCATACCTGGAGTCCAGAGATGGAATATCTTTTTCTGACAGTGACAAGGAGGCCAGTGTCAATGAACAACGTGTTAGGGTGAAGAAAAACGAAGTCCTTTGAGGGACCCAGAGAGGAAGCATGTTCAGGGTAATACTAATAACAAATAAATGAAATAATAAAACAACAGCTATAACAAGGGAATGATAATAACTGAGATTTATGTCACTATGGTCCCTGGGGCAGGGGCCACCTCTCACAAGGGCTCTGCTCTGGACTCCGATGATCTGAGCATATCCTGAGGCAGTCTGACCACCTCAGGAGGGTTCAGGCTTTAGTTAAATGCCTGTTCATCGTTTTCACCCTGGAGTAATTCTAGGGATGTCTCTGAATCAAAATCTGGCTCACATCCAGGCTCTTTCCAGTATATGGATAATAGAGTCCTTCTTCAAAAAGGTCCTCAGTGTATAATAGAGATGTCAGTTACAAGACAGTGGTTTATTTCTTCCACCACTAAAAATGCTCAGGACACAAAAGAACTGAAAGACATGTATTAACAAATATAGAAATCCACAAAGCAACAAGCCATCACCCTCCAGGGAGGTAAAGACAACTTTGTGGTCCCACTGAACAGATAGATACCAAGGGTATTTGAAATTCCCTTCAGGATAAAGGTGTTGGAGCAGTTCACAAGGGCCATATATCCTAGCCAGCTGGGGCATGACTTGAGTTTTCTTAGCTTCAGCTTTCTTCCGGTGTGTGTGTGTGTGTGTGTGTGTGTGTGTGTGTGTGTGTGTGTGTGTGTGTGTTTCTTTGCCTTCCAAGCATGCTGGCCTAACATCAGCTAACATCTGAGTCAACCTCTCAAACATGAAGTTAGACCAGGACAGGAAATGATTGCTGGTCTGTGGTCAGGGAATGGTGACTTCTTTAGGGCAAGTATGTGTCTGGCCACCATTGCCACTGGGGGAAAAGGGAGAGAAATTCCCTCCTCTCCCTTTACTGGAACTTCAAGGGAGAGAAAGCACTGGATACATCCCAAATGAGCTGTTTTTCCTCTTAGATTCTCTTTTCGCCCCTAATGAATGGGCAGCTCTTTGTAACTCATCAGCCTTTGATCAATTCCACCAATCAAGAGCTGCCATGTCAACAACTGTGGCCAGGGGCCATAGTAAATGTCTCACAGAAAGGGACCAGAGAGTATGAAAGTATGCCCACTTCCATGGGAAGTGCCTCAATCCAGCAGATCAAGAGGTTCTCCAGATCACTCCCATTATAGAAATTTCTGGTTTTGATTTTGTTTTGTTTTAAGACTACGTCTCTCTATTTCATCTAGACTAAAGGTGTAAATGCTCCTCACAGGGTAAATCCTACCACTGCCTGGCACAGGATGTGTTCTGTTTCCAATCTAGGAGGTTCACTCCTCCTTAGGCAACCTGGTACCACCCAACCCCTTAGTTCCTCTCCCTGATCTGGAGGGCTTAACATATTCATGCCAGATTTAGTGAAGACACCTGACTGGCATAGCCCACTGTAGCTCAGAAATCCTAAACTCAAAAGATGTTCCAGGCTCAACCTCTCTGGTAGTTGGGATTATAGGCATGCTTGGCCACCATACCTGGGCACTTAGTGTTAAAGTTTGCAAACAGTAGGCACCAGATGGGCTGGAGTATGCTCTGTAGGGTGAGGTTTTAATAAAACTTGGTAACTCATTCAATATGAGAGTTGAGGGAGAGAGAAAAGTCAGGGGCAAGGCCATTAATATGGGAGACTCACCAGTGCCAAAGATAAATAGGGAAGTCAGGCACAGCAGTAGTTTTAGTGGGAAAGAAACTAAGTTTTGGCCATGGGGAATCTGAGCTGCTGGTGACACTGAGATCTTTTAGGCAGCTGGAGATGTAGGTATGGTGCTCAGAAGAGAGAATGATCTGTGATGTGGTTTTGGGAAGCATCTGCAGGGAGGTGATAATTTGGAAGGGGGATTGGAGGACTGGGAGAGAAATAAGTAAGATCATCAAGAGAGAAAGAGAAGAGAGAGGCAAGTCAGAACCTTGGGAGAACTCAAGAAACTATGTATCTGTGGTAGAGTCATAGAAAGGGAAAGGAGGGAGGCTGAGGCTAAAAGGCAAACAGAGCCATAAAGAGAGATACACTTAGAGAGAGAAGTGAAACAAAAACCACTCCAAAACCCAGAAGACACACAAAGTGAAACAGAGACCAAGACAAAAGGGGATGGAGCTGATCCCAGAAAATAATGTATGCGATGAATGCAACAATGTAAATGAAAAGGACCAGAAAAAATGAAACTGAATTCCGTGTGACTCTGCTAGCAGAGTTTGGCTTAGGAGAAGAAATGAGCATGTGCGCCTCCTTCTGTCCTCTCTGAGGTGGAGGGTGGGGAATATTTGCATGTATTGTCAAAAGCTGGGCACCCCTTGTTAAAGGGAGCATAGTGCGTTGTAGGGTACTGGAGTGGAAAACAGGTCCTAGGTTGTAATACTGGGTAAGCTACTCACTACTTGAGTGGCCTTCTCTCCATGGTAAGAAAGAAATAAGCAAGTGAATGAATGGATGGATGGATGGATGGACAGATAAATGATTAAATAAATAGATAAGCAAGCAAGCAAATTAATGAATGAATGGATGGATGGATGGATGGACAGATAAATGATTAAATAAATAGATAAGCAAGCAAATGAATGAATGGATGAATAAATAAATAAACAAACAGATGAATGAACAAATGAATGAATGAATACCATTTTTAAAAAAGAGAGTTGGACTACCTGAGTCCTAAGGTCTCTTTCAGCTCACAGTTGGTTAATGTGCCGGTTGGTTTACCCAAAAGCTCTGCCCCACCTTTCTATTTTTTTTCTTTATTAAAAGAAGTGACTCCCTAAGTAGGAAAGGGGAAAGATATATTTGAGGTATATTTTTTCTTTCTTTTTTTAAATTTTTCTTGCTTTCCTCCTAGAACTTATCTAATGCAAAAATATGTTTTATATAATGGGTATCCTATTTCTTTCTTTCTTTTTTTTACTGGGAAGGATATATTTGGACATAAAGATGGTGTAAAAGTAAGAGCAATCAATATATTTTTAAAAGAAAGGAGGGAAAAGGAAACAAAAGAAGCTAGAACAGTCAAACCAAAACAAAGATAAAAGATGGGGGAGGGGAGCAAATAGAAACAGATAGGAAGATAGAAAGAAATGGAGATATAAAGGATGTAAACAAAGAAAAGCAGTGAGAAAGAAGACTGAAATAAAATGAGAAAATGAAAAGAAAAATGAAGCCAGAGAGTGAGATGCTGAGAAAAGCCAGGAAAGGAGATGCTTAGAGAAAGGGTAAGCGACAAAGGTCAAACCGAGAGGAAGGCAGAGACAGCATCAGTGCCTGAAGCCACTCTGTTATCTCTCTGTCACGTGTCTTCTCAGAACAAGGAATATCAGAACAGCTCTCCCTGCCAACCCTCAAACACACTCAATACATGCGCATAAACATGCTCATGTACACACACATGCACATGTATACAGCCATACATGATTAGACAGTGGGACTATTTCAGCACATCCTCCAGAAAAATATTAGCTGTATGAAGTGAAGGTATCCTGTGGTTATTGGGCTGGTTAGAGGCAGTCACCTTTTTGTCTAAAGGATGAAATAGTAAGCAAGATGATAACAAATGATAAAAAAAAGTGCCCTGCTCAGGGCTCTCAGGTGACAAGATAGAGCAGTAAGGACATTCTGCTTCAAGCCAGTAACCCTGGGTTCAAATTCTGACATTTACTATCTGGGTAGCCTTGGGTAAATCACTTCAGTGGGGCCCCACTTCCGCAAGTATAAAGTGAGAGGGTCATATGATGGAAAGCATCAAATCCACCCTCAGACACTAGTTTTCTGATCACGGACAAGTCATTCAACCTCTGAATTCTTCAGTTTCCTCATCTGTAAAAGGGAGATAATAATAGCACCTGCCCCCAGGTTGCTGTGGGGATAAAGTAAGAGAATACTTGGAAAATCCTTTGTAAACCTTAAAGTGTTATATACACGTGAATTATTATTATTATTAATTATTAGGGGATCCTTTTGCCCTAGCCCCAGACTGTACCCAGGTCTCAATGTATAGCCATGTGTACTTCAGGCTAAAGGGTGTGGACTGGGTATGAGAGCACGGATGAGTCAATGCATCCCCATTACAGGAGGAATGTGTCAGAGCACACCCTCTTTCAGCTGGACTAGCTTGATTGCAAAAACCCCGGGGTTTTTGACTGCCCCCTGTTGGGGAGAATCTAGTCAGGAAGACACTGCTACCTTTGAATGGGGTAAGCAGGCTAGAAAGTTGCTTTCAACATCTCCCAGCTCCTGCAACCAGCCGTGCCAGGATGCCTCCTTTGGTGAGGCTCATGTCTTCAGAGGGTCATGACTTTTTCTTTCCTGGCTGCTCATGTAGAAAGCAGAGAGAGAAACCATGAGGCAGGCTTCCTTATTTGTCATGATATGTGCTGGGGATGGGAGTGGGGGCACCAAAATGGGATGGGAGAGGGGACACTTCCATGTGTGTGTCCAAGGAGCTTATGTGGAGTGCAGGCAAACACATCACTGACTTATTGACGCTGATTCAGCTGGTCCTGACTACATAGGTTTCAGCATTTCCTACAGCTGCCTCCTCCCTTGGCTCAGGATCTACAATTTCATGAATGTAGGAAATTCCCTTAGCCTAGAGAGAGGCACCTTGTTTGTAATCTATGGTCTTAGAGATCTGCCTGGGGCATTGAGAGGTTGACTTGCCCAAGGTCACCTAGTCAGTCTGTAATAGAAGCAGAGCTTGAATTCAGGGCTTCCTGACTCTGAGATAAATTCTCTCTCTGTTCCTCTGTTTGTCTCTGTATCTCTCTACCTCTGTCTGTGTCTGTCCCTCTGCAACTACCTCTTATTGTCAATATATAACAATAATATCAGCTCCTATGTCAGGAGAACATCAGCTCCTTGAGGACAGGAAGTATTTCATTTTTGTCTTTGTGTCTCCATTGTCTAGTAGAGGGCCTAGCACACAGTAGGTATTTAATGAATGCTTATTAAATTGAACTGAATAAGATTTCATTTCTCTAATGCTTTATAGGATCACAAAGCACTTTTCTCACAACAACCTTGGGAAGTAGTATATGTAAGAGGGAGAAATAATTTGAAGTTAATCCGGAAAGATCATGATTGGTTGTTGTCGTTCATTCTCAGAGGACCAAATGACATCACTATGTTGACTGTGGCTGATTAGACCAATAAGGACTTGAAAGGCTCTACCACAAGTTGGTCACAAATAATCCACATGAACATATAATCTGGAAAGATAGGTGGGAACCAGATTGGGATAGGTTTTAATTGCCAGACAAAAGAGGTTAGGTGATAGGGAACTATTGAAGGTTCTTGAGCAGAGGGGTGACATGGTTAGACCTCTGCTATGAGAATATCAGTTTGGTGGCTTTTTGAGGATGGATGAGAAAGGAGAGACTGGAGGCAAGAGGACCAGTTAGGAGGCTCAATAGTTCTAGGGAGAAGTCATAAGTACTTGACTCAGAGTGACAGCTACATGAGTAAAGAGAAGGAAGGGGCCACCCTACAAGAGATGTTTGGAAGGTAGAATTGATGAGATTTGGCAACTGATTGAATATGGGGTAGAGAAAGGCAGTAAGGGAGAATGAATCATTGAGGATGGCTCTATTGGAAGAATGGTGGCACCCTGGCCAGAAACAGGGAAATTAGCAAGAGGGAAGGATTTGGGAGTAAAGATAATAAATTCTGTTTGGGGCCTGTTGGATCTGAGATGCCTACAGAATATTTGGGAGGAACTAATAGGTAATTGGAGGTGTGGGGCTATTATTTAGGAGAGAAACAAGAACTGGTTTTGTAGATTTGGGAGTTACCAACATAAGAATAATCATTGAACCTATGGGAGCTGAGGAAATCACTAAGAGAATATATATAGAAAACAGAGTTCAGAAGATAGTCCTGGGCTTTACCCACAAGGGATGGATGAGACAAAGAGAATGGGAAGGAGTATTAAGGCAGGCAGAAAGCCTAGGCAGTTGTGTGATGCGGTGGATACAGCACTGTGTTTGGAATCAGGAAGAATTGAGTTCAAATCCAGGACACTTATTAGTTGTGTGACCCTGGGGAAATTACTTAACTTCTGCTTGCCTCAGTTTCTTGAGTATAAAACGAGGGTGATAATAACACCTACCTCCCAGGGTTGTTGTGAGGATCAAATATCTGGCATGTAGGCACATGATAAGTATACTTGGGTAGTGGTCAGGAGTGTCAAGTGTTTCTGAGAATTCAAGGATGAGAACTGAGAAGTGGTCATTGGATATAGTCATGAAAAGGTCATTGGTAACTTTGGAGAGGGCAGGGTTGGCCAAATGATCCAGGTGGAAGCCAGACTACAAGAGGCTGAGAAGTGAGTGAGATGTGAAGTCTCAGAGAAAAAGGTGGTTGCCAACTCCCCCAGCTGTAACAATAATATTATTACTATAATTAGCATGTATATAGCACTTTTAGATCTGCACAGAGCTTTACAAATATTATCTCACTTTATCCTCACAGGTAGGTTCTATTATCATTCCCATTTTATAGTCCAAGAAACTGAGGCTGAGAGAGGGTAAATGACTTGCCCAGGATCACACAGCTAAGAAGTTCCTGAGGTTGGATCTGAACTCAGGTCTTCTTAACTTCAGTGTTCTATCTGTGGCACCACCTGGTTGCCAGTGACCTTGATGCCATCCTTCCCTCCATACCTTTCCTGAGCTTGCCCTGCATCCTTCCCCACCCTCCTCTCTAATCTCCAGTCTTCCTTAATCCATTGTTTTTTTTTTCTAGGACTTTGCCTGTAAAAGGGATGAGAAATATTCCAATAGCTTAAGGGAATGGTGGGGTAAAATGAAGATTTTTTTAAGGCAGGAGGAGATCTAGGCACATTTATATCTAGGCATTAGGGAAGGAAACAGTAGATAAAGAAAGACTGAAAATTAGAAAAAGGGGTGAAGTTTGAGGGGTATGCTCCAGGAAAAGATGGAAAATAGAATTGGATTGAGGGCCTGCAAATCCTCCCTAATAAGCAATTTGCTATTCCATTCATTACAACAACTGTTCCAAACCTTCTTATCTCTCCTCAAGCCTCCCATGGCACCTTCCGCATCCACACTGTCACCTGGACTCTTATATCACTGAAAAAAATGAAACAATTCACTAAGAGCTCCCCCTTTTCCCCTCTTCCTCATGTCCCATCACTATCTCCTCCTTTCCCTATCTCACTTGAAGAAGTTGTTCCTTCTCCTTGCCAAAGCAAATCTTTCAATGTGTACCCTTGGTTTCCTATCCCCTTCTGTCTTGTTCTGCAGACTGTCTGCTCTATCACCCACACTCTCTCTCATCTTCAGCCTCTCTCTACCCATGGCTCCTTTCCTGATATCTATAAATATTCCTGTGTCTACCCCAGCCTTAAAAACCCTCAATGGATCCAACTATTGCTGATAGTTATCAGCCTGTACCTCTCCTTCCTTTCATGGCTAAACTCCTTGACAAGCCATTTACATTCAGGATCTCTACTTCCTTACCTCTTACTTTCTTCTAAGCCCTCTGTAATTTGACTTCTAATCTCTTCATTTGACTGAAATTGCCCTCTCCAATATTACCAGTGATATCTTAGCTGTCAAATCTAATGGCTTGTTCTCAATTCTGAACCTATTTGACTTTTGTGGCAGTCAGTCCCTTCTTTTGTATATGCTTCAGATTTTCAGGCCACTGCCCTCTCCTGGTTCTGCTCTTAACTGACTCACCACTCCTTAGTTTTCTTTGCTCATACTTCATACCAAGTCATGCCAACCAATCCTACGTGTACCCCAAGGCTTTGTTCTGGAACCATTTCTCTTTTCACTCTGTATTATATCACTTAATGATCTCACCAGCTCCCATTTCAATCATTTATCATCTCTTGTAGATAATTTTCTAATCTATATACCAAGCTAGCCCTAGTATTCATGCTGAGCATCCTGCCCTGAAGCTTCAGTTGACTCCTGAACAATAATGAGATGTCCCCTTGTTCAGTTATTCAGTTGAACTCTTGGTGACCCCATTTGGGGTTTTCTTGTCAGAAATACTGGAGTGGTTTGCCATTTCCTTCTCCAGCTCATTTGACAGATGAGGAAACTGAGGCAAATAGAGTAAAGTGACTTGCCCAGGGTCAGATAGCTAGTAAGTGTCTGAGGCTATATTTTAACTCAGCTCTTCCTGATCTAGGCGTAGTGCTCTATCCACGGTGGCCCCTAGTTGCCCTTAGATGTCCCTGAGATATCTCAAATTCAACTTGTCTATAACAGAACTCATTATCTTTCCCCTCTTCTGAAAGTCCTTCTTACTATCAAGGAGGCACCATCCTCCCAATCAGCTAGATCTGCAGTCTCAGTGTCAGCTTCTCATTCTTACTCATCTCACATGTCAAATCTATTAACAATGCTTGTCTTTTCTACCTTCATAACATCATTCATATATACCTCATTTCATGCATATATACATATAGACATACAGATACATATGTATATATGTGTATATAAGTATGTATAGATGCACCTGCACATAAGTATGTGTATATGTGTATATAAAAGCATATATATTAGTGTATATATAAGTATGTGTATATATGTCTATGTGTATGTCTGTATGTATGTGTGTGTGTGTGTGTGTATGTACACTTCTCTCCACTCATACAAACAAAACCTTGGTTCAGATCCTCATTATCTGTCACCTTCCTGTCTTATCTCTCCCCACTCCCCACATCCTCCACTCAGCTACCAAGCTGATTTTTTTAAAGTGTAGGTCTGATAATGTCACTCCTTCCCCCTGCTCACTGACTTGCAGTGGCTCCCTATTCCCTTCAGAGTCAAATCTAAAGTCCTCTGCCTGCACAATACAGTTCTTCAAACCTGGCCCCTTCCTACCTTTACTGCCGTCTTAGGCTTTTCTCCCTTCTTAGCACTCTGAGATCCAGCTCCACAGGCTTATTTGCAGGTCCTCAAACACCTCATCTTCTGGGCTTTGTATGCCCTCTCTCCCCACCCATGCTGCCCAGTTCTTTGAGAAGGAAGGACGAACAATACAAACAACAAATCCTACTTTCCATAGGAAGCCCTGGGCAGCTAGGTAGCAGCAGAGAGAGAACCAGGCCAGAGGTCAGGAAGACTCATCTTCCTGAGTTCAAAGCCAGCCTCAAACACTTACTAGCTGTGTGACCCTGGGCAAGTGTCTTTACCCTGTTTGCTTCAAAGCCCTCTTTGTTTATCAGTTAAATGAGCAGGAGAAAGAAATGGCAAACCCCTCTAGTATCTATGCCAAGATACAGGAAAACGGTGGGCCATGAGTGAAACATAACAAAGAGGAAGCCCTTCCCAGCCCTCATAGCTGCTCCTGTCTTCTCCTCTGAGAGTCTCTCCTCACTACTCTCTATATCCTGTCTGTCTCATGTTATTATGTATGTGTCTTCCCCATGTGAATGTAAGCTTCTTGAGGCCAAGGATTGTTTTTGGCCTCTCTTTTCTGTTCCAGAGTATGATGCTTGACACACTGGATGTGGTTAAATCAAAGTTTCTTGATGGAGCGTGACAAGCTTACATTCTCCTAAGTGGAAACAAATTGCATACAGCTAAATAAACACACTATAGATACAATGTAAATGCAAAGCTTAAGGAACAACACGCACATACATGAATAAAGGCAAAAGAGATACAAAGTGAATCCAAGGCTTAGGAATCTATTCCAGGAAACAACATGTGCTCAGACAGTTAGATACAAAATAGCACTGGAAATCCAGAGCTGGAAGGGACGGTAGAAGTCATTTTATAGATGAGGAAACAAATGGAGATCAAAATAGATTAAGGGACTTGTCCAAGGTTACACTGTTCTTAAGAGATTCGTAGTTCGTCTGACTCCAAAACCACTGCTCTCTCTGTGGGATACAATAAATACAAGGTGATTTGGTGAAAGAGACACTGGCAGACGAGATCAGGAAAAGTCTCATCATGCTAGAGGTGAACCAGGCTCTGAAGGAAAAAAAAATAGCCATTCTAAAAAGGTGGGAGAGGAGGAAGGAATGCATTCCCTCCCTAAGTGGCATAGTGCACAAAATGCTGGCCAGCGATTAGGAAGACTAGAGTTCAAATCTCCCTATTATGATTAAGATTATTATTTCAGAATGGGGGGTGGGGGTGGGAGGGACAGCGCAAAGAGACGGAGACAGAAGATGAAACGCAGTGGGTGAGGAAATGCAAAGACAGTTTGGCTTGGCTGGACCCTAAAGTACAGGACAGGAATTGAACTGGAAATTTAGATTGGAGACAGGTTGGGGATGGAGAGCTAAAGCCAACAAGAAGCCACCGGGAGCCACGGGAGTTTACTGAGCAGGAGAGTGACCCAGGAGCCGATGTGCAAGTCTAGAGCCGGAAAAGTCTCCAGCATCTCTCTAATTAGAGTCCGGTGCTTTCATCGAGCCAGAGAAGAGGTGTTTTGCCCAGGGTCACAGGGCGCAGTCAGGACCAGCGCGCACGTCTGAACCCATGTCCCGGGATTGCCGAGGCAGAGCTTTGGCTGATGCCACCTCCCCAAAGGCACGTGCATCTCTCGGGGGCTGTTTGGGGGATGGCTTGGAGAGGGGCGAGGCCTGACACCACTTGGGAGGCTGCTTCCACAACAGTCCAGGCAAGACGAGGGCGCTGGCCAGGACGCAGCGCTCCGCCTCCCACGAAGGCTGCCCCGCGGGGAGAGTGGACTGGCCCACTGACACCTCCCGAGAGCGCGCGCCGCGCACGTGCGACCCGGGGTAGGCGCACTGCGCGTGCACTCATGCTGCGGTCTGGGGAGGGGATGGGAGTACGAGTGGCTTCGGGGCCAGCGCGGGAGCTGGTTTGCGGGACTCCCCGCTGAGCTGCGGCCCCTTTAAGGCTCCGAAGGCCCCGCCTCCGCGGTGAGGTCAGCGCGCTCGTGTGCGTGTGACGCGCTGGTTGCCGCAGAGACGCCCCGCCCCCCGCGCGGTGCTGCGGAACTAGGAGCCCCGGGCGGCGGCAGCCGAGGCTGGACAGGCGGCCAGGGGCGAGGGAAGGACGACGACGACGAGCGCGGCCGGACCGAGCTGAGGCGAGAGCGGCCTCCGTGAAGCGGGCCAGCCGCACGGACGCCGGGCCCAGACATGGTGCTGATCAAGGAGTAGTGAGTGTCTGGGGCAGGCGGCCGGCCGGCGCGGGGGACCCCCCGGGGCAAGGGCGGGGGCGCGCGCCGAGAGCGCGCGTGCTGGGGAGGGGGGGGCGGGAGCCCGGAGCTCGCGCATGCCGGGGCAGCGAGGGGCTGGGGGAGGCGGGGGGGGGGGGGGGTACTGAGCCACTGGCAGTGTCCGGTGCCCAGGGGTCTGGAGGCCCTCTCAAAGGGAAAGAGGGACCCTGGGGAGGAAGGAGGCACCTCAGGGGTAGGGGGTGCTAATGAGGGGGATGGGGACATTGGGGAGGAAGGGGTTGCTGAGGGCCGGGAGGAGGGATGGGGGCACTGAACGGAGGATGGGGTGCCTAGGGCCAGGAAGAGATGGGGGAAACGGGTGGGGACCTTGGAAGGGAGAGTCAGGAAAGCCGTGGTGGGGAGGGAGGTCCTGCGGGGTGCTGAAGGTAGCAAAGGGGTGCATAAAACCAAAGGGGGCTGTCTCACGTGGGATCTTGAGAGGCAAGCGTTGACTGGGGTGCGATTGGGATGGAGAACCGGGCCTGATTGGTTGGAGAACCAAAGGAGGAATAAAAGGGGAGAAAAAGAGGTGTCCTGACAGGAGGGATCTGAGGTGACCTGGCAAGGATTGGGAGGGAGGGAAGGGAAGCTCTGGGTTGTCAGGGGCGGCTTGCGGGGTCGTTGGGGGTTGGGCAGACAAGAAGAGGTTTGGTGGGGTGGTGCCCCAGAGGCAGAGGGGAGATTGGGGTCACAGAGAAGGATGGGTGGGAGGAGTTTATGGAAAAAGCTGACATGATTGGGCAAGATTGGGGGGGTGGGTCATGGGAGATAAGAAGAGATGATGGTTTGAGGGGCTGGAGGGGTGACAAAAAGGATAGCTGGGACGATGGGGATGTGGGAAGACTATCAGGAGTGTAATGGAATTTAAAGTGGGGAAAGGGGATTGGCAAAGGTTTGAAGGTATGTGGAGATTTCTAAATCCAGTATTATGAAGGGATTGGGGTGAAGGATTGATCTGAGGGGCTGAAATACAGTTCCCAAGACTATGGGAGGGGCTCATTGACCCAAGTGGTATATTGAGAGGAGACACAAGTCACCTAAAGGGATGAGAAGGAGGAGTCCTTGTATAGTGGGGGAGTAAGTAGGTAGCACATAATTCTTGGTGTTTGTGGCCCCTGTGGGAAGGGAAGTGAGTCTTTGGGTCTGGAACCCATGATAGGTGGGGATCTCTTGGGCATTGGGAACAGTATTCCTACTTATTCTGAGTAAATGTCACAGAGCCATCTTCAAAGACGATGGATGGGGAAATTGAGTACAATGTTAAGAGAACTCTGAATCTTTGGTAAGGGAGAGCATGGAGGGCTGTGGGGGAATGAGTGTCTCCAAGGAGTATAGAAATGACTGATGAGAAGAAGTGGGGATCTGGGGCAGCTTCTTTAGGGACCTTATGAGTTAGATGCAAGTGGATGTGAGAGCCTTTGGGTGTTTCCCCTCCTCGCAGGAAAGCTGCTTGCTTCTTATTCTATGGAGGGTATAGTACAAAGGGGAGACTCTGGTGCTGTGGATGTTAAGAGATCAGAGATCTAAGAACTGTCCAGGAAAGGCCTTGTTTCTTACTGCACGGCAAGACTTTGAAACTGTCCAGGGTACATTCAGCCTGGTTAAGGCATTCCCCCACCCCAGGACCTCGAATGTGTTGGGATTGGGCTGTGCAGGGGCAGAATCCAACATGATCTTAGAGATTTACATTGTTTGTGGAAAGGAGAAAAGGGTGGAAAATATTTCCTTGGTTATTTTTTTTTTTCAGGAGAGAGTTGTAAGGAGGCTCTGGTAACTTTGGAATTTTAACTCTTGGTGCTCAAGTTAACAGCCTTTCCCTCTGTCCTTCTCACAGTAAAGAGCTGCAGGAATCTGCAGTCAGCTGCAGTTGGGAGTTTTGAAGGGAGGGTAAGCCTGGAAGGGATCTGAACACTTTCCGAAGAGGAGTTCTCTGTTTGTTCTTTGATCTCCTCTGGTTCAGAGGCCAGTGGTGCAGCAGCAGCAGCAGCAGACATCCATCTCCATTTCCTTTCAGACATGTTCTCTGCATGTGTGTGCCATGATGCAGTCCACGTGCACCCATGTGCTCAGAGGAGGAGGAGGGGTCTGGGATACTTTGCCGTAACTGCAGTGCTGCAGCTCTGGAGAAGGGGCAAAGTGAAGGTCACACTAGCAAGACACCAACCTGAGTCTCCAGACCTTGCGGTGGATGTTCACTTGCCTTTGTCCTGCCCTCCAGGACTGGGAAGGTGGCTTCGTTTCCAGGTAGCAGGTTTGGAGCCATAACAGAAGCAGCTCTGGATGGTCCTGGCAGGAATTGGCTCAGACAAGCCCACCTGCTCCTGGCAGGACTCAGGCCTGGTGTTCTCCAAGTTGCCATTGACTTTTCTGATGATTCCTCAAATGGAAGTCCTCCCAGTCTAATTTCAGCAAAGTTCTGAATATAGTTTTCCCTACTGTGCTTGAATTTAAAAGGCTTGTTCTTTTCTAGGAAGTTTCTTTTGAAGGTGTAGGAATTCTTGTCCCAGAATTGAGTATTTCTGTGGCATTTACTTTCTCTAAAGAGAGGGAAGGTTCGGCAGCAATATCCAATGAAGTGGCTTATTTGTGTTATTTGGGCTCTTTATCTCCTAGCAGCAGCCAATCTGAGCCCAGCAGATTTAGTCTGCCACTCTCACTTGATGGGGGGGGGTCTTAATTCACTGTCCCGCCAACCCCAGGCATGCTTCCCACCTTCTCTGGGAGGCCTCATGGGCCTGTACTGTAACAGTGAATGGATTGCTCACTGATTTGGGGAGAGGGGCAGGATTTGAGGAGTATTGCCCAGGAAGAAGGCCACCCCTTCTGCTTTCATTGATGGGACTTAACTAGACATTTGCAAGCTGAAGAAGGCTTAAGTGGCCTGAGCCTGAGTGGCCTTTCTACAAATGAGCCCTGAAAAATGAAAGCTGGGGCTCTGTAACTAGCTCACTAGGTCTAAGCATATGTTGTGCATTACCAAGCCATTGACTTCCAACTACCTTTCCCTTGAAGTAGCCATTGGGCTTCTCTGCATCACCAAGGAGACTGCTTGTAAAAAACTTTAGAAACCTCAAAAAGTCTGTCCAATGTGAGCTCAACAAGCTGCATAGGAAAGTATAGGTAGCCTCTGGTTCTTGGTTACTTAACTGGTGTGTGAATTTTCTCCAGGCCTCTGACTTCCTTTTGCTCACTCATTGCCATCCTCACTGGCAGGGTGGGAGAAGTAAGGAAACCCAAATGCATGGTTTGATTGCTTCTGAACTGCCCTTGAAAGGTGGATCCTACAGGCTGGGTACAACTACCAGTGAGACTTGGCCTCAGCTGTTCTGTGGTCTCCTTTCAGGTTGACTGATTGATTGATTGGTAGAGGTCTTTGGCTAGTGGATGTTTGAGAATGAAGAGTCCACCAAGGCATTTGGTGTTTCAAGAACCAGCAGTGCTGCTGCACTTTTGCGGGGCATGGGGAAGTGGGGGATGAATGGAGTGTCCAGAAGTAGAAGGGCTGCATTCAGCTGATTTCAGAGCTGCTGCTCTGAGACATCAGGTGTAGAAGATTCATTATCTAACAAGTGGGAGCTGCAGGCCCTGACCTGGGGCAGGGGAGTCAGCCAAGCTCCTCACTCTGGGGTGTGCTGGAAACCTAAGTCGACCTCTTCTTTTTGCTCACCAGGAGAGAGAGGTACCTCCTGATGTGGGAGCAGGAGCCTGGGAGCCGAGTGAGTCACAGATGAGTGTACCAGGAGGTCACAGTGTATCTAGATTGTAATCTCCTCCAGGGCACAGCCTGCTTCCTTCCATGGAGTTCTCTTTTATAGTATGGTGCCACCTCAATTAGGACTTAACAAATCCTTTTAATGATGATCTAAGAGTCTTGTATGGGTTCCAAGGCCTGAAGCTGATACCTTGTTTTCCCTTTCTTACAGTCGAGTTATCCTGCCTGTGTCTGTAGATGAGGTAAGTTCTTTTTCCTGATCTCCTCTGTGGCTTTTTTTTTTTTTAATCAAATGTTTCTCTCTGGTAAGCTAAGTTGGAACTTACACTCCTCAGATTGCTGCCCTCCTCACCCTTGATTTTCATTTTGTCCAAAAGTAGGAATGAGCTGTGCTCATTTTGACCATCACCAGAGCAGCTTCAGTGAGAAAAAAGGGCACTTTGCATCCATGGAGGTCTCTTGTTTTCAACACGAAGGACCCAACCTGGGCCCCAAACTGGCTTATTACAGGCTTTGGGGTAATGGAGGGACACCGCCTTAGGTAGTCACTGGTTACATCGAGCAGTGTTTATCTCCCTGAGGTGTCAGTCACTTAGGGAGTTCTTGTGTGACAAACTGAGGTGGCCTATTGGGAAAATAATGTGCAAGGACCCTCCACACTCCCTGAGCCCCTGATGGTGAGACAAAGTGTAAAAGTCTGTTTCCAAGGGAAGACAATAAAAGCAAAAATGTTTAGTTTACCCACTTGGCTTCTGGTTATGGGATGCTCTGGCCAAGTCAGCCTGAGGAAATTTCAGTCCGAGTATTGACTCAGTGTTTGTCCTCGGCTTCCTCACCTGCCCTTTTTCTCCCTGCTTCCCTGCTTTGTGGTCAGCCCCTCTTCCTCCCAGATTTGCGTACCTATGCACAGAACTTCTTGATAGGTCCCTGCTTTAAATACACCCAGAGACTGTAAGCCTAGGAGCCCCAAAGGGGGTGGGAGGGCAGTTGTACAAGCTTGTTTTCTGGTGCTGTCATCTCTGGAACCCCACCCATCCTTACCTTTGGATGATACTTATCATAAGTGTTTCTGACTGATAACAAACTGCCTTATACATGCAAATAGTACTTAAAAAAAAAAAAAAAAGCTCAGGCAAACAAAAAAAAAAAAAAAGAGGAGGAAGACACTTTTTATCTGTGGCAAATGACCTGTCTCAGTTGCAGTTTCCATGCTCCACTGAAAAGAGTGAGAAGTACTAATGTGACCTGTCCAGAGGACTGTTCACACTGTCAGGACACCCCCCACCCCCCCCCCCCGACTCACACACATTGTGGGAAACCTAGAACCTAGAGACAGGCCTGAGAGGAGCAATGGGGCAGACAGAGAGATCTCTGGAGGCTGAGGGCAAAGCAGGGGTTCTTGGGAATGATCCACAGAAAGATTTTAGGGGGTCTGTGAACTTGAGCAGAAATAAATGACTTCTTGATTTCCTTTGTAATTCTGTGTGTTTTATATTAGGATTCTGAGAAGGGGTCCATAGGCCTACTCAGACTGCTATCAAAGGGGCCTAGGACACACAACAAATGTTAAGAACCCCATTGGATTAAGAGAATAGGGGGTGCTGAGCCTGGAGGAGAGAATGAGTACATAATGATTGTCTTTAGCTCTATTTTCATTTTTCCGTCAGAATTATAATGAGTGGCTGTTATCCAGTTCTACTAGAAGAATTGTGCCACCTTAGTTTAGGACACAAGAATTTTGGTTAGGACATAAAAGCACATGTCCTGCCCAGAAGTTTTTAGGCACTGGACAAATGACAGAGAGTGCATGGGAAATGTCCTCTATATCAGGGGGCAGCGGTATCCTAGAGGAGCTCTGTGATTTGTCTGGGGGTGGCAGTGACCAAGCCTCAAACCTTGAATGCCCAACTCGGGGTGGTCAGTGACATTCCCATGCTCTGGCATGGCCTTCCCTCTGACTAGAGGCTGACTAGAAGAAACCTCAAATAGCTGAGTTCTCGAGTCCTTTTTTCAGGCCATGGAGGCCCTTCTGTCAGGTGGAAGGTGCAGGATCATGTACTACTTCTCAATGCCACAGCCTGGAGAGAGTCTGAGTCTGCCCTAAGGTTTCTGGTCCCTGTGAAGAGGAGCCCAGGATGCAGGTGGGGAGGCCAGCTCTGTCACCTTATATGAAGACAGTGAGGCCCAAAGCAGTGACTTACCCAGGGTCTCCCAGAGCCAGGATTTGAATCCAAGTCTTTTACTCCAAGCCCAGTGCTCCTTCTGCTGCCTTGCTGTTGCCAGATAGTTAATTTCTCATTATAGGGCCTGATGTTGGCAGATTGAAGAAATTCTTCTGCTCCTCAGGATTGGCTATGAAAGCATTTAGTTTTTCTGATGGAGTAAGAAAAGGTTAAAATGTTTTAAAGTCAGGGTTGGAGTGAGAGGGCAGCATCAGCTTGCAGCTGATCTTGTCAGGTTCATTCTGCTTTGGTTTGGGGGTGACTTGGCTGACTAGGTCAGAGGGGTCTGTGGGTAACCAGCTATAGAACCGAGAGCAGTGCTTGACCCAGGTCCTCAACAGAGGAAGTGGAGGAGGGGAGGATCTCCTTTTTGCCCACATGTGCTAGACATGAACCTCACTTAGAGACCCTGAGAAAGCCCTGAGTGGAGAGGATAAAAAAGCATAGTGGGACTGACCTTGAAGGAAGCAAGATGAGCCAAAGTCCATTGGCCTGTCCTGATGATAAGTGGCTGTATCCCATGAATTCAGCTGAGCACCATGTGGTCACTCACACCTGCTTTGTGAGAGGCTATCCATCCCATGGGGTGGGAACTCGTGGATTTATAGATTTGAGGAAGAATGGTAGGAAGTGATACCTTGGTAATGCCTTCTTTCCCAGGAGCTGGACTCAGCTCCTTGCTGCTTGTGTGTCTGAGGAGTTTGGCATTTCCTAGAAGGGTAGCTTCATGTGCTGTAACACAAACCTCACACTGTCAGGATCTTTTCCTTCCTGTTTGAGTTGTTTGTCTTGGTTTTTAAAATTTTTTTTTCAATGAACAAAGATCTGTTTTCTCTCCCTCTCACCTCCCTCTTCCATTTAGAAAACAAATACAAAACACTTGTAACAAACATGCACAGTTGGGCAAAATGAATTCTCACATTGGCCACCTGCAGAAGTGTCTGTCTCATTCTCCCTAAATCCATCAGCCTCTGACAGGAACAGGCTTCATTCATCATGAGTCCTCCAGACTCAGTCATTGCATCGATCGGAGTTCTTAAGTTGTTTTTTTACAATGTTATGGTTACTCTAAGTTGTTCTCCTGGTTCTGCTCATCTCATCCTGTATCAGATCATTAAAATCTTCCCAGGTTTCTCAGAAACTTTGCCTTTTGTCATTCCTTACAGCCCAGGAGGATGGCACGGCCATCATGCTGGCCCAGTTCCATTTTGAGGTGCACAGTACTGGGGCTCCTCTTCGTTGGGCGTAGCCTGCCACACACTCCCATCTGGAGAAGGCCTGCACTTTGCCCTTGTGGGTAGTGCAGTTTCACTTCTCCTTTCCCAAGACGTTTCCAAGGCTTCATCTCTTTTTAGGTGCCCAGCCTCACACGGTTGTGTGGGTGGAAGTAGCAGCTGTGCTGTGTTTTTCATGTGCCTCGGAGTTCTGTGTTCACCCTTGTCCCCCACCCTTCTCCTGTAATAGGATTGCTAAATTCAGCAGAGTTCCTGTTTTTCTTAGCTAAATTTTGAAGCCTTTCTTTGGGATAAGGGAACAGAACTCAAGAGACAAGGAAATGGATTACCTTTAGGCCTTGGGACCTCATGGTTCAGAAACTATTTCTCTGTGGGCTTACTTGATGTTATGGCCCCTGTTTAGAATGACACCCTTGTTTAAAGGCTCTCCCATCGGAGCCTGGTTATCTTAACAGGGAGTTGCTTCTTTCCCAAGGACTCTGCCTGTGAAGTCTCCCTTTCTCCCTCTGCTCTGCCCCCCACCTCGCAGTCCCCCAACTGGAGCTGGTGGAGGCTGAGTCTTATTTACCAAAACCACCTTCCTTTGTCTCATTGGGATTATAGGATCAGAATATCAAGGGAGATTAAAGGGCGAAGATGCCAACCCAACAGGCTGATCCTCTTAGAGCCTGACCTTTGACTCCTGCCCCCGAAGAGGAACTGAATGAATGAAACACTGTTACTAAAGGAGATTAGTCTGTGCCTGGGAAGCCCTGTCCCCAGCTTGTCTCATCAGGCCAGCCATGCAGTTTCCCTGGCTTGCTGAGGAAACCAACTCAGGCAAACGTTCTCACCGTTCTTCACTTGATATTCCTGGGATGCCTGCTCAGCCAAACTCTCCTCTGTTCAGTGGGTGTCCCAAGTAGGCCCTCAAGGATATCATAGGACATGCTGGCAGTGCTGGTGTTGCTTGGGATTGGCAAAGCTGGGAGAGCCGGCCCTTAACCAGGGTGAGCAAAAGAAAGGACTGTGAGATTAACAGACCTCATGATCCTGCTGGAGACGCCTGACTTTTTGTACAAGAGTTTTCACCTGAAACTTTGGTGGTCAAGGGTCAAGGCGGCGTTGCCTCTCAGTTTAGCCCAAGTGCTGGGCTTCCCCTGCTCTGCAGAGAAGCCCTTTTCCAGGTGCTCCCCTCCTGGTGGCTTAGCTCAGGCTAAAGTGATCAGTGACTATTTTAGCTGCTATATTTTTTTTTTTTTGCTGTTGTGGATATTAGTGCCACTGGCAACTACCCAATGATTTATTTCTTCTCCCCTAGTCCAAGAAGAGAAGAAAATCCCAAGCCCTTATTTTACTGTAGGGAATAGGATAGAGAAGAGTCTCTTGTTTGATTTTTTTCCCCATACACTGTAAGCAAATGGCTGACCTTCAATCCTTCCTCCTCCTTATAGCCATTTTATTACCGGTTTGGCGGGGGCTGAGATCATTCAGCATAGGGAGTAAGTGCTTGCTGTTGTGTGTCCTTTCTCCTTCCTCGTTCTCCCCTCTGCCCCCTTTGCAGGTTCCCTTTAGAGAGGAGGGTAGAAGGCCTGAGGTCCAACCAATCCCTGCCCTGAGCGCTGAAATCAGGGCTTCACAATAGCAAGAGAAAGCAAATCACCTTGTCCAGTGTGGCCTGTGACCTCAGGAAAAGGACACCCAGCATTTGCCAGCTCCTCAATGCCAACCAGAAGGATGTTATGTGTTCCAATTCATGGGACTACACTACACTATTGCGGAATCCGAGAGAGTTACTTTAGCACCAGCTAGCAAGACCTCATGACTTTGGAAAAGGACTAGGAGACATATTTGCAGCTGAGGGTTTTCTTGGGGCACCTTCCAGGATGAGGAGGGGTATGTCATATGGGAAGGAGTTTGTCCCTTTCCTGGGGACTTTGGTAAGAGGTGTTCTGTGTGAGTGAATGAAGTGAGGACCTTCTAGGGAAAGCACTCAGGGCAGATGTGGCCCTGAATGCCAGTAATCCATATTCCCTGGTCAGCCCTGGTGAATTATTGGAGAAATAGGAAGGATGGAGACAAGCAAGTTGTCTCCTGAGATACCTGACTGCTATGTGTGTGTGTGGGACAACTTGTCTGTTACTTTGGAAGAATTCTTGGCAAGGTCCTTTTTGAGCTCTTAAACGACTTGGATGTAACTTTCCACAGCCTTGTGTGCTGTATAGTGATCTGGTTAGATAGTCTTTTGCATTTCTGGGCACAAGAAACTAGATTGTGTTTAACTACCAAGAAGCCTCTAGCCCTTGGGTAATTCCTGTTTCTCTATTCCTTCAGTACCAGGTAGGACAGCTGTATTCGGTGGCAGAGGCCAGTAAGAATGAAACTGGTGGTGGTGAAGGTGTGGAGGTCCTGGTGAATGAGCCCTATGAGAAGGATGGAGAGAGAGGCCAGTATACCCACAAGATCTACCATTTACAGAGGTATGTGGAAGTGGCCACTGGCTCTGTGAGCCCAGGGGCTCGGAAAGACTCTGCTTAGTGTGATGAGAAGAGCCTTCCAAGGAAGCCAAGAGCCAGCTTCGTGCAAGAGTAGAAATCCAGGGGTCTTCACAGGGATCTTGGGGTACCTGAGAGGAGGGGAACTGGGATTGACATTTGAATAAAAAACATGAACTCCAAATCGTTTTCCTTCCTGAATTATGAACAATGCCTTGCACATAGTAGGTGCTGAATAAATGTTTGTTGAATTGGAATTGAATTTGTTGAACTAGGATTCCTTTAAGAAATGTCTGTTGATCCAGTCTGAACTGGACCTGGCTATCAGTATTATTCTACATCTGTTAAACTGGAGTTAAACTGGAGTAAAACCAGCACTGAATCGATAGTTTCCAAGCTGAATCTAAATTTATTTCATTTGGTTCAATTCCTGTTTTAAAATGGTCTAGCTGTTGGGACAGTGGTAGAAAACATTTGGCATATGTGTTAGTGAGATGATTTTGAGGGACAGAGCAAGGACTAGGCCAAATTTGTGAGGCAGGCTGCTGTCTCTTTGTTGCTCTCCCACTTCCCTGGTCATTGCCCTTCCTCCTTCCCTTTGGCATTTTTCCCTACCTTCTGATACCCCAGGTGCCTATCAGCATTTTGTAGACTAGAAGGACCGATGGACTTGGAGTCTGAAGACATAGGTTCCACCATTGACTGGCATATGACCTTGAACATTCACTAACCTCAGCTTTCCCTTCTGTAAAATGGGAACAGGACTTCTATTACCTCACAGGAATGTTGTGAAGAAAGTGCTGAACAGACTGTAAAATGCTTTATAAATATGTAAGCTCTAATTGAGGTCTTACCTCCTTTACTGATCTCATGACTAACTGAGGTGCTAACTGATTACAAGGGGTGATCGTTTCGTCTCACCCTTCTCCCTGTCCTTTGCTATTTGCATTTTTATAGGGGACTTCTAAAGCTAAGCACTGTGGTTGATATTTGGAAGCTGACAGTGATTTAGAACCTGTGTTGGTATTGTGTATAGTATTTGCTCGGTCCTCAGGTGGATGCCACTGCTTTCTCCCCTTTCCATGATCCTACCCCAACAGCACATGCTTGCAAAGGAGAGAATCCATTGTTTTCAGTTACTTCTCTTATCCATGGATATGTGAATAAAGGAATATTTGGCATTTTGGCACCCTCTCTCCAAAAGGCTGCTGACCCTTGTTACCTCCGAGGTCTTGTTTCAGACCTGAGCTGTTGTGACCAGCCTCCTGAAGCCTGGATGAGCTGTCATATCCACTAAAGAAGAAGATTCATGCCCCACTTGGCCATTCCTAGGAGTAGGATTGGAAGAACTGAATAGGACAGGAAGTTTTGTACTGGGAGGCACACAAGCCTTCACTTCCCAGGAACACCACAGCATCATCATCTAAATGGTGGAAAGAATTGGCCCCATTAGAAGGACAAAGGCATAGGAACATGTTGGGTTCCACCTCCCTTGGGCTGTTCCAAGCTGGAGTAGCAGCCTTACCTGAGATTGCCAGCCACCCTGGCATACTGCTGGGCTGGAAGATCCTTGAGGATTAGGTTCTCTTTACTTTGTATTTGTGCCTGGAGTTTCTTTCTAAAGTATAATTCTGGTCATGGTGCTTCCTTGGTGTTTTCAGTGTTGAATTTTTTTTCCCCCTCTCCTGCCTGCTGAATTAAATCCAAACTCTTTAGAATAACATTCAAGCTCCTCCATGGTCTGACTTCAACCGACCTTTTTCTCCTACTATTTCCATATAGGTTCTCTACACTTCAGCTAAACTCTCCTCTATTTCTTGCCCACGTCAACTGCTTAACCACTTCTGTGCCTTCCATCCCCTCCCTTCTCATGTCTCCGTGAGGAAATCCTGGCCTTCCTTCAAGGCCAGAACAAATATCCCTTCTGTGACGCCTCCTCAGATGCTCCTTCAGGCAGAAGCTCACGCTCTCTTCTCTAGGATACATACATGATACCTCTGCTCACATCACTGTCTCATTCTGTTGTTGTACTTTATTGGACTGGTTTGCATATCTTAGAGTTTCTTTTATATTGTAGTTTCCTTGATGGCATAAACTGTGTATTTCTTCCTTGAGTGCTGTAGTGCCTCACACACAGTAGGAGCCCAATACTTGATAAACATTTGTTGAATTGAATCCCAACCCCTGAAGTACCTAGATCCATGCTCTGGAACCAAGGAGAACGAACTGGGTCAAATTAACGCTTACTTACTAATGCGTGTGGCCACTTTCTTCCTTGTCTGGTGATGGGTTAGCTATTGGGTATTGATCTGGGGAACCAGACTTGGTGGAGACACAGCTCTTGCGTCCTAAGGCCAAGTGATCTGGGATCTCAAAGTAACTTGCTCTCCAGGATTCATCACAGGAAGTTGAAGCTATGGTCTGAAGAATCTACTGTAAAAGTCTGCTATCTTCTTCCTCTCTCCTTCCTTTTCCCTATCCCCTACTACAGCAAAGTACCGACATTTGTTCGAATGCTGGCCCCAGAGGGAGCCCTGAATATCCATGAAAAAGCGTGGAATGCCTACCCCTACTGTAGAACAGGTGAGTATAGGAAGAACCAAGCTAAGGAGGGAAGGTTAGAGAAGGGGGGCAGAGGAGATGAGGGTGGAGTCAGGCTTCTTTAGATTGCCTTTTTGCGTCTGAATAGGCCAGCAAAAAGATGCCCAAGAAGAGGTTTGGGCCAGAGGATGATTTCTGGCCATTGTGTGCCATTATTGGTTGGTTAACATTGAGTGGACAACTAGGTGGATAGAAACTACCAAAGTAGTCGTGTCCAGTAATCTTCCTTTTGAGCTTGGTACATCCTGATCTGTGGGTGAACTTGAGATGTGTTTGTTTGGAGAGAAGCTATAGATGAGGTAGACCTCGAGAGCTTATTTAAAATCCCTCTTCAGCAAGATGATTTCTTGTCTCTGGACTTGTACTGTGGGTTAAAGAGAGAGGCAAAGGAAGAAGTGATATTTGTTTATATCTCATCTTTTAAGAACAGATGATGCAGTGACCTGCTAATACGAGGAAGCCGTTGTATACACAGATAGCAGTGGAGACAGCCCTACTTCGGTGTCTGGACCGCGTGACTGACTGTACCCCATGGGTCTAGAGTAGGAGATGGGACCGTGGGCACATGATGTTTAAAAAGAGGTCTGATCTTGACCTTGGTCCGATCTGTGTTTAGCATATTCCTGGAAGGGACAAGGCCCTCTCTAAGAGGGCTTTTGGGCATGTGGTCAGGGTAAAAATTTGGTTTAGTTCTGCTGGTATCTTCCTAGTGTGATTCAGGATCTTCTGTTTTTCTACACTGCTTGCCTGGCCTTTGGTCACCATACACCAGCCCTCAGCCCTGAGCAAAAATTCCTTATTGGCCTTGAGACACTTACATTGGTGTGGATGAGGGCAAACATTGTCATTAAGAATGTTTTCTTGGTCTTAGACACTTTGTGCTTGGTGCCTTGTACTGGTATGTACCTTTCTGGATTACACTAATAAATTCCTACGTAACTTCTCAGCAATATCTGATAATCTGCAGATCCTGATACAAAGCCTAATTCCATAAATTTGGGGAGTAAAAGGGTCATAGAACTGCGACGTGCTCTTTGTCCTCTGGAATCATTGGCCTCAGGCTTCATGGGCGGTGTGGAACATGGCTATTACTTGAGGAATGATGGATCTCCAGATGTCCTCTTAGTTGGGTGAGGTCTCCAGAGGGAACACCCAACGCTAGAGTTTACTATTGTGAACAAAAACCATCCCCATGAGTCAGAGTATGTCATCACTTCAGCCTAACCAATGGGCAGATAGTGACTGTATTCCTGGAATCAAGACATGTGCCCTTTCTTAAAGATGATGTGCAATGTGACTGGGTGTGTCTGGTCTTGGGCCAAAGGTGAATTTTCCTGGCATCTAAGAACATTGTACCAGCCATATTCTGTAGTTAATTTTAAGTTTCTTAAGTTTTCAGTTAACTAAGTTTCAATTTGGAGTGAACGTTGTAGGCTGCTGCTCCATGTCTACAGGTAACATTCTGGACATGGTACACTGTTAGCCCCAGCAGAGCAGTGCGGAAGTGGGAACTGCCATGGAGGTGTGAGCATCAGCTCATATATTGATTTGCTCCTTGGAGACAATGTTGGTGCCTCCCGGTGGCTCACGCAAGGCATGAAGGGCCGAGAAGACAGGCACAGGAAAACGAGATGATCTTTAGGGACACAGCATAATATGAAGAGGCTGACTGTGAGAAATTATGATTCAGACCTATCTAGAAACATCCTTTCTGGAAAGAAGAGATATAAACAAATAGAGCTCATGGACATCTCTCTCTGGGGATGGGCTTTAGATCCAAATTCTTCCCTAAATATTTAACTCTAATTTTGTTTGTAAAGGAAGGTGTTTAAGGTAGTATGGACCAATATTTTACTTACCTTCTAAAGGCCTTTCATTTCATGAGAGGAGTAAACACATAACTCAATTCAACAAACATTCAATGCCTACCATGTGTAATGCACTATGCTAGGCTGTGGGCTGACGAAGGTAAGGCATAAGTCGTGCCATCAAGGAGAAGTCATGTAATATAAATAATTATGATGCAGAAAGTACCAAGAGGGGAGGGGAGGAGAAAGATGTCCTTTTCCCTCTTGGGTAGGGTCAGGGAAGACTTCAGGGAAGAGGTGTTGACTGAAGCAGGCTTTGGAGGTAGAGACTTTAGCAGGTAAAGGTCAGGGAGAGGGATTCATTCCAGGTAGTGCATCTCTAGTGTAGGCAAAGGCATGGAGGTTAGACATCAGGACAGGAAAAAAGGATGGATGGAGAAGAGATGGATCCAGTGTAACTGGAATGTAGGATACATGAAGAGAATAATAAGCACCTATTATGTGTAAGGTGCTGTGTTAGGTCCTGAGAATATAAAAACATAAATGGGAAAGTGCATGAGGACATTCCATTCTGTTTGGGAGGCACAACACACATGCAGATATACATATATGTTGTATGTAAGTGTATATACATACATGTATCTCACAAGGAAAGTGGAGGAGTAGAAAGAGTATATTGAAGTATATATTGAAGAATGAGGGAATTCTTCATGAAGTGCCTGAATTGAGTCTTGAAGAAGTAGGATTCTGAAAGTTGAGGAGGGAAGACCTTCCAAGAAGGGAGATAGGCCTGGGCAAACTGATTTGCTCCTTGGAGACAGGTAGAGGCCGGAAATGGAGCATTGAATTGGAGTGGTCCGTGTAGTAGCATGAAATGAGGAGAGGTAGCAGCCAGACTGGGGAAAGCCTTAAATGTTGAGCATGGACATTCAAGTCCCTACGCATGAGGACTTGGATTGGAAAAAGCAAGGCCAAGGGCTGAAATTGCTTGAAGGAGGAAGGCCGGTGACCTTGAGGCAACAAGGATTGGGTCTGGCTGATAGTGACAGGTGGAGTGAACCTCCCAGGTAGAGAGCTTGCTGAGTGATGATGGTGGAGGGATATTGTAGAGGTGGAGGTGAGAATCAGGAGTACATTAGCCCTTTCTGGCCCCTTGTGTTGGGGGACAGGAGAGAAGAAACTGCTTGTCCTGGAGAAAATGTTTTTTGGAGACAGATGGGTTTCTGTAACAGTATCAAGTTAGAATGAGTATGAGATAAGGCTGCAGAAATGAATTGGAGCTTGACCATAGAGGCTCTAGAATGCTAGGAACAGGATTTGTACCTTGTAGGAAATGAGGAACTGATGAAGATTTTGGAGTAGAGGAGTGGTGTTATCAGGATGTCGTATTAGAAAAATTACTTGGAATATGGAGTCTAGCATAAATTGATAGCAAGATAATTTAGGGGGCCATTACAACATTGTGGACAAGGAAAGGGGAGAGCTTGAGTGAGGTAGGGTAGCATTATGAGTGGAGATGGTGAGGTGCAGATAGGAAAGCTGCTGGAGGAAGAGGAGCAATAGCACTTGCAACAAATTCAGATTTCGGGGAAGAAGGGAAACATCAGCTGACTTCACAGTTGTGACTGTGGGTGACCTGGAAGCTGACAGTGCCACCCAAAGAAATAGAGAAATTAGTGGGAAGGGGTTGATCTGAGGAAACATGGAATTCAAGTTTGGAAAGGATGAGCTGAAGGCCATTCAGAGAGAGCTCTAGGCCCAGGCCCTTGGAACTAGAGCACTTGGGGGTGGAGGGGTACAGACTTTGTGGGGGGAGAGAGCGAATAGAAGTCAAAAATGGATCCATGGGAATGGATATGTAAAAAGCATCATCAAGGACAGAAAAAGGGGATCCATATTTAGGGGGTGAGCCAGAGAGGAACTCATAAGGGCCCAGTGCCATGGGGAAGGAGGGGGCATCATGAGGAAGCTAAGGCTCTTGGTGCCCTGTGGTGCCTGTCAGGTCACAAGGGACAAGAAGCAAAAGGAAAGAGAAAAGACCTTTGGATTTAGCAATAAAATAGTTAATTGTGACATCGGAGAGAGTCATTTCAGTAGGATGCTGGGGGTTGGAGTTGGTTTGCAAGGAGAACTGAATAGTGAGTAGGTGGTAAGGAAGTAGGGGGAATGAGTGTCTAGACTACTCTTTCTAGGAGTTGACAGTGGAGGAGTGAAAAGACGTGCTAGGAGGGTGAAGGAAAGGTTTCTGTTTTGTTTTGTAGGGCAGGGGATACCTGAGAATATTTGTAGGCTGAGAAAAAGAGCCAATGGAGGTGAGACTGAGCGGGGAGATATATGACCGGGGAGAATGATTAATGGAGCAAGGGCTAAAGGAGATGAGAGGGTGTGAGATTGTGAGGGGTTCCGCTTGGCTTCTGTCCGAAACTGGCATGTGAAGGGGGTCATTACTGAAGACACAGTGAGATTTCAAAAGAAGTAGAGAGCATTCACTCAGGGCCCCATGTTGGAGCTGGAGGGCATCAGTATCGCCATGAAGTAGGGGGTGAAGTCATCTGCTGGGAGTGAGTTGGGGACAAAGGGGTAGAGAAAGCTGGAAATAGATGAGAATAGGAGCATTGATTGAAAGATGAATAAAAGGATGGTCTTGAGGGCCTACTTGAGTTTGAAAAGCATATATTGATAGTGGATTCAGAATGATGTCATGCTCTCGGTTACATGGAGCTCTTCCCACACTCAGTGTAGCTTCCTACTCTTTTCTTAACTTCCAACGTGATTGGTTGTCAAGGTTGGTCTTGGGAAAGAGGAAGAAAAGCAGCGCCATTGCTTTGGTCCGAAAGAATTGGTTTAAAATTAGCTGAAACTATCCTCACTCATACTCTCTGCTTTGTTCTCTAATCAAAGGCCAGTTTCTAAGCCTTCCAAATTCCACAAAAGTATTTCTTTTGGGTGGCCATCAGAAGCATAGGTGGCTTCTGCACTTCAAGGACACAAGGTGAAGGCTTTTGTTGAGAGATCATATGCTCTCCAGTGACATAGGATCTTGCAGCCATTTTTATCTGATAAATAATTGAGCCTTGCTTTCCGAAAGGGTCTAATTACAATGAGCAGGGGTACAGAGGGCATGGGGTCTGGTTACAGCGAATGGAAGGGATGCAGAGGCTGAGTGGGCAGTGGTTGGATGCCTTCCTGCCTAGCCTCAAATCCCCAAGCCATTGATGATCTTGTACTGCAGGGTGATGGGGGCTGCATGGGTCAGCTGACCAGGCTCTGTTCCATTTCCCTGCCCAATTGGAAAGGATCCAGAGAACAGGTAGTGGAGTGTCTTTAATTAAGTGTAGAATTTGTTCCTCTGGGCTTCTTCTTGGCTAACAAAACTCAAGGGGATGGGGGAAGCCTAGTTATTCCTGACGGGCTGGAGGGCATCGTGGGCCAATGTTGGGAAATGAGGCTGGAAGTTGAAAGCCACCTTGCTGCTACTGGCCCCTGGGAGAGGGCAGTTGTTCATTTGTCCTTATTAATCTTTTGTCTTTCTTCCTTCCATGCCCTAACCTTGGAGCAGTTATTACAGTAAGTATCTTCAAGGGATCTGTCATATGTGTGTGTGTGTGTGTGTGTGTGTGTGTGTGTGTGTGTCTGTAAGGAAAAGGGAAAGGGCAATGTGAGGTACAAAAGGCTGCTGGGTCCTTTTTTTTCCTTTCCTGGTCTGCAGAGCTAGAGGAGGGAGGCTCAATCCTCCTGTGACCCTCCCAAGAGTTAATGTGTTCATTGGCACAATTGCTCCTTGGTTAAGCTGCATTGGCATTTGGATTTGCAAACTGAAGCCATTCTCAGTATGTGGGCACAGGAGCCTAGGGACAGGCAGTATCATCAGAAAGCTTGTTTTCATCTAAAAGGCGTCTCCCGGTTCAAATGGAACCTTTGCTTCCTTTGGGGTTGGGCTCTCACAGTGTTGGTCTCAAGTCTAGCTGACTCAGATTTGTCTTCCCCCTTCCAGATCAGAGCTGGCCTTTGGCAAAATTGTCAAATGGTCAAGGTTTGTTTTGTGTAGCCCGAGCTCTGCCCTCCCAGGTATCTCGTCCTGCTGTGGGCAGTCAGGTACAATCATTGCCCACTCAGGTCTTCGTGACTTAATGTGTTCCCCCCACAGTAAGTCCTTTTCATGCCCTTTTCCATAGCCCTAAAATCACACTGCCCTGGGTACCTCTGGAGTCCTCTGTAGCATTGTTCTGCTCCAGGAGTGGCCTTGGAATTTTTGAATGGCGATAGCCTTGGCCATGCTGTCCTTGTTACCTGGGCCTGGGTACTAAAAAATCATCTTATGTTGTTCTTCTCCCCTATGTTGGCAGAATGAATATATGAAAGATGACTTCCTGATTAAAATTGAAACCTGGCACAAACCTGACCTTGGAACACTGGAAAATGTAAGTGGAGCTGTTGAGGACACCACTGGACCACCAGACCCCACCTGGACTTGCCCACCAGGGCCTCGCCACTTGCTTCTACTCCCTCACCATTCCTTAGGTGCTAGAAATGGGGCTGCCTGCTTCTCTTGGGGCCTGGGCCTTAGCATTGCAGGAAGTGACCCCCCCAGGGGATTTGCCCAACTTCCTCGTAGTCCTTGCAGCTTACACTTACTTGCAGTGATCTCGGGGGAAAAACACAACCAAATAACACTTCAGACAGATACCTACATATTGCTTGCCTTCTTGATGAATGGGGAGGGACTACAGGGAGGGAGAGAATTTGGAACTCAAAAATTTTAAAATGAACATCAAAAATAAATAAGTGAAAATAAAAGATTTTTTAAAATAGAGGATTTTTAAAAACCCAGAACCCTAGTCAAAGGCTTGAGGCACAAAGGTTTCATCTCTCTGCAGTGGGGGATGGGGTGATAGTCCTAAGGATGAAAGGACTCTGTAGACTGAAAGGTTGACAACCACAACTTTAATTATGTCTAGGTAAACATCAGTCCCCTGTGTACTTTGGTTGGTTTTGCAAGGAAAGCTTCTCCCAGAGAGAAGAAATCCTTCTCTTGGCTTCCTTGGCTTTGGGAAGTAACCCTTCTTCCTAGACCTCCATTATAGGGTGAGGGCTACTTTGTATCTTGTGAAAATCCTGGACTAAATTGTGTCCATCTTGCAGGTGCACAAACTGGAGCCAGATGTATGGAAACATGTGGAAACTGTTTTCATAGATATTGCAGATCGGAGCCAGGTGCTTAGCAAGGTAGGAATTGTTTTCAGGGCGAGAACTGGTGGTTGGCCGGTAACCTCCGAGAGGATGGGGGTGGTATGAAGTCTTTTAGAAACAGGAAAACCATGTGTCTTTCAACTAAGTTCCAGAAGTTCCCTCTTCTTAGTTTGGGACACAATAGAGAAATCATGTGGTCAAATGATCTGTCTCCCCACTCTGAAAGTCTTCACCTTGGGAAATGATAACTGGTCTGGATTTCCCCAGACCAGCTAACAATGCGTATTAAAGGTGTGCTCCATGTGGATAAAGCCCCAGGAGAAAGAAAGGGAGAATGATGATTTCTAAGATGTGAAAGAGAAGACAAGGTGTTTGACTTTGGGACCACAGCTCTAAACATGCGCAGCAAGACTCAGGCAGAGCATTGTCTCTGTGGGAAAGACAGATTTCTGTCTTCCTGTGGTTCTGTTTGGCTCAGGAGAGGAGGGACTGTGACCCTGCTCCTGCCCCTTGCATCATGCCCAGGGTGGCAGAGCCTTTTGTTCCACTAGTCGTTGCGTGTTTTTCAGACAGGTTTATTTGTGTCAATGAAAAGATCTGAATTCCACTTTTATCCTCCTCTGCTTGCTCAAGTCCCCTCCAAGAAGAGAGTGAGGACTTCGAGGAGAGCTCATTGTTTAAATGCACAGTAGGTTCTCAGTTATTCCACATTAATGGGGGTGATTTAACAGATTAAAGATACCAGAGAACACAAATCACCTATAATTGGCTTTGGAAGACATTTCGTGTCCCCTTTCTTATAAGACTTACCCTCATAAGGAGATTTTTCTTAGATGATTAGAGTGAATTTGCATTTCCTGAGTCTCAGTCAGGTGAAAGATGGCATAGTGAGCCAGAATTAAAAATTTACTGTGGCTAATTCGCTCATAGAAGCTGAGGAATCGACTGTTTACAAACCAGTGAAATGAGACCGACTGTTACTGCACAAGCTAATACATAGTCTGCACTTTGAATTCTTTCCATCCTGCGCCATTAAAAACGAGTTATGGAAAGCAAGGCAGTGAGATCATGCCCAAAGATGTTAAACATATGGGCCCTTGGCATAGACAATGGAAACATTGTATCTTTTTGAACCTTTGGTCATGGGTATATGTAGGGAAAAGTCTAAAACAAACTATGGCAGATAAAATAACACTGAGTCCTCTCTCTGAGGCTACTCTCAGTATTTACATAGCTCCTCAGCGACTTGTGCTGGGGACTGGCTGATGGACTTAGACTCTCTTAACCTTCTCTTAGTTACTGGGCAGCAGGAATGAGTGGTAGGGTCCTTTACTCTGCTGGCATGCTTATCAGTTAGTTATTGCTGTTTGTACCCCATCCCCACCCACCACTTTTCTTTCACAGGATTACAAGCAAGAAGAAGATCCAGCAAAATTTAAATCAGTCAAGACAGGACGGGGACCCCTGGGTCCCAATTGGAAGGTGCAGTTCATACTCTTACCACCAGGGGGCGGAGGCCAGGGACTGGGTGGCCTGAGGGGTTCTGGCTTCCTGAGGGGGTGGACCAGGGAAAGAAGATGGATTTGGAGGAGCTGAGGCTGGACTAAAGGGATCCCATTGGCTGCCTCCTCAGTCATGTGCTTGCCCATGGGTGTTTTCTCTGTACAGAAAGAACTGGCAAATCAGAAAGACTTGCCGTACATGTGCGCCTACAAACTGGTAACCGTCAAGTTCAAGTGGTGGGGCCTTCAGAACAAAGTTGAAAACTTTATACAGAAGGTGAGTTGCTGGAGGGAGGAGGTGAGCGGAGTGACCCGCACGCATCAGGGACGTGTATGTGCATCGCCTGAAAAAAGCAGCTCAGGCATGGCCTTAGATCCATCTAATTGGATTTGGAAGCTGGCAGGGTCATCCTTCCTTTCCTGACACCTGACTCCCTGACACTCTCAGCTCTTAGGGGTCAGGAAGATGCCCCAGCGTCATGGACAGGGAAAATTGAGAGACAGAAATGGGAAAGGAAATGGCTCGAAGTGATTCAGCTCAGACATTTGTTCCCTTTCTTTGGGAAGTTTTGTAGTCTGGATCACTGGGCTAGAACAGTGCAATTCCCTTAATCCTGACATCCTCTTTCTGTTCGAGACTCACACCAAGTTTACTGTCCTCACCTCTGACCGCTTGTGGCTCCCAAAAAGAAGGAAGCACCTTTGAATGCTGTGCACCTTGGCAGTTTTCTCATGTTTGTCCCACATGCCCCTTCTTCATGTCCTGGTGAGGCTCTCCAGGAAGCCTCTGCCCTGTGGTACTGCCTAGTCAGGCCAGACCAGGAAGCCAGGCCCTTCTTCCTCTAGTATCCAAGTGACATGTCCAACTATGAACAGGTTGTCTTCCCTCCCATCCCCCACCATCCTGATGTGTGGATTTTGAGGCCCACTAAGAAAATGATGTAGAGGGTCCAAGGTGAGAGCCATCTTGACTTCCCACCTTCTAGCCAGTAACGAAAATAAACAGATGTAGCCAGGCATCCCCTGCTCTGTAAACAGAAGTGTTGGCATCAGCTCTCTGACTGTGGGAAGGAACAGGACAGTAGAGGCCTTCAACTATTGAATGGTCAACTTCTCCCCTCCATTTTTTAGCAAGAGAAGCGTCTGTTTACAAATTTTCATCGGCAGCTGTTCTGTTGGCTTGATAAGTGGGTTGAGCTGACTATGGATGACATTCGCAGGATGGAAGATGAGACCAAGAGACAGCTGGATGAGGTAAGTGGGAGCTTAGGGGGAAGCGCTGAAACTCCAGGTTAATCCACAGGCTAAATCTATAGCTGCTGATTATCAGAGGGGCATCAGTCAGGATCCTGGCTTGGATGGACCAGTGTGACCCAGGCTGGATGGCACTGATTCTGTTCTGACAAAGCTGTGGGCAAGTGGGATAAGTGGGATAACAATTTTCAGAGAGAAAATACACTGACAGCTTTGTCCTGAAATTCTGTAAAGTTTTCTTGTTTTTTACCAATGACTAGTTATGGGATATCTGCTTTGGGGCACTAGATCCAACTACATACATGATGCCATCCCTTAGGGACCTCTGACAGACCCCTGTGGGGAGCCAGGAGCCAGAAAATGCTGACCAAAGGAACAGAGACCTAGGCAGTAACCATTAACTGCCAAGGAAAGGGTACAGACAACATGTATCAGAGGAGTCCACAGGAAGGGTGGACACCAGACCTAGAGCAGTTAGGAGGTTAGGAGTGTGTGCTGGGAATGAAGGATGCCCTGTGGAGGGCCTCCCTCAGGCACCACACACAGTCCCAGAACTGCACCAACAGCCCATTTCTCAAGGTGGCTTTTGACTTTAGTTAATTTTCACTTGGTTCTCTTGAGAATTTGAGGTGCCAGGTTTGTTGAGCCTTGAAGTAGGGCCCAGGAGGGATGGTTTGTGTCCTCTGAAAGTCAGGTGTGATGGTGAGGAAACAGCCATGGCGGGTGCTCAGCGTCAGACCCTCCTGGGTACCTCAGAGCATCGTCACTTCACTGTCATGTAGCCATGCTGGGGAGCCATTTTGCCCTCCTGGAGGCCTCTTCCTTTGTCTCCTGAGCTTCTGTGAGCCCCTCCTCTCAGAGCTTGGGGTGGGGGTGGGTAGGGGCTTCTGTCTCTTCAGTGCTTTTCCTGGCCTGGGGTGACTCATATGGGTGAGTCGTGCACCAGTTAGTTCCTGTGAAAGGCCATCCCTCTCGGTTACTCATTTGACTGCATTGAGCTGGCTCCTTGCCAGACCCTGGGCCATACATAGCCCCAGTTTGGTTTGCTGTAGGTCTACCAAAAGTTGTACATTGATGACTCTAGCGTTAGGCCTTGTGAGTGCCTAGCCAGCCAGGAAAAAAAGTATACAAAAATGGGGATTTGTCTTCTCATTTCATCAGGGGCCAGGAAGCATTTACTAAGCATTTGTATGTGCCAGGTACTGTGGTTACCAGTAGAAAGCAAAAACTTGCCCTGCCCTCAGGAAGCCTATGTTTCTAAATGAGAGAGAGGCTCTTCGATTTGTCAGGTGAGGTCACTGGTAAATTTGGAGAGAGCCTACATTTCTAATGTATCTAATGTATTTATGTATGTGAATACATGATACATACAAAGTACATACATAGTAACTTGAGCAAGGAACCTTCTAACATCTGAGTAGTTTAGCCCTCTTGGAGAAAATTCTTTTAAACCAAGTTCTAAGGGAAGTCAGGATCAAAGAGACCAAGGTGAACAGGGGACTGTTTCAGACACAGGGACATTACAGAGTGCAGGCACAAGAGAGCCCAGAGACGTGGCATGTCATGTGTGAAGAGCAGCAAGCAGGCAGGGGCGGCCACACTGCAGAGGGCCTGGAGAGTGATAAGGTGTAAAGACTGGAAAAGAAGAAAGGGACCCAGCTGGGCAGGGATCTAGATGCCCAAGGTAAGAGTTTCTCTTAATCTCCAAAGAAATAGGGGGCTTTCATTAGACCTGGGCGTGAGGAAAGTAATTTCAGTGACCTTGTGGAAGCCACGTGGACTGGTGTGGGGAGAGACTGGAGACAGAGATACCTTTCAGAAGGCTAGAAGGTCACTGCAGTCATCCAGACAGGAGGTGGCTATCTGTGTAGAGAGACAGAGATAAGTAGGAGAGCCATAGAAACAAGATGCCAGTACTAATTGGGCAGATGAGGTAAGAGTGGGGAGCTGAGATTGTCAGCCTGAAGGAGTGGGGAGTGGAGAACACCCTTGACAGATGTGGGGAAGTCTGGGAGAAGGAGTAGGTATGGAGGGCAAAGGTGATGATTTGTTTTGGACAAGTTGAGTTGGAGATGCCCATGGGACAGCCAGTTCACAGGCTTGGTGCTCAGGAAAAAGACTAGGTAGGTTTGGCTCCATAGATTTGGGACACATCTGCAGAGAGGTCATCGACTCCATGGGAGCTGATGAAATCACCAGAGAGAGGGGATAGAGGGAGAAGAGAGCAGAGTGCTGGGCAGAAGGGACAGCCATAGGTGGAAGGTGGAACCAAGAGAGAGCAGTATCCAGGAGGAGAAAAGGTAGCCAACCACCTCTGCCAAGTGCTACAGAGAGATCCAGAAGGGAAAGATTGAGAAAGCTCTTTCAGAGAGCCATGTCACTTAAATGGAGGGGTCAGTAGATGGCAGAAGGTTTTGAAGAATGCCAGGACACAAAAGGGGCTTTTTCTGGGAGTTTAGCTGAGCAGGGGAGGAAGATGAGATACTGGAGGGTAACGTCCAGAAAAAAGATATAATGAGGATTTTTCAAAAAATGGGGGGACTTGGGAGTGGTTGTAGGTAGCCAGCAAAGAACCAATAGTAGAAACTGAAGATAAGAAAAGGGAGGATGATAGTGGGGCAGTCTTCTGGAGAAGATGAGAAGGGGGAATTGGCAAGGAATAAGAGCGAGCAGTTGGAGGGGATGGCATCTGGTGAATGTGAGAGGAGGAGAAAAGTTACTGAGAATGGTCTCTTTTTTTTTTTTCAGTTATTTTATTTTCAGTGTTCTACAATCACTACCATATAACTTAGATTTTTTTTTTTCCCTTCCTCTCCTTCCTTCCCCCCACCTCCCCCCTGCGTCCCTGAGATGGCATACAATTTTATACAGGTTCTACACATACATTCCCATTAAATACATTTTCACCGTAGTCATGTTGCGTAGAAGAATTAAAATAAATGGGAGAAAGCATAAAACAAACCAAAACGTAATACAAAAGAAAATGATCTGCTACAATCTGCAATTGAATTCCATAGTTCTTTCTCTGGATGTGGGAGGCATTTTGCCTTAAAAGATCATTGGGAATTTTGTAAGTCTTTGCATTGCAATGAAGTTCTAAGTCTGCCTGAAAAAATTCTCACCCACTGTGGTTATTTCTGTGTACAAAGTTCTCCTGGTTCTGCTCCTTTTACTTAGCATCAGATCATATAAGTCCTTCCAGGCCCCTCTGAAATCCTCCTGTTCATCATTTCTTATAGCACGATAATAGTCCATTACATTCATATACCATAATTTATTCAGCTATTCCCCAATTGATGGGCATCCCCTTGATTTCTAGGGGCCACCAAAAAGAGTGCTGCTATAAATATTTTTGTACATGTGGGACCCTTTCCCATTTTTATGATGTCTTGGGGATATAGTCCTAGAAGCGGTATTGCTGGGTCAAAGGGTATGCACATTTTTGTAGCCCTTTGGGCATAGTTCCAAATTGCTCTACAGAATGGTTGAATCAGCTCACAACTCCACCAACAATGAATCAGTGTTCCAACTCTCCCACAATCTTCAAACATTTATCACCTTTCTGTTTTGTCATGTTAGCCAATCTGATAGGTGTGATGTGGTATCACTGATAATGGTCTTAATCCTTTTTGGTCATATGATAGATGAAGTTTTCAGTTGAAGATGGCAGCAAAGTGGGGTGCTAAGGGAGGTTTGAGAGAAGAAAGAAGAGCCATTGCAGTGGGCAAGGTAGATGTTTAGTTAAGAAGGAAGAGAAGAATGAACTTGCTACAGCTGAGACTAGATAACAGCTTTGTAGTTGATCTGGTCAGCAGGTATGTGACTGCTGCCAGCACCATTCAACAGGATATGAGTAGGATTTCAACAAGGAATAATTGTTGATAGAACAATGAAGCAAGTTTAACTGGCTCATCAAGGTGTCCCTTTCCATCAAGGGAAGGGAGGTGAGTGTAGCCAGAGCCAGGGTGCTGGATTGCCCAGAAGAGGATTGAAAGGGGCAGGGATCAGAGGGCATGATGAGGTCAAAGGAAACATATTTGGAAGGCATAGAATGACATGGAGTAATGAAAGATCATGACTAGCTAAAGGAATTGCAGAGTTCTTGAACATGAGTATTGAACGCTTGTGGGTGGTGATGGTGGGATGAAGGTTGTGGCCATTTTGTGTGAAACTGACATGGGAGGTGAGTAGATTGAGGAACTAGGAAGTTGGGGGGTGTTTGTAGAAACATGAGGATGTATGTTGAAGTCCCCTGGTATGACAGCAAGAGAGGGAGACTGTGAGCCAGGCACAGAACTGAGAAGGGATGGGGAATGCCCTGGAGGTCAGTAGATAACTGACTACCAGGATTGAGGGGGGGTGGTAATTTTGGAGAGAGTAAACCTCAGAGGAGAGACTACTGAGTGATGGCCACTGAGAGTGGCAGATGAGTGTTAGGAACATTGACTCCCCTGTTGGAATCAATGAGTCAGGGAGTAGGCCAGAAAGTGCAGCCAGTCTTGGAGAGGTTAGCCAGGGATACAGGGTCATCTTGGTGAACCAAGTGTCAGGCAGTGCCAGAAGAAGGCAGGAGCAAGAGGAACAGGAAGAGGGGAAAGGAAGCGGGTTAGGTATGGAGCAGGAACTTCAGAGGGCTCAAAGATCTGGAGGGAGTCAGTGGGATGCGGGGAGCAGGGAGAGGGAGAAGAATGAGCATTTAGTAAACACATACTTTGTGTGAGGCACTGAGCTAGTGCTTTCCAATTGTGATCTTATTTCATCTTCACAATAACCTGAGAGGTAGGTACTATCATTATCTCCATTTTATATTTGAGGAAACTGAGGCAGACAGAATTTAAGTGACTTGCCTAAGTTAGCTGAATTTGAACTCGAGTCTTCCTGACTCCAGGTCCAGTATTCTATCCATTGTACACCAGGCTGCCTCTGATGAGGATGTGAAAGCAGACAGCTGGGGTTGGGGGTGCTTTGGCAGTCTATGGGATCATTATCACTGGGATGAATGTGAGAGGGGTTGGGAGTATGTAGACCATTTGGGAACAAGTTGAGGCAAAGCATCAGCAAATGGCAGGAGGCCTGGCCAACGCAGATAAGAGATGTTCGAAGGTCTCCCCAGAAGGTAGCTGCAGTCCAGGTCCTGGAACTCATCACAGTGATTGTAATCACTCCAGATGGAATGCCTGACAGTAACCCCCAGCAAGGTGAGACCCCAGAGCCCAGGCTTGAGGCCTTGCACAGATCATAGGATGAGAATCACAAGGCAGCTTCCTGTGACTGAGGTGTTTGGTAACAAGGAGCTTGTGGCTCCTGGAGCTAACAGGACTCTCCAAAGCTTGTCATTGATCCTACCACCTTCAGGCAGAACCTGCCAAAACCATCCCAAACAGATGAGAATTAATCCTTTTTAATGACTGCTAGAGAATCCAGTTTGCCCAGTTTCCTCTGCTCTTAGTCTAGTGGGTGTAACTGCCATAGTTATGAAGAGTCTCCTCCTTCAACCTCTACAGCTGCATCTTCTGCCCATTTCTCTGTGTTCTTTCTGTAGTATAGATGAGGTAGCAAGCTGCTCACTGTGGCCTAGCTGCATATCCATGAAACCCTCTGTAGCAGAGGACAGCACTGAGCATTCAGAACTTAGGGTTGGGATGTTCCTTCCCTTCTAAGCCCCAGCCACTGGCTCTAGGCATGTATCATATAGAAGAGAGATGAGATTTGCCTAAGATTTGCTTCACCCTGAGAGGGCAGGATCAGGACCAGTGGAAAGAAGATAGGATTGAGCCGATTAGGCCTAAATAGGGCAAGTGAATTGCTCAAAACCATACCGCAAGTCAGTGGCTAGAAACTCAAGCAAAGGGCTAGTGGGGCACTCACACTACTTCCAGAAGTGAGCCCCGGTTCTCTGCCAACCAGGCTTTAAGACTCCTAAAGCTGAAAAAACTGGGACCTCTGGCAAAGGCCTGGTGTGCTTCCTGGACCTCCAGCACTAGGCCTTACACACAACTCAGTTCATGCTCTCCACACATGGGATAGCTTTTAGTTGGACTTCATGCTCTACCTACCATTTTGGGTTATAACTACTGAGCCATGTGTCATTTCAGTCCAGTTCCTGGGGACCCAGAACTTCCAAGCCTCCTTGGGGTTTGGGGAAGATGTATGAATGCTGCCCTTTCTCTTCATGAGTCCTTAGAAATTAGAGGCTCCAGCTCACCAGCACTCTTGGCCTCTAAATTTACATCTCCCACATCCCTGATCACTGCCATTCAGAATCAGTATCCCTTGCTGCCAAAGCCACCTTTCCCTGTACATACTCTTATCTCCATATAACTGAGTGTTCCCATTCCCAAGTCCCTTTCTCCTCATCAGTTATTAACAAACTTTCTTTCATCTTTGATCTCTTAGCAGTCTTTCCACTTTGTTGCCCTCATAGAAACTTAGTTCTCCCTAGAAGAGATTACTTCCCTGGCCACTCTCTCCTCTTGTGACCCCAACACATTGGACCAGGAGGGGAGGAGGAAGAGTACTTCTCACTCCTTGCTGCCCCTTGTAAACACCTTTTCTGGCACCATCATTCAATGTCCATCTACACTGGTGAGTCCAGAGCTTTGTGGTCGTCATCCCTCTTTGGGCTTCCCTTATCTTCTGTTATTGCTAGTCACCTATAGTTGGAATGGCCTAATCCTACTTTGGTCTTTTCCAGTGTTCACCCAGGTTATGGGTTCTTGCCTTTATCATCAGATTTCTGTAGCTGGTACTGATTTTGCTTATGACTGTTATCTATTCCCTTCCCAAATCTATCCTTTCTCTGTCCTCTGGCTTATAAAGTATTTTGGCACGCGCGTGTGCGCGCGTGCGTGTGCGTGTGTGCGTGTGTGTGTGTGTGTGTGTGTGTGTGTGTGTGTGTGTGTGTTCTACCATCTTTTACCTGGTTCAGATAAGACAGGTTCTGAAATGTTCAGGACTATCCTTTTTATGTTCTTTTGATTTCATCCTAATTCTGAGAGGTAGTAAGTACCACTTTCTTTCTCATTTCTCCCCTAATATACTCCCCCCCCCCCCCCATAAAGCAAATAAGATTGCATTGACTCTTCTCTCTCTGTTACCCACCATCTCCCGGCAATCACCAACTCTTGTCTCTTCTATTTTTACATCCTTTCTCACATCTGTCTCCTTTTCTCTCCTAGTTCAGACAACAGTCTCCCTCCTACTTCAGACACTCATTACCTCTTGGCTGGACTGCTGTAATAGCCTCTTAATTAGTCTGCTGGCTTTGTCTCTCCCTTCCCAAATCCGTCCTCCACACAGCTACTAAAATAGCCCTTCTACATCATGTCTCATTGCATCATTCCTCTACTTAGAAATCGTTATCAGCTCCCTGTGGTCTATAAGATACAAATTAATAACAATAACAGTGCCACCACTTTACCCAGACATCATAAAGGTTGCCCTCGGGACATCATCTCATGTCACCAAAAGCCACTCACTTCCAGAAGGAGCCATTGAAGCAGTGAAGAACCCAGCATGAACCTTAGGCACATCCCCATGAAACTCAGTCAAAACCATGTGTGCAAAGAAGTATTGGACAAAGGTTTGAATCTTGCAGATTCCCATGTGGAAACAGAATTGTGAGGGAGATTTAAGTCTCTGCCAACAGATATCACAGAAGAGTTATCTCTAAGGAGCTCAGACTTAGAGATCAATACAGATTGTGTGAAGAAATGGAATGAACTACAACATATGACTTCAGGCTCTGAACATTGAGCACCTACTCAATACTTAGCTACTAGAATTCTTTTTTTTTTTAATTTTTTTTTTAAATTTAACTTTTAACATTTATTTTCACAATATTTTGGGTTACAAATTTTCTCCCCTTTTATCCCCCCCCCGCCAAACCCAAGCATTCTAATTGCCCCTGTGACCAATCTGCTCTCTCTTCTATCTTCCCTCTCTGCCCTTGTCTCCGTCTTCTCTTTTGTCCTGTAGGGCCAGATAGCTTTCTTGACCCCTTGACCTGTAATTCTTATTTCCCAGTGGTAAGAACATTACATTTGATCCTAACACTTTGAGTTCCAACTTTAGCTCCCTCCCTCCCCACCCCTTCCCTTTGGAAGGCAAGCAATTCAATATAGGCCAAATCTGTGTAGTTTTGCAAAAGATTTCCATACTAGTTGTGTTGTATAGGACTAATTATATTTCCCTCCATCCTATCCTGACCCCCATTACTTCTCTTCTCTTATGATCCTTTCCCTCCCCATGAGTGTCGACCTCGGATTTCATTCTCCTCCCCATGCCCTCCCCTCCATCCTCCCCCCCACCCTGCTTGTGCCCCTGTCCCCCACTCTCCTGTATTATGAGATAGGTTTTCCTATCAAAATGAGTGTGCATTTTATTCTTTCCTTTAGTGGAATGTGATGAGAGTAGACCTCATGTTTTTCTCTTGCCTCCCCTCTTTATCCCTCCACTAATAAGTCTTTTGCTTGCCTCTTTTATGAGAGATAATTTGCCCCATTCAACTTCTCCCTTTCTCCTCCCAATATTTCTCTCTCACTGCTTGATTTCATTTTTTTTTTTTAAGATATGATCCCATCCTCTTCAATTCACTCTGTGCACTCTGTCTCTATGTATGTGTGCGTGTGTGCATGTGTGTGTGTGTGTGTACTCCCACCCAGTACCCAGATACTGAAATGTTTCAAGAGTTACAAATATTGTCTTTCCATGTAGGAATGTAAACAGTTCAGCTTTAGTAAGTCCCTTATGACTTCTCTTTGCTGTTCACCTTTTCATGGTTCTTCTTCATTCTTGTGTTAGAAAGTCAAATTTTCTTTTCAGCTCTGGTCTTTTCATCAAGAAAATTTGAAAATCCTCTATTTCATTGAAAGACCATTTTTTCTCCTGAAGTATTATACTAGAATTCTTTATCAGAAGCTTGATATCTTTAATGAATTGCCAGGTCAGTCTCCATACTATAAACACAGACCTCAAAATATCCTGGAGAACCCAATTTATAAGCTGAAACCAGACCATTTTTACCGACCAGACTTGCCACCAGTCCTCCAGAAGCAACGCTGATCCATTCCCAAAGTAACCACACAGGGAGGGATCGCCATACTACATCAGATCCCTGGCACCAGTTGAGGAATGGATCCTCCCCCTTGTCCTCTCACGATCAGCATCAGCCCAAGGTCATTATCTGCATCTACTTTCTCTGCTGCACAAGAGTTCAGAGAAAGAACAGGCAAGTGACTTGCTCTAGGGCTGTTTCTGTCTGTGCCCCACTGAAGAGGAGGAGAAGAATAAGGTCATAACTGCCATAAGGTTTTCAAGGCTGCAGAAGAGTTTACATACGTCATCTCATCTGAGTCTCACAGCAACACTGGACGCGGCTGCCACACATATGTCTTTGTTTTGCAGTTGAAGGAACTGAGGCTAAATCACACAGCTAGCAAGTATTTAGGGGAGGATTTGAACTCAGGTCTTCCTGCCTCCAAGGCAAGCACTGAACTGTATTTTCTTTTTTGCAAGGCCTTCCATAATCTAATTCCTGTTGAATTTTCTGGCATTGTCTCACACTGGCGAGTACTTTGGTCGTTATGTCTTTGGGCTGAGTTCAGAAAATGGAGCAAATTCAGGATACATTAAAGAGATGGTCAGACAGGCCCATTTCCCCTATTCATGGATGTCTCTAGGGTGTCTCCTGTGAATGTCAAAAGTAACCTATACTTCCAGATTATCATTCAGTTTCTTTTCAGTCTTATCTTTTATGTTGTCATTAATCTAAATTTCTTGGTTTTTGCCTATTTCTGCATTCCTATGCTAGTTAAATGTTTAAATAGTGCTTTAAGGAGTGTAAATCCCTCTGCATCCATGATCTCCTTTGTGTCCTACAAATAACCCTGTGAGTAGGTGTTATTGTATCCCTCTTTTACAGATGAGCAAACCAAGGTTCGTCTAAGGTCACAAGGCTGATTAGTGACTGAGGCAGGATTCTATCTCAAGTCTTCCTGGTTCGAAGCTCAGCACTGCACCTACAATATCATCTAACAATCTTGTTTCTTCTTCTGATCCCTCTCCAGAAGGTTTTGGTTGGTTCTGGGTTGTATAGCTCAGCACTGAACCCAACCCTTTAGCAGTGGAGCCCTGGGCTTGCAGTTCAGGTTGGCGATGACTGATAGGACTCACCTTTTTGGTGAAGTTGGGTTGGGACCATCCCTTAGTCTCTCTCTTATTAGGAGATAAGAAGATTTGCCTCTTTTCAATAACCCAGGGGTTTCTTGGTGCCTCTAGCTGGCCTGGCTTCCTTTTTATTGTTGAGTACATCACCTGTTGTAGACTTTAGGTTATAAAATTCTGCCTTGTTTTTGGGCCTCATGCATATAGAAAGTGTCATTTCCTCTGTACCATGAAGTTCTAGGCAAAGCTCTCCTGAGCTTACAGACTGGAATTAAGGGGGCTGTAAAACCCCTTTATTGGTTTTATTTCTTTCCTTTCTGGTCAGCAGAGTCCTAATATGATTTCTAATCCTGGCTTCTGAGGGCCCTAGAAACAATTTCAGGTAAACTTCCTACAGGAGCACATCCTACAGAAGCCCCAGAGCCCAGAAGTTAGAAGGGATGGGCACACACAGAGGATGACACTGTTCCTTTTCTCTTGTTCCTGTGACTCCTGCTGACTTGGGCCAAATTTGTCCCTCAGTGGTATTTGGCTAGCGATGGCTCAGAATCTTGAATTTTGCTGAACTGGAGGCTCTGGCCAATATTTTTCTAATGTGTCTTCTCCATTTCATGTTCCTTCCAGTCTGATTCAAAATTCACTTGCCTCCAGAAAGTCTTCTCTAACCAAGTTCACTCAATGCTGATGGCTCTTTCAGTCTCTTTCCCCTTTAGCACTCACTGGGTAGTGTGTTCATTGACCTTCTTATGTTCAGTCTTCCCAACTACAAAATAATAGTATCTTCTCCTTCTTCTGTTATCTCCCATATATGATACCTCATGGATGCTAAACAAATCCATACAACTGACTTGCCATTCAAATGAATTCCCAACACTTGAGATATCTTAGAATTGACCTTTTGGGTTCTTTGACCTTCAGTTAGAGCTTAATACATGATCATTCAAAGTCTTGTTTTAATTTATTTATGAAAATCCAGATAATTTTGCTAATGCTTCAGTTGAGGTGCAACTCCTTAATTGTGAACACAAAAATGGTCTTATCCTGCTCTCAAAGATAGAAAGGTCCCTCTGTAATTTGGAAAGCATTTCTTACTCAGTGTTCTGAGAATCTTCATATCCTGGGCCATTTCCTGGTTCCTGTATGACATACTAAATTTGTTTGATCTTTAAAAATGAGCTTTAAAAAAGGGCTTTAAGGAAAAGGCCCCTCCTGTCAGCATCTTGCTTTCACTGAAGGACCATTTATAAAGACTCCATGTGAAAAGCCCTGAGAAAGAGATGGAAGTATGTAAAACAAGCTCCTTGCCCTCATGCAATTTACACACTCTGGTGTTTGGAGAGGCAATACAAAACATATACAAAAACTCTGATAAAGAGCAGCGTAGGAAATGGCCAAAGGCCAGAAATGGACAGATCAGTTCTGACTTAGTGTAGTGAGCAATCAGAAGAGTTATGGGGAAGGTGGGACATCAGAGTTGGACCTTGCACCATGGGTAGGGTTTGTACAAGGACATTTGGATTAGAGAGGTCTTAAAGGCAAGGCTTGGGGGCTTGTGGTGTTTTCAGGGATCTCTGGAAACACGTGGTGGTGGTGGGAGGGATCTCTGGAAACACAGGGAACATTAGAAATACCAATTAGAACTACTCAGTTCTATGACACATTGAGGTTTACAAAGCCCTATCCTGACAGTTCTGTAAAGTAAATGTGACAAGTATCATGATTGCCATCTTAGAAATCAGGAGACTGAAGCCATGAATAGTGGAGTGGGGTGGTATTTACCAGAACCCTCCATCTAACACACAGTGGCTGAAGGAAATAAAAGAACTGAGAGAGAAAATTGTGCCTCAGAGCCCCAAATTAGAAAATCTTAGAGCTGAGCTTAGCTTGAGGCTCATAAACATGGGTTTTAAAAAATACTTTGATAACTGTATTTCAGTATAATTGATGTCCTTTGTAATCCAGTGGTTTTTATTTTGTCCATTTAAAAACATGATTCTGAGAGGATCCGTAGACTTCACCAGACTGTCTGCCCTAAGGGGTCCAGGACACACAAGTCAAGAACCTATGTCTGAGGGAAGGGTCAGAGACACACATGTGCCATAGATAGCTCAGTAATGTGGATGTAACTGAATTGGACGGTCTAAGCAGAACTCAGGAGAGCTCCCAAGGCAGGAGCTTAGAGATAGCACCTCACCCCTGGGATCCTTGTAAGGATTCACTTGGGGGATGAGAATTGGTGAGCAGCCTAACAGGAGAGACATGAGCCTCTGCGGCAGAGGATTTCCGATAGATGTCCGTGGTAAATGCACCATCCCATTCCCAATTTCTTGACTTGTCTACAAAGCCATTCAGCCTGGACTATTTGACATGACTGAGTCTTTATTGAGAAGCCTGGAGAGGGTGGAGGAGTTGGTATTTGGGATGAATTTCTACTAATTTTTTGTGTCTTTTTCTCTTCCAGATGAGAGAAAAAGACCCTGTGAAAGGAATGACAGCCGATGACTAGTGCCGTCCCTTCCCTTCAGCACTGTATGTACCAGGTTTTTTCATTCTGCATATCATGGAAGCTGATGTTCAAACCTGAGATTTTAAAGGCCTGACAGCTCCTTGGGGAGTCAGATAAACTTCCCTTCTATAGCAGCAAGGATGTGGAGCCAAACTCTGGAAGCCTCAGCTTTCATTGAAAATATTTATGAATTTGGGGACATTTTTTTCTGAGAATCACACAGAAATAGTCAAATATTGCGTGGTTGGTACATGATAGAGAATGGACCAAAAAAGAAACATTAATTCCAGCCTGCCTCTGTGTTGCGAAATCATTACCACTTCCTTCCCTCCTTCCCCAGATCCCCCTAACCTGTTAGGCCCCCTCTTTGGCGTCACCAGCGCATTCTTGGGGGTTGTCGTGATTGCCCATTACTGACAGTCAACAAACAGTTTAAAGTGTCTGGGCCATTTTCAGCATCCAAACAGTGGCACTTGCACCCTTTGTCTTGAGAAATTATCTTCTGGAGCATTCTGTGATACTTCCCAGTGATAGCCGCAACACCTGTCATTTTATTCCTGTTTCTGAACCTTGGATTTGGCCTGAGTAGATCCTTCCATCAGTTGGGACTTTGTAACCATTTTGCCATTAGGGTTGGCAACTTGAAATAATGGGATAAAGAAGGGTCCAGGAGGACCTGGGAAATCCTTCCTCTTCCCCATCCTGGCTGGGTGACCCCAGGCACATCACTTAACCTCTCAGTGACCCAGTCAGCTTCCTAAGACTGCATGTTCAAGGGAAGGTACCAGTCTGCATTCAAAAAAGTTCCCCATGGAAAACCCTGTGCACTGATAAAATTAGAGATCTGGTAAAAAATAAAATGAACTCCATCGAGCCATGAAAAGATTTCTGCCCTTGTTCTAGTCTGTGACTCTTCCCAAAGCTCCCTCGGGCTTTCCCCCACATGAGTGGCTCTGACCCTGGTCAATGCCCCTTTCTCAGAGTGGAACATTGATCCATGACCCAGCTTAGCACTGCTAGAAAATGATAAGAGATGCTGTCTTCTCTCACTAGGAAAACTAGGGGCCTAAGAGAGGGGCCTACATCCTTTTCCTTTCCTCTTCCTGCCTCACTCTCAGAAATGGCTTTTCTGGGATTTTAGTTGTATGGTATAGGGTAGTACTAGTGGTCCCTGCACGGGCCAAGGCTGCAAGCTAGCCTCGTAGTCCTTCCTCCATAAGCTGGAGCATCCCCTAAAGATGCTTTATGGTGTACTTGTACTTTCCTTTGTTGCTTCCATAATAATTGTCTTTTTTTTCTAGTTTTGCAAGACAGTGGTCAGCAGGAAGGCCCAGCAGCTCCACCCTCCTGAGTGACAGGCCATCTTCGGACCCAGCCTTTCTGTGCCCATTCGACAGGCGATTTCCAATCCCTCGTAGCTAATTCTAGATGCCCTTTAATATTGTGAACAAATAGACCGTCTGGTATTATTAAGCACATGTGTGCAGGGCTGGTGCCTCTGAGATGTGTGGCGTGTAGGTCGCTGCATTGATGGCTCCTCCCTCCTCTTTCCATTGTGTTCTGACCCATTTCCATGTGGCCCCTATTTCCAAGTGACATTTTTAGCTGAAATAGCTGTCTTTTGTGATGTGATTTAAAGGATTTAAGTTTGTCTGTTTTAAACCTGGGATAAACTGAGGCCTCTTGTGTCCTGGCCAGACCCTCATGATTTTGAGTGCTAACCTGGGGAAAAAGAAGCTATTGGGTAGATTGATCAATTTTTCTTCTCCTACTCCCCCTCCCCCTGTCCTCCACCCCGCCTTTGGTCCCTGGAATGGCAGTGCAGCTTCAAGACTCTTAACATTTGCTTCTGGCATCTCAGTTTTCTGGTGCTTCATAGCAAGGGTAGCCAAGGCTTAGCCAATCAGAGTTTAGGAATTAAAACAAGCCTGGCCCTAGGCACCAGCACTTGGAATCCCTATATTTGGAAACACCTAATAGCTTTTTGAACCATCCTGTAATTCACTTTGTCTGCATCCGTTTGCAGAGCCCATAATGTCACTGTCAAGTCTCTGTAGCTAGAGAGGCTCTGTCTTATTTGGCCCTTGTAACATCAACTATGATAAGTGACCCCTTGGGGTGCTATCTCTGCCTGTGCCCTGCCTCTCAGTCAGGCTGGTGCTTCTGTTGAGCAATAATTCCATGTTCTCTTGGAGCCCTCTTCCCTGGCTTTGAGACTGGCTAGGATGCAAGGTCCCAGTCTTTTCATGATGCATGCAAGAAGACCCTTTGCCCATAGGCAAAGTCCTCTCATCCTCCAGTGCTGCCCAAGAGGGATTAGGAGAAGGCCCTGGTCTGCAAGACCCAGTCCTTGATTTGCCCACAATGAGCTCAGCTCTAGACAATCCCAGAGGGTCAGAAGGATCTTTCTATCCAATGCTCTACGTGGGTGGACCTGGGGAGGATCTGTAGCCTCCTAGCCAAGCTGGCCTTGGAGGCAGGGCCCTGACTCTTGAGTTAGCCAGCTGCTGGAGGCCCTTCCTCCTCCTCCTCCTCAGCAGAACCCAAGAGGACTCTTATCCCAGCCAAGGGCAATTGGCTGAGGTGTCACCATTTCTCCAAACCTGCTCAAACCATCAGTGTTCTAGGCCTTTGCTCTGCCCCATGTTCGTACTGCCCCAGAGAGAGGCAAGATCCCCTGGCAGGGAGGAGGTTGTGTGTCTGCGGGTCTCTGGTAGTTTGCTTTGCCTTACTCATTTCTAAGTGCAATAAAAGGAGTGTAGGACTTCACCTGTGACTCTGGTGGACCCTTCTCTGGGACCCTTCTGGGGGAATGGGGTAGGCACATCCAGAGCCAACTGAGTTGAAGCATGGACCCTGGGTTTCCAAAAGAGAGTTACTTCTGGCCATGATCAAGCCTCCTTTGTCTCCAGCAAATGTCCCATTGCCGACACTTGACCCACTTTCAGCAGCCTCCTAGTTATGGGTCCCCTGGATGGACCAGTAGGACATTGCAGTCAGTCCTTTGTGTGTCGGCTGCACGGGGAAAATGTCAGTGTTGCCCTTGTCATTCTCTTGCTGTTGGCTGTATTTGTGCTTCAGCAACAGTTTTCTTCTCTTCCTTCATCTGGAAGGTGGAGTCTAGATATCTGTCCTCTCTGGGAAAAGACTGACACTCAGAGCTAATGAATGTTTACACAGTTGTAGTCAGGAAAGGCACAAAAGAGAAAGTCCTTCAAATACCAGTCTCGCCAGCTTCTAAATGAGATCAATGCACAAAACTTGAGGTCCTCCTGCGTTTTTGTTCCCTTCCTGCCTCCTTGTCTGCATCCCCCGCCTCCCATTTTAACCCACGGTGAAAGCATCCAGACCTGGGCTGGAGAATCCTGTAGGGATCTGCCTGGATCTTGTAGTTCTGAACATCAAGGGAGGCAGGGCTCAAACCCCAACCTCCCCTCCCCCCCCATGATGGTGCTGCTGATAGGCATTGGCTCCTCCAAGACACTCCTGCCCCCACCTCTTTCTGCCCAGCCCTGCTAGCTAGCTCTTGGAGGGGCCCATCATCATCGTGGGAGGCTCGGGCTGGTGGTGTTATGCCTGAGGATGCACTCTTTGGCCCCAGATGTGCTGCTGCTATCAGACTTCCAGCACTGCAGTCCTACAAAACCATCCGTGGTTAGGATCACTCCAGGACTGGGTGCTGGGCTCTGGCATTTCAATGGAAGGGAGGTGACCAGTGATAGTTTTTATCTCTGGCACCCATGCACCTTCCTGGGTTCTTAACTGTCCCTGCTGGGACCCCACGACATGTTTTCGATTGGTTCCTAGCTATTCCTTTTACAAAAAACCACTTTGTAGAATTAACTAGATTACCTTGTTGTTTCTTTAATGTGAGTTTGTGCCTTTTTGTCTCCTAATCTTCCAATACCGGTATATTGGGGAAAAAAGTCTAATAAAGTCATAGACACAGCTCTCTGGAGTCCGGATTGTTGGTGTCCGCACACGGAGCTCCCTGCAAATGTTCTGCAGATGCAACATCCCGAATTACGCTGCTACTGTATCATAGCCCCTAGCGTGCAAAGGTTCTTGTAAAATCTATGCGCATGTGTTTCCATTGACTGACATGATCAACTCCCATGTTTATTTTCGATTCTGACCCTACCCAGATGTAGTGGCTTGTGATTCTTGGGGCGGCCCTTTACTGCTCCACCTTGGCGAAGGAGTCGGTGATGTGGAGGCACCCTGCTGCGAGGCTCCATAGAACAGCCCCTCCTTGATTGTAGTTTTCACACTTTGGGCTAGGTAGGGTGTAAGGAGAAGGCGAAGGCTACGATTATTTCAGTAGCTCGTTTAGTTTCTGTGATGCCCAGCTTTCTCATTTGCAGGGCGGGAAAAGTGAGGGCTCTCGGTGGGCAGGAAGAGCGGGAAATCAGGGGCAGCTGGGGTGGGCTCTAGGCGGACGAGCGCCCTGGGCCCGGGGCTGGGCCAGCGGAATGCACGGGCACCGACAGTCACGGCCTGAAGCTACCTGGCAGTACCGCTCCCAGGCTCGCGGGGGCGGCCCAGGCCGAGGTTGAGCAGCCGGAAGTTGCCTCTCTCACCCCCGGCTCCTCTCACGCTTGAACGCGAGGCTCGCGAAGCATGCTGGGAACTGTAGTCCAGGGCGGGGGAGAGAAGCTCGACGTTCTGGGCCCGGGGGAGTCGGGTCCCGCGCCGGGAGAACGCTGGCGGTGGCTGTGTTGCGTCGTATCTAGGTGACAAGCAAAGGTCCGCCCCCTTTCCCCCTTCCCCTCCCTCTCCCCCACCCCGCCCCAGTCCCCTTCCCTTTTCCCCAAGTCCCGTCTCGGCCCCTGGTTTTGCGCACTCCTGGGAGCTCCGCCCCCTTCCTCGTCTGCACCCACCCAGGAGTCTCGGTACGCCCAAGACCCGCCTCTTACGGAAGCCGAAGAGGAAGGGAAACAAACAACAGGCGAGAGAGACCGGGAGAGAGACGCCCTCAGGGACCCGCCGCCCACCCGCCAGCCTGCGGGCCTGCGAGGCCCGGCGGCTGGGCCCGGCGAGGGGAGGGGGGCGTGGGAGTAACGGCCGCGGCGGGGTCCGGCCCGGCCCAGGCTCGGGGAGGCTCCGGCTTCGGCTCATCGTTGGCTCCTTCCCCTGTCACAGAGCCCTGGGCCGCGGAGGCCATGGACCGGCCCGTCAAAAAGATGAGGCACCTCAGGAGGCTCAGGTGAGGGCGGGGGCGGGGGCGCGGCGGCCTCCCCTCCCCCCGGGTTGGCCAGCGGCTGAATTAATCCTGACTAATCCTCGCTCCCTCCCCTCCCTCTCCTGCTCCCTCTCCCCTCCTCCCCCCTCCCGTTTCCCTCTTCTCCCCCCTTTCCCCTCCCCCTCCTTTCTCAGCCACCCTGAGAGGTAGGCACCAAGATCCCATTTTACAGATGGGGAAACTGAGGGCCCGGCCATTCCCTCCCCCTGACACACACGCACACGCACAGCTGTCGAGGGTCCGAGGCCGGATCGGCTGCTGTCTTTGCATCTTTCCCGACCTTCCCCTGTGCGGGCCCTAGAGGTCCCCGGACCCCCCTCTGGTGTCCTCCGGGGTTGCTCTCCAAAGCTCCGAGAATTAGTGGATTCTAGAAGGCTCGGTGTCAGCCCCGAAGTGGAACGTCGCGGGGAGGGCTTCCCGACTTTTGGGGCCCGGGCATCCCCGATCCCGCGGGGCTCCATCACGGAGGGCCGTTGTGAGCGAGCCGAGCCAGGTGTAGACGGAGAGTGGCCCTGACCCCCCAGGCCGGGAAATCGAGGCCCGAAGGCCCCCCTGGGAGGAGAGCCCTGAAAGGCAGCCCGCCTGGGTTCCCCAAATAATGGGGCCGGAGAAAGAGTGAAGGCTGGTGTCCCTGCCCCCGGGGTGGACGCCAGGGGGAGATCTTCAGCCAGCGACCCAAGTCCAGCATTCGCTGACCATTGGGGAAGCTCTTTTACCGAGAAAAGGAGGGTGCCCCCGGGCACCAGAGGTTTGTCAGAGGTGCCAGCCATCGGACAAAATTTGCTTAAAAGGCTGAATTCAGGAGAGCTGATGTTTGGGGCGCAACCAGGCAGGCCGTGTCCTTTCTCCCCTTTTCCCCTTTTTCCCCCTTCCCTCCCCAGACTACTCTGCAGCCTGAAAACTGGTACCTTTCTGGGCCCACTGACCCTCCTGTCCTTTCTGCCTCAGCCAGGCCTGCTTTCTGAGCCTCCTGGTGATGACTCATCTTACAGTATGAAGACCCTTTTTTAACATCAAAATTGTTTAAACACTCCCACATGGTAGTGGTTATGCTGTTAGCAGCCATTGGTTGAGAAAATACATGACAAAAACCTACTATGAATTCAACAATACTTTTTAATAATAAATTTTTACATTATTAATCCCAGCAGCTTCAACAAATATTTGACAAAGTAGTACACGTATGTATGCGCAATACATGTATTCAGTCTGTAGAAGGTACATTTATGGATTTGCACGTGAATTCAGGTACCCTTTGCAATAACTCTTTGGTCTTTGGCCCGTGGATTGGACTTGGAATCAGAAAGTTACCTTGGTACAAGTCCCCTCTTCTGCCATTTCCTGGCTGTATGGCATTCCTGCCCTGACTCTGGGGCAAGGTATTTAACCTCTGCCTGCGCCCAGTTTTCCTTAGCTGCAAATTGTCAATAACCACAGACCTGTGAGGAAAAACTTGTAAACTGGGAAGCACCAATATACGTGAACTGCTGTCGTCCCTCCAGGAGACTTGTTTGTCCTAGCTGCCTTGTGGCCCAGCTAGCCTAGGATGGGGCTCAGTCCCATATCCCATGACAGCTTTGGGGTGTGCTTCTCCTGACGCCCTCCTTCCCTTATGCCAGGTTTCTTCTAAGCCTCACAGGAGGGAACCCCCAAATCCCCTAGGATTGAGGGTGGACTCCATTTTTCTTCCTGGGATATATGGGGGATGCTGTAGGACCCAAGAGGTGACATTACCCAGAAGAGGGAAAGAGTAGAAAGTTCTTTCACTTGACTCTTAGAGAAAATTCCAGATATACCAGGAAGTGATCACATGTTTCTCCTTAGAGTTTTTAAAGACTTAGAAGGATTGACTATTAAGTCTCTTAAGAGAATGAATGCCTTCTTTATAATTTTCAGTCTCTCTGAACTTTCCCTGAGTTAGGAAAGCCCAAGGCTTTACCCCACCAAGTGGAAGCTGACCCTCAGGATTTCCCTGGGGATCTTGGTTCCTGTTGGCCCTCAGGGGCTTGTGGTGGCTTGTTAGTGCCTGCTGTGTGGTCAGGTAATTGGTTAGGCTTATGGAGAGAGAATATAGCTCTTCATCTTTGCCTGACTGGGAGACCTCGGTGTTGTCCCGGGACCGCTCTGTCAGCGTGAGCAGCACCAGCTCTGTGGGTCACACGGCCCTCCGGCAGCGAATGGTGCAGCTTCTGGCCTGTGTGGAGGACATCAGCTCAGATGAGGAGATCCAGGAGGACATGGCTCGCATGCTGGATAAGGCTTTCCTGCTCTGGGGGAAAAGGCTGAAGGACAAATATCTGCAGTTTAGGTCTCATTTTTCTCCCAATCAGATGTAAAATCTTCCCATTTCTAATTCTATCCTCTTAACAGTTTCATTCACCTAGAAAGACAGTTCCTTGGAGGCTGGGACCTCCTCCTGTTCCCTGACCTCTCCCTCTCTGTAGCCTCACTGTGCATTCATCTACAGGTTGCATGTCATGACCTGGAATGTGGCGTGTGCATCACCCCCGACCAATGTTGATGACTTGCTCCTACTAGACAGCCAACCTTTGAGCATAGACATGTATGTCATTGGGTAAGTTTCTTTTGGGGATTACTCACCAGATTCATCCTGAAATCACTTAAACAGAACTGATCGATTGGGAATGGGGCTGGGGTAACAGAAGAGGACAACAGAGGAGAGTGAGCCTCCCTAGCTTCCGTGCCCCGTTTGGTCATATGTTCCACCTTCATCTGAAGGCAGGAGCCTTCTTTTGGGGTCCAATTGCATGTCCCTTGCCCTGGGTCAGCTGCAGCAAGGGGAAGAGATTTATAGTGAGCTGAATCAGGATTTTTGGCTTTTACTGGGCTTTGGTAAGGATAGGGTGAAGTTTCAGTGGCGAAGAGAGTGACCACTGGAATGGTCAGTTTACAGGAAGTAAAGTCTGGCATCATCAATTACCTTTCTGAGTTGGCATTTGAAGATCCATGGAGCAAGCTCTTCATGGACGTGCTTTCCCCTCTGGGTTATATAAAGGTAACTTCTGAGTGATCCTGGGATTTGGTTTTGGGTGGGAGGGAAATAGGCATGGAGGGTTAATGTTCTTCACTGGCTTTTCACCTGAGGTCTCCCCTGCTTCCCCTCCAGTCCTTTCAGGTTTTGGTTTGCCTGCTTCCCAGCTAGTTCTGAAATAGGAAGTCAGAAAGATCTGTTCCTAGGAAAGGCCCCGGGAAACTTGTCATACACCACCACCACCTCCCCTTCACTTTGTTCCCCTAGGTAGAGCAGTAGCTCATTGGTTGCTTTAGGCCCATATTTTTCACCTCCTGGCTCCTCTGTTGTCTGGCCCAGACTGAGTAATTTGGTCTTTCAGTCTCCCTGTTGGCAGCCACAAAAATGGCATGCCAGCAACACCAGCCACAGACTTCTCTTTACCCTTCTGAGAGTGGGGACCATTCCATCTCCCTCTGCCCAGGCAGCCTTAGAGCTTGGAGCTGACAGCAAAATTTGGGCTGCTGATCCCCGCCCCACCCTCTTGCACAAGGAGTGAAACCTATGGCCTGAACTTTGTGGACTCTCCCTCTCAGTGTGGGGTATTGTCCAGGGTCATCAGCTATTTCTGTCTTTTCAGCTTGAAAAACACTTCCCTTTCCTCTGGGCATCCTCTGGAAGCCTTTGTCCTCCATAGTGGCTGGAGGAGGCTCTGGCTCTGTCTGGATGACTGCTGACGTCCACCCTAAAGGGGTCTCTGTGTCTCTGGGAGCTGAGTGGGTGGGGAAGTAGATGAAGAAAGGGCTGGGCTTACTGTAGTTGTCTGGTGTTATCAGGCGTCAAAGAGTACTGTTTGAGCAGGACTTGAGACTTCAAGGAACCAGTGGGGCCCCTTGGTGCTTCCTCACCTTCCCTGGGGCCCCTTGGTGCCTTTCCTTACCTTCCCTGGCCTACATCTCTCCTGTTATCTCCTGTTTACTTAAAACTCTAAACTTAGACTTCTCTCAGCACCCTAGAGCTGGTCCTTCCTGCTACGTTAGGCTCTTCAAGGTTGCCAAGGCTTATCTCTGTAGGTACTGGCTAAGTCCAAAGGTCAGTTCGATCCTTTGATTTTAGGAGAATTGGGAGAGTTCTAGGATTAAGCATGAGATCCCCTTGACCCACCTCGTTTTTCTGCCCCCCCAGAGATTCCTTCTGTGACACCACCGCTCCCAGATCTCCTTGCTTATGACCAGTGGGTGGCATTTCAAACTGGGGGTGAATCTGTGCCAAGACCTTCACAGTGGTGCCACAAGGTGAATAGATCTCATGCTCTAGGAGATGGAGCAGGCCCTGGGAGAGGCAGAGGGCAGTATAGGGCTCCTTTTGCTGGAAGGGGAAATTCTCTTGTTGATTTCCTAAGGCCAAACTGAGACCTCCTGGTTCTTCCACTCATTTGTCCTGAGGGTTTCTCTGATCCGTATCAGAACCTGAGAGTGGAGTGGGATTTCAGATTTCAATCCTAGTCCTGCTGTTTTGCCTGTTCGTTCTCTGGATCCCTTCCTTCCCATACAAGTTCCCTAAGAAACACTCAAGGCTAACCCCTTTTTAGTGAAGCCAGTAGCATTGTACCATCTAATAGCCACAGGGTGGAGCCTCTTCTTGCCTTCTCACACCCTGTCCCTAAGCTGGGGTACCTAGGTAAAAGAGCAACATAAGAAAATGACTTCAGCCCCCTGCATTCTGAGCACTGACCCCTGCAGGAGATCGGGAGTGAGCCCAGGTGACCAGGCTCCAATAAGGAACCTGTGGAAGACATCCACCTTGAGGTTACCAGGAGCTTCAGCAGGAATCGGCCCCACATGCCATGGGCAAGTCAGGGCTCCTCCTGAATGTTAGGGCCTACTATGGCCAGATTGCCTTATTTCCCTTCCTCCCTCTTCCTACTAACTTAGCCATTCTCACTGTTCTCTTTACTCATTTTTGTCTCTCAAAACTTAAAACTTTCCCTTGATGTCTCCCTAGGATAATCACTGCCCCGCCCATTTTCAGCATGTCTGTCCCTGCCCTGCCCTAGGTACCTGCAAGGAAGCTTTTGTCCTAGTACACCCACCCATGTCTGCGCTCAGCGGGAAGGAGTGGGTACCACTGAGATGAAGTCAGGGTACAGACCTGCCAGGCATTTGGGATCAAGCTGGAAACATCCCGGCCCAGAATAATTTGTTAACTGGCTCCTACTCAGTTCTTGGGTTCAGTCCGTCACATATGCTCCTCACCAAAGCTGTTGGAAGTTCTTCTGAAATGTCAGCTTAATGCATTGTCTGGCCACCTTCCCTCAGGACCCCCTACCCACCCATTCTTGGGGTTTCCCCACTTTGGTTTGTCTTCTACCTTGGAGGGATCAGGTTTCATAATTCCTGGAAGGCCCCAGGACATGTTCCACCTAGGGGATTTCCTCCTCCACTGTAGAGCTGAGTGCTCCAGAAATGGTCACTCAGAGAGAGTTTGGGGCCTCTGCTTTAATGCAGCTTTTTTTTTGGAGGGGAGTGGAGAGCCTCCCCTCAGGCTCTCCAAATTGGCATATTTTAGCTGTACCCACTCCTCCTTCAGTGTACTTTCCCTCATTCTAGGGCGTTGCTGTTTCCCATTTTATGTTAATTATCTCCTTTACTTTTATCAGTCACCCACCCCCTAGCCTTCTGGGCTACCTCTTATTTCCTTCACACATACCCAACCACCTCCAAGACTGTACATTTGAGGGGCCCTATGTAAAAGTCTCCATCTATGTGCCCCCTCCCATGACATTGTTCTCCCACCTCCCCTGCAGCTGGGGTCTTGGGGAACATCAGAGATTCTTAGCAGCCTAGCCACCCATTTTAAAGGTGGAGAGAGGCAGCCCTGAACAAGTGTCAGGGAACCTCCAAGACAAATGGTAGCTATGACCAGGGATTCCCTAGCTGGGCTTGGGAGACATGGAACAGAGTCATCGTTCTCTCTCATCGTGCTCCATCTCCTCAGGATGGGCACAGATAACTACTGTCAGGAATGAGTTTCTTAAACTATTCCCTCTCCCCAGGTCAGGGGTGGGGGTCACAGGTTCAGGGCAGAAAGTCAAACCAAACCAGACTCACCCAAATGTTGGGCATCACAATCTTTACCCCAGAGCTGGTGGGTGGAAGAGAGGTCATGAATCTAAGGATGAAGCTGGGGAGGCACTAGAATATCTGGGGCATTTGATTAGTCCTAAAATAACTGGGGGGGCCTCACCCTTCCTTTGTCCTTCAGGTGACCTCCGTAAGAATGCAGGGGCTCCTCCTACTGGTCTTGGTCAAGCGACAGCATGTGCCCTTCATTTCTAGCATCTATACCAACTACACCAGGACTGGCCTCCGTGGCTACTGGGTAAGGCTGGGCTGGGGTTTGGTCTGCGTCACTGAGAAAAAATGGATAAGAGCTTTTGCAGTAGCTTGGGCTACTTGGATAAGATAAACTTGGATGAAGTGAATTTGCTGGGTGCTTCCCTGAGCCTAGCCCTAAGTTGTAGAGCCCCTTTGCTTCAAGCCTCAAAGGATTTGTCAAGATAGTAGTTGGAGCTCTCCTATGGGCTGAGGGATGTGGCTTGACCTTCCCTCGGCTGTCTTCCCTCTGGGAGAGGATTGGGGGGAGCCCAGGGGAGCAGGCAGGCAGCCACTCTTGCCCATCTGCCCTGACAGGGGAACAAAGGGGGCGTCACCATCTGCTTTCGGATATATGGCTATGCTATCTGCTTTCTCAACTGCCACCTGCCGCCCCATCTGTCCAACATTGACCAGCGGCTCAGCGACTTTGACAAGATTCTGGAGATGCAGTACTTTGAGAAGGAAGACATCCCTAACATCCTGGACCACGAGTGAATATCTCCACCTTAGCCCCAAACTATCCTTCTGGTTGACCTGGGATCCCATTCCCTACCTCGGGGGTGCTCCCCACCCCCACCCCCGCCCCTGAATTTTCCACTCCTTTGTCTAATACGAAGAAGAGCTCCATCCCTTATGAGCTCCTTTCCCTGAAGCAGGACCTTGTGTACTCTGGCTAACTCAGGAATGAACCTGAGCTTCCATCCATGGCTGGATCCTCTGTTCCCCTCAGTGGGAGCCATGGGGACGGCAGCTATTTAACCTGTCCCCATCCCTCTGGCCTGGAAATGTTGAAAGTCCTGTACATCAGGCACTTGAGTCTCCTGGCACAAAGCTGCTTTACCCTGCCTCCATTTGGACCTTGCCAAGTAACTAGCCTTGTGTGAGGAGGTAATGACCTCTAGGCCTCACCTTATTTAGTCATTTTCCTCCATGTCAGTAATAGACTGCTTGAGCTGACACCTCTGCTGGTGTCCACAGACTCCATTTTGATGATGCTCATTCTGGCTTTCTTTCTGAAGCCTCCTCCTGTGGTTTGGTGACTTAAACTTTCGCATTGAGGATTACGGGTTGTATTTTATCCAGGACTCCATCAGCAATCAGGAGTACAGCGTCCTCTGGAAGAAAGATCAGGTACTGAATGAGGAGAGAAAGCCTTTCATTGGGCTCTAGGTCTGGGGGAAGGCCAATTTGAAGGTGTTGGAAGACCAAGATGGTGACCATTTTTTGTCCCTGTCACCTTCATTCCCATGATTGGCACTTGGGAACCTGTGCCCAGCCATAGGTCCAGGAGATTGTCTGCCATGTGCCACTCAAGTTACTTTAAGAGTTGTCTAGCAGAGTCATTGTTCTGCCCGGACTAGATCTGATGTGTAGTGTCTGAGAGCTGGGAGGGGTCTCTTCTTCCACTAACTCCATGGCACTGGTGTCAGGCTACTTCAGCCACTGCTCTTTCTACCTCCCTAACCTGTGTGCACCTGATTCCAAATACCTGGTTTCAGAGCTGTTGGACTGACTTCCTTGTTTCCCTTCACCACCCACAAGGCCTCTCAAGTGCATGTTTCTCATAGTGCATGATCCCCTTAACTCTGGGGAACTGATCTGATAACTCCATCTTCCTTTCTAAGATATGTCAACGGTTTGTCCCCAGGAAGACATTCAGAGCCTCATCAGCTGCTTTTATCTGCAACAGTAGATTGATTTTCCAAGGGATCCTAGCTTCCTTTTCTTGTAGAAACTGAGGACAATAAAGGAAGAATTGGGAATCCTTGAGAAATCTGGGCCCGTTCCTTGGCAGGGGATCAAATGATATCTTTAAGGTGATAACAGAGAAAACATGAGGTTGAGAATTCCCTTCCCCCTCTCCTTCCCAAGCCATGTTTAAGCATCTTCTTCCTCTGATTGCATACTGTAGTTTTGGTGCTCAGTCAGTGCTGTTTTTTTCCATTATTACAACTTGGCCATGTGGCAGTGAGGGATCTTCTTCTCTCTGTAGCTCAACATGATAAAGAAGACAGATTCGCTGCTCCAGCAGTTCCAGGAGGGCCCTCTGCTCTTCCAGCCAACCTATAAATTTGACGTCAACTCAGAAAATTATGATTCCAGGTGAGGGGCCAAGGGCAGGACTAGCTGTAGGAAGACATGGGAGGGCATTATGTGGGTTTGGGGGAGCTAGTTGGAATGAAATGAGGGTGTTTGGAGGAGAGGGCTGGGGGTCCTCTTTGGGGAGTACAGGAAGCAGAAGATAGGAGAAGCAGCCCCAAAAAAGAATCATCAAGGAAACAGGAATAGAAATAATTGTCATCTTTCTGAAGCTTTGCTTCCTTCCCATTTCATAAAGCAACAGCCTCCCGGGAACATAAGGAGCTGCCCCAGATTTATCCACAGAGAGAAGTGGAAGCAGAGAGAGAAGTCAGTGATGTACAAAGATCCCTTTCTTCCCATCCCCTTCAAAGTAGGCAGGAGGGAATGATGAAGCCCTGATGAGACAGTGAGTTAAGTCTCTCTAAGAAGAAAGTGCCATCAGGGACACAGTTCCAAATCAGATTGCTGAATAACCACATTGTGCCTGGCACTCGTCGAGGTGCTTACAAAAGAAATATAAGAATTAGAAGCTGGTTTAGAATACTATGTATCAGGCAATTCCAAAAAAGTGAAAGTTGTAATGATGCTGTCAGACAAGGCAAAAGTAAAAATTTACAATATCAAGAGAAGATGAATGGAGAAACTACATTCTACTTAAAGGCACCACAAAGAAACAATATCATGAAACATGTGCACTAAGTGACATAGAATCTAAATTCATAAAGGAAAAACTTAACTGGATTGCAAAAAGACATCGCCATCATAATTGTAGGAGACTTTAATGTTCCTTTCAGAGCTTGACAAACAGAAAAATAAGCGTAAAAAGAAAATATAGAACTGATTGAACAGACTTTTGGAAAAGTTAGATTTGAAAGTTAATGGCATCCTTTAAAAGGAACAGTAAAGAACATACGTATTTTTCAGCATCATGTGGTAATTTTATAAAAATAGACCACATGCTAGCATACAGAGAAATTACAAATAAAGTTAAAAAGACAAAAGACTGGCTTCCTAAGAAAATAAAGTTCCTCTTACTTAGGGAGAGAACACTAATTTAAGGAGGGAGTCTCTAGATGCCTAAAAAAGTTGATTTTTTCACCCAGTGGCATTCTGGTGTAGTAGAATGAACACTGGACTGGATGTCGAAAGAGATCTGGAATTTGAATGTGGGCACTAACATTTGCTAGCTGTTTGACCTAAGGCAAGTCATTTCACTGTTCCAAGCTCAAGGATAATAATTCATAGTATTGTTGTAAAGATCAAATCAAATGAAAGATGTATCTGAAAGAATCATGCAGATGTTAGGGGTTTTCATTAGTGCACTGAAGTGCCTTCAGGTCCTTTACAAGTTTCACCCAGGAGTTACGGTATGTCCATGTATGTGGTATACTGGCCCATAGGAGCAGCAGTGTGCTAGCTTCAGGTAGTGCTGGTGTTCTGGAATGCAGCATTTCCATTAGTGTGGTGGTGTGTCATTCCAGGGCCTTTAGTTTCTAACTCCTAGTGTTTAAGTAGGGCCTTTCATCATGACTATATGAGCAGGTTCCTAACCTGGTTTAAAGATAAGGGTGACAAAGTCACTTTGAACAAACAACCAGCAGCTTCTTCCAGCCTTGTCAGGAGTCTGGGCCCCAATTCTGCTGGTTAAACAGAAGGCAGGAGGGAGAATGAGGGTAGTTAAGTACAATGCTAGCAGGATATGGCTGCCATAACAGGTCAGAACCCCTTCCCAACTTTGGGTAGGGCTGCAAGTGTCACTGGGAAAATGAGAAGGGCGGAGCAGCTGGTCTGGAGGGAGGAGGGAAAGACAGGAGCCATTGGAGAGGATTAAGGCATAGATCAGTTGGGTTTTGATGCAGAAGTTAGTAAGAGGCAGTGTAGTTTTCTGAGCAGAGGAATGACAAGCAGATTGTGGAAAGATCAATCTGTTTTTATTTATTTAAGACTTATTCCTTCCCTGTTCCCAAAGCCTTGAAGCAGCTGACATCTTTAAGCAGAATACATCTCAAATGAGAAGTGATGATGTTTTCAGAATTGATCCAGTTGTCACATTTGGGCAATAAATGTGGCTTTTGGATTTTCTAGCAACTGAAGGGGAAAAAAAAAACCATGCAGAACGGCTAGTTTGTATTTTTAGACAAAAGAAGTAGAAACAAATTATTCCTAGAGCTAAACTTGAGCATGAATTCATTACATGGCTCCTCCAAAAGATTAATCACCAAGTTGCCTACTATGTGCCCAGCAGCTTTTTGGGTGTTACTTATGCAAGGAAAGAAAGGCTGAAGCCTTTTTACAAAAATATTTATTTTTAATATTCTTTTCTTTTTCAATTTTGAGTACCAGATTCTCTCCCACCCACGAAAAGGCAAACAATATGATATCGATTATACGTGGGAAATCATTTTAAACATATTTCTGTATTAGTCATTTGGGAAAAAGAATTTTGCTGCAATTTGCACTTAGAGTTCCTTCGTCTCTCTTGGGGGGTAGATACCATTTCTTCATCATGAGTCTTTTGTAATTGTTTTAGATCATTGTGTTGATCAGAGTAGCCAGATCTTTCACAGTTGATCATCATTACAAAATTGCTATTATTGTGTACAACGATCTCCTAGTTGTTTTCACTTCCCTTTGCATCAGTTCACATAGTTCTTGCCAAGCTTTTCTGAAACCAGCCCCTCTTCACTTCTCACAGCACAATAGTGTTCCATCACAATCATATGCCACAGCTTGTTCAGCCATTCCTCGATTGATGAGCATCCTCTCAATTTGCAATTCTTTGCTGCCCCCACGAAGAGCTGCTACCAATATATGCACGTAATACATTGTGTATGTGTTGGTCTGTTTGGATTACAAATCTAATAGTAGTATTGCTGAGCCAAAGGGTATGCACAGTTACTTATAGACCTTTTGGCATAGTTTCAGATTGTTCTCCAGAATTGTTGGACCAGTTCACTACTTCACCAAATGTACCTATTTTCCCTCATCCCCTCCAGCATTTCTGGTAAATGTGAGGTGATACCTCAGAAATGTTTTAATTTACCTTTCTCTAATCAATAGTGATTTAGAGCATTTTTTCATATGACTATAGATAGCTTTGATTTCTTTGTCTGAAAACTGCCTGTTCACATTCTTTGACCACTTATCAGTTGGGAAATGGCTCTTATTTCTATAAATTTGACTAAGTTGCCAGTGTTATTTAATAAATGAGGCCTTTTTCAGGGAAACTCGCTGTAAAATTTTTTGATATTACTTCATTGTCTCTGGTACTGTTTAGCAAAATGTAGTTTCCCTTATCTCTTTCAATTAGGTCTGTTTTTGCTTTTGCTTTGTCTAAGATCATGATTGCCACCCTACCCTTTTCAGCTGAAGCATAATAGATTCTGCTTCAGCCTTTCACTTCAACTCTCTGTCTTTCTGTCCCAAGTGTTTCTCTTGTATGCAACATATTGTTAGATTCTTATTTCTATAAACAATTTTGCTGCCTGCTTTCGTTTTATGAGTGAGTTCATCCTATTCACAGTTATGTTCACTAACTGTAGGTTTTCCTCCATCCCATTTTCCTTTGTTTATCCTTCTCTCTCTCTTTTTATACTGTCCCTCCCCCCAAAAATCTGTCTTGCTTCTGACCGCTACCTCCCCCAATCTGCCCTCCAAGCTTCCACTTGCTCAATTCTAATTTTTAAGAAATCATTTTCTTCAGTGAGTTTTTGTACTTCCTTTTCCATTTGGCCTATTTTGCTTTTAAAGGAGCTCTTTTCTTCAGTGAATTTTTGTGCCTCTTTTATCATTAGACCAATTTTGTTTTTTGTGTTGTTTTGTGCCTCTTTTACCATTAGGTCAGTTCCTAGGGATAAAGACAAAAATCAAATAATCCTTACTGTTAAGGAGCCTACATTCTGTTGAAAGAGACATCTTGAACACATACAAGGGGCTTCAGAAATCTTAGTGAAAACTAAAAATCAATGCAGTTAAAGTTAGAAGAGAAATAGGCAAATGGCAAACAAAAAAAAAGTCTTTCAGTAAGTTTCTCTAATAAAGACCTCATTTATCAAACACATAGGGAATTGACCCAAAGTTATTAGAATAAGAGCTATTTACCAGTTGACAAATGGTCAAAGAATATGGCAAGTGTTCAGAAGAAACCCATTCTATCAATAGTCAAAAGAATTCTATAAATCACTGATAATTAGAGAAATGCAAATTAAAATAACTCATTGATAACTCCTCATACCAATCAGGTTGGTAAAGTTGACAGAAAGGAAAATGACAAATTCTCGAGAGGCTGTGGGAAAACAGGTACATTAATGATGACAAAGAATTAGAAACTGAGAAGGTCCCTAAGAAGCAGGGCATGGTTGAAAAGTTGTCTGTAAATGTGATGAAATACTATTGTGCTCTAAGAAGTGATGAAGGGGATGGTTTCCAAAAAGCCTGAGAAGTTAGGTAGGAACTGATACAAAGTGAAGTGAGTAAACTTTGAAAGACTTGGGAACTCTGATGAACAGAAGAGCTAAGCAGATTTCAGAGAACTCTTGTTGAAACATGCTGCTGCCTACCTCCTGGTAGAGGGGGGAAGGACTCAGGGCAGATTGACACACACACACATACGCACACACGCACACACAGCCAATGCAGGAATTTATTTCATTTGACTCCACATGTTTGTATCTGGTTTTGTTTTTTTTGCTTTCTCAATGTATTGAGGTGAGGAGGAATGTGGGTGGAAGAGAATGTGGACCTGAAAGTAAAATAAGAAAGTCTTAGAACAGTTTGAAGTTACTAAAGCTTAAAATCGTGCTAAGATTTTTGATCCATCCTGAAAAAATCTGTGCAGAATAAATACAAGGTCATTTTTTGAGTGAAGACAGCTGCAGTTGGAGAAGTCAGGAAAGGCCTGTAGAGGTCAGTTAAGCTTTGAAAGAAATTATATATTCTAAGAGCTAGAGGGGAAGAAGTACATTCCAGGCATGGGAGAGAGCTAGTGCCCCAGCCCTGGTCAAGAATAAAGATGATATGGTCTGAATTAGAGTGTTGGTTGTGTGAAAAGAGGGAAGAGAACAGATGCAAGAGATGTTGTGGAGCTGAAATCAACCAGACCTGACAACTAATTGTAATTAGTTATAATGAGGAAGAATGAGGATTCAATGGTTTGCAAATCCTGGAGGTACAGGAAGGATGATGGTGCCGTTGATGGAAACTTAGAGGTTACAAAGGATGATGAGTTAGGGGGGAGAGAGGGAAGTTAACGAGTTGTTTTGCATTAGTTGAGTTTGAAATGTCTATGGATGGCGTTTGTCTAAGAAGCATTTGGTAACATGGGCTGGAGCTCAGGAGAGAGACCAGGACTGAACGTTGAGATCTGGAAGGAATCTGGGTAGAGCTAATCATTGAACCCAGGATGAGATTACGCAGAGAGGAAAGAGAAGATGGCCCAAGACACACAGTCTTGGGATGGCCTCACAGTTAGGGGATGGGATGTGGATGATGGTCTAGTAAAGGGAACAGGGATGAATTGGTCAGATAAGAGACTCAAGGGAGCAGTCACAAAAACTAAGAGAAGAGATTGTTCAGGAGGAGAAAGTGATCAACAGACAAGTTGCAAAGAGTTCTACAAGGATCAAGACTGAGAAAAGACCATTGGGATTTAGTGATCAAGGATTCATTAGCAACTATAGAGAAAGCTATTTCAGCTGAGTGATGAGGTTGGAAGCCAGATTGCAAAAGGCTGAGAAGTGTGAAGAGAAGGTTGTAGAAGCAGTGAGTGTAGACAGCTGTTTCTAAGAGTTTGGCTATAAAAGGCAAGAGAGAAACAAGAGCTATAGAGAAAAAAGGTTCAAGATGAGGAGTGGAGGACGATTGTGGAGGGGGATGAGGGGATGGCACAGCGGTTTAAGTGCAAGTCTTGGCCTTAGGCAGGAGAAAGGCTGCCCCATCACCAGAGATAAGGGGAAAGGGGGGACAACTGGAGACAAGGTCTAGGGCTTTTGAGATGCAGGAGAGGGAAGAAGATGGCCCGTATCAAGCGACATTTCTTTTTCCTGTGAAGTTTAAGTTGGTTCCTGTACTGAAAGGGTTAGGAAAGGGGAAGAAGAACAAAAGTCTTAAGTAGCAGGAGCCAGTCCAGTCCATCAAGTCCCTGTGGGCCAGACCTTGATGGGGTTGCTGGTGAGAACCAGCAGCATATTTCTTGGTAACTACTCTGCTCCCAGAGAAGATGGAGGCTGCTTTGGTTTAAGAGAAAGAGATTTTAGAATTGCACACTAATAGTTTCTGAGTCAGAATTTTTCAAGTCATGGGAGTCCATTCATTTGCAGTGTAGGAAAGTCAAAAGGGCCTTCACATTTTCCTACTTGCTTCAGTGTGACTGGCATATCCCATCAGCTCAGCTGTCCCTCCCCCATCCCTTGTGCCTGATGACTTCTGTCATTAAGGGCCATTACAAACTCTAGTTAATGTAATTGGGATGTTCTAGCATTTTACTCCTGATGCTGTCACTACCGAGCCACCCTCATCCTTCCTTTCCCTTTCTTCCTTATGAATTCAGTGAGAAAAGACGAAAACCAGCATGGACTGACCGCATCCTTTGGAGGCTGAAGCAGGAACTCTTAAATACCTGTGTGGACTCTGGGGAATGTGAGCGCTTCTTTTCTCTGACGTTGAAGAGTTATGAAGGCCATATGAAATATAAAATCAGTGACCACAAACCAGTCACGGCGACCTTTGAGCTGGAGGTGAGCCTTCCCTTTGTGCACAGCCTCCCTGGACCTAGACCACTGAACTTGAAGCCCAGTCTTTGGTTGCTAATTGAGATCCCAAAGAAATGAGAGATTGCCATAGTTTTCCCTGGCCTCCTCCTCCCGGATCCAGTTTTCCCCAATTTCCCTCAGTGACCATTTCTGACTGGCTGTCTCAGGGGCAGGCATTCCTTACCTATTGGCTGCTTTGTGAAGGACTTCATTCTATTGGTCCTAAACTTACCTGCTCAGGTTTCAGTAGGAGCTTCCCTCATCCTAATGACTTTAATGGCATGTGTCCATCACACTCTCTTTGCCTTCCCAATAGAAGTGTCTTTATCTTAGTCTGTGCTCAGAGCCAGGCTTCTGGCCCTATAGTTTTACTTGCCCTTCTCTGGAAGTATAGAAGCAATTGAGGCCATAGTCTCTAATCCTGCAATTTCACTCAAACTTGGGTGAGTTTGGGAACATTTGGAACCTGTGTGGAAGGTTGATCCAAGTCAGTGTCTTCCCACCTCCCTGGCATTATTTTGCCCCAGATCCTCTTAGGCTCCTGGTGCTTCCTACTTACCCAGGTGCCCCCTCCTCCCTCCCCCCACCCCGTTTCCTCAGAGGACTGCCTCCTCTTTCCATCCCCCAGGTTCCATCAGTGACTGATGTCACTCCTTTTAAGGTGGCATTTTTCCTAGTGAAATAGCTAAGACTAACCCCATGGTCCCATGCAGGATAACCTGGTTCTGGTCAGATAGTATGTTCTTGTTTCCCCAGCTAGCCAGACTCTGAGCCTTTCTCAGGATCTCAGGGAAAGAGACCTTCCCTTAAAGACAGGTCATGGAGTAGCCCTAACACTGATGCCCCTATGCTGCTCCATAGAGTTCAACCCTGTCCCCCAGGTTAGGAGGATGCTTAATGATCAGCCTTCGCTCCTGTCATGTCCAGCTGAAGTCCCTACTGTTAACCCCACCGATCACCTTGATTCCTGCGGGTCAGTGGATCACACCTTACGACTTGGTGGTCAGCTACAGCCAGAGCCCTGACTTCATCAGCAGCTCCTGGGATTGGATTGGCCTCCACAAGGTAACAAGTTGGGCTCGTGGGGAGAGTGCCAGTGGGCATAGGTTGGCCAAGGTCTGTCACTTTTTAGACATAGGACCCTGGAGCATGCTGGAGGTTCTGTTTGTGGCAAACTCAGTGAGATCCATCACTCCATAGCTTTGTGAAGCCCCTTGCTCCCTTGAGCATCTCTTTCTGTGGAGCCTTGTATTGCCCAGGCCCTTGATTAACCCCTGCTCTTGCCATGTCTTGACTGTCAGGTTGTGATACGCCATGTGAAGGACTATGTGAATTATGCTTGGGTCAAGGACAACTTGGTCTCCTCCAGTGAAGGGCTTCACCAGGTATGCAGACCCTTACCCCATGAATGGCTCATGCTCCCCACAACCCTGCCCCATTGCAGGGCCAGTCTTCTTCCCACATGCCTGGTATAGGTGCTAAAGATGTCCAGTTGGGGAAATAAGATATACAGGCAATGGGGTATAGAAATCTATCTTGCCTTACAAGAAAAGAGAGAAGATGGGGGATAAGAGAAGGGTGGGGTGTGATAAAAGGAGGGAACATTGGGGGAAGTGGTAATCAGAATGCATGCTATCTTGGGGAGAGATGGGGAGAAAATCTGGAACTCAAAATCTTGTGGAAGTGTCTATTGAAAACTAAAAGTAAATAAATAAATCTAAAGATGTCCAGTTGGCAAGTTAGTGAGCACAGGGAAACTGAGGCACAGAGGGGCTGAATACCTGACTCTATTACCTGAGAGCCTAGACTTCCTTGAAAGGGAACACTGGGAACTGGACTGGCAAATGTGTCAGTGTCCAGGCCTCCAGCTGACCCTCTCCATTCCCTCTTGCCTTCCTTCTTTCAGGTTTATATCAATGCTAGCGGTTTCCCAGAGGAAGGGGGAGAGTTTCTTCTCAGTTACTATAGTAACCACCTTCAGGCTATAGTGGGGCTGAGTGAACCTTTCCAGGTAAGAGCTATTGCTGGTCACTGAGCTGGCCAGAATGGGGAGTGGGCAAAGCAGAGGCAAGAGGGAGTTGCTTGGGTCTGGCGTTAGGATTCACCAGGAGAGGTTTATAGTTATGGAATTTCATTCTGGGAGCTTTGGAGAAAGCCAGTTACAGTGAGGAGATTGGGAGTGGGGTAGGAGGAAAGGACCCACTAATTCACCACCTCTTCTCTCCTTTCAGATCTCTAAAAATGCCATGACCCCTGATGACTGGAGAGAAAAGAAAGGAGATCCACTGGTGTATTGAGCCAGGGTGAATGCCTTAAAGGGGGAGGCCACAGCTCCCCCTAATGGCTGCTGATTATGTGTCCAGCTCTCTCAAGATAAGGGCAGCCCCTTCGGAGCAGCCCACCTCCCCTAATCATCTCCTGGTTCCCCATTCAGGACTAAGATTAGGTTTCACTTACCAAGATATGGATGAGGCCAGCTAGTCCACCTGCAGTGGATACTCAAGGATGGTCAACTGAGTGATGGGAAGATTCTTATATACTCCCTTTTTCCTCTCCTTCCTCCCCAGGCCTCCTCCTCTCACCCTCCTGCCCTACTCCATAACCCAGGTAGGGCTGATTGCCTTCACAGTGCCCTCAGTGGGACTGCTAGCCACATGCCCCAGCTGGCGTATGCCCCACATTCCTATGACTCCATCTCCAGGGCTCTGGCTGGCAGGGATGGGGAGGTGGATTTGTACAGGATCCTCTGGCCAGTTGGCAGCATCCCTTCAGGTTTTAGGAGGAATCTTGGAATCTTGGCAGCATATCCCTTCTTCAGTGGCAGGGGTGGCATAGTGATGGGCATGTCCTAATGTGCCCTTCCTTCAGCATGGAGAATTAGGCCTATAGCTTTGGTGTAGTAGCAGATTGCTAAGTATCTTCTCAAAAGGGTCCTGCATCAGGAAGCCCTTTTGCCATGAGATACCACCTGAGGTCATGGGGTGGGGGGAGTTCAGCCTGGTGCCTCTAGCCCTGGGTTGTGACACAGCTGGGGCTCCAGCCTTCCCAGGAGGAGCTCTAAGACTTGTGACCCTGAACCCCATTGTCTTCACTTTCTTTCAGGTTTTCTGGGATACCTCACCCCCAAAATTAGGTCATACAAGCCAATTCACATAGCATCATTGTACAACTTTGGGGCCCTCCTACACAGACTGGGCAAACTGATAGTTAAGGCCATCTGGGGATCTTTAAAAAACATTCCTCTCTAGGTATTGTCATGAAATTTTAAGTCATTCAACTCCACCCCCAGCCACCGGTGGGGGGGGGGGGTGTCAATGGCAACTCTGCCTTAGTCTCCTAGGAAAGACCATCTCAGGGAGCCCGCTCGGTGACATCAGTGCAGTTCTTTCCTCCCTCCTTCTCGAAGGCCCATGGAGGGGGTCAAGTCAGTGACCACAGAGTCCCCTTCTCCACAGAGAAGTTCACTGAGGGGGGCTCCAGGCCAGCGGCTGCTTGACATTTTCCCTTTGGAAGCCTCTAATGTCAACAGCTTCCTTTGCTTCTCCTGTCTTTGCCCTGGCTCCCCAGCCCAGCACCTTGAGTCTGTGCATCTGTGTCTGTTATATTTGAGAATAGAGATGTGGCTTTTAGAGTGGCCTTGTGTGTTCTTGTCCATGGTGCTTGGACAAGGGGAGATGAACGCAAGTCTCTTGGACCCTGGGATCCAGTCCCTCCTCTGATTTCTGGTGTGCCCAGGGCTGGAGGGATGAGGGTGGGCCAGACTTCCCAAAGGATCCCACCTAATGGACACTGAAGTTTGTCAACTTACAAATGATGGTGCTGTGACTCTCGGAGCTTGAAAAACCCAGGGAAGTACTTCTGGGGACCAGAGACACCCCAAATTCCCACTCCATCCCACTCCCTAGTATCTTAGTCTAGTCTTTAGCTGAAGTAAGCTGGTCAGCTCATCCTGCATTTACCTCATGCCCCACCTTCCCCCAATGACCTCCTCCCATCCAAAGGAGCCATGTTCCCTCATAGAGTCCCCTCCATTTCCTATATTCCTGTCCTTCCCTAATTTGTGTGCTCTGTTGTGTCCTCATCTCCAAGGTCATCCTTCTTCCATACTTCTCCCCTAGATGTAACTTGAAAAAAATCTCATCCTCCATAGTGCATTGGTTCCAGATTCTCAGCCTGGGCTGGGGGCAAGGGAGAGAAATAATGGCCTCTTGATCTATCATCTGTACAGCACTTTGCACACATTCTCCTTGAAGTTTCCTCTCTACTGTGAGAGTGTCCTGAACACTTACTTTCTCTTGTCCCTGGCTATTCACAGTCATAGGTTTAGAGCTGCAAGAGACCTTAGTGAACTAGTCTGACATGTCCCAGCTCAGTAGCAGAATGGGGATTTGACTTCTGGGACTGTGCAGTCAAATCGGGTGTTCTTTCCACCACAGCATTTCTGCCTCTTTTACTGTGGTCCATGTCACATTCATAAATTGTTCAAACTGGAAGGAGTCTTAGAGATCCCGTGATCCTACTGGGAGGAAATGCCTAGAAAAATGACTTGCCCAGGGTCACCTGGCTAGTTTCTGTAGACATAGAACTCAGGAGTGGGGCCCCTGACTTCCAGATGACTGACTTTTTAAAGATTTTCCAATATGGATTTTCTTTCAATTAGTTTGTCTCTGTTTGGTCTGTCTGCCCTTTCCGTTTTGTGCACTTTTTCACCCCACCCCCTTATGTCACCAAAACAAGTCTCTGCACATAGACATCCCTTCTGTTAGCAGGATTTCTGTGCAAGATGGAAGGGGTGAGGCTTGCTCTGATTGAGATAGGGGAGAGCTGGAGGGGGATGACAACTACCTCCCTCCCCAATCAGGATATGTGGCGGCTCTGAGCCTAGCCCGGCCTTCTTTGTGGAAACAGGAAGTGCCTGAGACTTGGTGTCCGTTCACTTTTCTGGGACCTGACTCCCTAGTCTGATAAGGGCCATTGTGTGGCCGACAGGAATGAACCTGCTCCTGGATGGATGTGCTTCCTAGAGGAAGGAAACCACTGCTCTTTCCTGGGAGGAGGGAAGGAATAGTGGGGTGTCTTGTGGTGTCTAGAGGGATGGGACTGAAAGAAATATCTCAAGGCTTCAAGAGCCCCCATCTCCCAGGCTCTAGCCTCTCCTCCATCTGGGGAAGGTGATTTCCCCCTCTGCTTCCTCTTCTCATTTCCTACAAGGAACAGCCAAAAGTCGTAAGGGCTCCAACCCAGGCCAGGAAAATGTCAGCTGTGATTTAACAACAATGAAAATGGAGAGGGAAAACAGGAACATTGGGGTGTGGGCCTGAAAGGGAGGGAAGACGCACACAACTCAAGGATGCTCACCAGAGAGTTGGGGGGGGGGGCGACGAGGCCCGAGGATTCAGTGGGGAGAAATAGATGTCAGACCTCCGCTGAACCTTCTCCCCTTCTGACAGAGAAGCAATTAAGAATTCTTTCACCTGCACCAAGGACACATCAGTGGTGGTCGTGGTGGTAGTTAGAGTCTTGGCACTCAGGTCACTCAAATTAGAGGGAAGGGTGAGTGAAGATATAATTATAATCCAGCCCCACCTGTACTTGTGCTGGGAGAAGGGTTCTGCTAACCCCGAAGTTTAGTCTTCCATGAAAGAGGAGAAAAAGCAGCCTTGGGAGAGGTTGATGACCCAGGGGCAAACAAGGGTGATGGGGTTAATGCCTTAGAGCCAAGCATTGCAAAGAGTCAAGGTTCAAAGTTAATCTAGACTCCTGGAGGGAGAATTTGACACCCCTCTGTGTGGATGCCCTGGGACAAAGCCCTGGCTACCTTGCTCAGTTCTAGGCCTGTTACCAGTCTCTTCGATTGCTTGTAGATCATCAGGTGGATAGTGGGGTTCACATCTGGGAGACAATTTGCTGTGTGCCCTTTCAGGCCCCAGTGGCTAGACCTGTCCCACTCTGTTCTGCCACTTCCCTCCCAGATAAGAATGGAAAGCTTCTAAGTTCCTTGACTCCTGGGAGTGAGTAGGAAAGACCCAAGTCATGGGAGTGGCATGGGAGCTAGAGAGAGGGATGTCCCACCCGCCTCTTGACCGGAAGCACTGAATCTCGTGCAGGGGGTGGGGGGTGGGGGGTTCATCATTCCCCTTGGTTACCTGGGGCAGCAGGCATTTCCTTAGCCCCTATCAGCTCTTCCCTTTCCTGCTCTCAGCCCCAGCCTTGGGGCCACTGTCCGGCTGCGTCCTGAGGAGCCGGACTTGGTCACCTCCCCTGGGGCCAGAGTTGAACCTAGCCCAAGTGGCAAGCCCTGACTGAGGCCATAAATTCCTAGCTACTGGAGCAGCAGGAGGCAGAGGGCACAGGCCCTGGCTCTCAGCTAGGAGGCCTGAGCATCCAGGGGGCTAAGATGGCACTACAAGTGGAACTCATTCCTACGGGGGAGATCATTCGCGTGGTTTACCCCCATGGCACCTGCAAAACTGTAAGTCAGTTGGGAGGATGCAAGAATGGGGGTGGCATTATCCAATACACAGTTATGTGTTCTCCTCTGATAGAAGGATGAGAATTTCCTAGAGGAGCTCATTGCCCTTGTGGAGAAAGGAAGAAATGGGGCTGCTCATGCCAAATGAAGCGACTGATGGGTCTGCTATGGGAAAAGGTGGGAAAGGGTTTCTGCAGCTGTTCCATACCAAAAATGAAATCCTCCACTGAGCTAGGAGATGGGGGCCTTGGGGAGGAAAGGAGAAAGGGAGGCAACTCTTATGTCCTTCAGATCCGGAAAGGGTTTGTAAAAAGCAGCCCTGAACTAGAAAAGGGATGGACCTCCAGGGACAAAGAGGGGACAGTGCAGGGCAGGGGAAAGAAAATTGGCTTCAGACTCAGAAAAGTCAGTTTCCTCATCTTTACCAACATGGGGGAGGGGGAGACCAGCTTTAAGGTTCTTCCCCCCAACTCCAAACCTAGAACCTTGATCAAAATGCTTCGATTTGGTTTCATTGTTCCCTCTGCCCAAGAGAGCTCTAGAAATCCTCGGGTTGATCAGGCTGGTTTCTTGTGAGTCAGGAGAGGGGGCTGGGGAACTCACCTGTTTGCCCCTTTTGTTGGGTAGAGGAAGGAGTTTATTACCTTTGCCCTTTGGGGTATGTGTGGTGGAAGTGGTGGGTTAGCTCAGCCGTAGCTCAAGCTTCTGGCCCTTGGTCCCTAGGCCAGTCTTCTGGGGAAGACCCCCGGGCTCAGGGCTGCTTGGGACGGGACGGGATGACCTAGCACTGGGAGAGGGGTTGGAGATGGAGATAGCCTCCCGGAAGAGCTGGGTCCGTGACCCCCTTGGGAAGGTTGCGCGGGCTTGCTATGTATGTTTGTGTCTCTGGGCTTCTGAGACGACCGTTCGGGGAAAGAGGGGATACCTATTGGGGGTGGGGGGCAGGTAGATGTCTGTCTGCGTTTTTTTTTTTTTGTTTTTTTTTTTTGCTATCAGAGCCTGAGCTGGGGAATGGAGCAGAGAAGGGGGAAGGGGGCAGGCCCGAGGGGGGAAGGGCGGGAGGAGCCAGTCTGGGGGTGGGGCCTGATAAGGGGTGGGACTGGGGGCGGAGTGCGTGGCCCCGTGAATGTGTGTATGTGTGTGCATGTGTGTGCATGTGTGTGCATGTGTGTGCGTGTGTGTGTGTGTGTGTGTGTGTGTGAGTGTGCGCGCGCGCGCCAACCCGCCGATCCCGGGGAGCTGACCGGGATGACGCCAGGCGGAGGGCTGCTGTCCCCCGCCGCCGCCGGGCTCTGGCTGGGGGAGTGGCCGGGCCGCTGACTCTCGGAGCCGGGCTCCTGGACTGCAGGACACTGCGGCGGTCCCCGGTCCCAGCCTCGGCCCGAAGCCGGACCCCGCCGCCCGCCGCTGCCAGCCAGCCGCACCAGCCGGGTGGGTACCAGGCGCAGGGGAGCGGGCTCGCTGCGGCCGGGGCCGGGGGGGCTGCAGGTGATAGTGGAGAGCTTCCGGCTGGGGGCAACCACGCGAGCTGGGGGCAGGGTGGGCAGGGCGGAAGCGGGCTCCCCAGGGAGGGCCAGGGCTGGCGGGATCGGGGGTGGTGGGGAGCGCCTACTGGCCCGCTCAATGTAGGGGAAAGTGCGCGGGGCAGGCCACGAGGTGGGGTGGGGTGAATGGGGTGTGGCCAGCTGCCAGTCCCACCCCAGACTAGGACCCGATGACCCAGACCCTCCACTTGCCTGACCAACTGCCAGGCTGGCCTTGGCTGGATCCTCTGGGTTACCCGACTCGTTGGACTTAGTGCCACTTTGTGGACTTAGTTTTGTGGCTCATAAAATGGGAGATATGGGAGATGTCAGAAGCAGAGTCTGTGAGAAACCAGTGAGCCCCCGGCTCTCCCCTTCCTCCTTCTTACCCTTACCCCTCCCTGCTGGCTTAGTCTTCCCTCTTTGCTAGGCTAAGCTGGTTTCCCAGCCTTCCACCTGCGCCCTGGCTGTCCCCTCCCTGTTTCTCCCAGTCATCCCATTCTTGCCAGACTTCTCTGCCCTTTTTTCTCCCCAGGTCTCTTCCCTCCATTTTTTATTCCCTTCCTATCTCCCTGTCCACCTCCCCTACCACCCCTTCTTGCTAGGGCTCTTCTCTTCCAGTCATTTCCCCTCTAGTCATTGAATCAGGGAACTATGGGATGGCTATAAAAGCTTCGAAGGCCCTCAGAATCCATCTTCTCATCTAGTGCCCTCCAAACTTTGAACCCCCCCTCCCCCATAACTGCTACACAGGGGCTCTGCCCATTTGATACCAAATAAGTACATTAAAGCTTTTACAAAGGAGAAACCTAAAGCCAAGAACATCTAAGTGACCTGTCCATGGTCCCACAACTAGTTAGCAAGAGACCACCTACAGATGTGGTACAAAGAGAGGAATTGGAGTCAGGAGAGATCCAAGTCTGAATCCTGCCACCGATACTTCCTGGCTGGCCTCTAATCTCTCTGAGGTTGACTTTCTTCCTACTTGAAGCACCTACCCTGGGAGGCAGGGTGGCTTAATGGAGAGAAAGTTTCAGAGTAATTCAGGCTCTGATCCATAGTGACCCTCTGACCCAGGGAAAGTCACTTCACCTTTCCTGAGGACTTAGTTTCCTCAACTGTTACTTAAGGAGGTGGAACTCAAAGTCCCTTTATGGCTCTAAATCTATGACCCTATGGAATTAGTAGGGCAGCTAGGTGGTGCAGTGGATAGAGTACTGCACCTGGAAACAGGAAGACTCATCCTTACGTGTTCAAATCCAACCTCAGACACCCTGTGCAAACCTGTGCAAGTCACATAACCCTGTTTGCCACAGTTCCTTACCTGTAAAATAAGCTAGAGAAGGAAATGGCAAACCACTCCAGTATGTTTGTCAAGAAAATCCCAAATGAGAGAGTCAGAGGTGGAAGATTCAACAACATGGAATTATCCTCTTGGTAGCCCCAGGCAACTCTCTAAAACTAGAAATTTTCCCAGGAAGATGCTGATCCACATTGGTAGAAGGAGGGGGTTTCCTCCCTGGGAGCCCTCCCTCTTCCTGCCTTACAGAATTGATATGGAAAGAGACAAGAAGTGGTCCTGTGATTTCATTGCTATGGAGAACTTCTGGGTGATGAAACTGCATTATCAGATGATGCTGGTTAGCACCTTCTTTTGCCGATTAGCCTTGGAACATTGCCTGCTGTGTGCATTGAGATCAGGTGACTTACCCAGCTAGTTAGTTTAAGTGTCTGGAAGATTGGAACCCAGATCTTCCTCACTCAACTACTAGCTCTCTTATCCATTATACTCTACAGTCTCTCTCATGTCATATGCACAAAGTGCTTTCCAAGTCTTTAAGCCACAATTAATACCAGAAAGTCAGAGTTGGATGGCACCTTAGATGTCTTCTAACCCAGACTCGTGCTATATTTTGGGTATTTCTATTACAAAGAAGGCCCTGGTCCCCTGTAAAATCCTTTCCCAATGTCATCTTCCTTCCATGTTCCTGATTCCCCCTATCCCTATTACTACCTACCTCACCTCCAGTCTGGTTCCCTTCCCTCTAACCTTTCCCAGATGCAGTGATTTACCCTTTCCAACTATGTTGGAGGAGGGAATGTGCCTGTGGAGTTATCACTGGGGACTGGCCTGGGTTCAAAAAGGGTTTGAAGAGGGGACTGGAGCACAGGGCAAATATGTTTCCACTCCCTAGAGAGATGGAGGTCTCCAGCTCTGGTCAGCTGTCTTGCCCCTCCCTCGGTCCCTCCAACATTCTGTCACCAAGGCATCTCCTGTTCTCTTCTATACCCAGAGGCATGAGGGGAGGAAAGAAGACTTAGCACTCTTGGCCTGGGTATAAGTCCAAGATACTCCTGAAGAAGGGGGTGGGGAGGATCATTCACCTCTCATTCTTCATCCTCTGATAGTAGTGAGCTGACTGTCAAAAGAGCTAGGATTGGGTTGGGGAAAGAATCAGAGGGCAGGAATGCCCACTTTACTATAAAAATCGCTTGATTTCATCTTTTAACTTTGTCATAAAAATTCCTCCAGATTTCATCTTTAAACTTTGCTATAAAAATCCCACTTGATTTCATCTTTGAACTCTTCCACTGTGATATGGAGGAAGGGCTGTAGCTTGGGGGTTAGTGAGGGGTAGGGGATGCTCAGTGGGTATGTCTGCCTGGAAGGGATCTTGGAGAACATCTAGTCAGTGGAATTCGTTAAGCTTTGATTAAATCATTCCATCTGTTCCAGTTGTACTTCTGAAATACATAACTAAGGAAGTCACTAAGACTATGTTGCAGAGGTGCCTACCTAAATTGGTAGAGGGAGCTGTCCCATCTAAGAGTTCCCTATACCAGTGAAATCACAAAGGGGAGGTAGTGTGTGTGGAGGAGGGGAAGGATGGTGACAACAGTAGAAGGAAACCTATCCCTGCCCCCAGAACCTTACCTTATATTATGGGAAAGCAACACGTGCACTGAGAAGTCAATCCAAAAGCCATCCAAGTTAAATCCAAGGTAAATTTTGAGGGGGTAGAGGGGAGATAACATTAACAACTGGGGTTATCAGAAAAGGTCTCTAGATATGGCCAGAGAGGGTGCTCAGGAGATAAATGACTCGTTCATTTCTCTGTACTCCATTCACTCTGAGTATTGAAGGGTGCTGGGGATTCAAAGAGGTGGATTAAGAATAGAAGGCATTTCAGGCATGGAATACAGCTTGGGCAAAGGCATGGAAGTGGGATGAAGAATGTCAGGTACTGGGAATGGCAAATAGGTCAGTTTGGTTGGAACCTAGAATCTAGTCCTACCCCCACCTCCTAAAAACAATAACAACATTTATATAGTGTTTTGAAGGTTTTTAAAATTGCACATTTGCCCAATCCTTCTATTAACAAATCTTTTTATTGAGGTGTATTGTTTTTAATATCACCATTTCTGAATCTCTCTCTGTGTCCCTTCCCCTTTCCAATGAGCCATTCTTTGTAGTGAAGATTAAGAGAGAGAAATGAGTTCAGCAAAACCAGCGTATTTGTCATATTGATAGGATTGTAGTTTGCTACAGCCAAAACCTCCCTCCACTTCTACAAAGGAAGGAAGGGCATTTTCTTAACTCTACCCTGGGGTCAACCCTGTTTAGATTTGCAAAGCTCCATATGTATGTCATCTCACTTGATCTCTTCTTGTTCAGTCCTGTCTGATTCTTTATGACCCCATTTGGGGTTTTCTTGGCAGAGATACTGGAATGGTTTGCTATTTCCTTCTCCAGCTCATTTTACAGATGAGGAAACTGAGGCAAACAGGGTGAAGTGACTTACCCAGGGTCACACAATATCTGAGGTCAAATTTGAACTCATGAGGATGATTCTTTCTGTTTGCAGGCTGGGTGCTCTATCCACTACTGTGCCACCTAGCTGCCCTAGGTGCCCTTGATCTCTACCAAATTCCTTCTCTAGCTTCTCCTTAAACACTTTAAGTGATGGGGAACTCACTACCAGTGAGACAGCTGCTTCCACTTTTGGACAGTAGTTCATTTTCCCTATGTCAAGGTGAAATCTGTCCTGCAGCTTCCAACTTGTGAGTTCTAGTTCCTGCCTTGTACTGAGAATTCATGTTTCAGGAGCTATCTTCCTCCCTGCCTTACACATCTACATTCAATACAATAACATCCTCTCAATATACTTTCTCGCTTTAATGTATTACATGTTTGAGGAAACATCCCTATAGGGAGAGAGATAATACTGTTCAAAGGGAAAATAGAAGAGTCTAGGAGGTGATGGATACTAGGGAGAATCAAACTTAGCATCTAGGGTGACTTTAGGGCTCTAGAGCTGAAAGGAACATTAAGGAGCTATCCAATCCACTAGCCCCCCTCATTTTGCAGAGGAGGAAACTGAGGCCCATAGAGCTTCAGTGGCTTACTCTTAGTAGAATTTGTAGCTTTCACTTAGGTGGGATTTGAACTCAAGCCCTGTGAGTCCAAGTTCAAGACTAGGTTGAGTATTCTTTCTACTACACTATGGATGGAAAGTGTCAGAGGACAGCAGTCACTTGTATCCTTGTTAGTGAAATCCAGGTGCCTCTCTAGGGACTTAGGAGCCATGGAATGGCAGTTTTTTAAGAGCTGGAAGAAAATTTAATTACTAAGGAATAATAGCAAGAGGCAGCAGGTAGAAATCTGGCTTTAGATTCAGGAATCCTATGACCCTGTGAATTTAATAGTATGAATAGTATGAATTTTCCCTCCATTTAATAGTATTTTATTTTTTCCAATTACATGTAAAGATAGTTTTCAACATTCACTTTTATAAGATTTTGAGTTTCAGATGTTTTTCTCCTTTACTCCCCTCCCCCTCTCAAGACAGCATGCAATCTGATCTAGGCTATACATGTACAACCATATTAAACATATTTCCACTTTAGTCATGTTGTGAAAGAAGAATTAGAACAGAAGGGGAAAATCATGAGAAAGAAAAAAAAAAGAGAAAATTGTATACTTCAATCTGCATTCAGACCCCATAATTCTTTCTCTGGATGTGGATAGCATTTTTTATCATGAGTCTTTTGGAGTTGTATGAGCTCAATTTTGAGTGCCTACTATGTGCCAGACATCGTGCTAGCTTCCAAAATAAACCAGGAAAGAGTCTCTGCTCTCCTGGAGTACACAAGGCTACAGGGAGGAAATAGCTGTTTCACAGATACTGGGATTGTGGATACTAGTGTTGGAATCAGAGATACACAATCTATACAAAGTAGTTTCTAGGAGCAAGTTCATTTTTGAAGAAGACCATGCCATCAGAGAAATGGTGATATGACTTGCACTTGACTTTGCTTTGAGTGAGGGAGGGCTGTGCAAGGTCACCAGCCTCACTTTCTCCTCCTGAGCCATCTGGATCCAGTGACCAGATATTCATCAGGATGACTGAAGATGGCTCAGGATGCAAGTCTGGGAGCAAGAATAGTAGCTAGGTGGCACCATGGATAGGGCACTATACCTGGAGTCAGGTGACTCTAGACAAGTCACTTAACTTTAATCCATTATATTGTCAGCTCCTTGAGAACCAGGATTGTCTTTTGCCTCTTTTCATGCCCCCAACACTTAGCAAAGTGCCTGGCATATAGTAGTCATTTAGTAAATATTTATTGACTGGCAAATCTCGTGTATCTACCTCAGTTTCCTTATCTGTAAAATGGGGATTATAACAGCTCCTACTTTCCAGAGTTATTGGACGGATAAATAAGATAATATTTGTACAGCACTTTATAAACCTTAAAGCACTATATGAATGCTACCTATTATTAATTATTATTAGCAATAGGAGATCAGTGAAGGTCTTTTGAAGGAGATGATACTTTAGCTCGGAGATGAAGGGAACTATATCTCCTAAGAGACAGAAGTGTATCAGCAAGGACCCGACATACACAGGAGAGCCTGCTGTACAGGTTCTTAGATCTGCTTTTCTAAAAGCAAAGCAGCTTTTGAGGGGTCAACAATCACTTTAATCAAGCACATATATCATTCACTTAGTTCAGGGGAAAAACTCAGCACCCTGAATTTCAGAGAAAATACAGACAGAAAAATAAAGACCAACAGACAGTGCTTCCAACTGTCTGAGCATAAACAATACATAGTTACCAGAGAGAGAAGCACCGACATCTGGGTTTTCAAAGCCGGGGGCTCCTTAGCGGCTGCCCAGAGTCTTGACTGGCCAAACAAACACTTCCAATGAGTGAGCCCTGAAAGGAAACCTCACCTCAGAGTATCTATACGCTTTTCAGAGCCAGACGGCATCACCACCCTCAGTGCCTCAGTAGAAATTAACAAAAGGTATAAGGCTTCCTACAAAATAAATCTTCCCCCAATCAAACTTCCCTTAATGGGAAGGTCTATTAATGGATGGGGAAGATCTTTAACTCTCATTAACTTTACAAGAAGTAAGCAGGAAGAGCGTTCCAGGTCTAAGGGACAGGTGTGCAAAGTCAGGAGAGGAGATGTGTATAGGAAATACCAACTAACAGTCAGCTAATTTGGCTGAGATATAAATTGCATGATGGGAGAACAATGTAAAATCAGTCCAGAAAAGTTGACTGGCACCAGATTGTAAATAGCCTTAAATGCCAAACAGGCATTTTTTTTTTTTACTCTGTCCTAGTGGCAGCTTCTTGAACAGGGGGAGTGACTTGGTCTGACCTGTGCTTTGGCAGCCAGTGGAGAAAGGGCTGAAGAGATTGGCAGGGAGACCAACCAGGAAGCTATTGCAATTGTCTGTAAAAGAGGTAATGAGAACCTGAGTGAGGCCAATGGAGGCTGTGTTGGTGAAAACAAGGGGAAATGATTTGGAGGTCAATTCTGACTAGGTAAAAAGGCAATTCTCTGCCTCCTTTCCTATCTGACCTTTATCACTGAATGGGTGTTGCCTCAGTCAAACTGAGATCTGTTAAAGACATTAGCTTAAAAAAGTCAAGGTCCCCTACTGCATCCAGGACCATTTTCAGCTGTCCTGATCTAATATCTATCCACCAGACCCAGATGGCTCTGGAGGAGAAAATCAGGCTGATAACTTTGCACAGTCCCCCGTCACTTAATTACAATTCACATGCATGTCATGGCATCACTTCCCTGATGTCATGGTCCTCTTTGAAAACAAAAGAAAAACACCAACAAGACTTGACAACAGATTGGATGCTGAGTGAGAGTGAGGAGGGGAGAATGACTCCCAGGCCGTGAATCTGAGTGACTCAAAGGATAGATGGTGATGACATTGTCCTTGACAGAAACAGGGAAATTAGGAAGAGCCATGGTTTTGGGGAGGATGATAATAACGAGTCTCATTTTGACCATGTTGAGTTTGAAGTCCCTTCGGGACTTCCAAGTGGAGCAGTTCTATGAGGGACCCAAATGCAGAAGAGAGATGAGGATTTGTTATGTAGATTTTGAAGTCACTGAGCCTGTGGTAACTGATGAGATCACCAAGAGAGAAAATGTAAAGAGAGGAGGGCCCAAGGCCAAGATCTTCAGCACACCCATAGAGAGGGCGGGATGTATGCTGATCCAGCCAGAAAGACTGAGGCGTGATCAGACAGGAAGAAAAAATCCAGAGAGAACAGCGACTGGAAAAGCGAGGGTGAAGAGAGTAGCTGAGACCAGGGAGGGGTTAGCCACATTAAGAGCTGCCTGGAAAGGTCAAGAGGGATGAGGACTGGGAAAAGGCCACTGAGTTTAGCCATTAAGAAATCTTTAGAGGGCAACTTCATTAGAGTGGTAGAGTTAGAAGCCAGATTGAGCTTGCCAGGGTTGGGGAAGGGTATGTGAAAAGAGGAAGTAGAGGTAAACAGAGCAGATGACAACTTTTTCTAGGAGTCTGACAGTGAAAGGGAGGAGGACAGTAGCTTGAAGCAATAACAAAGGCTTTTAAGGATGTCAACAAGTCAGGAACCTTCAATGAGCAAAAACAGATTGAAGATTAGAAAAAAAGGAGGGGATGACAAAGGGGTCCAGTTGTTGAAGGGAAGGGATGGGATCAGGGGCACACAAGAAGAGGGATGGGTTTTATTTTTTAGTGGGCAATCGACGTTAAGTGACTTGCCCAGGGTCACGCAGCTAATAAGTATCAAGTGTCCAAGGTCAAATTTGAACTCAGGTCCTCCTGACTCCAGGGTCAGTGCACTATCCACTGCAACACCTAGCTGTCCTGGGCAGGAGAAGAGCTACCTCTTCATCCGTGACAGGAGCAAAGGAGGTGAGAATGAGGAATGATCCTGAGGAGATGAGATGGGAGGAACTGGGGGGAAGGAGGGACTCATAACTGAGTAACAAATATACTAATTGTGTGACTAGGGGCAGATCACTTCACTTCTGGGTACCAGTTTCTTCATCTGTACAATGAGGAATAAGTAAGTATAATTATACATAAAATATATAATATATATAATAAAATATATGTAAAATTTTTCTCTCGCAATAACCCTAGGTGTTCTTATTATATTCATTTTACAGATGGAGAAACTGAGACCCAGAAGTGAAGAAATGTATAGATGAGAAATATATATATTCTAAGGCACTTTATAAATGTTAGCTATTGTCTGTCCTTGACAGAGAGACAGTGTGTCATGACAGATAGAGAAACAGGAAGTCCTGAGTTCAAGTGCTACTTCTAACATACGTTCTGGGAGCTGGGGAAGTGACTGAATCTCTCAGTGCCTCAGGCAACTCTACAGCTGTATATTACAGAGGTTTCTCATCTGCATCTGAAGTTTCCACACCAGATGAAATCATATGTCCTGATCAAGATAACAGGTATTAACTGCTGTTAGCTGTACCTGGTGTGCTGAGGTTTGCGGTATGTTATCTCATTGGATGAGACAGCTAAGTGCCAAAGTGGAAAGAGTACTGAACCTGGAGTCAGAAAGAATTGAGTTTAAATCCAGCCTTAGACATTGATAAGCTGTGTGACCCTGGGCAGATCACTTAACCTCTATCTACCTCAGTTTCTCCAACTGTAAACAGGATCATAATAGCACCTACTTCCTGGTGATATTGTAAAATGAGACAATATTCTTCGTAAAGTGCTTTGCAAACCTTACAGCTCCATGTAAATGCTAGCTATTATGATATTTATGTCATTGGCTTTATCATTATCATTATGGCAACCCTGTGATGCAGACATTACTGGTAGTATTATCTCCACTTTCCAAAGAAGGAATCCTGGGCTCACTGGGGCTAGGTGGCTTGTTTGTCACAGGGCATTGAGTCTGCCTCTCTCCTGATTCAGGGCCCAATGCTCTTTCCACCTGCCTGTCCATCTCAAGATCATTAATCTAATCATCAGGCATTTCTTAAGCCTCTTGGCTTAACAGCCAGATACTGTTGGAGGTGCTAGGATTGCAGAGGCAAAGATGAAACGGTCCCTGTTCTATAAAGGAAAACCACATGACTCATAAATACACAGTAATTATGGGGACCCCAGCAGCTTTGGGGGGTAATCTGGAAAGGGGTCGAGTAGAAAGTGGCCTTTAAGTTGAGCTATGAAGGACTCTTAAGAGGAAGAAGTCAAGAGGAAGCGTATTCCAGGCATGGTGACCAGCCCTTGCATGGGGAGATGTCTGCTTTGAGGGAGGAGCTGCAGGTCTGCCAGGAGGGCTGGACTGACTGTCTGCAAAGTCTCAGAAAGGGAACAAGATATAAGAAGTCTGCAAAGGTCCGCTGGAGCCAGGCCAGGATGGGCTCATCAAGCTGAAGAGTCCAGACTCCCCGCAGAGGAGGAAACTGAGGCCCAGAGTGGGGGGAGTGACTTTTGTAGGTTCAAGAAGGCAGAAAGTAGGGAAGCTGGGATTCAAGCTCAGGTCCTCTGGTTTGGCTTTCAGCTCCATTCTGATGACAGGGTCCAGAAGCTGAATGACCAGTTATCAGACAACTGATGGAAAGGATTCCTGCTTTGGGAAGGGGTTGAGCAAGATGAGCTCTAGAGCCCAAAGAGGCCATTGAGGCCATCTTCATTTGATTAATGAGGAACTGAGGCCCAGAGACAAGCTCAGTATCACAAAGGCAGTAAGCATCAGAAATGAGATTCTAACCCAGAGCATCTGACTTCAAAGCCTATACTCTTTCTACTGTACTATGAAGTCACCCTAATATAATATTCTACAATCCAAGGATCACAGAATGCTAGGTGGCGCACTAGATAAAGTGCTGAGCCTGAGTTCAAATCCAGCCTCAGATACTTACTAGTTGTATGACCCTGAGCAAGTCACTTCACCCTGTTTACCTCAGTTTCCTCATCTGTCAAATGAGCTAGAGAAAGAAATGGCAAACCAGTCTGGTGTTTTATCCTAAAAAACCTCAAATGGGGGTCACAGAGTCAGACACAACTGAAAAACAACCCATAACAACAATGGAATTGGGGTCTGGATGGACAAAAACTGTGATAGGTTAGTAGGTTTGATAGAAGAGCCCTTTGACTGGTTATGAGACTGTCTAATTGGCTTCTACTTACAACAGTCTATATGAAGGAACCCACTGGATGGGGCACTGGACTTGGACTTGGGTTTAAATTCTACCTCAATCACGTACTAGCTCTATTACCCTAGGCATGTCACTTTACCAGTTTGTGCCTCAGTGTCCTCATTTGTAAAATGAAAGAATCAGACTCAAATGCCTCTGAGGTCCCTTGTAGCTCTAAATCTCTGACCCTGTACAATCCCTCTCCCTAACCCAGAGAGCCCTGAATACCCCTCTTGGAAAATTGATAGATTTGGACTTGCAGGACCTGAACTCAAATAATATACAACATACATTTCTATGGCACTTTAGAGTTTGCAAAATACTCTACGTAGTCAATCTGATTCAATTAAATAAGCATTCATTAAACACCTATATGCAAGGTAAGGTTCTTGGTGGTGGAAATACAAAGGCAAAAAAGAAAATAGAAAAACACTCCCTATCCTGAGGGAGTTAAAAGGTATTATTATCTTTATTTTACAGATGAAACCTCTGAGGCTTCTAAAGGTTAATTAACTTCCCCATCATCTAGCTAGTGTTTTGGAGGTGGGGTTTGAACTCAGGTCTTCTCCCTCTGAAGCCAGCACGAGTCCTCTCTTCCCCCTCTGCCTCCTTACTCTCTAAATCATTTGCTTCCTTTGGGTCTCAGTTTCCTGTACGGTTAGAATAGGACTAGATGCCCTGCTCTGGACATTCCAAGCACCATCTAACGAAGAAGGGGTTTCCTGGTCACTCCAGCTACTGTACTACCCTCCCCTCCTTGAATCTGCTACTTATAAGCTGTTCTATACTTAATATAAGTGCATGATTCCCTCCTCCCCCCAACTTGAGATTCAGACTGTTAAGGAGCTGGCCTGACACACAGTAGGCCCTTGATGTATGCTTGTTGATCACTGGATGACTCCAACTCTAAAGCAGCCTTCCAGATAACTTCCCCCAGCCCTTCCCCACACAGTCTCGATTCTTTCTTCCCAGGGAGCCCGTCCCCCTCCGCGGGGGCTGCGGCAGGTGTGGGGGGCAGCGATGTGGCCGGGGGGAGAGTTCGGGACAAAAAACCAACTGTCAACCCTGCTCTTGGTCATCAGACATAACCACCAATCTGGGGCCCGTACTTTATTTAGTGTTTGGGGCTTGGGGAAATTCCTCACAATTCCAGCGACGGCTCCCTCGTGGCACCTGGGGGCTCATGGTTCGGGTGTGGGTTCTGGGCCGCTCCGTCGGGGCGGGAATGCCGGGAATGTGTGCAATCCCATCCCACCCCCGTCTTTCCTTAGCAGGAATCCCCTCCCTCAGACCCCGGGGTGGCGGAGCTCTGTGGGACGTCCCCTCCTCCCCCTCGGATTCCCCTCATTCCATCCTCCTGACGCGGACGCTGGGACCTTCTGGACTGCGGAGGGGGGTGAGAGGGAGGACGAGACGCGACCGGACGGGCCAGGGCTGGGGGCGCTCCTTCCTCCACTCTCCAGTGCACACCCCTCCTTGCCCGGTCCTGCAGCCTTCCTTTGCCTTCTGGACTGTGGCAGGCGCCTCTGTCCAGCTCCCACCCGCGAAGGCGGGAGAAGCGGAGTGGTCTCGGGGAAAGAGCCCAAGCCCTAAGCGGCGGGGCCCAGAGACTGCGGTCTTGGGGGCGGGAAGGGAAGGGGTTCCGACTCTTTCATTGGGTTTGCGCAGGAAAAGGGCAAAGTCTCCACCCCCTCCTAAGATCTTTGCTGATTTCCTCTCGACTCCCCTTCTCTCCAGCTCCAGCCACCACGTGGCTCCTCGGCCCCGTAATTAACTACTTTGGTGCCAGTTTGTTCAATTACCTTCGGAGGGTAGAGGGTCCGTACGGACTTTCCACTCCTGTGGCTGCTCTTGTGGGGATCCCCTCCCCAGTCCGGTCAGCTAGTCTGGTGCAATGGGAAAATGTGTGGATCGTGGGGAAAGGTGGATATGGGATTGGGCAGAGGCTAAGTCCTGAAGACTTGTCTGCGTAGCTAGTGTGCTGTGGGTAGGAATGAATGTCGAACTAGGAGTTGAACTGGGTTCAAATCCAAATTCTACTTTTTGCTTATCCGTGTGACCTTGGACAAGTCACTTGCCTTCGGAGCCCCATATATCAAATGGTGGGTACCGGCTACGTGATCTCTGTAATCTCTTTCCTCTCGGAATCCTGTAATTATGAACTGTCTGGGAAAGTTCTAGCCCCCTTCTTCATCTGACCATTCCTTCCCCCACCCCGCCCCCTTCCTGGTTCTGTCCAGTTCTTGCTCAGGCCCGCCCATTCCCCAGCTGCATTTTCCACCCCCTGGCTCATTATCACCGCACCATCCCCTTGGTGTATGTGTATATGAAGGGGGTTGGGGGAGTTGTCCCTCATCTCCCAGCTGTCAACCTATTTCTACCCTGCTGGAAGTTGGCTCATACCTGGGTGGGAAGAGATGTGCTCCCTTCCCCAGGCCTGTTGTTCTGCAGCTAATTAGTCTCTCCTAAGGGGAGCCCTGCATCTGTTGTTCTCACCACCCCTATCCCCGGAGAGCCCCTTGTTGTCCTAGGCTGGGGTGGGGGAGGAGTAGCTGAAAGTCAGCCACGAAGCCCTGAGTGCACTGTCTCTGGGCCTGTGGTGATGGCTGAGTTTTTTGGTTTTGATTTTGAAGAGGTAACTGAAATTGAATATAAAGGCCACGGGACTGAGTGAGGTCTGGGACCTGAATCCACTCCTCCTCTTTAGCCTAGGAGACTGCCCAAAGGAGGGGGATTTAGGTGCCTGTGGACTTAAAAAGGGGAAGTGGGAGGGGGAAGACACTAGTTACTGAAGACTGAAGGGAGCTTCGAAGGTGGAGGGTTAGAGCTGAACAGACGGATATTGTGTGTGTGTTGTCGGGCTAAAGCCTTCATTTTACAAATGAGGAAGCTGAGGGTCCGAGAGAAGTGACTTGTCCAAGGTCACCCTACTAGTTAAATGCTTCACGTAGGCTGGTTGTCTTTCTTTGGCCTTCGGCCAGATCTTAGATTAAAACTCACGACTTTCTGGTCAGTAGGATACCCAGATCGCTACCTACCCTCACCTCCCGGGCCGGGAAACGCGAGTTTGGCTCCTGGGAATTCTGCACTTACTTCTTCCAACCCGCTGTGGGTTTAAGGGTGCTTGGAGTCTGGCTGGGGGCGGGAGTGTCAGTGGGGAGGGTCATTCTCCCAAGACACGTCCCGCCCCCTTCTCCAGCCGCTTCGGTCCCTATTTGGACATTTCTATTTTTTAGCTTTTTCTCTGAAATCAACATCGGGGAAAGGGGGTTTCCAGGAGAAATTCTCTTTCCTATACTATTTGAGGACGAGTAGCCCAAGTCCTGTAGTGACCTTCCCCACCGTTTCTAAAATGTAGCGGTCTAGACCAGTGTCCGGAAGAGGATTCCTGGTCCGCGTAGACTCGCCGCCTGCCCGGTTCCGGCTGAGTGGTGTGGAGCTCGCCCCACCCTGGAATCTACTGCTCTCCTGGAAAACCTGACTCAGGCGGAGCCCCCGCCCGGGGGAGGGGCCAAGAAAAAGGGGAGGGGGCCCCGGGAGCTCCGCCCCCAGGGTTCTGGGCCGTGGGAGACCTCCCACCCCCCAGAGGAGAAGAGAGGAAGCTCGCGGTTCATGGTGTCCCCCAGACCCATCTTCCCTCCCGCGGTTCAGAGCCGTAGGCCTCCAGAGCCCCTCTCTTCCAGCTCCCTGAGTCTCGTGGGTCCCTGCCTCTCGGGCGGGCGGGGGGAGGGGGGCAGTGGGCGGTGTCAGCCCCTCCCTAGCTGACACCGCCTGCTCTCCCCTGCCTCTCTCCTTCCCCTCCCGCCAGAGCCCGACACCTCTGGCGAGCCGAGTGTGGGTGCGTGAGTGCGGGAGGCAGCCCAGGCAGACGGCCTGGGGGGGTCAGGATGCGGGTACCGAGCATCGGTGAGCGGGCCGGGGGAGGGGCCCAGGAGGGGGTCCGGGGAACTCCCCCTCCCCAGTCCCCATCGCCAACCCCAGCCCCAGCTCCGTAGCTTGGGCAGGAAGCGGGCGGGGTCCAGGAATGTCGGGTGGAAAAAATATCTCTGAAAGTTGTAGGGAGAGGGTGGAGGTGGGGAGGACGCCCTGGGCCCGGAATGGCTGGGGCCGGGACTGGGGGCGCCCATGGGAGCCACTGTCCCCGACTTTTGCGCCTGCACGGTCCTGTCCCCAGCTGTCGGTAGTAGGTTGACAACATTAGTTTAGGCCAGACTGGAGCTTCGCTTGTCTGAGGGGGGGCATTGCTTGTTGCTTAGCACTTGGGGAACGGGCGTCCTAAATTTTCCAGCAGCTTCCAGGTGCACTCTATCCAGATGTGCACATCTTCCCTACTCCATCTTCCCATTAGGTCAGGGGTTTAATCTTTTGTAGCTTGTGTGTCCTGCGTTACACCCTTCCCTCTGGCCCAGGCCCTTTTCTAAATCTTTCTGCCCAAATCCAGCTGGGTGGGCTGAGTGGGAAGCCCCTCTCCCCCCCACCCCCAGATGGAGGGGTTCTGGGCTTCTTCCCCCTTCGCTTCTACTTCACTTCTCTCCCTTTTCTCTCTTGCCTTCCATTCTTTGCCCCATATGTTTAATCCGGAAGGGACATTCTAAGTTCTTAGAAGTTCTATCCCCTCATTTGTCAAATTAAGGTGCATTGACTTGTCAATGGTTACACAGACAGTAAGTGGCAATTAGAATTTGAACCCAGGTCCTCGGACTCGGCAAATCCAGAGTTCTTGGGAACTGCCCCCTCTCCTGCTCCTGTTAGTCCTTCAAGGCCTACTTTGTGGGGATAAAAGTCAAAGAACCCAGATTACTGTTCTCCCTGTTGGCCCCTGGCTGGACCTTGGCGCTTCCCTGTTGGCCCCTCTGGGCTTAGGGATGGGCTGGGAGGCAGCTGTTCTTTCTAATGAAATGGCCCCCAGGGCTATTATGGGACACCTGTAGTCTGTGTGGGGGTGGGTACAGATGGGGCAGGGAGAACTTGTTGAGTCAGACCCTGCCTTTCTAGGGGAGTCCCTCAGGGAGAAGAGATGGTAGACTGGGCAGCTGGTGAGGGTAGAGCTTCTCACCTTAGGTACATACCTGTTGGGGGAGAAGGTGGAAGCCTCTTTGGACTAGGTTTTTCTTCATTCCCCAAGTTGTGGTGGCCTCCCAGATCACTGTATCTGTCTTGTGTGTATAACCTGTATTTATCTACAGTCTATCTTTTCTGGATTCCTACTGCCCAAATTAGCAGGTCTTTTTGTATATAGTTTGTACGTAATTCTCTATGTATATTTTTCCTCATATTTCCAGGCCCCGATGCTGGGGTTTCTGGGTAAATGCTGGTTCATTGGTGGACCTGTGAACATCCCCCACCCCCTTTTCTGGAGGACAAGAATTGTTTTCATTTTGCCTCTGTATCCCCTGCCTGTCTTTTGTATCCCTGTCTGACTTACTGAATATGCTTCCTGAGTGAGCAGTGAAGGGGGCTGCCAAGGGAGAGGCCCCGAGACTGGTCCTCAGGAATGTTTGGGGGAGGTCTAGAGAGAGGGAGTTGCTTTCTTCTTTTCAGGCTTTATCATCACTATACTTCCATCCTGAATACCTGCCCAAAGAGGCTCTCAGGTCTGGTGAGGCCCACTCAAGGAATGCGAGACAGCTTTGTGGTGGGAGAGAGATTAGCTTGGTTCTGCTAGTCCTGTCAGAGCAGAACCAGAAACCCAGATAGGGGGAAGATGCAGACACACAGATCGAGGCCTGATTTGGGGAGGGAGGAAACTTCCTAACAGAGCTGCCCAAAAGGAGGTCACCATTGGCTCTACCTCCTTGGAGGTCTTCAAGAATGACTAGTTTTCTAGCATATCAGGGTGACTTTAAGTCACGTACCAATAGAACAAGATGGTCTCTAGAGTCCTTTTCAATTCAACAGGCATTTACAAAGTGCTTACCATAGAAAGGGAGTGTGATATATGCTAGGGGAATGAAGATCCCAACCAGAACTTACATTTCTACAGCATATTGAAGTTGACAATGTCCAGAGCGATCCTGTATAGTAGGTGAGTCGCTGAATTTGTATCACAGGAACCTGGCTCCAGATCCTGCCTCTACCACTTTCTACCTGTATGGCATTGGCTCCAGAACAGTGGAAAGGGCTGTGGATGTGCCATCAGAGAACCTAGTTTTGAACCCTTTGTCATTCCATATTGGGCAGGTCACTTGTCTTCCCTGGGTCTCATTTCCTTCCTCTGTCAAGAAAGGATCAGATTAGATGACTTTGGAGGACCCTTCCAGCTCGAAATCCGTGATCCTGTAATAATACCCATTTTACAGAGGAACAAGCTGAGGCTTAAGTGACTTGCCTACCATTGTACAGTTAGGAAGTGTCAAACCTGCTATTTGAGCAAAATTCTTGATGGCAGACTCATCCTGCCATGTGAGGGAATCATGATGATTGTAATAATTGATACTATCTATCTATATCTATCTATCTATCTCTTTATCTATCTATCTCTATATAATTTTGTGGTTTGTAAAGACCTTTACGTACGTTATCTCATTTGAGGATCACAGCCCCCGTGAGACAGACACCATCTCCAGAGGTATTTGTCCCTGTCTTACAGATAAAAAAACTGAGGTTCAGTGACATACGGGAATTATGCTTCTTACTGTAAATCACAGACAGAGCTGGAAGAAACTTGAGAGGCCAGCAAATCCTTCCCCCCTCATTTCACAGAAGGAAACTGAAACCCCTTGTCCAAGGTCACCCAAATAGTAAATAGCAGAGAGCCAGGACACACTCCCTTGTGTCCAGAGCTTTTCCCAACGTGCCAAGCTCCCTCCAACATGGATTAGTCTAGCGTCTTCCTCTAAGAAAGTGTTGGATGCAGGGTTCAAACCTGGACTTGTCCTGACTCTAGATCTCTCTGCCCATTATAGTACACTACGATGCCACAATAGAGCTTTTCATCTGGTGGGAGGAGGAGGAAAATGGGTAAACAACGAACCGTAATACAGATTGGAAGGTGGTTCCATTCATAGAAGTCAGTTGTCTGAGAGCTTAGAGCTAGGGAAGCATCATTTCTAGCTGACTATGGGGGGACTGCGTTCCAGTGGGGCCCTGAGAAAAAGGTGCCAAGAGAGAGGAGGGAGAGAGGAGACTGTTCTGGGTGTGGGGTGTTACTCTTGGAAAAGGGGAGAAAGCAGGAGAGGCTGAGCAGCCCAGTTTGACTGAAGTAGACTGTCCCCAGTAGACAGGGCCATGATGTAGCACTGTTATCACTGGACAATTTCAATAAACTTCTTTTCCCACTCCGGCCCATCCTCCACTAGTTATCCAAGGTAAAATTCACACTCAGGACTTTCTGACCCCAGGGTCTTTGATCTTAGCATGCCCAGAGCTGGGAGGTTGAAATGCCAGAGAGATAGAAATAGAGAGCTGACTTTGGAGTCAGAAAGATGAACTCTAACCCACCCTAGGTGATCCTGGGTGAGTTCTTAAACCTCTCTGGGCACCTTTCTAATGCCAGATAATACAGGGATGGTATTTCCCCTTCTGGGAACTCCCTATAGTGATGACATCATCATTAAAATGCCATCTTCTGCTGCAAGCCTTCCCCAACTCCTCTTAATTTCAGTGCCTTCTCTTTGTTAATGACTTCCTACTAACCTTGGCTAAACTTGCTTTGTGTACATTTGTTTGCATGGAGTCTCCTCCTTTAGATTATAAACTCCTTGAGGGCAGAGACTGTCTTTTGCCTCTTTTTTCATCCCTGGTGCTTAGCACCGTGCCTGCCTCTTACAAGGTGCTTAATAAATGTGATTGATTGAATGATTGACTGATTGCAGATCCAGTTCTTATCCAGGGATACCAAAGTGATTTTCTTGAATTTCAAGTCTGATCATGTCACTCTGCTATTCAGTAAACTCCAGTGGTTCCCCATTCCCTCTATAGTCAAATACAAACTCTTCCGTTTGGCATTTAAGGCCCTCTACAACCTGGCTCCAATGTACCCTTCCAGCCTTATTCTACATTACTCCCGTCCACAAACTTAACAGTGCATCCAAATGCCTTTTTTGCTGTGCCTTTGCATGGGTTGTTCCCATGTCTGGAATATGTTCTCTCCCCCATTCTGTTAGAATGTGAGGCTTTGAGGCAGGCAGGTTGTATATATAGAAGCTGTGAAGTGCTGAGCCTGGAATTACCAAGGCTTAGATTCAAATCCCGTCTCAAATGGTTAGTGGGTATTTGACCCCGGTCAAATCACTTCACCTGTCTCTATGTTAGTTATACATGTATGTGGATGTACACACATGTGCACATACATGCATATACTTATACACACCTATGTATGCACATGCATACATGCCTGTATGTGTATATTATATGTGTGCATCCATGTACACTATATATGCACTTTGCAAACCTTAAAGGCCTTCATAAATATTAGCTATTAGAACCCCATGTTTCTTTCAGAGTTCAAATCCAGGGTCCCCTTCTCCATGTGACCTTTTGGGGTACCCCCACTTACTAGTGTCTCCACATCACAGTATCTTGTATTTAGATATTTATTTTGCATAGAATTGTGTGTGTGTGTGTGTGTGTGAGAGATCTCCTCTAACAGGATGCAGACTGCTTGAGTCAGGGCCTTGCTCATTCTGTCTTGTGTCCCCAGTCCTTAGCTCTGTGCCTGGCACACAGGAGATGTTTAATAAATGTCTGTCTTGAGCTCCAGGCTTGAGCCTCTATTTGGTTCAGTGAGCACTGGGGAGTCATTGAAGGCTCTTGATCCAGGGAGTGATGTGTGTGTATGAGTGTGAGATTATCTCAGCGACTAGGGGAGATGAATTGGAGAGGGAAAAGACTGAGATCAGAGAGACTAAAAGTCAGTGAAGAGTCCTAGTTGGAGGTTCTGAGGGACTGAATAGCTGGGCCTATGACACTCGGCATGGGAAGAGAAAACAGTCTCTTACCCCTGGGTGCTCCATGGATCTCATCATCTCTTCTCCAGTGATCTTTATGTCCTAGCCTTCCAGGCTTCCTCATAGATGAATAGAAACCTTTCTCATAGAAACCTTCATTCCCATGTGGTAAATACCTTGTCTCCCTATTGCCTCTGTCCCTGGAGCCAAGCTCTGACAGACCTCTTCCCTAGGCCCTGGGTAGTGACGGAGTACGGATCACCAGCATGGAGAGCGCCCTGACTGCAAGGGACCGAGTTGGGGTCCAGGACTTTGTGCTGTTGGAGAATTTCACTAGCGAAGCCGCGTTCATCGAGAACCTGAGACGGCGCTTCCGTGAAAACCTCATCTATGTAAGACCCCAGGGAGCAAGATGGGAGTGAGGGTGGACCATGAAGCTACAGGAGCATCTTGGAGAGCCCTCACCTCCTCATCCTATCTCCTATTCTGCAGACCTATATTGGGCCTGTGCTGGTCTCTGTTAACCCTTATCGGGACCTCCAGATCTACAGCCGGCAGCACATGGAACGCTACCGGGGTGTCAGCTTCTATGAGGTTCCTCCGCACCTGTGAGTGACCTCTCTGGTTTCTAATCAGTGTGACCTTTCCTTGGTACTGACCTCTTGGTTACTAATCCCTTCACCTTCCTTATATCCCCTTCCTGGGTGACTATCAATCAGTAACTTCCTGACCTATGAACCCCACCCATGAATTGCACCTGCCCCTGTGGGACCCCCATTCCCTCACATTTGCTCCCCCTGTGTCCCCCAGTCTGACTTCCCCCCCAGTGTTTACCCCACCCCCACCCCCAGTCTGACCCCCACGCCCCTTTAGGTTTGCTGTGGCTGACACAGTGTACCGGGCACTGCGCACGGAGAGAAGGGACCAGGCTGTGTTGATATCTGGGGAGAGTGGGGCAGGCAAGACTGAGGCCACCAAGAAGCTACTGCAGTTCTACGCAGAGACCTGCCCTGCTAGTGAGCGAGGAGGAGCTGTACGGGACAGACTGCTCCAGAGTAACCCTGTGCTGGAGGTAGGGGGGCCTCCAGGGACAAGGGAAAATGGCATGGTGAGGTGGGGGCCTACAGGGACAAGGGAAAATGGCAGCGCAGTGGGGTGGAGGGGGTAAGGGATGAGGAACAGAAGCTTCAATCAGAGGACATGGGATCAGGGGAAGAGATCATTGATCTATAGAGGGAGACTCTTCCTCTAAAGTTCCTTCCGTCTCCCACCCCAGGCCTTTGGAAACGCCAAGACCCTTCGAAATGACAACTCCAGCCGATTTGGCAAATACATGGATGTGCAGTTTGACTTCAAGGTGTGTGGAGTGCAAGGGGAGGCCCTGCGAGCTGGTGGGGAGGAGTGGAAGATGTCCCAACAGGGAACTCACTGCCTCTTCTTTCTACCAACTAGACTGGAAGTTCTTTGAGGCCAGGCACACAGTTTACTTGTTTTTGCATGACAAGTAGTATTGTACGTAACATACCAAGTCCTGACCTCCGTGTATGAATGAGTGAATGAGCTAGTGAACCTAAGCTCTCCTCTGCTCACTGTCCTCGTCTGTGTCTCCTCCACCTTTCTCTGGGGCTTTTTAGATCCCCTCAAGGTGCCAGCACCATCCTCCCTCCAATCACCCTGAATCTCTGTTTCCTCATCTGTAAAATGAGGGTGTTGGATTTGGTGGCCTCTCAGGGCTCTTGGGCTCTAAATCTCTGGTCTTTGTCCCCTGCTCCTGGCCCTAACCACATCTCCCATTCCCTGTTCCTCAGGGGGCCCCTGTAGGTGGACACATCCTCAGTTACCTCCTGGAAAAATCCCGAGTCGTCCACCAAAACCATGGGGAGAGAAACTTCCACATCTTCTATCAGCTGCTGGAGGGTGGGGAGGAAGAGACACTTCGGAGGTTGGGTCTTGAGAGGAATGCCCAGACCTACTTGTACTTGGTTAAGGTGAGACTGGGGCAGAAGAACAAGATTGTGGGGGTGGGGCTCAAGGATGCCCCGAGTTCTTCTCTGTCACTGTGGGTGTCTGAACCAGTAAGCTTGGTTTGAGGCATGGGGGGCATTTAACAGAGACTCACTCCTCCCCCACCCTCCCTGCAGGGTCAGTGTGCCAAAGTCACATCCATCAATGACAAGAGCGACTGGAAGGTTGTCAGGAAAGCGCTTTCTGTCATTGACTTCAATGAGGATGACATCGAGGTGAGAGGGCCAGTGCAATGCTCCCTCCCCCCGAAACCTGCTCTTTTGCCTGGAATTCCCCTGCTTCCTGAAATTCCCTTCGGCTTATAATCACCCTTTCTACCTTCCACCTTTGCTTCTGACCTCCCTGGCCTCCTGCTCCCAATGGCCCCTGGAGCCCTCAACTGTCCCCCTCCTCTCCTCTAATGAGGGCCCTCCCTATCTACAGGACCTGCTGAGCATCGTGGCCAGTGTGCTACATTTGGGCAATATCCACTTTGCTGCTGATGAGCAGAGCAACGCCCAGGTGACCACAGAGAACCAGGTCAAGTACCTGACCCGGGTAAGTGAGCGGCCCTAGAGCCCTGAAGGGAGTGGGGACCAGCTCGGGCTCAATGTCAGGGAATCCCTGACCCTGCTGTGTTTCCATTGATAGCTGCTACAGGTGGATGGCTCTATGCTGAAGGAAGCCCTGACCCACAGGAAGATCATTGCCAAGGGCGAGGAGGTAAGAGCAAGGACAACCTTTGATGCTTTGGCCAATGGACAAGTCTTCACTGAGCATCTATTATGCACATGGTGCCCTAGGGATTGTCTGGGGTATTCTTCTCAGACGTTACTGTCTCGTCTGATTCCCCTTGGCACCCTGTAACGTACACAGGGCACAAATTATTCATTTTCCTCGTCTGCCTGGAGAGGTCAACTAAGGCCCAGCCAAGGTCACACAAAGCTGGGTCTGCAGCCCAGATTGCATGGATCCCAGTCCAAGGGATCCTTCCCCTTGACTGAGCTGTACTTTCTAAATGCTCCATTGAGTAGCAGAGGGTGGTGTGCTCCACTTGGTCATGGCTGAGTCCTTAGGGATGTCCCAGCTGTGAACATCTTTGGGGAAGCATAGGTGGTGATGTGTCCTCACCCAAGCCCAGTCCTTTCTATAGCCTATTGGGCTGTGATATAAAGATGAAGAATAGTAGATGGAAGAAGGACATTAAGGCAGAGTGGGTGGAGAAATGACCTCAGTGTCAGAAAGAGATCTGAGTTCAAGGCCTGTCTTTTATACATCCTAGCTATGTGACTTCACAGAAGTCACTTTCCCTCTTAGTGCCCCAAGGAATTCTAAGACTAGAATCTCAGAGGGTCCGTCCCTGGAAACTCTCTCCCCCAAAGAAGGTCTGGGCCAAAAAAGAAAAAAACTGGGGGATGGAGAAGGTGTGGGGAAGAGCCCACCCTTCTCCATCTAGTGTTCACTCATCCTTGTTCAGCTCCTGAGCCCCCTGAACCTGGAGCAGGCTGCATATGCCCGGGATGCCCTGGCGAAAGCCATCTACAGCCGCACCTTCTCCTGGCTGGTCAACAAGATCAATAGGTCACTGGCCTTCAAGGTGAGGCTGGTCCTGGGGCCTACCCTACCTCCCATCTACCCAAACCCTACCAAGCCCCTCCTCCCTCCAGTCCATCAGTAGAAATGAGATTTGTCCTGGTTCCTAGAGATCAGCAGTCTATCACTGAGGGGCCCAGGGGAGCTTTACCCCAGATGCTTTTCTCTGAGCTGGGCAATGGATGAGTGAGAGATTTTGGTTCAACTTTAGGACCCAGAATTCCCCAGCTGGAGAGGCACCACAGTTCTGGGGCTGGTGGATATCTATGGCTTCGAGGTTTTCCAGCACAACAGGTCAGTTCTGTCACAACCCATGTCAACCCACCCTTTATCTTTGTCTTTTTCTCCTCTCCCTGACTTTGGCCGTCTGTGTTCTTCCCTCCCCATCTCTTCTGTCCCCTCCCTCTTCCTTTTCCTCTTCTCCTTCTCCTCCCCTCCCCCTTCTCCTTCCCTTCCCTATTCCTTGTCTTTTATCATTTTCTTCCCTTCCTCTCTCTTTGGATCTATCTCCTCTTGTTTCTCCCACAAACATCCAATTTTCTCTAAGTCCCTCTAGTCTTTTCCCTGCATTTGTCCCCCAGCCTCCCCCATTGATTGCTCTGAGGGACAGCCCCAGAATTTCCCACTAGTCCTTCCCAAGGTTCCTCACAAACCCCATTTGGTCACTCTTGGCATGGACTCCCCAGGATCTTTCCTTGATTGTTCTTGTGATCCCCCAGCATCCCTCACTGGTCTCACTAGTGTCCTTCCACTGGTCACTTTTCCTCTCTCCCAGCATATTCCTTTGTGACTCTTAGAAACCCCCAGCATCTCCCAATGGTTCCTTTCATAGTCTCCCCCATGACTCCCACTGCTGATTTTTGAGGTTCCCCCTGCATCGGTTCCTTTTTTTCTATCTCTCTAGCTTTGAGCAATTCTGCATTAATTACTGTAATGAAAAGCTGCAACAACTCTTCATCGAGCTCACCCTCAAGTCAGAGCAAGAAGAATATGAAGCAGAGGGCATTGCTGTGAGTAGGAAGCCTCTTGTGGTTGACGATTGGCCCATTGATGTCCCAACTTTTCTGCCCAGGCTGTGTCCCTGGCCTATCAGGTCTCCCTCTGCTGGGGGGACAGCATGACCTAGAAATATGACTGGGATGTTGGCATGTGTCCCCAGTGCCCAGGGAAAGGATTAACTCACCCCATGTGTCTCTTTCACCATAGTGGGAGCCTGTGCCATATCTCAACAACAAGATCATCTGTGACTTAGTCGAGGAGAAGTTCAAAGGCATCATCTCCATCCTGGTGAGGCTCTGACACTCAGGGGAGGGGGCCCAGGATATGTCAGCCCTCTTTCCTTTATCTCATCCATGATGTGTGGGGGGACTGTCTGGGACTGGACCAAGGGCAGGGAGTGGAGAGGGACCAAGGCAGCAAGAGGTGGGAGGAAATACTGGGGGGCTCTTGTCTTGGGTCTGGGAGGGATTCTCCTTTGTCTCTTCCTCCCTCTCCTGTGTGTTCTCCCCATTAGAAGAACATCCCTTCATCCTTTTGTTCCCTGGTGTTATGTGATGCTCCCTCATTTCCTCCTCCCATACTACTCACTTTCATTCCCCCATCTCATGCTCCCAGTGACTCCTCCACCATATTGTGTGTACCCTCGGCCGTTTTATGGGCCACACGTTATTCTGTCCTCTTTGCCCTTTCTAGGATGAAGAGTGCCTTCGCCCTGGGGATGCCACAGATCTGACCTTCTTGGAGAAGCTTGAGGATACGGTGAAGCACCACCCACACTTTGTGACGTGAGTGTATAACTCTCTGAAGTGTCAATCAGGACTTCCCAGTGTGCCCCACTGGGCTCCTTCCCCTCCCAAATTTCATTTCCTCTCTTCCCCTCACCAGGATTTCTGGAGAAGAACAATGAGGTTCCATGAGCTTGGTGTTTGCACCAGGCAAGCTGCCCAGTCACCTCCAAATGCTGCCCTCAGATCTAGAGTGGGGAGGAATATTAGGGACCATCTAGTCCAGCTCCTTCATTTTACAGAAGAGGAAAGTGAGGTTCAGAGTGAGAAAGGGACCTGCTCACCATAGAGTGCAAAGTGACTCCAAGCTGGGATTCAGAAGCCCTGGAGTTAAGTTCTGGCATTGCCAAACACATCCTTGGGTGAATCACTTTTCTTGTGAACCTGACTTTCATCATCTGTAAAATGAGATTCATGTTCCCTCCCTGCTGTCAAATGGAGAGAAGTAAATGAGATATTGACTTTAAAAGTCTTAAGGCCAAGGCACTAGTGACTATAATAATGATAAAAGATCATATCATCATGAACAAGCTCTGTCCCAGAGAGCACATAAGAAAACATACTTCTCTACTCAGAGAGGTAGGGGCCTCCAGGTGCAGAATGTGGCATGCACCATCATCCTGGGTCTCTGTTGCTTAACTCTTTTTCTTTATTATAAGGGAGGATTCAGTGACAGGATGCCTTTGTGGACTAGGAAGTGATTGAGGTGTAAAAACAAAAGCTGTCGTTGAAACTTTAAAAGAAATGATATACAAATGTTGGTTGAAATCCCTCTTTCCAAAGCAAGGAGGATGTTAAGGCCAAGTCAGATCTGCATGAGGGAAGATGAGGTAACGGGTTAGAAACAGGCAATAGTAATGGAAGGGCTCTCACGATGGCTGGACATCCAAAGAGCCATTTGACTTTAAAATGTAGTACATCAGAGAAATTTTAAAACATCAACAAAAAATCAGATTCCCAAGAGAACTGCAATTTTTCATTTCCTATTTATAAAAAAGTTAATGGGTTGGTGCCGAGAAAGACATGTTCTGATTTGTTCTCGTAGCTCACTTCCTCCTTCGGAAACTGCTATGGGTTCAGCTCTCCCTGTGTGGTCTTACCAAATCTACCAGGGACTTGGGTAACTCTGGAAAAGTCATTTAACCTCCCTTAAACTCAGTTTCCTCATCTGTAAAAGTAGAGGGGAGGCAGCAAAATCTGAAATAAAGAAAAAATGCACAGAAGAAACATTTCGCCATACACTCTCATTGTGACTGTTTAAAGGAAAAATTCTGATGTGTGAAAGGAATTAGCAGGAGAACTAATTCACATCACAACCAGTCTGTGATTTAGGAAGTCCTAGGAAATTGCACACAGAAACTGATCACTTCTCTGAGGTCACACAGCAAGAGTTAGATTGAGGGCAGCCACTTCTCTTTTACCTCTTTTTGTATCCCTAGTACCTGGCACACAGTAGGTACTTAATAAAGGTTTATTGGTAGACTGATTGAGAGGAGAGAACCAAGGTTTTCCAGACTCAGTACTCTATCCATTAAGCCAGGCTGATTTAGTAAATAAAATGCAATTTGCCCGAGGTCATGTTAGTGATGGAGCCAGAAATCCAGTCTGACTCCCAGCTGGGGGATACATTCCTTTCCCCTGTAGGCAAATCACTCAGCTCTTTGGGCCTCAGTTGCCTCATCTATAAAAATAAAGAGAGGGAAGTCAACAGAATATGAAATAACAAAAAAAAATGCATAGAAGGAGGAGATCTGAGAGGACACAGCGGACACATGGGGCATTGTTACTTTGATAACACCAAGGTGTGCTTTTGTTTTATCTTAATGTTTGTTTATTTATTTTTAGTTTTCAACATTCATTTCCACAAAATTTTGAGTTCCACATTTTCTCCCCATCTCCCTCCTCCCCCCACCCTATAACGCCTTGCATTCTGATTACCCCTTCCCCCAATCTGCCCTCCCTTCTATCACACCCCTCCCTTCCCTTATCCCTTTCTTCTCTCTTTTCTTGTAGGGCAAGATCAATTTCTATGCCCCATTACCTGTAAGATGTGCTTCTTAAAAAGGCAAATTCTAAATGATCCAGCTTGTTTTAAGCATGATCATTTGGAATTGTGTTTGTTGATAATTGCTTAATTTTAGAATAAAAATGTCTAAATTATGTATATTAATAACATTGTTATTACTTTATTTTATTCAAATCTTTCTTGGAGAAGACAGACAAGACAAGAATATAAACTTTTTCATAAATGAGGAATGAAAAGTTTTTATTTTGTTTATCCTCAAATTTGTAATTCTCTTGGAATTGTTTTTGTTGGTGTCTTAATAATTATTACTGTTCAGATCCCTACTGATAATTCAGTATTTGTTATGCACCTTTGTGACTGCTCTGTGCTAAGTCTCAGGGATAGAAAGGTAATAATAAAGTTGACCCCAAACAAGAGAAACTGACATTCTGTCTGGGGAAGCAACATGTCTATAGAAAATTAAATATTGGGCATATGCAAAGCAATTTCTGATGAGTGGACCTAAGTCTAAAACTAATTATTTTTGTTAACACTTAATTTTATTAGTAAATGAACAAGAACTGCAGAGGGCACCACAAAGGGCTGTAATAGAAATAGGGATATAGAAGGTATTGGGTGATGGTTATAGGAAGAAGGAGGGCAGGGAGAGGGGAGCTGGTCAGGGCTGGGAACTCTGGAATCCCCAGGATGCTGAGTGGAGCTGTAGGGCCACACACTGTCATATACTTTGTAGTAGCAGTGGTCGTGTCGATTTGGTTATTGATCCCTGAACAAGAAGGAGAGGGCAGAGAGAGGAAGCAGGGCAGCAGATGGAGAGGCTGTGGTCCTGGCCCATGGTCCAGGCAGGGGTTACTGGAGCCCTGAGGCTTGCCTGGTTCTTCTGCTCTGCTTTCCTCATGTACCATGAAAGCTCCATGTAACGCATGCTTTCAGAAGTGAGGGATCATCGTTCGTAGATGAAAGGAATCTCAGAAGCCACCTGGTCTAACCCCTTCATTTTACAGAGAGGGAAATCGAGGCTTAGAGAGGTGAAATTACTTGTTTGAAGTTACAGAGGGAACAAATTTGGGAAGTGAATCCATCTCTCACTCTCTAGATTGTGTCCCATTGCCCACTGCAATTCTGAGGCATGCTTCATGATGTCCAAGTTTCATATACCATTCTCTCCTCTTGCAGTCAATTTTCCACTCTTAGAACACTAGATTTTCTTAGGGATTCAGCTCAAGAACCAAATTCTACAGACCTTTTCTGATTCTTCCCGCCCCCAGCTGGCAGTGCTTTATCCCCTCAAAAATGGCCGTGTATCTACCCATGTCCTTGCATGTCTGTCTCCCCTAAATAGGAGGCGAACTCATGGAAGGCAGAAGCTGTTTGGCTTTTGTTTCATTTCTGTATGCCAGGTGCCTGGCCTGCTGGACATGCTTAATAAATTCTTGTTGATTAATTGACTCTGAACTTGGCCACTGTGACAAGGCCTCACCAAAAGTCTCCTCGGGAGCCTGAGACTCTGAATAGCAGAGCCTTGAGCCAGCGTCACACCACCTGCCGTTTTTCTCCTTCTCTCCCCTAGTCACAAGTTGGCTGATCAGCGGACAAGGAAATCCTTGGGTCGAGGTGAATTCCGTCTGTTGCACTACGCTGGGGAGGTGACCTACAGTGTGACAGGTAAGTGACTGGCTGGGGCCCAGGGGGCACAACCCCTCCCCCTCCCTCCTGACTCATCCTCTGCTCTTGGCTTTGCCTTTGAAATGTGGCACTCGCCCCGCTGTGACCTTCTCTCCTCCCAAACCCTGTTTCCTCTTTCCTCTTGCCAGGGTTTCTGGACAAGAACAATGACCTCCTGTTTCGTAACCTTAAGGAGGTAAGCAGGGAGAGGTTGGCAGTCTGGGGCTGGGGAAAGACGAGGAGAGGGCTTTTTATCTCTTCACATTAGCTAGAGAACAGCTTTTCTTTCACTAAACAAAAAATGCAGAGGACATAAAATAAAGATTCATGGACATTTATGAACAAATACAGAAAGCACCTACATACCCAGAGAACACCGTTTGCCTCTGGGTCTGCCATTGTCCCAGAGTCCTTCTGACTCACCATTACCCCATGATTGGCACTCCCCTTAGAAAAGGAATGAATTTGACCTAACATTCATATCAAGAGGGGCCTCATGTTTTTTTTTCTTTTTCTGGGGTAGGGATATGGACTTCCCACCTCCCACGGGGAATATCCCTCCTCAGTCTCTTGCCTTCCTTCCCACAGACCATGTGCAGCTCTGAAAACCCCATCCTGTGCCAGTGCTTTGACAGGAGTGAGCTCACAGACAAGAAGAGACCGGAGACGGTGCGAGCTCATCAGGGGCTGTGAGAGGAGAGTGTGTGTCTCTGTGTGTGTGTGTGTGTGTGTGTCTGTCTCTGGGACTGTGCAGGGCTTGGATCCTTCTCCCTGGGATTCACTGGGATGTCAGACTACATCCTTTCCCCCTACCATCCCCCATATTCTCCCCAATGATTCTACCTGCCTCCCCATCCCTAGGTCCATACCCTTTCCCTTTCCTTGTGACCTTTTTTTCTGTCTTTAGCTCTTAGCACTGGGCCAGGCACATAGTAGGTGCTTCCTAAATGCTTGTCAACTTGACTTGCAGGTAGCCACACAGTTTAAAGCGAGTCTGTTCCAACTGGTTGAGATCCTCATGTCCAAAGAACCTGCTTATATTCGCTGTATCAAGCCCAATGATGCCAAACAGCCAGGTGAGGGGAGACATCCCTTCCCCACTTCCCACCTAGGTGTACCCTCCTCACTGTCCTATTTCTCTCCTGGGAAGACCAAGATCACAAGATGTCAGGGCTGGAGAGGAGCCCACTCCCCTCTGCCCCCAAAGTGTTGAAAGAAGGAAACTGAGAGGGGAAGGGTTTGGACCAGGACCCTCCCCCCAGCAGTTTTTCTTCCACTGTTCTAGAGCGTTCTAGGCATGAACACTTTCTCCCTAGCTGTTTGTCTTTGTCCCTCCTCTTCACTTATGAACAAGCCCAGGAGCCTTTAGCTCCTAGGGTGGGCCCTTCTCCAACTAGAGAGTTGGGAGTGGATTTCAGTGAGTCCCAGTCCTGATGCTTCTTAGTGGCCAAGTCTGGCTTGGGGATGGTGTCTGTTTTAACCAAGCCATTTCCTCACCAACAGGACTCTTGTTTGGGACCACATCAGACTTGCAGGATGCAGGGAGGTGGGATTGACCCAGACATCATATATCTCTCCGTGTCCCTATCCAAATCTATACTGATCCTCATACCCTCTCCCTACTGCAATGCTCCCATTTTCCAGATGTGAGCACTGAGGCTCAGATGATTGGTTAAGTGATTTGCACCTTCTCCCCCTCCCAGGTCGGTTTGATGAGGTGCTTATCCGACACCAGGTGAAATATCTGGGGCTGATGGAGAATCTTCGGGTACGGAGAGCTGGCTTTGCCTATAGGCGCAAATATGAGAACTTCCTCCAGAGGTGTGTGGGCCTGGAAAAGGGTTGGGAGGGTGTGACTTGGGGAGCAAAGGTGGCACCAGGGGCAAAGGGGAGTGAATGGGAAGGACAGATGCTGAAAGTGAAGAGATTTAGAGTTAGAAGGGAAGGAGAATCAGAGTCTATTTGAACAGGTGCTGGATTTGGGAGTCAAAGGATCTGAGTTCAAATCCTAACTCTTTTCTTTGTGACCTTGGGCAAGCCCCATGCCCTCTGTGGGCCTCAGTTTCCTCATCTAGAAAAGGTGTGGGTTGAATTTGCTGGCCTTTGAGGTCGGGCTTGGGGTCAAGAAGATCTGGATTCAGATCCTGCCTCTGGCACTTACCAGCTGTGTGACTCTGGGCAAGTCACTTAGCCCCTGTGAGCCTCAGTTTCCTTTTCTGTAAAATGGGGATGGTAATAACAACTCAACTCACAGGGTTATTTTGAAGAACAAATAAGCTGGTAGACCTTAGAATGCTAAGGATTTTTAAATTTTTCAGTCATTCCTCAATTGTGTCTGACTCTTTGTGGCCCCATTTTGGGGTTTTCATGGCAAAGTGGTTTGCCATTTTCTTCTCTAGCTTATTTGACAGATGGGGAAACTGAGGCAAAAAGGGTTAAGGGACTTGCCCAGGGTCACACAGCTAGGAAATGTCTGAAGTCAGATTTGAACTCAGGTCTTCCTGACTCCAGGCCCAATGCTTTATCTACTGTACCACCTAGCTGCCCAAATAAGGGTTCAAAGGCAAAAATGAAGCAGCTCCCACCGCAAAGCAACTGATATTCTTGGAGTGCTGTAGAAAAGCCAGCCATTAAGTCTGTTAGCTTGTGATTTTGTAACTGGACTTTTAAATGAGCTAACTGAGCTCCAGAGAGGCTAAGTGACTTACCCAAAGTTATAAAAGGAATAAGGGGATGAGCCAGAATTTGAACCCAACTCTGAAATCAGCACTCTTTCCCTTGTACTGTGTTGTCCCAGGTAGCAAAAGGTAAAGGCAGGATTCAAACCCAGGTCTTTGGAATCCAAATCTAGTTTGTTTTCCACAGTTTTGTAGCTGAAGGACTTGTGTGTGTGTGTGTGTGTGTGTGTGTGTGTGTGTGTGTGTGTGTGTGTGTATGTGTATGTGTATTATATGGCATGATATGTGTGGCTCTCTATGTCTGTGTGTATACGTATGATGTGTAGATACATCTGTCACTGTGCATATAGAGAGACATTCAGAAGGCACTTTCCCCCTTCCAGGTTTTCCTTGCAGTCTCCTCATCCTCACCAAGGCCACTCACACTAACTTTGTGCCTACTGTCCCATCAGCCCCTCAGCCTCTAGGCTACAGCCCACCGTCTCCACTTGGAGAATTGGTGGTGGTTTTGATCGAGTCCAGAAACTTTTCTTCGAGGTCCAGCAGATTTAAAGTTGGAAAGTTCTTTGGAGACTTTACCAACCTTCTCATTTTTACGTAAGAGGAAACTGAGGTTCAGATGAAGTGACTTCAGATCATAGCATTGAGTCTAACCTATTTTTTTAAATAGTATTTTATTTTTTCCAATTAGACGCAAAGACAATTTTTAACATTCATTTTAAAAACTTTTTGAGTTCTAAATTTTTCTCCTTCCCCTTCCTTCTCCCTAAAATGGTAAGCAATATGGTACAGGTCTAACCTCCTAATTTTCAAGATGCAGAAGCTGAGGCCCAGAGAGGTTAAGTCACTTGGCCAGAGTTATACTGGTAGTCAGTGTCTTAAATCTGGATTTGAACCCAGGTCTTCCTGACTCCAAATCAGCACTCTATACATCTGCTGTATCTCTGTGGGATCCTGGGCAAGGTGCTTCACCATGCTCTCTTGGGATCACATGGGTCATGAGTGGCAAAGCTGAGCCCACAGCCCTCTGCTAGGCCCCATTTGTCTCTGTGGTTATTTTTCAGTAGATCAAAGATTGGGGGCTAAGAGTCCAGAGCCCAGGATTTAGACCCCCCAAAGCTGAAGGGTCCATTTTAGTGCTGACAAGAGGCATGTACATGTGCACATACATACACTCACATTCAGTCACTCCCACTCCCACACTCAGTCACACTTTCTCACATTGTACACATGCTTTCCCCCCATATGCAGAATGTTACACACACACACTTCCACACTTTCATCACACGCACACACTCACACTCACACACACTTTTTCATATTGCACACATGCACTCACACACACACTTTCTCATATCACATACATTCACTCCTCTTCACACAGTCTCATACATGCACACACACACATTCAGTCACACACCCCTTCCCTCTCCAGAGTGGTGAATGAGGCTAGTGCTCGCTCTGTCTCCTCTGCAGGTACAAGTCCTTGTGTCCTGAGACGTGGCCCACCTGGGACGGGCGGCCGCAGGATGGGGTGTCGGTCTTGATCCAACACCTTGGCTACAAGCCCGAGGAGTACAAGCTGGGCAAGTGAGTATTCAGTCCATCCCTGGGGCCTCCCAGTGGGGTGGTCAGTGCAGAGAGGCTTGGGGCGGGGCGGGGGGGGGGGGGGTACGGAGGAAGCGGCTGCTGGTGGCTATAGCCAGACTGGGTCTTCCTCGGTTCACTCCTCCAGAACCAAGATCTTCATCCGCTTCCCCAAGACGCTTTTTGCCACAGAAGATGCCCTGGAAGTGAGGAAGCAGAGTCTGGGTGAGGGCCAGTGGGCCAGGGCCTGGGTGGGTCCCTCGTCCTGGCCTCAGGGGCCCTTTCCTTGGGATTCTGCCATCTCCATACATCTGGAGTCAAAGGACTTAAGTTTACATCCCCACTTTTGTTGACTTTGGGCAAATGGCCTCATTCCCTGGGATCCCCGTCTCCTCTGTAAAATGGGAGATTGGACCAGACAGCCTCCTTGGACTCTTCTGGCCCTGGGATCTCCTTCCCTCTCCAGAAAGTAACCCTTGGGTCTGCAGTCAGAGGACCTGGATTCAGATCCTACCTTTGAATATTACTAAGGTGACCTTGGACAAGTCTCTCCTAGCTCTCAGCTTCTGCTTCTTGCCTGACCCAGCCTCAGGAGCTCTCTCCTCTGGCTTCCATAGCATCTCACCAGAGTATTCCCGACAGCCCTGACATGGGGGGGAGGACAAAGTAGGCTCACCTCAGTTTTACTTCCTGGATCTCCCAGGTTTAGAGTGCAGCCCTGCCAGCCCCAGGAGAGCTCTGAGGTCCAATCTCCCCACCTCCAAAGCCACTGTTCTGGCCAGGCCAGCATGCTGCTTTCTCTCCATACTGGGGATTTAGACCTTGCCTTTCTTTTCTTGGTGATCTGAACCTGTGGTATCACTAGTATTGAGAGCTCCCAGTTCAGAAATGAGTTCCTTCAATGTGGGTGAGCATCTTCTCTGCAAGTGAGGCTCTCAGGAGCACTAAGAGATGACTTGGCCATAGTCACACAGTCAGTCTGTATCTAAGGCTAGACTTGAATTCAGGTCCTCCTCACTCCCAGGCCAGCAGTCTGTCAGGTTCTTTCTGCTTTTGACTGGTTTTTGGTGGTTATTTGCTCGTTTCAGTCATGTCCAGCTCTCTGTGACCCACTTTGGAGTTTTCTTAGCAAAGATACCAGACTGGGTTGTCATTTCCTTCTCCAGCTCATTTTACAGTTGAGGAAACTGAGGCAAACAGGGTTAAGTGACTTGCTCAGGGTCACACAGCTAGTAAGTATCTGAACTCAGGTCCTCCTGACTCCAGGTCCAGCACTGTGCGCTATAGTGCCACCTAGCTGCCCTGGGTTTTGGCTGTTACCTTGTCACCTATGTACACCCTCTCTGTAACTAGAGGTAAACTCTTCAAAACCAGGGACAAAGCTGGCTTATAGGTTTTGGTGACATCCAAAGGTTACCTACCTCGTGCCTGTGCAATTAGGAGAATAAGAGAATCATAGATTGGAAGATTAGGATTTGAAGATGAGGAAACTGAGACCCAGAGAACTAGGTGACTTATCCAAGGTCACCTGGCTAAAGTGGAATTTGAACTCAGACCCTCTTGACTCTGGGACAAAAGCTCCTTTCACTCTAAAATGATGCTAGTGATGAGTAAATGTTTGTTCATTGACTTTCTGAAATCACAGCCACAAAGATCCAGGCATCATGGAGGGGATACCATTGGAGACAGAAATTCTTACGAGTGAAACGTGCAGGTCAGTAGATTTGCATGGGGAGAGAAAGGAGGGGAGAGGGGAGGAGAGCTGAAGGTTCAAGGAGAGGGCTCAGAGTCTTTTCTTGCCACCTGAAACCAGAAGCCCAGATCCTATGGGACGAGAGCCCAAGATCAGGTTCTGGGTTGTCCTTAGACAATGGAGGTGAGCAGTTACATGTTCATTCTACAGCTATCTGTATCCAGTCATGGTGGCGGGGGACCCTGGGTCGGAGGAGAGCTGCCAAGAGGAAACGGGCAGCCAACGTGATCCGACAGTGAGTTTGGGGGACCTGTGCTAGTGTCCCCCATCAGAGTCGGGGAAGAGGGGTTGGCTTTTTGTATCTCACTGGTGATGGGTCCTCATGCCCGCCCCACAATGACAATGGGATGTTGTGTTGGGAAGAACAAAGGGTCAGAGGTCTCTAGACCAGGGTTTAAGCTTTGGGCAGGTCTCCAAGTTACTCCTCTGTAAAATGGGGCTAAGAATACTCCTCTGCCTTCCTTAGAGATGGGACATGGGCTCATAAAATCCTAGCTCTAGAGTTGGAGGTGGCCTCAGAAGCCGTCTGATCCAACCCTTTCATTTCACAGAAGAGGAAACTGAGGCCTAAATGCCTTGCCCACAGTTACACAGGAAATAAACAATTGGAAGAGGATTTAAACTCAGGTTTTTTAGAAGGAAAATCCTCAGTGAGCTGTTTTCATTAACATACTGACGTCCTTCCTTCCTTCCCTCTCTCCCCAAGGCTGATCCAAGGCTTCATCCTCCGCCGTGCACCCAGGTGCCCTGAAAATGCCTTCTTCTTGGATTTCGTTCGGTGCTCCTTCCTACTGAATCTGCGGCGGCACCTGCCCCGTAATGTGCTGGACAAAACATGGCCCACCCCTCCTCCTGCCCTGCACGAGGTCTGAGGAGGCTGGACAATATAGATGACCTAGTGGTGTGATAGGCTCAGAAGTGGGAAATACTTGGGGACCACTCTGACTCAGACACTTACTAGCTGTGTGAGGCAGTAAGCAAGTCACTGCCTCAGTTTCCTTATCTCTAAAGAGGTTAGACTAGATGACCTCCAAGACAGAAATCTGACCCTGTGGCCTCTCTAGGCTTCAGTTGCCTCACAGATGACATCTTAAGATTCCTTAAATTCTCAATCTCAGCTCTGTTCCTCTGATAACCAATCTAGCTATAATCCTTTAGTGAGCACTGACCCATCTCCGTGCCAATCACAGCAGAGGTCCAGTCCTTCACCTCAAGGACCAGTTGGTGAGACAAAACATGCCCATGCCATGGAGAACAGGGCAGTAGAAAGTGGTAGGCCCATAGGAGTTTGGAGAGGAAGGTGTTTAAAAATTGAGAACATTTATAGCCACCTTGGATCTTGGCATCTACTTCAACCCTCTTGTTTTAACAGATGGGAAAACTGAGATCCTAAGAAGTTGCATGATTTTTTTTAAGGTCCCATAAGTACTAAGGACCAAGGTAGGATTTGAATCTAGGATCCTCTGACTTCAACTTAATAGGATCATAGATTTTTGAGGTCTTCTAGTGGTGTCAAATTCAAATAGAAACCAGAGACCTTGCATGTTGATGTTGGAAACCAGAAATGACATGTATTGTGTTTTTTATTGATTTTGTGAAGTGTTTCCCAGTTACATTTTAACCTCTGTTCTAGACCAGCCCCTTTGTTTTACAGGTAACAAAACTGAGGTTCCAAGCATGAAAAGGACTTGCCTTATGTCATAAGGATAGTAGTGTCAGGTCCAGGATTTGAACTCAGGTCCTCACAGTGGGCTGGAGTGAGAAGATGAGACACATAGAACAGTCCGAGTTCAGTTCCTGGCTCTATCCTTGGGCTCTTTCCCCAGGGACATCTCTCCATGGCCCCAACCAACCTTTTCCCTCCCTCCTGTTCCCCTTGAACTTATTTCCTATCTTCCCAGGCATCCGAGCAGCTGAGGGAACTCTGTATGAGGAACATGGTGTGGAAGTACTGCCGGAACATCAGTTCTGAATGGAAGCAGCAGGTGAGTGGGTTTGCTGGGGGTGAGAGACAAGGAGTAAGATGCGCAGTCAGCTAAAGGAAAGGCAGTGTGTAGGGGGAGGGAAGGAGCTGGCAGCAGGAAGATGGAGACACTTAATAGAAGTCATGGGGCCACTCAGTCTCAGGGGCCAGGACTAGAACTTGGGTACATTCAGTATCCCCAGTGTTACAGAGCTCAAAGGAAAGACAAGTGCTGAGCACAGAGAAGGATGGGGCTGAAGGTTCATAATGTTAGAGCTGGCAAAGATCTTTGAGACCATCTGGTCCTTTCATTTTACAGATCAGTAAACTGAGGCTCAGAAATTTTGATGTGCTCATGGTCACCAGGATATATGTGTCAAAGGCAACTTATGAACCTAGATTTTACTGGTTCTAACACTATTTTCTCTGAACCAATTCTCCCTCTTCAGGGTTTTATTAGTACTTTAAAAATGTTGAATCCCATTGTACTGGGGACATGGGAGGGTAAGAGAAGATGGGACATAGAGAGGAATCCAGAGCTCCCAGGTCTGAGTCTTTGTCTCTTTCCTCACTGACGTCTCGGAAAGAAAGTGCATTTCTTTATTGAAAAAAGGAGTTCAGAGAATTTAGTTATTATTGGAACAATGAAGTATACAGCACTTGGGAATCTGGAAGATCTGAGTTCAAATCCAGTCTCAGACAAATGCTAGCTCTGTGACTTTGGGCAAGTCACTTAACCTCAGTCCGCCTCAGTTTCCTCATCTGTAAAACAGAGATAATAGTAGCACCTGTCTCCCAGGATTGTTGAGGATCAGATGAGAGAATCTATGCTAAGTGCTTTGCAGACTTCAACCTATTATATAAATGATAGCAATGATTAAGAAGCCTACTGTGTGCAAGGCAGTGTGCTAGGCACTGGAGATGCAGGAACAAGAACTGAAAAACAAGCTTATGTTGCACCAAGGGGCAAGGGGTGTGGAGTTATTGGGCTGTTGGGCAATACCCCCTTCTTGTCTCAATAGCTGCATCAGAAAGCTGTGGCCAGTGAGGTTTTCAAGGGCAAGAAAGATAACTACCCTCAGAGCGTCCCCAGGCTCTTCATCAACACTCGGCTTGGTATGACATTCCACCCTCCCACCACTGTTCTGGGCCCCCCTTTCCCATGATACCCCTTTTTCTGCCCCCCTTCTCTATAATGCCCCTTTTTCTGCCCCCTCCCTTATCCACCATCACTCTTGGCTAACTTCCCACTTCACCTTCCCTTGAATTTTCTTCTTCCTCCCCCCCTTTCCTTGTTTCCTTCCAGTCAGGACTTCCTCCAGCAGTTCTCCAACCTCCTATCTCTCTGTCTTTTCTAGCTGCTGATGAGATCAGCCCCAAAGTGCTCCAGGCCCTGGGCAATGAGCCAGTCCAGGTGAATCTCCAATTTGGGATCCCAGAGGGAGCTGTGGGAGTAGGGCTGGTGGTGGTCAATCAAAAACATGTCAGAAGCCAGTTAAGAGTTCTCAGAATGGGAGGCAGAGAAACAGCAAAAGAATCGATCAATGAGTATTTATTAGGCACCTACCCTATCCTAGCCACTGGAAATACAAGTAGAAATAATGGTACTATCTCTACTCAGAAGGAGTGGGTGGGAGAAATGACAGTCTGGGAAGAGAAGTGGGGGGGGGTCATAGTGGACCACAGAAAGTCCAGCATTCTGTTTGCTGCAGTACCTCCCTGGAGGCCTACTTCCTCAGTGTTCACCTTCAGTGCCATTTCATCCGATCCTGGGTTTTGTTCTCTTTGGAATATGAAGGGATAATAGGAATGACCCCCAGATGGGGCAGAGGGAGAGAAGTGGACCCAGGGGAGTCAAAAACTTGGAGGTGTTTTTATTCTGGAGATTTCCATGGAAATTGGAAAGCTATAAGAAGGACCAGAGCCACTAGAGAGTGATCTGATGGTGCCTTTCCCTCTAGTATGCAGTGCCTGTGGTGAAGTATGACCGGAAAGGCTACAAACCTCGGGCTCGGCAACTGCTGCTGACCCCTAGTGCTGCGGTCATTGTGGAGGAGGCCAAGATCAAGCAGAGGATTGAATATGCCAACCTGACTGGTAAGGGGCAACCCAGAAAAGGGAGTCAGAATCTGACTTCATGCTGTGCCATCTTGTCTGCGATTGGGCCAGGGGCAAAGGCCCAGGGAGCGCCAGCTCTCAGCCTCCATTGTTCCATCTGTTAGATGAAGGCAGGTGGGTCTAGAAGAGGCCTCTGAGGGTTCTGTGGATTTTAAGGAGCCTGTAGAGAGGAAGCTCCCAGGGTTCACACCCCATCACCATCTCTGGCTTGTTCTCAGCCTCCCTGAACAGCCCTTTGCCTCTTCCCCTTTGCTTGCTGGGCCCAGCACTGTGTGGGGAGAGATGGGGGTGGGGAGACAGTATCCCTCTCACCGTCCTAACCTTTCCTTCACCAGGAATCTCGGTCAGCAGCCTAAGTGACAGCCTTTTTGTCCTCCACGTGCAGAGAGAGGACAACAAGCAAAAGGTATGGGGAATGGGCTGGGGTCTGGGCTTGCTATATCCCTTCCTCCTCCCCACCTGCCCTCAAGAAACTTCCCCTGACCAGCCTCTACCCACCATCCCATGGGAATTCTTCTACAAAGAGGGGGGAAGGGCAGGCAGGACCCTTCCCATGGCATACCTCCGACCTTTCTGCATCAGGCAGTTACTCAGTAAACATTAATTAGGTGCTTACTGTTTGCTAGTCACTGTACTAGTTACTGCATAGGCACAGAAAGGTTAAACCACTTCCTTCCCTCAAGATGCTTTCGTTCCATAATTCCATCTGAAATCCCCCTTCCCCCACTCATCCTGGATTCATGGCTTGTGGTTTGGAGCTGGGTGCAGGCTCCCCTGCCATGTAGAGGCCTTCTGGAATCACTGCATCTCACAGATCTTGAGGGTGGGCATGTCCTGACTGCTGAGCTGCAGGCCTCCAGGGATGGAGAAGCTAAGTATCTCTCTGGCTGCCTCCTGGTGCTTTAGGGGGATGTGGTACTCCAAAGTGATCATGTCATCGAGACGATAACCAAGTTGGCCCTGAGTGCAGACCGAGTCAACAGCATTAACATCAACCAGGGCAGGTAAGCTGTGTGTATGTGTGTGTGTGTGTGTGTGTGTGTGTGTGTGTGTGTGTGTGTGTGTGTGTGTGTGTGTGTGTGTGTGTGTGTGTGTGTGGCTGGGGTTTGGAGGGGGGGAAGGGAAGCAAGGGGATAACACATGGGAAGCTTGTGCCACGTCGGATCTCCTCAATCCCTGCTCCTTCCCCATCAGCATCACCTTTGCTGGTGGCCCAGGCAGAGACGGTATCATTGACTTTACCCCTGGCTCCGAGCTCCTTATCTCCAAGGCCAAGAATGGTCACCTTGCCGTGGTGAGTGAAGTGGGTTAGGATGTAGGACCCCTCTGGTCCTAGGGGTTGTTCTGCCCCAGACTGTTCACCTTCCTCTCATAATCCTGGCTCGCCTTGGAGTGGATGATTGGCCTTTCTGGTTGTTGAGGTGGGGGGAGGGGCTTGGGTCTACAGAGTCAGGAAGACCTTGGGCCCCATAGGAGCCCTTAAAACAAAGTGGATGCAGAACTACACATAGTAACGTTAGCGTAGCAGAAAGAAATCAGAAAACTTGGGTTCAAAACCCAGCTTTACCACTTACCAGCTTGGTCAGTCACTGAGCCTCATTGACCCTTAATTTTCATTCTTTGTAAAATGGGACTGCTCTTCCTCCACTCTGCCTGCCTCCTCAGGTGAGGATGGCATGGATGTGCTTTGGAAGCTGTTAAACACCCTCCAGTTGGGGGGGGGGGGGCTGAGGGGTCACCTTCCAAACTCACCTTCAAGGGCTTTTCATTCACACCAGCCTTCAGTAGATGGGTAAGATGGGGGCAGAAAGGGGCTGCCTCTGAATGTTTTCTGCTTGCCCCTCTGCAGGTCGCTCCCCGGCTGAACTCCCGGTGATGATGGACCTTGTCCGTCGGGACACTCTTTCTGCCCCTTCACCATGCCTGCTTTGCTCACCCGCTTACTGCTGCCCCATCCCCCTTCATGGTAACCAAAGACTCTCACTTCCATGCTTGGAAAACTGGGTGCATCCCAGATCTGAAGGGGGCCCATGTGGCACCTGCCTTCCGTTCCCCGATCCTTCCTCCCCGCCCATATCCCACCCCCCTCATCCGCTTCACAGCGGATGTGGGGGGAATGGTGGGAAAATAGGGAGCTATGCTAGGAGCGGGGCTAAGGGATGATGGGGGCCAGGGCAGAGCCCCATGACCTCTGCCAAACCAGTGGGAGGACACCTTTTGCTGAGTTTTTTTTTTTCCTGCTGAGTCATTTTGATGCTTTGTATGAGATAATTTTTTTATAAGCCATTCATTCCTGCCACTAAGACATGCTGGATGTGCTCTGGCCAGCCCTGCAGGAGGGCAGGGGGACCACCAAGGAAGCAGTCTAAGGGCTGGAGGTGGGAGGAAGGGTGAGGTCCAGCTGCCCTCTCACCCCACCCCAAAACCAGTTATTCTATCCCATCTCATCCCCACCCATGCCCATAGGTGAATACCCAGGGACACCCCTCAGTTTCCTTTCATCCCTGGCCACAAGGGGCTGGGACCCACACTTGATCTACTGCTCCTCTCTGCCTTAGTGAGGCCCTGCCCACTTGAGACCTCTTTCCCAGAGGGACTGAAGCACTTCTTGCCCCCTCCCACCTTCCCCAAAAAACAGACCCATATTAATTAGCCCTTGTGATGACTGACCTCCTCACTCTGCCTGGGGCAAGGGGAGGGGATATTTTGAAACTGACCTGGGTGGAGGTGGTGACAAATGAGAGGGACAATCAGTATGGGGGGCCTGGCTCTTCATCCCTGGACCTTACCCTCCTCTTCTGCAAAGCTGAGATCATAGGACTGCTCAAAGGAATTTTAGGGGCCCTCCAAACTCCCCTCTTAACTCACATTATGTGGTTATGGGGGCCCAATGGTGCTTATTCCGAAGCCCCTGCCCAATGGAAAATGGAGTCCCCACATCCTCATTCAAAGCCCCTCAACTCCCTAGAATCAATAGCCAAGATGGGTGGTTGGGAGAGTAGGGTTGGGTTTAGGTATAAATAGAAGGGAGAAAAATGGTCCTGGGGTCTACAGTGTGACCCTGTTCACTGCTTTGCTGTGCCCCTCCCCAAATCTGTCCTCCTGTAGGGTAGGAGATGACTTTAGGATCAGAAGGAAAGGGGGGTTATCACTTATCTCTGCTGCTTCTCCACCCCATTCCCCATTCTCACCAAGGGTCAGGGGACCAGGAGGCCCTCCAAGCAGTCTGTGCTCTCCCTTGGGATCCTGGGGACATCGCCAACACTTGCAATCCCAGCCAACACTAAATAAAGCGATTATGTTTTTGCAACGGTTTGCCTGTGATTGTGGAGGGACCAGAAGTAGGGTGGGAGGTAAGCTGGGTTTGGGTATTTCTCCCTAGATGGGGCCCAGAAGAGAAGGGAGTAGTGGTAGCCAGGTCACCTCCATGTACTGTTGGTGGAGTATAGATAGAAGAGTTCACACCCCACTTCACAGGTGTAGGAGTAAGGACAGAGGCTGAGTGGAAGAGGGAAGGCTTTCCAGGCATGAGAAAAGGCACAGAAATTGGAGATGGGGAATGTTATATATCAGGAAAAGCAGGTTGGCCAGTTTGGCCGATTCATGAAATGTGTGAGGGGAAAAAAGGTAGAGTCATCTTAGAAAGGTAGGCTTAAACCAAACTACAGGTGACCTTAAGTTCCAGAGGGAGGAGTTTCTATTTTCTAAAGGCTAGGGAAGCCTTTAGAAGCTTGTTAAGTAGAGGCACAATATGACCAGACCTCAGGCTCCAGTGATATGGAATATGTAAAGCCCTTTCCAATGGCAACATTCATATATGACGGTCAGTCATTATTTTGAGTCCAACTCATCTGAAACCACAATACCTTCTACGATTTCTCCAGTGAGTGGTCAAGAGGTCTCCACTTCAGTGGTCCCATTGGTGGGAAGCTCATCACTATCTGGGAATGGTTCTAATTGTTAAGAATGTTTCTGTCAAGAAGGCTCAAACACTTGTGGCGCTTGATTATAGTGGGTCAGGGTTGGAGGTGGGTAAGGAGGCAGTGAACAGATAGGAACAGGAACTTCTCCCAAAGTCCATAAGGGAAAAATTAGATATCCATTTCCCACTCCAATTGCAGGAAGATTAGTGTGCTTGCTTTTGGCCTCTCACCCACAATTTGGTGCTTCCCTCCTTCCCCTGCCAAAAAAAAGATAGGTGTGCAGATTAAACCTACTCCCTGAAAAAAAAAATGTTTCTGTCAGCATGTTGGCAAAAGTGTGTGTGTGTGTGTGTTCGTCCTTCCTCGCTGAAGAAGACCATGCCATCAGAGAAATAATTATGTGACTTGCACTTGACTTTGTTTTGAGTGAGGGAGGGCTGTACAGGTCACCACCCTCACTTCTCCTCCAGAGTCATCTGAATCCAGTGACCAGATATTCATCAGAATGACTGGAGATGACCCAGGATGAGGCAGTTAAGTTTAAGTGACTTACCCAAGGTCACACAGCTAGTGAGTATCAAGTGTCTGAGGTGAGATTTGAACTCAGGTCCTTCTGACTCCTGCAGTGGTGCTTTATCTACTGCACCACCTAGCTGCCCCTTGGCAAAAGTACCAAAAGATGGGAGTAGTCCATGTCAAAAAGTTTGTGAAAAGACAGGCACATTAATAATGCACTGTGGGGATAGTTGTGAATTGGTCTGATTCTAAAGCAGTTTGGAAATATGCAAAGAAAGTGACTAAAATGTCCAAAACTTTTGACCCAGAGACATCTACCACAAAAAGGTCAATGAACACCATAAAATATTCAAGCAACTCCTCTGTGCTAGCAATGAATTGACATGACTTGCACTTAACTTTGAGTGAAGGAGGGTTGTGTAGGTCACCAGCCTCACTTCTCCTCCAGAGCCATCTGAATCCAGTGACCAGATATTCATCAGGATGGCTGGAGATGATCCAGGATGAGGCAATTAGGGTTAAGTGACTTGCCCAAGGTCACACAGCTAGTGAGTGTCAAGTATCTGAGGTGAGATTTGAACTCAGGTCCTCCTGACTCCTGCTACATCCACTGCACCACCTAGCTGCCCTGCCAGCAATGAGTTGGAAACAAAGCAAGTAGCTGTTGATTGGGGAATGGCTAAACAAATTGTGGTCCATCGATGGTGATGGATTATTACTGTGCTATAAGAAGCAATGAACATGGAGAATAGAAAAGCACAGGAAGAAGTGCACTGATGCAAAATGAAACAAGCAGGAACAGGAAAACTATACAGTGTATTGTAAAAGGAAAGAGCCACGTCAAATCAAAATGGAACACTGTGAAATGATGAGCAAGCTTGACCCCAAAGAAGGGATAGTAGAAGTTACCTCCATTTTTCTCTTCAAAGGTGGAAGACGATAGATAAGAAACAACACATGCAAGTCACTTGTGACTGAAGGAATAAATAAAGTGAAAAATGAAATATTTATTAAGTACTTACTAGGAGCTAGGCAGTCAATAAGCATTTATTAAGGACCTACTACGTATGGGCCACGCATTAAGAACTGGGGATACAAAGAAAGGCAATAGAAAGTCTTTGCCCCCAGAAGCTCACAGTCTAATGGGGGAGATAACAAGCAAACAACTATACACAACAAAAAAGCTAGAGATGGCCTAGGGGCAGACAGATAGAAAAGCAATACTGTTTCTGCCTTCAAGGCATTAACTTTGTAATAGAGGAAGATAATAGGAAGAATAGTTGTTCCCAGGGAATCATAAATAAGGGAATAAATTAATAAATGATCATTGATCAACATACAATAAATTTAACAAGTTAAAATGAACAAATAATTTATTAATGAATAAGTTGTGTTGTTGTGTTTGTCCTTCATTCTCGAAGAGGACTGCGACATCAAGATGATGACATGGCTTGCAGTTCACTTTGATCTGAGTGGGGGAGGGCTCTGCAACGTCACCAACCTCACTTCTTCTCCTGAGCCATCTGGATCCAATGGCCTGATACTCATCAGGATGACTGGAGATGGCCCAGGATGTAATGTGGGACCCTGGCCCTTTCAGAAAAGAGAAAGAAAGAAAAGAAATTACAAAGGTATGAGCCGTTGTCAAACTAAAGATGAAACTGATGGGATGCAGAGATGTAGGAATTGGCTGATTAAAGATCAACTACACCTCTTTGTGATTTATAAAAGCTAGTCACACTCTGAAATGCTCAGATTTCAAGGATTTGCTCTTTGCTTTTACCTTCCAAAGTTCAGTAAGATGAGTAAGGGAATTTTTCCCCCAGTAGGAGCAATAATGGTGATTTATAACAGGAGCACATGGCAAGGGGAACATGTATGGCTTATGATCCAATTTGAGTTAGAGGTTTCCATGTCTATTTCAGTCTGACACCACTGATTTAAAGCATACAGCCTCAGAGGGAGTTCCTGGACACTGTTCTTGAATCCCAGACCTTTGAAGGAGACAAGGGGGGGATTTTTGAATTCTATTATAAGCATCAGGATCTTGAATTCTAGACCTAGGAAAGAAGAGAGATTTCTTGAGCAGTGTCAGTTTTGAGAGTTGCCTTGTGAGTAATGCCAATTTTAAAAGTTCCTGATTTTGAGTTCAGGCATCGAATCTAGAAAGAGATGTTCTGATGCATCCTGCTCCATGGAGAAAGAATGTACAACCTACTTGGGTCTTTGCATCCTACTTAGAGAGCAAAATCAATGTGTTACTCACTGTAAATTTTGATGAGAAGAGATTTGTTTGTTCAATGAGCTCCAAAATATGTTAACCTTTGGAGGGGAATTTAAGCTATTGTGTGGTACTATGAGTATTGGGGAGATTATGGAGGACTCTGGGAAAGAGGAAGCCACCATGAAGACAGGAGCTGCCCTTATAGCAACAGCAAGGTCAGTTTCCTTCGGGAGGCAAGTTGATGAGCCCTGCAGCACCACCGTTGGAGAATTCTCTCCAGTTGTATGGTTCCACTCCATCAAAACCATTAGGATTGATAATATTTCATTCATCAACGGCACATGACTCAGCACCCTATTCAGTAAAGGGACTCTTTGTTGAGTTGAATTAATGCATTAATTAATTATGTATTAATGCATAATTTAGCCAAACCCTACTATCATCAAAGCTATATCTCACCATCTTGTCCTCTAGGGTGTCGTGAGAGATTGTCAAATGACTCACTGAACTTAAGGTTTCCTCTAAGACACTTCCCTGATCTAATCAGTCTAATCATCTCATAAAAAAAGGGAAATAATACTCTTCCAGCAGAACTTGGTCTTAATGTACCCATGCTGGTGTGTACAATTCCGTTTTAGATTGTCAAAAGTCATCCTGCTGATTAATAGCCTATTCTAGGATTTTGCTGGGGTTTGATGCCAAACTCACAGGATTGTGTCTTTCAGAATCCAATTCCCTCTTTTTTGAAAACTGGGACATTTGCTTATCTCCAGTTAACATCTTTCCTTCCTTCCTTCCTTCCTTCCTTCCTTCCTTCCTTCCTTCCTTCCTTCCTTCCTTCCTTCCTTCCTTCCTTCCTTTCTTCCCTTCTCCTTTCCTTCTTTCCTTCCTTCCTTTATTTATTTCTTTTTTTCTTTCTTCCTTTCCTCCTTCCTTCCTTCTTTTCTTTCTTTCCACTTGATGTCAGTGACTTGCTCAGGGTCACAAAGCTAGAAAGTATCTGAGACAAAAATTGAACTCGGATCCTCCTGACTCCAGAGCCAGTGCTCCATTCACTTCACCCCTATTGTTTCTTAAACACAATAGATGAGAGTTCAACAATAGCCCCGGCAGAAGCCCTTTTAGCTCCCTGGTATGTATTCCATCCTGGATGTCCTTCTGCCTTTTTGGGGCTGCTGGGGGGGGGGGGCGCTTTTACTACCTCCTCACATAAATTTGCTTTCATCTCCCACAACAATTTTTCTTTTTTGGTTTTATCCTTTCCAGCCCAAATAGAAAACAGAAATAAAGTAGGAGTTGAGGAGTTCTGTTTTCTCTCTACCTGCTCTACCTGTTCCACCCATTCTACAAGACTACTCATCCTTACTTTGTTATTATCTGTCTCTAACATAGCTTTTTTTGGCCATCTTTTTTTGGGTCCTTATCTTTTTTTTAAAAAAACAAATCTTTGTCCATTGTTTGGTCTAGTCCTTTTTAATTAAATTTTATTTTTTCAATTCATGGGCATTTATATTGTCTCCTTCCCATCTCCCCATCCCATTAAGAAAGAAAAGGAAAATCCTTGTTATAAATATTCATAGTCAAGCAAAGCAGATTCTTACATTGGCTGCATCTCAAAATGTATGATTCAATCTGTATCCTGAGTCTATGGTCAGGAGGTGGGTAATATGCTTCATCAACTGGGTCTTCTGGGATTGTGGTTGTTCATGAAATTTCTTAAGTCTTTCAAAGTATTTATTTATAGTGTGGTTTTTATTGTATATTTTGTCCTTCTGGTTCTGCTCACTTCACTCTGCATCAGTTTATACAAGTCCTTCCAGATTGCTCTGAAACCAGTTCTTTTGTAAATTCTTGTAGCACATTAGCATTCATTTTATTCATAAAGTATAACTTTTCAAGCTATTCTCCAACTGATGGGTACCCCTTTAGTTTCTATTCCTTTGCTACCACAAAAAAAACTGCTATAAATATTTTTGTACATGTAAATCTTGCTCTTTAAAAAAAAGCAAAACATATGTGCCTAATGATGGCATCATTTGGTCTTCTTTTTTGTGCATAGTTCTAAATTGCTTGCCAGAAAGGCTAGACCAATTGGACCAACAGTTCCACAGTATGCTAATATGCCTGTTTTCTCACAGCCCCTCCAATGTTTGTCATTTTCCATTTTTTTGTCAACTTTGCCAATTAGGAAGGCATGAATTTGGAACCTCAGAGTTGCCTTAATTTTAATTTTTCTAATGATTCAAGATTTAGAGCAAAAAAGAGAGGTGTCAAGCATGCAGCTCTGTAGCTCACCAGATTAAAATGCAATTGGAAAATATTTAATAAAATAAATAAAAATATAATAGGACATGTCATGTTAATGTGTGGTTTTCTAAGTCAATATGGCACCCATATGGATCCTTATGTGTGACTAAGTGACCCAATTTCTGTATTTATATATGAATTTTACACTGATGATTTAGAGCATTTGTTTCATATGGCTATTGATAGTTTGGATTTCTTCCTTAGAAGCTTGTCTGTTCATGGCCTATGTCAATTGAGAAATGACTCTTATTCTTATAAATTTTAATCAATCCTTTCTATATCTTAAAAATGACACTCTTATCTTTATCAGACACTTGGCTGAATTATCCTTTGGTCTTCAACTATATGTTCTTGCCTTCATCTTTTGTGGGTAGCATGTCCACTTTGACCTTCTCTATCAGAGTCAAGCCTTCCATATCATCTCTCAGGTTTCTAGGGTTCTAGGGCACTTGAAGAATGAGAGGGGTGGTTCTTCTCTACTACCTTTGGCTTGAGTCCCCAATGACTCTGTTTCCCCATTGTTAGTTGCCATTGACTAGCCCCAGTTCCATTTAATCGATTACCATCAATTGGTTTTACAAAGGGATACTTACTTCAAAAATGTTATAAGAACAAATACAAAGACTATACTTTCAGGGATCATGAAGGGTACTTTATCGCAGAGAAAAAAACACTTCCTCCCCTCCTTTCTGATGGGGAGGAACAATGCTTGCCATCAGGCAAAGACACAGAAATCGAGGATTCTGTGTCCCAGCCCACCCAATGGGCTCAGGCGATGGAAGAGCTCAAGAGGAATTTTGAAAATCAAGTTAGAGAGGTGGAGGAAAGACTGGAAAGGGAAATGAGAGGGATGAGGGAGAAGCATGAAAAACAGATCAGCTCCCTGCTAAAGGAGAACCAAAAAAATCTTGAAGAAATTGGCACCCTGAGAACTAGCCTAACTCAGCTGGCAAGGGAGGTGCAAGGGGCCAATGAGGAGAAGAATGCTTTCAAAAGCAGAATTAACCAAATGGAAAAGGAGATTCAAAAGCTTACTGAAGAAAATAGATCTCTCAAATCTGGAATGGTACAGATGGAAGCTTTGGACTTTTCGAGAAAGACAGATATCTCAGAACATACCGCGCAGATTCGAAAAATGGAAGATAAGGTGAAATATCTTATTGGAAAAACAACTGACCTAGAAAATAGAATCAGGAGAGACAATGTAAAAATTCTGGGACTACCTGAAAACCATGATCAAAAGAAGAGCCTAGACATCATCTTCCATGAAATTATCAAGGAAAACTGCCCTGAGATTGTAGAACCAGAAGGCAAAATAAATATTCAAGGAATCCGCAGAACACCGCATGAAAGAGATCCAAAAAGAGAAACTCCTAGGAGCATTGTGGCCAAATTCCAGAATTCCCAGGTGAAAGAGAAAATATTGCAAGCAGCTAGAAAGAAACAATTCAAGTATTGTGGAAATACAATCAGGATAGTACAAGATCTGGCACCTTCTACATTGAGGGACAGAAGGGAATGGAATAGGATATTCCAGAAGTCAAAGGAAATAGGACTGAAGCCAAGAATCACCTACCCAGCAAAACTGAGTATAATACTTCAGGAAAAAAAATGGTCTTTCAATGAAATAGAAGACTTTCAAATTTTCCTGATGAAAAGACCAGAACTGGAAAGAAAATTTGACTTTCTAACACAAGAATGAAGAGAACCATGAAAAGGCGAACAGCAAAGAGAAATCATAAGGGACTTACTAAAGTTCAACTGTTTACATTCCTATATGGAAAGACAATATTTATAACTGTTGAAACATTTCAGTATCTGGGCACTGGGTGGGAGTACACACACACACACACACATGCACACACGCACACATACATAGAGACAGAGTGCACAGAGTGAATTGAAGAGGATGGGATCACATACTAAAAAAAAAAAAAAAATTAAATCAAGCAGTGAGAGAGAAATATTGGGAGGAGAAAGGGAGAAGTTATATGGGGCAAATTATCTCTTATAAAAGAGGCAAGCAAAAGACTTATTAGTGGTGGGATAAAGAGGGGAGGCAAGAGAAAAACATGAGGTCTACTCTCATCACAATCCACTAAAGGAAAGAATATAATGCACACTCATTTTGATAGGAAAACCTATCTCATAATACAGGAGAGTGGGGGACAGGGGCACAAGTAGGATGGGGGGGAGGATAGAGGGGAGGGCATGGGGAGGAGAATGCAATACGAGGTCGACACTCATGGGGAGGGAAAGGACCATAAGAAAATAGAAGTAATGGGGGACAGGACAGGATGGAGGGAAATATAGTTAGTCCTATACAACACAACTAGTATGGAAATCATTTGCAAAACTAAACAGATATGGCCTATATTGAACTGCCTGTCTTCCAAGGGGAAGGGGTAGAGAGGGAGGGAGCCAAAGAAGTTGGAACTCAAAGTGTTAGGACCAAATGTAATGTTATTACCACCGGGTAACAAGAAATACAGGTTAAGGGGTCAAGAAAGCTATCTGGCCCTACAGGACAAAAGAGAAGACGGAGACAAGGGCAGGGAGGGAGGATAGAGGAGAGAGAAGATAGGTCACAGGGGCAATTAGAAAGCTTGGATCTGGGGGGGGGGGGAGGGGAAAAAAGGGGAGAAAATTTGTAACCCAAAAATGTGTGAAAATAAATGTTAAAAGTTTAATAAAAAAAATAAAAAATTAAAAAAAAAAATTATAAAAAAAAAAAAAAAAAAAGAACAAATACACTAACATTTCCTGCCCCTCACCCCACCCTAAGGCAGAGTAGGCTAAAAACTTAGCTCATTTCCTTACTTCATGTGGAGTGATTCCTGAATGAATCCTCGTCTCGGCATCTGTTGGACAAAGGTCCTGCAGGTCACTTCTCAGAGTTGCATTAGTTCTGGAACACAGACTATGGATCCCAGGATGCTGAGGTACCCTCCAGATCTTTCAAAATTCACAGGGTTGAGAAGGTACCTCTCCATTCACCTAGAATGGGAAAAAAAAACAAACCAAATGCAGAGGTCAAGAAGCAAGGACTTTTCATGGGGCTCTATGGCCACAAAGGAGAGATGACCCCATGGCCTTTCCCCTAACAGCAGTGGGTGAAGGAGTCATACCACCAGGAACAGAGCAGTGGAAAGGGAAGAGAGCAAAGGTGAAAGCCTTTTGAATGCTTTTTCAGTCACTCAAGAGCCTTTCATTCATCACAGGGTTACTGGATCAGAACCAGTTATGGGGTATACATGTATGTTCTACAGTATCTCCAAGACACCTCCCTTACAAGTCATTCTGACTCACCTAGAAGCAGCATTCTCAGTTTCTTAATGTGGAGAAGTTATATCAGCTAAGCAGGCACATGAACCAGACCTCAGTTACATGTGTCCTTTTTATTAAAAAAAAAAAAAAAGCTTATTAGAGAGTTCCCTGTGTAGCCACATGAATATATCTTGATGCCTCTACCTTTCAGTCATCATTTAAATTACTTGAAATTGAATAAACTGAATTTCATTCTCAAGAGTTTTCCATCTTTCTTGGAGTTTTAAATCATAATGCTATATCAATCTTTTTTCTGAAATTTTTGAAATCTGCTCTCCTGAAGTCTAGGAGATATATCAGACGGTGTTGAGATGCTGATCCTCCTTACCTATAATGAACTCTTAGAAGATATAATCAAATTAATCCAAAGTTCCTAATGTTTTCATTTCATCAATAAGTTCTTTGTTAATCAGAAACAAGTTCAGAACAGCACTTTCCCTCATTCCTTTCTCTATCTTCTGAAACACAAAAGTTTAAGCAAGACAAATGAAGAGGGTGACTGATGCTCTGATTTTGGCAGAGACCTTGACCAGATTTGTGTGTGGTCGAAATCCCTCATAAGAATAATATTTTTCCAAATTGGAAATGAGACTAGAAGGAAATTAAATTTAGATTAATGTCTCATACCATATACTATAATAAGCTCCAAATGGATACATGTCTTGGACATGAATAAATGTTTACGAAGAAAATTTAGTACTTGTCTCTCAAGAGCCAGTTTGATCTGACTTCAGTACATCCCTGGTTGTATCTGTGGTAGTGGAGAAAGGACTTGTAGGGATGGTTGGAATACTTCAAGAAAGACCATTGAGAAAGGTGAGCGGGGTATTTTTTAAATGGTGGGCAGGAAATCTACCTGAAGCTACAGGTGTATGAGGAGTTGGCCCTCAACATGTCCCTTAATTCTCAGTCCCTGCAACCCTGGAAACTGCAAAGAGCAGACTTCTCTACTCTTTGCTTCCCCCACCCCTGCCACAAGAACATTCTCTCCTTGGTGGAGCTGAGGTGTTTTTCCCTTGATGTCATGCAGAAGAGGTCACTTACTTTGGCATATTCTGTTGTTTACTCTAATCTGTATAATTTCTCCAGCTTCTGTTTGCTGTTTACTTGGTAATGAGTGTTACTAGCAATTCATGATTGTATTTTGCGTAACCAATATTCATTGGAAGGGGACAAAGCTGGAGGGAGAGATCATTAGCTAAGTACTACCCTCCTCTTAAGGGAGGGTGGGGGAAAATGTTGTTTATCCTTAGTATTGTACCCTAGACTAACAAATATTTGAGGTGGGGCAGATAGATACAATTCTAAACCAACAGCCCTCTTGAAGCTAGGTAAGTAAAAAGGCAAACATACAGTACAATCCTCACTTACTCCCCACAAAAGGGAACATCATGATCTCTCTTGGAGACAAGGTGGGACAAACCCCAGAACACATTTACTAATGTTATCTGAGAACTGAGACAAATCTTTATATTAGAAAGTTACCACACATATGTCTATGCACATCAAGTAGAAAACTGTAAAATTAAAGTTAAAGCAATGAAGTCAGAATTAGGAGGGAAACAGTTAACTGGAAAAAATTTTTGTAGCAATTTCCTCTGATAAAGTTCTGATATCTAAGATATGCAGGGAATTCATTTAAGTATTTAAGAATAATATCTATTTTCTGGTAAACAAATGGTCAAAGGATATGAACATATCATGTTCAAGGAAATAAATCCAAGCTATCAGCAATCATATGAAAATATGCTCCAAATCACTAATAATAAAAGAAATTCAAATTCAAATAATGCTGAGGGTCTACCTCACTTCATTAGATTGACAAAGACGACACATAAAGAAAATGCCAATTGTTGGAAGGGAAGATAGGCATGGAACTGCACTGAAAGTAGATATCTGAATTGGTCCAACCATTCTGGAGAGCGATTTGGAAATATGGCACCCCAAAGTCACTAAACTGTGCATGCCCTTTGGCCCAGTAATACTACTACTAGGCACCTAGACCAAAGAGATAAAGAAAGAGAAAAGTGATTCATATGTGTAAACAAACTTATAGTACAACTTTTTGTTATAGCAGAGAACTAGAGCCAAAATGGGTGCCTTAATTGGGGAATGGCACAGAAATGTAATGGAATATTATTGTACCATAAACAATGACTAAAGGGACAGGTTCAGACAAATCTGGGAAGACTTACATGAACTGATGCAGAGTAAAATGAACCTAATAAGTTAACTTTTATACAATGACCACAACATTATAAAGGAAAACAATTTGGAAAGACTTAAGATCTCTGATCAATTCAATGACCAATCACAATTTGAGTAGACTAACGATGAAGCATGCCTTTCCCCTTGGTGGGGACTTAGTGGGCTGTGGAAGAAGAACAGATACATTTCCAGACATTACCCCTGCAACACAAATTTGTTTTACCTAACTATACTTTTATTACAAAGGAGGGATTTTATTTGTGGGGGGGAGAGGGAAAGGGAGAGTTTTAGGGGAAAAATAGACAAATAGTGATAGCAATACCACAAAAAAGGAAAGAGAGGAAACAAAGGAGCAGCATTTTAATTTTAAAAACTAATTAAATTTTAAAAAATTCACAGAGGACACCAAAGTGAGATTCAGAGGGAGACCAAAAAAAAGCAGGGAAATGTTGGTACAATTATCTTAAATTTAATACATATTAATTAAAAAGGAACAAACAATATGTATTAGATTCATAGTTTGACGTACAACCTCCATTTTATGGTCTTTGCATGTAGAAATGTTCTTATTTGTTGATGATTTTCCAATTCATAATAGGAAAAAATTTAAAAAGATAAAAAAAGATTCTTCTTCTCTCCATAAGGTTGTTTTTTTTTTTTTTTATATCTCTGTTAGAAACTCATTATCCAATTCCTCCATCTGGCCCAGGTAGTCTATAGTTCTCATTTTAATATCATTACTTTTCTTTCATCCTTTTCTCCTAACCAAAGTGCTTTCCTATCTTTCTTCTCAAATTTGAACATTTAAACATACGTACCTGTCTTTTTGACATGCAGTGCAACTTGGCTGACTCTTCTAGCTGATCTCTGCCCTTATGGGCTAGGGTGGCCAGAATCTTTCCTGGTGAAGTGTCGATTGGTGATAAGTATTAAAAGGCACCCTAGGCAGAGTGCCTCTAGAAGGTCCTCAAAGTAGCAATTACCATCCTTGAGGGGGATGCTGGACCAACCTAGGGGGGCAGTAGTGGCCTCAGATGCAGTGGGGGGGCATGGAATAAAAAAATTGGTTGGTTGTTGTCCTTCATTCTCAAAGAAGACCAAATTGATATCACTATGCTAGGGTCAAGTTTCAGGGTGTCCACCTGTGGCTGATCAGACCAATATGAGCTTGGAATGCTCTGCCACAGATTGGGCACAAATAGTTCTTGTGAACATTTGGGGTGGATTCTCTAAATTTGCACATCCTGCGTTTCCTTGGAGCTGTTTCAATTCTGCTTTGCTCATAGAGCACAGCACCTTCTCTGATGTCGGGCACACCATGCTGAGAGATCCTGTGTCAGTGTTTCCCATGTCACATAATCATCAATTCCAAAGTTCTTAAGAGAGATCTTGAGAGTGTCCTTGTACCTCTTCTTCTGATCACCATGTGAATGCTTGCCCTGTGTGAGTTCTTCATCAAACAGTCTTTCTGGCATGCGTATATTTTGCATTCAAAAAAATAGCCTAAAATAAGGGGGTGATAGAAGCATAGGAAAAGAAGACAACAAAATTTTGAAAAACCAATCATACATGTTTTATATGTTGTGTAAGAGTTAAAGTTATAATGGTTACATTATTTTCCAAATAAACATACAAGATGCAAGTTATAACTGATCAGTGCCAAGTCTGACAAGTCTTAACAAGCAAGTGTTGGCAGGTAAGCATGCTGTGTGTGTTGTCAGCAAGTCCAGTATGCATCAGCAGGAATATGCGCGTGTAATGACTTGTCTACAATACGATAATATACAGTTACATGATACAATATTGTATCATCAAAATTTCAATGCAGGAAAAACCCCACAAATTTACAATAAATTATTAAATTTAAGATGCGCCATTTAAAAATTATATGTTTTTGAAATGATGCAAATTTTTTAAAAAAATTAAAGGGTTAAAGAAAGCAGATTTCCAGGGGGTGTTGAATAATTTTTTTAAAGGGGGTGATAGGCTAAATAAATTTGGGAACCTGGGCTCTAGATTAAGATTAAGTCTTTTCCAGATTGATATTTTGGTAGAGACCTCAGTCCTAGGTTCCTGACAATGCTCTCACTTAGAATTAGGTATTCTAAAAATCCTCTCTAGAGTAGCATGTAAATGAATTTGAATCCCTAAATCAGGATCATAAGATTTAGAGTTGGAAGGGACCTTTCAACTCATCTTCATCCATTGGACTTCATCCATTCTAACACCCTCATCTTCCATACAAGGAAACTGATGCCAAGAAAGATTAAGTAACCTACCTAAGGTTACTTAGGTAGCCAGTATCATTTCTGGTGCTGGACTTCTGGTTGTCTGCCAACCTTCAACTTTGGTGCCTTTTTCACATCATCACATTGTCTGCTAGACCAGTGACCAAAGGTACAAGTCCTAGACCTGATAGATAAAAGTCAGTGGAAAGTCGATGGAGTCAATGGACTTGGGTTCAAATCCCACCACTGATGCTTACTACCTCTGTGACCTTGGGCAAGCCTCAGTTTCCTCAGCTAAAAAATTATGGGGGGAGGGACTAGACAAGATGGCCTTCTGGGTCCCCTCCGGCTCTGTATAAATGGAGAAAATCCTACGAAGGCAGTGTTGCTGATCAAGGAGCTGTGAAAGAGGGGATGGAGCACTAGATCAAAACCAGCATCAAGTCAAGGAAAGCTGGCTTAGCAAGAGATGAAGTTCACGGTTCTGGAATTGACAGTAGCTATTTACTTGGGCGTGGAGTATCATGGGAGAGTAGGAAATAAAGGACACCTGGTCTGCATCCCAGCATCTTCACTTATTAACCATGTGACCCTGAGCGACTCACCATCTCGGGGCCTCAGTTTCTTCATCTGCAAAATGGGGATAATAATATCGGCACTGCCTGCCTCACAGGATGGCTATGAGGAAAACATTCTGCAGACTTGAGAATGACAAATAGCTGTTACAGTACCATCGTCATCATCACTAACCGTCATTGTCATTCTAATCGGTCCCACTTGTGACCAATGCTGTGTGTACTGGCAGGTTATTTTTTTAGGCTTATCTCTGCCTTGTCTGGTTCCACCCTTCCAGCTTCTCTCCTATTCCCTTCAGTGGAAACCTCCTGCTGCCACCTGGATTATTTTCCATGGCAACTATGGAGAGGGCAACCCCCTCCCCATTCTCCTTTCTAGTTCATTCCTATTGTTCTTCAAGCTGTCTGATCTAGCAGCTAGAGCTGAACATTTCTCTCCCTCTGTTTTCTGCTTTGATTCATAGATCTGAAACTGGACTTGATCTCCGAAGCCATCTAGTTTAGCAACCTTATTTTGCAGATGACAAAATGGCGGCACATGAAGATAAAGAGATTTGCCCAAAGTCACACAGGTAGTAAGCACCTGAGGGGGCATTTAAACCCAGGTCGCCTGCCTCCAAAGTCAGGACTCTTTTCACTGTGCCCTGCTGCTTCCTTCTATGATTCACCACGTCCAATCAATCAATCACCAAGTACCAGAGATGCTTTCTTTGCAATTTCTCTGTTTCTTCCCCTGATGCCACTCCTTTCATCCAGGCACTCTGCACATCCTTCTTTTAACTATTACAACAGCCTCCAAAGCTTTATCCTCCAGTCTCTCCCTCCATGCTGTTAGCACTCATCACTGTTTGCTGTTGCCTGGTTGATTTTCCTAAAATGTTGCTTTCCCCATGTCACTCTCCCTCCAGGTCAAGAAATTTCAACTACCTGTTTACTTATTGGCTAAAATGTAAACGTCTCAGTCAGGCATCATGCTCTCAGTGTTCAGGACATCGCTTTCCTTTCTAACCCTGTCTACCATAACCTCCCCTTCCCCAATACAAGCCCTCCAGGTGGGCCCTACTGGTCTTTTCTCTGTCTCCTGAATAGGGATTGGGAACTCTCAAGAATAAAATTCAGAAAACGTTTCCATTTAGAAGAAAAGAGAGAGCAGCTTGTCCTCTATGACTAATGTTTAGTGTATGTGTGCTGTTGCTTCCTCCAAATGAGTGGGGAACATTGACTTTTTACATTTTTTTTATTGTACTTAGAATTAACTGTTGTTTTAAGTCCTACATAAAAACTCACAAAACAAAAAAAAAGAAAAAGAAAAAGAAAGGGGGGAGTAGCCTTAAGAGATCCATATGAATGTATAGGGAATTCACTGACCAACTTGTATTTTAATAAGTCATATCTTAGAGTCACGTGGAATGCACATGTAACTTAAATAAATTCAGCTATACACGTAAAAGGAAGAGAGAGAAAGAGAGAGAGAGAGAGAAACATGAGTACCTTTATCATTCCACTCAGTGAGTATGTAACTCAAAGTGAGTGAGAGATAGGAATCTGTTGTCCCCTCTGTCAACCTCAGTTCCTGATTGCTTCTCAGACTGTAGATTGCTTCATATACTCTACTTTTACATGTGCATATTCCTGTAGGGGGTTGTATACACAAAAATCAATGAGGATCACTAGAGAATAGGTCTTCTGTATGTCCTATTTCCTGTGCCTCACTGAGGGCCCCATCCCAAAGCCCACTGTGGCTGGGGCAGAAGAGTCTGACTCAGGTCTGGAGATGGCCACTACCACTGGCCCCCACATATCATCACTCAGGTGCTTCCTTCAATTAATCAATCAATCAACAAGTCTATATTAATAAAGTGTCTACAATCCGACTTTCCGTGATTCCAAGGAGGTTTTAGTCCCTCATTTCTGCCTTGGTCCAACTGCATCAAGAAGATTTTGCTCACTTCTGAGTTCCATAGAGGATTTTAATGATCTGGAGAGTGCCTAGAAGAGAACAGCTAGGATAGTGAAGGACCCTGAGTTCATTTCACATGAAAACTGGCTAAAAGAACTGGGAGTGTTTAGCTTGGTTAAAAGAAAACTCAATACAATATGATATGATATACATAAATATATATATATATAAAATGGATGGATGGATGAATAGATACGTAGGTAGATAGACCGATGGTTAGATAGATATGATGGTTGTCTTCCAACATTTAGAGGGCTCTCATTTGAAAGAAGAATTAGATTTGTTCTGTTTGACCTTATAGGGCAGATACAATGGGTAAAAGTTACAAAGAAGAAAATTTAGGCTTGATATCAAAACAAACTATTCAAAAATGATATGGACTGCCTTGAAAAGCGTTCGGTTCCTCTTCCTTGGAGGTCTTCAAGCAGAAGGTGGACAGTCACTCATCTGGTATATGATAGTGGGGGCTTCTGGATGAGATGACCATTGAGCTCCCCTTTACTCTCAAATGTTGTGATGCTGAGTGCACAATTCTTGTAAGAAAAGCCTCAGGAGGGCTAATGTCTGGGATGAACTGAGGCCAGTGATGAAGTCTAAGAACGACAAAGAATAATTAAAAAAAAAAATTTTTTTGGAGTCAAAGAAGAGATAATCTCTGGGGGATAAATGGGATGGTGACAGTCCCAGATGCAGACATTTACCAATTTGGAGGGTCTCATGTGAAATGCTCATGCCATGGCTAGAAACCTATGTTGCACAGACAATGTAGAACTATCCAATACCTATTTTTCTTTTTGTTTTGTCTGTCAAGGAGAATGCTCTTAGCATAGAACCAAAAAGGTTAATAGAAAACTGAAAGAGAAGACGAATAAGAAGACGGTAAAGGAGCACTTGGCCACACTTGCTAAGTTCTAGTCCCTAGGCCCAACTGAATGAATGAACAGACATGGATGATGCCTGAGCTATTGTCAGAGCCATTTGAAAGACTGTGAAGACCAGAAGGGACTGTGAAACCCCAGGACCAAAGAAGGGAAAATGTGGTCCTGATTACTAAAGAAATTAGAAGAGGCAATGTCTATAAACTACAGTGAGTTTGGCATTAATTCCTGGAAAAACTCTAAAATATATCAATAAAAAGGATGGTGTGTGGGCATTGAGGAAGTGAATCTTGAGAGCCAAAACAGCTTCCTCAGGGACAGGTCTTGTTAGACTGGCATTATTTCATTTTCTTCCATGGTTACTAGACTGGGGGATTCTGTAGATACTGTTGACTTGTATTTTAGCATTAGATAAAATTTCTCATGCTCCAAACAAGATGGAAAGATGTAGGGCAGATGAAGACACAAGAGGTGAATTCAGAACTGACTGAATGAATAGACCCCTAAAATGATTATTAATGAATCCAAAGCAGCTCAAAGGGAGGTCTCTAAGAGAGCCTACCAAGGATCTGTCCTTGGTCCTGTAAAGATCTACTTTTTTTTATAGAGCCTTACTACTTAGATTTGAGGATGACATAAAGCATGAAGGCACAACTAATATACTAGATGAGGATCCCAAAAGATCTCAATGAGCTGGAATTATGGACTCAAGTTAATAAGATGAAATTAATTGGGATAAATGTAAAGTACTACCCTTGGGTTCAAAAAGTCAATTTCTCAAGTATAGGGAAAGAACTCTATCTCCTGAAAACTTCAAGTGGTAAGTCAACAGCATAAAAATACTGAGGATTTTATTGGACTATAAGCTCAAAACAAATCGATAACATGACATGTCAACAAAGCAGTAACTAGGAATTTTTACATCTATGTCAAAAATAGTTTCGGGCTGCGGCAGAACAGAGACCAGTCTGATTGTAGGTCTAGTTGGGTGGAAAGAGGGGATGACTATCACCTGGAGAGTTTATGCTGGAAGACAGAGGGAGAAAGCAGGTACCTTGGAGAAGGTGTCACAACAATGGAACCCAAGGAGAGAAATCTTAGGAAAGTCCAGGTCTGAGAAGTGACATACAGAGGGTGCATTTGTAATGGGAAGAAAATCACTGCCCAGGGAGAAGCACTTCCTGGGGAACAAAGCCTTATTTGTTCCATATTAGCAATAGCTCTGCCCAGGATACTGGCAGGACTCATTCATCTGGGCAGCATTTTGGCAGTTAGGTGTCACCTTTGTGCCAGGCTGGGGAATTGGGCCCTATCCTCCCCAGTCACTTTGTGTTTTTGCAGGCTTTCCTTCATTCTGGCCTCAGTCTATCCAACTTCAATGTTCACTCACACAATAGCACCCTCTCCCCTTGCCCATCTCAAGATTTCTCCCAGCCTCATTCTGTCTGACTTTCATGGGATGGTAAACAGACTCCTGAAACTGCATGGGCTGTGTGAGGGACAAGAGTCATACCCAGAGCAGTAACCAGCAATTTTGGCTTATTGGGTAACTGCTTCCCAGGACAAGAAATACATGATATGGCTTCAAATCCACTCAGTAATTCATGACATGAAAATATAAGAAGTCATTCAGAAAGATGTAGTTGACTGAGACAAAACTCAGCAGCAGGTAGAAATTCTGAGCTAGAAGAATTTCATATGAGGAAGGAAGGAACACTAGTTTTGCTTACCTTAGCTGGGGAATATCACTGGAGAGAGGATGGGAGAGAGGATGGAGGCCCTGAGGATGGAGTTAAGTAGAGCTAAGTTGGGGATTTCTTTATGGGAATGGAAGGAAAGAGGGACTGAGGAAACAGGCTGCAGTTCACTGTCCCCACAGTCACCTAGAATCCTACTCTACTGTCCTATTTCTCTCTTGGACTCTGAAGTCCCCTCACATCCTTCTATACTTCAGCTTTTCTTCCTTCCTTCCTTCCTTCCTTCCTTGATTTCCTTTTTTTTTTTTTTTTTTTAAGGCAATAGGGCTTAAGTGACTTGCCCAGAGTCACACAGTTAGTAAGTGTCTAAGGTCTGAGTTGAACTCAGGTCCTTTGCTGATGTGTCTACTTCAACACCTCACTGCCCCGACCTCAGGGGTTCATGACTGCCCTTTCTAAATTTTCTGCCCTAACTTGTTGCTTTTCATGGAAACCAAAACAAGCTAATCTATTCTCATTCCACGTGAAGAAAATAATAATAGTTAGCAATTATATGACATTTTAAGGTTTGCAAATCAATTAAAAAATAATCTCTTATTTCATCCTCACAACAAGCCCTGTAAGGTAGGTGTAATTATTGTCCCCGTTTTACAGATGAGTAAACAGAAGCAGACAGAGGTTAGTGCCTCTAGCATACAGATCTCCCAGGGCAGCTAGGTGGTGCATTGGATAGAGCACCAGTGCAGGAGTCAGGAGGACCTGAGTTCCAATGTCACCTCAGATACTTGACACTCACTAGCTGTGTGACCTTGGACAAGTCACTTAACCTCAATTGCCTCATCCTGGATCATCTCCAGTCATCCTGATGAATATCTGGTCACTGGATTCAGATGACTCTGGAGGAGAAGTGAGGCTGGTGATCTGCACAGCCCTCACTCAAAACAAAGTCAAGTGCAAGTCATGGTATTATTTCTCTGGTGGCATGGTCTTCTTCAGCAACAAAGGTCAAACACACAGACCTCCCAAATGTGAAAGCTCATTCTTCCAGTGCAGATTGGCATCTTCTTATAGTTTACATTCTTACCATTTACAGTCCTGAGAGGTTAAGTGATTTGGAGTTCCATAGCTAGTGAATGGCAGAAGTCTTCCTGATTCCAAGGCCTACTTACTATCCACCTTTGTTAGAGGTATGGGAGATTGGGAGTGGCAGCTACTACCATATAATGAATGCAATGATTCTCCTCCTATCCATGGACATAAGAAAGGCAGAACTTGAGTTAGAAGACTCAGGGGGGACCAGATTGGGGGGGAGGCAGTGTCCCAGGTGTGCCCTTACAATATGAGAGTGAGTGCTAACCTCTAATCTAGCTCAGTCCTCACATTTTACTGAGGTGGAAACAGATGCCTGGAGAGGTGATTCCCAAGATCACACACCCAGTGAGTAGCAATTCTGGCATTCAAGCCCAGATCCTTTGGCTTTGTCTCATGTTCTTTCCAGGAAACTGGTAGGGGAGAGCCAGCGTCTGTCCACACGTCCATTGGTAAATGTCAAATTGTGTTGGGAAGGACACTAGGAGGAAATACAACAATGGGTGAAAGAGGAGGCTGGTGCAGGTGTGTGCGCTGGTGGGGGAGGGGGTGAGTCAGGAAACTGTGGCTATAGCCAGCTTTCTAGAAGGCCAGAGTGGAAAGGGAGTGGCCAGCAGGAAGCTGGAGAGTATGGAAATTTGGAGAAGCTTGAAGCAGGGGCTGGCGACCCCGGATTTACAGCCTTTCTATTGGTCCTGTGAGAGGTGATTGAAATACCAGAATTGGAGGAAAGCTCCCTCCTTCCTTAGTGACTGCAGAATCACAGATTCTCAGTTAGAATAATACTAATTAAAGCTAGCTTTTATACTTTACAAATATTATCTCATTCGAACCTCACTACAACCTTGGGAGGTAGGGCCTATTGTGACTGCCTTTTTACAGTTGAGGAGATTGAGGTAAACAGAAATGAAGTGACTACCCAGGATCACATCACTAGGGGTCTGAGGCTGGATTTGAACTCAGATCTGATGCCATCCAGTCTAGGGATGTCCAAGGTCATCTATTCCATTGTTCAAAAAAGTTGAGCCTGACATATCTCATTTTACAGAAGAGGAAACTGAGGCCTGAATAGGTTAAATTACTTGGGTAGGGTCACACCTGTAGTAACTCTCAGTGAGTGCCGTTGGGATTACCTCAACACTGGATGGGCACCTAGGAGGAGGTATGGGAGATTGGGGGAGGCAACCTCTATCATATAATGAATGCAGTGATTCTCAAGTTACCATGGACTTGAGAAAGGTAGCACTTGAGTTAGAAGACTGGGAGGGAGAACCAGATTTGGGAGGGGGGGCAGTGTCACAAGCATTCCCTTATAATAAAAAAGTATCAAAATTATAGGAACATAACTTAGTTAAGCCAAGCTAAGGAAATATAGAACATCCTTTCTTTAAGGGCAGGAGAGGGGAGGGGAGGACTGTGTTTCTGGAGGGAGGTCAGTGGCTGTGACTGGAGATGGCCTGGCAGTGATCTGGTGGGCCTGGGACCTGTAACTAGGAGCAGACCATCTACGATCCTATCAGCTACCTACTCTCCCTTTCTCCAACTCCAGGGCTATTATTTAGGGTTTGTGTATTAATAACAATAACTACCATTGATATAGCACTTAAAAGTCTGTGAAGGCCATCACACATTATTTCATTTGATCCTTCAAACCACCCTGATAGTGCTATTCCACTTTACAGATGAGGAAACTGGGGCTAAGAGAATGAAATGATTTGCCCAGAGTCTGACAGCTAGTATCTGAGGCCGGATTGGAAGTCAAGTCCTTTTAATTCCAAGTCCAGAACTTTAGCCACTTACACAGAGCCAAACACACTGTGTTTCTGGCTCATATCGGGTCACAGGGAAAAGAAAAGGAAGATACAAAAATAGTAGCTATAACCCCAGGAGAGTTTGAAGGGGGTGGGGCAGTCCCGTCCAGTTTGGTGGGAGAGTGTGTGGAGTAAGTGTATACATAGGATCCTGGAGTTTCTTCCAGCAATAACTCCTCTTCCCCATCCCCACCCTAGCACTGCCCTCTGAGTCATGGCTCAGAACAGTCCCACCCATTTCTACAAAGGAGTTAGGTTCGTGTCTTAGTACGGGTACTGTACAATCACTGAATTCCGTCTCTAAAAAACTTTAAAGGCATGAGAGGAATGAATGGAAGGGGGGTAGAGGTAGAGGAGGACCACTAACTGTGTGAGGTGAGGCAAGTGGCTTACCAGCAGTGCTGAGTTCTAGTTAGAAACAAGTTCCTAAGTGCTTTCAACACTGAGCTAGAATTTGCTGAGAAGACAGAGCTCAAACTTTGTTCTCAAGAAGCTCACAATTTCTTGGTAGTGGAGGTGAGGATGGGGGATGAGGGGAGGGGAAGGAAATACACAAATAGTTCTCCAATCCAGAGTGAAATTTGTGTATGGGAGATAACAGCAGATCTAATAGATTGCAATCTGTTTTTACCCCTTTGTATCTTGAGGTGCCTTCTACAGAGAAGGGACTTATTCAATATTTGTTGAATTTAATTTATTGAATGAAAATTTGAGGTGACACTCACCTGGAATAATCACTTGGAGATGGGAAGAGGAAGGAAGGTTAGGGTTAGGGGGTGCCTGAAGGAGGTAGCTTTCTAGTTGGTGATTGAGTCCTTGAAGGCAAGGCGGAGACCACAGCAGAGACAAGAGGGAGACAGGAGAGACAGGAGTTCATCTCTGGCTTGTGAGCTAAGTCACACCACTGGGAGAGACTAGGTTGGGTGTGTTGGGGAATGGGACTGGACTCCAAATTATCTTGTATTTATTTAAAATATATTTTGTTGTCAGCATGTCATATATGTGCGGTATGTGTTATTATGTGTGCTGTATGGACATCCATGTATACACATATTTTAAAAATTGTGCGGCACATATGTAGCTCCTGTGTATAGGTACATATACATGCACATATATAGATAGGTACATATACATACACATATATAGATAGGTACATATACATGTGCGGTTTTATGGTTATGTGCACGTGTGAACATACATACACATGGTTTTCCAAAAGTATTAGTGCAGTATATACGTGTGTGTACGTGTGGATAGATAGATAGATTTGTGTGGATGTGTCTCTTTCATAGAGCATAAGCTCCTGGAGGACAGGTACTGCTTCCCTTTTGCGTGGGTATCCTGGGTGCCTGGTGCGGTGGTGACAGGTGGTAAGCACTACTGGAGCCTGGCTGGGGCAGCGGGCTGGGCTCGGACTGTGGAGGACCTGGAACCTGGGCTATGAAGCGTGGGGAGCCGCTGAAGGTTACTAAGTAACAACTTGGTCTGAAGGGTGTACAGATCTTCTGCGAAACAAGCCAGACCGAGGGTGACGGGGAGAGATGGACTAGAGAAGTGAGTTTAACATGAATGAATGAAAAGACATTTATTAAGCACAATGGTGCTAAGTACTGGCGAGATAGATTTTTTTTAGCTTTATTAGGATTTATTTTTAACATCTATTTTTAAAACATCCCCTCCCCCCACGGCAAGCCCAAGACTGGGACATGAATTCCAAAGGAGAGGCCGTGCTGCCCTCAGGGAGCTTCCACTCTTCTAATACACAAGACTGAGGTGTCTCGGGCGGATGGATCGTGCGTGGGGAGGGGAGGGGGCAGGGGCGGGGCGCCACGGGGACCCCACTCCTGACGGCCGGCTGCCTGGACTTCTCCGGACCCGCGGCTCTAAATGCACGATCCCTGACGGCCAAAGGCGGGGGAGGCCGGGGGGGCGGTGGGGGGACCCGGGAGGGCCGGGTCGGGGGGCTCCCGAGAGGAAGCGTCCGGGGCGCCCAAGCTTCCTTCCAGGCACCAACATTCCATTCTGTGGTTCAAGGATTCCGAGACTCGAAGGCGGAAATGGGTGACGAGTGACAGGGACACCCCCAGGCAAGCCCCGCCCCCTGCTCGGCCGCCTCGGCCCCGCCCTGGAATCAGCTGCAGTGCCGGCCCTGGCCGGAGAGTGACACCCGAGAGCCCGGGGTGGGGACCGGGGAAGACGGCGTTAGGGGCAGCGCGCATGCTCGCGCTTGCCCTTCTCCCAATGGCGGCCGCCTGTCTCCTTTCCCGGCAGGCCACCCGCCCGCTCCTCTCCCCCCGCCCCTGGCGGGGCGCGTCACTTCCGGTGGGGAAGGCCCGCCGCCGCCGCCGCCATTTCGGGCGCTGCTGAGGAGCGGAGGCCGGAGCCGGTCCGCGGGGCGGCGGGCGGGCGGGCGGTCGTCGGTCGGGGCGGGCAGGCCGGCCGGCCGGCGCGCGGGCGTGGAGGGGCGCGCGCGCGGGCGGAGGGGCGGCGGCGGCATCGTCCTCGGTGGGCCAGGCCCGGGCCCGGGCCCAGGCCCAGCGTGTCGGGGCGGAGGCGGCCATGGCGGGCAACTTCGACTCGGAGGAGCGGAGCAGCTGGTACTGGGGGCGGCTGAGCCGGCAGGAGGCGGTGGCGCTGCTGCAGGGCCAGCGGCACGGGGTCTTCCTGGTGCGGGACTCGAGCACCAGCCCCGGGGACTATGTGCTCAGCGTCTCGGAGAACTCGCGCGTCTCCCACTACATCATCAACAGCAGCGGCCCGCGCCCGGCCGCCGCCGCCGCCCCGCCGCTGCCCCTGCCGCCGGCTGCCGCGCAGCCTGGGCCCGGTGAGGGAGCGGCGCGGGGCCCGGGACCGGGGCCGGGGCGGGGGGCGGGCGCGCGGAGCCCGGGAGTGCCGGGGTGGGGGGCTGGGCGCGGGCCTCGGGAGGCCAGCCCCGTCCTTTGACCGGTGGGGAAACTGAGACCCCCGTGACCCGCCCCAATGTCGTTGCAGCCCCTTGGGCCACTTGCTGGCCTGGGGCTGCCGGGAACGTCCACTCCCTGAAGGGGCGGCGGGTTTGTTTTTGCCACCCGAGACCTCCGATCACCGATTTAGGGCCAGGAGGGCATATTGCAAATGAGGAAACTGAGGCCTTAAGTGCCATGACTAGGGGCTTCATTGGATTCAAAATTTTATGAGAATTTTACTTTGAAATGAAAATTTTCATCCTGTCTATTCTCAATGCACTGTATCAGTGCTTTTTGCTTTTTTTTTTTTAAATCAGCATTTCTTTTCAAATCTGCATTCTCTCCCCCTCCCACTCTGCTCCCCCAGATTATTTCTCAAATACTTGTAAAGCTTTTTTTCCTTCATAGAGGGGAAGGATGAATACCACCTTAGGAAGGCTTAGATGGTGTCCTAGTGACTTGGTCTTTTTCTGGTTGGGCCATATTGGTGACCTGAGGAGTGTTTCAGCAGCAAAGGTCATGGTTTTTAATTTGTTTTGTGGAGGTGGAGCTGAGGATTTCAGGAACAAACTTTAGTGCTGGATACTTTATCAGGAAAAAAAAGGTTGAATGTGTACTTCAGAGACAACTGTCTTAGTGAATGTGAGTGGACTTGAATTTCTCTACGTGGATTTAAGGTCTGGAAGGGATCTTGGAGGTCATCCTTTCCAAGTCCCTCACTTAGCAAATGAGGAAAACTGAGGCCTGAAGTGGTTAAGTGACTTTTCCCACATCATACAGGTATGATCGTACTAAGATTTGAACTCATTTCTTCTGATTTTCCAAAGACTGTACCTTTCCTACTATACCAACACTGCTTCTCTAACTTAAAATCTAGCTGGCTACCTCTTACTGGGGTTTATAGGCTATGGACACAGCTGGATTTTTCTGGGTATTCACTGCTCAACACTTCTTTTGTTGTCATAGTTGACATAGTTTCTGTATACAGTAGCAATATTTTCATTTGATGTTGCTGTTAGTATAATAAGACAAAGATGACCTCTCTGTTCTATTAACTGTTATGTGTCTTGAGACTGGATCCAAGCCAATCTCTGATTTGGAAGGCATCCTTTACATCAGCCTTTTAAAGTTTTAGATGTTCCTAATATAGACCATCTAAGGCCAGAAGTCAGGAGAACTGATGAATGCTGTCATATTAACGCTGGTATTGGTATGGTATTGGTATTGGAATGAATCAGTGACTCAAATGAGGAAGCAATTTTTGAGTTTTAGAATTTCTCACTTTAAAATTTGCTTTTGAGGTTTTTTCTGATTATATCTGTTGGTAAAAGATCTTACCTTTTCCAGACTAATTAGTGTCTTAGTAATTCAGTATTGGGACAGTATTATACTACATAGCCAATGTTTTTCTCCCTAGCCTTGGGCCAGATTGTAAGTGTGTCTTGGGCTGCCCCTGAGTCAAATGGGCAGAACTTCAGTGTTTCTGTGTTCTTTGACTTGGTGGCCAGATGTAAAGATGAAGGTTAGGTGCATATCTGTAGTCGTCTTCATGTTAGAGTTTCAGATATCAGTATCAGTATGTGCTCCTCCTTTTCAAAACATAAAATGCAAGTCAGACACTTCCCTGGCCTTGCCAGGGATGTTAAGATTGTCACGGTTGTGTGATTAGGGAGGCACAGTTCGTAGAGTGAAAAGCAGCTGCCTTGTTTTCTACCACATTTTCTTATTTTCCACTTAGTACAATTTGATTTGGCTACTGTGTGTTTGAAGGTTATTTTTTTGAAGTCTTATAGGAACTTGGTTTGAATGATGCTGGGGAATCTAGAAATTCTCTTGCCCATTTCAGGATCCCAGTAGTGCTCAAAAGAGCATTGCAGGGGAGGAAAGAACACCTGGGAGTGTGAATGGTTTAGTGCCTTTGCTCCCAGCGTGCTTTGGTTTTGTTCATTACCCAAGTGGAGTCGAGGACAGTGAAGAAAAACTGTCCCCAGCCCCCTGCCATCCTTTGTTTAGGGCAGGAAGGTGGGGTGGGGAAGGAAATTGAGAGCTTCTAAAAATCTTTGGCAGATTGGATAAGAATTCAGTTAGAAAGATTTATGCAAATGATTGCTTTGCCCTTCTGTAAATAGAAGTGGAGGCAGCAGCATTTTAGGTTAACTTAAGTAAGTATAGTTAGGCTCCACACTTTTCTAGTTAGAAAACTATTTTTAGGGTGGTATTAAGGGGTGAAGTTAGGGTTAGCAATACAAATCTTCTGGCTCCACTCCTTGAGGCTGGGGTTTCCAGTTCAGCAACCCTGATAGAGAATGAATTACAGGATTTTAAAGCTGAAAGGTCCGTTCGAGATGATTTAGGTCAACAGTTCTCATTCCCAGGCAATTTCCAGCCTCTGGGTATTGAGTTTGACGTTCTGTCCATGTGCACCTAACCTTTACTTCTTCAGCTTAACATGAATGTAAATATTGAGCACCTATTACATTGCCAAATTCTAGGGTGGGAAATGAAGGATACTGTCTCCATCCTTGAGAAGATTGTGGTTTAATTGGGTAGACTGAATGTACATTTACAGAGTAACAAAGACAAATTGTGCAGATGATGCATAATAGAGAAAGAACTAAAATCAGACAGTGCAAATCATGGAAGACTTGAAATAAGTGAATATCATCTTAACAGCAAATAAAAACCTTATGTACAAGGAAGAGGGGAAAAAAGGAATTTGATATAAAACTGAACTTCTGTGTATATTTTTAAAGTATATCTTACATGTAAAAGGTAGTAACAAAATTGCCCTATTTGTGTTCCCTTCTGTACTCTTGGTTTTATAACATAGGGTTTTTTATGTTTTATTGATGCTCTTTTCATTTTTGGGGGTGATCATCACTATTAATTCATATCAACTCAGTCCCACCCTGAAGTGAAGCCTTACTCAACGATTAAGTATTCATCATTTCTTACAAGTGGAGTAATGTTCCATTTCATTCCTATACCACAGTTCAGTCATTCCTCAAATGATAGGCACCCTCATTGTTTCCATTCCTTTATTATAACATATGGGACCTTTCCATTTAAGTTGTATGGAAAAGATGAATTATACATCACATTTTAAGGAAAGCAAGAGAGATTGATAGGGGCATTGGCAAAATAGGCAAAAAGAATTTTACACCATTGGATTGTGAACTCTGAGTGCAAGAAGGCAGGTCTTCCTTATTTTTATATGCTTCCCTCAGTGCCTCTCACATAGTAGGCTTTCATTGACTGTTGAATTAGCATGTCTGAAGGCATGGGGATGAGGATGAATGAATGGGACTAAAATTTCCTACTCTCTTTAGATAACATTTTGTGCCAGATATACATCTGGGAGACTATCGACTGCTCTCTACTACTCCATCAGCATTGGGTCTTTTGCAGTGTTGTTAGGTAGTCAGTGTTGCTCTTTATGACATTCTTAAGGTAAAAATCCTTCCCTTGTACATTTCAACCTCTGTGGGCCACATGAGGTGCCTCTTTTGTCCTCCAGCATCCCGACCTCTGGCTCTCTGGCAACCTTTATGTGTGTTTGCAGTCTCTTTGGCTTAGAAAGTTCCCTTGGGTCATTCTGGCCTATGGGAAAATTAGGAGGTTCCTAAAGAGACTTTTTCAGTGGAAGGGGTCAAGTGTTTATAGGGTAGGCCTACCATTTTAAGGAAGATAGCATTTTAAGAAACTTAAGCAGACCTATGTGGTCTGCTTAAGAGAACATGCTAGACCTTAGCCTCTGTGGGGAAAACTTCAATCAGCAATCCTTCTGGGTCTGAGTGCCCATCCTCAGTAGGGCCCCTCCAGTATCTGTGACTACCATTGGCAGGCTTAAGTCATAGGCAGGAAAGATGAAAGAAAAGGGAGTTGTAGATAGCGGGAAGGGAGAAGAGAGAAAAGAGAATGTCCTGGAAGATAAAGACAGGGCCAGGAGGATGGTGTAGTACCAGCATTTGCTTCATGGGCTACTTGTTGGGCCTGCTGCCCTGGCTTGTTCTCAGCACAAGTCTCAGATAGTTTCCATAAACCTCCCAGTGCCTGGGGTTGTCAGCCTGTAACCTGAAGTCCTGATGGATGACTTGGGAAGATATTTTGCCCAGTGAAACAAAAGGCAAACTTTGAGAGAGTGAGATGCATTGCTTTTCAGCAGCCTGTTCATAATCTAACAAAGGTTTTACGCAAAAAAACATTTGATGCTAATCTGAAGTGATAGGGTTAAAATTGGCTTTAAAAGTGCCAAGGTGCTTTTCCTGCTAACACCAGTATATGTACCTGTACATGCACACATGCTTATGCTCCCATATGTATTCTCATGCACAGCTGATGATTTTAGCCAACCAGACCCCTCTGTCCTCTTGCTTTCTGATTGTTTTGGTTTGAGAGGAGGAAGTGGTTTTGCTGGTCCTGAAGCTCTTAGAAAGAGAAGGGAGGTTGAAAACAAATCATTTGTAGAATAATAGGCTTCATTACGACTTGCTATCCATTATGCTTCTCATCCTTTTTTTTTTTTTTTTTTAAAGTTTGTAGCTACCCAGCCTTGGAGCCCAGGTATGGGTATATTTTCCATCCCTGGTACAGCAGACTGGGCAAGTCCTTTAATTTCTTTAGTGCCCCAGGCAGCTCTCCTTATGACCATAACTTAGAGATGAGCTACCAGTAGACATGGAAGGAGTTTCCACACCTGAAGTTCTCTGTACTGATGAGAAAGAACTGGACAAAACCTCTTCCTCTTCTCCTCTCCCTCCCCAAAACTATTCTTGTATGGAATTGCAACTCAAGAACTCTTTAGAGGAAAGAATTGGGAATGTGATGCTTTGCATTTCCATTTCCATGGGACTTTTCAATTCTGCTTGGCCTGTTACCTTGCTTTTAAAGTCTCTGTGTCTGTTGATGTAACTGTTGCTGAAAGAAACCTAGGAATTGGATCACTTTGGGACCAGCCTGTACCTTAAGACAAAATATGTTGTGGGTAGAAAAAGGGAATGAATCAGGCAAGCTTCATGTCCTGGGGAACTGTAGGAGCCAATTTGGATCTAGAGAATCTGATCTTTTCAAAAGACGTTTCCTCTCCCCACTGCCTGCCCCTTACGTCTTAGTCTTTATCAGAGACCTTAGGAAAATCTGGGGTGACAATGATCTCATACCCCAAAGGGAAGGAGCAACTTTTTGATACTTGGAGACAGTAACACACATGGTCTTCTCTTCAAGTTTTTATACTGCATTCATTAAAAAATATTTATAAATTTATTTAATTGCATAATGGAAGTGGGCAAAATGGGATTCATTGTTTAAAATAGGACTTGTCTTGTGACCCACCTATCTCATTCTAGGATACTTGGAAATGTACCGAGACCCTCCCTCCCCTAAGTGAAAAGGGAGGCTGGTGACAACTTTCCTGAGATATAGGTAGTTGTTTGAGCGCCTGAGAAAGTGATTTGAACCATTCATTCACCTCTACTTGTCTGAAGCAGTGCCTGTCTTTTGATGGCTCTGCCTCATCAGATTTCTTGTGTAACCCATAGTCTTGACTGACCCAGACAAAGCAATGCTGAGCATAACTCTGTTATTAATTTGGTGTCTTCAATTTGGAGAAAAGTGTATAACAGTTTAGGATGAAGGGGGAAAGGCCTTCTTTCCTGTGCTCAGAACCTTAGAAGTAGAGTGACAGTCTGTGACAGCCTTTCCAGGCCTGAATTCCAGTTATTGCCCAAATAATCTAAAATGCTGTACTGGGACTATTTGGGGCCACTTTCTGCTTGTTCTTGGTCTGTGTCTGCTATAGGTTTGTGGCCCAAGGCTTGGGGATCCACTTCACGGTCCTGGATTAGGGCCGGCACCCAGCCTTCCTGGGTTTGGATTGGGCCTTGCCTGCTAACTTGTTTCAGCTTACAGCCCTGAATTCCACAGATAGACTTTGTGCTGTTCAAGGAATGTGTATTTACTCATGAGAAGTGCACTGTCCTTTAAATTAGGTCTTTGTTCTCCAATTATTCAGCTGGGGTGAAAAGAGAAGGCACTGCAGGACTCATTCTGAATTGTAGGCCTTGAAATCCATGAGTCCTTTCAGAGTTCATCTTTTTCTTTCCACCTCTTCCTCATTCTGAAGTGAATTTTGTTTTAAAGGCACATCTTTGTTTTCTAGTTATTCTTTCTACACTTAAATGGCATTCATCTCTTTTTTAGTAATTTTAGTAACTTTTTAGTAAGTAATTAAAGTTTTAAGGATCTGAAATTTTACTGGTTTGGGCATTCACTCTACCAATGCAGAGTGTCTCTGTGACTTAGACAGATATGACTGAAAAATTCATCACATTGACCAACCTGATGATAAGCCTCTCCAAATTTAGGTAGTCTGAGACTCAGACAACAGGCACGTGGGCTATATATTTGAAGTCTTCCCAACTTTTAGGAACTGCCCAAACCTGCTCTCTACTGGCAAGAATCCAGGGACATGTCCACATTGTGATGGGGCATCCAAGGAGCTCTTTTACCATTCCTAATCAGCTCATTCCTTTTTGGTGTTGAAATCATCCCTTCCCCCAACACAGAACTTGTGGCCTCTGGTGCTTCTTAGTTGTGTGAGCTTGGGCAGGTCCCTCAGCCTCAGTTTCCTTATGTGTAAAATGGAGATAATAACAGCACCTACATCCCAGTGTTGTAGTGAGGCTCAAATAAGAGAATAATTGTAAAGCATTTGGCCCAGGACCTGACACATTGTAAGCACTATGTTAATACTAGCTGTTATTATTCCTGGTTAGATTGTGAGTCCCTTGAGGGCAAGGACTGGCCTTTGCCTCTTTTCGGGTACTCCAGGTTTAATTAAGATTGATAACAATTTTAGAACTGGCTGGGACACTAGGTAACTTAAAGCCAGAGGCCGAAGTTTCCATCACCTTATGAGATAACTCAGATTTGCATGTGGCTGGTTGAAAGCTACATAGACTGGTGCAGTGTGTGGGACAGGGCAGGTGCTTTTGAAGATGGAAATGCACCTCTGTCCAAAACAGAACTTGAACCCAGATTTTCCTTCCTCCAAGGCCAACCTTCCAGCTAAGCACTATGCAGGACTACCTCAGTTACAGGAGAAAGGCCTCTATTTCCTTAAATTTCTTACTTAAAGTAACATTGATAGCAAAGGATAATAAATAAATGTGGAATAAATTAAGGATCTTAAAGTTTAAACTATTAATTTGATTTGAATATAAGTACCATACACGTAAACAAGATAAAAATGGGACGTTTGTTCTGTCTCCCTCTGAATCTTTCATAATACTATTGAAAAACTTTTATTTCTCAGTTAGTGGCAACTTTGTTTTTTGTTTATGTGATTGTTTTCTGTCCTTGAATTTTAGGACCTGAAGGTAGATAGAAAAGGGAGTATGTTCTAGAATCCACTCTCTTTCGACAGGCTAAAGTCATGTTTTATGAAAATTCAACTCGAAAGTTCTTTTCTTTAGTCTCGTTTTAGTTGTAGCAGTTGTGATCTAACTAGCTTTCACTGGTCTTCCCATACTTCCTCGTTTTAATGTCTTTTCAGTCCTTTGTGGTCAGTCTGATTGTCAAATTGAGCCATAGAATCTTCAGAATTGATTTTCCATAGTAACCTTCCTTATGTGATTGTAATAGAGACACTTTAAATTTATTTTTTCAGGTGCTGAGAGTCTGAGTTTTCACAGATAATATTAGAAACAGAAAAATCAAAGAGTGTAGGTTCTGTGCAACATGTTCTGTCTTAGGATCATCTCTTGGAGTGCCAGGTTTTGACTGTATCTGATACTGTTAAAGTTAATGTAAATCATTTTGTGGACATTGAACTCTTTTAACAATGGTCATATATTCAGTCAGTTATTTTACTAAGTTTCTTGGGTATTACATTTATATTTTAAAATTGAAACCTAAAGTTTATTTTCAATGGAATGAATTCTTTTGAATAATATCCTGTTGTATTTCTTTCAGGGCTGAACCCCTCCAGACTCCGAATAGGAGATCAAGAGTTTGATTCATTGCCTGCTTTACTGGAATTCTACAAAATACACTATTTGGACACTACAACCTTGATAGAGCCTGTTTCCAGATCCAGGCAGCATAGTGGCGTAATTCTCAGGCCAGAGGAGGCAGAGTATGTGCGGGCTCTCTTTGACTTTAATGGGAATGATGAAGAAGACCTTCCCTTTAAGAAAGGAGACATCTTGAGAATCCGGGATAAGCCTGAAGAGCAGTGGTGGAATGCAGAGGACAGCGAAGGCAAGAGGGGAATGATACCAGTCCCTTACGTCGAGAAGTATAGACCTGCTTCCGCCTCAGTATCAGCTTTGATTGGAGGTAACCAGGATAATTCCCACCCACAGCCACTGGGTGGGCCGGAGCCTGGGCCCTATGCCCAACCCAGCGTCAACACTCCGCTCCCTAACCTCCAGAATGGGCCCATTTATGCCAGGGTTATCCAGAAGCGAGTCCCTAATGCCTACGACAAGACAGCCTTGGCTTTGGAGGTACATAATGGGCAAAACCTAGAAAGAAGAGATCTGCTCCAGGGATCTCCCTTTCAGACGTATTACAACTTTGTAGCCATGCAGTATGAGAGCACCAGCATTTTGATGTTACTGTAGATGTCAAATCAATAACTAATGATTTAGGAGTTTGATGTTGGAGATGAAAACTTCTTCTTAGAAAGCCTAACCTAGAATGAATAACCATATAACCCCTTGAAGCATGGCTCCTGATTGTTCTTCATTCTGATTGATTTCTTCTACTAAGTATACTTGGGCTAATTTCACAATAACCCCATCTTTATAAAAAATAACCTAAGAATTTTCTCTTCTGCATTTTAATCTCTTCCTTGTTTTCTCTTTGTCCTTTTTAAAAGGTTTGGGTTCATTCACAAATTTGAATGTAATAGGCAGACTGCATTGTCAAAATATTAAATGTCACATATTCCCCAAATACAGTAGTCTTAACATCATAGGGGTTGGTTTTGTCCAAATTTGGTTGTTATTAACCAAGCAGCCAGATAAGAGTGTCAGGAGGAAGCTATGTTGAACAGGTAAGGTGATCCATAGGGTATCTATTTCTAGAAAAAGGATGTATTTTGTTTTCAAAGAACTTTAGGCTGCAGCCCTATTTAATTTTGCCTGTTTCTGCATTTCTTGGGTGTTTGCAGATTTCTCCAGGAAGACAAATTTCCTCCTGTAGTGGTGTGTTATCCTTGATAGAACATACTCTTCTGCCCAATAAGGGCATTGTGTTGATAGATTTCTTTATCTTGTGGGATCTTCATACATTCTATTTGGGAGGAGTACGTAGCATGGCCAACACAGTTTCTTGGTACTACCTTTCTAGCAGAAGAAACCTGCATTTCAGTCTCTGTTCTTGAGATAAAACTTGGATTTCCATGTGACTGATTGAAACATAAATCAATTGAGGGGTAGGGGTAGAGGGAAAGGCTGGTGTTTTTGATGATGGAACTGTTCCTGGTTTAATTAGAGCATCTTCAGATGCCTTTAATTTGAAGATTTCTTTATGCTTGAAGTAGCTTATAAGGCAGGACTGGGATACTTTTGAACCAGAACCTATTGCTGAAAGCTACTAGATTTGAAAAAATGTTGCTTTTCATTTCTGTGTTTAAGTGTGCATGGAAGGTAATATTCGATAAACTTATCTTATGTAGCTTTGTCCTGAAAAGTGAAAAAGGTTTCTGATTTACTTTATTTTAATCAGTTACAGAATGATATAATCCATAATTGGCTGATAATCAAAAGAACAGTGCTGGAATGATAGCAGTCTTGACTTGGGGAAAACTGAAGCATTGCTTCCCATTCATGAACAGTTTCCTATATATTATAGCTGGTTTTAGCTTAATCACTTCATTGAGACCCAGACTTTGACTAGAGATTATCCTTCCAGTATGGTAATAGAGAAATATCTAAAGTTTAGAAAAGGAAGGAAAAGCTCACAATCTCAGTGTTTTCTTGAATGTGAGCTCATTGCAGATAGGGGCCTTTGATTTCCTATGGCTTTAGAATTCAGTATAGTCCTCTCAACAGGGTGCTTGATGTAGGACCTCTTAGAATTAGGCAGAATGTGGACAGTGGTGAAGATGATAATGACAGACTGACATATCTAGAAAAGAGGCTAATAAATCATGGTTTTTATTTCCATATCCTTTAAGTTGTAAAGTTAATTGTTTAAGAGTTTAGGCTTTTATCATAAAGTCTTTGGCACTTAAAAGCAGTCTAGCTTATTGTGAAACACAAATCTTGTTCGATTAGAACATTTATGGTGATGTGAACATGTTCTGTTGTTGTTAGCCAGAATTAAGGTGAATGTTGATTAATAAATATTTAGCTTTAGGGATGAAAGTATAAAGACAGTTCATGATTTTGTTTTTGTTGGCTTGAGTGTTGGTATTGAATCACATGTATTGATTGCTAGTGAGCGTCATCACAAATTATAAATGCTGGTGATGTGTATTTAAATATGAGGCTAACTTTAGAGATTTAAAAACTGGCTCATTGTTACACTGTTATTTATCTGGCCTATGATTCTGTCTTATGTTCTGATCGGTCATGGTCACCCTCTGGAGGGCTGGTCTTAGAATAGTGAGGTACCTTAGAATGCAGCTTTATTGTAATTCTGCCTTTGTATGGTGAACCTACAAAGGTTCCTTTCAACCAGTGGCTATGTGTAAGGTACCACACGAGGTGCTGGCTATCCAGAGACAAGAATGAGGCATTCCCTGCCCCTCGGGAACTTCTATTCTACAGAGCAATTAAACACATGCCTAGATCAGCTAAAGCAAGGTAATTTGAGAAAGGGGAGGGCATTAACAGCTGGGGGAGACTAGGGGTAGAAGGAGGAATCATTGAAAACCAAGTGGAAAAGAGACAGGAAGGTCATTCAGTGCTCAGACCTACAGCCTGACTGTCCCTCCCTAGAACTACAGATGTGGTTGTCTGACAAGCCCTAGGAATGGTCCTAAAATCATTGTAGAGGAAGCTTTTCATTCCTTTTTGCTCAGTTCCTTGAATCATAGCGAAGTAGCTGCTGTAATTGTGACATCTTACTTTGTGGGTTGCAGGTGTTACCTTTCCTCTTTTGTATATTGATAGCAGTAGGGGCAGCTAGGTGGTGCAGTGGATAGAGCACCAGTGCAAGAGTCAGGAGGATCTGAGTTCAAATCTCACCTCAGACACTTGGCACTCACTAGCTATGTGACCTAGGGCAAGTTACTTAACCCCAGTTGCCATCTCCAGTCATCATGGTGATGAATGGTCATTGGATTCAGATGGCTTCGGAGGAGAAGTGAGGCTGGTGACCTGCACACTCTTCCCTCACTCAAAACAAAGTCAAGTGCAAGTCATGTCATTACTTCTCTGATGACATGGTCTTCTTCAGCAAAGAAGGATGAATACACATTGATAGCAGTACCTCATTGGTGTTCGGTGGCCCTGGCTTCTCCACAGTTCCCCCAGTTCGTACCAGAGCATCCTGGAGAGGGGCTGCACCCTGGCATTCTGCTTTCAGTAAATGAGATTGTTTAAGCTTACAGATTAGAAGACTTTGCTGTAGGAGTGGGGCTTCTTTGGACATAAGTTGTAGAAGAGCTCAGCAATTTTGACCAGGTCTCCAGCACCCAGATAAGGGGGCCATCAGTCAGCAAGCATTATTAAGCACCTGCTGTGTGCTAGGTGCTGGGCTTAGGTCCTGGGGATACATATACAGAGAACGAGGCAGTCCCTGCTCTCGAAGAGCTTAAATTTAGGGAAGACATGAGCATATATGTGTAAACAATAAATGATACAGAGTAAATAGGAACTCTAAGGTAAGGAGAAAGGAAATACTTTATGTAGAAGGTAGTGCTGGAAAGAAGAGGGGTATTCTTAGGGAAGGAGGATATGGCACCACCAATTGCCAGGACTCATCTGGACCAATGGGAGGTGATAACAGGCCTTTGGTGGATCTTACAGAAGAAATTGCGCCTTTTTTTAATGTGCTGTGTCCCAAAATTTCTGTTTGTTTAAAGGGTAAGGATTCTATCAAAGTTATCATTAAACCTGTTGATAGGATCGGCCAACAGGAATCTCACCTGAGGAAGAATTGGGCACAGTAAGAACCCTTGTGGTCCTTAGTTTCCTCATTTATAAAATGAAGAGATTTGTTCCATTTGTTCACTGAGTGCCTTCCACATCCTAGGTTTTTGTCAGTTGATTGTAACTTGCCTTACTAGATAATGGGCTTCAGTGAAAAGAGATCGGTCCCACAATGTAGTGATGAACTCCTAGGAGAATGTTCTGGGAGACCCCCATTCTTGTGGAAAGTTAGTGAAGTAGGTAGGCAGATAGAAGGGACTCCTCTCTGTCTCTGAATGAATCTCTGATCTCTGAGGCCCTGGTGCTTCCCAGTTAACTGTGGCAGGACAGCTGTGAGGTAGTTGACTCTGGAGTGGATGAGCTTGGGTCAATGCTTGGGCAGCATTGTTGTCTTCTAGAACCTTCTCTAGGTAAAGGATTGGAGGCCACAGAGTGGAAAGGGCACCAGCTGGGGTTTGAATCCCTCTCTGGATTTTAATCAAGTCATTTGGTCTCCTGTAGGCCTTAGTTTCCTCTTATGAAATTAGGGGAGACCTTTAAGCTAGACTGTAAAACGATCTTCATTTCTGTAACATACTGTGTCCTCTGGTTCTGTCTCAGAGGGTGTTATCTAGTCATCTGTTAGGATACCTGCAAGTTAGAAAGTTAAGATGAAAAACATCTCAGCGGGCTATGTGGCACTGTCTTTCTTTTCCCCAGGAGAGCTAGGTTTTGTCTTAGCTGTCGAAGCAAAGACAATGTTGTTCAGCCCATGCCCTGACCTTGGAGATCTGGTGTGATGCTTTTCTTCTGGACTGACAAAAGCAGCTTTTTAAATTTTTTATTTCTCCCCTCTTTCTCCCATTTGGACATTGAAAAAAGAAAACCCCTCACAACAAATATGCCTACTTAAGCAAAGCAAATTCCTACATCCATGTCCAAAAACGTAAATCTCATTCTGCACCCTGAGTCTGTAGCTCTCTTAGGAGGTGTGGGGAGCATCCTGCTTCATCTTCAGTCCCTGAAATTGAGGTTTGTCATTGCAGTGATCAGAGGTCTTCAGTCTTTCACAACTGTTTTTCATTGTAGTCTTATTACTATTTAAATTGTTCTCCTGGTTTTACTTGAGCTACTTTACCTCAAATCGTAGAGGTCTTCCCAGTTATCTCTGAAATTGTCCTTTTTGTTATTTCTTAGGTTTAATAATCCATTACATTCATAAACCATAATTTGTTTAGCCGTTCTCCAGTTGATGAACATTCCTTTTAGGGAGCTTAGAGATCATCTCATTTTATAAGTGAGGATCAGGGCTAGAGAGGTGATTTACCCAAGACCACCCAGTTTCTTTCCCAGGGTATTCAATACCAGTTTCATTTGGGTTACTTCTTTATTGAAGAGCCCCTTTGTCCAGCCTACATTTGACCACATTTGAACCTTGGGTTTGAGAAGCTTTGGAGATGTCAATGCCCAGGGAAGGCAAAATGTTCCCTGGGTCTAAAAGCCTCCTGCAGGTGACGGTGGGGAACCTTTTCCCTTTGTGTTCTCCGAAGTGACTGAAGTGAGATCATACCTTTCTTAATAAGGGCTTACTCAGGCTTTTCTGCCATAGCATATGGTCCAGAGGACTTAGCCTGAAAAGTAGACAGGAGAAAGATCCACTGCCAACCCTCTTGGGCAGGTTTGGTAGTCTTCAGCAGTGAAAGCAGAATTAGTCTTGATATTTCTGACTGTCCCCTAATAATGATGTGAAATAGCCTTTCCATTAACCTGCATTTGGACACCAGAGCAACCATGAGCTGCTGTTGGTGTTTTCATAGAAGAGCACATTCTTTGGTGTCTTAAGGTTATAGCATCTTGAAGGCAAATACTAGATTTTGTCTGTGCTGAATTCGGAAGTGATGCACATGGTTCCAAACCACATACATCCTCTTTATCTTCCTCCAGGCCTTCTTTCCCCCCTCCTTCTTCCCCCTTTCTTTTCCTGCCTTGGTGAAGAGGATGGCAGGAAGGGGGGTAGGGAGAGAAGACATTGGAAGAACTCTAAGCATTCCAGGATGCAGCGTTCTTCCTCACACTCCCTGGGGGAGAGAAGAAAAGAAAAAGCTCAATTTTTGTGAGAGTGGTGTTCATTAAAGTTTCTAGGTAGGCTAAATGAGAATCTTAACTAGTAACAAACAGAGAATTTCATGAGCAGTCAGAAGGAGGGAGGGAGGGAGGGACTGGTTGAAGGGAGAATACTCAGGGAAAGCTCATTCTGCTATTTGCCTGTGAACTTTTGGCTCCTAGGTAGGCTCAGTGAGCCACTCCACTCCCTCTGACTGACCCCCTTTATAGTTTTGGATCTCGATGGTTCAGTCCCAAATTGCCTCCAGAATCTCTCACGATCACCAGCAAACCTCTCGCCTCCTTTTCTTCTTGTACTTCTAAGTAGAAACATTCTTTAGGGCTGCTACCTGGGACTTAATAAAGCTACTGAGGCCCAAAGTGGGTATGACTTGGTGAGGATCAGGTAGTGACAGAACTGAGGCCATTCCACATAGGGAATGAATAGAAATGTTGTGGTGAATGTTGAAGTTGGGAGTACACAAAGACGCTTTAGGGCAAGGGTTCTTCACTTTTCTGTGTTCTGGATCCCTTGGACTGTCCAGTAAAACTTATGAATCCCTTCCCAAAATAATGATTTTAAGTGCATAACATAAAATGCCTGGAAATACAAAGGAAACCAGTTACAGTGAAATGAAGTTACCAGAACATTTAAAAAACAAAAGAAATCAAGCTTACAGACCCCAGGTTCAGAGTCCCTGCTTCGGAGTGTTTTACCACAAATAGAAATGAGGCCCATTAAACCATACATAAAGATTTCTGCAGGTGCACATTGACTTAGAAAACCATATATTAACACGATCTAGATTTTGTTGTTTTAAAATTTATTTTGTTGAATATCATCTGCTCAGCGGCACTCCAAAATATTGTGGGCTGTATGTTTTTGGATCTCTGTTTTACAGCACCAGAACAACAGAATTTGGAACATAGAGGAACATAAAGTATATACCTGTTCCTTAAACTCAGGTATCAAAAAATGAAGTAACTCAAATGTGGGTCATAGCTAGTAAATGTCAGAGTTCAAATTTGAACCTAGCTTTCTTCATTTGAAGCTTTACATATTGATTTTTTTTTTTTTGGTGTTTTACATGGATCCATTCATGGCACCCACTGAACCTTCCCTTGTAACCGGAAATTAGGCAAGCAAATATGAGCAGGAAGGAGGTATCTGCCAGCCCTCCTCCTCCATCTCTTCCTGCTGCCAAGGGAGGGAAGTGTGTGTTATCATCTGTTGGTCATCCCTGCCCTCTTGTCCACTGTCTCATCGTGCCTCTCCTTCAGAATGTCAGCCTTCAGAGTCAAGGGCTGGATGTCATTTTAAATCACTGCCTATGGCATCCAATGGATGCTTGTCAAATGCTGTAAATAAATGACAGACAAAAATGAGAAAGTGCCGTGTACTTGCTGGTGATTTGACCTTAACACAGCCTGTGACTGTCCGACTAGAGGCATGGATTTCAGTGACTCGTGCATAAGCACTCTGTTGTGGGGGTAGACATGGCTGTATGTAACAGTCACAAATTTGGGGAGGGGTGACTGAGAGGAGTCCTTTGGCATTGCAGTGCACAGTTGCTCGCTACAGGGGTAAAAAGGCAGCAATAAAACCCTTGGTGAGTTAGGGCTGAGTTAACATAAGTGGGAAGAAACTAGACTCAGTGCTCTTTGTGGCATGACCCTAGCAGATATACACCCCAGGTATCCTCTTCCTTTGCCCAGGGTTTCCTTCCATATTGAACTGTTTCATTTTCTCATCTCTTTTTTCCCCGTCTGCCCCATTCTTCTTTACCTTTCATCATAAGCCTTAGCTCCCGTGTATATCACCATGAGCACATTTCAGGGTTCTTGGACTGGTCTTTGGGAAATCATGGCTTAGGGTACTTGCTAAATTTATGTGAGAATTGAGGTTAAATTCTGGGGAAAGGCTTGAGACCCAGATTCTGGCTCCTTTGACGCATTGTGAGAGTATTGCTTCTTTGTTTTTATTGACTGAGACTGGACCCAAGAGTCTGTGATACCTTCACTCTTGTCAATTTCCAGGGTTGACAGCAGGATCGGTAGATTTGTTTTTGTCGAAAAATGTTCATTTGTGGACGGGCTTATTTTCCAAGACAGACTTAATTGTTTTTTTCACCACAGACTGGAAAATATTAGGGAATAGCTCATCATAATAACTCCCCATATCTCCTTGTAGGCCTTTGCTTCTCTGAAATTAGAACTAGAAAGAGCACCACTAGTTTTGCTTGCTGAGTCTTCATATGACACTTCGTCTCCTGACTTCCCAAAATCCTACCTTCACTTAGCCTTTCTCAATCCTCCTCATTCTTAGTGCCTTCCCTCTGAGTTTAGCTCCACTTAATCCTGTGTCTTGTTTGAATACATTTTTTTCCATGTGGTTTTCTCCTGTTAGACTTAGCTCCTGGAGAGCACGGAACTCTTTGGTGCCTCCTTTTGTATTTAGCACAGCACTTGGCAAATAAGTGATTGTTGACTTCACTTTAGAGTTTCTTTAGTCTAAATCTCATTTGCAGGGAAGCAAAAGGGGCCCAAAGACACAAATGACTTGTCTGTGGTCGTACCGTCCCTGAGCTCATGTCCGTTATATTGCACCATCTGTTTTTAAGCAGAAAGTATTTGGGGTCTTTGAACTAATAAGAGTGCCTTTTATAGAGCTAGTTACTTTTTAAAAAAGTACTCTGTGTGTGTTTGTATATACACGTGTACACCTATAAAAACTTCCCCCCCAAATCCCAGTTCTTCCCTTTCCATCCTCCCACATACCCTGACCAGGCTTCAGAATCTCTGTAGACATATTGTACAAATACTTAACTATCAGTGTTCCGTAGAAGTCATCACTGAGCTAACTTTTGTGGCACTTTAAAACCCCTGCAGTCACAAAGCCCCCACCTATTTAGACTCTCCTCCTTCACCTCTGTCCAAGCTCTCATTTCTCTCCTGGATTATTGGTTTGAGCCAATTTCTGTGTGTTGGTCTGAACATGTCACTTCCTTGCTCAAAAACCCGCCCGTGGATCTTGCGTGGCCTGTTTTCCATGCCAAGGAGGACTCCTTCCTTCTCCTCATAGCATATCTAGCTTCCTTCAGAACTCAGCTTAAGCGCCGGCTCTTCCTGAATGGCCATCCATCCTGGTTCTCCTTGTGGGAATTACTTTGGATGTACTGATCTGTATTGATATTGTTTCTCCCTGGTAGAGAGGAAGCTCCTTGAGGACAGGGACTGTTTGACCATCTATGTTCCTAGCACTTCACATAGTGCCTAGTGTATAGTAGGTGCTTAACAAGTTTTTGCTGAATTTCTTAAAAGTTGACAGCATTGAACACCTTTTACCTCTGGGCCATTGAATTATTTGGAGAATTTGCCACTATTTGAATGTTTAGATTGAATTGAACTCTCTTGTATGTGGTTAGAAAATTAAATGTACCTATAGATCTCCACGTTTAACTCCTTTAAGACATCAGTAATTAAGTGACTGTTGTGAAGTTCTCAGAATAGATAATTGTATGACCTTAATCTTGTCAGCATTTAGTATTTCTGGCCCAGGGATGGGCGTATGTCTAGACTAAGATTTCTGTCTCTCAAAGCAGGGTAGTGTAGTGTTATCCATTAAGCCATCTGAATGTTATAATCTTTTGAAAAGGCAAAGCAAGAAGAGCCGACAATTTATTTATCTCTGCGGGAAAATGAGAGTACAGAGACTAGGAGTCACATTAGGAAGCAGCCGCAAAGATACATCACAGTATGGCTGCAGGAAGTACCAGGCTGAGGGGGGATGCAGCTGTCACAGGAGAGGGATGCAGAATGAAGCTTGGTGGGGAGACTATTTTATCATTCTGTATTTGAATCAGGAATGCATGGCAACGAATTGGCATTGCTTCCCCTGATTACTTCTGAGGTCCTTTGAGCCTGGTTCTCAAAGGCTTTGCTCAAGTAGGACAGTGATTGGGGTCCTTATAGTTTGTTTGGGTTACATAGACACACACATGCTGTCATTCTACCCTCGTCTGGGCAGGCTAGAAATTTAGGCTAATGTAGTTGAAATTCATAGTTCTTGTTAAATGAATTTATCTTGAGACATTTGAAATTCTAGATGTTATTATTTTCCAGGATTGTTTTCTTTTTTTTTCTGCTCTTAGTGTTTCTTAGACATACCCCTTTTGTTTTCACCATAAGAAGTCAGCCTGGTGAATGAGTCTGGGCTGCTGGCAACTGGCTGTCTGAGGCAGTGTTTAAGCTATTTTGGTCAAATCAGCACCAAAATAATCACATGGGAACGTCTTCCTAACCAGAGTACTGAGATTGTTAGCATCCATTCTTAAACTGTAATAAAGTGCTTTCCTTGTTCTCATCCTGCAGGTCGGTGAGCTGGTAAAGGTCACGAAGATTAATGTGAGTGGCCAGTGGGAAGGGGAGTGTAATGGCAAACACGGGCACTTTCCGTTCACGCATGTCCGCCTGCTGGATCAACAGAATCCTGACGAGGACTTCAGCTGAGTGTAGCTCAACAGTTTTGCTGACAGATGGGAACAATCTCAAGTTTTTTTTTCCAACTGCCATCTATACAATTTTCCTACCGATGTCAAAAGCAGTATAGTTTATATATAAGCATTCTGTTACCCATGATCTCCTGGGACTGAACTACTCCATGCCTAACCTTGGTTCAAAATATTCAGGGTACGAAACTGGATGGCTTCTGGGTCAACTTATAAAATCACTGATCATAGATGGTAATGGCTGTTGGTCAGGCATACTGTTCTACCCTGCCTGCATATTGTGTAAGGGAGAGAAAGCTACATCACACCAATGTTCAGTACTGAATTTTATTTTTTTTCCCTCAAACCAGTCATAATAGGTAAAGTAGCTTGCTCCCTTACTCTCAGGCAAAGCAAATCAACCTTAGGAAAATTGATGGACAGGTAGGAGTGTTGCACCCTGGTTATTATCCTTATTTACTTTGTGGTTTTGTGTTTTCATTCTCAATCCATACCATCAATGGTTATAGACTGTATTTTTTCATCCTGAAGAAATTGTGCACAGTGTGATTAGGAACTTTTAAACAGGTTACCCTGCCCTTTGAGATTGCTTTATAATTTACAGAAAATGACCACTGTATAACATACTCTGCCATTTCAAATCCTAAGAATTTTGAGGACACTACTTGAGGCACATGTCTTCCTTTTTAGTCAATGCTTCTTATTTTTTCTTAGGATTGATTTAATATTAAATTTGTTCTGCTAACACATGGCATTCTCTTTTCCCCTTAACCTACAGATACGTAACTTAAGAAAACTGTAGGTTTAAGAACCAGTTGTGAAGTAGAATGTGCAGAGCACTGGACTCATTAACACACAGCTTTAAGCCAGTGTTTGGCTCAGTGGACAGACAGACCCTGCCCTCCCTCCTTAGGGGAAAAAAAAGGGTCCTAGGTGTCAGAAACTTAAATTACACTTGCTTGGCCCAGTCAGGACCTGAGTTCGGGCCCACAGGGAGTCTCTTGAATTCCTGTATACAGTCTTTCGAGTGGAAGGACCAATCTTTTAAGACTATTCCATGAAAGGTTTTGGGGCCAAGTCTAGTCTTCTGCTTATGTCTAACCTGCATTCAAGGCAGCAGGATTTAGTGCTTGGAGCAGTGCTTCTGAACCAGTCATGACAACAGCTTGTTGGATGAACCATCGTACATGGGCCAGATCCGTGCTTGAAGTAGCTCATATTGTAAACTGGCTGAATTATCAGCTGTCATTGTTTTTCTTTGTGTTCCAATGTAGTTTACAAACCCTACTAACCATGATATTGGTGATTTTCTTATTGGGTCAGGTGTTCCAAGTACACAGTTATGATCAAAAATGTTACATAACACTTCGAGTACACAAACTCAGAATGTAGTACCTGGTTCATGAAGGTGCTTAATAAATGCTTGTTGATCGATCAAGAGGTTTTTATAAATGTTTTTAAAAAATGTACCAGAGACAGACACCCCAAAACAAGGAAGTGATTTTAAAGTATTTCCCCTGAGATGACTCGAATGGTTCAAAGGTTCACTGGCAAATGGAATATGAGTTGAAGCCAGTGGAGGACAATCGAGTCCCACTTGTCCCTGCTTAATTGCAGGGAACAATGGTGTGGATAACATAAAAAGCGTTTACGTTTGGCTTTGGAACACATTTTATTAAATTTTTTAATTGTTTACCCTCTTAATCATGTTTTCATGGGGATAAAAGATGAGTTTGTGATCACTGAGCATGCCAAAAGATGGTGGAGGGAAAACAGACATCCCAGAATCATGCTGTGTGACAATTGGTGGGAAGCCTTGGGTTAGTGAGAGAATCCAATACCAATATCTGAGTTGACTGTAATTAAGATAATAGTTTTACCTCACACTACAGGAAAACTTGAGACCTTTAATCTTCATGTGTTAGGACAGTGCTGTGCACATAGGCACTCAGTAAATGATTGAATTAGGAGAGTTAACTCATTTTGTTCTGCTTTATCTAATTGGTTAGTCAGGTTTCAGTGAATGAGCACAGATTGGTGAACCCTAAATGCATATTAACTCAGTGATGTTTCCCTGAAAGCATGGTATTGGAAATCTTTGTGGAGAAAACTGACAGACCCAATGGGGAACTTTGCATTTGACTTTCAGATTGGCTGGTAATGGGTATATAATTTTGTCACGTGTAAAATTATCGGGACCCACATTTTTGCCCAAATAGTGAGCATTTTTAATGATTGATTTTCTGTTACCATAGAAGCAGGGATTCTTCTATTGTAGCATTAAGATTTGGTTGTGCATGGGCAGTTGCTGGACCTTAAGAAATCAAATGTCTTCTATAAATACTCTCTGGAAGCAAAATATTAGTACACTATTTAATTGCAAATGTGCATTACATCACAGAGCAAAAGTAAACCTAAATTGGCTGCTATTGTTTTATATAATCTTGTTTCAGCAAAGCCCATTCTTTCAATATTAATGTTTGACATGATTAATTCTGGTTAATTTGTTGGAATTCTTCTTGTTAATAATGCAAATAGATAATTTTTAATTATCCTTTAGTAACATTTCACTGTTAATGGTTTGGAAAGGGTGATAAGCAAACCAATTTGAAACAAAATATAAACATGTGCCATTGTATTATAACACTATACACTTTCTTGACAGTTAAAATCTTTTTTTAAAAATTTTTTTTGTAGCATGTAATGTATATGTTTATATATGTAGTAAATAAAAATATGGCCAAATGATTGGCTTGGAGATCTTTTGGGTGAAGAATTATATTTGAAATTCTTTACAAGTTTATATACACAAATGTATGGTCAACATTTGAGCACAGTATTGACGAGAGATAGAAATGTTCCCCAAGACAATTACATGATAATAATTTTTTAACTTAATAATTTTAAATGCAAATTCATTTGAGAGTGATTGGGGATGTGTGATATTTGCCATCAAGTACTTGAAACCCTGCCCTGTGGAAGAAAGAGCCCACGAGGAACAGGAGGGCCCCTGAAGGCAATGGACAGAAGTTACCAGGTGGCAGATGTGGACTCGATATAAGGAAAAACTTCATCGCGAGAAAGTGTTTCAAAACACTTTGGGCGGCAATGGATTAGCCCTTCCTAGAGGTCTTCAAGTCAAGTCTGGACAGCCCCTTTTGGAGGAGGAATCCTTAAGGGTTTGGGATACACTGTGTAGCTGCTAAAGTCTCCACTCTGAATTTCTTTGACCTAATGCAAACAATAAAAATGCCAGAGGAATATGGATTAAAGATTAAGTTAATTAGGGGCTTCTTGGAAGACCTATTTTGAATTCTCTCTTAGAGGTGAGGAATCATGATGGTTTCAGTTAAATTGACTCGTGGAGGCAGAGTTGGATCATTTAAAGGGCAGGAATGTGATGAAGGGCTAGCAGTATGCAAAGGTTTTGTTTCTAAGGAGATGATGTTACTAGCTATGAAAGCAGACATATAAAATGTTAGGTTTCCTTGGTCCTCTACAACAGGTAACGCTATAAAATGAGGGCCTTTCCAGTTTTACATTCCATAAACATCTAGTTGCTTAGTTGTAGGTAGGGTAGTTGGTCGTGCTGAAATGGGAGGATACCACCCAAAGGAGCTGGTTTTTGCATACGAAGATTTACTTCTGGGTAGGTTATATAGGGGCCAACTTGTCATAGCACAGTTGGGATGATGGTTAGGAGCGCTACTAGCATGTCCAAATTCCTGCCACTTTATGTACCTTCAACCTGCCTTTTCCCATGTCTGTTCATGAGGCTGTTGGGAAAATTGACTTGTGTTTCTAAGACCTTTGAGCATCCATAGAAAAAACAATTCAAATTCAGTTTCCAAATTTAAAATTTCAAAAGCATTTTTTTCCCACTGTAGAAAAGTATTATGTAAAATGATGTAGCCCTTTTTTATTATAGATCTATAGCAAGTGTTGTTAAATTAGGTCAGCTGTTGGGGGAATGGTACTGTTGAAGTACATGTTGTACTGCTGTCAAATTTGTTTACCTGAAGAGCCCTTCAGCAGAATAGCCACAAGACTGGGCAGACAGAGGGATTCAGGGGCTGTGGTTTCATCCGTGTGGGTACATCTGCCAATTCAGACATCGTGGAGGTGATTTTTTGAGTTGCTGTGGACAAAATGTTTATCAGCCTGTTCCTAACCTGGTATTGTAGATTTACTGCTGGAAGAGACCTTCCAGTCCCTCACTGAACAGATGAAGAACCAAGGTTTGAGATAAGTGACTTACTCCAGGTCACGCAGGTAGGAAATCAGAACTCACATTTGAGCCGAGGTCTTCTGACTCCAGATTGCTCTCCTAGTCTCCTTGCACCAAGCCATGGCCTCTGGATTTCGCTAGGCTTGTCAGACTCTCTGGGGAAGGTTTAGTATGTACAATCCCTTTGTTTTACAGATCAAAAATGATGGTCAAAGAGCCATCTTGCCTCTAATTTCCTATTCTGCTACTTACTAGCAGTGTGACCTTGGGTAGGTTATTTAACCCTTGTCATGAACCTCAGTTTCCTCATCTACAATATTGGGATGACTTGCACTGTGCCAGAGGAGATCATGGGCAAAAGTTCTTGGTAACCATAAAGTACTTATATTTTATATGCAGACAGTTTATAATGTGACTCACAGTTATTCATCAAAATGAGGTCTAGGACCCAGGTCTCCTGGCATGTAGCCCTAGCTTTTTCTATAATGGAAATCATTGATGGACTGTACAAAGAACCCTTTAACCTAGAAGTACTGTTGCCTCCGTGACCTTTGTTGCTTTGCCTTTCCATGGAAATCACTAGGAGCTAGAATATAGTAACCTTGGAGAAAATGGCAACCCCTGACAGGTCTTCACACACACCTTGTCTTTTTTTTGGGGGGGGGGGGAGGAAGGACAGGAGGGTCTCAGTACCCAGAGGAAACATTTCTGATAATAAAGGATGGAATAGAAAGGCTTTACCTTTTTACCTTAGGTTTTTGGGAAGGCCTTGGAATTGGATGGATGGATTTAATTCTAGGAGGCAGCTAGAGTTGTTGACGCTGCCAAAAAAACTGGTGGGGAATGAAGGAACCACTTTCTACTCTGTACCCTAATATTCATGTAAAATCCTTTTTTCTGCATAGTAGGAAAACTAGAGAAATCCAGACACCTGAATTTCATGGCTTCCACCCCCGTCTCCCCCAAAAAACCCCAAACTTTTTAAATTCCAAATGGTACTAAGGTGAGAGGTGGCGTGACGTGAGTGAACATCCTTGTCAAGTTAAAGCAATGATTTAGCAGCTACTGAGCATAGAGTGGACTAGGTATGTTCATTAGGTCATATAGTAAGTCCTCCCCTTAAATATCTTACAGACAGTAATAATTGTAGAGAATCAATCTGTGTACCTCCACCCATACAATGCACACACAAATTCATGAATCAGTGTTTGGATTAGCCTCTGAAAGCGAGGGGTGACTGTTCTCCCTACAAAGCAAAATATGGTGTATAGGTTGGGCAGTAGGATTTCCCAAGACCTTCCAGTCCAAGGTCCCAACCTGGTGTTGATATCTGCAGCCAAAGTGGGAGTAAAAGAGATGGATCTCGATCCAGGAGATTTCTCCCCAAATGGTTTAGGCACCTCCATGAGAGTGACCTGCCTAAACCCAGCACTATTGGAGCAGCTGGATATTGCCTGAGTGCACAGAGATCTGGGCTTGGAGTTAGGAAGACCCTGATTCAAATCCAGCCCCAAGCACTTAGCTGTGTGACCCTAGGCAAATCAATCTGTCTGCCTCAGTTCCTGCATCTGTAAAATGGGAATCATAACAGCACCTACCTCCCAATGTTGTGATAATCAAATGAGATAACTGTAAAGCACTTAGGGTCTGTTACATAGTAAGTGCTTAATAAATGTATCATCATCATCAGTATTCCTAATTAGGAAGGTCCTTAAGATGTCAGTGCTATTGTTTTAGCTAGAACAGCTGTTGGATGGCAAGAGGGAATGGCAGGGGTGTATGTAGGTGGAGGGAGAGGATTGTGGTTGGAACAAGTCCTGCTCCAACTGAGGAATCAATGAATTAATATTTTGTAAGTGCCTTCTATGTGCCAGGCACTGTGCTAAACCCTGGGGATATAAAAAGAGGTGAAAGACAATCCCTGTCCTCAAGGATTTTACAATCTAATGGAGAAAGCAGCATACAAACATATACATACATACATACATATATATATATAAAGCAAGCTATACACAGGATAAACGGAAAATAACTAGCTTTCAAGAGTGGGCTAGATGTTTGGAAGGTCTAAATTCAATCACTACTTAGAATGTTCTGTTGATCTCTTTTGTTGAGTAATATTTTATTGCAGAGTGTTCTTCAAAAGATTTTGTTGAGTTTGAGTTTTCCCTTCACCAATATAGGTGACCCCTGAATCAAGAGTTACCTCAGGGTGAGCCTCTCCAAACTTAGCTAGGTTAATTCTTGGACAATGGGCACTCATCATCAGCTGGCCTTTAGTCAAAGCCTTTCCAACTTGGTAGGACCTTCTAGGAGCCCACACTCTACTGGCATAGTCCTCAAGAATCCAGGGTCAACTACATGCTACCCAGGCGCATCAAAGTAAGACCTTAATGGAGGGCAGCATGTTAAATTGCAACATGACTCAACAAGACTGGGCATCAAATCTGAAGTATTTGTCTGGTATCACTAGAGGGAGGTCTTTTCCTTCTAAACTTACTTCATATTGATGGTTATATTTTGTGCTGTGGGTGTCCTCTATACAACAGATAACCAAATTACAAGTCCTCTAGTTGGTCAGTTGTGCAGTCATATCTGACTCTTCATGACCCTATGAACCATAACACACCAGGTCCTTCTAGCCTCCACTATCTCTCCAAGTCTGTCCAAGTTCATGATTCCTTTCATGACATTGTCCATCTCTTCCTTTGCCAACATCCCCTTTATTTTTTGTCTTTAATCTTCTCCAACATCAGGGTCCTTTCCAATGAGTCCCATCTTCTCATGTGGCCAAAGTATTTAAGCTTCAGCTTCAGTACCTTACCTTCCAGAGAATAGCCTGAATTAATTTCTTTAAGTATCAACTAATTTGATCCCCTTGTATCCAAGGGACTTTCAAAGGTCCTCTCCAGCACCACAATTTAAAAGCATCAATTTTGCAGCACTCAGTTTACTTTATAATCCCAACTCTCACAGCCATACATTACTACTGGAAAAACCATAGCTTTGAATGTATGGGCCTTTGTTGGGAAGATTATGTCTTTGCTTTTTAGTACACTCTCCAGATCTGCCATAGACCTCCTTCCAAGGAGCAAATGTCTTTTAATTTCATGGCTGCAGTCACCATCTACAGTGATCTTTGAACCCAAGAATGTAAAATCTAACATTTCTTCTCCCTCTATTTGCCAGGAAGTGATGGGACCAGCTGCCAAGATCTTACTGTTTTTGATGTTAAGCTTGAAGTCAGCTTTTACACTCTCCTCTTTCACTCTCATCAAGGCTTCTTAATTTTTCTTTAGAAAACAAAATTATGAAACACTTATTTTTTCCAAATTTTTGTTTATTTTTGGCTACATTTAAAGTTCCAAACTTTTGCCCTCTCTCCCTCCCCACCCCCTACTAGAAAAGGCTATTATTTGATGAGGTATATAGCATCATCCTTCATAGGTCTTTTATAGTTGATTCGAGTATTTCCAGTTCTTACAATAATTTAGTAGTTCACAATTCTTCGAACAACATTGCTGTTACCATATATAACATTCTCTTGGTTATACTTACTTCACTTTCATTATTTCATGCAAGTCTTTCTATGTTTCTCTAAAATCAACCAGCTCGTCATTTTTTAAGGTGCGGTAGAATTGTATCACAATTATATGCCATAACTTGGTTAGCTGTTCTCCAGTTGATGAATCTCCAGTTCCTTGTCACCACAAAGAAAGCTGCTATAAATTATAACTTACAGGTTCTCTTCCTTTTTTCCCTGATCACTCCAGGAAACAGACCTAATAGTGGCATTTCTGGGTCACAATTTTATAACTTTTTGGCATTATTTCAGATTATTCTGCAAAATGGTTTAGATCATTTCACAACTCCACCCACAGTGTATTAATGTCCCATTTTTTCCATACCCCCTCCAACATGTCATTTTCCTCTTCTGTCATTTTAGTCAATCTGATGGATGTCAGATATCTCTAAGTTGTTTTAATTTGCATTTCTTTAGTCAATAATTTAGAGCATTTTTCATATGATGATATATAATATATATGTTGAACATATAATATTCTATATATATTGAATATATTCAATTGGACTTCCTATTTATGTCCTTTGATGATTTATCAATTGGGAAATGACTCACATTCTTGCAAATTTGACAAAGTTCTCTATATAAACTATCTATAACCCTCCCCCCCCCAATTTCCTATTTACCTTCTTATCTTGGCCACATTGATTTTATTTGGACAAAACCTTTCTAATTTAATGTAATCAAAATTATCCATTTTATATCTTGCAATGCTCACTATCTTTTGTATATTCATAAATTCTTATCCTATCCGTAAGTCTAATAGGTTATGTGTTCCATGTTCTAGTTTTCTTATATCTCCCATTATACCTAAGTCATGTATATATTTTGACCTTTATCTTGGTAAATGGTGAAATATATTGATCTATACCCTATTTCTGCCAGATTGCTTTCCAGTTTTACCAATAATTTTTACCACATAGTGTATTCTTATCCCAAAAGCTTAAATCTTTACTTTTGTCAAACACAAGGGTACCATAATCATTTACTACTGTGTGTTGTATATTTACCCTGTTCCATTTTTCTGTTTCTTAGCCACTATCAGATAGTTTTGATAATTACTGCCTTATAGTGTAGTTTAAGATCCGGTGCTATTAAACCTCATTCCTTTACATTTTTTTCATGAATTCCTTTGTTATTTTTAACCTTTTGCTCTTCCAAATGAACTTTATTATTATTTTTTCTAGCTCAATAAAATAAATTTTGGTAGTTTAATTGGGATGGCATTGAAAAAGTAGATTAATTTATGTAGAGTTGTCATTTTTATTTTATTGGTTCTGCCTATCCATGAACAATTACTATTTCTCCAGCTTTTAAAATCTGATTTTGTTTGCATAAAAAGTGTTTTATAATTATGTTTCTGTAGTTACTGGGTTTGTAGGTATTTATACAATCTACAATTCTTTTAAATGGGGGTATCTCTTACTGTCTCTTCTTGGAGGATTTTGTTGGTGATCCACAGAAATGCTGATGCTTTGTGTGGGTTTATTTTGTATCCTTCTACTTTGCTAAAATTATTAATTGTTTCAGCTGACTTTTTAGTTGTATCTTAAGGGCTTTTCAAATATATCATCATATCATCTGCTAAGAGATATAGTTTTATATTTCCATCTGTAATTTATTTAACTTTCAATTAAAAAAATTTGGATGCCAAAGCATTTGGTGCTTATAGGTTTAGTATTGTTATTATTTCATTATCTATGGTACTTTTTATCATAATGTAGTTTCCCTATTTATCTCTTTTAATTAAATCTTTTTTAACTTTAACTTAGTTTGAGATCATAATTGCTACCCCTACTTTTTTTTGCATCAGCTGAAGCATAATAAATTCTTCAGCCTTTATTTTTACTCTGTGTGTATCTCTCATTTTAAAATGTTTTTCTTGTAAACAACATGTTGTCAGATTCTGGTTTTTGATTCATTCTGCTATCCATTTTTATTTTATTGGTGAGTTCATCCCATTCACATTCAAAGTTATAATTACATTGCATTACATGCATTTTCCTCCATCCTATTTTTTGTCACTGTTTATCTTTCTCTTCTTCTCTTTTTACCCTATCCTTCCTCAAATATCTAGTTGACTTCTAACCACTGCCTCCCTATTCTGTACCCCTTCTAAGAATCCCTCCCTTACCCTCCTATTCCTTAATTTACCCTCCAAAAGTCCCTCCCTTATCCTATTCCCTAGACCTCCTACTCTTGTAAGTTAAGAAGACTTTTATATCTTTCTAGGTGTGTTTATTATTCCCTCTTTAAACCAGTTATAATAAGAATAAGGGTCCTTCACTATCAACCCTTCACTCCTTGCTGCCTCCACTCTAGCAGCTCACCAATTCACACTTCATTTGCATAAGATAATTGCTCCATTTTATCTCTCCCAATCCAATTTTTTTTAGCATCATCCCAACATACTCAATCCCAAGCCCTTTATCTATGTATGTTCTTTCAAATAATATTCTTAAGAGTTACAGACAACATTTTCCCATATAAGAAATAAATATTTTAATCTTATTTAAGTTCTATTATAGGTGGTCTTTAATGTTCACCTTCTTATGTTTCTCCTGAGTCTAGTAGGTCAAACTTTCCATTCAGTTCTGGTTTTTTCTTCACAAATACCTAAAAGCCTTTTAGTTCATTAAATGTCCATTCCACTATGACCACCACTACCCCCATTTAGGATAACACATAGCTTGGCTGGTTAAGTTATTTTTGGTTCCAAGTCCAGCTCCTTTCTTCAGAATATATTGTTCCATGAGGGGCATCTAGGTGGTGCAGTGGATAGAGCATCAGTTCAGGAGCCAGGAGGACCTGAGTTCAAATCTCACCTCAGACACTTGACACTCACTAGCTGTGTGACCTTGGGCAAGTCACTTAACCCCAGTTGCGTCATCTCCAGTCATCCTGATGAATATCTGGTCACTGGATTCAGATGGCTCTGGAGAAGTGAGGCTGGTGACCTGCACAGTCCTCCCTCACTCAAAACAAAGTCAAGTGTGAATAATGTCATCATTTCTCTGATGGCATGGTCTTTGGTAACAAAGGACAAACACACACATACTTCCATTTAGTATAGGGGATGCTCCAGGATCACTGGGACTGTGCCAGTTCACTGGTGGGAGAAGGGTGGTGGGACTATAGTCAGACCTTTACCACATCCAGTGGGGTCATGAAAATAGAGGTAACAAGGGCCCCTGTGCCTGAAGCCACCCATCTGCTGCAGAGGGCTAGTGCCCCCAGGTACCTTCTCTGCCATTTCACTGTTTCTTGCCAGCTCCAGGCCCCATGGGGGCTCCTGTGTCCTGGTGCAGCTGCCTCTGCCAGGAGAGCCCATCACTGCTCTGGGAGGGGGAACCGTGGCTCTGGACGCCCCCCATCTGCCCACTTTTGCTCCAGACACCCGGCTCCTGACTGCGGGGCCCTGCCCCCTCCACGACCCTGCCCCTTGCCCTCTCCCCCTCCCCAATTCTAATTTTTAAGGAGTTATTTTTCCCACAAGTTTTTCTTATCTCTTTTTTCCAATTGATTAACTTTCTTTTCATAATTTTCTTGATTTTCTTGCACTGCTCTTATTTTTTTCCTAATTTGTTCCCTCAACCTCTCTTATTTGATTCTTAAAATCCTTTTTAATCTTTTCCAAAAATTCTTTTTGGGCTTGTGGCCACTTTGCTTTTTTCTTTGAGATAGAAATAGCTGTTATGTGGACAGCTCTGAGTTTGGACCCCAATCTTCTCTTTCACCATAGTGAAGGGTTACAGGATCTGGAAACCCCCTTGAACTCTCCCTGAATCTTCCCACTTGATCTGGTGTTTGCCTGAGGTTATAATCCCCTCAAATGGCCTTTCCTTATCACGATGCCTGATTCTCTGTTACCCTTAATCTAGCCCAGGCCTTCATTGTCTGTTACCTCTGGATTGTCTCTGGATACTTCCCACCCTTGATGCTATCAAAACCCCATTCTCATGAGTCTTGGCCTCTAGTCACCCCAGCCTACTGGCCATTCCCATCAAGATCCTCTCTAAACCCCTCCTCCAGTCACCCGAACTCCTTGGCCAACCCTAGATCCCTCCCACAGTCTTTCTGCATATAAGATCTATTTTGTTTCCCTGGAAGTGCTCAGATTCAACCTGGCCTGATTACATTAGAGTTACAAATGTTCAAGTTCCTTAAGAGTCTGGCCAATATGGCAGATCTTCAATGAACCTTGTTTTTCTTTTACTGAAAGAAGGCTCGGGTCAAATTCATTTGGGCAGGACCAGTGTGTCACTATTTGGGGTTCCAGCCCCCCTAAACCTCAACAATAGCAGCTATCTATGGTTGAGTTCTTTCTCTTTCACTTACTTATTATTATCTTTAGTAGTAGTAGCTTATTTCTTGTCAGTTAACTTTGTGTTGAAGTCGAGCTCTCGTCATGAGGTGTGGGGGATAATATCTCAGACTTCAGGTTTTTTGTGTTCTTGTTTTCTGAGCTCTCTTAGGCACCTGACTTCAAGTATTCCTCTCCGCCCCTGAGCCATGACCAGGGCCCCCAACAATGCTGTCTCTACAGACCAAAAGCTCTTGTTCCCTTTGGTCCCTCCAGTAGCAAGCTTCAGTTCACCTCTCTGCCCTGGAACCAAACCAAGGACTCTGCAAGTGCCCACAGCCAGCAGGATCCCTGCCCTCTGCACCTACACTTACCAACATGTGCTTGCTCCTCCAGGTGCATAGCCACAGCCTGGGAACAAGGCAGGTCATCCCACCTGGGCTGGAGTTCAGAACTGGTGAAGGGCCCTGAAATCTTCCCTCACCAACTGTCTCACCGCCTTACTGTCCTGAGCAGAAGTTCCTGAAGCTGAGACCATACCACACAGCTGCCCCCAGGGTTTGTACTTGTCTATTCTTAAGTAGTCTGAAAGGGCCAGAACCTCCCATTGCATCCTGGGCCATCTCCAGTCATCCTGATGAATATCTGGTCACTGGATTCAGAGGGCTCTGGAGAAGAAGTGAGGCTGGTGACTTGCATAGCCCTCCCTCACTCAAAACAAAGTCAAATGCAAGTCACGTCATCATCTTGATGTCATCGTCCTCTTCTGGAACAAAGGACAAACACAGCAACAATGCCACAACACAACAATCTGCCCTGAGGTATTTACACTTAAGACTGGCCAAGCCACAGACCTGGGAGGTCTGGTCTTTCCTAAAGTCCTCCCAGGTTGTCTTAGGTGAAGAACTGTGTTATCCTGACTTTTAATTATTTCTGCTACTCAAAGTCCTTTCTGAGGTGGTACTTTATATTGTTTGTGGGGAAAATTAGGAGAGTCAGGTATTTTCCTGCCTTATTCCATCATCTTCCAGGCTTCTTAATTCTTCTTTACTTTTTTGCCATCAAAGTGGTATCTTCTGCATATCTGAGACTGTTGATATTTCACCCAGGAACCTTAATTCTGGCTTTAGATTCGTCCAGACTGCATTTTACATGATATACTCTGCACATAAGTTAAAATCAGGTAACAACATGTAGCCTTTTCGTACTTTTTTCCTCATCTTAATGCAATCAGTTCCATGTTGGGTTCTAACTGTTGCTTCTTGACCTGAATACAGGTTTCTCAGGAGACACGTAAGATGATCTGGCACTTCCATCTCCTTGAGGATTTGCCACATTTTGTTCTGATTTACAGTCAAAAGCTTTAGTGTAGTCAATGGAGTAGAAATAGTTTTTTTTTTTCCTGTAATCCACCGAATGTTGACAATTTGGTCTCTAGTTCCTCTGTCCCTTCAAAACCCAACCCGCCCTTCTGGTAATTCTCAATTCACATATTGCTGAAACCTAGCTTGCAGGATCTTAAGGGTAACCTTGCTGACATGTGAAATGGGTGTTACTGTTCAGTAATTTGAATATTCTTTGTTATTCTTTAGGATTGGAATGCAAAAAATCGTTTCCAATCCAGTGACCACTGTGGAGTTTTCCAAATTCACTGGCATATTGAGCACAACACTTTAATAACATCATCTTTTAAGATTTTAAATAGCTCAGCTGGAATTACATCACTTCCACTGTACTATTCAATTGTTTCAATTGTGTCCAATGCTTCATGAGCCCATTTGGGGTTTTCTTGGCAAAGATACCGAAATGGTTTGACATTTCCTTCTCCAGCTCATTTTATAGATGAGGAAACTGAGGCAAACAGGGTGAAGTGACTTGCCCAGGGTCACACAGTTAGTAAGTGTCTGAGGTCAGATTTGAACTCAGGTCTTCCTGACTCCAGGCCTGGTACTCTATGCACCATGGCACTACCTAGCAGACATATTGATCACAGCACTTTAACAACATCATTCAGGATTTTAAATAGCTCTGCTGGAATTCCATCACCTCTACTAGCCTCCTTGTTAGCAATGGTTCCTTTTTTAAAAAGAAAATGTATAATTTATTTATTTTTCAGTTCTCAACATTCACTTCCACAAGAATTTGAATTCAAAATTTTCTCCGCATCTCTCCCCCTCCCAGGACAGCATGCATTCCATGCGCCCCTTCCTCCCATCTGTTCTCCCTTCTGTTACCCCCTTTCTTCCATTTCCCTCCCCTCTATTTTCCTGTAGGGCAAAATAGATTTCTATACCCCATTGCCTGTATATCTTATTTTCCAATTGCATGCTAAAACAATTTTTAACATTCATTATTAAAGCTTTGAGTTCCATATTCTCTCCTTTTCTCCCTCCCCACTAACTCTCATTGAGAAAACAAGCAATTCAGTATAGGTCATACATGTGTGACAATACAAAACTCCTCCATAATAGTTATGTTGAGAAAGACTAACCATATTTCTCTCTGTCCTATCCTGCCCTCCATTTATTCCATTCTCTCCCTTGACCTTTCCTCCCACAATAATGTTTGCTTCTGATTATCCCTGTCCCCAATTTGCTGTCCCTTCCATTATCTTCCCTTTCCTATCCCCTTCCCCCTTGCCTTCCTGCAGTGTAAAGTAGATTTTCATATCCAATTGAGTGTGTGTTATTCCTTCCTTAAGCCAAATCCCATGAGAGTAAGGCTCACTTATTTCCTTTCATCTCCCTCCTCTTCTCCTCCATTATAAAAGCTCTTCCTTGTCTCTTTTATGTGAGATGATTTGCTACATTCTACTTCTCCCTTTCTCTTACTCCTAATACATTCCACTCAACAGTAAATTTTATTTTTTAGGTATTCTCCCTTCATATTCAGCTCACCCTGTGCCCTCTGTATATGTATATAAACAGATATATACATATATACATGTACATATACATATATACACATATACATACCTATACACACCCATATACACCATATGTATATATGTGTGTATATACATATATGTGTGTGTGTGTGTGTGTGTGTGTATTCCCTCTAACCACCCTAATACTGAAAATGGTCTCATAAGTTACAAGTAACATCTTTACATGTAGGAATACAAACAGTTTAACTTTAATGAGTTCTTTAAGACTTCTCTTTCCTGTTTACCTTTTCATGTTTCTCTTGATTCTTGTATTTGAAAATCAAATTTTCTGTTCAGTTCTGGTATTTTCAACAAGAGTGCTTGGAAGTCCTCTATTTCACTGAAATTACATTTTTTTCCCCTGAAGTATTATACTCAGTTATGCTGGGTAGGAGATTCTTGATTTTAATCCTATCTTCTTTGTCCTTTGGAATATCATGTTCCAAGCCCTTTGATCCCTTAGTGTAGAAGCTGTTAAATCCTGTGTTATCCTGATTGCATTTCCACAATACTTGAATTGTTTCTTTCTGGCTGCTTGTAATATTTTCTTCTTGACCTGGGAACTCTGAAATTTGGCTACAATATTCCTAGGAGTTTTCCTTTTGTGATCTCTTTCAGGAGGTGATTGGGGAATTCTTTCCATTTCTATTTTACCTTCTGGCTCTAGAATATCAGGACAGTTTTCCTTGATAATTTCTTGAAAGATGATGTCTAGGCTCTTTTTTGGATCATGATTTTTAGGTAGACCAGTAATTTTTAAATTATCTCTCCTGGATCTGTTTTCTAGGTCAGTTGTTTTTCCAATGAGATATTTCACAGTATCTTTTATTTTTTCATTCTTTTGGTTTTGTTTAACAATTTCTTGGTTTCTCATAAAGCTTCCTTCTGCTCCATTCCAATTTTTAAAGAACTATTTTCTTCAGTGAGCTTTTGAACCTCCTTTTCCATTTGGCCAATTCTGCTTTTTAAAGCATTCTTCTCATTGGTGTTTTGGACCTCTTTTGCCATTTGGATTAGTCTATTTTTAAAGGTGTTATTTTCTTCAGCATTTTTTGGGTCTCCTTTAGCAAGCTGTTGACTTGTTTTTCATGATTTTTTGCATCACTTTTATTTCTCTTCCCAATTTTTCCTCCACCTTTATTACTTGACTTTCAAAATCCTTTTTGAGCTCTTCCATGGCCTGAGACTATTGCTTTTTTTTTTTGGAGTTTTTTGGATGTAGAACCTTTGACCTTGCTGTCATCCTCTGATAGTATGCTTTACTCTTCATCATCTGAAAGGATGGAAGAAAATACCTTTTTACCAAGAAAGTAACCTTCTATAGTCTTATTTTTTTCCCCATCTTGGGCATTTTCCCAGTCAGTTACTTGACTTTTGAGTCTTTTGTCAAGTGGAGGGTATACTACCCTAGGCTTCAGAGGTTTTGTGCAGCTGTTCTCTGTGATATCTCCAGGGCCCTGTAAGTTCTAAGTTCCTCCAAGGTGGCACAATCAAGGGAGAGAAGTTTACTCCTCTCCTGGCCTGCACTCTGGTCTGTGAGCAACCAAAAGCACTCTTTTCTGCCCTGGAACTACTAGTTGGATTCCCTCTCCACAACTGTCACCAGCTCTACTATGCCAGTGCTCTTCCTCACCCCAGGACTGCCTCTCAGGACTGAGATCCAGATCAGTCACTCGATTCCCCCAGGGTCTGTAGGCTGAGGGCTCCAAAAGTGGATGTTACTGCTGCAGTAATTGCCGCCACCCTGGGCTAGGGCTGGGGCTGGATGGTGCTCCCCTCTCATCCAGGTGAAAGAGTTTTTTTACTGACCTTTGAAGATGTCTTTGGCAATTGTGGGTTGAGAAATCTGGGAACTGTAGTAGTTGCCAGTGATTCTGCACCCTGAAGCCTGCTTCAGCCTTGTCCCTGCTGCATGGCCCACGCTGGGCTGTGCCCCGTCCAAGCCCAATAGACCTTTCCTGTCAGCCTTCCAGGCCATCTTGGGCTGGAAATCTGTTTCACTCTGTCATTTTGTGGCTTCTGCTGCTGTAGAATTTGTTAAGAGTCATTTTTTACAGATATTTTGTGGGCTATGGGGGAGACCTAGAGCAGGGCGGTCCTTCTACTCTGCCATTTTGGCTCTGCCCCTAGCAATGCTTCCTAAGGCCCTCTTGGCTTCATTCTCCAGGATGTCTAGCTCTACATCAGTAACCACGTTATCATGGTTGTCAGTGATGTTGAGATCTTTTCTTGTATTGTTTTCCCATGTACTCTACAAAAACCTTCTAGCTAGTCCCAAACATCAGATGAGGCACCTGCCCTCAAAGACCAAAGTCACACATCCAGCAGGTTTGCTCATTGGGCTGGTTCTTGTTTAGCCATATATTTCTGAGAAGAGTTGGGGGAGTCATAAGAGAATGGCTGAGGGGTAGTTTGGTAAAGCAGCAAGGACCCCTAATATGGGAGTCAGCAAGAACTGGGTTTGAATTCTGCTCTAATATCAGGCCTGTGACCCCCAGCCAAGTCACTAATATATGGGCAGAGTTGAGTGCATGCTTTCTCCCCCATTAGAATGTAAACTCCTGAAGGGTGAGGATGCATTGAACACAGTGCCTGGCACATAGTATGTGCTCAGTAAGTGCTCATTGACCTGACTCCAGGTACCTTAGTTGTCTCATCTCTAAAAGGGAGATGAAAATACCTCAAGTACTTGCTTCAAAGGTCTTTTCTGAGGATCCTACAAGCAATGACGTCATCATGATCATGATCATGATAATATTTATTTATGTTGCTCTTTATGAACATACATTATCTCATTTGATCCTCAGAACAGTCCTGGGAGGTAGGTACTCTTGTCCCCATTTTAGAGATGAGACAACTGAGGCCGAGAGAGGTAAGCTGGAAGATCCAGGTTACACAGCTGGTAAGTGTCTGAGATGTTTCCAGCTCAGAGTTTTCCGACTCCAGGTCCAGTAAGCGCTTATTCCTGTCTAGCCATTTGTAATATAAAACTCTCTATAAATGTCAGCTGTTAGTGCATTCCCCTATAATAACATAACAGGAACCCCCACTTTCTACTCATAATCTTGAGCAAGGAATAAGTTCAAAAATAATTCCCTGGACAAACTAATATTGATGGCATTGTTTATGTTTATATGCACTCAAGCTGTCCAATATGGGCCATTGGTTCTTAATTATCAAGCTGCCTTCCCAGTTTTCCACGATATTTCTGGGCTCCTCCCTCCACTGCCATACAAGAATGTAAACTCATTTTGCTAGTAGCCTAAACAGAACATAATTAGGAAGGTAGTTTTGCTGCAGTTTGGAATGTAGAGCATTCCAAAAGCAGAGAGGATTTTGGATTCCTTACTGTTTGGGTTTATCTCTCCCTACTGCCATCCATTTACACAGAGAACTAACTGATCAAAGAGTATGTTGAATGCCTCCTGCAATGGAAGGATGTACAGATAATGAAAGGAGTTTGCAGGGGGATAATCTAATTTTGATGTTCTGTCTTCATGGAAGTAAATAATTCCTACCACAATTTCAGAAAGTTCTGTAGGTCAAATCCTCTTGCCAAGTTTTTTTGCTGTAATGGAATTTTGTTGTAATGAATATTGCTTAACATCTGTTCAACAAAGAATAAAAAATAAGCATTCCTTATTCTGATTGTTCTTTCTGGTTTTTTTTTTTAATACATAGACCGTAGATGCAGTAATATTCAAGAATTTGGATTCCTAGGGAGAATAGTGCCAAGTTCTTTCAACATATCTTTTTTCCTGCCAAAATCAGCTGTCTCCATTTTTTTCCTTTTTCCTTCTAAAGAAAACTAGCTTTCCCCACCTTTTCAGACAAGACTAGATTAATACCATGACTAATCAGTGCCATTATAATTTTCATTAACCATAAAATTAAGGATTGGAGTTTTTGTTATATTGCATAAGAAACATATGGATAAAGTATGGAAAAATGAAGTATTTGTTCTAAATTATTGATAGAATTAAAAAAGACGACCTTTTCTGACTTTGCTTATCAGGCTGCATTTCCACACTTGAATTCTCTCCTGGTACCTAAAATTCAACATGTCCCAAACTGAAATTTTCTTCCCCATATATCTTACCCCCTCCCCTCCTCAGCTTTCTGTCAGTGGCAATAGTCACAGATTTGTTAATTTATTTCCCCTCCCTTTGGTTTTCCACATTCAAACACTTAAGTGCCCAGAGGGTAAAGACTTTCCTATTTTTTGTCTTTATATCTAAAATTTCCATTTTGTCTTTATACTCAACCAAATGCTCAATCTGATTCCTGATGTTAGTAGGGAGCCATGCCAGCTTTCCTGACCTATGTCTTGCCACTGGACTCCAGTGACTGTGGAGGAGAGAGGGAGACTGATGAATAACCAACCAATTAGACTACTGCCTTCTAACTGGTCCTTCTATCTCTCCCCCTTCTGATCCATCTTGAAGCCCATTCTGCCAGATTTAATCTTCCTTATGAACAAATATGTGTGTGTGTGTGTGTGTGTGTGTGTGTGTGTGTGATTTGTTTGTCCTTCATTGCCAACGAAGACCATGTCATCAGAGAAGTAATGACATGACTTGCACTTGACTTTGTTTTGAGTGAGGGAGGGCTGTGCAGGTCACCAGCCTCACTTCTTCTCCAGAGCCATCCGAATCCAGTGACCAGATGTTCATCAGGATGACTGGAGATGACCCAGGATGAGGCAGTTGGGGTTAAGTGACTTGCCCAAGGTCACACAGCTGGTGAGTGTCAAATGTCTGAGGTGAGATTTGAACTCAGATCCTCCTGACTCCTGCACTGATGCTCTATCCACTGCACCACCTAGCTGCCTGCACAGATATATAGTATTCTGTTCAAAACCCTTAAGTGACTTTTTATCCTGGCATTGATAGCCCTTTACAATCTCATACAACCTAGGTTTCCAGCTTTCTCTCACACTACTACTGCTGCTGCTGCTTCCACTCCTATGGCTGCGGCTGCTGGGGTTTCTGTTACTTCTCCACAAGTGCTTCAGTCAAATTGGACCCTGACTGTCTCTGCCTTTAAGGCAGAGCTCAGGTCCCATTTTAGTAATAAAGCCTTTCTTGAGCCCCCAGGTCAGACAGACGGTAAGTGCTCTTGGCCCTGTGACACTGGCCTCCTGCTCTTCCAGTAACAAGACCCTCAGTCTCTGGGCTCTGGACTTTCTCTGGCTGCCCCCATGCCTGATCCCAGGCTCTCCCTCTCCATTTTCACTTAGGTGCTTTCCTGACTTCCTTCCAGTCCTAATCAAAACTCCCTCCATCTTTTCCAGGAAATGTTTGCTCAAGCTCTCTTAATTCTAGTGCCTTTCCTCTCTGAATTATTAACTATTAATGATTAATTATTAACTATTAACCCTTTATCCTATATATGGCTTGTTTGTACATATTTATTTGCTTGTCATCTCCACCATTAAATAATGATCCCCTTGGAGGCTCTTTTTGTCTGTTTTTTGTGTCTCCAGGGCTTAGTAGTCTTGGCACATAGTAGGTGCTTAATAAATGTTTATTGATTGATGGACTGATCTGAACCCAGGGCTTTTGTCTCTACATTCCATGTTTTTTCTGCTTCCTTCAAGTTTGCGAAATTGAGAATATGGTAATGGTCTCAATGGAATTAGGTAAACTTGGAAGAGGAGAAGGTTTAAGGGTTTAGGTGGGACCTTTTTTATGGACCTAACACGTGTCATTTTGCATGAGGAATGAATAAAAAAAAGTATTAAGTATTTCTTATCTACAAATAGGGCGCAAAGAGACAATTGAGAGGGTCTGTGCCACATTCTAATTGAAAGAGACAACACATTTAGAAAGGTGGTCCTTAGATAAGGCCTAGGTCCATCTTGTAGACTTATGGTAGTGCTAGGTAGGGCCTTTGGAGAGCACAATGGGATAGGAAAGCCCTATATGCCCGAGGGTGCAGAATCACGACAGATGTCAAGGTCTTGTGATCCTTAGGGTTCAGTTTCAGGATAATTGATAAGACTTGTACTAGAAGATTATAATTGATAACTTCCTGCTCCTTCGTCAATGAGCATTCTTTATTAAGTATCAATTAATTGATCCTTGAGTATTCTATGCTAGGCACTGCTAGGTACTGGAAATACAAGTACAAAGCAGGAAATGATCCCCACTCACAAGGAATTTGTTCTCTCATCCAAGGGGGAAAGGATCTCTGGGAGAGGGAGAATGCTGGAGGTCCAGGCCTGCCGTCATTGGGAAGGGAGGAATGGGTGTGCAGCAGGGCACTGGGAGCCCTTCCTTAGGTGTGGGTACACAACTGGGAGTGAGGTAGAGGAAGAGTTCATTGTCAGAAAGATCAGGTGAAAGGTCTAATCCTGGTTCAAGCTGGGCAGAGGCAACAGGAGTGCTCCCCAAGGGTCTGATCTACAGTTCATTCCGAGTGGGATCATACCTCCCAGATTGTGAGATGTGTCTAGTCAGGTCTAGGTGTTATTTAATCTTATTTTCCCCTAGAACTTGGTGTAGGAATCTGCACATAAATTCCTTTCAATGATCTTAAGGGAATAGCTATGACCTGTACCAGATTTGAGCATAAAACCAAAGTGTGGGTGGAGGGGATGACAGCAGGTATGACAGGCCTGGCCTACTTTAGTAAAGCCTTTCCTTTTCTCCTGGGTAATCTTCTCTAAAGCAGGGATGCTCAGCCTCCTTTGTGTCTTGGATCTTTCTCAGAAGAACATTTTTAAATGTAGAAAAAAAATGCTTAGGATTATAAACAAAAATTGGTTATATTGAAATAGAGTTACTGAAACAAATTTTTAAAAAATCCAGTTCACAGACCGCAGCCCAACCCTTGCCTAGAGGCAGCCTGGGTGATCAGTGATGGGTGGAGTAGAGGGTTTGGAATCAGGAAGTCCTGTGTTCAAATTGGGACTTTGAACTAATTTCTTCTGGATAAGTGACTCAGTTTTTCTAATCTTAGGCCTAAGACTTATCTACTAGTAGTCACTGATAGGTTGGAGTCTACCCCAAGAATTTCCCTTACCTGTTCATTCCATATGGGCAGCTAGGTGGAGCAGGTCTCAGAAACTTACTAGCTGTGTGACCCTGGGCAAATCACTTAATTCTGTTTGCCTCAGTTTCCTTATCCACTGAATGAGCTGGAGAAGGAAATGGCAAACCACTCTGGTATCTTTGCCAAGAAAACCCCAAATGAAGTCACTAAGGGTAGAAAATGACTTCACAACAACTTATTCCATATGAATTAATGGTGATTAAGCATTTACTAATCTCTAGGGATAGAAATACCAAAGTAAGAGAGTTTCCTCTTGCAAGAAGCTTATATTTTAATGGAAGTATCTTGGTTTGGAATGTTACAGGGCTACAATCTGGCCATGGAGAAAAGAATGACCCATTCCATTATGGAACAATGATTAAGCTGATTCGATTGTGGTTTCAAAACTGGAAAGAGTGGCTGGGGTGCCTTTAGCACGGTAAGCAAAGGAAAGCATGATGACTAGGAAAATGGCCTGGGAGGGAAATGAAGTCTGGCTGGATCCAGGCCTCATAAGTGCAGCATGCAACTGAGGCAACCACAAATCAGCAACCATATTTAATAATCTCATTAACAAATTAGAAATATGGACAGTTGAGAGGAAATATGTTATATAAATCACTGTATTTGTCAGACAACCAAGTTTCAAATTTAAATTCCAACACTTAGTAGTGTGACTTTAGGTAAGTCATTCCCCCTGTGTGGGCCTCAGTTTCCCCATATGTAAAATGGAGATCTTCATAATTGTACAATGTGGTTGTGAAAATCAAATGGAATAGCCTAAAATGAAACTGGGATGTCTTTTGTTTTTTTGGTTGGACCAGGGACTTCATTGGTGTGGGGACCTCTCAGTGAGAAAACTCTCTCTGTCAATGTGTCAGCAATTTCTCTGCACTTTACAATCTAAGAGTTTCCTGGGCCACCAAAAAGTGATTGGCCCAGGGTCTCTCCTCCAGACTGTGTCAGAGGCTGGAGGCTGGACTTGAATCCAAATCTTCCTCACTCACAAGGCTTTTTCTCTGTTTTTTTGCCTTTCTTGTAAAGAGTTAATATTCTGATCATAATCATCATTAGGTATGCTGGAGGTTCACATCCAAAGGAAAGTTATATATCAATAGGTCGGTTTGAACTTGGCAGGAATATGTTGGTTGGAGTGCCAGTCCTAGCTCAATTTTCTCATTTTTTTGTTATTTTGTTTTTGTTTTTTTCTTAATCACTTCCTCTCCTTTCCTTGGCAATCATCCATTTTCACGGCATTATCACTCTAGGTAGAGAAGTAACCTAGGACCATGGTAAGCATTTTTGTCTGGAATTAATGTGCCTAGGTTCAAAGCACCTGGATGACCTTGAATAGGTCCAAGCGGGCCCCAGTTTCTCCATCTATAAAATGAAGAAGTTGAATTAAAGGATCTACCAGGTCTCTTCTGTCTCTAAATCTAGGATCCTATGTCTTCCAAACCCCAATATTCAGCTCTGAGTTTATTTTCCTGAGTTTCATTTCCACATTTTCCACTGTCTATTGGCTATCTTTCCAGTACTCCAAGTTCATCCAAGTAGATCCTTGTTCTCCTTCCAAGAGCACTGAGCATGACCTATCCTTGTCTTTGTGTCCTGTGTGATATCTGTGTTCATATCTGACGGTCTACCCAATCAACACGCTGAAGGCCTCCCTCAAGGAGGCTTTTCCACATTATGTGGACCATTGGTGTCAAGGGGAAGGGAAGGGAATGAGCGTTTATTATTGTGCAGTGTTAAGCACATTTAGAAATTTTGTCTCATTTGATCCTTAGAACAATTCTCTGAAGTAAGGGCTAGTTATTGTCCTCATTTTGCAGGTGAGAAAACTTGAGGCAGATAGAGACTAAGTGACTTGCCCAGAGTGACACAGCTAGTGAGAAGCTGATGCAAATTCGAACTCAGATCTTCTCAAGTCCAGGTCCATCCATCAGTCTCTGTACATTGCAACATCAACTCCCTCTGAGTGTATCAGTGCAACCCAGAGACTCATTGTTTGACTGGCCTGCCTCCTTTACCCTGTTTCCTTTGTGTCGGCTTTTCAGCTATTTCTTGAGGGCCAGTGACCACTGGTACTATACCATGCCACCACCCATGTACCCCTAGCATGGGCCCACCTCCTCGGAACCTCCCATTTCTAGTTCTAGCTCTCATACGAGTAATCAGATCAATACTACCATTCTTAGAAAAGATGATGTCAATCACTGTCTCTCTGACATCCCTATATAAACCATTTACTTCTTGCCTTCCTCCCCCCAGTCCTCATATGGAAGGTAGACATGTTTTTTGTGTGAGTTGGACTAGGTGGTTCCTGAACTCAGCCAATCAGCAGGTCAAAAAACATTCATTAAGAATCTATTATCACCACCTCATACCTATCAGATTGAGTAATATGACAGAAAAGGAAAATGATAAATGTTGGAGGGAAAGTAAAGGTTAGTGGAGTTGTGAACTGATCCAACCATTCTGGGAAGCAATTTGGAACTATGCCCAAAGTATTATAAAACTGGGCATGCCCTTTGGTCTAGCAATACCCCTACTAAGTCTGTACCCTAAAGATATATATATTTTTTTTAGAAAAAGAAAAGGACTTATTTGTACAAAAATATTTACAGCAGCTCTTTTTGTTTGGGCTAAGAATTGGAAATTAAGGGTATAACCATTAATTGGGGAATGGCTGAACAAATGGTGGTATATGATTGCAATAGAATATTATTGTACTACAAGAAATAACAAACAGGATGATTTCAGAAAATCCTGGACTTCCACAAACTGTGAAGTCAGCAGAATGAGAGAACATTGTACACAGTAACCGCAATATTATAGTGATGAACAACTGTGAATAACTTAGTTATTCTCAGCAATACAATGATGAGAGATAATCCCAAAAGACTTATGAAAAATATATCTGCTTCTAGAGATTTATTATTTGTTATTGTATTTTTATATATTTATATATTATTACTTATTATCATAGATATTTATTTATAGCATCTGAATACAGACAGAATTACACTATTTTCTTTTTCTTTTCCTGTCTTCCTCCCTCCCTTCTTTCTTTCCCTCCTTTCTTTCTTTCTATTTTCTTCCACAAAATGACTAATATGGAAATATGTTTTTACAAGATTGCAGATGTAGAACCTGTATCAGATTGCCTACTATCTCAGGGAGGGATGAGGGAAGGGAAGGGTAGAATTTAGGACTCAAAACTTTAAAAAGAAAAACACTTTGTAAAAAAATTTTATTTATTTTTTTAATGTTCTACAATCACTACCATAAAACTTAGATTCCCCCCCTCCCCCCCTCCCCAAGATGGCACACAGTTCTATATAGGATCTACATATACTTTCCTATTGAATACGTTTTCACTATAGTCATGCTGTGTAGACGAACTAAAATAAATGGAAGAAATCATATAAGAAATCAAAACATAATACACACACACACACACACACACACACACACACACACACACACACGTGATCTGCTGCATTCTGTGAATGAATTCCATAGTTCTTTCTCTAAGTGTGGAAGGCATTTTGCCTTAGAAAACCATTGGGAATTTTTAAAATAAACTTTTAAAAAAGGTTAAAAATTGTTTTTACAGGTAATTGAGGGTAAATAAAATATTTTTTAAAAAAAGAGCCTACTTTGTGTGGAGGAGGTGAGAAGGAGACAATTTGAAACTAAAAATAAAATAAAACTGAATTTAAAAATTAAAATAAAAAAGACAACAATTTTAAAGCCACCCCCTCCCCACCCCCCAATCCCAAACCTAGTATGTACCAGGCACAATCTAAGCACTAAGGATACAAAGAAAGCCAAAAGAATCTCTGCCCTCCAGGAATTCACAATGTAATGAGGGAGACAGGATACAAATAACTAGATAAGATACACCGAAGATAAATTGAAATAATCAATAAATGGAAGATGTCCAACTTCCAAATTCTGTGATTCCCTTACTCCCTTTTTAGAAAATAAGCTTCTTTGAGGGCAGGGTCTATTTCTAGTTACTGCTTAATGAAAAATTTTCATTCATTTTGAAGAAAAATATATTAATGCATTTATTATGAAGTGGTAGCATGGCGAGAGCATTAGGCCTGGAGTCAGGAAAATCTGAGTTCAAATCCTATTTCAGACACTTCCTGGCTATGTGACTAAGCAAGTCATTCAACCTCTGACTGCCTCCATTTCATCTGTAAAGTGGGGATAACATAGCACCTACTTTACAAAGTTGAGAGGTTAAAATGAGAGAATATTTGTAAAGAGCTTAGCGAACCTTAAAGCATTATTTGAATGCCAGCTGTCATTCTTCTTAAGTGTGTTGTAACCCATTTGTGTTTACCATGTTTTTCTCTGTTGTTTTGTGGGTCACCTGCAAACCTTTTACATTGTAGGGGATCAGCCAAAGTTTATTGACTTTAAATGTTGAAAATTACAAAGAATGACCAAGGCCTCCAAAGAAGAAACATGAGAAGATGCTTTCTTCACTCCTTGGTAGAAGTGAACTTCCATGAATGTATCATGTATGAGATTTTTTTCAATGTATTGATACATTTTGCTTTTTTCTTTAATTTTTGTTTTAATTATAAAGCATAGTTTTTTGGAAGTGAGAGGGAAAAGGAGGAATTTGATGATATAAAAATAATAGAAATGTATTTTTTAAAAAGCTAATTGATTTGAATGACCTGGGAAGGCGGGATTGTTAAGAATTTTTACTGAAAATCCATTAAGTAATGCTGTCAGGACCTTGGGACACAAATTGAAATTAACTCTGATAAAACAAAGTAAAGGTCTGAAGAAAATTCAGTTTAGTTGCTCAACTGTGGGAGATCTCTTAGCAATCAAAAACTTCCTGAAGACAAGAGTTCTTAATCTGAGGTTCCTGAACTTAGAAAAGAATTTTTTCCAACAATTGTGTTTCCCTATAATTGACTTCCTTTGTAATTCTATGTAGTTTAATTTATACACTTAAAAACATTCTTCTGAGAGAAGGGTCCATAGACTTCACCAGACTGACTGTCAAATGGGTATATGATGCACACAAAAAGCTTAAGAAGTTCTTTGCAGAGATGGAACCAGCCAGATCTATTAAAGGCCCAAAAGAGGGAGATATGGATAGAGGACCCACTTCTTCTTTTTTAAAATTAATTTATTTGTTTTCAGTTTTCAATAACCACTTCCATAAATCTTAAATTTTCTCTACCTCCCTGAGACAGCATGCAATCTTATATGGGGAGAACCCACTTCTGCTCCACACTGATTGGGAGACCTTAGGCATCACTGAACTTGTCAGACCCAAGCTAGTGTCTAACACTTAGATCAGTGTGGGAAACCTGAGGCCTCAAGGCCACATGTGACCTTCTAGGTCCTCTTAAATTCTTAAATCCTTCTATTGAGGAGATTTATGCTGTGAGGTTTGGATTCAGTCAAAGGCTTCAACCAAGAACCTAGAAGGCCACATATGGCCTCGAGGCCTCAGGTTCCCCACCCCTGACTTAGATGATTCACACAGCGTAGAAAGGGCCCCCTGAAAGGAGCCCTAGACCTAGGATCCCATAAAGATGAGGTCATAGGACTCAGCTGTAGAAAAAACAAAAGACAAACAAACAAAAAGCCTTTAGAACTGTGACTAGTGATTCTGGCAGCACAGACAGGTCCTCAAATCAATTCTGTGATGCCTGATGTGAAAATAATATAATTAAAGCAAATTGAGTTGAGGTGAAGGGGCATTCTTGTTACAGGGATGCTAAAATTAAGCACGTGTTACAATTTTGCATTTAATTTATCTTGGACAGCTAAATAATGCAGTGGATAGAGCACTCGTCTTCCTGAGAATGACCCTGGGCAAGTCGCTTAACCTGTTTGCCTCAGTTTCTTCATCTGTAAAATGAGCTGGAGAAGGAGATGGCAAACCACTCCAGTATCTCTGCCAAGAGAACACCAGTTTGGGTCAGGAAGAGTCAGCAACGACTCAGCAACAAATATTTTAATACCCTGAGGGAGATTTCTGATCATTTTGAAGGTGGAGGGGAAAGGCTTTTATACTTTGTTGGTGTTGGGTTTCTCTTGAAAGGGAGTACCTGGAAAACTTCCCCTTTCAATGCCTGGAACAAAGTAGGGCCTTAATAAATAACTGTAGATTTATGATGGCACTGGTAACTTATTGGTATAAAGAATATAGATTTCAGTTTTATTCTACTTTATTTTTTCTTCTGAAACCTATTCTGTTTAATTTTAATGCAAAATTTATTCTTCAGTTCAACTGCTTTTTGGGCAAGAGGTGGTGTGAGACAGGGCAATAAGAAATTAATCTAGGTGCAAATCTTTGACATCTTATAGCTAGTTCCAAATGTGAAAATGGTGATTTTTTTCCTCCACACATTTAATTCATTTATTAAATTTTTTTTATTCTGAACTTAAACACCAAACAAAATGTGAATTTCTACATACAGAGTAGAACAGAATAAAAGAGGATTGTATATGAAATTGTGAGTCTCTATTAAGTAGAGTTGGCTTTTCTTTTTAAATGTAATACAGTTAACATATAACTTTCAAAGTCATCCTGCCTGATGTCTGCAAGTCTCGAAAAAGCAATTATTTTAAGAAAGATGGAGTGGTGTGACCTGCTTGTTTCACAGAAGCTGGGACACCTTGCTTCTATAAAGCTTAGGCATTACAGTGAGAAGTGCAATTGTTAAGCAGGGACAGGATCATTATCATACTCAGATCTCTTTGTGTTAATCAGGGTTCCAAGAGTCCCAGAATCAGCTCACTGCTCATTGTTCCAATTTTTGTCCAAATAGCTGGAACACTGACCTGTGCCATTGACTTCTGGGGACATCTTTGTCAGCTCTCTGTGGTCTTGTGGGATCCAGTCTGGTAGCTAACTGAGTGGGTCATCTATTTACTGTCTGCCATCCTTGCTACAGCTACAGGAAACTGGCTCAGCACCTTTCTACGTGATTGAGTGAATCCAGCACATCTGCTCTTCCTGACCTTCTCTGGATTTCCTGCAGAGAGATTTTCCACATTTTTTTTCCATTACATGCTGAGAGGCTGCACAGATCAATTAAATATTGAATGAGCACCTACTATGTTTCAGGCACTGCGTTCCATGCCAGATACTTTTGTGTCTGTGAAAATGTGGGGGTAATAATAGATGAAGACTTCTGTTCTTGACCACCTGAGCAACTTTGGACAAATCACTCCATTTTTCTGGGCCTGTTTCCTTTTCTGTAAAATGAAAGCATTTGAGTAGATGACTTCTGATGACCCTCCCAGCTCTAGAGCCGTGATTGGGACTACCACCCTGTCTTGGGTTGATGTCTTGACCTGTGAAGTCCTGACCTATGTCTAATCACTGGATTCTCATGGATCCGGAGGAGAGAGTGAGGCTGGTGACTTTGCACAGCCCTGTCTCACTTAAATCCAATTCACTTGCGAGTCAAGACATCTCCCTCTTAAAGTCATTGGTCCTCTTCAAGAAAGAAGGACAAGAACTACACAACTGTGGTCAATTAAAGTCACCTCCCTGAGCCTCAGTGTCCTCAAGGGTAAAATAAGATCCTTTTCAATTCTAAATTCATGATTCCATCTATAGTCTATGACTTTATGTGACTAGATGATGATGGAATAAACAGAAAGAATTATATAAAGGAAGGATTTAAAGCCCTCCCTGCAGTCATCAATGTTGGTTCTTGAAAGGGAGGTATGTAGATGGAACACTTTACCTTTTAAGAAGAAGCTGGAGGTGGTAGATGTGTCAACCCTTGTCCTACTGGACAGTATATAGTATATCATTAAAAATAAATATATTGAATATTTATACTTTCACCCAGAATACTGGATACATCCTTGCTCTCAAAGTCTTGTGGTCTACAATAGACAGCTCCAATGTAAGTGGGAATAAGTTGTCTATAAGGAAGTTAGTACAATAGAAACACAAATTCCTGTGTCACTGATAACTCTGAAAGGAGGAAATTGGAGAAAAGAGATGGGGTAAAATTAAGTGCATCTAGGTGGTGCAGTGGATAGAACATTGGTCTTAGAATCAGAAAGACTTTTATTTTCCTGAGTTCAAATGTGACCTCAGCTGTGTATTAGCTGTGTGACCCTGGATAAGTCACTTAACCCTGTTTGCCTCAGTTTCCTCATCTTTAAAATGAGTTTGAGAAGGAAATGGCAAACTACTCCAGTATCTTTTCTAAGAAAACCCCAAATGGAGTCAAAATAATTTGGATAGGGCTGAAGCAACTGAACAACGGCAAAAAGTAGGAGATGGATTCCATTTCAATTTTTTGAGGAGAAGCGTAACCTAGCGATGTAATTATGCCATGGGAAATGGAGAGACTGACAGCTGAAGACCAGAAAGGGGCCTTTTGGGCTGAGGGATATTGATCTGATTTCAGTCACAAGTGTAGAAATTGACAATAAGATCCATGAACAGGAAGAGCTTTGGCCTAGAGATATGGTATGGAATTCTGACACTTCCTCTAGGGCTTGGGGGCCCATGAAAGGAGTTTTCCTGTCCTCCTCTGGCCAAATTCCTGAGGATATTTTCAGAGAATAACTGATACTGAGGAATTAAAGGCTGGTTGAGGGGACCTATGAAGTTTGGTATAGGGACCCTGGCATACCAGTGGTTGGGTTGCTTCTATTGTCTTAAAGAATATGCAAGATCATCTACTCTGAGAGGTTGTCAGCTCACTGAGAGACTGAAGGCAGTGAATTAAGTCTATAAATCCAACAGGTATCAGTTCCTGAAGAGTATTGAGCTTAAGAGGCTGGAGGGAGTTCAGAGCTGAAGGAGGTCATGGGAAGATCTGTGACAGTAATCCTGTTTAGAGATAATCTAGTTTAATACAGTTTAAGACATGAATCTCCTCTCTGAGATGCATGGCATATTATCGCCTAGCCTCACGTATCAACAAGCATTTTTCAAAATAAAAAAGTTTTTGTTTTTGTTTTTATTTCTATTTATTTAATACATCTTGCTACTGCATCACCTTCTTTTCCTTCATCCCCATTCCCTTCATTCATCCCTCCGCAGCCCAGAAAGCTATCCTTTGGAGCAAAGAAGAAAAAAAGGAAATTGAACAGTCTATATAGCATTACACACACACTATTCACCAAACTGCAAAGAAGAGAAGGAGGTGCACTTTCTTATCTCTTCTTTGGGGACAAGATCTACAAACTCCCACTATGTGCCAGGCATGGGGCCAGGGCTGGGGATACGAAGACAAAAATGATAGTCCCTGCCCTCAAAGAGCTTACATTACATACAGAAGAGGCCAAATAGACACATATCAATAGGTGCAAGACATCCACCAGGTAACTGGGCGGTCTGCAGTCCGGGAAAGTCACTAGAAGCCAGAGAGAGGAGGGAGATAGGTGCTTGAGCTGAGTTTTGAAGGAAACAGACTGATCAGAAGGAGGGAATGCCTTCCAGGTCTTGAAGACAGACTGTGTGAAAGCATGCAGATTCAGAACGCATTTTCATGGTGAATTTTTATAGTCATGAATTTCATGAATCTTCTTTCTTTCTTTCTTTCCTTCTTTTTATTTTTGGTGAAGCAATTGGAGTTAAGTGACTAGCCCAGAGTCACACAGCTAGTTAAGTGTCAAACGTCTGAGTTCAGATTTGAACTCAGATCTTCCTGATACCAGGGCCAGTGTCCTATCCACCTAGATACCCCTTCCATGGTCATTTTCATAGGCATATAGGCTGGTTTGGCTGGAATGTAGAAGGTGTGAAGGAGGGTAATGGAAAATACATTTCATGGGGATAATATTAGCACCTACCTCCCAGGATCTTTGCGAGGATCATATGAGATAAGATTTGTAAGACATTTTTGCAAACCTTCATGTACTGTATAAATGTCAGCAATCTTTATCATCATCATTATTAGCAGTAACACAGCTGGAAAGGTAGGCTAGGGCCAGACTGTGCAGAGCTTTCAACAAAGATGCTTCAACTCTTAGTGGAAAAAAAGAAGCTCACTACTTTTTTTTTTAATTTCTTTTTTTGTTGTTGTTATTTTTATTCTGAATTTAAGAAATAAAATAAGCATTTCAGTAACAAAATAGAATAGAAAAAAAGAAGAATGCATATGAAACTGTTGATTTGTTAGGTATAACTTGCTTTTCCTTTTAAATAATAATAAAGTTCTTGTGTAGCTCTTTTTTTCACCCTCCCCCATGGCTATCATTAGACACAAATATGTATAAATATATATACATATATATATATAAAAATCCATACTACACATCCTTCTATTTATTTATCAGTTCATTCTGTGGATGAAAATTCAGTACTTTTCAAAGTAGTGCACTTTGTTGTTGGACAGCTCTGATGTTTAGAAAGGTTTTCTTACATAGACTCCTTCTAACTTTGATCCCTTGTTATTTTTTCTTCCACAAGAGTCTTTCAGAAATGTTCTTCTCATGTCTTCTTTTTCCTGCCAAAAATGCCTAATTTCAAGCATCATGGTTTGGTGGACAGAATGGGGTAACACAGAAGATAAAACAGGAGACCTGAGTCCAAATCTGTTTTCAGACACTTAAGAGCTATGTGACCCTGGGCAAGTCACTTAATCCTGTTTGCCTCAGTTTTCTTATCTATAAAATGAGTTGGAGAAGGAAACAATAAACCACTCCAGTATTTTTGCTAAAGAAAACCCCAAATGGGGTAATGAAGATTCAACCATGACTGAAAACAACTGAACAACAAACAAACAGTCTCATTGACCCAAGCTCAAGTCCCACATATACTAGCTCCGTGGGCTTGGGCAAGTCCCAATCTCTCTGTATTCCAGGCAATTCTGCCGGAGGATATATTGCCAGAGAAGGTGCCAAACTGTATTGGAAGAGGGAGCTCCCTACACCAATGAAATTACAGATCCAGTCCCTGGCACAGAGTAAGTGCTTTAAAAATTATTATTTTCTTCTGCCCTGTTGCTCTTTTTCTCATGACATGGTTTCTTTTTTCCCTTTATTTACTCATTCATTTATTTATTTGTTTGTTCATTCATTCATTCATCTATCTATAACATTCATTTTTTAAAAATGAGTTCCAAATTATTTCCCTTCCTCTTGCCTGTCCCCCACCCATGGAAAAGACAAACAATATGATATCAATTATACATTTGAAATCATGCAAAATATATTTCCATATTAGCTATGTTGCCAAAAGAAGAAAGTTTGCTTCAATCTGCACTCAGAATGCATTTTTCGCTATGGGTCCTTTGGAATTGCATATGACATAGTTCCAAGACCATTTCTAGCCTTGATCTCCCTCTTCCATTTGGTCTTTCAGTTTGCCACTACCTCTTCTGAAGTGCTATACCTCCAAATTGGACCCACAGTCCCCTAGAGCTGGATTCAGCAGCAGCATACATACAGGGCTCTTTACCTGGCTTGACCTAGACATTTTCCTTCTCTGTTTGTCTCATTAGCATTCTGCATCACCCAGATGCAAGGGCAGAAGCTGTCAGCCTTAGTTATTGAACCAAATCTGGTGGGTGGAAAGGGAAGCAAAGAGATTGGGAGGATCACTATGGCACGTGGTTGTCTGGTGAGGGTTGAATGAGTGTGACAAAGATCCTGAGGGTCATAAAAACTCCTATGGCTTAAACTGGTAAGGGAGAAACCCTGATGACTCAAGAAGAAAAGTGTTATGGGAAGGGTGAGTATTACCTTTTGTCAAAGGGGGAATTCTGGAATTGATGTTTAGGAAGAATTCTAGAGGGAAAGCTAGGAGAAATATGTTCCTTGAGGGTTTCAGCACAGGACTGTGGAATGAGTCCTTGATTGATTTGGGGCCAGAGCACCTGAGGTTGAACCCTGATCCCGAAATTGCCTGTGTGACCTCGACCAAATCCTGACTCCAGGTCTCGGTTTCTTGCTTTGTAAAATGATGGGGTTTGTCTAGACATAAGAGCAAAATGGAGTCTTTAAGGACCCTTACCTAAATCCTGTGACAGGGATGACTGTGTCCCTTTCAGGAAAGCTGAATCCCTGATGTCTTGTTGAACCCAGGGTTAGCAGGGATCCTAGTGTGCCAGGAAATGCATTCTTTCAGACTACTAAGGAATTTGGTCAGAGAATCAAAGAGTGACCATAGCAGAGCAAGTGAGTGATAGAATAAGGGATCATAAGATCGTAGATTTAAGGGCTGAGAGGCATCCAAGGATTTCTCTGTTCCAACAGTCCTGCCTTTTGGAGGAGTAAACTTAGTCCAAAAGAGTTTTGTGACTATCCCTGGGTCATGCAGTTAATAATAATACCAGCTAACATTTATATAACACTTACCATGTACCAGGCAGGGTGGGGGGGGAGTTGCTATTTTGATCCCCATTTTTCAGATAAGGAAACAGGCAGACAGAAATGAAGCAATTTGCCCAGGGTCACTGAGATATATGTAGGTGGCAGAACTGGAAAGTGGGATAACAAAATCTCTGCAGAATGGAATGATAGGGCTTCAAAAGAGGGGTAAAGGCATACCTGGCACACAGTAGGTATTTAATAAATGCTTATTGATTGATTGAGGAAGCCTAAACTTGATTCAGGAGTACTACAGAGCACTTGGGGCTTGGTCAGACACAGAAGACACCAAGGTCAGCCACTGGATCCAGGACCATGGCTGGTCATCTTGACTTTTGTCGTGCCACTGGATTTCCATGACTCTGGAAGAGAGATCGAGGCAGATGACTTTGTGCAACTCTGCCTCACAAATCCAATTCATTTGTAAGTGAAAACATGACCTTGTGATATCATTGGTCCTCTTTGAAACTGACTGAGAAACAACAGTGAAAGGACAAAGTAAAACTGACCACAGTGGTCAAATAGGCTGTTTCAGATATAGCAACGTCAGAGCCTCAAAAGGAGAAGATGAGAAATCATAGTAAAATGTAGCCTCAAAGAAGGCAGCAGTAGAGGGTAGCTCCAGAAAGCATTAGCTCTAGACCTCTGCCTTCAATATGGAAACAGATCATCTTTCCCATCGGAGAGCCCAGACAACTGAGACACAGAGAGATTAAGGGAGGCAGAAGTCCAAAGAAACAACAACTTATTTCTTCAAAGGAGAGACAAAGGGGATGGCTTTTGCAAATATAGCAAGGAACGAGAGAATTTGGCAAATCTTAGCATTGGCTGAAGCCATGTTAGTGGTGTAAATAGGCAGGGGCACCAGAACTGAAAAGATGGAAGAACTCCCCTCAGTCAATAACCTCACCCCTTCACTCCCTTGGCTTCCTGCCTCCTAGCTTTCATGCTGGTACTTGGCCTTGCTTATTTGCTCTCTGGATTAGATAGTAGTCCTGGGGAGTTGTTTTAAGGTGCAGAAATTCTGAGGATCAGGACAGTAGTTATGGTCCTGATTAAAATGAAAACCCTCCCTTTGTATTATTTGGTTTCTTCCTCTTCTTCTTGAATGACCATCTACTCATTCAAGGTCATAGGATCTCAGAAGCCCTCTAGTCCAATCCTTTCACTGTACAAAGGAGGAAACTGAGGCCAAGGGAGGTTTCAGTGATTTGCCCAACATCACACAGGTAGTAAATAGTTCTTTAAATTGGAGTAGGGGTGTGTTCCTGTACTCTGGAAATCACCCAGGGTGCTGAATTTCCTAGTTCTGCCTGAGACTGTGGGGGACTTGGAAAAATGTTTGTGTTTCTAAAAGTGATAGAAAAGTGGGGGAGAAGAGGGAGCTCATGTCAGATGGACAGTGGGAGGTTGTTCCAGGAGCTGAAGCTGGTAAGATTGGGATTCTGCCTTTACCATATTGTATTTGAAGGAGCACATACTGGGGGGAGAGAGGAGGCACCAGAGAGAGTCAAGAGGAAGAGAGACCCAGGCAGGGAGAGAATGAGAGACAGAGACTAACAGAGGATAGGAGAGAGGCAGAGACTGAGAATGAGCATAAGGGACAGAGATAGAAGGGAGAGAGAAAATGGAGAGGAGAGATGGAAAAGATACAGAGAAAGGAGAGACAGAAAATGATGAAGAGGAGAGACAGAATGAGGAAGAAGAAAATGGAGATAAAGAGAGACAGACAGACAGCAAGGGATCATGTTCTAGGGCCAGAGGAGTCAGATGATGGAAGGCACCAAAGAAGATGGATTCCATGCACTCTGGGCTTGAGAACTGGAGGAGCTGGCCAATGGACTGACAAGAACAATGGCCATTGGAGTGTCCCAAATGACTAAGGACCCTGCTGTAAGAAGTTTGCTCAGTGGTTGGGTCATCCCTGAGATATGACAGGATAATGAGTCACTTCAGGAAGGGTAAATGAACAATACTTTTCTCTGTATAGAATTAATCACACTGTTGATCTATCCCAAAGCTGATTAAGACCAGAATGTTTCAAGGTGGGGCTTTGATGTTTATACAGTTTATGTAGCCTTGGACAAGCCTCAGTTTCCACTTTTGTGAAATAAAACAATTGTAGCAGATGACTCTAAGGGCCCTTCTTTCTGTAACACTCTCTGAGTCTCTGATTTGGCGAGTTACTTTCTAGCACAGGACCCAGAGTTCTAGAACAGAGCTCAGCCCTCTTTTTACAGAATCAGCAGCTCAGGCCCAAGGACCTGAAGTGAGGCACCCAAGGTCACACAGGTAAGAAAGAAGTGTCAGAGGCAGACTCTGAACCCAGGTCCTTGTCAGTCAGGGTGGTCTCATCATCTAGATACATTAAAAAAAATTGTGTTGGACTCAAAAACAGCCAGTAAGAGGCTTAGAGCTGTGAGATTATATATGTGTCTGTAGTTATTATACATACTACACATGCATATACATGAATGTCCACATATGCACACACACAGGTCTAGGTGTATACATAGATTTACACATATGCACATGTTCATAGTTACATGCCTATACTACATACATGCATTGTATATGCATATGTACTTGTATATATTATGTAAACATATGTGTGCACGTACAATATAAAATAACATCTTAGAATGAATAATGTCCAATAACATACTATAATGTATACATGTATATTATGACATATGTGGGTCTACACATAGATCCACATACCTGATATTGACTCTGCAGGGGGTTAGTCATAAGTTGTAATATTTAGAGGGCTTTATGCCCAGTGGAATGCTATAGGATTTTCTGCTGTTCTTTCTCCTCTCTGATTATGGGCTAGGAGGGTGTGGTAGTCTGCTGTGGATCCATAGCCCTGGAGGAGGAAAGGGAGGGAAGATTCTGTGGCCTGGGAGACTTTTGGAAATTTGCTTCCTGCCCCAGTGAGGTTTTATTTTATGACATTTAGTGGGGATAGTATTTTGAAACCAGCTGAACTGAAAACCCTAGAGGAATTATTTCCGAATGTTAATATAGGGAGGGGCTTGAGGACAACTGCAGTGTTTCCTGGGATGAAGCAGCCTAGCTCTGTTACTGTTGTCAGGCAGATAGGGTCAGGTGTGCTGGAAATGGGTGCGAGGCTGGCATTCTCAGAGCTCCTTGCCATGTGGTGCTTCCCAGACTTGATTCGTCTCTCTCTTCAGAGGCTTTCCTTGCTCTGGTGGCCTGATATCAATGGTATCCTGGCTCAGGAAGGAGCCCAAGGAGTCTCTCTGCTTTCCCTCAGTGCCCAAGGGTCTGTGCCTTTGTCAGTGGGAGTATCTTTCCATTGATGAGGATGGCAAGCCTTCTGTGAGGGTGGTCCCCTCTGAGCATTGCTGGGGTCAAATTCTCATCAGCTGCAGCCAAAGCTGACGATTTCATTTCTCCAAACTTAGTTGGGCTGATCAATGACTGCAAGGGTTCTTAATCTGGGGTATGTGAATTTGCTTAATATTTTGATAACTATATTTCGATAGAATTGGTTTCCTTCATAATCCTGCACATTTACAAAATGTTTTGAGAAGGGGTCTGTGGGCTTTACCAGATTGCCAGAGGTGTCTATGATACAACAAAGCCCTGAATGAATCTATCAATATGTTTCTATAAAACTCCTAATGTGTGTCAGGGACTATTCTAGGTGTTGGTTATTCAAAGACAATAATGAACTAGCTTCTGCTCTCAAGGAGTTCTCATTCTATTGAGGGAGACAGTACGTGCACAAATATACAAAATACAAGGGATTCTTTTGGGAGGGAAGGCAGTATGCTCCAGCACTTGCAGGTAGGAGCAGGAAAGGCTTCATGTAGAAGTTGGTGATTGAGCAGAGTCTTCAAGACTCTGTAATGAAAAGAAATAAGGAGTCCTAGAGGTGGAGGTGAGTGAAGTGTTCCTTCCATACATGGGGACAAAGACTAGGAAGGAGAAAGTGGAATATTATGAAGAAAAATGAGGCCATTTTGACTGTCCCAAAGACTTTGTGAACAGATGGATATGTATCCTCAGATATACATAATATGCATGAGGTATACAGCAAATGCTTCATCAATGCTTGCTGATTTATTTTCACAGGGTCCACATGGGAAACCCTTCTGGCTGAAGCACATCAGAGCCTGTGTTTGGCTTTTAAGGCCTTTCAAAATCCAGAATCGCCTTGATGCCACAACAAAATATCTGAGAGGAATGTACAGGCTCAAAGGTCAGAAAAATACTTTTCTTCTCATTAACTGAGGATCCTCTCCCTGTTCATTGAGGGAGCCAAGTGAATAAACAGCTACTGGACGTGTTCTATATACAGGGACTGGGGTTGGAGTAGGTGAATCGGATCTATCTTCCTACCTGGTTCTAGGTAAATGCCATGTGCTTAGCTGGGTCAGGCAGCAGAGCTTGGGATTTCCTGATGCAGTAGCCCTAGGGCCTGGAACAACTCCCAAAGACTGGAGAGAATAAGCTGGATTTTTCTGAAGGTCTTGGTCATACTTTAATAAGCCTGGTGTACTCTGTGCAAAAGGTCACTCCAAAGCCTCTCCAAGAGCAACATGAAGCCCTCAGGACTGAAGGTATTATTCTCAAAGGTCTCGACTTCAAACTGGCCCAGAAAGGCATAATTTCATGACATTTAAAGGGGATGATATTTGGAAACCACAGAGGCATCAAACACAAAATGTCCCAAACAAAACTCATTATCTTTCCCCCAAACCTTCTCCTAGTTGGGACTTCCCTGTTAATGCAGAGGGTACCACCATCCTCCCAGTCACTGGATGTTGCATCATCCTCACTTGCACTGGCTGTGCATTCCTGGAACACCCTCCCTCCTCACCTCACCTTCCTTTCTTCCAAGAGGCCTTTCCTAGTATTCTCACTGCTAATCAGTCAGTAAACGTTTATTAGGGGTCTTCTATGAGCCAGGCACTGCACAACGCCTTCCACGCTCAGATTCCCTCCCATTCACACTATATATAGCTTGTATTTACCGATTTATTTACATGTTGACTCTCTCATTAGAATGTAAGGGCCTAGAAGGCAGGAACCATGCTTTTTTTGCTTTTCTTTGCAATCCCCAAGGCTTAGTCCAGCGGCAAACAGATAACAATAATTACAATGCATACAGTAAGCACTTAATAAGTGCTTGGTGATTGACTGGCTTGAAGAATGATTATCCAAGACATTTTTAGATCCTCTGAGATTCCCCAAGGCCTAGCTTCCTGGCTTTGAATAGAGAACTCCTTCAGATAAGATGAAGCCTATGTCAACTGGGGTTAGCTTGCCTGACCTTGGAGCTTTGTCTGCCTTGTTAGAAGGTAAAGGACCCATCACATCTAGCTTTTCGTTCTGTAGTTCCTTAGCTTCTTTCCCAAGCGTCAGGGCCTCTTGGGATGAGCTATCCGTATTCTTCACTTGGCTCCTCATCTGTCAAAGTAAATCTTTCAATGAGGTTTAGAGGCTTATACATAAAGAGTTTGTGCTAATGACCCGATAATTGTTTTATTGGATTTCAGTGGCGTGGGAGAAAGTTCAGTAATTGGGAGAAAGCCTACCTCAGGATGATACTGTGAATTTTTATCTATCAGCTTGGTTATTGTATCAAGAAATGATTCTGTACATATCTTTGGTTACCATATGCATAAACCTTTTATTAGATCGTGGCTGTTTTAGGTCTGTACAATAGAATGCTTGAGTTATCTTTGATGGAGGCCCTTTGCTTATGGACCAGCTCTGGGGAATAGCTTTCAATACCACTTAATCCATGTGACCCTGGTCAAGTCATTTAACTCCTATTGCCTCCAAAACCCCCTCCAAAAAACAGAAATAATATCACTCCATCTTTTAATAAAGATTTGAGTGAATGAACAGATGTGAATGAATATATGAATGAGGACAGTTTCAGGGGGAAATTCTTAGGAAAAAAAAACTGGGAGCAAAGGTTATGTTTATGTGGTTCCTCTATATTCTCACCTCATAACCCTACAATAATCCTTTGCACTAGTTGTTGTTGGGAGTAGGGAAAGGGAACAAAGTGTGTGAAAACTGGATTGTTAGTAATGGCCTTTCTTAGGTATCCTGGAACCTATGGCAGAAAAATCATTCTTGAACCAACCCCCTCATCCACCCATCAGAAAACAGAGCTGGGAGAGAATCCAAAGATAAAATAAATGGAAATATATTCATATCTGTACTTCCCTTTTACTCTACACTTTACTTTCAAGCTTTAAGTAATACATAAACTCATCTGGTTCAAAGTTGTTTTCTTACAACTGAAAACCTGGAGGGTTCTTTATGTGCTGCTGCTGATCTCTCCTAGTTGTAATTATCATTAAAAGTTGTTTTGTTTTGTTTTTTACAAGATACCACATTGCTTCAGAAAAACAAAAGATACTACTGTACTCCTTCATTCCAAAAATATAGAATGCAAATTTGGATAACTAACCCAAAATAGGCATTAAGACTCAAGGCAATCTCACATAAATGAACTTTTCCCTTCATCAAACTTTGCCCTCACTGTGCGAATTTAGACCATGGTCTTTAGCTTCATTACATTTATCTAGCCCCTACAATGCTGGACTTTGGGTAAGTGGGGGAAAAGCTTCAAAGTGAACCCCCTTGTAATACAACCCAATATAGTAACGTCTATCCATAAATATCATCTCTATGCTTTGGTGTCTCCTTTGTGAAAGGAAGGACGTGGGGGGAAAGGATTGGACCACACAGAATCTGAGGTACAATTCAGTCCTAGATTGAGGATAATAATATCCTTGTGAGGTTCACCTAGTCTAGCAACTCAACCTCCTCCAGCTCAGTGTTAAAGGGGAGAGGGTGCTGGGACTGAGTTCATATTCAGCCTCAGACACTTACTGGCTTTGTGATCCTGAGCAAGTCACTTAACCTCTGCTTGCCTCAGTTTCCTCATCTGTAAATAGGGATAATACTAGCACCCGCTTCACATGATTGTTGTGAGGATAAAATGAGATGAATGTAAAGTGCTATATGTAAATGCTAGCTGTCATTATCATCGTCATCCAGCCCAGTAATACCTGACAAAACCCCAGGTGCAACTGTTCTGTCCTGATCTTCACCTTCTGCCCTAGCCTTCTAGTTCAGTAAAATCTTGGAGAGTCCATTTATAATCTTTTCTCAACTATCAACCTCTGTACAGATTCCTCAAGTCTTTGTTGCTCTACATCTCTCCCCTTAGGACTAGATTGAGACTCAGAAAAGACCTCAGAGGCTATGGAATCCAAGCCCTCATTTTAGAGATGAATCTATAAAAACAGATCTGGAATGGAAGCAGTGACTTGCCTAAGGTTGTGGAGGTAGGAAGGATTTGAACCCAAGTCCTCAAGACTCCAAAGTAAATGGTCTTTCCACTACACCATGACTGCTCCTCAAGTGAGGTGGGCCTTGTGCAAAGGGCACTGGAGATGGAGTTCAAGGCCCAATTTACTACCTAATTTGGCCTTGGTCAAGTCTTTCTTCTCTTTAGGCCTCACTTCTTTCCTCTATAAAATGAAGTGACTGAACTGATCTCTAAAACAAACTCACCGTCTACCATTCCCAACTAGTTCCCTTTCCCAACTTCCTTATTTTTGTCAACAGTACCACCATTTTGTCAGTCACTCAGAAGCAAATCCTTGGAGTCATCTTTGACTCATGTCTCTCTGCTTTCATGTCCTATATCCAGTCACTCACCACATCCTGTTGTTTTTTTTCCTTAGAAATATTTCTTGTAGTCATTCCTTCCTTTCTACTTCCCTGGCTACCTGATTTCCTTTACTTCCCTCGTGGATTACTGAAAAACTCCCTTCATTCTCCTCCCTGCCTCTAGGATCTCCCACTATATTTGCAAATTGCTGCCAGGTTTATTTTTCTTAAGACATCATTAAAAAAAATAGTTGCTTCCCTAATTAAAACTCTTCAGTTCCTCCTTATTTCCTTCTGAATTAAATAGAAACTCTCCTTTCTGGCTTTCAGTGCTGTCCATAATCTGGCCTCACCATAATGTTTGATTTCTGTTTCCTGATACAACTATGTTATAGACAAAACTGGAGGTCCATGAACTGGTTTCAAAATAATTGCATTCCTTTTGTAATCCTATCTGTTTTATATATTTAAAAATATTATTCTGAGGACAGATCATAAATAAAATAAAAAAATTATGAAAAATGAAAATTATGAAAAAAACCATGTTTCACATTCTCATACTCTTCCTAAAGGTGGACCAGGCCTGGAAGGGGCCCCCGTCATTCCACTAGGAGCCAGAGGGTAGAGCTGACCAAGGCCTGCTCAGATCCCTTCTTCTGCCTGAGACTGACCTGTACTCAGAACTCTAAAGGATCTATCTTCCTTTCCCAACAATAGTAAGGGCTTAGTAGCTGGTTTTTCTACAATTCATTCTGCCCAGGTGCCTACTATGTGCTGAGTCTCTAAAAAACATGATGGGCCCTGCTCCTGTGTGCTCAGGCTGTAGAGAATATTTTTTTTTTTAATGTTTTAGGTATAGAGCCTCAAGCCCACCCTGTCAGGACAGATTACTGCGGCTGACCTTAAGATAGATACACTTGTAAGCTAGGGTGGCAAAGAGAGAAAAGAGGAGAGAGAGAGACAGAGACAGAGAGAGGCTATTTTTGATAAAATCCCTAAACTGGAAGGGAAACCAGAGAATTGATCTAACAAGAATCTTGGAGAAAGTGCCCATTTTTCCATTCTTAGGGTCAAAGAACTGTGTTAGGACCCAAAAATGAAACAATTCCTTCCTTCCTGTTCCCAAGAGATTTAACATTCTTATTTTCTGGGGTGGGCTAGGGGGGAGGGGGGCATGGACACAGGCTTCTGGCTGAAGCTCTGTATCCAGAGATAGAAAACCTGCTGACTGCAGAGGCAGCTTATTCTACTTGTAGAAAGTCCCTTCCTCATCCTTCCTCCAGAAACTTCTGATGGTTAGAAATCCTGGTTCTGCCCTCTGGGACCAAGCAAACTAGTCCACTTCCTCTTTTACGCCTTTCAGTACTGAAATATTATCTCTCCATCCACACTTGATATTTTTATACATATAGAACCTTTTCCTCTTTGTTGGATCAAAGAGCTTGTGCATTTTCAAAGGATATAAGCAGGTGGTTGTCAAGAGAAGAAATCCAGGCTATTTACTTGCTTCAAATCACTCATAATTAGAGAAATGGAACTTAAAGTAAGTCAGAGACTCTACTTCACAGTCAGATTGGCCAAACTGACAAAAAGGGAAAATGACAAATGGTGGAGGGTCTTTGGGGAAAATAGGCACACTCAGGAAGTGTTGATGGAGCTTTGAAATGGTACTGCCATTCTGGAAAGCACTGTGGAACTCGGCCCCTGAATGCACATGCTCTTTGATCCAACAAAGAAGAAAAGGTCCTATGTATATAAAAATATTTTATAGCAGTTCTTTTTGTGGTGTTAAAGACTTGGAAATTGAGGGAGTAAGCATCAACTGCGGAATGGCCAAACAAACTATGGAATATATATATTTGTTATGGCACATAAAAGGTGTGGAAACTTTAAAGCAGTGTATGAATGCTATCATGATGATGATGACATGAATGTAATAAAAAAAATACTGTGCTGTAAGAAATGAAAAGGTAGTTTGAGAAAAACCTGGGAAGATTTGTGTGAACAGATTCAGAGCAAAGGAAGCAGAACCAGAAAATTTACAGAATGACCCTACTGTAAAAAATGAACACTTTTGAAAGATGATAATTCTGATCAACAAAATGACTAACCATGACTCCAGAACACTAATGAGGAATGTTACCCATCTCCTGTTAGAGGTGATACATTCGATATTCAGGAGACAAGGTTTTCGCAGGTGGTCAATATGAGAATCCAGTTTTGCTGGATTGTGCTTAATTACAAGGGTTCTGGCTTTCCTTCTTTCTCAGGGAGGTGGGATGGAGAAAAAAATGACAGATAATTGAAAAAAATTAATTAAAACATTTTCTAAGTCTTCTCTTTTCCAGACTAGACATCCATCAAGGAGGCAAGGAACCTGTGCAGTCAGACTGTCAAACACCCTCCTTTTACAGAAGAGAAAACTGAGGCCACAGCTAATATGTGGCAGAGTCATTAATAGAACATGGACTCTTTTTTAACTTGAGAGTTCCCGGGCCAAAATCTGGCTGAGAACGGAAGGGAGGGCCCTGCGTGGAGGCACGGGCGGCATCTGGACCGGCTTCAGCTTTACCACTAGGGTTGAGTCCATGTCACGACTAAGGAAAGTGGATACAGCTAAGTATACAGACAGGCGCACATAATTGCATGTTCCCCTCCCCCCCAGGGCAGAGCCGTTCCCAATCCCTGGAGCCCTCCCGGGGAACCACCACGTGCCCAGCAGGGTCCCTGGGGACACCTCATTCCGCACCGCTGGCCCCCCACCTCTCTAGTGCGTGTGGGGGTACAGCCTGGCCCTCAGTCCCCAGGGGGTAGAATTCGAATTCTCCTCCAGACCGTCCCCCGCCTTGATAGACCCAGGCCAGGCCAGGCCAGGTCACTCCATAAGGCTGGGCCGGGATTTCGGGTTGGGGCCAGCGGGTCCGCGACCCCCCAGGGCTGGGAGAGGGCGGGGCCTCGGGGCAGCCAGTCTAAGGCCGTCCGTCCATCCCTCCGTCTTTCCGTCGGTCTGTCGGTCAGCCCCACCACAAGCAAAGCCGACCGCGGCCGCCGCTCCCCTCGCCCCGGCGTCTGCCCCACCCCCTCCCGGCCTCCCGCGCCCTCCCGCCGGGCTGGCTGGGGGAGCCCGGCCCCGCCCCTTCCATCCGCTCGGGCTCCAGCCCCGCCCCCCGCGCCAGTTGCCAGGGAGCGGTTGCCATAGAGCTGAGCAGTTGTCCGCGTGCGCAGGCGGAAGTTCCCGGATCGAGGCGCCGCCATCTTTGCTGCCCGGACGCCGAGCGAGAGGCTGACAAGAGAGTCGGAGCCGCCATCCGCTGCCATCCGTCGCGCAGACCCTGCCGGAGCCGCCGCCGCTATGGACGATCGGGAGGATCTGGTGTACCAGGCGAAACTGGCCGAGCAAGCCGAGCGATACGACGGTGAGCTGGGGAGGAGCGGCGAGCCGGAATCCCCGGCCCCGCCGCCGCCGCCGCGGCCGCCGCCGCCCACAGCGGCCAGGATCAGGAGACAAAATGGCGGCGGCCGCGGCGGCGTCTCGCAGCCCGGCCCGGGGAAGGCGGGCTCGGGGCGCGCGGCCGGGCCCTGCGGGTGAGGGGCTCTGGGGGCTCGTGCGGTTCCGCGTCGCCGCCGCCGCCCCCCCTCCGAGGCTGCGCGTGGGCATGAGACCGGGGCCACCGCGGTGGAGGGAGCTGGTTGTAAAATGGCGGCCGGGGGAGGGCGAGTCCCCGGGCGGGGGAGGGGGAGGCGGCGGCGGCCTCGGCCTCGGCCTCGCTCCCTCCCGGCCGCTCGGCCCCCGGCCAGCCCCGGCTCCCTCCCCGCCGCGTGCCGCTCGGGAAGATGGCGGGTGGGGGGCGGTGGCTCCCCGAGGCCCGAGGCGGGGCGGCGGCCGCACAAAGGAGCCGGCCGCGGGCCATCCTGCCTGGAGGCCGATCCCCGGGGGCCCCGCGGGCGGCGTGGCTGGGCCGGGAGCGCGCAGAACCGGGGCCGCCCTTTAATCCCGCCTTCCCTCCCCGAGCGAAGGCGGCCCCGGCCCGCAGCCCCCCTGGGGGCCCCGGAGGCGCCGGCTCGGGCCTAGCGGCCCCAGTCCATCTTGGTGGATGGAGGGCTGGGCCTGGCCCAAGGTTCGGCCCTGGGGTTCGGGCGGCCCGCCGTCGGTTCGAGTCGTGGCGGAAATAAATGGATTCCATCCTTTTATTTTTTTCTGCGGGGGAGCATTTTCACATTTAAAGGGGAATTTCTGCCTCGTCTCCCCGGCCCCGAGGCTGTTTCGCCCCCGGCACGTCCCTTCGGGCCGCCCCTGGTCAGCCCCCCGCGGACCGAGCCGCGGATGCCGTCCCTCCTGCATTCATTCACCCACCATCTTTTGGCCCCGTGGCCGAGCCCATCACCTCCCTTTTCTTCTCCCTCCGGAGCCCCGCCTCCCTCCTCCCCTCCCCTCCCCCTCCCCGCGGGCTCCCTTCCCCCTCCCCCTCCCCCTTTTTGTGGGGAGGAGGGGCGGGCGGTGGAACCTGGTGGATTTCTCCTCACCTTGGGCCTCGTTAATCCCGTGAATTTCCTGCGGCTCCACGGGAGAAAGTTGAGCCACGAGGACACGTTCAGCTTCTGGGTTGGGGTTTGGGGACGTGAGACAGACGTCCATAGGCTGCAGCCTCCTTCTCAGAAACTTGGAAGACTAGGGCACTTGGAAGCCCTCAAAATCCTGATTTAAAAAGCATTTCTTTGGGAGGGGAAAGGGATTGTTTCTGAGGGACTCATTTTGTTATTTAAAGTCCAAGCAGAGGGAGGCATACTGTCGTTTAATGAACATTTATTAAGCGCCTACTGTGTGTCCAGGCATTAAGTGCAGGATTGCTGCTGATTTTTTTCCCCCATTCTTTATATATTCCACATAAATTCTCAACTTGTTTCTTTTTTTCTGAGTAATATAAAATTATTAATTGATAAGTTTAAATAAGATCACCTTGAGGGACGGAAAACTTGCTTCCATGTCCCCATTCTAGTTAAGTTCTGGAATTTTTAAGATCCAGTTCAAGGTCGGAATGGGAAAAATAAGATTTTGCAAATAAATGGTAGTTAGCTGTTTAGGCCTTTTTTAAAAACTAAGGTTACTAAAGGTACTTCTGGTCAGTCACGTTGTTTCAATGCTGTACTTGCCACATCTAAGGTGGGAAAGGAGGAGGAGGCCAGTACGATTATGGGAGGTAACCAAGTTAAGAAAGGGATGAGAAGGTTTCCACCTTTGTGGATCAGTATGTGAAACTGTTAACAAATATTATAGATTTTGTCATTTGTGTGTCCCAGGCTCAGTGAAATAGCTGTTTTGGGGGGGAGGAGGAAGAGACAATCATACTTGAGGATGTTCAAGTCTTTTAACAAAATGGATGGATCCCCAAGCTCTTGGTTGCTAAGCAAATAACATTTTCCTTCTCTATGAATGGGATGAACCAGATTCTTCCATCTGCCCATCTGAACTTGATCTGGTTCTCCTCCCACTTTTCCCCTTACTCTTGCAGTGTCCCTGACAATTTATTGGAATTTCTTCGTTGAAATTCAACTGCTTAATTTTTTGTTGTTACTTTTATTCTTCAGGTCAGAGATAAAATAGAGGAACTAAGCCCTAAACCTCCCTGGGAAACAGGGCAATTTTTTGACTGCATAGGAAGCCCTAGACCAGCTCCACTTCCTGCCAGTTGTCCCTGAAGGTTAAATCAAACATCCTACCACGGTTTGAATATGTCAATATTCAAAGGTTTCCGTGGTAGGTGGTTGTGGTGCTTCTTTGGATCCTTCTTTGGATCTATTCTTTGTTAAGGAGACAAATTGCAAGGGAATATATTTAGAGTGGTGGTTTCATGTGTTTTCTGACCTTAGAAACGGGCTACAAGACATTTTTAAAAAAGACTTCTTGAAACCCTAATAATAGCCTATAAAGCAAATAAGGTTTGCATAAGACTTTCTGCCTAAGGGAATTAAAAAAACACTTTCTAAGTTTTCATTTACCTTTTCACTTTCCTTGGACTTTGGAAACATTTATACAGTGAACACCTTTCTGATGCCCTTGGTCTATTCCTTGGGCAGCCAGGTCACTGTGGGACTTGAGGGGTAGTTGGTGTGCCCTTGTTATTTTCTTTTCTCCTTCTTTGCCTGAGTATATTTAATTCTTTATCAACTAGACTAGGATTTGAGATAGTTGCTTTGACCTATGTATCTGTTGCAGAAAACTATTACCCCCAGGGATTATTTTTTTCTCTGACTGGAAGCTCTCCTTTTTGACATCAAAGCCACTTCTGACCTTCCTGAGTTTTGAATAAAGTATTAAGAAGGTTTTTTTTAGTTAGAAAAAAGAAACAAATAAGAAATGGATTCATTTTGTCTGTTTAAAAGAGAGGCTGCTATTCTGGGTGGTTAGACAAGAAATAGTAAACTCCCAATACTCTTCATGTTGCCATTTCAATTAATAGGAGATTTAACCTAGTTCTGTCCTTAGAGACTTAGAACATTTAGAAACTTTGCAGCTTTTTTTTCCTCTCATTTGTATTTTGACTTCTCCTAGGCTGTGAGTACAACTTGAGGCTTAGCATTTTAGTATCACCTCCATTTTTAGAATCTAAGGAGGCATGAATTCCTTCACAGCATCTTCTCCTGTTCTCTACTTGATTTCTGGTGAGTGAAAGGAGTTACTACCAGGGCATTTATTTTCTACAGTTTTTAATCGTTGTGAAGTTCTTTCTTATGTTAAGCTGAAATTCCGAGGTAGCTCACCACTGGTCCTAGTTTTGCTTTCTGGGTCCAAGTGTAGCTCCTTAGGCATTTGGTGACAGTTCTTGAAACGAAACATCCCCCATTCCCCACCCTTTTCACATATTGCTTAGTTTTGAGTCTCATCACCACTTAACAGTGGACATGAAGTGAAAGAAGACCTAGGCTCAAAGCTCAAAGTGCTCTTGAGCTGTTAGACGACCCTGGGTAAGACATTATACATGGGCCTCAATTTCTTAATCTCTAAAATGAGGGGGTTGAGCTCAGTGACCGGACCTGTAAGGTCACTTTCAGGACTGAATTTGTGATGCAGCTTGTAACTTTGCTCAAATTCAGCAACCAGTACTCTTCTTACTAAAGTTACAGTCGTTTTTCACTGTGTTCCGCTTAGTAAGTATATGACTCTAGACAAATCATTTAATCAGTTTATTCGCTTGATAAGATGAAGGATCTTAGATTATCTGAGATCTCTTCTCTCTCTCTAAATCCTAATATCCCTGTTAGCTTACATGGTAGCAGGCAAGCCATTACTTACTGGCATGCTTAGTTAGGTCTTCCCTTTGTTTAAGAAGTGGCTCTCTGCTATCTGGTATTGGGAAGACTACAGTCATGTAGCTATTAGTTAGAACTATAAAATATATTTTCTGTTTCTGACTTAAGGGTTTCCCACTCAAAAGCCTGACAAGTGAAACTTTCTTGTAGGAAATTGTTTAATGAGTTCAGTGTCTTCAGTTATCAGTGGTTTCTTTGGAATCTCTTTGTAAAGCGAATCTCACAACTTGATTTTGAAAGAACTCTTTTCAAATTTTACAGTCCTTTGTACCAACAAATACATATAACTTGGAATAATGAATTTAAATTTATGAGTTCACATTGTGGAAGAATGAGAATTCAGAAATGAGTGGAGGATCTTAATGAATGACTGAGCAATAGGAAACATTTATATGTTACATTTAACTGTATATTTGTTTCTTTTGGAAGCTGTCTGATGAAAAATTTGGATTTTTAATTTGGTTGATAGTGTATAACAAAGTAGGTCAAATACTTACACCTTTTCCAAAAGGGTTAAAGTTTAATATTATAGGAATGCTATTTGTGCTTGAAGATGAAATATACAACCTTAGGCCCTACAAATTTTGTTACAGCTAGGGATTTACTTAGCTAAAACTCCAGGGAACCAATGTAGACATGCTACGGATTCTGCCATCCACATACCCTAAACCCTAGTAATCTGTTACTCTAGATATAGTAAGGGAGTGTAGTGGGGAGATAGTTTCACAGTTGGTTTTACTATGCATTTGAATAAGGCACTTCCGTATTCTGCTTCTGTTTCCTTTTGTAGAGTGGAGATGCTGTCTTTATGGTGAGTAAGGATGGGATGTTAATTAGATAGCTTCAGGAAAAGCTGGCACCAGAGTAGGCAAGCATTCTTGTCTCAGCTGTGTTCAGAATGCTACCTACAGGTGACTGTCTGAAATGTGTTGGAGGGTAGTGCATTTCAAAAGTAGCAACTGAAATAAAGAAGAAAAGAATGCTTTGTTTGGATTATTTTTAAATGCTGAGCTGTCTCTCCATTTGATTAACAACTTAACCCTCTTCATGTCTATTTTCCTTGACTGGTATAGCTTCACTCATAGTTGCCAAGGCAGTCTTCATAGTTGGATTTGAAGTCTGTCTTAAACAAAAGATCTTTATTTGCATACCTTCTGAACCTCCTCGTAGGTTTTTGAAGTTAGTCCTGATGAGTTGTAACAACTCTCTGGTTTTTGTGCATATAATCCAGGTTATTAAAGTTACCAGAAGCTAGTTAGGTTTTCTGCATTTTGTTTTCCATTGCTCCTTATGTTATTATTTCAGTTAATAAGTCTGGCCTTGTACCCTACAAGGTCACTTTGAGGTTAGCAAGTGCCACTCTCAGCATGAGGTGAATGGTTAAATACTGAACAAAAGGGTGGAAAATGGTGCTGATACACTAGCTGAAAGCAATAGTTTGGTTATGTCCGTGTTGAACTGGTACATAAAGAAGTATTTCCACTTCTGGGCATGAATGGCACAAGTTCAGATACCCTTTCCCCCATATTTTACTTCTGTTACCCACTACCTTCCCAGTAAGACTCAGATTTGGTTATTACTGGGTATTGGTTTTTCCATTTGTCCGGTGAAGCATGCTGTATTTATGCCTTGCTCTGCTGCTACTATATGTATTCCCTTCCACTTGAAGATCATCTTTCAGCCAAAGTTCAATGCCTTTACATTTGTTGGGGGCTTGGTCCTTGTATATTTAGCCAGAATTTGTGCTACTAGTAGGTTGTGATCCTGTACAAAGAACTCCTCAGCAGTGTTTGTACATTGCTTTACCCCCCCTTTCATAAATAATAACATCAAATTTAGAGATAGAACATGATTTAGGAAAACTATTATACATGTGCTTTTAATGCATAATCATAAAAAAAATTTATTTGATGGTCTAGTAAAGAAAAATGAATTACTAGGATTGGTGCAGATCCGGTTTGGTATATGCCAGGAAATAGCCTGTTCCTTTGAACCAGGTGCCTTAGCAAATGGAGTCTAATGTGATTCCCTAGGTGGCATCGAGTTAAAAACTGATTCTTTATCATTACTAGTCAAAAGTTTATAATAAAGGTTGAAGAATTTCATCTTTGGGGGTAATTTGTAGTCTGAATTTAAGTTTTAGTAACGTAATCTTGACTTTCAAATCCTGTAGCATTTAAGTGATTTATATGTGGTTTTTCACTAGTCTTGATAGAAGGTGTGTACTAGTTTGTGTTCCAGGAAATATAGTTGGCAATATGGTTAATGGAAAATTTATTTTTTAAGAATGAATTTTGAATATAATGATGCCTTAGTATGTAATAAATATAAAAGTTAATATGGAAATTGGGGAATCTCCTTATTGAATTGGACACAGGGTATCCCATGACCGATTTGGTGAAGCACTCAGTTTCCAGTCAGTCAAGCATTTCTTTGCTTATCATGTGTCATTCCTATGGTAGACTTCAGATAAAAAAAACCAGTCTTTGCTTTTTTACTGAAGGGATGCAACTTGTATTGATGAGTTAAGTGTAACATCTCTATAAAAGAGAAAGTCATTTTTTTGAGGTTGAGGCCATTAATACATGAGAGAATTAGGAAAGGGCTTTAAAAGGAAAGTGACACCTGAACTGAGCCTTGAAAGAATGAAAGTTTCCAAGAGTTGGAAGGAGAAAGAGCATTCCAGGCATGAGACATAATGGACAACCTCCAAGATTGGAGATGAAAGGGCGGGAACTTGATTATCTGGTAGGCCAGTTTGACTAGAACTGAGAATGCAGCTGCGGGGAGTCAGTAATGTATAGTTGACCTGGAGCCACATTGGGAAGGCCTTCAAATTTGGCCAGCATTGTTAGTGAGTTGTGTGCTCTGGTCAGTAGACTATTGCTGCGTGTACTAGCCATGAACTGCTAGTTTTCAAAATAATAGGATATGACACAACACTAAAACTGCAGAAAATAGCTTAATCTTGGATTCAGAAGGTGCTTGAGTCTTACCAGTGCCTTAAGGCATGATTATGAACACTAAAGATGATCATTGTCTTGTAGATTCGCTTGTTAAGGGATCCACTTAGAAGTTTATTGTGTTTGTAATAAAAATTATTGACTTCTTTACTGCTTAGCACTAAATGTGCTATGGGTTATTTTGAAGTTTTATAACTTTGTTTTATGTTATTTGAATAATCTGTCAAACAGCGAGTATTAAGTACCTACTATATGCCAAGTACTGAGCTGGAATACCAAGACAAAAATGACCTGGGCATCAGAGGGAAGGCTGTCTTAAAAATTTATAATTTCAGTTTAGACTTTGCAGAAATTCCTGATTGCCATAAATGTAGCTATTGTTATTTGTAAAAATGAAGTGAGTCGTTTTAATTAAAATGTGTTTATGTTACTCTTTTGGGCAAAGGTAAGAAAATGGGGAAAGGGCTGCTATCTGTGGAGAGATTCAGTCCTCTAAATTGTTTAGTGGGAAGTGTGATTTCTGAAGTTAAATTTCCTCCTAATCTAATCCAAAGCCATTTCAGATTTTCTCCCCTTTTGGCCCTTTAGCCTGTGTGTCTTCTGTGTTCTTACTACTCCAAATTAAAAGGGACTAGAATTTTAGCTCTTTCAATGTTTTATAGACTTTTTCAATTTATTAAGTGCATTTTGCTGACATCTTGAGTGCTCCAGCCAAACCAGGACTATCAGGAACTCACCATGGATAATTGGTTTTCCATTTTAAGTCCTAGGAGTTTGATTCATTTTAACTCTATGGAATGGTAAGCTTTCCCAAAAGAATAGATTACATATGACTCTGCCTTCTTAAACAGAATACTAACTCTTTGATGTCATACATCACTTGTAATGGGATAGTACAATTACTGAATTTGTGTTCTTTTTTGGCCTTTCCTGGATTTTCTATCATGTTCTCGCCTTCCATTTTATCTGCATATAGCATTTGCTTTGCTTCTAGTTGTTATATACGGGTCTGCAATGTGATTGTAATGTAGTCTCTACTTTTAAATCATGTAGCATTTAAGTGGTTTATATGTAGTTAGAAGTTCTAGGACTGTAGACTTTCCTCCTCTAGAACTGGGGATATAATAGCTTCCATCCTACTGATCTCCTTGGACTGTTGTAAGGATCAATTAACTGAGAAGAGTCTAAATTGTAAAGGGTTATCATATGTAAGGTGAAATTATTATTGAGGTCAGAGCTTGGTAAAGGCACCTGGAAAATAAAGGAAAACTGGCTCTGAGTGAGGGCTTTGACCCATTAGTATAAGGTATATGAGTTTTAGGGCATAGACCAAGGTACTCCAGTTTTTTTGTGTTCTGGGTTCCTTTGGCAAACAATCTGGTGAAGCTTATGAGCTACTTCTCAGAATGTTTTTTTTTTTTCCAGAATGTTTTTAAAAGCAAAAAATAAAATACATAGGTTTACAAAGAACCAATTATATGGAAATATAATTAACAAATTTTTAATTTCCATTTTGGTGTGGTGTTATTATTTTAAAAAAATAAATTTTACTGATCTTTTGTTTTTATGTTGCCTAAATATCTCCCTCCAACTCCCCTCTCCCAGAAAGCCATTGCAAATAACAGAGAATATTTTTAAAAGATAAAGAGAAGCAGAAAAGAAATCAGAAGAATCAATCAATACACTGAAAAAAATCTGAAACTAATATGCAATGTTTCTTTGAAATGAGGAAATTGGTAAATCTTGGTTTAAACTTTATGGTAAAAGGTGTCATCTTTTGTTGAAGTAACTTCTTGGATAACAATAGGTCTCTTTTCACTCAAAGCCACTTCAACAGGTGCTTATCCCTCACAACAAAGCATTTTATTTATACGTGGGATTTAAAGGGGAGGGGGAGGAAAGAGAAAAAGCATTTATTAATCACTTCTTATGTGCCAGCCACCAGGCATTTTCCTAGTAGTTTGTTCCATCCTCCTCCACAACCCTGTTAGGGAGGTGCTAGAATAAGCTTTGACAGCTTAAAATTGTACTAAGACTTGGGACACCCGGTGTTTTGTATTTAATGTTTGATATGTCTTCTCCCAATTGGAGAGTGTAAGCTTCTTAAGGGCTTTTGTTTTATACTTCCTGGCAACATAGATTATGGATTATAGAGTTGGAAAGGACCTCCAAGTAATCTGGGCCCAACCGCTTGATTTTTTCTGTTGAGGAAACTGGCTAAGAAGTTTTGTGACTTTCTCAAGGTTTCGTAAGTCTTTTCAGAGGCAGGATGTTTTCCCAGGTCTTCTGACTCCAGATTTAACATTTTCTACTGCCCATACTCCTCTCCTTTATAGATGCTTACTGAATGCTTTTTGAATTAAATAGATACCATCACCATTTTTTATTTTAAAATTTTTATTTTTAATATTACTTTTACTTAATACTACAGCTTCCCCCTACCCACAGAGCCATTCATTGTAACGAATAAAGAAGAAGGGGGAACAGTTTAGAAAAAAACGTCAGTGGAGTCAGACACTTGTCCAGTGTTCTCTAGATGGACCTGGCCCTTTCTCCTCCAGTATTTTGAGAGGAGAGTTCATTTTCTCATTTCTTTTTTGTGGATAAGCTTGGTTATTATATTAATTTCCACATTCTTTCAAAGTTTTTTTGTTCTTTTCATTTCCATTGTTACTGCATATTATTTGTAGTTCTGCTTGCTCTTCACTTGGCTTTAGTTTGTATGGGTCCATACTTTTTCTATGTTCTGTGGTTCACATGTTACAGTAATTCAAGTACTGTTTGTTTGCCACAATTTGTTAAGAGATTTCCCTAATCCATGGGAATCTACTTTGTTTCTAGGTTTTTGTTACTACAAAAACTGTCACTATAGATATTTTGGTGTAGGGCATTTTTCCTCACCTTTGAGTTCTTCTGTGGCATATACCTTCCAGTAGGCTGTGGTTACCATTTTCTTTAAAGTTACAACAACAACAGAAGGGGATTTGAAGCCCTCTCTTGTTGGCACTTAAAAAACCAGACTCCATTTCTGCCATTCTACTCTTGTACCTTAGCTCCTGTTGTTCACAAAGACATTCCACTGCCCACCACCATGCCTTTCCTGGCATGCACTCCCTCCTAAAGCCTGCTTCGCAGGAGCCCAGATTTCCTTCAGAACTTTGCTCAGATGGCACCAGTGAGATGTTTCCTCATTTTGCTTTGCATGTGCTGCTTTTAGTGTTGACTCCTTATGCTCTCAGGCCAATTGAAGATTAGTTTGAAGAGTCTTTTGTGGTTATTTATATTGTTAAAAACTACTTTTTAGGGACTGAGGAATAAAGACATTCTGTTCTTAGGTCTTTTATGTCTTAAATTTTGAAAAAGAAATGTACATTCTTTAGATTTTTACTTGGGACAGCTTCATGGTTTCCCTTTTTTTCATTGGGGGAAATTTATTTTGTAAACTACCCATCATATGAAAAAATGCTTAGAAACCATACAGCATACTAGCTTCAAATGACAGTCCAGTTTTTGGTTTTGGAAGTAAATGGATATGTAAAAATAAAAACCAATTCTGGTTCTAAAATAAATCCTCTCTTCCCCATTTGCCTTGTACTTAATTTATTTTGCATGTGTTTTGTGTGTGCTTATTTTCTTAGTATCTCCCGTTATAGAATGTAAGATTCTTGAGCACAAGAGCTTGTGATTGTGTTTGAATTCCCAAGGTCAAGCATAGTCTTTGACATCCACCAGGCACTTTTAATAAATGTTTGTTGGTTGATGCTCCCACTTGAAAGCAATACTTTTTTCTTTTTTTCCTTTTATCTTTTCCTTGCAAGTTAGGTGCTAGATTAATCAAATTTAGGGAAATATGTGGCCTTTTCATACTGAAAGGTACTCAGCAGAAGTGGATAATGTCCATGTTAGATGGACCATGTTAGATTTTTGTCTAGATGATTTGCTTGAGAGGGTGGCTGTCATGCAGACATGTGAGTGTGTACTGCAGCCAGCATGTGTCAAGAGGCTGGGCTTTCAACACAAGTGTAGCTGACTCTGTCCAGCTCTGTCTCCTAGGCCAGTATGCTATTTTGTATCAGTTTGTTTAGAATTGATGCACAGTATAATAGACCAAAATCATTTCCTTAACCAAATTAATGGGCATTTGGAACTGCCATTTTGGGTTGATGCATTAGTACAAGTAACTGAGAGTTGAAAATTTATCTTTTTCATCAGCATGAATCTTTGTTATGTTTATTATTTAAAGGAATAATTTGATAGAGTTACAGAGGAGTAAGACATTGCTTTTGAGATCTAAAATTTTATCTAGCATCCTATTAGCACCATTTTCTGTTGCATCTCAGCCTCAGAGAGTGCCTTGCTTGCATAGTCATTTGTGAACCAAGTTATCTGTAAACAAAAGTCATGAATCAACTCTTCCCCCCCACTTCAGTCTTAGCTTTTGTAGGCTTTTCCAGTTAAATAATTAACTGTTGTGCAGTAGCAGACCTTGATAATGGTTTCATCCTCATTAAAAAGTATCCAACAATGTTTCTGAAAACCTGCTAAAAAACGGGAATAAGCACACAACCCTGCTTCATCAGTGACTAGGAAAGCACAAGAGCATTGGCCATTAGCCAGAACTGGTGCTATGTGCTGGAAACCAAATTTTGCCCTGTTTTTCCACAAGCCCTCACAACTGACAGTATCAGAGATCTTGCTCAGATACAGACCTATGTTCTGCTCCTGGCATTTCTCCTGGAGTTGTTGGGCAGCAAACAACCATAATGACTGTTCTTGGCCCTTTCTGAAGCCACACTGGCACTTGGGTAGATGACCATCTTCCAGCTGAAGGATCAGCCTATTAAAGAAAACTGGCAAGAATTTTGCCAGCAATGACTGAGAGACACCCTTCTCCCCCTGTCCCCCCCTTCCCCCCACATACACACATGATTGTCACAGGACAATATTTTCTTTTCCTTTTTTCTTTTCCTTTATAGAGATGGACAGTGGAGGCGTCCTGATACCTCCATATAGCCCTGAAAATTTCAATCAGCATAGTGATGTCATTTTGGTCCTTTTCAAGAACGAAAGATGACAGTCAACCAACCAGTACCATACAGTGCTAAATGGAAGACTTGAGTTCAGATATAGCCTCAGACACTTACTAGGTATGTGACCTGCTGGGCAAGTCAGGTAACCCTGCTTGCCTCAGTTTCCTCCTCTGCACAATGAGCTGGAGAAAGAGATGACAAACCACTTCACCATCTTTGCCAAGAAAATCCGAAATGGGGTAATGAAGAGTTGGACATGACTGAAACAACTGAACAACAACAAAATCTAAAAGCTTTTTTAAGAAAAGAGGGAAAGTATCAAAAAGGACATAGTTTATTTTCATTGGATCAAAATCTAGATGTTTACAAGCATTTAGACCTGAGTTCAGGTATCCACTTGAGTCATAGTTCTGTCATTAAGTGTGAGGGTAAATTCAGAGGATTGATATGTCCTTGTGGTTTCTCCACCTAACATTTGGAATAGTTTATGTTCATATGAGCTCAACAAAGTTCTGTAAGTCCCATAGTTTAACTTATTTGTTAGTCTCTTCAATTAAAGTATTCTGTTGTCAAGATAGTCACAGAATTAAAGACTGGAATGGATTTAGAGATCATTGCATTTCAGCCCTCTTGTGTTTCACATGAGGAAACAGAGAGGGTATATGACTTTGTCCAGGTCACAGTTAGATGTCCAGTCAGGGCTCACATTTAAATCTCCTAAAATACCCCCTGTTGTTTTCACTTTCTTAGTAACACTTGGGGGTCTTCTCAAACCCCCACACCTACCCCACTCCCCTCCAATTTTCAGTAGAGGCATTTGAAGTATAATAGAAATAGCATTCCGCTGGAAGTCAAAATACTTGGGTTTAAATTCTGGCTGTGCTTAGACTGCTGTGACTTTGGGATTTATTTGCTAATTTTTGAAAATGAAGAGGCTCTGACTCAGTTTCTAAGACTCCTTCCTGTTGTAAGATTCTGTGATTCTATGGTGAGTTTACCTAGCCATTCAAACCTTTATGACTGTCATATATCACCAGCAGTGGGTAGGCTTGCCTTAAGAAGAGTATAGGTGGGCCTGAGGACTTTGGAGGAATCATCATCATTCCATGCTTCTGTGAAGACTCCACATCTGTCTGTCCTGACACTCCCCAAAACTACCTGAATTCCAAATCTCTTCAGGGTATAGTAGTCTTCTTGCTCTCTTCTGTCCACCTCTAACTCTGGGAATGAGAATTATAGCAGCACCATTGCTGGCAAGTTCTGATGCCTCACTTGTGATTTCACTGGGAGTGGGGTGGTCCTGTCCTTTCCTGGTCTTTGAAGGAGAGGGGATGGGACTAGTTAACATTTTCTGTTACTATCCTACTGCATAGCACAGTACCCAACTCCTCGTGATCACTTTTTGGGAAGGACACCAAAAGAAGGTATCTCGAAGCATCATTCTATTTCGAGCTGCCAGTGCTAGCCAGTCTTGTTAATGTTTTATTCTACTTGAGTGTAACCTTCTATAACATGGGACATTGCCAAGGTGTCTGAGAACAGCTATCCACTGCTAGATTTCTTGAAATCTCTTCAAGACTCATCTCTGGTGCTACCTCTTAGAACCTCTTGTCTCCCCTCTTTGGAACTCTTTGCTGCAGTCTCTTCTTATCCACTGGGTTCCCCCACTAGAAACGAACCTCCCAGGCAAGCACTGTCATTTTATCTTTGTATCTGTAATGCCTAGCAGATTGTAAGATTTTCCAAATTGTGCTGGTAAATAGTCTATGGTGTATGTGGCTCCAATGAACACCAAAATCGAATAACAGCTTAACGTTGTTTCTTTTGTTGGATTTTTAAGATATCAGGGCAGCAGATAATTGTGGTTGCTGTTCTTGAATGCTTCTGAAAAGTGAGCCTCCTTATCCATGGGATCCACAGGTGTTCATTTTAGCTCTGGACACTGCAACCTCCACTTTGCTTTATTGAAGAGCTCTTTAGCAGGACAAAGAGTATAAGTAAGCTGCTTAGTATAGCAGTTTTTTCTATACCTTAGAGTTAAGAAAACCTGAGTTTAAGGCCCAGCGCTGACAACCTTTAAGCCCAGCAAATAATCAAACTTCTCAGTGCCTCAGGCATCTCTCTAATATCTTCTCCCACCCCACTCCCCCTTCCCCAATACTTTAGGACGATGAAACAGCCATTCATCTTCCGACTTGCATCACTTTATGTAGGGATGCTGCTGTGTTTCTAACCCTTTTGCTTAGCTTTTGGGTTCCTTTCATGTTACCATTATGTGTAATTCATCTTTATTCAAGGACATAGAAATGAGACCTCTAGACCAATGGCTGGGAGCCAACCACACTTGATATTACAGGATTGTGTTTTCTTGGAGAAGGAAAGTCAAGGGGGGGGTGGTACTAGTAAGGTTAGATTTGGGATAAGCAGAGTAACGTAACCCTTGCTTCTTGGTTCTTCTCTGTAGCATGATGATACAACCTGAATCCAGAGATCATTATATTAGGTTTTCAGAGAATTTAGGAATCATCCAGTCCAAGTCTTATTTTTACAGATTGAATAAATCAATCCATTAGCATTTATCTAGTGCTCATCCTGTGCCAGACACTGTACTGCTAATTGCTGCAGACAGACAAAAGATGAAATAAAGGATTTTCTCATTGTATTTTTTTTTTCAGGGAGGCAGGTACAGATAAAACTAGATACCTGATGCACACAATGTAAATTTAAGGGCCCCATGACTAAGAAAATTGATCTTGACAGGAGTTTGACAAAGGAGTGATTCCAGGCTGGGGATGCAGCCTCTCAGGCTGTGTGGCTTGTGAGAGGAAAAGGCAGCAGACCCATGTGGTTGAAGCCTACAGTACACAGAGGGAGGCATGAGGAGTAACAAGCCTGCGTAAAGGTAGGTGGGAATGAGGTTGTGAAGGTCTCTAAATGCCAAACAGGTTCTTTGGGGGCCAGTGACACAGTCTGTGTGTTTGAGAAATGGGACTTTGCCTTGATGGATGGCAGAGGGGAGAGACTTTACAGCTGGTCAGGTCCAGAGACGATTTTCCCAAAGTCATGGTGGTAGTGAGGTGAGGGTAGGGCATGGCAGGCTGGTGAGGAGGGTTTGAACACTGACTCTAAGCTGTGGTCATTTCCATTACAGTCTTTCTTTAGGGCTGGGGTGGGAGGTGGAGTCACTGACTCTCTTACCCCACTGTTCCCCCTCCCCCCAAGCTGTTACTAAGTCCTTTTTAATAGATTTATGATTGACTTGATATAATGATCTAGCTTTGCATCAGCATTATTATTATTACTTTGTCTTTTTTCTGCTTTGGCACTCACTTTTTTGTCTTTGTCTTCAATGAATTTTAAGTAGCATAGAGGTAAATCCTCCCATTCTGAAAGATGATTGTGTCATTTGTGGGGAGAGGAGGGTAGTTAATAAAAACTAAAAACATCTAAATCACTTGCTTGAAAGAAATCATTGATAATTTTTTCAACAAAGTGTTCATCTGATATCTTGATACATTTATGCCTTATAAAAAGTTTGATTTTTAGAAGATCATTTTAAGAGTATTGACTCATTTTGATAGTTTTTCAGATTATTTTTGCAGCTACATCTGAAAACCAAACTTGCTTCAATAGCTTTGATACAAAAGTATGGATAAATGCTGGTAGTGGAAGGTGGAAATGCTGAGAGAAAGGAAGCCCTACTGTGTGTGCCCTGCAGTGGAGGGAGGACAATTCTGGGGCAGTCTGATGAAACCTATGACTCCTCAGAATATTGTTTTTCTCTTTTTTCTTGGTTATATTTTTTGTTGTGCATGTTTTACTTTATTTTTTTAAATATATTCAGTTCTCAACATTCACTTTTGCACGAATATGAATTCAAAATTTTCTCCCCATCTCTCCCCACCCCCCACTCAAGGATGGCATGTACCCCATCCACCCCTTCTTCCGGTCTGTCCTCCCTCCCACTACCCACCTTTCTTCCATTCCCCTTCCCTTCTATTTTTCTGTAGGACAAAGTAGATTTCTATATTCCATTGCCCAGATAGCTTAATTTCCAGTTGCACGCTAAAACAATTTTTAACATTCATTACTAAAGCTTTGGGCTCCATATTCTCTCCCTCCCCACCCACCCCTGTTAAGAAAACAAACAATTGATTATAGGTCATACAAGCATTTCCATAACAGTCTTGTTGTAAAAGACTAACCACATTTCCCTCTGTCCTATCCTGCCCTCAATCTACAAAAACAGTCTATTGTTTTTAAAAGCACATCTTTCTGACCTCAACCAAGTGATAACTTCTTATCTTTGAGTTAAACTAATGTTCTGGCTTGTGGTTGTAGCGCCAATGCTATACCCACAGCAATCGGGATGGATATGCAGGTGTATTTTCAGGGTAAATTTGAAAAATATAAACTCTTCCTCAAACACATAACCAAAATATTTATTCAGATACCAGAAAGCCAATTCCACCTTGGTAACAAGGAATTTTGTACACATTACCAATAGAGGACTGACCATCAGTCAGGCCTCCCCACAAACAAGCTCCCTTAGGCAAAATGTCCCCTCTTACCCAGGCTAGCTGCTCTGCTCTGCCCCTCTCTCAGCTCTGCCTCACTCTCCCTGCTTCACCCTTCCTGCTCCTCCCCTTCAGCAAGCTCCTCCCACCATGGGCTTCATGAGACTCAGGCTGTGGACTGGGCCAGAGCTCAAAGCAGGTCACGTGGGCCTATTAAGGGGCAGGGAATATCTTCAGATTCCCTTAACATTACAATGTCCAAGTCCCCCTTTCACTCTTCTAAACTTCCCTTATTTCTGTTTAGGGTACCCAGGTTACTGACTCCCCAATTATCCTCATTCATTTCTCCTCTAAGTCACTTAACCCCAATTGCCTCATCCTGGGTCATCTCCAGTCATCCTGATGAATGTTTGGTCACTAGATTCAGATGGCTCTGGAGGAGAAGTGAGGCTGGTGACCTGCATAGCCCTCCCTCACTCAAAAAGAACAAGGTCAAGTGCAAGTCATGTCATTATTTCCCTGATGGCATGGTCTTCTTCGGCAACGAAGGGTGAACATACACCCCATTTCAAATCATTTGCTATGTTTTGTCAGTTTTCCTTCCACATCTTTTTCTTAGCCTACTTCTAATCCATGGCTGGTGTCTTGGTTCCAACCTTCCTCACCTTCATCTCTTCTTGTCTGCTTTATTGCAGTAGCCTCCTCATTGGTGTCTCTGCTTTTTGACTCTTCCCTCCATATTCTCTCTCCTTGCTCAGTAAACTCTAGGGAATCTCTTTTACCTTTAGGATCAAATACAAACCCTTCTATCACTTAAGTCTTCTACAACCTGCTTCCAGCCTTCTAATTCATTGCTCCCCCTTGCTCACTCTGTGGTCATCTAAATTCAACTGGTTGCCACAGTGTTACTCATAACATTTCATTTCCCATCTTTGTTCACGTCTGGAGTAACCTCTTGTCTCTCATAAGCCAGTTTCGTTTAAGGATCAGTTAATAAAAACCTCCACAAAAGGTTTTTCTCTCCCATCCTTCTCCCCCTCTCCTCCAAATGCCACACAAATGCAGGTACTTCCTTTCTCCTAAATTAGACCAGAAGCTCCTTGAGAGGAAGACTGTTCTCACTTTTGTCTTTCTGTTTCCAGCACTATTATGGCATTGGGAACATAGGACTTAATAGATGCTTGTTGGTCGAGATAAATTCTTTGTGATCAGTTTCTTCATTAATAAAATGACAATTTCCAGAACCCTCATTTATAAAATGATGATCTCCAAGTTTCTTTCCACTTCTTAGAAATAATGATCCATGGGTTTCTTGGGATAAGAGGTATTAAATTGCTTTTAAATAAAGGTATTAAAAATGAGCTTAATTCTGATTTTTAAATTTAAGAAATGAATCAAGACAATTGAGAGTTGATTTAGGAAATGATGTTGGGGGAGGAAAACAAAGTCAGATCTGAGGCCCTCTAGAAACAGTGGGAAAACAAAGGCTCAAAATCTAAGAACTTAACTGGTACAACCTTTAAGGCTAGCAGATTATCAAGAGTTTGGCACCTAAACCCTGGTCAATGGTTAACTGTCCTGTGACTCATGCCAGATTTCAGAGGACCAGAAATCTTGTAGAAAATCAACTTCTGGAGGTCAAGAACTATTTTGTTTTTTCCTAACCCCAGTTTCTTGCAGGAACTTATGGGTTGCAAGGAACCATCTAACCCAATACCTCATTTTACAGATGAAGAAAATGAGACCCAGGGAGATTAACTGACTTGTACAAGAACACATATACAAGACGGACTCAAACTTCAGTCTTCTGACTCCAGAGTCAGTGCTCTTTCCACTTTAACACTTCGCTACTTCAAATGCGTGTTGACTGATATAAGTTCATTACAGATTGAGAACTAGAAGGAACTTTAAATCAACCCAATCCCCTCATTTTACAAAACCTAATGAAATTAGGTGATTTTGTCAAAGCCACATAGATTTCCTGCAGCCTGAGATGACACAGAAGTTTAGGAACTCAGAAATGCATAAGATATGTGTATAGTATTTTATAATATCAATCCAAATTTTGCAGTAAGGTACTGTAAACACCCCATAAAAGGAAAAGAAAAAATTCAGACTTCTTCTCTGATATGAAAGAAGGGCCAAATGATTTTATGGGGATTTTCCTGGTTGTGAGGGCGAGTGCCTCAAACCCCCTCGATGTGGAATGTGTGGAACATATGCAATGTTAGTAGCTGCCATTTCTTACTGCATGGGAAGTGTGTTAGATCCATGGGCTGCAGCTCAGCTTTAGCTAATGGACATCCCCTTTACAATTTGTTTTTTTTTATGTTTTCACATTTGACTTTGCATTGCCTTCTGATGTGAAACTTCATTTACCTGTTACACTGGTTGGCAGGGACATTTTTCACATCATCTATTCACTTTCCTGTGTGCTTATTCTCCCAGGATATGTCATTTGTGACCTTTGGTGTAGATTTACTGAAGCTTACCCAGCTGTGTTCCCCCCTTTTCCCTGCCTCCCACCCTGTAGGACATTTGCTGCTCACTTCTGCACCTTGTGGCACATTATGCGCAATGTTTACATCATAGGCCATTGGGAATGTGGATATCCCCTCCTTCATTAGAAGCACCATGAGGGCAGGTCCCCCTGTTTTAGCTAAACTTTGCCCTCTTTTCTCTGTACTTACTTAGCACAGGATCACGCACTCACCTGGTGTTTTTTGGTACGTTTGTAGAATTGATTCTACTTTCTTTCTGATTCTTGAACATCTACTTTGGGGGATTGGAGACATGTACCCCCTTGAGGGTTAGATCACTTTCATGCCTAGGAAACCATAGAGCTGTTGATAGCTGTAACCTCTGATGGCTACCTCTAGCCATCAGAGGCAAGACTTGTAGATCATTTGATACTGGCTTCTGACCGTGTGGGACAGGAAGGATGCTGTGAGTTTTGGAATCAAAGCTGTTTTTATGGAGAACTTTTATTTTTAAATCTTCATTTCTGAATGTATTCTCCCTTGTTTTGCTCAGAGGGACGTCCCTTTTAACAGAAAGAAGAAAAATAGTGCGTCAGCATTACTAAGCAACACATCCTTCTGGCATCCGTATGTAGTGCTCCGCCCCCTGCCCCCTGCCCCCGTGTGCACAAAAGAAGGGAGTTGTCATTTCTTCGTTGGGGATAAGCTTCGTCATTATAATTAACTGAAGCTTTTCAGCTATTGTTTACATTTATGTTGCATTTGTTGCTTGTCTTGTTTTCCTAGTTCTGCCGCCTCTATTTTGAATTATTCTTGTCTTCCTGGGCTTCTCTGTATTGTTTACATTCCTTGTTTCTTTAGAGTGAAGTAAGATTCCATCACAAAATCTTACATTCATATACCGTAGTCTGTTTGGCCATTTCTCTGGATGACATTTCTAGTTCTTTGCTCCTATAAGAAGTGCTGTGATGAATATTTTGGTGTCTCTGGAATCTTTGTTTGTGTCCTAGGTCTTCTTTGTGGGGGCGGGGGGGGGGTGTCATGTGTAGGAGTGGAAACACTTTGTTAGGGGTCATGGACATTTTAGTTACTTTCTCAGCATAATTCCAAAAGTACTTTTCAGACTAGTTGAACTAATTCACGACTGAGTCAAGAGGTAGCTAGCATTTGCTAAGGGGCTGAATAGAATGGGCATTAAAACATCTATGGCATTGTGGAATGAGTTTCCTTAAGTATTTTTGAGAATGAACCTCTAAATAATGAAAAGTAATATTGTATATATTAAAGTTAAAAATTTAAAGCAGTTTGATCCTATTAACCTGAGCTTCTAAGATCCTGGTCTTGGCCAGTGAACTGTTTGGTGTCCAACAGTTGTTTTGCATCCATCCAGACAGAAATAAAGAAATGAATCTTTAAAGAAATGAATGATTCCCATATACATAGCCAAACCCTGTTGAATTGTTGAGGTCGCAGTCCTACCTTATTAGCTTAGACCTGGCTTCTCCGAATGATCCTGCTCCATAGAACAAAACTAAGAGGCATCTAGGGTCTGTAGTAACGGTAGCTGGCTTAGAAAGTTTTCTAGTCACTCCAGAGTAGATGTAACAGATTTTATTCTCCCTTTTTAATAGGTGAAGAGACAGGCTCAGAGGGATGTATGTATATAGGCAAGCAAGCCCCATATCTAGGCAAGGCTCCCTTAGAATTGTCTGGCCCCTACTCTAGTGCTGTCACACATGAAATTTCGTTTCAAGGCCCCAGGGGATTAAAATCCCACATAAAAATAGTTTGATAGATTGGTCCATTTTAACAGGCACCAGATTGTTAGGTGAGGATATAGGTTTTATTTCGTGGCATAATTTTATTGAAAACTTTTTTCTTTTTACACCACATTCACTTCCTGATAAAACATTCCCTCGACCTACCAAAAAAATTGACTACTTTAACATAAGCACATGGCTAGACCCCCTGCCTCTTCTAACAGGAAGATTTCACTAAGTTTTCTCTGGAGAAAGAGCTATGGATTGGATCGCAGACAGAAGCAGGCCATTTTCTTTTGTATTTTGTTATGTTTTGTTTTATGGTTTCCCTCATTCATTGTAATTCTTCCATGCAACATGCATTTAATAGGAATGTATATGTCGAACCTATATAAGATTGTATGCCAACTCAGAGGGAGTGGGGAGGAAAGCGGGGGAATAAGGGGGAGGGAGTGGAAGAAATCTAAGATATATGGAAGTGATTGTCGAACGCTGAAAACAAATAAAATAATTCAATTTTTTAAAAAAGTTTTCTCTGGAACCAATATCAATACTTGGAGTCAATGAGTTTGGCTATCTTTTTGTGCTTTTGTTATTTTATTGTAGTCAAAATGGATGTTGTTCTCTTAATTCTTCTCTTTGACTAATTCCTTCTTTTAAATATTGTATTCCAAAAGTCTTTAGTGCTTTTTAAAGTCCTTTAATCGTTCATTTCTTACTGTGCAATAGTCATTTTGTATACCTTGTTTTGTTTAGCAATTGCCTAGCCGTTTGGGTACCCACTTTGTTTCTATGTGTGTGTGTGTGTGTGTGTATAATTTTTTTTATTGCTACAAAAAGTTTCTGATATTTCAAATAATTCTTAGAATCAAAAACAATCTTGATTTTGTGATCCTTAAGATGATCTTTGTTAAATGTAATAGAATTCCTTCCTCATTTAACCTTTCCTCCTCTCTAGGGACAGCTGCTGTTAGATTGTTAGCAGTGTTGATTCATGAACTTGATTTTGAAAGTCACAGTATTCCAAATTTGCAATGAATCATGTTAGATTTTCCCTTTTTTTTTTTAAAGAAATGTTGTGTATTCTTTTGGGTGCAATATTTTGCCTGTGCAAATTAAAATTAGCTTAGTTTCTTGCAGAGGGAAGTGTACTTGACTTGCTGGTATGAGGCATCCAGAGCGGCATTAAAAATATACTATGGAATATTTTCTTGATCTTTTTTTTCTTTAAACTTCAGTCAGCTCCTAATAATGCTCCTTCCACCCAACCTCATAGAATTCCTGATAATAAAATAATTCACTCAAATAAACCAGAATAGCTTATTGGATATGCCTAAAAATATTCCCCCAGTTCTGCCCCTAAGGCCTGCCACCTGGGTTCAGATATGGAGACCCTTCGGGACTGTCTAGGCCTCTCAAGTCACACTAGCTCCTTACATGAATCCCAGTTTAGAAGTCTTTTCAGTCTTATTTTCCTTTCTTTTGTTTTCTGTAAATTGTTCTCTTGTTTTTGCCTCATTGCTCTGCATCAGGTTTGAAGTAAGCCTTTTTTAGTGTCTCTGAATTCCTCATATTTTTCATTTCTTAGAGCACAGTAATATTTTATTACATTAACAAGTCACAATTTGTTCAGCCACTTCTCAATGAACCCGCTTTTCTCCCAGGATTTTGCTTTGACAAAAAGTGCAGCTTATAGATACTTTTATTTATATGTGAACTTTCCACTGTCATTGATCTCCTTATGGATGGGAGTGGAGTGGGCAGAAACTTGCCTGGGACTGTCATTTCTGGGGTCAAAGGAGATAGACAGTTTTGTAACTTTTTTTTAAAGTACAGTTCTAAATCATTTTTCAGAGTGATTGGATCATTGGTTGCTAGTCTGGAAATGATTTTGAACCATTGCCTCCTTGTCCTGCTGGCAAACTGGTAGTATAAACATTTATCAACTGTTAGGAGAATGATGGGGGTCTTGAGTCATTTGGACATTGTTCCTGCTTTTAAAAAGTAATGACCTCTGTGTCCCGGAGATGAGCTGTTCACCTCCTTAGGCTTGTCTGAGGTTGTCTTAGATGCTTCTATGACCTTTCCTTAGAAATAAGATTGGGAGAAGAGTCATAGGATCATTGATCTAGAATTCTCGATAGAGTTGAGTGGAACCTTAGCCATCAACTTATGAGTCCATCTGCTTCTCTTTTTTGCAGATGAGATAACCAGGACCCTGATTATTTGAAATGTACTGACATTTCCCAGAAATACCATATAGTGGCATTTTGTCTAAGGGATTTATATTTAGTAGTATTAATGTATTTTTCCTGAAAATGGAACTATTTTTACTTCGTATTCAAGGCCTAAATTTGTTGTCTGCACTTGGGGGGACTGCAGTGGTCTCCTTATTTTTATTTTTTCCTTTGCTTGCCATCTAGTGGCAGGAAATAGGAACTACTTAAGCTTTCACATAAACGGAAATGAATTTAGAATTTTTATATGAGAAGTGACAGCTGCCTTCTGGCAGATTCCAAGTTATATAGAAGGCAAGGAACTTACAAGGTAGCTAGAAAGACCTTTATTTATGTCCAGTGACAGACGTCAGGCTTGAAATCAAGTTCCTTATCTTGTAATCTAGCTTGTTAATGTTGAAAATGAGCTACTAAAATGACTTTTTCAAAGAAAGGTGGAAAAATGAAGTGCCTAAGCTTTGCATGCTTTAATTTTTTTTTCTGTTAACGTTTTTCTTTAAAAAAAAGAATAGCCAAAAAAACTTCTCATTTGGTAAACGGTATAGGAACTGGGACCCATATCCACAGTTGTATTTCCATTCTTATATCCTATTGACACAATTCTTATCATTGCCAAAATTATTTTTAACAGCAGAGGAGAGTTTAGGGAATCAAGTGCCACCATGAAGCATTTTTAGATAGTGATTGTTTTTTCATTGGGTTTGTAGTTTCACTAGGTAATGTAAAGTCAGTCAGTTGTTTATGTTGTTCTTCTAGGTTTTAGTAGTTTGAGGAAATGGTTCTTTTGTTTGAAAGTAGAAAATGTGTGCAGAATATGTATTTTCTGACTTTAAAATACTGCTTTGTTTAACCTTTCCATTATCTACAGTATTCAAATACATTGAAAAGATCTTACATTGCAAATTCTTGCCTTATGAAAATGTATTAATTGACTTTAACAGAGTGCTACTGCACATAGATTTGCCTTGTTTTCATGATGTCCTGTTTAATTGTATCTTTCCATGAGTTTGTTGCTATTTACCTACATAATTGTCAGTGTGTATATGCTTTTGGTTGTACTTTGCATCATTTCATGTCTGTGCCTTTTAATTTTTGAATCCATGAGTTCTATGACATTTGCCTATAATTTGTTCAAACATCTAAGGAAAAGCCTAGTTTGTTTCTAGTTTCTTAAAATTATAGATAGTAGTGCTATGAATATTTTTGGACAGACCCTGTTTTCCGTTCAGTGATACAAATAATTGCATACCTTTTCTCGTTATAGTTCACCAGCTCAAAGAATTTGGCCATTTTTGGAAACCTTAGTTTCCAAAGAGGTTAGCTTCTTCAATAACTGTCAAGGCACGTACTTGCTTTATTCCTTCCTTTCCATTATCGACTTTTGACCTCTAGATATTTTGAATTTTGGATGGACATTGGTCTAGTACAAGGGGTTTTAGTGGACATTTCTTTAGTTATTAGAAAGTTTGGATGTTTTCATGTGGTTTTATAAAATTTTGTATTTTTTCAGAAGCATGCTATTGGATTTTAAAATATAGTACTTTATATTACATTTTTTCCCTTCCCACTACAGTAAATAAAAGCAGTTTGGTGTCTTTGTTTTAGATACCAAGTTTACTGAAAAATTTGCAGACATTGACTTATGTTATTTAATTTGCTTACGTGTCTCCAAATCAGACCTGATTGTTGTGTATTTGTAGAGGATATGGAATTAAATTTTTTAAAGGTTCTTATTGATTTTTTTTTTGCCATCCTTCTTCCAAAGACCCTTCCCAAATAGCAAGGAATATTTTTAAAGACAAAAAAAGTCTGAAAATATGTGCAACATGTACACCATTTTTGGACTTCTTTGCCTCTGCGAAGAGATGTGATGGGAGATTATATCTCTTCTTTTGAGCTGTGCTTATTATTTATAGTTTTACAACATTCACTTACAAAATAAGTTTTTATTGATGTCTTTTGTTTTTTCTGTCCTCATAATTTTCCCTTCATAATTAACCTCTCCTCCTCCCCCTCCCAGAAAGCTATACCATATAATAAATAGTATTTTTTTAAAGACCAAAAGAAGGAAGAAAAAACCAATACAACCAGTTCATGCATTGAAAGACTCCAAAAACAAATGCAGTGTGGGAAACTGGTGGACCCTTCCATCTCTGCCAAAGTGTGGGATGGGAGCATCTTCTCTCATCTTTTATTTGGAGCCATGATTTCTCTTTATAATTTTGCATATTCACTTGTGTGTGTGTTTCTGAGTGTTTCTAAGTTGATGTCATTATGTGTATTGTTTTTGTGGCTCTGCATCAATTCATATTACTCTTTCCATGTTTCTTTGTATTCATCACACACATCATTTCTTTACAGCATATTGCATTCATGGGTCACAATTTGTTTAACTATTCCTCAGTTGATGGGCATCTTTTTTGTTTCCAATTCTTTGCTTTCACAAAAGTGCTATTACAAATATTTTGGCGTGTGTGGGTAAATAAATAGAGCATTTAAACTCTTGCCACATTCAAGAATTTTCCTGTATTTGCTTTCCTGTGTTTGATTTTTGGTGACCTTGTACAGGCATCATTATGCAGTGGAAAGAGCCCTAGGCTTGGGAGTCATCTCTCAGGTCTAAAAGCTATGCTCCTGTAGTTTTTGTTAAGCTGTTTATTCACTTACTCTGGCAGAAATTAAGGATAAGGAGAAGAGACTAATTCAATTTCAGCATCTTAAAGTATAAAATTTGACTTTTCCAATTTTCTTGTTACTTTATAGAAATGGTGGAATCAATGAAGAAAGTAGCAGGAATGGATGTGGAATTGACAGTTGAAGAAAGAAACCTACTGTCAGTTGCATATAAGAATGTGATTGGAGCCAGAAGAGCGTCCTGGCGGATAATCAGCAGCATTGAACAGAAAGAAGAAAACAAGGGAGGAGAAGACAAACTAAAAATGATTCGGGAATATCGGCAAATGGTAAGCTTTCTTATAACTTCTTTATGTCTTGGAAAGAACTTGACCATTTTTAGTGGATTTCTCGGAGCGGAAAGAACAGGACCTGGTTCACTGCTAATGGTTGGATTGCCAGAATATGAACTTAATCAGACTGGGATGTGGTGTTTTAGGATTGGTAATCTGGTGTGTGATACAGATTGATTGGAAAGGGGAATCAAACTTGATGGAGTTAGAATAAGATAGGCATGGTATGAAGAAGGCCTGGACTGGGCTCGTAGGAATGAGCAGTAAATCAGCATTTATTTTAACGTTTTCTATGTTTTTTCAAATGGAACACATTTTTTAACAATCTGGTCATATTGTAGAACTCAGTGAGAAATAACCTCCAACACCTTGTTTTGAGTGTTTCTCTGTTAGTGTTCCATGTTCACATCATCACTAAGTTCCTTTTTTTCCCTCTTTTATGATTATCCAGCATTGTTATTCTTCACTTCACTGTGTTTTGATAGTTTTAAAACTGAGATGTGGGTTTTTCCAGTATTGTGTACACTGGGAACAACCCTGACATCTACTTTGGTTCTTAACCAAACATGTAGCAAAAGGGTTTTTCTTGATCTTAGGGACTGTCCCTTCTTGAAATATTTAATTTTTAGTGGGGGAGGAGGCTGGGGAGCATATTAGAGAAGGTGGGAGAAATGAACCAATGGTATCAATTTAACAGCAGGCTCTCATTCCCATAAATTAAAGTTTAAGGTGAGTTACTTATGTGTTGTTGAATTTATGAGTCTTAAGCCTCCTGTTTGATTTTCCAGGTTGAGACTGAACTAAAATTAATCTGTTGTGACATTCTGGACGTACTGGACAAACACCTCATTCCAGCAGCAAACACTGGCGAGTCCAAGGTTTTCTATTATAAAATGTAGGTTCCTTACTCGTAGGGAAATGTCCGATTAAAAGTTGGCATTCTTCTTAGAACATGACTTCCTATCAAGGTTTCATATTTAAGAATGTTCTTGTAACTCTGGAAAGATTAAGTGGAAGAAGTGGTTTCCAGATAAGTGCATTCAGCTGTGAACATGATATAAATGGTAAATCACAAGGAGAGAGCACTTTTCATGCAATAGATTCTTGTGTTTCAGATGACTGGGAGCTGTTGTTGAGATTACAAAAATGTGTCCTGTTTCCTCTTCTCCCATGTTTGTCATTTGTTTCAATCGATTTTCTTGAATGTACCAAAGTATTGCTAATTATTGATTACATATGTCTTGGAAATCCTACCCAATCACTTACAGGCCATTTCCTCATCTCTCAGAGTACTTGGGGACATAGTATTTATCATCTTTAGGGAGGATTGCTAAGTGGGGAGTCAGTTGGAGGGTTTTATATGATTTTGGAGTAGTTGAGCTCACAGGCTTTTGTGAATGTTTGGGTGGTATCTAAGTGGGTAGTAGTTTGCAGTAGCTGAATTAATCAGGTCTGAAACTAGAAGCTTTTATATTGTTTGATAAAGTAAGCCTAAATATTGGGGAAAATGCAAATACACTTAATCTTTACACATACCGTATGTGGTTGTATTTGTAATTTGTAATTATTCTGTGCAGAGCCTAGGGACAACTTGAAAATAATATCTTTAAATGTTTTGGTTTGGTGTTTTTTTTTTTTTTTTCCTCTTCCCTACTCCAGGAAAGGGGACTACCACAGGTATCTGGCTGAATTTGCCACAGGAAATGACAGGAAGGAGGCTGCAGAAAATAGCCTGGTGGCTTATAAAGCTGCTAGTGATATTGCAATGACAGAACTTCCGCCAACACACCCCATCCGCTTAGGTCTTGCTCTCAACTTTTCTGTATTCTACTATGAAATTCTTAATTCCCCTGACCGTGCCTGCAGGTAAATCCACCATTTTGAGAAGAAAAGCAAAAATCAATTATCTGATGGCATTAGGAATTCCTTTTTATTTTTGATTCATCCTCACTGATATTTTCCCTTACAGCCCATGCTGTTGGATCACCTCATAAAGAGGTCTGTTTTTATACTTAATGACACCCCCTCCCCCTCAGATGGGGTTTGAGGACCTAAATTATTCCAAATGTATCATCATGGGGATAAAATGCATTTTTACACTTCCGTGTTGAGACAAATACTGTAACAATAAGTGTAAATAATCACGTTCTGTTTGAAAGCCCAGTGTTCACCAGCTGGAAACAAAAATTGGGATTCATTTAAGGTCTTTTTTTGGTAGGAATTATATTAACTATTTAGTAACTTTTTGATAATTTATGGTAGACATATTTAAGAGTCTAACTAATCTGAAAATGTAAGTGACCCATGAGATTTGCAAAAGTGGAAACAGAGCTCTAGATCTCCATTTATGGGGGGGTGATGATATAAACTGTAGGTAGCTATCTGTTCCATATGATATTCTAGTATATTCTCATTCCATAAATTGTGATGAGTAGATCATATTTGTATGTTTTCATGATTGATTTAAATTAACGTTTAGGCTTAGTATAGGTTAAGTTCTGTTGTGGTGAATTTCGAAGGTATCTTTCTTTTTGGAGTAGATTTTGTTATATCAACTCTTAGAAGTAAGTAGAAGAGTTCTAGCATATGGAGGTTGAGAAAAATCAAATGAGATAATGTAAGCACTTTGTAAGACTGTTTTTGACTAGGCCAGTCTTCAGAGATTTCACATGAAGTTTGACCTGCATATTTATTAATGCGTAGTCCACCCCTGCAGTCTTAGTCTGATGCTTCACCATTTTGGATGTGTTGACCCTGGCAAACCTCCTTAATGATCTGGAGGATTTTTGAGTATAGGCTGACTAAGGATTTTATAAACTGCCTTCTTCAAGAATCAGCCTAATTCCAGAGAGACTTATCCTAAAAGTCTTTGAGCTATCAGAGAATGAATTTCTTTTTGTTTTGACTTTTGGCAGCTCCTGAAGACCATGTGTTGGGAGGGATGTGTGAAACCACACTTCCTGGAACTTTAATGTTTATTAATAGACTAAATGGGGAGGTGCATTTGGGAATGTTCTTAGCCTTTTTCAGGACAGACCACTCATGCTCCTTTTTCCCTCCTCCAGTATTTGTGATAGATAAAGCTTTTGCCTGAATTAATCGCCCATCCAACACTAGAACACAAAATAATGACAGAGAAAAAAAAGGTTAGGGCATGATCAGACTTAGGGATGTCTTAATTTTGTGGAATTGGGTATTGTTCTCGTATGGCACTTAAAATGTGATCTTAATTCCTGCAGGTTGGCAAAAGCAGCTTTTGATGATGCAATTGCAGAACTGGATACGCTGAGTGAAGAAAGCTATAAGGACTCGACACTTATCATGCAGTTGTTACGTGATAACCTGACACTATGGACTTCAGATATGCAGGGTGATGGTAAGTATTCTTTATTTTTTTAAATTAACGAATTAAAAAATCTCTTTGTCTCTTAACACTCACACTCTTTCATTGGTTGAAACAAAAGACAACCAGTCCAATCACCCCTCTCCAAAATGTGCGTAGTCAAGCAAAACAAGTTTCCCCATTGACCAGGTTCAAAAACTGTGTCTCAGTCTTCACCCTGAATCTGTCACCTCCCAATATTTTAAGGTTACTTTTACTTTTACCTTTTACTTTTAGCTACTGAAACTGATGACTTCTATGTGTATATCTTGGGAGGTGTCTCACAAGTATTAAGTCACAGTCCTAGACTCCTCATATCTAATGTAGACTTTTTTTTAAATGGTTGTGTCTCTTTAGGGAAAACACTGAAAGAATGCCATTTTACTTGGTCTATAATCATCTCTTATTCCAGTTAAAAATCAGAGTAAAAGGATAGGTTCTTCTACTTCCTGCACAAAAGTTAATAATGACAGAATCATTTTTAAATGCTCTGCTTAAGTGAACTTTGTTTAATGTACATGGCTCCAAAAGTCAGAGGTTGGAAAACAAGAGAAGGGAAAGGCTGTGTGAATGTTGTCTCTAAGGTTGGGCTGCTCTTTATTTGGATTAAAGATTTCAGTAGGGGCCAGGATGTGCCCAAAGGCCCAAACCTGGCTTGGTCCATCACTCATGTGTATGCAACTGTGGAACTCCACTGACATTTTTCCAGGTAGTTGTACCGATCTGAAGTGTTCTTGAGTGGCCTTCAGTGAAAGCTGCAGATAAATGAATCACAATAGTCTAGTGGGGAAAATGCCAGCACAATGACCATGAGCCTTGGCCAGGGCAGGACTAAGGACCGCAGCTTCCTGGTGCTGCTCCAGCTGCCATGTATGTATGGGAGTGTGATCTTCTGCAGGCCTTGAGGTGAGAAGAGCCTGCTCTGGCACATGAACCCCTCAAGAGAGCCGGGCATTAGTGTGCTGGGTTGAGGATGGGGTCACGGGTGACTTCAAGCTCTCGCTAATGAACTAGAACAAGACTCCCTTTCTTGGCTGAAGTTTCTTCCTCTCTCAAATGTGTAATAGGCTAGATTAAATGATTTTCCACTTGAATTATCCCCAGTGAGGCTGGCCAATAAGTCCTTGAGGTTCATGTCCAGAAAGAGAAAAAAATGGAAATCACTAATTTAAAGTAGCTTTTCTTAAATCACTGTCCTGATATCCTTGGAGGTACAAACACTGTAAATACAAAAGGGAGCCCTAGTAATAACATGGTAGAGAAAGGGCTGAATTTGGCATCTGTAATACCTTAGTTAACGAAGCATCTGATAACTTCATTGTTGTTCAGTGATTTCAATCATGTCCAACTCTTAGTGCCCCCTTTGGGGTTTTCTCGGCAAAAATACCGGACTGCTTTGCCATTTCCTTCTCCAGCTCATTTGACAGATGTGGAAACTGAGGCAAACAGGGTGAAGTGACTTGCATAGGGTCACAATGTCTGAGGCTAGATATGATGATGAGTTTCCCTGATTCTAAGCCCGGTGCTCTCATACTCTGCCACCTAGCTGCCCAACACTTGGCTGGATTTTAATGGACAAGGCATTTATCCTCTCTAAGCCTGTTTTCTCATTTATAGAAAAGAGAGAGTTGGATGAGATAGTTATTAAGCTCCTCTGAGACAGTCACCTCTAATCCAGTCTGCTGTCTTCCTAGATAGTGGCTGCGGTCACAGCAGTTTAGAGACAGGAAGAGAAAATGGTAATAGCTTGCCAGGGATATGTCCTAGGGCTGGATACTCATTGTTTAGGACCCTCAGATGATCCAGCGGGTCAGAGAGGGGGATGGCATTTTTGGTTGAACCTGTTCTGGGGTTCACATGCCAGGTCCAGAAATGATGTTTGTGACCCTTTTGTTCATGCTTCCTTATTTGAAGGAAAAAACTTTGCCAGCAGCAGCCTGTGTTCATTTGGAAAGTTTCTGCTTTGAAGTTCGATTGAAGCATAAGTTTAAGGGAATGCAAACTTAATACTAAATTGGATTAGGTAAATTTGTTGGTTGGGAACAAATCATTGCATTCCAAAGCTTAGTAGAAATGCCCCAGTCTATTACGTCTGATAAAGAATTGCCTGTTAAGATCTGAGCAACAGAATTGCCCTCTTATCTGGCAGACGGCAAGGCAGGCTCTCCTCCAGAGCAGCCTGGCTCTGTTTTCTAAGAGTTAAGGGAAGTGCTAGGAAGTTTCTTTTTCACAAGTTTGAACAGGCTTACATGGCAGAATCGGGTACCCTTTTCTTTGTTTCCCTTTGAGTCTTCTTCCTAAGATCAGTTTACACTGTCTTTAGTGAGGTGTTAGAGCCAGTTTTGTGCAGTTTGATTTTCACCTGGAAGCTTTGTCACCTTGTATTTGAGAGGGAGGTTAAATAATTACAGTTGAGAGACAGACAGCTTAGCAAGTGTTTGAACTTCCCAATTGTGCTGACATGTGTGCAGATAGGAGAAAATAAGATGTGGTTTAAGAAACAGTTGCAAGGAATATTTTTAGAAAGATTGATCCATTCACTAACTGTGCTTAAGAGTAATATTCCAACTTGTATTAATTTGGTTTTGTGAACCAAAACTTTGGTCAATTTAATAGTATTTCTGGCATGGTCTTTACAGTTTTTGTAAAATAGAATTTTATTTTGTTTACAGGGTTAGTGTTGCTTACAGTAGACATCTTGCCATTTTCTTTCTCCCTTTGACAGACTTGTGAAAGATAATGAATGAGACTGTTGGCCACTCAGTTCTTGTGCATTTACAGGATTCAAGTGATGAAATGCATGTAACTCATGGGTTTGCACATTTCATTGTGTCTTTTAGTTACACTAGGTTTACAAAGTCCATTCTTGTTTTAAAAATTATAGAACATGACAATGAATTCAGTTTCCTAAACTGTAAATTAGATGCATATGCCGTGTAACTCCTTAGCTAGCTAGCTACCCCTCCCTTCTACACAATTTCTATGGAATTGTATTATTCTGTCCCCAGGAAAATTGATTTTTTTTCTTTAAGAGTGCATTTGAGGTCAGTTGCAAGTATTACTATTCTCAATTTACAAGTAAGGGAAACTGGGTAAGAGGTTAGATAATCTGGCCAAGTTTATACAAGTCATTAGGAAGACCAAAATTGGATGTTTTCCTGACTCCCAAGTCCATAGTCTCCCACTCTGTCCCACAGCCTTGGGGTTTTTCCACACTAAGTGATGTTGCTTTCATATGATTCCTGTTTTCCCCCCTTTCTCCCTGCTATATAGATTCCTAAAGGAAAATCCAACTGTTCTTTCCTAAAAACTACTTTGTAAGTCATTATCCTAGCACAGTGAATTTTTCTGCTTTGAGTTCTCATTTCCTCACTAATCATGCCTGCATATTATCATCTTGGTGCTCTTAGGCTGCTTGTGTCTTAGACTTGATTCTAGGGCTAAACATTTTCCTAGTGATTTGTTGCCTGCTCCGGCTGCCCACTTTCTGAATGGGTGTGGTTTACATGAGGATGGTATAAAGTTATTTGATCTTTTGGCCAATCTCACAGTTGCTTATGTGTGAACTAGAGCTTGCTAAGACCTTGAATAATAATTAACTGTTTCAGCCATATTCGGCTATCAGAAAAGTAGAGTAAGTTTTTTAGAATCATATTTATTATATTTATTGCCAAGTTTATATGTACATGGGTTTTGTCAAGAATTGAGAAATTCTCATCAGTTCCTTTTTTGTTAATAAGTGATTAATTAGGTTTTGTCTCTGCATCTTCAAAATAAATAGTATTGTCAGGAAATCACCTTTATTAAAACATTTATTCTCTAGGTCCTGTTCCCAACCCCCAAAAAAACCAACCAACCAAATCCTAGTAACTACTATTTCCATATTAACATTTATTGAAATGCCATGATTCATTGTATCCAGGTTTCAGAAAACATCTATCTAAGGTGCCTCTACGCCCATAGGATTGCAGTATAAAAATCACATATCCATTCTAGTTTGCTATTTTAATATGTATGAATCATGAATGGAAGGCCAATTCTGTGGTTCCTTGTGTCTGTACTGCCTTATGTCCCTAGATGGAGTTAGCTAATTGATTTCCTTTATTTAGATTCAACTCAGGTAACTGTAGAAGACTGTAAGTGGTTTATGAAAGAAGAGAAAGAATGGAACTTTGACCTGTTTAATCATATTCTATGGAACGTCCTCTCTCCTTGGCATGCTTGCTTCTCTGTTATGGCTGACTTATTTAATGCTCATCAGTAGATAGTTGACCTCCAGTGAGTAGGCTGGCTTTCTCTTGCATGTCTTAGTGCAGTTAAAACTCCCCAAGCTAATAACTATTGTAAAGAAAAACAGCATGAGAGAACCTGGTCCAAATGCCCTTCTCCAATAACCTCAGCGTTCTGGTTTATTTTTGGCGTGCTGTTCCATTTTGGAATGTGAAATGAGGATAGTTTGAGGCTGCCTTGATGAGACACAAAATGTTAATGTCCCATTTCAAAAATAACAAAAACCAGCCACCACAGTAAACTTGATTCTGATTTTATGAGTCATTGTTGCAAGGTTGCCTCTGTTCTGAAGCATTACTGACATTGAGTGGGCGAAACGTCCCTGCTCCTGTGAAAACCTGCCTTGGTAAATAGATGATCCCTTCTCTTGGTGCTTAAGGTGGGGGTGAGGTTATTAGGGAAGAACATTTTGTCCTGAGAGAGAACATGAAAGCTTGAAAATCACAATAAGATCATTCTCTTGGCTGACCATGTTGAGAGCTCATTTATTTAGTAAGAAAGAGTTGATTACTCTGCATTGATTTTCATGCGATATAATAGTCTTCTAGGTCATTGAAATAGTCTTTTGGGGGTTTAAGACGGGTTTACCCCGAAACAGAAGCCCTTTGTGTGAGTGAGTAGTGACATTGTAGCAAGTATAAGCTTTCTCTCTGCTTGGACTGTCCTCGTCCTCTTTCGTGTCTGGAGTCACAATGGAAGTGCTGACCCTTTGTCTTTTCCAGGTGAAGAACAGAATAAAGAAGCGCTGCAGGATGTGGAAGATGAAAACCAGTGAGAGACACCGAAGCCAACAAGAGATCCATCTCTGACCACCCCACTCCTCCCCTCCCCCCCCAGAACTCCCCATTGTCACTGAGAACCACCAAATCTGACTTTTACATTTGGTCTCAGAATTTAGGTTCCTGCCCTGTTGGTTTTTTTTTTTTAAACAGTTTTCAAAGTTCTTAAAGGCAAGAGTGAATTTCTGTGGATTTTACTGGTCCCAGCTTTTAGGTTCTTTAAGACACTAACAGGACTGCATAGAGGCTTTTTCAGCATTACTGTATTGTCTCCGTGCCAGATGTGGCAAGATAACCATTAGAAATGGATATTACATTGGAATGCCATTAGACTTCTAGGTGAAGCAAGAGTCTAGGAGAGGTTTATCGCACTGTAGGGCGCATGTGGTGGCATTTTTCCTTTTTATAATTGTTTAAGCCGAATTTTATACCAATGTTAAAATTAATTGGGTGTTTAGCTTGAAGTTACAGGTTGCGTTGGAACGTTTATTGTAGTGGTTTTGCTGTAAAAAGTGTTTCCAAACTGTGCTGAAATGGTGCTGGTAACAGCCCAACAATCCGTGGCTGCTCATTCTTGCCGACTTTGACCTTCCCTCACAGCAGGTTAGCATTGAAGGTGGTATTGAAAAGCCTGCATGCGTGTTCACTTCTTTGGTTTTTCTCCTTCCCTCTTCCCCTTCTTCCCTTCTACTCCCTGCCCTCCTTCGCTCGCTCAACCTCTTTCGTTCAGTATGTGTAACTTGAAGCTAATTTGTACTACTGGATATCTGACTGGAGCCACAGATACAGGATCTGTATTGTTCTTACTGAAACACAGCATGGAATTAACATTAAACTGAAATAAAACAAACCTAAATTAAAAATGCCAAAAATGATTGCGACTCCATCCTTTATACTTCTCAAATAAAGACTCTGGTCCAAACACTAATGGCGGTATTGTTTTTGCATGAATCCAAAAGACCCCATAATCTGAGAGGTTTAAAATGCTTTGTCCAAACTGCACAAATGGTGTTTAAAAGTCTCTCTGTTTTTTAAAAAAATAAAGGTTGCCTCTTAACCAGGTGTTAATAGTGCTGGTTGGGTAGGCCAACTTGTCTGCCTGCCATCCCCACATGAGTGTTATTGAACACTTACGTTGCCTGTTTTACAGTTTACATGGGATGTTTGTGGTAAACAAAGGGACATTATCATTCAGTAGCATTGCATTTTGTGTTGCCTCAATGAATGCAACTGAATAAGTTTGAACTGTTAGAGTTACCTAACCTGAAGTGAAATCATGATCCCTTGAAGGTGTTTTAGGCCGTTGTCAAATGGAAGGGCAATTAGCAGATGGATTAAAGTTGATTATTAAGCTGTTGGGTATAATCATGTGACCCAGCTGGATTTGAAAAGTTGGGCAAAGAGTAGGAAGGAACATGAAGACATCTAGTTCAGTCCCCTGCCTTGAGGCAGGTTAGATAGTATTCCTTCTGCATAGATTATATAACCAACTTTCCCAAGGTCATGCAGTTAATAAGTTTTTTTAAGTGGCTCATAATGTAGATACAATTTAGATCGTTTAGGAAGATAATTCCTAAAATTACTAATTGTTTTTTCCAGCAGGTAATGAATTTAAGATGATTGTAAATCATGTGTCTGTCAGAATAGACCTAATTCATCAGAGGCAGCAGTATAAGACACTTTCTAGCACTAACCAAGATGCATTGGTAAAGTACATTTATATTTCTGATGCCCTTGTTCTGCAAGGTGACTTTATCTGCAGTATTATTGTATAGAAATGAAGGTTCACATCTTAATTGCATACATTCCATTGAGCAGTGATGGGATGCCAAAGCGCAAAGAATCCGAGACTTCTGTACATAGAGCTCCAAAGGGTCCTTGTGACTCAAGGTTGGTGATGGCTCTGTACATAGAGCTCCAAAGGGTCCTTGTGACTCAGGGTTGGTGATGGCTCTGCACCTATAGATCAGGGAATCCTGTGGCACAGACAGCAAGGCCTAATGATCTCTGGGGAATTCTTTTCATCTTTGGCTTATGCAGAGTGTAAGGAAGGGGTGACGTGACTAGTGCCAAGAATCACAAGCTTGGAGAGACTGCTTAGATGACCGAATAGACTTTACTGTGATCAGTGAGTGCAGCACACGGCTTCAGGGGGGTCAGCGCCATCAACATTTTCATGAGGTTAAAATAGAGAGTGTTGTCTCTTTTTCCTTGGCCAGAGAAGTGCACGCTTCAGCAGCCCTGTGCTCCCAGAAACTATGACTTTATTACATTGCGATAACTTGACCTACTGACCTTAGAGTAGAAAAAGAAAATGGAGGCCACTTTGATCATCAGCTATGCACTTACAATACTGATACTTGGGCATGGAGATGCCATGGTAGATGATTAGAAACATGAGTAAATGGAAAGAGATTTGTACGTGTTGCTTTAGGGTTGGATTAAAATGTAAGCTGCTAAAAAAAAAAAAAAAAAAAATGTAAGCTGCTTTTACCTCTTGAGAGACTGGTCTTCAGTTAGCCTCCTTTTTAGGAGGCTGAAGGGGTAATAGCTTTCAATGTGTATTAAATCTCACATCAAGCTAAGTGAGGCCTACCAAATTTGTATCTGTGTACTTATATTGAATGACAGAAGTGGGACAGTTAAATTAGTTACCTAGAATTGGAGTAAAAATGGTTATAAATTTTACTGGGGAGCAATATAGTATATGGATGACTTGATTGCCTAAGTATGGCATACTTTTGCAGGAGGCCACCACACAATTGGTAGACAAAGGAATGTATGGGGGATGTAAAAATGATTTCAAGTCATGCAGTTAAACTGTGAGATAAATACTAGAAATGTTCAGTAGTGGTGCCATTGAGTGCTGGGTTTTGAGCAATCCAATGGAGTAGCCACTTTTATACAAGCCAGGAGGTAAAGTAGCTACATTCAACTAAAAGATGGCTCTGTGTTTTTTGGACAGAAGTTCCAACCCTCTTTAAAATTTTCAGCTGTCCTTATTAAAAGATAGGGGTACTCTTCTGAAAATGGCCTATGCAGAAGTACAAAGAAGCCAAGAAAGAAACTCTTTAACAGATTGAGAAAGGAAACAAGAGGGAACATTATTGCTTGGTCTTCAGACTTGAGAGATTGGCTCTTAAAATACATCTGGAATAACTAACTGAGTTGCAGTTTAAGATGCTCTTTAAGCCAAACAGTAAGGACCACCCAAGCTAAAAATAATAGTAATCTATTGATCAGTCAGTGCCTTGGCTCTCCAGCTCCCTGAGGGCATGAGCTGTTTTCGTGTTAAAAGTTTTTCACATTACTAAAATCTCATCTGTAAGATGATTTTATTCTTTGAACTTGTGCCTCTTTAGTGTAGTGTCTGGCACACAGGAGTAGGTGCCCAAAACATACTTGTTTGCGAGGTTTTTTTTTTTCCTGGAAATCTTTCTTTGTCTTTATTAGTCACCTGAGCTTGTAGTATTGTGCAATACAGTATAGATGAACAGGGGACTAACTGCATTTTTTCAGGTCTTTTCAGGTGTGTCTGACTTTCTGGGCCCTTAGTTGGGGTTTTTCTTGGCAGAGCTACTGGAGTGATTTGCCATTTCCTTCTAGCTCATTTTACAGATGAAGAAACGGGCAAACAGGGCTTACTTGGCCAGGGCCACGTAGCTTGTAAGTGTCTGAGGCTGGATTTGAACTCTGGCCTTCCTGACTCCAGGTCTCATGCTGTATCCACTCCATCACCTAGCCGCAGACTAGACTAAATGGGTAGTAGAGATAATTTGGAACTTGTTTTTTTGAAAAAGCTGTTGGTTTCTTTTTTTCTTTTAAATTTCCCGATTAACTTCAAGTTACTGAAGTCACGGATGTGCAGCCAGCCCTCTGGCATGCAGGGCAGTGAAATGTGGTTGCTTTTCTGAAAAGTCACCATGGTCACCTCCCTGTCAGATTTCAATTCATTTTGCTTTCAGACCTCTTTTGTTGATCAGATGAAAAAAGAACATCTGATTCTAAGAACTTTTGATTGGGGAAATGGGTTTACTCAACAGCCTACACATTTTTCATCTGGTAACAGAACAGAACAGTTTTTATCCAGGTTCTGAATGTGTGACTTTGAATTGAATTCCAGTCATAAGCAGTGTAAAAGAGACAATTAGTCATACACTCAGTCTAGAAATCCTGTACGATCCCTATGTCTTCAGTTTTTTTTTAATCTTTTCAGTAATATTCTATGCTTTCACTGCCTTTAGGTTGAATCAGTAAGGCAGGGTCAGGAAGATGCTTACAAATGCATGTTTCCTCAGGGTGAGCCCTGCAGTTGTGTAGCTGGTTTTGTGTTGAAGACACACAAAAAATGAACACACCAATGAAAAGATTGCTTTGTCCAGCTATACCTTCCTGCCATAAGCACAGCTGTGGTGTCTTTGGAAGTGCTGGAACGGGGCCCTTTTCCAGTGACCGATGTTTTATTTCACAAGCCTTCAGCAGCATTGGTCTAGGCCAGTTTAGTCTGTCTTATCTGTTTATCTCTAAGGAACACTTGATTCACTGAAACCTTTCGGTGGAGAAGCAGGCAAGTGTCCTGAAACTTATCAGAGGATCAAGTGCTCAGGACATTTTGCTGACTTCTTCCACTTGTTACAACTAGCTTTCTGATGCTGGCTCTTCCCATGACCAGATCCACAGTTATTTCAGAAAGTTTTTTCTTGTTGGAAAAAAAAACAGCCTTGTTTGGTTAAAAAAAAAAAGTCATCATGAAACATGAGATGTGGCCCTCTTCTCGTTTCACCTTCTGAAACTTTTAACTTAGCTTTTAGTTAGCACCACAGTAAGGGTTCAGCAGCTTCAGATGACTCACAATTTGAGAGGAATTGGATTAGTTCCATACGAAGGGTGTTAAATGCCATGGGTGCACCAAGATTAACCCTGGTTCACTCTTGGAAACTGATACGTTGGCCTTGAAGTCAGAGGACCTGGGTTCAAGTCCTTCCTTTGATACTTACTGCCTTTATGACGTTGGGCAAGTCATTTTACATTTCTTGGGCCCATTTTTTTAATTTGAAAAATGAGGGGGTTGAACTGATGGCCTTGGGGGGGTCCCAGTTCTAAATGGACTTGTAAGTCACTTAAGCTTCTTGGGCCTTAACTTTCATCCCTCTCTAAAGGATTTGGGTAAGATGGTCTTTTCCTGTTCTCGAGTTATATATAAGCTTACAAACTAAGTATTTCAAAATTATATACTCTTGGAAGGTTAGCATAGATTTGACCAGTAAAGTTTAGAGTGGACATTGGGACATGTAGAATATGCTAATCACTATTCTGCTGTGTCTGTAGATAGGATTGTACATCCTCTTCTTAGATGGTGAATGTTGCTCCATTTGCCAGTCCTTTTGGATTGGACAGGTTGCCACAACTGTGGCATGTCTGCACCTTTTCCCTGAACGTAACAACCTCATTCATAATGAACCTTTCTTGGAGTTCTTAGATTAGCGGACAGCTTGCTCCTTCCAGACTTCTCCATTGTGTCTGGATGCTACTGTGCTGAGAATTTGCTGTCACTTTCCACAAATGCTTTTGAGTGCGTGGTACTCGTATGGTTAACGTTTTCTGGGCCCACAAGGAAGGTGTGGTGAAAAACGTCCATGTCTAGAATTTTGTACCCAAACTTCTAGCTTCCTTGGTAGAAATTGCTTTGGGGGCAGCATTTGCAGGATGCTTCAGATGGAAAGGACTTTTTGGGTCTTTTAGTGGTACTGTGGTACACTGGAGAGAGCCCAGAATCTAGAATCGATCACGCTGAAAGTGAGTCGTGAATCTTCCACTATGGGCTGTGTGACCTTGAAGAAATCACTTAACCTCCCTTATCCTCAGTTTTCCCATTTGTAAAGTGGTAATGACAGTATTTTCATGACGTACTTCACAGGGTTGTGAAGAGGCCAGTTTGATAAAAAACTTAAAGTGCTGTAGCAAGCTGTTACCTAATTCAGTCTCTTCATTTTACAGATAAAAAAACCCCAAAAACCTGAGCCCTGGAGAGGAGAATCAGTCAACCAGTAATACTTATGCTATGTGCCAGGCACAAGTGCTAAGAAGAATCCAGTCCCTAAGCGCAGTGGTCTTGTGTTATAATAAGGGAGACAACAAATATCTCTAGCATAAATGTAAAATTAATAAATATACATATATGTATATGCACATGTATGTGTTTATACATATGTGTATACAGACATATATCCACATTTAACTACACAAAGTAGTTTCAATACAAGGGGAGTATAGGAGGGAGTATGGTAGTAGCTGTTGAGGGGGATAAGGAAAGATTTCATGGAAGAGATGGTACCTGGGCTCCATCTTAAAGGAAGAGACTGAGTTATGAGTAAAGAGGAAATTCAGTTCAGGTATGGGGGGTTGGGGGTGGCCATTGCAAAGAAGATGAATAGGAGAGAGCGCTGTATATGAGTGGTGGGCAGTTTGCCTGGATGACAGAATGTGGGAAGGGGAATAATGCCCAATTAGGCTGGAAAAGGTCAATTGAGGCCAGGTTGTATTTTAAAAGCTAAACATTTGTTTATATTTTATCTTAGAGATAAGGAATCATTGGAGTTGGGGAGCAGGGGATTCACATGGTCAGTTCTGCATTTAAGGGAAGTTACTTGAGCAATATTATGAAGGATAGACTATTATAGAGAGATTGGTGGCAGAGAGACCAACTTACGAGGCTTTTAGAATAACTGAGATGATGAGAGGCCTGCAAGACAAGGTTGGGAATGGAGAGATTGGAATTGTTCAATGTTATGATGGTAGAAACAGCAGGAGTTATCAGATATGTGGCTTGAGGAGGAAGGAGGGCAATGCTGAGACCCTGGAAAGGAAGAAGGGGATTGTGGGACCTTCAACAGAAATAGAGAAATTTGGAAGAGAGGAGAGTCTGGAGGGAAACACTGAGTTCAGTTTTAGACACCCAAAGTAGCAGGGCAAGTACGTGGCCACTTAGCCACGATGAAATTGAACCCAGTTTTGATTTCCAAGACTTCAGTTCTTTCCATGACATCTAATTGCTTTATTCCTATTTTTTTCATTTGATATTCTGAATGTTTTCTAGGGTCTTGTCTATTGAGTTGCCACAAAAAGGCTATTGTACTCCCTTTCCCTAATGTTTTTAATAATGTGGATTTTCTTTTGAATTTGTTTTTATACTTGGGCCTTGTGTTTCCATGTTTCATATTTTTATTTTTTTCTGCTTTGTTATCAATTTTTTTTTATTCCTAAAATAACCAGAGTCATTTGCTCTGTTTTCTTTGGCATCTTCTTTAAGTCTTTATTGAGGAAAGTGAAGAGAGGGTAAATGAGTAAGTAAGTAGGTATGGGTTAGTGGAAAGAATGGTAGGTTCACAGCCAGGGAGCCTGGAGTATCTGGAGCTCTATACTAGAGCATTCAGGTTCTGGCTCCAGTAGGGCTGTATAATCCTAGGCAAGTCCCTTTCCCCCTCTCTGCCTTCATGTCTTCTTCTTTAAAATAAAGGTGATATCATGGTAATAAGAAAAGAGTCACAGATGTGTCATCTCTTTGGAATGCTTTAAGTGTTTGTTGGGTAGCCCCATTTCTGTTGATGACAGATGCCTGTTCTTTGGCTACAAAAACCCCGGGAAAAGGTTCTGTACTCCACCAATCTTGAAACAACACATTGTGGGAGTGCATAATGAAGGCACAGAGGAAGTCTGATCTTGGGGTCAGCATCATGGTCGGAAAGACCCCAACCAAGAACTGACCTTCCACTCAGGCTTGGCTTTGGTTAGTGTGAAACATCTGCATTTCCAGCCTTAGTAATAGTAACCATTGATAAACTGGCAGCTGTTAGCAGAGGGCTTTGCCTACAGTCAGCCTCAAAACAACCTTGTGAAGTAGGTCTAGTGAAAATCCCCTTTGCAGATGAAGCAACCCAGGTTAAGCATCTTTCCCATGGTTCTACAGCTAGTATGGGTCAGAGGTGAGATTTGAACCCAGGCCATTCTGATCCTAAATCTCTCTAAATGTCTCTCAACTGTATCTCTTCCAGCATCCTCTCTGCCTTTCCTTCCTCTTCTGTTTGCTCTTCTTGTCTCTGGCTCCATACTGTAACCACAGGAATTCCAGGAATCCCCCTTTCCTGAGATCAGAGGCAGAAGCTACCCCAAACCCCAGGGTCGATCCCTTTCCTGCCATTTACCCCCTCTGTGATCTTTTGTTTCTTTTTTCAGTGAGAGCACAGGGAAGCCCAGTGGGAAGAGTCATCTCCATCTGCTCCAGGATCTCTGGGGCAGGTGACCAAGCCCTTGTCAGCCCTCCTAAGCTTGTGTGCAAGCAGGGGCCTCAGCAGTGGTCAGCACTGCCTAAAGGCACCTGCCGCTGAAGGGTTCGTGCTCCCTTAGCCAGGAGCGCCTTCAAGGTGGTCTTCTCTAATGCCCTGCTTCGTGGCAGTGGCACACTTCAGCCCCAAGTATTCTCCATTCCCTATCCCCTTCAGAATCTTTCCAAGGCCCTTCTCTTGCTTCTCATCTCCCTGGCCAGAAGTAAGCTAATATGTGAGTCATGGTCAAGGTCCTTTGGGGTGACAATTTCTATGTTGAGATTTTCTGTTGCATCAGACCACAGCATACTGGGGAGAGGGCAGGGAAAAGGGCAACAATCACTTTGTGATTCATCTCAGGTCGCTTCCATGCTCTTCCATTCAACAATGTGGAATCCCATTCAACAAAGAGCCTACTCTGTGTGTGTGTGCGTGTGTTCGTACGTGCGCGCGTGCATTGGAGAGAGGGGATTCAAAGACAAAACCATCTGTGCCCTCAAGCTACTTATGTTCTATAGGAGTGGAGGGAGAGAGATACAACATTTAGATGGAATTCAAGAAGGGAAAGAGTGAGCACTCAGGACTCCTTAGCCATCAGGAAGTTTTCCTTGGGAATCTAGTGGTTCTAAGAGGCAGAAATAGGGAAGAAGGATGTCCCAGCTTTGGGCAGAGGCTCAGAGATATGAGACAGTGCAGATTGCAGAGGGCAGTGAGTTTTGACTAGAATATAGAGTATATAGGGGTGAGTGATGTGAAACAAAGCTGGAGAGGTAGGCCAGGGCTAAACTGAAGGACTTTTATATACATGGGAGAAAGAAAGGAAGCCCCTTCTCTCTTTGGCAGAAATAGGAGCCTGGAAAATTCCTGAAGCCTGAGGGTTATGAGTTGTGAATGAGAACTCTGGAGTCTAGATGACATTAACTAATTCCCTGGACTCTGGGTATTCAGGCATCACTGACAGATTAAAGGGAAACTGGTTGTGAAGAGTAGAGATGACCCTCGATTTTCCTGTTCCTGGGTATCCCTTCCTGTCCTGTTTTGTCAACCCTGTCTCTGTCACTCTTCTCTTATAGAAGTGTTTGAAAACTCTTCTTGGATGTTGGTGTGACTGGCCAATGGTAACCCACCTGAAGAACCTGGCAGAAGACAATGCCAGGGTAAAAAGTGATGCTGAACACTCACCCCAAGCCAGCAGAGTGCAAGCTCTGACAGGTCCCACCACGATGGAAAGATTAGTATGGGCCTGGCGACAGACCACCATCAGAAGCCTGGTATCATTGGTTGCATTCAGAGGGACTTGTGACCCAGCTTGGTTACTAAATTATGTTATTTTGGTTGCAGAAACTCAGTAAATCATCATGGAAGGGTTGTGGTCTGCGTCAGTGGAGGGAGTATAAAAACACATATCCTGGAAATGTTGAAGTAAGTGACCTGGGTTGGAAGGAAAGGAGTCACCCTCTAGGTCTTGTGTGATGGCAGCCCATTTTTGGTATAGGAATGCTTCTAGATTGAAGGTCAGCTTGCCCTCCAGCCTGGCTGCCAACATAGCCTCTTTGGATAACTTCAGAATAATTCCCCCCTCACACAAAACCCTTCTTCCCTCTTTTATATAATCCATTCGTTGATAGCTCACCTCCTTTTATGTTGAAATGGGGCAGGCCTTGTGTGTTGTCCTGAAATGGGATGATGTGAACAATAAGTAAATGAATGTATATATTAAGTGCCTATTATGTGTTAGGCATTGAGTTTACAAAAACAAAAGTGGAGACAGTCCCTGCTTTTAAGGAACTTGAATTTTTTTTTTTAAACATTTTGGACATTGCCACACGCACAGAATCAATTAATTTTTAAGCACGTGTTAATTCAGCACATCAATTCTCAAACTATCCTCCTTCTTTGTGTTGCTCTATGAACCGCTTCTTTCTGTTCTCTTCTAAGGATTTCTCTCTCTCTCCTTTTTTTTTTTTACAAATTATCTTCGTATGTTTTTCTAAAAATAATTCACTAATATTCTTTTTCCAAAACATCCACTTATCGGCCACATCTGAAAATGTCTGTTTCATTTTAAACTTCTCACCCATCACCTCTCTTGAGGGTAGGATGCTTGCTTCATCTTCGGTCTTCTGGAATTATGATGGATGGCTGTGTTCATCTAAGCTCTTGGTGGTTTTCCTCTACGTGGTTATGGTCATTGTATAAGTCATTCATTCTCCTGTTTTTTCTAACTTCATTCCATATTGGTTCAGGCCCATTCTGATTCACATTATCTTCTATGGTACACTTCGAGGTCAACAATCTTCCCACCTCCCACAACGGGTTGAGCATCTTTCCCATGGTTCTACAGCTAGTATGGGTCAGAGGTGAAATCTGAACCCAGGTTATTTTGATCCTAAATCTGTTATGCCTCTCAACTGTATCCCTTCCAGCATGCTCTCTGCCTTTCTTTCCTCTTCTGTTTACTGTTCTTTTTCCCATAGAAATTCCAAGAATCCCCCTTTCCTCTGATCCCAGGGTCATCCCTAAGGCTGACGATAGATACCAGTCATGTTGCTTCCCTCTGCTTTGCCCTAGACTGGCTTGTGAATTTCTGGCTTATTTTCAACTGCTTAATCTTTTCAACTTTTCAACCAGCATGACTTGAATTCATTGAAATCTGACTCATTCCAGAGGGTATTCTTGTATTCTTTTCTAGTGGTGGCCTTTCTTCTCCTTTTCTCCTCTCTTCCCCACTCCCCTTCCAGGGTCAGGAGTGAGGCAGGGCAACTTGTCTTGTTCCTTCAAAACATTCTTCTACGCCCATTCCTCAATAATCTCTTGTACCATCCACTCTTATATCTTGGTTTCCAAATCCTCTCCCCAGCTTTTTCCATTAGTTTCATCCATGGTTCATAATCTTCCTCTCTATACACCCCCTGCCATCATCTTAGGGAAATTCAAAATCAAAATTCCATATTCCTATGGCATATATAAAAATAAAGCAAGATATATAAAGTGCTTTACAAACTTTCAAGTACAGTATAAATGCCAGTGATGATGATGGATGATGACAGTGATTTATTATCCAAGATATGACAGTGAATTCCTAAAGCCTTATTAAATGAGATGGCTTGCTAGCCACTTTTCTGGGGATTCATTGTGAGTACAAATTTTATCACATTGTTAAAGGTGATAGACTTTTTCTTTTTTAATTTTTATATATTTTTTCCAATTACATGCAAAAACATTTTCTATAATTCACTTTTTTTAAAAAACTAAGTTCCAAATTCTCTCCCTCTTTCTCCTTCCCCCTCTTTGAGAAGGTAAGCAATTTGATATTATACTTCTATAAGGAGGCAGTTAGCTGGCTCAGTGTATAGAGCTCTGAGCCTGAAGTGAAGAAGACCTGAGTTCAAATCTGATCTTAAACACTTACTAGCTGTGTAACCCTGGGCAAGTCACTTAACCCCTTGTTTGCCTTAATCCACTGGAGAGGGAAATGGCAAACCAGTATCTTTGCCAAGAGACTATTGGAATGCTGTGGTCCATTGGATCGTGAAGAATTGAATGTGACTGACTGAATGAGTAATAACAGTCATGCAAAACATATTTTCATATTAGCCATGTTGCCAAAGAAAACAGACATAAAAAAAAAAGACCTAGGAAAAATAAATAAATTAAAATAAATATAATAAATTAAATATTAATACAGTATATATAAATGTAATAAATAAAATTTAAAAAGTGTGCTTCAGTCTGCATTCAGACTCCATCAGTTCTTTCCATGGAGGTGCCTGGCATTCCTCATCATAAGAACTTTGGAATTGTCTTAGATCATCGTATGGCTGAGAAGAGCTAAGTTCACAGTGGGTCATTATGCAGTACCGCTGTTACTGTGTTCAGTGTTCCATCCTGCTCACTTCACTTTGCATCAGTTCATGTAAGTCTTTTGGGGTTTTCCTGAAATCATCCTGCTTGTCTTTTCTTATGGCACAGTAGTATACCATCATAATCATATGCCACTACTTGTTCAGCCATTCCCCAATGGATGGGCATCTCCTCAATTTCCAATTTTTTGGCACCCCAGAAAGAGCTGCTATCAATATTTTTGTATATGTAAAGGTCCTTTTCCTTTTTCTTTGACCTAGTAGTGGTATTTCTGGGTGAAAGGGTATGCACAGTTTTATAGCCCTTTGGGCATAGTTCCAAATTGCTCTCCAGAATGGTTGGCTCATATCACAACTCTACCAACAATACATCAGTGTCCCAATTTTTCCATATCCCCTCCAACATTTATCATTTTCCTTTTCTGTCATATTAGCCAATCTGATAGGTGTGAGGTGGTACTTCAGAGTTTTAACTTACAGTTCTCTAATCAATAGTGATTTAGAACATTTTTTCATATAACTACAGATAGCTTGGGGCAGCTGAGGGGTGCAATGGACAGAGCACTGGGATGGGAATCTGAAAGACTCCTCTTCCTGAGTTCAAATCTGGCCTTATTAGCTGTATGACCCTGGACAAGTCACTTAACTGTTTGCCTCAGTTCCTGACCTGTAAAATGAGCTGGAGAAGGAAATGGCAAACCACTCTAGTACCTTTGCCAAGAAAAACCCAAAGTGGGTCATGAAGAATCAGACGTGACTAAAACAACTCAACAACAGGAGCTTTGATATCTTCTTCTGAAAACTGCCAGTTTGTATCCTTTGACCATTTACAAATTGGGGAATGACTCAGGATGATAGAATCTTTGGCTTTTAGGGCAGGAGTGGTGCTTCTCCTACTGGTCAGCTGCTGCTCAGAGGCAAGGACTTCAGAGTGAAAGACCTCTTTGGGAACTGAACAACTGGACGTGGAGATTGGGTCTGAGAATAGGGTTGGAATTTTGAGATTCTGGCTTGGAATAGAGGAGCAATGGTCTCAGAAATAATAGCTAACATTTAGATGGGGTTTTAGGGTTTGCAGAGAGAGCTTTACATAAGGTAGTTTACTTTGATCCAGAGATGAGTTGAACCTCAGGAGGGTAAGGATGTATTAGCCTGGAGTCTTGCGAATGGAATCCAAAGAGATGAATTTGAATAAAGGAGGGAGAAAACAGCTTCTGTCTGTCTACCAAGCACAGAGATAAGCTACAGGGTAGGGGGAAGGGTAGCAGAGACCCTCTACCCAGAAAACTGGGAATCTTGAGTCAAGGAGCCATATTGGACTCCCTCAGCATCTCTGAGTCTGCCCTATCTATGCCATGGAGCAGGAGACAGAAAGGTGGGAGCCGGACATGAGGCAAGGTCCTCAGCTGAGAGCATTAGGGGAAGGGAGGGATGTCCTGAGAAGGGAAGGTTTAGAACATCCCTTGGGATGAGGGGAGAGGAGTAAAAGGGTTGCCTTGCTGAAGTGTGGGTCCAATTGAGGTTAAAGATCATGAAGCTGTAGTGTATGCAAGCGGCAGTGAGCTCTGGGAACTGCTCAGTGCTGGGGTCTGGTGGGGTGTGAGTGATGATAGAGGGCGTGAGGGACTCCATAGTATTGTTGAAGAGGTTCACTAAAAGGTCAAGGTTGGGAAGGGAGGAGAATAACTCAAGTGGGTGGTGATAATACCTAGAGGTGAGGGATTAAGGGCCATAGTGAATATGAAAAATGGGTTCCAAGTATAAAGCAAAAGGGTGGAATCTGATAGAAGACTGAAAGGATAAAGGAACACTTGGGAGGGGTGGTGAGGTCCAGGTGGTAGTAGTCATGTATATTCTGCTAATTTTCTTGACTCTGCATCAGTTCATAGAAGTCTTCCTGTGTTTTTCTCTGGAATCCCCTTCCACCTAGACCATACTCCCTCTCATTCTCTTCCATAATTCATTCAGCTGATCCCCAGTTAGTGGGTGGGCACCCATTCATTCACCTACGTTTTGTTACAGCGTTCTATAGAGCCTCTGGTGTTTTACCAAAGAGGTTGATCTGGTTAAATGACTGGAAACTAATGGTTTCACATTGGTGTAGAAAGATGTCTCTCTCATGGGGGGCTCAAGGATCTGAACTTGGCTCTTTGTTTAACAGAAAAGCATAGTGTACCTGCTGGATGACTTTATCGATATCCAAAAAGATCTTGATAGGCCCAAAGAGCAGATTAATGACTCAATGTTAGTTTGGAGAGGTCACCAGGTGAGTGCCACAGCATCTGCTTGGTCCTGGAATGATCAGTAAATGACTCAGAGGGAAGCAGACATCAGATTCTTAAAAGACACAGGCTAAGGAAGGACCAGCAAATCTTGGATGGAAGTCAGGAGTCTTGGGTTCAAATGCTCTTTTTAACAATTATCAGTAATTGTGTGATTGCAGTCAATCAGTTCACTTCCCTATCTGTATAATGGGAATAATTATACCTATATTATCTCTTTCCCAGGTTTTTGTCAGGAGAGCATTTTGTAAACCTTAAAACCTATAGCAGGGTGAGTAATTTCCCTTCCCTCTTTCATCCTTCTCCCCTTCCACCACCCCTCCAAATCTTTTAAAAATAGAAGCAGTCAGGGCAAAATCTCATTGGCCTTTTCATTTTACTTTGGATTATGTGTCATTATAAATATTAACAAATCATACCTGAAAAGGACACTGTTGGGGCCAATCATACCGAAGTACAAAATCAATTTTGTGGGTTTAAGGATAATTTCTGCAACCCTCACATTGTAGCAAAACCGTATCAAACATGGAGGGCTTGAATTGACAACAGTGAGAGTCCATGCATTTGTTTATATGCTCGGTTAGAAAAGTTACAAAGGATGGAAATGACATGCACCTTTCCTCCTGTCCAGGCCCATTCACTCCAGGGGCCCCTGTGTTCTCCCCTTGGCCTGTCCTCCCAGGCTCCTCTCCTCTCTGCTAGGAGCCTCAGAGCTGTACGTTGAGGTCAGTAGGGGACTGTTTCAATTGTGGAAGACTGGGAGAAACTTGGTCAGTGACTAGGAGAAGGTGGTAGCTACAAGCATCTTCGGATAACCTACTTATACCTGGAAGGAACCTTAGAAGTCAACCCCCTCATTTTACAGATAAGGAAATAGACCAGAGAGATGAAGTAGCTTGTCCAGTGTCACTTAGGTGGCATTGTTCCTGGACTGGATAAACCAAAATGTGGGGCAATCCAGAAATCATCGTATTTGACTCTGGAATGTGGCATAGGATGTTTTGGGAGAAGTGGTGTGTGCAGTTCTGTTTGGGCTGATGGTCACATCTGGGTGCTCTGCTCAGACCTGCTTGTAGGGAGGGCAATTTGGGATTTAGAATCTGGGTGATCTGCCAGGGAAACGACATCCTAGAAGGTTTAGGAGGTGGCTTGTGATGCTATAGGGATGCAGAGGCATCAATGCTGCTTTTCTGAGTCTCTCCTTAACTCCTGGGATAGAGATGAGGTAGGCCTGGTCCAGAGGGATGTGAGTTGGGGGACTACTCAGTACCTCTCCTCTCCTATTCATCTCCTTTTCCAAAATTCTTCTTTCTGTCCTCCCTCTATGTCTGCCCTGGGACACCACACACTGACTCCACTTCTCTACACCAGGGCTGCCCCTCTTTCAGGTGGCTTTTGGGCCTCCTGTCACTATCCTGGAGCTTTCTGTAGAGCAGGCTTTTTCTTGACTCTCATTTTGTCAGTGTAATATAGCGGTAGTAGTACTGGATTTGGAGCCACATAACGTGAGTTTGAATCCCACCTTTGCTACTGCCTGTGTAATGAACAAGTCTTAGCCTCAGTTTCCTTATCTGTTAAATGGAGGGAGCTGGACTATGATCATAGAACTTAAAGGTATAAGGAAAGCCTTATGTCATCTAGTCCAATATTTTACAGATGAGAAAACTGAGGCCCATAAAGTAGAGTGACTTTCCCAGGGTCATATAGATAGTCTAAAGTTCCTGTGCTCCAATATGTCCCTGCCATCTGTATGTATGTGTGACTGGACACGGGCCTAGACTTGGCTGATTTGGCTTTGGGGATGACTGGGGTTGCCCAAGGCCATCCTGCTGCTAACTAGCTCTGTGACCCTGAGCAAAGGGCTTTCCCTCTCTACGCTTCAGTCTCCTCCTCAGTGAAGGAGTTTGGACTAGCCGATCTCTGATCTGTATTCTAGTGCCAACATTCTATGATTTAGAGCCTTCAAAGTCAGACAATTGGAAATGCGTCCCAATGAGTATGTGGAAAAAAGGACCAGAAAGTCCAGGATGCTCCGCCCCAATCACTACTAGGACATCATCTGGTGAGGTCTTGGAAGGAAGATAAGACCTCTGACCTCCCAAGTGTGGAGGGAACAGTTGGGAAACATCCCAGTCCTGCACAGACATAGGCCCTGCCTGTCTCTGCTCAGTGGGTTGGGAGGCTGGGGCTTGTTTGAAGGAGGGAGCCGGGGGAATGGTCAGGACCATGGAGGCCTGCAGTGAGGATCCCAAACAGCTCCATCAGTTCCACCATTTGACAAAGAAGGATGAGAGCCAGGCTACCAGGAGGGCCATGGGGTAAGGTCAAGTAGATGGAGGAGCCCCAGGATACTGAGCAGAGGACCGGTCCCCTCTTAAACTGGCTCCAATAATTAGGAAAAAGAGAGGGAGGAGACCAAGATGAGCCATTCCAGAAGTTCTTTCTCTTTGTGATGTGCCTGTGTGTGTTCTCATATGCATTTGGTTTTGTTTAAGTAATTGCAGATTTGCTGTAGAGACTTTGAGGGCCAGGGGGAATGTTAGGGCTCGAAGGCACATCTGAGATCATTCATTTCAACCCTCTCATTTTACAGGAGAGGAAACTGAGGACCAGAGAAGGGCCCTCTGTAAAATGAGGGGGTTGGCCTCGATGCTGGTCCTCTCCAGCTCACCATGAAGGATCTCACGACTGGTTCTGCCCTTGGTCATGCTCCAAGGTATGGGCAGTCAGAATTTGAATCTAGGTCCCCTGACCTTTGCCTTGGGGCTTGCCCCTTGTATTCTCCATGACTAAGAATGGAGGAGGCAAACTCAGAGTCTGCCGGATGTCCTTTGCAGAAGAGCATCTGTGTTTTCTCTTGTCTAGACGATACTGTTTCTATGAGTAAGTTTTCCCATAAAAAGGGCTGGCTCTGGGCAAAGTGGGGACACTGGCTTTTGGTCCTCAGCATGTTCTTATGGCCCCCACCCAGGACTAGCTGTCCTCAAGGTCAGTGGAGCTCATAGTCTAAGGTGGCCATGTACATTAATGGGAGAGAGCTGGAAGGGGGTCTGGGGGGAATGTGTATTTAGGGTGGCATTCTGGAGATGTCACCGCCTCTCTGCCTCTTAACTCATTCTTGATGTTGTCATGGTGGGGACTGCAGGCCTGCAAGAGCCAGGCCTTCAATGGCAGGGTACCTCTCAAGTCACACCTTGATGGTTGATGACTCCATCTTCACCAAGGTCCAGCCTTGCTGGATGAGTACTTTAGGAGACGCCTCCCTTGTCACCATTGGGGGGGCCCCCATAGCCCTACAGCCTGGAAGGAGGGAGACATAGTGAGTGGGGAGTCAGGGCTGCTTCCCTTCCTGCTGTCCATTCTCTATGATTTTGGACAGGTTGCTTCCTCTCCCTACATGTCCTCTGAGATGTTGACTTGCATCTATGCTTGTGTCTGATGGCAGAATGGCCCAAGTGAGTCATTCAGTGGTCGGGTCAGTTTGGTTCAGATAGCACCCCCTTACTGGGTGAGCTGGCTTCTCCCTGCCCCTTAATCCTACTTTTTCTCTGACTTTCCAAAAGACCATGTAGATATGTCTCTTGGGATTGCTCTGGAGTCGTGGTTGTTGGGTGAGTGTATCTCTTCCCCATTGGGCAGAGTATGACACTGACCTTGACCTTCTCAGGAGCTTCCCCCAAGGTCACTTTATAGGCTGGGATGGACATGTAGAGGGATAATGCCAGGATCAGTATGTCAACCACAAACATGACATCTGCAAGTGCCTGACCAGAGGAGAAGGCAAAGGAAATCTCTCCCCAAGGCAATGGGGTTTTGCAGGAAGTAGCACCTTACGTTGGCTCCTCAGGGTTGGGGGCCTGCTCCAGCCAGGTCCTGGTGGGAAGGGAAGCCATCAGAGGAGGAGGAAGAAGGAGGGGGGAGGAGGTGGGCGGAAGGACACAGACCAGGGTTTGTGGGATTTCTGGGGACTCTCAGAGCCTAGATCTCAAAGATCATTCGATCCAGTCCCCTCATTTTACAGATGGGGAAGCTGAGGAAGTGATTAATTAGGCCAAGGTCACCCACACAGGTAGCTTCTGATTCCAAGCCTCTCCTCACTGCCCTGGAAATACCACCTGCTGTCCTGGGTCTACTCTGAGCAGCTCACTTCCAAGTGACTTTACACTTGGTAGGAGGGGTAACCAGCTGGAAACCTTTCCCCTTCCCTTGCTGTCTCAGATGCTTCCCTCTTGGTCTATTTGTTTCTACTGTCATGGGCCTGGATGGGAGGGAAATAGGAAAAATTGTTCAGAGCAACATTGAGGAAGGGGGGACAAAGGGGAAGGAAGACAGAGGGTAGATCTGGACACACAGATGGGTGGCTTGCTGTACACTCAAAACCCCCTCGCCTCTCATCCAACTCACTGAGACCTCAAACAGGCCCAGTCATCCCAGCCTCACCATAAAAACCAGCTCAGACTTACTGAGAGGTAGATCTGCTTCATCTGCCTCAACTTCCCCTTCTGTAAAAGGGCTTAAAGTCAACACTAAGGCCCCTTCTAGATCTGACATCCTCTGGTTCTGTGATCCTAAGCCTTCCCAGATCGATTAGAAGAGATCGGGTAACTCTCACCCTTTCCTTTCCTGCACCTCTGGACCCAGAGCATCCCTTGCCTCAGCCCACACTCCAGTGAAATGCTTTTGCTGACTCCCCACCCCTAATACAGACTTCACTGTGACTTCTAGAGGATGTCCACATCATGGGGCAGTTAAGTGGTGCCATAGAGCACAGAGCCCCAGTCAAGAAGACTCATCTTCGAGTTCAAGTTGTGTGACCTTGAGCAAGTCACTTCACCCTGGCTGCCTCAGTTTCCTCATCTGCAAAATGAGCTACAGAAGGACATGGCAAACTGCTCCAGTGTCTTTGTCAAGAAAATCCTGAGTGGAGTCATAACCATCACCTCATAGTACCATCTAGACTCATGGTCGTGTGTCCTTTTCCATCTGTCTGTCGGTTAAAAGGCGTGTGGTTCAGTGGCAGCAGTGGTCCTGGGTGACCTGGCAAGTCCCTTCATGTCTCTGGGCCTTCATTTCCTCCATGGCATAGTCTGTTCTGCCTCTAAATCCTGTCATTTATCAACATGTAGGGCCCTGGTATTCCTTGGTATTTAGACAGTAGACTATTTCGGGAGGAGTGAGGAGAATCTCCCTGGAATTCTGCCAGGTCCAAATGGGCCCAGGGCCCAGTGGCTGACTGTGGAAGAGACACACACCTCTACATCCCCTTGCACTCAGTGCTGTGTCTCACATGGAGGAGAGACATGTGGCCCGATGATTAAAGCCTGGGACTTGGAGCCAGGAAATCTGGGACCAAATCCCACCTTATACCTTGGGCAAACCCTGAGAGCCTCAGTTTCTTCATCTGTACGATGAGGGACCATGATACAGCGACAGCATTGCTTTGAGGGGTGAAACCCCCTTCACGCCCACCTGGCCTTGTTAGCAGCTTAGACTTTACAGCCCAGAAGCCACCAGGAGCCGAGATGTGACTAGGGAAGATTCAGCCTCTTACAGGATCAGCTGGAAGACTAGGTGTGTTTGGGTGGTTTGGTTTGCCTTCAGGGTCTCCCATCGGTCTGGTTGCCCTGTGAGCCTGTGGCCACCAGGGGTCACTGCCCACTCATTCCTCATTAAAGACCTTTGCCTGGCCGGTCCTGCAGAGTTGGCTAAGGTAGAGCTCTTCGCTGGACAGGGGGCCCAGCAGCCTCCTAGAATCTCAGACTCAGGCTAGTTTTCACTCCCCTCCTAGGAGTATCAGGGAGGAAAGTCCCAGCATCACTGTGTCATTGTGCCCTGTCCCGTTCCATAGCCTCCCACCTAGCTTCATTTACTGCTCCGTTTTAGGCCTGGGCACCTGACTCCATCCCCTTAGGCTTGGTGCTTTCCCCTGGCTTAATGGTCAACATACTCCAGCTTTATGCTTGTCTTGGTCCTGGGCCTGTCCTTCCTGCCTCCCTGATATGGAGCCAACTGGAGTCAGGGCAAGAACCAGGCATCCTCCTCTTCTCCACCCCCCATCCAGCCCCTGTGGCCCCTTTGGAGACAGAGAGAGAAGGGGACACAGGGACCAGAGGCAGATGGGCCTGGCCTCACGTTAGGCTTCCAACAGTGGAGGACATCTGGCTCTTGGTGCCTGGATCCCCTGGGCCCGTGTCTTTATCCCTCTGCAGCCCAGCCTGGCACCATTGCCAGTGTCCCCGAGTGGACAGATGAGGTGTTTTTGCGTACGCGGTGGTTCAGGAGCCTTTTGATGCTACTGAGTAAACATGAGTCTCAGACCCTGAATTGTTGATGCTGTGGGGGGCAGGGGGCGGAGATCAGTCACTGAGGACAGCTCCGGGCAGCTCATTGGTCAGTGTGTGCCAGCGCTCGATTTTCTTGTCTTTGTTTTTTAGGCAGTCAAACCAATGCTTCAGGCGTTCACCCTTGGCGTTGATGCCCAAAACAACTCCTCCTGAAAAACAAAAAAATGAGGTGTCTTCACCCACTGAGACACTAAACACGTATTGCGTGATGGTGAGCAAGTCAAGCGACCCTTCTGTGCCTCGTCTGTACATTGAGGGCATGATATTGGTCTCCCCTTGCTCTAGACCTTCCAGTCCCATGAACCTAGGGAAGAGGTTACATACGTATGGGGTATGTACGCAGGTGAGAATCTGCTTTGTTCTTGGGGCCCAGGCACACCTAAGGCCTGGTGCTCTGGCCAGCCTAGAGACAGCCCCATCTCCCTTGGGTTGGGGGTGGGGTGGGTGAGCAGGGTAGGGTTGTTGTAAGAATTTCTGTGCCTGTGGTCTCCTTTCCTTTTTCCTTGTACAAACTATCCTGTCCTTTAAGGCCTAGTGTAAGAGTATAAAATGCCTGAGTCCATGAGTCTATTGGAGACCCATAACATTGGCTCACCACAGATTGCTTCTCTTTTGAACCTTGGGCATGCCTCCTCTTTCTGCATAATCCCTATCTCATCTTTTTGCCCTTTTCTGCAGATCCCAATGCAGTGGTGTTCTCAACCCAAGCTTTTTGGGAAGGTGGGATCCATGCCTAGAAGACCTTTCCTATATAGGCATCTCCAACTGGTAGCCAGGCCCAGACGGGGTCAGGGCTTCTGTAAAGTTTCTCTTGTCCAACTTCGGTTGTATGTCTTTTGTTGGGGAAGGGGCCAGGACTTTGTTCCAGGAGAGACGGGGGCTGGGGCTCCCACTGGGTTACTAGCAGGAGTGGAGTCTCTTCAGACCTAGTTGGGGGTGGGAGTGGATTAGAGCCAACCCTGCAGAAAGGAGGATCTAGCACCTTTTAGAGACTTTTAGAATGTGCCCCTGACCTATCTTTCCCATATCATTGTTTGTTACTTGTTCTCCTTCAGTGTGCTAGCCAGCCACATCCCCTTTATTCCTGTTATATACTCTCATCTCCCATCACCATGTCTTTGCACTGGCTACCTCACACCTGATTGTCCTTAATCCTCACTTTCACCTAATACAGGAGCAGGGAAACTGTGGTCTCGAGGCTACATGTGGCCCTCTAAGTTCAGCTTTTTGACTGAATCCAAACTTCACAGAACAAATCCCCTTAATAAAAGGTTTTGTTCTGTAAAACTTGGACTCAGTCAAAAGGCCTCACCCGAGGACCTAAAGGGCCACGTGGGGCCTTGAGGCTGCAGGTTCCCCAACCCTGAAATAGAATCTCTCAAGACAGCTCAGACATCATGTGCTACATGAAACCTTTCCTGATTTCTCTCCCACCCCTACTGGTGCCCTTTCCCCCTCACTCGCTTGAACTTAGTCTCTATTTTTTCTGTATATATGTGCATTCCTTGCTGTCTACTTATTAGCATGTAAGTTCTTTGAGAGGAGGGATTATTTCATTCCTTGTATGTTTATCTCAGTGCTTGGCACATAGTAGATTGGTAATAAATGCCTGTTGCCTGATGCTTAGCCCAGATTCCCCCTTAGGTCAGACTAGCCCCCTGTTGGTTTGGGGGTAGAATGGGTATTTTCTCATAGAAATCCTGTTCATATCAGGGGCAGTACTAGGGTCCCATGGGACAGCATTCGGGCAATGCTGGCTGAAATAACTCCAGCGTCCCTCCACAGCTCTGACTCTGTGGGATTCTCTGTCCAAGGCTTGGGATGAAATGACTGTTACTTATAGAGGAATCTATGCTGACCACTAGTTGGGGTCCCATCCCCTTCCTCCACTTCTCAGCAGCCTTCCAAATCCTAGGAAACCCCCTTTTCTAGTGGCCTCCTCCCTTGGGTGCCTGGGCATGAAAAGAAGGACCCCCCTCCCCTTAGGCTACTCTCTTTCCTTACCAATGAAATCATTGGATTTGCCGATATCGTAATCCCAGACAGTGACCTCTAGCGTCTTCTTAGCCAGGTCTCCATGCTTTATTTCATAGCAGAACTCCTATGCAAAAAATCAAAGCAGTCAGCACAGGCTGTGTGAGCTAGACAGGCCTGTCTCCTTGCTAGGGGTGGGTGTCATTGGGACAAGCTAGAATTTTAAGGCTGAGGGGCAGGGGATGGATTCTGGCTGGGCTACTATCTAAGGGAATTGGGGAAATGATTTAAGTTTGATGGGCCTCGGTTTCCTCATCTGTAAAATGAGGAGGTCATAGGATCATTGATTTCGAGTTGGAAGAGAACTTAGAGATCATGTGGTCCAATTTCCCCTTCTCATTTCTCCTTTTAGGTTAAGAAAGCTGATGTCCAGGGAGGTTAAATGGCCCGTCATTAAGGGTCTAAGAAGGAATTATTGGGGTAAGATTGGAATCCAAATCCTTTGATTCTAGACTGTAACGAAAGTCTGCTTAAAGTGAGGGGGGCCTACTACCTATCAAGGCTGTCCATTTCATTGTTCCTGGCATCAAACCTGCGACCTCCACCCAATGCTCCCTGGCCTGTCTTCTGGGACCAGGCATTACAAATCCCTCTTCATGTGATCACCCCTCAAATCTTGGAGACCCAGAATGAGGGAGTAGAAGGCATTGATGGAAGTAGTTGATATGTCTGTGCTGTCTCCAGACCTTTCCTTTCTTACACACAGGAGCAGATTACCCCAGGGAGCTTTGGTTCCTGCCTCTATGCAGCAGGGACCTCAGGCAGGGGAGGGGTCAGGCTAAGATTGGCAGGGTGAGGGTGCGTGAGGCAGGCAGACATGAGGAAATAAACAGTGTTAATCAGAAGATACCTTAAAGTCTAGGTTCTTACTAGAACCTCAGTTACCCTGGGGTGGAAAGAGAGCAGAAAACTAGGTAAGGCTACCTGGGGCTTTGGCTCAGGGATGGTGAGGCTGCGTTCACAGACCCTTAGCAACAGAGAAACAAGAGAACTTAACACCCAGTTATCAAGAATAATTAAAGTAGGAAGCAGTGACCACATAGCTGCTGGATTTAAAACGCTGGCCTCCAACTTTTAACCGGCTGTGTGACCCACATCAAGTCTCTGAACCACTTTCAGTCTCAGTTTCCTCATAGAGTAAAGATAATCATAGCATCTTCCTCACAGAGCTTTTGGGAGGATCAAATGTAAACTTTAAAGCACCCTATAATTATTAGGTATTATCATTATTATTTATTCAAGCTCTACTTTCTGCTAGGGAGAATTGAATTAGCCCCATTCCCTGTTCTTCTCCTTCTCTTCGCCCTTTGGTTTTCAGTGGGTACATTCCCTGCCAGATATATTGTCTTGGTTATTCACGTCTGATCTGGCCCCTTAAGGTCTGAGATCTGCTCCTTGAGGGCATAGAGCCAAGGGTGGGGCACCTGCAGCCTTGAGGCCATGTGTGGCTATGTGGTCTTGGGGCCTCAGGTTCTCCACTCCAGCACAGACCAGGGTCTCCAAATCTGATGTCCTTTACCCTTCCCCTCACCTCCCACCATGGTATCAAGGCCCAGAGTGATGCCAATATTCAAGAAATATTTGCCATTTCACAATAAATTTTGCATCTGCTGCCTTCTCTCTGTTTGGCCAATCATCCCTCCTCCATCCAGGCTCTTACCAACTCTTCCCTGGCCTCCAATCCATCCTCCACAAAATCACCACCAAAATGATTTTCCTAAATCATGGCTCTAACCACATCACCCTCCCTCCTACTTAGGGACCTCCAACAGCTCCTTACTGTTTGGGATGAAAGACAAACTTCTCTGTTTGGGTTTTAATGTCATTCTTTGTTGGACTTAAGCTTGCCTTTCTGGCCTCTCCTTTATCAAATGAGATAATACCGGCACTCAGTAGGTCCTTAATAAATGCTTCTTCCTTCCCTCCCCGGCTTTATGCCCCCCACATTCTGGTCAGTTCAGCCTGCCTTCCGATTCCTCCATACGTCATTGCCACACCTTTCTCTCTGTACCTTTGCACAGGCTTCCTCCCACGCATGGACATGGAGCACTCACCTTGCTTTTTTGCTACTATACTGCCCTCAAATTATTTCGCAAATATATTTTAGATGTTTTGTATTTTAATATTCTATGTGCATTCACCTGTCCATCCCCTCCCTCACAGAATGGAAACCCCTCGAGAGCAGGGGTTGTCTCATTTTGGTTTTGTGTCCAACATAAGGCCCACTATGTGGTGGGGATGGAATAGATGCATACCCTGGATGGATGGATGAGTTGGACCTGCTCTTTCACAGTGAGAAGCCAGGCATCCCTAGAAACTGCCCAGGGCTTGGTCCAGCACCGTGGAAATTCTGGGAATTTGCTTGTTTACTTGGTAAATCAGTCTTTCAGGCTAACACCATTCTGTCCACCCAAAGATGGGCATTCTGTCCCCCCTCTCTTCCGTACCTCGTTGAATTCTGGATTCAGGGTTTTCTTCTTCACAGCGGTCTTGTGTTTGGATTTCTTGTCCACATCAGGTTTCAGGTATCTGTAATAATAACCAAGAAACAGATCAGGATTGGGAAGTGTCAGGAGATTGGTCTGGACTTTCCCGGATGGGAACTTTCTACATCAGAGGAAATATTTTCAGGGATTTCCCTTGCCACTGAAATCCCATGTATTCAACTTCAGCCATGTTGTGATAGAAGGTCCACATTGTCTTCAGAGAGAAGCCACTGATAAATTCATGGTGTACTTTCATTTAGAATTCCTGTCCCAAGGCTATTTATTAATAAGTCCCAGTAAAAAGCACAAGGGGCAGCTGGATGGCTCAGTGGATAGAGTGGCCAAGCCTGGAGTCAGGAAGACTTGTTCTAGCCTCAGACACTTGCTAGCTGTGTGACCCTGGGCAAGTCACTTCACCCTGTTTGCCTCAGTTTCCTCATCTGTCAAATGAGCTGGAGAAGGAAATGGCAAAGCACTCCAGTATCTTCGCCAAGAAAACTCTAAAATGGGATCACGAAGAGTAAGACATGATTGGAATGACTGTACAACAACAAATCGTGTGAAAGCTTTTTACGCTGGAAAAATGAAAGTGTGTTTGCATTTCCAGATACATTTCAATTTCACAAATTTTTCTTCTTTCCTGGGAATTGGGCTCAGCAAATATGTTAACCCCACTGATGCAGACTGACAACAAGCAGAGGTATTTTGAGAATAGATAGCTACAGAAACAGAAACCCAGTTCATCAATTTGCTAAATGGTCTTTTGTGCAGTGGACGTTAGTCCTCTAACAATGAAGATTTCCTAGAGAGGCGGGAGAGTTCAGCGTTAAGAACACTGACGCTAGAGTCAGCTGATCTGGGTTCTGGGTTCAGATCCCACCTTCTTCATTGACTCTACCTATGTGACCCTGGATAAAGCATTTTGGTTTTTCCATCTATAAAATCAGGAGAATGGATTAGGGGGCTTTGAAGTCCTTTCCAGCTATAGATCTAAGAATCCATGACTGATTCCTCCCATGTTCTCATTTATTAATATCCTACTATGTGCCAGCCACTGTGCTAAACCCTGGGGATACAGAGAAAGGCAGAATACAACCAGACCCTCGCCCTGAGGGGCTTCTAGTTATCATGCCCACTACTCTGCGTGGGTAGATCTATTCAGGAAAAACTGGAAATAACCAGCAGAAGGAAGGCAGTAGGATTATGGGGAATCAGGAAGATTTCCAGTTGGAAGCCTATTTCCCAGAGGAGCAGTGACTTGCCTAGCCTTAGCCACCTGGTAAGTGTCGCAGCTGGGATTTGAACTCAGAATCCTGGAATTCCCAACCTAGTGCTCATTTACAGTGGTGCTGGAAGCTGCAGTGTGCTTTATGAACACAAGAGGGTGCTGAGACTCCACTAGAGGACTGTCTTCAGGCCTCTGACCTTGAAGTCACTTTTTAACTGTATTCCAGAGCCCCAGGACCCCCTAAGCCTTGAGCAGTTGAATAGAATAACGCAGGCTGATTGTCTCTTGTGTTCTGCAATTTGCAAAGGGGGATTTTTACAGCCAGAGGCCTCCCAGCAGACATGATCAAAGCCCCATTTGACAGATGAAGTGACTGAGACATGGAATGAGACATAATTTGTCCAGCAGCCTGGGCGGAGTCCAAACCCAGGTCACCCTGACTCCAACTTCAGTCCTTTATCCACTATATGTTATTCAATCATTTCAGTCATGTCTGACTCTCTGTGACCCCATTTGGGGTTTTCTTGGTAAAGGTACTGGAGGGGTTTGCCATTTCCTTCTCCAGCTCATTTGACAGATGAGGAAACTGAGGCAAACAGGGTGAAGTGACTTGCCCAGGGTCACACAGCTACTGAGGCCAGATATAAACTCAGGTCTTCCTGAGACCCAGCACCCTAACCACTGCTCCATCCAGCTGCCTGAGCTTACCCACTGTAACCAGTCTCCAAAAATGTTTTTGGTCCTGTGCTGGTAAAAGTTTTGAGCATGTACCCTTTCCCCCAATATGTATATTCATAATTATATTCTTGAAGAAAGGGAGAGTGTCTTACCAGTGACATGCTGAATATGCAACCCTTTCTCGAGAGGCATCTGCAGCTGTTGAAGGCATGAAATTACGGGAGGGCAGGTAAGGGGAGAGGGGTTATGGGGAGGGTGTTGCAACTTTCCAACAATACTTGAGTACCTGCCGCCCTGAGGAGCCTGTGGCCCAGGCTCATAGCTTGGTATCGCAGCTGAGGTCTGGGCAGAGGGTTAGGAGGGTAATGATGAGAGGTAGGTATGGCTGTGTTGGCGAAGGCCGGCTGGTCATATACCACTGGGCTCACCCCACTCTCAGATGGCAGGCCTCCCTCTTGGAGACTGGGAACCTAAAGTGTGTCACCCTATTATCATGTTTTCTTCTGGGGGAGATTGGAAGCAACCAGAGGGCAGGTGCCAGAAGACAGGGAGTCGGATCCTACTTGTGTTGGTCATAGAGAGTCACCTTGGGAAAATCAGTTACCCTCTCCCAACCTCAGTTTCCTTCCCTTCAAAATGAGAATGTTGGACCGGATGACCCTTCTACCTCTAAATTGATGTTCCCAGACTTCTCTTGTGCCCACTCCTCTGAGGTACTGAGCACAGGGCTGGGCACAAAGCTGGGCTCAGTGAACTCTTGTCGAATTTCCTCCCAAGATTCTCTTGAGCTGTGCCACTTCTGAAGGGATGGCTCCCATGGACCTGGCTCTCCTGGGCCCATGGAGCTGTCCGCACCCCCTCCCTCCCACCCCCAACCTGCTGCCTCCTGTGGCTTCAAAGGGGCAAAGGAGAAGGGGATAAGCATTTATTTGGCACCCACTACTGGGCACCCACTACTGTTCATGACCTCAAATGAGGTCATGAACAGTAAGACAGGACTGAACAACTCTGCAAGGCTCTGTGCTAAGCACAATTTACAACTGTTAATCTCACTCAATTCTCACAACCCTGTGAGGGAGGTGCTATTATTATGCACATCTTACAGATGAGGAGACTGAGGTCTAGAGAATGTAAGGGATTTTCCCAAGGCCACAGAGGTAATAAAAGTCTGAGGCTGGATTTGAACTCGACCCTCCTCCACCCCGGGTCCAGGGCTCTGTCTGCTTCACCACCATCTGCCTCCAAGGATAGTGTGTTGGAAAGAACATGGACTCTATAAGGGGATTTGGGTTCAGGCACTTGTCGCCTGTGCTGTTTTTGTTTGATCATTTTAGTCATGCCTGACTCTCTGTGTCCGCATTTGAGGTTTTCTTGGCAGAGATGCTGGAGTGGTTTGCCATTTCCTTCTCCAGCTCATTTGACAGATGAGGAAACTGAGGCAAACAGGGTGAAGTGACTTGCCCAGGGTCACACAGCTAGTATGTCTGAGGCTGGATTTGAATTCAGGAAGATGAACTTACTCCCCTATTACCTGGGTGATATCCCTAGACCCCAGTTTCTGCATCTATCAAAGGTGGGCATTAATCACCTGGCCCTTGGGGTCCCTTCTATATCTGGGACCCTCTAAGGGTGGAGGAGGGTGGGATACCCCCTGGATTCCTCTCCCTCTCCCACTTACATTTTCACATAGGGGTCGGAGTATCCGTTGGCATCCATGGCGGCCAGATGCGCACACCTCACGATGCCTACCAGCAGGCCCTGCTTCTGGGAGCTGTACTTGAGGGATATCAGGATCCTCCCTCGCTCTTCCAAGGACTTGTCTTCTGTCTTATCCACCTGTGGGGGAGCACAGCAAGGGTGGTAGCAAAGAAGGCCTCTAACCCCACAGTCCCCATCGCACCATAGATCAGCCTCTAGTGGCCGACAAGAAAAGACTGCTCAGACTAAGGAGACTGCTTCATTCAACCCCACTGGAACTAGTGGAGGTGCAGGGGACGGAGCACTGGACTGGGAGTCAGGAAGACCCAGCTTCAAATCCTGCCTCAGACACTTACTAACTGTGTGACCTTGGGCAAGCCACTTCGCCTCAACCTCCTTTCATTTTCCCTTCATTAAAATGAAGGTGTTGGAGTCAATGGAGTCCTCAAAGGCCTCCTTTCAGCTCTGTGACTCAAGATATGGTCACCAAACACATTCCCAGCAGAGTCAGAGTCTTCCTGGGTAAATGAGGATGGAGCCCTGGGCGCTAGGAAACTGAGATGTATCCCATGGTGGTGATAGTTCAGAAGATGGTTCAGGGAGGGAAGCCTAGGATCAGGAGCTGTCTGTTCCCAAGTGTGAGTGGCCTGAACCAGGATATGATTAAAGCCACAAATATATAATCATATTCATGCCAATATTTTCTGTGTGTCCTCAATAGAATTATTCTGCACCTGAATTCTTCCTATTAAGGATACAAGGAGAGGGTGGGCTTGTCATGGGGGGAAGGATAACAGGTGGATGGCTCTGGTATCCTCATGAGGTCAGGGCCCCCTCTGTGGCAAACAGGGCGGGAGAATGCACAAGATGAGGCATCTTGGAGGGAGTTTCTGAATCAAGGACACCACAGAGTCACTGGAGAATCTGAATATTAAGATCACTGTCCTTTATATATGAAAACATAATGGCATACATTCTCCTCTGCTCACCTTCTCTGATTTCTGTTTTACTGTGATTGGATAAATGGACTTCTTTGTTTGTCTCTGTGTGCATTCATTATAGAACTGGTATTAGGTAGGAAAAGGGTCAAATTTAGGGTCCTCCTCCTCCCAAAGTGATCAGAAGCTGGATAGAACCCAATTACGTCCCCTAAAATGATCAACACCAGTAGATAAATGTGCCTCTAGCCTAATACCCCCTTTCTCCTAGCAGGGAATGAGAGCCCTGGCAGGGATGAGAGGCTCCTGTTTGGAGAAGGGTAGGAGACCAGTCTAGGGATGTCTCCTCTACCTCCCTTAGAGTCACACACAATAACAGTGTCCTCACCACACTTGGAGCCTCCCTGCACATGTGGGACCCACTCCATTACTCTGTTGCTACACAAATACTATCTCATTTGATCTTCTTAACAATCCTGGGAAGTAGGTGCTATTATTTTCCCCATTTTACAGATGAGGAAACTGAGGTAGATAGAAATGAAGTGACTCCCTCAAGGTCACTTAACTAAGTGTCTGAATCTAGATTTGAACTCAGGTCTTCCAGACTCCAGTCCAGAACTCTTCACTGTGCCACCTGTATGGGATGGATATATAAGGAGTAGTGAGGTATGTAAGGAGTAGAAGAACCAGGTGGGGTGGGGGGAGTCTCACTAAGGTGCCTGACTACCTGCCTGACCACAGACATGACTCTGTTACTGTGAGTACCCCTTGGTTAGTATGAAGACGTCAGTATGAATGACCAACTTCGAAACTAAGCTTTTCTCTCCCTCCCCCTTTCTCTCTCAGTCTCTTTCTCTTTGTCTCTCCATCCCTCTCTCTGTCCCTCTCTGTTTCTTCCTGTCTCTCTCTCTGTTTCCTCCTCTGTCTCTGTGTCTTCCTCTGTTTCTCTTTCTATCTCTTCCTCTGTCTCTCTCTGCCCATCTGTCTCTTCCTGTCTCTGTCTCCTCTGTGTCTCTCTGTCCTTTCTGTCTGTCTGTCTCTCTCTGTCTCTATCTCTTCCTGTCTCCTTGTCTCTGTCTCTGTCTTTCTCTGTCACTTTCTGAGGGGTGAGAGGCTCAGAATTTCTCTACCTTGGTCAGACTGGGAGCTCCAAGGCATCCCAGCAAGAATGGTCCAGTAGGAGCTTGGGAAAAGTCCTCTTTTCGCTGTTCCCTGTCTTTGGCATTCCTGGAAGCCACAGCCATTCCTGCAGGCTTCTGTCATTTTGGACTCACTTCTGTCTTCTCTTTCCCTTGAGTCTCATCCCTGTTCCTCTCACCTCTCTGTGTGTTCCTCTGCCTGGTTATAATGGGTGTTAGACTGAGATGTGGCTGAAATTCCTCCTGCAAACGTCCTGATTGAGCTGATTCTCATTTTGACAAAGATGACTTTCTGTCTTGATCTGCAGGTTAGGATTTCCTCAGTATGACCAACACATTTTAATTACAGGCAGCTAGGTGGTGTAATGGATACAATAATAATCAGAAGACTTGACTCCAGGTTGGGCACTCTACCAGCTGCACCACCTAGCTACCCCTAGGCACTTAGTAAATACTTATTGATCCACTGATTGGTAGGGGGAATTTCCACCATTTGAGGTGCTGTAGAAAGTCTTATCTCTCTAGTTAGATTGTAAGCTTCCTTAAGGGCAGAGACCATGCCGAATAGTCCTCTTGGCCTCACAGGACCTTCCTATGCTTGTGCTCTGCTCTGGGGATGTGATGGGGTCACTCACAATAAATCCACTGACTGAGAGGGCAGTAAGCTAGCCATATTCCACTCCATGAACACGTATAATTAGCTACTAGGAGCATATAAGTGCATTGGTCAGAGCTTTAGGATCACAGATCTGCAGCTGGAAGGAATCTCAGAAGCTGTCTGGGTGAACCCCTCATTTTACAGAGGAGGAAACAGAGGCCTAGGGACCTGCCCAAAGTCATAGAAGGGAACACAGAGGTGGAATTGGAATCCAGGTCCTCTCAATTTGAGGGCAGCTAGGAGGCACAGTGGTTACAGCTCTGGACCTGGAGTCAGGAAGACTCATTTTCCTAAATTCAAAGCTAGTCTCAGATACTTCCTAGCTGTGACCCTGGGCAAGTCACTTTACCCTGTTTGCCTCGGTTTCTTCATCAGTCAAATGAGCTGGAGAAGGAAATGGCAAACCACTCCAGTATCTTTGCCAGGAAACTCCAAATGGGATCCCAAAGAGTCAGATATGACTGAAAATGACCGAACAACAACCTCTCATTTTAGAACACCTCCTTACAACATTGCCTCCTGTTAGGTTGGTTTATTCTGGTGGTATCAGGACTCCCTGAGGTCTTCACTCACCGGCAGCTGTTTCTCCAAACAGATGCTAAATGTCTTGGTTTGATTGGGTTTCAGTTTTTTTAGGGGGATCCGAGTCTCCCCAATGAACTCATTGTGGCGAAATTTGTCCTCATCACAGACAGAAATCCTGGAAAGGAAGACAGATTAGAGCAGGGTCAGGTGTATCCAGGATTAATTAACACAGGATGAGGACCAAATTGGGGGCAGGAGGAAACTGTCCCAGAGAGTGGAGCCTGCCAAAATTCTCTAAGTAGAGTTGAGGGAGGAGGCAGGCAGGGAACCCAAGTCAAGGGAGCTGTGTTAACACCATCTTACCTTAGTATTAGTCTGTGAGTCACTGAGGTAAGTGGATAGAAATTGGACCTCAGAGCTATGAAGACTTGAATTCAAATCCAGCATGGTGTGACTGAGCAAGTTACTTAACTTTTGGGCAACTCCCTTAAGACCATAAAAGTACAGAGAAGTTGCCTCCTGACTTGGCGGAGGGAGTTTCTTCCTCTGAGATTCCCCTATGCCTGTGAAATCCAGTCCCTTTCTCTTAAAGCTCATCTTCTACAATGTGCCTTCCTGCATTAACTCCCACCCTGACTCTGCCCCCTTATCCTAAATCCCTTTGGCTGCTTCTGTATGGCAGTGATGTCTCCCTGGGGTTGGAATTCAATGTATTGGTTTCCTTATCTGTGAAATGGGTATAGCACTTTCTTTAGGAATTGCTGTTTGCCCCTTATCCTCTCCCCCCATTCACCCTCCATCACTGCACAGGCTGCCTCCATTTCCCTCCACATCTTCTCCTGGAATCCCCCCAGCTTCTTTCAAAGCTTGACTTATTTACCACCTCCTCCATGAAGCCACACTTGATTCTCCCAGGTGTTCACACTGAAATGGTAGTAACTAGTATCAAGGATATTCATTCATCCAGAAGGATATAAACTAAACTAAACCATTCTGTGTCTGTGCATCCCTGAGGCCCCACACAGTGCCTGGCATAGAGCAGGGGCTTAATAAATGTTTATTCATTCAAATGAGCTTACTGAGCAAACATTGATTAAGGACCTACTATGTGCTAGAATCCGGGGATACAAAAACAAAGTCATCGTTGCCCTCCAGGAGTTTACATGCTGGGGTGGGGGGTGGGGGATGGGGCATTATAAACAGAAACTAAACACAAAGGAGTGATTTGGGGGGGGGGGAGACATCACCAACTGCAGGCATTGGATTGGACTTCCTGAAGGAGGTGGTGCTTTGGCTGAGATCCAGAGGAAGCTGGAGATTTGATGGTAGGGAGGAGAGAGGGGATGATGTGGGAGGCAAAGGCAGAGAGATGGAGATGGAGATTATGTACAGCCCAGAAGGCACTGCTTGGGAAGAAGGGAAACCTGTATTAAGCCTGGAAAGGGGTACCAGAGTCAGGCAATGAAGGCTTTAAACACCAAACAGAGTCTGCCTGTGTTTCATCCAAAGGTAGAGGATCCTATCCCAAGAGCTGGAAGGTCTTTCAGAGACCAGCCCCCTTACAGATGAGGAAAATGAGGCCCAGAAGAGTCTGAGTTTAGGTCTACAGACTCCAAAGCCGGTGCCTTTCCGCAAAGTGTGACATAAGAGGGGCCACTGAGGTTTCCTGAGTGTGGTCCAAATTGAACATAAAGTGCTTTATACCACTCACTGTCCTAGTTGTTATCAGTGCCAGCATTGATAATGTCTTTGCCCGAGGGTGCCGGTGGGCCCAGTGTTACACCGGGTCTTATCTGGTGCTTTAATTCTCAGATAAACTTGCCTGGGCACAGGCTGACTCCTCCAGTCCATATTGGCTGCCAGGCTCTTTTGGGTCAGGTCTCCCTTCCTGCCAGGAGAGCCATTTCTCTCAGCAGCCCCCACTGTGTTTGGACTGAACAAGCTGATGCCTGGTGCTCCTGCCTGGCTGCATTTGATAATTTTCCATAGACACAGAAAATAGAGACAACTCATTGGGAAGAAAATGGCTCTTGAAGAGAAGACTGCATCGGCTCTTTCTAGCTCAGTCCTGCCTGGGGGAACGGGGTTGGGTGTGGAGCCAGCAGCCAGCCCAGTGGGGTCCTCACCTTAGGGTTTTCCGAATCATATCTTCATCTGTGATTCCATAGTAGGTGAGGGTCTCGTTCCAGGTGGGGTTTAGGGTATTTCGAAGCGTTTTTGTTCTGAGTTTATTTGCCTAGAAGAAGGAAAAAAAGAAAAAAGGTAGGAGAGATAGCTATGGCCTGGAGACAAGCCAGAGGATGCCCCAAGGGGAGCCTCTGAGATAACACAGCCAAAAGTGTCAGCTGCTTCTATGCCCTGGAGCCTGGGGGGGGGGGGGGGGACAAGTTGGTCCTCTCTGTGCCCTGCTCTTCACAGCGGGGCCCCAGGGAGGCAGAACTGTGGAATCAGCAAAGCACCCCAGCTCCCCACCCTCATAGCTTGGGGGATGCTAGAACTGGGCTTGGCTCTCATCTGCTCTCAGGAGAAAGAGAGTCATTTACCATCAGGGCAAATTTCAGTCACCTAGTGGTTTCTTCTCCCCAGGGAAATCAAATCTTCTAATCCTGATTTATTTGCTGAATGAAAAGTTTAGTTCTTGATTCAGGGTATTAGACCAGGCCCCCTTCACCCAGAGAAGGAGGAGGGTCATGCGGATAGAGACAGCAAGAGTGACAGTGGAATTCTACTGAACCTTTTCAATGACGCTCCTGCTTCCCAATTCCCTTTGTCTGATCCAATAGAAAACCACACAGACCCTAACATCTGCGGGTCACCTAGAACCTCGATGGAGCCATATTCCTGATATTCAGTCACTCTTATCTTCTTTTGGATTTCCTCATTTCCTTGAGCAGAGCTTAACTTGAAGTTCAGTTCCTCCAGTGATCAGAGCCTTTCCTTGAATTCATTGTGTTTATACTTAGGTGTGTATATTTTGCCTCTCCCAATAGAAAGGAGTCTCCTTGAAGGTAGGTACTGATGTTCTGTTTTTGTTTTTGTATCTCTAGCCTTTATCACAGTGCCTGGCACACAGTAGGCACTTAATAAAGCCTTCTTGGGACAGGATCTCTATTGCCTTGCCCTAGGCTAAAATGGGGACCTAGGGATGGTGGTGGGATGGAGAACATAAGCTTTTTATATGAGTAGGTATGTTTACTAAACCAGCTTCTATATAATTAGTGAACTCCAGAGTTAGAAAACTTAGTGTGAGGTCTTTACCCTTGAAATCCAGAAATCTGACTCGTACCATCCTGACAAATTTCAGACCTTGGGAAACAGGAGAAGGAGGCATTCTTCAATGAGCCCCTGCCCAGGTCACCACCCTGGCCAGATCCTCAGCTCAACACCAAGTGTATATTCAGTTATCTCTCAGAACTTGGAAGGACCCCTAGGGGTTTTGTGGTCTGACCGCCTTTGTTTAGAAGAGAGGTATAAGTGTCCAGGTACACATAGTGTGGGGCAGAGGAAGCCACAGGTGTTAAATGGGGCCATTCTAGAGAGGGTGGGACAATGCAGTCCTTGATAAAGAGACAGACGGGCAGACAAACGAAGGAATGTTGTGGGGGAGGGAGCTGCTTCCCTTGGATCTAAAACGTTGGTACTAAATTTCCGAAAAGACTGAGTCTGAGCTATTTTCAAAGGCTTCAAAAGAGAAAACTCATGACCTTTGGGCTCTCTATGAGCAGGGGTGCTTTTAGCTGCCCTTTGACTACTCGCCAGGTCTCCAGAGCTGGGGGCCGCTGGCAACCTGGACTCTTGTCCCTTTGAATCTCTGCTTCCTGCTGTCAGAGCTGATGTCAAACACAGAACACCCATCAGGCATGGGCCTGTGAGGGCTTTGGAGCAGGACTTGGAACCCCCAAGGAGCCTATAAGATCACATCCTCCTTTGTGAACCAGGAGAAAACCAAAGGCCTGTGGGCAAAGGAGTCTGGGAAACCAGGTGTCAAGCTAGAGCCATTCAGGCTGGTCTCAATGAAGGTCAGTGCTTTCTTCGTGCTCACACAGTGATTACCTGTTCGCTCCACAACCCAACGTTGTGAGGTAGGTGGAGCAGGTGAGGAAACTGAGACCTGGAGCGAGATGAGACATGTTCAGATTATTTTGTCAAACAGAATCTAAGCAACCTGTCCAAGGTCACACTGTCACTGTCACAGACTGGACCCTGTGATAATTGGATCTTTCACTTGCATGAGTGTTTTAGAGTTATGACTTCATTGGAGTAAAACAGGGGCTCCCTGTTTTACAGTAAGGAAAGTGAGAGAATTGAAGAGACCTGCCCATATAGGAGGTAGTAAGTATCTGAGGAAAGTTCAGACTCATATCTTCTTGGCCCAGGTTCCACAATCTATCCCCTACACCTACTCCTTGGGCCTCAGTTTCCTCATTTGTAAAATGAGCTCTAGGGTGATGATCCTATATTTCATTTTAGTCTCTTCATATGTAAAATAAGGGAGTTGGAACAGATGGTTTTCTGGGCCTTAGTTTTCTCATCTGTAAAATAAAGGGGTTAGAATAGATAGCCTTGGGGGTCCCTTTCAATTCTAAATCTATGGTCTTGTGATCCTCCCCTTTCCCTTCTTGCTTTCTCTCCTTTCCATACATTCCAACTCTGTCCATCCCCACCCCTTGCTGGGACCTAAGGAGAGCTGGGGGCAGACCTTCCCAGCACCTTGTCAAGATGCCCTGGGCCTGATTACTTAAGGAGTTTGAGGGAGGCTGGGAAAGGTAACTCAATTAGGAGGAGGAGAGAGAAACCAGGACACTCATGCGCTCCATTTTCAGGGCTGGTCTGCAGAACAGGACTGGGACATTATGACCTAGCACAGAGTCTGGACAGCATCAGTCAGCTTGGTCTGTTTACCCCCAGGGTCTCACCAGCCTCTCTGTTGCTCAGTCTTTATCCAGCAGAGCTCCACCCCCCCTCACCCTCCTTGACTGAATTTTGGTCCTGGGGGAGGCGGGAGGTTGGGGGTATTTTCAAAAGCTTCCACTTGTACTATCGAGGGCTCAAAAGTAATCTAAATTACCCCAGGTGCAAAGTCACTTTCTCTGTCTGGACCTCAGTTCCCCCATCTGTACATAATTACAGTTAATGTTTATATAGGGTTTCAATATTTACAAAGTTTGTTTTTGAGACTGGGTCTCTCTCCATCTTTCTGGGCTGGATTCACTTGGGAGCCCAGTCTGACTCTGATCAAGTTTCCAACCTTAGTCAGTTCATTCCTCCTTAAGGGAACCTGAGTCCCACTCTCAGGGGCTTCCCATCCTAGTACTGACATTTAATGGGCTTAGCTCTACTGCTGTTCCTCCCATATGATCTTCCATATCCCACCTCCAGGCCTTTGCCCTGATTGTCTCCTATGCCTAGAATGCTCTGTCCCCTCACCTGAACTTCTTGGGATCCTCAGCTTCCTTCGGGACTCAGCTCAAATGCTACCTTTGGAAGGAGGCCTTTCCCAGCCTCCCAGCTCCTAGAGTAGTCCCTTCTGAGACTTTGTTCCACCCACTCTGCACATATCTTGTTATATGCTCATTACTTACATTTTGTCTCTCCTGCTAGAATCGTGTTCATCCTTCATTGCCAAAGAAGACCATGCCATCAGATAAATGATGACATGACTTGCACTTGACTTTGTTTTGAGTGAGGGAGGGCTGTACAGGTCACCAGCCTCACTTCTCGGGCAGAGCCATCTGAATCCAATGACCAGATATTCATCAGGATGACTGGAGATGGCCCAGGATGCACTGGTAAACTCCTTGAAGTCAGGGACTGTTTCTGCCTTTCTTTGGGTTCTCAGCACTATACAATTCATGGAACACAGGAAGTGCTTAATAAAAGCTCATTGATTGATTTAAAGAGCACTGACTCTGGCATCTGAGGACCCAGGTCCAAATGTTTACTACCTGTGTAACCTTGGGTAACACACCTCCCATCCCTGGGCCTCAGTCTCCACCTCTGTACAATGAGGCACTTGGACCCCCTGTGCTCTGAGTTCTCATCCACCTCTAGATCTATGATCCTATAAGTCAGTTCCTGTCCCTGGGCCTCAGTTTCCACCTCTGTACCATGAGAGGCTTGGACTTCATCACCTCTGAGAAACCCTTCAGCTCTGGAGCAAAGATTCTCTGATTCTGTCGGCAGTGAGAACCACTGAATGTTTCTAAGCAGAAGAGCAAAGACCTCAGATCTGTGAAACAGGAAAATGAAGTTGTATCTTTTTTGGTTGGAGATGGGAGATGTGGTTAAGAGGACTTTGCAATATTCTTGGCAATAGATGATGAGGTCTTGATCTACAATTGTTGTGGGAATTGAAAGGATGAGACAACCTGGAGAGAGACTTCCGAGGTAGACTTAATAGGAGCTTTTTTGTGCAACAGATTAGATGGGGTGGGGTGGGGAAGGGAGAAGAAAAGGGTGAAGCCAGAGCTTCTGCAGTTAGGAGTGTAGGTGAGCTGGGGGATGTGAGTATCATTGACAGAGAGGGAAGGCAAGAAGAAGAAGCAGTTTTAGGGGGAATAGAATGACCCAGTTCTGAATGTGTTGAGTGAGGGATGCTGGTGCCCTCCTAGTCCTCCTACCCCATCTACAAATGACCTTTCCTTCCTCTTATCTTCTAACCTATCTCTAGCATTTATGAATTATGTGATCTTGAGCAATTGCTTACAAGGAGATTGGGCAAGATGATGTCTACAGCCTCTCCCAGCTCTCCTATGATTCCCACTTCTTTGTGGACATGTCTTATGTAGCCAGGAAGCTGCTGGGAATGTGAGTTGGGGCTAGAGATGGGGACCATCAATGATTCACTTGAAAAGTAAAGTGGGAAGGGTTGTGGGGATGAATGTCTTTTTTGTGAGGATCAGCCTTGATGACAGTGGAGGACCTCCTCTAGATGAGGAAATACATCAAAAACACCAACTAAGATGGAAAAGGAATGACAACTGATTCACTTACCAAAGTCATGATCCCTCAAGGACTGAAGTTAGTATAAAGAGCAGAGTTGACTGAAAGAGGATGAGATTGTGGAGGTGGGGTAGGGGGGATCAAAGAGGAAACTGAAGCTCAGGGAGGGGAAGTAATTTGCCCAGGGTTACAGAAATAGTGACCATCAGTGGTGGGATTTGAACCCAGGTCCTGAGTTCTAAATCCAGAACTCTTTCTCCCGCAAAGGGAGAGAAGACAGATGAAGTCAGAGCCTTAGGGATTATTAGCATTTAAGAAAGAGAATGAGTGGACTCAAAAATCCTAGATTTAGTGCTGAAAGAGACCATAAAAGTTATTGAATTCACCCTTCCCCTCATTTGACAGATAGGGAAACTGAGTCCCAAACCCAAGATTAAAAGGTAGTAAGTGATCCAAAGGAGATTTGAACCTGAGTTCCTGAGTGGTAGGGTTTGAACTCCAGAACCAGGCAAGCAGCCAGCAGAGAAGAGAGAAAAAAGGGTAAGGGCTATTCTCAAGGACCTCTGGGAGCTTTGCCCTTCATAAATCTGGACAAAACTTTTATGCAGCTAATTTTTTTCTTGCCCCTATCATCTACCAAAGGAATGAGTTCCTTAAGTTTTCTGCATCTTATCTGAAGTAGGATTTTTTCTCTAGGGTGGCCCAAAAGTCTAAGACTTTGTTCTAACTTACTATGATACCCCACTGGGTGAAACTGGCCAAGTTACTCCCTGTCTCTGGGCTTCTGTCTTCTCCTCTTAAACTGAAGGGGTTTGACTAAGTGATCTCCAAGCTCTTTCCATTCTCTCCCCTTCTGTCTCATTACTAGGCATGTTGTGGCTTCCTCTGGAACCCTAGAGGTCTGGTTTAGTAGACAAAGCATGACTCTAGACACCCAAGACCTGGGTTAGACTCCCACTTGTGACATTTACCCATTGTGTGCCAGTGTGCAAGTCTTTAACTGTCCTAAGTCCCAGTTTCTTCCCCTGTTAATGAGGGGGCTCTGAGGACTCTTCCATCTTTGGAGGGAGGATCCTGGGGTCATGTTGGGTAGTTCGTGTCCTCAGGAATGTACCAAGAGCAGCAGAATGAGAATAGCAAAAACTCCCCTCTGAGAGGCAGGTGGTTTATGGTTATGGGTAGAGAGCAGGCCTTATCATCAAGTCCTGCCTGGACATATCTTGGTGGCTTGGCCCTGACTGAGTCACTTATCCTCCCAATACCTCAGGAAACTCTCTGAGTCTGGACGTTACAGAGGAGGTGTCGATCTGTGTTGGAAGAGGGGCTTTCCTCACCAGGAGTTCCCTATACTCAGTTCTAAAGGTTCACACTTCAGTAAAGTTTTACATTTATTATCTCAGTTGATCTTCAGAACCCTGTGAAGTTATTATAGTAGTATTTTGACTATCATGCCCTCTCAATGGATGAAGAAACATCATGATGCTCAGAGTGATGTAGCGGGTATCTTGTGTGAAATTTGAACTCAGGTCTTCCTGGCTTCTAAGCTCTATCTAACCCACCAGGCTGATCATGTCTACTTTGCCACTCCTAGGTCTGGGGTTCTGATATCAGGGGACCCTCTGGGACTGGAGGCTGCTCAGCGATTGGCCTGCCTGCAGTAGGAGAGAGAAGAGCAGGCTCTTACCTTACTTGCTCCAGGGAGTAAATGCAGTTTGACGTATGGATCTGCCAGCCCATTATGGTCCATTGGCTTCAGTCCCTTAATAGAGAGAAAAACAAAGGTCATTGAGCTGATTATGACAAAGAACAGTCCATGGTCACCTGGGCATCTGGCTAAGCAGACATCATGAAAACTGACTCCCACTGAAATCCATTTCCACACTCAGGACGTACGTTTCTGCCCCCACCCTTCTGGTTTCCATAAAGGCTCTGCAAATCACTTGGATTCAGGAGCTCTGGATAGTGTTCTGTGGCTGGTTCCCTGAGGCACTGGGGAAAGAGGCTGTCCAGATGGTCAGGAGGCCCCAACAGGACCACTTGGTCTTGCTCTGCGTTCACACCCTTATTTCCACATGGCCATGGTGGTCCTGTCACCACTGGGTCAAAAGTGCCTTCCTTTGTATTACCACCACTTAGCACAGTACCTCATACACAGTAGGTATTTAATAAATAATTATTGATTGCTTGCTTCAACTTTCACTTGGACTATTCAAATAGTTTTCCAATTGATCTCCTTCCCTCCAGCCTCTCTTCTTTCCAATCCAGTCAGTGAGTGAGTGAAACAGGCATTTATTAAGTTCTTACTGTATGCCAGGCACTATGCTAAGTGCAGGAGATAAAAAGGAAGACAAAAACAAGAACCCTGCTTTTATCCTTGAGGGTGGTGGGGGGAGGTGGGAGCAAATAACTGTATACATACATGATGTATAGTATTCTTTGAAGATAATCTCAGATAGAAAGGACTGGGGGGATGGGGAAGGCAGAAAACACTTCCTGCTCTCAAGAAGCTCATGGTCTAACTGGGGAGATGGACACACAAACAATTATGTACAAACATGATAGAGACAGGATACACTGGAGAGAGCACAGGACAATCTACCCTCCATCTGGCTCTGTCCTCTTCTTGAGGAACAGTCTGACCATATCATTTTGCTTTGTCCACAACTCTCCAGTAGCTCCCTCTTGCCTATGGGAGAAAGTACAGATGGACAGCTTGACATTTAAGACCCTCCAGAATCTGTCTCCAGCCTGGGTGTGTGTTACCTTGATTAATCAGCAAGCATTATTCCCCTTCTCTGCACTACAGTCAAACCTAACTATTGCCTTTCCTCATCTTATTTGCCTTTCCCTGCTACCATTAATTTGAGCCGGCATTCCTCCAGCCCAGGATGTATTACTTCCTCACCTCAATTTTAACCCCTTCTGGCCACCATGTCTACAGCCTCCTTCAAAACCAGCTCTCCCATCACACAGAGAACAAGCCTGTGCTCAGTGGCCCATTCTTTTGGATGAAAACTGCCTCTTCCTTCTCTTTCCTCCAGTTATGGAACCGTGGTCAAATCAACTTTGCTATTCATTGGTCCTGGAAGGGCTGTGTCAACCTGTCCCACTCATCATCTTTTGAGGGCAGGAGCCATCTTTGCTTTTGTATTCATATCAGAGCTTAGCAAAATATTTGGTACATATTAAGTCTTAAATAAATCCCTTCCTCTCTACCTCCTTTCTTTCCTTTATCCCTCCCTTCTTTCCCTTTTCTTCCTTTCTTCTTTTCCCTCCCTCTCTCATTCCTTCCTTCCTTCCTTCCTTCCTTCCTTCCTTCCTTCCTTCCTTCCTTCCTTCCTTCCTTCCTTCCTTCCTTCTTTCCTTCCTTCCTTCCTTCCTTCCTTCCTTCCTTCCTTCCTTCCTTCCTTCCTTCCTTCCTTCCTTCCTTCCTTCCTTCCTTCCTTCCTTCCTTCTTTCCTTCCTTCCTTTCCTTCCGTCCTTCTCTTTCTATATCTGCCTACCTTACAATGAACTTTGAGTCCAGGAACCTGGATTCAGATTCTGATTTTGTCCCTGACTATTGTGAGTTTCACATCTTGCCTGAGGATTCACCAAGGCCTGAGTCCAATAGGAAGCAGAGGCCTTCCTTGTATGCAAATAAAATCAAACACAGCGCCTACCCTGTAACATTTTCCACTGGAAATATTTGGGAGCATAATAATTTAATTATTTAAGTGTTCTGCCAATCTTCCAGCGATTGTAAGGCATGTGGACTCACTTCTCTGAGTGGATACTGAGGCTGGTCAAGTCATTTATTTCCCTTCTCTGGGCCTCAGTTTCCTCATCTGTAAAATGAAGAAGGTGAACTTGACCTTGGAGGCCCTTTCAAGTTCTAAATCTATGCCTGGAACACAGTAAGAACTTAATAAATAATGCTTGTTAACTGACTGACAGATCCTATGATACTAAGGCTGCTAGTTCTGGAAAAGGTCATCAGAGGCATCATGGTACAGTGGAAAGAGCACTGACTATGGGATCTGAGGGTTCAAATCCTGCTTCACTGATTCTAGAGTCCGAGGAGTTGGCTTGAAATCCCACCAGTGACATTTGTTGCTTGTGTAACCTTGGATAAGTCACATAACCTCCATGTGCCTCAGTTTCCTCATCTGTCAAGTGAGGGGATTAAACTAGACGGCCTTTGAGATTCCTACCAGTTCTAGACTCAGGCTCCTAGGATCCCCACATTTGGGTCCCCCTGACTCTGAGGAAGGATCTTCTCTTTCATCAAATTGCAAAAAGGGAAGTGGAGTCAGGGTCAGAATGAAAATTGGCTTTAGAATTGAAAAGGAATCCAGCCTTGTGTGCTTGAGGAGGGTCTCATCTGCCAAGGAACAGGATTTTCTCACTGACTGTGTTGCAACTGATCAAAGACTAGCACTAGGCCTGAAATTCTACATTTTTTATATGAGGTAAGTTGATTAAGCTGTTAGGTCTTTTTTTTATGACTTTTGTATTACTGCTTACAAATCCATATTTCAGAAGAGCTCACAGGCATATTCAAGATTGCTCACCATTGTAAATCAATTTTTAAAATCCCCATGGCCCACACTCATATGGATTTCTGATTATGTAGCCTAGTATTGTGGGAGGAAAAAAATAAAAAACTCCTTCAAACTTAGATCCTTCATTTAGTCCTGTGCCGACCTTTTACAGAAGGGTAAATTGAGGCCCAGAGAGAGAAGAAAGTGACTTATCTGAGTTGACAGATAATCGATAAATGGATGGAGAGTATTTATTAAGCTATCACTATGTGCCAGGGGATACAAAAGCAAATCTATGCTCTTGCATGGTGAGCTGGGTATCTTTGGGGGATCTGGATCATTGTGGGTATTTAGTGATGATTCCTGCTGGATGCTGTTGGTACTTCAAAAACCTGGTAAATATTCCTTTCTGTCAGTAAGATTGTAAGATGAATATTGAAATGTACATGTATACATTGCTCTACAGTTTACAAAGCGCTTAAAGCCCTTCCCAGTCTGGCCCCAGCCTACCTTTCTAATCTTATTAGATATTACTCAGTCATGAACACCACAGTCCCGCCAAACCACCCTAATTGCTGTTTCCTGTACATGACGTCTCATCTTCTACCACTTTGCCCAGGCTGCCCCCATGCCTGGAATGCCCTCCCTCCTCTCCTCTGCCTTTTGGAATTTCTTGTTTCCATCAAAGCCCAGCTCAGCTGTTACCTTCTATAGGAGCTTTCCTGGGTCACATTAAGTGTGCGTGTGTGTGTGTGTGTGTGTGTGTGTGTGTGTGTGTGTGTGTGTGTGTGTGTGTATGGTAGGGGTCCTAGTTATAAGTTACTCTGTTTCTATCAGTGTGTATTTGTGAGTCTTGTGGGGTTTTGTTTGTGTGTGTGTGTGTGTGTGTGTGTGTGTGTGTGTGTGTGTGTGTGTGTAGGAATAAATAGCTGTCCTATACTTAATACCCTTTTTGGAGATCCTAGACAAGAGTCACCCCAGGGCTCTGGCATAGAGGTGTGAAGAACCTGAGCCCTCTATAGAGACTGGGACTGAATCTGATCCTCAAGCCTGAACCACAAACTGAAGGGAACCCTGAGTAGTAGAAGATGAGGGCCACCCCAGAGACTCACCCAGGCCAGTTGTTACATTGCATATGTTTTGTATCTGCTATGGGTCATTTTGCTTTCATTGACAGAATGGAAACTTGAGAGCAGGAGCTCTTTCCTTCTTTGTCTTTGTATCACCAGCACCCAGCCTAGTAATAGGTGCACAGTAGGTACTTAATAAACATTGGCTGATTGGCTGAGCAAGAAGTTATGTAACTCAGTCCTTTCATTTTATAGGGAAGAAAATCGAGAGCCAGAGGGAGCCTGAAGTCACCAATCTTTACACCCCTAGCCCAGGGTTCCAGCTTGGCTCCTGTCTTGGTAAAGGGCATTAAGCAATGAAAAAGTGAGGCCAGGATACAGGTCTCTTCCAGAGGATGCAGAATGCCCCCAGTACAGCCTGAAGTGTGAACCCTCTTGCCCCATCGTGGGGCAAGATCTCAGGCAGTGCTGTTATGTAGCCTCCAAAGAGATGGAGCAAGGTTTCTAGAGATTCTCATTGGTGGATAATCAGGTAAATTAGAATCCTGTTGAATGTCATCAATAGAAGGAACCTTAGAACTCATCTTATCCACTCTCTTCATTTTACAGAGGAAGAAACTGAGGCACAGAGAGGTTAAGGTGCCTGCTCAAGGTCACACAGTGAATGGCAGAACTGGTCCCTGAACCCAAGTCTCTGGATTCCCAATCTTAATTAGGACACAAATAAAAATAACAACTAATACCCATATAGTTTTAAAGGTTTGCAAAGCATGCTACACATGCTGTCTCATTTGATCCTCGATCATATCTTTTGGCATGTGCAGGTATGGTCCTCTTGACTGTCTGCAGACAGATCCAGGAAACCTTATTCATTTGTCTCCTTCAGCACCCAGCTCCAACGTCATTATCTAATTAAGGCCCTTCTTGATCCGCCCCCCTCCCTTGCATTCTCTGTTTTTTGAGACCACTTTGGCTACCATTGCATAATACTTAACTATGTACGTTATATCTCTCTCCAACCCTCCAGGAAGCTCTTTGAAGGCAAGGATTCTTTCATGTTTTGTAATTGTATCCTCTGTACCTAATATCATTCTGGTACCTAGTAGGTGCCTAATTAATGTTTAGTTTGAGTTGAACATACATGTTGTAATGCACACATGTGGACTCATCCCTTCTTCCCCATAGGGGAAGTTCCCTCTAGATTGGACCTCTGAAGCCAAGCCTTCCCTCATCGCTTGGAGTTGCTCCTCTCTGTCCAGTTCCCTAAGTTAATGCATTCAATTTTGGAACTTTTCGGGCTAAACAGTTCCAGCTGAAGAAAGAGAGAGGATAAACTTACCTTGCCCACAGTCTTCCGAGCATGCTTCATTTCTGAATATCTTGCCACCTGCCCTGCTACTGTGTGCTCAAACCCTACGATAATACATCCTGTCTATCACCCCAGGGACAAATAAATTCTCCTGTTGCTTCTGGAAAGGACATGACAGCCAGTTGTCCTATGGTTCCACTCACCATTCCCCAGACCCAGTTCCTTTCCTGGGCCACCCCTCACCTACATGTGTTGTTCCCCCCCATTTGAAGCTCTGTGAAGTGAGGGGCCATCTACCTCCCCTTGGCACTTGTATCTCTAGTGCCCATAAAGGGCACAGAATAGGCACTTGAGAAATGCTTGCAGTCATTTCTTAAGTCAGTCCTGGTTCAGAGTCCTAAGGTCCTGAAGATGTAGTCCTATATATCAGCCTGATTTTGGCACTACCCTTTCCCTACCCCTCCTGCAAAAACAAATAAACCAACCCAATCAGCGTCTGGTGGTTACCCCTCATTTGGATAGCTCCCTTACCTGTTAAGGCCCAGACTCAAAGCTGTCTTGCACATGGAATGGAAGGCAATTGTCTTCTGAGTCTTATGAAGCCAACCTGGTTTGGACAGCTTTGGGCACCAGAGGGCAGGGGAGGGACAGAAGGGCCAGGACTGAATTGTTCTGCTTTGCTCTCTTACACAAAGAGGGCTTGATAACTAGGCTGGCCCTTTCCCCTTCCTTTTTCATAGGTCTCTCACTGCCCTCTCAAGAGCTGCTGGGTGCCTTGGGAGGAAGAGGAGGGGGAAGAGGAGGAAGAGGAGGAGAAGGAGGAGGGCTCTAGTGAATTCAAAGGCAGAGGCAAGGCAGTGACCCAGGGGCAGGGAAGGGGCCATCACTTGGCAGACTGGGTTTTGTCTGCCTTTGTCCAGATTGGCTGTATGTTTGTGTATGTTTGTGTGTGTGTGTGTGTGTGTGTGTGTGTTTTCACCTTTAGGAGGGAGAGAGGACGAACAGATGACCCTGATCTCCTGCCCACTGAGAACCTGAGAACACTGGTAATGAAACAGCTTTCTTTCTTATGCCTACTTCTTTCTTTTCATCCCATGGACCTGAACCAAGGCCTCTATTTCAATTATCCTGTAGTTTAAGAACCAAACACTTATGAGGCTTGATCATTCCATGACCTTAATGGCTCCCATCTCTTGGAGCACCCTTAGAGATCTGCACCATTCTCTCCTCGAAACCACCCTGCAAAGGATACTGGGTAAGAATTACTATCCCCACTTGTCGGGAGGAAACTGACCTCACCTCATCCCCAGCCAGATGGAAAACTCCCTGAAGGCAGGGCTGTTTTACCTTGATAGTGGTATCCCCAGCATTGAGAACTGGGCCTGGTATAGAGCTGGTCCTGAGTAAATGTCTGTTGAGTGATTTTCTATCTGCTGCCTTCCCACCACAGTTATTCAAGGCTCCCTGGGCTTTTGCTGAGCCTTCATATGTTCCCACTGCCACCAAAACCCACCTAGCCCTAAGGGGTGGGGCGGAGGGAAGAAAGAGAGACAGACAGACAGAGAGAGATACAGAGACACAGAGAAAGAAACCGAGACAGAGAGACAGTGACAGAGACAGAGAGACAGACACAAAGAGAGACAGACAGACAGACAGACAGAGAGACAGTGACAGAGACAGACAGAAAGAACTAGAGGACTACTTCCATGGCCCCCATGAATAGTCCTACTTCCTCCTTTCCTCCACCTCTCACATCTACTGTCATTCTCTTCCCGCCCCTCCCGCCTCCCCAGCCCTAATACTTCCCTGACCTTTCTGGTTTGGTCCTTGCTGGGGCTCAGGCTCTCCCTCACCCCAATCCTGTGTCTCCCAGCCCTAGCACCTGCCCTGAAGTCACAATCCTTCCCACAGAACAGCTTCCAGGACAAAGTGCAAGTGCTGAAGAAGGCTCCAGTCCTTCATTTTTTCAGGTATCTCTCCGTCCCAATCATCCGATGTGTAGTTTGGAGTATGAGGCCCATATGAAATTGTGGTCCCAGGGAAATGAGGCCAGAGGCCAGAGTAATAATAGCTAACTCGTCTATAGACCTATGGGCTGCAAGGTCCTTTACATAACATTGCTTCATTTGACCCTCTTAACAACCCTGTTGCCTTGGGTGCTGCTAGCCCCATTTTACAGATAAGCAAATTGAGGTTGAATGAGTTTAAATGATGTACCCAGGATCACATAGCTATTAAGTGTCCGAGGATTGATTCAACTCAGGTCTTCTCAATTTCAAATTCAGCACTCTCTCCACTGCACCCCAAGGTGCCTATGGTGGGTATCCCATAGGGCTCAGGCCACTGCTGTCTCTCCTTTCACCAAAAAGGTCCAAAGGGGGATGTCTCCCCTCCCCCACTCCAGACCCACAAATGCAGCTCCCACTGGGGAGTCTGTCTTTTCTTAGGGTCTAAGAAAGGGAGAAGGAGCCCAAGAGAGGAAAGAAGAGAGAGGCTCACCCTCTGGTCAAGAGAGGATGAAACCATTTGGTCCTTAGTTCTAGCCCTTAGGTCTCTAGGGCACTGTAAGACCTGAGATATCAGCAAAGGGATGAGGGAATAGTGGGAAGAAGAGGGCTGAGCACAGCCAGTCAGTCTCTTAGCTCTTCCTTTAAGGAAGCAAGTTCCCGCATTCCTTGTACTTCCCCACTTGCTGGGGGCCCCTAGAGTTAGTGGTAGCCTGGTGGATAGAGCATGGGTCCTGGAGTCTCAAAGACCTCAGTTCAAATCTGACCTCAGATACTAGCTGTATGACCCTAGGCTAGTTACTTAACCCTATTTGCCTCAGTTTCCTCCTCTGTTAAATGAGCTAGACAAGAAAATGGCAAACCACTCCAGTATCTTTACCAAGAAAACTCCAAATGGGGTCACAAAGAATCCATGGCAGAAACTTCTGGACAACAATATTCCCCACCCCCTCCTCTTCTCTGCAATTCTTTCCCTCCCACCCACATTTCCTACAAAAACAAAAAAAACATCTACCAAAGCTGAGAGGGACAGGCAGTGAGTAGAAGAAGGAACCAGAAGCTAGAGATCTAATGGCTAAGGGGAAGGTCAGGCTAAGAGTGTACTGGAGGCAGGCTCTGAGTCATCCAAAACTTCCTCCTGCACCCATGTACCTACTTATGGTAACTTCCCATCTATAGTGGCATAAGTATGTTGGATCATTTCACCAACTCTCCATTAACTATGCTAACGAAGGAGAGGTGCTGAGTCTAAGCAAAGACCAACGGCCATTTCATTTTATCTCCCAGCCCAACCCAACCTGGCCACAAAGAACCTCTTGGGCTCTGCAGGGATTTCTGACCTATCAAAGGCAGCATGGGATGTGTGAAGGCATGAGAAGACTAAGTGGAAAGAATAATTTGGAATTAGAGTTCAAATCTTTCCTCTGATGCTTACTCTCTATGTGACGTTGGGCAAGTCATTCCAACTTTCTGGGCCTTGAACCCATCCCTCTCCCCCAGATTGTAAGCCACTTGAAGATAGGAACTCTAATAGCTCCTTTCTGGTGCTAGACCTATGAACCCCTGAAAGGGTCATAACCAAGGCCAAGTTCAGCTTGATTCTTTGTCCTGCAGACGGGGCATTCCCTGGTCCCCTAAAACGGTCAGAGACAGTCCAGCTCTCACCCCAGTTTACAGAGGAGCTTTAGGGACTTGCCAGAGGTTGTAAAGGTAGTAAACACCAGAGGCAGGATTTGCCCTTGGGACCTCTGACTCCAAATTCAGGGGTCTTTCCACTGTGCCACACTGCCCCTTGGTGCCTTGGGAGGCCCCTGCAGATGTGTTGGGGAGTTAAATCCAGCACTCTGGTTGGCTTGGCTGTCTCTCCCGTTTGTACCCAGGAGTCTCTTTTATTGGCTAGAGTGTTGGTTATTAGGTAGCCCCAGGCAGCTGTGCAGATGTATCTGTTGTTAAGATGTTAGGAGACACTCTTTTCCAGAGTTAAGACCCAGCAAGCAGGCTGTGACCTGAGCTTGGCACAACAATGATCTTTTTGCACTCACCCTCTGGATGATCTCACCCTATGGCAAAATCACATAATTGTACTGCTTTGACTAGCACCAGGTGCTCTCTGAGCTCACACAAGCCCCAGACAAGCTCTCGAACAAGTACCCATGTTCGTCATGAACCTGACTATGAATCAAATTTGTCCCATTGTTACCCCTCACTGTCAGGGCTATAGCTCACTGCACAACCATTGGAATAAGTATTGAGATCTGCCTACAGTAAGGCAGTTCTCCCCACTAGGTACAAGCCCCTGGCACTTGTGTCTGGATCCCTCCTTTCTTGCAAGCCATTTCCCTAACTTTAAAATTAGGCTTCTGTTTGATTCCTGACCGTCCTGTCTCTGGCCTGCTCTGCTCTGGCCATCCACAGGTTTGGTCTGATTGACACTGTCTATTTGGGATGCTCTGGAACCTGGACCTGTTGGAAGCCTAAGACTGAGCATTGAGCTTCTGCACATAGAAACTCCCACTTGGAGACCCCTAGTTCACCCCATTCCCAGGCATTTGTTGCCAGAGAATTCCAGTGGTGCAGAGACAGTGTGGATGACTCCATAGACCCCAAACCCACTACTGGGGAAATATTTCCAAGGGCTCCCTTGCTGATGGGTGCAGTTCTGAATCATCACTTTGCAAGGGGAGGACCCTTGCTTGGCCCGCCTTCAGTCATGGAACCTCAGGTGTTCCATGTTCACTAAAGAACAAGCACAGGAATGTGGAACTTCAGGAAAATTCACTAGCTTTTCTGTCTTATTTCAGCCATCCAAACATGGCCCTTATTTGGGAGAAACTATGGAGAGAAGCCCAGCAGAAGTCTGGCTATGCTACCACGGGATCTACTCCATGGGATGTACTCTACTCCATGGGGTCTACTCAAAGCACTTACCTTTCTATAGACAAACTTAGGCATCTTCCTTTCCAAAAGTGAGTGCCAGAGGAGGAAGATGGGAATGAGTGGGTGACAGAGGGTTGGGACAAGAGAGCAAGAGGAAATGAGAACAGATTGAAAAACAATGACTGGTAAATGACCATCCCTCACTCTGCTCTGCCATAGGGACCCAGGGGGCAGCAGGGGGTGGGCCGATCCCAGACCTGGGTTGTTGTCATGCCTGATGGGAAAGTCATTGTGCAAATTAGACTCCACTAAAAGCTTTTAAAATGCTCCAAACCCTGGGGGATGGAGAGTGAATGCTGGGATATGGAAGGTCAGTTCCAAGTCTTTGGAGGTTATATTTGGGGGATGGGATGAGTTGAGACACAGAGCTAGGCCAGGAGATTAAAAGAAGAAAAATTAAAGGAACAAAATATTTCCTCAGGCACAGCCTAGCCATAATGAGGTATTTTTGCATCCAGGACAGCTACCAGAGAGAGTGCCCAGGGTTGGCAGTATAAAATGTGCTTTCATTTGAGGTGGGGAGAGGGGACGAACAGAATGTTGCTCTGTGGACATCAGGTGGGATCATACAGAACTATCCCTCCATATCATACCACCTGGTGTCTTCCTATTTTAAGTAATTGTTTTTGCTAATTAAGTGCTCTGATTTGTTGTTTCTACACCAACAAAATTCAGCACCCTGAGACTAAGCCCAGATTGTTCTGCCTAGTTATGGCTCAGGGCTCAACTTTGCCCAAGTCTGTTTCAGAGTGGATACTGACCACCACAATGGAGAATGTCTGCTATGCTGCCTGCTCCAGCCCTGTCCCTAGGGGTAGCAGGGTCAAAAAAAAAACAGGGGACCAGCTTTGTGTCCCATATGTGACTTTTCCATGCCCTGCCCTTCACCTTTGGGAAGTGTCTTGGGAGACACCAGGGAGAATCACAGGTGGATGGTAAATGCTGTCACATTTTCACCAAGTTAGCCTGAACTGACTCTGTCCTCTCTGTCCATTTCAGGTCTGATTCTGTGGAGGGAGGCGGGGAGGTCAAGGATTTGGGATTACTTTGGCAGGAGTTAGCTGCCTTCACTTTCTCTCCATCTACAACCTGGCCCAAGGTATTGCCTGGGACCCTGATCCCTACCCTCCTTCCTAAGGTCAATGGTCCAATGCAAAGAGTGTTGGATTTGGAATCCCAGGACCTGGGTTAGAATTCCACCTCTGCCATTTACTTCATGTGTGACTTTGGGCAAGTCACTTAATTTCCCTGGACCTCAGTTCCTTCTTCTGTTAAATGTGGGGGTAGACTAAGGTCAGCTCCCATGGATTCAATGACCATCTCAATGCAGCAAACATTTATTAAGCACCTACAGTGTACTAGGTACTGTGCTAAGTACTGAGGAGACAAAAAAGGGCAAAAGATAGTCCCTGCCCTCCAAGAGTTTCTAATCTAATGGCAGAGGAAACATAGACACATACATGCAAAGTAAGCTATAGTGAGAATGCTCACATTTAGTTTTCCTGCCTCACTTTCTCTGTTGACCTCCGATCTTGCACCTCCAATTGCCTTTCAGACATCTCCAGCTGGATGTCCAGTAGACATCTTAGAACTCAATATATCCCAATAGAGCTCTTTATCTTTCCCCTCTCCCCTCCCTGATTACTGTAGACAGCAACAACCTTCCTCCCAGTCCCTCAGGCTTAAAGTCTAGGAGTCATCCTGGATTCCACACTAGCTCTCACTCCCCCCCTACTCCCTTATCAGTTATTGCCAAAACTTGTTGATTTCACCTTTGCAACATCTGCTGAACATCTCCTCTCCTCTACCATGATCACTGTTTCACACCTAGACTATTGCAACAGCCAGATGGTGGGTTGGTCAGTTCCTAAAGCATGGATCTGATCACGCCACCCCACTCCCCTACTTTACAGATGCCAGTGGTTCCCTATTGCCTCCAGGAGCAAATACAGCACGCTCGATTTGGCATTTAAAGCCCTTCATGACCTAGTCCCCTCCTACCTTTCCAGTCTTCTTACGCCTTACTCTCCAATTGGTACTTTTTGATCTAATGACATCGGCCTCCTGACTGTTCCATGAACAACATATGCCGTCTCTTGACTCTGGGTATTTTCTCTGGCTGTCACCCATGTCTGGAATGCTTTCTCTCCTCTGCTTTGACTATTGATCTCTCTGGCTTCCTTTAAGTCCCAACTAAAGCCCCACCTTCTATAGGAAGCCTCACTTAGTCTCAGTACCTTCCCTCAGGTAATTATTTCCTGTTTTATCCTCTCTATGGCTTGCTTTCTGCATATCTATTTGTATGTTGTCTGGGCCATCAGATTGCAAGTCCCGAGAGTAGGGACTGCTGTCTTTTGCCTCTTTTTCTATCTCTGGTGCTTAGCGGGGTGCCTGGCACATTATAGATGCTTAATAAATGTTTACTTATTCATTGATTGGTTCTAAGGTCCCTTTCAATTCTAGATCTATGAGCTTACGACTCTATCCCTTGGGGCCCTAAAAAGCATCAGGATGGCAACTCCAGCTTAAGTCCCCGACTCTCTTTTCCTGTAAAAGTAATAGCAATGGCCATGTACTGTGGCTTAACGTTTGTTTGTTTTTAGTGCCTTAATGTTTGTAAAGTACTTTAAGCATTTTATTTCATTTGATCCTCACCACAACTCTGGGAGGTAACTGCTATTATTATCCTCATTTTACTGATGAGAAAGAGGTGAAAGTAACTTGCCCAGAATCACACAGCTAGTGAATGTGTGAGGTGGGATTTGAACCCAGGTCTCCTTGACTCCATGTCTGTCACTCTATCCATTGAGCTGCTGGAAATAGTGAAAAGGTAGGGAGAGTAAGGGATACTGGGAATTCTCCCTGAGCTCCTCCATTGCCCCTGGACTAAAGGAAAAGTTTGACCAGCCTCCTACTCCCCGCAGAAGCCTGGCTATTTTGTTCAGAACTGAATAAGACATGCCCCTGGCAGTACCACAGCTGATTTAGGTGTTGTGGGGTTCTGCTCCTTAGGGGCCCCCCTTTTTTTCTACCCCCACCACCTGAGATCATCAAGCAGGAAGCAGCTGGTGTCCCAGGAGGGCAGGCACACACATACATACCCACACATACCTTGGCTTTACTGATGGTGCAGTGAAGGGCATTGTTTTCCTGGTCGTAGAGCAAACTGAAGTCTAAGGTCCCCAAGGCAGCTGCAAATAGACAAGAGCATTATTAACTCTGGGCAGGGCACACAGGGGACCACGCTGCTCTTCTGCGGAGGAATAAGCATCAGCATTGCAGCCCCAAGACTTCTTAATTCATCTGGGATGGGCCCTGTACTGGGACACCCAGACACAGAAGGGCGCCATTCTAGGGGAGCTCGTAGCTCGAGACAGAACCGCTAACACAACAACTGCCATGTAGACAGGATTGCCAAGAGGCTCAGAGTTTCAAACAAGGGAGGAGGGCTAGGGCGTGACACCCTGACAAATATATCTGATTTGGATCTGGAAAATCTGCCTAGATCTTTTTGGCTCTTCATACCAGAGAAGAAGTCCGATTTTTTTTTTTCTTTTCTGGGGTGTTTACAGTACCTTAATGTAAAATTTGGGTTGATATTATATAATGCTATACATATATTTTATACATTTCTGAGTTCCTGAACTTTTGCTGTGGTGTCTGTCTGCTGGCCTTTGCCTGTTGTCCGCAGCTTCCTCAAAACTCCCCCCAAATTCCCATTTCATTTCTTATGCCGACCCAAGATATATTGAAACAGAGATGGGAAAATCTCATTGTGGAAGGAATAACTGTATTCTCTTCCAGGTCACTCATCAAGTACCTATTAAGTCCTCATACTCAAGGTGAGAACTAGCTCAGTAGAGTGTTTTGAGAGCCAGTCTCAGGGTCAGGAAGATCTGTGTTCAAGTCCCTCATTCAACACATACTGGTTGTGTGACCCTGGGCAAATCATGAAATCTCTGAGCACCTTAACAAAGTCCCTAAGATTACAAATTTTAGAGCAGGAGTTGATAGACATCTCTCACCAGTGAAGTCATGGGTCTATCAAAAAAATGTGCCAAGCACTGGGAATGCAAACAGCACCTAACTTCAGGGCGCTTCTATTCTATTACAAGGCTGTCATAATTCCAAGTAATATGGTTCCTGGACTCAGGTGAGGAAAGGTGGTTTTTCTAATATCCAGAGAGTGCCATGAAAGATCTAGAACCTCATCCCACAAGACTGTATTCTGGCATCTGTGTTCATATCTTATCTCCCTACTAGGCTGAAGGCAGGGACCACATCTGGCATAATATTGAAAACCCAAGAATGGTGGAGCAATCCTTGCAATTAACCAAATTAATGGGCATTTATTAGGCCCTTCACATATTCCAGGCACTGTGCCAAGTGCTAGGGATACAAAAAAAGGCAAAAACCAGTCCTGCCCTCAAGAAGCTCCCATTGTAATAGGGGAAAAGATAAGTAAATAACTAGGTACACTCTTCAGCCTAGAGTGGAAGGTATTGGCTATCTAGGTGTGCCCCCTTCTCTTGGTTTGCCCCTTCGCAGTAGGTCCATTCACCATATTTTTTTTTCTAGCAGAATACACCAACATGGCATATTCATGTCATAATGGAACAAACTTTCTACTTCCTAGCTCATTAGACATGCCTATGTACCTATGATATTGGAGGCTGGAAACCGATCTGGCACATCTGAGAGAGATTTTATCCTTCCCTGTTAAATACCTGGTCCTTTTCTGTAGGTAAAGTGGACCAATCTGGTGCCTGCCTCAGACTGAACGAGTGATTAAATGGTCACTGGGGTAGAGAAAGCAAGGGATCATTTGGGAGCTGGGGTCCTTTGCTCCGTGCTCTTTCTTTGGCCCCCTCCTAATAGGTATCTCCAAGTGAAGCACCTTCCTTTAGGGAGTCACAATCAGCTGAAGAAAGCCCTATTGCTTTAAGTGTCATTGATCTGCTTCGTTTTGCAATGGGGATCTTGCAATCCTTCAGCAATGTAGTATCTCTCCTAAAACCTGGCATAGCCCTCCCTCTACCCCCTCGGGTGTTAATAGTAGAATCACTCTCAGAGGTAATCCTCCAGCATTCCCATGGCAACCATCCTAACCAGGCCCTCCCTCATTGCCTCCCACTTGAACGACTGCCATAATCTGCTCATTGGGCCTTCTTTCCCCTATGACTCTGTCCTTTGACCCCCTGCTTCACTCCATCCTTAAAGTTGCCTCCATTGGCCATTTCAGTCCCATCACTTCTCTCCCATGCCTCTTCATCACCAACTGGATCAACCATAACTCATCAGCCACTTCTCTCCATGAATCTCTGGTATAATCTTAGGTGCCCAGACCCTTGCTCTAGAGATAGAGGGTACCTCAGAGGTTCAAGCCCCTTATGTTATAAATGAGGAAACTGAAGCTCAGAGAATTTCAATGACTTCCTCTATCCATGCAGCTAGAAAGTGGCCAAGGCAGATTTGAACTCAGGTCATCCTTGATTCCAAGTCTAACTAGACAGAATCCTTGGGTATCATTTTGGGTAACTAAGCACTTCTTAGCTCTCTTGAGTGCTGCAAGGGTTTTTCTTTTCTTTTCTTTTTCTTTTTTTTTGCTTTTTCTTTTCTTTTTTTAAATTTAATTTTACTATTATTTTTTTAATGTTTTACAATCACTGCCATAAAATTAAGATTTTTTCCCTCTGACACCTACCCCCCACTACCCCCCTCCCTCCCCATGACAGCATACAATTCTGTATAGGTTCTACATATACTTTCCTATTGAGTATGTTTTCACAAGTCATGCTATGTAGTCGAACTAAAATAAATGGAAGATATCATATAACAAATCAAAACATGATACACAAAAACACACACACACACAAACACGATCTTCTACATTCTGCGAATGACTTCCATATTTCTTTCTCTGAGTGTGGAAGGCATTTTGCCTTAGAAAACCACCATTGGGATTTTTTTTAATTAATAAGTTCTTGTGTTATTATGAAATTCCAAGTCTACCAGAAAAAACTCTCGCAGACTGTGGCCATTGCTGTGCACGAAGTTCTCCTGGTTCTGCTCCTTTCACTCAGCATCAGGTCATATAAGTCCTTCCAGGCCTCCCTGAAGTCTTCTTGTTCATCATTTCTTATGGAACAATAGTACTCCATTACATTCATATACCATAATTTATTCAGCCATTCCCCAATTGATGGGCATCCCCTTGACTTCCAGTTTTTGGCAACTACAAAGAGTGCTGCTATAAATATTTTTGTACATGTGGGACCCTTTCCCATTTTTATGATCTCTTGGGGATACAGTCCTAGTAGCGATATTGCTGGGTCAAATGGTATGCACAGTTTTTATTTTCTTTTGAGGTGGAAATCTTACTAATATAAAATATAGGATGAGCTTTATAGCTTCCTTAAATAGAGAAAGCGGAAGCAGAGTTTCACTTTTCCTTGACGATTCAGGTTCCTCATTGTAAATAACAGTCATTATGTGAAGCGGTGAAGTAAGGATAATGAATTCTGGCCTTCATCATGGGCTGCCAGGACAATGACCACAGTGTCCTAACCTGTCTTCCTACCTTCCCATCTTCCTTCTTACCCTCTCCTCTGTCCAGCTAGGCTGGTAAATCCTCCTGGGGCACAGATTTGGACATGTCACAAACCTCTACTCAAAACCCTTGGGTGAGGCAGTATGGACAGAGTAATGGACCCAGAGTCAAGAAGACCTGCGTTCGAATCCTACCTCAGGCACTGAATAGTTGTATGACTCTGAGCAAGTCACTTAATTTCTATGAACCTCAATTTCCTCATCTGTAAAATGAGAGTAATAACAGCACCTACCTCACAGGGTTGTTTTGAGGAAAGAGTATACATAAGCACTAGACAAATCTTATTAATCAATCAACAAGCATTTACTAAGCACCTACTATGTTTCAGGCATCTTAAACCAATATGGAAATACTAACTTTTATTATCTAATTATTTGACAGCATGGCATAGCAGAGAGAGAGAGAGAGAGAAAGAGAGAGAGCCAGCTTTAGAGTCAGGAAGACCTAGGTTTAAATCCAGCTTCAGACACTTACTAGCTGTATGACCCTGGGCAAGTCATTTAACCTCTTCTATAGTTCCCTTTGGGGCAGCTAGGTGGTACTGTGGATGGAGCATCAGTGCAGGAGTCAGGAGGACCTGAGTTCAAATCTCACCTCAGCTGTGTGACCTTGGGCAAGTCACTTAACCCCAACTGCCTCATCCTGGGTCATCTCCAGTCATCCTGATGAATATCTGGTCACTGGATTCAGATGACTCTGCCCAAGAAGTGAGGCTGGTGACCTACACAGCCCTCCCTCACTCAAAACAAAGTCAAGTGCAAGTCATGTCATCATTTCTCTGATGGCATGGTCTTCTTTGGCAACGAAGGACAAATGCACACATAGTTCCCTTAACTGGGATGATAAAACCCTTATAGGGTTGTTGTGAACCACAAATGAGATATTTGTAGTATGTAGGTTATTTATAATTTGTAGTGAGATATTAACACAGTACCTGGCACATAGTAGGCACTTCACAAATGATTACTCCTTTCCCTTCTTCATCTTCACTCTACTTCTGAGACACACAGAGATGGTCAGCCCACTTTCTCACCATTATCACCATCACCTCTATGATTCTGAATTCTGAAATTCCTTTCTCTAACCACCAGCCCTTCTATCTTACCTCTATATTTTTCTTCATAAAAATGTCACAGATAGCATAGTTATTTTTATTCCCATTTCACAGATGCAGGAACTGAGGCTTGGACAGGTTAATACTAATAGCACACATTTGTACATCACTTTGAAGGTTGCAAAGCTTTTTATACATGGCATCTTATTGGATCCTTACAACAATCCTTAGATGCCTTCATTTGGTCTGCTAGTCCATTGCCTTATTATCCTGTATCTCTTCTTTCTTTCATGGCCAAATTCTCCGGAAAAGTTACTGCATTTGCAGCCTTCTCTCCCTCCTTCTCTCCTTTGTGCTCTGGCTCCTGGCTCCTATTGCATGCCTGAAACTGCCCTCTCCAAGTTTACCAGGGCTCCATGCCTTAGCTCATAAATCTCACAGCCTGTAGACTTTGACTGCAGTGAATGCCACTTCCTCCTCCTGGAAACTCCCTTCTGCTCTGGCTTCCCTTGGCTCTCTTCTTGTTTTTCTGCCTGTTTAACTTGTCCTCCATCTCCTTGGCTAGGTTGCTGTCCCATCTCCCAGCTTTCTCCTCTCTTTACAATCTGTTGGGGATCTCAGCTGCTCCCAAGGCTTTTTTGTCTACTCAGATGGTCACAACTTGATATGTCTCTCCTGAGTTCCATCTCCTCAGCAGCTACTGTCTGGATACTTAGGATTATAGGTTTAGAGAGGAAAGGGCCCTTAGAGGCCATCCAGTCTAACCTCCTCATTTTACAGATGAGGAAACTGAGGCAAAGAGAAATTAAGGGTCTTATGGGATCATAGATTTAGAGAGGAAAGAGCCCTTAGAGATCACCCAGTCTGATCCTCTCATTTTACATATAAGAAAATTGAGTCTCAAAGAAATCACGTGGTTTGCCTAAGCCCACACAGCTGGTAAGTGACATGTGGTTAGATGTCTCATTGGCATCTCTAACTCAACATGTTCAAAACAGATTAATTATATTTCCCCTCCTAAATCCCCCTTCTTCTGTCTCCTTCTAGGTAGCACAGTTAATAGAGTAATGGATTCGGAGTCAGGAAAATTTGGGTTTGAATTCAACCTCAGACACATTAACTGTGTGACCCTGGGCAAGTCACTTAACCTCTGTTTGCCTCAGTTTCCTCAACTGTAAAATGGGAATTATAATAGCACCTACTTCAACTTCATAAGATTACTATGAGGTTCAAACAAAATAACATGCAAGCTGTAAAGTGCTATATTAATGCCAGTTATCGTTATTATCGCCACCATTATTATTTGACTTGGTGCCAGTTGAGAAGTTTCCTAGCTTATTTTATCCACAGAAGCCTTAGGGGTGTGTGTGTGTGTGTGTGTGTGTGTGTGTGTGTGTGTGTGTGTGTGTGTGTGTGTGTGTGTGTGTGTGTTTGGCATCCTGAGTGGGGGGCACTTCCTCCAATCCTGTTGGCTCCCAAAGTCACTGCCCACCTTATTGTATCAGCAGACACAGGAGTGACTTTCCCGCAAAAGAAGGCGCTACCTGGTGCATTGGATGGCTCACTGGACTGAGAGACTTTGATCCTAGTCTCAATCCTGTCACTACTGAGCTGGGCACACCTTCACAAGTTACTGTCCCTCTCTGACACCCTGTCCCTTCACCTGTAAAATCAATTCTTTCACTAGCAAACGTTCATTAGATGCTTATCACATGTATGGTGAGGAGAAGGCAGGTTCTTTCCAGCTCTGATTTTCTTTAATTCTAAATCAGGGTCTTAACTAGGAATTTCTTGTACCCAGGGCAAATTCAGTTGCAGGACGATTAATAAACCAAATGCCAGCTGAGCCTGTTCTCCAGCAGAGGGAGTCATGACATGAATCCAAACAGCCGGATTTTGATTACCCATTCCAACAATGGAAAACAGGCAAAAAAGGCACTCCTAATTCAGCTACATAAAACACCTCCAGCCAGTGAAGTGTATGTGCCAACTTACCACACAATTAAGATCCATCCTTTTATCTGTCTGATATCTATCTACCTATCTATCTATCATCTATCCTATAAAGGCAGACTCTTCTGTATACAACCCCACAACTCCCCTTCTGATGAATTTTTCCTCAGTGCAAAAATGAGGGTTAGGAAAGATGTAGATTAGAGGCACCATAGTAATGGGACTTTGGGGGTTGCCAAGGCTAGTGCTTCAGGTTTGGAAGAGTGGAGGTGGTTATACCTCAAAGTATGAAGACAGTAGGCAGGGAAGAACTATGATGGGAGGGAGGAAGCATGCATGTATCTCATTTCCCAAGATATCAGCACCTTGGAGCAAAGGTTTATTCACCTTGTTTTAGTTACACCTCTCTTGTTTTTTTTTTAAATTGTATCATATCTTTTGCTTTTACATCATCTTTATTTCTTAATATATCCTTCCCCTCTCCCCAACCAGAAATCCATGTCTAATAACAAAGAATTTTAGAAAGAAAAAAAAGTATGGTGAAGTCAATGCATCAATTATATCTCTTCACATCCATAGGTCTCTTTCTCTACGCAAAGAACGGAGGGAGTTTGTACCTCTGTTTTAATGCATGGGGCCCAAGGTTGCTCTGATTTATCATAAACTAGAGACAGCTCTGCCTTAAGGTGGTGAGGAGGCCCCTTGGGGTTCTGTGGTACTCTAGAGATTCCTCCACTCCAGGCCCAGAAAGCATTAGGGAGGGCATATTGCTTATAGCCTGGGAAGAAGGGTAAGATGGAAGGCTTTGAGTCCAGATTGTGTCACCACATAAGGGTACAGCCTTTTGTAAGATGCTTTTCCACGATGTCTCCATCCAAACACAGACAACAAACCCTACCCTTTTCTCTGCCTGTATGGTCGTTATGAGATTGGAATATGAAGAAAGAGAAGGCTCGAAGAGGGGATGAAAGAAAAACTACTTGCAAATGGTGAGGGATGGTTATTAAGCTTCAGGCCTGGCCCATTTACCCACCTGCCCGCCCACACCACCAGGAGAAAACACTGGCTGCTTCTGTCTTCTCTCCTAATTAGTGGGAGAAAATTGCCCCATTTGGTGACTGGCTTCCGAGGCTCTTCACGGCTCTTGACTCAAGGCTCTTGACTCAGCCTCGGGGAACTTGCTATAGCAGACTTCTTTCTCTCTCACAAGAAGGCAGCTGATCCACAAAAGGGTCTGTTTGAGTCTCTGGAGGAAGGGAAGGCTTGAGACTGGGCTTTCCATTGGGTCCCTGCTGCTGGTCTGGGGCAGAGGTGGACTAAATGGATCTGGGTTTCCTCTGTCACCTGGAACCCAGGCCCCCAGAGCCAGGGTGTCCCTACATGTTGGCCAATGTGGAAGTGGAGGGAAGGAAGAAGGTAGAGGGCCTAGGTAAACTTCAGAGAGATAATGGAATATATTCTGATCTTTACTCCCTGCTCCATGGGGCTTTGCTTTCTAAAGGGATCTGGATCATAGACTCACAGACAATACTAGGGAATGTCTATATGGTGCTTTGTAAAGTTTGCAGAACTGGAAGGACTTCAAAGGTTATCTAATTTAATCCCCTTATTTTACAGATAGGGAAACTGAGGGCCAGGGAAGTGAAATTATTCATCCAAGAAAATAAAGGTAGTGTCAGAAGTAGGATGTGGACCTGGCTTCTCTGATTACATGACATCTTTTATACCATTTGATTTCTACAAGAGCCCTATGACGTGGGAACGCATTTTGTAGATGAATAAACTTAGGCTAAGAGAAGCGACTTGCTTAGTCACACAGCTGGAGAGTGTTGAAGGCAGGATCGGAACCCCGGTCTTCCTCTCTCCAAGTCCATCACTCTATCCCTTGTACCACACTGCCTTTCAGATCATAAAATAAAAGGTAGAAAGGAAGGAAACAAGCATTTATTAGGCACTAAGATTTACAAAATATACTTTACAATTATTATTTCATTTTAATCTCCCACCAGTCCTGGGATATAGATTCTACTGTCATCTTCATTTACAGTTGAGGAAACTGAGGCAGATATAGCAAGGTTAAGTGACTTGCTCAGGGTCACAGAGCTAGTCTGAGGCTAGATTTGAATTCAGGTCTCCCTGACCACTGCAACATCTAGCTGCCTATAATTTAATCCTTTACTTTGTAGATAAGGAAACTGAGACCTGAGAGGTTAAATGACTTATGATCACAGCCTTAGGGCTGGAAGGGACCCTAGAGGTAACAGACCATCTTCCTATTTTATAGGTCCAGGGTAGTTAAGCAGTATGTTCAAGGTCACACAGTAAGGAGCAAAGCTGAGATTTGAACCGAGGAAATGTAGTCTAGTGGATAGAAAGCTGTTAGAGTCAGAGCCCTTTGGTTCCAAATCCTAACTCAGGGATGGATGATCTTGGACAAGTTATTTAACCTCTCTGTGCTTCAGTTTCCTTATCTGTAAAATGAGGTTGGATTCGATGACTTCTAAATCCCCCTATTCCCAGCTCTAAATTTTCTGATCCACTGTCTCCTCTTTTCTAGAGCTGGGTTGATATTTGTGCTTTACTATGGCCTAATTGAGGAGGTTCAATTCAATAAATGAACATCTATTAAGCACTTATTGTGTGCTGGACACTGTGGTGGGCACTAGGGATACAAAAATTTTTAAGATGAAGTAATTTTTTTCCCCCTTGAGGACCTTCTATTCTACTAGGGGTGGGGAGAAAATATAATACATAGAACTAAGGTTGAGGAGGAAGAGGATACTTGGAGCTGGTTGGGTGGGAATGGTTTCTTCAATTCCATTCACATCAACAAGGATTTATGAAGCACCTATTATGTAAAAGATACAGAGCCAAAGGATAGGAAAAGCAACAGAGAAGGCAGTGATTAGGCTGAATTTTCCTGGAAGGAAAGGTGTGGCTGTGGAGATTTGGGGAGGATTGTGGGTCCCTTGGACAGAGACAGAAAGACTCAGAAGAGGGGAAGATGGTATGTGTTGGGAAAGAGAATGAGGTACATTTTGGACTTGGTGAGTATGAGATGCCTATGGGATTAACCAGTTCAAAATGTCCAATAGGTATTTGGGACTGCGGCTCAGGAGAAAGGTCAGGGCAGGATATAGGAATCTGGGAGTCATCTGAACAGAGATGAGATGAGTCACTGCATGCTGCTAAGACAACCAGCAGAGCGTGTGGAGAGAGAAGTGAAGAGGGCCCAGGATAGAACACTGAGTTCAGCCCACATGTAGAGGGTGGAACATGATTGTGACTGAGTAATTGCAGGCACGGGGAGCTGATGTGCATGAACACATGGAGACCTGGGAATTCAGGATGATACCCATTCTATTCCAATTTGGCAGATTCTCTAGTGAAGGAAGAAGAGGAGCATGACATAAGGCTGGAAAGGCAAATTGGTGCTAGACAGTGATGGCCTGTAAAGGTGAGGCTGAGGATTTTGTATTTTATCCTATGAATGCTAGGGAGCCATAGAAGGTTTTTGAGCAGGGGATGAGTTGTATCTCAAGCAGATAATTTCATGGATTAGAGCGGGGAGAAACTGGATTCAAGTAGTTCATTTAATAGGGGTGGGGAACCTGTGGCTCTTTAGGTCCTCAAGTGTGGCCCTTTCACTGAATTTGTTCTATGAACAATTTTTGAAGTTTGGATTCAGTCAAAGGGCAGCACTTGTGGACTTAGAGGGCCACATGTACCCTGGAGGCCACAGGTTCCTCACCCCTGATTTAGGACATTATCTCAATACAGACAAAAAGTGAGAAGCAGCAAAGTATAGCAAATAGAGTGTTAAACCTAGTCAGTCAAGAAGCCTTGGATTCAAATCCTGCCTCAGATACTTGTGAATTATGTGATCCTGAGCAAGTCACTTAATCTCTCTCAGTCTCAGTTTCCCTATCTGTAAAATGAAAAAGGTTAAACTTAATGACATCTAAAATCTCTTTCAACTCTAAATCTGTGCTAAAAGCTTGAATTCAGGTAGCAGCAAGGTGAGTGAAAGGGATGGAACAGTACCAAGAGATTATAGATCCAGAATGGACAGAACTTGGCAAGGGATTGGACATAGGAAGGACAGGAAAGGGAAGAAGAGTTGAATAACTTTAGAGGAGAAAGGGACTTGATTGGTCATCTTTTGTTTTACTGAGGAAGGAACTGATTCCCAGGGAGCAGAGTGACTGGCTGGAGGTCACATGGGCAGTCATGGCAGCACAGCATTAGAACCCAGATCTCCTGACTTCAAATCCAATGTTCTTTCTTCAAGTCTGGGTAACTGGAAGGATGGCAAAGTCCTGAAGAGAAATGGGGAAATTTGGAAGAGGGAAAAAAAGAATGAGTTCAGTTTATGAACATGTGATTTTGCAGTGCCAGGGGACGTCCAGGTGTAGATGTGAGGCTGGAGCTCAGGGAGAGACTCAGGCTGAATCTGGAAGCCTTTGAGACATCAGGTGACACATGACATTTGAGCTTCCAGAAGCAGATGAGATCACCGAGGGAAAGGAAAGAGAGAGAAAGAGAAGAGTGCACAGGATGAACTTGGAGACTTTGAGGAGAGGAGGACAATGAGGAGCAGTTTCAGAGGGAGGAACACCATGGGGAGTAGTGTCATGGAAAATGTGGGAAGAAGGACTACTGCCTATAAAGAGACTTGTCATTGATGTTGTAAGGCAGAGGATGAGAAAATGAGCCTTGAGGAAAGGGCAACTCATTTAGCAATTGATACCTCATTGGTGACCTTTAAGAAGGCAATTCTGTTGGCTTGGAAGTCAGATTGAGGACTAGTTGAGAAATGAGTGGGAAGCAAGGGAAGTGAAGGCATTAAGTGTAGACAGTTTTTTCTTGGTGTTTAACTTAGAAAGGAAAGAGAGCAACAGGAAGATAGCTAGAGGGATAACAGGGTCAAATGATTTTATGTTTTCAAAAAATTGGGAAGGAGGTGGGGTACACCTGGACACATTTGTAGACAGTAGGAAAGCAGTCAGTAGAAAGAGACTGAAGATGAAACAGTGGGACTAATTATTAGGACTAATTTCTAAAGAAATTGGAATTGATAGTACAAGTATAGGGCTTGGACTTCATGAGGAAAAGGGCCAACCCATCCTCTGGAAATTGGAGCCCTGGAGAAAGGTTGGGTGAAGATTGAGAAGGTTTTGAGTAGGAAAGAGAAGAAAATTTATTAAAGATTCGATTGAGCAAACATGTATTGAGCACCTACTATATGCTAAGTGTGAGAGATAGATACAACAAGGAAACAGTCCCTGCCTTCAAGGAGAATATATTTTATTGTGGGTGGTATAACATGCCTATAGATACAAATATATACGAAATGAATACATATTCATTTGGGGAGACACCAGCAACTCTGGGAATCAGGACTAGGTTACTGTGTCTTTAAGGAGGAGGCAGTTGACTTGAACCTTGATGGCAGTTAAGGGTACCAAGTGAGAAGGGAGGAATTCTAGGCATTGGGGTTGAGGGAGGACAGTCTATGTAAAAGAGTTAAGGTAAGAGATGGAATATTGTGTGCAGAGAACAGCAATAGGTCAGTTTGGCTGAAATGAAATGTATATGAGGGAGAATAATATGTGACCAGCCTGGAAATATAAGGTGGACTAAGATCGTGAAGTGCTTTAAATGCCAAACAGGGAAATCTGTATTTGAGCCTAGAGGTAACAGGGAGCCACTGAAGTTTCTTGAACAGGGAATCCCAGGCATGTCTTGATGGAAATTAGATATATACACAAAGAGTTAGCACCTAAGATGGCATCTATTCATTTGAATCCGATGGACATTTATTGAATCCAAAGCCCATTCAAAGAAATATATTGTAACATATGTTGATAAAATTGCCCTGGGTGAGTGTTCTGTTTTGGGCATTGTGCCCACCTAGAGTTACTTCACCTCATGTTGCTAAATATTGTGGCCTTTGCTGAGACCTCGTCCTTCTTGACTTCTCTGCGGTATTTGGTACTGGTGGCTACTTTCTTTTCTTGGACATTATCTTTTCTCTGGGTTTTTGTGACCCTGTTCTCCTGGATCTGTTACTCCCTGTCAGGTATCTCCTCCTTGGCTTCTCTTGCTATATCATCATCCATGCCCTATCTGCTATGGGTGGGTTTGGCCCAGGGTCCAGGGCTGTGTTCTTGGATCTCTTGTTTTTCTGATGAGATCACTCATCAGCCCCCATGAATCTACTGTTGGTTCTATACTGATGACTCCCAGATCGATTTTCCCAGCTGTAGTATTTTTCTTGAACACTAGTCATGGATCAGCAGTTGTCTAGAGGATTTTCCCAACTGGATGTTCCCTAGGCACCCAAAACTCAACATATCCAGAACAGGATTCACTATGCTCCAGTTCTTCTTACTCCAATTTTTCTCATGCTTTTCAGGGCACCAGCACCTTCTAGTCAGGTTCAAAAATGTGTAGTCCTCAGCTCTTCTCTCCCTGTCAGTCTCCTATCCAATCAGCTACCAGATCTTATTGATTCTACCCTCATGTGTCTTGGATCCATCCCCTTCTCTTCACTCAATGAGCCAATACCTAGTTCAAGCCCTCATTGCCTCTTGCCCTAGACTATTGAACTCTCTCCCCACAGTCTTTTCCCTAATAATACCCAGCATTTAAACAGCATTGTAGGGTTTGCAAGGCACTTTCCAAATATTATCTCATTTTTGTCCGCATGACAACCCTGGGAGATAGGTGCTATTAGTATCCACATTTTATGGATGAGGAAACTGAGGCAGGCAGTGGGGAAGTGACTTGCTCAGGGTTAAACATCTGCTCGATGAATATTCCTAAAGCATAGGAACGGCTGTGTCACTCTCATTTAAAAAGTTTCAGATGCTCTCAGTGGTATCTAGGATAAAATATAAATTCCTGTTTGTCGTCCACAGTCTGGTTCCAATCTACTTTTCTAGGCTTATTGTTGTACATCACTCCCCTCGATACAGTCTACATTCTAGTTAGATTGGTCTACTTGCCGCCTACTGTACCCCACTTTCCACTTTCTGTCACTGTGTCTTTATGGAGGTTGCCTGGAATGCCTGGAATGCTCTCCCTCTTTACTTTGGCTTGGATAGGGGGCTGGACTTGGAGTTAGGAAGACCTGAATTCAACCTTCCCTCAGAGGCTAGTTGTGGGATTCTGGACAAGTCATTTAATTCTCTCAGTCTCGGTTTTCTCTTCTGTAAAATAGGGGTAAGAGTAGCACCTACTTCTCAGGGTTGTTTTGGGGATCAAACAAAGTAACACGTATGAAGTGCTTTATAACTTGAAAGGCCCTGGTGAATGCTAGTGGCTCCTTTTCTTAGAAATTTGAGCTTCTTTCAAAGCTCCATCTAAGTCCCACCTCATATATGGGGACTCTTCGGTTCCTTCCTGCTGCTAGTGTCCTCCCCACTCTGCAAATCATTATCAATCAATAGTCAATCAACATTCATTAAGTGCCTCCTACATGCCAGGCATTGTGCTAAGTATAAGGGATACAAAAAGTGGCAAAGGACAGTCCTCATCCTTAAGGAGTTTGCAGTGGAGTAAGAGAGACAACATATATTCAAAGCAAGCTATGGACAGGATAAATAGGAATAATTAACAGAGGGAAAGAACTAGTATTGTGCATTATATATCTATTTTGAGACAATATATATCTAATGACGTATATCTCAATATGCATGTATATATATATACACATACATATATGCATACATTTGTATACATACATATGTATATATATGTGTATTTATATGTGTATATCTGTGTGTGTGCTAATGTTGTTGTGAAGTCTCTTTTCAGTCACGTCCAACTCTCCATGACTTCATTTGGGGCTTTTCTTGGTAGAGATCCTGGAGTGGTTTGCTATTTCCTTCCCCAGTTCATTTTACAAATGAGGAAACTGAGGCAAACAGGGTTAAGTGACTTGCCCAGGGTCACACAGGTGGTAAATGACTGAGGCTGGAACTGAACTCATGAAAAGGAGTCTTCTTGATCCCAAACTCCCAGTGTTCTATCTACTGCACGAGCTAGCTGCGTGTATACACACACACACACACACACACACACACACACACACACACGAAACATAATAGACACAAGTGAATATATATGATCATATATATTTTATTTGCTTATCCATGTTGATAAATAGATATGATTATATATAAATATATAATGTATAGGCACATTTCTATGTATTTATCCGTGTCCATGATGTTTCCTTTTAACAGCTTCTTATACATAAAAGGCACTTAAGAATGCTTTTTCTTTCATTCTCTTTTTATCATTATTTCATTTATCCATTTTAATATAATGTAAACTCCTCAAGGACAAGACCTGTTTACCTTTTGTCTTTGTAGCCCCATCACATAGAACTATGCATGGCCCAGAGAGCTGTCATTCAGTTGTCTTCCATCATGTCCAACTCTCCGTGACCCCATTTGGGGTTTTCTTGGCAGAGATCCTGGAGAGGTTTGCCAATTCCTTCTCCAGCTCATTTGATAAATGAGGAAAGTGAGGGCAAGCAGGGCTAAGTGACTTGCCCAGGGTCACACAACTAGTAAATGTCTAAGGCCAGATTGGAACTCAGGAAGATGAGTCTTCCTGATTCAAAGCCCAGCACTCTAACCACTGTACCACCTAGCTGTCCTAAGTAGGGCCAGAGTAAGCCCCTGATAAATGTTCCCTTGCTTCTTGAATGAATGAATGTGTTCCACAGGCTAACCTGATTCAGGAATGGGAATGTAATAATAGCATATTCAGAGAATCATGAGGTCCCTACTAACCTGAGTCTATTTCTGTGACCACAGACTTCATCCTTTCTCCTTAACAGCCATTGTGCATCTCTGGACTATTGGTTGCCAGGGGACAGCTAGCAGAGTGTGGATGGCTTGTCATGGACCATGGACCATCCCCCCTTCTGAAGAAGAACTCAGAGCCCTGTGGTCAGGGAATCCCTTTTCACATGTAGGAATGACATGTTTAAAACTTGTGAATGGCCACTTGAGTTTCTGCTTGTGCAGAAAAGAGGGGTGTAGGGCAGGGTTTTTTGAGGTTCCTACTGGCTCTGTCTTCTAAAAGTTCCGAGAATCTAAAAGTTCCAGAATCTTCTCATTGTGTTCTTCATTGTATTATGGGGGATCCCTGTTGCAGGTCTATAAACACACACTTGTACACCCACTATTTGAGCCAAAATGGACCTAAAAGGCCTCTGTAAAAACAGGACTTTAAGAGGGAAAAAACCAATCATTTAAAAATGCCATTGACTCTGCACTTAGGTACCGAGCTACTCCACATTAAAGATGAGAGTAAAGAGGGGGTGATATCCTCGCTGAGCTCTTCAATTCCTACATCCCTAGATACTTTTAAAAAAATTATTATTTTTTTCAATAAACAAGCATTTTTCTCTTCCCACCACTGGGGGAGAAAAGAAAAACGACCCTTATAAGAAACATGCACAGTAAACCAAAACAAATGACCACATGAGCCATGTCCAAACATGACTTCCGTTCTCCATCTTTAGTCTATCACCTCTTAGTTAGGATCCTTTCCTCTGTCCTCACATCCATTTCCTGTCTCTCCAGCCTCAACCCAGCCATTTGAACCTACACTGTCTTGGATCCTTTGCCCCCTTGTTTCATTTCCACTCATCTCTTACCAGATTTCAGCCCTGAATAATTCCCACTGTTAGACTACTCTCCTTCTGTTCAAAAGCTACTGCCCATAGCTGAAGAAAGTCCTTACAGTTGTGCTAACTGGGCATGTTATAAATTCATGTTATTCAGTTTCAACCTGTTACTGTTCGTTATCCTTCATTGTGGCTAAGTGGTTGAAGTGATGGACTAGAAATCCATTGGGGTTTCTCTGGGTAGGTTTAAATCCTACCAATCATGAGTTTCAACCTGGTTCCCCACTGCAGCAAGACAGTCCTTTTATTCCTCTCTAACTGATGCCTTAGAGGCAGCTAAGTGGTCAAGTAGAGCACCAGATCTGAAGTCAGGAAAACTCATCTTCTCTGAGTTCAAATATGACTTCAGGCACTTACTGATAGCATGACTCTGGGCAAGTCATTTAATTCTGTTTACTTTTATTCCTCATCTGTAAAATGAGCTGGAAAAGGAAATGGTGAACCACCTCAGTATCTTTGCCAAGAAAACCCCAGATGGGGTCATGAAGAGTCAACGGCAACTACAGCTACAGACACGAAAGCAAAAAGACCAAATGGTACTTCCTGATAAGAGATGTTCCCTTTATTGTTGGGGACAGATGAGGTTCATCCTTCCAATCTTAACATTTTCAGACGAAATCTTTCTAAAAGGCATGACAGATGCCCCTTCTTTCTTAAATTAGGACTATTGGACACAAAGGGCCAGCATCTTGGAAGTTATTGTCCTAGTTTGGAATGGAGTGATGCTCAGTGTTGATTGAGGAACACAGGGCTTACTGACTCTACACAAAATGGCCCCAGGTTACTGTGCTTTCCCTTCCTTGGTGTCTGCAGTGAATTTTGCTATTCTTAGTGTAACAGCACCTGCAGCAACTCTTCCCCCTTCCAATTTGCTGCTTCTGATCTGCTAGAGACTGGGAAAGACCAGATTTCCATAATTATTAAAAATATGTCTAAACTAAGAGTTAATAGGACCTGAGGAATTCTCCCATGAGTAAAGCTGCAGTAGAAAGAGCAACAGCTGGTTATATCATAAAGTGCATGAGCTTTAGTACCTGACCTTTACAACGTTTATTTTGGATGCTCAGAGGCCCCTTCCCAGATAAAGGATCTATTTCATGGGATTTGGAGATGGAAGGAAACTCAGAGATCATCTAGTCCAAATCCCTCATTTTACAGATAAAGAAGTCAAAGGCTCTCCCAATCTATCTTCCACACAGCTACCAAAATAATCTTCCTCAGGCATAAGTCTGTCCACATCACCAGCCTGCTCAAGAATTGTCAGCGGATCACTAGCAGTGTCTCTAGGACAAAATGCAAACTCCTCAGCTTAGCATTTAAAGCCCTTTACAATCTGCATCCTGCCTACTTTCCCAGACATATCACACCATTCCCCTTCATATTAGCCTTGTTTCTATCCCTCAAATTCAGCATAACATCTCATCTCCCAACTCCATCCATGGAATGTACCCTCTCATCATTTCTATCTTTTAGAATCCTTAGCATTTTTCAAGGTTCAACTAAGGGATTACTCTCTATGGAAAATTCTACTTGTTAATGCTTTCTTCCTCTTCAAATCATATTTTATTTATTTATCTGCATAATATATTTCCTTAGTAGAATATAACCTTCTCGAGGCAGGGAATGTTTCTTTATTTCTTTTTGTATTTCAGTTTCCAGCACATAGTAGGTATTTAACAAACACTCTTTATTAAGTTGGTTTATTTGCTGGTTTGTGGGTTTACCTTTGGTCCAAGTTGAAGATGGTGAAATAAATGATCATTAATCATTTGCTCTCTTGTGTGGAGGCAGAGTGGTCAGAATTCTCCCTCACCCTAATAACAATTGTAGAATTGAATTTAGAAAGGGAATGGCATTACCCTGGTCTTAGCAATAGAAATGGTGCCCCTAGACTCAAAATAACTCAACCCATATGGTCCTGCTCAACACCAAGGTCTGACTAATGTTTCAGTATTTCAAAAAATGAGTGAAAGGGGTTTGGTGAAAAATGGAGCCTAGGACCATTATGGAAGGCTTGTGTTCATTCAATGAGGACAAAAGTACCAGTGGCAAGACTCATTGTTCTCCTGGACTGGTGAAGAGAGAAAAAAACAATGGATAATGTTGATGTTGGCCAGGATTTGGATTTTAGCTAGCATCCTGCATTTGGAATTAGTTTGGAATTTTCATGAAAAATTTTAGCTTCACAAATAATTGAAACTCAGAGGCTGGGGAAGCCACTTGGAGCCCAGCTAGTCCCACCTATTCATCTTGGAGAGGAGCAAACTTATCTATAAGAGGGGAAGTCACTTGCTCAAGGTTAAACTGCAAGTCAGTTTCAGAGCTGAAATTAAAAATCTGGATCTCAGTCCAAAACTCCTTCCCTTGTACTAGGAGGTGCCTGACATCACATCCTCTTTTTTGGGGTGTGGGGAGGGTTGTCGGTCAGGGAGATTGTGTTTGTGTTAATTCTTTGGTTTCCAGAGACTCATGAAGCTGTTTTTCACTAAAATTCTAAATTAATTCCGTATACCCAACGGTATGGTTCAATGATGACACTGGCTGATGTCAATATTACCCAACCTTTGCTCCAGAACCAGAACTGGATAATGTCTGGTCTTTACAGAAACCTTTATTATCCCTGGGATTAAGACCAGGGTGTGAATTGAGTCAAGGAAGAAACTGCCAAGTTTTTTAGCTTCCCTGTTTCTGTGACCAGAGAGCAAATCTCATTGAAATAAGAGATCTAAATAAGTGAGAGATTTGGATGAAATGATGAGGTCATCAGGGAAACGATGCTCAGACTACTCAGAATTCCAACCAGAGAGGACTACAGATGCCTCGTAATTCAGAGGCTGAAGGGCGTCTAAGGAAGATCGTTGGGGGTAATTGTTGGAGGTTGATTTTAACAGTAGTTTTTTTCTCTTATCTGTCTCTCTGGCTTTCTTTGATTTCCAATAAGTTCTTGTGCCTTGTACTTATGACTTGAGATGACCGTTCCAAGAACAGGAATTAGAAGAGAAAAATCAAATAAGAAACAAAAGAATGTAAATAGACCTCACTTCTTCACCCTGTCTCTCAGAGAGAGCAGACGCCCTAATTTTCTTTTATCAGAACAAAGATAATCCAATAATTAGGGCAGCAAATAGCATAAATCTGGCTAAAGCTGCCATGAGCCATCTGGTCTGAATCATCCCAGCTTAGACTCCAGAAACTGGTGGTTGGAGAGATGAGGTGAGGCCAGGCCTGGGCATGGGACATTCAATGGGAATGGGCATTTCACTTAGCCTGGATCACCAGGGTGGGAGCTGGGGTTTCCTGGAGACCAAGGTGGAGAATTTGCCATTTCCCTGGTCACCTGGGGTATAACTAGACCCAATGGGAAAGTGGTACTGTGAGATGGCTTAGGAGGCATCGTCAGACCCATCTCTGTCCTACCATCATGCACATTTTTTTTTCCTTTAAGATTCAGCTCAAGGCATCACCTCCTACAGGAAGCCTTTCCTGATTCCAGTTGCTAGGGTAATCTCTTTATCCCCTCAAATGGTCTTGTATTTCCAAACCTGTTTACACATCATAATACTTCTGTACCCAATCAGAAGCTAAGCTCCTACTGACATTTTATATAAGTATTACAAAACATTTTTCACCCAGAGGATAAAAGATTCAGAGCTGGTAGAAACCATAGAGAACAGCTAGACCAACCTTCTCTTTTTACAGCTGAGGAAACTGAGGCTCAGGAAGAGTAAATGACTTTGGATGATAGAGCTGAAAGGGACCTTACAGGCAACTGAGTCCAAATTCCTTTCCTATTTTATAACTGAGGAAACTGAGGCCCAAAGAAATTAAGGGACTGGTCCAAGGTCATACAAATAGGAAATGACAAGAGATGGGATTTAAATCTAGGTCCTCCTGCTCCTTCATAGTTAAGCCCCATAATTTCAAGGTATTATAATCATCCCTGTTTTATAGGTGAGGGAATTGATGTATAATGGGGTTCCATGACCTGCGCAGAATCACATAGTTAGCAAGTCTCTAGGCTGGGATTCAGATGTAGGTCTTTTTGACTTTAGGTTTGGCCAGCACAGTGTTGCCTTTTCTTGAGGAAATAGTTGTTTTTTTTCCCCAGTCTTTGTATCCTTATCACCTGGCACAGTGCCTGGCATACCGTAGGTGCTCAATAAATGTTTGCTGGATTGTGGAATTTCAGTTGTCTCTGTTACAAGTTCCTTCCCTTGTTATGTATTTGGCCTGGGGGCAGATGGGGGACATGAGGTTCATGATTACGCCATCATTTGGGTTTGGTAAATTTCTAATTGTCACTTATTTGATCTCTCAATCAAATCAACAAACATTGATTGAGCACTGACTGTGTGCAGGCCTTATGCTTCAGCACATTCTGCCTTGGGATATCTTTGGTGCTTTTGCTGTATAGAAGCCACTGGCCCCAAATCCCCTTCCCATTGTACAGTTGAGGAAAGCTTCTTGTGTCTGTGGTATAGTGAACTCTCTGGAAGCAAAAGGCTAGCATCCAAATTCAGGTGCTGCTGCTTGATCAACAGGCATTTATTAAGCTCTCACTGTGCGCTGCGCATTGTGCTTACCATTTGGGTGACTTTGGGCAAATCACCCAACCACTCAGGGTCACAGCTTCCTCTTTTGCAAAATGGAGCAGACAAGGGCCTCCAGAAGCCCCCGCCACCTCCATAGTCCTTGACAGAGATGGTGTCTTAGAACATTATAGGTGGAACAGGCTTTAGAGATCATCTGCCCTAATTCTCTCCTTTTACATATAAGGAAACTGAGTTGTAAGTAGAAATTATTTCACCTAGGACAAAAATAGCAAAGAGGAGCTCTCCAGGACCAGAGAAGTCAACTTGACGTGGGTCAGCAGCTGGTCTTGCAGGGAGAGGAGAGACTTCTGAGTTTAGGGGTGGTGGAAAGGAAGGCTTGGGCAGTGGAGTCTGGGACAATAGACCCTGGGGGAAGGGGGAGTTATGGCACATGATGCCCTGGGAGAAAGTCCCATTGCCCCTGGACTAGCTATGAACTGTCAGGAAACTGATGTTGGGATACACAGTTTATAGCAGCAGAACCAAGGCTAGAAGTCATGCTTTTCCTCCCTGACACCATCTCCCTTAGTGCCTATGATAGTGAGACTCTTAAGAAAGTGTTGAAGGAATGAATGAATATAATGGAGACGAGAATAGGATTTGGGGGAAATAATACTGACTTTAGAAGTTAATGAACCTGAGGCTTCCTGAATTCTCTAGGAAAGAGCTGTTCCTCTAGCCATTTGACTCGGTGTTCAGAAAGTTAGCGTCTGGTCCTGGGAAGGAGGTCCTGGTCTAAGCTGATTCCCACCCCGGTCATTCCTCGACTCACAAAGCAGGAATGGAGTTAGAAATGGGAAACATAATCCTCCCTCATCCCCTTTAGGCATCGATAAGAGCTCTTAGTTTTCCCAGGATTAATCAATCAATCAAAAAGTATTGAGGAAGTGTCTGTTAAGTGGCAGGCACTGTCGAAAGTGCTGGGAAGAGAAAGAAGAAAGAAATAATCCTTGCCCTCAAGAAGCTTACTTTCTCTTGGAAGGAAACTCCATGAATCTAGGTCAGTGTGTGAAAAATATATCCAAAGTAAACACAACTTCCAGGGTTGGATGGGGGCAGAGCACTAGCAACTTGGTGGGTGGAGTGGCACCAGAAGAGGCTTCATGTAGGAGGTGGCAATTGCTCTGAACCTGGCTCTTCTTAGGAACCAGTGCCATTGACTCCCAGGGGTTGAGGTGACCATTCCACTGCAAATTCTGTCTGGAGAAAGGGGATATGGTGAGTGTGGCTCCAGCCTGGCTCCCTTGAGTGAATTGACCAAACAGGCTAAAATGGAAGCCAGGGTAAGGAAGTCAATTCTGTACTAGTCCTGCCCAAAGGTTGCATGTCCTTTCTGACTCTAAAACTGCTAACCAGGTCTCTGACAAAGGCATCCTGGAGGAGTCCAAGGAATGGGGTCTGCATACCAGTTCTGATACTTGCTGTCTGTGTGATGTGCCTCAGACTTGAATAGCTAGCCTCTCACGTGCATTCAAATCCTAAATTCTGATTCTGCAGAATTAGGAGAAGAGGACTCTTACACTTTGTTCCAGCCCCCAGCTCTTTGCCCCAGACTACCCAGAGAAACTTCATCATTCCAGGACCTCCTTTGGCCCAGAGAGAGCCCAGGAAATGCAGATAGAATTCCGCTCAAATTCCTGAGGCAAATTTACTGTCTTCTAAGGGAAATCTATCAAATGATGAGATTGGGCCACACAACCCTGTAGCCCTACAGTCCCTTTTAGCTTTCAGTGTTATGCTCCCCTTTCCTTCCTCCTTCCTGCCTCCTTCTCACCCCTTAAATGGAAGATCCTGGCTGATGCTGGGGTATCCTTCCTATGAGATCACAGCTGCTCAGTCTATTCTGGCCCAGACTTCCTTCAGGATCTAGATTCACTTTATCCTCTTTAGTAACAGCACTGGATGGGAAGGGTGGAGGTCTGGAAGGGGCCCAAGAAACCATCCTGTCCAGTGGCCTCCTTTTACAGAGATTTTGCCAAGGCTTAGAGAACCTATGCAAAGTCATACAATCAGTATGAAGGTTCAGAAGGGTTAAGTGGTTTGCCAAAGTCACAATCAAGATCTAGGATGTGAACCTGAGGCCTTGAACTCCAAATCTAGGACTTCCACCCCCCAGCCAGAAAGCACTACTTCCATTCAGACCAGCAGCCACCCTCCAAGAAGTTGGGGCCCCAGGGACTACCCCATACCAGAGCAGGCCTCAGCCTCCAGGCCTGGGCTGTCCTATTCTTGTAAAATTCTGAGAAAAAGGGATTTATTTCCTCTTTCCTCCATCCCCTTCCTTCCAGGACTGAGGGTCAGGTGTCAGGGCTCACTGACTGCCACATATAACAAAAACAGACTTTTTCCAGGGTGGGGGCAGCTTCCCCAGTGCTCCCCAAACTGAGTAAAGCCAGAAGGGGCTTCTTGGGATCTGTACCAAGTTTGTCCGGGTCCTCTCGCAGCCTCCATTATCCCCATCGGCCCTTGGGGTGGGGGTGGAAGAGGTCCCTTCCCTCCTGCCCCTCTCCCCTCTGCTAACCTCAGGGGCTGCGAGAAGACTTAATCCACAACCCTGTGTACTGGTCACTGAGTCCTCCAGCCCAGCCCTGCCTCCGTCTCTCCCTTTTCCAACAAGGGGTGCGGGGGGTCGTGGAAAAGGGGGAAAGGAGAGCAGCTCTCTATCCTTTGGAAGCAAAGGCGTAACAGGTGAACGGGGGTGGGGTGAAGAGGAAGGGGGAGGGGCCAGCAGGGACCGGAGGCTGACAAACCCACAGACATTTTCCAGGGAAAGGGAGGCCCCAGAGAAGGGGGAGAGGGGACATCCAAGGGTTTTTGAAAGGGCAAATATGCCCAGGTTTCCTGCTGCCTGCCGTGGCGAGCTGATCGTTCCGCTAGATTCACGAGTGATAAATGATCTAAATAGCCGGGGGTCCTCTTTTCCCCTCCCCCTGTTCCCTTCCCTTCCCCCCCGCAGCTTCCTCTGCTTTTCTCTCCCCCTCCCCCTCCACTGAGTCCCTAGGTCTGGGAGGGACAATGTTCAGCTTGCCCAGGGCATCCGGGCCGGGTGTGTTCAGCAACTGGTGTCTCCTTGGTAGCAGCACCGCCCTGCCAGGGGGAGAAATCGCCAGTCTGGTCAGTGCCCGACATCCTGGGACTGGAGCCTGGGGCCCAGGTGCAGAGAGAGGCTCCGCGGTCGGGGCTGGCGGCTTGGAGAAGGGTCCTGGATAATCGAGAAGCTGAAACCATCCCTTGGGGATACCTCCTGAAGTTCCAGCCCCCGAGTCCCTGCGCCCAAGGGACAAGAAGGGGAAGAAATAGGGAAGGGGGCCTGTTGGATCACCCCCAGTTACTGGGAGGGGGGAGGGAGGGGAACAAAGGGAAGGGGGATTTGGGAGATATGTGTGTTGGGGAGGCAAAGGGAGACTATCTGGTTGTGTGTGGTGAGGAGCAAAGGGGGAGTGTGTATGTGGGGGGATAAAGGAAGAGTGTCTGGTTGTGTGTGTGCGTGTGTGAGCAAAGGGGGATATTTGTGTGTTTGTGTGAAGAGAAAGGGAGAGTGTGTTGTATGTGGGGAGGGGCCGGGCAAAGGGCTCTCCCTTTGTTGCGCGTTGAATGTTGTGTGTATGTTGTAAGGGTCCAAGAGGGGGAGTGTCTGTTGTGTGTGTTGTGGATAGCAAGAGCAGAGCGTTCACTGGGGGTGGGAGGGTGGGGGAGCAGAGGAGAGTGTGTTGTGTGAGTTGGAGGGAAAGAGGAGAGCACTGGAGGTGTCTTGGGAGCGAGCGAAGAGCGTGGTGTGTGTCGTCTGGTAGGGAAGTGGGTTTGTTTTATGTAGGGGTGGGAGGACGGGGGAGAGTGGGGTGCGTGCGTGTGTGTGTGTGTGTGTGTGTGTTGGCGGGGGCGGGGGATGGGAGAAAGCGGAGAAGAAAAGTCAAATACTTGGGAACTTACTGCAGTCGTCCGACTCGTAGCCCTCCCCGTCTAGATCTTCCTCGGGCTTGCCGCCGCCGCTGCCGCCGCTGCCACCGCTGCCACCCGGCTGGGGCTGGGGCTGGGGCGGGGGCTGCCGCTGGCGGGCAGGGCTTGGGCCGTAGGCACCAAACAGCTGGTCCACATCCTCTTCGTCGTCCCTGGGGGGGTCGGAGGGGCTGACCGAGGCTTGGCTAGCCCCGGCCTGCAGGGAGCCGGTACGGCTGACTGCCGTCGGGAGCCCCCGGGGGAAGCGGGGGAAGTAGTCGGAGATTTGTTTGATGGGCTTGATGGGACCCGGGCACACGTCAATGGCCATATGCTCCTGAATGCTGATGGTGGTCTTCTCTCCCCGCCGGAGTGTCATGCAGGCAGCTCTGGCCCCCCCGAGCCCCTCGGAGTACGAGCCGGGCCAGGGCACGAAGCTCCCGAAAGGCAGGGGCCGTGGGGGGCAGTAAGCCGGGGAAGCTGGGCGCGCTTCACCGAGAGCCGGGCGCTGCGCCGGTGCCCTCCTCCAAAGCCCCTGCTGCTGCTGCTCCCGCCGCCGCCGCCGCCGCTGCCTCGGCCTCCGTGGCCCCGGTGCGCATCGCGCCTGCTGCGGCCACTGCCTGTGCCACCGCCGCGCCCCTTCCCGCCGCCGCCGCCCCCAGACGGTCCAGAGCCTGCGAGGAGCGGGCAGTGAGCGCGCCGCACTGGGCTCAGCCCGTGGAGAAGTGCGAGGCCGCCAAGGACTGACAGGCAGGGGGTGGGCCCTGCCGGCGTCACTGGGTAGCAACCAAGCAGGATGGAGGAAGCGAAGGAATGAGGGCTGCAGAGGATGCACACTGGCACTCACACACTCACAGCCCAGGCGATAAGAGCCAGGTACCCAGGGACAGGCCCCCCGGCTGACCTGCACGCACCATCGCAGGCACACACTCAAACGCTGGCGTTCGCCCAGCGGAGACGTACTGCCCCCCAACACACACTCCGCAAACTCCCTCACTTGGTGGCTGCTGGAAGGGTCTGGGGGACTTGGACTGAGAATCAGAGCCACCAGCTCCTCAGGGAAGGTAAACGAGATTTGTTTTTCAGCTGCTACGAAAGGTGGATAGAGATGGCCTGAGTAGAGACCTCTTTCCTTAAAGGCCCCCGTGAATGTGTGCTTCAGAGGTACACTAGGGGAGTGTAAGGTTCTGGGCTTGGAATCGGAAGACCCAGGTTCCAATTCTGACTCGATTCCCTTGGAAGACAGACTTCCCTGCTCTGAGCCTGTCTACTTATTCACCAAATGAGAGACACGGTGAGATGGTTTTTCAAATCTCCCTTCAGCTCCAAGTTAGAATAATAAGAGCGCCCATTTATAGTTTCCTTTAAGGTTTGCAAAGCACTTCACACGCATTTTCTCATCTGATCCTTACAGCCACCGCCCCCATTTTACAAGAGAGGAAACAGGGTTAGAGAGATGACTTTCCCAGGGTCAGAAAATGAATTCAGACTCTTCTGAGACCCACAGGCTTTTCTCTTTTCAAATATCACAGGTGGCCAAAAGTCCACGCAAGCAGAGAGCCAGCCCCCACTGTCTAGTCTCCGTGGGCAGATGCTCAGCCCTCACTGACCACTGTACCTAGTATGGGCCAGGATAAGCGCCAATGGGAATCCTTCCCCAGGCTGAGTTGGCATAGCTGGCCTCAGGGTGAGGCATATCTATTCCCTTACTGCAGAGCTGTCATGGTCGATCTTGCCTCTTAACAGAAAAGTGTAATATGGCAAAGCAAGTCAAAGCAATGGCCTTGTCTGATAAAGTATGCGTCATTCTGCTCTTAACAATACCCTACCTCTCTGCTAAGAGTGTGTCAGAGCTCTGGAGGAAAACTGGTCCTTTCCTCCTCTCTCCCTTTCTCCCTCCCTCTGTCTCCTCCTTCCTCTCCCTTTCTATAATTCCTTTCTTTCTCTTCTTTCCTAATAGCTTGACACCAACGTTTTTATTGTTAGAAAAGGGGGGGCGCTTGGCCCCTTGCTTCAAACTTGTTCTTTGGTGCCACTTCTACAGGCTTCCTGACATCTGGCAGCTCTGGGGGGCTGGAGAAAGACTCAATATACAATGTTCCAAATGCATTGTTGGCTGAGCTCCATAGTAGCTGGAAGTCTGGGGCCTGGCCATTGGACTTGCAAAGTCACATTTGTTCAGTCTTACAGTTGGTCATCAGCTTGAACACATCAAATTTGTGAAGGTGATTGTCTCCTGGCACCAGATCATGAGGAGTACATGATATCTCTAGATCGCCCCACTCCCATCAACAGCACAATGGAACTTTCATTCCACTGGGATAGGTGGGATAGATATACAACTTTAAACCTCCCCTTAAGCTCAGGTGTTTGTTGTAGAATATCTGCTGTGGGTTCAGACTTCCTCTAAAAGCCAAGAGGATACTGGAAAAGGATTCCGTAGTGAGTCCCTTTCCTGAGAGATCCCAACACTTTCTGAAAGCTAGCAGTCGGGTCATCATCTGCTCTCAGAGGTTGGAAGAAGCAATGATCTTTTCCATCTATCTGTTAAACAAATAGATGACTGCCCCCACCAGGCCTGCAGGCCTCCATCCGTTTCATGGATGGAGAGACATTCCTAGAGAGGGGCAGTCAGCTGTCAACCAATAAGCATGTATTAAGCACTTGCTGTGTGCTGTATAAAGGGCAAATTATTAAAGATTCAAAGGAAAAGCAAGATCAGTTCCAGCCCTAATAGTGGGAGGGGGCAAGGTATGTATGTGTGTGTCTATCTGTCTATTCACACACACGTATACACATATATGTGTACATCTACTTTGTACGAATTGCATACATCCATAGATACCTAGACACCTATATATGACTCATACAAAATAGTTGCAAGGTAACCTTATGGGGGATGAGAGGGACTGAACAGGGTTGGCATAGGGGAAGGCCTCTTTCAGAAGCTGTTTATTGAACTGAGTGTTGAAGAAGTCAGAGATTCTGAGAGCCAGGTGAGAAGGGTGCATTTCAGGTGCATCACTCAACCAGTGCAAAGGCAGATGGGAGATGGAACATCATGTATGAGGGGCATACATGTCAGTATGGTTAGAGCATAGATGCATGGAAGGGAATAATGTGTGAGAGAAGACTTGGAAATGGACAGATTATGAAGAGCTTTAAATGACAAACAAAGGTGATGTATTTGATCATAGGGATAAAGGGGAGCCACTGGAGTTTATTGACCAGGGAAGATGCTCTTTGGTCACTGCATGGAGGATGAAGTGAAGGAAGGGGGCAGGAAACCCAGTTAGCAAGCTATTGCAACAGTCCAGGTGAGAAATGATCAGGATCTCTAAACCGCTAAGGAGGTGGCTGTGGAGGAAGAGAGAAGGGAGTGTACCGATGAGATGTTGTGGACATAGAAATGACAAGATTTGCTGACTGATTGGATCTGCAGCTTGAGAGTAAGGAGTTAAGGATTAACACTGAAATTGTGGCTCTGAGGGACTGGCAGAATGCTCAGTGCCCTTGACAGGAATAGGGAAGTTAAGAAGAAGGGTGGATTTTTTTAGGGGGGAATAACGAGTTCTGTTTTGGCTATAAGTCTGAGATGCCTATACATGGGATATCCAGTTTGAAATGTCCAGCAGGCAGTTGGTGATTCATCAATCAATCAGTATTTACTAAGTTTCTTCTCTGTGCCAGGCACTGTGCTGGGTGTTGGGGGTACCAACACAATGAATGAAATTATTCCTATGGAGTGGGGAAGGGGGGACTTATCCACTTTGGGACTGGAGCTCAGGAGGGAGAAACCAGAACTGGAGATAGCTATCCATATCTGCATACACGCACACACACACACACATACACATACACACACACACACACATATATATACACACAATATGTAACACATTTTTGTTGTGGTTCAACTGTTTCAGTCATCTCTGACTCTTCATGACCCTATTTGGGGTGTTCTTGGCAAAGATCCTGCAGTGGTTTTCCATTTCCTTCTGCAGCTCATTTTACAAATGAGGAAACTGAGGCAAACAGGGTAAAGTGACTTGCCCAGGGTCACACAGATAGTAAGTGTCTGAGACTGGATTCCATTGTTTACCTAGCTGCCTGTAACAGAAACAATAATATGTAATACATTACATATATAACATGTACATAATTTCATTACATAGAGATCTGAGTACATGTGTACACATATGTAACACACATATAACCACACATAGATACATACATACATATACACATGCACACACAAACATGTAACCTAGGATCTCTGACTAATGTCAGAAGCAGGATTGGAGCTCAAGTGTCCTGGATGTTCCTTCCATGTGCTTCTGTTCCGACAGGACACCTCTTCTAAATCCCTTTGTCTCTCAGAGGAGGGAAGGGTCATTGTTGACCAGAGTCATCATGTAGAGCCATTTTGTAATATCTGATATTATCTGCCCACTACTGACTTCCCCAAAGCAGACACTCCCCACACTGTCATTCCTTACTGTTTCCTCTGCATACCACTTAAAAACAACTTCTTTTTATTGTTATCCTTTAAAATCATCTTCCTCTCCCAACAGGCCCATCTCTGTCCTCTATAAAAAGGAAATGAAATAAAATCAGTTTAGCACAACTAAGTAACATCCCTTATATCAACAGTGTATGGATGCAGTGTTTCAAACTCATGGCCCCCACTGGTCTGCAAAAGATTGGGGGGGTCTGCATTGCACTTAACTTTAGTCACAGTAACTGGTATTTGTGTGGTGCTTTAAGCTTTCCAAGTGCTTCTCACTGGAGTCCTCCAACAGTCCTTGAAAGGCAGCTGCTACTATCCTCCCACCCCATTTTACAGAAGGGGAAACTGAAGCACAAAGATCCCATGATTGACTCAGGATCACAACTAGTAAATGTCAGAGAGAAGATTAGCAAACTCCAAGACTTGGGTTGTTCTTTTTTGGGGGGGGAGGGGAGTTAACAGGTTATTGATCTTCTTTGGGGAATATCTCCTCAGGGTTTGGGACTCTGATCCCCTTGAGGCTTGTGATGAATTGGAGAATGGGCAGAGTAGGGAGGCTAGCCTTCTTCACACAAAGGGGGCATTGTGGCTTCCATGTTCCCAGATCCCAGATATTTAAGAAGAATGGATTTGGGAGAGGAGGAGATGCTGAGCTCCTTCTAAGGACAATCCGAGGTTTGGGTGGGGAGGGCATAAGGAGGACAGTGCAGCCTCCCACAGGGCAGGGCAGATTCACAAAATTGGATTTCTTATTTCCAGAAATGTTTAAGGAGATTAGTCCTCAAATAGTCACAAAAATGACTTTTTCTATGACAGAGGAGGCCGTATCACTAAATCTATTATATAATGTCAGCTCAGCATAATGAAAATGTATAAATATGATAAATTATAAAGTAGCTAGCATTTGTAAAGTGCTTTGCTATTTACCAAGTCTTGTCTCATCTGTCCCTCGGAGAAGGATTTCTCCAAGGTCACCGATGATCCCCAGTCACCAGATCCTGTGGCTGGTTCTCAGTGCTCATTCTTGGGCCTCTCAGCAGCAACTGCCTCTCCTCCCTCCCTGCTCCTTCCCAGTTTCTCAGGGTTCTTCTCCTCCACTTCCTTCATTTTATTTGCACTTGTTTCTTAGACTATAATGTAAAACTCTTGAGGGCATGACCTTTAAATCCGTGGATTAGAGCTGGAAGAGAATAACCCCCTTATTTTACAGGTAAGAAAAGAGAGGCCCAGAGAGGTTAAATTATTTGTCCAGGGTCACAGAACTAGTACATATGTGAGACAGGATTTGAATTTGGGTATTCCTGACCCCAGGTCCAGAATTTTATCCACCAACTCCACATTGTCTCATCATGTTACAGATGAGAAAACAGGCCCGGGGAAATTTAGGGACCTACCCAAGGTCATATAGGTAGTAAGCCCAAGAGATAGGATTTGAACCTACAGTACCATCATAGAACCCACACCTTCTAATTTCTGCTCCTTCAATTTTCAGAGGATGAAACCATTCCCCAGACTGGGAAGTGACCTGCCCAAGGTCACACAGCTAATTAGTGACACAGCAAGGTCTAGAGCTAGTGGAATCTCCAGTAGAACTGTCCCAAGATGACTTTGAGGAGCTACTCTGAATCCCAGCTTTCAACAAAGAAACATCCTCCGAGATGGCCAAGAATCAGTGGCAGGAGAAGAGCCAGCCCACTGAGGACCTCCCCCCACCACAGAAGAAGACATTCATCTTTACTTGGGTCATCTAGTCTAACTCATTTTGCAGAGAAGGAAACAGGCTCAGAGAGCTGTCCATGGTCACACAGAATGGCAGAGGCAATATTCCAATGAAGGTCCTCATTTCCAAATCAGTGATCTTTCTAGCACACCCTTAGACTCATCAGTCATTGATAGGATGTTGCTGCAAGTGACTAGACAAGACCAGACTTGCCAACGATTAGTGTATATTGTTTTTCTGTCTTTCTTTGTCTTTGATGAGACAAGTACAGTATCCCTTCTAACATCCACAGATTGCCTCGAAATGACTGAATTTTATATGTTGTAGCCCACCTAGTGGAATGGAAACTTCTCAAGAGGACAAGAGTATCTTCATTTAAGTCTTTGTACCCCCAGTGCCTGGCATACAGTAAGCACATAATAAATGGTAGAAAAGTTCAGTGGCTGGGTCAGTCTCCCTCAAGCTCTTCAGTCACAATCCCCATTTGATGGTGACCTGCTGTCATCAGATCTTCCTATTTCCCATTCACTGTCACCACAATTAGCTAAAGCTGGTGGGCTCACCCAGACATGTGCCTTCCTGGGCAATGTCCCATGCTCCTGACCTACTCCTTTAACTTATCTTATCTACAGTTAGGTCCCAATTTGCATATTGAAACCCGCACTATTCAAAGTTATAATTATGTACAAGATGGTAATTGGTTCTGGTCCAAAGAAAAAGTGTGAATTCTATGATAATGGGATCATTTTAGAGGATTCTTTCTTCTTACCAATCAAGACCTGGCTGTATTTTATATTATATTCTCCCAACATTTTGTTTTCCATTTTCTGGGGTAACAGAGGACCTCATCTCACAGCATCCCATGCTGAAATGGTGTTGGTCCTTGTTAGGACCAACATGCCATAGTATAAAGTGTCCTGGCTCTACTACCTCTTCACAAGCCATATTATGTAATGGGCCTCAGTTTCCTCTTCTGTAAAGTGAGGGGGTAAAGATTCCTCCCAATCCTAAATCTATGATCTTGCCAGTAGCATGTTTACGTCTCGAAAGGAGCTTTCTGCAGACACAGGGTCATCACCAAAAGGAGGAAGTGACCAATCATGAGAATGGATTTCATCTATCAGGGCAGGTAGATAGAAAAGAAAAGTATTTGGGGCAAATGGGCCTTTAAGGATGTGTGCAGATGACCTTAGATGTTGCTGTGTGGATCTGACTGGCATTAACATTGGTGACATAGGTGATTGATATAGCACTGAGGTGAATTGCTATAGAGGTGTCACTGAGATCACATACCATCTGGAATATTCTTGGTACTTTCTATAAATCCCACTTGGGTCTTTGCATTCTCAATGGACTATTTGCCAGTCACTGATTATTTTACTGATTATATGTAGAAGAAAGTTGAAGGGGGAGGTGGTACGCAGTTAGAGCCAGCAGAGGCCTTCCTCCTTCCTTAGCTGAAGGGAAGAAACATCAGCTCAGGAAGGAAGGAGAATGGGACTGTGTGCAGGATGAAAGAACACTGCAGCTGAGAAGGAAATAGATTTCCTTCCTCTCAATAGAGAGGTGGTGGGCTACGGGAGTGGAATGCTGTACACACTGTCAGACATGGTTGATGTGTCTTTGACTTTACTTAGCTTAACTGCTTTTGTTTGTTAGAAAGATAAGTTTTGTGAGTAGACTATTGGGTTATGACCATGATGTAAAAAAAATTCAATGCAAATCATTAATAAAACTTTTTTTTAAAAAATTAAAGAAAGAGTGCTGACCTTGGATTCAGAAGATCTGAGTTCAAGTTCTATTTTTCTCAAACTTGGGACAACTCATCTTCCCTTCATTTGGGAGTCAAGTGTCAGTGCAGATGCAGAGGAAAGGTGTCTTGGTTCAGAAGAAAAAGCCAACTTGGAGTCATGGGATCTGAATTCAAATTCTGCCATATTTCTGATGGTGTGATCTTGGGGAAGTTTCCCCCTCTGTAAAACAGGGTTGTTTGCTTAGATGCCTCTGAGGTCTCTTGCAGTTCCAAATCTTTAAAGCTTCTTTTAGGACTAGAGGATTTGACCACCAGATGATGCCAAGTCTCACAGTAGATTGGGGCTGACTCCCAAGACTAAGGTTCCCCAAGCAGGGTCAGTGAAAGAAAAGAGTTTAGGAAGCCCAGTGAGGTCCTTAGTATGTTTCATGAATTCAAGGGTCATTTTGTGTTTTTTCCCTCTTTTAAAACTCTACTTAGCAGTCAAGCCCAGAAGAACCCAAAGGGATATTTGTTTGGGGAGTTGTTTCAGAGACAAAAGATCAGAGGATAAGTTAGGTAGACAGGGCCCTTCCCACAGGAAAGGACTAGAATGAGGAGAACCTTGAGAGGGAGTGTAACGTAGCAAATAGGAAACTGAAGTTGGAGTAAGGGAGATCTGGCTTCAGTTCTTGCTATTGAGTGATTTTGGGTAAATCACTTAGCCTCTGTGCCTCACTAGCCAATGAAGGGGTTGGGGTAGATAACTTTGGAGGTTCCTTCCAGGTTTAAATGGATGAGCTTCATTTTAGGATTCACAGATGGTAGAAATCAAATTTATTTACCTCTCATCCCAATTTATAAAACCCACCATAAATGGCTTTTGGATGATCTGTTCCATGGTCCTTGGGCGCTGTCTGAATGGCTAAATGGTTGCTAATTGCAAGTGCTTTTTCCCTTCCTCTCCATCCATCTCACTGTTTGGGGGTTATTGGTCCTATGGTCCCCTGCTTTGTCTTTATGGATAACTGAGAGTTGCCTGTAACCTCTCTTGTTCTCTCCCTACCATCAGCACTGCTGTGTGCTCAGATTAGAGGCTCAGGTTAGATCTTTACCTGCCAGGGAGTGATTTAGCCCTGGATTAGCCTGTCTCTTGCTGTGGATCAGATGCTAGGAACAGATGATGCTGAGCCCATGGGAAAGAAGCAGCCAGAAATAACCTGGAGGCGGGAAGATGAAGACCCTCAATGATAACAGAGATGGAGGTGTACTGGCAAAAGAGACCAGCTGAAGCCCGAGGCAGCCCCTTTCCTCAGTGGGGATCAGACAGAGGCAACCTTGCCCCCTTCTGCTAACATAGTGTGACTCACCAGTGTGGGTGAGCATGGGACAAACCATGGCATGGCAGAGATTTGTGTCTGGTCTTTTGAGCATGTGCAAAGTGCCCCAGAGAGGCTCCCCCCCACCCCTCCACCCCGGCCCCTGCAGCATCTTCCTCCTACCAGCACTTTGGACTGATCTCTAGAGAAGACAGGCAGGAACTGATGCTGAGCACAGTGAGCCAAAGCCAGAGAATCATGGACACTATGACCACAATAACAGAAAGGAAGGGAGCCTGGGAAAGCCTGAGGATGCCAACCAGTGCAGATGCCAATGGAGACTTTGGAGAAGCACAGAGGCGTTGACTGGAAGGGACCCTAGATGTCTCATCTTATAGATGGGAAATTAAGTGATTTGCCCATTTACAACTAGTGAGTGTGTGAAGCGAGGTATGAAGCCGGCCCTTCTTGACTCCAAAGTCTAGCAATTTATTCACTCTCTGATGTTGCCTCCCAGATGGCAAAGCTGTCACTGCTACTTGGTAGAGAGGTGGTGGACTACTCGTGTGGAATGAGGTATATGTTGTCAGGCAAGGACAAAGTACTGGTTTATCTGACACAGAGAGAGAAAGAGACAGAGAAACACAGACACAAAGAGACAGAGACAGAGAGACAGACAGGTAGATACAGACAGAGAGGGATAGAGAGAGACAAGAGACTAAGACAGAGAGGAGAGACAGGGAGAGTTATAGGGAAGTAATAGCAATTTTTTTAAAGGCATCAATAAAACATTTTGAAAAAGTAAACTGGATTTAGAGAGTTGAGCTCTTGACCCTATTCTGTCACTAACTAGCTGTGTGACCTTGGGCAACTCACTTCCCAGTCTGAGGCATGGTTTCATCCTCTGTAAATTGTAAGAGTGGAACTCAATTTCAAAAGACTCTTCTGACTTTGGAGCTATGATTCCATTAATCTCAAAGCCTCTAGAAAGAAATGATTTATGAATGTTAATTTTTGTAAAGCCTTTTCTGTCTCCCCATCATCAAATCCTCTCTAGGTCTCCCTTTCTGAGCCACGTATTCATTCAAATCACCATCTGGTCTCTCTCCCATCATTTTAATAACTCGTGGTTTCCCCCCTTTTTCCAGGAGTCTTTGTAATGCTGAGCAAAAAAGAGGCTCCCACCTCCCCTTCCTTGGTGCTTCCTGTTCCCTCGTGTAAGAGACAATCATCTAGCGGGAAAAGAGACTGGATTTGAAATCAGAGATCTGGGTTTGAATTCTGATGCTGCTACTAATTAGTGGTGTCACCTTGGATAAATATCTTAACCTCTCTGAGCATATTTCCCTTGTAAAGTGAGAGAATTTGACCACAGGGTCTCTAAATACCCTTGCCCTCCTCAATACAGTGATCTCCATACAATCCCTGTGAAGAAAATGTACTACCCTGGACGTTCACACCAAGGTCAAAGGCAGCCACAGGCTATGAAGACAGCAAAGCTATTAGCATTATTCGTTACTTACGGTCAAATTTATTCATCCTTCTGACCACTAAAAGCATCACTTTGTTTAAAGCTCAGGGTTCCTTAGTTGAGTGTGGAGGAGGCTGCCCGTGAGGCTCTTCCAGCCTTATATTGATTCTAGGATGAGTGAGGGAGAATGAGCGAGGGTATCGCTTCTGTCTATACTTTGCCTCCCTCCACATCCAGACAGGGGCCCAACGTCATTTAGCAATACATTCCCACAAGGGCAGTCTCAGGAAGGCCCAGGACCTTAGTTAAGCTGTTCCTTCACCCAGAACGGAACCTGTGAGGTTTCTTCAAATGGCTCCCCATTCTTCCCCACTACCACTGTTTCTTTACCCCCTAGATTCCTCCTCTAGCCTGTGCCCCTTTCCTTCAGCTAACCTGGCCCCAAAATCCTGCTATATATCCATACACTTATTACTGACATAATACTTTACTCATCTTGGGGGTGGGGGAGTGTTTTGTATTTTAATTGAGTACTCCTGAAGATCCAAAGGAATGAAGCTCTAATGGTCAAATTCAGGCAGAGGTATGGAGAGCTATTGAAGGGCAGAAACTAGGTCCCATTGCTCCACTCACTACACCCACCAGAGCCATTAGGCCCTCCCTCCCTGCCCAAGCAAACTACAAACGGGGTCCCCATCCTAACCCCTACTTTCCTGCCAATGCCTCCTTCTCCTTTTCTTCTCCTGGCCAGATGCTGATCTCCTTTCCCCTTCCTCTTCATCACTATTCCTGCTAGAGGAAAGCCAGGATCCTTTCTCCACTTCAACTCATGGGCCCACTTCCCTCTTTTCAATGATGGTGGGTGGGTCCCCTATAGCACCCCCTTACTCTGGAGGGCAAACATCAATGCAGCTTAAAGACCCCTAGGTTTTGCCATTCTCCCTGCAGCTCAACAGTCACATATATGTTTCCCTTTCCCTATTAGGGCTTGAGAGTTTTTTTTCTTTATGGATCTGTAGCACATATTGAAGTGCTTTGTAAACAGTAAGAACACAATACATGCTTCTTCCTTCTTCACAAAACACAACATAAGCATGAATTGTTATCAGCTCCACTGCAGCAGACAGGCCAGTCAACCTTTGGGTTAGTATACAAATACACTCTTTGTACGTAGCATTTATTCTTTTGGACTGCCAGTGTTTAGACTATACTTTATTGGAGTGCAGTAGCTGTCTTCATTTATCTTTGTATCTTCCCAGGATCTAACTCTGTACACAGTAGGTGCTTAATAAATGTTGGTTGCATTCGATGCTCCTTGAGATCAAGGACTCTATTTTTGTGAATCTCTCCCCATAGCTCCAGGTCAAAGTAGGCACTTAATCAGAGATGGGGAAGATAATTAGGACAGTGAAACTGGGGATTTGCACATCTAGGGGTGGGGTGGGATGGGGTGGGAAGCTTCCTCTCTGCAGTGGTTCAGAGACTATCTTCATAGCTTACAGTTTTCCACTATCTCATGTCTCCATGGAGGCCCTGGATGAGAGGGCAAAGAAGGGGGCCAAGGGGTCAGCGGGCATCACTGAGACAGGAAGGGGACAAGCTATCATATGTGTGCCATATGTTGTCAGTACCACCCCTACCCCCTAACTGCAGGATTGATTCCTAGTTACAGCTCTGCATTTAATTTGAAAGTTTTATATATTTTTTTAATCAGTGACAAATCTGAATGAATATGTGAGCCAGGGAGAAGCAGGGGACTGCATGGCACGTGGACCAACCCTAGCAAGGACTATTTTTGGGAAAAAATTGGACTTTAAGAAAAGGATAAAATGATAAGCAGGCTTTAGAATGATGCAGGAAAATAGAGGGGAAGAGCACTGTGAGGGAGGTGAAGGCTGAGGATGCTCAGGAACCTCACCCCACCCCATGATTGTCTTCTCTCCAGTAGCAGCAGCAGCAGCAGCTGCAGCCGCAGCAGCAGCCTCCGAGTTTTGACATTTAAAAGGCAGAGAAGCTGGTGATCAATCAAACCCACACAGAGCTTCCTCAGGGAATCTGGGGAGACCAGGATGATGGTGGCAGAGCATCAGTGTGCTGTCTGATTTGCTGGGGCTGCTCACTAAGGGAAGCAGTTTAGGAGAACACAGGACCTGGCATCCAGGAAAGCTTTGGCCCTGGGGCTCCTTAGAGAGAAGCTGAGTTTACTTCAATAGCTATTTAAATTCAATTGAATCCAACAATTATTAAGCACCTACAAAGTACTAGGCTGTGTGCTAGACATATGAGGGATTTCTTTTTGAATCAGACCCATGATTTCATTGATCAAGAGAATTCTCAGATAGAAAACTTCCTCTTCTAATACAAATGAATATTCTCATGCAATTTCTAGTCTTAGAGAGTTATCCAGTTTGTTAAGGGGTTACGTATTGTCAGAGGTACAACTTGAACCCAGGTCTTCCTCATTCTCAGATGACTCTCTATTGCTAATGTAATGCCATCTCTCAGAACTGAGGAAAACAGAAAAGTATGAGTGCTTGCTGTTATCCTTATTCAACTCAACAAGTATGCATGAAGTGCTTACTATGAGGCAGTTAGGTGGTGAAGTAGAACACAAGACTTGTCATTACAGGAAGCCCTGAGTTCCGTTCCAGCCTCAGATACTTACTAGCTGTGGGATCTTGTCACTTAATCTCTGCCTGCTTCAGTTTCCATATCTGTGAAATAGGGATAATAACAGCACCTACCTCCCAGGGCTGTTGTGAAGATCAGATGGGATAATCACTGTAAAGTGCTCAAAGGCTATGGGCTTGGCACATAGAGATGTTGTGTAAATGTTTCCTATTGTCATGTGCCAAGCCCTGTGCTAGATGCTGGGATACAAGGTCAAAAATGACATAGCTTCAGTTTGGTTTTGGTTGTTGTCTTTTGTGTTTGAAATAATTCCTGCCTTCAAGGGGCTTATATTTTTTTTTTACTGGGTAATTAATCATTTTATTAATTATTGCTAGCAGATAATTAATAAGGGGTGAGTGGTCCTCTCAAATGACTTCTTGATACTTATATGTCCTTAGAAGAGTGGGTGTTCCTAATGGGCAGCAATCAACTCTGATTAATTAATTAACGAAAGAGTGAATATTATAATGAAAGGTGGATGTGGTAATGAGGAGCTGGAGACAGGACTTTGATTATGTAAGGGGCTTATGCTTTACTGAGGGATGCAGTATTTTACCCTAATAACTGTAATGAGCCCTTGCTCGACTGTCCCCTTGCACATCAGAGCTCTATCCAAGTTCTATAGACTCTCATCACAACAAACAGTCTAGGGTAACAGACACATCATTTATTCATAGATATTATGGAGGGGGGTCATGCCCTGTTATTCATTCATTCACTCATTCATTCATTCACACACTCATTCAATAAACACTTATTAAGCAGCTACTATGTGCCAGGCATTGTGCTAGGCTCTGGGTTTACAGAGACAAAAACAAAACACCCTCAAAAATCTCACTTTCTATTGGGGCAAGATTACACATGCACACACACACACAGACACACAATTAAATACAGACTACATACAAAGCATATATAAAGCAGTTTCTGGTAGGATGGGGTGGCCACTATCCAGGAAAAGCTTCCTGAAAGAAGTCATTTGAGTTTCAGGTGAGCCTTGAAGAAAGTTAGGGATTCTAAGAAGCAAAGGTGAAGAAGGTGTATATTCCAAACATGGGGGTGAGGGATGGAATGTGCTGTGTATGGGAAAAATCAAATATATCAGTTCAGCTGGAATGCAAAGAACATGGCAAAGAGTAATGTGAAATATGTCTAGAAGGATGAACTGGAGCCAGATCATGGAAGGCTTTGAAAGTCAAATAGGAATTTTAAATTTCTCCTAAAGGCAATAGGGAGCCATTAAAACTTCTTGAGGAGAGGAATGACATGATCAGATCTGCACTTGAGGAAAATCCCTCTGATAGTTCTTTGGAGAATGGATTGAAAGGGAGAGAGGCTACATGATGGGGAGTCCAACTAGAAGGATTTTGTCTAGGCAAAAGGATGAGGGCTTGAAATAGGATGATAGCAGTGCAAGTAGAGAGAAAGAGGTGAATGTGAGAAACGATGAGACCTGACAAATGTTAAAGAAGAGAGGGAGGAATCATGGATGATGCCAAACTTGTGAATGTGACTGACTGGGAGGTTAGTGCTACCCTGGACAGAGACAGGGAAATTGGGTGTGGGGCTGAGGAGAAAGAATTAGTTCTGTTTTGAATAAGTTGAGTTTCAGATGTCTAAGGGACATGAAGAGGACAATTGTCTAGTAAGCTATTGGTGATGTGGCTCTTGTGTTCAGGAACAAGGTTTGGGATGGACAGATCTGAGAGTCAACTACATAGCAAGGCTGATTGAATCCAAGGGTGCTGGGAAGCTGATGAGAGAAAATGTCATTGTTAGTCCTTCATTTTTGAAGAAGACCAGTGACATCATGGGTGATGTCTTAACTTGCTTGTGAATTGGATTTAAGTGAGGCAGAGTTGCACAAGGCATCAGCCTCACTCTCTTCTAGAGTCATCAAAGTCCAGTAGAATAAAAGTCAAGATGTTCAGTAACAGCCCAGGGTGCAGTGGATGACTTTGGTGTCTTCGACGTCTGACCAAACTCTAAGGGTTCCACAGCACCTGCTTCAGTCACCTTCATGGTGTCATTGTTGGGAGATACTGCTTCCATCCACCCATTCTGCTGGGGGAAGTCTTCACATGCTTGGAGTAGACAACCCCCTAACTCATCGATGGATTTAAAGTCTATTGGTTTCCCTTAAGCTGGTGTAGTCTAACTGCTAAGATGGTTTTAGTGGGTGTGGTCACTGCTCATACTACAGCTTTTTGGAGTCACAGGTGAAAGTTGGGGGAGAGGGGAACACCAAAGATGGATGAGCAGCCCTAAAAAAGGGCTCAGCAAGCCCTTCCACCAGAGGTGCTAGTTCTCCCTGAACATTCCAAGAGAAGCCCTGAGTTATATCCCCATGTAAGGGGCAGAAGGTACCTAAGTGGATAGAGCATCGGCCCTGGAGTCAGGAGGACCTGAGTTCCCATCTAGCCTTAGACACTTACTATCTGTGTGAACTGGGCAAGTCACTTAGCCCTCTTGGCTTCAGTTTTCTCATCTGTAAAATGAGCTGGAGAAGGAAACGACAAACCATTCCAGCGTCTTTACCAAGAAAACCCCAAATGGGGTCATGGAGATTCAGACATGACTGAATCAACTCAATAGTAACAACCTAAGAGACAGGACACGGATGAGGATATAGTCAAGGAGACTGAGAAGGAGACCAGAGAGGAGGAGGAGAAGAAGCAGGAGAGGGCAGGGCCATGACAACCAGACAAGGACAGGATGTAGAAGTAGGGACTAGTCAGACCATTGAACTTGACAATGAGATAGATTGTGGCTAACCATGGAGAGTACAGTTTCAGTTGAGTAATGAAATCGGAAGCCAGAGTTGAGAGGGGAGTGGTAGGTGAGAAAGTGGGGCTGGCCAAGTCTGGCCAGCATTTTCTAGAAGTTTGCCTGTGAAAGGCAGGGGAGATGTCAGACTGTCTGTCTCCTGGGCTCTCTAGTTCTTTGTAAAATGAATCGTTTTAAGATTGCTTCTAGCTCTGACATTCTATGGTTCTAGGAGACATATATGTTTGTGCAGGGAAGAGAACTGTGGGGGAAATCTGATAAATGATCCAATAATTAAAAGTTACTATTTCCTGTTTGTCAAACTAGATGTTTTTCCAAATGAGGATAATGCGAGCAAAAACTCACAGGATTTTCCGAAAAACACCCCCCTCTAGGGAACAAGTATTTATTAAGCACCTACTATGTGCCAGGCTGTGCTAAGTGCTTTACAAATACTATCTCATTTGATCCTCGCAACAACTCTTTGAGGTAGGTACTATTATTATCATCTTCATTTTATAGTTGAAGAAACTGAGGCAGACAGAGTTGTCCAAGGTCCCACAATTAGTAAATGTCTAAGGTCACGTTAGAATTCAGATTTTTCTGACTGCTGGCCTAATCACTTTATCCATTTTGCTACCTACCCGCCTTAAATCTTAAGAGCCCTCCTGGGGTAAAGGAATGAGGGAGCTCCAGTCCTTCCCAGGGAGCACAAGAAGAGTAAGGCACCAGAAAAGGACAAGAGGGAGAGGAGAAAAGAAAAGGAGATGGGAAAAAGAGAGAGGGAGAAGGAGAGGTGGCTTAACTTAGGGTCTTGATCATGGATCTGTAGAGAAATATTTATTGATTAATGGAAAAAAATAAACAAAATGAGTATAGTGTCGAAAGGGACAATATGATCTCATTCATTCACTGAACAAGCATTTAAACTGCATTGCATTTAGAGAACCCCCATATTGGGAACTGAAGGAGACAGAACATGGATTAAGCCAGGATCTCTGCCCTCAAGGAGTCTACCAACCTAATGGAAGTGGGGGAAGAGGTGGGAGATGATGAGCTACATTTCTACTTACGCGGACAAAGAGAAGCCAATGGCATCCTAGAGCATTACCTAGAGCATTACCTACACGACTAACTTTGAGCAAGCCAAGCCAACCTTGACCCCTGCGGGCCTGGACTCATGCTGGGTGTAGGGGAAGCTTCCACAGGCAGAGGATTGTGTGGACTGGGTGAGATCAACTGGGGAGATTGAAGATGAGTTGGAGCTCTGGGTATTATCTGCCCCACAAACCCTTCTCCTACTCAACATCCTCATAGCCTGTGCTAAATTAAGTCACATAAAATGGGAAATATGATTAGCTGTAATCTCTAGGGGTTTGAATGAAACAAAACTATTTCAGGCTGTGGAACAGCCCAACCCAGCCTAGTCCATTCCAGTCCAGTTCAGCCCAGCCCAGCCCAGGCCAGCCCAGCTAGTCATGCCCAGTTCAATGTAGCCCAACCCAGCCCAGCTCAGCCCAGACCAGTCCACAAACACCAAAAGGAAGCCAAACTCTGAGTAACTGTAATCACCATTATTGTTTCCAGAGAAGGGATACTGAAATGCATCATGGTCTTTTAAGCAGAGAGAGGGGGGACAGAATGTTTTACACCTTATTAACTCTGGTTACTCTAGCAGTTAACCTTTGATGAACTACTTTTCTTTGTTACAAGATTCAATTCTGGCAGAGGGATAGGGGTGTGTGTGTGTGTGTGTGTGTGTGTGTGTGTGTGTGTGTGTCTGTGTGTGTGTCTGTGTGTGTGTGTGTGTCTGTGTGTGTGGGGGGTGGGGCGGGGAGGAAGGCTATATGCAGTCATGGGTGTGGTGAAAAACCAGAGGCATCAATAAAGCTCATTTAGCAATGTAAACGACGAAAGGGTCTTGAATTTTAGTCCTCCCCTATCCTGTCCGATCCTCCCCTGCACTCTTGCCTTCTCCTAAACTCTCATCATCCTCCCTTTACCTTCCCTTCCTTCTGCTGCCCTCCTCTCCTCTCCTCCCTAGGCCTCTGCTATCTGTTCTCCTCTCTGTGTCCTTTCCTCTCTGTACTGTTATTCTGAGTATATCTCTGAACTGTCTTAAGAGGTGCAAGGTTAGCTCATTTGGGCAGAATATGTTGCCAGTGAGGCCAAAGTCATGAATTGGTTCACCCAGTGGGCCAGTTAGTCATAGCCATTAATGACACCCTCGATTTCGGCACATCCATTCAAATTTCACATGGCTGTTCATTAAGAACACTAGATGAGACCGAGAAAAAGAGAGAGACAGACAGAGACAGACAGAGACAGAGACACAGATAGAGAGAGAGAGATAGAGAGAGAGAGACAGACAGAGGGAGGTAGAGAGAGACACAGAGATAGAGAGAGAGAATGAGAGAGAGAGAAAGAGAGAGACACACACAAAATGGCTCAGCACAGGCCATTCCCATGGTTAGAATGGCAATTCAAAAAGCAAGCATCCTTTTGATGGTGGGTCAGGAGCATGACCTTCATCTAAGAGTAGCAGGCCCTGCTGTGCATGAGGCCGTGTAGATGAGGAAATAAAATCTTCCAGCCCTGCCACAGCCCCAGGTTCCTTTGGCCCCAAGTGCCATCTTGGAAGCACAGTATACATAATAGACCCATTCTTCTCATCTGACACCCACTTGGACACGGAGAAGGTCTCCCAGGACTGCTACATTTCTTTACTCAAATCAGGAAAATCATTCTTTTCCTGGAATAATTTATCTTCTTGTTATTTTCATTAGCTGACCCTGTTACAAGTATGTGAAGTGCCAAGCTGTTTTACTTCTCAGTGTGTTAGTACAGTGCCAGAGCTGAATAGCAAATGCTGCTTTCCCTTGTGGGGTTTCTGACCAGGAATCCATTTGCTGGTGGGATGGGGAAAGGATGGGCCCTCCCACAAGGTGGGTCTCTCCCCTGTCCTTCTCCTTCCTCCATGACAATGTTGATGCCTCTAATTGAGAAAGATAGCTGACAGCACTCTTCTCTTTTCTAGAGAGCAGTTCTTTGCCTGAGGTTGGATACTTGGGAAAAGCACTGAGGCAGAATTCAGGAAACAGCTTCTAGTGCCTTCCCATGAGCTTTGTGACCTCAGAAGATCCACTCTTTTCTGGATTTCAGCATCCTCCTCTATAAGATGAGGGGGTTAGTTTGACTAGGTAGCATGGTGCAGTGGAAAGGGAAAGATGGATGTATTTGGAGGTAGAGGACCTGGATTCCAGTCCAACAGCTGGTGCCTGCTGCTTGTGTGACCTTACACAAGTCATTTCAATGCTCTGAGTCTTGGGTTCTATATCTGCAAGATGCTGGGGTTGGACTAGATGTCTTCCAAGGTCCCTGGCAGTACTAAGACTGTACTCTTGTGACCTTGAAGATCTCTTTGAGCACTACCATTCTATTGTCTTTGGAGATATCACTTTGTTTAATTTTGCAAGGAATTTTTTTTCATTATTGATCCCCAGAAGGGTGGCTAGCAGGTCTTGGATGATTTTGTTCCCAGTAGCTCCTAATAGAGAAAGATCTCCTTGGGTAGTAGACAGAGGGCCAGCCCTATGGCTAGCAGGCAACATAGTCCTTAACTTCTTGGTCCTCCAGGAAGCTTTAATGCTATGAATTGGTATTTGCAGAATGTGTTCTACACTGGGAATTCCCCACACCAGTGAAAGAAATCACATGCCCAGACCCATATGACAAAACCCATGGTCATCACTACTGATAGTTACACAAGGTGTCCCAAAAGTCTTGGGTCACTTAAAGCCTTAAGTCTGAAGGTTTCCAAAGTGTCTGTCTCCTCTGAGCTTCACCACAACTCTGGGGGGTTAGGGGCAGCTAATGTTTTGCACTCTAATGAAGTCCACATTGGCTCAACCTTCAGCCCAGTCCTGGCCAGTTCCCAGAGCCTCTGTCCAGAAGGCTCAGACCTTGACTCCAAGCTGCATAGATGGAGACCCAGGCCAAGGTCTCTCTTTGTGGTTTGTTCAGAAGTTGCTTTGTAGGACAGTACACATTCCAGAGGGGAGAGCTAAATGTGAATGCTCTTGTTGGCAGTAACAACAAAGACACCCTCCTCTGAACTCTGATCCATTGCAGAACCCTTTGGACAGAGCCCCTGATGCTAGAGAAGATTGGGAAGGAACTCTGGGCTGGCAGTCAGGAGGAAGCAAGGGTGCTGGAGCTGATAGCAGGGATTCAAATCTTAGCTCTTCATGTTGGACCTTGGGTAAGTATTTACACTCTCTGGGCCTCAGTTTCCTCATCTGTAAAATGAGAGGATTAGATCAGATGAGCTCAAAAAGTAACTTCCTGCTCTAAATCCTATGGTAACACGGTTCTATTCCCTGCTTGGACTATTGACAGGTGACATACTGTCCCCGGGGTCTCAGCTTCCCCTTCTATAAAATGGGAAAATAATATCTGCTCCGAGTATCTCACAGGGAGTGAGATGAGTTCATGCATGTGAATATGAGAGACTGCTATTTCATTCTACTGTCAAATATTTTCAGGGCAGATAATGCAAAGGGTCTCATCAGAGATTTGGCTCATAGGGTTGTAGGAGCACAGATCTTGAGCTAGAAGAGTAAGAGAACTCAGAGGCCAAATAGTCCAATTTCCTAATTTTATAGATGGGGAAATTGAGGCCCAAGGAGGTAAAGTGACTTGCCCAAGGTCACACAGCTAAGTGTCTGAGGCCAGATTTGAACCCAGGTCCTGACCCCAAGTCTAGCACCCTATCTGCTATTGTGCTATTATCTGGAATAATCTAGTGCCTTCATTTTATGGAAGAGGAAACTGAGGCTCAAAAAATCCAGAGTTATGGTCATAATCTTATGATTCATGTTCTTATAGGTATATAGGGAACTTCCCACTAACGGAGATTGACACCTACTCTACACATTGTAGTCTTAGGAGAGTTGCCAGACTCTATTTTCTCCCAGCACTGAAGAAATCATTCAGAACGAAAGGGCAATCTACACTAAGCTCCTATAATTCCTCTGGGACAGGGGCCAGCAGGGCCCCTCTCTCCTTCCCATACCCTTCCCATATCCCTGCAGTTTGATTCAGCACTGCCCTGCCTGGTTGTCATCCCCAAGCCACAGGCTGGGCTACTTGCTGGCCCATTGCTCAGATGGCACATCTTTGTGGGTCTCCTCCTAATTGACAGTGGCAGAAGGAAGATCCCCTTTTGTCTGTCACATGCTTAGCTTCTGTGACAAGACACAAAGTGAAATATGAGAACAGCCAGATGGCATCAAGCCAATGCTAGGGACTCATCCCTTCAAGGGGAAAGGGGAAAGATTGGCACAGATTTCAAGGTCAGTGTGTCCTTTGGGTTATACCCACAGCTGAGTCATCTATAGCCATCTCTCAGAAGCCACGTTGCTTAGGACTGCTGATTGGTAGTTTTAGAGCCAGAAGAGACCTGAGAGATCATCTAGCACCACTCACTCATTCTACAGAAAAGGAAACTGAGGCCCAGAGAAGTCACGTGATTCAGGATCATCGATTTGGAGGTGGAAAGGACCTCAGAAATCACCTAGGCCAACCCTTTCATTGTAGTAAGGGCAGAACCAGGATTGCATCCAGGTCTTCTGTCTCCAGAACCAGCCCCCATTCTGGGGCTGCCTCCAGACTAGCTGCTTCCCAAACTCTTTAGGATCAGTGAGGGAACATGGGGCAGTGGAAAGAGAAGCTGATTTGGATTCTAGAAAGGTACCTATGTGGGCATCTTGGCTGTGCCACTGCTTCCCCTGAATCATCCTCATTCACCCTCATCTGGAATATAGTAATGGTTTCCTTGATAGTCTGTGGATTTGGAGTCTAAGGATATGGGTACGAATCTTGCCTCTGACATTTCCTGTCTTTCTGATCCTGGACAAGTCATTTAACTTCCCTTCACCTCAGTTTCCTCATCTGTAAAGTGAAAGGTTGTTCTAGATGACCTCTGATGGTCAAGGCTAGAGCTATGATGTTGAGTCTCTCTCTCCTCCAATCCATTCTCATACAGCTGCTAGCCAAAGAGATTTTCTGCAGGCATGACCATGTCACTCCCTTCCTCCAGAATCTTTCATGTCTCCTGTTACCTCTAGGATCAAACACAAACTCTGCTGTTTGACATTTAGAGCCCTTCACATCTGGGCTCTAGTCTCTTTCCTGGCTGATTCCACGGTCTTGTCTCTCCTCCATGCACTGGATGGTCTAGCCAGTTATTTGCTACAGGTGGGCCCAGATGCCCGGTGGTATGCCCCTTCCCTTTCTCTTATTGACCTCAATCTAGTCTCAGCCTTTGGGCATCCCCATCTCCCTCACATTCTTTTAGTCTTGGGGCAGCTGCTCCCCCTTTTGTCCTTTAGCTCCTCCAAGATAGAGCCTGGGTTTTTCTAGAACTGCACTAGTAATTAAGGCAACTTCAAATAGACTTACTGAAGGACAGAGTGCCCACAGAGCATGGGGCTCATAGGATGATAGATTCAGAGCTGGAAGGGATCTCAGAGGCCACCGAGTTTAACTTCCTCATTTTACAAATGGGGAAACTGAGGCCAGGGAGGTGAACAACTTTTCAGGCTCTACCTTTGCTTCATCTTAGTCTTTCCTCACCACTGGCTACACTGTTAGTGAGAGGAGGGGTCGAGGAGACAGTCAGGAAAGAAGAATCCTAGGAGTGACTGGATCTAGTGAGGCCCATGGGGTGGGGTTCGGGAGGGGAGAGGGAACTACCATTGCCGGCCTTTTCCTGACTGGGCTTGTTACTTTTCTAAAGCAGCTGTTCTGTCACAGGGTCCAAGAATACAATGGGTCTTTTCTAAGTACGAAGGTGGAAGAGGGCAAAACTTCTGGATTCCATCCCACCAGGCTGTTTTTCCAACCCTGGATGTTGGCTCTAGAAGCAGGATTTCCTTCGTGGGGAAGGTCACCTCGGCCAGTATGGGATTTATGCTAGAGTCACAGGGCCCTTGGGGGTAGGGGGAGCCTCCTGAAGAAGGTGCTTGGCATCCTGGGGTTCTGGAGGTTCCCTTGACCTCTGGCCCAACTTTTTATACCATTTCCTCCAGCATGGGTGGGGTGGGGTAGGAGGGTTATTTTTGCTTTGTGTTTTGACAATTTAACTTAAAAAATAAGCTATTGCACAGGTGTCAAGGTTGGTTTATAAGTAACTAAGGCAGCAAATAAATGCTTTGGATTCTAATCATCCCACAGGCTCAGAGGAAGGTGTAGAAAGTCAGGGAAAGAAGCCTAGGTTTAAGTCTCTGCTTTGCTATTGCCGTGACTTTGAGTAAAGCAAGTCTCTTCTCTCCTGGCCTCAGTTTCCTCAACTGTAAAATGAGGTCATTGGGTTAGGTCCCTCTTAAGGGACCTCTAAGGTCCCTCCCAGCTCTGACATTCTTAGGACTCTCCTAGCTTTCATTCTGTGTTGTAAGGTCTTATCCAGCCCTGACATTCTGAGTTCTAAAATCCCTCCTAACTCTGAATTTCTGACACTGTACTCTAAAATAAGTCCTTTCCAGCCCTGACATTCCATGTTCTAAGGTTCTTTCCAGATCTGACATTCCATGTTCTAAGGTCCTCTCCAGCTCTGACATTCCATGTTCTAAGGTCCTTTCCAGTCTTGACATTTCGTGTTCAAAGTCCTTAACCAGCTCTGACATTCCACATTCTAAGGTCCCTCCAAGTCCTGACATTCTATGTCCTAAGACCTCTTCTAGGTTTCATTCTGTGTTTTAAGATCTCTCTTAGTATAGACATTGTGTTCCAAAATTCCTTCCAGTTCTGACTTTCCATATTCTAAGGTCCTTTCTAGTTCTGACATTCTGTTTTATGTTCTGCCCCAACTTTGACATTCTCTCTTCTGAAGACCCTCCCAACTCCGACATTTAAGGTTCTATGTTCTAAGTTCCCTTTTCACCTTTAACATTCTTTGTTCCAAGGCCTTGATAATGTTTAATATAAAATTTTGGAATAATCTCTTTGTTCTCTCTGAAGCAAACTCAGAGAGTGCCTCTTCCTATGTCAGCAAAAGCCAGCCAAGGCCGACTCTACACTCCTTAAGGAGACCTTTAACCTAAGACACTATATCTTGAATAATGAGGCTTTCCTTTGTATCTTATTATCTATAGACATATACTATGTTATGGCATATTAATGGTAAAGAAAATATAGACGTCTTAGGTCGTAATTTCTATTGAACTTTGTTTACCCTTTCCTGTGTCAGCTATTTCGAGTACCTGTTTAGGACAGGAAGCCTGGTGGGATTTTCTTATTGTACGTCCCCGAGACTATATGTTTACCCAGCTGGAATCGCAAGGCCTGACCAACATTACTTTGTTAATTGTCTTGTCTTACTAAATTTATGATTTGTTCAATTAGGAGAGTTCCTTTCTCACAGCAAAATGTATATAAGCCAGAAGATTTCTGCACTGGATAGCCAGAACATTTCTGGGTCCATAATGCATTATGTTACCATTGTCTTTAATAGGGAATTGATTAATTAATTAATTAAATCATAAAATGTATGCATTTAGCCTGTTGCCTTTTCTTAACAAAGTTTTCAGGTCAACAGCCTCTTTCAGCTCTGAAATTCTATGACCTAAATTCCATGACAAACATTTATTAAGCAGCTATGGTATACCTAATACTGTACTGGGTCCTGGGGGAAATACAAAAGATGAATAAGGCCTTGACTTACATTCGTGTGTGTGTGTGTGTTTTGTGTGTGTGTGTTGGGGGGGATATGGTACATGCAAATTCAAAATGATAACATGAGTAAGTAAGAGAGGCAAACCACCTGTTTTGTTTGGGGGTGGGGTGGGTATTGCTTGACAATAAGCACACACAGACATCAATGTTAACTTATACCTTTGCTCTCTCTGAGGGGAAAGGGAAGGGAATTAGAGGTCAGAGTGATCTGAAGTTTCTTTATTTTTTTAAAAAATAATTTTATTAGTATCTTTTGCTTTTACATTACCTATGTTTTCCCCTGTATCCCTTTTACTCTCCCTTCCCAGAAAGCCCTCTCTGATATAAGAAGGCTTTCTAGAGGAGGTAACATTTGAGTTGGACTTCACAGGATGGGTAAAGTTTCATTAGGTAGAGAAGAGGGGAGAGGCAACCCAGGCATAGGGAGCAGTATGAGCAAATGCACAGAGGAGGGAAACACACACAGAGCTTCTATAAATCTCTATATAACTATGTATCTATATAAATATATTTAAAGTTGCGTATATAGCTCCTGTAGTTTCTTTTTTAGCTTTGCAATATTTTCTCTAGATTCCTCCCCCTTCTACAGTTTCTGTTTGTCCTTATTTATGGTGCCATGGTCTCCATGGCATTGTCAGGACACATCTATTTGGCTGTTCCCTTGCCATTGGAAAATTGGATGGATTCTAGTTTTCTCTCATCATATAGGGTAGCTCTACACAGTTTTGTGCAAAGAGTTGTTTTTTCCTTTTCAATATTTCCTTGGGCTACATTCCCAGTAATGGAATCACAGAGGTAAAGGGTCTGACCTGTTTTATGGGTCTGGCTGGGTTCTGCCAGACTGTGCTCCATTGGGATCCTACACTAGTAGTGTGTGTGAATGAAGGTTGCATGTTTCCCCATAGTCTTGCCAACAAGGGCTTTTTCCTTGTTTCTATTTATTATTGCCAGTTTAATGTGTGTGAGATGACACTTCAGAGTGGTTTTAATTTGCATCTCTTTAATTACTAGTACCTCCAAAGGAAGCACATTGACAAGTTGGAGTGCATTCAGAAGAGAGGCAGCCAGGATGTGGAGGGGCTCTGACACCACTCACACAGGGGCTGATTGAAGGAACTGGAGATGCTTATCTTGGAGGAACAAAGCCTTCAGGGGCATGGTGGGAAACTGAGGGGCTCTCATGTGGAAGGAGGCTAGTCTTGTTTTGCTTGGCTCCAGAGGGGAAAAACAAGAGCAAAGGGCAGAAACTGCATAGACAGGAGGAGCTTTGAGGTAAAGGAAAGCTTCTCAACAATTGGAGCTGTCCAACAGTCTACGAGGCTGTTGGGGGAGGGGATGACTTACCCCTCATTCAAGGACGCAAGGGAAGCCTGGATGATGGGTTGTTGGGGCTATTGTCGAGAGAGAGTCTTGTACAATTGAGGCAACCCAATGAACAAGATGCTGGACCTGAAATCCAGATTACCTGGGTTCAAATCGAGCCTTGGACACTCACAAGCTCTGGAGAGAGAGAGAGAGAGAGAGAGAGAGAGAGAGAGAGAGAGAGAGAGAGAGAGAGAGAGAGAGAGATTGAGATTTGTCTAAGATCCTTTGTAGCCTCAAATCGTATAGTGTGGTGGAAAGAAGACTGGATTTGGAACAGAAAACCAGGGTAAAATTCTTGTTCTTTTGCTGCTACCTCTGTAAGTCCAGGCAAATCACTTAACTTCTGGGCCTCCATTTCCTCCTTTATAGGATGAGGGGTTGCACTAGATGGCCTTGGAGGTCCCTTCTAACTTTGACATTCCTCTGATGATTCTAGGTCTTGGTAAATACCTCAAGAATGGGGGAGAATGCACTCAGAAAGCATGTTTTGCCTTCAGCTTGCAGGCAAGGGAGCTGTTCCAGAAATATGGTGCCAAGAGACTAAGAAGTGGGAGTATTGGGATCAAATGAAGAAGGCTCCGAAAGGGTGAGAGCTGAAACTTGGGCCCCCATCCTCACACACAGTGGTCTGAGCTTCCAGAACATGCAAATAGAACACATAAGTCAGAAGTATTGGAACAGAGTTCTACCTAGGATTTAATAATTACAACTGTAGTAATAGCTAGCATTTACATAACACTTCAAGGTTTGCAATGAGCTTTACATCTGTTATCTCATTTGATCTAAAATGATTTGGTGATTTAAAAAAGCATTATAAGAGATCAGACCCAGGAACATCATGCAGATTCAGTCTGTTTATAGAAGGTAGCAGGGTACCCTTCAAAGAGTAACACTCTCCCCTTCATAGTAGGTCCTAGTGCATCAATTGCCCCATCATTATATATCTCTCTGTATGTATGTATGTATAATGTATATATTATATATAACATACATATTATGTATTTCATATATTATATATGCGTGTATAATATACTTTACATATTATATATGCATGCACACACACACACACACACACACACATATATATATATATATATATATATATATATATATATATACACACAGTTTGCCTTTTTGTTTTATTACTTACATAGGGAGGTGGGAAAAATTTAGTAGAAAGGATGTGCTCAAAAGAATTAGTAGTCAAGAAAATGGTGAATAAGGAGCTATGGAAGTGGGACAGATGAGATTAGGTAGGAATCGAGAGAAAAGAGGACAAAGGATGATTATATACATTACTATCCAAGGGAAGTAGACAGACTTATGTGGTCAGCAGAGTGAGAAGGATAGTGGAGAGGAGAGAGTCCTAGCTTGTGTGTCAGGAAAACTTGGGTCAAAATTCTACCTCTACAGTTATTAATTGTGTCACCTTGGGCAAGTCATTTAAACTCTCTGAGAATCAGTTTCCTTGTGGAAAATGGGAATTTTTTTTTAAATTTTCCCCCTTTAAAATAATTGTATATTTTATTTTTTCCAGTTACATGTAAAAACAATTTTTAACTTTTTTTTAAAATTCTGAATTCCATTGTTGACTTATGCCTCTCCTCTCTCCCTTACCTCCTCCCTCCTTGAGAAGACCAGCAATTTCATAGAGGCTATACATGCACAGCCATGCAAAACATGTTTTCATATTAGCCATGTTGTGAAAGAAAACAGACCAAAAATCCCCCAAGAAAAATAAAGGTTTTTTTCTAAAAAGGATGCTTCAATTTGTATTCAGACTCCATCAGTTCTTTTTCTGGAGGTGGATAGCATTTTTTCATTGTAAGCCCCTCAGAATTGTCTTGGATCATTGTGCTGCTGATAAGAGCTAAGTCTATCATAGTGAATCATCACACAATGTTGCTGTTACTGTTTACAAAGTTCTCCTGGTTCTGCTCTCTTCACTTTGTATCAGATATGTAAGCTTTTCCTGGTTTTCCTGAAATCATCCTGCTTGTCATTTCTTATAGCACAGCAGTATTCCATTTTAATCATATACCACAACTTGCTCAGACATTCTCCAATTAATGGGCATCCCCTCAAGTTTTAATTCTTTTCTACCACAAAAAGAGCTGCTATAAATATTTTTGTAAATATAGATCCTTTACCTGTTTTTTAAAATCTCTTTGGCGTACTGACCTAGTAGTAGTTTTACTGGATCAAAGAGTATGTACAATTTGATGACCCTTTGGGGCATAGTTCAAATTGCTCTTCAGAATGGTTAGACATTCATGACTCCACCAACAGTGCTTTAGTGGCCCAGTTTTCCACATCCCCTCCAGCATCTGTCATTTTCCTTTTCTGTCATATTAGCCATTTGATAGGTTGAGGTGATATCTCAGAGCTGTTTTAATTTGTATTGTTTAAATCAATAATGATTTAGAGCATTTTTTCTATATGACTATATATATTTTTGATTTTTTCTTCTGACAACTGCCAGTTCATATCTTTTGACCAACTGGGGAATGACTCATATTCTTATAGCCATGACTGTCCTCTCTATATTTGAGAACTGAGGCCTTTATTAGAGAGACTTGTTGTAAAAATTTGGAAAACAGAAATAATAATGCTTGTAGAGTTAATTCCCAGGGTTGACCTGAGGGACCAATGAAACAATCTCTTCAAGCTTTGCAAACATTAAAGTTTTACATTTATCATTATGATCTAAATGGCAGAGATCTTAGAGAAAATCTAATTAATTTTATTTTTAAAAAATTAATTATTTTAAAAAAGTTTTCAACATTCACTTTTATAAGATTTTGAGTTCTAAATTTTCCTCCTCCCTTTCCCCCTTCCCTAACATGACCTGCAATTGGATATAGGCTCTATATGTACAATTATATAAAAAATATTTCCACATTAGTCATGTTGCAAAAGAAGAATACAAACAAAAGGGAAAAACCATGAGAAAGAAAAAATCAAAACAAAACAAAAAGAGAAAATAGTATGCTTCGATCTACATTCAGACTCCACAGTTATTTCTTTGGATGTGGATAGCATTTTCCATCATGAGTCTTTTGGAGTTGTTTTAGATCCTTCCATTACTGAGAAGAGCTAAATCTATTAAAATTGATTGGGCACAGTGTTGCTGCTACTGCATACAATGTCCTCCTGGTTCTGCCCACTTCATTCAGCATCAGTTCATGTAAGTCTTTCCAGGTTTTTCTGAAATCTACCTGCTTATCATTTCTTTTTTCTCTCTTTTAAAAAAAATAATTTTTTTTTATTAATTTATTTGTTTTCAGTTTTCTACAATCACTTCCATAAGTCTTAGATTTTCTCCCCCTCCCCCTTCCTCCTCCCTTTCCTCCCCAAGACAGCATGCAATCTTATATGGTTTCTATACATACATTCTTATTTAAGCACATTTTCACATTAGTCATGTTGCATAGAGGAATTAAAATGAGTAAAGGAAAACATGAGAAAAAACAAACCAAAACACAACATAACACAAGAGAAAATATTCTGCTTCATTCTGAGTTCCAATTCTGTAGTTCTTTGTCTGGATGTAGATGGCATTTTGCCTCAAGAGTCCTTTGGGAGCGTTTTAGGTCTTTGCATTGCTGTGAAGGGCTAAGTCTACCAGAAAAATTCCTAGAATACTGTGGTTGTTCCTGTGTATAAAGTTCTCCTGGTTCTGCTCATTTCACTCAGCATCAGTTCATATAAATCTTTCCAGGCCTCTCTGAAGTCTTCCTGTTCATCATTTCTTATAGAGCAATAGTATTTCATTACATTCATATCCCACACCTTGTTCAGCCATTCCCCAGTTGATGGGCATCCCCTTGATTTCCAGTTCTTGGCCACCACAAAGAAAGCTGAAATAAATATTTTTGTATGTGTATGTCCTTTCCTCTTTTTATGAACTCTTTGGGATACAGACCTAGTAGTGGTATTGCTGGATCAAAAGGTAAGCAAAGTTTTATAGCCCTTTGGGCGTAGTTCCAAATTGCTCTCCAGAATAGTTGGATCAGTTCATAACTCCACTAATAATGCATTAGTGTTCCAAATTTCCCACATCTTCTCCAATATTTATCATTTTCCTGTTTTGTCATACAAGCCAATTTAATAGGTGTGATATGGTACCTCGGAGTTGTTTTACTTTGAATTTCTCTAATCAATAGTGATTTAGAGCTTTTTTCATATGACTATAGGTAACTAATTTCTTCATCTGCAAACTGGTTGTTCATATCCTTTGACCATTTATCAATTGGGGAATGACTCATATTCTTATAGATTTGACTGTATTTGAGAAATGAGGCCTTTGTCAGAGAAACTTGCTGTTAAAGTTTGGAAAATGGAGATAATAATAGTTGTCGTCTTATTTCCCAGGGTTGGCCTGTGGGGCCAATGAAATAATCTCTTTAAATTTTGAAAACTTTGAAGTTTTATATTCGTCATTATGATCTAAATGGCAGGGATTTTAAAGAGAATCTAGTTCATTTTTATAAATAAAGAAATCGAGGCCTCGAGAGGCAAAGGAATTTCCCCAAGACCACAGACCTTATACATGGAAGATTCAGGATTTGGATTCTTTCACCACCAAAAATCAGCTTTCTTTCTGCTATTCCACTTCTTCTATTAAAAACAAACAAACGACACATACCTTTATTGATTCCTTTTGTTTATTATACCATCTTCTTTTCCCCATACATTCTTCCTCTGTCTTGACCCAGTGAATTATCTTTTGTAACAATGAATGAAAAAGAAAGAAGACATTTCCTTAAAACATGGTTTCTCCCATTTGTTTTAATTCTTCTATGTAACATGACTAATATGAAAATGTGTTTAATAAGAATGGATGTGTAGAATCCATACAAGAATACATGCTGTCTCAGGGAGGGAGGGGAGAGGGAAGAGGAGAAAATTTAAGACTTACAGAAGTGATTGTACAAAACTGAAAACAAATTTTAAAAATAAAAAAAAATGAAAGAAGATGCTGTCGACCTACAGACAAACAGATGATAAGTAGAAATATGCATAATGCTGTCATATATGTGTGTATGTAAACATATTCTCACTTAATTGTGGCTTTCTTGGGGGGACGGAAGGGGAAATAAAGTATAAGGTGCACAGCAGAGGACAAAAAAACACAAACAAGCAAAGATGGACAGCTTTGAAAATAATGTATAGTACCTATCTTGTACATTTTCTTGAAATGGCAATTTAATGCTTCATATCAAATCCTCTTTTATGTTCTTCTGTGTACATAGCAATGTTTTTTCTTCTCTTATTTTGTATTTAAGTTTGAAATAAATTCAAATGTAATTTTTTAAAAAAGGAAAAATAAACATCTCTAGGAAGCTTCATTCTACCAGGAAAAAAATAAAACATTTTTCTTTAAAAAAAAAAAAAAGATGTCGACCCTCGGCAGGCAGGGACAGTCTTTCTCTTTGTTTTTGTCACCAGCATCTGAGAGAAATCTTTTCATGATCTTGATGCTTATGAAATAAACACTGGTTGAACTGATTCGAATTGGGCTCTGTGAGAAGCTGGGGATTGGCTACTCAGAACCTTGCCCTCACTAGCCTAGTGAAGGTCTGACTGGGGATCCAAAGGAGAGGGTGGGTAGCAGAGACTTTAAAGCCAATTTATGCTCTCATGGAAGGAGATGAGACTGGAAACCTGGGTTCCTCTTGGGCTCTACAACGACGAGGTGTGTGGTCAAAAGTTCATCACAAGGTTGGCCACAGGAGAATGACTTTTTCTTTCTTCTTTTCTCTTTCTTTTTTTCCTTCCTTCCTTCCTTCCTTCCTTCCTTCCTTCCTTCCTTCCTTCCTTCCTTCCTTCCTTCCTTCCTTCCCTCCTTCCTTCCTTCCTTCCTTTCTTTTTCTTGGAGATCCTCTAAGTTACAGAGAGGTTGCAACCTGCTTGAATGAAGGCAGAACCCATACCTATGGAATCCTGGAAACCTGAATCACAGGTTCAATCATAACATCAGAAATCTAGAGTTTTAAGGGACCCCCAGAGATCATTAAGTCCAGGATCCTCCTTACCATTCTTTCCAGATGAGGAAACTGAGGCCCAGAGATTTGTGCGACATACTCAGATAGTAAGTGACTGAGCTGGGATTCTAACCCAGGCTCTCTAATGGTAAAGAGTAATGGCTGGTTGTGTCTCAGAGGACCCAGGTTCAAATCTCACTTCTGATGCTTACTTGGGGATCTCCATGGGACCCATTTTCCTTGTCTGTGAAATGAACAGATTGGGCTCTATGTCTTTGGAGGGCCCTGCCTGCTCCACATCTATGATCTTAGACTTAAAAAGTACTGGAGTGAATGACCCTGAAGAGGCTGTCCCACCTTTCTGAGTTCCATATCATCAACTGTGAGAGAACAATCACACCTGGCCTACCAACCCCTTAGGGTGGTTCTGAAAAGTACTTTCTTGAACCTTGGAGTCTATGGAATAGGGGCTTTAATATTGTCTGCTTATTGGATTATAACCTCCTTGAGAGCAGGCTATCCCCCTTCCCCATCAGGTACCATCTACACTTAGGAGGGGCTCAGTGCATTATTGGGGAATTGTACAGAGGAGAGAATTAAAGATTCAGCTCTAGAATTCCCACCTTGTTTAGCAAACAATAAAAGGGTAATTAAAGGCCTGACATGCCACATTTGTGCAGATTAAATTACAAATCTCTTTGCCAAAGTAATTAACCTCCTCATTTCCTCCTACCAGGAAGTAGATGCAAACTGGGTGATGCTGGGGAGCCAGACTCCTTCAAGGCTGAGTCAGCCCCGTGAGTCACCTCAAGGTACAGACTCCCCCCCTCTCTCCCCTCAAATGTCAAATGTGGAAGCTGAACATGGGATGTATTTGCTCATGCCTGCTGATTTTATCTGCTAGATTGGAAATTTAAAGACCCAGGATCTACTGAGAGTCATTTGGGGTCCTTTGGGCAAGTTTCTTGGCCTCTCTGGGTCTCAGTTTCCCTATCTGTAAAGTGAGGGGTGGGAGTAGTTGAATTCTAGAGTTTTTCTCAGCTCTGATGTTCTGTTTGGGTCTTTTCTAGGACAGTTTGGGGTCTGAGAGGGAAAAGGGGCTCTTTAAAGGAACTTGCCTCTGGAGTCAAAGGGCCCAGTTTTCATTTCTGGCTCTGCTTTGACTTGGAGAGGTTATTTAACATCCACAAGTCTCAATTTCCACTTCAGTAAAATGAGGGGGAGGGACTAGATCACCTCTGAGGTCTAAATCTAAGTCTTTAGGCTTGGTTGACCCCCCAGTCCTTTGTCAGGGCATTCATCCCAAAGTGTTTGCCTTTGGTTTCTAATAAGATCATTCATTGAATTTGGAACTGAAGGGACTTTAGTTTGAGCCCAAACCCCTCATTTTACAGGTGATGAACCTGAGGCCCCAGAAGGAGAATGGGGCTGACGAAAGGCATCCTGGAGTCACTCATGGCTAGAAACTGACTCCAAGGTTTTCCTTGGTCGCTTGAACTGAAGCCAGGTGGGGGAATATTTGAGCATGATTCAAGGACTGACCATTGGAGGCCTCTTTCTCTCTCCCTCTCTTAACCACAATGGCTACACACTTCAGATTACAACAGTTAATTTCTAAAGTAAAATAGGATCATGTGTCTGAAGCTGGAAAGGAATGTCAGAAGCCATCTAATTGAACTCCCTTGTTTTTCAAATGAGGAAACTGAGCCCCAGAGAGGTTAAGTGACTGATAGGATCCTAACTCTAGAGCTAGAGGGACTTCAGAGGCTATCCAAGTCCAATCCCTTCATTTTACAAATGGAGAAACTGAGGCCAAGTAACTGGACCATGGTCATGCAACAAAATTCAGATTTGAACCCAGGTTCCTTAGCTCAAAACTCAGTTTCTTTTCACTGCTGCAGGCAAAGATATTTTGCCTGGGGCTCTAAGCCAAGACCTTGGACCAAGATGAATCTCCTTATAGAATTAAGCTTAGAGAATTGTAGACAGTTTGAATTATAGCATGAAACTCATCAGACTTGTATTTAAGAAAAACTTAAATTTAATGACATTTTAAAGAGGATCATTTAGAGTGAGGTGATTTGGGCCAGGTCTTGAAGATGCAGAATCTGCCAACAAGCATGGCTACTGAGCTCCAGTTTTCTCTCATACAGAAAATAAGGCATACCTGCATATTCTCATTCTCTCTCTCTCTCTTTCTCTCTTTCTGTTTTCCTTCCCCTCTTTCCTTCCCTCCTCTCCATCTCTCCTTTTCTCTTTCTCTTCTTTCCTCCCTCCCCCTCTTCCTCCTTCCCCTTCCCCTTTCTCTTTCTCCCTCTTTTCTCTTCCTCCTCTCTGTCTCTCTGTCTCTCCCCCCTCCCCCCCAAGTCTTTTCCGTATCTCACCCATCAACCCAGGCTTTTTGATTTTCTTGCTGATAGAGAGTAATAGAGAGGTCACACAGATGTATGGCTTATCATCAAGTACAACAAAAAAAATAAAATCAGAAATGAAAGGCCCCAAGGTCAGAGGAGCTATCCTATCTAGCTACAGTTTTGGATGTCAAACTTGGCTCATATTCTTCCACCTGGGATGTTCACTCCTTGGTAGGCATCTTTCAAGTCAACCCTCCCCCCCCCCCCCCACAAATTGGGATTGGCCCCCTAGATTGCTCCAGTTCAAGGTCATTATTCCATCCAAAATCCTAGGACCACTCCATGAGTGTTTAATAAGTACTTGTTGACTGACTTTCTAAGCTCCACAATTGAGTACCTGAGACAGCTCCTTCCATCATGAGTTCTTGATCATTTACCCGTATCCCTGAAAAGAATCGACTTTCGAGTATTTAGGCTCATTCAGAATGTGGAAGGATGCTTCAAAGGTCTCTGCAGCCCCTCAGATATCTTCATTACACCTTCCTTCTGCAGATATTTCCTGAGTCTTTCCTCTGCATGAGGCACTATGCTCTACCTATTGATACAAAGATGAATAAGACAGTGCCTCCACTCTCCAGGAGTTTACAGCCTAATTGGAATTTATGTCCAATCTAGGAAGTGGTCTGATGGTGTGCCCAAAAAAATAAAAATTTATGCCCTTAGAAATTTATTCCTTTGAAGTTTGGAGGCTTTTTTCATCTTTTAAGAGCCCCCTATCTTGTATATGCCTCTGAAAGGCAGCATTGTGTAGTGGATGTGGAAGTGGCCTTGGGTTAAGGGATTCTTGGGTTTGAGTCTCCCTTCTGATGAGCCACAGCTGTGTGACCTTGGGCTGGTCATTTGCTTTCTCATTGTCCCAGATAACTCTCTAAAGCTTATTAGTTACAGAGTTCAGCTGATTTGGTAGAGAAAATTCCTCATCTGGATCTCTCTAGGAAAATGATCTCACAGCTCCCCTCCAAAAATATATACTATATATGTATTTGTATGTATATATGTGTATATATATTCATATATTCTGCTTGGGAGAAGTTAGGTTGTATGAAAATTCAGGTATTCTGAGTTTATTCTTCCTGTTTTCATGCTGACTATAGGGGTCAAATCCAGGAGCCTAGGTCATGAGCTGGAAAAGACAAGGAAACAGAGGCCCAGAGAGGTTAAAGGTCTTGCCTATGGTCACATAAGTAGTGAGCAGGATTTGAATCCAAGTCTTGTAGCTGTTTATCTTGGAACCTTTCCATTGTATCATGCTGTCTTCCAGGGAAGGAAGGAAGGGGGACAGAGAGATAACAGCCCACACTCACTTGGCTCATTTTCTCATAGTACACAATCCTATGAGCTAGTATAAATATATTTATATCCATTTTACAGATGAGACTCAGAGAGGATTCATGCCTTGCCCAGGTCACGTATTAATAATCACCATGGTGTAAAAACCACTCAAATCCTCCTTGCTGTCATAAGAAATTCTTGATGTCGTAATATCATAAGAAATTCTGAAAAATATGGTCTCGATTCCTCGTAGCCTGTGCTTTTTGTACTGGGGCTTAGGCCAGGTGATCTCCAGTTCCCTGAAACATTCATTCAGCTAGGTGGCATAGTGAATAGAGAGCTGACCCTGGTGTAGGGAAGACCTGAGTTCAAATCTGACCTCAGACCTTATTACTGTGACCCTGAGGAAGAAGAAGAGGAGGAGGAAGAAGAAACTGAGTTATACAGCAGCCTCAAAACCAAGATGCCAATGAAATTTCCCCACATGGGAGGGGGTGCCTGCCTAAGGCTTACTCTTGGCTTATCTGGTAAGGTAAGAATCCTGGTGCAGGGAGGTGGGCCCAGATGTGGCAGCTTATATAAATGCCAATGAGGGTTTGTCTGTAAGTCTCCTGTGGCACCTGTGTCAAGGCTTGTCGACTTCTGCTTTAAGCCCTTAAGCCATTCTCTGCTAACACCTGAGTCAGACTTAATTGTCAGCTGCTTTCTAACAGAGAGCCAGGCCCCTCAGGATTGGGCCTCTGAATGGAGGGCAGGCTGGTAGGAGGGAAGAGGGAAGGAGGAATATTTAGGGATGATGGCAGGGGATGGATGGGCTGTCCCCTAGGGACGGATGTCCCCTAGGATTCTCCAGGTCAGCAAGGTTCTCTTTCTTCCTCGCCTCTGCCTCTTACATTTGCTTGACTTCGTTCAAGGTTCTAGGTCAAATATGACCTACTGCAGGAGGTAATATTCTTCCCCCCAACCCCCTACTAGTACCCTTTCCTCTGAAATGACTTCCTACATACTCTCTACCTACCTCATATTCTCATATGTTTAATCTCCCATTAGATCAGAAGCCCCTTGAGGGCAGAGACAGTGCATTTGCCTTTCTTTGTATGCTGAGACCTTAGAAGAATACCTGGCACATTCATGTTGTTACTGTTTAGTTGTTTCAGTCCTGTCTGACCCTTTGTGACCCCATTTGGGGTTTCTTGGCAAAGACACTGCAGTGGTTTGCCATTTCCTTCTCCAGCTCACTTTACACATGAGGAAACTGTGGCAAACAGGGTGAAGTGACTTGCCCAGGGTTACACAGCTGGTGAATGTCTGAGGCCAGACTTGAATTTAGGTCTTCCTGATTCCAGGCTAGGTGCTCTATCCAGTGTGCCACCTAGCTGCCCCCTGGCATATATAATAGGCACTTAAGAAATGCTTCTTCATTGATTCCTGCTTCTTCCCCCTTCCTCAGGTAAGCTCTGAGAATACCTCCCATCTACTGTGAATCTACCTAGTTATTTTGCATGTTGTCTCTCCCATTAGACTATAAGCCATAAAAATCCAAGCCCCTCATTTTACAGTGGGGGAAACTGAGTTTCTGGGAAGAGAAGTGACTCTGGACCCTCGCTCTAGACCCTAGCTCTAGAGCTAGAAACTGGACCCTCACAGATTATCTTATTTAAGGAAAATGAGGTCATGATTTGTTCAAGTTCACAGAGGCAATCTGCAGCAGAGCTAGTCGAGATTCAAACCCTGGTTTCCTGATTCCAGATGCCAAACTCTTTCCAATACAGCACATGGGTTTTTCAGGAAGGGTCTGGAGGCAGTAATTCCTTTATAGATGTTCCTTCTGCCAGTCCAGGGGCCCCTTCCCTGTCTTCCCTCCAGGCCTTAAGAGACTCCCTTTAAAGAGTGGTTGTCTCCAGAAGGCTAGAAACTTCCCAGCAGTCTGGGAGCTGTCCAAGGTAGAATGGGCTGGAGGTCACTAGTCAGGATATTGTGTGAGGGAGGATACTTGTTCAGAGAGGGATGGACTAGATGGCCTTTGGCATTTGAGGTTTCCAGGGACAGTGACGCTGTGAGTCCTTCAAAAATGTGGCCATGTAAAAAAATGTTACCTTTGTAGACAGAGAGGAGAATGTCATTTCAAAGGGATCTTAGAGACCATGTATTCCAACTCCCTCATTTTACAGGAGAGGAAACTGAGGCCCATGGAGGGGAAAGGACTTGATCATGGATGCATAGGTGGTTAGAGGCAAAGATAGAAGTAGAACTCTGGTCTTTCTGCTCCCACTGCAAGGCACTAAAGAGTTCAGGGAGGGGCTGAGTGTGTGCGTGTGGGAGGGGAGCTTGGACTAGCAGTCAGCAGCAGAGATTAGCTGGCTCTCACCTGGGGAAGTGGTGAGCAAGGCCCTCAGTGATGGCTCATAGGACCCTATATTTAGAAGTGGATGGTAACTTTGACACTCAATTCTAGGGTGAATCAATTCCATTGGGGCGGAGGCAGAGGAGGTGGGACAGAGCTCAGGGTGCTGACTGGGCAGGGCAGGGAGGTAGGGGAAGAATGCCAGGGGAGGGAGACCTGAGGGTCCTGGCTCCCAGCAAGAAAAGGAGAGTGTCTGAGCACAGTTTTACTGACCTGTCCTGCCCAGCAAGGAGGGTATTTTGGCTTAGGTTCACTTAGAAGGTTTTGCCCACCCCCTCTGGCCCTGCCCCCTGCCAGGCTGACCCCACTTCATTGAGGCTAAGCTCCCACATTCAGAGCCTGGTTTAATGCTGGCTCAGGAATCCAGTGGGGCCTCAGGCCCCAGAACACCCAGGAGCTGGTGCCAATTTAGATGGTAAGTAGGTTAGGGACAATGTGGCTGGAATTTTAATCTATTTGGCCTAGCCAGGGAGGGCCCCAGGCCAAACTGGGAAGCCCAGGGAGTCTGACCTCCCTCACTCTTGGCTTCCTCCTTCACACTCAGCTTTCCCACCCCTCAGTCTCAGTCTGTACCCCCCCACCCCCAACTCCCTGCACTGATATCTTGTTCCCCTATACCCCAGGTCTGCGCTATACTCAACTCCAAACTTATCCCCTCTCCCAGGGAGGTTGAGAGATGGGCTCAGAGTCACTTAGGTAGTGTCAGGGGTGGTATTTGAACCTGATTCTGATTCAAGAGTCAGTGTGCTCATCCTACCAAGTGGGGTCACAGGAGCAGGAGCATCCAGAACAAAAGAATGTTAGAGCTGTTGGAACTGTCCCATGAGGAGCAATGGAAGGGATCAAGGATGAAGAAAGAAGATTAGAGGGAGGAAGGAAGAGGACAAATGTTTTTAAGTATCATTGGTGGTGTAATGGTTAGAGCACTGGACCTGGAGTCAGGAACATCTGAGTTCAAATCCAAACCCTGGACAATACTCTGCCTCAGTTTCTTGAACTATAAAAATGGACATATCTCCCAAGAATTTTCTTCTTTCTCCCCTTTTTCTTTCCTCCTTCCTTTTCTTCTTCTTTTCCTCCCTCCTTCCCTTCTTCCCTCCCTCTTTCTTTATTTTCTTTCTGTCTTTCCTCCCTGTCTTTTCTTCCTTCTTTCCTCTCTCCCTTTATCCTTTCTTCTTTTCTTCCTTCCCTCTTTCCTTCCTTCTTTCCTTCCTCTCTTCCCTCCTTCCCTGCTTCCCTCCCTCTCTTCCTTCCTTCCTTCTCTCATAGGGAAGAGGGATTAGGATTCTCCCATCTGGTCTCAGGAGGCAGAACCAGCAGTAATGGGTGCAAGGTGCAAAAAGCACCTTCTGGTTCAATATCACAATGGCTTCTTAGCAGTCGAGTTGCCCCAGAGTGGACCGGGCAGTCTCCAGAGGTGTTGGATGTTGACTTGTGGCTGGGTGGCAGTGGATGTTAGATCTGGTGCTCAACCGGACACACCTGACAGCTCTAAGGTTCAGTGAACTGGAAGGGGTCCAAGAGCTGAGCTAGTCTGTCACCAGCATTTTATAAAGAAGGAAATTAGAGTTTAGAGCAGGGAAGGGACTTATTCAATGTCACATAGCATCTTAGAGGCAGTGTCAGGACTCAGATCTAGATCCCCAGCCTTTCTTCCACACCAAATTAGGTAAGCTATATTTTCAGTCAAAGGTAGAAAACCTGAATTAGCATGAGAGTTCCAGACTTGGAGCAAGGAGACCTGGGTTGAGATAATAGTGGTGATTTCAAATACTCAAATGTCCCAGAAATGTCAATATTTTGGCAAATAGTAACTGAATGAATCAAGTCAATGAACATTAGAGTACAAATCACCTAAACCCATGGTGAGCCAGCTTTACAGGCTTGAGAGTTGATTGTTAAATATTCAGTGTGAGCATTTTGTATCTTGACAATGGACAAATGCTACAAATCAAGGCTTGATATTTTTTTGTTCATTGTCTAGACTTAAGAAGATTGTGAGAAAAATGTTAATGTTGAAGATTAAATTTTAAAAAGTAATGTGTGGATAGTTTTTTTTCCTTCTGGAGAGCTGGTTGTTAAACATTTACCAGCATTTTGTCTAAATCACAAAAGACTGAGATACACAAAAGTGAGAGGCTCACAGGTTCACATCCTAAGCCTGTAATCATTTAAAACTCCTATAATCAGACTCCCGCTTACTTATTTTCAGTCTTATTTCAAATTACTCCCCTTTTCACATTCTCTGTCCCAATCAGACTAGCAAAGGAGCTGTTGTCTGTATGTGATAGTCAATTTCCCCCTTCTGGATCTTTGTACAAGTCTTCCCCCTTGCCTGGAATGGACTTCCTCCTTGCCCCTATCTGGAAGAATCTCTAGTTTTCTTCAAAATGTAGTTTAGGTGTCATCTCCTATATGAGACCTTTACTGATTCTCCCAGGAATAGCACTCTCCTTCTGGAATCTATATGGTATTTACCTGGATTTACTTACCTGTATACAAAGGATTCTAGCTCTAGAGCCAAGTGGCCCTCAGGGGTTATCCAGTTTAGCCTCCTCATTTTGCTAGTGAGGAAACTGAGACCCAGGGCTGATTTTGTCCTCCAGTAGAACATGAGGCTCTTGAGGGCATGGATTATTTCTTTTTTTTCTTTTTGTTTTGGCTTTACACTCTTATCTTCTTGGCACATAGTAGGCACTTAAATGTTTATGTGCTTGGTATACTTGTGCTTGGGAAAGCTGCCAATAGAGACAATTGACCCTAATCTTTAAAAGAGCTGAAAGCACTTTGATTCCTTACAAATGAATAGTTTTCCATTCACTAAGCTATGCTACTTTTTCCAAGGGGTATCTATATATGTTTATAGATATATAATATATATAATATATTTTTATATTATACATATATTTATAGTTTGATAATGATAATGATAGATTAGCTCAGCTTTATGATCTCTTCTAGTTACAGAATCTTAGAGCTGGGGGCCTCAGTGGGCGTCTATCATATATATATATATATATACATATATATATATATATATGCGTGTGTGTGTATGTATGTACGTATGTGTATATGTGTATATACGTATGCACATTCATATAGTTTAACAAGAGGAGGCAGTGTGCCATAACTGAGAGAGAACTGGTCTCAGAGTCAAAAAGATTCACCTTGAAGTTTCTTCAGGCTGTGTGACCCTGGGCAAGTCATTGAACAGTGTCCATCTTGGAACGGGTCCACATTCAGCTATCATTGGAAACAACAGACATAAAAGAGGCCTTCCAAACCCAGGCTCAGGCTAGTTGAGGTTAAGGACATGGACTTTAGACTGCTGCTAAGGCTGCTGGGAGGTCAGGGTGGGAACCAGGACCAACTATCTCCCTCCCCCATCATCCAGCTCTATGGAGGAAGCTCCATAATCCTGACTCAATTCATAGAAAGAAAGGAAGAGAGAGTTGAAGGGGCAGACCCCTCCTGTTTACATATTCATGGAGTCATTAGCTCTTCAGACTCTGTGACCAATAAGGGGGCTCTTTGTCATCTCAAAGATCAAGCCCTTTAGCCCTGAGTTACACATGCCCAGGAGCTGATCCCCCAAAGCTTCCACTCAGAACTAAGTGTGTAAGTAAGCATCTTACTCCGAGGGGTGTCTCCTCCTACACTAGTAAATACAAACAACACACAAAGCAAATATGAAATCATTTCAGGGAGGTGAGGTGAGCTCTAATTACTGGGGAAGGGCCATCAGAGCTGGCTCCGCTCATGTAGGAGGTAGCCCTGGAGCTCAGCTCTGAAGGGAACTGAGGATTCTGAGAGGCAGAACTCAGGAGGGACAATATCCCAGGTATCAGAGACAGCTTGTGCAAAGGCAAGGGGATGGAGTGTGGAGTTCTGTGTATGGGGTTAACAGCGAGGGGGACCATTTGGTTGGAACACAGAGCATGTGAGGGGGAGTCCTCATTATGTTCTGAATATAATCTTAGAACAGTAGTAATGGCTTATTTTGAAATTTCAGTTTTAAAATGTAAATTAAAATGTTAAAAACAAGCTCAGGAAGTTAATTTTCTGTTTTAAAAGTGTTGTAATAATTGAAAAACATGCAAGGCAGCTGGGCTTAGTAAATAAGTAGGCTGTATGGACTGTGTCTCCTCTACTATTAAGAACATAAGCTTTTTGAGGAAGAGGATGATTGTCTTCCTTTCCTTCCTTCCTTCCTTTCCTTCTTTTTTCTTTCTTTCTCTTCCCCTTTCCTATGACAGCAGGCACTTAATAAATAAATAAAAATTGTATTAAGCCCTGCTCTGTTACCTTATCACAGAGTGGAGGCCCTTGGATTCTCAAAGGCTATGTTAAGAGTACAAATTCTAAGATGGACCAACTTTGAGAACAGATACTCTGTGTGTCTGTCATTCAAGGACCCCACTGGTGGGGCTCATCACCAGAAGTTTGGCCCCTGAGGGATTTTTCGTTTGTTTGTTTTTGGCTCTAACAATCCCAAAGACAATGCAGGGAAGAAAAGAGGAGGCCCAGTCTAATCCTCTTGGGTGGAGGGATCCCAAGGCTCTCTCCTTCCTCTATCTGAGGGCAGTTTCCTCTTCTGTAAAGTGAACTACAGAAGGAAATGGCAAAACCTTTCCAGTATCTTTGTCAAAAAACCCCAAAATGAAGTCACAAAGAGTTGGAGGTGATGGAAAAGCAAGTAGACAACATAACCCTATGTATGTACGTGGCCTCTGCCTCATTAGAATACAAGCCCTTTGAGGCCAGGGAATGTTTCACTTTTGTCTTTGCATCCCCAGTGCAGAGCACAGTGCCTGGCACACAGTAGGTGCTTCATAAAAGCTTGTTGGTGGATTGATTCAAAGACTTGCCTCAGACACACATTAGCTGCCCCGCTGCAGCGCTCACTTGTCTTCTCAGAGACCCAGGCAATCCTTTAAGCTATAAGTTATAGGCCAGTTAGGTCTTTGCCTTTGGGGGGAGTTTTCACATGGGCAATTCAGCACACAGATAAAAACCACAGGACCAACAGCTACCCTCAAACTCTCTAAACCTACTGTCAAGACCCCAAAACATCTTCAAAAGTCATGTTGGTGTATCTTATATTGATTCTTTATCAATCACTTCTCATTAAACAATATATCTTGTACCTTTTCATAAACACACACACATACAGCCAAACAAAACTATCAATCAATCAACAAGCATTCATTACAAGCTGACTGCATGTCAGGATCTGTGCTGGGCACTGGAGATGGAATGGGACACAACAGAAATGACATCGCTATGTTGGGAGTCAAGGTACAGCCTGTCCCATCATGGCTGATCAGACCAACACTAGCTCGGGAGGATCTACCACAGGTCGGGCACAAATAGTCCATGTGAACATTGGAGTGGAGATCTCTCTGAGTTTGGGCATCTCACATTTCTTTTCACCAAATGCAATTTTGCTTCACTCGTAGGGCAAGATCTTCTCTGATGTGGGCATGCTATAATGAACAGTCCTGTCCCATGTTACACAATCAATTCCAAAGTTCTTAAGAGAGACTTTGAGAGTGTCCTTGCATTGCTTCTTCTGACCACTATGTGATCCCCTGCCTCATGAGAGTTCTCCATAAAATAGTCTTTTAGGCAAATGTACATTTGGCCTTCAAACAACATGGTCAGCCCATCAAAATCGCACTCTCTGTAGCAGAACTTGAATGCTTGGCAGTTTAGTTTGAGTAAGGACCTCACTGTCTGGTACCTTATCCTGCCAGGTGTTCTTCAGAATCATCCTAAGACAATTCAAATGGAACTGATTCCGTTTCCTGGCATGGCACTGGTAGATTGTGCAGGTTTCATAGGCATACCACAATGAGGTCAGCACAATGGCTCTGTACGCCTTCAGTTTGGTGGTCAGTATAATACCTCTTCTCTCCCATACTTTTCTTTAGAGCCTCCCAAACATTGAGCTAGCTTTGGCAATGTGTCAGCCTCATCATCAAGGTGTATATCCCTAGAAAGTACACTACCAAGGCAAGTGAACTCATCCACAGCATTCAAAACTTCTCCATTTCCTGTAACCAATGATTCCATATAAGGATGATGTGCTACTGCCTGGTGGAACACCTGGATTTTCTTGGTGTTAATCATTAGGCCAAAATTAGCACAAGCAGCAGAGAATCATTCGATCCATACTTTGTCAAAGTCAGAGGGTAGTGATAGTTCATACCTAATTCAAGATTGTTTTCTGGAAAGTTTGGCCTGGGCCTAAAATCTCAGATTTTTTTAAAAAGTGATTTATTATAAACCTAGTATTAAACATCAATGCAACTAATTAAACTTGCCTTGTTAGTGTTTTTACTTAAATTAATGGCTTCAGAGGATCTTAATCCATCACTGTCAACACTCCCCACTTATGCTTAGAGGCTGATCTCTAGGCAGACCTGAAAACTCCCCTTGGTCTCTCTGGGTGTTTCCAGGCTGGTGCTAGCATCGAGGTTCCTGGTGCAAAGCTTCAGAGAGTTGTGGTTTTGCTCTATAATGTACCTTGTGAGTCAGATTGGGAGGAAAATTTACTTATTATCTACATGGCTTTGGACAAGCTACTTTAGACCCTAGTTTTCTCCTTTGAAAAGTGAAGAATTTGAGACTATATGACCCCTGAGGTTACTTATTGCTTGAAATCTATGATCCTATAATAAAAATCAATTAACAAGCATTTAATAAATGCCAATGATGTGTCAGGTACTACGCTAGGCTCCAGGGACAGAAATAGGGACTAGCCCTGTGGATTTTATTGGTATAAGGAACTCCCACATGAGGAAATTCCTGCTACCAATGCAGGTTGGTGATGAGGCCTGAACTAGGGTGGTAGCTGGGTGAATGGAGATTTTGAGTAGGTAGAATAGATAAGTACTTGAATTTGTGGGGTGAGGAATAAAGGATGACTCTAAGGCTGCCTGGGATGGAAACTCTGGAGCTATTTCATGATCTTGAGCAATATTTTAGCATAAACCCCTAGGCTGGAATCAGAACCTGGTCAGTGGCTGTCGGTGACATGTTGAAGTTTCATGGCTCAGTTGGAGAAGAAGAGGCCTCTCAGAAGGTGTCGAAGAGACCTCTAGTCTGGTGGCCTGAGTGTAACACCTACTGGTGGGAAAGTGATATAATGCCCTCCTTTGCTGGCTAATTAGATTTAAAAAGACATCTGACATCCTGTGGGAGATGGAGTCACATGGAAGGCCTGCCAAGTGCTCCTTTGCCTTCTTATGTACCTTCTGGGGCCTCCAGCAGGTGTTGAGTGTATACGCAAGGTATACAGCACTCCATGAAGCCTTGTTGGTTGTCTATGATGGAGCCAGCCTCTATGATAGATCCAAAGAGTTAATCAGCCTTCCACCCAAAGGACTGTCTGGTTCTTTAACTAGAATCCAGGGGTTCTTCAACTGGGGATCTGTGCATTTGGTTTTTTTTCATATCATAATATATTGAGAATTGTTTTTACATGTAATTGAGAATATTTTTTTTCAAAATTTAAAATATTGTGAAAGCTGTATTTTAATAGAATCATTTTCCTTTGTAATCATATTTGTTTTATTTTATGCATTTAAAACACTGTTCTGAGAAGGGGTCCATGGACTTCACCAGAGGACTGCCAAAGGGATTTAGGATCCCCTAACGTTGAGGCCAATGCATCAGACAGTTCACTGACTCACAGATCAGATCATAGATCAATCGATAAACATGTATTAAGTGCCTGTTACAACCAGGCACTACCTAAGCACTGGGGATACAAAAAGAGCAAAAAAAATCCTTGTCCTCAAGTTACTTACCATCTAGCGGGAGAGACAAGAAAACAACCATATAAACAGGAAATAATTAACAGAGGGAAGGCGTTGGAATTAAGAGGGGCTGGGGAAGGCTTCTTGGAGAAGGTGGCGTTTCGGTGGGAGGTCAGCACTCAGTGAGGAGGGGGAGCATTCCAGACATGAGGGACAACCAGAGAAAATCCCCAGAGATGGACGGTCCTGTTGGTGGGTCAGTTAAGAGGACGGTGTCCCTGGATCGAGGAGTAAGGTGAAAGAAGACTGGAAAGGTGGGAGGGAGATCACAAAATTGAGAGACAAAATGATCTTATCCATCATCTTTCCCCCTTGTAGCTCCTATTGCCCTTCATTCCTCATTTCATACACCCAGAGGGGGGAAGCTATCAGGATTAGAAACTCAGCTCTCCTGATTCTCTCTAATTCCCATGGCTCTTTTTGGCAGCCTTCCCTGCTCTCTCAAAAGTCTGACTTCTGTAGGGGTCTCCCTCTCCACTCCCACAGCTCATCCCTGAGCTCGCTTCTCCTCCTGAGGCCTGGAAGAGAGAAGCTCTGATCCAAACACCATTAGTGGCCTCCTTCCTCACAGGTGGGTGCTGGGCATATCCGCGCCTGTAGTTCCTGCCTCCCCATTAGTGGGCCAATCTGTGAGTTTGGGCTGGTTTCCTGCAGAAGGAGGGTAGAGATCTAATGTCTTTCTGCCCCTCCCTGGACCCCTCCCAGAGTCAGGCTGTGGTGGTGCAGGGGTGACCAGCTCGGCTTCTGCTGCCCTTGCTCAGCTGGCCTTGTGCCTGTCTGCCTGGCTCCCTGCCAGACCTGCCAAACGCCTGCCTGGTACTGAAATCAAGCTGTAATTGAGACACCAAAAGGTTGGTTACTTAGCAGCTGGGCCTTGGCTCCGGTATTGGCTTCTCCTGTGGATTTGTTTTCAGATTTCTATCTGAGAACTCCGCTCTGGGGAGAAAAATTGCTAGCTAAAGGCAGACTCAGAGAATAGTATAATATAGAAGAAAAGCAAAAAAGCAGAATATATTTTTTTATACATCAGTTTCAGTCTTTAGGGGACCAGTTGCTGGAGGAAGTTATATGTCATTCAGATACCTTGTCTCAATGGGGGTCAGGTCAGAGGACAAAGCATCCAGAGCCTCAGCCATCACTGACACTCTCTCTCTCCCTCTCTCTCTCTCTTTCCCTCTCTCTCTCTCTCTCTCTCTCTCTCTCTCTCTCCACCCCCCCCCTCACCTCACTCAACTCAATTCAATTCAACTCAAATAAACTCAAAGAACCAGAGAGACACCGAATTTCAAGGCTGGAAAGAACCTTACAAGCCACTTAGTCTAAGTCATACCCAAAAGAGATACCCACCTTCAATATGGATCATGAAATCACAGTTCATAGCTCTAGAGCTCAAAGGGACCCAGGAGATCATCATTTAGACCAACTTACCTCAAATGTGACCTCAGATACTGGCTGTCATGGGCATGTCACTTAACCTGGCCTCAGGTTCCTCATCTGCAAAATGAGCTGGAGAAGGAAATGGCAAACTGCTTCAGTATTTCTGCCAAGAAGACTCAAAATGGGGGTCATGAAGAATGAATAACTGGACAATAAAACAACCAGCCTTGTTTTACAGATGAGGCATCCTAGGCTCAGGCTGTGATTATCCAACCTTTGTCTGGAGACCTCCAGACACCAAATCAGCACCAAGCCAACAAATCCCACTTTGGGGCAGGTCTATTTGTTAAAATGTCTTTCCTGACTAACATCAAGTCTAGATCTTCCTCCTGCCATTTGCCAAGAACCAAAGAGAGCCGATCTAACCTTGCCTGTACAGGATGGTCTTTCAAATGCTGAATGTCAATGACCACATTGTTCTGAGTCTTCTCTCCTCCTATCCTTCCCCTTTCTTCATGGACTCCAGGCCTTTTACTGTCCTCTTTGACCTTCTCTGGCGTGCTGTCCAACTCATCGATGACCTTCTCCCACTGCAGTACCCAGAGCTGATCCCAGTCCCTTGGATATGGCCAGACAAGGACTGAGGATAGCCAGACCATCACCAACTCCTTCTTTCTAGAAGTCATGTCCCTCTTAATATGGCCCAAGTTTTACTGGCTACTAGGGCACATGTGAGTTTGTGGCCCACCGCAACTCCCAGACCTTTGTCAGATAAACTAATATAACCCTGGAAAGGTGGGTAGGAGCTGAATTATGGAGAGCCCTAAATGCAACGATGATGATTTTGTATTTTAAGAACAGGAAAAGCTTTGAGTAGGAGGTAGTTGGTACCTGAGCTAAGCCTTGAAGGAAGATAAGGCTGTAAAGAAGGGAGCGGGGGATGGGAAGGGAGGCTCTCACTTTGGGAAACTGTCAATGAAGCAGGTTCTCCCCCAGGAATTCAGGGATCTGGGAAGAAAAGATTATGAACTGCTAGAGACAGTATGGTGAGGTGGATGACCTACTGGCCTTGGAGCCAGGAGAAGGTAACATGATCATGAAACATTAGAAAATGTGCTGATTGAAAGCAGTTTCCTCTAATTCTCTGTCCCTGGGTGACCTTGGGGGAAGCCATCTCACTTCCTTGGCCTCAGTTTCATTCTCTGTAAAATGAGGAGGCTTGGGTTAGATGGGGCTCAGGGTCCCTCCTAGCTCTACATCTATGTTCCTAAGTCCTAAGTTCAAGGTCTGCCTAGGTTACTATCTGTGGACTCTGTGCTATGAGAGGTCTTGTTGTGAGGGACAAAAGAAGGTATCCTGATGAGGCAAAGGAGGGAGTTATTAGGTGAGCACCTACTTGGTTAGGTCTAGAAGTAGAGGGAGGAGAGTCTAAGTCAAAAGGTGATCAAGTGTTAGAGCCAACACAGAGAGCTGATTGTTAAATTTTTGGCATTCACACCTAGGTAATTGACAAAGCTACAAATCAGGGCTTGATTTCTTGTTTTGTTGGTTGTCTAGACTTAAGTAAGTAATGGAGAAAATGTAGATTAAACTTAAACTTATGTAGATGAAACTTAAAATTATATTGCACTTTCTGGAGAGCTGGTTGTTAAACATTTACGAGTATATCACTGAAATGAATCATCCAGTTGCTAGAGTAGAGACTGAGACTTCTGGTCAGTGCTAAACCAGGGATTGGAATGCAGAGTGTTTCAGGGAGCTGATTGTTTTTTGGACTCAATTTATTGTTCCAAAAGTTGACTTTTTTTGAGGGGGGGCAAGAGCCCTTACACTGATATAACAACATCCTCAGTCCATGACCTCCACTAAGTCAGCTGGGGATAGGACACATAGCAGAAGTGGGAGTCTGAGTCCCTGGACCACCTCCCCCAAAGACAGGTCCTTTAGTGTTCTCCCCCTTTGATGGAGAAGTTGTCTCACTCTGAGTCAGCATGTTCAGTCCAGTGGTGGCAGCTTGAATTTAAGGTTTTCCGAATCTTTGCTGGGTTCTCTTTTGAATTCCATCTTTCCTCTCTGCTCTGCACTTGTTAGCAATATTGCTCTTCTCCCATCACAGAGACTCAAACCCTTGGGAATCATCTTCTTAGAGCCCTCCTTTGCCTTCCACCTGGATTACTTGGTCTGTTAAAACTGGAGGCATCAGAGCTGAGCTTGGTTCATCTCAGCCTACACCCAAGAGATCTGTAGCAGTCAGGATGTTCTTTCCCTGAGACAGACCCTTCCCCAAAGGGCCAACAAGATGCCACTTAGCCAGATGAAAGTGGGAAGCCTCGTTAATCCAAACCACTCTGGTGACTTCAATATGCTGCTAGTTTCTTCCAGGCTGAAGTTATTTTTTTTAATGTAAAATAAGTTTATTGACATTTTTTTTTCTGCATCAACTTCATTTCCAAATATATTCCTTTCCTCTTACCTCCCCAGAGAGTCATGCCCTGTAACAAAGAATAAAAAAGAAGAGAGAAAAGATAGGTTATCAAGACTAACCCACACATCAATTTAATTTGACAATATATGCCACTTTCTACTCCCATATTCCCCCATCTCTGCAAAAAAGGAAGAGACTTATATTTTCTCAATTCTTCTGGTGCTTAGTATGGTATTAGCAAACACAGCAGGTATTTAACAAATGCTTGTTGACATTTTCAATCAAGCTTGATCACCAAACTAGTTTCAGAGTTTTCATTTTTTATTATTGTTTTTTCCACTCACCTTGTCCCAGTCATTGCCCAGTATATTGTTCTCCAGGTTCTTCTTCCTTCATTCTGTATCAGTTCATAGAAGTCTTCACATGTATCTCTGAATTCTTCATATTCATAGTTTCTTGCAGCACAGTCCCACTCCATGACATCCATATACCACAATTTGTTTAGCCATCCCCTAATTTCTCGGCATCAACCTTGTTTTCAGTTCTTTGCCACTGTAAAAAGCACTGCTGCAAGTGTTTTGGTAGACATGAGGCTTTTCTTTGACCTCCTTGGAGTGTGTGCCCAGTAGTGTGATCTCTAGGTTAAAATAATTTTCAGAGCCTTCCAAAGTAGGGGGAAATCATCTCCTGTGGAAAACATAGGTCACTAGGGCAGCTTCCAGGGCACCCAATGAAGCCAGCAGAAATCTACAGTTTCACTGTATCTCTGAGTTCCAAGAAATTCAGCTCTGGAAATAGTTGACCACTTACCTGTCTGCTTTCTTTCTTCTGTAATCACAGTCAATGTCTCCTATGCTGGGTTGGACCAAAAAGATGCTCCAGGGGAAGTGAATAAAGAGGAGGCACCTGGGTGCCTTTAAAAAGTTAGGAGATATAGGAGGGGAAAAGAGAAAGGATGGGAGGGCCAGATAAGGCTAAAGGTTCTCTGGGTCAGCTGCCCCACAGGTGATTCCATTTCCAAACATCCCCAGCCAGTGAGAGGTGAGGAGGGGTTCTGGATTATTTGGAACAGAGCTAATCAAAAATAAATGAATGAATGAAACATTTAGTAAGTGCTTACTAGGTGTAAAGCACTGTGCTGAGAGGTAGGGATACAAATAGAAAAGGAAGACCCTCCCTCACATTCTAGCCCCCAAGACACTGGGTGCCTATGGAAGAATTGCAGAGATGATGGCAGCCTATACACCTGTCACACAGGCTCAAACACTTGAGACCATCTTTGGCTCTGTTCTTTCCCATGGAAGGAGATTAAATCCAATTCCCTTGCATGTCATGGCATCCCCTCCCAGATGTCAAGGTCTTTTTCAAGAATGACTAACAAACAGCAACTCCTTCAATACTGTATCCATTGATCCCTTTTTCCTTTCTTCTCCCACAGGGATGGTCATCACCTGATATTTAGATCACCATAGCAGCCTCTTGGCCAGCTTTTCTGACTCTGGGCTCTCCCCTCTAATAAATCTTGCACCCCTCTGCAGGGTTGCCCTAGCAATGGTGACACCTGGGTAAGCAACTTGCAATGACTCTCTGGGCGAGAGAGTGGCCTATGGCTGGCACTGCAGGCCACAGGACACTGTGATGGGCAGGCTTTGGGAGTGTGGGGAGCAGGGTGGTAGTGGGCTACAGAGGAGCAAAATTGAGGTAGAACTACATCAGGGAGGAAGTGTATGCCATATGGTTGTTTCCTGTTTTAACTAATTATTCCTGCTAATTAGATGCTGAGTTATTTTGATACTACTGAAGGACTATAGTGTGGAATGGTGGAAAGGGTTTGGATTTGAAGTCAGAGGACTTGGTTGAATCTCCTACCTTTGTCATTTAGTACCCATATGACCTTTTGCCACTTGTCAAAGATGGCTAGATCTGTGACCCTATGATTAGGTGGTTTCTAAGGCTCCTTCTGGCTTTGAATCTATGATCCCATGACTCAATGACCCAACTTTCCAAGCAGCAAAGTTCTTCTGAGGGCAGAGTTATAACTAGGGTGTGTCAACTGGGCTTTGTTCTAGGATGCTGACACTTACAGGGGGTTGACAGCACTTGTATTCCTTCAGTAGCATGGGAACAACTAATCTTGGTCCCTAGTTAGCAAGAATCATTAGTGAAAATAGATTGTGCCCTTCCTGTTGCTCCCCGCTCCATCCAAATCTTTTCCCAGAGGACTCAGGGTCCTGAGGGTCAAGGTCTCTTACCACAGTATTCTTCCTCCCCACCTCTGAATTATGTTTTTATAAGTAATTTTATACCTTTTGTGCTGCCATGGTTACTAGTTATGGCCCTTTCTGAGTATAGACATACCTCATTCCATCATGCTTCATAGATATTGTGTTTTGTACTAATTGAAGATTTGTGGCAACCCTGCCTTGAGTAAGTCTATTGGTCCATTTTCCCAACAGCACGTGCTCATATTGCGTCTCTATGTCACATTTTGGTAATTCTTACCATATTTCAAACTTTTTCATTATTATTATATTTGTTATGGTGACCTATGATCAGTGATCTTTGATGTTATAATTATAATTATTCTTTGGCACCACACGGCCCCATCCATCTAAGAAAGTGAACTTACTTAATAAATGTTAGTATGTGTTCTGACTACTCCACTCACCGGCAATTCCTGTCTGTCTACCCCTTCTTGGGCCTCCCCATTCCCTGAAATACAACAGTATTGAAATTAGGCCAGTTAATAACCCTACAATGGCCTCTAAGCATTCAAGTGAAAGGAAGAGTCAATCAATACAGTAAACTTCATTGTTGTCTTATTTTAAGAAATCACCACAACCACTCCAGCCTTCGGTAACCACTGCCTTGATCAGTTAGTCAGTAGCCATCAACACTGGGACAAGATCCTCCATCAGCAAAAGATTCCAACTCACTGAAGGCTCAGATGATAGTTAACACTTTTAGCAATAGAATATTTTAAATTAAGATATGTACATTGGGATGTTTTTAGGCATAATACTATTGCACACTTAATAGACTACAATATGGTGTTGTTATTTGTTCTTCCTTGTGGAAAAGGACCAATGACATCACAGGTGATTTCTTGATTTGCATGTGAATTGGATGGAAGTGAGGCATAGCTGTGCAAAATCATCAGCCTCACTCCCTCTTCCAGAGTCATGGAAGGCCAGTGGCAAGACAAAAGTCCAGATGACTGGCAATGGCCCAGGCTACAGGGGATGACCTTGGTGTCTTTGATGCCTGACCAAGCTCTAAGCATCATGGCCATTGGAACAAATTCTGCCAGGGGATGTCTTCACAAGCTTGGGGTAGTCATCCCCCTAACACAGACCTGTTGATTAACCTAAGCCTGATTTAGCCTATCTGTCAAGATGGTTTACCAGAGTTTGTCTGCTTCACAGACTACAGTTCTAGGAGTCACAGAGGAGAGCTGGGTGAGAGGTAGACACCAAAGGTGGATGAGCAGCCTTGAAAAGGCTCAGCAAACTTACATACCAGAGGTGCTACCCTATACATCCCACAGCATAGCATAAACATAACTTTTATATGCACCAAGCAACCAAAAAAATTCCTGTGACTCATTTATTGTCATATTTGCTTTATTGCAGCCGTCTGGAACTGAATCCACAATATCTCTGAGGGATGCCATATGTATAGCTTGGGGATTCCTGTCAATGATAAGCCATGGGAGGGAGATGTGTTGCTGAAATCTAGCTCAGGGTACTGGAATCTCAACTTAACACCCCTAGTGCCCCTCTCCATCTCGAAGCCGCCAAAGGCTAGGAAAAGGAGTGGCGTCCTGGAGGAGGCAGTGCAGCACAACGGAAAGGGCACTCCTCTGGAGTCAGAGAACCTGGATTCAAATCCCACCCAGGTGCCATCTGGATGACTCTCAGCAAGTCATCTCATCTCCTTGGGCCTCCATTTCCTCATCTGTAAAATAGATCCTTTCCAGCTTTAGATTTATGGAGGGTGAATTCTGCTCAGCCCCTTTTACACACATTGGAGTTTAGGGTTGGGCTGGTCAGCCCTGGAGAGTTGGTTGGAGTTACAGCCTAGTGGCTTCATCTCTGAGCCTTTCCTCAGAAGGCAGAGTGAAATTGTGGAAAGAGCCCTAGACTTGGAGTCAGAAAAGATTCCTGGCTATGATACTTACTACTTTTTGTGAGTGGGCAAGTCACTCCCCCTTCTCTGAGCCTCAGTGCTGTCCTCTGTAAAATCATCCCTCTCCTTCCATTATGAAGTGGTTGGAAGGAAAGTGATTCATAAACCTCATCTTGCTAGAGAAATGCACATTAATATTACTGTGTGTAATCCAGCCTGGGTGCTGGGCTGGAGGGAGAGGGGAAACAAGACCACTGAGGAGCCTGTCCTCTCATTAGGCAGATCAGTCTCCCCTTTCTCATACTTACTTATATATATTCTGACTCCAGCATTCTGGGTATCATATTAATTATGGCTCATAAGTCTAGGGATTCTCTGCTCAATATACTGCATAAGACTGACATAAGACAAATAATTTATTCTTCCTCATAAGAAGGAAGGCTAAGCAGAAAAAGAACTGCCTCATGCAGTAAACCAAAAAGCATTTCTTATGTGCCTACTATGTGCCAGTCATGGGGCTAAGTGCTGAGTATAGAAAGAAAGACAAAAGCACTTCTTGTCTCTAAGTCTTTACGGTCTCATGGGGGCGATCACATGCAAACAACTGTATAAATAAAGCATCTACATGTAGATGGAATGTAATCTCTGAGGGAAGGCACTAGCATTAAGGAGGGTCATGAAAGGCTTCCTCTAGAAGATGGGATTTGAGCTGAGGCTTGACAGAAGCCAGGAGGCGATGAGGAGGAAGAACATTCCAGAGATGGGGGGGATGGCCAGGGAAAATGCCCAGAGTTAGAAGAAGGTGGAGTGAAGGTATTGTTCCCAGAAGAGCAAGGAGGCTGATATCACTGGGAAGTAATGTAAAATAATACTGGAAAGGCAGGAAGGGTCAGGGTATCAAGGACTTTAAAAGCCAAAGAGAGGATTCTATGTTTGATCCTCAGATAATAGGGAGCTGCTGGAGATCATTGAATTGAGTCAGACGTGTGCTTTAGAAAGATTCATTTGACAGATGAGTAAAGAATGAATTGGAGTGGGGAGAGATTTGAGACTGGGAGACCCACCAGCAGGCTCTTGCTGTAGTCCAGGTAAAAGGTGCTGAGGGTTGGCACCAGAGTGGTGGCAGTGTCAGAGGAAAGAAGGAGGAGTATCCAAGAGAAGTTGAAAGAATTGACAGGTTCTGGCAACAAGTTGGATGTTGGGGATGAGAGAGAGTGAGGAGTCAAGGATGATCTCTAGATTGTGAAACTGAGAGACTGGGAGGATGGTGGTACCCTCTAGAGACATAGGGAAGTTAAGAGGGGAGGGTTTGGGGGGAACAAAATGCAAGGATTAGAAAAGAATTCAGTGATTGATTGTATAATTAGTATAATTAATAATTGGTTGAAAAATGAATATTTAAGCCTCATCAAAACATGTTGTGTTTTTTTTTCAAGATCTGTAACCACTTCTGTGGTTCTGTAACCACTTCTGGTATGTTTTTGCAACAAAATTGGCCAGGGTTGGGTCAATCCTTTTGTCTAAGACCATCTTCCCCAATGCAGAAGCTTTCCCTGCTATCAGTCACCATCGTTCTTGGGATTTTTCCCCTGCCACATTTAGGTAGGGTTAAACAGTTTAGGACTTCCTAATCTTTCCAGGGTCCTCAGAACACATCTCTCTTGGAGCTATTTGTTTACCTATGGTGGCCATTCAGACCTGCATAAGCTTGCCTAGTTGAGGCCGCTCAAGAGAAAGCACTACCCATTTCTCCAATTCCTACATCCTTGCATGGAAGAGTCACATCAGAGAGATCCCACCACTTTCCACACAGAAGAGTCACAGCCAAGAGACTGAGCCAGAAGCATCCTGTTCCCAGCTGTTGTCAAGGCACCAGAAAAGACCAAGGGACTGATCAGGGTTGGTCAAATCACTCTGAAATGGCAATCCTTTTAGCAATGGATCACCAGATGTCTGGAAGCAGCTTCAAAGCCCATAGGGGGTCAACTGAAGGCAAATCCAAGTGTTCCATGCTCCTGTAACATGTGAATGAGGTGGGGGGGAGGGGTGGATGGGCCTGGACTGAATGGCCTCTGATGTCTATTCTAACTTCCTATCTATGGTCTTATGACCATGTGTTTTATTTCATGTCTGTTGTATCCCCCTTAAAACCTCCCCACCCCCACCCCGCACTGTGCCTAGTACAGAGGATTGAGTGGATACTCAATAGAATCACAAATCTATAGGGGATATTAGAAGCTATCTAGACCTGACCCCTCTGTCATTTTACAGTAAGTTAAGTGACTTACCTAGGTTCTGGCACAGTGCTTAAGAAATGTTTGTTGCCTGCCTTGTTGCCCAAGGTAGTAACCCAAGTAATAACTTGGGATTTGAACCCAGGACCTTTGACTCCAGAGCCAATGTTCTTTTCCACTCTACCATGATGCCTCCCAATAGATGTTTGGCTGATACACTCTATAGCTCAGATGAGCTTTGATAAGACTCAGGCTCCCCATCTGGATCCTAGCAGCAGTACCTTGGAGAGCAGCTGGCTTCTGTGGCCAGCAGCCAGCCCTCCCTCCTCTGGCACCCTTATTCTGGAGAGGTATAGCTTTCCCAACAACAGACAACAACAATTTTCCAATAGACCATCCATCTGCACACCTTCTGCTGATAGATTTACTCATCTCCCATGCTTTTCTCACTGGAGAGAAGGTGAGAAGTCATCTGCCTCTGCCAGACTCCAGGCTAGAACTTCCAATTCTCTGTGGGTGCTCTGGGTGCTGCTGATAGCTTTTTATTCTTTAGTTCTTAAAGAGATATGTAAATGTTTCCTCTGCCTGTCACCTTCTTGGATTGAATAGATGATAGTCAAGATCATGGGTAGGAACTCCTAGCTTTGCTCAATTCACAGATTCTGGACCTCAGAAGTCACTGAGTTTAACTCCCTCATTTTACAGACAAGGAAACTGAGGCTCAGAGAGGATAAATGACTTATAGCATCACGGGATCCCAGATCTGGTGCTAGAAGGAACCTCAGAAGCCATCTGGTCCAACTCACTCATTTTACAGATGAGGAAACTGAAGCCCAGGGAAATTAAGTGATTTGCTCAAGGATATTTGGGTCACAGAGTCAGAATTTAAACTCAGCTCCTGACTCTAGACTACACTATCTCAATTTCCTTGACATGAGCCATGGACCCTCTCTCTCAGGCAGCTATTTCACATATATGTCCCTTGGAATAGGTGAGAGACTAGAGATGGCCCATTCTGGGGGAGACAACAAAATAAACATGACCTCTCAGTTGTGTCTAGGAGCATTCTTCTCTGTATATGTAATGTTATAGTAATAGCTCCCAGGCAAATTCCATCTTTCACTCTTCCTACAGCTGACACTTTGGGCCAAGTTTACCTTTTTATTTTTAATTAATTTTTTTAAATTTAATTTTAACTTAAAATTAAATTTATTTTTATTTAATTTAAAATTTTAGTATGTTTGCTACATCATTATGGTATTCCAGGTATCCATCCCCATACCCCTCCCTGAAAGCGATCCAGTATGACAAACTCTTTTTTTGGAGAGGAAAAAAGTCAGCATAACAGATCCATACATTGAGAAAATCCAAAAATATTTTAAATTTTTATTGATTTTTTTGTCTTTATATCACTTTTATTTCTTACTATTAAATATTGCTATTATTATGCTTACTGCTTATTATTATTTCTTATTATTTCCTCCTTTATCCTTTATTACAAAAAAGAAAGAATAGGAAAAAAAAGCAATTTAGTAAAATTAACCTGAAATGGAAAGAGTGTTTCTGGAGTCAGGGGACTTGGGTTTGAATCCTGGGTCTGACATTTCCATTCTGAGGCTTTTTATTCTTCTGTTATTAAAGAGATACCTAAATGTTTTCTCTGCCTGCCACCTTCTTGGATTGAATAGTTGACAGTCAAGATCATGGGTAGGAACTCCTTTTAGCTTTGCTCAGTTCACGGATTCTGGACCTCAGAAGGCAAGTCCCCTCTCTTCTCTGAGTCTCCAGTTTCCTCATCTGTAAAATGGAGGACCTGGCAGGTCCATCTCCACTCTGCATTTATGATCCAATGAACCAGAGAAAATGCTCTTTAAACAATTGCAGAGAAGGTGCCAGCCTGCATGGGCAAGGGGAGATTCCTTACCTGAGAATTTCCTGTATCAATGAAATCCCTGGGCCAGGCTCTATCCCTAATAATAGCTTACAGTCAGATGATAATAATAACTAATATTCATATAACGCTTTAAGGTTTGCAAAGTTCTGTACGCATACTGATTCACATCACCTCACAACTGCCGTAGGAGGTCGGTGCTGTTATTATCCCCATTTTACAGATGAGGAAACTGAAACTGGGAGAGATGAAGTGATTTGCCTAGGATCACACAGCTAGTAAATGTCTGTGTTGGAATCAGCTTTCTGACTCCAGGCCCAGAGCTCTATTATCTGCGTCATCAGCTCTCTCAAACATAATGCCTGCCTTTACGTTCATTATATCACACAATCCTCTGTTGAATTCTGGATTATTGGTATTATTTCCTCCTTTTACAGATGAGGAAACTGAGGCTGAGAAGAGCTACGTGCCTTGCTATGGTCCTATAGCTAGTGTCAAAGACAGGGTTCAAGTCCAGATCTTTCCTGATCCCAAGCTCAGTGGTCTATACCATGTTGTCATAGACTGGACATGTTCTGGGCACAAGATGGCAGAAGTCGTTTAATTGTCAACTACGAATTACAAGATAAAAGGATTTAGAGATGTCAGGTATCTTAGAGAGGACATAGTCCAATCCCTCATTTTTCATAGGAGGAAAGTGAAGTCCAGAAGCTGGGGAGGCACTGAATTTGGAGGACCTGGGCTCAAATCTCACCTATGTTTTTAACTATCTGTAAAACCTTTGACACATCATCTGGTCCTCAGTTTTCTTATCTGTAAAAATGAATCCTCTTCCACTTCTAAATCTAAGATCTGATGAAATGAATTATCCAAGGTCACACAGTCAAAGTAGCAGATTGGGATTTAAACATATCTCTGAACCCCATGTCCAATGTCTTACCCACCACACACCTCCTAAAAGGAGAGTCCTTCCAAAGGTGCCCTCTCTGAACTTTTTCATCATTTCTAGCAATGAGCTGCACTGGGGGGAGGGTGGGGAGAGGACAGGGATGAGGGAAGAGCCAGACTGACAGCAGCCTGATTGAAAAAGGGAGAGGAGTTGCAAGACAGACCTTGTGGGAAGATAAAGACAATTGCTGGAGCACTGAAATGTGGATGTGGAAGGGGGTGGTGGGCTGATGGATGAGTAGGCTTCCTTCCCCCAAAATTCAGACTCTACTTTGATACTGTATGGTTCACACTACCTGGGGAAGAAGCAATGGCTTCAGATCCCAAATCAAATTCCACCTGTTAAGCACCTACTGTGTGCAAAGCATGGGTTGTTTCCAGTAACCACTTACTAAGTCACTTAAAAAGTGTTTGCTGAAACTGTTTTTTTCTTTCACAACATGACTAATATGGAAATAGGTTTTACAGGATTGTACATGTATAACTTGCTTACCATCTTCGAGAGTGGGGAGGAAAGGGAGGGAGGGAGAGAATTTGGAACTCAAAATTTTATAAAAAATGAGTGCTAAAATTGCCTTTACATGTAATTGAAAAAAAATAAAATACTATCACTTGGTGAAAAAAAGGTGTTTGCTGGTTTTATTTTTACAAAGAGATGGCTTCTAAGTTTTTATTTTATCCAAAGGCACTGGGGAGCCATTGATCTACCAATCTAATTATCCTTCTCCAATTAAATTCAGCAAGCATTTATTAAGCACTATCTATGTGCAGAACCTCGTTTTCAGTGCTGCAGATACAAAGTGGGGAAAGGACAGTCTGTGTGTTCTGAGAAGCAGCAGAAGGAATAGAGAACCAGGAAGAACTGGGATCAATCCCCACCTCTGACACATAGGTGTGATGTGACTCTGGGCAAGTTCCTTAGCTCCTTAATGCTTCATGCAACTGTAAAACTAACTTGTAAAGAAGGTGCTGCTGGTATTGGTAGAGGGAGTGTTCTCATCTGGGAGTTTCCTTTATCAATGAAATCATCCCAATTCCTTCTATGTTTTATTGGTAGGCACAAAGTCAGTTAAAAAGGGCAAGTCAATCAAAAGGTCAACCAACAAGCACCTATTAAGCACCCCTAGTTGGCAGACACAATGCCAGGTGCTGGTGCAGAAGTAAAAGTGACACAGGGCTGGCTTGTCCTCTAGAAACAAGGATCAGACCTTCTTCTGATCATAAGAAAATGTCTACCACATTCCTATAGTTGACCACATTCCCACAGTCTTCCATATTCCCAAATCTACCACATTCCCATAGTCTCCCACATTCCCAAGAGATTTAAAGGAAAGTACCCAGCATGTTAGGTGGACCACCCGATGGAGGATTTGGAGGATGTGGATAGGAGGATGGAAAGACATGAATGGTTTGCAACCTGTACTGTTGGAGGGAATGCCCACCTCAGTGAAATCCCAGAATGATGTGATTCTTACTTGTCAGACTTTACTGTTTAACAGAGGCAATGTAATGCAGTGGAATGAATGGTGGATTTGAGGTTCAGACTTCAAGAACCAGCCCTTCCTCCTGCTCCCTCCATATCAATGAACCTCAATTTCTTCAACTGTAAAAAAGAGGGGATTGGATGAAAAGGTGACAGCTGAGGCTCCTCCCAGCTCTCAATGTCAGTTCTATGGTTTTATGACTCAGGATTAAATTCCATTTTGGACATTTCACTTTACCTCTCTGGGCCTCAGTTTCCTCCTCTGTAAAATGAAGGGTTTGGACTAAATGTTTTTGAAGATCCCTTAGTTCTAAATCTAGCCTTTTATGACAGGTGGGGGAGGATTCCACATGCAAACTAATAAGTAAACACAAGTAGTGGGAAAATGAGAGGCGGGGAGAGAGAGAGGGAAAGAGGAAGGGGAAAGGAGAGGGATCGAGGAAGGAAGGAAAGAAGGAATGAAGGAAATTAAAAAAGAAAGGAAGAAAAAAGGAAGAAAGAAAGAAAGGAGGAAAGAAAGGAAGGAAGGAAACAAAGAAGGAAAAAAAGGCAGAAAGGACTGACTAGTTACTGAGGGAATGAGAGGAAATGACCCCTGAGCTGAACTTGGAAGGAAGTGAGGGTCTCCCAGAGGTGACTGTGAGGAGGGAGGGTTTTTAAGACACATGGTCCCAGTTTACAAGACAGCAAGAAGTTCCAGAGAGGAAAATCTTTCTACCAGTGCAAATGATAGTCTTAGAGAGTTCTATAAAGCACAGAGAGGTTAAGTGACTTACTCAAGGTTGCACAGCCAGTCTGTGTCAGATGTGAGACTTGAACCCTGTCTTCCCAGCTTTTAGGCCAGCCCTTCCCCCTCTACAACAGGTTCCTGGTGTGTGATGTGAAATAAAGCAAGGCAGGCAGGTGGAGGCCAGACTCTGGAGGGACTTAAATGTCAGGCTGAAACTTTTGTATTTTGTCCTAGAGGCAAGAGAGAAGCTCTAAAGGTTTTTATTTAGGGTGGTTACACTGTGGAATCTGTGCTCCTAGAAAATTATTTTGGCAGTTGCATGAAGGATGAATTAGAGATGGAGGGAAACTGGAAGGCAAGGAAACCAGTGAGCATCCAAGCAAGAATTGGTGTGGTAGCTGAGTAGGGAAGACAATGACGATGATGATGACGATTACTCAGATTTCTGAAAGTGCTTTAAGGTTTTTGAAATGCTTTCCCCACCATAACCCTGGGAGGTACTAGTGAAAATTTTATCATCCTTATTCTGCAGATGAGAAAAATGGAGGTTCAGAAAAAAAATTAAATGACTTACCCAAGGTCACACAACTAGTAGGCAAATCCAAGCCTAAAGCTTTCTGTACAAGACTTTTAAGGACTGATTGGAAACAAGGTGAGAAAAGTCAAGAAGTGTCAAGATCAACTTCAAGGGGATGAATGTGGACCATCAGGAAGATGGTGCTGCCTTGATGAGAAAGAGATGTTTGAGGGGGCAGGGAGTGAAAGGGAACAAGTACACAGTCCAGTACCTCCACACAGGACATCTGACACTGCTGTTGCTTTGAGATTGGGTCTCCCTGTCTGCATGCACAGGCTGGAAGCCTTGATTGGTGTTGACCCACTTTGCCCTTCCAGCAGGTGCAAGATAGGGAGACCTGATCTCAAAGCAAATATAGGCATCCTTAGGCAGCTTACTGCCCCCTCCCATTTCCTTTCCTACTCCCAGGGGCTCACCGTACTGGTTCCAGATGCATTGCCAATGCCCAATGGACTTTACCCCCACTCAGCTTTGGCCCAGCTGCAGCCCAGAGCTCTCAATCCACCAACCTCAGTCTCCCCATCATGGGCAGTGCACCAATGCTACCATGCCCACGTGGATTCCTTAGACTCTTAGTGAGGTGTCTTCATCCACCCAAGCCCTGAGTCTCAAACTTGGCTCTCTCTTGCTGTTTTGTTGAAGGTAGACAATGCCAAGTGGGAGGAAAAGAAGGAGGAAGAGAAGGAGGAAGCCATAGTCTGTTAGGCCTTGACAGTCACCTTTAAATAAACAGTCCTATTCTGCTCAGCCCTGAAACAACTTGACCTTAAGAAAAAGCTAATGGAAGGACCTTGAAATTCCAAGTAATAACCGTGATGCGGTTGTAAGTTGGAAAATACCAACGGCTTTCATTGGCGGAGACTGTGATAAAGGACCACATTGGTGAACAATGTGTTCCTCCTAAATGCTTTGGAAAATAAAGAAAGTAAGTGGGGGTGGGGGCTGGGTAGTGGGCGGGAGTCCAAGCTTGGCAAGGATATCAGTGTAATTCAGACTTAGGCTTGGAAGGGACCTCAAAGGTCATCAGATCCACTCTATATCTACCTAGAACATTCCAAGAGGTGTCCAGTATCTACTTGAACATTGCCAGTAGTGGGGAACTCATTACCTTTAGAGGAAGACCTTTCCCACACTGGACAGACTCAACTGCTAGTGGATTCTTCCTGAGGTTGAGTCAAGAGCTGCATCCCTGTAACTTGGATCTCAGAGGCTAGACAGAGTTGGAGAGGGCTTTACACGCCAAGCAGGACGCATTGGGGACTAATGGAAGGAGCACTGGCATTGGAGAACTGTTGCTTATGCTACTTATGTGACCTGGAGGTCACTGCACCCATTTGGTCAGTTTCCTTATGCACAAATTGGGGGCGGGTCTACGTAGGTGGCCTTTGAAGTCCCATTTAGCCCTAGATATAACAACCTAGGAATGTGACATCAAATCCCAGTTCTTTTACTAGCTTTATGACTTGTGAGCAAGTTACAACCTCCCTGGGAGTGTTTCCTTCTCTGTCAAAAAAGAGGGGTTTGAGCTAAATAATTTTGAAGGTCCTTTCTAGCTTCAGAACCAGGATCCCATAATCCCCTTCATCTTCCATAAGAGAAAACTGGAGCCTGGGGATGCTAAGTCACTTACTCATGAGCACACCCGTAATAAGTGGCCAAGCCAAGATCTGAACCCTGGTCCTCTCCAGCACTATTTCCACTCAATAGTCCTAGTTCTGTTCTCTAGGACCAAGCAAATTTAGTCCTTTTTTTTTCATATGACAGTCCTTATAATATTTGAAAACAGCTGTCATGTTCTCCCTTAAGCAGGGGCATGCTAGTAAAATGTTTAAAAACTGGCTATTTAAAAAATGTACCCTGATGTTTCAAAAAATATTTTAAAAAATTTATTAAAATATATTAAATCAACTAAAATTTTTAATGTTTATTTATTTTTAGTTTTCAACATTCATTTCCACAAAATTTGGAGTTCCAAATTTTCTCCCCATCTCTCCCCTCCCCCTACCTCATAATGTCTTGCATTCTGATTACCCCTTCCCTCAACGTGCCCTCCCTTCTATATCACACCCCTCCCTTCCCTTATCTCCTACTTCTCTCTTTTCTTGTAGGGCAAGACAGGTTTCTATACCCCATTAACTGTATTTCTTATTTCCGTTGTATGCAAAAACAATTCTCAACATTCATTCCTAATACTTTGAATTCCAACTTCTCTCTCTCCCTTCCTCCCTCCCCACCCATCCCCACTGAGAAGGCAGGCAATTCAATATAGACTGTATAAGTGTAGTTTTGCAAAAGACTTCCATAACAGTCACATTGCGTAAGACTAACTATATTGCCCTCCATCCTACCCTGTTCCCCCTTTATTCTATTTTCTCATTTGACCTTGTCCCTTCCCAAAAGTGTTTACTTCTGATTACTCCCTCCTCCCATTTGCCCTCCCTTCTATCATCCCCCTCACCCCACTTATCCCCTTCTCCCCTATTCTTCTGTAGTGTAAGACATACTTTCATACCAAACTGAGTGAGCATGTCCTTCCCTCTAGCCAAATGTGAAGAGAGTAAGTTTTTTTTTTTAAATGTAAATCTGCCTCACAAATTTTTAAGTCATCCTTGTGCAAGGGTCATGCTAATCTCAGTAGCATTCTGATACACTTTTCAGTTAAATCTCCATCACTTTCTTAAGTCTAGATAACCAAGAAAATAATAAACCAAACCCTGATTCATAGCATTTGGCAGATTTCTGACATGTAAATGCTTATACTGAACATTTAACAATCAATTCTGAGGCCCTTTCTGCCCATTTCAAGTCTTTTCTTCTACAGACTAAACATTCCCAGTTCCTTCAGCTCATGCTCATAGGGCGTGGTTGCAGTTCCTTCACCGTTCCAATCTCAGCCCTCCTCTGTCTGTGCTATTCTGCATCAAAGTTCTTCCTAAAAGAAGGTACCCCCATCCCTAAGCCCATCTGGGAGCTGTCCAAGGTGGAACCCAGCAGGATTATCACTTCCCTTATCCTTGTCCTCTTAATGCCTCTCTTAATACAGTTTAAAATCATGTTAATGTTTGTTTGCTTAAGGGTGGGGCGGAGAATGTTACACTGTTGCCTCATGTTGAGCTTGCCATCCATCCCTCCAAGTCCATCCCCCCACAAACTGTTATCTCACACAGTGAGATGTCTACTAGGTATTTCATAAACCTTCAAAGCTTGAAGCACCAGTTATTCTGACTGATGCTCCCGATCATCCATTCTACTCATCTTTGGAGTTCAGGTAGAAACAGTCCCAGAAGAGTCTGCAATTCTGCCATCATCTGATTCTTTTGTGTTCGGTGTTCTGTAGACTATTCACAGGGGAATGGAATTATGATCTCATTCTCAACATTTTCAATGGAGTTATTATTATTATCTTCCCCCATCTTGCACTTAGCCAGTGGATTTTCAACTCCAAATGTAGGACCTTCCATTTATCTCTATTAAAAATCATCTTATTAGATTAAAGCCATTCTGTCAAGATCTTTTTGGAATCTTTTCACAGGAAGAGACCTGTGAGCCCATCCTGGGGAATGTTCAGCATGAAAGATACTGTCCAGTCTGGAGGGCTTGACTGAAACTCAGTGCTTGACCTTATTTGCCCGTGGACTAGTTCTGACTAATGAGCCCTCTTCTACCTCTGCTAACTTCCTAGATTTTGTAAACATGCCTCAGCAGTGGCCGAACACTGACATTTCCCTCAGCACCTGGGACTTCCTCAACTTGGAACGTTCCCCCTGCTATACTGGCCCCCTTCTTCCCACAGGCAAGTTCCTTCTTGGGGGTCTCCATTTTTTTGGGGGGGGGCCCTAAGCTGCTCAACCTCCATTCCCCTCCTGGCTCTGTTTCTGAGTTTTTGGACTTCAACACCATGCACACAAGGGATGAACCTTCCCTTCCTTCCTCATACTTACCCCTCCCCTTTTTCAGCTCCCTTTTGTCTTTTAGATTTTAAGCCCCTTGAGGGCCTATCTTTGTTGTTTGTATTTGCAGCACAATACCTGACACACAGTTTGTGGTTATTCAATTAATTCAGACCAGTCTGATTCTTCATGATCCCATCAGGGGTTTTCTTGGCAAAGATACCAGAGTGGTTTGTCATTTGCTTCTTCATTTAATGGTTTGTCATTTCCTTCTTCTTTTAATAGATGAGGAAACTGAGGCAAACAGGGTTAAGTGACTTGCCCAGGATCATACAGCTAGTGTCTGAGGCCAGATATGAATTCAGGGGGATGTGTTTTCCTGACTTCAGGCCTGAGCCACCTAGCTGTCCTTATTAAGGAGGCTAAGGTCCAGTAAACTAAAAGACTTGTTTAAACTGATATGATGAGTGATTGCCTGAGCTGGGAGCAAAATCCAACAGGCTCATTACTGTACCCTACTAGGTGGTATAGTGGATACAGTTCTGGATTTAGTCAGGAATTCCTGGGTTCAAATCCCAACGCAGCCATTTACTAGGTGAGTGAACTTGGGCAATTCCCACAGTTTGCTCATCTGTCCAATGAGGAAGTGAACTCAATGGCCTCTAACGTTTCCTTCCAGCTCTAAGTCTAAGATTCTTTGCCTACACCAATGGAGGAATGTAAACTCTGGCCAATTCCAACATGCTGAATCTGTACTCCGAGGATCTGAGTTTGAATCCTTCCTCTTAGTCTGGGTAACTTTGGCCAATTTATTGAGCCTTTCTGGGCTGCAGCTTCCTCTTCTACAAATGAGAAGCTCCTCAGAACTCAAAATCTAGAATCCTATGATATAAGTAGGGATGGGCAGGCATTTAAACCAAGGGTCCTTAATCTGTGACCTTGTTTTTAAAAATATTTTGATAACTACAATTCAATAGAGTTTCCTCTACAATCCCATTTTATGATTCTAAGAACATGATTCTGAGAAAGGGTCTATAGGCTTCACCAGACAACTGTCTGTCCAAGGGGTGCTGGACACAGAAAAGATTAAGAACCTCCAATGTAAGCACAAGGCACCAGGCAGCAGCAGATACATCTGTCTTACAACTCAGGGAAATAAACTTTCTCCTTTCAGAAAAAAGACACCAAGTGGCTTGATGCAAATTCTAGTTTTTTATTGTTTTCTTCCTGAAATTACCTCATCACAGTGAAACAGCAGGTTTCTATCCCTAGAACCATAGTTCCAACAAGAAGAGAAAAGCTCAGGACCCCTGAAGCCAGCCTGTAGGTGGGGTGTCAGTTTTTGAACCCAGTACTCAGAGGGGGACAAAAGGAAACAGACAATGTGCTGACATTAAGTCAAAGAAGGGGAAAAATTCCAAACCACCCACCCCCTTAGGCATCTCATTGGGGTGGATTTTTCCAAAAGAGTTTGCCAGTCCCTGTGAATCTGGCATTTTCCATGCCAAGCTGAATCTTCTGAAGAAAATGAACTGATAGCTTCTGGGACCCAAGTGTCTTGGCAAGAGAATAAGCCCAAGGCTGGCTACTGAGGAGGAGAAATCTCTGCTATTCATTCCTGAGCGCTGCCAGACACCCAGTGGTTGTCTTTGACTCTGGCTGAAGTGAGACTAATCAGGAAACTCGATGCAGGAAAGGGGAGCTAAGGAATTTTAATCACCCTGACCAAGGTGGGGGAGGGAGTTTCAAAGAAAGCTCTCACTGGCAGCCCAGAAAGCAGGGGTGGGGAGCAGTCTCTAGCCCCTTACTAAAGGGAAAAGCTGGTGAATCTACAGTCTCACCTGGACCCTCTCCTCATTCTTTGGACCAAGTTCATTGACTTCATCACTGGTGCTCATATGTGTTTTTTGTACCCTAAAGAGACAGGTGTTGCTTTTGGCTTACCTCCAAAATCAGTGCGTGGAACCTCCCTGGCCAATGAGTTGGTTTGAAACCTCCAACAGAGGGTTTGAGGGCTCATTTAGGGGTAGGAGGGGGAGAAGTGAGTAAAAAGAATATAAAAACTGAATCTTCCCAGGTAGGATGGAGAGAGAAGGACGGTGAAGGCAGTGGTCTAGCTACGGCCTAGCTTCACCCCATTCCTATAGAAGATGCAGCACCAGCAGCCCCTAGACAGGGGACCCTCAGGCAAAGGACAGTCCAGTTCTCAGTGGCCAACAGGGAAAGAGGAGAGGAGCGAAGGGCAACTGGTCCCACTTTCTTCTTCCAGCTATCCATCCTCGGAATCAGCTCAGTTTCCTTGGGAGTGGGCAGTAGCTGTCAGAAGTGGGTACAGGACTCCCCCTGGTTACCATCATACAGAGCACAGCCAGGGTCTGTGAGGGCTGTCGGAAAGGCTGATCCAGTTCCAGCATGGAATAAATCCTCAAGGCAGCTTGGTAACTAAAAAGTTCACAGGTCCCAAAGGGTCGGGAACATTGGTGTGTGTGCACGGGCGCGCGCGCGTGTGTGTGTGTGCGTGTGTGTGTGTGTGTGTGTGTGTGTGTGTGTGTGTGTGTGAGCATCTGTGTCTGCGTATGCCACAGAAAAGTCCAGTCTGTGGGGTCCCTGACAAAAGCCAAGGTTGACTCCTTTGCCTGTATCAACAACGAGGACTCATCCAGGTGTGTCTCTTGCCTTTGGGAATAAGAAAAATGATTTAAAAAAAAAAAAGGTCAATAGTAAAAAAGAACAAATATTGACATACACTTCAACCCCTGGCCCTGGCAAGTGCTGGACCAGGAGGGCAGAGACTGTCATTACTAAACCTGAATTTAAAATCTGGCTCTGCTGCTTAGCATCGGTGTGATTGGGGGTAAGTCACTTACCTGCTCTGGCATCAGCTATCTCGCCTGTAAAATGAGGAGGGTTGGGTTAGGGTGCAGTATGGTATGGTGGGTTCAGCACCAGACTCAGAATCAGACTTGGGTTCTAATACTGCTCTGGATTTCACTTACTAGCTAGGAGAGCCTGGGCACATCACTGGGCCTCAGTTTCCTCCTCTGTAAAATGAAGAGGGCTGGACTCAACAACTTCAGAGGGGCCTTCCAGCCCTAGAAACCTGCTGGTCTACAGGACTGGCCTTGGAGGTGCCAGAAGGCTCTGAATTCCATGGTCTATGACCCTATGACATTGACTGTCCTACAGGGGTCTAGTTAAACCATGCCAGGATGGGAACAGAATTGCTCTTAGAAGTAACCGTCCCCCATGCCAGGCTCCTGCTACATAAATGAACCTGTCAGAGCTCAGGAAAAGTTCTACAAAGAGCTCCTTGATTTTCTGAAGACAGAAAGACTTTTTTTTCTTTTTAACCTTCAATGAGAAAAGAGAAAAAAATGGGCATTGGATGGAAGTGTTTCTGAGAGAATGTTCTCTCCTGTCAAACCTCTGGGGATACTCCTGCTTTGCAAGTTTACCTGCAGGGACAAGAGATCCCTTGGGAAACCCCAAGGAAACAAGGGCTGCCCTTGAGTTTTCACATCTTTGGCATCAAAGATGACAGTAGCCTGGGAAGTCATTCAGTGAATAACATCCTGCCAGCCAGTCAAGGTGATCAACTTTTGGGATGCTTCCAGTCTAAGGGCGCCCGAGCTCTGGGTTAGGACTTTGAGAAACCTGGTCTTGTCCAAGCCAAATCCTACCCAGACCTGCTACTGTTATCTGTGTGACCTGGGGAAAGTCACCAAACCTCTCTGGGCCTCAGTTTCCTTACCTGCAAAATGAGGAGGTTGACTACAGATGGCCACCATGACACTGTCTAGTTCTATGATACTATGACCTCTGACCTTCTTGCTGTTCCCTTGCTGCACCCCATTTCCCATCTCCTTGTCTTTGCCCTGCCTGTACCCCATTCCTGGGGTACACTGCCTTCTCACCTCTACCCTCTATGGGAAACCTTTCCTGCTCCCTCCAGTTGTACATGTCATATCCCTTCCATGTAAATGCAACCTCTCTGGGCCTCAGTTTCTCCATCTATAATTGAAGGGCTGGACTAGATGAATTCTAAGATACCTTCTAAATTTAGGATCATTAATTAATCGATTAATTAATTACAAACATTAATTACAAATTACAAATTAATTACAAACATTAATTAAGCACTTATGTGCAAGGCATTGCTCTAAACATTGGCAGGAAGGGCTGTCTTTTGCCTTTCTTGGTATCCCCAACCCTTAACACAGTAGTAATATAGTAGGTGCTTAATAAATGTTTGTTGACTTGTGATACAAAGTGAAGGAAAGGAATAAGCATTTATAGAGAACCATGTGCCAGGTCCTGTGTTAAGTGCTTTGCACATATCCTCACAACAACCCTTCGAGGCAGGTGCTTTAATACCCTCATTTTTACAGCTGAGGAAACTGAGGCAAAGAGAGGTTGACTTGCCCAAGGTCACAAAGCAGTAAAGCGTCTGAGCCTGGATTGGAACACAGTTCTTTTCAACTCCAGGCCCAATGTTCTACCCATCATGCCCCCCAGCTGAGAATGAAATAATACCTACTCTCAAGGAACTGACCTTCTGGAAAGCTTGTCTGAGGGCCTGTCTCCTACATCCCTGAGAAGACATGAGGTCCCTTCATGGTCATTTTCTCTACTTCAGACCTACACTGATCCCCATTCTTTCTTCTTTTCTGGTCTCAGAGGACAAAGGACCCTGCTCCTAGAGGTAACCATCTCACTAGGTCTTTGAGTTCATCTCCCCTCAGCGTTGGCCAGCTGGACTCTTAGTGGTCAATGACTACCATTCCCTCACACTTCTAGGGATAACCCCAAGGGGCGTGTTGGGTTACATACAGAAGATGCTTGATAAATGCTTTTTACATTCCACCTAAAAGGAAAGAGTTAAACTTGAGGGCTCCTAAGGTCCCTTTTACCCCTTTCAATGAGAGCACTGTATCTTATGAACCCCTTATATTAAATGGGAACATAAACAGCACCTCCCCATCTCGAGGATCAAGCGAGATGATGATCGTAAGTGCTATATAAGTGTTAGCTATGAGTATTTTTGGGGAGGAGCAGACGAGACAACCTACATAAAGTATGTTGCAATCCTTAAAGCACGCTATAAAGTATATATCAATAATTATCAATTGTTATTGACATGTTACACTGACATGTAATAATCATGTTCATTCTAACAACCAGCATGTTGATTATTATTGATTAGGCACTCCAAAGGGGAGAGAAGAGTTTTCCACTTACTGGGAGCCCTGTGACTGTTGCTGTCGGAGCCATCCCCCTGCAGCTCTCCCAGGCCACTCTCTGGGCCACTTTGGACTCCCCCTGCCTCACTGCCAAGGCTGGTCCCACTCTCTGAAGGCTGTCTAGGAGGCAGAACTTGGCCTTGGGCTGCTCTGGAAAGATCACTGCTGCCACCTAGAAGAGACCAGACAGTGGACAAGTGTGTCTGGGGTGCCTCTCCCTTCAGATTTTAACCTGTTCTTCTACTCCTTTCTTGGGAACTGCCAACAGGATTTTGCTAGTTTGATGAGTCAACAAGCATGTATTAAACACTCACTCTGTTTTAGAAATTGTGCTAAGTACCAGGGATACAAAGAAACAGCAAAGATAGTCCTTGCCTTCATGGAGCCTCCACTCTAACTGGGGAGTCGACTGGCCCATGGAGGTGTATGTATAAGATAAGTTAACCTAAGAGGGTTAACAGCTCCAGGAGGGAATGGCGCAGGAAACCTCTTGGGGAGTAGTGCAATCTCTTCCAGTCCTAAACCTCAGAGAATTGAGGCAGGGGCCCTTCTATCTCTTAAGTTTTGACCCGTAAAGGCCCTGATGAGGCTTTTGTATCTGCTGCCAGTGTTACCTTGTCTATCTCCCTGGAGGAGCATGGTAGAAAAAGATAGACCCATCCTCCCTATCTACATGGCACTGGACTCCTTTAAGACCCAGATAGCTAGCCCCAAGGAGGGGGGTCTATCTCAAAATGGGAAATATGACTGTACCAAGGTAGTTCTTATGCCTGATTCATAGGATCATACATTTAGAGGGAGGAGGGACCCCAGATGCCATCTAGTTCCTGTTTTTGGAGGGACAGACTCAAGATGGCAGATCAAGAAGAATCACTTTTGCCTTGCTCACCCAATACACCTCCACAATAGCTTAGAAAATTCATCAGACTGAATTGTGATTGGGAAAGCCAAGGAAAAGTGATAGTGAATCATTTTTTGAAGCCCAGGGAAGCTTAGGAAGATAGAGAAGTAGGTGTAGACCAGGGCAAGAGCGGACCAGGAGTATACTGAATACCTAGGCAAGTCACTTCTATTTATGAACTTCAGTTTCCTACTCTGTAAAAATGAGACAGTTTGGCCCAGAAGGTCTTTAAGGTTTTTTCCTGGCTGAATCTATGATCCCATGAAGCAAAGTCACTTTATGCATCTGGACCTCAGTTTCCTTCTCTATAAAATGAAGGGGGGTGAGGTGGCCCAGAAGGCCTTTATGGTCCATTCTTGCTCTAGAACTGGGGCCTGATCTAAACCTCTTTTGTCCTTGCTCTGTTCCCCCTGTAGAAGGGTTATGAAGAGCAAATAAAGAAATCTGTACATTTCTTGAAGCTCTGAAGTGCCAAAAGGAATGTGGTTATCTCAACTGAAGCCATGCAGAAGATGTAGCTCTTTCAGTGAATGCCCTGGGATGAGTCCCTTGGGAGGGAGAGGCTGCCCCAGGTCCTCTGACTCCAAACACAGTGTTCCTTCAGAGGGGTGAGCTCCTAGTCACTGAAAGTCTTCAAGCACAGGCTGAGTGACTACTTGCTTGATATTGCAGAAAGAACCACCGGTTTGGAACAGTTCAGACTGGATTAGATGGCTTCTGGGATCTCTTCCAGGTTTGATTCTACATATCAGCCCCTACCACTTTGAGCTTTGCCTTCCTAGATTCGGTTAATATGAATATCCACTTATGTGCATTCCAGAGAGCTATGTTCAGAGACACTGTTGCAGTCTTCCCTGGGCAGCCTAGACCTGCCCCTTCCAGCCCCAAGGCTTCTCAGAGCTCACCCATCCACCCATCTCCTTACCTGATTCTGTTTGGCCTTTGCTACCTTTCAAGCTCTTGGCCCCATCTTCCAGGCTGGAAGAACTCAAGGTGGAGTCACTGTCACTGTCACTAGAAACCACTGGAAAAGACAAACACAGACTGAGAATGTTTATCCTTGTGTCAGTGGACCAGCTTCCTCACTGGCTGCACATCACAGAAGGAAGGGATTCTGCACTGGGGAAGGGTAAGTAGTTGCTCTTGACATCCCCAGGGGATTGAGTAAGAGGCAAAGATCAGCTCCAATTAGAGGTGGGAGAGATTGTGATCGGACTGAAGGAAAAACATCCTCAGTGTCAAAGGGATAATAGGCTGGGATGGGGGAAGGAGGGAGGGAGGTTGTTAAGGCTTTGTCTCTGGGGACTGTGTGGGAGCAGCTCTGGTTAGAAGCATTTGTGGATGCCAGTCATTGTGACACCCCATCACATCCTGCTTACATGATTCCTTAGCTACTTTCCTCGATGTCAGGCCTGTCTTGCCAACTCAATGATACCACTGGATATTTGTAAAAGGCTTCCAGGTTACAAAGTGTTTAAATGACAACATCTCCTTTGATTTCATGACATCTTAAGAAATAGGCGGAACAGAGCAGGGGCTAACCAATCAAGCAATACCCCTTTATTAAGCACCTCTTTATACCAGGCACTGTTGGAATGCAAAGACAAAAATCAATCAGTGAGCGTTTATTAAACACCTCCTAAGTCCTCAGCACTGCAGTGGATGCCAAGGATATGGAGACCACAACGCACAATCTCTGCCTTCAGGGAGTTTACCATTCTATTGCTGTTTCTACATGAAGAAACTGAACTCCAGTGAAGAGATGCAGTCTTTTATTTGGCCCAGGTATTTAAGAGAGGGAGGAGGAAGAAGGAGTCCGCATTCTGTTCCACTCCCCCAAATGTTTATTTTATAACCCTGCATTTAAAATACCTGTTTTTGATAATTTTTGTTATCCCTTTCCCTAAAAGCCATCTCATATAACAAAGACTTTTTGGAAAGAAAAAGAAGAGGAAAACTCAGCAAAATCAATAAAAACACAAGACAAAAAAGCCAGATAAGGTATGCAATGCTCTTCATACACAGAACTCTGCCTCTGCTAAGGATGAGGAGGAGTTGTCTTCTTGTCTCTCTTTGGGGGTGCCATGTTTGTTGTCGTTTTGCACCCTGCATTTTTAATTATTTGGTGGATAATCTTCTTTCTGCCAGAGGCCCAAGTTTTGGATAATTAGGAGGCGGCCTCTCAGTAATCTCAGCTTTCATTTTGTCATCATGTAAAAGGCACTGAACGACAGTTTCCCACCACTCCTCACTCCAAACCGTATCAGGGTCACCCTCTCATTCATTCTACCTGCATTTTCACAGAGAATCACAGACTTCAGGGCTGGGAAGCTCTTGAGGTCACTCAAAACACTCAAAAAGGGACCATCTCTAGCACCCTGCCAGTTTTAATTTCATGAACCTATGATTCACTCAATTAGATTTCAAAATATACTACAAAGCAATAATTACAAAAACTATTTGTCACCGTCATTCGATCCAAATTATTCATGCCCTCAAGTATTCAGTATAGTATTAAAAGCACCTACTATACACTGGGCATTGTGCAAGACTCTGGCGATACGAAGGCACAAATGAATTGTTCCCTGCCCTCACGGATTTTACATTTGATTGAGAGAAAATGAACATGGACACAGTCAGATCTTTCTCTGAGGATGTAGGAGGCATCTTAGAGGAACTCTAGGTTCTCATTATGGCTCTCAAACCCTGCTGTAAGAATTCTAACTATTAGTTTGGGCATCTGGAGAGAGTGGCATGAAATGTTCCCAAGGTAATAGGAAACCCAACCCAATGGGGCGGAGTCAAGATGACAGAGTAGAAGCAGAGACTTTCTAGAGTTCTCCTTACAAGCCCTGCCAAATACCTGTAAAAAATGACTCTAAACAGAATCTGGAGCTGCAGAACCCACAGAACAATGGAGTGAAGCATCTCCAGCCCAATACAGCCTGGAAGGTTGATGGGAAGCATCTACTAGGAGAAGGGCACAGTCTAGTGTGTGCTGCAGACAGGACCTGAGCAGACCTCGTGGGGACTGAATCTTGGGCACCTGTGACAGTTTCCAGACTTCATAACCCCAAAAAGAGGACAAATTGGAAGGTCAGTGGAAAAAACCTGTTGGACCTGAGTGAGAGTGCAGAGTAGTCCAGCCCCAGACCCAGGGTGGTGGAGGGGGTGGAGGAGCCTGTGGTAACTACAGCACCAGCAGGGGCAGGGGCAGGGGCTGTTTCTGGAGCTCTAGGTCCACAGATTGTGGGGGGATTGAGGGGCTGACAATACACCCTCCACCCCTACTGGAAGCAGAGAAATACTTTGACAAAGAGCTCAAAAGTCAAGTAAATAGCTGGGGAAATGAGCAAAAACTGGGAAAAAGAATCAGACCATAGAACCTTATTTTGGTGACAAGGAAGATAAAAATATACAAACAGAAGAAGAAAACAAAGTCAAAGTTTCTACACCCAAAGCTTCCAAGAAAAATACGAATTGGTCTCAGGCCATGGAAGAACAAAAAGGATTTGGAAAATCAAGTAAGTATAGAGGAAAAATTGGAAAGAGAAATGAGAGTGAGGCAAAAAAAATCATGAAAAATGAGTCAACTCATGAGCATACTAAAAGGGACCCAAAAATGCTGAAGAAAATAACACCTTAAAAATAGACTAACCCAAATGGCACAAGAGATCCAAAAAGCCAATGAGGAGAAATATGTCATAAAAACCAATATTGATCAGATGGAAAAGGAGGTCCAAAAGCTCACGGAAGAAAATAATTGCAGATGGATGCTAATGACTTTATGAAAAATCAAGAAATTATAAAACAAAACCAAAGGAATAAAAAAATAGCAGACAATGTGAAATATCTCATTGGACAAACAACTAACCTAGAAAATAGATCCAGGAGAGACAATTTAAAAATTATTAGACTACCTGGAAGCCATGATCAAAAAAACCCTTGATATCATCTTTCAAGAAATTATCAAGGAAACCTGCCCTGATATTCTAAAACCAGAGGGTAAAACAGATATTGAAAGAATACATTGATCACCTCCTGAAAGAAGTCCCCAAAGGAAAACTCCTAGGAATATTGTAGCCAAATTCCAGTGCTCCCAGGTCAAGGAGAAATTATTGCAAGCAGCCAGAAAGAAACAATTCAAGTATTGTGGAAATACAATCAGGATGACATAAGATCTAGCAGCTTCTATATTAAAGGATCAGAGGGCTCAGACTATGATATTCTAGAGGTCAAAGGAGCTAGGATTAAAATCAAGAATCACCTACCCAGCAAAACTGAGTATAATACTTCAGGGGAAAAAATGGTCATTCAAAGAAATAGAGGACTTTCAAGCATTCTTGATGGAAAGAATAGAACTGAATAGAAAATATGACTTTCAATCATAAGAATCAAGAGAAGCATGAAAAGGTAAACAGGAAAGAGAATCATAAAGAAATTACTAAAAGTTGAACTGATAATATTTTGTAACTCTTGATATTTTTCTCAGAATTAGGGTAGCTGGAGGGCTTATATACATATAAACATATTATATACATATAAACAGAGGGCATAGAATGATTGAATATAAAGAGATTATATCAAAAAAATAAAATTAAGGGGTAAGAGGAATATATTGGGAGAAAGAGAAAGGGAGAAATAGAATGGGGTAAATTATCTCTCACATAAAAGAGGTGAGAAAAAGCTTTTTCAATGGAGGGGAAAAGGGGAGAGGTGAGAGGGAAAGGGTGGACCTTACTCTCATCAAATTTGCCTTAAGGAGGGAATAACATGCACACTCAATTTGGTATGAAAATCTATCTTACACTACAGAAAAGTAGGAGGGAAGAAGATAAGCAGGGGTTGGGGGTATGAAAGAAGGGAGGGCAAAAAGGAGGAGGGGGTAATTAGAAGTAAACACTTCTGAGGAGGGACAAGGTCAAATGAGAGAACAAATAAATGGGGGCAGGATAGGATGGAGGGAAATAGAGTTAGTCTTTCACAACATGACTGTTATGGAAGTGTTTTGCATGATTATACATGTATTACCTGTACCAAACTGCTTGATTTCTCAGTGGGGATGGATGGGGAGGGAGGAAGGGAGAGAAGTTGGAATTCAAAGTTTTAAAAACAAATGTTAAAAATTGTTTTTATATGCAACTGGGAAATAAGACATACAGGCAATGGAGTATAGAAATCTATTCTGCCCTACAAGAAAATAAAGGAGAAGGGGATGGGAGAAGGGAAGGGTGTGATAGAAGGGAGGGCAGATTGGGGGAAGGGAAAATTGGAATGTTTTGGGGTGGGCAGAGGGGAAAAATGGGGAGATCTAGAACTCAAAATCTTGTGGAAGTGAGTGCTGAAAACTAAAAATAAATTAATAAAAAAATAAACACCTCTCAAATCAACTTTTTAAGACAGTTGGTTCAGCAAGGAGATGTTGGCATACAATTCCCTGTTGTGAAGAGACAGAGATGATGGCAGAGACCACAGGACAAAGGAGCCTCACCATGAGGAGGAGAAGGAATACGGTGAGGTGGGAGTTCAATTAAGGGTGAAGCTGTTGTGGAGAGGAGAGGAAGGATGCCATCTGGTAGCTTCCTCTTTTAATTAATTATTCTTGTTAACTGAGTCCTAGTCTCAGTTATTATGATCGATTGAAGGAATCCAAGGATAGCTGTACCCTCTACATTCCTATGCCCTGGGGCAAATCTCTGATTGCCCTACCCTCGTTATGTTTTTTCATAAAAGCAATGTTTCAGTACTCCAAGGATCTCTAATTTCATCAGGATAGGTACTCCTATTTTTTATATACCAGAGCAGGTCTCTACCCCTCTGTGGCTCAGCAGACAGTCTTCAAGAGTACCACGGTAAAAAAAAACAAAACAAAATACCTCACCCTATGGGCAACCTGGTGATGAACTTCTCTAGATTTAGCAGGTCTGGTCCCCAGACAACAGACACTGGCTCATAATGGAAAGCTTAGAATCCGCTAGTGTCTCTGAGAGCCTGTTCACTTGCCCCGTAAGAGGAGGTTTTGGAGGGAGACTTTCATGTTTTCGTAATAATTCTTATTTCTTTTACTTAAGAGAATCAGTGAGTCACCTATTTCTTTAAAGCAAATAGGAGCCTTATGAATTATTTAGTCTGACCACCTTATTTCCATTTTCCAAGGCCCTTTCACATATAGGATCTCATCTGATCCTCACAACTGTCCTGGGACTTAGCTGGGCACAATATTTCACAGGAAAAAATGATAAGAGGAAGCAGAAGGTGGGAGATTGAAAGCTGGTCTCCAAGAAAGGAAAATCTTGGCTCATTTCCCACCTCTGGTATATAACAGCATCAACCTCTCGCCAGATTTACTTCACACTGTTCTCCCAAACATGAGGCAATGTGGCACAGTGAGGAGAGCTGGTCTCAGACATAGGAAAATCTGGATTCAAGTTCCAGCTTTGACACCTACTATCTGGGTGACTCTGGGCAAGTCCCTTAACCTCTCTGTCCCTTGGGCAACTCTCTAAGAGAGAAGCTGCCAACCAGTTTTGGTGGAGGGAATTTCCTCACTTGGGAGCTCTCTGCACCAAAAAAATCAGGTCCAATCCAATAATAAAAATTATAATGATATAAAGGTCTGTCTGTCTGTCTGTCTGTCTATCTATCTATCTATCTATTTATCTATCTATCTGTGTGTGTGCATGCACATATAAATACACAGACATATATATATATTTATACATTATACACACACACACACAAATGAGTCTGAGGTGGTCACTGTGGCAGAGAACTGGTCTTGGAGCCATGAAGCCCTGGGTTCAAGTGTTAGCTTTGACACATATTGACTGTGAGATCCTGGGCAAATAACTTAACCTCTTAGTGCCTTTAGGTGACTCTTTAAGTCACAGAAGAAATGTTGACCTTCCTTGGTAGAGGGACTTCCCTTCATCAGTGAAATCATATGTCTGGTCCTGATTCCACTTTAAATAATGTTTTAAATTTTGCAAATAGCTTTATAGACATCCTCCCATGAGGATGGTGCTGTTGCTCTCCATTTTATAGATGCGGCAACTGAGACACAAGTACAGAGCGGGGGAAATGTCCTGCCCAAGAAAACCTAGGGGTGAGCTGGAGAACTCGTGTCTCCTGACTCCCAGGTTAGAGCATGGGGAAAGATAGCCATGGCTCCTGCTGTAAATTTAATGATACTTGCTGCTGTCTGGGTTTTTGACAGGGTGCCCCAAGATAGAGCTACCGAGATGGCCACAGTCAAGTAGTCACTGGATTGAGTGGCTCGCTATCTGATAAACCCACATCACCGTGCAGCACTGATTAACAGTTAGGCCAACACAGCCATCTCTCTTCAGGGAAACTACAGAAACCTCCCCAAAGGAAAAAAACAACTCATGTGTGGAGAGGAAGTTCATTCATCCAGTTATCTCTGCTATAGGGGCTGGGGTAGGTGAGGCTTTCACTATTGTGCCTGGGGATCTGTCATCTCTTAAAAACGATCAAAAAGATAGGGACTCTTAGCAGCAGCAGAAAGACCCACGGAAGCCAAGCAAGGCTGGCCACTTTCTCACTGGGTAGTCTTAGGCATAGGTTAGTTTCAGAACTGAAAGGGAATGGTGAGCTCCTGGGGGGGGGGGGGGGGAAACCTTCCTTTGCCTTGCCTCTTATCCCTAGCACTTCATACAGTGATGAATACCATCTCATTTGATCCCCACAATAACCCTGAGAGATAGGTGCTATTATGATCCCCATTTTATAGGGGAGGGAACTGAGGCAAACAGAAGTTAAGTGACTTGTTCAGGGTCCCACAGCTGGTGTCTGAGGCAGGATTTGAAGTCTGGTCTTCTTGGATTCAAGCTCAGGACTCTATCCACTTCACCATCGAGTTGCCTCATTGCTCTCAAACAACGCTCTCATTCTATTGTTTCAGAAAAATCGCACACATATCTACCTTTCCCTAACAGGGAGTTCCCACATACTAATGAAATCACAAGTCTGAACAAAAATAAAAAATATATGTGAAAGGGATGATTAAGGAGGCCAGCATTACTGAACTATGGTTGTGTTTACATAGAAAGTACTGATCACTTTTGGTTTGGAGGGCAAGTCATAATGAGAAAAGATTATTTTTTTTGGTGGTTTTGGTTTGACAAAAGGCAGACAGCAGGGTGGAAGGGGGCTACTCTGTTTTCCATTGAAACCCCTGGACCTGCAGGTGCCTTTGCCTCCAGGGTCATTTCATTCACAAAGGTCTCAGAAAGGAGGGTATCAGCTGTCAGAAAATGTTCTTGCTTTCCCATCAGCCCCTTCCGCTACATTTTCTCTCATTGTGTCAGGGATTTCAAGCTGGGATCAGGCTGGAGCTTAGAGGGCTTTGCAGCAAGGGCCCCCAAATCCCATTTCTAATCTACTCTAATAAATTCTCCTAAAGAAACAAACTGAAAAAAGAAAGAGAAAGGAAAGAAAAGAAAAGTTCGCAGTATCTGTGCCCAGTGCCGAAGCATCAGTGTCAGTGGGGGGGGTGGGGGAAGGATAAGATGCTTATGATCTGCCAGAGGGATGGGAGTTCCTGGATGGAAGCCCAACACACACACACACAGTTCCCCAAATACTCTTGGCTTTCATCAGAGAGGGGGCTGGGGGGCCATAGTCTAGAAACATCCCCATGAAACCCAGGCTGGTCTAATCTACCAGTCTCCTGCCATTGTGTTTCCTCCCTCCCTCTGTAGTCCAGCTCATAAATCTTCTAGGTCTATTAACAAAGCTTTTAGGCTCATAAATCTTTTGGTCCCTGCTCTTCCATCCTCAACAAATAATATTCTCATTCTCTCTCTCTCTCTCTCTCTCTCTCTCTCTCTCTCTCTCTCTCTCTCTCTCTCTCTCTCTCTCTCTCCCTCCCTCCCTCCCTCCCTCCCTCTCTCTCTCTCTCTCTCTCTCTCTTTCTCTCTCTCTCTCTCTCATTCCCCAAAGGATCAGACTGGGATGAGAAAGCAATGAGATCTTGGATGAGATCCACACTTATTTTTCTGACTGAAAAGGAAAAGAATGATCCCTATTGCCTTCCAAATCTTGGGTTAATGGATAGTAAAGACTGAACTAGATTAAAATGCAATTGGGAAATATTTAACAAAATAAAAATACAATGGAATATAAATAGTGTTAATATGTGGTTTTCTAAGTCAATGTGCCTCTTGAGGGATCCTCATTTGGCCTCCCTCCCCATTTCTATTTGAGTTTGACACTCAAATAGGAGAGAGGGCTGGGAGACCTGGTCAAGAAGATCTGGGTTTGAATCCCACTTCAGATTCCTACTAGCTGTGTGGTCCAGGGCAAGTCACTTAACCTCCCTTACCCTTAGTTTCCTCATCTGTAAGAAGTCAGACTAAACGTTCCTTTTAATTCTAAACCTAAACCATTGCTCCTTGCTGTACAACCCTGGGCAAGTCACCTCACATTCCTGAGTCCTTGAGCCTCAGTTTCCTCATCTGTAAAATGAGGGTGAATTAGATGGTCTCTAACATCACTTTTGGCTCCAAAATTCTGGTTCTGTGATCCCACTTGTGTGACCCTGAGAAAGTCACTTCCCTTCCCTGCTCCTCAGTTTCTTCATTTGTAAAATGGGGCTGCTGGAAGGATCAAATGAAGCTCTTTCTGATCCTACCGCTGCTGGTGTCCTCACAAACCACCTTTCTATTTTTTTCTATTTTGTATCTGCTTATTTGTGTACAGGTTATCTCCCCTATAGAATGTAAGTTCCTTAAAGGCAGGGGCTCTTTCATCTTTGTCTTTTATGGGCTCCTAGCCCAATAGTACTTGGTGCAATAGCTACGTGCTCAATAAATGCTTGTTAGTTGATTAGACCTCCAGTGCCATAGATTAATATTAATTAATTAATATAATATATAATATAATTAACTAATAGGCATTAATTAATGCTTATTGACTGATTAAAAGTACTTTTACACCCTTACAGCACTACATAAATTCACTTTGTGATGGAGACGATGTCACACAAATGGACCTATCCTCAGTCCCACCTGGGCTTGCAGCTGGCAGGAGGAGATAGTGGTCAGGGGCAGAAGAGATATGGTGGCCACACCCCCTCAGAACTCTGCCCAAGGGCCTGAAACTCTGGGGATCTTCTTCACCAACTTGGCAGAAGTAACAGGACTACCCTAGCCAACATTGGCTGGCAGCTGAAAACAGAAGCCCAGGATTCAGAACTAGTCTGTACCCCCCAGCACTAAGCACTCACTCATACTTCTTCTTGCCTGGGCTTTCTCCTGGTGGTAGCTAGGAAAGCACCACCTGGGCCAAGGAGCAACAGTCCCCCTTTTGGGGACAGGCCAGATCTGTGTGCTTGGTTTGCTTTTAAATGGATTATCAGCTTGACTGTCACCATGGAAACTCCGAGTCTTAGTACTCAGAGGGGGAGAAAAAAATCTTTTTTTTTTTTTTTTAAAGAAAGTCACTCCTGACTGCCTCAAACAAAGAACAGGGATAACAGGGCTAGAATGCAATCATTGGATTTGGAGTTTGAAGGGGCTTAGATGTCACAGATTGAGAGCTAGAAGGGGTTCAGAGATCGAGAATCTCTAAAGAGATCACCTGTCCTTCATCTTGCAGAAAGGGAAACTGAGGCCCAGAGAAAGAAAGAGACTTGCCCTAAGTCTCATAGCTAGGAAGTAAGAGAGTCAGGATCACAACCCAGGCTGTGGATCTCCAATCTTGCCATCTGTCCTTACAGAGCTACCTCTCTTGCAGAATTACTAACCCTGGACAAGGAAAAAGGGATGACCCAATGAAGCGTCAGTACCCAGCACAGTGCAAGAGTAAGTGGCATCAGGAAGCCTAGGCTCTGGTTCTAGCCCTGCCTGTCATGTACTGTGTGACCCTGGGCAAAGTACTTTCCCTCCCTGGTCATTAGTTCCATCCACTATAAAAAGAAGCAGTTAGGAAACTGAAAGTTGCATGAAGTATAATGATCAGGCAGTAGAAGGCACTTTGGTTCTAGAGTCAGTCCAAATCCTATCCATGATGATTATTTCAAGTGACTTTGGGCAAGTTATTTTATTTCCCTGGGCCTTAGTTTCCTCAGTAGTAAAATGGGTGAAGGAGGGCCAGGTCCAGATCCATAAGTAAGGGCCTGACATGCTCACATCTGTTTGAGGACCATCAGTTGGAGAGCTATGTGGAGGATGGACTGGGAAGGGGAGAGACTATAAGGAGAGATCTGTGAGGAAGTTTTCTCTGAAGGCTCCTTCTCCTCCTGGTGGAGAGGTGAGTGAAGGCAGGTACACATACACTCTCAGCCTTGGTTGATGTATCAGCCTTGACTGGTTTTGCTGAATTGCGTTTTATACCTATCTTTGTATCAAGGGAAGGCTTGCTAGCCAGGGGAGGGGAAACTCAGAAATGAAATGGCATATGAAACCAGGGCATCTATTAAAACTTTAAAAAATGCAAAAAAAAATAAGAAGGTTGGGTTAGTTGACCTCGAAGAGCTCCTTGAGCTTTTAACCATCTTCTGATTCTACTTTAAGCTCAGATTCTCATCCATCACAGTGAAGCACCCTTGACAATTCTGAAGACTCTTTGGGCCTGAGCTGCCCCTGTAAAGTGGGGTAAAGACCATTTCCAGGCCTTGCTTGAACTTAAGGTGGCCAGCCCAGTCCAGGGACAAAAGCTCAAGAGCTTCAGAAGCAGTTAACATGTTGAAACCATGTCTCAGTGTTTCTGAACCGCCCCCCCCCCCCCGAAATTATGGGAATTAGGGAGGTGCTGAGATATTTTCAGCAAACATGCCGCCAAAGCAAAGCAGATGGTGGAAAATTTCACAGGCTGAAAAATAAAACAGAAAAAAAATGCAACAGAAAGAATAGCAAAGCCTCGGAGACTCAGAGTTGTGCCCATTTCAAGGGGGGGGAAGAAGAGGTTAAGATAGTGGATACTGGCATTGTAGACAGTGTCTTGTTAGGGAGCTGTCCCCTTCAGCACCACTACCACTACCACCATATACAGCTCATACAGTAAGGAGCCTGAATCCAGCCAGGTTAGAGGATCGCTGACCCTCCAAGTTATTTCTAGCTTCCTCCTTGGTTCCCCAAACACACAGTCCCCGGAGCTCCTGCCAGCAATTCCTTGTCTCTAGTGGTCCAACCGAGTTCACAGATGCTGCAGGGATGGGTGGCTTAGAGGCTGAGTTAGGGGAAAAGGAAGAGGCAGGTAGAGAGAAGATAACTCCAGGAAAGAACCACCACTAGGCTGAACAGTGGTTTGAGTGCTGGATTGGAGTCAAGAAGACTTTGGTTCAAATCTTGCCTCAGAGAGTGCTTGGCAAGGTATTCTTTGGGTCTTGTTATCCTCATAAGTAAAATGAGGGGATTGACCATAAGGTCCCTTCCAGGTCTAACCCTATGACTCTTACCTAAATCAGCATGAATTTAAGGTTACTATTATGCACAGAATCTAGAATATAGTAGGTGCCTGATAAATGCTTACTGACTTATTTCTAGACCTATTCTGTACCCAAACTTCCCTATTTCTATAGAGGATATCATCCTTCTAGTCACCCAGGTGAGCCCTCTTCCAGATCATTTGATACAAGGGAGTTTTGGGGTCATTTAACCCAATATTCTCATTTCCCACATGAGTAAAATGAGGCCCAAAGAGGTTAGACATGCTCTGGCTTTTCAATACCTTTCCTGAAAAATGGAACCTAGAGAGGAGCATAACACTACAGACAGGGTCTGAGCAGGGCCCAGAGAAATGAAGAGACTTGTCCAAGGTCACTCAGCTGCTGAATGACCCAGGTTCAGACTACAACTCAAGGTTTCTGACTCCTAATTCATAACTCCTTGGCCTTAACATAGGCTCTGCTTCATCACCCATAATACTGACTTGGTGGTTCTGGAAAGAGCTAGGACAATTACAATGTATGCATGCCTATCTACTCACTGGTGCTTCTGATCTGTTAACCAGAATCCACTCAACCTTATAGAACCCTAAATCAATACCTCCACCCTATCATGGGGAGCTGGGTTTTCCAGCATTAAAAACTGTTATTGTTTAGTTTGTATTCAGTTGTGTCTGACTCTTTACGACCCCATTGAGAGTTTTCTCGGCAAAGATCAGGATACTGAGGTAAAGTTAATTGACTTTCCCAGGGTCACACAACTAGTAAGTGTCAGAGGTCGGATTTGAACTCAGGAAGATGAGTGTTCCTGACTCCAGGCTGGATGCTCTATCCATTCCAGCGCCATCTAGCTGCCCTGCATTAAAAATAGGTATATTTATGAAAAGTAATTCTATAGTAAAAGCATATAGGCTGTTCAGGACAAGAGGCTGCACCCCTAAAATGAGAGTACTTAGAAAGGAAAACAATAATAATGATGGCCACAACCAGCATTGATGTGACACTTTCAGGTTGACTATACCTGTGCGATTTCAATTCCTCCACACAACAATCCTAGGAGGCAGGGGCTATTATGATTTCCATTTTACAGGCTGAAAGAGTTTAAGTGACCTGCTCAGGGTCACATAGATAATAAGTGACTGTGACAGGATTCAAACTCAGGTCTTGCTGCCTCCAATCCCATCTAGTGCCATCTAGTGGCTGAATGCACCAAAATATAATTACATGAAATAAGCCTGTAGTGATAGGATCATATATTGTAGATCTGGGAGTGACCTCAGAGCCCATCTAGTCTGAACCCTCATTTTACACATGGGGAAACTGAGGCCCATAGAGGTTGTGTATACCTTAGGATCATAGATGGTGATCTGGAAGGGATATCAGAGATTGCCTAGTTCAAATCTTTCATTTTACAGAACAGGGAGGTTAAGTGAGTTAGGATCTGAGATTTAAAGGCAGAAGTTACTTCTGAGGCAATCCAGTCCAACTCCTCATTCTGCACATGAGGAAACTGAGGCCCAGAGAATTTGTATATAACACGGGATCTCAGAAACCAACTAGTTCAAACATCTCATTTTATTGACAAGGAAAATGAGACCCAGAGTGAGGATTTGAACCCAAGTCTCTCCTAATGTCAAGCACAGCATTCTTTCTCCCACACCCCATAATCTCTTAAGTTGCAGAAGATAAAAGCACCATGTGCTGTCTCTCAGGGATGTAGAAATGTGAGTTGTTAGAGTCACTTCTAATGTTATTCTCTTACTAAGAGGATTAGTATAAGCCATATTCAGGTTTTGCACAAACCAGAGCCAGGAAAAAAAATATGACTTTTTTATGAATCACAGATGTGACTAGGATGGGATGGCCAGTGCTTTGACCCAGGGTGTCAAGTTTAAAACTACAAAGATAAGACCTGTCCTTATCAGCAGGTAGCACCTCAGCAAGTAGACATAATTGAACTTACCCCACCTGGCTAACAAGAATAATTGGTTAAAATAGGAGCTACCAGGTGGTACACCTTTCCTTTGCTCCCTCAGTGTCTCACTCTTTCTCCCTTATGGGTATCTTTCCTATGAGGAAGGTTCTAGATCAATAGGATCTATCTGCTTTATGGTGCTCATTCAGGGTCCCAAAATTGTTCATTATGGCTCTTGGATGTGTCTAATTTTTAATTGTCCTTTGTAGTAGGCTACTTTGCTGCCTTTACTTCCTTCTCCAAGTTTTTGGCCCAGGCTCTAGCCCTGTAGGTAAGTCCAACACTTGGCTGACCCTCCCTAACATTTAACCCTATACTCCTTCCTATCCTCAGGACCATTCCTTGTTCCTACTTATATTCCAGATAATCTCTATTACATAACATGATACTGGAGTCTGAAGGAAGGCAACTTATCTCAATTTTCACCCTAAGAAGTCTCCAGCCTGTTCTCCATCTCCTTACTATCTTTAAGGAGCTGATGATATAGAGAAGACAGAGGAAGATTCTAACTGAGAAGTGTAGTCTGATGAGCTGACCATAACTGGCTCTTTGGCAGCCAATAAGAAGACTGGACAACTGGAGAAATGCATGTTTGAAAGCAATTGTGGGAGAGGGAGGCACATAGTCAAGTCTATTTAAGTCAAGGACAAGAAGAGAAAGTACATGGGAACTGGGAATGAGTGTCTCAAAAGGGAGATTAGAAGAAGGATTTGCTAACAGGGAGGAAGAGAGAATGAGTGAGGCTAGAATTAGGCTCTTGAAACTTATTTTTCTTGGCTAATAATAATTAATATAATTATATTTTTACACAGGTTTTGTAAGGAAACAGCAGAAATCATGCAACATATCACATCAGGCTGAGAAGACTTAATATTTACCAGATACTTAAAAAGAAAGACATGATCTTTCTATAAACTGTAAATGATGAATTCCCATAATAGAAATGCAAACTCCCAAATACTCTTCAGAATTCAACAAATGGACACTTGGAATAGAAGCATGATCAGAAATGAAATCATTGCTTACAGTGGTTCAGACATAACATTGATCTGTGTTAAGTAACTTAAGAATGTTGTTTTTAATGGAAGTCAACATGGATGCAACCCCAAACTACGAGTAATGAGAAGCTCTCAAAACATAGAGTCCTATTGATCGAAGAGATCAAAACCATGTTGGAACAGATGCATATCATCCCCATCATCCTGTCTACTTCTGGACTTATCCCAAAGTTGCTTTCCATGATTTGACAGAAAATAAAGCCTGAGAAGTCTTTCCCAATCCCTCTTACTTCTAATAATTTCTCTCTCTTAATTATTTCTTATTATCTTTTTTTTTAACCACCATCACCAACATACAGATTCTTTTTTTTTTAAATTCAATTTATTTATTTAACTTTTAACATTCATTTTCACAAAATTTACAAATTTTCTCCCCTTTTATCCCCTCCCCCCCCAAACACCAAGCATTCTAATTGCCCCTGTGACCAATCTGCTTTCTCTTCTATCATCCCTCTCTGCCCTTGTCTCCATCTTCTCTTTTGTCCTGTAGGGCCAGATAGCTTTCTATACCCCTTTACCTGAATTTCTTATTTCCTAGTGGCAAGAACATTACTCGACAGTTGATCCTAACACTTTGAGTTCCAACTTCTTTACCTCTCTCCCTCTCCACCCCTTCCCTTTGGAAGGCAAGCAATTCAATATAGGCCAAATCTGTGTAGTTTTGCAAATGACTTCCACAATAGTTGTGTTGTATAAGACTAACTATATTTCCCTCCATCCTATCCTGTCCCCCATTACTTCTATTCTCTTTTGATCCTATCCCTCCCCATGAGTGTCGACCTCAAATTGCACCCTCCTCCCCATGCCCTCCCTTCTATCATCCCCCCCACCCTGCTTATCCCCTTATCCCCCACTTTCCTGTATTGTAAGATAGGTTTTCATACCAAAATGAGTGTGCATTTTATTCTTTCCTTTAGTGGAATGTGATGAGAGTAGACTTCATGTTTTTCTCTCACCTCCCCTCCTTATCCCTCCACTAATGAGTCTTTTGCTTGCCTCTTTTATGAGAGATAATTTGCCCCATTCAATTTCTCCCTTTCTCCTCCCAATATATTTCTCTCTCACTGCTTGATTTCATTTTTTTAAAGATATGATCCCATCCTCTTCAATTCACTCTGTGCACTCTGTCTCTATGTGTGTGTGCTTGTGCGTGTGCAATCCCACCCAGTACCCAGATACTGAAAAGTTTTAAGAGTTACAAATATTGTCTTTCCATGTAGGAATGTAAACAGTTCATCTTTTGTAAGTCCCTTATGACTTCTCTTTGCTGTTCACCTTTTCATGGTTCTCTTCATTCTTGTGTTTGAAAGTCAAATTTTCTTTTCAGCTCTGGTCTTTTCATCAAGAATGCTTGAAAATCCTCTATTTCATTGAAAGACCAATTTTTTCCCCTTAAGTATTATACTCAGTTTTGCTGGGTAGGTGATTCTTGGTTTTAGTCCTAGTTCCTTTGACTTCTGGAATATCCTTTTCCATGCCCTTTGATCCCTTAAAGTAGAAGCTGTTAGATCTTGCGTTATCCTGATTGTATTTCCACAATACTTGAATTGTTTCTTTCTAGCTGCTTGCAATATTTTCTCCTTGACCTGGGAACTCTGGAATTTGGCCACAATGTTCCTAGGAGTTTCTCTTTTTGGATCTCTTTCAGGCGGTGTTCTGTGGATTCCTTGAATATTTATTTTGCCCTCTGGTTCTAGAATCTCAGGGCAGTTTTCCTTGATAATTTCATGAAAGATGATGTCTAGGCTCTTTTTTTGATCATGGCTTTCAGGTAGTCCCATAATTTTTAAATTGTCTCTCCTGGATCTATTTTCCAGGTCAGTTGTTTTTCCAATGAGATATTTCACATTATCTTCCATTTTTCCATTCTTTTGGTTTTGTTTTGTGATTTCTTGCTTTCTCATAAAGTCATTAGCCTCCATCTGTGCCATTCTAATTTTGAAAGAACTATTTTCTTCAGTGAGCTTTTGAATCTCCTTTTCCATTTGGCTAATTCTGCTTTTGAAAGCATTCTTCTCCTCATTGGCTTCTTGAACCTCTTTTGCCAATTGAGTTAACCTATTTTTCAAGGTGTTATTTTCTTCAACATTTTTTTGGGTCTCCTTTACAGGGTGCTGACCTGCTGTTCATGCTTTGACTTCATGTCTCTCATTTCTCTTCCCAGCTTTTCCTCCACCTCTCTAACTTGATTTTCAAAATTCTTTTTGAGCTCTTCCATGGCCTGAGCCCATTGGGTGGGCTGGGACACAGAAGCCTTGACTTCTGTGTCTTTGTCTGATGGTAAGCATTGTTCTTCCTCATCAGAAAGGAAGGGAGGAAATGCCTGTTCACCAAGAAAGTAACCTTCTATAGTCTTATTTCTTTTCCCTTTTCTCGGCATTTTCCCAGCCAGTGACTTGACCTCTGAATATTCTCCTCACACCCACCTCACCTCCTGATCCTCCCAGCCAGCGTTTGGGGTCTGAGATTCAAATGCTGCTTCCAGCCTCAGGGCTTTTGGAGGGGGCAGGGCTGCTATTCAGTGTGAGATTAAGTTCAGGTGGTCAGGTCGGGGCAGGGCAGCCTCTCAGGCTCAGTTCCCTCAGGAGGTTTATGCACAAATCTTAAACAATGGATCCAGGCTCCTGACTGCTTGGGGAGCCCTGGTCTGCCGCTGCCTCTCAGCTTCTGCCTCCCGAGGGGGCCTGAGTTATGGGGACACCCCACTCCCCTCTCGACCCACCAAAGAGACTCACCAACCCACATCACCTGTGGGTGGAGGGACTTGTGTGGCCACTGGAGATCCCGTCCCTGAAGCCTGCTCAGATCTGTTCCTCTCGGTGCTGCGGCCGCGGCAGGTCTGGGCTGGGCTCCGCATCTGCAGCGCGACGGACCTTTTGCGAGAGGTTTGCAGGTCCCTCTGGAACAGAAATCTCCTTTGCTCCACTGTTCTGTGGCCTCACTGCTCCAGAATTCGCCGTGAGTTACTTTATACAGATGTTCTATGGGTTGTGGGATATTTCTTATTATCTTGTATAGAATTTGCTTTGCATGCTGTCTCCCCCATTAGATTATAAGCTCCTTGAGGGCAGGGTCTGTCTTTTGCATCTTCTTGTGTCCCAGTAGCACAGTGCCTGATACTCAGTAGGTGCTTAATAAATGTTTGTCAGGTGATTGATTGAAATAAGCTCATAGTCCAGTGCTTTTATTCAGTTATAAAAAGTAATAATTTCCTCCACTTGTGTTATAGTTTGCTAAACACTGGACATATAGAAAAGAAATAGTAGGGTGGTAATTTGTCCCAGGACTGTTTCTATCTGATCCACTTTGAATGTAAGAGGACAAGAAGGAGTATAAAAATGACTAATAATAAAATTTGATATTAATGTCATGAACTTTAAGGTTTCCAAATGCGTTATCTTATTTGCTCCTCACAACCACCTCGTAAGGTAAATGTTATAGATTTTATCACACCCATAAGGAAACTAAGGCTCAGAGAGGTGAAAGGATTTGGCCAGGATCACACAGCCAGTAAGTATCTAAGGTGGGATTTGAAGCAAGTCTCCCCGACTCCAAGGTCAGGATTCAAGTTCACCTGAAGGGCAGAGGACTTCAGGGATGGTAGGTTCTGGTTTTAGTTTCCTGGTAAATGTTCTTTTCTCAAAGCCCTATTCTAATGTAGATTCACAGTGGGGAGAAGACCTAAGGCTCCTCAAGGCTAAGCTGATAGAACAGAAGCTCTGACAAGTCCCGTCCAAGTACAAAGGCTTCCATTTGAACCAAGACCTGATGGGCGACTGTGTGCCTGTGTGTCCAGGCCAGTTAAATTCAGACACTCACCTCCAGATCACTGCTCATTAGGGGATTAATTAGTCTTTGGGTCACGGGAGGGAGTAGCTATTCCAAAAAGGTCTCAGGCCTTTCCAAGTTGGAAGTGACCCCTTATTTGTCTCCGATGCTGACAGTTGGGGACTGAACAGCCTAAGGGTGAGAAATCTCTCTTTCCCACTTTTCCTCTCCAAGAGAGTCCTGTCCCGACTAGGCTACTAGCTCCTGGCATGGCGTTCGGCAAGTCGTTTCCCTTCCCTTAGAGCTCAGTTTCCTCCTGTATAGAGAGTTTGTAATAGAGTCCTAATGCTCAAAGTCAATTCCAGTTTTGATATTCCATGAATGCTAGTGGTTGGCCAATCAAAACATGTGGACGGCCCATATTCTCTGGAAAGTGAGAAGACTGAGGAGGGGAGCTGGAAAGACCCCAGAGCCAGAGTGGGGGGTGGGGCTGTTAGCAGTTACAATAATCTTCCCTGCTGATAACCCACTGGGAATGGGCCACTGCCACAGAGAGAAAAGCAGCAAAAAGAGTCCACGACCCAAGCTTCCTGGACAGCTCTGTCAGCGTCTGAAAGACAGACTGAGCAGCTTGCCAAAGTCTGCCTGGGTCAGCTAAGGCCATCTCTGTTTATCCACCGACAGGGAGGAGGCTGCTGGAAGCTGGGATCCACAGGGACCTCCCTGGGAAACTCGACTGGCTCAGCCCAGCCCAACCTGCCGCTGCTTCCAAGGGTGCTCAGCCTGAAAGGTGCCTTCCCTAGGCCGGTAGGCAGCTCCTCTTGGTACCCCATGGTGGGAGGCTGGGAGGCAAGTCCTGGCCAGGCAGGGGGTGGGAAGAGAGCCTGAGGAGGGAGCTATGGAATGCATACCTGCTGAGGCTCTGCCCTGTCCCTTAGAGCCCTTGGCTTATAAACTGGAACTAGAAGGGACCCAACCAGTACAACTCTCTCCTTTGACAGATAAGGAAACTGAGACCCAGAGGAGTGAAGTGACCTGACCAGGATCACACAGTTAGGATCATTGATCAGAATTGCAAGGACTAGTTAGAAGTCAGCTAATCCAACCCTTTACTGACAACACTGCTTTGACCTGGTTGCTCCTCTGCTCAAAACTCTTCAATAGCTCCCTGTTACCTAGAGGCAAATATAAACCTTGGCTTGACAGTCTAAGTTCATGGATTCCTTAACAGTATAGCCAAGGTTCACCCTACAATCTGGCTTCTATCTATGTCTCTGCTCTGTCTTCCTATTCTACCAGTTTAAACCCCTTCTTTCAAACCAACTGGACCACACATTGTTCTCCAAACACCAAGTACATCTCTGCCTGTGCCAAGACCTCTCCCCTCTCTGAGGAGATAATATATGTAAGGCACTTAGCATGTGCTGGGCATATAACAGGTGCTTAATAAATGCCTTCTCCTTTTCTCCCCTTCCACTCTCTTGGAATGACTTTTCCCACCTAAATTAATCTCACTCATCTTTCAAGGGGAGTTCAAATCTCCAATCTTTCTTCCAGTTCAAACAGGAATCACATCTACACCTAGAATTGGAAGGGACCTCAGAGGTTGTCTGGTTCAACCCCCTCATTTTACATAAAGGGAAACTGAGGCCATGGAAGTGAAATGATTTGCATAAGGTCCCACAGGTATTGAGAGATTTGAACCTCCAAACCAGATCACTTTCTACTGCACCAGGGAAACTGATAAAGGCATAATCCCCAGCCTCAGAAATTGTTCATTTACTTCCCAAACAATAAATGGGTGGTACAAGACCTGCACAGATATTGGGAAAGTCTAGGGTGGGAAGGAAATGTAGGGGAATGGGGGAGGAGTGCAGGCTGGGCTCCAGGAGCAAGACAGCCAGGCTGGCTTGGAAGAGGGGCTTCCAGCCTGGGAAGGGGGCAAGGGGTTAATGGCACATCATTGCTATGTCCTCTCCCTGTTATTTCTCCCTTGGAGATGATCACTGAGGCTTTATAGCAGGGATAAAACAAAAGAAACCTTCATCCACCAAGCTATCCTTTCACTTTATGGGAAGTACACCATGTCTTTTAGGCAGGGGATGTCTCTTAGAATTCCACTCTCTTCTGGGCTTCTACCTTCCCTCTGGGGTCCTCTTCTCTTGGATGGAGGTGAAGGGGTCCTTTTCTCAAGAAGGCAGAGGACATGTGTTCAGAGATGGTCAAGGTTGGGATAGACAGTGTACCCTTTCCCAGTTGGGGAGGGAGATTCTGAAACCACAGCCACCTGAGCCCCTTGATCCCACCCTCACAGTGTGACCTGGTCCCCTGGGGTGGTTCCTGGCTGGTGTAGGGAAACTGTCTTGCCCCTCACTTTCCCCCAAACTGGGAAATCCAGACCATAGAACACCACCTCCCTTCAAATATCCTCAAATGCTACAAACTCCATGCCTGCTGCTTAACATCAGGAGACCCACACTACTGCCTGAGCTAGCAGAGGCCAGAGGTCACTCCATGATAGCCCGGAGGTCTTCAGGCAAGGGACAACGTAAGGTTTGCTTGGGAGTCAGACTGACTTCAGGAGAGGATGTAAGCACTGGAGGCAGGGCTCTGGCTGGGGGACTACAGGCAAGTTACTTATGGGACAGGAGGTAGACTTGAGAGCCTCTGAGATTCCTTGTAGCTCCAACCCTAGGATCCTACATCAGGGTCTTGATTTATTCACCTAACCTACATCAGAAGAAGCAGCTGAAACAATATGAGGAATCACATGACAGGACCACACAGTTAGACCGTGCAGTATAACGATTCAAAGCCACAGGACCCAGGTTCAAATCCCAGCTCCATCACTTACTACCTGTTTGACTTTCCTCAGCCTTGGTGTCCTCATTTGCAAAACAGTGGGTCACTGATTCTAGAGGACTGATGATGAAGCCTGTTACCCATCTCCTGACAGGAAGCTAATTGATTTCAGATCAAGAATGAGACACATATTTTTGGAAATGGCCAAAGTGAAGATTTGTTTTTCTTGACTGCATATTTGATTTTCCTTTTTTTCTTTCAATGAGTTCTTGAAATGGATGGGAGGAAAGAAAATAAATGCTCATTAATTAAAAAATAAGGATTTTTTTTAAATGAGAGGGTTAGACTCATTTAATGAGGGGACCATACTATCCTTTCTATTACTGAGAGACTTCAAAAAGGGTGACTGCCTGACCCAGGCTCTCCTCTGGCAACCACTCCCTTGCCAACAGTCCCTCTTGGGTTCCATGCCTTTGATAAGCCTGACCATGTCATAGCCTGGCTGCCTGGACACTCCATTCAACGAGGGAGGAGCTGTCATTTTCACTTATCTTAATAAGATGGGACAGTGGTGCCCAGATGTGCACCTAGCCCAGATGCTGCAGATAATGAGTCCTTTCTGTTCCTCAGGAATGGATGGCTGGGAAAGCCCCAAGCCACAGTCACAGAACAAGATGAGGAGGAGGGATAAGAGGACCAGGGACAGCAGGCAATTAGGCCTTGGAGTGCAGGAGGTTGTTGTCTCCATCCCTGGGGTGGGGCTTGTCAATTAGCTCTCATGCTGAGGATATTGGGCAAGCACTTCTAGTGTACAGCAATTACCTCAAAGAGCAGAGGGAAAATTAGTTTGTAGGGGGAGGGATGGGAAGGGATTTGTTTGTTTCATTTCTTAAAGAAAATCTGCCTAGTGATGATTTTTCCTAAGGCTTATGGAAAGTTTCAAGAAATCTTAATGTTTCCCATTCTATTTCTACCATCCCTCACACAATTAATGCTCACCGTGGCCAGGAGGTTTTCCCTAAGGAGCCCCACCACTCTGACTCTCCTATAACTAGCATCTCTCCTTCAGCATTCTGACCTTACTGATGCATTGAGGGAGTGGGCAAGGGGGCAGGACTAGACATGGTTTCGCTGGCACAGGGAACTTATGTTGAGGGGATTCCCCCTCTAGAACTGAAGATCAGAACCTGCTCTGTGATTTAGAGTCTAAGAGGGCCTTCTGGGGGCATGGAGGGGGTAACTGTCTTGCCTAGGGTTATGTGGTCAGAGATAGCACTTAGAATCCACGTCTTTCTGACTCTATCATCTGTACCAAACTGCTTTCTATTGCCTTTAAATATCTCTAATTAATTAAGAAATAGAGCTTTAACTTTTTACAAAATTCTGTCCTTGAAAGAGAGAGTATATATATATATATATCATTATACCTATTTTGCAGATGAGGAAACTGATGTTTGGAGGGGTTCAGAGACTTACCCAAAGTCATACAGCTAGTAAGTGTTACAGGAAGGATTCATAGGATAATAGTTGTGGATCTTGAAGGGACCTCAGAGGCTACTCCTTCATTTTACAGATGAGGAAACTGAGTCAGGGAGGTTAAGTGATTTGTACAAGGGTCACATAGGTGGTGTCAGTCAGATTTTGAACCAGGTGCTCTGACTCTTATTTAAATCCTCTCCCTCCCTTCTTCCCTCCCTTCCCTCCTCCCTGAGATGGTTAGCAATTAGCTACAGGTTATACATGTGTAATTACATAAAACATTTCCATATTAGTGATTTTGTACAAGGAGATTCAAATAAAATAAAACAATGAAAGAAAGAAAGTGAAAAATAGCATGCTTCAGTCTATATTCAATCAATATTGGTTCTTTCCCTGGAGGTAGATAGTCTGCTTCCTCATTAGTCCTTTGGGACAGTCCTGGATCATTGTACTGCTGGTGCCCTGAGTCTATTGTCATTGTACTACACCTCTCTCTTCCCCCACCTTCGCTTTTTTCCTTCTCTCCTGTATTTCTCCCTTCCTTTCTCACTTCCTAGCTCCAAGTTCAGTGCTCTCTCCACATCAGATTTGTGGAGTCTGTTTGTTTCTTTTTTTTTAAACTCATTTGTGAGCTTTTCCATACATCTTGTACTTAATATGCTTCTTTTTTCTCCCTACTTCCCTGTTTCCCAGTTGCCTAATATCAGGCTTAATACATTTGCTGAAAACAGGTAACTAGTCATCCCTCTTAAGTTCACCAAATTACTATACCTTTTCTCCTTGTCACTGACATTTCCTAAGCTCCTGCTCTCCTCCCCCAGGTAGGTAGCCCTTTTTCTCCTAGCTGATGCTGAATGTCCCTGGCACTGACTACTTAGGAGTAAGGACCCTGCCACACCCATACTCCACCATGAGATATTTGGGAAGACTTGACAAAACAACTTATATTAAGTCCTTGGGCTCCTTGACATTAAATCCTAGCATCTGTGACCTTTTCAGTCTTTGTAGACAAATATGCATTTTAAAAAACTGACATTCCTAAATTAAACAAATCTATCCTATGACTAAAGCAAGCACTGGATTCAGAGTCAGAGATTCTGGGTTCAAATCTCAACTCTCCTATTTATGACACCTGCATGATTTTGGGCAAGTCTCTTCCCAGAGGCAACATGGTATAGTGGATAGGGAGTAAGGAAAATCTGGGTTCAAATTCTGTCAGATACTATCTGTGTGACAATGGACAAATCATTCCATCTTCCTGGGCCTCCATTTCCTCATCTATGAAATGAGGAGATTGGATTCAGTCACTTCTTAGGTCCTTTCCAGCTCTAAATCCATGATCCTAATGATGCTAAAAATCTAAAATGTCAGGGGCGCAATCTGTAGCCCAAGAGAGGAGCAAAATGAAGGAGGTCTTGTCAGGCGCTAAACATTTGACCTTACTCATGCTAATGCTAGCTGCTAGATAAGCTCAGAATAGAAGATTCCTCCTGCCAAAAGCCAAGATTAACCCAAGGTCCTGGCCAAGGTGGAAGGACCTGGGCTGACTTGAGAGCCCGGAGGAACAGTGACTTGGCTAACTCCCCCAACCAGGCCAGTGCCAGGGAATCCTTCTCCAAGGGCCTCTCAGGGCTGATACTGGCATGTCAATATTCTGGGCCACAGCCATCACCTTCACTGAACTGGCACCTGATGAAGTCCCCCAAGAGGGGTTGTGGTCTAGTGCCAGTCACATCACAAACAGGAATATGAACATTCGCTAGTGTGAACTAGGGAAAAGGGAAAGTGTCCGAGGAGCTACTGCCAAAGACACCTTTGATATGATAATTAAGATGGTGGCAGAGTCAGCCTCTCCTTCCCTCCAACTCCCTCCTTCCTCCAGAGCAGCAAATCTCAGCCCAGCTCCTGCTACGACCCAAGGGGACTGAAATTCTCAAAGGGGCTAGAGATTTCTCAAAATTTATTTTAATTTACATAAAGTGCACATATTCCATTTGGCACTTTTGTAGAAGAGGGGGAGGGTGGCAAGGTAAAATACTTAAACCATCCTGGTCATCTGCCTTCCTGCAGCATCTAGAGCTGGAAGAGACCTCAGCTGTAATGTTGGACCCCATTCCACACTGCATATACAGACGAGGTTATAGGATCACTGTGATTTATAGGCTCACAGATCTCTAGCTGGAAAGGACCTCAGATCAAGTCAAACCCTTTTTGATCCAGTCAAACCCTTTCATTTTAGACATGAGTAAAATGAGGCCCCAGAAGGTTATGTGATTTGCTTAAGGTTCTACAGGTTGTATTAGATTTGAACTCAGATCCTCTGACTTCAGTTACTGTTCTTTCCAAAATAATATCCTCCTCCTCCCTTCCCTTCCTTCCTTTTTCCCTCCTTCTTCCCTCTTTCTTTTTTCCTGTCCTCTTTCTTTCCATCCTTCTTTATTTCTTTTTTTCCTTCCCTCCCTCCAGGAACCTTAAAAGTCTACTATATTAGGGGCTAAAGGAGCTATGAAGTTGAGCTACGATGTAGTCTCTGCCCTTGCTGAACATCAAATCTAATAGTCAGATAAGGCAGAAACTCAGAGAACTATAATCCACGACCTTACCTAAGTATCTCAGAGCAACTCGAAACAAAGGACCATGTGACATTCAAGATGGGAGGCTATCCCAGACAGAGTGGGCTGCCTGAAGGAGGCAAAGACGGCATCTGAGTGTGGCTTTAAAGAATAAAGAGAAGATGAGAAAGGAGTCCAGACAGGTCAGCCAGCTTTGAAAACGACAGGTCAAACTTTTTATGCACCATCAAAAGAAAAGCCAGCTGTACAGAAGAGACAGTTGTAGTTTAAGGTTTTGTCCTCTTTTTTTCTCCCTGTTCTACAACATTTCTACAACAACTGTACTTTGTGTTTGGTGTACCTTACGTGCAAAATATAAATCTATATGTAATACCATATTATATTGTAAATAAATTTATATACTATTACAAACTTTCATATTTATAATTTGCCATTGTATTGCATATGCTGCATATGATATATTATAATATATTTATAATATAATATGCTATAATATTATAAATATATCAACTATAGGTTTATAAATTATGTTGAGAAAAATAAATCTGAGGATGAATAAGACTTCTACAGGTGAAAAGAAGGTAGGAGGACAATCCCTACGTAATAAAAATAGTAGAACCAGTCAGCATTTATGAAGCAGTTTAAGGTTTGAAAAGTGCTTTACAAATATCATGTCATTTGATCTTCCCCACAACCACAGGTGATAAGGGCTGTTATTAACCTCATTTTACAGATGAGGAAAACTGAGGCAGATAGAGGTAAAGTGACTTGTTCAAAGTCACCAGGCTAGTTCAGGATTTGAACTCAGGTTTTCCTGACCTTTGTCCAGGACTCTGTCCATGGTATCTTCTAGCTGCCTAAGAAGCTTTATTCACTTTCCTCTGTTCTCAGCCACAGACTGCAGGCTGATTTCCTACATCATGGGTCATGATGAGGCTGGGGTGAGAGCGGTGATGTCTCAGGTCAAATTCACCTGCCTGTGTGTCCCCATTACTGGGGATAAGAAGCATGTTCAGCACTTGCTAATTGTTATATACACTCGAGTTCTCTATGTGAGGGCCTTCTCTCTCCCAACCACACCAAACATTCCCCAAGGGAAGGAAGCCCATCTTCCACCCAACTTTGCTGAGTCAGTGACTGTCTACAGAGTTCAATGCCAGGACTGCCCTAGGGATCAGGAGACCTGAGCTCTGTGCACATAGGACTGCAGCTCTAGAGCTGGAAAGGACCCTCCAGGTCATCTAGCCCAACCCTCTCATTTTACAGATGAGGAAACTGAGGTCTGAGGAAAAAAGTGATTCAAAGGATCACAGATCTAGAGCTGCAAGGTGGAGGTTAGTTAGTCCAACCTTCTCATTTCATGGATCTACAATTGAGACTCAAAGAGGCTCAAGAAACTTGTCCAAGGTCACACAAGCTGTAAGTGATGGAGCAGGGATTTGAACCCAGACCCTCCAAGTCCATATCCAGAGCTTTCTCCCCCATGCCACATTTCTGGTTCTGGCTCAGCTGGGAAGTGGTGGGTGCTCAGATTCCTTCTCTGCTAAATGAAGGAACTTCCCAGAAACAGGACAGTTTGGGACCCTATCTCATTAAAATGAATATATACATTATTTTTTTAAACTAGGCAGCAAATAGTGGAAGTTGAAGGTTTCCTGCACAATTTTCCTTGTCCATATTTCTAAATTTGAATATCTGTGTTTGCTGGCAGTCGTATTTACAGTCTCTCAAAATATACATAATAAAACCAAATAGGGGTCACCTAGACCAGACCTGAAGCATTGACATTACATGATTCTTTGCTACTGACCAACTTAAGATACAAGGTTCATGAGAGGACAGATTCATTGATTTCAAGTTAGAAGAGGTCTTAAGGTTTATTTAATTCAATCCTCTTGGCTTATAGATGAGGAAACTGAGGCCTAGAGGAAAGTGACTTGACCAAAAGTTACAAACCTAGTACTCAGCAGAATTAGGATGTTAAATCACATTTGTAGCCTCATAGATTTTGAGATAGAAGGGATCTTCAAGAACACCTAATCCATTCCCCTCAATTTATTGTTGAGAAAATACGCCCAGAGGTGGGAGAGGGGAAGGTCACTTTCCCAAGGTTATGAGTCTAGTAAGAAGTCCATGTGGGATTCAAAGTCAGATTCATAGGACTTAGAGATAAAAAGGACCATCAAGGTTGCCAGTTTGCTTGAGGAGGAAGTAAAGACCGAGGTCACAAAGGTCAGGATTTGACACCAAGTCTTCTGATTAAATCCAGGACTCTTTCCATTGTGCCACATAGCCTCCTGGCCTCCCCCAAGGCAGAAGAAGCCCACCCACACATGCCAGCACATGATTCCCGACCCAATTTTCTTTTTCTTTTCAAAAAGATGAATCAATCACCATTTTGTAATCACTCCCTCATTCCCTTAAGTCAGTTTCTCAAGTAATGGCGATTAAATGTCTGACTGATGACGGAGGTGGGCATCTAAGGCGCAGGGTTCTGCCAAGTATTTCTATGTGGGTGCTGTCACTTGGCACAATGGAGGCTTTTGTTCTCATTGAGTCTTTGAGAGCGGGGGATGGTATGTCACAACATACCCCATCCATGTACCACGCCAGCGAGGCTGCCAGGAGCCCACGAGAGAGGGGAGCAGAAGAAGAAAAAGAGAGCTCATCCGAGAACTTGTAGAAGAGTGATGGGGAAAGGCCAGAAGCGGGACTATAGGGCTCTGAAATCTGTCTCTAGACTCCCGGGTCAGGTGGCCAGAGGCTTAGCCCCACTGCCTGGAACTGGGCAAACAGGGAAGCTGCCTGTCCTCTGTACCCCACGGCGCTCTGCTCCTGGCAAGTCCCACAAGATGGGAAGTCATGGCAGGGCAGCCAAGGTGACCTTGGATTCAGTCTGCTTCTGAGTTTTCCCATATCATCTGGCACAAAGAGAACTTGCAACTTTATTCTATGTGAAGAAGATGACTTTTTTTCAGAGGTAAAATATTCATAGAACCACAGCAATGAACTCGGAGGTCCCTTAATTCAGCTGCCTGCTCTAGGCAGTATTGAGGCCAGTACCTTAATCATAGGACCAGCCTCAGGTCCCAGAAAATGCTAAGAGAGTTTCTATTAAATAATTTTCTGTGATGTTCCCAGTCACGTGTTCAGACTCCTGATAAACTCCTAATAGTAAAGAGCCATAATCGAATCCAGAAACAGGAGACAATTAAAATAATCATCATAATAATACTTCTTGATTTTGGAATTTGTGTTTTGTATTTGAATATGGGCACACATGCCAGGCATCCTGGGAATTCAAACCAAACAATAGAAAGAGTCCTGGGATGGAGTCAGAGAAGCTGGGTTCAGATCCTAGGTCTGCTATTCCTTTAACTTCCATGGTCCTGTTTCCCCTTCTGTAAAATGGGGGTTGGGATAGAGAATCTCTGTGGTCCCTTCAAGATGCTGTGAACCAATAAAGTCTTACTGTGTGCACTTGACTTAGGAGACGCCACAAAGATTCACTTCTCCTGGTCCTCTGGTTCCACCTTAGGACCAGTAGCATCACCTCTCAGATATCTACCAGACTAAGTATAGTTTCTCTTTTCCCTCTTAGCTAAATTTTCTTTCTGGCTCAGACCTTTTCAAGGACAAGGGTGATATTGGATATCTTGGGTGATCCTTGGGCATTTGGGGTTAGAAGGGTTTTAATTCCTAGGGGCTATAGGTGCATACACAGAGCAAAATTAGGAAAGCCACAGAAAATCTTATTATGCAGAGAAAGTGACTGTGTCAGCTCAAAGTTGAAAGCCAACATCTATTTACTGAATCGGCAGACCACAGCAAGATGCACTAGGGAGGGAATCAGAACTGAAACAGAAGACACCATTCTCATCCTGGAGGAGCTTCCGGCCTGGCTCAAATGAGATAATGGATATGATACACTTTGAAAACGAAATCATAAGATTGCAGGATTCAGAGCCAGGAGGGACCTTGGAGATCATTCTAGTCCAATCACCTAATTCTGCAGATGGGAAAACTGAAGCCCAGGGGATTAAGTGATTTGCTAAAGGTCACACATATAAATAGAAAGAAGGATGGATGGATGGAAAAACAGATAGAGGAACAGATGAATAGACAGACACTTACCAATAGCTGTAGATGGATGGATGGCTAGAAGGACAGAGGGATGGCAGATGGATAGATAGTTGGATGGATAGAGCAAATATTTATAAAGTGCTAAGCACTGAGGATATGAATACAAGTAAGCACGACAGTCCCTGTCCTCGAGGAGCACTGGAATGGGAGAAGACAAGAGATAAAGGAGCCTAAAAAGGGGATTGGCTGTGCTGAGGTGTCAGGGTTTGGAGCTGGCAGCTGGAGGTCTGGATCTGGGCAAGGGAAGGCAAAAGCTCATGTATCAGAGCCTAGGACAGTCTTGAGGGTGGAGTCCAGGGTTCTGGGGGATGAGGGGGAGGAAAGGAGGCCAGGTAGAGAGGATTGACCAGATATAGGTGGCATGGAATGGATTAACTGTCAGTGACTGCTGTTACTTTTCTTACTACTACAGTTATTATTGGCATTTAAAGAGGTCAATGGCACAATAATGGTGTGTCTAAAGGGTCAGATGCCAGGAGAGGGGACACAAAGTGTGGAGAGGTGGTGTGAGACTCCAGAATGGAGCTAATCTTATAAATGACTGACTTGTCATGGTCCTAAAGGCTCCTCAGGCAGCCACCATCAGGAAGAAGAAGCAGCAATTAACCATGCCCACAATTTAAATACACTACCACCTGATCAATCAACAAGCACTTATTAAGTACTTTCTGCATACCAAGCACAGTTTTAGGTGCTGGAGATAGAAGTACAAGGAATAAAACAGTACCGGCCTCAAGGAACTTACATTCTAATGGTGGAGACAAGTACACAGATAAGTAGACAAAGATGTCTCCAAAGTCTTAAGGCAGTTTTAAGCTTTAGGAGCTTAATACAAATATCCACAAAGCAGATTGTGGACGGACTCTGATCTTACAGTTCTCATCACTGTTCTATCCATCCATCTATCTATCCCTTCTTCCTTCCATCCATCCATCCATCTATCTAACCTTCCCTCTATCTATTCATAAATTTATCCATCCATCCATCTATCTATCTATCCATCTGTCCGGTACATGTGAGGGTGGGGAAGAGGTCACAAGCTATACCTCCACGTCAATGTCCTCACCCCACAAAGACCATCCAGGGGAAGGTAATAGCACCAGTTCTTATGTTCCACTGAATTTACTTTCTGTTTCCACCAGGAAATAAATCCACACTGCTTCTCCATCAGCACAGCCAATCAATTCTGTCATGAGAAATCCATTCTTTTGTTTTTGAAGGATTTGGGGTCTCCAGGAATCCTCTTTTAAGATGCAAATTTCCAGGGAGGTCGAGAGAGATAGATTTAAAAATGAAGGTGATGTAAAAACAAAAGAGGTCAATAAAAATTTAAAAAATAAAAAGGATATGAATAGCTGAGTCCTTATCAGCCAATAACACCTTAGGTGGGATTAGGACAAAGCCTGAGTCTGGAGCTTTGTGGGAAGGACACCCAAGCTATGGTCCTGGAGGGAATAGAAAAGGTGCTAAATAGAAAGGTTAGGAGAAGAATAACTTTATCAAAGAGACAATGTTCCCAAATAAATCAAGGTCCTCCAGCAACTAAGACTCTGCTAAACCTCTCCCCGAGCCCAACTTCTTTCTACTGCTCTGGGTTCTAAGCCTTATTTCCCCCATTCTGCTCTAAGGATTGAAAGTTGCCTTTTTTCCTGTCTCCTCCAGGAACTGATCCCAGTATTGCCTTGATACCAATAGGCCACAGTGCAGCTAGGTGGCACAATGGATAAAGAGCCGGCCTTGGAGTCAGGAGGACCTGAGTTCAAATCTAGCCTCAGACACTTACTAGCTGGGTGACTCTGGGCAAGCCACTTTAACCTATTTGCCTCGGTTTCCTTATCGGTAAAAGGAGCTGGAGAAGGAAGTATCTCTGGCAAGAAAACCCCAAATGGGGTCAAAGAGAGTTGACATGAGTCAATCAACTCAACAATAACAACAAGGGGCCACAGAATCATAAAAACTGGCCTTGGGACAGAAGACCCCAGTCAGGGATGTCAAGACTATATGGACTAGATGGTGCACTGCCTGCTGAAAAAGATGTGTCATTCCTTCTCCCTGTTGCTCTGGTCAGCCCCCATGCCTTTGCCAGGAAGACATCTTCAGCTTCACTCAAAGTCAGAATGATCCATGGATGAGAGCTGATACAAACATAGTGGCAGCTTCTCTGTTTAAATGAGAAACTCATGGGATGGAGGAAAAAGGAGGAGAAGGAGGAAGAAGAAGATAAGGTGATAATGTTTAATATAAAATTTTGGAATAATCTCTTTGTTCTCTCTGAAGCAAACTCAGAGGGTGCCTCTTCCTATGTCAATAAAGCCAGCCAAGGCTGACTCTACATTCCTTAGGAGACCTTTAATCTAAGACACTAGCTTGAATAATGGGACTTTTCCTTTATATCTTATTATCTAAAGACATATACTATGTTATGGCATATTAAGAAAATATAGACATCTTAGGTCGTAATTTCTATTGAACTTTGTTTACCCTTTCCTATGTCAGTTATCTGTTTAGGGCAGGAAGACTGCCACTCACTAGTGGTGGGATTTCTTTCCTTGTCACCGAGACATATGTTTACACAGCCTGGAATCGCAAGGCCCAACTGACATTACTTTGTTAATTGTCTTGTCTTACTGAATTTATGATTTGTTCAACTAGGAGAGTTCCTTTCTCACAGCAAAATGTATATAAGCCAGAAGATTTCTGCACTGGGTAGTCAGAACATTTCTGGCTCCATAATGCATTATGTTACCGTTGTCTTTAATAGGGAATTGATCAATTAATTAATTAAATCATAAAATGTATGCATTTAGCCTGTTGCCTTTTCTTTAACCAAGTTTTCAGGTTAACAAAGGAGAGTTGAGAAACTTCTTAAATGCTATTTTCTTCAGAATAAAACAAAACAAAACTGTGGAATCAACAGGGCTCTGGTTGACTCTGAGCAGTGAGCATTTCTAACTCAAAACAACAGATATTACAATCCACAATAGTGGCTTATTAGGAATGAATGGATTGAATACTTCCAGTGTGGAGAAGGCAGAGTAAGGAAGCAACCCTCTTAATCCCTTTCAAGTTTCCCTCCAAACAACTAGAAAACTGCCTCAGAACTGATCTAGTAACAGGGAAGCAGCTTACCAGCACAGGAAGAAAGGTCTGTCTCATTGGGGTGAGAGGGGAACAAGGTCCAAGAACAGGAGAAGCAGGAGGCCTGCAGCAAGGCATTTTTCATTAAGGCTTCACTCTTCTGCAAATAAGCAGCCCCCCCTCAACTCAACTCCCCACAACTGAACAGTCTGTATAGCACAGCAATGCTCCACCCCCAGCACAAGCCACCAGCAAGGCACTGATCCCACTGCTGACCAATAGTGAAGCCTGACCCCAGGACTGGTCAACAGCAAGACTCTATCCCTGAGGTCTACCAACAGAGAGACTCTGTTTCCATAGCAACCCAGTAGCAGGGACCCACCCCTGGAACAGGTCAGGAGCTAAATCCTACACCCAGAGGAGGCCAATGGGAAGTTCTACCCCCTAGTACAAGCCAGAAGGGAAAGCCTCCATAGAAAGCAAGCAGCTAAATCCTGAAGCCCAGGGAAAGTAGAACAGTAAGACTCTGAGCCCCAGCACAAAACATTTGGAACAATGCAAAACCAAAGTCCAACTCTCACATAAAAACACAAAGTTACAAAAAGAAAATGAGCAAAAAACAAACAAAAAAAAATAATTTGACCACAGAAAGTTACTATGATGATAGGGAGGATCAAGGCATAAACTTAGAGGAGGGCAATAGTGTTGAAATGGCTACATGTGAGGCCTCAAAGAAAAATGTAATTTGATCTGAGGCCCAAAAAGAATTCCTGGAAGAGTTTAAAAAGGATTTTAAAAAGTGAATTAGAGTAGTAGAAGGAAAATTGGGAAAAGAAATGAGAGTAATGCAAGAGAATCATGAAAAAAATAATACATAGCATGGGAAAAGGTATATAAAAATTTACTAAGAAAATAACTCCCTAAAAATAGAATTGGCCAGATGGAAAAGCTCACTGAAGAAAACAAATCCTTAAAAATTAGAACTGAACAAATGGAAACCAATGACTCTATGACACATCAAAATATAAAACAAAATAAAAAACAAAAGTAAAAAAAAATAGAAGAAAATGTGAAATTTCTAATTGGAAAACAACTGACCTAGAAAATAGATCCAGGAAAGATATTATAAGAATTACTGAATTACCTGAAAACCATTATTTAAAAAAAAGCTTGAACAATATCTTTCAAGAAATCATCAAAGAAAACTTCCCTGATATATCAGAGGGCAAAACAGAAACTGAAAGAATCCACCAATAACTGCCTGAAAAGGATCCCAAAATGAAAACTCCCAGGAACATCATAACCAAATTCCAGAGCTCAGAGATTAAGGAGAAAGTATTGCAAGCAGCCAAAAAGGATTCAAATATCATGGAGTTACATTGGATTTGGCTGCTTCAGCATTAAAGAACTGGAGGACCTGGAATACAAACAGGCAGAGAAGTTAGGATTACAACCAAGAATCTCCTACCCAGCAAACCTGAATATAATCTTTCAGGGGAAAAAATGAACATTCAACAAAACAGAGGACTTTCAATCATTTCTAATTAAAAGATCAGAGCTGAATAAAAAAATTTGACCTCCAAATACAAGACTCAAGGGAAACATAAAAAGGTAAAAAAGAAACAAGAAAGAGAAAAAATAAGAAATTCAATAAGAAGAAATCTAACTGCTTATATTTCTATATGGCAAGATAATATTTATAACTCTTAACAACTTTATTATGACAAGAGCAATTAGGAGTATGTGTAAACAGAGATTGTGGATGTAAGGTGACTCTGATGGGATGATAACCCCCAAAAAAACAAAGGAGTGAGAAAGAAAATTACACTGGAAAAAGTGGGGAGTGAATGGGGTAGATTATCTTACATAAAAGAGGCACGAAAGAGCTTTTATAATGGAGGGGAAAGTGAGGAGGAGGGTAGTGGGCAAAGCTTAAACTTAGTCTCATCAAAACTGGTTCAAGAGGGAATACCATACACATTCAGTTGGACATAGAAATCTATCTTACCCTATAAGGAAGTAAAAAGGGATAGGGATAATAGAAGGGGGAAGGGGAACTGATAAAAAGGAGGTTATATTGGAAAAGGTGGTGATAAGAAGTAAAATACTTGTGACAAGAGAAAAGGTGGGGGGTAAGAGAGAGGAAAGAATAAACAAGTAAAAAGTAGCATGCAGGAAAATACACAATTGGTTATCATAACTATAAATGTGAATGGGATCAACTCACCCATAAATGGAAATGAATAGCATAATGGATTCAAAACTAGAAACCTACAATATGTTGTTTACAAGAAACACTTTTGAAGAAGAGAGATACATACAGGGTAAAGGTAAGGGGCTGGAGCAGAATGCATTATGCTTCAATGGAAGCAAAGAAAGCAAGAGTAGCAATCATGATTTCAGACAAAGCAAAAGCAAAAATTGATCTTAAATTTTTAATTAAATTAATTAAAAGAGATAAAGAAGGAAATCGTATCTTGCTGAAAGGTATCACAGACAATGAAATCATATCAATATTAAACATATATGCACCAAAAGGCACAGTATCTAAAGTTTTGAAGAAGTTGAATGAGTTACTGGAGGAAATATGTAATAAAACTACACTAGTAGAGGACGTCAACTTTCCCTTCTCAGAACTAGATAAATCTAACCAAAAAATAAACAAGAAAGAAGTTAAGGAGGTGAATAAAATGCTGGAAAAGTTACATATGATAGATCTCTCAAGAAAACTGAATGGCAGTACATGACACTTACACAAAAATTGACCATGTATTTGGACATAAAAACCTCACAACCAAATGCAGAAACACAGAAATAGTAAATGAATTCTTTTCAGATCATAACGCAACAAAATTATAATTGATAGTGGACAATGGAAAGATTAAAAACTAATAGGAAATGTAATAATCTAATCCTAAAAAACAAGTAGATCAAAGAACAAATCAAAGAAACAAATGATAATTTTATTAAAGAAAATGACAAGACAACATACCAAAATTTATGAGACTCAGCCAAAATGGTACTTCAGGGAAAATTGATATCTCTAATTGCTAACACCAATAAAATAGAGAAAAAGCAGATCAATAAATTGGGCATGCAGTTAAAAAACTAGAAAAAGGACAAATTAAAGATCTCCATTAAACAACATATTGGAAATCCTGAAAATCAAAGGAGAGAGTAAGAAAATTAAAAGTAAGAAAACCTTTGAACTAAAAAATAAAATTAGAAAATGGTTTTATAAAAAAACAATAAAAAGATAAACCATTGGTTAATTTGATTTTTAAAAAGGAAAGAAGAAAATCAAATTACTGCTGTCAAAAATGAAAAGGGTGAATTCACCATCAATGAAGAGGAAATTAAGACAATTGTTAGGAGCTATTTTGCCCAATTATATGCCAATAAACTTGACAATCTAAATGAAATGGATGAGTAGCTACAAAAATATAAATTGCCCAGATTAACTGAAGAAATAAAATATTTAAATAACTCAATCTTAGAAAAAGAAATCGAACAAGCCATCAATGAACTTCCTAAGAAAAAATTCTCAGGACCAGATGGATTCACAAGAGAATTCTACCAACCATTTAAAGAACAATTAATCCCAATATTATATAAGCTATTTGGAAAAAAACAGAATAAGAAGCAGTCCTACCAAATTTCTTTTACAACACAAACATGGTGATGCTATCCAAACCAGAAAGAGCCAAAACAGAGAAAGAAAAACCTAGACCAATTTTCCTAATGAATGTTGATGCAAAATTTTAAAATAAAATACTAACAAAGCGATCACAGAATTATATCACAAGGATTGTACAACCATGTGGGATTTATACCAGGAATGTAGGGCTGGAAAACTATCAGCAAACTTGACCATATCAATAACAAAACCAACAGAAATCATGTGATTATCTCAATAGATGCAGAAAAAGCCTTTGACAAAATACAGCACACATTTCTATTAAAAAACACTAGAAAGTATAGGAATAAATGGAGCTTACCTTAAAATGATAAGTAATATTTATCTAAAATCATCAGCAAGCATTATATGTAATGGGGAGAAGCTAGAAGTCTACCCAATACAATGGGAGGCAGGCAAGGATGCCCATTATCCCCTCTATTATTTAATACTGTATTCAAAATGTTAGTTATAGCAATAAGAGAAGAAAAAGAAATTAAAGGAATTAGAACAGGCAATAAGGAAACAAAACTATTATTCCTTGCAGATGATACTATGTTATGTTTAGAAAATTCTAGAGAATTAACTAAATAAACTACTTGAACTTATTAACGAATTTAGCAAAGTTGGAGGATACAAAATAAACCCAGGCAAATCACCAGCATTTCTATGAGTTATCAACATAGTCCAAGAGCAAGAGATAGAAAGAAAAATTCCATTTAAAATAACTGTAGACAATATAAAATACTTGGCAATCTACCTGCCAAAACAAATTCAGGAACTATATGAACTCAGCTATAAAACACTTTTCACACAAATAATGTCAGATGTTAGCAACTGGAAAAATATTAATTGCTTGTGGGTAGGCCAAGACAATATAATAAAAATGACACTTCTGCCTAAAGTAATCTATTTATTCAGCTGTCATACCAATAAAACTACCAAAAATTATTTTTATAGAGCTAGAAATAATAATAATAAAATTCATCTGGAAGAAAAAAAGCTCAAGGATATCAAGGGAATAAATGAAAAAAAATGTGAAAGAAGGTGATCTAGCCATAATAGATCTCAAACTGCATTATAAAGCAACAATTATAGAAACAATCTGATACTGGCTGAGAAACAGAGTGGTAGATCAGTGGAACGGTTTAGGTACAAATTATATTACAGTAAATGACCATAGTAATCTAGTATATAATAAACCCAAAGATGCAAGCTTTGGAACAAAAACTTATTATTTGACAAAAACTCCCAGGAAAACTGGAAAACATTACGGCAAAAACTAGGTATAGACCAAAATATCACACTGTATGTCAACATAAGGTCAAAATGGTTACATGATTTACACATAAAGGGTGATACCATAAGCAAATTAAGACAGCATGGGATAGTTTATATGTCAAATTTATGGATAAGGGAAGAATTTAGAACCAAAGAAGATACAGAGAGCATTACAAAATGTAAAATAGATCATTTTAAAATTAAAAGTCTCTTTTACAAACAAAACCAATGTCACCAAAATTACAAGGAAAGCAGAAACCTGGAAAAATTTTTTTACAAGTATCTCTGATAAAGGCCTCATGTCTCCAATATATAGAGAACTGAGTCAAATTTATAAAAATATAAATCGTTCCTCAACTGATAAATGGTCAAAGGTTATGATTGCAGTTTTCAAATAAATTAAAGATATCTACAGTCATATAAAAATGTTCTAAATCACTATTGATTAGAAAATGCAAATTAAAACACCTCTGAGGTACCACCTTATATCTATCAGAGTGGTTAATATGACAAAAAAAGAAAATGTTGGATGTCATAGGGGATGTGGGAAAACTGGGGCACTAATGCACTGTTGGTGAAATTGTGAACTGATTCAACCATTCTGGAGAGCAATCTGGAACTATGCGCAAAGGGCTTTAAGACTGTGCATACCCTTTGATCCAGCAACACCACTGTTAGGTTATATCTCAAAGATATCCCCCCCTAAAAAGGTAAAAGGACGTATTTGTACAAAAGTGTTTATAACAGCTCTTGTTGTGATGGCTAACAATTGGAAAGAAGGGATGCCCATCCATTGGGAAGTGGCTCAACAAGCTGGAGAATATGTGATGATATACCACAGTGCCATAAGAAATGACAAAGGAAACATGGCAAGATCTATATGAACTGATGCAAAGTGAAGTGAACAGAACCAGGAGAGAACATTGTACACAGAAATATTGTTCAATAAATAACAGTGAATGACTTAAATACAGCGATCCAAGACAATCTCAAAGGACTAATGATGAAGTAAAATATCTGCCTCCAAAGAAAGAACTGATGTTGATTAAATACAGACTCAAGTGTGCTATTTTTCACTTTCTTTCATATTTTTAATTAAAAATGGTTAATATGGAAATGTTTTACATAATTGCACATGTATAACCTATGTCTGATTGCTTACCATCTCAGGGAGGGAGAAGGGGGGGAGGGAGGGGTAGAATTTGAAACTCAAAATTTTAAATAAAAATTTTTTTAAATGAAAAAAAGAATGAGTGGATAGATGGATAAAAATAGAATTGTGTATTAAGAAGGGAAACAGCAAATGCAGTTAATAGAATAACTGCCTGAGTGGAGATGATGATTATTAACAGCACTGGTTGGCACATGCTGCTAAAGAGGCAGAAGCCAGTGGGAGAATTCTTGAAGAGCTCTAATCGGTCCCCTTGCCAAGGTGCGTGCCATGATTACAAGGGGTTCGGGGGTGAAGGGGCAGGCAACAGTGTGAATAAATGTTTTACTGCTGCACATTCCCTACTACTGAGGGGCACAAAAGATGGCAGTTTCTAAGACGCTGGTAATCATTAACTCCTTGGGAGAAGGAATTGTTTCATTCATCACATTTGTAACCTCAATAGGCTGACATTGCCTGGCACAGAGCAGGTGCTTAATAAATATTTCCTGACTCGGTGATTAAGTCTCATCTGTCTTGATCAGCCCAACCCAGTTTACAAGATCTCCCTCATACTATGATAACATGAAAAGATGTTGGAGCTGAAAGGAACTTTGGAGTTTGTCTGGTCTGTTTTATCTTACAGAGGAGGAAACTGAGGCATAAAGAGGGGAAATGACTCATCTCAAGTCAAAAAGGCAATGAGTCACAGAGCTGGGCTTTGGATTCCACTCATCTGACTGTAGTTATTTTCCACTGCAACATCCTAAATTTGGAAGGGCCCTTAGAAATCATCTGATGTAGAATCTATTTCACCTGTACCTGACAGATTGTCCATTAGCCTCTGCCTGAAGCTTTAGGAAGCTCAAACCCCACCCCGCCAGGCACAAGGCAGCTCATTCCACTACTGCAGACCTCTAATTCTTAAAAGACTCGTTGGAAAGAAGAGGTGTTAGCATTGTGGGGGAAGGTAATGTGACTGAATTGTGGAGTCAAGGAAGGAGTCAGTGTGCCCATGGAACCAGGTTAGATGAAGCTGGCATACTTACTAATAAGAATACTTTGATGTGCCTGTGTGGGTTCATCAATGCAGTACTCCTTCCCAGCAAGGCAGATCACAACCCATCCATGCTTTCCCATCCAATGCCACTTTCATCCATGTCCTCTAATTTCTCCACCCAATGTGCTAGGTTGCCTTTCTCTACTTTTCCTGGTATTTCATGGCTACCAATGGAGTTGCCAATCTATATTGGTAGAGGGAATTTTCCCACCAGGAACTCCCTACACTGAAGAAATCATATGCCAAAATTTTTTAAAAATAGGTAACTCATATTTTTTGTGGCAGTCTATAGTGGAGGAAGCTCTTTCCTGGAGGTTAGAATCAACATGGCTGGCAATGATCCCCTTAGGACCTTGTAGGCACATTATGGTTAAGAATGGATAGGCCACTAGGAATCAGGTAGGGAATTTGCCACAAGGAGTTGGCAGGGTTGCAGATGTTTCAAGCTGCTAGGGGTATTTTCCCCTGTGTATGAGTACTCATGTTCTACTGGGAATCCTCCCCTTTGGGAAAGGAAATTAGCAAAACAGGTTCCATGTGTGTTCCCTCAGGTATATATTGGGCACTTGGCACTGAACTGCCAAAATACTCATAGGCTTAGAACTGGGGAGAACATCCAAAGGTTGAATCTGTGCATCCAGGCTCTGGAGAGCCTATAAAACTGACCAGGGCCTTCTGTGGCCATTCTCATTCCTGGAAGGGCACTGGTGGGGTCTAGGACATGACAGGCAATGCATGGTCTCTCCCATTCATCTGACATGTATCATTTGCTCCTTTATGTTGCTGTTTACCTTTTTCATAAAATCATATGCAGTGTCTCCTTAGCCAAGGAGTTAGAGTGGTCAGGACAAAAATCACCACCATGCTCTGACCCCCAAAATGAAGGATTTGTGTCTGAGAGGTGTCTGTCTGATTCTCTATCTCCTATTCTTTCTGTCTGTCTCTCTCCCACACACACACCACACGCACACACACACGCACAGATGCATGCACACATACACATCCTAAGAGAGGGGAAACAGCTCAAGAGTGTTAGGGAAGGAAGGGAACATGAAAGCTCATGACAGGGAGAATGTTAGACCACCAGGTCTGCTATCACAAAGGAAAGAAAAGCCAATAGTTGTAACCACTGAGCCCAGCCTCTGACCATAACTGCAGGATGACAGAGGCACTGGTCCAGGGGGTAAGAAGGCCCTCCTGCTGCTCTATGTTGGTCTTCCTACTCAAGCCACGACCATCATGGTCACCACATCATGACAGAGATATCTGCCCAGGAAGTGAGGAAAAGAGGCCTCTGTGACATCAATTCAGAGGCTGGGCAGTCCCTCTTCTTCTACTCTTTCCTACTTTCTTGTTTTCCAAAAGGAACAAGAAGTCATTTCCTGATCTTTGGTCTTTAAGAATTTGCTGACTTTCTGTTTTGGTTCTAAAAGAAACTAGTTTCTCTAAGAGTAATTTGTGTGTGCCCTTGGGGTTAAATGCAGGGGTGGTGAGGTGCCCAAGGAAAGAAATAGTTTCCCAATTTCTGGGAACAGTCCCAGCATGGAGATTTGGAACTAAACAGAGAAAAAGATTTTATTGAGCTGTATTTATAACTTTCCAAAAGGAGAGAAAGTCTAAGTGAATCTAGATTACAACTTTGACACAGCTGGGCCTCTAGAGAAGGTCTTTTGGTGAGGTGGCTGCCTTAGGCACCTCTGGTTTCCTTCTGGTCCTCCTGTAGCAGGTCAATTAGTCAGTCAATTAGCATCTGTTCAGCGCCTATCATGTACTAGGATCTGTGCTAAGCATGGGGGATAAAACGAAAGACAAAAACAATCCCTGCTCTCAAGGAGCTCCCACTCTAATGGGGGAACCCACATGCAAACAACTATATATGAAGATGTGCACAGGATAGGCTTGGGGTCATCTCAGAGGGAAGATTAAGGAAGACTGAGTGGGAAAGCTTCTTGTAGAAGGTGGAGTTTTAGCTGAGAAGTGAAGAAGGCCAGGGAAGGTGGAAGGTGGAGATGAGGCATGAGGGGCAGCCAGGGAAAATGCTCCAAGTAGGAAGATGGGGTGTGGTGTCTGAGGAACACCAAGGAGGACAGTGGGATTGGGTCACAGAGCACATGGAGAGGAGTGAGGGGGAAAAGACTGATCAGAAAGGTAGAAAGGGGACGAGGGATGAAGGGTGTGTGCGTGTGTGTGTGTGTGTGTGTGTGTGTGTGTGTGTGTGTGTGTGTGTGAAAGAAATAGACAGAGGAGAGAGAAGGAGGGAGGGAAAGGGAGAGGGAGAGAGATAGAGACAGAGATAGACAGACATATCTGAGCTTTAGGAAAATCAATTTGATAACTGAGCCAAGGAAGGATTGTTCTGGGAAGAGATTTGAGGCAGAAAGACCCCCTCAGCAGGCTATTGCAATAGGCCAGGTCGGGGGTAGTGAAGGCCTGCCCTAGGAGTGGCTATAGTTTCAGAGGAGAGAAGGAGGCCCCTATGAGAGACATTACAGTGGTAGAAATGCCAAGACAACTAATTGGCTATGGGGGTGAGAGAGAGTGAGGAGCTGAGGATGACAACGAGGTTGCTAGCCAGGGTGAATGAAGGAAGTTATGAAGAAGGAAAGGTTTGGGGAGGAAAATGAGTTCACTTTTGGACATCCACTGTGAGATGTCTAATCCACAGTTGGAGATACAAGAATGGGGTTCAGGAGAGAGATTATACTTGGGCAAGTAGATCGGAGAGTCATCTGCACAGAGATGATCATTGAAAGCAGGGGAGCTAATGAGATCATCAAATAAAAAAATCAGAGGGAGAAAAGGGCCCAGAAAAAGGCCCAGAAGAGGACTCCCACAGTGGGTAGTTAGTGGGCATGACCTGGATGAAGGTCCAGCAAAGAACACCATGAAGGGGTGATCAGGCAGGTAGGAGGAAAGCCAGGAGAGAGCCCAGAGAGGAGAGAGCGCTAAGGAAAAGGGTCTGAAAGGATGCTCATCCCCCTAAGTGGCAGAATAGAAGGTGCAAACTAAAGACAAAGCCAAGATGGCAGGGAGCAATGCTGCCCATATGGGGGGCGCTGGCCAAGAGGGAGGAACCCGTTCTTCTCACCAACCTTCTAGCTCCTGCTCCACACACTTTTAGAATGAAAACCTACCATTAGAAGAGTCAAATATAGAATCACAGAATACTAGTGCTCAACAGGACCTTAGACATGGCATTTTTATAGCTTTGCGGATTAAATAGGCCTTTCCAAATCTTATTACAGTTTACCTTTATGGAGTTCTTTTACCTTATAGATTTATTTTACCTGCCTTTATAGACTTAGAGAAATATTTCTCTTTCTATCAAAATGGCTTTCCTTTCCCTCACACACACCATTCCATCTCCTACCTCCCTAGAATGTGTTCTATCCTTACCCTCCACCTTGCAGAATCACTTAAAAGCATTTATTAAGCACTGTGTTGGATACAAGGAAGGAAGAAAAGGAGAGAGGAAGGAAGGAAGGAAGGAAGGAAGGAAGGAAGGAAGGAAGGAAGGAAGGAAGGAAGGAAGGAAGGAAGGAAGGGAGGAAGGAAGGGAGAGAGGGAAGGAGGAAGGGAGGGAGGGGACTATGCCACCTAACTGCTAGTGATGCAAAGACATAAACTAAACAATCCCTGTCCTTTCTCCAAAGCTCAGTTCAGGTAACACATTCTACATGAAACCCTCACTTCTCTCAGCTACTAGCACCTCCCCCTTCTGAAATCCCCTCATATTTACTTTGTCTCTACTGTGAATCTACTTGTCTCTGGGCATATTTCCCTTAATAGGATGCAGATCCCTTGAGGACAGGCACAATTTTATTTTTGTTTTTGTATCCCCAGAGCCAAACCTGGCACCTGGTGCATAGTAGGTACTTATTAGATAGATCCTTATTGATGGATTGATTGAATTCTATTTCAATTAGACAAATATTTATTAAATGTCTACTGTGTACCAGGTGCTATATAGGGTTCTGGGCATCCAAAGACAAAAATGAGATGGTCCCTGTAGTTAGGGAGCTTATACATTCTACTAAGAGGCATAATAGAGGCTCAATAAATATGGCAGATAGTCCAATGTTCTCCTATATCTCATTAACGTCAGTTTCCTATAAGGCCAATACTAGTAGTGGTAGTATCAGCAGAGGCTCAGACCATCCTTATACATGCTTTCTGCTATATGGCAATTCCACCCAAATATTGAAGATCCTAGAGGTAGAGCTGGAAGGATCCAGAGGCCACCTAGATGAATCTCTTCATTTTATAAGTGGGGAGAGCTAGGCCTGGGAGAGGTTAAGTGTCCAAGGTTACAGAGGTGGGATATGAACCCATATTTGCTGACCCCAGAGTTGGTGCATTTGCCCATGCACCAGGTCACAGAAGACCCTCACATTTATTCCTTTTTAGCTTTAGAATGTGCTGTGTGCACAGGCTTGGCTCAGCTCCCTACAAAGTCTGCATTTGGGAGGAAGCAGAGATCAGAAGCCTGAGAAGGAGAGCCCTCAGTGGAGCCTAGCATGATGCCCACGGACAGATAGTCTGAGACAGTTCTTGCCTTAAAGATAATGTGTATTTCACAGAAAAGCAACTGCATAGCTCAGTGGACAAATGCTCATCTTGTCTAATTTCTTCCACAAAGCTACAGTAGCCATCCACCAGGGAGGCGACAAGATAAGATACAGCCATTCTGGGACATTCCTCATGTTCCTCTCATCTAGACGGCTTAGCATTTTCCCAAGAAGCCAGGCCAGAAAGCACACAAGGGCTAAGACCAAAAATCTCTTCTCCTGCTTAGGTTAAATACTAGTAAGAACATAGTAAACATCCAGCCTAGCATGGGGGGAAAGGGATGGGAACTACTCCTAACTGGACTTTCACAAAGTGGGTCTGGTAGCCTCAGCATCTACTAGCACATAGTAGGTATGCCTGGCACATGTTAATGGCAAATTTTTATTGAATTAAAATAAGATAATGCAGCAGCATCTGCAGGTTCCATTGGGACAACAGCTTCCTGGGGAAGAAAAGAGTGACCCACAGGGGATGGGGAACCTGCAGCCTCAAGGCCACATGTGACTTTCTATGTCCTTAAGTGTGGCCCATCTACTGAATCCAAATTTCACAGAACAAAGGATGTGTTCTGTGAAGTCTGGATTCAGTCAAAAAGCTGCATTGAGGACCTAGAGGGCCACATGTGACCTAGACAGCCACCCCTCACCATTGGTTGAGAAAGCTACTGTGAAACCTGGGAGAGCATAAGGTAGAGGTGAACCAGAAATTCTCCATTAAGGGCCCCTTCTAGAAAAGTTCAGGAAATAGGGAACAAAGGAAGAAAGTTGATATGGATTTGTCTTTCAATAGATACTGGACTCTGGAAAAAGAATGGAGAATGGAGGAAGGCAGGCTATTTCTACTGTGACGTGCCCCTGGGTGACCCATGACTCTGGGCTCACACAGCCTGGGCCCAACTCCAGGGGCTTTTCCAAGAAGGTGATTTTCCCTTTATTTTTTCCATAAATATAGCTTAGGTATAGCTCATGGCTAGGTAGTGCAGTAGATAGAGCCTTGGAAGTCAGGAAGACTTGAGCTCGAATTCTGCCTCAGAAGCTGACTAGCTGTGTGGCCCTCAGGAAATCAGTGGATCTTTCTTAGTCTCAGTTTCCTCATCTATAAAATGGAAATAATAATAGTATCCACTTCTCAGAGTTGTGGTGAGGATCAAATGAGATAACCTCTGGAAAGTGCTTTGCAAACTCTAAAGCCCCATATAAAAATACTCATTATCATTCCAGTGAACTTCTTTCTTCCACAGGGTCTTACAGAGTCTCTTCTTTCTTTAAAAGATTCAATCTTAGAACTCTCAACCTTGAGAACTCTCAGACCTCCAGGGTTGGCATCATGGAGTAGGGGGGAGAAAGCTGAACTTGGGTCAAACAGACGTGGGTTCAAATCTCACCTTAGCTGGGCGACCCTAGGCAAATCACCTCATTTCTTAATTTCCTCATTTGTAACAAAGATAGAATAATGCTTATTGCCTACTATGTCATTGTGAAGCTTGGATGAGAAAATACATGCGATTTTCTATGTGGATACCAACTATCCTTAATAATGCATTCTCTGACCCTCATGACTGCTTAGTTCCTAGTTCTGTAGGAATCTAGATTGAGAGTTGGAAGAGACCTCTGCAGTCATCCAGCCCAGCCTCCTCATTTTATAGATGAGGAAAATCATCACCAAGAAAGATAAAGGGACTTGTCCAAGGTCACACATCCCATATTTTATGACTTCAGGCTTTGACCTCAACGCTCGCCAGTTGTCTGGCAATAAGATATTAGTGATATCAGGGAAAACTGGGAGAGGGAGAGTGTGAAACCTTCACACTTGGATCAATGACTCCTAGAAGAAAAAAAATAACAGACTATGTCACAGGAGTGGTGAACCTACACTCTCGAGGCCACATGTGGCCCTCTAGGTCCTCAAGTATAGTCCTTCACATATGGCCTTCTAGGTCAAGTGCGGCTCTTTGACTGAAGTCAAACTTCATAGAACAAATTCCTTTGGGAAGTTTGGATTCAGAGATGCACACTGGAAGACCTAGAGGACCACATGTGGCCTTGGGGCCGCAGGTTCCCCACCTCTGGTCCATGATATCTGGAAGAACATATGCTCTATTTGGTGGTGGGTCAGGGGGTCATTTTCATGGGTAGAGAACAATGGCAGGATCCTGGCTGGACAATCACTCGTCAGTAGGATCCGTCAGGAGGGATTCCTTTGGTGTATGGCATGGATTAGGTGGCCACTGAGATCCCTCCCAGCTCAATGCTGAGAGGTTCTCCTACTGAGACGTCCAGAGGTATGCTTTTTAAGGGGAAGCTGGAGGCTTAATGGAAAGAACACTGGGTGTTGAGGCCAAGGACCTGGGTTTGAAACTTGACTTAAACCTCAGGATCCTAAATTTGAAAAACTCAAGTCTGGCATCTCCCTGGGACTGCAGGGCCTGAGCTGAGGAGCCTGGTGACTGTGAGAGGGAACACCACAGCAGCCAGCAGGCTCTGGGAAGAGGTGCAGCTGGGAGAGGAAGGGGCAGAGGCAGCTCCGGCACAGTAGGCCTGCTCTGGTGATGTTCATCCCTCCTGCTCTCCTTGGGGAATTGCCATCTGCTTACAAGCTTCATTTGGGAGGCTGGTTCATTCTTTCAGAGAAGCATCTGCTCACCACTAAGAGGAGGCAGGCCTCCTGAATACTGCGGGTCAAAGTTGTGACTGGCGGGGCAGGGGAATTTGAGGAGGCTAATGCTGCTCCCTGAAGGGGTCTTCTGGCTGCTTCCACTTGGGCTGCCCTTCCCTGGAGCCCCTACTCTTCTGTCTCCTCTCCATCTTCTCCTAAGGATTGCCTGGTGGAAACCACATCCGGGGGGGCCAACTGTCTTCTGTCCCTCCCTGCCCCCCCCAATAAGGTATCAGGGACCCCAGAGCCTTCTAGTTCAGCCTCAGTTTTACAGATGAGGAAACTGGGGCCCAGAGAAGTTAGATAGCTGCCCAAAGTTGCCTAAGGGTCAGAGCCAGGATTCAAGCCCACATCTACACTTGGTGTTCTTTCCATGGTTCTACACTGCCTCTCTACAGATCCTGGTGTGGTACAGTGGAAAGAGCACACTGATTTCAGAGTCATCTCTGTGACCCTGGGCAATTCACTTCATCTCCCTGGGCCTCAGTTTCCTCATCTGTAAAGTGAAGGGGATGGCCTCTAAGATTGAACCCTTACCTCTAGGCTCCCCTCTCTCTCTCTCTTTCTCTCTCTCTCTCTCATATTCTCTCACTCTCTCATACTCTCTCTCTCTCTCTCTCTCTCTCTCTCTCTCTCTCATATTCTCTCTCTCTCTCTCTCTCTCTCTCTCTCTCTCTCTCTCTCTCTCTCTCTCTCTCTCTCTCTCTCTCATATTCTCTCTCTCTGGCTCCAGACCCAAACCTCCAAGTGCTATCTCTGACATGATTTCACCTTAAACTTATCTAAAACCAAATTTATTCAGCTCCTCAAAGTGCCTCCCCCTCAACACTCCCTTCTTTCTGTCACCTCTCATCACTCCTCATCTCTCCAATGTGAAACCTCAGCCTTATCACTGACTCCTCTCCTCCTTCCATTCTTTATTTGAAAAGTGGCTGGAATCTAGTCCAGCCTCCCATTCTGACTTGCTCCCACTCAACACAGGTCCTTATCACCTCCAGGGCAGTCAGTGCTCTTAGGAATTCACAGAGAGAAGGCTTTTCCTGGCTTCCTTCAGGACCTATCTCAAATCTTGCCTTCTATAAGAGACCTTTCCTGGGCCTCCTAGGTACCAGTGTTATACCCTTTCATATTTCCTTCCATCTACTCATTATATATCTTGTATGTACCCAGATATTCACATTTTGTCTCCCCCAGCAGAATGTGGTGGGTGTGTGGCTCATTGCTGGGCCTGGAGTCAGGAAGACCTGAGTTCAAATCTGGCCTCAGACACTCACTAGCTGTGGGACCCTGGATAAGTCCCTTAACTTCTGAGGTGAGGAAACTCAGGAATAAAACAGGAATAACATTCACCTCTTCGGTTGTTGTGAGGAATAAATTTGAGGATGTATGTAAAGTACTTAGCAAAGTGCCCAGCACACAGCAGGCACTTAATAAATGATTATTGTTAACTGACTGCCAGACAGATCACAAATGAAATACTCCTGCTATAGCCTTCTAGCTAATCTTGATTCCTGCCTCTCCCTGTCTAGCCTGTGACACTCACAGCCACACTCACATCCTTCTATAAAGCATCATTTTCATCTTGTCCCCTCCCTACTCTGAAATCATCAATGGCTCCTCACTGTCCACAAAGTAAAGGTCAAACCAGGCTCAGAGAAGTAGACTGAGAAAAGACCTCAGAGTCTAGCTAGTCCAAAAGCCCCATTTTACAGAGCAGTAAACTGAGCCCCATTTAATGAAAGTATAGTGACTTGTCTAAGGTCATGCAGGTAGTAGCAGAAGTGAGATTTGAACCCAGGACCTCTGACTCCAAAATCAGTGGTCTATCCACTATCTCACACTACCTCCTTAGCCCGGCATGCTACATCCTCCATATGATCCTATCACTGGCTGTTCAAAGACATAAATCCTTCTCACCCACCAGCTTGGATTTACAAATTCTTCCTCACTCTGTCCCACCTCCACAGCTTTGTTCATGCTGCTTTTCCCATCCAGAATACCCTCTCTATTTCTTTTCAGCTCTATAGACTGCCGGGTCATCCAGGTCCCATGGCTAACGTCAGTGTACATGATTAACAGAATCACAACTGGGCCAACAAATCAACAGGAATTTATTATCAAGGAAATACTAAGATATAACTGAGAAATTATTAAACACTTACTGTGTACAAGTATAGATAGGAGCGATGTCTATGAACTAAAACAAGCACAAAAGGACTAGAGGCTCCAATTTTTTAGAACTCTTTTATATAACATATATGTTAGAATTATTTAGAATTCTAGAACCCAACCTGCCTCCCATCTCAAACTTTCTTATGTCTTTCAAGTATCATCACTTTCCTAGTTTCTCTGATCTGAAACCTCAGTAGCTGAAACCAGAGCTAGAATCAATCAAGCAATTAACAAACATTTATTAAGCACCTACCATTTGCCAGGCTCTGTGCTAAGTACTAGAGATACAGACAAAAATAAAATAGTCCCTGCCTTTAGGGAGCTGGCTACATACCTATTCTTGTAGGTGGGCAACACCCGATCAAGTATCTCTCTATGAGATATTTTTCTACCATGCCAGCCCAGTGCCAACCCCCTCAAGTGAACCCCCAATGGACAATACTGCCCACATCACTTAATGATTTGAACCACTTGATATCTTGTGATCTGTATTCTGCCTCTGACACATACTTGTAACTTTGGCTATGTAACCTTGGACACACTTTTTTTAACGTCTCAGTACAACTTTCTAAGACTATACATAAGTTGTAGAGAAGGTGTTGACTTGCATTGGTGGAAGGAATTCTTCCCTGAGAGTTCTCTATACTGATAAAATCACAGGTCCAGTCCCTACCTTTGTCTCACCCATGAGATTTTACATTTCTTGAGGGCACCATGTTTGGTTTAGATATCACAGTATGTCCCCAGAGCCCCTAATACAAGGCTGGGCCCATGATGCAGATATGAGTGCCCTGTACGTATCTGTTGAAGTAACATTGACCGAATCAACATCAATTGATTAGAAATATTTATTTAGTACCTGCTGCAAACCAGGCATAATGTTGGATGCTGGGGAGACAAAGATAGAAATGGATCTTCTCTGCTCTCCAAGATTACACAGAGCTAATAAAATATCTTATAGGGATCATAGCTCTAGAACTGGAAGGAAATTCAAAGGTCATCTAGTCCAACCCTCTTCATTATACTGATGGGGAAACGGAGACCCAGCAAGGACAAGTGATTTGCCTAAGTTCATCAAGGTAGTGAGAGGCAGTACATGAACCCAGGACCTCTGATTCCAAAGACAATGCTTATATTCATACTACAGTGGCTACTGCTTTTTATCAAACAGGTTTAATCTGTGAAGGCTTCCTGGAAGAGGTGAGTTGTGAGCCAGGACATCAAGGAGATGAAAAATAAGAAATGGTGGCACATAGAGGAATGGGGACCATATTTCAGGTAGAAGGGAAGGTTCTGTTTCTGTCTCCTACTATCCCAGCCTGGGGTGCCCCACCCAGATCTTTCAGGACCCTCCAACCAGGGGCATGACTAAGGTAGAATTTAGAGGGTGTCAACAGCACCTTTACTCCTTTCGCAACATAGAAGCAACTAAGTTCAGCACCTAGTTAACAAAAAGGAGTCAAATTAGGGAGTTACTAAAGTTATTTTCTCCATATTGACCCCTGCTGTAGCAACTGCATTCTAAGTAAGCGTAACTCTTTTATAACCCACTTAATACCCCATGTTTTTAGTTTTCTGGTATACCAGGGTCTGCTTCTGGCCTTCTGGTATACCAGGATCTCCACCTTCCTGTCTCATCTTCTCAAAGGAATGGAGGTTTCATTCATTTTACTTTTCCCAGATACGAAAATTCCTGCAACTTTGGAGTCTTTTCTTGGACAGAAGCACAGAAGGCCTCACTCTGCTCTCTCTCAGTGCCTCTTCTGGTTCCAAAGACCTTGAGTTCGATTCTAAACCCTTTGCTTTGCAGGAAATAGGATGCAAACTACCCCTGTCTCTGCCCTTCCCACCATGTAAACCCTCCTAATAGATGGTGAGATAATTCTGAATCTGTTGTATGCCAGCCTCTTATACATAATTAAAAGACCAGATGACTCTCCTCTGTAACTCTCTGGTCCATCTCTGGTGAGGTGATGCCTTCAACCCCCAGACCCCAGCTGGCACCTATCTTATAGGGTACAGCTGCCCAGATTTTTAGCATCTTGAGAAGGAAGAGAGGTCAGTATTTCATATTGCTGTGCCTTGGTGAGACGGCTTATCCCCAAGAGACTAGGCCTCTGGGCTGGGGGTTCAGGGCTTTAGGTCTTTCCCTGATTGGGGAGGGGCAGATAGAGGAATAAACAATGTGGAATCCCCTACACACAGGGGTATGCTGGAACCAGTTCCAATCAACAAGCTAATCATTAAATTTTCAGCGTGAGCATTTATACCTCAGAGATTGGTAAATGTCAGAATTGGTAACAATCAAATCAGGGTTGTTTTATTGGTTGTCTAGACTTAAGAAATTAATAGAGAAAATAGTAGTAATGCAATTAAGCTTAAAAGTGAGCTGAGGGCACATGTTTGGGGGTTTTTTTCCCCTAGAGAACTGGTTGTTAAACCATTTATCAGCACATCCCTGCCTACACACTACAAGTCATCTGTTCTGATGTCCCCCATAGGAGGCTTACCTCAACCTTTGTAATGTAATCACCCCTATAGGGCCACCTTCTGACTCTAGGAAAACATACAAGTTAATTAGCCTGGCACCTAAGGACCTTCCCAATCTGGCTCCAACCTGCTCTTCTGTCTGATTTTAAATTTCACCCCTTCCTGTATTCTCCATGGTATTCCTTGAAGTCCTGCCATTTTCCATTTCTGTGCCTTTGCATAGGCTTTCCTCCATGACTGGATGGTACATGGCATAGAGTAAGTACTTTATAAGATCCTTTGTCTTTCCTCCTTCCCTTATTTTTTTCCTTTCTTCCTTCTTACCTTCCTCCTTCTCCTTCCCTCTTTCTTCCCTTCCCTTTCTCCTTCCCCTTCCCCTTCCTTTCTCTTTCTTTTCCATCCTACTTCAGCTCACGTGCCCCTCCTTCATGGCATTACTCTTTATATTAGCCAAGTTGAAAGGATCCCTCTTCTCCTGAAAGTGTTCTAGGGCACTTTGTCTGGATCTCTCCTATACCACTCTTAGACCTTACTCAATATTAGAATTATTTATGTATATGTCAATACATTCTTTCATCTACTCCAATGGAATGAATTTAAGTGCCTTGAGGAAAGCCATAAGCAGAGCAGGGGGACCAGGCCCCCAGTCCACTTTCCAGTCTTTCCTCCACACACTGACATCCCGCATGTTGACTTATTTGAGGACCTTCATTTATAACACTCCCTTCTGTGTGCTTTGCAGAGACAGTCATCCACACTTGGAATGCTCCCCTCACCTCCCCCTCTTAGAAGCCTTAACCTAAGGAACTCCTTTGGCATGAATATTTTCCAAGTTCCCCTACCTCCTGGAGTCTTTGCCTGCAAGGCTATCCTTGCTTTAGGTGTGTGTGTGTGTGTGTGTGTGTGTGTGTGTGTGTGTGTGTGTGTGTGTGTGTGTGTGTGTGTGTGTGTGTGTGTGTGTGTGTGTGTGTGTGTGTGTGATATACCTCTGTATCTATATGTTGTCTCTCCTATTAGAATACAATCTTCTTGAGGGCAGAAGCTTTTCCCTGTATGTACCAAGCACAATGCCTGCTACATAGTAGAAACTTTAAAAATGCTTGATGATTGACTGACTGATTGAACGTGCTGAAATTTAGAATGTGTAGACAATTGTTTTAGATTCCTTCAGTAAGGTAGAAACAATTAAACTTATTCTGGTTTAAGAAAGTTCCATGATAGCATATAGGGAAATACTGACCTAAATTTTTCAGCTACTGGTTTTATTATTTTTGGAAAAACTTGATATGAGGAATATAAATTATTACTTTAAAATGTTATAGCATTGAAAGAAGTACCTAATTTGGTTTTTAATATGGAATTAACTTTAATAAATGCTTCAGAAAACTCCCAAAAAGGCATCAAAAGGAACAATTAATAAAGAAAACTGAAGAGAAATAAATCTATGCTTCTCTATCTGGTCTAAGTCTACACAAGAAGACTGCCAGAAACCTGTGGAGATTCTGAGAAGAAACAAGCCAGGGGAGGCAGAAGGTACAGTTCCAAAGGGGTCCTGGCTACAGCCACAGCAGGGGAAAGGAACAGGGGTAGTGGCCAAGCAGCAAAGCACTTGGGGTCTTGAAGGAAGCATTCTACCAGCACAATCAACAACAGCCATTTGGGACCTATCAAGATCTCATTAAGATATGGAACCAGCTCCCAGGATAGGACTGTGCAAGGAAGAAAAAGAGTTCAGGCCAAAACGTGAGTGGAACCAGTTGAGCTAGAAGTCAGGATATGTGTAGAGGATGGGGCCTAATCTTAGCCATCTCATCCAGATCAGCAAAGGACTGGAGGCTGACCTATCAATGTCCCAATACAGAAACTGAGGCTGGCAATATTAGTAAACAAAAGAAGTGTAGATACATGACAAAGAAATACTAGAGGCTGAGACAAACAACTAAATGTAAGCACCCAGTTCACAAGGATAATTACTTAAATTGCAACATTCCAGGTGTCACTAAGCCTTCAGAGTGGCCTCTATGCATGTCCTAGGATCTCAGTCTCCATTATCCCCAAATTGAGTTAATTTTTAGAATGCTTTTCATACTGTTTCTCTTAGGCATGAAAAAATCTAGCTATGGCTCCTTTGGAGGGTCTGATATCCATATGAAAATTATCCTCTATTTAAAGCATGTTGCCAATACCATAATGTCAAGAACAATTGATACGAAATGTGCCATCTTTCAGAGAGACACTGTGTTTCTGCCAAGCACTAAATCCACCACCATCCTTCTCAAAATAGAACTGAGAAAGGCTTTCAAGCCAAAGAGGGAATCCTACCAAAATGTCATCTTAATTACTTAATATATTTGAATGGTATCGAGTTCTAAGGCTCCCTTAAAGGCATATTAAAAAGCTCTTTCATCTCTTAAAAACTTTCTCCAAAGATACCAAGATGTCATTTAGACAATCAGAGTGTTTCAAGGGAGACTAAAGACTTTGAGCTTGAACCTGAAGGTTAAATTAACCAAAGGATCAATACAATACACGACTTGGTTTTTTCCAGGTCAATCACATTAAATAGAAAGCTGAAACTATGTTAAGAGACAGATTAGCATCCTGAAGTCAAAGCTTAATGGGGAAAACACATTTGGAGTCATTAACACCTACACAATACCAGTTTTACTGCATACTTTTGGCCTAGTAAAATGAAAGACAACGGGTCTCTAGAAAGTATCCGAAGTACAGTGTTAATGAAAAACGGGGCTCATTACCCCATGGCAGCTATGGAAAGTTGAATATTTTCTCACTAAAAAGAGGCTCTCAAAGGAAATGAAAAACAGGTCAAGAATATACAAAATGATTTTGGATCAAAAATATCTTAACAATAGAAACAATAGAGGCTGACTGTAGGTATTTATCACTGGATTTGCTGAATGTAACCAAAAGTGTTTTTATCTCCAGATGGAGGCTATGGTGTTGCTGAGATCCAAGAGCGAAATCAAAAGACCCTCTATGGGTGACAACCACCTAAAACTCAATCAACAATATTGCAACAAAGAAGCATTTAAACAAGTGACTGAATCAGGGATATTCGGCTATAAAAATTAATTTATAAAAATCTATAAAAATAAAAATGGCAATTCAGGATCAAGTCACTGCCACCAGAAACTACAGAAAAGATTAACCTTAATAAGTGAGAATTTATTGATCAAGGTAGATTATGCAGTGGAATGTCGTATGTCATACAGGATGGAAAAACATATTATCTACCAGATACCTAGAGGGACATAATGAGGTGGCAGGAATTTTACAGGGTATCCCAAAAGTTTTAGTCTAGCTTTAAGTTTTAATAATTTCAGAAGCATATCACATGTATAATGGGTATTTTGTGGTTTGCCTTCTCAATGGATAAGAGAGGGTCTGGAGAGAGGGAGAGAATTGGTAAGTGAAAATAAAAATTTTAAATTAAAAAATTAACATCAGAAGTGTAAATTCTACATAAAACTTACAAAAAAATTTGAAAGGCTAATTATTTAAAATTTCAAAATGTTGAAATGTTGCTTATTAAAATTCAACATAGCTATTATCTTGTGCTATATACTGTTCCAGTTGATTTTCACGCTTTCTTAAAAACTTCTATCAGCTGCTTCTCAGCAAGTGAAAGGACTGCATTTGTAATGTTGGTCTTGAGCTCACCCAAAGAACGAAGTTTCGATGTGACCTCCACAAGAATCAGACTAATGGAGGTAGATCAGGTAACCAAGGTGACCAACCATCCATGAGTCTAAGAATGTCATCTTGAAACTGTTGCACATGCAGTGCATAATGACAAGGTGCCCCATCTTGTTTGTTTTTTTAAATTCACAAAACTAGATAAGTGTAAAATAAATATTAGTAATTAAATTTTCAAATGATACTTTTTGTAAGTTTATGGTAGTTGTGCTTCTAAAGGTATTAAAGCTTAAAGCAACACTAAGACTTTTGGGACACCTCAACCACCAGAGGCTAATAAACTCCAAAAACTAATAACAAATAGCATATTCTTCATAAAACCTCAGACCATCATGGAGAATTCAACAAATGTCTTTAGTGAGAGAATTGTTACCCACAATTGCTCACATATAACACTGATCTATAAAAATTTAAGAACAGAATTTTAAACAGCTATCGCTGTATCAAACATTCCTAATCTCTAAACTACACAAAATGAAAAGCTTTCAAAATATAGAGATCTAGCCGGAAGAATTACAACCCTGTGACAACAGGACAAGGTTCAGGTCTTCTCTGTTACTCTGTATGTTACTTGACTCATCCCCAAGATGTTTTCAGTGAGTCTACAGAGGATAAGCTGACATCCCAGTACTTTTATTCAAGTAGTAAAACACAGTTATGTTTTATCCACCTGTGCCACAGGCTGTCAAATATTAAGTATACATCACAATAACAGGGTCTTTCCCTAGACTTGTTTCTATGTGAATTCCATCAAAACATGATGATAAAAATGAGATTACTACAAATAATACAAATTTAAGTCTTTTAAAGTTTACAAATTACCTTCCAGACATCTCATTGGGATCTCACAAAAAACTGGTGAAGCAATCCAAAAATCATTCTATGCACTTCACAGAGGAGGAAACTGAGATTTAGAAAATTTGACTTGCCAAAGGTCATGTGGCCAGTGAGTACCGAAGTCCATACTTCAACCCAGTACTTCTGAGTCTAAGACAAGCAGCAATTCTTAAAGCAAATCATGATGCCTTGGGGAGCCTCAGCATCCTCATCTGTAAAATAAGAGGCTTGGACTATGCTCAGGTCTCCTTCAGCTTTCGATCTACATGCTCATGATCCAACAAGATGAATGGTGTGTGGCTGTCTGGGAGGCTGCAGGGAGAGGAACCTGGGGTAGGATGTCCTAGTAAGCACCACTAACAAGCTGACACGCAGAGGGAGAGTGGGGACAGGCATCAAAAAATCAGTGTACTTGTCAGCAGCAGGGGACCCTTCAATTAGGCATAACCCTCAGACAGAGTTATTAAGCAGGAAGAACATAAAGCTACAGGTCTCTTTGACAAGACACATTTTTTACATTTCATGAAAAACATGAAAAAAACCCAAATCCCCAAATGATGGAGGTTATATTTCTCCAGAAATCCATGCAGCTGTCTGAGGTCTCGCCACCTCCACTCCCCAGATCAATGCTTATTAGAGTGATGGGAGCCAAGCTCCCCTCTCTGGCGCCCAGTCGGGCTCCTCTGCCTGTCACAGACAATCCTTCTAGCCTGTTTTCTGTTGGCAATTAGAGCCTGCCTCCCCATGCCACATGGCCAGGCGGCAAAGGGAGAGGCTTGAGACCTGGGGGTAGGGGTGGGGGCAAGAGGAAGGAGAAAATAAGCCAAGGGGAAATCTCAGAGAGTTCAATTTCATGCATTTAGGTCTTTGATGTCCTTTAACCTTCATATTTTAGTATTTTTTAAATTACCATTCATCTTTTATTTCTATACCATTTTCCCCCAATTTTTCCATTTCCTCAACCTTCCCCTGAACTCTCTCTTGTAACAACAACTAAGTTAAACAAAACATTCAATATAACGACTGTTTGAAAATGCATATAGTATTCTACCCTGATGGTGCCCCACCTCTCTACTCAGAGAGGGACCAACCCAGTCATAGGAACTTGGGGTTGCAGGCCTGGAAAGGACCTTTAGAAACAGAGGATCATTGATTTGGAACTAAAGGGGACTTTAAGGTCCCACCCAAACACATCATTTTACAGAGAAGGAAACTGAGGCCCCAAGAAGTTAGAACCCAGATCCACGGTCTTTAAATCCCAGGCTCTCTCCACTTTCCTATATTGTACTTTGACATAGAGGCACGTCAACTAGGGAATGAGGGGAGAGGTGGGCTTTTAGAGGGGGAGGGGAGCCTACCTCTTCCTCGGGCCCAGGTGTAGGATCGACTGGTGCTGATATTCCTTGGGTCACTCATGGAAGGCTCTATAGGAGGGAGTCTGAAGTGGGGTTCACTGGCTTGGCCCGGGATTTTCAGCGGCAGGATGTATTTTGGCAGTGCTTTGTAAAACCATGCTCCGGACCTCTTCCAGACCTAGGGATAAGATGCGTTTGCAGTGGGTGATACCAAGGGGTCCCCTCTCTCCCCCAAGCCCACTGTTTTCATTTTAGCCTAGACCTAAAGCATATTGGAATCAGAAAGACCTGAGTTTGAACCCTCTCTCAGACATATCCCAGCTATATGACCCTGGCTGAGTCACTTTACCTCTGTCTGCCTCAGTTTTCTCATCTATAAAATGGGAGTGATAACAGCCCCTACCTCCTAGGGATGTTGTGAGAATCAAATGAAAATATATGTGTCAATGTTCTATAAATATTAAAATGCTATGAAAATACTAGCGAATGCTGTTATTTCAACAATGAAGAGAATCCCTCCATCAATACAGGTTAGCAACTTGTATGTAATTTACAGTGTTAGAGAATTGCCTACCATAGGGAGAGCTTAGGTGGGGGACTGGTCCAGTATGAATCAGAGGCAGACCCAGAGGGCAGGTCTTCCTAACTCCAAGGTTGGCCATGATGCCAGGCCACTTCTCTACACCAGCCATATTGCACAGAACCCTGCAAGGAGCCATGATATCATAAGGTTGAATGCTGTCTCCTCAGCATCTCCGTGGATACACTAAGGGAGTTGAGGAGCCAAAATAAACCACCAAATGCAGGAGGAAATGAGTCTCTCTGCCCCAAGACTGGTCCTTGGACAGTGGGTACAATCTATTGCCTTGAGCATCTTCTAAGCCTTTCTCAGTTGGCAAGTCTGCCAGAGCCAGCAGCTCTCCTGGCCCAGCCTGGGTTCTCTCTCAGGCATGGTGGAGCCTCAGAGGGTTCTTCTCCATGCATCTGACATGTTATCTCTCTCCTCTTCCCCTCTTTCTTCTTGTTATTTATTCAATTCATCATGCAATTATTAATGACCTACTAGATACTAGGAGTTGTGTTTGGCAGACAGCAATAAAATGGGCCCTGCCCCCAAGGTTTAGAACAGATCCTTTCAGAATAGGGAGGATCTAACATTCTGTTTGTGTTCCCCAGAACTCAGCACAGGGTTTTGCACACACTGTTTCATTCATTCATTCAAAGATCTTACATTTTCTGATTCAGTTATAGAGCTTATGGTGATCTGCACTGGGGAAAGGAGTTTCCTCCCTCGTAGTTCTCTCGTTATCCCATAATAATAATAGCACTTATACACCAGTCAGCTAGGTGGCTCACGGATAGAGCAGTTGGCCTGCAGATGGCAAGACCTAAGTTCAACTATGACCTCAGATGCTTATTAGCTGTGCAACCCTGGGTAAGTCACTTCATCCTGTTTGCCTCAGTTTCCTCATCTGTAAAATAAGCTGGAGAAGAAAATGGCAAACCGCTCCCGTATCTTTGCCAAGAAAATGTCAAATGGGGTCATGAGGAGTTAGACACAACTGAAAACGACTGAACAACACTTACATAGCGCTTTAAGGTTTGCAAAGTGCTTTACAAATATCATCTCATTCAATCCTCACAAACTCCCTGTGAGGTAGGTACTATTACTATCTACAGCTTACATATGAGGAAACCGAGGCAAATGGAGGTTAAGTGACTTGCCTGGGTTCACGTAGCTAGTAAAGTATCTGGGGAAGGATTCCAAATTAGGTTCTTCCTGAATCTGGATTCAGCACTCTATCCATGGTTCCACATAGCTGCCTACACAATGAAATCACAGGTTCCATTTTCCTTCCTCCCCACCCCCAACCAAATAGAAAAATGTCAGCTATTACTGTGATTTATACATATTTCTGGTCATGTCCCTTTTTTAATTCACTGGCCAAGCTACATCATCATCATCATCTTCTCCTTCTACTCCACTTAAATTTGATTTAAAAGCAGAATGGAATGACCTTCTCCTTAAGTAAGTCAGACAAATTCCTAGAAAGTCAGAGTACTGAGTAATGTGGGCCAGGGTCTCCCATTGTATCCTGGGTCATCTTCAGCCATCCTGATGAATATCTGGTCACTGGACCCAAATGGCTCAGGAGGAGAGAGTGAGGCTGGTGACCTTGCAGAGCCCTCCCTCCCTCAAATCCAAGTCAACTGCAATGTCATGTCGTCATCTTGATGTCACGGTCCTCTTCAAGAACAAAGAATAAACACAATAAAAGGTGCCCTCTATGCCCCCATCTTCACCCAGGACAACACCCCAGACCTACTACTCTATTCCCCTACTACTCTAATTTTTTGCTGTTGTCCAGTTGTTTCAGTCATGTCTGACACTTCACAACCCCACTTGGCGTTTTCTTGGCAAAAATACTGGAGTGGTTTGTCATTTCCTAAGGAAACTGAAACAAAGTTAAGTAACTTGCCCAGGGTCACACTGCTAATAAGTGTCTGAGCCAGGATTTGAACTCAGATCTTCCTGACTCCAGGCTCAGTGCTCTACCCAGTGAGCCACCTACCTACCCACTCTAACTCTTACCATTCATCTGAGATCTGCCTGTGATCAGTGTGTCTAGAGAGGGCATAACAGCCTGGTAAATGCTATCATAGCGTGGCTAAATCATGTTATTTGGAAACTTATCTTAAAGAAGTGCCTGAGAAAAATCAATTTAAAAAGCACTCTTGCAAGGACCCAAAACATTAGGTGGCCAAAATTGCAGCCCTAACCACCAATTAGAACGCAAGGGAGCAAATGAGATCAGGGCCGTAGGCTTTCAGTGCCTACTAATGCACCAGGGCTTTGCAGCAACATCCCTGCAGTGGGATGAAGCATTGAATAAGGAAGAAGGAGAAAGAGGGCGCAGGCAAATAAACCAGCCCAGGCAAGCCGTGGCTGCCATCTGGAGTGCCTGGTGGGATCCACTGGGAAGCCAGGTGCCCAAAGGTCAAAGGCCCTGCTCCAAAACAACAAGGCTCCAGACAGCAGCAGAACAGGTGGGAGATGGGGCCTGGCCACCTTCGTTTCTGGACCATGGAGCTTGGGATTTTCTAATTGAGTTTTATTTGAGTTTGGGCTGCCTCCTGAGATAGGAGAAGGATTGGCCAGGCTCCTCCCTGTCTTGCTCCCAATGCAGGGATGTAGCTAATTCTTTCCTTTAAACTTCCCTAGAAATTTAAGTGGCTCAGGAGATGTCTTGCACAGGACAGCCAGTCACAGGGTCACCTGGCTCCTCCCTTGGGCATTTGACTGACAGATCAGCTGTTGTCCATACTCTGTCTGTATCCCTCACTATGCCCAGAGGAGGAGGAGGGGGAGAGGTGGGAGAGGGAGGAGAAGGAGGAGAAGAAGGTCATCTAGACTTGTGATTTCATTCCTATTGAGGAGTTCAAGATGAGGAAAGTCCCTCTCCCAGTAAAGACTGGCATCTTCTCTGCAGTTTCGTCTTAGTAGGCATTGCCAAATTCAAATATAAACAGATACATAAGGTTTCCTGCAGGCAAAGACTGACTTAGAAAACTACATATTAACATTATGTGTGCTGTATTGTATTTTTATTTTTTTTGTTAACTATTTCCCAATTACATTTGCATCTGGTTCAGGCTACTCTTGGAAGTGTTGGGGACCCCAGGTTTGACACCTTTGGTCTACAACACTGAGAGATTAAGTTATTTGCTCAGGGAGGTATCAAAGTAGGAACTGAACCCAGTTTTTCCTGGTTCTGAGGCCAGCTCAGTCCATGCTTCCTCTAAAAGGAATGGCACTCTATAAAAAAAGAGATTGACATTAGTACTCATTATTGAGTTTATAAATAATGAAAAAGGTAGCATGGCCTAGTGGTTAGACAGCTGGGTCTGGAGCTAGGAAGAGCCATCCATTACTCATCCTGGCTTCATCTCTCAGTGATCCAGGCAGAGCCATAGAGAAAGTGCTGATCTGTACTGATAAAGCGACTTCCTCTAGAAATTCAAACTCTCTTAATAACAATAATAGTTCCCATTTAGTAGCACTTGATAGGATTGGCCCTATGAAGGAACAAACAAATGAAAAAATGAATGAATGAATGAAATTGGCTCAGTTGTAACTAACACCAAGTCCATAGTCAGTACATTAACCGTGCAACCCTATGGATGGTGCAGTGCTAGAATGAAGAGGGGAGAGGAGAACACAGAGAAAGAGAAGGTATGTGTTTATTCCTTGTTCTTGAGGAGTTTCCAGTCTAATGAAAAAGATCCAGGGTAAAGGGAGCAGCCAATTTGGAATCCAGGGATAGTGGGGGGGGGGGGGGCGCAGAGTGGAGCTCCTCTCCTCTACCACTCTCTCAAAATCAGAAGGAGGAAAGAAAGAAGACCCATGTCCTCGCACCTTCCTTCTGATCTACCTTTCTTCCTACCCTTCCATTAAAGCCTGGCTAAATCCCAGGATCCCTAGGAGGTTATTTCTGGACCCATTCCATGCCAGAGTCAGCTCCCCCTGCTCTGAACTCTTAGAGCTTGCCACATCGATTCTACAATGTTGATATATGTGTCTATGCCTCATCTCCCCAGCCAGTAATAAAACCAATTCCTTCCATCTGTGCCAAGTTGTGGAGCTTATAAGGCACCACGCTGGGGGTGAGTCAACCAACAATGGGTGCTCAGTCAATGTTTGTTGATTGGCTGACAGTGCCAAGTCCCAGCTGGGCATTTGTTGGAATGAGTTTTGACCCTGGCAATCTCTGTCTAAGGGACGAAGGGCAGTGGATGATGGATGGAGGTACTGGAGAAGATCAGGTTGGCTTCATTTTATTGCTCCTTTCCCAAACAGGAAATATCCTTTTCCTTCCCCAAATAGGAAATGTTGCCTTGTTGGCATCATTTGAGTTAAATGAACTGACAAACTGAATGATTATAGGAGAGGAAATAAAAGAGAGGAAAGAGAGGAAGCATCCAAGAGATGCTGGGGGAGATGGGTGTTGACCAACTGAGAAGAGTTCATTGGAGGAACACATCATAAGGGTAGGCTGCAATGAATCAATCACTCATGTACTAAGCACTAGAGGTACCAAAAAAGGGCAAGAACAAGTCCTTCCCTCAAGAAGCTTATATTCTAATAGAAGAGATCTCCTGTAGAAGGTGGGATTTCAGCTGGGTCTTAAGGAAGTCAGGGAAACTCTAAGGCAGAGGTTAGGCACTCCAGGAATGGAGAGGAGGCACGTACAAAGGTTCAGGGATGGTTATGGCATGTTGTATCAGAGGAACTGACAAGCAGGCAGGTGATGCTGGACTGTAGAACTCATGAAGGAGAGAAAAGTGGAAGAAGGATGGAAAGGTGGGTCACAAAGAATTTTAAATGTTAAACAGATGACTTTTTAATTGTTCTTGAAGGTAACAGGGAGCCATTAGAGCTCAATGAGACAATATAGCCACACATAAGTTTACCACAAATAAAGGCAGTTTAGTGGAGGGTGGACTGGATGCAGAGACTAGAGGATGAGAAGCCAGTTAGAAGGCTATTGTGATAGTCCAGGTCTAATTCCATGTCCTGGTGATCCACAGTGCAAAGGCCTCTATCTGATCAACATGATGAAATCAGATAAGTGCCCTATGTGGAATTAAAAGACCTGAATTCAAATTCAAGCCCTACCAGGCCCTTATTACTACTTACATGTCTTTAGGACAATTTGATACACTTCTCTGGGTCCAACTTTTTTCATCTGTAAACTGAGGAGGTTGGGCTCTAAAGTTTACATTCAGCTCCAAATCAATGTTATAAGATCCTAATAAGTCCTATTAAGTCATTCGTATGTCTTCTCCTCTGCAGAACTAGGGCTGCCAACCTAGCTAAGACACTCACCACCTCTCAACTGGACAACTGTGATAACCTTTTCAATGGGCCCTTAGCCTTCAGTCTCTCAGTCATCAATCCATCCTCCATCAAGCTGCTATTGTGACAATCTGAAGCACACATCTGACCTGCCCCTTCTTCTGCTCAAGGAACTCCAGAGTTCCCTTTCACAACTGGGGTATGGACTACTTTCTCATACCTCTTCCACATTTTCCCTCTTTACAAATTCTACTGTCCAACCACATTACTTTTTTCGCTATCCCTGATAGATAGATGAATAAATGGATGGATGAACAGATAGATGATAGATAAATAGCTATATGATAGATGATATATATAGATAGGTGATAGATAGATAGACAGACAGACAGACAGACAGACAGACAGATAGATAGATAGATAGATAGATAGATAGATAGATAGATAGATAGATAGATAGTGGCTCCCATGAGTAGAAACACTGTGGAAACATTACTGGGAAAGGGAATAGGGCAGAGTGAGAATAGGGAGAAGCTCACCTGAGATATGGCCACTGGGGGGAAGGGACTGAGGGAAAAGCATATGGGCATGTCTAATTTTAATTACCTGTTCCAACTAAATAGGCGCTAAGCTCTGTTGGTTCTGCATACTGAAGAAATACAGATGTTATCAGTGTTTTTCTAAATTTTCGCACCCATGAACAAAGACCTGGTAATCCCAACCTACTTATGGCTCTGAACAAGAGAAAGTCTAAGGAACCATTTGAGATGCAGGGACGATCAATCTTGAAGCTCATCTCCCTGGCAGCCAAGATAGGCTTAATTACTCTAACAAGTCCTTATAATGAGAGGGCAGACCTTAGTGGTAGACTTCTGGAGACAATGGCCTTTCTTTGTCATCTAACCACTGACCCTTCGAGGCCATCTTAGCACCTCCCGTGGGTCATCCAGTCAGCCATAGCTATCTCTCCTACCTATGCCAAACCAGTGGACTGGGAGGGATGGGGTGTTCTGGGAAGTGTAGGAGTCAGTGATCCTTCTCCACTTTCCAATGAAGCAAGGACAGACCGTATTTCAGAATCCACCTGATATACCTGAATAAGATTCAAGATCAGTATTTTGGAAAGTGCTTTTCTACGAGGTAGATCAATGCTAGGGGGAAGTATAGGGGCATGTTCTAGCTGATTAGTTCCGGAAGGCTGAGAAGTTGACTGTGGCCTGTGTGGGTCTCTCCCGTGTCAGTCCCACGATAACAACTGTTTTTATCCTCTGTCTCTCCAACCTGAAATCCCTGGCTGATTTCCGTTAGGCACTATGCAATACAAGCAGGTGTGTCTACCCTGAGACGCTCAGCCTGCTGCCCAAAATAAACACTTGGCTGTGACAGTAGCAAATTTTGGCAGGAAAAGCCCTTGGTGGGAATGAATCCCCCATTCTGCTCTTCCCAACAGTGCCATCCCGCCTGGCAACCAGGATTTCAAAAATGTTCACATTTCTAGAGGGAGCAAAAAAACCACCAAGCCCTCGCCCATTGCTGCAGAAACCATAATCTCCTCCTCGTGTGTGCTGTATTGTGATAAGGCAGGCAGAGCAGCCAGCCTTGAAAATGGCATTTAATGAGAAAAAGACAGACCCGAGCTAGACGGAGCTTTGGGGAAGGGGCACGAGGTATAAAATTTCTCTTCATATCCTTTCAGCATCCTGCTTCCCAGAGGCAGGCGAGTTTTCATTACAACTTCAGCTCACGGATCCACTTGGCTCTGACTGATCCAGATGGATATTGGCCAAGTTGTTCCCTAGGAGTTTTAATTACTGTGATAACCATCGCTAATTATTGGCATTTCCTTAAATTCGGTGGCTTGGAGAAGGTTGTAATTGTAGTGATCCTGTTGAAGGGAAAGGGGAAGGACCGCTGGCTGGATAATCAGTTGGGGGTGACAAAAGAGTTAGGCTAGGCTTTAGAAAGAGGGAGACAACTTTTTGGTGCCTCCTATGTTAATAGCAATTTGTCCTTCATGCCTGGAGGTGACATTCTTGTGACCTGAATACATACCATGACTTGTGTTTCCTAACACACCAAAGGTGCAGTCTCAAATTCTCACAGTGGGTCCTTAGACAAAGCTAGCCCAAGGCGAAGATGTTCTATGGGTCTGCATAGACTCATAACTTATGAGCCCCTACCAATGTGTTTACTTTTTCTAGTCAGTCAGAAATGATTACTTCAAAGTGAAAGGATTTAGTAGGGAAAAAAAGCATGGTAAGAAAAGTAGTAATAAAATTTTCCTCCAATAAAGCTAGGGCAAATACATACACTATCCTACAAAAACATATACCATCTGTGGGAACTGGAAACATGTAAATAGCATGTTTGGAAGATATGTAAAGGAAATATTTTTGGTCAAGGTAGATATGAAGGCAGACATACATATAGGGAACCTAGGTAGCCAAAGCACACCCATGGAAGGGCAGCTCACATTTGGTGCCAGGCTAACAGTCTTCTCTTAATGTAATCACAGTGCTTCCACTAGGCTTGTTCTTCACCGGTCTTACATGGCATATATCTACCAGATGAACAGTTTTTGTCAAATACTTAGTCACTGTTGGGAATATTATGATGCTGCTGCTCACTACCAGGCCCAGTTTCATTGAATATGAGGCTCCTAAATTTCAATCTAATTTCAACGGAGTGGGAGTTGACTAGCCTTGGCCATTGGTCTTTTAATTTAAAGCCTAGAAGGTACTTTTTTCCCACTCTCATTCTTTTAAAAGGCAAAAGCCCCAACACATCCATTCATCTGAACAGGAAGAAAAACAATTACCTTAGGTGGTTTTCTCCTAAAAAGAGAGTCTGCCTATTTCTCCAAGCCTTAGCAGAAATGGATAACTCCTCTACAGGAGATTCCTCACCCTAGACTGAGTCTATTGGAATACGGAGATGGAGCCACTACAGTTAACAAGTACCTTCAGGCTTAAATCTGTCTTTTTACTTCCTGATTACCAAAGACAAAGGATCTCTTAGAGGCATCACTCTGACTTAGAATTAGAAATTCCTTGTAATTCCTTATTTAATTTTCAATTGCTAAAGTACATCTGGGTGATGTCCACTTTAGAGTTTTCCCTTCCAATAAAATTCCAAGAGTTCTCAAGTTCTCAGCCCAATTCCCCACACCATCACCCCATTCCCACCCCCACCATTTTTCAATGTCAAAACTCCGTCTTCCATATGAAGCAGCAGGAGGTAAGAAAGTAACTCATTCCATTAAGCCCATGGCATAGAGTCATTGTTCTCTTCTTGCCTAGCTACAAATCTGACTTAATTACAGACATGTGGATAGCAACATGTCCTCCTTACATATGTGGATATGTGGCTATCAACAAGCCTTTTCTAGCTCCACTCATTTGAGGAAGGTGGATTTGGAATCAGGAAAATGAAAACTCCTTGAAGACAAAGATTGGTTTTGATTTTTCTTTGTAACCTCAGTGACAAACACAATAGAATACTAGGTGACACAATGGATAGAGAAAGAGAGTCAGGAAGACAAAATTCCAAATTCTGCCTCAGACACTTACTAGCTATGTAACTCCAGATGAGTCACTTAATCTCTGTCCAATTCAGTTTCTTAAACTGTAAAATGGGGATAATAATAGTACCTACATCCCAGTATTGTTATGAGGATCAAGGAAAATAATATTTGTTTGCTTTTAAATGTTTGTTGGATTAAATAGAAATCTAAGAATCTGGGTTCAAATCCTAGCTTAGTCACTCATACTTACAGTATCATGGTTAGTTGGTTGATTGGTTGATTGGCAGGTTGGTTGTTGTCCTTTGTCTTTGAAGAGGACCAAAATGACATCACCATTGTAAAGTGAAATTTCAGTGTGTTGGACTGTGGCTGATCAAATCAATATGAGCTCGGAATGCTCTACTGCAGGTTGGGCATAGATAGTCCATGTGAATATTTGGGTTGGATACTCCAAATTTGCACATCCTAAGTTTCCTTTGTGCTGTCTCAATTCTGCTTTGCTCAAAGAGCACGGCACCCTTTCTGATATGGGCACACCATGCTGAATGGTCCTGTGTCAATGTCTCCCATGAAAAGTCATCTGAGACAGTATGATCAAATGACTGGAGAGTCAGAGTCTGGGAGAACTGGATTCAAATCTTACCTTTAACACTTATTAGTCATATGACCACAGATAAGTCATTTTAATCTGAACTTTAGATTTATTATCTGTAAAATGAGGATATTAATACCCATAAGGCTCTATCCCACAGAGCTTATGTGAAACTCAAATGTCATAATGCAAATAAAGTGCTTACTTTATATAATGGTCATTTAGTTCACCATACCTTGCCCCTATCCATCTAACATTCAGTCAACAACCATTTATTGATACCAGCTATATTTCAGGGACAGAGGGCAAAATTTAGAGGCATATGGCATGGCACAAAGCGAAGTTAACTGACCACCCCATGAGGGCATCAAATATATATTCTTGTTCTCATTAGTACCAGTTTCCAACCAAATGGGTTAACGAGCCCCAGATGGACATAACTTCAAAAAGCAATCGGACACTTCACTCTTTATAAATAGCCACCCTAAATTCCACTCCCCTCAAAACAAAAACAAGCTACCCACTGTTACATAGTAAATACGGAGGAAAGGAAACAGTTCTAAAGTTCTAAACAGTTCTAAAAAAGTTCTAAAGTTCTAAACAGTTCTAAATTCCCTAAATAAGGTGATGTCTTCTCAGGAAGCCTAAATTTGAATTATACATGAAAACTAATAATGACAATAGCTAATATTTATATTTCGTTTTAAGGTTTGCAAAGTTCTTTACAAATATTATTTCATTTGATCCTTGTAACAACTCTAGTAGGTAGGAGTTTTATTATCCCCATTTCCCAGATGGGGAAACCAAAGGTGATAGAGGTGAAATGACTTGCCCAGGGTCATATAGCTTGTAAGTATCTGAAATAAAATTTCAATTGAGATCTTCCTGATTCAAAGTCCTGTGCTCTCTCCATTAGGCCACCTAGATGCCTATATTTCAAGTCCTGGAGTATCAGCAAATCACAGATAAAGAGCAGAAGAGACCTCAGAGGACACCTAGCTCAATTTTGCAGATGAGGAAACTGAGGCCTCCAGAGGGGAATTAACTTATAGAAGTTACCACAAACTATCCTATACCAGGAGCAGGAAGGACCATAAAGGCTATCTAGTCCAATCCATTCATTTTACAGATGGGAAGACTGAGTCCCAGGGAGCTAAGGGACTCGTTCAGGGGTATGACTCAGGTAGTAACCTTGGGAGACATAAATTTAGAACACTGACTCAGAGATACATAAGAGTCTAAGGAGACCTTAGTGGTCATCTCATCCTGCTTCTCTTCCAAGGTCATATTTCTCATTCCAACATGACTGACAGATTGCCTTCCAGACCCTATTATAATACTTAGAGAGACAAAGAACTCAGTGTTTCCTGAAGCAATCTGTTCCAATGGGCAGACAATGTTATTCATTAGAATGATCTGTCCAAATGTGAGTTGAAGTCAGTATCCCTAGACCTTCATGAATCTCATGAATATTGACAGAGAGCTAACTCTGGACAAGTTACTATGTGGTATAGCTATCACAGCTATACAGCAGAAAGTCTAGTAAGTAATCCAATACCTCAGGGGAAAAGTGGAAGTTACATGTAGATACACACAGGTAGCATGGTTTCATTTCTCCAGCCCATTTCATTTAGGACCACGGAAGAGGATATGAGAAGTAAACAGTGGGCTAGATGGGATCTAAGAATGAGATTTCTTTTTCAGGACCCTGACTTTAGACATTAGAATGACAGAGTGAAATGGGATGTGTTTGGCTAGAGACCAGGTTCTTTAATCAAGGAAGCTATAAAGCAAATGTACAGGAGGAAGGAGAAACAAATAGAGCGTAAGAAGGAGGCAAATGGCAGAGGAGGATGTAATAACTTACAAGGGGGAAACAGCTGGGAAGAGAGGTGGGAACAGGATTTATGACCTCAAATATCCATATGCCAATGTACAGCATATAGGTAACAAAGTGAACTTGGGATTTGAATACAATAAACTAAATACAACTTCATAGGTATCTGTCAATAAATAAACATTTATCTAGCATCCATTATGAGCCACACACTGCGTCTAGCACCACAGGTATCCTGGTGATGGGGACAACCCTTAAAAAGGCAAAAGCCATTCCCTGACCTCAAGAAGCTTATAATCTAATGGAAAGGACAACATACAAACAACCATGTACAAATGATATATACAGACTAAATTGGAAATCGTCAACAGAGGGCATCCCATAAAAAGGCAAAAGCTGTTCCCTGCTCTCAAGGAGCTTATAATCTAATGGGAAAGATGACATGCAAAACAACCATGTACAAATGACACATACAGACTAAATTGGAAATTGTCAACAGTGGGAAGGCACTAGCCTTAAGGGGGTTCAAGAAATGCTTTTTGTAGAAGTTGGGGTTTTATATGGTACTTGAAGAATGTCAAGAAAACCAAAAGGCAACGATGAGGAAGGAGAGAAATCCAGGCATGAGGGTCAGCCAGTAAATATGCCTGGCATTGGAAGACAGAACTTCTTGTGTGAAAAATGAGGAAGTCAAGTGTCACTCGGTTACAGAGGTATGAGAAGACTGGAGAAGTAGAAAGGGAACAGGTTGTGAAGAACTTTGAACACAAAACAGGGTTTTAGAATTGGTTCTGGAGGTGATAGGGAGTCACTGAAGTTTACTGAGGGGGAATGGTGATGGTCATGTCAGATCTGCGCTTTAGGCAAATTACTTTGGCAGGTGAATGGAGGATGGACTGAAGTGGGGAGAGACTTGAGGCAGAGAGACCAACCACCAGGCTATCACACACAGTGCAAGCATGAGGTTTCACTGAAACTTGGTAGGATGATGACTGAAATTCACTAATAAATGGGTAATCATTAGGCAAAAGAAACAGATCTGAAAGAAGAGGTAGCAATGAAGAAATAAATGCTAAGAAGCTGTATCACTGCACGAAATCCATAAATTTTAAAGTAGAGTACTTTGGATATCATTTGAACAACTATCAAAAAAGGAAAAGTCATGTGATAATAATAACTCATGTTAATATAACACTCTAGATTTTACAAAGCATTTTCCTGATGACAATCCTGTAAGTTGATCAATGAAAAGTATTAATCTTCCCATTTTACGGGTGACAAAAGTGAGGCTCAGCAACTTGACCTTAGTCATAAGGCTAGTTTAAATGTCAGAACTTGGACATGAACCTAAGTTTGTTGTTACTTTTTAAATAGAAGAGATATCATTTTGAGAGTATTCTACAGATCCCCTTATCAGGCAAAAGATGTGGATGATGCTTCCCTGAAACTGACTACAAAGCTAGAACAAAGCGATATACGGTAACATGTTGGACATCAATTATCCAGTTTCTTGCGTGTGTCATTTCATTTAAAAGGAGCATCTGATAAGCCCATAATTAATTTCTACCTAACCCAACAAACCTTTTAAAAGGGAAGCACCCACTAGTATATGTCAGGCAATATGCTAAAGTACAAATATCTCATTGATCTTCAAATCAACTCTGAGGTGTAGGTGCTATTATTATCCCCATTTTACAACTAAGGGAAACTAAGGCAGACAGAGTTTTCTTTAAGTGACTTTTCCAGAATCTCGCAGCTGATAATTAATCTTTCAATAGAAAAGGAGAGTGATGATGCAAGCTGTTATTGTGGACTTAATTCTAACCAACAAGGAGAAATGACCGGTCAAACAACAACAAAAACAAATAGAAATGTGATGAGAACCTTGGGAGAAGGTAATCATGACATCTTGGAGTTTGCAATAACCAAGGAGATATATACTGGGCAGATGTGTACCCTTAGCTTTAGGAGAGATGATTCTGAACACATTGAGAGAAATGACAGGCATTATCTAAGATCCTAAAAGGAAATATTGCTCAAGAGAAATGCAGGGGGAAGGGGGCACTATAAACAAAATTCTGATAATGCAATCTGGAATGATATCACTGGGGAAAAAAGACAAAATCTCCTAGCTCTATGAACCTGAGCAAGTCACAACCACTCTGTCTTATTTCCTCATCTATAAAGTGGGCCTAACAATGCACTTTCTACCTACCTCACAGGATTGCTGTAAATTTTAGATGACACATGTAAAAGTGTTCTATAATGTATATTCCATTAGCTATCCCTCCTAATTTTGGGTCAATTTCACACTTAATAACAAGCAATACTATTTTCTAAAACACACTGGTGGGGGCTCATGAGCTAAGATTTGAGTGCCTTAGACTATAGAGAAACCTGAACATGAAGTAGCTATTTGTGAGAAAGGGGAGGGTGCCCTAAATGCTATAATTTTTGAGACTATTCTGAATTTGTCTACGTAGGATTTCATTCTTTGGACTTTTCCTCCGTTCCCCATGCACTCCCCACCACCATCACATCTCTGACAAGGCCAGGGAAGCCTGGACCAGCAGAATAAGAGGTTTGCTCATTCCTTGTCAAGATTGGAAAAAAGGCACAAAGTTCCCTCTTCATTTCAAGTGAGTTTTTGTGCCAGTAGGTAGTTTCGAAAAGGCAGGAACCTAGCAGCATCACAGAATCAAAAGGAAAAAACAGAAAGGAAACTGCAGAGGAAAAATGCCCTCAGGGTGCCATCCATTTTCTTGACAGATATTTTAAACACCTTGGCTAGATTAGTTTAGAAACCAGAAGAAATGTTTCAGCTTCCATTAACCCCCTGGCCAGATGCTCTCTCACGGATAGAGGCTTTGGTACAATTACCTGCAAAGGGCTCTCTGCACACACACACAGGGCCTGCAGAGTCTCAAAAGGATTCTAAGAAAAGTCTCCTATGTTATGGATCTTGCACAAGCCCCACACACGGACCTGATACGGGAGAAGGGGAGGTTAGGACATGGCAAAGGTGATCTAGGGACTCACTTCTCCAAGGAAGTTCCCCACATTTCTCTAATGTCACAAGGTTTTTCTTGAAACAGCCTTATAAATTAATTAGAGCAAATATTCTTCCCCCCAACTTATAAAGGAAACTGAGGCACAGAAGGGTAAAAGGAGGCATTGTGATTTGGTGAAAAGAGTATTCAAGTCTAAGATGGAGGATTTTGTTTCCAGTCATGGCTTAGCTACATACTGTCTATAGGGAAAAGTCACTTCATGTCACTAAGTATCAGTTTCCTTATTTGTAAAATAAGGTGAATCAGACTGAGATGGTTTTTAAAGTCTTTTCCAACTTTGAATTAATGATGATGTTGATGACATGGAATGCAAAGACTTTTAAATGACTGAACTCAGTACAGCCAGGATGAGAAGGGAAGCTGTCTATCCTTTTGGGGGTGGGGAATGGCACTTTGCACTCTGATGAGGGCCTTATGTCCAAGATATGTAGGACTAACATAAATAAATAACCAAGAACTACTCCTAAGTAGATGAATGGTCAAAAGAGATGATGAATAAACAGTTCTCAGAAGAATTACCAACTGTTAACAATCACAGGAAAGAGTACCTGTTAATCACCAATAAAAGAAATACAAATGGAAATAATTTTGTAGTTTCATGTGGGACCCAGAAAAGTGGCAAAGATGATGGAAGATGAGAAGATTTGATGTTGGAAGGGCTGTGGAAAGATGAATTGGAAATTTGTTCAATCATTCTGGAAAGCAATAGGGAATTATCTGTTCTGTTGCTTATCCTTCATTTTTGAAGAGGATCGATGACATCATGGGGTGATGTCTTGAGGTGTGTGTGAATTGGATTTAGGGATCACAGAGAGTCAGACATGACTGAAATGACTCAAATAGAGACTTGTACTAAGAAAGTGACTAAAATGTTTATTTTCATTGACCCAATATGCTTTGCAGAAGTAAAGAATTGGAAATAAAATAGATACCCATCAGCATGGTGTAGTGGTAAGAACACAGGTTTAGAAATAAAAGAACCTAGGTTCAGATTCACCTTTGGCATTTAACCCCTGGGTGATCCAAGCAAATCATTTAATCTTAGCTTTCTCATTTGTCAAATAAGGGAGTTGGGCTAGACGGTCTCTGACATCCCTTCTAGGTTTGGATCTATGATTTATCTATGGCTAAATAAATCATGGTATGTGAATGTGATTGAATACTATTGTTCTATCAGACATTAGGAACATGAAGAATACAGGAAGCACTAGAAGACTTACAGGGACTGATGCAAAGCAAAGTAAGCAGAACCAGGGAAACAAAATAAGCCATGATGACAACAATGTAAACACAACAACAGAATGAAACAACACCATGCAATTATGATGATCAAACTTAAGCTCAAAGGAGAGCTATTAGGATATTCTCCACAATCAGTCCATACACATGTATTAAGAGGCTACTAAGTGCTACATCTGTTATAGGGGCTAGGTAGGGATACAAATTCAGTGAAAGAATACCCACTCCAAGGAACTTACACTCTAATGGAGGTGACAAGTACATATGTAAATATGTTGCATAATTATAAAGTGAATAAATGTAAATATGTACAAAGCAGTTACATAAAAAGTAATTTGGGAGGGAAGGCATTAGCAGTTGGGTGTGTCCAAAAAGCTTCAGTAGGAAGAAGGTGTCTGAATGACCAGTTTCCAAGCTGGCAAGGATGGAGCCAAGACAGCAGATGAGAGGCAGTAACCCAGCCAAACTCCCCCAAACAACTTTCAAATAACACTTCAAATCAAATTTTGAAATAGCAGAGCCAACAAAAGGTTGGGGTAAGACATTTTTCCAGCCTAAAATAACCGAAGAGGTCAGGAGGAGAGGTTCTAGGCCACAGTTCCCAGTGGAAAGGAGCGCTTGTGGTCGGTCACAAGGAACCAGGGGCATCAGTTGCAGCTCCAAGTCAGAGAGTAACATTACCAATTGAGGTTACAGGCAAACAGGGGACCTGGTTCCAGGGCCAAAAGGAATACTAGCCTTTACAGCTTCAGGGCAGCAGGGGCTCTTCCTGGATAAAGATCACAGTACAGAACAGGAAAGCAGTGATTGCACTTCTTTCCACATCACACCACCTTGAAAGTATAAAAAAACTTGCAGCCCCCCCAGAACTAGCTCTGAAAAAAAGAGCACCAAAAAGTCTGAAGCTTGAGACAGTGCGTCCTTACCCCAGGTGAGCAGAGCCCAGCTTGAATATAAATTTCCAAGTGAAGAAATAGTCTGGGGAAATGAGGAAAAAATAACATAAAAAAAGCTTCACAATAAGAAGCTACTACAGTGGCAGGAAAGACCAAAATATAAACTCAGAAGTAAAAAAAGCTACGACCAAAGCCTCAAAAAATGTGCAACAAGAATTCCTGTAAGACTTAAAGAAATAGGTAAGAATAGTAGAGGAGAAATTGAGAAAAGAAATAAGAGCGATGCAAGAAAATTATGAAAAAAAGAATTAACAACTTGGAAAAAGAGACAAAAAAAATATTGAAGAAACCACCACCTTAAAAAACAGAATTGGGCTAATACTAAAGGAAACACAGAAATTCACAGAAGAAAAGAATTCCTCGAAAAGCAAAAGAAGCCAAAAGAAGTACAAAATCTCACTGAAGAAAATGATTCCTTAACAATTAGAATTGGGCAAATGGAAACATGAAACATCAAGAAATAATAAAGCAAAGTCAAGAGATAGAATGTTCTTCTGTGAAGAATATTAAGGAGATCACTGCTACTATATTTCAAAATCAATAGAGGCAGCATATGAATTTAGGTCTTCCTAACTCCCAGGTCCACTACTTTCTGCACTATGCCCAGGAGTATTCCATTACATTCATGCGTCATAGTTTGGTTAGCCATTCCCCAAAGCATAATCATTATTTCTTTGCTACTTCAAAAAGTGCTGCTGTGAATACTCATCATCAATAGGACTTTTGTTTCCGTTGACTTCTTTGAGGTAAGAAGGAGAATCAATATTCATGGAAAGTTTCCAAAAGAAAGAAAAAGACTGTGGGGGGTTTTTGTTTTGTTTTACTCCAAAAAGTAACCAAGAAGGTATGAGCAACAATTGACCCACATCCCTACTTCCTCATCTCTAGAAAAATCTTTTGAAGACCAGTTTGTCCAAACATCAGGGCTATTTTGAATGGAAACATGAGCAGGAAACAGCTAAGTTTCTTCAACAGGCAACTTTCTACAACAGCCTCCATTACTTTAACACAACTGACTGAGAGGCAGAGAGAATATATCCTGTTGTGTCTATTGGTTGTTGGTTTTTGAAATCATTTGATATCATGGGCAATGCCGGTGCTATCCTATCAAAGTTAAATCCTCACATATGTCCTTTCTGTTAATAACTAGTAAGTTACTACAGGGGAAAGTGACAAGCAACTTGTGTTAATCATCACAATCACACCATCAGATAGAGTTAACCATTAGCCTTTTTCTGGAGGCTTCTTTCTGTATTCATTGGGAAGGCTCTCTTTTGTCAAAATAAAATGTTATCAATAACTGCTTCCTTTACTTCCCTTCCCTTCCAATCTATGACACTTCAAGCAGGACATTTCACCTCTCTAGAGCTCAGTTTCCTGATCTGTAAAAGGAGACAGTTGGTTTAAATGACCTTAGAGTTCCCTTCTAGCTCCATATTGATGGTATTATGGCCTTGTGTTCCTATGGTAATTATCTTTTAGACATCATGGCAGAGATGATAGGTTTGGGTCTATGTAGGTGAAACCCTTGTCTGACATCTAACAAATACTCACCAAGACTTAACTTTGCAAATTTATGCTCATTACTCCAAGAAATGGAGTCTAACATCTACCTACCTATGGCTCCCTAGTGTTGTGAGGAAAGGAGGAGTGTGTGAGTGTGTGTGTGTGTGTGTGTGTGTGTGTGTGTGTGAGAGAGAGAGAGAGAGAGAGAGAGAGAGAGAGAGAGAGAGAGAGAGAGAGAGAGAGAGAGAGAGAGAGAGAGAGAGAAAGTTGCACAAGGGACTTTTTCAGGGCAAACTGAAGGGGACCACTATGTGAAGTCTCTGTGTGTAGACATAAGCATGGAACTGGCTGCATCTGGTTGTTTCAGCCAGGCATCATACCAATTGCTCAAAGTGGAAAAATTGATTTACTACCCCTGTCCCTTCATTGTATTTCTAGATCACCAGCATAGTAGTAGCAAGTTCAGCTAAAAGAATTCACCAGTTTGTTTGGTTCCTTCATAAGGAAAGGTAAGCAAATGGGAAATACCTGAAAGTAACAGGCCAGGGTTCAAATACTTGCCCAGGTCTGCTGGCTTAGCAAGGAGAAACCACTTCAAGCTCCTGTTTCACTCTTCTCAAAAACTCCCACGTAGGTCCAATCACTTCTGTGATGCCTTTACCCATGTGTGCGTCTGTCTACAGCTGCAGTTGGTGCTAACTTGTGTCTATCATTTGAAATGGATGGTTAAGTAGAGCTAAAGAGGCTGTGGTCACAGGTTCAAACCCCATCATGAACCAGTTAACTTCATACAGAAACTCCATGTCATTGGAAGACAATGTGCTCAACCTGGCCTGGTTATCTCCCAAATATAGTCTTTAGTGATAAGGGATACCTGACTCATAGACTTAGAGCTGGAAGGGACCTTACAGATGATATAATCCATCCCTTTCATTTTACAAATGGGGAAACTGAGGTCCAGGGAGGTGAGGTGATTTGTGCAAAGCATAAATTTATAGGATAATAGATTTAGAGCTGAAAGGGACTTCATAGGCTATTTAGACCAAACCTCTCATTTTGCAGATGGGGCAACTGAGGCTCAGAGTGGTTAACTGACTTGCTCAAGGTCTTCCAAGTAGCCTGTAACAGAGCCAGAGTTCCTCTGACTCCGGATATAGCACTCTTCCCACCAGGGAAGTAGTATAGTACCTATAGTACCAGGACTATACACTGTTGCTTCCCTCTAAGGAGGGACAGAAATTGGCTCCAGTAACTTTCTTGCCACCCTCGGGAGACCAAAATGCAGCACTTTGCATGTGTGCCTGTTTGGCAGAGCTGTCGCAGCGTGGGAGGCGATGAACACACAGAGGAAGTGTGGCTGTCCGGGTCTCCAGGGGACAGGGTGACAGAAGCCCCAGGAGAACACCAGATGGCACAGAGAAGACGCCAATACCACCCTGCCCAAGTGTCAGCCACCCACTCCCAGGAGGGCCCTCCACATTCCCCTCCCCTTCCATTTTTGCAAATCTATTTGCAGGGAAAAAAACAACCAAACAGCAAGGTGACTACAGGACCAGGAGAGAAGAGGACCAGGAAATAGATGGCAGCTGTTGTCACAATGAACAAAGGATACCCCAAAAGGCAGGGGCAATGGGAATGTCCTGGGGAGCTTGTGTGGAATGGCAAATAGGGCCTCCTCATGGCTAGGTTTTTCCTTGCCATTTTAACAAAATCTAATTTCCATTTTCTGACTGCTGAGAGAGGCAGGGAAGCCTTCAAGGACAAGGCTGAGGAAGCTTTTGGGCAGGGGTACCACAGGACAAACGCTAAACTATGAAGATGAGGGGTTAGCACCAAGGACAGTGGCTGTTCCCAGGTCCCTCCCTATTCCCTCAGCCCCTGAGGAATTGACCACAGGGCTTCTGTAAACAATAAGGATACTCTATATCACTGGCCCTTGATCAATCAGATTCATCTTCCCCAAAGGAAACTTTCAGGTCATGAGAATACAACTTCAGGGAAATCATTAGGGGAAAGGCTGGAGCCCGCTAGAAAGAGGGCTTTTGGAAGGAGCTAAGCCACTTTTCTGTTCTTCTCTTTCAGCCAATCACAAGCTTTGTGAGCTCCAAAATTATGTAGAACAATAACAACAATGACATTAATTAGGATCATTGATGACTTGAGCCCTAGACTCACTGATTTCCTAACTGGCCTCCTAGCCTCATATTTCTCCTCTTTCTAATCTATCCTCCACAGAGCTGCCAATGGGATATTTTTTAATGCTCAGACTTAACCACATCAGTCTTCTGCTCAATAAACTCCCATGGCTCCCTATTACCTATAGATCAGGATTTCTTCACCTTTCATCGTATCCCAGACCTTTTTGACAGTCCCATGAAGCCAATGGACTCCTTTTCAGAATAATATTTTTAAATATATAAAATAAGACAGTAGGATTATAATGAATTATCTTGAAACATAGCTATCAAAAAAAAATTTTAAGTACATAGACAGGGGACAGAGCCAAGATGGTGGATTAGAGGCAGCCACGCAGCTGAACTCTCTCAACATTCCCCTCCAAACAATTTTAAAATAATGCTTCAAATCAAATTTTGGAGTGGCAGAGCCAAGAAAAGGTCAGTTGAGATAATTTTTCCAGTCTATGAAAAATTAGGAGGTCTGCAGGAGAGGTCTGTGACATAGGGTAGAAGCCTGTCTGGAACCCACACAGATAGTAGCAGCAGATTGAGGAGTATTCAGCTCAGAAACAGTAAAGGGTTCAAACAACTAGTCAGAAAGAGATTACAGGAGACTGAGGTTGGTGTGGTTTGACAACTCTATTACCCATAAGCAGTTCCAGGGTAGAGAGGAACACTAGTAACTGAGACTATAGGTGAGTGGAGGCTGGATTACAGTTCCAGGGCCAAGAGGAGCACTAGCCCCTTAGTTGGAGGGGAACAGGGGCCCATCCTAGATAAAGGCCAGAGCACAAACCTAGAGAACAGAGACCACACCTCTCCCTACATCACATCACTTTGGAAGCACCAAAAACTTGCAGACCCACAGAACTGGCTCTGAAAAAAATAGCACAAAAAAGCCTGGTGCTTGGGACAGTGCCTTCTTATGCCCAGAGAAGCAGATCCCAACTTCAGCATAAAGTTTCAAGTGAAGAAATAGGCTGGGAGAGCAAATAGCAACAGCAGAAGATCTTCACCATAAAAAGCTACTACACTGGCAGAGAAAACCAAGGCACAATCAAGACCACAAAACACTGAAAACAGCTACAACCAAAGTCTCAAAGAAAAATGCTAATTAAATACAAGCCCAACAAGATTTCCTTTAAGACTTAAAGAAAGAGATAAGCATGGTAGAGGGAAAACTGAAGAAAAAGTGAGAGTTGTGTAAGAAAATAATGAAAAGAGAATTAACAGCTTGGTAAAAGAGGCCAAAAATATTGAAGAAAACAACACCTTAAAAAAGAGAATTAGCCTAATGGTAAAAAAAAAAAAAAAAGGCACAAAAATTCACTGAAGGAAAGAACATATTGAAAAGCAGACTAGACCAGATGGAAAAGGAAGTAGAAAAGGTCACTCACAAAAATCATTCCTTAATAATTAGGATTGAGTAAATGGAAGCTAATGATGCCATGAGACATTAAGAAACAATAAAACAAAGTCAAAAGTATGAAAAAAGAAAAGAAAATGTGAAATATCTTATCAGAAAAAAAAAACAGACCTGCAAAATAGATGAAGGGGAAATAATTAAGAATTATTGGACTACCTAAAAGCTGTGATAAAAAAAAACTAGACATATTTCATGAAGTTATAAAGGAAAATTGTCCTGATATTTTAGATCCAGAGGGCAAAATAGAAATTGAAAGAATCCACTGATCACCCTGAACAAAAGCTCCCACGAATATCATAGCCAAATTCCAGAGCTCCGAAGTCAAGGAGAAAATATCGCAAGCAGTCAGAAAGAAACAACTCAAATATTGTGAAATCATAGTCAAGATCACACAAGATTTAGCCACATCCACATTACAAGAGCAGAGGGCTTGGAATATGATATTCCAGAAGGCAAACAACCAAGCTAACCAGCAAAGCTGAGTATAATCCTTCAGGGGAAAATGAATATTTAATGAAATAGAGGACTTTCAAGCATTCCTGATGAAAAGATCAGAGACTAATGAAACATCTGATATTCAAACAAAAGAGGCATAAAAGGTAAACATGAAAAGAGTAATAATCACAGAGGATTCAATAAAGTTAAACTGTTTACATTCCTATATGGGAAGATGATAATGTAACATCTAAGAACATTATCATTATTAGGGTAGTCAAAAGAAATTTACATAGACAGAGGGCATGGGTGTGAGTCAATTGTGTTGGAATGATCTCCAAAAAACATAAAGAGGAAAGAAAGATGGATGCACTGGGAGAAGGGGAAAGGGAGGAGAAGAATAGGGAAAATTATCTCACATAAAATAGGTATACAAGGAAGAATGTTTACAATGGAAGGAGAAATGGAGGGGTGGGCAATGCTTGAACCTTACTCTCATCAGAAATGGTTCAAAAAAGGAAGAATATATATGTCTGTGTGTGTGTGTGTGTGTGTGTGTGTATACACACACACTCAGTTGTACACAGAAATCTGCCTTACCCAATAGGGAAACTAGAAGGGAAGGAGACAGAAGAAGGATGACAAGGATGTTAAAAAGGAGGGTAGATTAAGGGAGGCAGTGGTTGGAAGCAAAATAGACTTTTGAAGAGGAACAGGATAAAAAGAGAGAGAAAAATATACAGAAGAAAATGGGATAGAAGGAAATACACAGTTACTAATCAAAACAATCAATGTGAAGGGAATAAGCTCACCCATAAAATGGAAGCAGACAGCAGAATGGATTCGAAACCAGAATCCAAGATGTTGTTTACAAGAGACATGCTTAAAACAGAAAGACACACAAAGAGTTAAAATAACAGGTTGGAGTAGAATCTAATATGCCTCCCCTGAAGTAAAAAAGGCAGGGGTAAAAATCATGATCTCAGACAAAGCAAAAACAAAAATAGATCTAATTGTAAGAGATAATCAGGAAAACTACATTTTGATAAAAGGTACCATAGACAACGAAGTAATGTCAAAAATTTCTATAGTAAATTTCTCTAACAGACTTCAATTCTCAAATATATAGAGAACTGAATCAAATTTGTAAATATAAGAGCCATTCCTTATTTGATAAATTGTCAAGGGATATGAACAGGCAGTTTTCAGAAGAAATAAAAGATGTCGATAATAATATTAAAATACTCTAAATCACTATTAACTGGAGAAATGCAAACTAAAACAACTATGAGGTACCACCTCACACCTATAAGAAATAACAAATGCTGGAGGGGAGGAGAGAAAATAGGTACACTAATGCACTGTTGGTGGAGTTGTGAACTAAGTCAACCATTCTGGAGAACAATTTGGAACTACGTGTGTGGGGTCCTGATAAGAGAAAAGCCATAAAATACAGTAATAAGTGAAAAGCCATAAAAACTTAAACTCTCTGAAAGGTGGAAGTTCAGACATGGTGACCTGTTAAAAATCATAACTTAGACACTGAGTCATAACTTAAGATACTATGATCTATGAAAGCCACAACAAGAATATTGTGACCCATATGCGACCATGTTTGGGCATAACACTGACTTAACACCCAAGCTCATTATTAAGCAGAAAACCAAAAATATCCACCAATCAGTAGTGATGCACTGTCTAGCTCCTCCTCCCTTTGTTTTCTATAATTACTATGGGGATTTGCTGGGATCAACTGAACTGTCTGGTTGCCATTGTTTTGTAAGTATTCATAATGATTGATTAAACTACTGACTGTAATCAGCGAGGAGATCCTTAGACATTTTCTTTGGTATGAAAAGAATACCTCACTGTTATGGAGGAGGTACAGGGCTCCCCAGCCAGGGAAATTCTATACCTTACAATGTCCAAAGGGCTATAAAACTGTGCAAACCCTTTGACCCAGCAATGTTAGTACTAGGTCAACACCTAGCACAGTATATAGATTACTGACTGACACATTAAATAAAAGTCATCTAGTCTAATCCAACAGACGAGCAAACTCAGTCTCAGAAAGGTTAACTTGTCCAAAGTCATATCGTTGTCAGAACTGGGATTCAAATTCATCTGATCACAGATCTAGAAGGCCAGATCAGAGGCCATCTAATCTAAACCTCTCATTTGACAGATGAGGACACTGAGGCATGGGAGGGGAAATGATTTACACATGGGCAGTAAGCATTCGAGGTGAGATTTAAATCCAGGTCCTATGACTAGGGCCAGTGCTCCTTCCATAGGACCGGTGACCTCAGCATTCTTTCTACTGTACCATGTCTCCCATATAGCACTTTAAATTCAGCAAAGAACTTTCTTTTCCTATAATTTCTCATCTGACAAACTAACCACCACCCATTCAGTGAACACCTACAGGGCATAGGACACTCCACCAGCTACCATGGGGGTCACAGAAGAAGATGTCTCTGTCCTCCGAGTGCACACACAGCTGTCGAGTAGGCAAAACCACAAACCACTAACTCAGTTACAGCTCCATTTGAGATGTTCCAAATGGCAGCCAGGTAGGTACATTTTCTACCAGAATTTGGAGGAAAAAGGAAGCAGCAGCATTTTCCCATTTCCATGCCTTTTTTCAGACTATTCCCTCCTCCTGACATGCTCTTCCTTTCCTCTCTATGCCTGATGAATTTCCTACCCATCTCTTAAAGCCCAACTCAAATTAGGACATCATGGTGAAGGGTAAAGAGTGCTGGGTTCAAATTCTGATTCTCCTATTTGCTGTGCGACTTGGGATAAGTCACTTTTCAACCTTCACTGGGTTTGTGATCTTCTATTATAAAATGAGGGGGTTAGAGCAGGTGATCTCCAAGGTTCCTTCCAGCTCTGAATCTTGTTTCCCCATGAAATGATGCTTCTTCCAGGAAGTCTCCCCTGATACCTCAGCAACAGCCTTCTGCCTCAAATTCACAGTGCACTTTGTTTTGGCCCTCCATAGGAAGAACCAAGTGGTGCAATGGATAGAGCACTGGGCCTAGTGTCAGGAAGACCTGAGTTCAAGTGCAGACAAACTTACTAGCTATTTGACCCTGAGCAAGTCACTTGACCTCTGTCTGCCTCAGTTTCCTCAATAGTAAAATGGGGGATAATAGAACCTACCTCACAGGGTTGTTGTGATGAGGATAAAATGAGAGAATGGTTATAAAGCACAGAGCCTGGTACATAGAAGGTGCTTAATTATAAGGCTTGTTCCCATCCCCACCCTCCAAGTCATTATCATGTAATACTGGGTAGTACAATTATCTGCATGGCTCCCTATTATTGGATGGTAAGTGCTGTGAGGGAAGGGGAGGTACCTTAGCTAAACTCTGGCATCTTCCCTAGTAGGTAGCACAGAGCTTTGCACAAAGGAGCCATTAAATAAATATCTTTCATCTCTTCTAGCTAAGAGTCTCCTCTCTGCCATCTTTGCCACCTGGAACATCCTTCTTAACCTCTCCACCAAAGCAAGCACCCTCCCTCCTTCACAGGCTTGATACCATGAGGACAAAGTTGGTCCCACTCTGTCTGTTCCAAATGCTCTCGCTCAACATACATTAAGCAAAGTCTTGTGTGTCCGGCACTGGATATACTGCACAAAGAATGAGATAATCCCTACCCACAAGGAACTGCTTTCTAAGTCCTCCAGCATCCTTGGTTAACCTCCTCTAGGTCTGCTCTAATTTGTCACAGATGCGGCCCCCCAGGCTTAGACTCAACTATTCCAGATGTGGTCTGCCCCGAGGACAGACAGAACCACCGTCTCATATCTTGGATGCTGTGAGTCTATCGATGAGGTCTCAGCTTACGTGGCCTTTCTCAGCTGCTGAGTCCCACTGATGAATCATGTTGAATTTCAACATCATCAAAAACCCTAGGGTCTTTGTCATATGAATAACCATCTAGCCACATCTCCGGATTGGCCTGTGGGGTCAATCAACTTCACAGAGGAAAAAAACCCAAATGCCTTTGAAATCTCATCCCAGATTCAGCTGCTCCATGGAATCTTCCAGAACTAATTCCATCTCATTACTCCAATCACTTCCATTGATCATAGCATCATGAATAATACCATAGTATTATTATAATACCATACCATAATACCATAGTATTTTTTTAAAATAATAGCTGGTATTTTTAATATTCCTTTAAGGTTTGCCAAATCTCTAAGTTCTTTGTAAACTTAAATGTGCTATATAAATATTAATTATTAGTATTATTACTATCTCACTTGACCCTTACAATGACCCTGTTCAGTGCTATAAGGATCCCCATTTTATAGATGAGGAAACTGAGGTTGAAAGAGGTTAGGTGACTTGTCCAGAGTCATATAGTTCTTGCTGAAGCCAAATTCAGCGCATTCTATGCACTACAACCACTCAGTAACCCCCTACAGCATAGGTTTCTCAAGTAATTAATCAACAAGCACCTACTAAGTGCCTACAATATATATACCAGGTCCTTCATTGGGTACAGGAGGTACAAAAACAAAGATGAAACGGGCTGCTATCCCTGAGGATCTTACTATCGACTGAAATTATAATATGCTTCAGAACTAGAGGCTGGAATCTCTCATTTGGAATCCAACCCATGCATTTGACAAGAGATGAAACTGATGTTCTGAGGCACAAGATGCTAAATGATTTTCCAAAGGTCACACAGGTAAGATGGCAGAGGAGCTGATCTCAAAACCTGCACTCACTTAAACAAGGGCTTCCCATATGTAGCACACTCCCCATGCTATATTAGCTAAGTATAGATGAGAATGACTAGGACAGGGGTGGGGAACTTAAGGCCTCGAGGCCACATGTGGCCCTCTAAGTCCTCAAGTGCAGCCCTTTGACTGAATCCAAACTTCACAGAACAAATCCTTTTATTAAGGAGATTTATTCTGTGAAGTTTGGAATCAGTCAAAGGACCTAGAGGGCTTAATGTGGACTCAAGGCCACAAGTTTTTCATCCCTGGGCTGAGGGCATCTAGATCAGAGTCTATCACTTGCATTTATGTTTCATATGTACCTTTGTCCATGGCTGGTTAGCCCAGCTGCCTAACTGGCTGATCTAACTAACTAGCTGGCTAACTAGCTAGCTGATCATGGGTTCAGTTTCTGTGGGGGGATCAGTTAGTCTCAAGCTGTCCCTGTGGCCCTAGACAGTACCCCTAACACGGACCAGTCCTATAGAAAAGAAAGCCTAGTGAAAGAGTGAGCTTGGCACTGCCCATCCCCTAGCACTACTATGGGAAAACAACAGCTCAAAGGACCTGAGTGACTGAAGATGGGTTGGAAGCATCATCGTCACACTTTAAGAAAATACAAGATTCTGAGCTTACAAAAGAAGTAAGTCAGGGGCTGATGATCTAGAGTTCCTTTCAAATACTGTGGTTTGTCCTTTTTGTGCCTCTAGTCCCTTTGGAAAGGGCCCTGGCTTTATCCCTTCTGGGACAAAGGAAGCACTCCATTTGAGGAGTCATGGGAACCTTTCTGGGGTAGGAGCTGGCCAGCACTCACACCTGTGCATCTTTCCAGTGGTCCTTTCGACTAACTTCCCTCATACACATATAAACTCCTCCTACTTTCCCTGGACTGGGGGTCCAGAGCTAGCAAATTTCACAATGGAGCTTCAGCTCTGCCATTCAGTGACCCTGACCTCCTCGCTGGTCCGTACACATGACACTCCATCTCCAACGACGTCACTGGCTGTCTCCTGTGCCTGGAATGCTATCCCTCTTTATCTCATCTCTACCTCTTAGCTTTCCAGGCTTCCTTCAAGACCAGATAAAATACCACCTTTTAAAGGAAGCCATTTCTGATTCTGCTTAACTCTAGTGTCTTCTCTCTCCTCTGTGCTCATCCCCAGTCTATCCTGTCTGTATCTTGTTTGTACATAGTTTGCAAGCCGTCTCCCCCGTTAAACTGTGAGTAGCTTGAGGACAGGGATTGTCTTTTACCTTTTCTTTATACCCCTACCACTTAGCACAGTGCCTGGCACATGGTAGGTGAGAAAAGAAGAGACATCAGGAATGAGCTCATTCTATAACAACTGGCCAGTCCTTCTTCCCTTAATCTTAAAGAATGGATGCCCCCAACTCCTAACCTAAACTTGAAAGGCAAAGGAAAGTCTAACTACACATTTTCTGCCATGCCTTTCAATTACTTGCAAATCTTTCTTCATCCTTCATCACAAATCTTTTGCCCCCTTGGTCTCTAGGCACAGTCAGGATGCCTTACTCTGAGCAGTCTTTGGTTTTAAGCAGCACTTGTCAGAAACTTCAAAAATTGGTAAAAGAAGTAAATTTCAGAAAACTCTAGATTTCAATTGACTTTGTCATCCTTCGCTGTATAACCTTCATGGCCATGTCCAATCCATGCCCACCTGTACTCTGGCTTTCCCTTCCTCTCACTGGCACTCGAACTCTGATTCATGAGCTTTCATCCAATCCAGCCCTTCTCAGCCCACAGTGCACTTCCTGGCCATGGACACCTCCAACTCATGCCAATGAGCTTGTACCTCCCCTCTTTACTTCTTGCTCCTCTTCATATACTGTCTTTCTCTATTAGAATGTAAGTGGGGCTAGAATTGTCTTGATTACTTGTGTTCATATCCTCAGCATTTAGCCCAGTGCCTGCTCCAGAGTAAGCCCTGAATAAATGCTTTTTCACTCATTCAGTGTCTTTACAACTTACCTTGCTTTATTTTTTAGTTAATGGAGATTAAGGCCTCAGAGACAAATGAAAGTTGTTGAGACTGGTGGCAGACCAGTTCTCACAATTCTTCCTCTAAAAACATGAAGGGAGAAAGGTGGGGAGAAAACTGCATGAATAACGAAATCATAACTAGGGCAGGGCAACTGGCCCTTTGTCTCAGGGTACAAAATTTAGAGAATCCTAATAGCGCAAAGTCTTTCAGTAGAAAAAACCAAACAAAACCAAACCAACAGTAACTAGAAAGAATGTGTTAGGGATAAGAATGGATCTCTAATTTCACTAGTAGAAGGAGCTCTCAACGAACAATCTCCCCATACCAATGCTGGTTGGAACCTTCTCGGCAATTCCTAGTCTTGGAATTTCCCGGGGCATTAACACTTGCCCAGGTTCACACAGTCAGTTTGTATTAGAGGTAAGACTTGAACCCAGATCTTCCTACATTAGATGTTGGCTTCCTTCCCACTGTACCACATTACACCATACTCTTAAAAGGCAAGAATCATTAGTAAAAATAGGAAGCATGGTTGCCTTTCCAGCAGAGGTCCTGCACTATTACCCCTGCACTAGGACACCATCTTGTACTCAATGGTATGTTTCCTACTTGCCCCAAGTCTGGTCTGTGTACATGTGGCTCTCCTAAATAATGACTTTCCTCATTAGGCTCATAAGATCCTAGCCCTGAAGCCAGAAGGAATCTCACAAGTGATCTAGTCCTACCTCACTCATCTAACAAATGAGCAAACTGAGGCTGGAGAAGGTTGAGTGACTTAGCCAAAGTCACACAGGGAATAAGCATCAAAGTCAAGGTTCATATCCAGAGCCCATTCCTTCAGAGTTACAGCTCTATCCTAAGCTCACCAATGTAAGCTCCCAGACAGAGCTAGGCGTGGAGGACTTGCCTGGGTCTCACTCATGCTGTATCTGAAGGATGACTTGAGTGCCAACCTGGCCACCCTGGGGACTTCCAGCAGCATGAGATGCTTGGGGAGAGGGGAGTGGGGAATACTCATAATTACTCCAGGAGATGACAGAACTGAAGAGCCAAGAGGAAAGGGAGATAAGAGGCTTTGGCAGATGAATCATAAGGGTTTTCATCAGAAATTTGAATCCTTCTACTTAGGACTACACTGTTGCTGGGGGTCACAGTTCTGAATTTTTATCACAGAAACAGTCACATGTAGTACTTAGAATCTGACATTTTAAAACATTCTCTTCTGTTGAGTTATCTCTACTTTTTTATTAGATTTTTTTAAAAACCCAATTACTCTGTCATGTAAAAGAAAGTAGACAAGAGGAATGGATTGGCTTCAATACACACAAATATGCAACCAGCCGCAACATCACTGAGCCATGTGCAGCAGACTCACACAATATGTCAGGCTTAGTAGAGTGGAACGCCCATGCACAAAAGGGACGTTGTCTCTCCCCAGTTGAGAAAGCAAACTCATTGTGGTCTGTACAAATCCAAATTAGCCAGGCACAGGGTAAACCAGTGGCAAGACACCCACCAATAGGTTCTTGGCATTTACAAAAATTTCTTTTACATCTCCCTTGACTTTTTTTGGTTTGGATTTTTTTTCAAGGCGTTAGCACATCATGAGAGACAGGTATACCTGGTGAGTAAGAAGCAGATCATGTTCTTTCTCAGCATGGGTAGACAGCCACTCAATACAATCCATCCAAAAAAGCATTTATTAAGTGCCTATTATATGCAAGATCCAAGCCTGGTGTAGCATAGAGATTGGGTCATAGTCAGGAATGCATGGGTTCAAGTCTCACCTCCAACATATATTGACTGCGTGACCCTGGGCAAGTCACTAAACCTCTCACTGTCCCAGGCAGCTCTCTAAGAGTATAAGTTACAAAATGTGGCACACATAGAGGGAATCTCCAACAGTCACTACCTGTAAGAAACTTATACTCTTACATTATATGGGGGCAGCTAGGTGAGACCCAGAGTCAGGAAGACCTGAGTTCAAATCCAGCCTTTGATACTTATTAGCTATGGAACACTGGACAAATCACTTGACCTCTGTTCACCTTATTTTTTTTCAGGGATAATAATGGTAGCTAAGCAGCAACAGCATCAGGCCTAGAGTCAGGACTGTTTGCCCCAGTTTCCTCATCTGTAAAATGAGCCAGAGAAGGAAATGATGAACCACTCTAGTATCTTTGCCAAGAAAACCCCAAATGGGGTCACAAAGGGTGGGACACGACTGAAAATAATTCAACAGCACCCCTCACCACTACAACAAAATAGCATCTACCTCCCAGGGATCAAATGAGATGATATTTATAAAGGGTTTAGCACAGTGTCTGGCACATAGTAGGCACTATAGAGATGCTATTGTTATGAAATTCTATGGGTTATATTCAGTCATCATGGATGGCCTGGAGGGTGGGACAGCATGGCAGGTGGATGCAGGCAGAGCAGTCTCTCCCAATCACCTGTTCAGGCCTCTCTCCTAGCATCCTCTCTCCTCAGTTCGAGCTCTCTGCCTATTGTTAATCAATCTCACGAAGGTGTTAGTGGAGAACAGCTCAAGCTTTAATCTCTCTCCCAATTATTTGCATTTTAAAAGGGGACTCTAGAAGTGCAAAAACCTTTGAGAACCTGAGAAAGCAAAATTATAGCTAAAGAATTTCAATTTAATCCCAAGGGCATTTATTTAACACCTACTTGGGGAGGAAGGCAGTGAGTTAAGCACTAGAGATGTAAAAGTTAAAAAAAAATTCCCAGTCTCCCAGGAATTTCATAGGATTGCACATTGAGTCAATCCACCTACCAAAGGGCATTTATTTGGAGTTGTTTTAGCTTTTATTGGTTTATTCGTTTTTAGTTTATTTTTAAACCAGTCTCTTTTTCAATACAACTCTTCATAATCTGGTTGATCATAGAGAGGCACCATTTATCATTAAAGGCTGGTCTTATAAAAGATTAACAAAGAGTGGGTCTTCCTATCTTGCCCAGGCGGGAAGTGCCCGGCCTATCTGCAGGCAGGTCCCACTCTGATCAGCAAAGGAGTTTCCCAACTGGGTCAGCTCACCCTCCCTTAGGTGGATGGAGGCTTCCATTCCCAGGGGCTCAGAACTGCAAAGTTTAAGCAATCCACCAGCCTCAGCCTCTCAGATAGCAGGGCTCCCTGGCCAAAGACCAGTTAGTTTGAATCCAGATGAAGAGTTGGACGTGACTGAATGATTCAAAAACAACAAAGTGGAATCAGGTGCATGCTAAGAACTGGAGGTCCAAAATTAGATTAAATTATGAGGACATACGTATAAAGCCTCAGGGGCAGAGCTGAATGGGTCTCAGAAGTCATTTAGTTCAATCCTTTCATTTTTATAGAGGAAGGAAACTGAGGCCCAAAGAAGTTACATTTGTCTGGGGAAGGGGTTGGAAAGGCTTCATCTGGGAGGTGGAACCTGGAGGAAGGTATAGATTCTGGGTCACGAGGAGGAAGAGGGAGTTAGTGCATGCCAGGCATAGGGGACAGCCAAGGCAAACACAAGGAGACAGGAGATGGAAGGAAGAGTTAGAAGGTACAGTATGTAAGCCAGTGTGTTTAGAACATAGGATGGGAGGAGGAAGCCATACTGGGAAGAGCTTTAAATGCCATATTATGGCATTTGATTAATTAGAACAGGAGTTCTGAACCTAGAGTATGAACTTGCTTTTAAAAACATTTTGAAAATTGCATTGTAATATAATTTATTTTCTTTATATTTTGCAGGGTGTCATAAAATCACCCAGGATCTCAAGAGTCAGAAAGGACCTCAGAAGTCATCCAGCACCACCATTACTGGACCAAAGTCCATTCTACTATTCACTTATTGGCTACATGGTACAGTCCTCTCTCACTCAAAAAAACAAAGTCAAGTGCAAGTCATGTCATCATTTCTCTGATGGCATGGTCTTCTGCAACAAAGGACGGACACACACACACACACACACCATAAGTGGTACGGTGGATTGAGTGCAGAATTTGGACTCAAAATTGGGTTCAAATCCTGACTCAGATACCAGGGGTCTGACTCTGCGCAAACCATTAACCATTCCATGCTTAAGTTTTCTCAATGGAGAAAAACAACAACACCTACTACCTCCCATAGTTGTTATGAGGGCTTAGCAAGTGTTCAAGAGTGCTATATAAAGGATAGTTAAAATTGTTATTTATTGCCATCCAGCTTCTGCTTGGATCCTTTCAGTAACAGTGAACTCATTATCTCTCAAGGCAGCCTATTCCACTTGTGGATAACTCTGTTAGAAGCTTTTCCTTAAATCATGTTACATGGTAGTAAAGAGAAAATATCTGGCTGCAAAATCAAGGCAGAGAAAGCTTGGTTCTAAAATAAATAACCAAAAAACACTGCCAGCCAATGATGATGACCAAGCCTGGTCCTGAGAAAGAGCTAAAAAAAAAATTCAGGCTTTTCTCTTTGTGACAAAAGTGAGCACCATGAGAAAACTGCACACACCCACAAAGTTCATCTTCATTGGTTGTGTGCAACGGACTTTTCCTCCCTCTTTTAGTCTCATTTTTTTTCTTTATTACAAACTCTTTTCCAAGAACCAGGATATTAAATGGAACAATGGTCAGCCGGAAGGAAGCTGGTGGAGCTGTGGAAATCTGGACCATGAGATTTTGCAAGTTTCTCTCTGATTAGGAGTGGGGCTGGGGAGGAGAGGAGAACATACTTGAAAATGAAAGTGATATCAGTAATTTTATCTTAGGTAAAATCGAAGGGCCTGGTTCTGACCACTGATTCACTGTGTGACTCTGGACTACTCAGTTAATCTGAGTTTGGTTTATTGAATCACAGCAGCCAGAGTTAAAAGGGCTCAGAGATGGCCTAGTCCAATCGATCAATAATAAGTTAGTCAACCCAGGTGCTGAGGACCCAAGGACAAAATCCCCCAAACTATGGCACTGCCCTGGTGACTGTTCAGGGGGAAAAAAGGAAAATGTGTGGGGGCGGGCTTGGAAACTCTGAAGTGTCACATAAATTGCATCATTAATATTATTCTCTCAGCTACAATCATAAAAAGGATGTGGCAACTTTGTACTTCACAGCAGGCCAGGTCCCCTGGGGTGGAGGAGTCTAGCAAGTGACTTAAGTGGTATAGGAAGGGAGGGAGATGGGGAGGGAGACAGGGAGGAAGGAAGGGAAGAAGGAAGAAAGGGAATAAAAGGGAGGGAGAAAGAGAGGAAGGAGGAGGGGAGAGGGAAAAAAGGAAAGAGACAAGGAAGAAAAAACCAAGCATTTATTAAGCACCTACTATGTGCCATGCACCATGCTAAGTGCTTCACAAATATGATCTCATTTGATCCTCACAACAACTCCAGGAGGTAAGTGCTATTACTATTCCTGTTTTTTTGTTTTGTTTTGTTTTTTACAGCTGAAGGAACTAAGGCACTGCTTACTGAGGTGAGGTGACTTAGCCAGCGCCATACAGCTAGTGAGTGTCTGGGGACTGACTCCAAGCTCAGCACTCTATCCACTGCATCTCTCTCCTGCTGCCTTGGAGAGCCAAAGACACAGCCCTAGGGGCCTCAGGTTCTGGAGTCCCCAAGCGGAGCTTATTGTCTCAGCCCCCATGCTACCTGCCCGTGAGTTATGGGATGGGGTACAGAGAAAGAAATGATAATAATGACAACTCATATTTACATAAGGCTTTAAGGTTTGCAACTTGCTCTACAAATGTGATCTCATTTAATTCTTACAACAACTCTGGGAAGTAAGTGCTATTTTTATCCCCATTTTACAGGTAAGGAAACTAAGCATGAGGAAAAGAACACCAGCAGGTGAATGTGGTTTGTGGGGAACTGTCCTGAAGGGTAGCGTCTGATGGGAACTTTGGAATCTCCAAGGCTGGCTGGAGTAGCCAGGATCCCGAAGAGGAGCAGGAAGTAGGAACATGGCTGGTGCATTCTCATAACAACCAGGCACAATAGCCTGCAGGCTGCAGAAAATTGCACCTGGAAGAATGAGAGATGCCAAGGCAGGCTTTGGGGCAGGGCTGGGCAGAGAGGAGCCAGGCCTCCTAAGGGGCCCTTGGGCATGTCTCTCAGGTTTATTTATGTATTTTCTTGATCGGTCTTCTTTTGGTGACACCTTTGGGGAAGCTGAAGTACGTGTGTTCTTGAGGTACTCTGAGTGGGTATGTGTGTCTGGGCCTGATCTGTCCACTCCCTAGCATATAATGCCTCTGGACCTAGGGAGAGGAATGTCATCAGGGTTCAGTCAATGTGGCATCCCTAGAAGCAATTCCTCTGAGTCATTCATTGGGCCTAAGGCCATGGCTGCCTAGAAACCTCAAGTCAATCTGTCCATCCCTCTTCTCTGCTCCTTGAGTTAATAACCAGAATCACAGATTTAGAGAATGGGGGTGGTGGGGAGAACCTCTGTGTCCACTGAGTCCAACTCAAACACAAAAGGATTCCCTACTCTAACATACCCAGTGGGTGGTCATTCAGCATCCAAGGAGATGTTCAACCAATCACCTGCTGACACAGCCCAATCCACTTGGGAGAACTCTCTCTGTCAGGAAGCTCCCCACCAATATCAAGCCTAAATTGACCTCTGTTCCTCCTCAGCCCCCATAACTTCTGGTCCTGCCCTCTGAATTTGGGACCACCCCTTAAATACTTGAAGTCAGTTCTCACATCCCATTCCATCCCTCCCCCAGCCCCATATTCTTTTCCCACCCCATTCCTTCAACTGCTCCTCACTTGACATGGACCCCCTCCTTCCATAATGAATGCATCTTTTATTGAAGGATGGGTAACTGTGTTGGAGGTAGATGGTACCCCAGGTGGTGGGCAGTACCCAGGGAGCCAGGTTGCTGGGAAGAAATGCCAGTGGCTCCAGTTCCCATTGACCCGCTCCCTGATTTAGAAATGCTCTGATGGTGCAGATCTTCTCACCCATCCCTGGGCAAATACTTGAGGGAAAGCCCAGCCCCTATCCCACCCATACCCCTTTCACCTAGTCAGGGCCCTCCCTAGGAGCAAACAGTAGGTCCCCTGCCCCTCAGAACCCCCCAGGATACTCTACCTCTCTCTGCTCACTGCAAATCTTACACAACCACAGAGTCCGCTTCTGACTGCTGGATGTCTCAATCCCACATTTGGTGCAGACTTTCTATGAGAGGGAGAAGGAGGGAGGAAGGAAATGAGAGAGAGAGAGAGAGAGAGAGAGAGAGAGAGAGAGAGAGAAAGAGAGAGAGAAGAGATAGTGGAAATGTAAATACTTTCTGGGCTCTCCATCTTATCAGAGAATTGCTTTTGTACACTGTGGGGTAGGGGTGGGAGGTCTTTGGTTTGCTTAATAATAATACCACTACATAATGCCAACAAGGCTCACCATCATTCACTGTACAGATTTCTGAATACTGAAGGACTTTCAAACGAATGACCTCAATCCCAGAACCATAATATATAGAGCCAGAAGGGACCTCAGGGATGATCTAGGCTTGGGGTGTCAAAGTTAAATAGAAATGGATCTCTGCAGGCCACATATGGACTTTAGAAAACCACCAATTTCACATTATCTGTGTTGTATTATATTTTTATTCATTTATCTTGTTAAATCTTTTCCAGGTATATTTTATTTTGGTTGGGCCCCTTGTCTCTATTTGACAATTCTGCTCTGGTCCAATCAACTTCTTTTGACAGAGTGGGAAGCCATTTAATCAATGAAGAAAGATTTTTTAAGGGCCTACTATGTGTCAGGCATTGTGGTAGGGAGGTAGCCTTGGAGTCAGGAAGGCCTGAGTTCAAATCTTATCTCTGACACATACTGACTGTGACTTTTGACCAATGGAGTACAGTGGAAAAGCATTAATTCTAGAGTCAGTAAACATGGATTCAAATCTTACCTCTGATATTTGTTGCCTGGGTGACCTTGAGCAAGTCATTTCCCTTCCTCATCCATCAAATGAGGGGGCTGCCCTAACCCTATGGTGCCTTCTACTTCTCAATCCTATGACTTCTCAGTACCTTCTCAGGCAACTTTCTGGACTCTACAGTTGTAGAAAAAGGTAGAGGGAATTTCCTCCCTGGGTATTCCCTACCCCAATGAAATTGTGAGCCCAAAGGATAGTGATGTATCAAGCCCTGTGCTGGGCACTAGGGACACGAAGAAAGAAATGACACAGCATTCTATCTGGAGAAACAGCATGTACATATCTAAATAAATACAAAAAAATATTTACAAAAATGAGGGAGAGGATCTTAGCAGATGCAGAGATGGGCACTAAAGAAATCCTGGCATAGGGAAAGGTATTTGAGTTGTATTTGAAGAAAGCTAGAGAGGAGGAAGGAGGGCTTTCCAGGCATAGGCAACAGGTTATGCAAAGGCCTGGAAAAGGGAGATGGAATGTCATGTACAGGCAACAGTGAACAGGTCAGTTTGGCTGAAAAGTAGAGTTTGTGAAAAAGTTTGCTATGTAATAATCCTGGAAATGTGGTCCAGAGCCGGACTGCAAAGGATTTCCAGTGCCCGAAGTCTTAGTCTGACACAGACACCCCATTTTACAGATAAGAAAACTGAGGCCCAGAGAGGCAAAACCCATTGACCAAGGTCACACAAGTTCTAAATGGCAGGGCTGGGATTTGAACTCAGGTACTCAAACTTCCTTTCCACTTCAAGTTTTTGCCTCCCACAAAGTGATTTACCAAAGCCAGAGGCATGCCTTTGCAACTCTGCTGCAAAGGTAATAGAACCTGAATCCAAATCAGGACTCTTCCCCTCCCCCTCCTCAGTGCTTTTCCTTAGGTAGGACAAGTATAAATACTGCCCATTTAACAGAAAGGCTAAGGTTCCATGCATAGAACAAATGGGGAAGCTGAGATTTGAACACAGGACTTGTGCTTCTAAGGCTCAGGCTTATTTGGCTACTCTAGCCTGAGTATGAACCACAATCAGGCTGGGAGTAGGAAGCACAGTTAGCTTGTAATGTCTACTAGGCTCCTTTCCCCTTCAGTGAAGTGGTTTAATTTCATGCTGATTTTTTGCCAAAAAAAAAGAAAGAAAGAAAGAAAAAGGCTCCTCCCCCACCCCACCCCTCCACCCCATTCCCCAGGGAACATCCTACAGGTTCATCTGTCTGCTGTGCACTGAGCTGCTGGATCCAAGGGAAGAGAGGGAGCCATTTGTTACTGCAATCTTGGCTCCCTGGGGGCGCATGAATCAGTCACTTAACCTGTGAGCGGGTGACAGGCACTGCGAGCTGCCCCCAAGAGCGAAACATCACCAACTCAGATTCCAAGAGCAGGAGGGCCCACCTGACAGAGTTTCCAGGTTCTGGGGACTGTGGGAGGGGAGGCAGAGACCAGTTACTCAGTGTTGGCCAAGGAGGGGGTGCAGGACTTGGGATCAGATACAGTCTCATGAATACAGAGACCTGGGGCAAGGCACTGGCCAAGAGGGGCGCAGGAGATGGCCCTACAAAAGTGGGTGTGTAGAACCACCAAAGGCCTTATCCTGCCGGCTGAGGAGAGAGCCATAACATAAGAAAATGCATGCATTCAAATCAATGCAAAGCAGCTAAAATGTGCCAGCTACTTCCCCCCTCTGGTGCCCAAGTCTATAGTGTGTTGGATTGATAATTAGGCAGAAGCCTGGCACAGTGGACCGCCAGCCTGCCCTAGAGTCTAAAAGGCTTGGGTTCCAGTCCTCCCTCTGACCCAGCCTAGCTGTGGAACCCTGGACAGTGCCTTGGGTGATGCTCTAATACTGTATTGGTAGAGGAAATTTTCTTACAAGGATGAAATTATAAGTTCAGACCAAAAATAAACAAACAAATAAAAAGGCAAACAAAAAAATAAAACCCCCAAATCTCAAAAAACTCACTTATTACTAAATCTCTTCAACACCTGCAAAGTGCTTCCTGTACCTTATTTCCTTTGAGCTTTATAGTATCCCGGTAAGGGCTATAAATAGTCCCATTTTACATATGGGGAAATGAAGTCATAGAGAGAATTTAAGCTCTATCCATGATCATAAATCCAGGGGGCAGAATTCAAACTCAAGCCTCCCAAATCTATATCCAACGGTCTCTCAGCCACCCTACATGGTCATCCTTCCTGGAGCTATATAACCAGCACAGGTCCCCCCACCGTTTCCCTTGAAATCCTCTCTAGGGCTGAAGATATATGTACCCCTGCCCACTGGAAGCATCTGATCCTCTTTCATAGGAAGAGCGTAGACTCAGCAGAGATGAATCCGGCATGAGGAACCTTCAGCCTCAAGGTCACATGTGGCCCTCTAGGTCCTCCAGTGTGGGCCTTTGATTGAGTTCAAGTTTTATAGAACAAATCCTTTTATTAAGGAGATTTCTTCTGTGAAGTTTGGATTTAGTCAAAAGACTGCACTTGAGGACCTAGAGAGTCACGGCCATAGGTTCCCCACCCCTGATAGAGCAAAGGCAGAGGCCAGTTTTTCTTCTAGATAAAACTGGATCTAGTAGCTCTTATTATCTGTTTAGTATCTGATTTGTTCTAAGAATTTAATATCAGATGCTGTTCTAAGCCCATGCGAAGGGCAGGAAGCTGGGTCTATCTCTTCTGCAGCGTTTCTGTGGCTGGGTACAATGGTGCCGGGGGAAAGAAGTTCATGTCAGCGACACCTGTGCCTGTACGGCAGTGCCCCATCCCCACCAAGTCCCACCAGGGCAGGCTGGGAGTCAGACAGTACAACCTGCCCAGCTGATCCTCCGCTCTCCCTCCTCCTTCCAGAGCCAATATGAGAACAGAATCCCAAAGCCCCACCCCAAGATAATAAGTCTGGCTCTCTCCTCCCTCTACTCTTTTCTCTTCACTGCTGTAACCATAAAGAAGATCCAAGAAAAGTAGAATGTCTGGGATGTAACAGACTACTCTGATCTCCTTTTACATCTAAGGAAACCGAGGCCAGTAGGATAGACTTAATCAAGGTCACACAGCAAGTCAGTGGGTGAGGTGGAATAAATTAGACCCCCAGATCTCCTTACTTCAGTACCATTTTCTTGATGTTTTAAAAAAATGCACTGAACTACACTACAGAGACAAAGGTTTCTGGAGTAGGTGGAGGTTCATAGATTTAGAGGCAGCTAGATGGAACAGCGGATTAAGCACTGGAACTGAAGTCAAAAAGATCTGAGTTCAAATCCAGACTCAGACACTTACTAGCTGTGTGTGATCCTGAACAAGTCACTTAGCCTCTGCCTACTTCAGTTTACTTAACTGACAAAAGAGGGTACTAAAAGCACCTGCCTTATAGGGTTGTTGTGGTGACCAAATGAACTATTGGTAAAGCATTTAGCCCAGTGCCTGGTATACAGCAGGTGTGCTTAATAAATGCTTGTTTCCTTCCTCCCTTCCTCCCTTCCTTCTTTCCTTCAAGGGATTTTAGAGGACACTAAGTCCAATACCTTCATTTTCTAAATGAGGAAACTGAGGCCCAGGGAGTTTGACTTGCTCAAGACTCCTAGTAGTAAGTGGCAAAGTCAGGATTTTAGTAGTTGCCTTGAACGCTGACACTAAATTCCCCACACTGTCACAAGCTTTATCACTCCCCTGTTCACAAATCATCCATGGCTCCTTATGACCCAGAGTTCCAACAACATAGCCTTGTATTCAAATCCTGTCTTAAAGACTGGGCCCCGTGATTTGTGTGTATCTGTCTGTCTGTCTGTCTGTCATCCAGGTACTAGCCTACAGAAGTTCAGGAAGACTTATCAGTAGATGGGCCACCAGAAGACAAATTATTCAGTCACGTAAACTTGCAAGGACAATCTGCTAAGTCACAAAGGGGGTAGTGATCTGCATCTTTGAAGGGAATGTCCATGCCTATGAATTCACAGGCCTCAATTTTCTCATCTGTAAGATGAAAGTGTGGGCTTCTGAAGTTCTAAGATTCTTTCTTCCTTCCACTTCATATATCTTGTAAATACATAGTTATTTTCACATTGTCTCTCCCACTAGTAATAATAATATTAATTGTAATAATAGCTTTAAGTACTTTGAGGCTTGTAAAGTGCTTTATAAATACTATTTCATTTGATCCTTACTCACAATTACCCTGGGAAGTAGGAATTATGATTATCCCCATTTTAGAGATCAGGAAACTGAGGCAGATGGAGGTTAACTGACTTACCCAGGGCCACTCAACTAGTTAGTGTCTGAGGCTAGATTTGAACTCAGATCTTCCGGATTTGAAGTCCAGTGTTTTCTCTGGCTGTCACAATGCCTGGCACATACAAGACACTTAAATGTTTTCTAACCGACTGAGGCAGGTGGTAGGGGTAAGAGGAGCAGAGATCACATCCCCTGCCTCCTCGGGAACCAGTTACTCCTCCCTGGCAACCAGTTTCTTCTTCCAGAGTGTCAGCAAGGAGCAATCCAGGAGAAGCAGGGGCTCATCAGAAGCACTGGCGAGCTAAAAGACCATTTGCTACAACTCATACAATACCTAACTACTGCTCTCTCTTAAATCTTGGATCAATAAGAAAATAGTGACTTTTTCCCTTCTAGCTTTAGACTTTGCTCCAGATTCCAGTCAAAAAAGTTCAATAGATAGACTGTGTTAAAAATCTATCGACACAAAGGAGTCAGTGATGGGGGTTAGAATTAGGCCCTGCAGCGATCAGACTGGAATGAAGGAGCCTCTTAACCTGGGAAATCAAAGGGCAGAACACTGGTGCAGCAGCTGTTTCATCTGAGTGCAGCTGAGGGAAGACAGAAGCCCCCTGAGAAGCCAAAGTCAGCCTTCTCCAGTTCCCAAAACTGGAGTATACTGAAAATACAAATAAACAGCAGGGATGGAAAAGGCACCTGGACCTGGCCTGGAAGGATTTTCATCCTGTATCCATTTACCCGGCAGGGATTCACCGCTCTAAGTCTGGAAAGCTCTGGCCAGGGTGCTGAAGGAGGTACATGATCACTCCCCTGCAAAAGAAGCCTGGGGTGGGGGAAACCATCTGGGGGTTGGAGCCAAGAAGACCTGGGTTCATATCTAGCCAATGACACTAGCTGTGTAAGACTGGGTAATTCACTTCACCTCTAGCTGCCTCAGTTTCCTCCTTTGTAAAATGAGAGGGCTGGACTAGATGGACTCAGGATGTTCACTTCATATATCCTTCCTAAAATGTGTCATCAAGAACTGAATACAATTCTGAAGGGTCCAGGCTGGTTCAAGACCTATGACCCTGTGGCTTTCAGGGCTTCTACTGTGGAGAGACCCTGGCTTTAGAGTCCAAGGACCTGGGTTCAAATCCTCTACCGCTTCCTACTTGTTTGACCTTGGCCAAGTCCCTTCCACTCTTTAGATTCTACCTTCTTCCTTCTTGAATGTAAAGGAGTTGGTCATGGCCTCTGGGGACCCTCCCAGCTCTAAATCCAATGACCCCTCAAACAGACTGATTGTAAGAGGGGAAAACATAATTTCCTAGAAACTCCTTAGTCTTCCTCCCTCCCTTCCTTCCTTCCTCCCTCCTCCCCTCCCTGATTCTTTCAGTTTCCAAGGGAAAAAAATGTTACTTTTTGAAACACAAAGGAAAAGGAATCAAGACTGACCCTCCCCACCCCCATTCATTAACACTCAGAATAAGCTCTTGGGGGCAGAGGTCAAAGCTGCACCATGTCTGAAGCTCCCAGGACATAGTGCCCAAGTCTTCAAATACCTTCAAATATCAAAGCACCCAAACCAAAGGGAGATCAGCCCCAGAGAGGGGAGGTCAGGCCCCTCTCTACTGTTCTGTGATCAAGGTTAAAAAACAGGATTTGAGGAAAATTCCAGGCCATGTGGGAGGGCAAGGAAGGGGGTGGAAGGTGAGAACCTCCCGCCCATTCTCCCAGCCAGATCTCCTCCTGGAGAAATGTAGAGTCCTGCCTCCTGCCCCCATCACTGCTGTTCTGTTCTGGGGTTTATTGATCGGTTGGAAATGTTATCAAGAACAAGGTTTCTCCTCTTCCCCCGGTTCAGCAGCGCAGTAGGCGGAATCCCCAAGGACCAGGCTGCTCCCTCAGCAGCCCCTCCTTCCCAGGCAGATCTTGGGCATGGAGAATGAGCTGCATGCTAAGCATCCCCTTGCCTTGCACACTCTCCAGCTTAAGTAGCTGCCACTACTTAAAAGGAACACCTGGGACTTTGCACCCAGGTCCCAGAACCCTTTTCTCTACCCATCACACAATAAGCACTGGATTGCTGCCACCCAATCAAGGGGGAGTCAATTCTCATCAACCAAGAGGAGCACAAAGTGCAGAAGAAGATATTCCTAGCTTTGCAGGCAAATGGTTGCTCAGTCATTTTCAGTCATGTCTGATTCTCTGTGACCCCCATATGGAGTGTTCTTGACAAATACAGGAGTGGTTTGCTTTTCTTTCTCCAGCTCATTTTACAGATGAAGAAACTGAGGCAAACATGGTGAAGTGACTTGCCATAGGTCACACAGCTAGTAAGTAAGTGTCTGAGGCCAGATTTGAACTCAGGAAGATGAGTTTTCCTCACTCCAGGCCTGGCACTCTATGCGTTATGGTGCCATCTGGCTGCCCTTGAAGGCAAAGAATCTGTGTTCAAATCTCTCTGGGCCATTTTCTAGCTCTGGGCCTTTAGGTAAGTCACTCTTCTCTGGGTCTCAGTTTCCTCATCTACAAAAGGGGGAGCTAGGACTTAATGTCTTCCAATGTCTTCAATTCTAAATCTCTGATCTATGGTGCAATAAAAATCATTTCTATCTGGCTTTGGAAAGCATTTTTATACTAAAAAGTGAATGCCTGATATTATGGGAATTTGTAGCCTTTAGAAGGCAGTGTGGCATAGAGGAATTAGAGTCAGAAGGTTTAGTTTTGAATGCAGACTCTGTTACTTACTAACTACATGACTTTTAACAAGTCACTTCCTTCCCTCTCTGGGTCTTCTTTGTAAAATGAAGGCGTAGTGTTGGACTGGCAAAGCTGACCAAAAAAAGGAAAACATGGCAAATGTTGGAGGGGCTGTGGGAAAACAGGTTCGTTCATGCACTATTGGTGGAGCTGAAAATTGGTCTGGTCATTCTGGAAAGCGATTTGGAACTATGCCCCAAAAGTTATTAAACTGTGCATAAACTCTGACCCAGTAATACCACTATTGCTCTATAACAATAACTATTTATATAGAGGTGGGCACTGTGCTAAGTGCTTTACAAATACTATCACAATTGATCTCTATACCATAAAAGCATCAAAGAAAGAAGAAAACGATACATATGCACAAAAATATTTATGGCAAAGAACTGGAAACTGTCAACTGGGGTGTGGCTTAATAAGTTATGGTCTATAAATACGAGGGAATACTGTTGTACTATAAGAAATAATGATGGTTTCAGAGAAATCCGGGAAGATTTGCATGAACTGAAGCAAAATGAAATGAGCAGGACCAGGAGAATAATTTGTACAATAGCACTAATATTATAAAGACAACCTCAACAGGTTTAGGAATTCTGATTATCACAATGACCAACCTCAATTCCAGAGGAATGATGATGTAACAGCCTACCCACTTCCTGACAGCTCTCTGTCATCTCATATATCTGTGAGCCTCATCACTCCTGTGATGGACCAAGCAGAAGAAGATATATCTTTTAAGACATGGCCAATTTATTTTGCTTGTTTATACACATTTTTATAAGGATTTTGTTTTTCTTTCTTGTTCAATGAAAGGTGGGTGGGAGAAATGGAAGGAAAACTGGATTTTCATCATTTTAAAAAATTAAAATAAAATGAGGGGATTGGACTTGATCTCAAAAGTTTCTTCCAGTTCTAATGACTTTTGCATGATCCAATTAACTTCAAAAAAAATTTTTTTTAAAGAATGAAGCTGCACTGACTTAGGAAAGATGGAAACCTCTCCACTTTGCCTGTTCTCCCCTTCTGCCAACCAACAGCATCACCTCTCAGACTAGGGCCTAACATTGCGTAATCAAGGTTGTATTTCTGGCTGAGTTTCATCTGGAGCAGCATGGAAAAGGAATGAAGTGTTTTGCGTTAAAAACAAAAAAGTCTACCTTTCTTGATCTTGCTGAGTATAGTGAGAATAAATGGAGATGTTCAAATCAACAAAGAAGGTGATAATGTCAACAAAAAATAGAAAGGAACATTTAACAGGATAAAGAACAAGACTGATAATCCACCTGGGAACAAGTAAAGGTTGAGAATAGCCAGACAACTCCATGACTTCATTCATTCAAATTCAATGAATGAAAGTATCAAAACAGCAGTGTCTAGCCAACCTGAGCATCTTGACTTATGCCCTATTGCTGCCTGACTCTCCACACTAGGATCAGAGACCACCCTGGACCAGGAAAGCAGGGAGAGGGGAGAGAAAAGAAAATCGGTCCACTCAACTTGGAGATTCACTCAGAGCAAAAGTGACTGGTCTGACAAGTGAGTCAATCCTCACACTTCAATCCTCTATCTAGCTGGTTCAGAGAAGAGACCAAAGGGTCAGTCCAAACCATCTACCAGGAGGCTAGGGCCCAACCACCAGGGGCTCACTATCTAATGGGAGTGTATATGTTTGTGGGAAAGTTATCCCTAAGTTTATAGGGAAAGGGGAGAGATGTTCTAATGTATAATTTTTTAAAAATATGCTATATGATTAAATACCTTTGCTTTGAGCTAATTGTATTCTCTGGCTAACAGTTAAAGACAAACACCTGAGTGGGGACTTGTGCACTACAGTTTTGGTAATGTGTCTTGAACTAGAGGTAGCTATACTTGGGGGGGAACATAAGCGACAATTAAAAGAAAGAATGCCCCTGGAGTGCCACAGTATCCCCCGCCATTTTCCACCTCTTGCTCAGGCAATAATAAGCCAATCAATATTGCTATGGCTACAGGAAGGGACATGATAATCTGCTGTACTCAGAATTCTGTAACTCTAGCCCCAGACATCTTTTCTTCCTCTATCACATACATTTCTCAGCCCAAGCAGATGAGAAGTGAGGCGGGTAGCACCCCCATCTTTGTCTCTGAATCCTCAGCCCCCATCACAGTGCCTGGCATGTAGTAGGCTCTTAATAAAAATTTGTTCAATGATTGATTAACCACTTATTCAGGAAGCAAACTTTTTTCAAGTGCCTACTGTGCGCCAGACACTTATTAACCACCTACTTCGTCTGCTGGGTTCTCCAGGTACAAGATAAAATTAGACATGGATCCTGCTCTCAAGGAGGTTATACTTTAATGTGGGTGGAAGGGGAGCGAGATAAGATACAAGTACACAATGAGATTATAGGCAGAATGCTTTAGGTGCTGAGATGTTCAGACAAACTGGAGAGAGAGAGAGAGAGAGAGAGAGAGAGAGAGAGAGAGAGATTGCTTTTATCTAGAAGAGTGTTAATCGGATTTAACAAATGTTTATTGAACAGCTATGATGTCTGAAGCTTTGCTGAATTTTGCATCTCCAGGCACAAAATCTAATTGGGGAGATAGGGCACACAGACATGAAAATGATTAGGTGTACTTATTCAGACATGTACAGGGCCAGGGGGAAGAAGTGGTGTCATTTCCAAATGAGCAGAAGTGTTGGGGGAAAAAAAACTTGAGTGATTTGGCTGGCCAAGGGTAACAGGGGGAGGTTTCCTGAAGAAGATGAGCTGTAAGTAGTATGTTTGGAGGGACATGTGTCCCAGGCACTCAGTCAATAGAGACAGCACCACCTCATTCATCATTCAGCTCGGCTGTGGTCAGCTCGTAGCATTCAGCCAGGCTCCTATGAGGCTTGAGAATGACTATGAAAGGAAAGAGGGAAGGAAGGAAGGAAGGAAGGAAGGAAGGAAGGAAGGAAGGAAGGAAGGAAGGAAGGAAGGAAGGAAGGAAGGAAGGAAGGAAGGAAGGAAGGAAGGAAGGAAGGAAGGAAGGAAGGAAGGAAAGAAGGAAAGAAGGAAAGAAGGAAAGAAGGAAGGAAGGAAGATGAGTTTCTAGGAAATTAAGTTACTCCCCTCCTACAATCAGTCCGTTTGAGGGGTCATTGAATTTAGAGCTGGGAGGGACCCCAGGAAGGAAGGAAGGGAGGGAAAGAAAGCCTTCCCTCAAGGACCTTATATTCTCCTGCCTGGTGCTAAATAAATACTGCATTTTGCTCCCAGCCACAAGGTAAGCAAGGAGATAGAAAGAGGGCACCTTGTTGCCCTTGATGAATTCAGGCTTTCTGACCCAGGTGAATGACACAAACCTACCTCCTATGGTTGTTGTGAAGATCAAACGAGATAATAATTGTAAAACATTTAGCACAGTGCCTGGAAGTGTTATATAAATACTAGTTATCATCACCATCATCATCCTCAGGTACTGAAAGGATGTAGTTACTAAGTCATGTCAGTGGTATCTGAAGGATCATGGAAAAAGTAAGAGGTACAGAAGTGTCCTGGAGCCAGCTCAAACTGACTCTGGAGAACTAACTGTAAAATTTTCAGAAGGAGTATTCACATCTTGGAAATTTATTTTGTTGATTGTCTAGACTTAAGAAAATGATGGAGGAAATATTAATGAAGCAGATTAAACTTTAAAATGTGTCCTGTATGCAAACCCACCACCACCAGAGAGCCGGTTGTTAAACATTTACTAGAATGCCCTCTATTCTTCAAATAAGCAGAAAGTGTCCCAAATTTGAGAGACAGACACACAGAAAAAGAGTATATCAAGGTGCCTGACTTTAATTTTTGGGAAAATTCTACAGCAAATTACTAAAGAGATGGTTGGAGAACTTCTAGAAATGGAAGTAATGATAAGTAAGAATCAGCGTGGCTTCATCAAGAACAGGTCATGCCAGACTAACCTAATTTTCCCCTTTGACAGGACTAAACTAAAAGATGAAGCTCACATTGGAGATACAGCTTGTCTAGATTTGAGTGAAGTTTCTGATATGAGAATCTCAAGCTCTTTTTGTGGAGAGAATGGTGAGATGTGTACGAAATGAAAACCCAATGAGATGGATTTTAAACTAGTCAGATGGCCAGACTCAGAAAGCTTTCTGAATAGTTTGATGGCACTGTGACAGATTTTTTCTTAATTAAAACAACAATATGATAGATCTCCAGAGGAATTGTGAGTTGAACATTTTTATTAATAATTTTGATAAAGGAGTAGATAGGATGCTCATCAAATGTGTAGATGACTTTAAAGCTGGGAGGGAAAGCTAATGGGTTTGGGTTTTGTTGCTTTTGAGTCAAAATCACTTGAACTGAAAAAAATATTAATTGACATGTCTAATGTAACAGAATCTTTCTCACTTGGTGCAATGTCTAATCTAAGAAAGCCAGCCCCAGATCATAGAGTAATGGAGATAGAGCTGGAAGGGACCTGAAAGGGAGGGGTGTGCTGATAAATGTTTAACAAGCAGCTCACTGGTAAATGTTTAACAAGCAGCTCACTGTAAGATTTACATTTAATCTGAATTATTAACATTTTTCTCCATAACTAAGTCCATAACTGGTCTAAGTCTAGACCAGAGGTGTCAAACACTCTGATTTGCTTCAGCAGCTGGGTCCTGCTATGGCCAGTGATCTGACAGACATTCTAAGGAATATGAGAGAGAATGGGGTGGGGGGGTGGGGGTCAGTGCTGCCCATCTCAATTCAGAGATGTTGTTCTGAAGCCTAGGTCTGGAAGCTAGACTTACCACGGGCCAACACATTTTCATCTTGAGCTGCTCACTTAACACCACAGCAGAAGGAAAGTAGAGGAGAATTTAAACAAAGCCAGTTGGTTCCCTCCCCCCATTTCTGGTCCTCCTGGGCCCCATTAGCATTCTCTGCTCTCATTAAGCTTTGGCAGGAGCCATGACCTCACATCAACCTTCCCTGTGGAGGCCTGACAGTTATCTAATCTAGATTCTCTCTCCTGAGCTACAGGTACAGTTCTGAGTCCATTTGGGGTTTCCTCTGCTTCCCCTAAACTAGCAAGTGACAGATTCCTTCACTGCCAATGACATTCTCTTCCCATAACTCTAAAGAAAAAATAACAAGGTCACTTTGGACAATTCATCCAACAGTCAACGCACCAAAAGTCAGCAAGCATTTATAAAATGATTACTATGTGCCAGGCACTACGCTAAGCTCTGGGGATACAAAGGATGGCAAAAAATAGGATCCCTGCCCTCTGGGAACTCCCGTTCTAATGAGAGGAGACAACAAGCAAACAGCTATGTACAGATAAGACACACTCAGGATAAACTGGAAGTATTAGAAAGAAGGCACAACACTAAGGGGGATCAGAAAGGTTTCTTGCAGAAGGTGGGACTTCAGCTGAGACAGGATGGAAGGGAAGGAAGCCAGGCGGCAGGGCAGGAGCAGCCAAGCCCTCTGCCAGCAGGCTCTGTCCCCATTCCTGCTTCCTGGCTTCCCTAAACTATTAAAGCTTAAAACTACACTAAGACTTTGTTGGAAGAGAAGGAGACAAAGAGCTGACACTGGGGAAGGAAGAAAAGGAGAAATGCCTTGCAGAGGAGAGGACCCCTGGGCTTTGCTTTGAAGCAAAGGAAGGCTGTGACAAGGCAGAGGTAAGGGGGCCTTCTCTCCCTCTGTCCTCCCCATTCAGGAGGACAAGTTCATGGGGTTAGAGACCACAGGCTCACAGATTTGGAGCTGGAAGGGAAGCCATCTAGTCCAATGTATGGATAAAGATAGCGAGACCCAGAGAGGTTAAGTGATTTGCCCAAAGTCATACAAGTGACAGGTGGGATTTGAAACTCTGGTCTCTGACTATAGGGCCAGTGATCTTTCCAAGGACCACTGCCCAGATGAGACAAGGGATCGGAGGATCCCAGATTTCATGTTGGAAGGGACTTCGGTGGTATCTCATATAGCGCCCTTTACCGTACGGAGTCTCATGGAGGTGAAGGCATTGGCTCAGGCTCACACAGGTGGCTTTTGGAGCCAGGTCCTCTGATTCCATGTCACCGCCATGCCTGAAATCTGAAGGGAAGCATGGTGACAGCACCCTGGGAGGGAGGGAGATTTTTTTAAAAGTGATATTGAACAAAGACACAGAAACACCAGGACTTGAAAGTATAGCAGCTTGCCGGGCACCGGAGGCCCTGCCAGGAAGAGTGGGGAGCCATATGTTCCACAACGTGTGGCAAGAGAGGACTGAGAATGTTATTATCTGTTATTTACCACAACACAGCGTACAAGAGACAGCACAAAATGATGGGCCTGGGAACATCAGCTAAACAGATTTGCCAACAATGCTTCCTGCTGCTGGGCCTTTGTCATCGATGCCCTGAGCTGACCCTACAGAGAAAAATAGCTTCCAAGGCAGAAGGGCTCATGGCTGGTCTGGGAGTTTGTCCAGGGGGAGGAAGAACAGGGGGTCTTTATGGAGTATCTTTGGTGGTACCCTAACCGACCTGACACAACGTTCTTATTTTGAGCTGCTTCTGATGTTGCTCACTACCCTCTCCTCCTCCTGGATACTCTCCTCTCTGCCCCTTTAGAAGATGACTTTCTCCTCGTTCTCCTCCTGTTTGTCTGACCATTTTTCCTGAGTTCACTTTGCTGGTTCTAGTTCCAGCTTTCTTACTAATTCTTATGCAACAATGGGCAAGCCTATGGGCCTTAACTTCCTTCTAGAGAGATCTCTCTGTCTCTATCTCTGCTGCTTCCCAAACATGTAGCATAATAATTGCTAATAACTGATACGCACAATGACCCTACTATGATTATCTCCTTCTTAAGATGAGGAAACTGAGGCTGGAAAAGGTTAAGTGACTTGCCCAGGGTCAACCAAGACTTGAATGATAATAATAGCTAGCATTTATATAGTACGTTATATACATTATCTCGTTTGAACCTCAAAACAATTCTGTGAGGTAGGTGTTACTACTATGATCAGTTTACACATGAGGAAATACAAGGAATTTCAATGACATGCCCAAGGTCACACAGCTAGTGAGTTCCCAAGACCGGGTTCTAATTCCTAACTTCAAATCTCACACTTTACCCTATTCTGAAACAGATATGGGGCAGCAGGGGCCATATAAAAATGGAACTTACAGAAAAGTGGGGTTCCCAAAAGAGATTAAGCACTTGGGGGTTGGTCACTTCGGATTTCTAGGTAAATCTATTCTGATAGCCCTGCAGTCCATAAGGATTTCAGATGTGCTGTTGGGCTCATATCATAGTAAGGTAAGCAATCCAGGTCTATTTAAAAGCAAAAAAGAACAATAATTCAATGTTTTCCAGGTATCATAGTGGTTGTAATGCATGCTAGGTAAACTGCCGGCATCAGTATTTTAGAGATGCAAAATTCATACTGCTAATGTATGCCTTCATACTTGTAAAGGATTCTGTAATATGACAGGGATTAGTGCTTAAGCATCCAAATCAGCAAAGGTCATCTCAGAGGAAATGGTCTGACTTTTAAAGGAAGCAATGAACTGTCCAATTGCAGATTGAAACAAGAAAGAGGGAGGGAAAAGAATTAAAAACCTCAGAAATCTTATTCTAGTATATCCAAGAAGAGGCCCAGATACAGAATCTCTCTGGTAGTTCCTTGAAAATGTGAAGGGCTCCCAAGTTATCCCAGAAGGATACCCTACATTGTAGCAGCCCTTTGGGGATGACTTCCCCAATTTCCACTAGTAAAGACAGGCCAAAAAAGAATTATTACTACTACTTCAGAGTTCTGATTTCTGGTACTATCATTCCTGAGCCCCTATCAGTGTGTTTTCCTCATTGATCATCAGCCTTTAGAAAAGGTATTTACTAAGTAAGTCTGGCTGATGATCAGTGGGGAAAACATGTTTTAGATCACTGTTTAGAAAAGGTATTTACTAATCCAGGAGAGTTCTTACAGAAACAATTTCCCAAACTGGGGGCACACTCTTCCCTCATATATACAGTGTTTGGGGAGAGCAGGCTCAAATTTATAGTAACAAGGTAGTAAAGCAAATGTATGAGAATCCATGTAATAAAAGTTCCTAGTGACTAGAAGTCTTTTTCTCCTTTTGTGTAGTTTTCATGAAACTTTTCTTAGGTGTAGCTCCCCACTGGGCTCAGAGGGTCAGTTCCCTTATAGAGTCTTGAACTTGTCTTTCCTCAGTATGTCTAGTTTATCCTCAGGTGTTTCTCAGTTCTCAGCTGCCGTCAGTCACTGTAAGTGGCCATGGTGGACACTGCTATTGAGTCAGACTGGATTTTTAGGTCTTCTGACTTTTCAACGTTCACAAGATCATAACATTTTTAATTATATCTCTGAATAACCTGATGCCTTTTTCCAGGACACCTTCTGTTAACGTTCAGCATGCTTCTACTCTCAGCTGCAAAGGTTGCCTCTTATTAGTCCAATCTCTCCAGTAACACAGTCAACAGGGAGTGGGGGGTAAAAGGGAAGAGAGAGACAGAAACACTCTTCTTTCCTTAAGAGAAATTCTCTCTCAAGGAACTGGAATCCTTAGCTCCCAAATTTAAAGTCTTCCCCCTCTCAACTGACTGGCTCCAAACTAGCTTGATGCTTTCATATGCAGCCTAAGAAGTGTGACTTAATCTTCTTCCATCAACTATAAGATATTTCCTATATGACTTCATCTATTTTTAGCCATTAACTCCAAGTCTTATATCAGCCTTTCAAATTGATTAAAGACTCATTCTCAACTAGTTTATTTTTGATTGATTTATTCAATCAAGATGTCTGGGCCTTCTGTGATGAACTGGAATGGGATAGACTACCGTTCAAATTCTCTCTTTCCCCCCACCTAAACATTTGCTTTCCCTAGAAAATCAGCTGGAGTTCTTTTGGCAAAGTCCATAGCCTCAAACTCTGGTTGGCTCTCTAATGACTTTTGGAGAGTCATCATTGGTCTTTCTGAATGCTTTCCCCACTACCTAGTTAGGAAACGTCTATCAGAAGCATTTCACAAACAAATTTGGAAATTTACATTCTTCCAAACTTTCAAATGCATAGTGTTAAGTTACTTAAACAAATATCATTTTACAAAATTCTCAGTTGTCACCTATCTTGATGCCAGTAAAAAGGCGTTTCCCAACCCAAAAACAATGTTTAAAAAAAGGAAAATAAAAGCTAGTTTCCCACCTCAGAGGGAAAGCCTGGTGTGTCCGAGCTAGCAAAACACGTTGGGTTTTCCCCATAGGGATTAGGAACCTGGAGTCAGCAGGAAGCCACTCCCTCACCCTTCAAGTGAGAAACCAAAATGTTCTGGGTGAAAATATTCCCATGATCCTCTTAAATGTCATTCTCCATTGGGCCATGCCTCTTTGGGAAGCAAACTTGGAGGGGTGGTGGGCTAAGGTTAAGTCCACCATTCCTGAGGAACAAAATAGAAGAGGGAAGAGAGGGTCTCCAGGTGTGGGGGAGATGGGATATATGTATTTCAGAGAAAATATCCCTTTGTAAAAGCTTTAAATTGAAAAAAACACTATTTGATGCCATCTTAACTGGAGGATGAATTCCTTTCAGTTTCCCCATCTGTATAAGGGATAATGCCTAGAGATGGGATTTTAGTGGTAGAGGGATCTCTCAGATGAAGAAACTCCCTCTACCCATGAAGTCACCAAGAGTTCCCTAACACCCTCAGAGGTAAATGACTTGGCCCAGGTCACAGTCAGTTGGCATGGGTCAGAGGAAGCATCTGGAACCAAGCTTTCTTCACTATTATGCGCTATATCTTGTTTTTGTTCAGTGAGATCTGACTGTTTGTGTCCTGATTTGGGGTTTTCTTGGTAAAGATACAGGAGTAGTTTGCCATTTCCTTCTCTAGCTCATTTTAAAAATGAGGAAACTGAGGCAAACACAGTGAAGTGACTTGCCCAGGGTCACCAGCTATTAAGTGCCAGGGTCCAGATTTGAATTCAGGTCCTCCTGATTCCCGATCAGGTGCTCTATCCACAGTGCCTCCTAGCTACCCCACATAAATGTCAGCTATTACCATTTCCATATAACCTGATACCACATTTAGTGCAGACTGTAAGAATTGACTCTATATTAAGGTTTCCACCATCACTGGGATTTCCCTCCCTCACTGCTACTCCCTTATCTTGGTATTTTCTCTATTAAATGTAAGTTCTTTGAAGGCAAGACCATCCCCCTTTTTGTATCTCCATTTCTAAGCACAGTGGTATACAGTAAGTGCTTAGAAAATTTGGGGTTTTTAAAAAAATCTAGTCGTTCCCAATCTCTCACCCATGATGTGTCTCATAGCACATAGTAGGCTTTTTTAACAAGTGCTTTTTGGTTGGCTGATGGACAGATTGCTTAATGATGCTGGTTTTCTAGAAGGCCAAAAGCCGAGGCCACATAAGCCCATCCTCTGCTTCCCTCATCTGGAAGAAGGTGGTACAAAGGGGCAGGAGATGGAGAGGCTGCTTTATAAAGACATCCCAAAGAGGAGGATGCAGGATGCCCAAGAAAGCCAGTCGAGACAAACAGTTCCTGAATCCACCAGCAAAGCAGATGACTTATGGCGTTGGGTTTTTTTTTTTTGTCTGAGAATTCAGGAAATAAAATCTGCCTTCATCATAAAGAACAAATCAGGGCACCGGGCACATTTAAATTAGGCCCAGGGAGGGAGCAGATTCAGGCAAGTCTCAGATAAAGAGTTATTAGACCAGGACCCTGTGTTTTTATCTCACTGAGCAGCAAGGGATTAGTGTGCTGGGTCAAGGGAGGACCCAAGTGCTTCCACAGCCACCAGCCACCAAATCAAGATAGAAGGAAAAAACCGACTTCCTTCTATTTTTTGAGTGGGCAGTGAAAGTTGTTGAAAGAGGGCAAGTTCCTTTAGGCTGTGCTGCTTTTCTCCCCTCATTTAAGTCAAGTTCAACAAGCATTTATTAATCCTATTCCATGCCAGGCTTGGAGTCAGGAAGACCTAAACGCAAATCCAGACTTAGACACTTACTAGCTGTGTGACCATGGCAGGTCATTTAACCTTGCTTGCCTCAGTTTCCTCATCTGTCAAATGAACTGAAGAAGGAAATGGCAAAATATCCAGTATCTTTACCCAGAAAATCCCAGATGGGGTCACCAAGAGTCAGATATGACTGAAAAAATGACTTAACAACTGAGAAAAATGAGAGGGTAGGGGGTTGGACAAGATGATCCCTGAGGTCCCTTACATTTCTAACCCAATGATCTTATCATAGGGAAAGTGATCCTCCTTCATGAAGGAGCAGATCATTTCCTGTATTTATGCCCTGAATGCTTGGGAATGCTGACCCTGTGATGTGGGATTCTGGGGCTGTCTCCCACCATCCCCCAAATTCTACCATTAGGGACTCATGGCTTTGTGTTATAATTATTCAGATACTCTAGGTCACAGGTGCACAGGCAGGAGAGTGGGGGAACCTCAAGGACACTGGTTCCCCACCCCTGCCCTAGGAAGAAGGAAAATATTAAGGCCTCCAGGAGCTGTTGCACAGGGAAAAGGAATCTGAAAGTTAGGGGAGGGGAGACTCATGAGGATAGAAAGAAACTATGCGGCCCAGGCCCAGGCTCTGTCTGCTTCTAGTCCACCCAATAAACCACTTAGTTTAATTTTGCCTGAGGCCAGGCCCTGGTGCTGTTATTGGAAAAACAGTCCTTATCTGAAATCTATAATGAGCTCTGCATGCTCTGAGAGAAAAGTCTTCTGGGAACACAAGTTGGGCAGGATGCTCAGGGCTTCTAAGAAGACAGTTTGCAAAGCACTTCCTGGTCTACACCACACAAAGCAGTCCTTAGAAGGTACAACTGAAATGTACCAAGTCTCAAAAGCTGACGGAATTTTTATCTCTCTATCCACAGAGAGGAGAGAGAATTGACCTCCATGCCAGGAAGACAAGGGTTCAGAAAGTCCTGCCTCTGATACCTACTGGTAATGTGACCTTGAGTAAGTCCTGGATTGGAAGCCAGGTGGTATAGTGGATAGAGTGCAGGACTGAAAGTCAGGAAGACCTGAGTGCAAATCTGACCTCTGATATATACTAATGGTATGAACCTGGGCAAGTCACTTAACCTCGAATACAGCCTCAGTTTCCCCACTTCTAAAAGAGGGATAACAGTACCTACCTCCCAGAATTGCAAGGATCAAATGAGATAATATATGTAGAGTGTTTTGTAATCCTTGCTAATATTATTTTTATTATTTTTTAACCCTCGGTGTCCCAGGCAACTCTCTGAGATTTTAAACAGCAGACAAAGTGCAGACCTGTATTAGCAGAGGAAGCTTTCTCACCTAGAGAGTTCTCGATACTATGAGCTCACAGGTACAGGCCTCAAACTTACCCCCTCTATCCAGACCAGACAGAAATCTCCCAGCAAGTGAGGCTCGGCAGCAGCAGCCCTTCCGACTTTACCCTTTCATCTGCTAGGAGGTTCCCTCTACCCTAGACTAGACCTGGTCATGGCCAAAGGAAAAAAGAGAAAGTCTGGGCTTTGGTTCAAAGTTACAGAGACCACTGGGGGCAGGTAGAGCCCAGGCAGAGCTTCAGTCAACACCAATTTCCTTTAGGGGAAAGGATAGACTGATGACAAAATTAATAAGAATGGTCCAGGCAGAGAGAGGCAGGGTCACTTGTCCAAGGTCACTTAGCCAGTAAGTGTCCGAGGCTGGACTTGAACAGATCTTCCTGATTCCACAGTCAGTCAGCTACTTCCTGTACCACACTAACTCTATTATACTAAATCTGCTGACATTTTTGAGGATAGTATCTTAGGGTTTGCAAAGGGATTTATCTATATTAGCTCTTTCAAGGCCCACAACCATATACAGTTTTTATCATCTATATTTTACAATCAAAGAACAAGTATTGATGACCTGAGTTCAAAGCCAGACTCAGACACATACTGTGTGACCCTGGACAAGTCACTTCACCCTGTTTGCCTCAGTTTCCTCATCTGTAAGATGAACTGGAGAAGTAATGGCAGACCACTCCAGTATCTCTGCCAAGAAAATCCCAAATGGGGTCATGAAGAGTTAGATAGGACTGAAATGGCTAAACAAGAGCAAGCATTAATTAAGCACCTACTGTGTGCATGTGCCACGTCTAGTGATAGGCAAAAAGGCAGACTACCTGAATGGGAGAGATGTACAGTATCTTAATCCTGGAAAAGTGGTCTCAGAGAAGTTTGATAACTTGACCACGGACATAGCTAATAAGTATCAGAATCAAAATTTGAACCCAGGAGTCTCAACAGGCCACCTCTTTAATGTAGGTTCTCAATGTAGGTTAGACATTGGATAGGGAGCTGGGCGTGTGGCCTGGGGACTTGGGGGGAAAGTCAAACCAGAGGCCCCCTGAGGGCCGGCCTTTGGGGAGTCTTCACAAGTGATATGTCCTCTTTCAGAGCAGCTACCCACAGACCGTGTCCCCAAATCCATGGACTTGGAGACCAAACTGGGCCCCCACACAAACATCACCTCTCCTTCCAGATGCTATCCTGTGCATCTTTTCCCCAGCCCTATGTGCATCTGGAATCACTTAAGCACAGTATTCTCCCAGACAGACAGGGCCACAGGAAGGAATGCCTTCCCTCTGAGAACACTGAGAGAAATCCTATTCCCTTTCTGTGCCTTGAGTCCACCCCAGGTAAGTGGGTTTTCAAAGCCTTGTACCCAGGTGGCTCAGCCTTCAGCTCTCCCACCGATCTGGGCTCCAAATTAGGATGAAAGCAGGCCGATTCAACTCCTGAGTGATTAGCACACCAAGGGCTACCCAATTAACCATCCTATCCCCTCCCTCTCTGTGGCAGCCCAGAAATAATGAGGCCCACATAGCCGAGGCACCAAAGGGCTCATACAGAGTAGGTTTTCAGCCTCGCTGAAAGGCTGATTCCATGTGATCTAATGATGGCTGAGGACAGTCTTCTTCCTCCCACCAAGGCCTGTTATAGAAGCTGGGGTTAATGTCCCCCACCCCAGGGATACCATGCCATATATCTGTGCTTCCCATGCTCCCCCTAGTGGTTACCACTCTGCATCCTTCTCCCACATGGTGATGTCCCTTTGGCAAATTCCTTAAGGGCCTAAGGAGAGCTGGGGGAAGAATTTGTGAATGGTGGGAGAGTTTCAAAAGAAAGAAAGGACTATAGTCATTGTAATATCTTAGGAGCATCGATTCAGAACTGAAAGGGCCTCGAGAGACTACTGAATACAATCCCTGATTTTACAGAGGAGAGATCTGAGGCAGAGAGAAATGACATGCCTAGGGTCACACTTCTAGTAAATGCCTAAGGCAGCATTTGAACTCAGGTCTTCAACCATATCCAGATGCTTTAGCTGCCCAGTTGCCACTACTATGCATTACTTGGACAACCATAAAGGTCTCTGGTGGAATGGAAAGAAATGTGGCCAGAAATACCTGGGTTCCAATGCTGCCCAGGACACACCCCAACCCTCACTTCTCAGTGAGCTAGGCAACTCTCTTATACTAGAAGATCTGCAGTGGGGGAGGGAATTTCCTAACAAGGAATTCTCTGTACCAATGAAATCAGATCTAGCTGCCCTTCCTCCTCCCTCTTCTCCCCTAAAAATAAGTTCTGAATAAGATGATCCATTAGAGACTCTTCCCATCATCTCAATTCCAGAAGCACCTAGCGCCAAGATCTCTATGCACAGAGGGGTTTCATAAAGTCTTGCTGCATTCATTCATTCATTCATTCATTCATTCATTCATTCATTCATTCATTCATTCATATAACAAGCAGTTACTGAGTCCCTGTCATTTACCAGCTTCCCTGGCTTCCTTTAAGTTCCACCAAACATCCCATCTCCTACAAGAAGCCTTTCCCAACCTATCTTAATTCTAGTGCCTTCCTCTCTTAATTATTTTCTACTTATCCTGAAAATATCTTGTTTGCACACATTTTTTTGCTTATTGTCTCTCTGCAGGGCAGGGACTGTCTCTGCCTTCTTTCTGTATGCCCAGCACATAGTAGGTGCTTAATATATATTTGTTGATTAACGAGTACTAAGTATACAAAGAAAAACGGGAGACTGCAGTCCTACCCCTTAGGGACGTCAAGTTTTATTTGCAGACTCCGTGCTAGATGCTGGGGATCCAACCCACAGCTGTCTCCTCTGAGGACCCCGCTCCACTTCCCTTACAAGTACCAGAATCACAGGAGCTGTACAAGTCCCTCATCCGCCTCTGCTCTCTGAAGGAGCCCCTTGACCCCTGCTCCACGTCCCCTCTGTGGGCAGTTTGAACAGACTGTCTCAAATAGAGATACAATGCTTGGATGTCAGTATCTGTCACAGGGCAAATAGGGGCATAGGGCTAGGGAACCTGAGTGCAAATATGGGCATCCATGGGGATGATGAGGTTGCTTTGGCCACCCTCCTCAAGGGAGCAGCCACATCTACCCCTCACCTGCCGAGGACTCACACCCGAGCACCACTCACTGTAGAACTCAGAATGAAAGACCTGTCTCTATCACACGAACAAACTCCAGCCTTTGCACAGCCAAAAAATCTTAAATTAATCAAGGAAAAGGAAAAAAGAGGATGGTGCTTTCTTCCCCTCTTCTCTCCTCCTCACCCAGGGAGTACAATAGAAATGGGGAAAGAGATAGGATTCTCTCCTCTTTGAGATTCTCTGCTCCTATGATCAAGACTACACAACCATTAGAGAGAAAGTTCTAGAAGCAACCTGAGTATGAGCCCTTCGCTCCCTCTGGAGTAAAAAAAATGATCAACCATCGGCACTCAGCTACTGTTCCCTCCTTTTTGTTATCCTTTCACTGTTCTTTTTTTAATGGTGGGTCTAAAATATAAATATTACTAATGTAGAATTTTTAAGGTTTGCAAAGCACTTTGCAAATATTTCATTTCATCCTTAAAAATAACCCTGAGAAGTAGATATGATTATTATTTTATAGATAATTTTATATTTGAGCCAAGGATTTTACAAATATCATCTAATTTGATCCTGACTACAACCCTGGGAGATAGGTGTTATTATCCCTATTTACAGATGATGAAACTGAGACAGATGGCGGCTAAGTGACTTCACCTATTTGCCTCAATTTCCCCATCTGTAAAATAGAAGTAAAAATAGCACCTACCTCCCAGGGTTATTGTAAGGATCACAGGAGATAAAAGTCCTTTTCAAACCTTATACTGCTATTTGTATAATAATGCTAGGCATCATTATCAATATGTGGTTTGGAGATTATGAGTGCAGTATGATGACATCCATTCTTTGATTTTTATGGAACAAGGTCAGGGTGGTCATGAGCAGCAGGTCCGTCTATGCTCCACTTCCAGAATGGCTTCTTCACGGAATTGTCAAGGATGTTTGGGAGGTCTGCATCTGTCATCTTGCATTTGTCAGGTAATGCTAACAAACTCAGTTTGTGCTTGTCAGGCATTTGTCATATTAGTTTATAAAGGACAGTAAGTTTCTGGTGTATGACTAGCCGCTTAAGTGGGAAAGCATTATGCTAAAATACTCAATGTCTAATTTTTGCAACCTATGACACATTAAAGAACATCCATCCACACCATTTCACCACATTGACATAGAACTACATGCTCTGTAGGGACAACTGTCCTGTAATCTCTGGTGACCACAACCTGATCCTGAATCATCCTCATAAACCCTTCCATTTTTATAAATGAAACCCCCTAACTCAGCCATCTGGAGGAAGCCATATTGTTAGTGGCGTTCCTGTGGCTGTCGCCCACAGAGGGTCTTTTGACTCCACTCTGGGACCTCAGAGTCTCATGGGCTCTGTACAGATAGAAAGCATTTCAGCTTCCATATAGCAATCCCAGGAACAGATACCTGCAGGTTATTGCTACTGGAAGTAAGGTCTGTTTGTTCCAAAAAAGCATTTCCAGAGATGTTTCACTTGCTTATCATGTGCTCCAATAAATCTTCCTCCTTTCTAATGAGGAGCTGTTCATCTTTCTAGAGCTGCCATAGAGGAACAAGTTAGTCTTTTTTTTTTTTTTTTGGTGAAGCAATCAGGGTTAAGTGACTTGCCCAGGGTCACACAGTTATTAAGTGTCAAATGTCTGAAGCAGGATTTGAACTCAGGTCCTCCAGACTCCAAGGCCAGTGCTCTAAGCACTGTGCTACCTAGCTACCCATTTTTCATTAATATTGTATAAATTGTGTAGCAACTCCTTCTAACAAAGCAAATTAACACCATCTCCACAACTCATAGTCTCGGAGCTCAGAGTCTGGAGCACTGAGGAGTTAAGTGACTCATCCAGGGTCACACAGCCAGGATGTGTCTCAGGCAGAACTTGAACCCAAGTCTTCCTCTAAGTAATCATATTAACAATAACAATAATAAAGTTAATATTTATATAGCATTTACTATGTGCCAGACACTGCTAAGCACTTTACAGGTAGCTCATTTATTTTGTAATATTTTAACTTTATGCATTTTAAAAACAAGACTTCCAAGGGAGCGGATGGTGTCCATCAAACACTAGAAGGTTAAGAATTCTTGCCTTGGGTCCGTATGAGATATATACAGAATGGATGAAGGAAAACTGAAAAGGAAACTTAGCAACTGGAAGAATCCAGAAGAATCTCCTTGTAGAAGATGGGATTTGAGCTGAATCTTGAAGCAAACCAGGGAAACTAAGAGGTGGTAGTTAGGGAGCAGGGCATTCCAGACACAGGGGACAGCCACAGCAGATGAGAGATGGAGTGTGGGGTTCCAAGGAGGGACCCCCACTCTAATATGTACCTACACTGCACATAGGCTTTATAGGTGTGCACCAGAATGCATGGGGTGGGGAGGGATCAAGGTGTGAGAAGCCTTTTAAAACTTACTGAACCATATACAAATGAGACCCAATGATTCTGATGCCAATAAAGTGCCACTGATTGCAGAAGGGATGTAAAAGGAAAGAGTGGCCAGGGCGGGATCCATCAGGGAAGGTTTCCTAGAGGTAGGAACTCCTGCCTGGAATATTCACTTACTGTCTCCATCATCAGAATGTTGAAAGCAGGGCTTGTGGCTGTACTTTCTTTGTATTTCCAGTGTTTGGCACAGTGCTGGCACACAGTAAGCACTTAATCAATGCTTGTTAACTCACTGACTGTCTTATAGTTTGTGCGCATGTTTGTGTGTAGTCTGTGTCCCAGCTTCCCCACTGGGCTATAAGCCACCTCGGGATAGGGACTGAGCATTTTATTTCCAGGATAACTTCCTTCTCCCACATACTCCACGCTACCAATGAGCTACGCCACTGACACAGTCAGTGGGTCTCCTCTTCAACCGGGCTGGCTTCTCAATATTTCTAACGTCCTAGGTCACCACAGCCAGAGAGCCCCCAGCCCAGAAACATGAACATGGGCATTCCATGGTATTCCTATTGGGACAGGCACTGCTGTGGTCAAAGAATAGTAACATAGCTCCCAAACCTTCTAGAAGGGATCCACTCATGACAAGCTCAGCCCAGGCCTGGGTGACTACCTCCCAAGAAGGTAAGGACCAGCCAAGGGGGTATTGGTATCTGTTAGGGGCCCTCCAGCTGCCATCATAACCAAATACATCAATCAAGCAATTTTTAAGCACCTACTATGTGCCAGATGCTGTACCAAGGCACTAGAGCTACAAAGACAAAAGTGGACTGTTGTTGCCCTCGAGGAGCTTATATTCGAATGGGGAGAAAGCATGAATATAACACCTAACATTTATACAGTGACTCAAGTGTTACAAAGTGCTTTACACCCATTATTTCATTTGATTTTCACCACCCAGGGAGATAGGTGCTGGTATTATCTCCCTTTTTACAGATGAGGAAACTGAGGGTAGTAGAAGTGAAGTGGCTTACCCAAAGTCTCACAGCTAATAAGCATCTGGAGCAGAACTTGAATTCAGGTCTTCCCCACTTCATGTACTACTCTATCCACCAGGTCACCTAGCTGCCTGTTTCTATATGTAGGTCTATCCAGGATACACCCCACAGGGGCCACCCTTTTCTCCACAGAGGGCAATCAGGTTCTGGGAAGGTTGGAGAGGGTGTTCGCCATCTGGCATACATTCGCACTGAACATGGAACATGTATCTCAGACCAAGCAGAGAAGCCTAGGAGGGCATACCTTCTTACAGTCCTGGCAGAAGACCGAGGCGCTGCCCAGAAGGCCCAGGGGCTCCCCGCACAGGAAACACTGGGAGAGACCGTTTCCCATCACATTCTTCCTCATGTTCTCCAGTCGTTCGACCAGCTTCCTGCAGCACAAGGTGTGGGATCAAAGAAACAGGAGGGATAGGATCTCTGTAGAAGCCCACCGACTACACTGCCTCCCCGCTGATGAGAGAACACAGGTCCCTGCACTCTGGGCCCAGGGCCCAAACTTGCCTTCAAAGGAAGTCTCCCAGAAAGGCAGCCCCAGTGACAGCACTAAGGAAGGGATGAGTGGAGGGGAGGAACTGGGCAGTGAGACCAAAATGGTGTTTACCTGGAAGCCCAGATACCCCTAGACAACTAAGGAGAAGCGAGAAGGCCCCCCCCTTCTCCCTAAAGCTCCTCTACTTTCTCTCTAAAATCACACCATTTGCCATTCATTCCTTTTAGGGCAGCATAGTAGAATGGACAGTGATCAAGCCTCCAAGCCTAGAGGACCTAGATTCAAGTCTTAACTCCTGGGGCATTCCATAAACAACGAAAATGCCCAGAGTTGGGCAATAGAGGGTCTTAATTGGGGAACAATGAGACCAGCGTCACTGGAATGCAGGTGAAGGGGATCTAAGGTGTAAAAAAGACTAGAAAGGTAGGGCAGGGAGCAGGTTATGAATGTCTTTGAACACCCAACAAAGGATTTTCTATTTGATCCCCAAGGCAATAAGGCTCCTGGAGTTTATTGGGTAGGAAAGCAACATGGTCAGAGCAGCACTTTAGGATGACACTAAGTGAAGGACAAACTGGCATAGGGAGAGACTTGTGGCAGGCAGAACAATGTGCAGGCTATGAAGAGTCCGGGAAGTAAGTAAGTGGCTTGTCCAGGGTCTCACAGCTAGGAAAGTGTTTGAACCAGAATTTGATTTGGCTTACTCTTCCAGATTCTAAGACTAATGCTCTAACCACTACACCACCTAAGCTCAAGAGGTAAAGGCCTTCCTTAAGGACTAGAGAGTGGCAGATCTTGGGTCCACTGGCTCTCAGTCTAGGTCTCTCTCCCCTTCGTATCATGGTTAGACCAGTCCTGTCCCCAGCTCAGATGCCCACTGCTTTTACCCAATTCTCTGTTGCTCCAGAATGTCCAGCTTCTCAGCCCTCTGGATCACCTCGAGGATGGACTCTACTTCAGCAGCATTGAGACTCTGGCACTTCCTCTGTTTGTCTGTCTGGTATGTATGCACTGACCAGCCACTCTGCAGTCTGGAGAGAACAAGGAGAAAAGGCCATAGTGCTCGCCATCTTGAATCCAGCTTTCTGTGGCTCCCTACACTGCTGTTCCCCAACTTCAGAGCAAATCGGGATAGATTGAGATGTTTGTCGAGGCAACTCATGGCAACAGGAGGCAGCACTGGGTGGGAAGGGGGGAAGAGGACAGGGAACTGAGAGGTCCTAGGAGGGCATAAGGGAACCTTAGAGATCACTGAAGAAAGATGGTTTCACATAGAGCCAAGACTCTGAGTCAAACACCCGAGTGTGAATCCTGCCTCAGACACATAACCTCTACAGGTCTCCTTGTCATCCTGTGTAAAATGAGGGACTTGGACTCAAGGACCTCTAAAATCCCTCCCTGTGCTAAATCTGTAATCTACTCCAAACTCATCATCTTACAGAGGAGAAAGCTAAAGCCTAGGGATGTTAAATAACTTGCCCAAGGTCACACAGATACTAAAGAGCAGTCAGGATTTGAACTCAGGTTCTTTTACCTGAAATCCTTCCAGCAGCCCCAAGAAATTGGAGAATCAAGGAATCTCAGTTAGAAGATCATCTACAACTCAAGGCACTGCACCTGAATGAGGATCCTTTCTATATTATCCCCAACAGGCAGCCATTCATCTGCTTGAAGACCTTCAGTGACAGGAATCTCCCTCCCTCCCAAGGCAGCCTATTACACTTTTAAAACCTCTCATTTTTAAAAGCTCTAATCAATGGTTAGGAGGTTGTTTTTTTTCTGACATCAATTCTTTACCTGCCAATATTCTATACTTCCTATCCTGATCCTAATTCCTTCCACTAAAGCCGTGCAGACCAAACTGAATCCCAATGACACCCCTTCAGATATTTAAAGAGGCTTCTAGGCCTGGCTGCCCTCCTCTCATTGTTCTCTAGCTAATCAATGTCCTTCCTAAAAAGTAGCCCCCAGAGCCCTGCCCTACTTCCAGCTAAAAGCTTGACTGGAGGTCATCCAGACCTGGCCCTTGTTTTAGTGATGAGGAAACCAAGGCCCAGTGAATTGAACTGAATCACCAAGGCAAGGCGCCAAGCCAAATCTACTGGCTCTTTTCCATTAAAACATCAGGTGGATTCTAGCATTGGCTACACCAACAGCTTGCTATGTGACCTCAGGCAAGTTCACATTTACCTTTCAACATTAACAAAAGTGAGACCTTACAAGACAAATTGGCTAAAAACTCAGACACCTGAAGGGGAGGCCTTTAGAGGTTTGGAGGCAAAAAAAGCTGCAGAAACAGGAGAAAGGGAGAAGGGGCAAATGGGAGCTCAAGCTTATGAAAAAGGAAGAAGGGACTCAGTGGTTTTCTTCCCATTTGTCTGGAAGGTGAGCGAGAGGATTGAAATATGTATAATATGTAAACACTTTTTTATAACAAAAAGGTCGGTGAGGATAAACTGAGCTCAAAATGTATGTAGCGCTTTGAAAATCTAAAGGGACAAGCAGAGCGAGAGGCACAAGAGAGCAGGGAGAAAGGGGGGAAAGGGAGATTTTAGGAGGCCCTAACAAAGGTTTGAAAGCAGGTGGAAGGTCAGCATCCATGTTCTTCTCAGGGCTATTGTAGAAGTGATCTGGGCAGCCCTGGGCTGGGAGAGGCATCATTCCAACTTAATCCAACTAGGATTTATTAAGGGTTTAGTCTGTCCATGGTATTGTACTAGGCTCTGAACTCAAGAACACAGAAGAAACAGTCCCTGTGAGGAGCTTACATTCTTCTTGTCTACTCTGTATACTCCCTCAAGGAGCTTACATTCTATTTAAAGGTAGTGGACATGTACACAGATAAATACAATACAGGTACAAAATAAACACAACATAATTTTGCCTATGGGAGCACTAATAACTGGAGAAGGGGGAGAAGGTGGGAGGAATCAAGGAAAAGTCTTATGTAAGAGGTGGTACTTGAGTGAAAGAAGGAAGTTAGGGGCTTCAAGAGGCAGGGGTGAGGAGGGAAAGCATTCCAGGTATAGGGAAGTATCTGTGCAAAGGTGGTGAAGGTTGCGTACATGGACCAGCAATTAGGCTACTTTTCCTGCAACATATAGTGCATGAAGGAGAATAATGTATAATCAGTCTGGAAACACAGGACAGAACCAGATTTTGAAGAGCTTTATAAAAAAATCAACAAAAGGATTTTGTTTTAACCCAGAAGTAATAGTGAGCCACTGGCATTCCTTAAACTAGGAATCACATGGACAAAACAGTGCTCCCTGGAAGGTTATTGTAGTAGCTGTGGGGGTGATGGTTGGGAGAGGCAGAGAGGCTGGAAGTACAGAGACCAGATGGGAGGACATTACGATAGCACAGGTGAGAGGTGGCAGAGACAGACCAAGAGTGGTGGCTACCTCCTCACTTTTCCCTAGGCCATGGAGCCAGCTGGTTGCTAGATCTTGTTTTTCCTTCCACAACATCTCTAACATTTGTCCCCTTCTCCCTGCTCACTAGTTCAGGCCCTCATCACCTCTTACCTAGACTATCACAATAGCCTCCCTGCTTCATGTCTCTCCTCTTCAATCCAGCATGCACACAAGAATCCTGATCAAGTACAGGCCCAACCATAGCATCCCACTATGCAGCAAACACCACTGGATCACTGGTGCATTAGCAGAAACTCCTCTGTTTGGCATTTAAAGCCCTTCACAATCTGGCCCCGACCTATATTTCTAGCCTCATTACACATTATTTCCCTTCAAGAACTCTATAGTGCAAACTGGCTCATTTGCTGCTGCAAAAAACACTCTATCTGCCATCTCTGAGCTGTCCCGCCTGCCTGGGATAGCCTCCCTCCTCATCCCTACCTCTGAGAATTCCTACCTTCCCTTAAATCTCAGGTGCTACCTCCTATGGGACTTTCTATCTGATCCCCCCAGCTGGTAGGGCTCTCCCCCATCTCCTTGCATCTCTGTGTGTAAATATACATGCATATATATGTATGTATATATAGACACACACATATGTATGAGGTCAGGGATGGTTTCCTCCTTATCTTGGCATCCCCAGGGCTGCGCACAGCCTTATGCACAGGACAGCAGCAAAATAAATGCTGGTTAAATACAAACAAATTGAAACTATGTTAGCTGGGACTTTTCTTTTATCATGGTAGCCCCACAGCCTGGCACATAGTAGGCACTTAACAAAGGCTTGTTGAATTAAAATGAATTTAGTCAGTCAACCCAGCCATGTAGAATATAAGTGCTGTGAGGGCAGGGGCTGTCTCATTTTAGTCCGTGTATCCCCAGCCCCCAGCATGATGCCTAGCCAAGAGGAAGGGTTCCATAAATGTTTGTTGAAGTGAACAGAATTGAGGGATCCTCAAATCTATGTCCCTGTGACAAGGTAAATTGAGGCCATAAGTGCTGTGCTGTGGGTTAGGGGTGAACGGGGCTGAGGAGGCTGGCAGGAGTAGGTATATTGTAACGGGAGGAAGAGGGCACAGAAGTGCCAGGCGCTAATGGCCTGAGACCATTTTCCATCCTTACCAGACACTGGGCCCCAGGAGAGAAAGATGAAAAGACATTTGCAGCTCTAAAAGGTGCGACTGATTTTTCTGTGCTGCTGCAGAGAGTGAGAATGGGGGGTGGAATAAGAGGGGAGGAGAGAGAGAGCTGCCCCAGCCTCTGAGAGCTCAGCTCAGATAGGAGAGGTGGCCAAAGTGACTTCTCCCAGAGCAAAGGGGCTGATCTTTTACCAGCTCTCCATCTAAACAGAGGAGAAGAGAGAGAAGAGAGGGAGAGAGGAGACAGAGACAGAGACAGAGGCAGGGAAGGAAGGGGAAGAGTGAGAGAGAAGGGGGAAGGAAAGGGGAGAATGACCAAATGAAAGAATGAATGAGTGAAAAAGAAATTCATTTATCAAGCACTCACTATGTGCAGAATTCAAAGCTAAATGCTCTTCCCAAGGCGCTCACACTGGAACAGGGGAGACAAGCCATATCTGTTTCAGCTACAACTAAGATAGAACTGGTCCTTAGGGTGCAGTAAGGAGAAAGGGAGACAGGAGGGAGTGGAGAAAGGGGGGAGAAAAAAGGGGGAGGGTATGAGAGAAGAGAGGGAGGGGGAGAGAGAAGGGAGGAAAGAGGGAATGAAGAAGGAGAGGGGACAGAAACTAATACAAAAGAGAGGAAAGAGAAAAGAGTGGAAGGAGGAAGAGAAAATTGAAAAGACGGAATGCAGGGGGGAGAAGAGGAAAGAAGACAGCAAAGACAAAGGAGGCACAGAAAAGGAGAGAACAAAACCATGAGAAGAGAGAGGAGACAGGGAAGGAGAAGAACAGAAAGCCAGCCCAGGCTCGTCCGGGACCCCATCCTTCCCTGCAGTCCAGCATGGGGGTGGGGCTTAGGGTTGGAAACCGCAGGAATTTCACTGAGAAGTCAATCCTAGGGGAGTGCTGGGTGACCAACATGCTGAACCAGATGCAGAGATGTGCAGAAATGATGCCTCTCTCTTCTCTCTCCACTTGCTGTGACTCCAGTTCTTGACAACTGATGATTCCACTTCACCTCCCCCAATCTCCTGCTGCCTGGCCCTGGCATGGGGACAGTGTCTAATTAAGAACTCCGTGTTCTCCTTCTGTTCTCTGGATCAGGAAGACCTGGGTCCAAATACTAGCTCTGAAACATACCAGTCATGTAGCCTTAGACAAGTCAAAAACTCAGTTTCCTCATGTGTTAAAAGGGCAGGGTAATATGTACCTCGCAGGGTCATTTTGAGGCTCAAATAAAATAGTGTATGTAGTTTGTAAGCCTTAAAACTTGGTAAAATTGGTTATTAATATTATTAGAAAGTCTGCCATGACTTAGAGCATTGACCTGAATCACACATAAAAATAGCTAATAGCACTTTAATACTTTCAGGGAAGCTAGGGGGCGCCATTGTGCACAGAGTGCCAGGTCTGTAATCAGGAAGACTCACTTTTCTGAGTTCAAATCTAGCCTCAGACACTTACTAGCTGTGCAGCCTTTGGCAAGTCACTTAACCTTGTTGGCCTCAGCTTCTTCTTGAAGAAAATGTCTTCTTGAAGGAAATGTCAAACCATTCCAGTATCTTTGCCAAGAAAACTCCAAATGGGGTCACAAAGGATCAGAAAAAATTAAAAAACAATCCAAGCTTCGTATTTGCAAAATAATTTAGACATATTATTTCCTTTAATCTTCATAACAACCCTGACAGGCAGGTGCCATTATCACCACCATTTTTATAAAGGAGGAAACTAAGGCTGGACTAGTGACTGGCCCAGAGTCCCACAGCTAGTTAAGTGTCTAAGGAAAAATTTCAGCTCAGTTCTTTTTAACTCGAAGTTCAGCATTCTACCTACCATGACCCTTAACTGCCAATCCCACTTCTAACATGTGCTGTGGGACCCTGGGCAAGTCCCTTAGCTTCTCAATGTCCCAGGTACCTTCCTAAGGTTATAAATCTCAGAGCAGGTGCTGATCTGTATTACAGACAGAGCTCCCAACACTAATAAAATTATGGGCAGGGGTGTGCTGGTTAATGTTTAACAACTAGCTTTAAATGCATAACCACACTTCTAAGTTTAAACTGCATTGCTAACATCTTCTCTGTCACTTTCTTAAGCCTAGACAATCACAAAACAATAAATCCCGCCCTGACTTTGCAGCATTCGCTTATTTCAGAGATGCACATGTTCGCAGTGGAAATTTAACAATCAACTCTCCCCAAAGAGCCATTTTGAACTGGCTCAAGCACACTCTGAGTATGGACCCAAAATTATTTTTATCATTACCATCTCACTGAGGAAGGGATCTGGGCTGCAGAGATCTTGCCAAAGGAGTGTCAGGAGAAGACAGAAAAAGCCAGGAAAGCCCCATGTGGCCCCGGCAAAAATTAACGGCACTCACTTGGCTCGGAGGGCAAGCTGTCGATCATTGGGGCATACCCACTGGTCCTTCCCACTGCCAAAGATGGTGTCAGCCATGGTTTGAGGGGTCTGAGAAAGGAGTTGATTGTCACATCTGAAAGAAAATGAAGGATGGGAGGAAAGAACAAGAGACAAGGTCACTAAATAGGTTGTGAAGTGAGCCAATAACCAGAACTGAGGAACAGCTTGCTGGAGGCATTGGACATCTGGACACTTCCAGTTCTGATAAGGTCACCTGTGTGTGTGATAAGCAGCTGCCCAGGTGACATGGTTTGAAGGATACTGGAAATGCCCCATGTTTCCATATATCTCCCCTCAATGATATCGAGAACTCTACCATTAGAGATTTGCTCCTTCATTTTAAGCCGTCTCTTCTTTAGGATCCTCTTTTAAAGAGGAAATACTTAACTATAAATAAATAAAAATTCAAATATAAGTAAATTATTAAAAAAAATGTAAAACATAAATATTTTTAAATAGCTGACATTTACATAACACATCAGCATTTACAAAGCATTCCACATTATTATCTCATTTGCTCCATGAAATTAATTTATTCCTTACCCCATCTATTCATTCATTCAACAACCATTTATTGAACAAGGATTCCATGAGGGGAGATAGAGAATGCTAACGATAGCTGACATTTACACAAAGCACTTTATTGACATTCTCTAGTTTGGGCATCACAACAGCCCAGCGAGAGAGTACTACAGGTCTTCTTATTCTCATTTTACAGTAAAATGAGGCTTAGACAGATTAAAGGTCTTATTTGTGGTCCCACAACTGGAAAGGGTTAGAGTCCAGTGTTGACTGGATCAAGCTGCCATTAGCTTGGCTTGTCAGGAGTTCATCAGTTTCCCAAGGGAGAAGATGTACAGTTATCCCTTCCACATCAAGGGAATGGGGTGCCCCCATGACCTGGAAAATCCACATAAAATTTGGTGGCCATCCCTTTGTATCAGAGAAGTCAGAATTATTATGGTAATAAAAGATAAAAAATAGGTTGGTATCATACAATACTACACAGATATTTTGTGCATTTCTAAGTTTCCAAACTTTTCCATGTCATCTGCGGCTTCCATAAAACTCCCCCAAAATTCCCATTTAATTTCTTATGCCGACCCACGATATCCTGAAACCTCAATGAGGAAAGTTGCAATGTGGAAGAGATGACTGTAGTAGGTACATAGGAAAGAGGTTACTAGAAAGTCCAAGGCAGGTGGGAAGGTCTACCGAAGGGTGACAGAGGATTACAGATTCTGAGCCAAAAGGATTCATCTAATCCAACCTCCTTATGTGTTCACTGCATTGCCCAAGGTCACATAGGTAGTAAGTGGACAGTGCCTCCAAAGTCTGCGTCACGCTCACGCTGTCTCCTTCCATTCCAAGGGGAAAGCTGAAATTTAACTTCAGATGGCCTGAGCAAAGTGGTGGAGGTCTGACTCAGGCCAGACACCTATGAGTAGAAAGCTAAGCTCTACAGTAAGGCACACAGTCAGCTGCTAAAAACCGAGAGATGGGGAAAAATAGATACTGTGACTTAAAGGCAAGGGAAGAGAATGAATGTTTATTAAGCACCTACTCTGTGCCAGGTACTGGACTAAGAGCTTTACAAATATTTTAATCCAGGCTGGAAGGAATCTTAAAGACCATCAAGTCCAACCCCACATTTTACAGATGAGGAAACTGAGACACATGGAGGTTAATATGACTTGAGCAAGGTCAGACAGCTACTGTCTGAGGTGAGATTAAGAAGGGATGAGAATAGCTTGTCTTCAGTTTTCTTTTACCTAATTAGTCAAAAGGAGGCATCATGGGCTCTTGCTCCTCAGAGGGACAGAATCACTTACTGGCTCCGCACACTTAAGGACTAGAATTGCTGAAATGACCAGGCTGCCATTTTGGCTTGAGCATCAAATACAGCCTGACTCTTGCCCCTTCCCTGATGATTCAGACAGTTCTCCACTACTAGCTCTGAGAACTGCTATCCTTCCTGCCCAGACTGACATTCCTGACTCATCTATCACCTCTAGAAAGATGAAAGCTGGCTTCTGAACCTTGCCCCAGGCTGGGGACGGGCTCTCTCCCTTCTTCACTACAACTCAATCAAGCAATTAGCATTAACTCAGTGGTTATAACTGTTAGGCACTGGGGGCTGGGGAAACAGAGGCAAAAATGATACAGTTCCTACCCTCAAGGAGCTAACATTCTAAGAATGAATGAATGAGAAAGTAGTTAAGAAATGCCAATGAGACAGGCACTGGGCTAGCTGCCAGGGACACAAATACCAAGAATGAAACAACACCACTGGTCACAAGGAACTTACGCTCTAATATTGAGACCAAGAGTAGTCCAGTTCACTTTGCAAATGAGGAAATGGATTCTAGGAAAGGTTGGGACTGACCTAATACAAAAAAAAAATGATTAGTAAGTGAGGTAGTTTTTATTATAGCAAAGAACCGAAAACAAAATGCCCATCGAATGGGAAACACCATGCTGTGGTGTCTAAATGTAAGGGAATATGACTGTGCTATTAGAAACAATGATCATGAAGGGTACAGAAAAGCATGGGAAGACTCATATGACCTGATGCAACGTCAAGAAAGTACAAGAAGAACAAATGCATACAGTGTGACGATCCAAAGGGAAAACTCTGAAATTGCATTATTATTGAAATAACAATGGCCAAACTTGACTCCAAAGAAGAGATATGAGGAGACATTTTTCTCCTATCGTGGTAGAGGCAGGAGATAAAGGGTGTGGAGCAGAGGTGGGGAACCCTCTAGGTCCTCCAAGTTTCAGTCAGAGTTGTACTTGAGGACCTAGAGGACCTGGTGTGGAGCATAATAGATAATGTAAGAAATTTATATGCACGTATTGGTTTGCTTTACTGAATGGTTTTTCTTTTTTCTTTTTTCTTTTTTTAAATTCTGTGTTCTAAGGGATGGCTCTCTGGGAGGGGAACGGTGAAGAGACACATTGGGAAATGTAGGTAGTATAAAAACAAGAGAAATTCATAAAAAGTTATCAAATAAAAAAACCTTTTAAAAGAGATACATGGTATCCCGAACGAGAGCTATGGTAATCCTGGTACACGCTGCCCTGATCAGGTGACACCTACAACACTCTGAAGACTTCTGGACACCATGTAGCATGAAGAACACTGATAAAAGAGAGCGTCTCCAAGTAAGGGTGACAAGGATGGTGAAGGGCCTCAAAACGAAACCATAATTGAACCAGTTGAAGGGATTAAGGATTTTTAACTCAGAAAAGAAAAGGCGTATGCAGGAAACACATCTATTTTCTTTTTTTTTAATATATATTTTATTGGTATCTTTTGCTTTTGCATCATGTACATTTCCCCCATATACCTCCCACTCTCCCTCACGAATGTCATTCCTTAGGACAATTTTTAAAAAGAGAAATAAGAGAAAAAATTCAGCAAAACCAAATCGACATATTGAAAAGAAATCTGATGTTGCAGCCAATGTTCCACATCTGGGGCACCTAGGTTCCTATCCTGGCTCTGCCACTCACCACCCATGTGGCCTCAAGCAAGTCACTTATCTCTTATGGCCCAGTTTCCACATCTATGAAATGGGGAGGGGGCCTAAATGATGTCTAAAGTCCCTTTCAGCTCTAAATCTATGACTCTCTGAGGACAGTGGCTCGCACTTTCAAGATGATCAGATAGGGCTGTGGGTCAGAGAAGCTAATTGGCCTCCTCAGGAACAAAATCCATTTCAACCCTGACCTATGGATGCTTCAGGCACAGCTAGGTGGTGCAGTGGATAAAGCACCAGTGCAGGAGTCAGATGACCTGAGTTTAAATCTCACCTCAGACACCTGACACTCACTAGCTTTCTGACCTTGGGCAAGTCACTTAACCTCAATGGCCTCATCCTGGGTCATCTCCAGTCATCCTGAGGAATATCAGATGGCTCTGGAGGAGAAATGAGGCTGGTGACCTGCACAGACCTCCCTCACTCAAAACAAAGTCAAGTGCAAGTCATGTCATTATTTCTCTGATGGCATGGTCCTCTTCGGCAACAAAGGACAAATACAGACAGAGAATTCAATTCAAGGACCATTTACCAAGGGATGGTTTCATTCCTTACTTTTGCATCTGCCATTTTAACACATTTCCTGCCACACAGTAGCAACCCAACAAATGGACTTTATTAATCAATTAATGTATCACGATGTGCCCGGCATTATGCTAAGGGGATGAGGATAAGTCAGCATGTCAACAGATGTCAGCAGAGAAGCCAGGAGAAGACATCCCATGTAAATATGATATAAAGCAAAGGGGAGGTTCAGATACATGCTGGAGACAAGGAAATCACGTGTGTGCTTATGTACCTACTCACCTAACACATACCTGCCCTGCTAGCTCAGATCTGATGTTTACCACCTACAACCCAGTAGGAGGAAGTTGAGGGGGGGGGGCGGGGAGGGAAACTTATAGGGAAAGATGAAGGACACTTGGGTAAATCTATTCCTGGAAAAACTGATGATAAAGCAAACTGTCATGGGACCAGATTGAATGTTTCTCTCCACAAGGGAAGCAGCTGCTGTTAACCCTACAATCAACAGAGGGCCTGAGGTCTGGACGAGATTTCCCTCAAATGCAAAAGAAAAATAGAACCTTGTTTTCCAGTCACATAGAATTCCCCTTCTGTGACCAGGGTTTTAGTGAGGGTTAAGCAGGGCCTGGGGGGAGGACTGAACACAAGCATCTTTCCCCTCTGCTTCTGGGATAAGGCATTCCATGGCATACAGAAGAACATCATTTATTTTTCCCTTTCCCTTCCACCTATTCCTTTAAAGAGGAGACCTATTTATCTTCGACAATGGGCAGGACATGGCTATTCCTCAGGGCCGAGAAACCCTGAAATGAAAATCCATCAGCAGAGAGAAAGTCATATCCTGGAAAGACAATTAAGCCCACACTGTGTGGGTAAAGGGTAGGCAAGATGGGGGACAGGAGGGAGAGAGTGCAGTTCAAATTGCCTGACCACCGTCTCTGTCAAGAGGCAGACACTCACGCACCCTGGTGTGGCAAAGGAAACACCCCATTAGGCCAGCCACATCTCAGCAGCACAGGAAGCACTTCCTAAATGCTTCCTGACTTGACTGACAAAACCTTTCTTTTTCCATCGTGGCCACTTCCTAAGATGCCCAGAGGGCAGGAGAAGCAGCAAGGAAACCCCAATGTGCATGTCAGTTCTCCTGTTTACTCTTCCTCTAAGCCATATATTGACCTCCAGGCAGAATCTGGTTGACCCTGAGCCCCCACACAACCTGTGAGCTCCTCTCCTTGACTTCAACCATTGGAGCGTAGGGGTAGAGGGAAGGGGTGAAGAACACCCCCTTACTGAAGGTCACACGTCATCAGTGGCAAGGCCAGTGAGAACAGGATTAGGACTGCAGCCTCTCTGGGCACAAAGGCCTTCCATTTGGCACGAGGCAGCCGAAAGTAAGGGAAAGCCTGCCAGATGGCCAAGGTGGGAATTCGTCTTGCTTGACTTATTACAAGGGAAGGTTTTATTGGGATGGGAGGGGAAGCAGTGGGTGGGTAGAGACAGCAATGAAAAACTGAAAAGAATGTCAATCATAAAACACTTTAAAATACACAGAAGAGAACAGAAGGGAGTTCAATTAGGGACAGAGGGGCAGGTTAGTGCTGGTGCTCGCAGCTTAAATCTGCTTTTTAAAAAGCTTTATATAATACAGATCCATAGGCTCATGTAATAATAATAGTACTACTAATTCCAGGCTTGTAATTAGAAGAGACCTGGGTTCAAATCTCACCTCTGACAATTATTAGCTATATGACCAGGCACAAGTCACTTAATCTCTCTGAGTCCCCCAGTACACAGTAAGTGCTTCATAAACTAACTTTGGATGGGGACTATCCCTTCCAGTGATTTATAAACTGTCCAGCCTGAGCCTGAGCAAAAGCTTGCAACTGACTATCTACCAATACATCCTGTCCAAAACTTGCATCTGTCCATAGGCAATCATCCACTTGGGGCACCTGGAGTGATACATACGCATTATGGCTTTGCCCTGCCTCCATGGCTATGCGGCAAGCTTCTTGTGTGGTGTCTTGAGGGAAGGCACTTTCTAAACAGGGAAACCTGGGTATTCAGACTGAAATGCTTGTCCAGTGATGGTCGGTTTTGGTTGCATGCATGTTAAAGTTAACTAAGGTAAGAAAAACATTTAGCCATCTAATTAAGACAGAGCCTGCAGTAACACATTTCAATTAACATTTCTTGCAACGCATTTGTTCCATGGAGAGCTACATTTATTTTGAAGTTAGAGGAGGTTAATCCATAGACAAGAGTGGCACATCATTCCAGCAGCCTTTGCTGATTCTCGCTCCCTCTCCCCACGATAGCAGTGTATTTATTTTGTACAGATCCTCTTCTTACTTATCTGTAAGCATGTTAGAGTTTCTCTGGAGAATGTCAACTCCTTGAGAGCAAGAACTGTCTAGCTTTTATCTTGGTGTCTCCAATGCCTGGAACGTATAGCAAGGTGCTTAATAGATGTTTGCTGGTTGACTGAATCCATGAAAGCCTATTAAGCACCAATTATGTGCTGGAGACTGGAGATAGAGAGATGAAACAAGATATTCTGGTTAACAGATTCCTTCCTCGGAAAAATGGGGTTCATACCTATCATCACACCTACCTCATAGGATTGCTGCATGGATCAAATGGAAATAATGTTGGCAATTCACTCTGCAAATTGTAAAGTTCTATATTGTTATTATCACTATATTTGTCATTATTATCGTGTTTGGAAATGAGGATATGTTGGTCACTGGGATTTCTTTTTGTATTGGGATAAGATTAAGACCCTCCAGCTGTGTGTCAAAAAGGGATTTTAAATGGATTGAACAAAACAACTGGATAAGAAAGAAATCTTAATTGTCAGAGAATTTCCTGTTCTGCAAAAAAACATAAGCTGAAGGATCACAGAGACAGACAGGCGGGAAACCACTCTTTGGCAGAGGAATTAACCTTTAGAGTCACAGCACAGACAACTGGATCTGACTAAATGCTATCTGGAGCAAAGAGGAAAAGAGATAAAGGAGGGGAGATAAATGAACAAGTGCTGCCAAATCTTAGAAACACCCTTGCAGAAAGGGAGAGAGGGAAAGAGAAAGAGAGAGAGGGTGAGAGGGAGAGGGAGAGGGGACAGGGGGAGAGGGAGAGGGAGAGGGAAAGAGGGAGAGAGAGAGAGAGACAGAGAGAGAGGAAGGGGAGAGAGAAGTATACTGGGGAATTCCACTTAATTACATGCAAATCCAGCATTTAGTACCACTACGTACCTGGCACATAGTGGGCGCTTAATAAATGTTTATTGACTGATCAACTGAAATAAAGACAACTCTACAATGTCACCTCATCCTCTTAAAATTGTCCAAAATGACGAAAGTAGCCAATGTTGGAGAGGCTGTGGAAAGTCAGGCACAATAACCCCCTGTTGGTAGAGCTGTGAAGCTTCAAACATTCTGGAAAATGATTTGAAATTATGCTTAAAAAGTGACTAAAATGTCCATACCTTTGACTCACAGATCCCAAATGACAGGCATATATCCCAAGGATGTCAAAGATAGAAAGAAAAATCTCATAATCATCAAAATATTTCTAGCAGCACTTTTTGCAATAGCAAACAACTGAAAACTCAGTAGAGGTCTGTTGATTAAGCAATGGTTAAACAAATGAGAATAATGCTGGTAATTCACTTTGCAAACTGTCACACATAAACATAAAACGATATTACCATGCCATAAGAAAGGATGAGTAAGAATTCAGAGAAGTCTGAAAAACATATGAACTGATCCAGGGTGAAGAAAGTCACTGAAACCAGGAAAACAAAATATGATAAGTGCAGCAACGTAAGAAAAAAGAAAACACCAAATGGAATGCCGTCCGCTTATAATTAATGACCAAGCTTAATCTCAGAGGACAGCTGAACAAATGCATCTCCCTTCCTTCTTTGCAGAAACAGGGAACTAGGGATGTGGAATGTTGAGCACACTGTCATAGAAGGTTGATGAATTGGTTGTTTTTGCTGAACAGTTTTTCCCCTTCTTTCTTTTTTTTAATTCTCTCTTATAGGGATTGGTTCTCTAGGCAGAAGGAAGGGTACATTCAGAAATGAAGCTGACATAAACACAAATCAATAAAAAACATTTTTCCAAGTTAATTAGGCATGCTTAGAAAGGAGGGAAAGCTATTTAAGGATAAAGTCAAGGGAGGAAATAGCAGTGGGGTGTTTATGAGTACTTGTTGGAGATACCATATGAAACGCCCAAAGCTGAGCTAGGCTGGAAGGGGCCATACCCACCCAAGTGCCCCCACGGAGAGGTCGATAAACCTGTACAAAACATATCATAAAGTGTTTGTTATAAGAACAGCTACACAGATCAAAATAAACAAAATGAGGAGGGCTTTAATTAAGCTACAACCACAGTTACAGAGAGGAAAACAACTCTGAAGGACATAGGAGCTCTGGACAAGGAGAGGACTGACTGTGCTTTCCCTAAGGAATGGTGCTATAAGCTTTTTCCTCTCCAGGGTGTAATTAATGACCAAGGTGAGGAATTTCTATAACTGTAGAATGAATCGTGTACTATCGGTTATCATTAATGGTGGATCTACTCCACCTAATTGTACTTCTTTGTCACTACTGAGTGGGGGGAGTCCCAGCCAAGTGACAGACAGCAGGGTAGAAGAAAGGCTCATTAATTTAGTTAAACCCTGGGAAGGGGGTAAGTGGGGGAAAAAACAACAGGAAACTAAATTCTGAGGAACCGTAATGAGTAACTTGGATCCCAGAAAATAGATCATAAAACCTTTCTGAGTTCAAATCCAGCCTCAGATGTGTACTAGCTGTATGACCCTGGGCAAGTCATTTAACTCTGTTTACCTCAGTTTCCTCATCTGTCAAATGAGCTGGAGAAGGAAATGGCAAATCACTCCTGTATCTTTGCCAAGAAAATTACAAATGGGGACACAGAGAGTTGAACACAATTGAAAAACAAAATGCATTCAAAAACCACCTCTGACACTTGATAGCAGTGTGACTTTGACCAAGACCTTTCACTTTCCTGGACCTCATTTCCTTCATCTGTAAAATGATGGAGTGGGACTAGGTGGCCCTTGAGATCTCTTCCAAGTCTGCAGCTAGGATGCTGAAATCTCAGCCTCTCCCTTCCTGCATCCTGCTCTGTCCTCCCCGCTTTCTTTTGTTATATCTCTTCCTCTCACCTGCCTTCTGTCTTCTTATAACCAAAGAAGCTTGGTTCCCCTCAGAAGACCCTGATACAAGATAGAAGGAAAACAACAAAATTGTGGAGATAATCAACTGGGGAAGACTGAGAAATTCTGATCTAAACAGTGACCGCTACAGTTCCAAAGGACTCACTATCCACTTCCAGATAGAGAACTGATAGATAAAGAAGACTAGCATTTTCTTTCTCTTTCTTTCTTTCTTCCTTCCTTCCTTTTTCTGGGGGGAAGAGGCATGGCTAATCCAAGAATTTGTTTTGCATGACTACATATTTCTAAGGGATTTTGTTCTTCTTGCCTTCTCAGTGGGTGGAAGGGAAAGAATTTGGAACTGAAAATTAAATTCAAAAAATAGAAATGAAGACATTCTAACAAAAGGAGGGAGGAGAAGAGAACAGTGTGTGATTTGTACGCCAGTGAGCTGACCTCAGTTCGTGGGAAAATTCTAGAATGAGCCATTAAAGAGATGGCCGATGAGCCATTAGAAAAAGAGAGCACCCATCCCAATGCATCACCATGGCTTCATCAAGAACATTGCTTTATTTCTGCTTGTGATTGGGAAGGGAAGGGAATGCTACAGAAATAGATAACCTAGATTTTGGCAAAACATTTGATAAAGGTTTATTCTATTTATTCTATTGTGGAAAAGACAGAGAGGATGCAGATTACGTAATGTTATGCTCTGATTCTTACAGAAATGGTTGAAAGATAAGACTCAAAGAAGAGTCACTGATAGTTCAATGTCAACTTGGCAGGTGTTCTTCAACGGAATGTCCTCAGAGATCTGCGCTCCATTCTGGGATGTTTTTCATTTTTTTACCAGTGAGCTTAGATAAAGACCTCTCTGGTGTGTGTTACCAAATCACAGCAGATACAATGGCTGGGAGGAAGGGCTAACACTGAGTGACAGATTCAGAATCCAAAAAGATTTTCTCAGGCTAGACTAGAGTTGAATCCAATAAGATGAAAAGCATAGAGACAAATGTAAAGTCTTACATTAGGGTTCAAAAACTCAAATTCCCAAATGCAAGATTGGAAGAGACTTGATTAGACAGTAATTTGTCTGAAAAAATACCTGTATATGGCAGCCAAAAAGCTAAGGTGACCTTGGGCTCCATTCAAAGGTAAAGCATCTCAAGAATAAGGAGGGAGCGATGCATTCTATGCTCTACCCTGGTCAGATTAATCTGGTTTCTAGTGCAGAGCATGAATTTAAGAAGGGCATTGAGAAGATGGAAAGCCGCCATGATGGTTAAGGGCCTTGAGTCCATATCACAGGAAGATCACTTGAAGGAACTGGAGATGTTCAGCCCGGAGAAAACTCAGAAGACATATGGTTATCCTGTTTAAGTATCTGAAAGGCTGTTGTGTAGAGAAAGGCTTAATTGGCCATGTTCTGCTTGACCTCAAAGGGTAGAACAGGAGCCATGGGTAGAAGTCACCGAGAAAAAGAGTTAGGCCTGATGTTAGGAAAGACTACTTAACAATTAGAGCTGTTTTCAAGGGGAATGGGCTACTAACAAGGGGGTGAGTTCCCTATCCTTGGAGGTCTTCAAACAGGCAGGACAGCTACTTGTCATGTGACCGTGGGAATTCTTTTCAAGTGTGGGTTGGACTAGATAGCCAACAAAGTCTCTGAAGTTCTGGGACTCTTGGATTCTACCCTCATGCCAATCTCAGGTTACTCCACCTGCCCCTGTTTTCCCAGTCCATCATCCTATTCTGGGCTCAATTTCCTCTGTTCGTAATCTTGACTTCTACAGAGAAGTCCCAATGAACGCCAATAAGAAATCTCCCCAAGTGATCCTATTATTAAAATCCACACTAATTCCACTGGACGAAAACCAGTGACCATGTTTTACATAATTATAACCTCCAATAGTTTGAATTCTAAATACAAGTGACCTCTTCAAAGGATTCATTATTCACAACTATGAGACCTAGCTGGAGTTAATCAGCTCATCTCCATGCTGTCCTCTCTGCTGGAATCCCTTGGGCCCTTGGCCCATCGCCACTCATTCTTTTGTAAACCCTGACCTTGGATTACCCTCCATCTTCCTTCTCGGTTCCCCCTTGGATGCTGCTGAATACCAGCAAAGTAAGAGTTCTTAGCCTACAATTTGTAAACTCAGTTTTTTAATGTTTTAATAATTGTATTTCAATAGAATTGGATTACTTTGTGATTCCATGTATTTCATTTTATTTATTTTAAAACATTATTCTGAGAAGAGGTCCATAGATTTCACTGGATTGTCTGCCAAAAGAGTCCAGGGTATAAAAAGGTTAGAAATTCCTGTTTTACCACATTTCTCCCCCCCTCACTATTTAGAATGGGTTTTATATTTAACTTTCTATGTATAAGTTGCTTCATCAAAAAAAGATTATAAGCTCCCTGAAGGCAGGAATTTTCCTTTTATGTTTATATCCCTAGAGCTGAAAGCTGAGTCAGCAGAATCCCAGGATCACAGAATTCAGATGGGAAATGGACCTTACACGTCATGTAGCCTTTGAAGAAGCTGGCTCAAGTTTGGTCAAGAGCACAGATTCGAACTCAGATCCTCTGATTCCATACTCCTTGTTTGTACCACACCACCTCTCTCAAATGCTATCCAGGCCAAATAGCTCACTTAATTTTTATTTTTTAAAATAAGCTTTATTGATACTTCTTATATCGCTGTCATTTTGGGATGTCTGCCCATGTGATGCCAATGAATGGCACCCACTTGTGCCAGAATTGAGCCTTCCCTTGTGACAAAGAAAATTGTTCAGTAAAATTAACTGATACGGTGACTTCATCTGACTCTGCCCTCTCAGTCTCCCACCTCTGTCTGCTGAGAGGGGAGAGGAATCAAACCCCTCATTCTAAAGAAAAGTAAATGAGAACCCAAGGGATGAAATATATCATCCACTTAGGATCTTGTAATCTTTGGGGCAGAGCTGGGGATTGAACCCAGTCTCTTGTGTGAATTCCTTCTGCCTCACTGCTCATATGCTAGCATCTCAAATAAGCTAGTCCTCTGACATCACCAGGCAACTGACCCTTGTACTCCTCCACAGAATAAAAACCAAAACAAAACTCTACCCCCACACGCTGATCAGATCATGGAGCTGATGATAGAAGGAATCTTAGGAGTCATCTAGTGTAGGTCCACTATTTTCAGAAGAGGAAAGTGAAGAGGAGAAACTGAAAGTCATCCACCCCTTTCATTTTACTGTTAAGGAAACTGAGACCTAAAGAGGTTGTTTAAATGGCAGAGACAGGGTACTAAACCAATCAAAAATGCTAACTTTCTGATAACTCCAAATGCTATTTGGCAAAAATGAGTCACCAAGGCAATCACCAGAAGGGAAAGGATTGGGCTCCAAAGAAGACGATTTTTGGCAATACACCCACTATCCTTCTGACATTTCCACAATGCAGTGAAGAAAAAAATGGAGGAGGCCTGAGGGAAGGGGGAAGGGAATGGGAAGGCAACTGTGTCACTGTGTGACATCTAGAGAGGAAGAGCAGGGAAATCCCATGATGGAAAGCCAGACAGATGTGGATTGGTCTGGTCGGGGGGTGGGGAGGAGGGAGGTTTGAGTCCATTGAGCCACTTGGACTGGGTTGAAGCCAGGCCCCAGAATGGCCTCGGAGTGCTGACCTCTGACTCCAGTTAACACCCAAGTCCACTTGGATGAGCCTGTCTTAAGAAACATCACAGCTGTTCTCTGGCATCTAGGAACAGCTCCTGGACAGATGGTGGAGAGATGGGAGGCAGGGGAAGGCCAGGAGCAGCCGCTGCAGGGGATGCCAAGGAACTTTGCCGGTCTTTGCCAAATGTTCTGGCTGACAAAATAGAGCCACCTGTCCCATTTGGGAGCTGACGGATGCTCCGACTTTCTCGTCCCCAGCTTCATCTGCTACTCCCACTGCCTCTGGTCTGGCCATTTCACTGCTAAGACTGGGACCCTCTCCTTGCTGCTGCCCCAATCTGGGTCCACTTGACCTTTCCAGCTTTATCCCCATGGCTATTCTCCTACAGGCACCCTGATTTCCCCATTATTATTGACAGAAAGGCACAGCAGGAAGAGAATGCTGAATTTGAAGTCCTGGGAATCGAGTTCAAATCCCAGCTCTGCCATTTACTACTTACATGACTTGGCAAGTCACTTGAACTCCTCTCAGGTTCCTCATCTGTAAAATGAGAGTTTGGCCCAGATGACTTCTATGCATCCTTGTAATGCTAACTACAGGATTCCAGGGATTTGGACCCAAATCCTTCTAATGCTTAATAGTTTTGTGACCCTAGAAGCGTCACTTCTCCAAACTCAAATAACAACAGATCCCTGCAGCCGCATAGTGCCTTAGAAAACCACTAATTACGTTATTTGCGTTGTACTGTATTTTTATTTATTTTGTTAAATATTTCCTAGTTACATTTTAATCTGATTTTGATAATACTTTTGGAGTTTTGCCGGAGGCAGCCTGGAGTTGAACACCTCAGGACTAGACCTTCTCTAAGGTCCCTTCCAGTAAGAAGCCCCATGACCCTAGAGAAGGCCATTCCCATCCTCAGGCAGTAAGGCATGGCATGGAGTGTCTCTGCAGAGCTGTCCCACAAGTCCCCACAAGGGCATTGATTCTAGAGTCAGAGAATATGGGTTCAAATAAATCCCAATACTGACACTATTCTTTGACCTTTGGCAAGTCACCAGACTGCTGGGTCTCAGTTTTCTCATCTGTAAGATAAAGGTTTGGATAAGATGACTTCTGAGGTTTCTTCAGCTCTAGATCTATGATTCTCTATCAACCTGTACTCCTCTGACCTCTCCTTCCAGTCTATATAAGTAAGAAGTGATCTCTCTCTCACACACACACACACACACACACACACACACACACACACACACACACACACACACACACACACATCTCCAAGACAATGAAATTTTAAGTTCTCTCTGATCCTTCCACTTATCCTATCTCTTCCACACTTCAGGATCTTCATCCTTACCAGGTGCCTCTAAGCCTCCATGTCCTCTCAGTCCATCACACAGTTCTAACCCTTCTTTCCTCTCACCATGGTCTCGAGTCTACAGTTGACATATTCAACAAAGCACTATCCTCAGTCCATCATCCACCTTTCCAGCTCCTATAACCGACCTGCTGAATGAAATCAGAAAATGGTGACAAATTTAATCAAGCCCCTTAATGCTTCAGAACCATCTTTGAGTTCATCTTTGACTGAGCAGCTGCCATATCACAGCTCTTCCAAATCTCCCCTCTACCTCAAGCACTTCGGTTTATTTCTTCTCTCAACAGATATCTTGGCTTCCTGCTTTATTGAGAAAATCCAGGCCATCTACCATGAGCTCAACCTATCATTTCAACCTGTCCTGTCCTCCTTGGCTCCAGTCTCTGAGGAAGAGAGGGGTCCTTCTCCTTGCCAAGGCCAATCCTTAGGCATGCCTTCCCATCTCCTTCAGGAGACTGTCCCATTAATCATTCTCTCTGTTTCCCATCTACAGTCTCTCCCTATCTACTAATCCTTTCTCCTACTACCTACAAAAATGTTTTGATCTCCCTATCCTCAAGTAACTACTGTAACCACAGAAGGCCCAGACAGCTCCATTAAATCATTCAGTCAAAAGTATCAACTAAATGTGAACAATTCTTTAATCAATTTCAATTTATTTGATCAGTAAAGTGCTTTGATCATTGAATAAAGACAGATGATATCACAAAAAAAAAATCTTGTAATTGACAGATTCAGACATACCTTGATAAAAACAGAAAATTTTTTCTGAACCTGTCGGTTGAGTGGTAAAGGACCCTGAAAAGGAACTGCCAAGGAGACGAGGAGAGGGGTTTCTCTCTGCTCTATTCCTCTACCATAGACAAGATTATTACCTTATGGACTTTGATATGTTAGACAATCTAACAATGATATCCATAGCAGGAGATGGTGAGAGAGGAAGCACCTGAAGACAGATGTATAAAAACAGCCAGACAAAGGTTGGCAGCAGCTTTAGGGATCATGGCCCCTTATGAGAGAGAAAAATAGTAGCTATGGACCCTACAGATACACTGATTCTTGGAGCCTGGTGGACAGTGACACCTAAGGGAACTTCAGGAGGTCTCCATGAAAAAAGAAAAGCACTTACTAACCAATAACTTTCCGAGTTACCCATCTGCCACATGTTCTCTATCCATGTGCCTCACTACAGTGTTACTATAAGTTTAAACTCATTTTTCCCACAGAACTTGTATACGCAAAGGAGAGAGTGTCCTTCCAGTTTGAGGGGACTGTTTTTGCAACAACTGTCCTTGCTCTATCTTTCTAAAAGCTAATTAGGTCTGATAGTCAATGGGAAGCACAGTGGTGGGGGCTCATGGTGGTTGGTTGGTTGTTGTCCTTCATTCTCAAAGACGACCAAAATGACATCACCATGATAAAGTGAAGTTTCAGCGTGTCCAACTGTGGCTGATCAGACCAATATGAGCTCGGAATGCTCTACCACAAATTGGGCACAGATAATCTGTGTGAACATTTGGGATGGTTAATCCAAATTTGCGCATCCTACATGGGGGCTCATGGTAACAACATTAAAATACCCCAGACTACAAGATTACTTGAACAGGATCCTAAGGGAAGAGCAGTAGTCACCCTTCTGAGAACACAATCTGCCAGTGCAAGTGGGAGGTGCAGAAGTGGACTGGGAGGAAGCATTACACTTATAAAACCTCCCCTTGATCCCTAAGCTACTGTTCTAAATCTCTCCTCCCTCTCACTGGTAAAACTCACCCTCAAAGAACCATCTTCACTTGTCTTCCTCTCCCTCTCACCCCTCAACCCTTTTGCTGGTAAATATTTAACAACCAACTTGATGAAAAATTATCAATTGGCTTAGGAATCATGGGAGCTGGTTCCAACACATCCTTGTCACTTGATTGAAGTTATCAGTGGTTTCTTTCTTTCCTTTCTTCTCTTTCTCTTTCCTTCTTCCTTTCCTTTATTTCACCTGCTGTTTGTCTTTTGTTCTCAAAAAGTACCATGACATCAGGGGGGTGATGCCAGGACATAGAAGTGAATTGGATTTAAGTGAGGGAGGAGTGTGCAAAGTCATCAGTCTCACTTTCTCCTCTGGAGCCATCTGGGTCCAATGGCCAGATACGGATCAGGACAACCAGAGATGGCCTAGTATGCAATGGGAATCTTGGCTTTTTCAAGCTTTTACTTTAATGTTTTATTGATGCTTTCTGCTTTACATCACGATCAACTGGGGGAGAGGAAACACCTTCCACCACTCCCTACAAACTGAACTTTCTTTTAATAATAAAACAAGTGAAATCAGGTTAAGTGAAGACCCCTCAGGCATGAATTCCCCAAAACCCTCACCTTCTAGCCAAAACTAAAATAACTAAGTATCCCCCTTAGGCAAATAAAATGCTCCAGAATGGAGGGGAACCACCAAAGGTCTGGTCACACAACCTGGGGTACTCTCCCCTTCACCACCCCCTTGTACCACATCAGAACTCTTCTCTTAAGTTCCATATTTGGTAAAGAAAACCCTCATGGATGAGCAACGATCCTTTCCATGTTCTTTGTTTCTGGGGTAGATTCCCGTGGTCCAACTGTAGGCCTGGATGTCCAGCCAACAGGAAGAGAGGCTAGCGGGCTTCCATGTTAGGGACTATCTAATGTTGTACTCCGTTCCGCTCAGGTGCACTCCATTGCTGACATGGTCTCATGGGAAGTGCCCCTTCTCATGAGATTGTAATAAATTCCTTCTTGCCTTGTACCTTGAGAAGCCTCTGAGTTTAATTTGAGTAAGGGTCACTGTATCCCACACAACAATTAAGCAAAAAGACCTGGTACAGTGACCACCTTGGCATAGGTTTAATAGTAATAATGCATCTTAATTTTCCTTCTGAAACTTTAGACTCTTAAAGCAGTTTCAGATCCATTCTTAGCAAAACAAACAAACAATCAAAAAAACCATTCTATACTTCCAGAGATCCATGAACCATGAATGGACATCACTATCCAAAGCCCACCAATGGATGCCCCGTTTATCCTATTCTGTTCACAAGCATTAAGGCATATACCTACTCTCACTGCCTATTGGGAACTAAAAAGGGGAAAAAGGGAGTTAGTGATTTTTCCTCCTCAGTGCTGTTCTCTCTTGTCTTTTGACCTTTACTTTACTTTCTGAAATGATTATAAAGCCAATTTCACAGGTGACCTATTCTTCCACCAGTGGACTGGGATGTTGAGCAAATCAGATCAGAAGAGAGGGTGCATGGGAAGTCATAGAAGACATGTTGAGTCTTATCCAATGGTTTTGTGAGCCTTTTACTTTTTTTAAACTAAGCTGCTTGATTTGAGAGACAGTCTGATACAGCAGTCACAGGCTTTGGAGTTTGAGGACCTATCTCTGACACATACTAGCTACATGGCCTTACTGGTTGTTCAATTGTTTTCAGTTATGTTCAACTCTTCGTGACTCCATTTTGAGCTTTTCTTGACAAAGATGCTGGAGTGGTTTGCCATTTCTTTCTCCAGCTTATTTTACTGATGAGGAAACTAAAGCCAACAGGGTTAAGTGACATGCCCAAGGTCACACAGCTAGTAAGTGTCTGAGACTGGATTTGAACCCACAAAGAAGAATCTTCCAGATTCCAGATCTGGCGCTCTATCCACCAGCTGCCCAATAAATGCTTATTGGATTGAATTGATCAATTATCTTCTCACAAAGGAAAGTGTTAGTCATTTGGTCATAGACCTCACCCCTAATCCCAGCCTGTGGTTTACTTATTGGTCCCAAATGGGCAAAGCACCACCAATGTCTCTCTCTTCAACTTAATTCAACAAATATTAAGCACCTATTTTGAGAACTATGGAGAATACAAGGAAGAAATAAGATAAAGACTAATCTGAAGAAATAAATAGGCAACGTTATCCCTCCCAGTAGAATGTAAACCCAAGAAGGCTGGACTTCAATTTCCAGACAATGAAAATGACAAAGAACCAAGAACAACAAAGGAGATGCAAATCACATTTACAGAGGAAGGCTTAGAGGGAGCTGGGCAGAAAGAAGGCTTCGAGAGGAAGGAAGAAAGGGAGGGGGAAAGGCGGAAGCCCTTCCATTCCCGGTATTGGGCGCAGTCTGAACAAAGGCACAGAGATGGGATGGAGGAGGACAATAATGGGGAAGAATGAGTGGTCCACTTCTGCTGGGAGGTAAAGATAAAGGGAGAAAGAGGAGATCAATCTGGGAAGGCTGGAGGAGCCTTGAATGTCAGGAAAAGCACTTCCCACAAGCACCTCTGACTGACTGGGCTGGCTGTGTCATTTCCATCAGAGACAGCAGGTGCTGACTGAACTCGAGGAGAGCAGCAGAGGACAGGAGGGCCCCTGAGCAGAAACTCTAAACATGAAATAACAACCACATGGGTTTTTTGAGGGCTGGACGTACATGAAAGTGAATACTGGGCTGGAGCAGTGACACATGCAAGCCAGAGTCCAGTCCCCAGGTTTTCTCATCAGCTGATGCTCTAGGATGCCTTACCCTGAGCCTCCAGGGCTGTAGCTATTAAATGACATACTTGGGGAAACTGTCCCTGCATCCAGACAGATGATTAACAGGCAGATGAAGCCCTCAGATCATCTCCAAACCTCTGACTTAACCACTTCTCACCCCTCTCCTCTCGCACCCAAACCTCTTCCCAGAGTTAATGACCACAGGCATGTCCAGTTCTCTGACCTACCCTCTCCTGAGAGAGGCAGCAGATAGCCCATAACAGATGGGTCAAAGGTCAGAAAAAAGAGAAGATGGCTGAGTGGGCATGGAAGAACCTGGATTCAAATCCCAGCTCTGACACTTACTCATTGTGTGGAGCCCATCCAAGTCCTTTAATGCCCTCCCCTTCCCCGCTTTGGTTTTCTCATCTGTAAAATGAGGGAGCTGGCCTGGGTGACCTCTACTGCCTCCTTCCACCTTTAGGATTGTACCATCCAAAAATTATTGTTGTAAACCCAGAGTAAGAAAAAAAAGTATTTTAAAACCTTGAAGGGTTGGGAGGAAGCACAAGGTCAAAATGCTTTATTACCAACTTCAGCATTATAGTTTTAGAGCTGGGCTCAAGGGTTTCTGAGGTCTATCTCTATGACCCTATGACCTTGGGCAGTCACTGGCCTCTCCAGAGCTTGGTCTCCTTCATGAGTCATCATTATCATTACCACCCAGACCATCCTCCACTCACAATCAGCAGTCGAGCTGATCTTCCTAACACACAAAACCAGACCACGTCACCCCCATTAGTAAATTCCAGTGGCTTTCGATTACCTCCAGGATCAAATACGACATTGCCATTTGTCCTTTGAAGCTCTTTCTACCTCTCCAGTCTCCTAATAACCTATATATTCATCGGTGGCACTGGCCTCCTTGCTGTTCCTCACACAAGACTCCATCCCCCTGTCCTGGGGCCAGTTTTACCTGCTGACCTCATACCCAGAATCCTCTCTCCTCATCAAGACTTCTTGGCTTCCTATCTAAAGCCTAACCTTCTGTAAGAAGCCTTTCCCAGTCCTTCATTGAAGTGTTTTCCCTCTGAGACTGCCCTTCCCCAGTCCTGGCTGGACCCTGTCTGGACACAGCTTTGCATGCTGGTCACCCTCTATTAAAAGAGACACCCGTGGAGGACAGGGACTGTCTTTTGCCTTTCTTTGACTCCCCATAGCTTAGCACAGTGACTGGCACATAGTAGGTACTTGGTAAATGTTTGCTGACTTGACTGAATTATAATGGCTAGCATTAATATGGTGCTTTGGGGTTTGCAAAGCACTTTTACAAGTATTATCTCATTTTATCTACACCATAACTCAGTAACCATGACAACAATGCTGTCAGAGAGGTGTCGTTTTTATCTCCAATTTGCAAGGGAGGAACCTGAACCTAAGAGAGGGTCAGTGACTTGTCCAGGGAGCGAGGGAATGTCTGAGGCTGGATCTGAACTCAGATCTTCCTGAATCCAGTTCCAGTGCTCACCTCCCTATACCACCTAGCAGCTTCCAAATGAGGAAGTGGGTGTAGATGAGGAGGAAGTAGGTGATAACTAAGGACTCTGTCAGCTCTAAATCAATTATTTTATAAAGTTATGTGAATACAGCCAGGGGTATAAAGACACTTGGACCCAAAACCATTGATCTTAGATCGTTTGTTGTTCAGTCACGTCTGACTCTTCATGACCCCCTTTGGGGTTTTCTTGGCAAAAATACTACAGTGGTTTGCCATTTCCTTCTCCAGCTCATTTTACAAATGAGGAAACTGAGGCTGACAGGATGAAATAGCTTACTTAGAATCACACAGCTACTAAGTGTCTGAGGTCACATTTGAACTCAGGAAAATGAGTTTTCCTGACTATAGGTCTGGAGCTCTGTGCAATATGGCGCCACCTAGCTGTCTTTATCTTAGATTATAGGATTATATATTTAAAGCCAGAAGAGACTTCAAACGTCATTTCATCCAACATCTGGCCCCCCCGCCCACTTCCCCACCTATCTCATTTTACAAAAAGACTGAGACCTAGAGAGACTTGGCCAAGGTGACACATGCATATATTTTGGCCAAGAGGCCTTGGACCGTCCCACACTACCAGACTGGATTATGTAGGAGACCATGGTGGGTAAAGTTCTGTTTATTTGTCAAAGCCTGAGAGGAAGGGTAGGATTGGAAGGAAAAATTCGGAGTTGAGGGGGAGAGAAAGAGGGTGGGAGGGGGAATATAAAAACAAGCAAAGATATTCACCCCCACCCTCAAAGAACTCTCCCCTGTGAGACTCAGATTCAATCTACCCTGGACTCTCAGGCCCATCATCCAAGGCAAACCCAGGCTATAAATCCTCAGACTCTGCACAGTCAACACTGCTGTCCTAGGGAACCCCTGGCAACGGGAACCAGCATCCACTCGGTTACTAAGACAAGGAAAACATGATGAGAACAGGGAGATAAGGCGAAATCACAATATCCTCTATTATTGCCCCTTCCATCAAGGGAATGAAACACCAGCTGAGAAACCCTAATGATCTGCCAGAGTCCAAAAAGTCTGAGGAGCCACGGAGAAGTCCTTCCTGGTCCAAGTATTTGAGCAAGGGGTGGGGGAGAAAAGATGAGACCACAACCAGGCTCAGTTTCTTAAAACTTGACCTTGGTCATTGGTGCTAGAAGAGATTTTGGAGGTCAGCAAAAATAACCCCTTCCTTTTACAGATGAGGAAACTGAGGCTGGTAGAGTTTAACTCATTTGTCCAGGGTCACACAGCTATTACTTGGAACACAGGAACAGAACTTCTAAATGAACCCAGCCTCATGCCCCACTCTTTTCTTCTCCTCCAATCACTTCAAGCACCAACACAAAGAGGAGGTTGGTACCCCATGTGGGTATTACTTTCATAGGAAACGAACTTGCAGTTGGTTTAATGTCATCACATCTGAGTTGACTCTGGTTCCAGTTATTCCTGAGAAACTTCCCAGTCTTCTTACATTTTACCCATCCACCCCCAGCCCCCCCCACACTAAGGAACCCAGTGTCACTGACCTCCTTACTTTTCCTTAAATAAGACACTCTTTATTAAAGGAATAGCAAAGTGTCCATAATACATTTGCAGTTCCGTATGCAAATATCATTTTTATTATGCTTTTTTATGGAAATGTTTGTTTCATTCCATAAATTAAAAACAAAGTAAATTAAAAAAAAATCAAAGAAAACACTTATCTCCCACTTCCATGCATTTTCCCTGGCTGTCTTCCATGCCTCCCTCCTCATTTCCATCTTCCGGCTTCCTTCAAATCTCAGCTAAAATCCCACTTTCTACAGGAATCCTTTCCCAAATTCCCAAAATGCTAGTGCATTCCTCCTCTTGATTATCTCCAATTTATCCTGTCTTTAGCTTGTTTGCACATGGCTGTTTGCCTGTTGCCTCTTCCATTTTGTAAGCTCCTGGACTGGCTTTTTAATTTGAGGGGTAGGATGTCTGTTGGTGTTGTTTTGGGGTTTTTTGCCTTTTTTGCCTTTCTTTGTATCCACAGTGCTCAGCATTGTGCCTAGCACATAGTAGGTGCTTAACAAACATAGTAGGGGCAAATTCAAAACTCCAAACTAGTCATACTCTACAATACATGCAACTGAGGGAAGTCGACAATCTCTAACCAACCAATCAATCAATCAATAAGCATTTATTAAGTGAATACTATGTGCCTGGCACCAAGAGTATAAGTGACTTCCCTTAGCCAGTCAAGCTTCAGAGCAGACCCTGAATGGGGACAGTACTCTTCTCCATCTGGCAAAGGGGAAAACAGGACAAAGAAATGCTACAAAGTCTTTGAGGTGGAAGGGAGTCCAATATTTATCCCCATCATGAATCGCACCCATAATGTCCTTGGCCAGAATCCACTTCACCACATCCAGGTAATCGTTCAACTGCTAGGGAGTATTTCCCTATGGGCTTCATTCTGGTTTGGTTTTTTTTTACTATTTTATTTTTAATGTTTGCATTATGAAGTTTACCAACATCAACATTTCAATATAGGGAATGGGACAGAAAGAGAGGATTGTATGTGTAGCCATGAATCTCAATTACAGATGTCTAGGAGAATAATTTATAAGATAATGTCACTGTCAAGACAAACAGCTTTGAAAGATTCTGATCAGTACGATGACCCACCAAGAATCAGAGACATGATGGTCTCAAAATGAAGAACAAGACCTATGCTCTTCAGACATGGACAATGTGAAAATTTGCTTTGCTTGGCCTTTTATATTTGTCACAAAGGCTTTGTTTCAACAGGGAAGGGAGAAGAATGAGAAAGAAAATGAGTGCTTCTTAATTAAAAAAAAAGAAAAGAATTAGAAAAACCAAAAAAATTAAATAAAATATAATAAATATGCCTCCACAAAACTTCCACCTCCTTCCGCCACTCCCATCTTCCAGGCCATACAGATCTGTTGGATCCCTGGTGAGGAAGCTAATTCACTTATCTGAAGGCAGTAAACATGGCCAGCTAAGTCCTCTCTCCTAGAATAAACATCCTCAGTTCCCTCAACGGGTCCTCCTTCAATATGGTTTTCAATTCCCTCTCCATTCTGGTCACCCTTCTGTGAAAGTCAACTCCAATGATCTGAATCCAATTCAACAAACAATTATCAAGGCTTTACTATGTGCAAGACAATGTTCTAAACAGTGGAGTCCCAGAAACAAAATTAAAAACAGTTGCTCATGGACCTTAAATTCTATAGGGAGAAATGGACCAAAATTTAAAAACCAAAATTTAAACCAAAAATTAAATATAATATAAAATTTGAGGAGAAAGAATACTAATGCTCAAGGGAATCAGGAAAGGCTTCCTGGAAGAAGGAGTATTGAGGTTGAACCTTAAAAGGAAACTAAGATTTCTAGAAGAGATAAGGAGAAAGTATCTTAAAGAGGAGATATGATGCTGAGTCTGGCTAGAATGGAGAGTTAAGGAAGGCAACAAAAGTGAAATAAATCTGAAAGGTCACGCTATGAAGGGTTTTAAATGCCCAACTTCTATTATATCCTAAAGGCAATAGGAAATAGAAAATTCTTAAGCAGAAGCGTCACAGAGTCAAACTTATACTTTAGGAAGATGGTTGGGAATAGGGTTTGTTCCACATCATCAAAGTCCCTCCTAAAATGAGGTGCCTAGAATGTGATGCAACACTCCACAGGTGATTGGACCAGGACCAGAACATCATCCATAAGCTCCCATCTCTAGACATGATATTAATACAGAAGACTAGCTTAAGGTTGAATAAACTCTTGTGGCTTCCACTCTCCACTGCTGGAAGCCTCAGTCTGATCTTTTTGAGCCTGAGTCCACTAATATCGCCAGGTCTTTCTTTTCTATAGTTACACCTTCTCCTCCTCAGCCCATCCTATAATTATATAGTTGATTTAATGAGGAAAAAAAGAGTCTAGCCCAACCTCCTCATCTCAGGAGGAACAGCCCAGAGCAAGAATTAGGTTCCAACCCTACCTCAGCCCCCCAAGTGGTCATGTACTCCTAGGTGACCCACTGAAGCCAGCCACGCCTACTCCAAACCAGGCTCAGCTCAAGACACCTCAGGGGCTTCTCTACCACCTCGTGGGCCTCCTCATCCTCCCTTTCAGCTCCCTTTCCCCATTAGAAAGTAGGCTCCCTGAGGGTAGGAACTGTCTTTCTTTCTACTTGTCTTTTATATCCCCAGATTTAGTACCATATAGAGTCCATAGGAAATGCTTTCTCTACCTAAATCACTGAATTTCTCAAAGTTTTAATTCCTCATCTCTAAAAATGAAGATACTACCAGCACTATTTATCTCACAGTTGTGTTGCAGAACACCTCTGCAAATCTTAAAATGCCATACGATAAGAATTACTATTATTATTTTATAGGTGAGGAAATATCAGGTCAGAGGAATAAAAAGGACGAAGGTCCAGAACTTGCAGGCTTGAGAAACATTAACCAGATGATATGGACAAGACTCATACAGGATGGAGGGAGGGCCTACATGGACGAGCTTATGGATAGACTAGAGTATTGGGAGCCCATTTGAGCATTAATTAAAAAATATGAAATGTCAGTCATCTACAACTGGGTACCATAAGTTGGATGGCATTGGACATATGGGAAAACAATATGGAGCTCTCACCAACACCTCATACAGACCTAGCATACAGTAGGCACTTAATAAATGCTTTTTAATTGGCAGATTAGAAAAATGACTTAATCATCTATGCTCTTTCACTCAGTGGGTGATAACAATTGTTGGATATCTTCCCCAAGAAGGACAAATGCAGAGGGAAAGATCCCATATCCTCCCCAATACTTAGAGAAACATTTCTTGTAATAGCAAGGACCTGTAATCAAAGGGGTGAGGAGGAGGGTACCCACTGATATAACTGAGTAAAGTGGAGTGCACGAATGTAATGGAATCTTGCAGTTCTGTGACGATCACAGGGAACAGAGGAAAACCTGGGAAGATTTGCGTGAACTGATACAGAGAGAAGCAAGAACAAACAGAGCAAAATACAAAGTGAATACAGTAACCTAAAGGAAAGCAACACAGAATTCAAATCAGCACAATGACCAATAGTGATTGCAGAGAAGGTGAGAGACTCTGGGTGCAGAATGAGGCATACACTGGCAGATCTGGTCAATGTATCTATTTGCTTTGTTTCACTAGAATTCTTTGTTACTAGTTCTATTGGCAGGTCGAGGAAAGTTATTGCCAAAAGTCAGCAATGTTTGGTTTTGTTTGGCATTTTTTTAACCATCAATAAACCTTTTTACAAGAGCAACCCAAAGTAGAAACTCTTCTCAGGCTCTATCACACCCCATTCTCTCATCCCTCACAGAAGGTGGGGAGGTGCCTTTACTCAGGTATAAGCATGGCCCCAGCTGTCTGCTTAGATAGAGTGAGCTGATCAAGCCCCTACAGCTGATTTTCCTTCTATTTGTGGGCCAGCTGTCCTCACACATTAGTGGAAACACAAACAGACGGCAGCCCGCTCCTCTCCTATAATTCCAAGGTTAAATACAGAGTCCCAGCACCAGCTGCCATGTTCTCTCCTGATCTCCCCACTCCTCTCCTCATCCACACACACACCCGCACACTCACCTGATCTGTCTGGCAGCCACTCTGACTTCCTAACAAGCAGGGATTTCCCAGCTGGTTAGGAGGTGGAGGGATGTGTGTGTGTGTGTGTGTGTATGTGCATGTGTGTGTGCATGTGCGTGTGTGTGTCAGAAAGAGAGGAGGGAAACCACATCGAAATTCCAACCTGGTGTCCCAGGGAGGAACCAGCCATCAGCAGCTCTGGGCCTATTCGAATTGCTAAGAGGTTTCAGAGCCAACCAAGGACACCAGCACAGCAGGGAGCAGGGAAGGGTCAGGGGGAGGGGTCCTTGTGTGTCGGTTTGCCAGGTGGTGGGTTACTCAGAAGGATGGGCAGGATAAGCAAATTTCAGAAAGATCAAACAGGGCTGCCAGCTCCAGGCCTGTGGCTCAAAGTCCTCTGTCTTATTTTATATCTGGTTGGGAGAATGGACTAGAGGGGAGAAGGAAGGAGGGAAGAGGAGATGTGAGACAGGGAGGGGAGGAAAGGAGGAGGAAAGGGGAGAAGAAGGGAGAAGGAAGGAGAGAGGAGATAAGATGGGAGAAGGGGGAGGGGAGGGAAGAGGAAGGAGAGAAATTAAAAGGGAGGAAAATTGGAAGGGAAAAGGAGGAGGGGAAGAAGAGTAAAGAGTCACCAACACAGCAGCCAATTTGGATTTCATGAATACCTGCTGGGCATCCAACCAGATGGGGGATGCAACAGAAGTAAACAAAGCCATCCCTGTCCTCAAGGTGCTTATAGTCTCCTGGTGAGGCAAACCTATTTGAAACAATTTGAAAGCATCTAAGACAATATATGTAGAGAAAGGTAGTAACTTCCCATGCGGTCCCAATTGTCTTTCTTTTTAAATATAAACTTGAGTCACATCAGCAAACAGACATTTCCACATACAAAGAACAGACAAAGGGTTTGTATGTGAAATCAAACATGTCTATTCTGTATAGATTGCTTCTTTTTAAAGTGTCTATTGCTAGTCAACTGAAGACAGTAGCAGGAGGGGGACAGGGAAGGTGAAGGAAGCTCCCTTTGGGTCTTCATCCTAGGGATTGGGATGACGGCAGCAGAAAGGAGTTTTTGTACCAAATGAGATAATATGTGAATAGTATTTTGCAAATATTAAAGCATTATATAAGTGTTAGCTAGGATATCGTAATTATTAAATATGGTAATTTGCCTCTCCCTGAGCTCAATCTACAATGTGCAGGGTCAGCGCCTTTGGCTGGTTGCCCCTTTAACTCCCCACCCCTCTTAGTCTTCTTCTGTGGGAACTGGAAGGTCTGGGATTGTCCTCCAGACCACTGGGGTGTGAGGCTGGACTCTGGGGTCCTGATCACTCCCTCTCTGACCACTGAAGATTGTCCTTTGATCCCTTCAAGGGCATCTGCTCTGAGTTCAGGTCCTAACTGTGACTCTGGCTGTCTACTGAAAAGGGCTGTTAAGAGGATGAAACAGGATTACAGATACAGGACACTTTGTGATGCAAAGCATGATAGATGAGTCAAGGTTTCATACACTCTCTCCTTTACCTCTTCCCTTCTTTAATCACCTTCCACAAACATTACCTAAGCAGCTATTAAGTGCAAGGCACCCAGGATGCATCAGTATCAGAAGCAAACAGTTCCTGCCCTGAAGGTACTTAGAATCTAGTCCTAGACAGGGTAAGTACACTATAACATATCCATCTGTCTGTTTCTCCTCTGCTTTCTCATCCCTTCCCACCATACTGGCAGGAAGCACTCCCCTTTCTGTATCATCTTCCATCATTAGAATGTAAGGCCCTTGAGGCCAAGGACTGTCTTATTTGCTGATACACGGAGTCCCCTTGCTTAAGCCCAGTATCTGGCACTGAGTAAGAGTCCTCTCTCTTTTTCTATCTCTATGTCCTTGTCTGTATCTATTTCCCACATACTCTTTCTCTCTCCCCCTCCTATTCTCTTCCTTTCTCTTAATCCATCCCTTCTTTTCTCCCCTCGTCCCTCAAGGCAGTCATCAGAGATTCTATAAAAAACATGAGAGAAAACTTAGGACTCTCATCATTAAGAATGCCATTAGAATTGGCAAAGACTGACACCTTTCCTCTCAGTGGAATAGGACTTGAAAGGTGACCTCGAAGGTCATCAAGTTCACAACCATATTAGACCAACAACCTGGTTGATCAAGTTATTTAAATTAGTTTCTAAGAACATTGCTGGAACTCATACAAATCTTGGTCGTTGCATTTATTAAGCACCTTCTGTATAGAAGGAACTTCACTAGTTCGAGCTACAATGACAAAAATGAAACAGCGCCAGAGGCTTACATTCCCCTAGAGGAGTTCAATAGATAGAACATCTCTAACTGTATGGCAAGAATTAAGGGCTACTTTAATATGGTTCCCACACAAAGCCAAGAATAATAATAGCTCACATTAATCTAGCACTTAAGGTTTGTAAAGCGCTTGAAATTCATTATCTCATTTGATTCTCACAATACCGTAGGGAAGGTACCCATTTTACAGGTAAGAAAATGACTCAGGTTAAAATGATTCACTCAAGGTCACACAGGCAAAGGAAATGGGGTGGAAGAATTAGGCAAAATAAAATCAAAGACTAGAAACATCCATAGGAGGGGTAAATACCATAACAAACATAGGTTTTAAATGTAGGTTATAAAAGTCAAAGTGCAGAATTCTCTCCAAAGGTAAAGGAACTGGAAAAGGACCCAACAGACAGCCAGAACTAAGATTGGGAAGCCAAGCAAAGGGTACAAAAATTAAGCCAAAGTTCGATCTCAGAGGATATCCAAAAGGAAGCCAGCCACCTTGGCTTGCACATTTTCTGGTTATCTTTTTTTCCCCAAGGAGTTTGCTACCATCTAAGCTACAAAGCCAGTGCTGGGCTGCTTCATGGTAGGAGGACTCACAGAATTTAGGATTCACATTAGCCCACTTAACCATTCAGAAAGGGCAGTTTATCTTGGCTTGGGAAGAATTAAGATGTTATGCCATATTCCAGAGGTCACCCAACTCATCCTGGACTTTACGTTTCAGCTGGAGAAAGGGACTTGGGTGTTCTTCACACTAATGCTTCATGGCGAGCTCATGGGTGAGCAGCTCGAATACTAGATTACAAAGGATAAGATGTTGACCTCATTTCTTGATACATGTGTGACCCTGGACAAATAACTTAACTTCTCTGGACCTCAGCTTCCTCAGTTGTAAAATGAGAAGCATGGATGGCCTCTGTGGTCCCTTCCAATTCTAGATCTGTGTTTTTATACCCTGAATTCGAATCCTGAAACTGCCCTTACCATCAGCGTAACCTCAGGCAATTGGCTTGTCATCTCTGCGTCACAGCTTCATTCACTATAAACTGAGGGAGTGGAGATCTGAGATTTGTTTCTGCATCCTATGAATCAAATGAACTCTCAAGCTGGGACAAGGGGCATGGTGGAAGAAGTATACGCCTGAATTTTTTGGTGTTCTGTACATTTAATGTTTGAGGGAAAAAAATCCAACACAGGCCAAATGTTCAGCTGCACAAAATTGTACGTGGAGGGTTTAATTGCAGATGGAACATATGACTTGAAAATAAGGATTTAAAAAGGCATCAAGGTGGCTCAGTGGATCCAACACTGGACCTGGAATCAGGAGGACCTGAATTCAAATTGAGCTTCAGACATTATGTGACCCTGGACAAGTCACTTAACCCCCATTGCCTCCAAATAGACAATAAAAGGACTTAAACATAAATTGATAGTCCCATAAAACTGCATTTAAGCCAAATAGTCTTAAATTGATCTGTGTCACTGGACCCTCAGTAACCACAGCTCTGCTGCTAATACACTGCATAGCTCTCCGGTATTATTATCTTCTCCAAGGACTCTATGGTCAGGTCAGTTCACACCAGCTGCCTTCCTATTCTTCACAAGTGCTGCTTCATCTCCCATCTCTGAGACTTTGCACTCACTGTACCACTTGCCTAGAACCCTATCCCTCTAACTCTTAAAATCCCTGTTTTCCTTCCAAATTCAGTTCAATATCTCCTTTCTGCAGGCCTTCTTTACCTGATCCTTCCAACCCCCACCTGTCCCTCTCTCTCAGGTTACCTTGTATCTAATTTGTACATATCCTGCATATATGTATACACATTACATATTTATGTGTGAGTGTGTGTGTGTGTGTGTGTATATATATACACACACACACACACACACACACACACACATATCTCCTCTCAAGTTACCTTGTATCTATTATATAGGTAGCCTGTGTATATATGTTTACATAAAAATATATACATATATGTGTTTAAAACATTTAACATATGTAAACACACACACACACATATATATGTACATGTTGTCTCCCTTATTAGCATGAAAGTTCCCTGAGGTCAGAAATTATTTCTTTTTGTCTCCATAACCTTGGCACCTGGCAGATACGAGATGTTTAACAAATGCTTACTGACTGAGTGAATGAACCTCTCTGGGCCTCAGTTTCCCTAAGTGTAAGATGAGGTGTGATTATCCCTCAGTTCTCCACCATCTATAGGGGGCATAGGTGATTGAGGACCCTTCGAGGAGGACTGTGGGTCTCCTTTTCCTGCTGGTCAAAGGACTTAGAGCAACAGTAATAAACTTTAGATAAATACATTCATTCCTTTCCACTTGCCCAGTTAGGGGCAGGGGGTGGAGGTTTTTCTTAATCCCAAATGAAATGATGGGTTCCTTCTATCTAACAAGCAAACCTTCCCCTCCCCCTCAATTTTCTCCATGGGAGAGCTCATAAATGCTGCTCAGCTACTGATGACAAAGTCACACTGGAAAGTTGTCAGGTGACCGGCAACAGATGTGCTGGGAGAGATAGAGCTGGAAACGAATCACTGTTTAGTTAAGTGTTCACCAAGACCTCATGGCATAGGTCCAACATGGAGCTAATTGCTTCTTGGATTCTTTTGAGGGACACCAAAATAGGCCCAGCACATTAAAAAGAAAAAAATCTCTGTCCACACTAAAGCCTGAAATTCTGCTTTTTGGGATTCATTCCTTTGGGTTGAGCCTTGCCATATGTGACAACCAGAATAGGGGATATGGGTAACACAACTCTCAAATTTGAAAGTGCTTTTTACCCATGTCCAAAAAAAGGATGGCGCAAGGGCACTGGGTCTCCTAACACGTACTCAGGTAAACTACTTCCCACTGCCTTTCCCTGCCAACTTTGCCCAGAGAGATGGCATAGAAGGAAACTTCTCCCATGTGTTCTGAGCCCTGGGGGAGATGCCAAGGCAACAGATCTTCCCCTTTCTTTGTGTCCCAGATTCCTCTGGTAGAGTATGGGTAAGGCCCATATAGACCCTTTCTCGGAATCATGTTTTAAATAACTGAAGGAAATGCTAAGTTTCTGTTCGAGGTTAGTGAAAATAAAAACGTAATTTTTTTCCGATCCAAGTTCATGAATTCCCCTGAAATCTGTCTACAAATCCCTCCACAGACTCCGGCATTTAGAACAGGGCCTGCCACAAAGTAAGTGTTTAATAAATGCTTACTGGTTGACTGGTTGATTAAGAATTCTTGCTTTAGGGAAATAAAAAGTACTTCCTGGAAAAAAAAATCTAATGTAGTACACAGTATGCTGCAGGTGATTAATAAGCATTGGTGATGGTTGTAAAAGCTATGTCTGGGGTCACATTTGAACCTGGGCCTTCCGCATTTCTGTCATGAGCCACTCCGTATTGAGACACCCACAGCACCATTTCCCTCACTCTTCTCTGTTACCCCTCTTTCTTTTCCTCCTGCCCTGAGGTTGATTCAATGAAGCACTATATATGGAGTCTGAGGACCTGAATTCAAATCCCAGCTGTCTTATCAGCAAGCCACTCTAAGCCTCAGTTTCCCCTTCTGTAAAATGCAGAGGTTAAACTAGATGACTCTCCTCCACCTCTATCAACCTCTGATAAACCTCTGCCCATGGAGAAGACCAAAAGTCAAAATGGACCCTGGAGAAACATGGTTAAAAATGGTTCTCTCTGGTCCTATCCAAAATGCCTCACTCCCCAAGAATAATAAATGGTCATACCCACTAGTTTTGGTGGGGGAAAGCATTTCTACACAGCCACGCATGTGCTGGAGCGAGCTCAAATGGGTCCAGTAGAGCCAGTTATTAAATTTTCAGCGTGAGCATTTATACTTTGGAAAATGACAAGTGTTATGTACAAATCATAGCTTGACTTACTGGTTTTTTGGTTGTCTAGATTTAAGAAAGTGATAGGAAAAAACCATTATTAATGCAGATTAAACTTAAAAGTGGGTCACCCAGACATTTCTCCCTGTATCCCCTCCCAGAAAGCCAAGTTGTTAAACATTTACCAGTACATTGCTACAGATAGCCCACAAAAACTTGCACAGGAAATCACTCAGTGATGACAAAATTCAACAGTGAATGGAAAGCCCTTGCTAACCTATGACTGCCATATGACAGCCAACTGCTGTCAACAGAATTCAGTAACTCACTGTGTGACATGGGGCAGAGTCAATGAGATTCAATTTAGCAAACATCTGGAAAGAGGCTGATGTGGTCCCTGAGTGGACAGAGAGTCAGGAAGTCGGAATGACCTGGATTCAGGTCCGACCTCCCTGAGACCATGGCCAGGGCACTTAACCTCTCAATGCCCCCAAACACTCTTAGACTATATGTAACTTACAGATAAGTGGCCAGCCTGAATCAGAGGAGGAGCCTTTCATACTTGCAGTTCCCTACACTGATAGAATCATACACACACACACACACACACACACACACACACACACACACACATACACACTTACATTTCCTTATGCGTAGACATGTCATAGTCTCACAGTAGAAAACAAGTTCTTTGAGGGAAGCAATTGTTTTTATTTTGTCTTTTGTGGGAGGATGTGTGGTCCAGTAGAGAGCAGGGAATCTTAACCTGGAATGCCAGGGGATCCATGAACTTGGATGAGAAAAAAATTGACACCTTTGTTTCATTACAATTGGCTTCCTTTGTAATCCTACAAATTTCGTGTATTTAAAAACACTCTTCTGAGAAGGAATCCACATGCTTCACCAGATTGCCAAAGGGGTCTATGACACATTCCTACTTTGGAGTAAGAAGTCCTGGGTTCAAATCTACCTGTGTGGTCTTGGGCAGATCTCCTGACCTCCCTAAAGTCTCAATTTCCTCCTCTGTAAAAGGAAGGAACAGGCCAAGATGATGTCCAAGGTCCCTTCTAGCTCTGGGGTTCCAAAGCACCTAATGCTGTGCCTTACACCAGTCAGCACTTGGAAAAAACAGGTGAGAACTCAAAGTCTTAATGTAGTTTTAAACTTGTTCGATCAAGAAAACTGGGACCAGAATCTCCTCCAGCACTCTTTTCCCTATCTCACACTCTGAATATATGGGGAGGAGGACAAGAAAGAAGAGGAGGGAGATGGGAGGTGGGTGTTTTTGTTGAAAAAATCATCAAGGTCCATTTATCAGATGCAGCCAGAACAGATTTATGCTGGGGCCAAATCCCAGGAAGAAAGAATCTAATCTCCCCATTTCCTTCTGAGAAGAATACTATGCTTTCAGACACAAAGAGTGCTTCCTTTCTCAAATCAGCTCCACCCAGAGCATTTCCTCTGCATAACTGAATGGGCTCAGGCAATTATAACTAAGGATACCTAAGGATAGACTGGGTGGCATCACCAGGAGTCAAGTTATTGGGTAGTTTTTGCCTGGACTCAGATCAGTTTTGTATCGTCCTGCCCCTGCCACCAACCCCTACTCCCAGACCAAGAGGCAAGTGCCTCACACTGGTCCATGGCATGATCCAGAGAACTAAAGGCACCTTCTGGCACTCTTTCCCTTCAAGGAACCAGAGAAGATCACAGAATGTCAGAGCTGGGAGGATTTCAGTGGCCATCCAGACAAATTAACACCTCTACAATATACAACTTAACAACATTAGAGAAAGCTAAGTAATAGAATCATAATGGACCAGACTGCTGTACTTGGAAACAGAAAGTTCACATTCATCCCTAGACACTAGCTATGTGACCCATGGCACTTAACCTTTCTGTGCCTCAGTTTCCTCATCTGTAAAACAAGAAAGTTTAATATGATGGCCATTAAGGTCCCTTCCTCCTTTACCTCCCAAGCAGTCATCCAGCCTCAGACTGAAGACCCCCAGTAAGGAAGAAGCCCCCTGCCTCCTAAGGAAGCCAAGTCTACTTAGGGACATCAGGAGTCTTGCTCCTTGCTCTGTGCTCTGGGCCAAGTAGAACAAAGCTAATGCTTCTTGTAGTCATGTCCCTCCTAAGTTTTCTGCAGATTTAACATCCCATTTCCTTCAGTCAATTCTAATATGACATGGTCTCTAGGCTTTTAAAATCTTAGTCACCTCCTTCTGAATGCTCCCCAGCTCCCTGGAATTCAAGACCCAGGTACTACTTCCACTTTGAAATGAGAGTCTTTGAGCTGAAAAGAAGTTCAAGACCATCTAATCCAACACACACACCCTTTACAGATGAAGAAACAGGCTCAGAAGGATAAAGTAAAGTGACTTGGCCAAGGTCACACAGCTAATAAATGGCAGGATTGGGATTCGAATCAAGGTCCTCTGACTCCCAAAACAGCCCTCTTTCCACTTGATTCCTCAACCCAACTCCAACTACCTGCTACCATCCCAGAAACTGGGCATCGGCCCACCCCTTTCTCTCCAGTTAACTCAGTGTGCCTGTGCCTTGCACCAGGCTGCCCCAGATCCTCAGACGAGCTGGCTGGGAGCTGGCCAGGCAGACCCATGGGCTGGCCATGATGCTAGGTTTGGGGGCTGGGGAGGAAGTGGCCATGGGCAGGGGCTGTAGCAACAGGGTAGCTTGGATAGGATATCCTCCCCTTCCCCATTTCCCCAGAGAGGAAGGAGTCTCACATTTTGCTTGGTGGTGGCTGCCTGTGGCTTCCCTCCGCGGCACAACGGGCCGGCCCAGTCCTTCTCCTGATTCCCCTCCCCTGCCCCCAATCAATAACTAGCCACAGGTGGCTGCCGGTATCTCCTGGGGCCGCCAAAGTGCCCCATCCTCTCCCCACGCAAAATCCAATGGAAAAGTCAGAACTCACTCCCGACTCCTGCGGCACGTTTCCCCAGTTGGTGCCAGACTAGGCTGGAGAACCAGGAAAAACAACCTCTAAATAAACGCTCAGCCAAAGTCCCGCTCTGCTCGCCTGGCAGGCACAAATGGGCACCCAAGGCCACCCTCTTCTGGGAAGGATAAAGTCATTCGCCGGAAAAGCACCTGTTCGATTCGGAGTGATTGCTGCCACCCGCCCCCTGCCCCCCACCTTCCCAAACCGGGCACAAGGAAGGCTGCCCGGGGGAAAGAGAGCCTCGGCTATACCTACCGGGTATCCAGGGGAGGGGCAAGGATCTAGGTGTGGAGGGGCCCTGGGAAGATGTGGGAGCGGGGGAGCAGAGCCCTCCCCGGCCTCCCGCAGCCGGAACCCTCTCTCCTGACTGTGTCGTCAGGGGCAACACGAGGTGCTCCAGACCATTTCAATTACTCAGCCCTTGAGTAAACATGTGGCAGGCAGCAGGGCACTGGAAAGCTGGAGCCAAACAAAGGCCTGGACTTCTCTGCGGGGAGCTGAAGGGCAGCTCGCTCCCAAGCTCAAGCTCGCGGCCCGCCGCGGTCCGGCCACCCCAGGGCTCGGGGGAGACAGGACGGGGGCAGCCCCGGGGGCGGCAGGGGCGCGGGCTGGGGCCACGCTTCTCCCGGGGGTGGGATGGGGGCCGAGGAGAGAGGGGAACTAGCGGGTCTCCACGTCTGCTCCGCCCCCCCGTGACATCACCGGGCTTCTCACCAATCACTGGCCGCCCTGCCGGCCCAAGCTCCTCCCAGGAATCATGAAAATGTGTCCGGCCTGTGAGACCCAGCAGGTGACTCTCCTCCACCTGCCGCTGGGCGGGGCGGGGTCTAGAGGGAAGTCACAGACCGGGGGAGGGACCTTAGAAACCGCCTCGTTTTACAAAGAAAGAAACTGAGGCTAGCAGTGACCTGGCCAAAGTCACACAGCGTGGCAGACGGGATTTGAACCGAGCTTCTCAGACTGCAAAGCCACCTCTCCATCCTCTGTGCTAAAGCACCTACCGTTCCAGAGCTGCCTTTTTCACCTTCAGGACTTCCATACCTTTCGGGGGTCGAACAATAAGGGAACGATCACAGCAAAAGCGAAAACGATCAATTGCAAACTACATGAAATAAAAAGCCCTCAAAATGTAGAGACCTATCAAAGAAATCAAAACCATGGGAAGAGCAGATGAAGAACATAGCGTCCACTCTGCGCTCTCTGCTCCTGGGGCATCCCAAGGATGCTTTTCAGGAACCAATCCATCAATCAAAAAACTTGATTAAGCACCTACTGTGTGCCAGGCACTGTGCTCAGGATACAAAAAGGCAAAAGACAATCCCTGCCTTCAAGGAACTTCCAACACACAAATGCCACACAGTGGAGAAGGTACTGTCAGAGGACCTGGGTCCCCAGTTACTACCAATATGACCTTGGGTAAGTCACAGCTGGGCCTTGGTTTCCTCATTTGTCAAATGACAGGACTAGACTAGGTGACTTCCTGGATCCCCCGTTATCGATCTCTGAGCCCAAGTAATAGCCCATGGTCACATAGTCAATGAATGGGACTCAAACCTAGGTCACCTGAATCACTGATGTTCAGCATTGGAAAGGACCTCAGAGGCATCTGTATAGCAAGTCTCTACAAATGAAGTCAATTCAATAAGTATTTATTAAAAGCCTACCGCGTGCTAAGCATGGAGGTTAGACAAACGCAAAACAAGGGAAGAAAGTCCCTGCCCTCAAGGAATCAAAATAAATTTGCCTTCTATCCTCTGAGGTGGCCAGTTATCTCCTGAGGCAGGTCACCTTCCTTTGGGACAGCTCTAAGGGTTAAAAAGTACCTGCCATCAAGCCAAAAGCTGCCACTGTGGGCCATTCCCCGTAGCAACCTTTTTCATCCCTTGTTCTGCCCCTTGGGCCCAACTAGAACAATCCAGTCCCTTTTCCTCCCCCAGGACAGCCCTTCAACTATGGGAAGATAATCCCCCTTCCCATCCACCCCTTACCAAATTTTCTCCTTTCCAAGTTAAACATCCAACTTCTTTGAATTGGTCCTCAGATGAAGCCATTTGCTATTCTTGATGTTCTCGTCTAGACTCTCTCTAGCTTATCCATCGGCTTTTAGTGGACCCGTGATTTTGTAGGGAGCTCCCTTTACCAATGCAGATGGGTACCTGCTCTATAACTTAGAGAGCTGCCTGGGAAATGACAGATGAAATGACTTACCCAGGGTCACACAGCCTCTAGGTATCAGAGGTTGGACTTCACCCAGCTCTTTCAGCCTCTCTCACAAGCTCTCTAGCCTATTGGCATCCTTTGTAAGATGTGGGGCCCAGGACTGACTATGGTCATATATACTCTCACCTGAGTCTCCCAGAAGCTGGAGCCTGAGCCGCAACCACACCCCATAAACATCTCGACAGATGGGGCTAAACCAAGTTGAGGGTAACCCAACAGTAGTTAGGGGGATGTCTACCCCAAGTATGTAAAGATCTCTGTCCAAGAATGGGCAGATGAGAACAATATGTTCCAGCAGCCATAAAGTCAGTCAAAGCAGGTGCTGTGGAGTGCTTAGAGCTTGGTCACACATTGAATACACCGAGGTCATCCATTGAACAGACAGTGAACTTCAATGACTCTGAAGAGAGAGTAGGGCTGATGACTTTGCACAACTCTGCCTCACTTGAATCTAAGGCATGCACCAGTCAAGACTTCACCTCTGGTGTCCTTGGTCCTTTTTGAAAACAAAGGATGACCAACAACAAAAACTCTGGGATCCTTAGCCCAACTACCGCTGGCACTGGTGAATCAGGTCCCCAGAGGGCAGCTACATATCTCCCTTTCAGGTTTCTAGTGGTAAATCTATGGGGTCATGGAGCTTTATCAACTCAAATGTCTATTCTGGTGTATTCCCCAAATTTTTGCCACCTTAAGCTTCCTTCTCCTTCTGTCCCTGTCACCCCTTTCTCTCACAGATGGGTGCCTTCCATTTCTTTCATTTTGAGGAAAGGCCCAGATCAGCTATCCTTTTTTCTCTAGACTTGGCTACCATGCTCCTACAAGGATACATTCCCCCAAGGGTGTGATGGTCAATGTTTAACAACCAGCTTGGGGAGGGGAGGACAGGATGAACCACAACATACTTTAAAGTTTGATCTTCATCATTAACATTTCTCCATAACTTTCTTAAATCTAGACAATAAACAAAACAATAAACCACGCCCTAGTCCATGGCTTTGTCAACGGTGAAAGTGTAACAGTGAACTTTCAGAGGCAAGTTGGCCCCTCTGCATGATGCTCCCTTCCCTCCCCTTTCAACTCCCTTTTCTATGTTGTCTTCTCCCATTAAAATGTAAGTTCCTTGGGAGCAGGGACTTTTTTCACTTATATTTGTATTCTCAGCACAATGCCTGGAACACAGTAAGCACTTAATAAATGCTTGCTGACTTGATCTGACTTCTCCTCGATATCAATCATCAGTGATTACTACCCCAGTATTACTTGCCAATTGATACCTCCTCGATATACTAGATAACAAATTAATATCAATTTGCTTTTACAAAGGGATATTTAATGAGAAGATATATCAGTAATAAAAGGATAAACATACCCTCTGAACTGAGGGCACCCTCTTCACATGAGCATAACTCCTGACATGTAGTTGACCAGGGCAGAGTACCTTACAGGTATCACCACCCCAGTCTTGGACACTGGGCCTCTCTTTTTTTAAAAAAAATAATAAACTCAGCAACAAATACAAACCTTTCAAACTATAAAGAAGATGAAAAAAGAATATTGTACCTGAAACCGTGAACTTCTGCCACATATGATTGGCATATCAAATTTTAAAAGCTTCCCCTTAGGAACTTCTGTTTTTTTCTGAAAAGCAACCTTTCTCTCAACTCATCTTAAGAGGGTCTCAGCTCTTTTCCAGTTGCCAAGAGACCCCACTGATTCCCATGAAGCTTGGAAGTCCACCCCAAGTCTCAAACTCCTCCACTAGACCACATTTACCAACGGGCCCATGATCATTCCAGCCCATTAGGAAAGTACAGAGGACAGACATTCTGGTCCAACTGCCTTCTCTCTCCCTTGAAGCAGATAATGAAGGTGCCGCAACACAAAGATGAATGAATCCGTATTCTCTAGGGATGTCGAGCTGCCTAGGAAGACCCTGCAGGGGCCTGGCCTTTCCTCCCTTTTCCATTTTGTCTGTTAGCATTTCTCATGTACTCCATCAAATAAACACTTACTGCGCACCCAGTATGTGATCAGCATTGTTCTAAGCACTAATATATAGGATCCTGGCTACACAGAATAGAGCTGGAAGCAGGTATGTGCTGGGGTTAGCTCAAACTGAGAATCAATTGCTAAATTTTCAGTGTTCAAATTTCCTCTTCAAAAATTAGGAAGGAAGCTATAAATCAGGGTTCCATGTATTGTTTTGGGCGATTGCCTTGACAGAGTAATGAAGATCTCAATGTGGGTGGGAGAGGAGCCAGAAGGAGTGAGAATATGGCACTAAAAATGCAAAAATAAATACTTAAAAATTAAAAATAATTTTTAAAAAGAAAGCGATGGAGAAAATGTTAATAATCCAGATTAAACTTAAAAGTGTCCTAAAAACCTATTTTTCTTTCAGTAAAACATTTTTTAATTTTTAAAATAGTATTTTATTTTTTCCAATTACATGTAAAATAAAAAAAAATTTTTTAAATAAAATTTTGAGTTCTCTCAAACGTTCTCTCCCTCTCCTCTCTTCTTTCCCTCCTTCCCTCCACCCACCCACACCCTTAGATGGTAAGCAATTTGATACAACAAACCTATTTTTTTCAGAAAGTCAGTTATTAAATATTTACCAATACACACCTGGCTGGAAGGAAGCTGAGAAATTGAGTATGACTCCGTTTTACAGATGAGGAAACTGAGGCACAGAGAGGTTAAGCCCAGGGTCATAGTACGTATGTGAGGCAGGAAAATCTGATCTCTATCCTGAAAGAGCCTGGAATCAATCCCACTCAATCCAGTGAATATTTATTAGGCACCTATTATGGCAAAAAGGTTCTGTGCAACCTGCTGGGGAGATAAAAACAAAAGAGAAAACAATCCCTGCCTTTGAGGTGCTTCTGTTCTACTAAGGGGAATACAACAATCCATAGACTTGAATTGATTAAGTACCTATTAAGCACCAGAGTATACACAGTAAGCAGATGAGTCAGTTATTGGCAACCAACTGGGACATCAGGAAAGGTTCTAAGGGGGAGCTGAGTCTTGAAGGAAACTCAAGAGTCTAAGAGACAAAGCTAAGTGTGGAGTGTATTGCAGGCACGGGGACACCACCTGTGCAAAGGCATGGAGAAGAGAAATGAGTTTGGAGAAGAGCAAAGAGGCCCTCTAGGCTGGAGAACAAAAAGAAGGCAAGGCTAGCAGCACCCAAGAAACAGTAAACAATACAAGATTGAAGCAAAGTAGGTATGTGAGGGAGATTAATAGTACAACAGGAATTCAAAGTACTGTGGATAGGCGAGGAGCAGTTAGGTGGAGCCATACTAAAAGGTCTGGAGTCAGAAGGACTTGAGTTCAAATCCAACCTCAGAAACTTACTAGTTGTGTGACCCTGGGCAAATCATTAACCTCCATTGCCTCCACCAAAAACAAACAAACAAAAAAGACAGGTAGCATCAGAATATGCTTGACAGACAAGCAGGTGTCTCAGGGCTATGTTGGGGCTGGTGAGTTTGAGAGATAGCACAGCACCAAATAGGTCAAAGTCGTGGGTTCAGTTCCCTATGCTAGCCAACCAGTTCCTCATTGGGAGGAAAGATCTGTTCCTCAACCACAGCTAAACTTTTACTCATCAGACTGAGCCACATAGCAGACACATAGCGGTGCCCCATGCTGGTGGTAATGGGAGATATCAGGCTAAAATGTCATGATGGTTTTTGGCAATGTAACCACACAACTAGAGAATCAGCTGTAAGTGAAGAGGAGTATTGTCTTAGCATCCCAGAAGGGCAAAATGGATGCGCTTGAAGAGACCTTAAGGTTATCTGATTTACCTTCTCTTCTTATTAACCAATCAACAAGCATTTCTCAAGAGCTTCCTATGGACCAGGTACTGTGCTGGGATGAAAATGAAACAGCAGGAAAATAAATGTTTGAAGAAGGAAATAGATAAACCATGGAGCCAGGATTCGAACTCATTGACTCTGCAGGTTTTCCTACAACTGAGATACAGCCCCTTCTCTCGGTGGAAGTCCCATTCAGTCAGAGCCAACTTTCAGACATCACACCAAGGTCATCTCTCTCCTTCTCTCATTTCAGCCCCCTCCTCTTTATTCATGATTCTAGAGCAGGAAGGGTCTTCAGAAACCATCGTATCCAAACTCCTCACTTTACATATGAGGAAAGTCAGACCCAGAAAAATGAAGTAACTTGCTCTAGGTCACATAGGTGAGATAGACAGAGGCAGGATTTGAACCCAGGTCTTGTGACTCTGAAATCAGGGCTCTTCCTCCCACACACTGAAATGGACAGACTGAGACAGGCACAGGCAAGAGTCAATTGAGAATTTGGGAGCGTCTTTATCAGCCGGCTGCTGTCCTCCAAAGAGGCAGCCCTGAACAAAGGTATGTGTGCCTTTTAAGCATCTTAGCACCTCCCGGTATAGCCTTGTGGTTCCAATAGCACACATTTTTCACAGAACAGTTTTGACAGGGGTTCCTAGGTACTGCTAGGCAAGGGGGCACAACAGAGAGGGGGGCCCAAGCAGCTGCTAGGCAAACGGGTACAACAGAGATGGGGGCCCAGGCAGCTGCTAGGCAAAGGGGTACAACAGAGAGGGGGGCCCAGGCAGCTGCTAGGCAAAGGGGTACAACAGAGAGGGGGGCCCAGGCAGCTGCTAGGCAAAGGGGTACAACAGAAAGTGTAGCCACTAACAGTAAGTGGCTACTAGGCCCAACCCTGCCTAGAAACTCAACAGACATTTCTCGACCCAGGGGCTCTGGGGGGGAGGGGAAATAATGTCCACTTCAACACCTGGCCTCCAAATGTGCCTTGCCACAAACATCTGGCCAGCCCCTCCACCAAGTCCCCATCTCCTCAATTCCTCATCCCTCCCTCTCCCTAACACCCCCCCCCCAAAAGCAGCAGAGCTCGTGAGGTCCCTCACTCAGAGCTTTCTACTCATGGCAGATGAACACAAGGGGCCAACACTGGCTCCCTTTCAATGAGATTTTCCCCAACAAGGAGAACATTCACTGAAGTAAAATGGGTAAACACAGTGGCAGGCATGGGCTCTGTTGAAGAAACCCAAGGCTTGAGGGGGGGGCAGTTATCCAGGAACACTACACCCAGAATTGGTCCTGGCTGTCACTCCTTGAAGTGAGAGGCAGTGTGGTACAGTGGAAAGACAGGGTTTTCAATGCTCTGGGGTCACCCTGGATGGGCAATGATGAAAGCCCCTGGCATCCAGGGGGGTCCTTCTCCCAGCCCTTTGGTGAGCTGGCTCTCAGAAGAAGACAGAAAGAAACATAACATTTCATTTCATTTCCCTTGAGCTCACAGGATCACAGATGTGGATCCGGAAGAAGCATCAGAGATCATGGAGACCAATTCCTTCATTTTACAAATGAGGAAACTGAGGTTCAGGGAGATTAAGTGCCCAAGATCACACAGGTAATCAGGGACAGAGGCATAATGTGAACCTGGGTTCTCTGGTCCCAGACTCAATGCTCTTTCCACTGTACAGTGCTGTGCCTCTATCCTTTTCCCCATTCTGGCCTGCTACTGGCTCTGCCTCACCTGGGTCAAGTAATCGTTTATCTGCTTAAAGAGACTGCCAGTGAAATCCTGAATCAGTCTCATGGCAAGGTCCATATGCTTTTAGGTAGATGAGGGGCCAAACTAGATAGCCTCCACTTTGTTTTTCAGATTGAAAGCGTGCCTGGGCACCCAGCCCTATGGGAGCCAGATCTGCCCTTCCAACGTGTACAAATCACCAACAACTGGACAGTTCCCTGTGTGACTTTTGCCTCTACAGGATCCAAGGGGCAGGAGACTCACAAATCCCCTTGTCAGGCAGTAATTCTAGGCCTGTTACTGCCTTCATTTCCCTCGGTGGACAGAATGGAAGACACCATCCCACCATCCTGAAGGGTCCCTCTGGCTACCAGGGCTCAGGATGGGCAGATCCCCTGTTCATTTCCCCTTTGAAATTATTTGCCTGTTTTCTTCTGTCTCACAGTAGAAAAGGTTCCCTGTTTCACAGTGGCCTAGTAAAATGGGACACAATGTTGACATTAAGATGGATCTGACCCTTGCCTTCCGGTAGCCAGAAGGGATGCTGACTTAAGGCCTTGCAGCTGGGAGACCCTGGGTGTCAGCAGGCCTGGCTCTGAGCAGAGCTGGAGGTGGGGGATGGGCAGCGTGAGATTGGTCTCCAGCTGTTCCTCACTATCTAGGAGTCAACTGTTGCCATGGACAACAAGGGTGGGCTGGAGTGACTGACGGAGAGGCAAGAGTCCTTTGGCTGAGATCAATTCGGAGTCTGGAGGGGAGGAACTAAACACTGGTGTTGGGAGGAGGGCCCCCCAGGGCTCACAGAACACCAAATCCAGCCAACTGAGAGAACTCAGCAGATGATTCCCCTGGGGACTGAACCCCCGCAGGAATCAGCTCTCAGACAGTGTCAGCTTCAGACAGATGGGGCATCTAGGCCCTTTCTGGAGCTGGGTCTCTGCTTACTTGGATCATTGTGCTGCTACGTATCTATGTAGAGACTACTTGCCAGTTCCCCCAAATAAGAGGACACCTGTCCAGCCCAGAGAACCACCCTCCCAGCCCCAGACTGTCATGGGTCCTGACAGGCAGGGAATCTATCCTCCAGTAATGCAGACCCAGCCAGTTCAGTGCTAAGAGGCTGGGGAGGAGGCCAATTCTGAGGCATGAACAGCATTATTACAAAACACCCTGACTTTATGAGGAGCATGGCTGAACTATGATGGGACTTGGCATCTGCCTCGAAGTATTCCAGCAGCAAAGGCAAAAAGGAAAATGTGTCGGATGAAGGGTCAACCTAAGATCCAAGCACAGAAGGCAGCAATGCTCTCCTAGAGGACAAACATACCCCTAAGCCCTCTTCAGTGTCAGCCTCTAAATCCAAAAGGGTGCCCATCAATTCAAACTGGGGGGACCCATTGATCAGCACCCCCCCAACAGCTCAACCACTCAGTGAGTGCCTTGGCATGAAAGAGCCATTCGTCCTGTTAACCAATTAACAAGTGTTTATTAGGTGACACTGTGTATAAAACACTGGGCTGGGCACTGTGGGATAGACGGCCTACCTCACAGGGTTATTGTCAAAGTCAAGGGGCATGTATATAGGAAACACTTTATAAACCTCTAAATGCTGGTTGTTATCATCAGACCATAAATGTAGAGGCCACTTAGTATATACCCTTTCATTTTACAGATAAGGAAACTGAGGCCCACAGAGATGAAGCAACTTCAGAGGCCATGGAGGTAGGAATCAGATCTAAGTAAAGGGTGGGGAACCTGGGGCCTGGCATCCACATGTGACCCTCTAGGTCCTCAAGTGCAGCCCCTTGAGGGAATATGACTAAGCTGTAAGGAATAACAAATCTGATGGATACAGAGAAGCATAGGAAGATTTCTATGGACTGATGCAAACTAAAGAAAGCATCTCCAGGGAAGTAGTACCCGCAGTAGCCATGACCACAGAAACAGAAATGACATCAAGAAAACAACGATAAAAATCAAATATTACAAAATTTTCTCCACTGGTTGAGAAGATGATACAATGAGAAGATACAATCCCAGCTTCTTTACACATGCAACGGATTATGAATGGGGAACACTGTATATTTTATCAAATCTTTTTGATATGGGGGTTGGTTTGTTGAACTCTTCTTTTTAATTCTTTGTAATAAGAGGCAGAGGGGCAGGGAAAGGAGAGAGAAAACCTTGAAAAACGCAGCAAGTGCAAAAACCAATGGGTATTGGTCCTGTCATTTCCTTGGTATAGGGAACTCCTATAGAAAGTCCCTCTACTAAAGTAAGTTAGCCCCTGCCCTTCAACTCTTAGAGAGTTGCCCAGAAAACTGAGAGGCTAAGTACTTTGCCCAGAATCACACAGCCAGTCAGTTTTAGGAGGACTTAAACATCTCCTAGTTTCAAGGCCTATTCTCTGTCCTTATATGACATTCCTCTGTCTTTCTCTCCCCTTGTTCTCTCTTCCTCTTTCTTACTCACTTTCTCCATATATGTGTGTGTGAGTGTGTATGTGTGTATATATATATGTAAAAACATATATATGTATATATATATGTCAATAAAAGTGTATTTTTTTTTAAATAGTGAAAAGACAGAGAGAAAAACACCACTGGTCATGTGCTTGTTCAATGCTTGGACCTTGACCTGTCCCGATGCTTCAGGGTCTGCAATTTACTCCAACCAATGGTGATTCTTGATCTTTGACAAGGGGGTGGCTAATTTTTAAGGCCCATAAAAAATATTCCAGTGACTCTTTCTGACTGTAAGTCATAGAATGCCTCTGTCTCTGTAGTACTGGCGCTGGAGGTCACTTGAAGGGCAATGGAGAGAGATCCATGAGGGAACTGTGAGGAAGTTTCATTCTACCTCAAGTAAAGACCTGTGCAGGCAAAACAACCAGAAGAAAAAGAGGCCAGTCACCCAGGGAAAATAAGAGTTTATAGGCTCCTACATCTAGAGATAGAAGGGACCTCAGAGGCTCCTGAGTCCAAGTCACCTTATTTTACAGATGGAGAAACTGAGGCCCCAGAAGGGGGCATGATTTGACTATAGTCACACAGGAATCAGAAACAAGATTTGAAGCTTTGCCTCATCTTTCGAATATACCCCCTTCTCTCCTCTGATGTTGCCCTGGTGCAGGCCCTCCTCACCTCACCCCTGAACTACTGTAGTAGCTGCTGGGGGGTCAGCCTGTCTCAAGTCTCTTTCTCCACTCTAGTCTATCAGCTGCCAAAGTGACTTTCCTAAACAGCAGGTCTAACCATGTCATCTCATTATTCAATAAAATTCAGTGGTTCCCTATTGCCTGTGGGATCAATTACCAAATGCTCTGGTGTTCAAAGCCCTTTGTAACCTAGCCTCCTCCCACCTTTCCAGTCCTCTTACACCTTTCTGTCTGCCATATTCTCTTTCATCCAGTGACACCGGCCTCCCAACTCTTCCATAAACAAGACCTTCCATCTCTCAGCTCTGGGCATTCTCTCTGGCTGTACTCTCTCATGCCTCCAATGCTCTCCCTCCTCTGTTCCAACTACTGATCTCCCTGGCTTCCTTTAAGCCCCAACTAAAACCCCACCTTCTATAGGAAGCCTTCCCCAACTCCTCTTAATTCGATGACTTCCCTCTGTTATTTTCTATTTATCTTGCATGTAGCTCACTTGGCGTATCTTTATTTGCATGTTGTCTCCCTCATCAGATTATAAGCTCCTTGAAGGCAGGGACTGTGTTATCATTTACATTTTGTCTCTCTTTGAATCCCTAGTGCTAAGCACGGTGCCCGGCACATAGTAGGCTCTTAATAAATGTTCATTGATTCAATAATAGATCTGCTGACCCCAGAGTCAAGACTCTTTCCATGGTACTGGTATCCATACCATGTCAACAGTATGAGAGGAAAGCCTGAGCATACTGAGTGGAACCCTGCAGAGTATTCACAGAAGAGCACAGTTGTGATGGGCAGGTAAGAGTGGGCGGAGCCTGTATCCTGGGAGGATCTCAGATCTTCAAGAATATCAAAATAAGGTGAAGGACTGGACCCTGAATTTCACTGCTGTAGGAACTCCTGGGTCAGGAAATTCCCTCTACCAGTGCTGATTGGCATCTTCTTTGCAGCCTGCAGTCTTAGAGTTACTTAGGGTATTGAGAGGCTTGCCCAGAGCCACATGGCTATTGTGTGTCAGAGGCAGGAGGAAAGGACCAAAGGCTATATCTCTAACCATTAAGCCACACTGTCTTAGGACAACTGTGAACTATATCCTTCTGATCTAGAAAATCTAGGAAGATGACTGCCTGCCATGACCTCATCTTGCATGACCAATGTGTATCTAAAAAAGATTGGTATAAATGGAATTGTTTTTCTCTACAAAGTCAGTCATGGATTAGGGGTGGAGAAACATGGGTTTCTAGCCCCATCTCTTCCACTAGCTGGGTGCCCTTGAGACTCCCAGTCACCAAACCTGTTTCCTCCTCTATAAAAAGAGGGAAATTAAGATTTTCTGGTTCTGAAATGCTATGATGCCAGCTCAGTCTTACCCTTTTCTGGGTCCTGTATTCTTTAGGCTGGGGAAGCCTATGGACCCCTTCTCAGAACAGTTTTGAGGCCATTGAAGGAAATGTGAAGTTTCAGTTAGAGGTTACTGACAATCAAGATGCCCTGAAATCTTCCCATGAACCCCAGGTTAAGAGCTCCCATCTTAGGTGGTCTCCAAGGGGTTTCTCAGCCATAACAGTGACCCATAGCTGGATTTTTCAAATGCACAGAAGGAAGTTCCCTAGCGTAAGGGAATCCTTTAGTGAATTCTATTGTTAAGTGAAACATTCTTTTGCAATAGAAATCATTACCCTGGGATAAAATAATAACGGTACCTACCTAGTCCCTCTCTTTCCCCCTCCTCCCACCCTCACCAATGTCCTAACTTCTTTGTACATGCCTCACTGCTCACTAGAACAACAGGTGTGTCCCAGAAACTCATAGTTCTCACAGAAACAGCAGGTGTGGGAACTCAGCCACTGCCTCTGCCCAGCCATGACTCCCAGACCCAATCCCACAGAAACAGATGTGTTCTTATAGTCAATCACAATCATATTCAAGACAGGACCACAATAGCTGTCTTGACCAGACAGGACCACAATAGCCAGCCAATTGGAAGACAGCATGGCCAGAATGTTTAACCGCCAAACCATAGATGGGACCCTTCCTACATTACATAATCCCTTAGCAAGCTCCTCCTGCCTTTTTAATATTAATCATATTCCTATATTCTAGGTAAATTTCTGTTATGTAACTGCATCTTTACCCTATAAAAATGCATCTTGTTTCCTCTGAAGTTGCTGGTTCCTCTTGAAACGTAGCCTACCTCATGAGGGGCGTCAAGCTCAATAAATGCCCATACTTGGATTAGACGTGGTCTGACTGAATTCTTTGAGACGGTTCCACCACAACACATCATGGAACCTCAACATTTTTTGGCATCCCTGGGTTTAAACCTCAACAGTTTTTGGATTAAATGCATTAAACTATTTTATAAATGGATATAGGACTGGAATCAATCAAAATTTATAGGCTACCCAGGCTAAGTCCCACATATTATAGATGAGCAAACTGAGACCTGGAGTTATGGAGCAATTGTCCTTAAGGTCACACAAGACAGTAGAAATTAGCAAGACCAGGATTTGAACTTGGATCCTCTATTCCTAAATCCAGTCATCTTTCCACTGAACCGCATTGCCTGTGCAGGTCTGCTTGGAAAGAGTGAGGTCCATCTACAATAGCATTTTAGTTGTTCCCTTCAATTATCTCATTCACTCAGTCCGCAAGGAGGGGATTGGCTGAACAAATTTAATTTTGTAAAGACCGTCAACGCTTGATTCATCTTTTTCTCTGATGAGAAGGATGATTTCAGAAAAACCTGGAAAGACTTATGCAAACTTATGTGAAGTGAAGTAAGCAGAGAACCAGGAACACATTGTACACACACAGTAACTGCAATACCGTTCAGCAATCAGTTAGGAATGACTTAGGTATTCTCAGCAATTCCAAAGTACTCATGATGAAAAATGTTATCCACCTCCAGAGAAAGAACTGATGGAGTCTGAATGCAGATCAAAGTCTACTTTTTCTTCACTTTATTTTTTTCTTGCCTTTTTTTTTTTTTGGGTCTGTGTTTTCTTTCACAACATGACTCATGTGGAAATGTTTTCCATGACTGCACATGTATAACACAGCAAATTGCTTACCGTCTCAAAAGGGGAAGGGAGAGAGTTTGGAACTCAAACTTTTATTTTAAAAAATTAATGTTGAAAACTGTTTTTATATATAATTGAAAAAATAAAATACTATTTACATTAAAAATAAAAAAACACAAAAGAATGTTAAAAATTGTTTTTTCATGTAATTAGGAAAAAATAAAATATTTTTTAAAAAGCAAGAACAACAAAAAAATCAAAAACCTCTTTTTCTCAACCCTGAGTTTCCCACTGGGCTGCATCAATCATGACCAGCCTTCCCAAAAAGGAATCTAACTCACTACCTGACCTTAGGGATGTCTTTTTCCAAAGCTGTGAATTAAAGAGGCTAGACAACATGGCTTCTGAGGTCCTTCAAAGGCTTGCTCTTTTGGGCTCCAATGACCCCTCAGGTCTCTTCCAGCTCTGGCATACTGTGATCCCATCAAGCTTAGCCTTTTAGTCTGTATCTCTGTCAGCTCTGAGGGCAGTCTGGAAAGTTGATGGGTCCTTTCTCCAAATCATGTTTTTAAAGGAGATAAAATACATGGGATTACATTGGAAATGAATTATATAAAGACGTAACATTTTTCTCATCCAAGTTAACAGACCCATTGAAATCTACCCATGAAGGCCTTCAGGGTCCATAGCCCCCAGGTTAAGAACTCCTGGTATAATGGGACAATGATTGGTCTGCTGTATAGTTCATTCATTCAATCAATAAGTGCTTGACTATACCTTGCAGGGTACTGGAAATACAAAGACAAAATGAAACCATTCTTGCCCTCTACTTTACATACTTCCACCAGAACATACAACCTCTTCCCAGATATATAAATATATGATATAAATAAATTAAATACATAGCAAGGGGGGCACTAACAAGGAGGCTTCTTGAAGGAGGTGGTGTTGAATTCTGTATCTCCAGATTAAAAGGTAATTGGGAAATATTTAACAAAATAAACAAAAATACAATAAAACATAGGAAATGGTCATTTGTGGTTTTCTAAGTCAACATGCAGCTCACAGGCTTAGAGGCCCCCCATTTCTACTTGAGTTTGATACCACTGTTCTACAACCTACCTACAGATGGTCATCCAGCCTCTCAGGTGGAGGGAAGACCTCCAAGGAGAAGGAATCCATCACCTCTCCAGGCAGTAAATAGAGTACTGGACCTAGAATCAGGAGCAACTGAGTTCAAATCCAGTCTCAGATACTCGCTAGCTATGTGGCCCTCAGCAAAGCACTTAATCTCTGCCTCAGTTTCCTCAACAGTAAGATGAGGATAATAATAACACCCATCTCCCAGGGCTGTTGAGAGGATCAAATGAGATAATCAATTGATCGATGAACATTTTTTTTATTAAGCACCTATTACATGCCAAGCATTGTGCTAAGCACAGTAGGGATACAAAAAGAAGGAAAAGGCACTCCTGCTCTCAAGGACCTTACAATCGAATGGGGGAGGCGACATGCAAACACATATGTACCAAGCAAGTTCTACACAGGATAAATTGCAAATAATTAGCAGAGAGAAGACACTCGGATTAAGAGGGCTTGAGAAAGATAATATTTGTCAAGAGCTTGGCACATAGTAGGCACTCTATAAATACATGTTTGTTCCCTCCCTCCTTCCCTCCCTTCCCCAGGCAGCCCCCGCCCTTTGGAACAGGGTGACTATTAGGAAGTTTTTCCTGACATCAAGCCTAAATATTCCTCTTTCCAGCTTTCACTCATTTCTCCCAGTCCTACTCTCAAATAAATAAGAAACACATAAATCTCCTCCAGGGACCATACAAAAGAAGTCCCATCCCTCTTCCATGTGACAGCTCTTCAAATAATGGCAGACAGCTAGCAAGCCTCTCCTGGGTTGACCATGCCCAGTTCCTTCCACCGATCTCCAAAAGGCATGAATTTGAGGCCCTTCCCCATCCTGGCTGTCCTGCAGCTCAACAGAGTCCTCCATGAAGCCTGGACTCTAACAGCGTTCACCAGGTGTGGGCTGACCAAGGCAGAGAACAAAGGCTCTCTGGCCTCTTTATTCCTAGAAGCCCTTTTCTTAAAACAGCCAGAGCTCACATTAGCCGTTTCGGCTTCTTTTTCACAAAGCCTTTCCACATTCAATCCCCAGACTGATGACTTTGATTTTTTAAAATCCAAGATGAGACTTTACACTAATCCCTATTAATTTCATCCTATTCAATTTGGCCCAGGAGCCTAGCTGTCAAGATCTGATGTGTGAGCTACCCCCCCTCAGGTTAATATCATCTGCTGGTTTGATAAATATGGCCTCAATGCCTGTATCTGAGTTCCCAGCTTCTTAAAAATATAAACAGTAAAGGGCCAAGCACAGATACTTAGACCATTCCAATGGAGACTTCTTTCCCAAATGACTATGACTCATTAGTCAGTCAAAAAGTATTTATTGAGGAGGAGGCAGCTAGTTAGCTCAGTGGATAGAGCTTTGGGCCTCGAGTCAGGAAGACCTGAATTCAGTTCTGGCCTCAGTCACTCACTAGCTTTGTGATCCTGGGCAAGTCACTGAACCTTTATGTGTGTTCATCCTTCGTTGCCGAAGAAGACCATGCCATCAGAGAAATGATGACATGACTTGCACTTGACTTTGTTTTGAGTGAGAGAGGGCTGTGAAGGTCACCAGACTCACTTCTCCTCCAGAGCCATCTGAATCCAGTGACCAGTCATTCATCAGGATGACTGGAGATGACCCAGGATGAGGCCATTGAAATTAAGTGACTTGCCCAAGGTCGCACAGCTAGTGAGTGTCAAGTATCTGAGGTAAGATTTGAACTCAGGTCCTCCTGACTCCTGCACTAGTGCTCTATCCACTGTACCACCTAGCTGCCCTAACTGAACCTTTAATCCATCAGAGAAGGAAATGGCAAACCACTCTAGTATCCTTGCCAAGAACACCCCATGGATTGTGGTCCATAGGGGTCACAAAGACTAAACAACAGCAAGTTGTTTTTTATTAAACAAGTTTATTAATAAAATTATTATTATCAATAAGAGTTTATTAAACACTTGCTGTACTCCAGGCACCATGCTAAGCACTGGGGCTACAGAGAAAGACAAAAGGCAATCCCTGCCCTCAAAAAGCTTATAATCCAATGGGGGAGATGACAGGCAACATACAAACAAGCTATAAACAGGATAAATGGGGAGAGGTGGAATGGTAATCTCAAGGGGAAAAAGCAATAGAATTAAGGAGGATAGGAAAAGCTTCCTATAGAAGATGAGATTTTAGGTGAGACTCAAAGAAAGCCAAGAAAGCCAGGAGGCAGACCTGAGGAGGGGGAGAGTCGCTGGCCTGGGAGGGGAGAGCCAGCAAAAAACCCATGGAATTGGGACATGGGGTGTTATGGGAGGTCAGAGTCACTGGATCATAGTGTATGTGGAAAGGAGCAAGGTAGAAGACTGGCAAGGTAGGAATGGGCTGGGTGATGAAGGGCTTTAGAGGCAAAATAGGATTTTATATTTGGTCTTCCTGCTCATAAAGAATCACCGGAGTTTATGAAAATGTGGAGAGTTGTGTATGTGGGGGGAATAGAAACCACAATTATTTTGTTGTTGCTGTTGTCACTTCTTGATGGACTGATCCCCCAAATGCCTGGTAACCTAATAGTAGAAAGTCCCTAACCCTTACTGAAGGAAAAAATGACAAACCATTCAAGGACATGTTAAAGAGGATGGTCTCATCCACTGTTGTAACAATTATTTTTTGTCCTTGGATAAGAAACCTGCAGTTTAGTCTAAACGGACTTTTTTTTTCATTGTAAAAGTATTTGGTCACATCCCCTTGTCTCCTGCCCATGAACAGGGAATGCTTTCTTATTCCAAAATAAATCCTGGCAGTTGCATTCCAAAAATACTCCCCTTTCTCCCTTGGCTAACCCTCCTTTTTCTGTACTCCTCATCTGTGAAATGCTTAAATAAATTGCTGAAGAAGGATACTAATTGGTTATGTACACTAAGCAGGCCTGAACAGTTTATAAAAACTAAATCTCCACCCTACTGTAGGAAACCAATGCTGCTATTCAGCTAATAAATTAGAGGATAGAGCACCAGTGCAGGAGTCAGGAGGACCTGAGTTTAAATCTCACCTCAGACTCTTGACACTCACTGTATGACTAGCTGTGTGACTTTGGAAAAGTCACTGAATCCCAATTGCCTCATCCTGGGTCATCTCCAATCATCCTGATGAATATCTGGTCACTGAATTCAGATGACTCTGGAGGATAAGTGAGGCAGGTGAGCTGCACAGCTCTCCCTCACTCAAAACAAAGTCAAGTGCAAGTCATGTCATCATTTCTCTGATGGCGTGGTCTTCTTTGGCAACGAAGGACAAACACACACCATACTTTGCTTTCAGCTTGGCCTCCTATCTTTGACCCACAGATATCAGCCTCCTAGAGATGGGTATACTTCTCCCATCACATCCCAATCTTGTCAGTCAAGAAAATTCTCCAACAGGAATGACACAGGTCAGACCTGATATTTAGGAAAATCAACATGACAGCCAAGTGAAGGACTAACTATAATGTAGGTGCCATTAATGATCACTCCATGGGTCCAGTCAATCAACCAATTATGAATCCAATCAAACTATCATCTAGACCACATTTCTCCATCTTTTTAAAAATTTATTTGTATTCAGTTTTGTACAATCACTTCCATAAGTCTTAGATTTTCTCCTCCTCCCTCCCTCCCTGAGATAGCATGCAATCTTATATGAGTTCTACACATACATTCTTATTAGACACATTCTCCATCTTTTCTGAAAGAAAAGTATGACTTAACTTTATCAAAGTCTTTGCTAGAATCCAGACAAATTTTATCTCCAGCTTCCTCTAATCTACAAGTTTAATGAGTGTCAAAATAGAAAATAAAAGTCAGCTGGGCATGAAATCAGACTGGTTCTTTGTGAGTCCTGCTTCCTTTTCTGGGTGTTCACTCACCATCTTTTTAATAGTATATTCTAGAATTTCCCTGTGAATCAAAGTCAAGTTTCCTAGCTTATAGTTTGCAGACTCCTCTCTTCCCTTTTTTGGAAATTGAAACATTTGCCCTTCTTCAAGACTTTGAGGTCTGTCTCAGTCTCTAGGATCCTTCAAATATCATCGATGGCTTCACGATCACACCTGACAGTACTTCCAGCAGTAGAAGGCATAGTCTCTCTGGACCAGATAACCTTAATTCAGAGTCAGGGCCAGTGGTATAGAATATGTACATACATAATATGTATAGAATAAGTGCCTAATGAATGCTTTTTCATTCATTCATTTATCCATCCATCAAGAGCAATTAGGTACTTACTCTTTTACTAGCTCCTGACTTAGCCAAGGTATCAGTTCCCTATTAGCCTTCTTTATTTTGTCCTTCCCAGGCCAAAGGTCATTCTCTTTGATGGAGAAAACAGAAACAAAATAGGCATACAACAGCTCTGCCTTCTCTCTCTGCTCTTGGTTATCATCTACCCCAAATCTTTTCCTTTCTTTGAACCTTTCTCTTTCCCCCAAATTTGAAGGCAAAGTCTGCTTTATTCTTCAATTGAGCAGAATACATAAAATTCATTACATGGAATTCAGGAGATATGTACCCCCCAAAAACACATACAGTCAACCTCTGAGCTAGAAAGCCTCTCTAGGGCCAGCGGGCCCAACCAGTTTCTGAAAACCCCCTTGATTCCATCCCAGAGAAGTGCTCATCTACTTTTTTTGCTCGAAAGCTCTCTGGTTAGAAAGAACTTGGTCCTGCCTGAAGTTCATCATTCCACTTTTGAATAGATCTAATTGTTAGAAAGGGCAGCTGGGTGGTACAATGGCTGGAGCACTGGGCTGGGAATCAGCAGGACTCATCTTCCTGAGTTCAAATCCAGCCTCAGACACTTACTAGCTGGGTGACCCTGGGCAAGTAACCCTGTTTGCCTCAGTATCCTCTTCTATCAAATGAAGTGGAGAAGGAAATGACAAACCACTCCAGTATCTTTGCTGAGAAAACCCCAAATGGGGTCACGGAGAGTTGAACACGACTAGAAACAACTGAAAAACAGCAAATTTTTAGAAAGTCTTTCTTTTCACCAAAGTTCATCTTGTAGCTTCCACCCAGGCCTTGCTAGTTCTCCCCACTGGGGCCACCAAAACAAGTTAAAGTCCTCCCTATGAAGGCTTTGCTATGAACATGGAAAGGCAGAGAAACTTATTTCCACTAGGGAAATCATTTGTGTCTGCTTAACTTCGGGAGCAAATGGCCCTAATGGTTTTGGGAAGGGCTGAAATGGGTTTGTGTATCTGAGTGGGTCCCATCCCTGTGCATCTCCATGAAAGCTCCTATGAACTGGCCAGTCCCAATCAGCGTAAGCTCAACTGGATAAATAGTAGGTGGGTGGCCTTCAGAGAAAGCTGTAGCAGAAACAAATACAAAAATAATGGTATATATAGGCAATCCAGAGACTGTGCAAAGATAGATCTGAAATGAGTTTTTTACCATTTTTACATGGAGATGATTTCAAATTCATCCATGACCTTTTCCCGAAGAACTCTGAGGATAACGTCCTGCCCTTGATCAAATACACTCTCCCAAGACCTGACATTAACATTAACCAAGACAAGCTGGTGACAATCCCAAGACTGACTTAAATTGGGCTACTTCCCATCATTAATCCCTATGATTCTGTGACATTAAAAAAGAAACCCAGAAGAGAGCAAAGAATTAATTTTATCCCATCACTGCTAGCCCAGCTGCACATTTTTAACAAACTTTTTAATGAGGCACCACTTACACTAGAAGAATTTGGATGCTAAGCAGTAATAAGTGAAAGTCCTCCAAGGAATGAATGCTAACAACAATTTCAGTCACAATCCCTTGTTTTCTGATCATTACTCCAAACACCCCTCCCACCTAATCCCTCCCTACTTGACACCACCAAGAAAGAGAGATAAACCTGGTATCAGGGAATTAATAGCAGGAAAAGAGGATAAACTCTCTCTTACATTTCACCTGCTCTATTCAATAGCCTGTCCCCAAAGCTGTGGATTAACTGCCCACTGGGAACCAAGGGGAAATTGTTTAGAAACTAGGAGCTTGCACACATCAAAATATTCCCCTAGAAACACTTCTGGAGATGGGAAAGAACTGGAAACAGAAGAGATGCCCATCAATTAGGGCATGGCTGCCCAAGTTGGGGGGATGTGAATGCAGCGGAATCTTACTGTAAGAAACAAAGGCTCCAAAACGCATGCGAAGACATATATGAATTGTTTGGAAGTAAAAGAAGCAAAACCAGAAGAACAATATACCCAGTGCTACAACAATGTTAACAGAAATGGAGGAAGATGAAATTGAATTCTGTAGAAATATAATGATTAAGCTTGGCTCCGAGAAGAGTCGAGGAAATATACCTTCCCATGGAGCTATGGCCCATATTCCATCTGGCTATGGAATACTGCACATACTGTCAGAAATGGTTAAAGTATAGGTTGTTTTACTCAATTGTTTTCCTCTTTATTTTTTAAAATTTATGACATGAGATGGTCCACTGGTCAGGGGCATGGGAATATATTCAGTAAGGAAGACGATGCAAAAAAAAAATCAAAAAAAAAGAAGAAAAAAATTGAAAACTAGTAACAAAATTGGAAGATGAGAGAAGAGGTAGAGAAAACCCTGAAATATTTCATAAGCTTGGGGGCAATCCACATATACACAGCTGAGAGATGCCACCATTTGGGGATTCTCTTGAACAGTAATAAATCCAAATCTCTGATTTCTGTTGCTTTGAAACAACTCTGGCAAGTAGGGGGATCTGACAGAAACAACCTCAATTCTCATCTCTGCTTATCACTCAAGTATTTAGTCCTGGGACAAGTACAAGCCCCAAAGAAAGAAGATCTGGGAAGTCCTACCTTCATGTCTCTTTGCTCACAAACACACAGCACCTTCTGAAAGCTGTGTCCACAAAAGAAAGAGAAAGAAAGCAAGGAAGGATATCCCTGAGGATCCCTAACATTCTTTCAAGGGGGATCTGTAAAGTCAAAACTATTATCATAATAATACTAAGACATCATTTACCTATTAAAACACTCCTCCCTTTTCCAATTATCTTATTCCAATTATCTGCTGTGTAAAGCCAGATTTTCTTCATATACTTCAACCCAAACAGCATGTCACAACAGAGTGAACGCAGAAGGTGATAGGAGAATCTAGCCACCTTTTATTAAGTCTAATACTAAAGAGATATGCAAAAAGATGAAAAACAACACTACTGCTCTCACTACATCTTTTTGTTTTGGAAAATGTAGTTATTTTTCATAAAAATATTATTTATGTTAACATTGAAGGGTTTATTATTTTTAAATTAATAAATACTTTTAAAATTTATCTGTTTCAATTTCTAACATAAATATCAATAGATATAACCCACATAAGCAATAGCTTTTTTGTCCTTAATAATTTTTAAGAGTATAAAAGAGTCCTAAATAATTTCTTTAATTATTAATTTATTTAACTTTTAACTTTCATTTTCACAAAATTTTGGGTTCCACATTTTTTCCCCTTTTGTCCCCTTCCCCCAGCTCAGAACACCGAGCATTCTAATTGCCCCTATCACCAATCTGCTCTCTCTTCTATCATCCCTCTCTGCCCTTGTCTCCATCTTCTCTTTTGTCCTGTAGGGCCAAATAACTTTCTATACCCCTTTACCTGTATTTCTTATTTCCTAGTGGCAAGAACATTACTCGACAGTTGTTCCTAAAACTTTGAGTTCCAACTTCTTTTCCTCCCTCCCTCCCCACCCCCTCCCTTTAGAAGGCAAGCAATTCAATATAGGCCAAATCTGTGTAGTTTTGCAAATGACTTCCATAATAGTCGTGTTGTATAAGACTAACTATATTTCCCTCCATCCTATCCTGTCCCCCATTACTTCTATTCTCTCTTTTGATCCTGTCCCTCCCCATGAGTGTCGACCTCAGATTGCTCCCTCCTCCCATTGCCCTCCCTTCCATCATCCCCCCAACCCTGCTTATCCCCTTCTCCCCCACTTTCCTGTATTGTAAGATAGGTTTTCCTACCAAAATGAGTGTGCATTTTATTCCTTCCTTTAGTGGAATGTGATGAGAGTAAACTTCATGTTTTTCTCTCACCTCCCCTCTTTTTCCCTCCACTAATAAGTCTTTTGCTTGCCTCTTTTATGAGAGATAATTTGTCCCATTCCATTTCTCCCTTTCTCCTCCCAATATCTCTCTCACTGCTTGATTTCATTTTTTTAAGACATGATCCCATCCTCTTCAATTCACTCTGTGCACTCTGTCTCTATGTGTGTGTGCGTGTGTGTGCATGTGTGTGTGTGTAATCCCACCCAGTACCCAGATACTGAATAGTTTCAAGAGTTACAAATATTGTCTTTCCATGTAGGAATGTAAACAGTTCATCTTTTGTAAGTCCCTTATGACTTCTCTTTGCTGTTTACCTTTTCATGCTTCTCTTCATTCTTGTGTTTGAAAGTCAAATTTTCTTTTCAGCTCTGGTCTTTTCATCAAGAATGCTTGAAAGTCCTCTATTTCATTGAAAGACCAATTTTTCCCCTGAAGTATTATACTCAGTTTTGCTGGGTAGGTGATTCTTGGTTTTAGTCCTAGTTCCTTTGACTTCTGGAATATCCTATTCCATGCCCTTTGATCCCTTAATGTAGAAGCTGCTAGATCTTGTGTTATCCTGATTGTATTTCCACAATACTTGAATTGTTTCTTTCTAGTTGCTTGCAATATTTTCTCCTTGACCTGGGAACTCTGGAATTTGGCCACAATGTTCCTAGGAGTTTCTCTTTTTGGATCTCTTTCAGGCAGTGATCTGTGGATTCCTTGAATACTTATTTTGCCCTCTGGTTCTAGAATCTCAGGGCAGTTTTCCTTGATAATTTCATGAAAGATGATGTCTAGGCTCTTTTTTTGATCATGGCTTTCAGGTAGGCCCATCATTTTAAAATTATCTCTCCTAGATCTATTTTCCAGGTCAGTTGTTTTTCCAATGAGATATTTCACATTATCTTCCATTTTTTCATTCTTTTGGTTTTGTTTTGTGATTTCTTGGTTTCTCATAAAGTCATTAGCCTCCATCTGTTCCATTCTAATTTTGAAGGAACTATTTTCTTCAGTGAGCTTTTGAATCTCCTTTTCCATTTGGCTAATTCTGCTTTTGAAAGCATTCTTCTCCTCATTGGCTTCTTGAACCTCTTTTGCCAAGTGAGTTAGGCTAGTTTTCAAGGTGTTATTTTCTTCAACATTTTTTTGGGTCTCCTTTAGCAGGGAGCTGACCTGCTATTCATGCTTTGACTTCATGTCTCTCATTTCTCTTCCCATTCCTCCACCTCTCTAACTTGATTTTCAAAATTCTTTTTGAGCTCTTCCATGGCCTGAGCCCATTGGGTGGGCTGGGACACAGAAGCCTTGCCTTCTGTGTCTTTGCCTGATGGTAAGCATTGTTCTTCCTCATCAGAAAGGAAGGGAGGAAATGCCTGTTCACCTAGAAAGTAACCTTCTATAGTCTTATTTCTTTTCCCTTTTCTCGGCATTTTCCCAGCCAGTGACTTGACCTCTGAATATTCTCCTCACACCCACCTCACCTCCTGATCCTCCCAGCCAGCGCTTGGGGTCCAAGATTCAAATGCTGCTTCCCAGGCTCAGGGCTTTTGGCAGGGGCGGGGCTGCTATTCAGTGTGAGATTAAGTTCAGGTGCTCAGGTGGGGGCAGGGCCGCCTCACAGGCTCAGTTCCCTCAGGGGGTTTATGCAGAGACCTTCAACTGTGGATCCAGGCTCCTGCCTGCTTGGGGAGCCCAGGTCTGCTCCCGCCTCCACTGCTGCCTCCCGAGGGGGCCTGAGCTATGAGGGCACCCCACTCCCCTCTTGACTCGCCAAAGAGACTCTCTCACCAACCCTTGTCACCTGTGGGTGGAGGGACCCGCGCGGCCGCTGGAGATTCTGTCCATGAAGCCTGCTCGTATCTGCTCCCTGCTCGGATCTGCTCCTTTTGGCGCCGCGCGGCCAAGGCAGGGCTGGGCTCAGGGTCCGCAGCACAAGGACCTTTTGGAAGAGGTTTTCAGGCTCTCTAGAACAGAAATCTCATCTGCTCCATTGTTCTGTGGCTTCTACTGCTCCAGAATTTGTTGGAAGTTCTTTTTTACAGATATTTTATGGGCGGTGGGTTTGGAGCTAGTGTATGTGTGTCTATCTAGTCTGCCATCTTGGCTCTGCCCCCCTAAATAATTTTTTAAGAGTGTAAGACCAAAGAGTTTGAGAACTGTTCAGATAATGGGTAGAGGGTTAGATCTGTAGTCAATAAGACCTGGTTTGGAATCTCATCTCAGATATTTACTAGCTGTGTGAATTTCCTAAAACCTAAGTCTAACCATGTCACTCTCCTGCTCAATAAAATCCACTGGCTCCCTATTACCTCTAGGATCCAATATAAATTACTTTGTATGGCATTCACTCTGGCCTCTTTTTACCTTTCCATTGTTGGTATAAAATCCTTGCCTCCATTCACTCTACAATTCAGCTGATCTACTGGTCTACTCGCTGCTCCTCACACACTGTACCCCACCTTTGGTCTCCTGGCCTTTGCACTGGTCTATCCTCCCATGCCTAGAATGTCCTCTTTCTTCACTCCCCTGGGAAACCCTAGTTTCCCTCAAGACTCAATTCAAACATCTGTTTCTGGAGGACCTCTTCCCTCACTGCTAGCTGCCAGTGTCTTCCCTTCCAAGTAGCTTTGCATCTGTTTTATAGGTTTTTAATGTGTATGCATTTTTTATGTGTGTATATACATATATACACATGCCTATATATACACACATGCATGTACATCCACATATACATATACCTTCATGTATGCATGCACACATGCATGAATATACATACACATGTGTGCATCCATATACATGCATACACATGCATCTCCACATACATATGCATGTACATAGTATATCCATAGACATATAGAAACACACATATACACATATTTCTGTATACATATATACATACACATGCATATGTATGTGTCTATATATGTATATACATATATACACACCTACATATACATGTATATGCATTTACATACATATACACATTCATGTAAATACATACATATATTTATATATGTGTATGTGTGTATGTATGTATGAAACTCCTTAAGGACAGGGACTATCTCATTTTTTTTGTGCCCACAGCATATGGCACATAGTAAAAGGAGTAGGCACTTAATAATAGGTTGATTAGTTAGAGCTAGAAAAATATCTTGAGGTTTTCTGGTCACAGAATCTGAATCACAGAGTTCCTCAGAAGCCATCTAGTCCAAGCATATGTGAACCTGAATTTCCCTGTAATGGTATCAATCAATAAACAGGCATTTATTAAGCACCGACTATGTACTAAACAACTAGGTGGTCCAATCAATAAGAGTCATGGGTCTAGAGTCAAGAAGTCTTCTTTCAAACTGTGCCTCAGACTAGCTGTGTGACTGTCTAGCAAGCACCCTAGCACACCCAGGATGGGCTGCTAGCACAGGTTCTTTGATCTGCTTTGTAAAGGAAAGAAAACTTCAAAGAAGTTAACAATCCTTCTTTAATTAAACATATATGTCAGCCACTAGGGGAAAGGTTAACACCCTGAACATGGAGAAAATATAAGCAGAGAAATTAGCACAAAGATTTGACAGGGCTCTTCCTGTCTGAACAAAGTAATACAACACCTACATATACCACAGAATGGGAAAGCACAAACTTCTGAGGTGGGGGGAAAGGGGAGCTCTTAACAAATGACTACTCAGAGTCCCATCTGGTAATCAAAATGTCCTTCTCATAAGCGACCCCCCAAAGCAAAACACCAACCTCCCAGTATATGTAACAAAGCCTCAGCTTCTGATTGACTCAGAGCCAGTAGGCACAAAATATACATGACTGTGAACCATTAGGGTTCAAAGGTGATCAATCCTTCAGATGTTTTCAATGAGCCTGGGAAACTGAACTCCAAAAAGAAAACAACAAAAATCCTACTTTGCTTGCTCTTACAGTGACCCTGGTCAAGTCTGCCTCCGATTCCTCATCTGTAAAATAGGGATAATAATAACACCTATCTCCAAGGGTGGTATTGAAAATAAAATGAGGTATTTGTAAAGAGTTGTTGCTGCTGCTGCTACTGCTACTGTTGATGATTGGAAATTCTTGATGAGGATACTGTGCCAAAACAGGTCAGCACCTTTTCTGAGATGTATAGCCTTAAAGCAGAGTTTCTTAACTATTTTTGTATCCTGGACCCCTTTGGCCATTCAGTGAAATCTAGGAACTCCTCAGAAGAATGTTTTTAAATGGATAAAATAAAATACATAGGATGACAAAGGAAACCAGTTACACTGAAACAAAGTTACCAAAATACTTTTAAATACAAGTCCACAGAGAATGTTCTCCACGCCCCCCCCCCCCAACACACACAGTCTCCTCCCTACCCTCTTAGAGAATTGCCTAGATCACTGAGAGATCTGAGCCCAAAACTTTCCAGTTTTGAGGCTAACTCTCTAGCTAAGGAAAATGAAAAAGGAAAAAATCAAAGAAAAATGACCAGGTACTTCAAGGGCAGGCCACGATTGGCACTTTGTGTTGAGCCTGCGAAGGAAGCTGCATTCCAGGTATAGGAGAGGCATGCTCAAAGACATCAAGATGGAAGATGGAGAATCTTGAGTGAACGGTAAGACAGCAATTTGGGCTACCCTGTAGAGCTGTGAAGGCACTAATAGGCAATAAATCCAGAAGGGTGGTAGGGAAAGGCTTTGGATTCCAAAAGGAGGCATGGCTCATCTTCAGTTTAGAGCACAGTCTCTCAACCCATCGCCGTCCCTTGGGCAAAGCATGGTGGCCATGCTTTAGGAGGCCCCTCAGACCTCTTCAGGAGGATCATGTCTAAACTGTCTTTTAGCTATTCACCTCCAGAGAAAGAACTGGTTAGACTGAGTCTGAAGGCAAATAAAAGAATTCTTTTTTACTTTATTTTCTTGGAGGTTTTTTGTCTGTTTTCTTTTACAAGATGGTTAATATGAAAAAATATTTTATATGACTGTATAATCTATAGTAATTGTTTTCCTTCTCAAGCAGGGGAAAGGGAAGAGGGGGAGAATTTGGAAATCAAAATTTTTGAAAACTAATGTTAAAAATTGTTTTTATGTGTGATTGAGAAAAAAATAAATGCTCTAGAAAGCCATAAATTGCCTTTTGCATGCCTTGTTTTTCTGTCGCTCAGTTTTCCTCTAGTGTCTAAGTACAGGAACACACTCTCTCTCATCTGAATTAATCATGCCTGGCCTTATCACAGGAAGCAACAGGACAGGGAGCTCTGTCTTGGTAGGGATCAGCTGCCCAGCTGGTGTACACTCAGGGGATGTATGCCCCTGCAAATATCAGCCAATGCAAACTGTAATTAGGAAAGCAAACCTGCTTTCAGAAAAAAAGAGTCCTATGGGGCAGGCCAAAGAAATTCTGTTTGTGTTATGGGTTGCTTGGGATTACCTTTGTTGAGTCACTTTGATTTTTAAAATTTTTTCTTTGACATAGATATTTTTATTACAAAATAGGTAAAGACAAGAGAGAACATCTGGCAGAATGGGTAGAATCTCCAAGTCAGGAAAACCAGTGACTGTTGCTTAGTCATTTCCGACATTTGCACAACTATGCACAAACAAGATATAGACAGGATAAACTGGAAATAATCAAGAGAGGGAAGTCACTAAATTAAGGGTGACCAAAAAAGACTTCTCATTGACTAAGTTATCTGACTGAATCCTCACAAGCATTCTTGTCCCCAACTGACACAACCTATTTTACAACTGAGGACACTGAGGCTCAGGGAAATTAATTGACTTGGCCAAGGTCACACTGTTAATATTCATCAAAGGTAAAATTTGAACCCAGTTCCTCCTCCTCTAATGTCATTGTCCTTTCCATTGTACCATACTGTCTCTGATTCTAAATTGATGATCATCAGATCTAAGCTCTTTTGCCGTTCTATGGTTTTCTAAATCCATGCTTTCACTCAAATCCAGTTCCCACCCAGAAATTCAACACATTCAGATCATTTAGCCTCTCAGCTTCACTGGGTGAGCAATCAAGCTTTGTGGCCTCTTAGCTTCCTAAGATTCCAGGCTTCTATGAGTTAGATACCGATGGTGACTGAACAAGGAGAAAAACATCTAAGTGTAAGATCTGAGGGACTGGCTACAACTGCCCAAATGGGAACAAATGAGCCTTTAATAGAGTTGAACCTTTTTGTTATGTCCAATTCTTCCTAACCCAATTTGGGGTTTTTTGGCCAATACTGGAGTGGTTTGCCATTTCCTTCTTCAGCTCATTTGACAGATGAGAAAACTGAGGCAAACAGGGTTAGGTGACTTGCCCAAGGTCATACAGCTAGTAAATCTAGGGTTTACTGAGTAAATCTGAGGCTAGATTTGAACTCATGAAGAAGAGTCTTCCAGACTCCAGGCGCAGTGTTCTTATGCACTGCCCCACCTCACTGCCCCATAGCTACCCATAGCAATATCTACGCATATGCAAATTAAGCACCAATATTCCTTTGTATGCAAATTAGCCATCAATATGGCTTTGTTGCAGTTATGGAAAGTGCTGGATGTACAAATATTCATACTGGGCTTCAGTGCTGTTTTATGTGCAAATTAGGAATTAACACTTTCTTATTCAAATTGTGTCTTGAATAAAACAGACAAGGAAACGAGTTATCAATACTGTTTGATATGCAAATTTCATATTAGGCATTAGTGCCAGTGTCTATATAAAGGTGCACATATTCTTTTATATTCAGATTACAGGCTCATGGTTGGTTGGTTGTTGTCCTTCATTCTCAAGAGGACCAAAATGACATCACCATGTTAGTGTCAACTTACAGTGCGTTCCACTGTAGCTGATCAGACCAATAGAGCTTGGAAGGCGCCACCACAGGTGGGATGTTCATAGTCCATGTGAACATTTGGGGTGGATTTTCTAACTTTGCACATCTGGCATTTCTTTTGAGCTACTTCAATTCTGCTTGTCTCATAGAGCACAGTATCTTCTCTGACAAGGGCATGCCATGCTGGGCGGTCCTGTGCCATGGTCTCCCATGTCATACAATCAGCTCCAAAGTTCTTAAGAAAGACCTTTAGAATGTCTTTGCATCACTTCTTCTAACCACTCATGTGAATGCTTGCCCTCACAGATTCAGAGCCAAAGGAGCCTTAGAAGTCAAGTCCAATCCCACTCCATTCTGTATATGAAGAAACTGAGACACAAAGAAATTAAATGATTTGTCCAGGACCACTCCAGGAGTGTCTGGGGTAGGATCTGAACTCAGGTTACCCCTGACTTCAAGTGCAGTACCTGATCCCTTGGGCCATAGGCTGCCTCTCTATTGCTTCACATGCATATGCAAATGAGCCACAGATACTCTAATAGGTTCATGAGGTATCAATACCACTGCAAATTGGGTGCCCACCTATTTTCTATTCAACTTTATATCAATATAGCCTTGTGCAGAGGTATGCAAATGGAATTATTAACACTGCTTTAAATGCATTCATACATATTAGATATAATTTTGCTTTGTACATAAATATGTAAATCAGTTGTTCTTGCTATTTTATATTCAAATTGTAAATCATATTACTTTGCAGATATACAACTGACTTATCAATACACTTTGTAGGATAACAAATTTAAAGCTGGAAGCAATCTAAGAGGTCATCTATTGCAATCCCCTCATTTTACCAGATAGGGAAACTGAGGCACAAAGAAGTAAGATGCTTTGTCTGAAGTCAGACAGATAGTAAGTAGCGGAGCCAGGTTTTGAACTCAGGTTCTCTCACTCTGTATCCAGGGCTCTTTCCAGTTCACAAGTTGGAAAAAGCAGGGTTGGGTCTGGCTGATGGGCTCAAACCACCTCCCCTGGGACCAAAGTTATCTGCTAGATTCCTAATCATTCACATGTTGGTCACTGTGGAGGCCCAGCTCTCTTCTCTCCATCTAACTTACATTAAATGCCTTTATATAAGCATTCAAGTATACAATTGTGGAATTACATAAGGCTTGACGGTATTTTTAGATGCTCATAATGGGGTATGAAATGTTGCCTTGCATTCAATGCTGCTCTATTGGCAGCTGGTCCATGTGTCAGCATAAGTCTCAACTTGGCAATAGGGTCTGAACCGACGCACAGGCAAGGTCTGCACTGGGGGGCCCTATATTGGCACTAGCTATGCCATCATGCCAGCACAGGTGCCAGAGGGCCTGACTTGGAGAGTCAGAGAAGGAACTTTGAGGATTCAAAGTTCACTCTGTAAATATGGGCACTCTTCTTCAATCATTCCCCCTGCCCTTGGATGAAGACCAGGGACCCACTCCCAGGAAGCCTTTCCTGCCATATCTGTTCCCTGTCTATGCCATCCTCCCACCCCCACACATACATGGGGCCAAAAATGGAATTAGCTCTTCCTTGGAGGGTGAGATTACTGTTACTCAGTTCTGTGTAGCAGGGGACCCCTGACTTGTTGGGAGCCAGAAACTTTCCATGGAACTGTACAGGAGCCAGAACCCATGCCCATTTCTGTGGGAGGTCAGCAAATTGAAGATCCCCATCATTCCACTTACAGCAACACTCAGTTTGGGGAATGGGGGAAGTTACTGCAAGTAGAAGCAAGTAGGTGGCTGCCCCTCTCCCTCCTTATCAAACTATAATATGTAGTCTTAAAAGCAGAAAATGCAGCTCAATCTTTCAAAGACTAAAACAAAAACCAAACAAAAAAATCCCACCTCATAAATTTAACCTTTCCACATAATTTATATAATGTTTATAAATTATATAAAAGAGTGTTTATGTAATGCTTTCAGATTTACAAAGCCCTTTATTATGAGTTTATAATAACTCATTTGATCCACAACCCTGAGAGGTAGATGCTATATCACTTTACAGAAGGGGAAACTAAGGCAGTCAACGGTAAAGTGACTTACCCAGGGTGCCACAGCCAGTAAGCTCTCTGAGGCTGGATTTGAACTTGGACCTTCTAGAAAGGCTTCTAAAAAGCCTTTGAAGTCCATTCATCTCAACCTATAATCCTATAGTTTTAAGCCCCACAATATAATATCACCAGAGGAAGAAAAAAGGAGAGTGGTAAGGGAGAGGCAGATCAAAGGGACACACACACACACACACACACACACACACATACACACACACACCCCCACTGGATTTGAAGTCTGAAGACCTGAGTTCAAATCCTGATTTCGGGTTTTTTTTTTTAGTGTTGGTATTTTTTAAACTGTACAAAAATATAAACTCAGATCAATAGTAGAAAAATATACTTTTAAGAGGAAGCACAGAATAACGAATAGAGTTGGCCGTAAAGCAGGAAGACCTAAGCTGGAATGTTGCCTCTGACATACAGTGGCTGTGTGCGTGTGTATCTACAAAGTCAGGGGCAGCCAGGTAGTGCAGTGGATAGAGTGTCAGGCCTGGAGTCAGGAAGACCTGAGTTCAAATCCAGCCTCAGACACTTATTAACTATGCAACCCTGAGCAAGTCACTTTACCCTATTTGTCTCAGTAAAATAAGCTGGAGTCTGCCAAGAAAATCCCAAAGGGATCACGGAGAGTCACATAGGAATAAACAACAACCTACAAACTCACTTTTCTGCTTCAGGCCTCAGTTTCCTCCTCTGTAAAACAAAAAGATTGGATGGGATTATTCCTAAAGTCCCTTTTAGCTCAAAAGCCAATGGTCCTAGCCCTAACACAGTGTGGGCTCAGCATCCATGGGGAAGACAGTTGAAGGCTCCCCCAGGACCATGCAGCCCCTTCTAGGCTGTCACAGTGACTGCATTAGAAGAGGAAGGAGGCTCCCTTGCCCCAGTCTTGTAGCAGGAACCAAACAGCAGTACTGTCAAGCTGAGCCAGGAGCCATTCATGGCTCCCAGGCACACCAGGTTAAGCAGGGGGTTATGTTCAGCCCACCATCTTCATCCCCATTCCCCAAAGGCTCCCGCCTTCCTCCTTGGTGACTTTCCTCAGTTCTCTTGGGGCGGGGGGGGGGGGGGGGGGTGCTCAGCCTGAGCCTAGGGCCATCACTTCATCACCTGCTGGCTACAGCTTCAACATCAGGCGTGGAGGACAAGCCATCATGGTGTGATAGAAGGTTTAGTCAAGTGAACATGAGCTCTGACATTCCCACCTAAATGCAGAAATGCAGAAATTGCTGCCTGAAAAGCCTTGTTTTAAAATGTCACTGTAATAGGAGGGAAAGCCTGAGAGATGGGAAGGCCCCCACTCCATGTACCCCTCGGTAGAAGCCTACTCCAATTCCCAGTTGCCATGACAACATTATTCTGCAGCAGGGCCTCATTTTCATATTGAAGGTGACCTGTGGAAAAGGGAGAAGGGCATCTCTTCCAGAAACTTAGTTTGGCAGGGTGGTTCCCTTTCCTGCAGAAAATCATTTTAAAGTATTTTCAAATAAAAGAAATACACTGTGTAATTGAGAGAACAGGCCTTGTGCACAGTACATGTACAAAATGGAGTATTATTGTACTATAAGAAACAATGAGGATGATGAAGGTGGAGAAGCTCCGAAAGACTTCCATGAACTGATGCAGGGAGAAGCAAGCAGGTGCATTCAGCAGTCATGGCCAGGTAAATGGAAGGAACACCTAATATAAAACGATAGAAAATAAATGTTGCTAAATTACAAAAAAAATATGCTTAGCCCCAAAGGAGGGAGAAGAGAAAAAAGCTGCTGCCATTTTTGCAGAGGTCATGGGGGGAGCAGACCATGGCTATGCATATGTTCTCGGATTTTCTCGATGTATTGTTTTTGCTGATTTCTTTCTTTTTTTCCTTTTTTCTTTTCAAAAATATTTATTATATGAGATGGATCTCTAGGAACGAAGGGGAGAGGGTACAGAAGGAAATTTAGGCAGTGTAAAGAAAAAAAACAAAAGATGTCAATAAAATATGTGGGGGTTTTTTAAATGAGTAGAAACTACCTATTAGGTTGAAGGTCAAATTTTGAGCTTTAGTAGCTAAAAGACTCTCCTGCTTCTAACTAAACCATCCCAGACAATTTCTCTTCCTTTGTACTAGAAAAGCTACACCTAAAGTCAGAAGATCTGTCTTCAAATATTCATTATTTTCTACCTGGATGACCTGGGACTCATTACTTGCTCTCTTGGGTCTTCAGCTCCGTGTATAACCCTTGTATATAAACAGTGGCCCAGAATCAAAGTTCTGTGTTTATACAGACAGAGAGACATATACAGAGACAGAGACAGGGAGAAACTGATTCAGAAGTGTTCAACATAACCAAAGACAACTAAAGCAGGACAATGCAGTCAACAAAGCCAAATACGGCAGAAAGAGCCAAGATTCAGAGGATCCTACATTTAGAAAGGCAATCTAGTCCAACCCAACTTTCCAAATGTGAAAACTGAAGGCCAGGCTAGTGCAGTGACTTGCCTAAGGTCACACCAAGAATAAGCTTCTCAGGCAGGATTTGAAACCAGGTTCTGTGACTCCTTCATTTTAAACCAATGCAATTCCACTAAATAAACATTTATTAAGTGCCAAGTACGAGCAGATCCTCATGCCAGGGGGAAGGCTCCAAAGACAAAAGCACCGAGATAAATAAATACAAAGTTATTCCAACTGGTTTACAGGAGAGTGCTGACTAACAAGGAGATGAGGGACCAGGAAAGGGAGGATGGGGCCTTGCCAGGGGGGCTGGACCTTGAAGGAAGTTAATTATGGGACAGAAGACATGGTCCCTGGTGACTCCAAGGGAGGACGTTCTAGCAGAGGTGAGAATGTGGCAAGGAGTTAAGAAGGGTGGGAGTGGGGAGGAAACAGAGACAGCAGAAAAAGAAATCGGACAATCCCCAGAGTTTTTTTTTTATTTGTTTGTTTTAATTCTCTCTGGGGATCAAGATAAGGGAGACTCAAATTCTTGAAAATCCAAAAAAGAAGGAACTCAGAAGAGGAGAGGAAGTGGTGGAAAAAGAGGGGTAAATGTGAAAAACAGATCCTTTGGGGATCAGAAAATGGAAACCTGAAGACCTGAGTTCCCATTCTTCCTATGTGCCTTAGTTTCTCCATCTGTAAACTGGGATACGCAGCAGATTTCAGTGAAATACTGTAATTGTAGTCAGTGGTTCCATGTTTGAAAACCAACTCTGCCACTTACTACTTGTGAGACTTTGGGCAAGTTATGTCTCTATTCTGGGCCTCAGTTTCCCACTCTGTAAAATGATGTGGGGGAAAGTGTCTTCATTTCAGAGATCCCAAGCTCAGAGGCCACCTGCTCATTTTACAGAGAAAGAAACAAAGGCAAATTAACCAACAAACAATTATTAAGCCTCTACCATGTGTCAGACGCTGTATTAGATAGGAGAGATATAAAGACTTAAAAGTAAAAACGGTCCCTGTCCTTGAGGGTTACAGTCCAGCAAGGGGAAATAATATGAACATGTATCATTATATACAAAGGTAGACAAAGTAATGGGATTGTGAGAGGTACTAGTAGGTGGGGGAATGAGAAAAGACCTTATGTAGAGATGGTGCTTGAGATGAGTCTTGAAGGAAACCAGGGATTGTAGGGGACAGAGAGGGAGAGGAAGTGCATTCCAGGCATGAGGGACAGCCAGGGCAAAGTCTCAGAAGTGGGAGACAGAGGCTAGATATGAAGAACACAAAAAGCAGAGAGGCTCATTGGACAAGGTCACATGGGATGACTTTTAGCTCTAAATCTAAGCTACCATGAACCCTTCTAGGCCTCAGTTTCCTCCTTTGTAAAAAAAAAAAAAGGTGGGGGGAAGGGTGGTGGTTTTGCTAACTGCATGATTTTAATACCCACCCTGCTTTCTCATTATGCAGATGAAATGATGGGTGTGAGATTTTCTGAGAACCAACTGCACTGAAAAATACCAGATATCATCATTAGAGCTAATGATAATCCTTCCTTGGGTTCTAGACCTACCACTTCTATTAGAGAGACAGAGACAGAAAAGAGAGACACAGGTACAAGAAAGAAACAGATACAGATACAGATACTAGACAGAGACAGAGACAAAGAAAGGAGACAGAGGAGAAAGACAGAGATATGGACACAGACACAAGCGATTAGAGACAGAGTCAGTGCGTTTGTGTTGCAGGAGACCACGCCACTAAAGAAATAATGACATGACTTGCACTTGACTTTGTTTTGAGTGAGGGAGGGTTGTGCAGGTCACCAGCCTCACTTCTCCTCCAGAGCCATCTGAATCCAGTGACCAGATATTCATCAGGATGACTGGAGATGACTCAGGATGAGGCAATTGGGGTTAAGTGCCCAATGTCCCACAGCTAGAGAGTGTCAAGTGTCTGAGGTGAGTTTTAAACTCAGGTCCTCTTGACTCCTGCACTGGTGCTCTATCCACTGCACCACCTAGCTGTGTAACAGAGACAGAGACACAGACAAGAGAAGACAGACACAAGAGACTGAGGCAGGAAGGAGAGACAACGAAACAGGAGAAGGGGGGGTAGAGAAGAGAGGGAGCACAGTTAGTCACCATCCCCTCCCCCCCAAAAAAACCCAGCTCACTCCAGAACAGACCCTAGGTCCTCTAGAAGAGCTAACCTGAGCGGCATCCAGTGACTCACTCCCTGTTTCTGACAGCAGGACAAGCAGGAGACTGCCAGTGCCCCAGTGTTAGCCAGCAGGGCCCTGAAGCTACAAAGGGGGAGCTCAACACCTGCGGAGGGTGTGAGTACACGTGGGTGTCGGTCTCCCAAGGCCTTTGATTATACCTGCTTCTGCCGCAGGAAAAGCTAATCTCTGCGGTCAAGGCTGTGATGGAAAACCCAGTTCACCTAGCAAGATTCCTTGTGCTCGGGGGAGCTAAGCAAGCTCCCATTTCCCCCCTCTCCAGTTCTCGGCTCCCACTATCATTCTCTCCCAGACACTAGCTATAATGACCCTGGATTAAGTCCCATCCCCGCTCTGAGCCTGTTTTCTCCTCTATAAAATGCGGAGGTTGGACCAGATGCTCTCTCCCCAGTCCAGTTCTAATGATCCCAGTCCTTGTGATCCAGAGAGGCAAACCCTACATTTCATAGAGAAGGAAATTGAGGCTCGAGTCTGGGGGAGGTGATTTATCCTCATTTTACAGAAAAGGAAACTGAGGGTGGCAGCGGGGAAGGACTTGTCCAGCGTCGCCCATCCTAGCAAACTTCCCACGTGTAGGACCGCTCTAGCAACCCTACACCAAGGCAGACGGTTACTAAATAACGCGGAAAGAACACAGCGTATCCACGTCCATAATGCCGGGCACAGGCACACACTCGGGCACTCGCGCAGCCAGCGCCGCCTGGTGTCCGCAGCTGGCTAAGGAGCTCGGCCCCGGCCCCCGGTGTCCGCGGGCCCCGCCCTCTGCTGACCACCTCCCCAGGGCAGCCCCGCAGAACCCCTGCCCCTCCCTCCGGGAGCCTCCGTAACCGCTGAGGGCCGGGCTGGCCAGAGAGGGATGGGCCCGGGAAGTTCGGCTCCTGCACCCGGATTCCCGCAGCGTCCACGGCTCCGTCCGGGAAGCCCTCGGGGGCTGCACTGCAACTCTAAGGCACCCTGGACCCCGCGAACTCACAGTCCTTAACAGGTCCCCACCCCCCGATCCTGCTCCCCGGCCTTGCCTCTCTCCCGCACCCCGTCTGCAAGGGGAACGCGTCCGGGCTGGGAGGGGAAAGGGCCAAGGAGGGCTTCCCCGCCTTCCCCCAGCTTACCTGGTCGTGCGGAGTGCCCAGCGCACAGACCGCCTTGAGCGCTCTCCGAGTGCCCTCTGGCGGCGGTGGCTGCTAACAGCGCCCTCCTGTCCTGCCTCACCGGGGAGCCAGAAACGCCTACATCCCCCGCTCCGCAGAGCCCGGGAGGTGACGAGAGGCTGGCGAGGGGCTCCAACCCTGTGCCAGGCTCACTTGGCAAAGTGCCCCAGGGGGACTACTCCGGGTTCTCATCTTTATTAAGGGGCGCTGCCTTCATCCAAGCTCAGAGTTGGAAGGGACCCAAGAGGCCTTCCGGTCCAATCCGTCCTTGAACAAAAATCCCTTCTCCCAACATATCCTACAAGTGAGGGATCCAGCCGTTGCTTGAAGGCTGGTGACGTCCCTGGGCACCCCATTTCACTTGGGACAGCCCCTAGTTATTAAGACGCCTAATTTTGCTCCTGGGTCTGCTCTCCCTGGCTGCATTTCCTTCTGTTTGATCCTGCTTGATTTTGTACACCTGTTGAGTCTTCAGCCAGTCGGCGGACCCCATCATCTATACCCCTCGGCAATGAGTAATAAATGGCCAGAAGTCAGCGGGGAATATCTGCACATGCTCTATATAATGTAGATTACATGTGTGTGAAGAGTTGTGAAAAATGGATTCAACTTTTTTCTGCTTGGCCTTACAAGAACTAGGAGCAATGGATGGAAATTTCCAAGAGGTAAATCTGGATTTGGGAGAAAGAATCATTTGCCAACTATCATAACTATCTAAAAATAAAATGGGCTTAGGCAATAGAGGTGCTTGGGTTGGGGGATGGCCCTAAGATCCTTCCCAACTCTAAGATCCTGTGTTTACTGCTCCACTAGCTCCACAGGCTCATGCCAAGTAAATTCCAAGAGCTCCATGCCAGGGCAAGACCTGGGATTGGAAACAAGGAAGGACAACTGGGGACCACACACCCAGAATCTCCCACCTTCACCTGCCCCAACATTTTTGGCAGGTGAGAGGCCAAAATATGAAGTAGTGCTTAGGAAAAGGTGGGCAGAAAGGGCCCCACCTGGGAAGAAAGGGCACTGAGAGAGGAAGCCACCTCCCTCCCATGGCCTATAGTATTTGCTTTTTTAAAAAAATTAATTTATTTAACTTTTCACATTCATTTTCACAAAATTTTGGGTTCCAAATTTTCTCCCCATTTGACCCCTCCCCCTGCCCCAGAACACCGAGCATTCTAATTGCCCCTATCACCAATCTGCCCTCTCTTCTATCATCCCTCTCTTCCCTTGTCCCAATCTTCTCTTTTGTCCTGTAGGGCCAGATAACTTTCTATACCCCTTTACCTGTATTTCTTATTTCCTAGTAGCAAGAACAGTACTCGACAGTTGTTCCTATAACTTTGAGTTCCAACTTCTCTTCATCCCTCCCTCCCCACCCCTTCCCTTTGGAAGGCAAGCAATTCAATACAGGCCATATCTGTGTAGTTTTGCAAATGACTTCCATAATAGTAGTGTTGTGTAAGACTAATTATATTTCCCTCCATCCTATCCTGCCCCCCATTGCTTCTATTCTCTCTTTTGATCCTGTCCCTCCCCAAGAGTGTTGACTTCAAATTGCTCCCTCCTCCCATTGCCCTCCCTTCCATCATCCCCCCCAACCCTGCTTATCCCCTTCTCCCCCACTTTCCTGTATTGTAAGATAGGTTTTCCTACCAAAATGAGTATGCATTTTATTCCTTCCTTTAGTGGAATGTGATGAGAGTAAACTTCATGTTTTTCTCTCACTTCTCTTCTTTTTCCCTTCACTAAAAAGTCCTTTGCTTGCCTCTTTTATGAGAGATAATTTGCCCCATTCTGTTTCTCCCTTTCTCCTCCCGATATATTTCTCTCTCACCGCTTAATTTCATTTTTTTAAGATATGATCCCATCCTATTCAATTCATTCTGTGCTGTGCTGTGCTGTGTGTGTGTGTGTGTGTGTAATCCCACCAAGTACCCAGATACTGAAATGTTTCAAGAGTTACAAATATTTTCTTTCCATGTAGGAATGTAAACAGTTCAACTTTAGTAAGTCCCTTATGACTTCTCTTTGCTGTTTACCTTTTCATGGTTCTCTTCATTCTTGTGTTTGAAAGTCAAATTTTCTTTTCAGCTCTGGTCTTTTCATCAAGAATGCTTAAAAGTCCCCAATTTCTTTGAAAGACCATTTCTTCCCCTGAAGTATTATACTCAGTTTTGCTGGGTAGGTGATTCTTGGTTTTAGTCCTAGTTCCTTTGACTTCTGGAATATCCTATTCCACACCCTTCAATCCCTTAATGTAGAAGCTGCTAGATCTTGTGTTATCCTGATTGTATTTCCACAATACTTGAATTGTTTCTTTCTAGCTGCTTGCAATATTTTCTCCTTAACCAGGGAACTCTGGAATTTGGCCACAGTGTTCCTAGAAGTTTCTCTTTTTCAATCTCTTTCAGGCGGTGATCTGTGGATTCCTTGAATACTTATTTTGCCCTCTGGTTCTAGAATCTCAGGGCAGTTTTCCTTGATAATTTCATGAAAGATGATGTCTAGGCTCTTTTTTTGATCATGGCTTTCAGGTAGTCCCATAATTTTTAAATTGTCTCTCCTGGGTCTATTTTCCAGGTCGGTTGTTTTTCCAATGAGATATTTCACATTATCTTCCATTTTTTCATTCTTTTGGTTTTGTTTTGTGATTTCTTGGTTTCTCATAAAGTCATTAGCCTCCATCTGTTCCATTCTAATTTTGAAGGAACTATTTTCTTCAGTGAGCTTTTGAACCTCCTTTTCCATTTGGCTAATTCTGCTTTTGAAAACATTCTTGTCCTCATTGGCTTTTTGAACCTCTTTTGCCAATTGAGTTAGCCTATTTTTCAAGGTGTTATTTTCTTCAGCATTTTTTTGGGTCTCCTTTAGCAAGGTGTGGACCTGCTTTTCATGCTTTTCTTTCATCTCTCTCATTTGTCTTCCCAGTTTTTCCTTCACCTCTCTTACTTGATTTTCAAAATCCTTTTTTGAGCTCTTCCATGGCCTGAGCCCATTGAGTGGGCTGGGATACAGAAGCCTTGACTTCTGTGTCTTTCCCTGATGGTAAGCATTGTTTTTCCTCATCAGAAAGGGAGGGAGGAAATACCTGTTCACCAAGAAAGTAACCTTCTATAGTCTTATTTTTTTTCCCTTTTCTGGGCATTTTCCCAGCCACTGACTTGACTTCTGAATGTCCTCTTCACACCCACCACTCCTCCAGATCCGCCCAGCCAGCGCTTGGGGTCCAAGATTCAAATGCTGCTTCCCAGGCTCAGGGCTTTTGGTGGGGGCAGGGCTGCTATTCAGTGTGAGATTAAGTTCAGGTGCTCAGTTTGGGGCAGGGCCACCACACGGGCTCAGTTCCCTCAGGGGGTTTATGTGGAGCCCTTCAACAATGAATCCGGGCTCCTGCCTGCTTAGGGAGCCCTTGTCCTCTGCTGCCCCCGCTGCTGCCTCCCGAGGGGGCCTGAGTTATGGGGACACCCCACTCCCCTCTCAACCAGCCAAAGAGACCCTCTCACCAACCCTTGTCACCTGTGGGTGGAGGAACCTGCGTGGCCACTGGAGATTCTGTCCCTGAAGCCTGCTCAGATCTGCTCCTCTCAGTGCCTCGAGGCCAAGGCAGGGCTCGGCTCTGGGTCTGGTGCGAGATGGACCTTTCACGTCAGGTTTTCAGGGCTCTCTGGAACAGAAATCTCATCTGCTCCATTGTTCTATGGCTTCTGCTGCTCCAGAATTTGTTGGGAGTTCTTCTTTACAGATATCTTATGGGCTGTGGGTTCGGAGCTAGCATATGTGTGTCTTTCTACTCCGCCATCTTGGCTCCTCCCCAGTATTTGATTTTTTAAAATGAATTCTTATCAATAACTTTTGTTCTTATATCACCTGGATTTTTCCCTGTATCAGTCCCCTTTTCCCCTCCCAGAAAGCCCATTCCTTATAACATTTTAAAAATATTTAGCAAAACTCATCCATATATTGAAAAAATTAACATCATATGCAATGTTATGCACCCAGATAATCTTTCTAAAGCTGGATATCACCTTATCATGATCTCATTCATTCAAGTTTTTATTTTTTAAAATTGGTATTGATATTTTTGTTTTAATATCATATGCATTTCTAAATATATCCCTTCCTCCTCAGAGAGCCATCCCTTGCAATAAAACTTTAAAAAGAAAGAAAAAGAACAGTTCAGCAAAACTAGCTTCAATTTCAAGTAACTGTGGTAGTATGTGCAGCATTCCACGCCCGTAATCCCCCACCTCTGCAAAGAGAGAGGGGGAGGGGTGCATTTTCTCATTCCTTCTTTGGAATCAAGCTTGGCCATTATACTTACACAGTGTACTGTTGCTGTTTCTCTTTCCATTTCTTTTCAATCTGAATTTAACAGACATCCAATAAAATGAGTGTTTCCATATACATAGTAAAAGAGAAAAAGAGGCTGGGACAGGAAGCTGCCAATCTCTATCACTTCCATGACCATTCCAACAAGCATTTAGCACTACCTACTACATGTCAAGCCTTGTGTTAGGACATACAGTCCTCATCTGTAAAATGGAAACGATAATACACCTACTTGTAAGGGTTGTCATGAGAATCAAGTGATAACATGTTACAAACATTAAAATGCTACATAAATACTAGTTATTGTTAGATTGTATAAAATGATGACGATGGTGAAACAGACCCGCCCTCCAAGAGCTTACAGCCTCTCAAAGGTACTGTCCCTCTTTGTCCGAATTCGTTGTGGTCCAGTCTGGTTTTGTCTGGCTTTGGGGGATTTGGGGTGGGGTGCTATAAGTGGGTTGGGTTTGGCTTTCCAAACAGGAAACGATTGACAGGCTCTTTGGGTAAGAAAAGTCTGAGGAGAAAGAACATACACAGGCCCTAAACACCTCCAGCTTTTGCCTAACTGGTTTCCGTGTGTGTAGATAACAGTTCCACAAAGAAATTGTGGTACTATTTTCTTGTGAAATATTTACTGTGCGATCGAATATAATTCAAAAATGCTTATTATGTGCGGTCATTTATATGCATACAAATATATGCCTCTCCTTTGCTCCAGGATTTCTCAGACCTCCCCCCTTAATCCCAAAGGGTCTTTCAGCGCACAGCATCTTTTCTTCTACCTCTTGCACCACGCCTTCCCTTCAGTTGAACATGGATTTCTTGGTGGAATACATTACAAGCCTCAAAGTGCTCTGTAACCAAATTAATTTCAGAAACTGACTTAAAAAATAATAAATCAACAACTGCTTTTTAAAAAACCACCATATCATATAAACAGAACCTAAAACATGGAGATACATAGAAATTGGAGAGAACATGATTATGAATTTGGACATGGAAGAGCCCTTAGTGGTCAGCTAGACCCATGCTTCTTAAACTGTGGGTTGAAACCAGTCTCTCACCCACAATTTAAGCATTGAAGGGGTCAAGAGTGCAAAAAGTTTAAGAAGCCCTGATCTAGACCAACTCTCTCATTTTACACATGAGGAAACTGAGGCCTAGAGAAGTTAAGGGGATTGTCCAAGGTCACAGAGTAGTAAGTAGGAGGTTTGAATGCAGGTCCTCTGCCTTCAGATCTAGTGTGCTCTATGACACTGCCCCTGGTTACCTTCCAAACCTGTAGAGTCTGCAAATACATTCTTTTATCTAAGTCAATGGTAAAAATTTTTTTTTTAAAGGTACAGAGCCAAACGCAGGTTTCTATGGTACTTCACTGGAAGCCTCTTTAAAAGTTAACCTCAAACTGTTCAAGACTTTACTCTGTGAATCTGTCAAGCAGTTTTGAATTTGATGATATTATCTTTTAGAACTTTCCCGTTTCCCATCTTTTCTACACTTTCTCAAAGACATTGCTAAAAATCTGGTTAGTCTGACATAGACCTATTCTTTTAAATTTTTTTTCTATCAACAAAAAATTCTCTCTCTCTCTCTCTCTCTCTCTCTCTCTCTCTCTCTCTCTCTCTCTCTCTCTCTCTCTCTTGTCTCTCTCCTCATTAAGGAAGAAAAATAAAACCCAGTGTTTGTTCACAAACATGTAGAGTTAAGCAAAACAAATGCATGTGCCTTGGCGAGGACTTGGCCAATTCCTGATGAAGCCCAGTTGGCAAACTCTCTGGCCCTCTCTTTAATGCTCCATCCTAGAATTTCCCCATGAGTGAAAGTCAAGCTCACTGACCTATGGTTCTCAGTAAAAAATTCTATTCCCTTTTCTTTGAAAAAAATTGGGACATTTGGTCTTGTTCAGTCCTCTGCCATCTCTTTGTTCTTTTCCATCTTTCAAATATCTTAATGATTCTTGGAAGACTTGAGGCTGTTGTGTCTTTGGGACAGGTGACAAGATTCGAGACTGACAAGGTGCCCTCCCTTACATACTGTTAGACATTTTTGTTGGATCATTTCTAATGCCAAATTCATTCTCCTTGGCAGAGAAAGCAGAATAAAGACAAAAATAGTGTGGCTTAGCCTTCTCTCCCTTATCATTTATCATCCATCCCCTCAATCGCAAGTGTGTAACATTATCCTCTCTTTGATCCTTCTCTGGCCCCAGTATAACTTGACTAGAAACCTTGTCCTTCACTTTCCCCATCAGCTCATCCTGCGCTTTTGGTGCTGCTGATTTGGACAGGTCCATGCAACACTCGTATTCAATCTGCCCTTGCTTTCTTCTGTAATTTCTATTTAAAATCTAAGTCGGTGGATGAGTGATGCATCCACACCGGTCTTTTCAAACAAATCCTAATTTTCTTCCTCATTGAAATTGCTTCCCTTTGCCTGGCAGGCAAGCCCGGGTGACTGAAAGCAGCCTTGGAGAGACTATGGGCATTACTCGGTCGTACGGCCCCTAGTGACCACACAGCCAAGTGGCCAGAGTTCCTGTGTGTTGCTTTTCAGCTTCATTGACAGAGAAGGGAAATTTCCTAGAAAGTGGGATTCCCAGAAACCAGTCTTCTAGCCATTGAAGGTGGAATGTCATGGGCAGGGCCAGTCATGGATAGTGCCTCACAAGATATTCTAAGTTCAAGAGTGTGAGCATCTGCCTTTCTATAGAGAAGAGACTTTTTTGGGGCATTGTGCCTCTTGGAGAAGGTCCTGGGTCCTGGTGTGAGGAGGGGATGCAGTAAGAGATGAAAGTAATGCCCTCTGGGGGCAAGGAGGTCAAGGATCTGGACTGCCCCACTTCTCACTTCATACTATAGTGAGTTCTTCAGCTAGTGTAAGACAGAGGTGGGAAATCTTTGATCTAGAGGCCCCTGGTAGGATTAATGAGAAGCAGGGTTGTTTGTTTCCCCTTTCCCTATATAGTTTTCAGTCTCCCAGAAGGTGGAGTTTTCAGCCTCAAAGTTTTCAATCAAAAGGCTGAATTCAGCCTTGAGGGGTGGGGGGAGGAGTGAGAATCACCAGAATGGCAGGGGGTGCCCAGTCCCAAATATTCTTCTCAAAGGAGTATCCAAACATCTGAGTGCTGGGATTAGTTTGGAGGACTTTAGGACCTTATGGAGAGTGGAGAATGGAAGCCACTGGAAAGACAATAGAATTTTATTGTTTATGGGGTTCTCTGAGCCCCTGGCATTTTCTTCATTTCCTGTTGAGTGGAATGAAGCTTGTTCCACCCCTGACATCTGCCTTGTTACCTTGAGTTCTTGTACAAGATCTGGAGGACCCTTTCACCTACCTTTGTGGAGGTCTACACACAAACTATGTTTGGAGATTTTCCCAGAGTAAACTTTAGGCCAAGGGCATAATAAACCAAAGATGGAAGCTGTCCTGGGTAAATACAAGGCTTGAGGGCCTTGGGTCATAGCTTACAGCTGTAAGTCACCATGATTCCTTAAAAGAGTACAAGCCATGTCAGAAACATTATCCATGGAGCTGACATATGCTTACAGGAAAGGATTATTTCCCAAATGCTTCAGACCCAAGATGTTTGAATAAAAGCATGGAGCAGAGGTTTTTGGGACAGGAATGAGAGCTTTTAATAAAGAACAGCCGCATTGGAGATGGTAGAGCCCAAGATGTCAGCTGCCAGGCAAGTGGTCAGACCTAGCTAGACTTGGGCCTTCATTGAGGTCAACACCATTCATGAGGAGGTCCCTTTAGCATTGGTGCTGTGAGTTTACAGGGACTGTGAACTCAAGTCATGGGGGGAGAGATCAATGTTAAGGGCTGGATGTATAATAATTCCCTTGCTCTCTGGGCTTGGATGTTTCTGATATCTATTGTTTACTTGGTTTGAAATAAATTTTCTCAACACCTCTTGGGAGTTTGTTGATTCCAACAGAATTATAACTACCAAGGAAAAACTAGAAATAAACTGGTTTCAGAATCTGATGTCCCCAGAGAGTCTTCTAGATGGGATAAATACTAGCTTTGCCAAGAGTCATTAGAAGGAAGTCCCCACGATAATTTAACCAGCTGATCTGCCAGTCAAGAGGAGACTTGTCCAGGAGCCCCACTTACCATATGGATCCCCTCTAACTGCAATAAGTCCCCAGTCTGAGGTATCAGAGCTGTAACCAGGAATTTTGTGATCTGAAGCAACCACCAATTTGGCACAAGTGGCAGGACGAGTTACCTCAGTTAGGGGAGGTAGGAGGATCATGGAAGGGCAGGGAGGGGCTCACCCCAATAAGGCTGAGTAGAGGAGAATCTTACCCCTCCCATCCATAATTCATCTCATAGGTTCTCATTTTACACAATTATTCTTGGTAACTAGGTGCGAAATTCTTTTGTTTCCACACTGCAGAAGCAGAGTGCTGTTGGCACCCTCTAATTCAGTGCTGTGGAGTAAAGTCAAGTCTGTCCCTCTCTAGTTATGGCTCTGGTCAATGTGTGTGGGTTCCTGAGGAAATGGAGACCAAGGGGCAGGAAAACTTTTACTTGTGGCTGAGTCCAGGGAGATTCTGTCACTACATCCTAGTTGGAGGCTGCTTTAGGGAGGTAGATAAACTAATGAAATGGTGAGCAGGATATGGTACAATGAGAACTCTTTGCTGTGGCCTGCAAAACCTCCCAGTGAGGTGATTAATAGGCATTAGAATCAGTTTCCATTTTAGAGAGAGGGCAGCTGAGCCCAAAGGGTACTATCAACTACCTTTATCTGGCATTAAGGTGCATGTGACCCATTGCTGGGCACTGTTCAGAGAGAAGTCTGAAAAACAGGCATGATAGAACCATTATCTCCCAGGGTTCCTGCTCCCCTGCCACAAAGGCTGGGCTCATCTTTCCCGGAAAGTCCCAGGATGTGACTGGCCCAGGGGTCCAAGGCTCAAGTCACATCTTCCTTGACTGTTGCTTCCTGGTCAGCTGGGGGCCTAAGAAGCCACCTCCCCTCACTCACCCAGAGGGGCAGGCCCTTTGGACTCGACAGATGTTCCAACACCTAACTCTGCTAACTCCTAACCCTAATCAGACCTATTTCTAAACAGAGGCAAGAAGGTCATTTGTGCACAAGCTAGGTACTCTCATTTTCTTGTTAAACATCTTTTCTTTCCCACCCTCCTCCCCTTCTAAATATCCTTTTCATGCCTTAGCTAAGTAAACTTCTTGTGGTTAGCTGTTGAATGTCTTATTCCATTCTAACACCGAACTTGAACAGGCACCAGCTACATCAGACCCAGCTCTTATGGCAGGGCCTTGTGCCCTGGAAGATTCAAGTCTGAAGAGTCTGTGCTGGTGTGGACCACCACAGGAAGGTCAGAGAAAGCAACATAAAATAGGTGCACAAGCTCAAGAGCCTGGGAGAAGAGAAAGGAACAATGTGGCAGGGGAGGAGCCATCTCTCCAGCCAGCAGGCCTGGCCCCTCCCCCCCCCCACCACGCTCCTCCTCACCTTGACCTCCCAGAAGTCCTCTTCTCCTTCAGTCTGTAACCCAACTTCCATTTTCTGCAAGAAGCCTTTCCTGGGCCCCCAACTACTGGTGCCCACCCTCCCAAGCACCCTTGTGTTTAACTGCTCTGTATACACAAGATGCAGACCCTCTGTCTCTATGTATGTATATACCCACCCACACATACACACTCACCCACACATGTGTATCTGCACATATACATACATCTATATATACATGCTTGTACATGCACACATATAGTCTTTTCCATTAGATGCTAAGATTCTTGCAAATGGGGATTGTTTTATTCATTGTACTTTGAGCTCCAGTGTTTAGGGTACGTTCTTAATGATGCTTGTTGATTAATTTACCTCTCTGGGGATTAGATTTCATGATCTCTCATGTCTTTTCCAGCTTTATACCTGTTCTTCAAGTCTATGATCTCCAAGTGGGGTGAAAGGAGAACTCCCTGGAATGCTGGGGAGCTGCCTCTCTAGAACCTCAAGCTCCTTTCCCTGCAAAGGGAAGTTCAAACCACAGGACAGTGCTATAAGTCAGGTGGACCCTGACTGATGGGGCCCTGGAGTGAATAGTGGTGTTCATCAGAGAGGAAGAATCATGGGATGATAACCCCATGGATTAGAAGCTGGGAGTCTCCTCCCAGGCCATCTACTCTAAGCTCTGTCCTTATGGAGGAGGAAGTGGACTTGCCCAAGGCCACGTAGACCATAAGGACCAGAGTCAGGACTCAACATTTCTCTTGTGTTCTACCATGTGAATTTTATCAATTGTTTATGAGTTATTGCTGAGGCCTTTGTGGGTATGGTAAGGCATGAAAGGCCTCTTTTGGCATTCATGCCAAAGACTGGCAAAGCAGAGACTCCACACCACAGTCATCCATTCCCTGCTCACTGTATCCTTTGCTCTGCCACCACCTGGTCACTGAGCACAGTCTCTCTCCATAGGACTTCTTATCTCTTTCCACCATTGCTTCTCCATCAAAGGATGACAGCCCCAGCTTTCAAGCTCAACAGACTTTTCCTCTGTGAGGCCCAAGGACAAGGATGGTTTTGTTTTTTTTTTTTTTAATTGAGTTGCCACGTACCTGACAGGTGTTATTTCAATGCCCTTATGTTTGCAGGAAAGTAAGAACTCCTGGTAACCATACTCTGCCTCTAGGCAAAGCTGAAATATTCATTAGTTTTTCATGTTTTTGTGGTAGGGAACTAAGAAAATAACCTATAAGGAATTGGCAAAAAGAAACTGAGAACATCAGGTGAGCAAGACAGGCAACAAGAGGCCTGCACTGGGCTGTCTCTCCACTGGGATTTGTCCAAGGAACAAACATCAACTATCAATTCATTTTAAATTCAGCAAATTTTTATTAATCATCCACTACGTGCCAGATAGTTTGCAAGGTGCTAGGGACACAAAGACAAAAATAATCCCTTCTCTTGAGGAGGTTATATTCTACTAGGGGATACAATTGTGGGCCTCAGTTTCCTCATCTGTAAAATAGGGACCATAAAAGCCCCTATTTCCCAGGATTGTGGTTAGAAGGAAGTGAGATAATATTTGTAAAGCATTTAGCACAGTATCTAGCACATAGTAGGCACATCAAAATGCTAATTACAAAAGCTAAGTGGTACAGTGGATGGAGTGCTGGACCTAGAGTCGAATCTAGCCTTGGACATTTACTAGCCATATGACCCTGGGCAAGTCACTTAACCTGTCTGACTCAGTTTCCTCATCTGTAAAAGGGAGATAATTATAGCACCTATCCTCAGGGTTATTGTGAGAATCAAATAAGATGATATTTTTAAAGGGTTTAGCAGGGTGCCTGGCACATGGTAAGTTCTGTATAAACGCTACCTATCACTATTATATGTACACAGAGAAACAAATACAATGTTGAAAACAACGCTCAGATTCACTAGTAATCATATTAAAAGAATGCTGAGGTATCACCTCAAACCTATCAGATACCCACCCCCCCAAAGAAAAGAAAAGAAAAGCAATGAAATTCAGTGTTAGGAAGATTTTAGAGGAATAAGAGCACTCATACATTGAAGATGGAATTGCAAATATCACATCTTTTAGGAAAGCAATCTACAAATACATAGTAAAAGTTACTCCCCCAAATCCTACACCCTGACCTAGTGATTTTCTTGTTGCATTGGCTGTCCCCCAGGATGGGAATGATTCCCCCACCTCACTTCTGCCTCTTAAAATCCCTTGTTTCCCTAACAGCTCTGCTCATATGCCATTTTCAGCATAATGCTGTTTCCAATCCTTCCTGCTGCTTGGCCCTTTACAACCCATAAAAATTCACTTTGTGTGTTTTAGGGGGGATATAGTTTGGATATGCTGTTTTATGTGTATGTGATCTTGCCTGACAAAATGGAAGGTCCCTGAGGGCAAGGACTGCTTCAATTTTGCCTTTGTATCTTCTGTACTCTGCACAGTACCTGGAACATGATAGGGCTTAATAAACACTTGGGCTTGTTCACTGAGTAATATGCCCTGAAAGCATAAAAAATAAATAAACCCAAAAGGTTACCTATATAGAGAATTTTCATAGTTGGCATTAATCACAAACAAATCGGAAACAATCTAAATGCTCAACGAGGAGATTTGGTTAAATAAATTTTGGTACTTTGATGTAATGGGATACTCAAATGCAATTAGCCATGACATATATAAGCCACATGAAGAAATCTATAAAGACCTTTATAAACTAATGCAAAGTGAAAAAAAAATCAGACCCAGAAGAACAGAGGGCACACTAACAAATGAGCGTATAAGAAGAAAAGTGAATGAGAATGAATGGACAGGCAAAGTATCCTAATGAGGTCTTACAGACAATGAAAAAAATGTTACGTGCTGAAATTAATTGTGAGGGTCAGGGGAGTCCCTGATCAAACTGAGGAATCACCCAATCACCCTGATGAGATTACAAGGGTAACTGGTGGGATGTAGGGAACTCAGTGAATGGATGACTCCAGCAGGATCAAAAGAAAATAATTACACTCAAGCTCTCAGATCTCATGGTCTCTACCTCTTCATCTTTTTCCTTGTGCCTTCTTTCAAAGTGCAGTGGGTGGGGGAGGGGCCTTCTCTCCAATACCCCCGCCAGAAGCGATATTTCAGGGCTTGGCTTCTACGTGGCCTGAAGGGGGCGTCTGAGAACACCCCTTCTGAGCCCTATGTGTGTTTGTCCTTAGTTGCTGAAGACCACACCATCAGAGAAATGATGACATGACTTGCACTTGACTTTGTTTTGAGTGAGGGAAGGCTGTGCAGCTCACCAGCCTCACTTCTCCTCCAGGGCCCTCTGAATCCAGTGACCAGATATTCATCAGGATGACTGGAAATGACCCAGGATGAGGCAATTGAGGTTAAGTGACTTGCCCAAGGTCACACAGCTAGTGAGTGTCAAGTGTCTGAGGTGAGATATGAATTCAGGTCCTCCTGACTCCTGCACTGGTGCTCTATCCACTGCACTACCTAGCTGCCCCCCTGAGCCCTAACCTGCTCTGTGGAGGGAGCTTGATTGCTTTCTAAGCTCTCTAAAAAATGATTTCCTGTGTAGCTCCCCTACCCCACCCTTTGAGAGTTGTGGTGTAGATAACCCCAACGTGAAGAGTTTCAGGCTTTGATCCCTGAGTCTTCTAGAGAAATATTTCCTGATTCTCCCTGCTCCTTTGAGAAAGAAAATTACTGCCTACATTGCCCCCTGCCCAAGATCCTATTTGGAAACCAAAGTCTGTGAGTCAGTTAAACTATACAGATCCAATAAGGATTTTGTTTGGTCAAGCAAAGGAGTTGATCAACAAGATTTATTAAGTGCCTACTATATGCCAAGCAAGAGGATGGGCTCAGTAAATCAAATCCAGCCTCAGACACTTACTAGTCATGTGACAAATCACTTAACCTCTCTTTGTCTTGGAGGCAACTAGATGGTTTGAAGGATAGAGAACTGAGTCTGGATTTAGTTCAGATCCAGCCTCAGACCCTTAGTAGTTATGTAATCTTGGGCAAATCACTTAACCTCTGCTGTCTTAATCCACTGGAGAAGGAAATGGCAACGTCCCCCCAAAAAAATACAAAAAACTACCCCATGGACAGTATTGGCATGCTATGATCCACAGGGTCACGAAGAGTTGGAAAACCACTGAGCAGCAAACAATATTCTAAGCCCTGTGCATGACACTCAGGATCCAAAGTATTCCACTGGGGATAACAACATGGAAATAAATAGATACATACCAGCTATATACAGAGGAGATTCTTAGTTCCCAACATTTTTTGTTCTGTGAACCTCTTTTAATAACAACTCAAAAAATTCGCTGTGAATCTCAGAGCAATTTAATATACTATTCAAAATATTCCTAAGTAACTATTTATTGCTTAGGGTATCATTAAAGAATTTTCAGTGAGAACTTGTAGACCATCATCACAAACCTCTAGGGGATTTTCAAACCACTGCAGTAGATATAGAAGTTAGGCATCTTTAGAGAGGAAGGGAACTGGAAGAGGTCTCCTGCAAAAGGAAGCATTTAAGCTGAGTATTAAAGGAAATTATTGATTCTAAAGGACAGAGGTAAACAGGATAGTGAGCTGATTACGGAGGTACAATAGGATTGCCTTCCCGTGGTGAGAGCCCAGTTGAAATTATGTAACATTTATTTGCAGTGGAATCAGCACATTTCACAATTTTTTCTAGCTCTGTTCAGTAACACATGAATTAAAGTGAAATCAGCAAATAGTGGGAGTAATCCAAGATTGGGATTTGGCAGCTGATAATGTGATACACAGTAAGTGCTTAATAAATGCACATTGATTAATACATGTTGCAGACTGTTTACACCCACCTCCAATGCCTTCTGTGTAAAACATATTTTTCATTTCTTATAGATTAGAATGTTTGTGACTCACCACCATATAAAGATATAAGTAGAGCATTGGAATTCTTCACATTTGTAATGTTTTTGTAATATAATAAAATTTCTTTTCATTGATGCACCAACAGTTTGTTCCTCCATTCCTCAACAGAAGCATTTCAACATACATTGGGGGAGACATAGCTGAGAGATGGGCTGTTCCTTTTCTCAGCTTCTCTGACTCTTATCTCAGTTGGTTAAACAATCTGGGGTGCTTCTCATGGCTGGCTCCTGACCAGATTTTAATGCCCATTCCAGTTATGGGTCATCTTTCTGATGGCTCTTTCAATATTCAAAAGGTCTTAACCCAATCTGTTCCATCTCTGGATAGGAATCCACCTACAGTCAGGAAAAAATAAACACAAGAAACAAAAGATGTTGAGGTAGCCTGTGTTTGAGAACACTTGGAGTCACATGGAAGCACCTAGCAGCTCACAGCAGTTCTAGCCTCAATTGAGAGAGGGAGAAAAAAAGAGAAAATCCATCCATTCAAACTTTTTTATGAGCCCATAGTTCCAGATGAGGAGCCTGAAATAGAAGACTTTTGCCACCATGAAGTTGTGGGGAAAGTCTTCTCCATTATGCATCCCTGAAAGAAGGTTCCTCACTGACCTTCGTACAGATCAGTGTCAGTCAGGGCTGAGCCCTCCATTACAAAGGCATATGATACTCTTTATACAGATATAATGGCACTCAGAGCAAGAGGTAGAAAGCAGAGTTGGAGAAGGAGGAAGAGGATAAGTGCACAGCAGGCCAACAGCACTGGTGGAGGCCTGGCTTCTAGAGTCAGCCAATGGATTCAATGACTGATTTAAACTCAGTCACCTATCAACTGGTGTAGAGCTCCAGGGTGATAACTCCCAAGATGGGAGAATTCCATTCCCTGGAATTGGGAACATGGACTCCAGAGGTCCAGGTGGGGTGAAACAGAACAGTGGTGGCAGACAGATGATAAGATGACTGGGATAGGAGGTGAAACTTAAGACCACAAAACTTCAAAGAACTGGAGTAAAGGACATCAACAGGGAAATGTAGGAGTGAAAAAGATGAGATGATCCTGAGCAACAACAGTGATAGCAAAGGGTCATCCTGGGTATTCCATTGGTACCCTTGCAATATCAGCACATGGGATAGGCATGGATGGGGGCCATCCACACTGATGGAGAAGACATCTCCATTAGTTAAATCCCAGTGCACTTGATCGACAAAGAAATAAGGATGTTATTCAGAACCCCCAAAAGTAGATGTAAAAGAACACAAACATTAATGATGACTTTCTTTGATGCTTCAATAGACATAAGATAGGAGAGGAGAAGACCTCATTGTCTTGGGTCCTTCCACTGATGCTTATTAGGGTTCAGGCTATGCATAGTTACCCATCCTAGAATATGACTCTTGCCTGCAGAAGGTAGGGTCTCTTGCCAATATTCTCCCATAAATTCATGACGGGGAGTCCGAAGGTCCACCGGGATTGTTGGGTACCTTCTTCTAGATTGCTTGACATTTCCTGGACTCCAATAGAGGATTCTTCTTTTTTTTAAAAATAAAAAAATAATCATAGTCACTAGAGTCAGTGCATGTCCTTCGTAGGTTGCAAATACATTTTTAAAAATAGCAACAAAACTTTAAAGAAGTAGAGGGGTTTAATGGATAGAGGGAAAATGTGAAAATCTGGAAAAATCTCAGTCACTTAAAGAAAATAGTCCGGCTCTCAAGGATTTGTCTTTCTACCAGGGGAACACCGTGTGTGTAATTAATTAATACAAATCAGGTAACTGGAGGGGAGGAGGGGGGTGAGAAGCTGGAGAGATAAGGAAAGGTTTCTTGTAAGAAGTAGCGCTTGATGATCCTTGAAGGAAACCAAGGGGTTCCAAGAGGCTCAGGGGAGGATCGAATGCACTCTAAGCTCAGGGGTGGGTTGGGGGTAGGAAAATCTATGCAAAGACGTGGAGATGGGAGATGGAATGTGTTGTGGCCACAGGCGTTACATGAGTTTGGCCAAGCTGAGTTTATAAAGGGAAATAACAAAGCTAGAAAGATACGTTGGAGCCAGGTTGTGAAGGGCTTGGAGTCAAGAAGCCCTGCGTTCAAATCCTGCCACACACCTCCTACAAACCTTAAATATTTTATAAATATCAGCTATTATCGTTGTCGTTATTTAAAAGTCAAAGGGAGGAGTTTTGTTTTATCTCAGAAATTCAAGAGCCCGTGGAGTGACACGGTCGGATCTGTACTTTGGGAATGACACCTGGGCAGGTGTGCGCTTGAAGGACCAGAGAGGACAGGAGGAGCTGGAGGAAGGGAAACCAGCCAGTTGGGACCCAGGACTGTGCGTCATCTCCAGCCTCAGTTTCCTCATCTGTAAAATGAAAGGGTTGACCCGGTGAGCTGAGGGTCACTTCCAGCTCTGGACTCCAGGGTGCTAGTCCCCTCTGACCTGACCTGCCTCGGTTTCCCTATCTGTAAAGATGAAGGGGCTGGCCGGGAAGCCCCCTAAGGTCCCCGCCCACTCTCGGGACTCAGAAGTCCAGGAGCACTCGCGGGCGCGCAGGCGCACACGCACATGCGCCCGAGGGAGGCTCGGAGGAGGGTGGGTTAAGGTGGCGACGTCACTGCGGCGAAGGGGGCGTGACCTAGACGTCGCCATGGAGACGCGTGGGGAGGCTGCCGGAGCGGCCGCGGGCGGCCAAGGCGAAGTCCCCAGAGGCGGCAGTGGTGGCGGCGGCGGCGCGGTTGAACCGGGTCTGGCTGGAGCCCGCCCGGCCCCGGGCAGTCGGGCCTGGCGGGATGAACGTCCGAGGCGGACGTGGGGGGCCGGGGGCCGGCGAGGAGTGCGACGAGGACGACGAAGAGGACGACGAGGAGCGGGGGGCCGTCCCCCAGGCCTTCCAGGTGGCCCGGCTGCCGCCCATCTCCGGCTGCGTGCCCGAGACCAGCCGGCGGAAGGTGAAGAAGAAGAAAAAGAAGAAGAAGGCGTCGGCCACCGGGCTGGCCAAGGCCTCTGGCAAAGGGGATGGTGAGCGGGGCAGGGGCGGGGTCAACGGGGGGGCGGGGGTTGGAGGTGGGCGTGTCCTGGAGGGGCGGGGCGGGGCCTACAAGGGGATTGGGTCAAAGAGGCGGAGACGACGTAGGGGATCAGAGAAGGTGGGGCAGGTAAGAGAGCTCTCAAGGGGGCGTGGCTCAGGCAGGGCCTGGGGATTGGAGAGGGGAGGGGGCGGGGCAGGCTGAGGGAATTGTCAAGGGGGAGGGGCTATGTCTAGATCTGAAGGGACCCTCTATTTTACAAATGAGGAAACTGAGGCTCAGGGAGTCTTACCCAAGGTCCTACAGGTAGTAAGAGGCAGAGGGAGGAGGCGAGCCTTCAGGAAAGAGACAAGGGGGATGAAAGGATGGTTGGTGAAGGGCACCCCCCATCTACCCCAACATACTGGGGATTCCTGTCCAACCCTTCAGCACACACAATTCCAGACATCCACATACATACACACATGAAGAGCCACAACCATACACAAACCTCTCTAGACCACTCCAAAAACATCCCCAAAACATGGTATAGTGAGACAGGGTTGTAGCCTGGCCTAGGAGTCAGGAAGACTTAAGATTCCAATTCTTCCTGGGAACCTTATTAACTATGCTTCCCTGGGGAAGTCATTTAACTTCTCTTTGCCTCAGTGCCCTCATCTGTAAAATGGTCATTTCCACCTCTAAGTCTAATGACGTGTGACATATCTAATTACAAAATCTCAAAGTCGTAAGAGACCCTCAATGACCATCTAGTGGAAACCACATCTGAAAAAAAAGTCTCCTCAATAATATACCCACGAAATAATCATCCAGTCTTTGATGGAAGACCTCCAGTCTCCATCAACCAACAAACATGGTTGCTATCCCTGTGCTATATACCAACACTTTGGTGTTGCTCTCATCATTATGAAGTTGGTTTTTTGTTTTCTGCCACAATCTACCCTAAATTTGTCACTCTGGGGATTCATCCCCATTGCTCCTACTTAGACCACTGAGGCTAAGCAGGAGAAATCAAGTCCCTCCTTCAGTATCACCGAGCATTTAAAGGACAACATTTCTGTTAAATACTTTAATACAAGTCTCTAAGACTTCTCCCAGAAAATACACCCAAAAGTCACACCCGGAATATATATACACCATACTAAAACATGTATGCACTCCCCAAATACATACCAATTAAAAATAAAGCTACATCCCAATAAATATCCTGCCCATACACTTAGATACCACTTCCTTTCCCACATGCAGTCTCAAATACTCATACATATAGACAGCCCTTAAACACACACAGATACTGTACATGGTCATATTATATATATACATATATATATAGACATGCACTCACACACACACACACCCCACACAAGGCATCCCCAGACATATGCACCTAAATCCACAGACACCTTCCTACACATACTTACTTGCTCAGATTTGGCAGTCTCTCTGTTATCTGCAGATACACATACACTCTCATTCCTTTCCAGACACAGCTAGCTGCCCACAAAACAGACATATACACCCACACACATAGCTGCCACCACATACACTCATATTCAGACAACTTGCAAAACATACCCTACACATACTCCTACATATATAGATAGCGGAAATACCCCATTCCCAAATAGATATAGGTACACTCACAGAAACAAGTATACACACACACATCTCCCCACCACACACACACACACACACACACACACACACACTCCTCATCCAAAAATGGGCAGTCTGCAGAGCTGCCGTCATCACAACATGTTTTGAGCACCCACTGATACAAAGAGTTCTTTTCCATTTAAAAATAAGAAGACTTGGTGGCTGTCCTTAACTTGTTCACAGGAAGCTTGGGTGTAAATACAAGTGAAAGCTACTTTGATGCTTTAGGCTTTGGCTCTGGGTTGGTGCTGTTGAGCTGTGTTGCTCACCCCATACTCCCTGCCCAGCTCCAGAATTTAGCACTTGAAGGGATTCTTATGGAGGGATTCAAAGAGATGCTCACATTAGCTATGTAGACACAGCAAAAGGAGAGATGGTTCCAGTAGGACCAGCCCCTCCCCACTTGGCTGCATATATAGACTACATTTCAGGAAGGGTAGTGGCAGCAAGATGAGAATGGCTTTTTCATGCAATCAGTAAATCCACATCGTGACATTTGTCATCTTTTTCTCTTTTTTTCTTAGCTTAGACTTTCTTTAAACGTTGCCTTGGGAGTGACTCATAGGTCCCCCAACCCCCATGATGGTTTTCCAAAAGCAGAGGATTGGAGAATCTTCAACCACAATCCTAAATGGTTATTTAGCATTTCTGTCTCCTAGGATCAGCTGATGAAAATGCCCACAGTTTTTATATCATTTAAAATATATATTACATAGTCCTGAAGTCCCATTAATTTTTTTTTTCTAATTCAATAATACAAAGACTTCCCACTCTGGCATAATTCTAGTACTTTAGGTGAAGTTAGGAGAGTTTTATAAATTCTTATTCTGATATCTCTCCATTCTAAATAGCACACTGTTCTACCTTTGGTATACAAGAAAACGTGCAAACGTTGCTTACCTATTCCCAACGCTGATCCCAGGTATGCTAAGACAAAACCTCTGTATAGCTTCAGCCACAGAAACATGGTTGGAAGCCCCCGCTGTGTTGGGAGCTTTTTCACTGAACGTTAAGGTGCCCAAGGAATTCTTGTGAGTGATGGGTACTGGGTTGGTTCATTTAGCCTCAATAACTCCTCTTCAGGGTAACTGACAAACTGAGTTGATCTGCTCTAGTACAACAGAACAGACTCAGCCTCTCTTTTCCTCTCATGACATTTTAGGTTCCAGCAAAGACCCTAGCTCCAAACTAGAGTCTATGAAAGAGACTAAAAGAGAGAAAGAGGAAAACAAACATCTCTCTTATTCCTCCTCCGGAAATGCTGCCTTTTCCTCAGCTGAAGTAGAAGAGAGCCTTTCCACCAAGATCAATGAGAGTCTCCGCTGGGAAGGCGTCCTTGAAGACCCAGTAGCAGAGGAAGAACGAATCCGCATCTATAAACTCAACAGAAGAAAACGTTATCGACTTTCAGCTCTGGAAGGATTCTGCCCAACTCCAAGTGTTCCGGAAGTGGCTAATGAGAAAGTCTCAGTACTTCCAGACCCAGAGAACCACACAAACAGCAAACAACAGGCAGTGAAGGTGGATTCCCTCAGTTATTTCCTTGGTGGAAACACAACGCCCAAGATCCTACCCTCTCCAGAATTAGCAACATCCAATGTACCTGAGCAGAAACTTTCTTCTGCTTTGGCAAATCTATCCTGATCCCAGGGAGAGAGAGAGAGAGAGAGAGAGAAAGAGAGAGTGTGTGTGTGTGTGTGTGTGTGTGTGTGTGTGTGTGTGTGTGTGTGTGTGTGTGTGTGTGTGTGAGACAGAGAGAGAGAAAATTAAATGATGGAAAGCAGGCCAACCCTGAAGAGGACAGATACTTAATCTCTCCTCTCCACAAAATATGTTATGTGCCAAAATAAAACCACTTCTCTATAAAGAACAAAACAAACCAAAAAATGGAAGCACTTGTAGTGGACCCACTGAATTTCATTAGTCAAACTCTGATTTTCTTCAGTCTAGCCCAATGCAAGTGATTCTCTCTTGTTCACCCTCACAGAGACCAGATGGTGCCGAGGATGTGTTTGTCCTTCTATCATTTAAGGACTATCCTATAACCTGCTTCCCTGGAATCTGGTAGTGCTACAGACACACTGGAAATGGACTAAACTAGAGATGGAGAATCTGTGGTGACAAGGTTACTTGTGGCCTTCTGCACTTGAGGACCTAGAGGGCCATGTGTAACCTCGAGGTCACAGATTCCACATCTCTGTTGTAAACCACTTGTCATGATGAGAGACAGTATGATACATAGCATATGACCAGCCTCAGCCATGCAGTCAGAGCACCAAGTCTGGGATCCACCCACCTATGGGTGTGCACCTTGGGCAACTACCTTCTACCTCTCTGGGCCTCAGTTTCCACCCCATGCCAAATCCTATGATCTTATATGTAATTGGAGGAGGAAAGGCACTAAACATTTATATAGCACATATTATGTGCCAGACAGCATGCTAAGTGCTTTTAAAATTTTATCTGACAGTTACAAATGCTCTCTGATCTTCATAACACCCTGAGAGGTAGGTGCTGATACTATGCCCATTTTACAGTTGAGGAAATAGAGGCAAACAGACCATAGACCCAGTGTTCTGTCCACTTTACTATTAGTTCCTTCAACATGAGGTTTACCTAAAAATCCCATTCAAGGGAATTTAATCTTGACAATTAAATGTTCTTTGAAAAAATACTTATGAGAGTATTTAAAAGCACAGCAGAAATACCAAAAAGAACAGCAGCAGCAGCGTAACATTTATATGGTGTTCTAGTATTTTCAAGGTTAAGTGGTGCAGTGGATATATTGAGTGCCAGGCCTGGAGTCAGGAAAACCTGAATTCAATTCCCGCTTCAGACACTAGCAGTATGATCCTGAGCAAATCACTTGATCCTGTTTGCCTCAGTTTCCTCATTTGTTAAATGAGCTGGAGAAGGAAATGGCAAACCACTCCTGTATCCTTGCTGGGGTCACAAAGAGACATGACTGAACAAAGATATTTTCAAAGCACTTAGCATACGTTTATTATCTTATTTAACCCTCATAACAACCCTGTGAAGTAGGTGCTGTTATAAACTGAGGCAAACAGACTAAGTGACCTGCCCAAGATCATAGTGACTGAAACAGGATTCAAACTCATGACCTCCACAGTAACACTGCTTCCCTTAGAAACAACCCTTTTTCTAGACCCTTGATGACAGTGATACGGTAAATTTCCAGCAAAACAGAAGAGGTATATAAATGGAGAAAAATGACCACTTGTTATACTTTACTATCCACTCATTCAGACACCATTTCTCCAGTATGTGAGAGCATCTGTGCTAGGTGTTCCGGAGGATACAAAAGCCCCTCTCCTCAAGGAGTTTACAATCTAACTGAAATATAAGACATGACCTAGATAAAAAATTAAGCAATGGTACAGAATAGCATGGGATTAAGTACGCAGATCTCACCCTCTACTACCCCAGACCTGTGATTTCATGGTTGTAGGGAAACCCAAGGGAGGAAATCCCTTCTACTCTTCAACTATTTATTTAACCTCAAGAGACCTCATATGTGAAAGAACTTGTCTAGAGTCACACAACAGAGAATGTTGAACTTCTCAACTCTGAAACCGCCTCTCTACCGTTTTGCCTCTCAAGCAGCCGATAATAGTAAAAATAGCTAACGTTAATGCAGTACTTACCATGCGTCAGGCACCATGCTAAGCATTTTACAAATGTCTCATTTGGGAGATAGGTGCTGTCATAATCACCATTTTACAGATGAGGAAACTGAGGCAAGCAGAGACAAAGTGACTTAACCCAGGTTACGAAGGTGTTCAAGCTGGGCTGAGAGGTCTGGAACTCTGATCAAAAGAGCCAAGGCTCTTTCCACCATACCATGATGCTATGCTTTTCCTAGTACTGCTTCTTCCACTCCATCAGTTCATAAAAGTCTGTGCTTCTTTGAATTCACTTGAATTCATAATACACCTTTTTAATGCTACACCACAGTTTGGAGGCAGTGGGGGGGGGGGGGCAAGCTATGAACTCCATTGACAAACTTTCCCTTTCCAAAAGATTGGGAAGCCAATCTCAGGGTTACCTCTGTTGGAAGGAAGGGGTCATAAACCATCAACTTGGTTGCAGTCAAGGTTATTTGTTACAGTGGTGTCTCAAAACCTGGCAACGTTGTCAAAGTAACCAAGTACTGGAAAGGGTCACGGTTAGTTAGAATGACATTCTCCCCCACCCCACAGTTCAGTGAGTGTTGGAACTGAAAGGGACCAGACATCATTTAAAACAGCTCCCTATGTTGCTACAGTTCCATTAAGACTTGAACCCAGATCTCCTAATTTTCAGTCCAATGCTTTATCACATACTTGGGTTGTGACCTTGGAACCTCCATGTGTCCTCTCTGGAAGGCAGAAGAATAATTCTCTTCTCTCAATTTCTCACCAATTTATAGGCACCCAGCATCTTCACTGAGGTAAACAGCCCAAATACAAAGGATGAAAACGTGTCCCAGAAGAAAAGATGCTTCCAAAAAACCCCAAAGTTCTTTGAAAATCAGTTGTCTGAAGCCTTTCTGGGGTGTGCATTTCCATTTTAAAAAATAAAGATGTACCCTCAATTATGTAACCAATGGGGCCCTATTGAAGATATATATATATATATATATATATACATATATATATATATATATATTCCAGTATGTTAATGAAGGTGATTTCACATTTGAATCAGACAAAAGCCCAGATTTTAACGAATAATTTGCTTCTCAAATACTTTGGGGGATGTTATACCTCAGAGAGGCAGTGTGTAGAGTAGATAGGGAGCTTTGGAATCAGGAAGGCCTGGTCCTGCCCCACCTTTGCCACACTAGCTAAGTGACCCTGGACTTTTCAGTGTCCTGTGAGGCTCACCTGACCTACAATGGTGGAAGGAGTTTCCTCACCAATATTTCCCTACACTCACAAAATCACAAGTTCTAAACATCAACAGCCCCAAACTCATACAACTGGTGGCAAGATGTAGTAGAATCCAGAGCTAGGTGTCTGGAGATGTGAATTCTAGTGCTAGTGTTGCTACTTCCTCGCTCTCAAACTCAGTTTCCCCCTTTGTAACAACAGGTGATTGGACCAGTTAATCTAGCTTCCACATTCTCTGGTTTGAAATGGTTCTCAATGCAGGAGGTAAACTACACCAGATCACAGAGGAGAGAGGAACCTCTGAAGTCATATAATCCAACCCTCTCATTTGAGGGGGGAAACTGAGGCCCAGGGAAGGGAAGTGACAGCTATCTCTAGAACCCAGCTATCCTGACCCCAAACATTACATTGGTAATAAGCATCAGAAGCAGAATTTAAGCCCAGGTCCTTTGACTATTAAACCCATATTCATTCCTTCAATTTCTTCTTACCCCCTTGGTCATCTTATCAATGAGCACTCCCTCTGAAGTACTGGGGTCCCTAAAAGTGACTCATTAGAATAGAAGTGGGGCCATTCCTCTCAGAATGGCCAAGTAGCATTTTTAATTTCTCTTAGTTTCCATAGCTAAATAGTCTCATTTTAAAAAGAAAGAAAAAGAGACATCCCTGGAGTTATATTTCAGATAATTTATTGTTAAATGAAAAAGTAACAAGCAAATGGGGTGGGGTGGAAAGGAGAGAAGAGGAAGACCACAGATACCAAATCACAGTTTTTGTGAAACAACATTCTGAGTTTCCTAAGACTGGAAGATTGCTGGACATACTTTCCCCTCAAAATCTTTAAAAGTATAAACAGTCGCAAAGGAAACCAGTATCTCCTCTAAGATACAAATAAATGACTCAGCCATTCTTGTGTACATTTTTAGCAGGTCAACATGGCCAACCTTTGAAGTCATCGTTTAACAAATAGACAGTGGGAAAACCACTTTGAATGAATGAAAGACAAAGCAATTGGCCCTTCCAGAGGCATTTCTGAATGAATGGGTTCTAAATAGCTAAGCAATGACTGCAGAGGGAGCCCAGGTTCCCATAGGAACACATTATTGGTCCTTTGGTCCACATTTGCTCAAAACTAAGCCCAAGTGTCCTACTGCCCTAGGCTGCCTTTTTTGGGCTCTTTCAGAAAATCAGATTGGCTAGAAAAGGAAAGAGTAGAAGAAGCCCTGCTAATTCCCCAGTGAATAATTTGCAAATAAAAGAATACAAACTTCCTTTTTTTCCTTAGTTTCACAATCACGTCTTCACTTGCACTCACTCCCATTCCAACATCAGATTCTCCCCACTCTTACCTACCTTACTACCTTCCGGCAAACTTAACTTCTTCACCTAAACAATGCTCTCACTTAAAGGAGGGCTCTCGGAGGAGAAATCAAATCTATATTTGGCCAGAAAAGTGATTTCTCCTCCCTATGAGGCTCTTCCTGCTCTGTCAACAATACTGTTTGGGAGAAAGGGGAGGGTGTCTGTTCCTGTATTGTAAATTTAATTCAAGTTAAATATCTAGACACAACAATGAAAAAGAATGAAAGGCACTTCTCATCATTTTAAAATACATCACATTTACAAGTAATCCAATTACATAGTACGATGATACTGCAGCCCCCTGCTGTTTTTCCATATTATAAAGCTGAGATTTTAATGTTAATTCCCATATTTGAATTCTTTCGAATTTGTCCATAAGTATCCAGTGAACATCAGCGCAACGATTCACTGATTGGCTCTAGAGGGAAAGGTAGGCTCCAAAAACACCCCAGCTTCCTGCAACCCTATTCAGCCTCACATGATTTAATGCAAAATTTGTTCACTGGACCTTGAGCTCTTTATGTGGCAGAGTGTCTAAAATATATTTAGAAAAACAAACTAAATTCTATAATAATTTTGAAATCAACATTGGGCAATTCAGCTGTGAAGGCATCACAGTCTCCAAAGAAGCATGAAAATGTCCTCTTCACTATGAAAAAGGATGTGCTGGAGCCAGCTCTAAGCCGTTTACTGTCACTTTACCGCACGAGCATTTACATCTTGGAAACCAGCAAAAGCTACAAATCACAGCTTGACAACTATTCTGCTGATTATTTAGACTTAAGAAAATGATGGAGAAGATATGAATGATGCAGATTAAATTTTAAGGTGCATAGGCTTTTTTTTTCTTCAGAGATCTGGTTGTTAAAAGTTTACCAACACACCCCTAATGAAGGGGAACAGAAATCACCAGACGTGGTGTTTGGATTCTTTGAACACTGACCATTTCTGCTTTTTAAACCAACTTGTGACATTAAAGGTAATCATAAGTTACTTAGGAAAGAGGCATGACCTATTTACCATTTACCTTACGTCTCTGCCCATTAGAAGAGGCTTGCTGAATTTTAGAACTGGAAGACACTCCTCAGATCATTAACTCCAATCTTTTTTTAAAGAGGAGAACACTGAACCCCTCAGAACTCAAATGGCTTATCAAAGGTTCCATAGCCCAAATTAGAGCATATTCAAATAGCATATCTATGTTTTGTTTCTTGTGACCGGAAAACAATAAAAGTCACCCACGCATTTCCTTTGTCTCAAAAAGCTTACCTGAGCTGAGTTACCTGAACAGCCCCCTTGGATTCTGCCCAAATCTATCTGCTCTCCTGAGCCTGACAGATAATTAAAAAGCTCAGGCTCCAGAGAAGCCCCCAGAGGACCTCCAGAGAAGTCATGTTGGCTGGAGGAGCTCCTGAGCCGGAGAAGGACCACACCTGTTCTCATTCTTCTGGGTTGCTCAAGAGCCTTTCATGCTGCAATTCAAAGCTCTGATGCAGGTTTTTGTACCATGACTTGCCCACTTCCTTCTACCTCCCACCTCTGCCTTGCCTAATATGAAATGGGAGCTTGACAGGCTACAGAAGCCAAAATTAGTTGGGACTTATATTGAATGGAAACACTGGCTGGGAGGAGCAAAGCCTTTAGGGCTTAAGACAGACAGCAGAGGCCTCAGAGAAGGAACAGTTTGCCTGCCTGGACTCTGTCTGGGTGAACCACACATAGACTCTCTCATTTTCTACTTGCTGAAGCTTTTTGGGGACCATCTCAGCGGATGTTGAGGATTCAGGAGGATCCTTTGGCCTTTTAGCAAAAATCAAAACCTTGTGCTTCAGTAACAAAGTTGGATGTTTGGATTATGAGCCTTCTTTGATTGGAATTCAAATTTGATCCCAAAGGTAGATTTTTTTTTTCCTTCTGCCACTTGGAATTAAGCTTAAGGCACTGGCCACCCTTTAGGTAGCAGGGATTCTACTCCAAATGTAACTTAATCTGGCCAGAAGACATGTGAGGCTTGAGTAAGGATACCATCACAAGCTTCCAGAGAAGATATATCTCCCTTCTAAATAATACCCAGACATGACCCATGCAGTCATTTCCAGTTGTGAGTCAAAAGGCATCAATCTTGAGAAATCCTAAAAGCATTTCCATCAAAGTAGTCTTAACAATGACATTTTTCTCAAATATGTGTCATACTATATTTTGCCTGGTGGAGACTAGGAAAGTATTTGGAAACCCCAATGTACATATCAGAAGAGTTCTACAAGTCTGTGGTGGTGTTAGTAGGATTCCAGAGATGCAAGGCTTGTTGCCAGGGCCTTTGGATAAGAAGACAAGAGGCTTTCCTCATGACTAGCAGAATGGTTAACCAAAGTCCTTTGGTCTTCTCTTTGGATCAGTTAACTAAATTTCCAAGTGACTTCCAGCAATGTTCATAAGACAGCCATGGTAGAAACATCGCCTTAGAACAGGCTTCTGGGAGTTTTCAACCGCTGGTTGAAAAAGATCTAGGAAATTCCAGAATCTTCAGCATACAGGAAGGACAAGGTCTGCATTCTGACTGAAAAAGAAATAACTCACGGACCTCAGTTTACACAGATTACCTCAGGTGGGACAACTCCGATCATGAGTACGGTCACTTCCAAAAAAAGTTGCTTCAAATGAGAAGCTCACTCCTTCCACTCGGAAGATTTTTTCCACACTCCACCACAGACAAGCTCTGTCTTTCCTAGATATGAGGAGCTCTGTTTTCGATTTCAAAGGCTGACTTTTTTCTACTTTCCCTTTTACTTGGATATTCTCGTTATTTGTTATTCAATTGATACTTTGGGGAGATATGCAACTGTGAGCCAAGAAAAATAAATGCCTTTAAAAAGAAAAGCTAAAATCAAATTCCCATAGTAACAAAAGAAGCCAGGGGTGGGGTGAGTTTTCTCCCCCTCTCCTTTGCCAAGGCTGGACACACAAAGCTAGAATGATAGAGAAGGCTGTTTCAGAGTTGAAAATGACTGGGTAATAAAGGCATTACCCGTTTTCACTTAGAAAGATCAAAGAACTGAACAGCACACTCAGAAACACCGACTTCCATTCCATCCCCCCCAGAAGTCTCATTCAGCATTCATCCAAGAGGTAATCACTTGCTGGACATTCTGAGGCTTCGAGTTCCACGCTGGACAAAAACCGCCTTGTGGATTTCCTGCAGTTGTAATCCAGGGTGGTGGTGTACACGGTTTTGGTGTGCTTGGGGTAGACAATGGTGGTGCTGAGAAATCGAAGGGCCTTGTTTCGGGGTTCAAAGCGGAGTTCGGCTTTGTAGTTCCGCCAGGTGCAGCCAGGGATGCAGACCACGGTCTGGCTGCAGGAGGAGACCGCCAGACCCACTGGCAGATAGACGTTATCGATGAAATGCTTCTCCGAGTCATACTTTACCGAGGAGGTATACCTGCAGGTCAGGACACACAAAAGAGCATGAAGCAGACTTTGGAATGGGGAAGATTCTGCCTTATGAGGAAGCACTGGGCTCAGGCTCAACAAACAGGGAATGTGGTACTAGTTTAGAGGGTGTCATTGTGGGGACTTGGCTTTGCTTCTTGTTTGTGGTACTTCCTCATCCAGCAGAGCTGTGGAAATTGTGGCATTTCCGTCCCAGCCATCAAGGCTTTACTCATAGCCTTGCAATAGATCAGCTTTAAAACCAAAGGCTAAGGGAGGAGGCCTCAGACAGCCTGTCATCCTCTCGAATACTAATGGAGAGCTACATGCAATCCCTATTTCTAACCATCAAAATTCTTGAAATTTGACCCTGCTCAGTAGTAAATTTGATCCAACTTAGCTGGCTTTCCTTAAAAGGATCGTTGCAAGCTTCAGCATTTCATAAAATATCAGTCTCTGGAAAGGGAGGGAAAGAAAAAGAGAGACAGAGACAGAGAGACAAAGGGAAGAAAGGGAAAGAGAGAAAGAGGGAGGGAGGAAGGAAGGGAGGAAGGAGGAATAAAAGGATGGAGGAAAGAAGCAAGAAAGGAAGGAGGGAAGAAGGAAGAAGAAGAAAAGGATAGAGGAAAGAAGGAAGGAAGGAAGGGAGAAAAAGAAGGAAGGAAAGAAGGGGAGAGAAAATTTAAGGTAAGAAAGAAAAAGAAGGAAAAAAGAAAGAAAATGAAAACAAAGAAGAAAATGTGGGAAAGAGAAAAGGAAAACGAGAATAAATAAAGGGAGGAGGAAGAAAAAAGAGAAAAAGAAAAAATCCAAGTTATTTTATTTTTAACTCCTTGTAAATTTCTTCTAACAAGTAAGAAAAAAACATTTAAAATAAGTATGCTCTAACAGCCTCCTATGTACATAAGAAACAGGTGCCAAGGGTCGCAGGGCTGTGATCCAGCTTTCCCTAAGCAGGCAGCCAGAAGGTAAACTGGCATTCCTGGCTACTTTTTGGGTATAAGGGATTATTCTCCCTGGGCAAATGGCAATGTCTGGGGCTAAACTGAGGAGCTCATATGCCCATGTTATTCAAGATCAAAGACTGTGACACTACCTGCCAAGAAAATTACACACCATGGAATGAAGCGTGAAAACACAATTAAAACGTTCTCTTTTTTTCTAATGGGAGGTCCTATGTGCTTCTCCAACGAAAACAAGCTAGGAGACTAGGAACTGTACCTTTCCTTTAATAAGTCTCCTTTTATCCAACTTCCAGGTTAACCTTTCTCCAAATCATCCTCAAAAGAAAAGGGACCTACTATGTGTCAGGCACTGCTTTTTGCAAATATTATCCCATTTGTCCTCACAACAACCATGGGAGATGGGTGCTTTTATTCTCCCCATTTTACAGATGAGGAAACTGAGGCAAACAGAGGTTAAGTGACGTGCCCAGTCACACAGCTAGCAAGTGTCTAAAGCTAGATTTGAACTTAGGTCTTCCTGACTCCAGGCCTAGCACTCTATCCACTGTACCACCAGCTGCTTCAATAAAGGAGAACTAAGTCATCTACAGTGACATGTTCTAAGAGGAGTAAATATGGCAACCCCTTTCTACTCCCACCCTCACTCACCACCTCCAGTGAAAATGGTACACTTTCGAGAAAAGGGAAGGAGGCAGAGCTTCCAAAGCAGAAAGAATACTGGGCACGTTTACCTTATTTCCTTTGGAGGCAGTGGATCAAACTCTACACCTTCACCAAAAGATAGAGGGCACAGCCTTGGAGGGCAGCCAGGCCCAAGGACATTGGGTAGAAAGACAGAATTCTAAAAGCAAAAAAAGATGCTGATGTTATAGCCAGAATGCTGAGAGAATCACACAAGTCAAAGATGCAAGAGACCTTACAGGAAGCCAGGAGACTTTACCTTCCTAGTGCCCCGGACCCTTCAGGTAGGTGGGCTGCTGAAGCTGAGGGACCCCTTCTCAGAACTGGATTTTTAAATGTATCAAATAAAATCCATAGGTTTGCAAAGGAAAGTAATTAAATTGTAATACATTCCAGTTAAGAAAATGTTAAAAAAAAAACCCAAATTTTAGACCTCATTTAATGCTCTAATGTTTTATAAAGAAAAGAACTGAGGTTGAAGGAGAAGTAACTCAGCCAAGATTACGGGTAGTAAGGAGAGGAGAGCTGGGATTTCAGGTCAAGTATCCTAAAGACCAAGCTCTCTTCTCTCCACTCCAATTTCTGGGATCTCAGAATTGCGGAGCAGGAAAGGATGTTCAGGAGACACCTAATCCAACCTTTACCTGACCAAGAATCCCTTCCATCATATCTGGCTTCTGTCTGTATACCTCTACTAAGGGGGAACTCACTACCTTACCAGGCAGCCCATTATACTTTTGAATGGTTATAATTGTTAGGAAGTTGTTTGTTTTCTTTTCCTTGATATCAACTTAACCCAAGCAAACAGAGAGAACAGTGAGTATAAAGTTTCCAGTGACTGAGAGACATGGTTTTCAAATTGGGAGTCCATGGCACTAAAATGTCATTTTACTATGATACTAGATACTATGGAAGTGGGAGAAACCCCTCCATCTTCCATTTGTTTCTTCTGGCCCTGTCCCCTCCCCCAAAGACAGCCACCATCTAACTTCCCCTAGAAAGGGCAGGAAGAAAGCCTTCCTGTTGATTAGATGCTCTGATGAGAAAGTGAGCTTAGTTGGATGATGCAATGAAACCATCCATTTTTCAAAAGACACCCTGCTCATTGAGCAAGATGTGAACCCAGAAGGGTAGCTGTCCAAATCTCCACTGGGGCCCAAGTACCTGGAATCCCAATTCAAGGATGACACAACCCACCCCAGCTTTCCCACTCCACTTCGATAAGAAATGGGCAAGTTGCAAGAACACAAGTCAGTGACAGAGCCTTATTGGATGGATACATTAAGAAAATAAAGTGCTTTTTGCAAGTGTGCTGGAGGGAAATCAAATTCAACCCATCCTGACTACGTGACTCCACCTCCATCCCCTAACAGTAACAACTTAATAAGGGACTTGTTCAGCCAAAAGACTAACTTAAGGCCCCATGAGATCACGAGTCTTCTGAAAGAGATTGAGTTGCGTTCACTAGGTTTTATTTACTAACACAAGAGCATGCCTGAGAAAGATTTTACCTAAAAGCATTGAAATTAAAATGATGCCATTTAACCAAAGGTTCAGTTCTTTCAGTCCTGTCCGACTCTTTGTGAACCCATTTGGGGTTTTCTTGGCAGAGATTTTTAGTGGTTTTATCATTTCCTTCTCCAGCTCATTTGATAGATGAGGAAACTAAGGCAAACAGGGTGAAGTGACTTGCCCAGGGTCACACAGCTAGTATGTACTTTACATTTTGTTGAAGTCAAATTCACTCTTTCTTTAGACAGCTCAGGGAGCTATACCGACCAGCTTATTAGTCCTTAAGAAACTGATATGGGGACAGCTAGGTAGTGCAGCAGCTCTGGGGTCGGGACGATCTGAGTTCAAATTCAGCCTCAGACACATGATTTATACTAGTTGTATGACCCTGGACAAGTCACTTAACCCAGATTGCCTGAACAAACAAAACAACACAAAAAACCTGATGTGGAAACAAAGTTTTCCTCTTAAGTACCTAAAACTGATTGTAGTCAGTGAGGCTTATCTCCTTTAGCCTCCATTGATTACTACAACTGTGTAACACAATACAGCAGAAACAGTGAGGAGCTTTGAGTCCCAGTACTTGAGTTCCAATTCCCCCACACTCTGCCACTTGTCACCTGAGTGACCTTGACTAGGTCCTTAACCTCTTTTGCTTCAGAGTCCAGTTCTATTCAGTGAGGAGGGCCCTGCCAGCTCTTGATCTCAGCTGTCTGAATAATAGTGTGTGTGTGTGTGTGTGTGTGTGTGTGTGTGTGTGTGTGTGTGTGTGTTGGGGGGACGTGTTTTTCCAAAGTGCCTCTGCACATTCTGTGATGTATGATTTCCTTTGTCTTACAGGAGAGAATGGAAGGACCAGTGTTCGGGCTGGGGTTCAAGGCTGGGACAACAGAATCCCCAGGTCTGTCACGTCAAGTGTGGCCAGGGGCACTCAATCAGAGTACAGAAAGCTTAACTTAGGGAAGCTTAAATCAATTAAGCAGAGCAGGAAGCAGATGGTGTCAAGTGGGTAAAGATGCTGGATGTGCTAAGAAGGGAATGGGGTGGAGATGGTGACAGGGAATACTGAAACATGGGAAAAGGGAGGAGGACGGAGAACCTCCTGGCTCAGGTTTCCTGGGGCTGGAAGGAGAACAAGCTTGCAAAAGCAGCTTGCCTGTTGCACAAAGCTCTGGTCAGCTGGGGAAAGTGAACATTGTTGTTTGCTGAATGATGACAGAAGATATACTATGGCTTTGGAGCAGATCATTTGACTTCCTCTAGACCTGGGTTCTCCATTTTACTAAACGCTCATTCTAGGTAGCTCATTGATCTGTCCAATTCTGCCAGGCAAGGTAAGATTGCCTGGAGCTCCCCATTCAGAGAGCACTGAATGCTTCTCAGCAGGGATGGGGAACCTGCAGCCTAGAGGCCACATATGGTCCTCTAAGTCCTCAAGTGTGGCCCTCTGACTGAACATACTTTGTTCTGTGAAGTTTGGATTTGATCAAAGGACCACACTTGAGGACCTCAAGAGCCACATGTGGCCTCAAGGCCAAACGTTCCCCACTGCTGTCCTAGGGCATGCCTCCTCCACCTGCCAGCTGCTCCCCCCACACCCAAGTCCCAGCTTAGACCCAATGGGGGCATCTCTCTGAGGACATTTCTGCAGCATTCCACATCTGAACACGCAAAATAAGAGACACTGGGATAAAACCGTTCTTTGCCTCCCCTTTCCAATTTCTGGATGTTTTTGCCCCTACTTCTTCATCCCACCCTCTGCCCATTTCTGTGCTGGCCAGAATCACCACCTTCAGCATCCCAAGTAAGGGAAGGCTGCCGTGGGTCAGTGGGCTAGGACAAGGCTCCTTCACTGCCATAATCCAAACCACTCATTCAGGCAATTAAAGACACCCAGCTGCAGAAATCTGCTGACAGGGAAGCATGTGAACCAAATACAATGCCTACATCTAGCTAGAACCAGGTCTGGAGCCAAGAGGGAAGGAAGGCAGCCATAGCTACAACTCAGTTCTTTGAAGGGAACTGGATGAACTGAACCCTGGGGAGATTTAGGCATGCTGCTCTTTGGTCACCTGACTCTGCGGAACCCCTTTTCTTGGCAAAGACATTGGAGTGATTTGCCATTTCCTTTTTCAGCTCATTTTATAGATGAGGAACCTGAGGCAAACAGGGTGAAGTGACTTGCCCAGGGTCACAAAAACTAGTGTCTGAGTGCTGAGATCTTCCTGAGCCCCAAGCCCAGTTTAGGTGGGGTGAAGTCTTTCAGCTCTAAGTAAAGAAAAGTTTGGTAATTTGAGGTTGAGATCTAGAAATATCCATGTACATCTGCATGTAGATTTTTTTGGGGGGGCGGGTGGGGGCAGATTTGTGTAAAGAACTTCCAGTGAGTAAACTCCCTTCCCCAGTGCAGACCAGCAACTGTTCTTAGGATCAACACTCATAGAGCTGGGATGGACTTCAAAGGTCACTTAGTCCAATTATGTCTCTGTGAAGGAAGGAACAGCCAACGAAGAAAGGTGATTTGCCCTGGGTCACAAAGACTGTGTCAGCAGTAGAATTCGAAACCAAGTCCTCCAACTCAAGAACTCAGTGTTCTCTCCACTCTACCGAGGCTTAGAGAGTTTCCTGGGCCACTAAAAGCTAAGTGACTTGCCCAAGGTCCCACAGCTTAAGGTGTGTCAAAGGTCCCATCCGAATGGGTTCTTCCCGAGTCGAGCCGCCTCCCTTCCCTTGCGCTATGACTTTAGGGTTTCCTTGGTTTGTTTGCTGTTAATTACTATTGCCTTGGGTGGGAGGTGTTTTTTTTAAACCACATCCCCAATTACATTAGGCAGTCCACTCTCCAAGACCCGGTTAGTCTTGCTAACAAACTTGGGGGGGGGGGTGCAGCTGTGTAAGACTCCCAGAACCCAGTTACCATCTCAGCCTCTGCCACAAACCAGGCAAGCCTCAGCCAAACCCCAGGGCCTGTGCTCTTTTCTTTCGGGATGCCAGGGGCTCCGGGGCGTTTCAGCTTGCTGAAGGATAGGGCATGTCTAAATTCGGACAGCGAGTGCCCGACTTAAGGGAGGGCTGAAAAGCTCTAGAGAGACAGGGTGCTCACCCGGGGACCTGGAGCCCCGGCTCCCTCTGTCTCTGCCCTGTCTGTCTCTGTCTCCCGGGCCACTCCGACACTCTCTCTTACACACTCTCTCCTGGGCTTCGCCCTCTTACACTATGACAATTTTCCAGCCGCCGCTGCTGCTGCCGCGTCCAGCTGGCCACAGGTTCGAGGCGCGGGTCGGGATCCAGACGCGGCCGCTCGGCGGCATTCCGCCCGCTCCCCCCGGCCTCAGGCAGCCCAAGGCTCCCGGCTGCCTGCCTGGTCTCCGTGGCTCTGGCGGCGCCCTCCAGAGTCCCGGAGCATCAGACAGTGGGATGGGGGGGAGGGTTCCTCGGACTCCCGGCGCAGAGCGCAGCGCCGTCCCGGGCGGTGCCCACCGTCCCCCTCAGCCGAATGCCCTGCCACTCACCGCGGCCGTGGGTCCAGGCGCTGCTGCGTCGGGCTCCAGCAGTCCCGGGGCCAGTCCCCGCTCCGCGCCCCCGCCGCCCCCGCCGCCCGGGGCCAACAGCCAGTGGCTGGGACTGGGGCTGGGGGGCAGCCCCGAGTCCGGACTATCCAGTACCCCGTCCCCCTTCTTCTTCATGTCCAGGAGCTCGGGGACATCCTGCAGGCTCAGTCGGCCGACCATGGCGGGGGCCTCGGGGGAGGGGACGAGAAGGAGAGCTCGGCGCGGAAACGCCGTTCGCTCAACCACCTGCAGCGACTTCCTCCGGCCGCCGCCGGGCCGCGGGGGAACGAGGGGCGGGGAGCGGGGCGGGGCGGGGCGGGGGACCCCCGGGCCGCTGCCCAGCCCGGCCTGACCCGCGCGCGCTGGCCGCCCTGTCCAGCGCCAGGGGCCGCTGCGCTGCGGCTCCGGCTCCGGCTCCCGCGCCCGCTCCCTCTCTGGCTCCGGCGCAGGGCGGGCGGCACCGCCCACACCGCCTCCGGCCCCAGCTGATTGGAGGGAGGGGAGCGGGGGGGCCCCCGGGGGCCGCGGGGCTCGCTCGGGGCTCGGCGCGCCAGTCCGGCCTCGCTGTGCCAGCGCTGCTCCAGAACCCGCTCCAGCCGCGCCCCTCCTCTCCCGTGGGCAGCAAGCCCCTCGGCTGGCCAATGATCCTCCCCACCCGCGACTCACTCCGCTCCTCTCCATCCCCAGCCTCATCCCCAGCCCCATCCCCATCCCCCGGGGAGCAGGGCAGTCCCCCTTCTGTCCTCCGGGGTGAAGGTGGGAGCGGGGAGCAAGATTATCGCCCCCTCAGGGCGCTGGGCTCTGCGCCCTGCAGCTCCCCTCGAAGGCAAGGCTGTTAGAACTTCTGGTTCCTGGGCCCAGGGGGCTCGGGAGCGGAAGGCACGCCTGGTGGTCGGGGAATTGGGCCAGGACGGGACTTCAGGGGAGAAGGGAAGCTGGAGGAGTCAACCATGTTTGGATGGCAGGTGAACGACCCCCGCCCCCAGCAGCGGAGGCCGTGTTGGCCTGGCCCGGCTTCCTTTCCTTGGTCCAAGTGTCCTGCACTGATATGAACCAGGGGCTTCCCCATTAGGCCCATAAGGGCCTGTCACCACCCGTGCCAAATCTGGGAAGTGCTAATGTCTGTTGACAGATGTGTCTGCAAGGCTGCAGGACAGGGGAGTGAGTGTGTGCGCCTCTGTGTGTGTGTGGGGGGGGGGGGGGGCGAGTGATGCGGGGAGTGAGGGGTGGGGGGTTTGCATCTATTGGCCAAGTTCACCCTGTTTGGGGATGGAAGAGACAAATGCCTTCTTCCCCAAGGGAAAGAAACAACTGGAAATTATTAATGTTTAATGTACTTCATATGCTCCCAACCTCCTGTTTGCTTAGAGAAGGCCTTTTTTCCCTTTTTTCTTTCTCTTTTTTTTTTTTTTTGAAAAGTTGGGATACTTTTGTTTCCCAAGGGATGCTACAACTGGGTCTCTCTTGAGAGGGAATGTGTACAGAGGGAGATTTAGAGTCCTAATTCCTTGATAGGGAGAGCAGCGGCCTAAGCAGGTTGTATCCTGTGCTAAGCAGGAGGTTTCTGTGGGGCCATGGGGAGGGCCAGCTGGTTCCCAGAAACAGAGGAGAAACTTCTGGGAAAGTCCTGGGTTCCACCACACCACGTGCTGCTCCAGCATGGGGGCCTTAACCTTGTGGCTAGGTCAAGCTGGGTCTTGGGATGTGGCAAGCTAGAGAAGGAGGGAAGCCGGCCTGCTACCACAAGGCAGGGATCTTTCACCCACCAAGGACAACAATCAGTTCTGCCCAGAGCTGGGAAGGGTGTTTTCCCTGTGAAAGCCAAACTGGGGGGAGGGAGAACTTTCCCTTTTGGCAGAGAACTCAGTGTCTGAGTGGGAATCGGATTCAGTAGCAGCTGATAATAGGAATTGGTCACATAGGATAGGAGATGGCTGGGCTCGAGATGGATAAAAAGTGATTGGGCCTAGGAGACCTTTTGATCCTTTGGTCCGAGCCTCTTTTTTAGAGGAGGTAACAGCCCCAGAGTGACTTGTCCAGCCTTACATACAGCGGAAGACAGGCAGAAATTGGTCCCCTGTCCTCGGCCTTCAGATTCAATGCTCTCTTCAAATGAGCTCATATTTATAAAGGGTTCAGCCATTCCTGACACATACGAAGTGCTTATAAATGTTTTTCCCCTCCCCCAAACCTCCTTCTTTCTAGCCTTTTGGTCTGCGTCCTAGACTCTAAGCTGCCTGAAGCAGGGACCCTTGACCTATCTACACTTTGTACTCCCCCATGGCCTAGCACAGTGCTCTCCACCCAATAACTTAAAAATGTTTATTGAAGGAATGAATGGAGAGGCACTATGGATGAAGCCCTGGGCTTGGCATCAAGAAGACCTGAGCTGGAATCTTTCCTTTGGCACTTACTAGCTGTGTGATACCAGGCAAATCACTACACATTTCTGAATCTGAGTTTCCTCATCTGTGAAATGAGAATAGTAATAGCTCTTACCTCATAGGGTTGTCATGAGGATCAGATGAAATATTTGTAAAGCTCATTTTACAGATGAGGAAACTAAGGCCCACAGGGTTAAGTGACTTGCCCAGGGTCACACAGCCAGTGAGTGTCTGAGGTCAGATTTGACCTTGGGAAGATGAGTCTTCCTGTCTCCAGACCAGATGCTCTATCCATTGATCCACCTAGCTGCTCCATGCAAAATGTTCACTGGGATTACTAAATAACATGAGCCTAACGACGTTTCTGACACCTACTTTTTTTGGAGTCCTAGAGAATGACTTTAAGAGTTCATTGAGCCCTCCCCTTCCCTCGTTTTACCCAATAGAAAAGTGAGATCCGGAGAGAAGTGACTTGCCCTGCCTCTTCCGAACTAGCTTCATCAAGGTAAGAACATTAGGGAAACTGAAGAAGCTTGAAATGAGGGCCTGGCACAGGCAGCATTATTAAAGGCAGCTCCAGGGAGAACTATCATTCTAGCTCTTCAAATCGACTGAGCCCTAAGGCCTGCTCAGAAGTGGCTGGAGGCTGGAACTCCATGGGAGTTGATTCAGGAAAATGATGGTGGAGAAGACAAGGTTTGAACAAAGTTACTAAGTATTAGAAGAGGGAATCCTCCCAGCAGGGGCCTCTGGAGCCTCCTGCCATACGGTTGAGAACTGGAGGGGACCTCAGAGGCTATGGAGACTAACCTTCTCTAGTTCACAAATAAAGAAACTGAGGCCCAGGGAGGTGAACTGAGCCAGAAGTTCGTGGATCTAGAGCTGGAAGGGGCCTCAGGAGCTACTGTAATCCACCCCCTCATTTTACATGCAAGGACACTGAGGACTGGGGATGTTAGTTGACTTGCCCAAGGTTACACAGGTGCAGAGGAAGGATTTGAACCTGGGCTGGAGTCCAGAAGACCTGAATTCAAATCCAGCTTTAGACACTTATGAGCTGTGTGACCCTGGTCAAGTCATTTAACCCTATTTGCCTCAGTTTCCTCATCTGTAAAATTAGTTGGAGAAGGAAGTGGCACACCACTCCAGTATCTTTGCTAAGAAAACCCCAAATGGGGTCATGAAGAGTCGGACTTGACTGATAAAAAGACTGAACAACAGCAGCCTGGGACTCTGGAGCCAGTACTTTTTTTGCTGTAACACTAAGAATTGTAGATTTAGTAAAGAGTCTTATTTAGTTCAGTCTGCTCCATTTACACATGAAGATACTGAAGCCTTGCTTAAAGTCACACAAGAAATAACTACAAGAGTCAGGATTTGAACCCACAGTCAACAATCTCTACTCTAACACAGAAACTACAATTACACATCACTTTTTTAAACTTTTTTTTTAATTCCAAACTGTCTCCTTCCTTCCACCCCCCACCCCCCCCCAGCCTATGGAGAAGGCAAGCAGTATGATACTCATTATCCATGTGAAGTCATGCAAACCATATTTCCATATTAGCCACATTGCAAAAAAAAAAAAAAGCAAGGAAAATAAAGTGAAAAAACAATGTTTCAGGGTACACTCAGAATTCATTAGTTCTTTTTCTGGAGGTGGATAGCATTTTTCATCATGAGTCCTTTGGAGCTGTCTTAGATCATTGTATTGATCAGAGAGGTACAGTTTTTCACAATTGATTATCCTTACATTATTTATCTTACTGTGTACAATGTTCTCCTGGTTCTGCTCACTTCATTTTGTATCAGTTCATTTAAGTCTTCCCAGGTTTTTCTGAAACCACCTCCCTTGTCATTTTTTACTGCACAACAGTATTCCATCATAAGCTATTTCCCAGTTAATGGGCATCCTCTCAATTTTCAATTTTGTGCCACCACAAAAAGAGCTGCTCTAAATGTTTTTGTACATGTGGGTCCTCTCCTGTTTTCTTTTATTTCTTGGGGATACAGCTTTAGTAGTTCTATTGCTGGGTCAAAGAGTATGCACAGTTTTATAGCCCTTTGGGCATAGTTCTAAATTGTTCTCCAGAATGATTGGATCAGTTCACAACTCCACTAACAGTGCATTGATGTCCCTGTTTTTCCACCTCCCCCCTCCAGCATTTGTCTTTTTTTTTCCTTTTCTGGTACTTGAGCCAATCTGATAGGTGTTATTTTAAAACTACCCCACAGTTGTTTTAATTAGTAGTTGGAACCAGACAAGAAATTCAAAGTTCTTTCTAGATTTTGAGGTCTCTGTGGATGAAGTCTTACAAGTAGAAAGCTATGAATGGAGCCCAGGTTTTCTGATGTAAATTCAGTAGTTTCCCACTGTCCGATAGGTGGTTGCTTTGAGAACCAGAGGACCTGGGTTTGACTTCTGATGACTGCTGCTAACCACAATGGCTATAAATGTTAGTCAGTGTTAGAGGCATACAAGTTGAAAGCCACCTTTAAAAAAAATTTTTAACAATCATCCACAAATACTTCAATATATAAAGAAGAGCAAAAAAGGGAATGCTGTGTGGAAGTTTGAACTTGTTATGTTTAGTTTTCTAGAAAAAACCTGGATATTAAATTTAGCTATGATTATTTGTGCTGTGTTTTTGAAGAGGGTCAGTTGGATTTAAGTGAGGCAGAGCTGCACAAAGTCATCGGTCTCACTATCTTCCAGAGTCTTCGAAGTGCAGGGGCAGGACAAAAGTCATTCCATCTGGGGAAGTCTTCACATGATTGGGGTAGACGCCCCCTAACTCACCAATGGATTTGAGGCCCTTCAATTACCCTCAGCCTGGATTAGCTCCTCTGCCAAAACAGGTTTACTGGTGTGTGGCTGCTGCCACAGGTGAGAGTTGACTGGCAGGTGGACACCAAAAGTGGATGAGCAGCCCTCCTGCCAATATCCCATACACCCACCTGTTATAGCATATGTAAAGGGTGTGCCAAGCTGGGATATGCTCAAGAACAGATTGTTAAATTTTCAGAGTGAGCATTTACACCTCAAAAATTGGCAAACAGAAGAAATCAGTGTTTGATTTATTCTCTTGTTGATTGTCTAGTCTTAAGAAAGTGAAGGATAAAATGTTAATAATGCAAATTAAATTTATAGGTGTTTCTCATAAACACTTTGTTAACTATTTAAACACCCTACTGTGGGCATTGGCAGCTAGGTTGGCATAGCGCCTAGCCTGGAGACATCTTCCCAAATTCAAATCTGGCCTCAAACACTAGCCATGTTGATCTTGGGCAAGTCACTTAACCCTTTTGCCTCAGTTTCCACATCTATACAATGAGCTGGAGAAGGAAATAGCAAAGCTCTCCAGTAACTTTGTCAAGAAAACCCCAAATGGGGTCACAGAGAGTCAGACATGACTGAAAAAAAATGATTGAACAACAAAAATGATGGATAAAGCACATGCTTAAACCCCCCCTCTTCCTTTAAAACTCACCGTAATAAATACTGTACATACAACATCCTGAGCTCAATCTGCCCATTAAAAGCTCCTACAAGACTAACCAGCTCCAAACTTCTGTGGGCAGCCGTAGGACAGGAGTGAGAAGGCCTGAAGGGGATGTCCCCATGCATGGTAGTTATCCCAGCCCCAGTGAATGAGGGGAAGAGGATGGCGTGGGGACTGAGAGAGACTGGGTTTGGCTCCCTCCATCCTGTGTGTAGTAGAAAGCCAGGTGACTCTGGGGGGAGAGTATCTGGGCTCAACTCTCTCTTCTCTCTCTCTCTCTCTCTCTCTCTCTGTCTCTCTCATATGTCCTTGTCTCTTACATGTCTCTTACATGTCTTGCTCTGTCTCTGTCTGCCTCTGTGTCTCTCAACAGCTCCATCCAGCTCTAACTCCACAATCCATCTTTGGGTCTCAATTTCTTCATTTATAAACTAGGAGGGAGTTGGACTAGATCTTGGGTTTTTACCCGTTTTGTGTGTCTGAACCCCTCTAGTTATCTGGTGAAGCACATGGGCCTCTTTGCAGAGTGTTTTTAAATGCATAAAATAATATATTTAGGATTACAAAGGAAACCAATTGTATTGAAATATAGTTATCAAAACATAGAAAAAATTCAGAGATTCTTCAAATCTATCCACAGACTCTTGGGGGAACTCCAAGGACTCAATTTAAGAAGCCTGGGACTAAATATGATCTCAAAGTTCTTTTCTGGCTCTGTGACTTTGGGGAAGTCATTTCCTTTCTCTGGTCTGTTTCCTCTTCTGGAAAATGGTGGTGTTAGACTTAGAGCTAAGTCTTAGCTGGAAGGGATCTGAGTGAGAGGTCATCTAGCTCAACCTTCTCATTTTTAGGGGGATGAAACTGAGACCCAGAGAGAGTAAGTGACATTTCCAAGTTCATACTCGTCTCTGAGATGGAATGTGAACCCTTTCTTCCACACCATACCCAAAGGCATCCTCCCAAGATCTGTCTGTATCCTTATCTTTCTGGTGACAGTCAGTTGTTTTGCTATGCCTTGTCCTTCCTCCCCTCTCTCCTCCATTTCTGCCCCCCAGGGGTTTATATGGGAAAAGCCAAGACAAAAGGGTTGTAAGATACAGGGTTATTTTATTAAACGTGTGCAAAAGAATCACTACCCATCAAACGGGCCTGTTTTTGGTAAAATCACTTTATAATGAGACCTTTAGTGACCTCTAAGGGTCACCTTGACCCCTCCAGCTTTAGGCCTATGATCCAATGAGAATACAGTTAGGGGTATGGTCTCACTATTATTTCACTACCTTGTGCTATCATCTTAGATGCAGGAATGGGGAACCTGTAGCCTTGAGACAACAAAGGGCCCTCTAGGTCCTCAAGTCCTTGGATTGACTGAATCCAAACATCACAGAACAAATCACCTTAATAAAAGGATTTTTGTTCTGTAAAACTTGGACTCAGTCAAGAGGCCCTAGGACCCGAGGACCTAGAGGGCCACATGTGGCCTCAAGGCCACAGGTTCCCCAACCCTGTAATAGGGTTAATGTTATAACAAAGTGGATAGAGCTAGGAATGAAATCAAGAAGCCCCAAGTTCAAATCTAGCCTCAAACACTTATTAGCAAGTCACTTAACCTCTGCCTCAGTTTCCTCCACTGTAAAATGAGAAAAATAATAGCACCCTATCTGTTGTAAGGATCAGATGAGATAACATTTATGAAGTGCTTAGCACAGTGCCGGCAAATAGTAAATGCTATATAAAGACTTGCTATTAATGTAACAAATCCAAGCCAACTAACAAAAAAAGAGGATGTCTAATGCCTTCTGTGTGGAGTTTGGCAAGGCAAAAGCTGATTCCCCCTGACCTGGTCTCCATTACACAGAGAGGGGGCTGACAGCTATAAAACTCAACCCCAAGGAGATTTCATGAAGAGTCTATCCAGGCACATGGCTCGCCTGGAACCTCATCAATGTACTTGTATGACTGCCAGGGCATGATTTATCCAGACCCAATGGGGACGTGCAGACCGGAAAAAATAGTAGAGCTATAGAAGTCAAGAATCTTAGCCTGCCAAGGGCTGTTCATTCCTTTATTCTGAAGGGCAAATGGCTCCTGTTTGGGTGGGGAAGTGAGGCTTAGCTCATCAAGCATCATTGAGTATGTCTTGCAAATTCAGAAAACAGGATGGAATAGCTTTGGAGTCATCAGACCTGGGTTCAAATTCCATCTCTGTGATCCTTATTACCTGTGTGACCTTAGGTAGATCACTGAACCTCCCTGCACCTCAATTTCCTCTTCTGTTTAAAAAAAAACTGGGTTGGACCAGATGGTCTCCGAGCTGACTTCCAGCTCTTTCTGGTTTAATCTAACAACCTTCATTATTATAGGAGCTAGAACACTGGGAAAACTCGGACACTACAGAATTGTATGATTCTAGGCAAATCACAACCTCTTTCAAGCTCAGTTTCTCCCCTGTAAAATGAGAATTGCAATACTACCTGCTTCCCATGTGATTGTGAGGATCAGATGTGATAATAACCTGACCAACCTTAATGTACCATTTCAGCGCTTCTTCACCTTGGTTGTGGATTAAATCCAAAGTCCTATGCTTGGCACTCAAAGCCTTTGACACCCTGACTCCCTCCTGCCTTGCCAGTCTTCTCATACCTTCCCCCAACCTTGTACTTTTGGATCCAGTTGGCACTGGCTTCTTGATTGTTCCCTGTCTCCATCCTCTGCGCATTTTCTTTGGCTGTCCTGGTGCCTAGAATACTCTCCCTCATCCTTCCTCCTGGCTTTCTTGGCTTTAAGTCCCAATTAAAAATCCCATCTCCTAAAGGAAACCTCTCCCAGCCCCTCTTAATGCCAGGGCATTCCCTCTGTTAATGATTTCCCATTTATCCTACATAGAGCTAGTTTGTGTATACTTTGATTTTCCCCAGTACATTGTGAGCTCCTTTTGCCTCTTTTTGTATCTCTGGTGCACAGTGCCTGGCATACAGTAGGTACTTCCTGATTGTTGTGTCTTTGAACCCTTTGGCAGTCTGGTGAAGCCCACGGACCCCTTCTCAGAATAACATTTTGCAATGCATACAATAAAATCTATAGGATTATAAGGGAAACACAGTTATCAAAATAGCTGTATTTTTCACACATTGGTAGACCCCAGGTTCAGAATCTCTGCATGGAGAATAATTATGATCAAAAGCATGTATATGGTACATTAAGATTTGCAAAGTACTTTACATAAGGTATCTTGTGATCTTCACAGCATCTCTCTTGAGCTAGGTGCTATTATTATCCCCACTTTACAGATGCGGAAAACCGAGGTAGGTTAAGTCACTTGCCCAATGTCATGTAGTTAAGCAAGTGTCTGAGGCAGAATCAGAACCCAGCTTAGCTGATGATAGATCTGTAACCATGAACTCGATGATTCCCATCCTTAGCTTCTGTGCAGAAGCTGGAGAGGGAGAAGGCTAGAGGTAGAGACAGCAGGGGGAGGGGTGCCACCAGATGGAGGGGCCACTGAGGGAAGTATCAGTTCTAGCATAACACAGAGCCTAGCCTGCTGTGTCCAGCCCCAGTGAACCCGAGGCCTGGTAAGTGGATTCCTCTCCTGCCCCAAATTAAAAGCAGAAGAGCCTGCTGGCCAGAGGCGTCTGTGGTTTGCAGTTATGTACTCTGCTGGGAGCTCCTGAGACTTCCTAAAGGCATTTCCATTCTTTTGAAGATGCTATTGAGCTGGGTCTTCACTGGAAATTAGTAGGGGAGGGGGAAGCGGACTCCGGAGGCATTTCCTATGTTGAAGGAGAGCAGTCATGGCATGAGAATTTTTTTTAATGTACTCAGAAGAGGCTTCTCTGGTCCTGAACACTGGAAAAATCCATAGCCAGCCCACTGTGGAGTTCTCTGCTAGACTTTCCACAAGGAGTAGGCTGAAAGGCCAAAGAAGCTACTTACAAGGTCTGCTCACTCACTGACTTGGCCCAGGGAGGGCCTGGCTGGGAGCTGGTTTGCTGGATGTGCTGGGGGGAAATCACCCGACAAGGGAGAGCGTCCACAGAACACTGACCTACAATGGGATGAGGGCATTGACTGGATGCCCAATAAAGACAGGCCTGCTGGACAGAATGGGTGTGGAGATGAGACTGCAGCCCAGTGACTGTCTGTCTGCTTTTTGTACGCTCGTAATGAAGACAGCCGCCTGACCAATATCCAGCATTCCTCTGGGCTCCAGCTGCCTCTACACAGCCTTCTTCCATTCCATCCTCATCTTAAAACTTGTTTGGGCCTCTCCAATCCACTTAACTTATTCTAATTTATATCACAGATAATTTGTGCATGACATCTCTCCTAGGAGACTGAGAACAGGGGTGATCTTGTTTTTTCCCTATACTACAACCCCTATCCCACTCCCAAAATGATGCCTAGCAGAACAATAGAACTTTAGGAAGTGTTTGATGGAAGGAGGACCAGCTGTGATTTAAGAAAGACCTGGACTCAGGTCCTGCCTCCTATACATACTCGCTTGGAGACTGTGGTCAAGTCACTTAGAACATGTGCCTGAGGCTCAGTTTCAGATAAGTTGCCGATCTGTGTCTGTGAAGGGAGTTTTTACACTAGGAGTTCCTTAAGGCTAAAAGGAACGTTGGGGATCCATAATTTGTCCTTATTTTATAACTGAGGAAACAGGCCCAAAGGTTAAGAGATTTGTCCAAGGTCACATAGGCAGAAAGTAGCAGAATTGGGATTTGACCCAGCTCCTTCCTCCAATTTCCTCTTACTCCATTTAGTGTACCTTCCATGGGATTACACGAAGTCACCCAGGCAGTGTGGCAGGAAATAAGGTTTGAATTCCGGTCCTCTGACACCAAGTCCAGGGTTGAACCAAATTGAAGGTCACTGGACCACTAGGTTTTTCACTGAAATTCACCTCTCTGGGGTCAATCTGCTCCGAATCTGACTTTACTTGTCTAGAATCCTCCCTCTATCAGAGAGACTTACCTTGAAACATAGATATGAGCTAGAAGAGGATGCTAATTCAGACTCTCTAGGCTTTATCCTGGCTGCCCTTTAGTACTGGCATCAGGAGCAGAAGATCCCATCCTCAGTCCAAACTACAGGGGCCACCCTTGTTCAGTGACTTCAACTTAAATTTGCTCTGAATCTTTTGGCATTCTGATAGCATGATGTTGAACAAGACCTTGGCTCCATGGGACCAACCTTAGCATATCACACTTCTACCTGGGAGGGGAGTCATTTATGAAATACTTTTAATGCCAAGATGAATATGAAGTTGATTGGACAGGGGGAAAAGTAACAGGGTGGAAGGGATGGCTATTTTGGGAAGATTTTTAAACAAGTTGATAGACCGGATGGCATGGAGGAAGGAGAGACAGAAGGTGGGTACTGAGCTAAACCAAGGATGAACTCACCATAATATCTGGCCTGGGGTGATGGCTATAGGAACAGAGAGGACAGAAGAAACTGGGGAGAAACATTTTAAAAATCTTGGTGACAGATTGAATACAGAAGGTGAAGAAGTCAAGAATCAGAGAGTTCTTAGATTTTAAATGCTGGTGACTAGGAGGATGCTGGTATTCATAGAAATGGAGAACTTGAAAGGAAGAGTGAATATGGTAGTGGACAGAACACTGGCCTAGTGGCATCATACACCTTCTGAAGGGCTTGTTTTGGTTGTCTTAGTTCCAGTGGCAAAGTATATCAAAGAGTTCATAGGATCATAGAGGCAGAGCTAACTAAGATGAACCTAGAAGATCATCTAGTCCAACTGCTCCATTTTACAGGTGGGGAAACTGAGACCCATAAGGTGACTTATCCAAGGTCACACAAGAAATTTAAAGGGTCAGGATTTGAACCCAGCATGCTTCTGCTGCACCATTCCTAAGATGGTGTCATCGAGGTCTGGGGAGATAGTGCCAGAGAAGTCAGCTTAGGCAGAGTTGTGGCTCTTGTGAAGTCCTCACACTTAGTGTTGTTTTTTTTTTTCTTTGCTAAACTTCAACAATCTCAGTCCCTTCTTGAGGCTGCTATGACCTCGGTCCTGGGCAACACCCTTCAGGGTGATTATGTGGTTAACCCTGAATTTAGATTGTGCCATCTCTCTGGATGCTGCTGACCAATGCAACAGGAACTGTCTGATCCTGGAATGTCAGAGATGGGAGGGCCCTTGGAAACCATCTCTCCATCTCCCTCGTTTTACAGAGAAGGTAACTGAAGCCCCTTGAAGGTGTGACTTTTCAAAGGTCTCAAGTCACAAGGTTGGGACTGGTCTCCTGGCTCCCACCCTGGCATGCTCTCTACCTCACCACACTGAGATGTTTTGCTTCTCAAATAGTGTGTGTGTGGCAGGGTGGGCGGGGGGTCATGTTGAACCACACTCTCTCAGACTTCCTTGTGCCCAAGGCCACCCATCTGCCAGCTCTTTGTGGGGGAAAGAGCAAAGCCAATGACCTCCTGACCTCAATCTCCTCGGCATTCGAAGCCATACGTCAGTTGGGATTCTCCAACAGTGAAGGCTTAGATGCAGCAGACACGTATATGAGGGTGTGGGTGTCTGTTTGCGAACTGATGTTTTCTTTAAACAGCATTTGATATTTTTTCCATTGCCTGTTAAAGCTCTTCAGCTGCCGCCCGGCTAGCCGTGATGGTTTTATTTTTTAAAGAATCCCGTGGAATGTGGTCTCTTTAGCAGCTGCTGCATTTCCCCTCTCCCTGGGAAGCCGCTCCCTCCTGGGATAGCTTGAAACAAACAAGAGGAAGAAGCTTGAGTTTCCTTGTGCTCTTTCACCTGAGAATTGCTGTCCAATTCAAAGAACAGCGCTCACAGCTCCGGAAGGTGGAAGGGAGATTGATGGAAGAGGCTGCCCCTAGGTCCACTTGCTGAAAGAGCACCCAAAGTTGCCAGGGACTCTGCAAAAAGCTACTGGACAAAACCCAGCCTTGGGACCATGAGTTATCTCATGCAGATTTCTCAAACCTATTTTTTCCTTAGGTTTTTCCAGGATAATAAATGCTTTGAATCAACACCCCCTCACCCCTTCCCCAAATGGACAAATGACCAGATATGGACTATTCAGCTGGATGGACTTGGGGAAAAGATGAAGGTGCTTTGAGGAGCTACTACCAAGAATCGGAGAGGTCCCAGCTTCCCAGTCTGGGCTACTTGGCCCACAAAAATCCCGCTCCACCTCATCTCCCCAGACACATACGGCCCAGAGCCCAGCCGCAGTCAGAAGGGGCTCTGTCGTCTTGAAGAGCAGACAGAGACAGAGGCAGAGGCTGTCCTCCAAGGCCACTAGACACCATGCAAAATGAGCCCTGGAAAGAGGCCCCTGGCAACCCTTACAATTGGCATTCCGAGGAAATTTGCCACACTTTCCACAACACTGACACTGGCCAATTCAAGTCGGGGGAAAAGTTCACTTCTTGGCCTCAACAGGTTCTCTCCCTAAATGCTACGGAAACAGCAGCTGGCAGGGCCAGGAGAATATGCGAATCAAAGGGGCTTTTGGAACCTGTTTCCCTTGAGTAAGACTGATTTTGTAATCATGCCCTAAAAAGGCAAAGAAAGACTAGATCTTCAAATTCTTGCTGCGGATGAAACATTTATCCAGGCTGCACAATGAGATGCTGGGCTTCTTCACTTGGGTCATTTTGACAAAGGAGTTTCAGGGACAAGCTTATCACCATATTTGAGGAGACACAGGCTGGCTTAGACATTCCCCAGCCCCCGTATGAAGAGGACCTTAATGGAGCCACACTGGAGCATTAGACAAGTGTCTCTTTCTTTCTCTTTCTTGCTTTCTCCTCTCTCTCCCTTCTTCTCTCTCCCTCTCCCTCTCTCTCTCTCTCTCTCTCTTTCACACACACTCTCTCCCTCCCTCTCCTTCACATACCCTATATCTCTAAGCTGAAGACATTTTTGGAAAGCATAATACCTGTTCATGGATTTATAAACCAAAATGGTTCTCTTCAGAAATAATTGCATGGCTAAAATTTAAATTCCCAAGTATTTCCAGTAGTAGGTAAATTGATTAGGTGACTCATTAGTGTGCCACCTTCCCAGATGTTATGATCTTAGGATGCAAGCTTCAGGGAGGCAGATTTCTATAGCAGAGTCCAGAAGGTCAGGTTTTCCTCTTGCTGCCCACACAAATATGCCACATTCAGTGACGGTCTGATATAAGGAAAATCTTCCTCATGATCTGAGATATTGGTTTCCCTTGACCACAGGGATTCAGGTAAAAGTTGACTGACCACCCTGAAGGTCACTGAAGAGGTGATTTGAATTCAGGGTTCATTAGAGGAGATGATAATACTGGGAGATTCTGCAATCCTCGTTAAGAGGGAGTACAAGATAAAAACAGAAAAAAATGCTCTCAAAAATTCTAAATTCAAAAAAGGATTCACTTCATCATCAATGGAAACTTTAAGGTTCCCTGTAAGTTCTTCATTAAATAAAAATAAACAAGAAAATACTCTAATGAGTAGTTACTCATTAGCAGTTACTGGAGATACGGTATTGACTATTTTATGTAAATTCTTGTGGGAACCAATCAAATGGCTCCAAATATAAATAGTTTGCAAGAGTTAGCTGGTTTCCTGAGAAGAAATCTGGAAAAGAAGTCAGTCAAAGAGAAACTCAAACTACTGGGAAAGGACAATGCCAATAGTTGAATAGTTTATGAACCCTTGGAAGGAAGGGGAAGGTGTTTTCCTCATTCCAAAGTCGCCAGTAACCACTTCTTTTCAGAATTCTTGCTCTCGTTAGTCTCAATTGTCTCATCCAAAGGCCTTTCCTCTACCCTCACTGTCCTGGACTTGGCCTTTGTTACTATTTCTTTCTCTCTCTCTCCTCCTAATAATCTCTTCTCCCTAGATTTTCAGGATGTTGCACTCCTTGGGTTCTCTTCTTCCCTATCTGACCACTCCTGAGACTGAGAAGTCTCCTTTGCTGGATCTTCATCTAGGTCATGCCCTAGATGTGTGTCCCCCAAAACTCTGTCTTGTTCTCCTATCCTATTTTCCTATCCTCTGCTGTTCTCCTATTTTGTTCCCAAGTCTTTTGCTTGAGGGTCTTACCAACTCCCATAGATTCAATTAACATCTTTATGCAAATGCTTCACAGATTTGTTCAGTCCTAGCCTCTCTCCTGACCTCTAGGTTCACATCCTCCAACTGCTATTGGATGCCTCAAAATGGACATCCTGTAGATATCTTAAACTCATTATGTTTAAAACTGGACTCATTATTCTTTCCCCTCTTCCAAATTTGCCTCTTACTGTCCAGGGCATCAACATCCTCCTAGTCACTTATGCCCACAATCTAAGTGTCCCCCTAGACTTCTCATTCTCCATTACTCTGTCTGAACTTGCCAAAGCCCGACATTTCTACCTTCATGACATCTCTTGACTATGTCCCCTTCCCTCCTCTGACACCATCACCATCCTCTTGCAGGCTCTCATCACCACTTGCCTGGACTATACAATAGCCTGCTGCTTGGTTTCCCTCCCGTCTCTCCATTCGGCCTCATAAGGTACAAGTCCAGCTAGTCATATATTCCCTCCTCCCCGTCATTGAATAAACACTTGAGGTTTCCTATCACCTCCAGGACCAAACACAGAGCCCTGTTTGCCTTTTAAAGCCCTTCATAACCTGGAAGGATAGGAAGGGGCCAGGTCATGGCCCCTTCCATAGCTCTGTGATTCAGCGATGCTGAACTGGCTTCCCTGGGTTCCTTCAAGCCCCAGTCAAATTGCCACCATCTGCAGGAAACCTTTTCAGGTGCTCCATAATCTTAGTGCCTTCCCTCTGAGACAACTCCCAATTTGTCCTGTCTTTAACTTCTTTGTGAATATCTGTCTGCATGTAGTCTCCTCCATCAGACTAGGAAAGCAGGCCTCTTTTTTGTCTCTGTAGCCCCAGCACAGTGCCTGGCACATAGCTGTTGTTTGTTTTTGAAAAAAGCTGATGACATCACAGGTGATGTCTTGATGGCTGTGTGAATTGTGTTGAAGTGAGGCAGAGCTGTGCAAAGTCATTAGCCTCACTCTCTCAAGTCATCAAAGCCCATCATCAGGACAGAAGTCAAGACTGGAACACAGTAGGTGACTTGACTTGTTGCTAGACAAATATTTTTAAAATGTGCTCATTAACACCATGTCCTGTTCCTGTGCACCATCTTCATCATGTCAGAAGACCTTCAGGGAAGGGATGCAGCAGCTTTTGGGGGGGTGGGGGTGGGAGAGAAGAGAGAACCCAGGCAGTGAGAGAGATGAACATGGCACCCACATGGTTTGCTGATGATTCTCCTTCCTGCTGTCCACTTTGCTTTCTGTCAGCAGTAATGAAGCTCATTCTAGCAAATGACATACAATAATGGTTTAATTAGCTACAGTGTCATGCTCCAGCATATACCAAGAAATCACTTCCAGATGGGGAACATAAAAGACATTTACGACAAAAAAAAAAATCATCCTTTTACTGGAAGGAAATTTACATCTTACTCAGGTGTTCAATTTGAGGGCCCTAGAAGCACCTACTTTGATAAATATGAGGAAATAGGAAATCATTTTACATATAAAAGACGAACACATCCTTTATTTTGACTGGCTTCCCAATATGCCTATGTATTCGGTGTTCTCTTACCACCATGATGTTCATTTTGAATAAAGATCCCAATCAGAACAAGACACACAAACTATCTGCCTTCACCCTACAAGCAGCTTGCTTCTATCAGAGATGGAAAAGGAAAGCTGAGGCACAGTGGCTAGTGTGTCTCTAGCATCTCAATATAAACCACTATAGCAGTACCACCAACTGGCAGAGCTCACTAGCTCCTTAGCTGATTGGCCATTAGCTTGCTGGTTCTTTCCCGGGCTAGCCTACAGACCTTGTTACACTTATCTTTGGGAGGACATCAGCTAGTAAGCTTGCTCAGTGAACTGACTGAATGTGAGAAAGCTGAAAGGCGCTGCTGGTATGAGGGGAGGGCAGAGCAGCTGCCCAGGGACTGGTTTGCAGACAACACCTGGTTGGTTGTTTTTGGGTGGGAAAAAAGAAGACCCTGTCTAATTCATTCTGTAATTGAAAGTGGAGGTTAGAACTCTCCAGGAACAAAGCAAATCCCATACCTATCTTTTATAGTAGGATCCTATCATTCATCAGTCCTGATGTCCATGCTCTAGACAACGTCCCCAATCTGACTTGTCCAGGCTGGGCTTTTCCTGCTTGGATGAGGTTTATTGATTTTTCATTCTAAATAATCCAAATGAAAGAACCACCACCGATCCAACCTGGAAGGACATCTGCAGAAGGGATCACTTTGGAGGATTGTAAATGACCAGTATTATATGCCTTATATTATTTAATTATTTGGCTTTAGCCACTTCCAAGTGTTTGGGATTTTCTTTCTTCCTTAAAGGATCTAGGAAACTGAGAGGAGTAGATGCCTGTTTAAAGTTAACCAAATAACAAAGCTGTCAACTATTGCTCGTCAGGCAAGTTGCTCAGAAGTAAGGACAATGCTGCTGGATCTACTGCTCTGGGCTTGAACATTAAGAGTCTAGTCAGTGTGGAAAAAGTCAGGCTTCAGGCATGATCCGGAACATCAACTATAAATTTAAGCAGTGAGCAATCAGCAAAGAATATTTTTTGTGACGTCTAAACTACCTCTAATGTGCCGTAAATATATTTTGGTTAAAGAGCCAGTAAGATGTTTGCTTAAAGAAACTTCTCCATCCCATCACGACCCAAAGCCTGTCTGCAGTGTTCAGCCCTGGGGAGCACAGCACAGCATAGCACTTTGTCCGAGACCTACTGACTCCAGCTGGTCCCTTTGGCAAGGAGGCGCTGGAGATCCAAGATTTTAAGGAGTAAACGCATCTCAGCAGATCGTCCCAGAAAGGGACCAGCGATATTGAAACAGCCTCACTAAATACTGAGAACTAGGCCTTTGACAACCTGCTGAATCAGCTAGCTGAACAAACCTCCAGGAGACAGGAAAGAATCAGAGATGGACTGAATTCAAGCCAACCATCCCAAATATGGTGGGAGAGGAAGAAAGGAAGATGCTACTGACTCTCAAGAGAGGAAGAAGTAAAATTCAATTCATGTCAGCTGAATTATCTTTCCAAAGCCAACCCCGTTACTAGCGGAATACCACTGAATGGCATCCAGTGCTAGGTCAGCCCCGTTTACCTAGCCTTGATGTCAAAATCAAATTGTAAATACTCTCCCAAATTCCGATTTTGCATCTGTCTCCCTGTCAATGTCCTGCGTCTAAAAGGTCCAGGACTGGAAAGCCCCCTTAATTGGCAAGAAAAGATCAAAACCAAGGAAATGAATTTGGAAGACCAGAATTAGGAGCAAGGAACCAAATCAGGGAAAGAGATAAATGGGATGGAATGATTACGGAGAGGGAAGGAGAAAAGTCCATTTTTTGATTTTCAAACTTGGGCACTTTCTGAAGTTCCAAGAGCTCTCCCTCATCTATTCCTGCTTCCCAGTTCAGATTGGCCTCCAGTCGACATTGGGTTTGTGGCAGACAAAGGGCTGCATCTCCTCTTCCCTTCTCACACTCCCTCTGACTACACACAAATGAATAAAGAACGCAGGCCAAATATGGGTCACTCTTATCCTGCCATTATTCTCAGTTAAGCCTAAATTGGCTTCCAGTGAAGTCTGGTAGTGACAGACACTTCACACTTTCTGTGGCCACAGGAAATGGCTTCCTAAGGGTTGAGGAGGAATCATTTTCTCTAGGAAATCACGGAGCTATTGTGCTATTTTCTCTGAGAGTAGGTCAGATTAGCCAGAGAGAGTCCATGGGGATTGCTGGGGGCAAGGATTACAGTGGGCAGGCTGAGGCCTAAAAACCAGCTCTTTTAGACTAATATTTTGCTTCATGAACCTGTGATGCTTTTTCATTAGCAATTAAATAAGATGGCAATTCAGTTATGTATGTATATAACATTTGCCACTTCAAACTCATCTTAGGAATGGACAGGGACAAGGACTGTATCTGAATTAAAAGGGTGTGAGGAATGGGGAACTAAAGTGATGGAGGACAGCTTTCCCAAAGTCTCACCTAGCAGGCATCAATCCACCAAGTGAGATTCCTGGCTTTGCCTCCTACTCAGCTCAACTTCACTCCTAAGAAGCCAAGAGTTACTGGGGACAAAGGGAGAGAAGAACACAGAAACTAGAATGGGAAACATGGTTCTACAACCCCACTAAGTAAGGATACCAAGCAGAATCCTCTCCCCAAAGCAGATGTCTGTCTGCTCTCACAATGACCCCAATATATCCTCATACTCAGCCTCTGAGGGCCTGACTCACAAGCAGAAGGAGAGCTTCTTCAGCAGGCTGTAGAAACCAGATCCTAAGCTGAAAAAATGGGAAAGCACCGAGTTGTGACTTGGTCAAATGGTGAATCCAGGCACAGGCAAACCATAATATGCCAGGAGAGCTGGCTTGGTAATGGGTGGGCGGGCACACCCCCAGCAGCATCTGTCACTCCACATGCTCAAGACTTAGAGATCCCTCCAAGGAGGTCTAAAGCACTCCCGGGGGGCTAATTAGCCACAGGATTCTAGCTGGAGAGGGGGAAACAGGCCTTTTACGGCAGTTATCACCAGGAAGTTTCAAAGTGAGGAATAAGGTCTGGTGCTAGTTGGGGGATGGCTAGAGGTGATGCAGCTGAGTCCCTGAAAATGACATGAGAATGAGAAACTGGGGATGAAAATAAAAGCTTCTACTTGTTCTGTCTTAAGACTGTATTTAGGGATTAGGGTCAGTTTTGAAATAGCCCCTGGTAACGGGGTCTCAAGCAATGGAGCCATAACCTGACCCATGAGCCTTTTTTTTTCTCTTACCAAACTGGCTTCCTACTTTAGGGAAGGAGTCACCACCCAATATGGCAAATGTACATTAAAAAACCCAAATTTTCCAGGAAAACATGACAGGATGATGCTGACGGAGGAGAGGGGAGGCCTGTTGAGTGTTGGAGGATGCATCACTCTCTGGCAAAGGGAACCCAGACCCCTCTCCTGCTTGCTTAGAGTCTCTTTTTGATGAGTTTCTCCAATTTTCGGATGCGGGATGATTCTTGTTCAGGTGTTGGCGCTGTCAGGGACGTGGAGCCAGACCCCTCTGATGCAGATGGTGGGGTGGGGAGCCGCTGGCGGAAGAGCTCCAGCATGCTGCTCTGCTCGCTTCTCTTAAGGCCCTGGGGAGAGAAAAAAACCTGGGATGTTGCAGTCCCCACACGGCCGAGAGAGGAGCACATGCCAACTGTGCCGGTCTCAGCACCTCCTTCAGATCGAAGCACACCCCAAAGGCCACCTCAGAATCCTAGCCTGCCCCAACCTCTCATTTTACAAAGAAGGAAGCTAAGCTGAGGTGAGAGGGGTGAAAGGTTGTACCACAGGTCATGAGGCTAATAACAGAGCTGGGATTTGGGCCCGAGGACCATGATTCCTTCTACCATCTTTCCACTAGCTCATGCAACCAAACCCATGGCACAAGCAAGGGACAGGGAGGAAAAGGAAGGGGAAGAGGAAGGGGAAGAGGAAGAAGAAGAGAAGGCGAGAGTGGCAGCCCTCAGAGGGGCTGAGAGGGCTCTGGCTCTGACCTTCATGTCCAGTATCTTCTGGAAGGTTTCTGTGTTACAGTCTGTAAGGAGTTTGATGAGGTTGTCCACAAACACCACCAAGGGCTCGTGAGGGGCCATCACCACCTAGGAGGGGGAGACAAGAAACCAACAAGCTGAGAGGCTGAGAACGGTCATTCTCCGCCCCGAGGCCTGGCTGCCCAGAACCACCACGAGTCACAACCACAGCCGGATGCCTTCTGTGCCTGAGACACGAGTCCTAAAGGCCACGACCTGACATTTATCTTAGAGCCTCTGCTTCTGCTCTCCGGCACATCACCAATCCTGAAAAGAAAAGGGGCCCACAAAACGGTCAGACCAAGGTTTAATGATTTTCTTTTACCTTCGTGTAAATGGAAGGAGAGTTTTCATGTTTTCTTGTTTTTTGAAACAAAGAACACAAATTTTAACTTAATTATTACAGATTAACTAGAAGAAATTGTTCTTTTAATTTAAGAAAACAAAACAAAACCAAACAAAGAAGCAGCAAATGACTGATGCTCACTGCCCCCTCCAGGTATGCCCATGTGGCCCACGAAGCTTCCACCATGGGCCTGGCCAAGGCCTTCCATGGCGCTGTCTCTATCTATGCCAGTCATGCTTCACGTGCCATCCCCCAAGTCACCACACTCATGACATCCCTCCTCCCATCTCCAGTTCTGACCATAACTGAATCAATACTGCCACGGCTGCAGTACTGTATATACCCTGGACTCTATGACTCTGTGGCTCAACTCATCTGCACCCCAACTTTCCAACCTAAGGTCCCTTCCTTAGCCACCACTTGTCTCAGCTCCCATTAGAACAGAAGCTTCTGAAGCTGGTTTCAATGTTTTCTTCTCAAGATTTAGCATGGAGCTTGGCCCACATCAGGCACTTGATAAATGCTCATTTCATCAATTTTTGTAAATCTGCACAGCCCCCACCCCCAAAGAGATAAAATGAAGCAAATAAGAGCTACATAAAACACTCACAGATGTGAAATCTGTCAGCTGACGTCCCTGGATCCTGGAACATTCTTTAGGCCTTCCAACATATATTCTTTGGCAAAGAAGTGTTGAGCTGGCAAGGAGTTAGGGCAGTCTCTGTCCTCCAGTGTTTACAGATTATCAGTGACACCCAATTTTTTTCATTTTGTTTCAGAATACTGAATGGGACTTTCTCTATCAGTGACTTTGTCTCCCAAATTATGTTCTTCTATGGTACAGCAGCTAAGGGGGTGCCTAGGGCAGTGGTGTCCAACTTAAATAGAAAGGGATACCTCTGGGTGTATGTTGACTTAGAAAATCACAAATTAACATTATCTATTTTGTACTTTTAAATTGTTTTATTAGATATTTCCCAATTACAATTTAATCTGACTGTGAGTTTGGCACCTCTTGCGTAGGGGTCCAGTCTGAGATTACAAACTTTCTGGGACTGAACAAAGTCACCTGCTGCCCAGCCCAATCAGACTTGGTCTTTGCTTCCTCATTGCCTCTTTACATGACCTTGGAGGATCACAGGATTGAGTGTGAGAGAAAGGACTTGAGAGATCATCTGCTCCAACTCCCTTATTTCACAGGAGAATAAACCAAGACCCAGAGCTGATCTGCCCAACGTCATGAAGAAAAGGAGCAGTCAGGACTCAGGCTCAGGCCAGAGAAGCAGCACTTTTCTCCAACATGGTGGAAAGTTCTCAGAAGGAGCCACTTTGGGAGAAGAGGGAAGGAGTAAAGAGGAAGAGCAAGTGTCCCAGAAGCCCGAAGCTGACAAAGGGCTCCTGCCGAAGGGCACTGGTTACAGGAATGTTGGGGGGTGTTGTGGGAGGGGGGTGTAGCTATCACAACCAATGACCACTTCTTCTTCAACTCTTTCCTCTCCTCTAATCACACCCTGGTTGTCCCAACAAGTGGCAAACGGAGAAGGCTCCAGTCTCATGCCCTTTCTCTGTGTGGCTCAATGCCATTCTCCTAAGAAGCAAGAGTTTGCTTCAAAAGAATTTTAAAATCTTGTCACCTAAGCTATTCATGGCCAGCTTCTGTTACTACGTTTCTTCCACAATCCTCAGGTGTAGGTGGCAGGGCAGCACTGTGAAGCAGCAGGTAACAGCTTGCTGGGTCTGTAATTCCTGTTATAAACTAAACAGGTCACTGATTTTCCCACCAATGACCTCATCAAGACATGCTATTCATGTTGGGGGCCCCACAGACCTCTCAGCACAGGCTGCCTCATTACACCAGGCCCCAAGGCAAAGATTATGTGATCAAAGAGGCCTAACAGAAAATGAGGGTGGGAGGAACAAGCCATTACCTTCAGGATCATCTCAGCCCGGGTCATGCCCTTCACGACAATTTTGGTGTAGCTGGCAGGCGCTTTCCTCACCACCTGGGAGCCAATGGAGGGCAGATCCAGGAGGACCATCTTCAGAGAATGCGTATCTAGCAGCAGCTGCAAGAGAAAGAGAGGAGCTGGTCAGATCAGTACCCAGGCCACTGCTTTTGGCTACAGAGCTGCCCACTTTAGTCGAAGTCAGTGTCCAATGGAAACCTTCACGGACCAGGAGGAGCAGCACTGTTCTGCTGGGAGCTTTTTTCATGATATGTCCTTACCTCACCTGGGCTGTTTACAGGCCAAGGCCTACTGGAGATCAGCATGGCAGCTTGGACCCGCTGAGCCCACTCTGCACCTCCCAGGAGCTCACCACAATGCTGAACACTCACCTGGCATTGCCCACGGCAGCTCAGAACTCCTGAGCCCTAGAGATCTGCCAGGCCCAATCACCAGCAGCAGGGATTTACAGGCAAGCACTGCCATGCCTGGCTCTTGGCAACCCTGGGGGAGCAGTGGGCTGGCTCAGAGCCAGGACCCGGGCCCTGTCACTTCCTTACATGACCTGTGTGATTCTGAATACCTTACCACCCACCACCCTACTTGGTCCTCCAAGACTAGAGGCTGGTCCACATCAGAGAAGGGCATTTCCTCACCTGGGAGCCCCTGTGTCTTTGAGATACCAAGCCCAGTTCCTGCCCCTGGGTTCTACCAGCCACTTTTCCTTTTTCTGTTTCTTTCTGGGTCTCAACTGCAGAGAGGGGGCAGCTGGAGTAAAACGCGAGGTTCAGAAGGTTCTTTCTGAGGCCAGCATATACAGACACAGATCAGGGGAGTGGTTGTGCCAAGCACAGGGAACTCCCACTGCCTGGGCCTCCCCATGTCCCTGAGGTCCTTCTCCTCACCCTCTGGTCTCTCTCAAGGGCCTGAATTCATCTCTCTGAAGCCTTTCCTGACTCCCCCCAATCCCCAGCTACTAGTGCCTTCCCCCCACTTCCTCATGACTAGGCTTCCAGAGTCCTGCTACACACAGTAACACTACCTGCCTCCTGGCCCTGCTTCCAGACATCTCAAGATTGAACAACACCTTCGAAGGGGTTCCCCCACCACTGATTCTCAGCCTAGACTCATCCCCAAAGGAAGCATGCTCCAGCAACCTTAGGTCACCCCCATCTTTGTCCACTTCAACTCTACACCACTAACACCTCCTCCTGGCCCATTTCCCTTTCCCTTGGAGCCTCAGGGAGCCTCCTCTCACCTAGCTTCCACCTTGAACCCTCGTTAAGCCTTGGTTCCCCCAGGTGACCCTGCATCTCTGGCCTTCTCTTCACTACTGGCTGCATCCTCCATATACTCCTGACTCACCAATCCCAGGCAGGGAGTCACAAAGACTCCCTGCCATTCGCTGTCACTTCCAGACTCTTTACTGACATCATTCATCAATGTCTCCTCCTTGGAGGTTCGCCGTATCCACTTTTTCACCCAGTCCAGAGTCTACTGGTCATTTCATACTGACTAGGACCTCTCCTTTCTTGGTGAGTTCAGTGCCTGGCTCAGTCTCATTGCCCACTCCAACCAATGCCATGCCCTCTACTCCCCAGCCTGCACATCTCCCATGACTCATGCCTCCACTCCACTTCAGTTATACACAGAGGGGTGGTCCTAGTCCATCGCCCTCACTTGCCACACTTCCATATTCAATGACTCTGAAATTCCATTACCTATTTCCAGTCTTTTACCATGCCAGCGCTCCCCCACCACCTCAAAATTGATTTCTTATCCTCACCATGACTTCCAATTCCTCGAGCCCTCAGTGGCCTCCCTGCCCATCACTCCTGTACTGGCCGTGTGCTCCTCTCCGCCCGATGTATGATGAACTACCCTCTACTTTTCCTTCACTTTTCTCTCTTTCCTATCATGGAGGTGACAACCTTTGTCCACTCACTCCCATTCCCCCTACCTATATCCAATAAGCTGCCAAATCTTATCATTTCTGACTCCGTAACTTACAACCCCATTTATCCCTTTACATGCCCACCAGGCTAGTTCAGACACACTACCTCATCCAGATTATCACAATCCCTTAACTAGTCTCAAATCTCTCCCCACCCAGTCCACTCTCTCCAAGGCTGCCAAAATGGTTTTAAAAAGTACATTTCTCATCATGTTATTCTCCCTGCTCAATAAACTCAATGGTTCCTCACTGCATGAGCTCTTCAGAACCTGACTTCTTCCAAGTTCCTCCTTTCTACATATTCTACAGTCCTGTCATACTAAGGCACTTGCAGTTACTCACAGATGATATTCCATTTTCCATCACCATACGTTTGCACAGGCTGTTCCCCATGCCTGTACTATGTGCACTCCCTTCTCTCCTCTGTCTCTTAGAATCCTCAGCTTCCTTCAAGACTCAGTTCAAGCTCCACCTTTTACAGGTCTCTCCCTCTTAGGCTACTTTGTAGGCACCTTGTCCACATCAGTTCTAATCTATGGTGACTGGTTTTACTTTTGGCTTTTTATCCCCAGAGACAAGCAAAGTACTGGGCTCACGCTAGGTATTTCATCAGTATTTGCTGAATTACAAACGTGGGCATGAGACTCCTGCAGATATATCTGTTAAGCTCCATGCATCTTTGTAAAGTGTCCACAAGGACAGTGAAGATGCTAAAGGGTGAATTACTAAGACATTTTCAATGCTAGGCAATAACAGAACATAGACAGGGAAACATAAAAGAACCCCACTCTTCCTTTCCTGTGTAGGCTGAAGTTTTATAGTGAATCCTGAGTTCAGGCTCCATCAGCTTCTTGGCAAAGCATGGCCAGCTGAGATTACGCTAAGCTGCAGCTTTGAATTTCATAGCTTTTTTTATGGCTTGGGTTACAATCTCCCCGAACACAGAGTGGATCTGTTTTGGCCTTTGTGAATCTCCTGTCTCAGGTCCACTGCCCAAGTACAGGCTGCTCAAGCTACACCACCCACCCTCTTGAGTGTCCAAGGCTGGGTATTGTCTAGCAAAGATACAGTGAGTCCTGATTCAAAAAGGGGCAAAAGGAAGCAGTGCCCTACCTCTTCTCACTCATTTCTCTTGATTCCACCCCCTAATACTTGGCCTTCCCAGCACCAACATAGCTACGCCTACAATCTGAGAAAGACAGGATTTAAGCAGAGCTTTCTCATTTATTAGTGAAAGTACAACTGGCTATCCATGTACTTAATTAAATTGACATCCCACTCACCCACACACCCCATACCCACCATGATGGCTTTACCCTGGTGAGAAATTATTCAAATGATCTTTTTGAGGTAGGTGCAGGAAGAAGGAAGAGAGGAGAAAGACAGAAAGGAAGAGAGAGAGACAGGAGAGCAAGGACAAAGGGAGAGGAGGGAAGTGAAAAAAGGGGTTGAAAGGAAGGAGAGAGAGAAAGAGAAAATAAAGGAAGGAGAAAAAAAGAGAAAAGGGACAGGAGGAGGAAGGAAGGCAAACCTGAGAAAAACAGATGAGGTATTGGATTGATACAATAAAACAAAAAGATTGCGGCTATCAGACATTAAATCCTTTAACAGCTTGCAATGACTTGGCAAAGCGGCAGACACATGAAAAACATTATTTTGGTGTGAATCTACTTTACATTTCCAGTGGCCTCAGCAAGTCTGGAGTTGGAAACATCAGATCAGAGTGTGATCCGCTGAAGAGGACAGGAATCCAGAAATCACCCAGCATCATATCTGACTGCACTCAACACTCAGTGAACAGCTTCCACAGCCTCGAATCCCCAGATTCATATGCTAATGAAACTGGAGACAACATGCTGGGGGACTATTCTGCTATTTCCAATGGAAAGAATTAGTTCTCTGTGCTGAATATGCAAGTCAGGGATTTGAGAACACTGGTGGAAATCTTCAAGTCAGTGACATTCAGTCAATGGCTGATTCCATGGAACCTCCCAGGACACTTGCTGGAATCATGTTTTAACTTCAATGATCACTGACTAGCTTGCCACCCTCTGGGACACTAATAGGCATGGATAAGACAGACTTCTGGGGAAATATTAGATCCCAGCTATGAAAATACACGCATGAGATAATTCACAAAGAAAATTCGAAGAGCCACTAGCCATGCTTATTGCTTCAGGATAATCTGATGGGAGGAAAGCTGGGGCTGGGTAAAGGTCCATCCTTCCAATACAACCATTTTGCGCTTCTACCTGGAGTTACATTACAAGGGGGGACCAGGACAAATTCACAGCATATTCTAAAGAAGCGGAATCAATAAGCGAGATGACAAGAGCACTAAGTCTCTCAGGACTGAGGAGACACAAAGGACAAGTTGTGGGATGCTTCTTGGAAGAGAGAACGGAATTTCTTAGCACTGGAAAAAAATAACTTCTTGTCCCAGTTCTCCATAAAAGAAGCTTACTACTGTCACCATGGGGATGTAGCAACATTGCCCCTAGGATGTTTCAATTGGACAAGTATGGATAAAGAACCTATCAGATGCAAGGTGTTATGTGCTAGGTGATAGGGCACAGAGATAAACACAAAACAGCCCAGCCCCCAAAGAGCCTCCAATCCACAAGGAGGGAGGAAAGGGGAGGCCAATGCAGTAACATCATTAGCCCCTTAGAAGCAGCCTACATCATAACACTGTCCACCTCTGCTGCTGTTATCTGGTTGATTAGCCAGGAACAAATCCTGTCATGATTTCCCACCCCAACCTGTATTTTTGAAGAAACAATGTCAGGTGGAAGATGCCAACACAGGAGCATATTTCTAAGGTTATTTTATGCAATTATATTTCTACAAGGGATGAAAATGGTCCTTGTCCTTTAGGAAACTACCCGCAGCCACCTCTGCCCCCCACTCTCACTTTGGGAAGATTATTTTTCAAGGAGGCCTTTTAATAAAGGATCCTTGAACTTCTTGCTCTGCTTTTAATTGGAGGCAGCCAGCTGGCACTCCACGCCAAGAATCCTTGTTACCCTCGCGATCACTGGCCCGGACTCATGGCAGGCACCCAGGTGAGGCTGCCCAATGGTTTGGGAGCACATCATGAGCCAGTGTTTGTCTCACCTGTTCGGCTCCCACCATGCTAATTGGCTTGCACTTGAAGAGATGGTTGATGAACTTGGGAATGAAGGAGCTGTGAAAAGAGGTCAACACATCACCAAGTGTCTCTTCAGGTTAGAGAACCACCCACTCTCAGCCTCATTCCTCAGACCCACAGGAGGGAGAATAAACAGATCAGCTGGATGAGAATCGTACACACAACTGTTACTACATAAAAACTGAAAACAAAACCAAAGGCCAGGGAACCTCAGGTAGACCTGGACAGACACACAGAAGGAACATGATTTTTGTTTGTCGTCTGCTAATACGCTCGGTTTTTCTTTGTGAAACGCTGCGAGTTTTATGTAAGATTTTATATATTTATTTTATACACTGATTTGCCTGGTGCTGAAGGTCAAGAAGATCTTGGTTCAAATCCACCCCTGAGGCTTGCTTTGTGACCCTGGCTTGGTGATGTCACCTTGAATACTTAATTTACACTGGAGAGGAACACCCACACGGCTAACATCACAGGTACTTTGCTCACATTCAATTACTTGCTGTTGGGGTTTATTGGGTTATATGTTTGGATAGTTATTAAATTTATATTTTAAAATTGAATTCAATTAAACATTTATTAAGTGGTTCTCCTATATGAGGCACTATGCCAGTGCTTGGGATATAAAGAAAAAGGAAAGGCCCTGCCCTCAAAGAGGGCATTCTATCAGGGGCTAGGGCAAGAGAGAAGCAAGTGAAAAATGGTCTGGACCAGAGGAATCTCGAAGGGGAGAAGGTCTAAGTAACAGAAGAGGAGTCCAGGAGAGAGTCCCAGGACAGTGGGCTGAGTTCTGGCTAGAGGAAGTTGATGCATAAATGCTAAAAGAAGCGCCCATGAGATCAGTTCAGAGTCTAAAGTGAGAACCCAGAAAGGCCTCCCCCTCTCTGGTCTGATCACGCTGCATATAGGGGACATATTTCCAATAGCCAAAGCTGTGCTTTCCCATTCCTCCAGGCTACAGCAGCATTTAGCTGCGCCCAGCGGATGGTACTAAAGGGAAGGGAGGGGAGGAGAAGGAAGGCACTAAAGGGAGTAAGAACACTGGCCACTAGAGTTAAAATTCTAATTGATGCTTGTTCCCCGTAGGATCCTGGGTAGGTCAATTAAACGCAATGAGTCTCAGTTTCCTTCTCCTTAAAATAAAGGATGAGACTAGATGGATCCAGAGCTTTGGTCCTATGGTCTGAATGTTGCTAGAGAAGAACAGAAAGAAGAAAGCCGAGGATGGAGGAGTGACCTCTCCCCTTCTGCCTGGCATCAGAAGGAAGACAGAACACATGGCTCCATCTCAGGACAGCCACCGTTTCCGCTTTGTAAGGGGTGAGAGGTCATGCCTTTCTGAGTTCTTCCTTTAGACCAGACCTTCCTGAGAGGCAGGAGCTTTTATGTTCCACCTCCTCAGTGGGGGCTTCATGGGACATTTAAAGGGATGTGGCACCCCCAGGACATGAAGGCTCGTGCTGGGACCAGCTGAGAAAATGGATTTCTGAGTTCTCTTTATGTTTGCTAAGGCAAGCAAGCCCCTGTGCAATCCCCGTAGGAGGTTTGAAGCATAATAAATTTTCACTGAGACAGAATTTCTAACAGTGATTATGGGGAGCGTCAGGATATGATTTATCAGGTGGTGCTCTTAATGCAAACTAATGAGTACCCAGAGAGAGAAAAGGGAATGTTGGCTCTTAGTTCATTTGCCACAGTGCAAACATTAACGCCCCACTGGAGATCCCACCATCTCCTTTTCCTGACAAACTACAACTGAAGTTGACTGTAAAACCCAACCCATACTTGCCATTCCTTAAAGATTTATTGTAGAGAAAAGCAGGGGAAAAATAACCTCAAAACTTTAACTGACTACAAAGTTGGAGTGATTTTGGGGAGACAATCTGCAGGCAGGGTGCAGGTGCGTGACCCATCATGGAAGCACAATGTGAACATGGCAGTGTCAGTCAGCTCTGGTGGATCCTCCTGGAACCTGTCCCTGGCTCCTTCTGCCAGAGCCCTCAAAGGCCTCCTTAGAGCCACCCCACTCTCCGACAGGAGCTTGTCACTTCTGTGCCACAAAATCCTCCAGCATTCTGGGGATGCGTGTGGATCAGACCCCTTCTCACAAGAATGTTTATCTTCACTCACCACTGAAGGAAATGCTAAATTTCAGCTGGAGGTTAGTGAAAATAAATGCAATCTTTTTTCCCACCCAAGTTCATACCCCCCTGAAATGTATCCACAGACCCAGAGAGGGAAGCCCAGGTTAAGAAGGCCTGTTTTATGTACTGGAACTGGCACATTCTCAGGGGAAGCCAGAAGCCTGGAAGACCAGGCTGGAGTCAGGCAGCAAGCATCTATTACTTCAAGGGGCCAACATTCCTGTGTTCAAACTCATGCTTGGAGAAAGCTGTGCACAAGCTCCTGGAGCTCCAGGGGCCTGTCCACAGGTACTCACCCTGGGCTTTTCCCCACTGCAACTGCCTTTACCCATTTAAGAGACACACATATTACTAGCTATTTGTGTTTGATTTTGTACCATGTGCTGGAGCTGGGCATCTCTATTAGGTGCAATAAATGTCTTAAGTCCTAAGCTGGAAGGGACCCTCAGAGACCACCTCATTTTACAGGCGAGGAAACTGAGGGGCAGGGAGGTAAAGGGACTGTTTTTGCCTTTCCTTGTATCCCCAGCTGTTAGCATGGTGCTTAGCACACAATAGGTGCTTGTGATAAACACTGGCTGGATGAGTGATTGAGCTCATATCATATCATATCCTATGATTTTGAGCTCTTCCACTATACCATACTGCCTGGGAATCAAGGATGCATTCAGTCTATCAATAACATTTTTAAGAGCTCCAAATATATGGGAGGCACCGTGTGTGTGTGTGTGTGTGTGTATGTGTGCATGTGTGTGTGCGTGTGTGTCCTGGATGCTTTGGGCAGCAGCCTGGCAAAGCCCAGGGGCATCATCTCAGAATAGTGTTGGTAAATGCATAAATCCAATAAACAGGATAGCAAAGAAAACCAGACCACCAAGGCTGGGGAGAATAAAGGGGTCACTTTTTTCCAGTTCAAGTTCATTGACTCCTTGAAATTGATCCACAGACTGGTCCACGGACTCTGTGTTAACACCTGAGAGAGAATCTAAGGTTCCTGTTCTTGAAGAGTTTCTAATATAGTTGAGGAGATAAAATGCCACAAAAAATAACTAAAGAGAGTACTTGACAAAGCATACCAGCTCAGACAAAACCTCAGATAGTAACGGCAGCAGCATTTACATGGCACGTGAAGGTTTGCAAAACATTTTACAAACATTATCTTATTTGATCCTCACAACAAAGCTGGGAGGCAGGTGATATCAGGATCCTCATTTTTATAGCTGAGGAAACTGAGGCATAGAGAAGGTAAGTCACTTGCCTAGGGTCACAGAGCTACTATATATTTTCAAATCTGAACTCAAGTCTTCCTGACTCCAGGGCTGGTGCTCTCTCCTCTGCCACCTTGCTTCTGCGGATTCCCAAATCACTTTCATTTGGCTCTGTGATATTCTCTGCTTTTTAAAAGTCTTATTGACTCTACTGATGCTCTGAAATAAGTCTGTCTTCCTGGAGAGTGCCTGTGGGGAGGGGAGATGAAAATTGGGAATAACATGCTAGAGGACAGGTCTGGCTTAACAAGAAGGCCAGGAATGCTCTATGACACACTGAGTCACAATCAGACAATAGAAAACGCTCCACTTTTTTTCTTAAGGAAAGGTAAAATGGTAAAAAGAAAATGGCTTAAGAAAATGATAAAAAGAAAAATCCCAGACTTACTTCGCAAATTTGATGCAGAACTGAGTGAAGTACTTGCGTGTGGAGGCCAGGTTGTCTCGGATGATGGGGACATTCTGCTTTATGTGGAGAATCACAGAGGTAACGTATGGACTCTGGTCACCAACATGCTCCACATTTTGCCACTGCATCTGGAAAAGGGAGCACAGAGAATGTAAGCCCTTGAGCCAGGCAGCAGGCAGGATGCAGGGGGGCAGGTCATTTAGAAGATGGAGGAGGAGAAAGAGAAGGAGTCTGGAGCCTTGGAAATTTCACCTGGTTGCTAAAGGCACTGCCTGGCTTGCTGGGAGCGGGGGAGAGGGGTGTCAAGGCACGACATGAGAGCACGTGCTGTTCTTAGCCCAGACATCCATGAACAAAGCCCATGCCTTTTCTCATCTTGTTACTCATACTTGGAACAATATCTTCATCTTCCACAAAACTGCATCCACTTAGGGAATTTAAATGTTGTTTTTTGGGGCAGATCCAACTAGGAATCCCATCTGTCTGTCAGCTATCCCAGCCCTTCTCATGGGAATTACGTCAATTCATCATATGAATTTTCTGAAACTTGAAGTTATAGAGAAACAAGTCTCTGAAAGGATCCTCTGTGTGGAAGAGGACCCTAGCTATGTCATTACTCTGCCTTTGGGTGTCTGAGGACCACTAGCAGACACTCCACTTAGTACACATGCAAAAACACCTTGTACACTCAGCAGAGACTGAACAGAACCATAACGTATTAAGCACAAGTCTTGACCCAAATGATATAAGTAGTATTTCCAGGCTTCTGTGGTCAAAGCCAAAGCCTGAGTGTTGTTCTAAAAGAAAACAAATCCAGGGGAATTATTATTCCTGAATATCCAAACCATCAATGCTCTGCTATCGATTATCTGTAAGGCTGGACAGAACCTGTGATGCAAATAATCCAAAATAATAGATAACTGAAAAATATGACTTTCTATGATTCCCAGCTAACCCTAGTTATATGTTTTACTTTAGTGGATATGCAAATAATTTGTACCACTTAAATGTACATGGATTGGACAACAGGGAGATGCAAGTCTGGTGCCTCGCCGGGAGACAGGGAGAAGTCACCTAAGATCAAAATCTGGAGGATGGGTCACATGCAGGTTACTAAGAAATGACCATAATATGATAGATTAATAACAAAATCCTATACATCTATCAAAGTCCAACTCAACTGACAGCTCCAGCCAATCTACCAATCAATCAATATTTATTGAAAGCAAACTATATGCCAGGCACTGTGCCAAATGCTGAGGATTCAGAAAGGGGCAAAAGACAGTGCCTGGCCTCAAGGTACTTAAACTCTAACCAGGGAAACAGCATGCACACAAACACAGACAAAGCAAGCTATTCAGGAACAGTAAGAAATAACCAAGAGGGGTTAGGGAAGACTCCCAGGAAAAGAAGGAAGTCAGGGAGGTCAAGAGAGTTCCAGGCATGGGGGATAGGCAGAAAAAAAGCCAGAACCAAAAGATGGAGGGTCGTGTCCATGAAACAGAAAGAAGGCCAGTGTGACTGCATCGGAGAACGCATGGTGGGAGGTAAGGGGTAAGAAGAATGGAAAGGTGGAGGGGGCAGGTTATGAAAGGCTTTGAACATCAAACAAAGCATTTTGTATTTGGTCTAGGAGGTGACAGGGAACCACAGAAGTTTGTTAAGTAGAGGGGCAGCATGATTACATTTTCACTTTGGGAGAATCACTCCAGTGGCTAATTGGAGACTGGATTGGAGTGGGGAAAGACGAGGAAGCAGACCCACCATTGGGTACTGAAATGATCCAAGTGTGAGGTGACAAGGGTCTGTGCTATGATGTGGTGACAGAGGAGAGAAGTGGGCATGTCTGAGAGATGGTGCAAAGGGGAAATGGGCAGGTCTTGGGAACAGCTTGGATATGGGAGGTAAGAGATATCAGGGAGTCCAGGATGACTCTTATGCTGTACGTCTAAGGAAATGGAAGAAAGATTTAGAGGAAGAGATGAGTTCCATCTTGGATACAATGAATTTAAGATGTTTATGGACATCCCATTTGAGACATCTAAAAGGCAAATGGAGGTCAGCAGAGAGATTCGGGCAGGGTACATGGATCTGAGACTCATCAGAGTATGGTGATTAAAGAGAGATGGTAATTAAATCCCTGGGAGCAGATGAGATCACCAAGCAAAGTGGTACAGAAGGAGAACAGAAGAGGGCCAAGACAGAACCTGAAGGGACCCCGAGGGTTAGAGAGAGTGACAGGACGTGGTCAGAGAAGGGAGGACAAGAACCAGTGATATCCCAAAAAACTAGAGAAGAGAGTGTCAGGAGGGGGAGAATGATTAGCAGTGTCAAAGGCTGCACAGAGGTCAAAGGGGATGAGGACTGAGAGAAGGCCTTTGGAGGAGCACTGGTAACTTTGGAGGGAGCAGGAAACCTTCAGTTCTTGCTTATCTGTAATATTTCAGTGGAATGATAAGGTTGGAAACTGGATTTTAAGGGGTTAAGAAGAGAACAGGAGAGATAGTAAGGACATCTATTGGAAACCATCTTTTTTGAGGAATTTAACCATAAAGGGCAGAAGAGATATAGGATGATAGTAAAGAGGGAAGGATCAAGTGAGGTTTTTTCAGGATAGGAAAGACATGGGCATGTTTGTGGGCAGCAGGAAATGAGCCAGGAGAGAGAAAGACGTTGAAAGTAAGTGAAAGAGTGAGGATGACAGAGGGGGCACTCTGTTGGAGGAGACAGGATGGAATGGGATCATTTGAACAAGTAGAGGTGTGGCCTTGGCAAAGAGCAAGGTCACTTCATCATGGGAGAGAGCAGTGGGGGAAGTCATCTCTCTCTCTCATCTGGCCTCATAGTTACCAATCCTACTCTTAGGCACTTTTCCCAGGTGAACTTGCTAATTAGTCTACAGGCTCTATAATGGTGACTAGATTACCAATTTGTGGAGAGCCAAGGCAGTATCTCTTCTGGGGTTAATGCAAATTTGCACAGGCTGTAATTAGTAGTTTGTACAATTGGTTAAAATCTGCTGAATGAATGCAATCTAGAAAGAAAAGTCCAAAATTATCCAAGGCCTTTCTCACCCTGTGTGGTGGCTTTTCCTGACCAGGACTGTAGTATCCACCTCTAATTCACTTCTGTTTTGGAGCCTGGATCTCCCCTTTTTGCCCAGGCTGTAAGCACAGTGGCCACTCATGGGTCCAAGCCTGGGCTGACTGCACAGAAGTTCAGCAGAACTTTAGGCAAGTGGGTGGCCCATCAAACGGGTGTCAGGCTTAAGTGTGAACACATACTCAGCCTTCGCTCTCCAGAACCTGATGCTCCAGGGACCTAGCAGCCTCAGTCTTGCCAGCAGCAGGGACAACAGGTGTGCTAGCTACCACCAGACCATGTTCTACTTAGACTTTGCTTGGAGTTGGATGTGGGAAGTAAGGAACAGTATCTCTTCATGGTCTGCTTAAGTGTGAGTCCTTTAATAATGACAAGAATAAAAGTGATGAAAGAATTCTGCTAAGTTGGCGCCCCAAAATGATGCTGACCCTTCCTTGAAAAGAGTACCATGTGCAGAAATGGAGGTGCACAGTTCTGAGGCCTTGATGTTTCTTGGCAAGAAAACAGGTTCTTAGGGGAAGGGAGAAAAGAAAGATGTTGATGTGGATGGTTCTGGAGCTTCTACTATAGAGCTCCAGTGAGCCCATATCAGCACCTGTGCTGCTCCTCCAGGTGGAAGCTTCACACGTGTGTGAGACAGAGGACCAAATTTCCAACTGAAAAATATCTTAAGAATCATTTATTCAACCAACTCTGTCACTTGACAGAGGATAAAATGGAGGCCTAGAGGTGTAGTAGGTTGGTCCAGGTCATATGAGTTAATGGCTAGACACCACCAGACAGGCCCAGCAGGCCTGCGCTGCTCCAGAGCTGGTGCCCACTTCATGTTCTAACACTTCAGAACTTCAAAGATACATCATTTTGTCAATGTCATGCCCATCCGTGCCAACCCGAACACCTTCATCCTTCAAGACAAGGCTCTGAATGAGCTGCTGTGGCTGAAAAACAATGAACTACATGGTGCCCAATCCCTCTATACTTCACTGGGCTGGTCTTTAGGGGAAGGGTCCAAGGTCCATCCTGGGCATGTCCTCAAAGCCTTCCCAGACTTGGCAGGTCTGGTGTGCCGGAGCTTGCCCTTGGGCACGACCCAGGGTCAGCTCCATCCCCTAATGAGGCCCTGGAGGAGAAGCTGTAACTCACCTCCAATTCCTGCCATGTGTAATGTTTTCCTCATTACTTTTTTATTTTATTACCATGGCTTTTCCCTCAATCTGATTTTAGGGAATCGACTCCACCCAAATGATGAGAAAATCCTTTAGGTGATACTAAATGATCTCATTAGGGAGAGGCTAAAACTTTCTTATGCCCTTTACATCTCCAAGTAATTTCTTCTCTCCCCACTCCCACCGCCCAACCTTATTAATAAAATTTTTTAAAAAATGAAGACTGCTTGGGAAATGGAGGGAAGGACAAAGCAAATTATGCTAAGGATATTTCCTAGGTGACTCTGGAATGTTTTCTTTGTAATGCCATCAATTCACAACTGGCAACAGCTATCAACACAGCAACAACACAAGGGCATATACTGGCGGCCTCTGACATGGGAGAATTGCCCATTCATGAGCACCTAATTAAAAATGGCAATATTTCCATTTGGAGATGCAGAGCTCCGAATGCCACAGTGAAATGGTGAGGAAGACTCCTCCCTCTTCATTTCCCATTTCTGATTATGTGATAGGTGGACAGCCTGGTGTGGTGGACAGGGAATACTGGGCACACATGATGGCTGTGTGATATGGACAAGTCACTTAACCTCTCAGTGCACTAGGCAACTAAGACTATACGTTGAAGAGGTGCTAACATGCAAGGGTAGAGGGAGTTTCTTCACCTGGAAATTCCCTCTACCAGGTCTAATACCTATTCCAGTCCACTAAATAGCATACACTTACGTGCATATCATCCCCAAAGTGAAATCTAGCTACTTCTATTAATGGCTGGCCACTGTCAGTCCTGGCTGGACACTTGGGTCAGTATTTAACATGTCAAAAATCTGTGGGGCTTTTGTGGGAACTCCCACATCGGAGTGGCTTAAAGCCAGTAGACACCTGAGCAGCTAAGTTTTTGGAGGCTCAGCAGCAAATCTGAGAAGGGAAGGGGCTGCTGAGAAGCACGAGCCACAGAATAGGGATCCAGATCTTTCTGACTCCATGTCCAGCATGCTATCACTGTGCTATCCTGCCTGCAAGGATCACATCCATAAAACAAATAGGAAACAACTGGATATGACATCCAAATACACAATCTAGGCAGAAAGTCAGGAAGGGGAGAGATCAGGGTGGGCTGCAGTTGCTATAGGAAGACTTCAGGTCCAGAGACATTGATTAAGAGCCTACTATGTGCCAGGCCCTATACTAAGCGCTGGAAGTACCAACACAAAAAAGACAGTCCCTGACCTCAAGGAGCTTAGCACCTAAGGGGGAAGACAAAGCACAAAAGGAAGCTGAGAAGAGGGGTGGGAAGTGCCCTCCTTCAATGGAGGCTTTGGCAGGAGCTCTTTGCTCCACCTTCTGACTGAGCCCAATTAAGTAGGATCTTAAAGGATGCCCAGAGGCAGATCAGTATCCAGGCACCCAAGAGCAGGGATGGGAATAAACATAGTGCCTTTTGGGGGGAGGGGACAGGGCAGAGGATGGAAGGCATCGAGGAAGTTGTGCTGACTGAAGCACTGTAGGCAGGGCTTCTAACTGCAATTCCAGGGTGCTATCCACTGTGCTACATTGCCTTTCATAGTCACACAAAGTCCAGATGCAGGAAAAAATAAAATGCAACAACACTGATTTATGATTTCAACACTGAAACAAAATGAGAATATGTACTTTAAAATACAGTGACCCAAGGACATGACCAAGGGTTCTGTTTGGGGAGCACTGATTTGGCATACACCATGGAGGCTGCCCTGCCTACGGCCTCCAGGGACTGGAGAATGAGCTCACTAGCCCTCCTGGTCCATCTGTGGCTTTGGCTGTTAATACCCCCTGACAAACAAATCTACTGGTAAAAGAAATCCAACCACTCTGTTGGCCCTTCCTTCATAGTAGGCCTTGTTCCTTAAGGTGAGGATGATATAAATGTATCTGGATTTTTAAAAGAGGAAGGCAGTAAACAGTAGCTCAACTGGAAGAACAAATATCATGAAAAGACATCAGTGGAAATAGGAACCTGACTTCTGGTAAACTTTGCTCCTGGCATTTCCAATGGGAGTTTTCCAACTTTCAAGTCTTTCCTTTTGTGCTTTTCTTGGGATTATTCCAACTGGTATTTAACCAGCAATGAGTAAACAAGAAAAACCAAAGTGGGAAGAAAGCAGGTCCCAAGATGCAGGGAAACTGAAATGCCAGGTATGGAAAGAAGTGTTAAGTTAAGTGAGGAGAAAATGCTCTGAGGGCCACCAGGATCAGCATGAGTGAGGAAAGGTGGAAGGGAGAGGAAAGAGGAGATAAGGGGAAGGATAGAGAAAGGGGTGAGAGAGAGAGAGGAGAGGATGAGAAGAGAGAGAAGAAAGGAGAGAAGTGAGGGAGAGGGGTAAAGGAGATGGGAAAGAGGGAGAAGAAAAGGGAGGGAGGCTGAGGAAGAAGAGGAGGATGTAAGGAGAAGAGAGATAAAGGATGAGAGAAATAGGAAATAGGGAAGGCAGAAAGGGTCAGGAAAAGAAGAAAAAAGGTAGGAGGGAGAGAAGAAAAAAGGAAGGAGGGAAAGAAAAGAATGACAGGAAAGGAGACAGGAAGGAGAGAGAGAAGGGAGGAGAGGGAAAGAGGAGAATAGAAAGTATCACTCTTCATAATGTCAGAAGGCAAAGACCATTATTTAAAGACCATTATTTAAAAATAATGTTCCACATTGCCCTGCTGGTGGAGATGTGATTGGTCCAACAATTTTGGAAAGCAATTCAGAATTTCTACAAAGAAACTGACTAAAATATTCAGGGTTCTTCTAGGCATGTACACTCTAAGGAGGTCAACAATTTTCTTTGAAAAGCCCCATGAGTAGCAGTATTTCCACTTAGTGGCAGACACTTTCCATTTACTCTATATTTCCTCTGTGTGTCACCCTCCCCTACTAGAATGTAAGTTCATTGAGGACAGATACTCTTTGGCCCTGTCATTCTGTTTTCCTCAGTGCATATTTGATAAATGCTTGTTGATACACCAAATAGAAAGTGGCTGAACAAAATTATTAATGTAATGGAATACCACTGTGCTGTAAAAAAGGATGACTTCTAAAAAGTCGCAAGATACATAAGAACTGATACAAAACGAAGTAAGTAAAACCAAGAGAACTGAAACCTAATGCTATGAAATTAAAATGATCAAGCTGGATTTCAAAGAAGATATAAGATGCCTCTCCACATCTTTACAGGAGCTGGGAATTATGGGTGTGAAGTACTATAAATAATGTCAAACTTTTTTATGTTCTGGTGGGTTCTGCTAGATACTTCCTTTCTCCAAACTTCTTTATTCCTTATTATAAAGGATGGATCTGGGGGCAGGGAGGAGGAAGGGATAGACAATCCTTGACCTTAAGATACATTAGGAAATGTAGATGATATAAAAACGGAAGATATCAATGAAAATGTTATTTTGAAAAAGAAATGTGGTCAAGTCAACCAATACAACAAACATTTTATCATAAAAATAATCATAACAATTCAGAGAATTAACTGAAATGTTTCTCAAACAAGGCAGTTCAAGGAGTCTTCTGAAATAGATGTGCTCAATAACAGTTAAGGCAATTGAGGGCTGTGTCAACATCTCCAAATGACATGAGTGCAGCCTAAGTGACAGACACTAAGTGACAGACAGAAAGCTAACAAATTGCTTCTTCTAGGAAAGATCTGAAGGAAGTTTTGCTTACCTGTCATAGGAATTTCAATTAGTAAGTCAAAACTACGTTTATTTGAGAGACCTGTCCTTTCACCACAGGGACATTAAAAAAAAAAAGAGGCCACCAGAATAGGAAGGAGTAAAGTTGGCATCATAGTCTTTGACTGTCCTCACCAAGGTCCATGCTTCTAACTTCTCTTCATTTTAATTCTATAATGCTAGATATTAAATTCAGGATCAGGATTAATATAGCCTATTAACTATAACGTATTATCCTCAAAGATCATCGGACATTCCTTGACGTCTCTGAGATGAAGTACAAGCTTTTGATGGGTAGAAGAGTTTTAAACCATGTGTATTTTTCTCTTAAGAGACAACAGAGTGATTGAAGATTCTTGAGCAGTGTGTTTTAGAAGAGGACTTCGGGAGGTGTGGGGAAGAAGATCAAGTGAACTCTTAAAGCCTGGTATCCAGTGAGGAGATTGTTAACATAGACCGGGGAGGGGCAATCAGGGATGCAACGAATGAAGAATCCATAAGGGGAGAGCAAGATTTAGCAGAAGGAATGACCTAAGATGATTCTGAGGCTGCAAACCTGGATGAATGAAAGACTGAGAGGCGGGGGCTTTCAACAGAAATATCGAAGTTGAGAGAAACAGATATCCTCTTCTGACCATCCAGAATTGTAGGTCAGTTGCTATGACTAGGGCTAGATGACATAAATCTAGTAGTCATTGACAAAGATGTGAAAACAATTCATGGGACCTGATGAGATCACTGAGAAAGAGAGAGAGAAAAGAAGACCCAGAGGAGACTCTGGAGTGACACCATGGTTAAGAAGCAGGCTATCCATCAAAGGAGAATGAGAGGGGGCAGGCTGGATCAGATGCCTTCTGAGGCTCCTTCTAGCTCTCAATCAAGTTCAGCCTAGGCAGGGGAAGTAGCAAGAAAGAACAGTATCACAAACCCAAGGAAGTTCAAGTGTGCAGGAGGGAGGGGGTAGTCAACAGTGTCAAATACTGCTTTACGAACTAAGAGACCATTAGGAACTCTGGAGAGAGCAGTTTTAGTTGAGTGGTAAGAAGATCAGAATGCAAATTGCAAGGGATTGAAAGAAGTCTGCTGAATAACATTTATTAAGCATCTACTACACGCCAGGCACTGGGGATACAAAAAGAGGCAAAAGATAGTTCCTGCCCTCAAGGAGTTCACAATCTAATGGAAGTGGGAAGAAATCAATCAATCAGTAAGTACTCACTAAGTACCTACTATGAGACAGTCTTGTGGTAGGCATTGGGAATACAAAGTGCAAAGCAACACAGTGCTTTCCCTTACTGAGTTTACAGATACTGTGGTGGTGGAAGCACACTATGAATGTTGTGCCTGGTACAAGTTAACTTCCAAGGCGGAAACACTAACAATTGGGGTAGGGGGGCCGGCTAGGCTTCACATAGAATGGAGGCAACAAGGAAAGATGTAGATTGGACAGCGGCTTGAGGGGATGGTAGAACCAAGTAAATTTTCTTTTGAGATGAGGGAGGCCTGGGTGTGTTGATACACAGTAGAAAGGAAGAGGTTAAAAATGGGGGTGAAAATGACTGAGGGCAAACTGGGGGGAGCAGATGGGATCAAGACCACACACAGAGGCCTGGTTTGGGCTAGAAAGGTCGCCTCGTCTTCAGAAAACTGAAGGAAGTGGGGGGCATGATGTCAAGGGGTTTTGAAAAAAAAAGAGAGAACTCCTAATGACTGGCCTCTTTTTTGTGTAAGTAAAAGGGAAGACAGAGAAAAGAAGGGACTTGAGGCAAGGAGGTTTGTAAGAGCTGTTGTGAGGAATTCTACAGAGTCGATGTGGGAAGAATGAAAGAATTGATGTCTCAAAGCAAGAGTCCAGTTGAGATCCTTTTCCAGTTCTAATTTGCCATGATTCATCTTTTTGTTTTTAACAGAATTGTTTTATTTGTTTTCAGTGCTCAACAATCACTTCCATATATCTTAGATTTTTTCCACTCCCTTCTCCTCATTCCCCTCTCCCTTCCCACTCTCTCCCTGAGACAGCATACAATCTATATGTATATTCCTATTAAATGTATGTTGCATAGAAGAATTAAAATGAATGGGAGAAACCATAAAACAAAACAAAACAAAGCCAAACTAACAGAAAAGAAAATGTTCTGTTTTATCTGCAATTCAATTCCATAGTTCTTTCTCTGCATGTGGAAGGCATTTTGCCTCGAGTTCATTGGAAATTTTTTAAGTCCATTCATTTCAATGAAGTACTAAGTCTACCAGAAAAATTCCTCGCACACTATGCCTATTGCTGTGCACAAAGTTCTCCTGGTTCTGCTCCTTTCACTCAGTATCAGTTAATATAAGTCTTTCCAGGCTTCTCTGAAGTCTTCCTGTTCATTGTTTCTCATGGCACAATAGTATTCCATTACATTCATATACCACAACTTATTCAGCCACTCCCCAACTGATGGGCATCCCCTTGATTTCCAGTTTTTGGTCACCACAAAGAGGGCCGCTATAAACATTTTTGTACATGTGGGACGCTTTCCCATTTTTATGATCTCTTTGGGACAGAGTCCCAGAAGCGATATTGCTGGATCAAACGGTATGCACATTTCTGTAGCCCTTCGGGCATAGTTCCAAATTGCTCTCCAGAATGGTTGGATCAACTCACAGCTCCACCAATAATGAATTAGTGTTCCAACTCTCCCACATCTTCTCCAACATTTATCATCTTCCCGTTGTCACGTTAGCCAGTCTGATAGATGTGATGTGTACCTCAGAGTTGTTTTGACTTGCATCTCTCTCATCAGTAGTGATTTAGAGCATTTTTTCACATGTTTATCGACAGCTTTAATTTCTTCCTCTGAAAATTCCTGTTCATATCCTTTGACTATTTATCAAGTGGGGAATGACTTGTACTCTTGTACATTTGACTCAGTTCTCTATATATTTTAGAAATGAGGCCTTTACATTTCTAGAATATATAGAGAACTGACTCAAATGTATAATCATACAAGTCATTCCCCAATTGATAAATGGTCAAAGGATATGAACAGGCAATTTTCAGAAGAAGAAATTAAAGATATCTATAATCATATGAAAAAATGCTCTAAATCACTATTGATTAGAGAGATGCAAATCAAAACAACTCTGAGGTACCACATCACACCTATAAGATTGGCAAACATGACAGAACAAGAAAATGATAAATGCTGAAGAGGATGTGGGAGAGTTGGAACACTAATTCATTGTTGGTGGAGCTGCGAGCGCATCCAACCATTCTGGAGAGCAATTTGGAACTATGCCCAAAGGGCTACAAAAATGTGCATACCCTTTGACCCAGCAATATTGCTACTAGGACTGTATCCCCAAGAGATCATAAAAATGGGAAAGGGTCCCACATGTACAAAAATATTTATAGCAGCACTCTATGTAGTTGCCAAAAACTGGAAGTCAAGGGGATGTCCATCAATTGGGGAATGGCTGAATAAATTATGGTATATGAATGTAATGGAGTACTATTGTGCCATAAGAAATGATGAACAAGAAGACTTCAGAGAGGCCTGGAAGGACTTATATGACCTGATGCTGAGTGAAAGGAGCAGAACCAGGAGAACTTTGTGCACAGCAACGACCACAGTGTGCGAGAGTTTTTTCTGGTAGGCTTGGAATTTTGTAATAACGTAAGAACTTCTCAAAAAAAAAAAAAAATCCCAATGGTGGTTTTCTAAGGCAAAATGCCTTCCACACTCAGAGAAAGAAATATGAAAGTCATTCGCAGAATGTAGCAGATCATGTTTGTGTATGTGTATGTTTTTGTGTACCATGTTTTGATTTGTTATATGATTTCTTCCATTTATTTTAGTCCAACTACATAGCATGACTATAGTGAAAATGTACTCAATAGGAAAGTATATGTAGAACCTATACAGAATTGTATGCAGTCGTGGGGAGGGAGGGGGGTAGTGGGGGGTAGGTGTGGAGGGGATAAAATCTCAATTGTATGGCAGTGATTGTTAAACATTAAAAAATAAAAAAAAATAAAAAATATAAAAAAAAAGAAAAAAGAAAAAACTGATATGAAATATGTATAGAATAATGTATGTGTGTGTGCATGCATGCATGCATGTGTGCATATAACTACTTGTGTCTCATGGTAACCATCTCTAGGATGGGGGGGAGGAAAAAAAAGAATTTACATGTTAATTTTGTTGTATATTTGAAAGGAATAGTAAGCTGTAGATTTGAAGTTTCACATGCAATCATCTTTTCTTCTGTTATAGAAATGCTTGTTTTGTTCCATAAATTAAAAATACTAACCTTTAAAAAAAAAAAAAAAGATATGAGGCCTTTATCATAGACACTAGTTGCAAAAATTCTTTCCTAGTTTTCTGCTTCCCTCCTAATCTTGGTTGCATTGGGTTTGATTGTGCAAAAACTTTTCAATTTAATGTAATCAAAATTATCCATTTTGCACTTCATAATGTTCTCTATCTCTTGCTGGGTCATAAAATTCTCCATTCTCCATAAATCTGACAAATACACTATTCTTTGCTCCCCTAATTTGTTTATAGTATCAATCTTTATACCCAGATCATGTATCCATTTCGACTTTATTCTTGTGTCTGGTGTCAGGCATTGGTTTATGCCCAGTTTCTTCTACACTGTTATCCAGTTTTCCCAGCAATTTTTGTCAAACAGTGAGTTTGTATCCCAGAAGCTGGGGTCCTTGGGTTTATCTGGTAGATTGCTATATTCATTAACTACTGTGTCTTGGGTACCTAACCTGTTCCACTGGTCTACCCCTCTGTTTCTTAGCCAGTACTAAGTGGGTTTGATGATTGCTGTTTTATAATACAATTTGAGATCTGGTAGGGCTAGGCCACCTTCTCAAGCATTTCTTTTCTTAGTGCCCTTGATTCTGGACCTTTCATTCTTCCAGATGAATTTTGATATTATTTTTTTTCTAGCTCTTGAAAATAATTATCTGGTAGTTCGATTGGTATGGCACTTAATAAGTAAATTAATTTAGGTAGAATTGTCATTTTTATTATATTAGCTCAGCCTACCCATGAGCAACTGATGTTTTTCCATTTACTTATATCTGACTTTATTTGTGTGAAAAGTGTTTTGTAATTGTGTTCATATAGTCCCTGGGTTTGTTTTGGCAAGCAGACTCCCAGAAATTTTATAGTGTCTACTATAGCTTTAAACAGGATTTCACTTTCTGTCTCTTCCTGTTGGGCTTTGTTAGTAATATTATGTGGGTTTATTTTGTAACCTGCAACTCTGCCAAAGTTGTTTATTATGTCAAGTAGTTTTTTACTTGATTCTCTGGGGTTCTCCAAGTATATCATCATATCATCTGCAAAGAGTGATAACTTAGTTTCTTCTTTGCCTATTCTAATTCCTTCAATTTCTTTTTCTTCCCTTATTGCTACAGCTAACATTTCTAGTACCATATTGAATAATAGTGGTGATAATGGACATCTTTGTTTCACCCCTGATCTTACTGGAAATGCATCTTGCTTATCCTCATTGCATATAATGCTTGTGGAAGGTTTTAGGTAGATACTACTTATTTTATGGAAAGTTCCATTTATTCCTATGCTTTCCAGTGTTTTCAATAGGAATGGATGTTGTATTTTGTCAAAAGTTTTTTCTGCATCTATTGAGATAATCATGTGGTTTCTGTTAGTTTTGTTGTTGATGTGATCGATAATGCTAATAGCTTTTCTAATATTGAACCAGCCCTGCATTCCTGGTATAAATACTACTTGATCATAATGAAAAATTTTAAATAAGATATTAGCAAAAAGAATACAGCAACTTATCATGAGAATAATACATTATGCCATGATTCATCTTACCAAGAGGTCTTACTCTCACAAATCATGTTGCCTACCAGTTCCATTCAGATAAATCTCCTCAATTTTTTCCAAGCACAGCTGACTTTCTGTCTCTCTCCCCCTCTGACTGTATGGTCTTTTCTACCCAAGCCATTCCCTATGTCTAGAGTTCATTGATTCCACACTTTGGCCAATCAGGTGCCTCTGACCAATTAGGTGTTGGTTCAATTTCTTCCCATTGTAAAGCTTTCCTTGCTTAACTCAAAACTGTCTGCCACCCCTTTCTAACCCAATGAACCCCGTCTTTTCAGGTGTCTGGATATATGCCTGTGTTTTTATTTTATTGTTTACTTATTTCATTGGTTAGTCCACTGTGTCTCCAAGATTTTACTATAAAGTCAGGGATTTTATGGTAAGTCTATTGTGTCCAGCTTTAATTTATGTAGTCAGGGTTAGAATAGGAGGCATTTAGGGTTCCCAGTATAGTTTTATGCATCTCCTGCAGACTCAAAGTATGTTTTATAAGGAACGGTCATTTGGACACCAGTTATTCAACAGGAGGCAAACCCAAATAGAACATGTCACTATAAATAACCATATCACAAAATAGAAGCATTCCAAAGTCCTAGAGGAAGAAGCCACATTTGACAACCTGGATAGAAAATATAGAACCTCAGGACAAGGAACAGAAAGAATTTGTTTAGTCAATTTATGACCACTTGGCTTGTTTATATCTGGTCATTCTCTTCACATGGATTTCATTTTCCTCCAAAGATGCAGAAGAACAAAACATAATGGCCTACCAGCTGCTACTTTCCCAAGTCTGTGGTTTTTCTATGGCATAAACAACTCAGTCTGAAGATCCAGTCTTTGTTAATATTTTCTGGCTAGGAAGTTTTTAGGGGGTGAGCGGGGAGGGGAAACAAAAAGCATGAGGAAAAACCACCTAATGAACTGACAGTTCATATAAGCAACACCTGGAGTGTTAATGCCCTACAAGTGTTATTTTACTGGGGGAGGGCAGGCGAGGAGGAGGGGAGGCAGGATCCACTCTTCCTTTGGTAAATGAACAAATTCTTTCCCCAGCTGCATTCCAACCTAAAGTGTGCAGAGGTTTGGTGGTAGATGGCAGCTGGAATGCATCACAGTCAGGATACAGCTAACGTTCAACAGCAGTTAGGGGATAATCAGAGCCTACAAAATGAACCCTAAACTCTGTTTCTGACTTTTTCAGGATAGATCAGCTTCTATTCTCCTGCTCAAAGCAAAAGTACCTGCTTGTACATGAAGGAGGAGAATGTGGAAAACAGGGCTCAAATGAGGAAACACCAGAGTCTGGTAGGAATTCCCAGGGTGAAACAATCACTATTCTGGAAATGTAACTTCATAACACTCACATATTAAGACTCCCCCCCTCCATCTTACCTCTCCAGTTCCCTCACAGCCCCTACCTTGGGTCAAAACTGAGAGTTGCAGTTTTAATTCTATTTTCACTAAATATTTACAATACTCTGCTAAGCCAAATTCAGACAACTTTCTGCTTATATAACCTTCTGGCACAGACATTCTCCCCAACATCTTCCTACAAAGAGTGCTGGCTGCTGACCCAAGTTGCCCCTAGAGAAGCTTTCCTTTGAGTTCCCAAGGGTTATAGTGGAACCTGGGAGCCCAGAAGATTCCAGGGGGTGGTTTCTGGTGGTCCTCTAGGATAACTTCACACCTAATCTACAGGACACACTGAGTGGGTGCTCAGCTTGGAAGCTCTGCCTAGAGTTCTGTGGGACATAAACAAGGCACAATGTCCATCCACTGCCCATAGAAGCTTGAAATTCAGTGAGGGAGACATGCACATACATACACACACACAGATACATACAGACAGACACAAAGACACACACACAGACACACATAGATACACAGACACAAAGACACACAAAGACACACACAGACACACATAGATACACACAGACACAAAAGACACACACACACAGACAGAAACACACATGCAAACATAGACACAGACACAGACACACATACACGAAGATAAATACGCCATGGTGGAAGCTGGGAAGCACCAAAATAGTGGTTCAGATAACAATTAGTGAATTACTGACAAAAATGATTTCAAAGACTCAATGGATTCAAGACTGGTTCTCCCCCTGGTTATCTCCTAACAAATACACCAGGAGCCAGAAGTGAGTTCAAAGGAAATTGGGAAAAGCTCTCAGCTCATAAGAATGAAACATAGTGAAATCAGTGAGGACTGATTCATTTGCTGAGAGATCTTCCTGAAGATACTTATCTCACAGTGGTGAGAAAAGCACTTTGTGTACCTGAAAGCTACAGAAAAGAAGGCTGTCCTGTTACAGAAACCAATCAAACACCATCTGTTTGCTGAATACACATGCACAGGAGACATTTATTCCATCTCTTACTTTAAAAGGACAAGAAACTGATTTCATTCTTACAATCTCTCATTTTTTTAGGGAGAAGCATCTGTTACTGTCTCACTGGTTTAACACCAGCTTCTCATTTCCAAGGGCCCTGAACCCTCTGCCCTGGGTGGGGTTCCTGGATGGTATGAAATAAGACCTGATATCCCATGGCAAACACCTGAAGCAGGTACAAAAAAGGACCTCCTTCCTACTCCTCAAGCTGCCACCTCTGGCACATGGGGAGCCAGCAGCTCTCAGAAAAGTGCCATGCAAGCCTTCTGGAATGATTCCTCAAAGTAGAGTGGGGAATCTGTTCCTTGAAAACCTACCTTGCTCATGGCAATGAGAGCAGGGTCACAGGCAGCGTCGAGATCCTGCACCAGCAGCTGAATACTGTTGGAGATGACACTGTAGGGCAAACACATGGCATTTGTTGGTGACAAGCCTAAAACACTAACCACAGTCTTCTCTAAACTGGGGTTCCTGGTCCTGTGAAAAAGCTCCAACCATAGAGTAATCTCATGAGCTCAACATGTATTTCAAGAGGGAGATGACAACAATATTTCTGGCACTGCCACTGGTCTCTTTCTGTTAATACATCCTGTCTTCCCTCCATGTGATTTAGACATGGAATTCCCATAGGGACTCTCCCTGATCCCCACCCCCAAATCCCTTCTGGTCTCCCACAAAAAATCTGCTATACTGTTTCCCCTAAATACTTGTGTTAGTGCTGCATCCAGAAGCCAGAGAAATAGGAAACTAAAAAAAATGCCCCCATAGCTAAAGGGAATTTCGAGCTTTTCTTCAATTAATTTCTTAAGTGAAAGCTAATCCCTGGCCTCTCAGGCTGAACATGCGTAGAATAAGAACTGTTCATATCTGGCTCATCCTGCATGGGATTACCAGAACAGGAATGACTCTAAGTGAGCTTTTGTTCTCAACTGGCCTGGGCCTTAGTCCTCAGTGTCCTATCAATCTCTCTAAAGACAAGCCTGGTTCTTGACTTGGGAGTTCTAGGTCTCTCCATGCACACACACATGAACACACATGTGTACACACAGACACTAGTAAGATCAAGCACCATGTTTTTCTATAACTCAGCAATGTTTGGTGAGTTTCATTTCAGTCACTGACTTCTTCTACCTGGTAGGCAGAAGTCAGGCTGGCTAAGCCCTCTGTGCTTTGAGATAGGGTGGCTTAGAAGGATCCATGCCCCGTGCAGGGATGCTGCAGAATGAGGGTTTTCTCCCCTCCATGATTGCAGAAGGCAGACAGGTGCCCACCCTGAAGAGCCCAATCATTCAGAGGCTGCTATCTATCCTGGGGCCCCAAAAAAGATGAATCCTGCACCAGCAAAAGGCATCTTCAGCCACAGGTCTCAAGGGAAAAGCAGCCCAATAGCTTGGCGTGTGCTGTACTAGAAGGAGGACAGAAGGGGGAGGATAGGCCTCCTGCAGAAGGCAGGTGGCACTTACGTGCTGAATGTGTCCATCTCCCCTGTCAGGTTGATCCTTTCAATAAGGCTTGCATCAACTTTTTCTTTGAGTTTTTCTTCAAGCTGTTAGGAAGCAAAGAAAATTATGATATACTTAATGACAGCCCCAAAGAGGATTATGCAGAGCATCTCATTGAAAGAAGGGCTCATTTATGCAAATAGATAAAGAATATGTGATGGTGTCAGCTAGAAGAACTCCAGGTACGGGAACTCCTGCTAACCTATAGTTTGGTGGATAAACCCAGGGGATTAATGTCTAAGGCAAAGAGAGAGAGGCAGGATATGAAACCAGGTCCTCCTGACTCTCAGTCTCTTACTCTATGCATTATACCACACACATAACCCATTTTACTGTTTCCCTGCTAAAAAATCCCCTCAGCTTTTGTTGGTTGGTTGTTGTCCTTCATTTTCGAAGAGGACCAAAACGACATCACCATGATAAAGTGAAGTTTCAGTGTGAAAGACTGGCTGATCAGACCAATATGATCCTTTTTCTTCTTTTTTTTTGATTCGTGTGTAAATTGGATTTAAGTGAGGCAGAGTTACACGAAGTCATCAGCCTCACCCTCTCCTCCTGAGTCATCATAGTCTAGTGGCAGGACAGAGTCAAGATGGCTGGGATGGCTCAGGATGCCGTAGATGACCTTGGCTTCTTCGGTGTCTAACTAAGCTCTAAGCGTTCCACATCGCCTTTTTCAGCTGTCTTCATGGCCACTGGAACAAATTGTTCTCATCCGTTCATCCCACCAGAGGAAGTCTTCACATGCTTGGGGTAGATACACCCGTAACTCACCAATGGATTTGAGAACCCTTGGTTACCCTCAACCTAGTTTGGTCTGTCTGCTGAAACAGTTTATCGGGGTGTGGCCACTGCACATGCTGCAACTTGGGAACTTTTGTAGAGGTGAGTGGGAACCACGGGTTTTCTGGTTCTACTTTCTCCCAACATCTCAGAAGAAAAATGCTCTAGACTAGGAACTCCAAGACTCTCCAAAGATGCCTGGGAACTGGAGAAGCCCTGTCCTCACTGTGTGCACCCTTTGCAGCCACCAGATCAACTTGACTGAAGCCTCAGATCAGGCTCTCATCTTGGAACCTTCCCTTAGGCCATGCTTCTAGCAATGTGCTGCATATGCCAGAGACAACTGGCTTTAGTCATCAGAGATGGGACACAGACAGCCCTCCTATTCCCCATGATGACTGTGCTGGTAAGGATGAGGGTTTCCTACAGAAAAGGTCAGTGAGAAGGAAAGTGGAGCCAAGTTTCTTCTCTTAGCTCCATTTCCTGTTTCTGGAGTAGATGAAGGTGATGTACAACAATGGGACTTTCCACGTAGCCCCCTTAGGCATGCCTCCCTTACTTCTTCCTTCTCTTCTGATTCCCCTTCCTGGCCCTCTCCCTGACTCTAGGCACAGGCTCCCCCTGCTGCCCTAATGCTTGGGGGCAGCTGCCTTCTGGGCCCCTCCTGCAGCCTGTGGCTATTTTCAGGAAGGAGAGGGGCACGGCTGGAAATCCCCACAAGGCTTCCTTCCCTCCCCACTGACTCACAGGCATTTCAAGTGGGGGAGGGAAAAGATGGCAGGTGGCCATTGGCACACCCCGCTTCTCCATTGCTTTCAGGCTTAATTGGTCAACTCAGGGACTTCTGCATCAACCCACGTAACCCTGCCACTGCTGCGAACCCAAGGCTTTGGGAAAACCAAACAAGGCTGCTTGTAACAAGAAAGTTGTGAAGCTGTATCTCCCAGGCAGTCACACGCACTGCTGCAGACTGCTGTTTTCAACTCTTTGTAGGTCATTCATCGGACAGCCCCATACAACCAAATCCCCTGTCCCCTTCCCCCCAACATTACTGCTAACGGCTTCCTCCCCTCCAACCACTCCATGTCTGCTTTTCACTGGGTCAACATGAAGAGTGAAGTCTCTAGGGAACACTTTCTATTTGGCCTCATATGTTCTTCCTTTGGCATACAAGAACTACGAGTTACATCAACTCTGTAATAATTTATGTCAATCTTCCTTCAACCCAGACAAACATAAAGAATCAGCCCAAACAGGAGGAAAAGGCTGAGCCTTTAACAGTCATCCTCTTGGCCCCCCAACAGCCTCTGGTGAGCTTCATGCTGAGGCCAGAAAGGTACAAAGAGAAGGCTCTTCTTCGGCCTCCTCCGCTTACTGAGATGCGGCCACTTCTGGTGGCTCCAACAAACAGTCGTCAGCCTTTCCTGCAACGCACATCCTGGACGTCATAGTCCCAAACACAAGTTGCTTGTTTAGGCAGAGCAAGGATGCGATGTCAACTTCAGGAGACAGACGCAAATCTCCAGGGACCTCCCTCTGGTGGGTATCACTCCTGAGAATGGAATCACTGGCAGTGCCTCATCATGGCTAAAGGCGAAGCATTAGCACAGCCCCTTTCCACAAGGATGCTGGTGTTACCAGGCACATCAGTCCTTCTTGTATGAGGGGATGCCAGTGACCCACTTTCAGGGGGAGGGCATGCCCTGAGCCACCCACTGGGCTCCCCTGCTCAGTCATTGCCCACCAGGGGTAGCCTCTGCTAATAAAAGAGCTGTGTATATTCACAGGTTCAAGCTGGAGAAGAGAAGCAGTGAGGTGGATGGGAAAGCTTTGTGATAACAGGTCCCAGGCTTGAATCTCTGTCTGCTACTCATCCCCTGTGTTATTTAACCTCTCAGCACTTCACTAGCCTCCTCTGCAAAATGGGAGGATTTGATTAGATCTAATTGCATCTAGGAGTCTTTAGCTTCTTTGTGCCTGGACCCTCAGGCAGCGGTCTGGAGTGGCCTAAGGATCCTTTCTGATGTTTTTAAATGCACAAAATAAAATATATAGGATGAGAAAGGAAACCAACTGTACTAAAAAAGTTACCCAAATGTTAAAAAGAACACAATCACAGGCCTCAGGTTCAGAACCTCTAGCATTAAAGTGTCTCTTGTGTACTTTTCCATTGCCAAGCCTATGAATTTAAACAAGATCATTCAAAGTCAAAACCATCCAAGGTCAAAGGCCCATGCTGCCCATCCACAGACAACTGAGAAGCTACCAAAAGAGAAAGAGACACATGCTAGCAATGGCCCTTAGATTACCTGGTGAAAGAACTAAAGGTTCACAGATCTAGAGTTGGGAGGGTCCTCAGAGGCTGCCTAGTCCAAACCCCTCACTTTACTAATGAGCAGCCCAGGGAGCTATGACCTGACCAAGGTCACACAGCAGGATCACAATGAGGTTCCATTTTGCTTGAACTTTTTTGAAGGAACAGACTTATAATCAAAGTTTGCTTAGGTGGCTTTTGGGAAGTGTCTTTTGTGTCAAAACAAAGTGAATTAATACGTTTTTTAAGTTTCTTTGGTAAAATCAACCAGGTGCATCTTTAAACTGTATGGAGCTGGCACCTACTGCCTTTCCCAATGGCTCAATTTGTTTGCCCTGAAAATGAGGTGCAGTGGTCAGGGGGTGAAGAGGGGTCATTGGCTTGCTCACCTGCTGGGTTGTGGCCAAGCAGTACTCAGCCGTGCTGAGGATGCTGCAGATGAGGCAGAGCTCCTCTAGAGTGAACTTGGCCACTTCTGAGCCCTCCTTCTCCTTGAGGAGACTACTGATAGTCAGCCCTCCACTGGTGGTAGTGGTCCTGAGGAAGAGGAAGAGGAGGTGGTAAGGCCCAAACTCTTAATGTGCTTCCTGAGCAGGAAAAAGCACAGCTTGCAAGACAAAGCATGAAACAAATGGACTTGATCCAAGTCCAAACCTAATAAGCCTCTTTCCTGCTGACCTTACCTTGACCCTCATCTGTTTAAATCCTCTGAGCAACAGTTGTAGGAAGTACAGACATCACATCTTCCCTGGTCAACAGTGGGATGTTCACTCTATATTTGATCATTAGAGAGCCTGGAGGGGTTGCCTAGTTAGCCTGGCATTTTCTGATAGGAAGAACTCATTAGGGACACAGAAATTGGTTTCTGGTTTATTGTTTTCAGATAATTTTGCACTGGAACTGAAATTCTGCATTTTGATACAGAGTCCTTTAGACAAGAGAAGCATTTGGAAGTTCAAATACCAACCAATACTAATTGGATACCCATTACAGTTCAATTCAACATGCATTTACTGAGACCCTACAACATACACTAGGTACTATGCTTGGTATTCCAAAGGAAAAAAACAACACAGTTGTAAGCTCCAAGAACTTACATTCTACTTGACTACCATGTGGAAAGCAATATATCCAATAAAACACATGTAGTTCTCATATGACTATCATCTAAGGTTAACAATAAATGTTTACTGAGTGAGTGCTAAATGTAAAGTAATTCTCAGGCCCAAGGTAATTTCCTGTAATTCTGATGATGTACCCATTTTCTAAAGGGAAGACCTAACAGGATTAGAATGTTTCCTACCTACTCTGACTTAGTGAAAGCTCAAGTCATTCAAGAAAATAAAGTTAGCCTCCTGGTCAGAGGACAAACAAGATTTCCACAATGATGAGCTTACAGAACTCAGCCGAGTACTGGCACATACTCTATTTTTCTTTCCAAATAATGCAGAGAGCATTCACAGGTAACACATTTTACAGATAACAGGAGAAGGCCAAACCACAGCCCTGGGGACTGATCATGTATAGTCAGCTGAGAGGCAGATTGTTTGGTTACAAAGAAAATCTCCAAGTAACCCCAAATATTTTCAAGCCCTAGTCAATGACTCATTAAATGTAAGTAATAATCAATGACAAAATAACTCAACAGTCTCTTGGATCTGAACGAAGCTGTCCACACACAGTTGTTTTCCCCAGCGGGCACAAAGGGCCTGCAATAAAGTGGAAGCTGTTTCAGATCCTTGCAAACCCAATCAAGGCCTTGGCTTCCCTCATGTTCACTATTTAGTGCTTTATTTACTGGCTGGTACTTCTCCCAATGAAGTGAGTTTAGTGGAGAATTTCTTTGCCAGTCTTAAGTACAACATTTAGGATAACTCCTCCTCATTCAGATCCTGCGTCGCCACAGGAAGAGTGGAAAAGAGAACAGCACTCACTTGGGTAAATTGCCAGAGAGTATTTTCCAAGCATATTCCCGGAGATACTTCTGGAATATGGTAGTCAGAGCAATCATGGGCTCCCCAGTGCTGAGCTGCGAGCACTGCACCATGCACTTCTTGTAATAGACAAAGAGGTCAGCGCAGCTGGGCAGCACAGCGCCACCTTCATCCGCATTCGGTTTAGGAGGCCCCAGGGCCTTGAAATCAGCCACAAATCGATCGATCAGTTCCCCAAGATTCCTAAAAGGAGGGCAGAAAGAAATGTCATTTTTTCCAGTGAAGGTAAAATAACACCAACAATAATATTTGTATGAGCTAATAATTTCAAAAGCACTTCACAATAAGGACACTAATAAACAACCTTGTGTTTGCAGAGCATTCTGTACTTTTTAAAGCATTTTCCATCCACATGAGAACCCTGCCACACAGGAGCATATTTTACAGTTTTCCCATTTTACAGATGGCAGAGCTGAAGTCCAGACAACTTAAGTGATTTTTCTATTTTCACAGTCATTTAGTGACAAAACTGAGGCCAGAACCAACCCTTTAGGGGGACTAATTCTAATATGATGTTGGTGTGCTTCTACAAAAGGAAAATCTAAAGCACAGGGAGACCTAGAATTCAGAGAAAACCCACGGGAAATCCAGGTCTAGAACTCATGAGGATCAATTTTCCCCTGCCCGCGCCCCCCCATACTTAGAATCACACAGTCTCAGAACTGGGAGGAACTTCAAATGCTGTCTAGTGCCATTATGCAAATGATGACTACCCATGACATCATTCACAATAAGTAATCATCCAAACTCCCAGTGAAGACCTTGAGTGATGAGAAACTCAGGTCTTCTCCCCCTTTCCCCCTCCAAGAAAGTCTACATTGTACTTTGGGCCAGCTTAGTAGACAGTTTTATTTATGCTGAGCAATAATCTGTTCCCTGTCTCTTCTAGTTTTGTACTTGAGGGTCAAGAAGAATAAGTCTGATCCCTCCTCTGAGACAGCATGCCCAAAGAAAGTTCTCTTGCCTTCCCCAAGCCTTCTCCAGCTATCAGCAGTCCAGCCTCCAATGTTGTTCCCATCACGGTCGCCCTCTTTTTGACATGCTCTTGGGTGTCTCTTGGCCAGTGGGCCCACATGGTTCTCAGCTTCTTTGAGGTCTGCCTGCCCCTGAACTTTCTCAGCCCAAGCTGCCTACGGTTCTGAGGAATGGAGGTGGAGAGGGTTTGAGGAAGTTAAGATCTCAGGTGAACTTCTGGAAATGACACCTTTCATTGGCCCTTTAATTTCATGTAAAGATACTGTCAGTTGGGCCTTGGCCCCGTCAGCTATTATGTGCATTCACGCTCTATGTCTGGGCTTAGCAGAGCAGAAATCTAAAAGTGTGTGGCAAAGCTCTGCCACTGCATGGTACCCTCTTCCATGTGGTCATCAAAAGGGGCTTTTCCCACCTTCCACATACTCTGGGCGCATTCTAGAAACCCAAGCTATGCTTTTAAAAAGTATTTACATTAAGAAACAGGAAGAAAAAGACAAAAACCACACACACACACACTCACACACACAGCACCAATTAGCGCAAACACAAGAATACAGACATTTTATTCAAGCGTTTTTGTTACTGAAAGGTTATTGTAACCAGATGTGGTGGAGCAACTAACTGCCCTCCAACAGCTTCAGACTTCTGGTCCTTTGTTTGGTATGGAGGCTGGAGAGAGGAGCAAGGTCTGGCCCTTCTGAGCCTAGAGAGTTCAGTATGCTCATCCCTCTAGATCTAGCCTCATCTTACATATTCCCTAATCAGCCTCAGGCTACAGCATTTCTCCAGCCCATCTTGTACTTCCCCAGTACCTTCTGTACTTATCTTTACCATCTATTTTGCTTTTTTAGTGCCTCAATATATAAAGCAAAGGTACGTGTAAAACTAATTACTTCCTAGTGACCATGTCTTGGCCTTCCAGTTAGACTGTTGGCTTATTGTAGGTGCACCCAGTTGTAAGGAGAAAATTTGAATATTCTTACAGTCTTCTCCTGTTTAGCAGATTCTAGAATGGGCATTACACCTCACCCTATGTGAGTACCTGAATAGACCTTGGCCTAAAGGGCCCAAGGTCTCCCAGAGCATCCTGGGTTATCTCCAGTCATCCTGATGAGTATCCTGGATTCAGATGGCTCTGGAGAAGTGAGGCTGGTGACCTGCACAGCCCTCCCTCATTCAAAACAGTCAAGTGCAAGTCATGTCATTATTTCTCGGATGGCATGGTCTTCTTTGGCAATGAAGGACAAACACAACAGCTCTCACATAACTGGGTGGTCTCCTGGCTATGTTGTCCTTCTCTTGAAATACCATTTTTGGGGCACATTAATGCACTGCTGGTGGAGCTGTGAACGATCCAACAGTTTTGGAGAGCAATTTGGAATTATTCCCAAAGGTCAATAAAACTGTACATACCCTCTGACCCAGCAATATCACTACTAGATCTGTATCCCAAAGAAAAAGGATGTGTGTGTGTGTGTGTGTGTGTGTGTGTGTGTGTAAAATATTTATAGCAGTTCTTTTTGTGGTAACAAAGAGCTGGGAATTATTTTTTTTTTTTTGGTCAGGATTTATTTATTTATTTATTTAAATTTTAACGTTCATTTTAACAAAATTTTGGGTTCCAAATTTTCTCCCCTTTTGTCTCCTCCCCCACCCCAAAACACCGAGCATTCTAATTTCCCCGATCACCAATCTGCTCTCTCTTCTATCATCCCTCTCTGCCCTTGTCTCCATCCTATACCCCTTTACCTGTATTTCTTATTTCCTAGTGGCAAGAACAGTACTCGACAGTTGTTCCTAAAACTTTGAGTTCCAACTTCTCTTCATCCCTCCCTCCCCACCCCTTCCCTTTGGAAGGCAAGCAATTCAATATAGGCCAAATCTGTGTAGTTTTGCAAATGACTTCCATAATAGTTGTGTTGTATAAGACTAACTATATTTCCCTCCATCCTATCCTGTCCCCCATTACTTCTATTCTCTCTTTTGATCCTGTCCCTCCCCATGAGTGTCGACCTCAGATTGCTCCCTCCTCCCATTGCCCTCCCTTCCATCATCCCCCCGACCCTGCTTATCCCCTTATCCCCCACTTTCCTGTATTGTGAGATAGGTTTTCATACCAAAATGAGTGTGCATTTTATTCCTTCCTTTAGTGGAATGTGATGAGAGTAAGCTTCATGTTTTTCTCTCACCTACCCTCTTTTTCCCTCCACTAATAAGTCTTTTGCTTGCCTCTTTTATGAGAGATAATTTGCCCCATTCCATTTCTCCCTTTCTCCTTCCAATATATTTCTCTCTCACTGCTTGATTTCATTTTTTTAAGATATGATCCCATCCTCTTCAATTCACTCTGTGCATTCTGTCTCTATGTGTGTGTGCTTGTGCGTGTGCATGTGTGTGTGTGTGTGTAATCCCACCCAGTACCCAGATACTGAATAGTTTCAAGAGTTACAAATATTGTCTTTCCATGTAGGAATGTAAACAGTTCAACTTTAGTAAGTCCCTTATGATTTCTCTTTGCTGTTTATTTTTTCATGCTTCTCTTCATTCTTGTGTTTGAAAGTCAAATTTTCTTTTCAGCTCTGGTCTTTTCATCAAGAATGCTTGAAAGTCCTCTATTTCATTGAAAGACCAGTTTTTCCCCTGAAGTATTACACTCAGTTTTGCTGGGTAGGTGATTCTTGGTTTTAGTCCTAGTTCCTTTGACTTCTGGAATATCCTATTCCATGCCCTTTGATCCCTTAATGTAGAAGCTGCTAGATCTTGTGTTATCCTGATTGTATTTCCACAATACTTGAATTGTTTCTTTCTAGCTGCTTGCAATATTTTCTCCTTGACCTGGGAACTCTGGAATTTGGCCACAATGTTCCTAGGAGTTTCTCTTTTTGGATCTCTTTCAGGCAGTGATCTGTGGATTCTCTGAATACTTATTTTGCCCTCTGGTTCTAGAATCTCAGGGCAGTTTTCCTTGATAATTTCATGAAAGATGATGTCTAGGCTCTTTTTTTGATCATGGCTTTCAGGTAGGCCCATAATTTTTAAATTGTCTCTCCTGGATCTATTTTCCAGGTCAGTTGTTTTTCCAATGAGATATTTCACATTATCTTCCATTTTTTCATTCTTTTGGTTTTGTTTTGTGATTTCTTGGTTTCTCATAAAGTCATTAGCCTCCATCTGTTCCATTCTAATTTTGAAAGAATTATTTTCTTCAGTGAGCTTTTGAACCTCCTTTTCCATTTGGCTAATTCTGCTTTTGAAAGCATTCTTCTCCTCATTGGCTTTCTGAACCTCTTTTGCCAATTGAGTTAGCCTATTTTTCAAGGTGTTATTTTCTTCAGCATTTTTTTGGGTCTCCTTTAGCAGGGTGCTGACCTGCTGTTCATGCTTTGACTGCATGTCTCTCATTTCTCTTCCCAGCTTTTCCTCCACCTCTCTAACTTGATTTTCAAAATCCTTTTTGAGCTCTTCCATGGCCTGAGCCCATTGAGTGGGCTGGGATACAGAAGCCTTGACTTCTGTGTCTTTGCCTGATGGTAAGCATTGTTCTTCCTCATCAGAAAGGAAGGGAGGAAATACCTGTTCACCAAGAAAGTAACCTTCTATAGTCTTATTTTTTTTCCCTTTTCTGGGCATTTTCCAAGTCAGTGACTTGACTTCTGAATATTCTCTTCACACCCACTTGGCCTCCAGATCTGCCCAGCCAGCTCTTGGGGTCTGAGATTCAAATGCTGCTTCCCAGCCTCAGAGCTTTGGCGGGGGCGGGGCTGCTATTCAGTGTGAGATTAAGTTCAGGTGCTCAGATTGGGGCTGGGCCACCTCAGTTCCCTCAGGGGGTTTATGCAGAGACCTTCAACAATGGATGCGGGCTCCTACCTGCTTGGGGAGCCCTGGTCAGCTGCCGCCTCTGCTGCTGCCTCCTGAGGGGGCCTGAGTTATGGGGGTACTCCTCTCCCCTCTTGGCAAGCCGAGAAGACCCTCTCACTAACCTTTGGGGGTCCGTGGGTGGACTTGTGCGGCCGCTGGAGATTCTGTCCCTGAAGCCTGCTCGGATCCGCTCCTCTCGGTGCGCAGCCAAGGCAGGGCTGGGCTCGGCTCCGGGTCCGCAGCACGATGGACCTTTTGCGAGAGGTTTTCAGGCTCTCTGGAACAGAAATCTTGTCTGCTCCGTTGTTCTGTGGCTTCTACTGCTCCAGATTTTGTTGGGAGTTCTTTTTTAGATATTTTATGGGCTGTGGCTTTGGAGCTAGCGTATGTGTGTCTTTCTACTCCGCCATCTTGGTTCCGCCCCCAAGAGCTGGGAATTATTACTAACTGGGCAATGACTGAACAAGCTGTGGTATATGATTGTGATGGAATAATATTAAGTTATAAGAAATGGCCAGAAATATGATTTCAGAAAAACTCGGGAAGACTTTATATGAACTGATACAAAGTGAAGTGATCAGAACCAGGAGAACCTTGTACATGATAACAGTAACATTGTATGATGATCAACTGCGAATGACTTGGGTATTCTCAGCAATACAATGATCCAAGGCAATTCCAAAGGACTTATGATAAAAAATGCCATCCACCTCCAGAGAAAGAGCTGGTATATTGAAGGCATAAATTTTAAACCTTCTTTATTTTTCTTGGGGTTTCTTGTTTTGTTTTGTTTTTGCCACATGGGTAGCATGGAAATATGTTTTGCATGATTTCACATGTATAATTAAGATCATATTTTTTGCCTTCACAAGGGTGGGGGAGGGGTGGGGGGGAGAAAGAGAGAATTTGGAACTCAAAATTTAACAAAAATGAATGTTAAAAATGAAATACCATTTTTGTTCCTGTCTCTTGCTTTCATTTAATCTGCTTCTCCTTGCTAACGTGGTCCTCTCTTTTCCAAATGCCCCATCCTTCAAGTCTGGCCTGAGGGCCACTGGCTGCCCACACTGATGACAGCTGGGATCATGTCATCCTTTGGGCTCTTTTTCCTAGCACCTTACACAGAGTAAGCACTCAATAAATACTTGATGATTAACTGGCTGCTTTTTTTCTCTCTCCTATCTCCAAATTATTGTGTTTACCACACGTATCATCACACAGACATCTGAATATTTAGTTCCTGGTCACACTGTATGGAAGAGGTAGGAGGGACCTGAGACATCCCCTTAGTCCCATCCCATTTTACACAGGAGGAAAAAGAAGACCCAAAGCAAGAAAATGACTCTTATAGTGATTACGTAGGCAGCCTAATCTCCAAATCCAGTTTCATGTAACTGTTGTTTCTACAGCTCAGGAAAAAGGAATTAGAACCTTGAGGGCATGGTCAGGGTCCTATATGGGGAGGTGGGGAGTCCCCCATAGCACCTTAATACAAAGCGAGACCACAAGGCAGGTGCTCAGTAAACATCTGACTGACTGGATCTCCAGGACTGTGTGAGATGATGAGAGCAGGAGAAGCTGTGCCAACCTTCTGCTTAAAAGCCTCTGACCTCCAGGTCCGGAATGCAAACCTGACCAGGGACAGAGCACTGGGATTTTCTTCTGATAATTACTCACCTGTTTCTCAAGAAGTCAGTCGGAAAACTTACTCATCTGCTCCCTCCTTCAGCCCCAACACGAGTGAGTTGTATTATAGATGAATATTTTTCAGAGACTACAGATAATATAATACATTTTAGCTTCTAACTCCAGCAATTTCCTACATATTGTGGGCTACCCATCCAGTTCCCACATTTTGGTTTTATTGTGCCAGTGCTACCTTTCATCTTCTTCGAAGGGGCACAAATTAGTCAGAGAATTCTTTCCCCCCATTAAGCCTCTCTCTAGCCCAAAGGCCAAGTATGGGAGAGCAGTGGAGCCAGTTTAGGTTTCATGATAAAAAAAAAGTGATAGAAGCGATAGCGATCTACTGGAAATGAGGGAAGTTAAGACTATGTCATTCACTTTGAGTAGCTGATCAAATCAAACCAAAGCCATAAATACGTATCAAGGGCCCACAAGGACCTCTGTTGCGTGCTGGGGTAGGTAAAAAGAAGTCTAAGACTCCTCTATTTCCTTCAATGGCACCAAGACTGACCCAACCATCCAGGTGTGGGCATTATCTTTAGCTCCTCCCTTTCATTCTGCCAAATCCTCTCACCTCTGCAATACTGTTCCCATTTTCCTCTCTTCGCGATTTGCACTGCTACCACCCAACTACAGACTCTCATTCCCCTCCATCAGTACTGCTGATCAGTCTTCCCTTCCCTTTGCTTTCGCTTGGTGCCACAAAACAAAGACTTTTATAGAAGACTGATATTATGTTCCCAAAACACACTCTTATCAGCAAATAATGTGCATCTGGACGATTTAAAAAATAAAGTCTTTTAAACATTTCACAACATGACTGATAAAGATACAAAATTCTTAGCTAAGTTTTTTAAAAATAGAAAACAAAGGTTTAGGGTTTCTTTTTTCAAGCAATCTCTGGACAACCTATGAGCAAAAGTCACAGGAATGAGAGGGCCTGCTGCAATGTGCATTTCAGAGGGAGTACCCACATCCTGGAGGTCCAAGTGAGTATTTTTGTTCAAAGAGGGCAGCTAGGTGGTGCAGTGGATAAAGCACCAGTGCAGGAGTCAGGAGGACCTGAGTTCAAATCTCACCTCAGACACTTGATACTCACTAGCTGTGTGACCTTGGGCAAGTCACTTAACCCCAAATGCCTCATCCTGGGTCATCTCCAGTCATCCTGATGAATATCTGGTCACTGGATTCAGATGACTCTGGAGAAGTGAGGCTGGTGACCTGCACAAGCCTCCCTCACTTAAAACAAAGTCAAGTGCAAGTCATGTCATCATTTCTCCAATGGAATAGTCATCTTTGGCAATGAAGGTTGAACACACATACATTTGTTCAGAGGCCACACATATATGAGGCACTGCAGCAGCAGTGACAGGTACACCTGGAAACCTGGTATCTGCACATTGCTGGGATACTGAAATACTCCAAGGTCCTATTAAGGGTCACAGGAAAAAACCATTAGAAGTTAATCTGAGAGGGTCAGGCTATTTCTCTAAGAGTTGCTCTGTGGAGGAGCTTGCTCAATTTGTGTAATACCTGAATCCATGTAATTGTCAGGTGACAATTCAGACCTATCTCCTTCACCTATCAATGAAGGTCAAAGAGGGGGCTCAGTAGGTACTGAAAAGGCCTCCTAAGCTCCTGGCTGCTCTCAGTATGATTGCAAATCCAAGAAGTGGTCTGATTACTAATACTAGTTGTTATTTCTTTAGTGTCCCATTCATCTCTCTCTCCTTTGAGATGCTTCCAATAGCAGGGCTTCACCACTGCTGCAGTAACACAAATCCACTTCCTCTGTGTTACCCAGACTTCTTTTCTGGTGACAAGAAGACAATGCAGGTATGCAGCTGTCAGTGCTTTCTTCCCTGAAGCTTAGGCAGTGAAAATTTAGCTTAAGTTGAGACTTATATAGGCATCTGAAGATATTTCTCGAGATAGCACTGTGATTTCTAAATAGTGGAAGCAGAGATAATGAAAGTATCCTGGGATTAAAGATAATGGCAGCAGAAGTGCAGCAGGCAGGTGAAGTACGGAAAAAGAATTCATATGAAAAGCCCAGTTTCTCCCAATAGAAGACACTATCTCTCACCTGATTACGGCAAAGGTGACCCAAGCAAAAGGAGAGAGGAAAAATGAAATTTTTCCATTATAAATGGAAAGTATATAATCTCAGGTATAAAAGACCCATTACCTTTTTCCTTGAGTGTAAATAAGAAATAAGAAAAATCATGATATCTAGCAGCTAATATTTTTCCTTTTTTAAAAAAATGTCATTTTCATTTCACTTTCTTTTTGGTTCAACTAACAGGCATTTATGTTTTCTCCAATCTCCCACCTCACCACAGAGTTAGGGGAGTTGTAGGGAGAGACAAGACCTTATAACAAAAACTCAGAGTCACTGGCCATGTCCAAAAATGTATGTCTTGTGCACTCGTGCTCTCTCTCTCTGTCTCTGTCTCTCTCTCACACACGTACATGTCTATATATGGGCCTATACATATATATATAAATATACTTGTGTTTTTTTAAATGAACAAAAAATAAGTTTCTCTACTCCACCCCATCAACCTACTGGGGGAAAACGTAAAACAATCATGCATAGTAAAGCAAAACAAATTTCCACATTGGCTACGTCTAAAGGTAAGCCTCCTCCTGTACCCAAGTCTATTGTCTTTCAGTCAGAATGGTTCTTTGGAGTTATAGATGGTCATCGGACTAGTTAGAGTTCTTCAGTCTTTCAAAGTTGTCATTTGATGACGTTGTTGTTACTGTATAACTTGTTCTGTTTCCGCCAATTTCAATCTGCATCAATTTCATTCAAGTTTTCCCAGCTTCCTCTGATACCATCTGCCCTCAATTTTTTGTGTTGCAACAATATCTCATTATATTTACTTATCATAATTTATTCAGCCGTTTCTCAAATAAAGGGCACTTCTTCAGTTCCTTGTAACTATAAAAAGGGATACTATAAGAAATTTTTGTACATGAGTCCCTTTCCTCTTTCTTTGATTTTTTTTGGGTACAGGCCTATAGAAATATCACTGGGTCAAAGGACATGCACAGTAACGCTGCTTTTGGAGCACAGTTCCAAAATAATTCACAGATTGTGGCTAATATTTTTCAATTTCAGGTCCTAGGAATTAAGAGAAGGCCTACATAGAACTGCTAAAAGAGATGGCCAAAGGGATCACTCTGTAACTGGATACCTCTTCCCTATGGGCTATGCTCAAAGAGCCTGGTTCTGGTCTCCTTCAGACACTAGCAGCATTACCCTCCCTAACCTTTTGCTGGGATCTCCCAGTCACTAGAGAGGTATTCAGGAAATTGGATTCAAAGCCAAATGGGATGCTGGGGAGACGTTAGAATGAAATTAACAGCAACGGAATGTATACAGTTAGCAACGTTGACTGAACACCTACAGAACACTGTGCCAGGCACCTAAGGAAAAGGCAAAAGATTGAAAAGAAGTACTCTCTATCTTCAAAGAGCTCAGGAAGTACACATGGAGTCAGGTTAATAGACATATGGGGGTAGGCACTGAAAAATGTGTAAACAAGGCAAATTGACTTTCGTCAGGATCCAGGCTGGTCATCCAATGAAAGCAAAGACATATGTGGCTCTAAGTCTGAGTGGTACACTGATACTGAGGAAATACTCAAAGACCTGGAGAAGGCCTCCAATGCACTGTGCAGATCCGCTATGGAGGTTGCTGGAAGGACACAGACAAGAACCATGCAGGGGATGACCATGAACTACCATGGAGACAGTCTTGCTTGCTTTGGTGAGTAGGAATCAGAAAGGTAAGAAGAAGAGTGGGGGAAGCCTGAGGCTTAAGGTGCTGAAGGCAGTAGCCACTCTTTTCTTTAAATGAGATTCAAAGACTCTTTGAGGAGAAGGGCAGAGGGCAGGCAATGGTAATCGCCAATCCTGAGGCCTTGCAGTTGATAACCACTGCTCTCCTCTTCCTGATCATCATACCTCCAACCTCACTGTCTCTGTCACCTTCACACTGACCTGTCTGGTGTCCTCCCCTCAGAAACATCTGTTTTCCCACTGCACACTGCTCTTTCTCTTTCCATACACTGCTTCCATGACATATCAGCCTACCTCTCATCTCCCCATCACTCACTCTATTTTGCCCTCTGAGGTGGTTCAGAAGGTGTCTAAGAGAAGTACCCAGCTTCAGGATGCCTCTGGTGTGCCCAAGGTTGAAGCAGCCTCCTCCACTTACGCCAGCGAGAAAGGAGACATTCCAAACTACCCCATACCCATCACACCTATTTGACAAAGCTCAAGAACTTCAAAGAAACACATGCAACAGTTCGTCACTCCAGGGAGTCATAATTACAATTTAATAGGGACAGTGTAATATGTTCACAAACAAGTATGAGACCAAGTAAAATGTGATAAGAGAAAAGCATGATTGAAAAAATCTGCCAATAGGCAGACTGGCTTTCCAATGGGAGGAAAGGAAAGAGAGATCAAGGAAGTCTTTATGGAGGAAATGACTCCTGTGTGAGCCTTGAAGTGACAGAAGGATTACAACTTGTGGAAATATAGAAAGAACACATTCTAGATCCAATGGATGGCCTACACAAAGGCACAGGGACAAGAGAGTTCAGGACAGAATTGGGGAAGGGACAAGCATTCCCTTCATCGTAGATGAAGGGAGGCATAATGAAGGGAATCACATCCAAAAAAGCTGAAAACGTGGTTTGGAGGGAGACAGTGACGTGCCTCCAATACCAGGCTAGCGAATTTGCCTTTTATCTCAGAGGCAATAGGGAACCATAAAAAACTATAAGTTTTTGAAAAGGTCCTGCACCTTAGCAAAATTATTTTGAAAGCTGTGGGAAGGACAGACTGGAGGAGCAAAGCTTAAAGGAGACAACAGGCTAAAAACCAGTGAGGAGATTATTGTGAAAATCTAGCCTGACTGAGGATGGAGGTGGACAGTGAGTGGACAAAAGGAGACATACATAAGACATATTCCGGAGGCAGGATCAACAAGATTTAGCTACTGATAGGACTGAGGGTGAGAGAGAAAAAGGGAGTGAAAAACTGCCTCCCAGCTTAGGCAGGGTGAGGCCAGGGACTCAGCTGTCACTGGCTGAGCTGCTCAAGGAAGGATAGAAAAGGGAGTGAGTAGAAGAAATCAAAAGCAGTAAATTTCCTCCATCTTACCTCTAAGCATTTATTCTTAGGATTTATTAACAGAATGCCTGTACCAGAAGGAAACTTTAAAGTGACCTAATTCAACACCTTCGTTTGACATGAAAGGGAACTGAAAATAGCACCAAGAGAACCTAGGTTCCAACCCAGGTCCTAGTACTTATTAGGTGCAAATCACTTAACATCTTTGGACCTCAGTTTCTCTCTATAAAAGAAGTGGACTGAACCAGATGACCTCTGAGGGCCCTTCCAGTTTTAAGATTCTGTTATTCTAGGACTCCTGCTGCCTGCTCAGATCTACAGGAGCATTACCTATCCCAGCCCACTGGTCTTTTATGAACAACTTCTGCTGCTTTCCTGATGCTACAGTAACATCCCCATAGTGAGGACAACAGCAGTCAGAGCAGTCAGTACTTCATTTTTCACAAGGGAAAAGGAGAACCTCTAGAGGAGATATCTGGCTCCTGCCCAAAGCATCACAAACAATGAGTGCTTTATGAGACCCCTCGGTCAAAAGAGAAGAGTGGAGATCAGAGCCATGCCGATAGGAATATATCTCTGGGAAAGTCAAGTTGGTTTCAGGTCCAAGCCATAGCGTTCACAAGCACATGCTTTGTGCATTTCAATCTATGCCATTCAGGCTTTTGGAAAATGAGTAGTTAGGTGATATCAGACCAGGGTAATCAGAAGTTTCGGGTCTGGAACCAAGGTAGAATCTGATCTCTAGTCTGGGGCGGGGAAGAGGGAAAGGGCACAGATTTCTCTGCAACTTAATATTCCAATACAATCAATGACTTCATTTTTCAGCAGTGCCTCTGAAATCATCTTCAGAGCTCCAAGTCCAGAGTTTGCTGAATGGGTGAACAATCTGCCAGCATAAAAAGGCTCAATTATTTTCAGTCAAAACAAAAAGATGTGGAAATAAAGGACTTCACTAGCCTACCTGCCCACTGCCTTTAGGTTGAACTGCCAGGAATGATCAAACAGCAGGAAGAGATGTTTTAAAAGTGCAATCAAGAGGGCAGAAACTGAGCACAAAAGAATTTTTTTAAGTGTACCAACTTGCATTCAAAATGCATTTTCTGGGATTACAATTCTAATAAGAAATATTTCCGTTACTAGGGGAAGAGGAAAGACAGAAAAACAGAATTCTATGAAAAGCACATGAGAGATAATACTGCCCTACTGCATAATCTTCTCTGCAGAGGGTAGCAAGTACATTTTTTTTTCCCCTCATATAGTTCAACTCTTGCAATAGTCCAGGAAACAGGAGTCTGCCAAAGCCTAGAAAATCATTTTAAGCTCAGAAGTTAAATATTTTCCTGTGTCTTCCCTTCTGCCTGCAACCCTCCCCTGCAATTCCTCCCCACTAGAGAATCCTCCTTGCTCTTCCTTCAAAGATCTACTAGACACCCTCAGCAGGAGCAGCAGCAGCTCAGCTAGAAAAGAGATCTTTTGGAAATCTGTCCCCTGACATAAAGTAGCTAACAGCAGCTTGCTCCACCAGGGCAAAGCCTGGAGCAGGGCTCTCATCTGCCTTTGACATTTAACACGGTAATCATATTCATGCTGTGGATTGGCAAAATGCTTTTTGTCTCCTTCTCAGCCTGGGTGTCTGCAAACAGCATCCATGTGAGATGGCACACTTTCCTCCTTCCTGCATTCCCCAAATGCGTAGCACCTAAAAATGTCCTACGTCTTGAAAGGCATGGAGCCGACTGTGAGAGGCACCCATGCTACAGAGGTGAGGGGATAGGGGCCTTGTTGCAGGTTCTCGAGAGACCCACGAAAGCACCTGTGATTTATATGTACAACAAATTGTAAAATTCACAGCTACTAACGTTCAGGAAATGAAATGCCCTTAACAGATTTTCAGGGGCCCTGGCCTGCTGTCTCTCTCCTCTAACACCTGGAAGAGGCTACACCTCTGTAACATTAAACGCAGAAAGCAGACTGTAGGCAGATCTAACAGTTGGTTAGAGACCAAAATGCACAGGTAAGAAAAAGAACACAAAATGCTCAAAACTCACTTGTCCTGGGATTCAATATACACGTAGAGATGAGGCTCAAAGCACTTGGAAATGATTCCATGAAATGGGTTTTCTGGGACTTTTGGCTTCTTTGGCTGGGGAGTCAAAAAGGCAGCATGTGAGCAATGGCTGGCCACTTCCAAGCAGCTCCAAAGACAAGAGCCCCTCGAACCCACTCCCAGCCCCTGACAAAACTAAGTGATTGCAAGCCTTCCGCTGCAGCTGACTGAAACCAGGGGTACGGTAAGTGAGCGCTTAGTCAGCATCATCTGCTTGTTATGTCCCCCCAAGCTTTAGTGTTACTTTGATAACGGGTCTTCCGTTTACCAACAGTTTGACAAAGCACTTCAGTGACTCTCCACAAGCCGTCTAGACAGGCACACAGATGGTAAATGTACACCCATGAATTCACTCCTTTCCAAATGTTGCTCTGAAAATAAACAGGGAGTCTTAAAATTCCTACATATCACCTTTGTTCCTCTAGGCGTTCAGATTTATCACTGTCATCCAGGCCTTGAACTAAGTGGCCTTGCTAACAGAATTCTCTCAGACTAGTCAAGCTAGAAGGGATTTTAAAGATAATCTGTCCAACCCCCTGATTTTATGGGTGAAGACCCTGAGACCAGAGAAAAGTGACTTATTCAAGCCACCTGAAGAGTTGCAACTAGAATCCAAGGCTCTTTCATCCTCTGACTTCAAGTCTAAGACTCTTTCCACTATAACTGGACATTCATAAACACTCTGTTAAACTGAACCAATTATATCTCTTAACAAATACAACAAAAAAGTATACATGAAGTGAAACCCTCAGGATGAGGGCTGGTGGGACTATTTCCCATGATCTGACTGCACAGAGAAGGAATGGCCAACACATTTCTGAAGAACTGATCATGTTCACCAGAAGCTAAGTTAATTTAACACACATTCTGGTCATCTCTTTACTTAGCCCTAGCTATATCCTGAGTGTTCCAGGCTGCAGATTTTTGGGGGAAGAAGAAGGGGGTGGGGTAAAGAGAGGGGGAGGGGCAGTCAATGGGAGCCCACGGTCACTTACAATGGCCCTGAGTTTAACAGTTGTTTCTTCCTTATTTCTTGCAAGCAGCATTTGCATTGCTGCTACCGGTTCTTCCCTAGACAGGAGAGGTGGTCAGGGATGCCCTCAGGGCCATATCCATGGGGCCACACTAGAGGAGCCTGGGGCTCTATGTTGATCCAAAGTCTGCAGTCAGGTCAGTTTTGATTTGGAGGGCCTGTAATGGGCCTCTGCATTTCTGGAGCCCCTCATGGGTTCCCAGACCACATACGGAGGTACATGAGGTCTAGGGTTTAGCAGAACCCTGGGTGAAACTATATGATAGCTACAAGGAAGGGCCTTAGAGCACTTAGCAGTAGCATCCTGGCCATAGTTTATCATTTCAGTTGGCTACACGTGGGAAAAAAGCATGGGTGGGATACCCAAGCCCGGACTGTCTCATGATGTGGGGTCGACACACACCTGGGAAGACATTTCTGGAGGGAGGCAGCAGTTGGGGAATCTAAGCCAGACACCAACTACCAGTCCCCTCAGTGGTCACTTCTCAGCTTAAAGAAAAGATTCAATCATTCAGCAGTAGCATCAAGGCTGGATTTTTGAGTGTGTGAATTCTGTCCAAAAGCTGCAGATGTTTAAACTATTTCCTCCTGGAGTTTGATGGAATAATAAAAGGTTCCTGTTGTCCCAGTCAGGAGGGCTGCAGCTGGCCCTGTTTCCTTTGATTACCATCCAATGGAAACAGATCAAATCAAACTGCTCAGATGCCCAAAAGGGTGTACCTGAGACCATACATTTCTTATTTCTTGCCCTCGCTCTTTTTATCATGATGCCCTTATGCCCTCTGGTCAAGTCAATAAGCCTTTATTCAGGGCCTACTATGTGCAAGTGTTGTACCAAGTGTTGAGACTACAAAGAACTTAATGATCTTCCAAGTTCCCTCTGAAACCCAATCCAACTCCTCCCCCTTTCTCAAACATAGTCTCTTCTCCCAGAAATGTCTCCACAGTGAGCTCTGCTCTCCTCTAAAGCCCAGAAGTGGTAGCTGCCTACATGACTAACAATGCCAACAGTTGGCCCCCAAAGGGGATGAAAAGTATGTTTCCCCCTTAGTTCTTTGGGCTAAATGTCCTATTAGCATCCTGCAGTGAACTGACATTGGTCACATGGTTCCTACTCTCACTGATCCATCTCCAAAATGCCCCAAAGAAAGATCTGAGAAGCTGTTGGAGAAGGTAATCCCACTTCCTCTTCCTAACTGCTGTTGACCTGCTACATCTGGGGCGGGAAGGAGATTTGGAATGATGTGTGGAAGCATCAGATCTAGACGCTTTAGCGATGATAAAAATCCTAGGAAACTTGTGAAGGCCCGCCTGCCATGTCAGCACCAATAACAAATGCACCTGTCCTCAGTTCGGCAGCATCCACAGGAGCCAGCTGTCCACCAGAGATGGGAGGTAACATTTTTTCCTAGCAACATATGACTTATTTCTATATAATCCAGTTTCAGAATACCTAGAAATGACTAGCTAAGCATCAGGATAATGTGCAGCAAAAGCAAGTACTACCAAGGCATCATGATCATTTGCCTCTGTTGCAACTGGAAAACAAGAGGCATGATGACCCTGTGAACATAACTCTCAAAAATCCAGGCAAATATGTCAGCCACAGGAAACAGAGGGGCCCACGTAGGTCTGGGATTGTCCAAGAATGTTGTTCTCCTCCTTGAGTAAGTCCTTTGTATCTTATTCCCTTTGTATCTTATCCCTTTTGTATCAGCAAAATGTGAAAATGTCCTTATTTGGTTTTTAAGTTTGAAACCTCTGGTGTTGGACAATGCTGGACTTCTAAGCAGCTGACTTCTTTCTAAAGAGATTTTCAGAATGGAACATTTCATTTTCTGCTCCCTCCCTTCTACCCCATTTACTGAAATGGCAAGACAGAAATAATCAGCATCCCTTTAGAAACTGATTCTGGAAGGCCCGAGGGGCTCTATGGCATGACAAAGATTGTGACAACCACACAATTAGCCTTTACACAGTGGGAAATGAAGGATACTACCTGAAAAGTTCACAGTTTTCAGGGCTCCCTAGGTTGCTCTCCCCATTCACTTCGTGAATGAACCAAAATGTCATCAAGAAATAAGCCCTTAGCTTCTGTATCCCAGCCTACTCAATGGGATCAGACCTGGGAAAAGCTCAAAAAGGGATCAGAAAATTTTGAAAATTATGTTAGAGGACTGGAGGAAAAACTGGAATGAGCAATCAAAGACATGCAAGCAAAGTATGAACAGCAGATCAGCACCCTGCTAAAGGAGACCCAAAAAAATGCTGAAGAAAATAACACCTTGAAAAATAGGCTAACTCAATTGGCAAAGGAGGTTCAGAAAGCCAATGAGGAGAAGAATGCTTTCAAAAGCAGAATTAGCCAAATGGAAAAGGAGGTTCAAAAGCTCACTGAAGAAAATAGTTCTTTCAAAATTAGAATGGAACAGATGGAGGCTAATGACTTTATAAGAAACCAAGAAATCACAAAACAAAACCAAAAGAATGAAAAAATGGAAGATAATGTGAAATATCTCATTGGAAAAACAACTGACCTGGAAAATAGATCCAGGAGAGACAATTTAAAAATTATGGGCCTACCTGAAAGCCATGATCAAAAAAAGAGCCTAGACATCATCTTTCATGAAATTATCAAGGAAAACTGCCCTGAGATTCTAGAACCAGAGGGCAAAATAAGTATTCAGAGAATCCACAGATCACTGCCTGAAAGAGATCCAAAAAGAGAAACTCCTAGGAACATTGTGGCCAAATTCCAGAGTTCCCAGGTCAAGGAGAAAATATTGCAAGCAGCTAGAAAGAAACAATTCAAGTATTGTGGAAATACAATCAGGATAACACAAGATCTAGCAGCTTCTACATTAAGGGATCAAAGGGCATGGAATAGGATATTCCAGAAGTCAAAGAAACTAGGACTAAAACCAAGAATCACCTTCCCAGCAAAACTGAGTATAATACTTCAGGGGAAAAACTGGTCTTTCAATGAAATAGAGGACTTTCAAGCATTCTTGATGCTTGATGCTTGACCAGAGCTGAAAAGAAAATCTGACTTTCAAACACAAGAATGAAGAGAAGCATGAAAAGGTAAACAGCAAAGAGAAGTCATAAGGGACTTACTAAAGTTGAACTGTTTACATTCCTACATGGAAAGACAATATTTGTAACTCTTGAAACTATTCAGTATCTGGGTACTGGGTGGGATTACACACACACACATGCACACGCACAAGCACACACACATAGAGACAGAATGCACAGAGTGAACTGAAGAGGATGGGATCATATCTTAAAAAAATGAAATCAAGCAGTGAGAGAAAAATATATTGGGAGGAGAAAGGGAGAAAAGGAATGGGGCAAATTATCTCTCATAAAAGAGGCAAGCAAAAGACTTATTAGTGGAGGGAAAAAGAGGGTAGGTGAGAGAAAAACATGAAGCTTACTCTCATCACATTCCACTAAAGGAAGGAATAAAATGCACACTCATTTTGGTATGAAAACCTATCTCACAACACAGGAAAGTGGGGGAGAAGGAGATAAGCAGGGTGGGGGGGATGATGGAAGGGAGGGCAATGGGAGGAGGGAGCAATCTGAGGTCGACACTCATGGGGAGGGACAGGATCAAAAGAGAATAGAAGTAATGGGGGACAGGATAGGATGGAGGGAAATATAGTTAGTCTTACACAACATTTGGCCTATATTGAATTGCTTGCCTTCCAAAGGGAAGGGGTGGGGAGGGAGGGAGGTAAAGAAGTTGGAACTCAAAGTTTTAGGAACAACTGTCGAGTACTGTTCTTGCCACTAGGAAATAAGAAATACAGGAAAAGGGGTATAGAAAGTTATATGGCCCTACAGGACAAAAGAGAAGTTGGAGACAAGGGCAGAGAGGGATGATAGAAGAGAGAGCAGATTGGTCATAGGGGCAATTAGAATGCTTGGTGTTTGGGGGGGGGGGGACAAAAGGGGAGAAAATTTGGAACCCAAAATTTTGTTAAAATGAATGTTAAAAGTTAAATAAATAAATAAATGAATAAATTTAAAAAAAAGAAAAGAAAGAAGCCCTTAATCATCAAGAGAAGCTAATTAAATAGCAAGTGTCACTAATAAACCAAAGGAAAAGATATGATTTCCTGATCTGACTTCTCCTGTCATAAACTGGAGCCGGAGCACCAATGGTATGCCATAAGATAGAAGGAGAGGGATTCTGGAGTTGAACACAGAGGCAAGAGGAAATTGAGAGCCCTTCTCCTCATCTGCTATTGGTCCCCTCTGTAATTTTCAGGCCTGCACAATGGCTTCTCACTCCAGTGATCAGTTGACAACTCAACTGAGACCCTTCCTTCTCTCTCCATCAGGACTGCAAACTTCCCTGGAAATTTGAAAGCCAATTTTGTACAAATAAAACCAATGTAGCCAAGATTAGAAGGAAAGCAGAAAATCGAGATAAAAATTTTATAGACTATTTGTTGAATAAAGATCTCATATCTCAAATATATAGAACTCTGTCAAATTTATAAGATGATGAGTCATTCCCAACTGATAGTCAAAGAATATGAATAGGCAATTTCCTGATGAAGAAATCAAAACTGTACAGTCATATGAAAAAAGTGCTAAATCATTAATGATTAGAGAAATGCAAATTTAAACAAATTTGAGATATCATCTCACATCTACCAAATTAGCTAAGATGACAGAAGGGAAAAGTGACAAATGCTGGAGAGAATGTGGACAAATTGGGACACTAAAACATTGTTAGTGGTACTGTGGACTGATCCAACCATTCTGGAAAGCAATCTGGAATTATGCCCAAAGAGTTACATAATTATGTATACCCTATGATCCAGCAATACCACTGCTAGGTCTGTTTCTCAAGGTGATCAGGGAAAAAGGAGAAGAATGCATATTCTGGAATTTTTACAACAATTCTCTTTGTAGTGGCAAAGAACTGGAAACTGAGGGGATGCCCATCAATTGGGGAATAGCTAAACAAGCTGTGGTCTAGGATTGTGGTGGAATACTACTCTGCTATAAGAAATGATGAGCAAGTTGACTTTAGAAAAACATGGGAAAAACTTGCATGAAATAATAAAGAGTGAAGTGAGCAGACAGACAACATTGCATACAGTAACAGCAATACTGTTTGAAGGATAACTATGAACAACTAAGTTATTCTGATCATAAACACTCAAATCAACTATAAAGCACCTATGAAGGAAGATGCTATCTACCTCCAGAGAAAAAAAATAATAAACAGAAGTATGTATTGTAATGGTTTTACTGTGTAAAATGGCAGCCTTCTCTAGTACAGAGTGCAGAGGGAAGGAAAGAGGGGGAGAGATAGTTTGGAAATTAAAATATATTAAAAAAATGTCTAATTTAAAAAAAAGAAGAAGAAATGTGAAAGCCAAGCAGTGATCTTTCAGTATCTCACATCACCACTAAAACAGATGATTGTGCAACAGAAAAGTGAGCTGACAATTTCAGGGTATGATGAATGAGGCAGAACAGAATTTTGTTTGGTCTTCCAGATGGGCTAATTATGCTTGTGCACGTCAATAAATTCAGCGGTGAGAATTCAGAGACCCTTCTAGAGCAGGGAGACGGAGCAAGGGCTGCTTTTTTCATTATTTTTTTAGATGTACTTCCAAGTAGAGGAATTATATAAAGATTGCCAAAGCTGCTTCCTCATGAAGTATGTAATACGGTCATTGGTCATACTATTTTTAGATTTAAATATTAGGCTGTTCAAAAGATTGCCCAATGGCCCGGACTTACCTGATCTAAGTCCCCTCTGTCTATGGTCAATTCCTCAATTTCAGGTCCGGGCTCATCTTCCAGGAATGGATTGGTGGATGGAGGTGGGACCTCGACCTTTTTCTATCAGGAGAGCAAAAGAGAAGAGGAAAAATGTGTTTGTTTCTGGTGTTCTCCACAGGCCCCTGCCCCTCCCTTCTGATTTTCTGCCTTCTTAATAATTTTCTGATAGACAAACTTATCCATGGATTCCAATATGAGGACAGAGAGCTGAGATGAAGCCAAGAGAAAGACTCAATTGAGCCAGCATTTTTAAAGTGCTTATTATGTGCAAGGCAATAGACTGAGTGCTGAGGATACAAAGAGAAAAAAAGGGGATGGCTACTGACCCTGGGAGGTTGTGTTCAACTAGATAATCATGTTCCCAACAGTATCATCAACACACTTAACACTGTGTGCTTTAAGATATCCAGGTTAAATCTGTTTACAACAAAAAATTCCACAACATAAAGATTTTCAACTCCCATCAACATTCCATTTATTTTAAGCTTCTTTCAATATGATACTGAGAGACAATATAGCCTAATGGAAAGAATGTAGGACTGGTAGAGCCAGACACAGGAATGGGGTTTTGTGCTGCTATGAAAGAGCTTGAGTGACTCTGGGCAAGTCACTTCATGTCTCCAGGTATCAGTTTCCTTATCTGTTAAGTGGGAATAATTATCCTGGCCTCCCTGACTTACAAACATATTTAAGTGAATATGGAAACAGATATTCTGAAAAATTAAAAAGTCCAATGGCCACCCACAGTTTGAGAAAAGTGATGCTGAAAACTTGAAAGCTTCACCTCCTCCCAGAAGTGGTGGGCTCAGAGTACAGAAGGAGATGTACATTTTAGGATATGGTCACTGTGGGAATTTGTTTTTCTCAACTTCACATTTGTTCCAAGGATATTTCTGTTTTGCTTTTCAACTGAATGGAGTTGGGGAGGGGAGAGGGAGAAAAGGAACCACACACAAGCAAGATACCTTTGAAAGTAATAAACTGAATTTACTGCATGCTTTAAAAAAAAGCAAACTCTAAATAAATAATAAATTCTAAATAATTAAGATCTATGTGTAGCTACAATCATCACTTCCTATTGTACTGGAATTCTACTCCTCTCCTATGGAAAATTATCATTTTATTTGTTTAAGTTCAGAATTATAAAATCTCACATACACACACACAATCACTGCTACAGACAGAACTAAAATCCCTCATACTACAAGAGGTACCCTAGTCCCCAGGAATACAATGTCCTGGAACTTAAGAGCTGGTGGGAAGGGGAAAAAAGGGGATGCACAAAAACAGGCACGCAGATGCTAAGAAGAGTAAATGAGAAGTCTATGGAAAGTCAAGGCATGCAGGTACTCCTAAATTGATTTGTAACATGTTAGCCTCTGCTACCATCATATATGTTAGTGAATCCCTGGACAATAGGGAGACCAGACTGCCCAGAAGATGTCACACATGCCCTTGATCTTCACCTGGAAAACAGTCACAATTTTGGTTTAAGCTTGAAGACTTTAACTCTATTTAAACAGCTTTATTTTTTGAAAAACATTTTGGCGTAAATGGGTAAAACCAGCCTCCTTTATCTACAAAGAAAGTCTCACAAATCCTGACCCACCTAAAGGCAGCCAGCTACTAATATCTCCAGGATTTACAGAATGCCCCAGAGACACTTCAAAATGGCACACTAGAGTAGCTCAAATCCATCACTTCTTTGTATATAACTTGATTCAATAATTCAATATTTATTATGGGCCCACCGAGTATGGAACACTGTACATTAAGCCCCAAGAGAGATGAAAAGTTTAGTGAAGATATGGTCTCCATTCTCATGGAGCTAATACTACAACAAAGGACAAGAAATGAACACTGACAGCTGGAATACACAATATTTTTAAAGCATATTTGAGAGTTTCAAAACAAGAAGATTACCATGAATAGGAGGGGAGGCTTCATGGCGGAGAGGGCATTTCAGCTGAGCTTAAAAAATGAGGAAGGATCTAAAAGGCAAGGAAAGGGAACAAGTTTATTCTAGAATCAGGGAAAAGACTGAGTAAAGGTATAAGGACAGGTACATAATGGGCACCTGGGGGCATGAGGTAGGTATCAGATGGCAAAAGGCCTTGGATACCAGGCAAAGAGGGTTCTACTTTAGTCACCAGCTAATCACTGTGGATGTCTGAACAGAAGAGGAAAGTGACCAATGGCTCTAGATAAAAGGATATTGTTCTGGCGTCAGTATGAAGAAGACAGTAGAGGCTGCTGGGCCTGTGATGAAGCTAATGTGGATCTAATCTAGATCTCAGGTGGTTACAGGCACTGTCCTGGTTACATTAAGAGTAGAGCAGAGAAATGGATGTGAGAGATGCTGGGGGGGAGAGATGTGGGCTCAAAAGGAGGTGGTAACTAACAGGACATGAACAGTGAGGGACAGGGATGAATGCCAATGTCAATGATTGAAAGTGGCATTAGAAGGAGATGTAAAGGCAATGATAATGAGCTTGGTTTTGGACATCTTGACTCTGAAGTACCAGTGGGACTGAAGATCTCAGACTGGAGGTCAGATAAGAAACCAGAGGAGGCTAGAGAGAGAAAGCTCTAGATCTGGGAGTTATCCCCTTTGGGGTGGGGAGGAGTAGCCAAGATCTCACTGGGAATGTCTGATTGGTTTCCTACCTTGCATGGAACACAAGTAGGGGCCAATTAGCAAGCGTGCACAGGACATGGAGGTTTCAGAGGCACAGAAGTTTCCAGGCATAGAAAATGCCAGAAAAGGGCTGGGTGCTAGACAAAGAGGAGGGGGAACATCTAGAGCAGAGATAATTCTGCAGGAAAGACCCTCACAACAGTGTTGTTCTTTTTTCCAGACTACAAGAGGGATCCAAGCCCAGGGTTCTACCCACTGCACTACCCTGCTCCCTCTTCAATAGAAGCTGGCATTTATATAGCACTTTAAGGTTTATAAAGCACCACACAAGCTAAATATTAACTAGTTTTAGTTGCAGCAGCTACTAATCCAGTGTGGACCCAAGTGTCAGGCCTGGGGCTGCTGGGCTGGGCCACGGCAGGCCATGTTCTACCTCATCCCCCCAGTTTGTGGCCTCCAGGAGGTTGGGATGGAATTACAAGCTTGGGTTTAGATTCTGCATAACTCAAATGACACAGTCCACTGGCTTCAGGATTTCTAAATGAAACCAAGTGGAGTAAAAAATCTGCCAGGAAAATTAAACACATTTTCCTATTTTAAAAGCTCTTCTTTTTTGTTATTTTTCAATTATGACAACATTTGCCTTCATACCATTCAGAAAGGCAAAATTCTTCCAACAGCAAGTTCATCCCCTCAATTAAAACATTTAGGATTCTCAGTTCCCCCCATACCCATTCTACAGAAAAAGGAGGCTCTGGGATCTGTTTCAAAGCCAGCTAATTTGCTGGGGAGGAAAGGAGACATTGGATGAGTGAGCCCTGTCTGTATCTGGGCACACAGTTCCCTTAATTTCCAAGAGATATCTTATTGTCAAAGAATGAAACTCTTAAATGCCACAGTCATGTTTGTGACTATCCCTGACAGAGGGAGGACTCCATTGAGAAGTGGGAATTTGAGAATCTCTGAATGCTGCCATTTTCCAAAATTCTTTCCCTGACTTACTTCTTGTATTATCACAAAATCGGGCTGAAGAAGTCTGGTAGTCAGTATGGGGCCAAGTATAGGGCTAGCCATACAGCAAGCACTTGGGAAACACGTTAGGTGACAAACTGACTAAGAAAGACTAGGTAAAATCTTCTGAAACTGGAGAAAAATAATGGATTAAGAGGGAGGCTTTCTTTCTAACAACCTCTATTTTTCTATTTCTGGAGTTTCTGGATGGAATGATTCAGTTCTGAATCACTGCCCCTAGCTGTTAGAAGGGCCGAATGAACAAAACTGGAGAGTTTGGCCTACTTTAACAGCTCTAATTGATCTGCTGATAAGAGAATGGCAATGGAGTGACTCACATCTTTACGAGTACCAATCCCATCCCAAGCACCAGCAGAATAAGAACCCTAAAACAATGAGTGACAGCCACATCTGCTTCCTAGCAGTCATCTTAGAAATTGCCATCCATTCTGAGGACTTGACTCATAAGACCCAAGGCTAAGCAAGGGAAGGCAGTGCCCCAGATGCTGATGCTCCTTAAAATAGGCCCTTCTGATTGAAATGGAAAGCTGCCTGCCTGCTGAAGCCATCACCCACTGGTGCTGAGGTCTGGCCTTGCTCTGACTTCCTGTTCTCTTCAAACCCTCCCTTCTTCCCTCCCTCCTCCCTCAGCCTCCACCTCTTTCCCTAGTTCCCCACCCCAAGTGTTAAGTTGCTAGAGGGCAGAGTTGGGAAAATCTTTGGGCAGAGTCAGCAAGTCATCAGCCTCCAGTAACCATGGTGGGCCTCAAACTTAAAACCACACCTATGGCTTCTGAATTCCGGACAAATTAAAAATCTGTTAAAAAAAAGGGGGGGGAGGATAAATTTGTATTAAAAGAGCCTTGGAGGAAGGAAGAAGGAAGAATGAATGGAAGGAAGGAAGGAAGAAAGGTAGGAAGGAAAGAAGGAGGAAAGGAGGAAGGAAAGTAGAAAGGAAGGAAGAAAGGAGGGATGGAGGGAGTAAGGAAGGATGGAAGGAAGGAAGGAAGGAAGGGAGGAAAGAAGGAAGGAAGGAAAAGAAACACAGGGAGGCCTATGTAGTAACCAAGAGGTTGATGTTGTTTGCCCTGTGTTCTCAAAAAGAACCATGACAGCCAGAAGGCAATGTCATGACTTCAAGGGAATTAGATTTAAATGAGGCAGGGCTGGGCAAAGTCATCAGCCTCACTCTCTCCTCTGCAACCATCTGGGTCCAGTGACAAGATATAGATCAGGACAACTGGAAATGGCCCAGATGCAGTGAGAGACCTTGGCCTTTTTACGTTAAGGTCTTTCCCAGGTCTCAGTTTGTTTGAGGCAATGCCCATTCAGTAATTAAGGGCAGGTATGAAGTAAGGCAAAGTTAAAAAAAAAAAATCAACCTGGAAGAGGAAGACCCTCAAGGTTTCCGGCCAACACTGAAACAGTTGCTATTTACATTTGCTCTGAGCCATCAGAACCCAAATCATGACATAATGATGCTTGGGCTTGGACCTATTGTTGGCCAATCAATGAGAGCCTAAATGATCTGGGTTTAAGGCATGGTCCTTAAAAAAGAAATCTAGCCTATAATATCTTGTGAGGTTTTAGAAATAAAAATTTATATTCTTCTGGGCAGAGTACTTCAGGTAAGGGTATGATTCTTTATGTGGAGTGAGGAAGAGAGATGAAGGAAGGAAGGGAGAGGAAGGAAGAAAGGGGGTAAAAAAGGAAGGAAGGGAAAAGAAACATAGGAGGAAGGAAAAATCAAAGGAAGCCCAAAGGCAGTAAAGGAAAAAAGTTCATTTGGTTTCAAGGTTACTCAGTGGCCAATTATAAAAATCTTTCTCTTACTCACTTGATTAAGAGTGGAGTGCTGAGTACTATTCACCTGGAATCTAATCATCATGTCCTTAATAAATCAAGTCCAAACAACTGCTTTTGATTCCAACGTCCACACTACTTTCAATCCCACTCTCCAGGGTCAGGAGTTCAAACAGTGCCTCATCAGCCCACTTTTCCTCAATCAGTTACAGAATCATTTATTATATTTGTTTTATTATTCCTATTGTTGTATCATTATTGTGTGTGTGTGTCCCAAGAGTGTACTTTCCAAGAACTCTCCCTGCCCTCAAGGGGTGTATAGTCTTGTCTGACAGGTGAATTTGATCTTAAAAGGCAGCCAACCCACAGCAGTGAGAGTGTCCAGGCCAAGCGAAGTCCCAGCAGATGAAGAACTCCAATGTTGTACAGCTCACCGCTTACAACACCACAAGAAGTCATCCAGTTTCCCAGGATGTCTCCGCTATTTACTCAGGAGATTCCTTACTGACCCAAATGAGGTGCCTGATTTCATGGCATTTTTTTTTAATCGAATTCAATGATTTCTTTTTCTTTTTGTGAAATTGAGCATCCAGAAAAGACATTGTTGTCCTTCGTGCTCAGAGAGGACCAAAATGACATCGCTACTTTGGAGTCAAGGTACAGTGTGTCCAACTGGGGCTGTTCAGCCCAATGCAAGCTTGGAAGGCTCCACCATAGAGCAGACAGAAAGAGTCTACCTGAACATCTGAAATGGAGACGTCTCTAAATTTGTACACCTCAGGTTTCTTTGGAGCTACTAAAATTCTGCTTTGCTAATACAGCACAGTGCCTTTTTTGATACAGGGATGCCATGCTGGGCAGTCCTTTGCCAGCATCTCCCATGTCATATAATCAATTCCAAAGTTCTACAGAAAGTCCCTGAGAGTGTCCTTATATCACTTCTTCTGATCTCCATGTGAGTACTTGCCTTGTGTGAGTTCTCCATATAATAGTCTTATAGACAAATGCACATTTGCCATTTGAATAACGTGGCCAGTCCATTGGAGTTGCCCTCTCTGTAGTAGAGTTTGACTCCCTAGCAGTTCAGCTCAAAAAAGGACCTCAGTATCTGGTACCTTATCCTACCAGGTGATCTTCAGAGTCTTCCTAAGACAATTCAAATGGAAGCAATTCAATTTCCTGGCATGGCACTGGTATACCATCCAGGTTTCACAGGCATACAACAATGAGGTCAGCATAACAACTCTGTAGACCTTCAGCCTAATACCTCTTCTCTGCCACACCTTCCTTCAGAGCCTCCCAAACACTGAGCTAGCTCTGGCAATGTGTGTATCAACCTCTTTATCCATCCCTGGAAAGTACACTGCCAAGGTAAGTGAACTTATCCACAATATTCAAAGTTTCTCCTTTTACTGTGATCAGTGGTTCCATGTATAGATGGTGTGGTGCTGGCTGGTGGAGAACCTCTGTTTTCTTGTTGATCATCAGGTCAAAATTAGCACAACTGGAAGAATCACTCCATAATCTGCTTCATCTCAGCCTCAGAGGCTGTACTGAGTGTATAATCATCTGCAAACAAAAAGAGTGCACCAACTCTCCCTCCATTTCAGTCTTGGCTTTTAGCCTTTTCAAGCCAAATAACTTACCGCCAGGGCGGCAAATGACTGTGATGCCATTTTTGTCCTTATTGAAGATGTTCAACAACACTGCCGAAAGCATCATGTTAAAAAGCATGGGAGCAAACACACAGCCCTATTTTGTTCCACTGGCGAGTGTGAAAGCTCAAGAACATCATCTACTATCCAGAACCTGTGCAAGCATGCCACCATGAAACTGACATGCAATATTGATGAGCTTCTCCAGGCACCTCTGTTCTGCCCCTGGCATTTCTCTTGGGAATGCTGAGCAGCAAACACCATATCAACTATTCCCTGGCCCTTTCTGAAGCCATGCTGGCTCTCAGATAGATGACCATCTTTCAGGTGAAGGATCAACCTGTTAAGGAGGACTCTAGCAAGAATCTTGCCAGTAATGACTAAGAGAGAGACCTCAATATTTCCTTTTCCTTATAGAGATGAACAATGGAGGCATCCTTGAATTCCTGGGGGATAATCTCCTCTTGCCATATAACATGGAAAATTTCATTTGGCTTTTGTGGACCTGCTTCCTTTTAAATCTCAGCTGGAACAGAATCAGCACCAGGTGCTTTGCCAGACAAGAGGAACAGAATGGCATTCAAAACCTCTTCTTCAGTTGGAAGTTTGGCTAGGGAGGGATTGACTTTAATCTGAGGTATACAGCCAATGGCTTCAGCAATGAAAGATGATGGTCTGCTGAGAACACTATTCAGTTCATCTCTCCAGGATCATGTTCTCAAGGTGGTTTCATCAGCACTGAGTGGCTGAGATGTGCCATAGGTCTTTGCCCCATAAATGGCCTTCTGGGCATCATAAAGGTGCTATGGATTGTTACTATCAGTATAAATAATATAATAATATATTAAGGTAGTTCATCTGCCTTCTCACTGAGCCAAGAATCCTGCATTTCTCTAAGCTTCATTTGTGCATTACTTTTGATGGAGTTAAAAGATGCCTTCTTAGAGACAGAGGTACTATCCTGCTGGTAAATCCTGTGGAGTTCTCTAGTAGCTTCTAAATTTCCCCAACATTTTCATCAAACCAATCTTGATGTTTGCTAGTGTTCTGGCCCAGATGAGTAAATGCTGTGCTGTACATCAAACCTCTGAAAGCTGTCCACTCTTTTTCTATTCCCCTGTTGCCAACTGTGGGTTGGCTCAGCTTTCCCTCCAAGTTAGCGACAAACTGTTCATACTGGGAGAAGCTCTCTAATAAATTGCCATTAAGTCTTCTAGTGGTTGTCTTGCCTTGGGGCCACCAATTTTGTGAACACGAATGTTTAGCTTGAAGCAGATACGTCTATGATAGGCCTAGCACTCTGGGTCACATTTAACCTTCATCACTCTCACATCCTGTCTGTCTCTTCTCCTTAAATGCCAATGTTTGCTGCGAGGGTGCATCCATAAGGTTTTACTGCATTTAGGTAAATGGAAGACAGTGTTGACAATGGGAAGGTCTTCAGCAGTAAGTGACCTTGCTATTGCTGTTTGCAATCATTCCTTCCAAGGATTCCCTGCCATGTCTGAGAGTTTGTGCCTTCCCTGGCATTAAAGACATCCATAATTACAAGCTTGTCCTCTTTCAGCACACTGCTGATGAGGATCTCCAGGGCTTCAAAAATTTTTCTTTGACCTCATCAGGATTGTGATGGTGGAAGCACATGAACTTATGATGGTAGCATGATGCCTTCCTGAAAGTGGCGATCACATTGTCATAAGCCTGTCATTCACTTCTTTCAGGACGCACAGAAACTTGCTGACTATATTAGTTTGGATTGTGAAACCTACTCTGTGTGCTTCAAAGCATTCCCCATCACTGCAATCACTCAAGAAAAACACGGATCCAACAATGACTTCAAGAAGCTAGCCTTCATCTGTCAGCCTTGTTTCACTCAGGGCTGCTATTTGGATGCGACTCCTGTTGAGGTCTCTCCCAAAAAGACCTATAGGTCTTTCAGGTCTACTATATTACAGGTTGTCCATAAGTGTACACACATTCCATTTACCAGTGGTGAGGGGAACAATTTTCACAGAAGTTCTTCTATGTGTCTTTGCATTTCAACTGCAGGCTCAAATCCTCGCCTGCCACAGTAAACAAGTCAGGGCCAGGTTTGGTGAAATAGATAATTTTTAGGATGCCTTTTCCACCCCCTTTCTCACATCAGAAGGTGAACAGTGCTGTCTTCTAGACACCCAGAGGCTGCCAAACCCCATAAAAAGACAACCCTATGCCCAGGGACCACCTGTGTGCAGGGTTGTTACTACTGCTCCCAATGTATCTGCTGCTTTGTCACTTTCCTGTCACCACAGGACTTTTAGGTAGGTAAAAATGCTATGGGTGATGTCTTAACTTGCACATAAATTGGAATTTAAGTGAGGCAATGTTGCATAAAGTTGTGGGCCTCACTCTATCTTCTAAAAGTCACTGAAGTCCAGCAGCAGGACAAAAGTCAACACAACTGGCAATGGCCTGGGATACAGTTGATCACTTTGGTGTCTTCCATGTCTGACCAAGCTCTAAGCACTCCAAAGTGCCTGCTTCCACTACCTTCATGGCACACTGGAACAAACTGTTCACATCCAGCCATTCCACCAGGAGAAGTCTTCACATAATTGAGGCAGACACCTCCCCCACGAACTCACCAATAGATTTGCCTTGTTGGTTGGTTACCCTCAATCTGGTTTGGTCTATCCACCAAGATGGTTTACTGTGGTGTGGCTGAGGCATATGCTATAACTTCTTGGAGAAATAGGTAAGAATTGGGTGGAAAGTGAATACCAAAGGTGGAAAACAGCCTTGAAAACTCTCAGCAAGCCCTCATACCAGAGGTGCCAGTCTTCCCTAAACACCCACAGATCATGGCAGAATTTCAGGACTCTTCAAGGTCTTGTGATGTAATAGATAATGCCTGAGGCTGGGATGCAGGAAATACAGGTTCTAATCTTGTCTTTGCTACTTAACTAGATGTGGGACACTGGGAAAATCACTTCATCTTTGTGGGTCTCAGTTCCCTCCACGATGAAATGAGGTTGAAGTTTGTAATCTCGAAGGTCACTTTCAGTTCTAAAATATAATGACAAGAGGGATCAACCTGCCATCCTGAAGCAATGGTGGCCAATAGAAGTTTTCAAATTAGCACTGCTCCCATAATTTTTAATCAACTTCAATAAAACTAAGTATGCATGTGGTTAAAGGCCGAAGAGATGTGTGATTACATTACTGCTAGAATCACTAGACAGTAAAATGAGGAGGATACTTAAATCAAAATGACTGTGAGTCACACTAGGAAAAAAACCTGACACCAACAATACTCGATAACAAGAACTGAGTGGCCTTACTACTTGAATGGACTCTGAGTCTCAATTTTCTCAGCTATAAACTGAGAGGGTTAGACTCAATAAACTTTGAGGTCCCTTCAAGACTCTTGGCCTCTAAGCTGAGGTATATGAGTCTACCAGCAGGCAGAACATTAGACTCGCTGGCTCTGTAGAGTCCCCTCCCCACCTAGTACTCACTGGGGCCCCATCTGTCAAGGTGCAGCCGGAAAAGCGCTTGGCCAGGAGTCCCTCGAAGTTGGTTGTCCTCTGGATAGCAAACAGAAGCAATTTCACTTCTATCTCCTTAGCTCGGGTACGCATGATTTTGGCAAGTTCCACCCTTGAAAAAAGAAAAAGCAACATGAAAGTAGCCTGTCCCATGCAAGGTAAGAGCTAACTTCTGTGAGGAAAAGGCAAATGGCCTTAGTGGACATTCAGAAAAACACAAGGGGGCATGTTCATCACTGAGATCAGTCCCTGCCTTAGTCTAGCTTCTGGCAAGTGGGTACCAGAAAATTTTTAGGAGAACCCAGCAGCACAAAATCAGGGACTATAAGGTCAACTCTGATCACCCCTATGACTTACTGAAGTTAGCTACTCTCTTCTACCTCTGCTTATATTATTACACTAAGAACTATCTGGAATTATGAAGCAGACACCAGTTTCATAAACTGTCACCTTAGCCTATTAAAAATAACTGTGCTGCATATAAAATCACTACATTTTCTAGATATAAATATGTTCTGTTGCTGTTGTCTGCAGAGGTCTGTATTTTCACTGGTATAAGGGATATCCCAGGGGAGAAAACCCCTTCCACCAATACTGATTGCAACAATTCTGAAACTTATAGCCTAAGGCATGAAGAAGTTAATAAACAACTTGCCTGGAGTGACAAAGCCATTATTTATTAAAGGGAGAGGTTTGAATCCAGGGTTTCCCAACCCTTAAACCAAATTTAAATTTAAAACCCAAAAAATGTTTAATAAAATAAACAGAAATACAATAAAACACAGATAACAGCAGTTTATGGTTTTCTAAGTCAATATGCTGTGGGATCCATTTCTACTTATGTTTCACACCACTGTAATGCACCATGCTATTTGTCATATAAATGATTAAACTGAACTAGGAATAACCCCCTTAAAAGCATTCTCAAACAACTGCCTCTCCAAGGGATATATGAAAACAGCATGTAGGTGGCAAATTCACTACGAAAGGTGATAATTCATCTACCTGTTTTTGTGGCCTCCATCAAAATGAGAGATGTGTTTGGTCACTAGATTCTATTTGGAACACAGGTCATGGGTAAGATGAACTGTGGCTTTATCAGTGTGGGGCTCTCTCAGCCATGCAGATGGCAAGCTCCTGTACAAGGGAGGATTTGGAGGAGGCTGGACTGGAACCCAAGGCTTGCTGACTCTATCAAGTACTCCCTTGGCTCCTGCTTCCTAAGTGTTAACCTGCCTTCCCTTGAGGGCTAAACGACAAACCTCAAAGGTTTTGTGAAGGTTGGGAGTTTATTTGGGAATCCAGAATGTGTGCAGCCTTTTGCCAGATTTCTACCAACTGAAGCTTAGCAGGAACCATGGTTTGAAATGAACAGTAGCAGGTTGGGAAGTTTAGAAGACCTTGTTGGCAGGGCCATAGCTGTAACCTCTCAAAGCCTCTGCTTCTCAGGTAGCCTATGGGAGAAGGAGAAGCAGTCCCCCAGCCTCTTGGAGAATCAACATCTGAGAGGGAAGTTAACACCCACTTTAACTATGCACTGATATCTAAATTCATAGCAGCCTATTGTTTCTGAAGAAAGGAAGGAAACAAGTATTTATTAAGTCCCTACTATGTGCCAGACACTGTGCTAAGTGCTTTAAGAATATTTCACTTGATCCTCACAACAAAACTGAGACATGGGAACTATTATTGTTCTCATTCTACAGTTGAGGAAGCTGAGGCAGAAAGAGGACAGGTGACTTGCCCAAGATTTGAATTCCAGTCTTCCTGACTCCAGTCCCACAGCTCTATTTATGCAGTCCCTTAGCTGCCCCCCACAACAACCAATCCAGTATCCCCCTTGCTGCAAAAGCTTTCCAACAAGGTTTTTAAAACATACAGATGAATTATGCCTTGATCCAAAGAAAGACAGGAACTGATCTGAGTTGTTCTGGAGCATTTTTATCATGTTTAGGTATCACCAGCTTGCTGGCATCATCTCCATCCCCCACGTCTTCCTCCTCCATCCCTTTCCAGAGCCAGGATTTACAATAAAGAACAAAAAGGGAGACACCACGGCCAGCAAAATCAGCCAGCGTCCCTGGTCCCTCACCTATCTCTGCAGAGTCATGGGGGAAAGTAAGCCTTGGCTTTTTAATGATTATTTAACTTACTTCACAAAAGGATCACTGTTCTTCACTTTATCTGCACTAAATACGTGACCTACTCCGTGTGTGTGTGAACATGCACCATGAGGCTCTGAGCCAAATAACTCAGTGCTTACTAATGACGGCCGGTAGTCCGGCAGATTTGTTCTCAGCTTTGTCACTGCTATCCTGACTTCATTTTGGGGGCTCCAGCCTTCCCACAACAGGAGACTGTCCTGGCCACAGTCCATCTGCTCAGAGGTCTTTCCTGATCTTTCCATCCTATGCCCCCCAACACACAGTGACATGACGTGGCATATATTCTATGTTCACTTGCGTGTATGTGTTGTTTCTCATTAAGGCAAGATCACTTCCTTGAGGGCAGGGACTATTTCTGTACCCCCACTGCCTGGTGCAGTCCTTGGCACATGGGAGGCCCTGTTCGCTGAATTAATGAAGGCTTTTCCAACAAATGCAGTGAAGACAAATGACATGATATCTGTTAAATGCTTTGAACCACTACCATCACCTGCCAATAACAATTAAGCATTAAGGGTCCACCTGATCTTATAGAGGAAAGAAGAGGCTGAGATAACCAGAACCCTGATGCACAAGAAGCTTCCCTATTTTTCTCCAATGACCTTCCTAGCAAGTCCAAAGTGCTACAGACTTAGATATTACAGCATGATACCCCAAGAACCCCTGGGGTAGAAGGTCACTGGGGGTCAATCCAAGGAGGTCTCTTAGAGAAATGCTTTGTGAGACAGGGCTTAGTGGAGGAGAGAAGCTCAGCTGAGCAGGAGCTAAGACTCTGCAGAGACCCTAAGCAGAGACCCACCTAGAGGAGCACGTGGGCAAGTGGATCTGCCAGGTTGAGGCAAAGAACGGGGTTAGAGAAGCTCTAAGCCCACCTATCCAAAACAATCTGTACTTGGAGCCACTTTGGAGCAACAGATGTGAGAGTGACTCCTCTGAAGCACCAGACTCAGGACATGGCTGCTATTGATTTACCTGGTGACGTGGCAGAACTCTACAGCAATCCTCTCAGTCATGTACCACTCATGTGGAAACATACGCCCATATTTCTCTTCATAATCTACAAGCTGGCGTTTTATCCAGGCATAGCGTCTGTCAATTTTGTCAAGCCAGGCAACCTGGATAAGATGGGGAACAAAAATTACCCGGTGCCCACAGATAGCACTGATGATCAGTTTGAAGAGAGAAAAGGAACACAGTTGAGCCCTCAGCCTTTCCTCAATACCCCTTTGAGTCAGGGAAAGAACAGTGAATATGCTCCCCATGTTGTTGACCTCAGACATTTGTAGCTCATGGAACAACATCACCAGTCATGGGAGCTAACGAAGGACTAGGCCCAGAAGGGCTGAGCACACAGACACAGGCTCTCTTGATCACCATCAGATCCAACCCAAAAGAAGCATATGAGAGAATCTGGTCACTACTCACATCTTGGTTTTCTTGAAAGAGCACCAGGTATTCAGAAAGGTGCTGCTTAATAAACTTCTTCATGATTTCCTGTTTGATCCTGGGGTCCAACACATTAGCAACCAGACATGCATCTCGAAGGACATTGCTGGGGCCTCCTGGCCTCTGTTAAGACAAACAACAGGCAATTTAATGGCTAGGGCAAGGCAACACAAAACAAAACAGAAGCATTTAAAAACTGCCTGGCCTTTGACGACTTCTCTTTCTTTTTCTGTCTTTTTGTTATTTCTCCCACTCCCCAGACACTTGTCACTCCTACAGTCGATGGGTATTTTGGTTATCTGCTTCTCCATGAAAGAATCATCTCTCTCTCTTTCTCTCCCAACCAACATAAAGCTGTTTTGTGAATCAGAGAGGAGAAGCTTGAGAAAGCAAGGCCAGCGCTGTCTGGGGGACATGTGACATTCTGAAAACCAAAATGGAAGCCAGTCTGTTACGGCAGTTTGAGCATCATTTTCGAAAGTGATAGAATAACCCTAGCTTCCTTCGAGGCAGAGCCCTTCCATTTGACTTGAACCTCTGGGATTCTCTAGTCTAAAATCACTACATCCAGGTCACACTGGAGGGAGAAAGGAGGGTCTCTTAAACTCTGAAGGGGTGCCAAAACACAACACTAGTTTCACTAATGGTGAACTATCCATCTAGGCCCCCTAAGCTTTTAATGGGTCATAGAGAGGCATGATACATCAATACTGTACCCTGAGGGAAGGCCTCTCAGAAGTATGTCTGAAGCAAAATTCCAATCCTTTGTAACTTTTACAAAAGTAAGTAATACACGAAAGGAAAAGCACCAGACCTGAAGTCAGGACGCTTGAGATGTAGTCTTGGTTTTGCAACCTCCTCTGGGATAAGTCCCTTCTGTCTCAGCCTGTCTAGAAACCTCAGTTTCCCCTCTGAGGCCTCTTCCAACTCAATCATTCTGAAGCTGTTAGTTCTGGCCATTTAGATACTGAGATCAGAATACTTGACAAATATTTACTAGAATAGTAAAACTTTCTGTAACTTTAAAGTCTGCAAAGTGCAGCACATCTATTCTCTCACTGGATGTCATTATTTAGAGGAGCCTTTTAGACTAGTCCAAAAGTCCTGGACTCCTAACCCAGCTTCCAACACTGATGAGCTCTGTAACCATGAAGGAAGTCACTTCCCTTCTCTGAGGTTCAGTTTTATCATCTGTAAAATGGGGACAATAACACCTACAGAGTACCTACCTTTTAGGATAAACATAAAGCTCAAATCGGCTACGAAATGCCTTGTAAATTTCATGTACTACATAAATATATCAGCTTTTAAATATATTAAATATTTAATAAATATCAGATACAATATCAAATATAAATGCTAATTATTTTTATTATTGTCACTCCTGTTCCAAAAATGGAAACTGAGTCACCAAAAAGTCAAATTCATATATACCCAAAAACTTGAATTGATCTCTTCTGGCTTCCAATGTTATCACCTTTCCCCAAGTGTCCTTTGGACTTCATCATTAAGCTCCTTGCTTCCTGGTCTTGGGGGAAATACTAAGCCTCACAAAAGCGCCATTTCAGTTGTGCGTCTTTCTAAAGTGCCACAGTTCCACAAAAGATGTTCTAAGGCCAGCCAATACGCTATTTAAAAAAATTAAAACCAAACTTGAAAAACAGCAGGGGGCAGAAAAATAGAGGAGGTTAAAGAAAATCATCCTAAATGCAACCAGCTGGTGGGCCGCCCGTGAAGGCTAGTCTTGATATTTGGAAGAACTCAGTCTTCTGAGGCCAGTGGCTTGAGAAGCAAAGAACAGAGAAGTCTCCATTGCTTCAGTTACTAGACCATAGAGCCTCTGAAATCTCTTTGGATAGAAAGATTAGGGATTTCAATCCTCTCTTTTCACCAACATGTCAAGCATGCTCAGGTTAACGACTCCTCTATGGAGATAGCACTGTTTCCCTCTGGCAGGGATAATGTCAAGCCAAATCAGGTACTATCAGTGAGTTATGAAGGAGGACTCCAAGGTGGAGCACCATATAAGTACAAAGCCCAACGTGGAAGGAATGTTCCACCAGAGATGTCGGCAGGCCCTGAAGAAGGACTCAACAGCTGCCCAAAGAAGGTGTAAGGCTGATTCCTCAGAGCTGGGCCAAACACCCACACCTGCATCCTAAATTACATCCATGGAGGACAAAGGCACATGATTAGGGAGTTTCCAGTTACGGAATATTAAACCAGATCCAGGAAACTTTTCCCTGGCTCAGTAAGTGAATCTGGGCTACCAATGCTGTGGTGAGAAAGGCTGCTTGCCAATGTTATTCTCACTCTGGCCTGAACAATGGTCTCCAGAAATATCTCAGATAAATGGAAGCTGATTATACCTCTAAGGGGTCTCCCTGCAATACCCATGATGCCATGTGCTGAAATTTAAGGGGTCCCTTTAATAGAAGTTGCCACAGCAAATCAACAGTCACAGCTAGGGATGCTTACTATAGGAGAAGAATAAGACAGAGGCCCACAACTGGAATACTGGAGGCTTCTTGGATACAGGACACATACAAATGCATTACCAGAGACGGGCAGCTACCAAAAGCAGGGCTGTGATTATCTTGACAGTGTCTCATCACATGCTATGAACAAGTGCTGACATTCTGTCCCAGAGTCTCTTCCTCCTTTGGGGATAATCAGAGGTAGATGACTTTTCCGAAAGAAATTTTAGCCTGAGGTGAACCTTTCGTGACTTTTTTTTTTTTAAATATAGCCATGAGCAAAATTAATTTCAAGGGGAACAAGGATATGAGGATTTGACATACAACAGACTGGGTCAGTACAATTTTTCAGTCAGCAATTACAGGAGTCAGTGCTGGGCTACATACAGTACAGACAAAACTCTGGCAAAAAGACATTAGGGTTCCAGGTAGAGAGGAACATTTTAGGAACTGAGACCACTATCAGACATCAAAGCGGGCAAGCACATAGGGAAAGTGTTTTGACACAATACCACAAAGATAACATCCTAACATTAGTTACCTTGGTACCCTGGGAAGGAAATGCTTCTTCAAAATCAGCCAGGATCTGCTGTCCTAACTCAGTCTGGGCTGCCTTCACTCTGTGGGGGAAAGAAGACGTGTCATGGCCTGATACTGTTTATCATGACAAATTCTCAATTGCCTACATGTTGACTAAGACACGAAATCACAGTACTGAAGGGGCTCTTTTAAGAGGTCATTTAGTCCCACCCTCTGTTTTTACAGACAAGGAAACAAGCTAACAACTGACCGATTACAGCAGTGACAGAGAGGTAAGAGATGAGAATGGCACCAAGGTGATGAGCCTGGGTGAGTAGCAGGCAGGGGCCTTTAGCAGATATTTGGAAGAAGAAGAGTGGATTAAAGGAGGATAAGCTCCATGTAGGGCAGGCTGAGTTTGAGATACACATGGGACGGAGAGAGGGAGAAACTGAAGATGGGGCTGGGATCAAGGGCAGCACAGACAGAGGGGACGGCCTTGGTCACAAGAAAAGGAGGAAGGGCCACCTCTCCCTCCAAGTCTGAAGCAAAAGAGGAAATACTTGAAGAAAGCAGAACGTTTAGAACAAGCCCCATGGGGTAGCACAGAGTATCAAATTGCGAAGAATAAAGATTTCTGTAGAGCAATTAAGGCTAAGTTGAGACTTTTCATATAAATCTGTAGTGGACCCAGTCAGCACATTGTGTTATTTCCTGCAATGGCATTTAGCAGCACACATGTGGGAGCAGAGAAGACAGATGGTGGTGGGCCAAGCCAAAAATGAGGTTTGGCAAAGCCTAAGTGGTAACAGGAGAAAGGAACAAGGGCTTTGAGGGTGGATGAAATGGTTAAATATAATGGGAAGATTCTGAAGGGAGGAAAGGGAATCCAGAACAAGGGGGAAGGATTGCCAGTAGGGAGGGTTGAAGCTACTGGACCTCAAGGTGAAGATAAAGAATAGTCTTTGGAGGAATAAAACACAGGGCCACGTGGAAGGATAGGAGTTTATAGTGAACTAATGGTGAGATCAAGGGCATCCCTGAGGCTGACAGAAAGTGGAGGTCATAAGGACTGAGGTTGGCGAATTCACAGCTCCTGAAGCCCCCAATATCCTTAGGGCAGGGGTTAGGGTTGAAAGGGAAGTCATATATACCCTTTCACTTTCTGACTTAGAAACTAACAACAGAATTCTCAACTAAAGAAAAATATGGGGTTTTTGAAAAATGATAACGCATAGATGCATTATTTACAGGACCGTAGACTTACAGCTAGAAGAGATCCTAGAGGCCAACTCTTTAAACCCCTCATTTTACAGATGAGGAAACTGAGGCTCAGCAATGATAAGTGACTTGCCTGTGGTCACAAAACTAGTAAATGTCAGAGACAGGATTTGAATCCAGAGCTTCCTGACTCTAAGCCTCACACTTTAACCATTAAACCACAATATTTCTGGAGCATATTCACTTATGATTGAGACATCTGAGTGAATAATTAGCTACAGAGAACCAAGAGATCACGCTGTGATGGAAAACAAGGTTATACAAAAATACCAAATTAGTTTTCCTGAGCGACTTTTAAAATCTTCATTACAAGGGATGACTCAGGAGGTAGCTGAAGTTAAAAAGGAGAGGGATGTATCTGAAAATGAATGGGGTAGTGAGGTATTTAAGTGGATAGAGTATGAGAGATCTAAAGTCAGGGAGACCTGAGTTCAAATCTGTCGGCAGACACTTAGAAGCTGTGTGATCCTAGGGAAGTCACGATAATTATCCCAGGGTTGTTCTGAAGCTCAAATAAGAAAAAAGTTGTAAAGCTACTAGGTCTCTATCCCAAAAGAGATAAAAAACAAAAAGAAAAAAGAACCTATATGTACCAAAATACTTGTAGTGGCCCTTTTCTGGTGGCAAAGAATTGGAAATTGAGGGCTACCCATCAAGTGGGGAATGGCTAAACAAGTTGTGGTATGTAATTATGATGGAACACTATTGTACTGTAAGAAATGATGAGCAGGATGCTCTCAGAAAAACCTGGAAAGACTTCTATGAACTGATGCAAAGTGAAATGTACTGTGTACAGAGTAACAGCAAGACTGCTGTGAACGACTTAGCTATTCTCAGCAACACAACAATACAAGACATTTCTGAAGGACTTGTGATGAAAAATGCTCTCCATCCCCAGACAAAGAACTGATGATGTCTGAATACAGATTGAAGCATACTTTTTTTACTTTATTTTTCTTGTGAGATTTCTTTTTGTCTGTGTTTTCTTTCACAACATGACTCTTTTTTGCATGACGAAACACGTACAATAACCTATATCAAATTGCTTGCCTTCTCAATGAGGGAGGGTGGAAAGGGAGAGAATTTGGAACTCAAAGTTTTAAAAATGAATGTCAAAAATTGTATTTACTGTAAGTAGGGAAAAATAAAATACCAAATACATTTTTTTAAAAAAAGAAAATAGCTGTAAAACACTTAGCCCAGTGCCTGGCACACAGTAAGTACCACTAAATGTTAGTTATTATTATTAATATGAAAGTGATATAAAAACAAAAACCATCAATAAAACTGCTTTTAAAAGAACAGACTATCTAGGGGATGACAGACATCCCAAAGGGGCTGAACAAAGCATTTCTCTTTCCTCTTACACCAACATTCCATTCTAATCAATCACAAGGATTGAAGGTCTGTCTACTGCACAGGATTCTTCGATTCACAGCTCAAAGGGTTCTTAAAGACTGTCTAATCCAACCTCCTCATCTTACAAAGAAGGAAACTGAGGCCTATAGAAGTGATGTGATTTGCCCATGGTCACACAGACATTCTGCAGCAAGGCTAGGATTTGAACCCAGGTCCTGAACTTCCATTTCAGGGCCCTCTCCATGACAGAATACTGGTTCAACCTCATAAACCATGATTACAACACTATTTAAATGTGGACTGTTATCACACTAAACTTCAATGGAACAAAAGGGAATAAAAGGCCCAGAGACTGATGGCTGTCTCCCAACACAGAATGAAATCTCCATGCATCTAAGGTCAGTTTCTTCATATACTACATAAAAAAGCCTGCTCCCTCTTCTTTATCTCCACCCTTTTTTTTGCATCAACTTCACTAAGTTTCAAATAACAGCTAAGAATCCCAAACCACAATTTCTTTGGCCCAAACTACGCGACTGGTTGGGCCTGGCAACCTGAGATTTTTAAAGAAGGAAGGGGAGGGTGGCTGAAGAAGACTGTTTTTCGTTGGTATAGTTATAATTATGTTCTATCCTAAATACTTTCCAGGGTTTTTCCACTATCTGCAAAACTTTTCAAACCACATTCATGGGTGGGTTTACTAACACTAATGACATCTTCTTTACCACTTTATCAAAAAGGACTAGAAATGACTAAGATAAGGCTATTGCTAGCTAAATCTATGTAAGGAGAGCCTTCTCAGGAACAACAACTGGACAAAGTTTTTGCACAAACAAAATCACTACAAAGAGAATCGAAAGAGAAACTACTGAGTAGGGGAGAAATATCTGACAGTCAAGCTCTAATGGGTATCAATGTAAACAAAAGACCAACAGCCATTCCTCAACAAAGAATATGAATAATCTACAAATGAAGAAATGGAAAAAAACGTTCTAAATCGTTAATGAGAAGTATGAACTGAAAGAGCTTTGAAGTTTTATTTCACTCCTTCCAAAGTGGTGATGATAGAGATGTATAAAGATGATAAAGGATGGAAAAAGTCAGGTCTGGAATGGATGGCAGAAAGACAGGCACAGTAAATACCCTGTTAATACAGTTATGACTTGATTTGGAAGACAATGGAATTATGTGAAGAAAGCCACTATGTTGTTCTCAACCTTTGGCTCAAGGATCTCAACACTGGGTATATAACTCAAGGAAGCCGAAGACAGAAAGTCAGCACACACACACACGCACCCGCACCCCCACACCACCCCCCCCCCACACTCTCTCGTTCTCTCTCTAATGGAATGCTACTGCACCATAAGAAATGATAAAGGAGGAATTGTTATAGCCTTCCTTGTAATAGTTATTTCGGGTACATACACCTTTCTCCCTTTAGTAACAAACACTATTATAGTTATATTTTATATTGTTAGTATCTACTTTGCTCACAGTAGGCACCTAAGAAATATCGGACGAATCAAACTGAAGTTAAGCTAAGCCAAAGGCTCCAGGGAAGAATTTCTAGGGACTTCCCTCACCTGGTCCCTTTCCTCTCCTCCAACCCCTTTGGAAAAGTATAAATAATACTAGTCACTTCCACAGCTAGAGGGAGAAAGTTACCCTATGGGAGAGCCCTAGCCAAGCTGGAGGGGAAGCAAATATGGAAATAAGTGTTTATGAAGCATCCACTATGTGCCAAGGACTGTGCTAAGTGCTTTACAAACATTATCTCAGTTGATCCTCACAACAACCCCACGAGATAGGTGCTGTCATGATGCTCATTTTACAGTTTGGGAACCTGAGGCACACAGACTGCAGGCCCCATGCTCTATCTGCTGCACTATCACTTACTAGAGAGTGAAACAGCTTCATGGTCTTAAGGCTCTTGGGTCCAATCATCATCTGTCACCAACCCTGCTTCCTACTCGGCATGCTTGTGGAATAGGCCTACAATAGGCCCTTGCCCTGCCACAAGAAATTCTAGACATGTAGAACCTACATCCTCTAAGTAGTTCTGGAGGCACAACCACTCAGAAACCTGGCAGTGAACTCCTCAGTGTACCAGAGAGTCTGCATTTGCTGCATGTCTCCATCACCAGACACTCTTTAATGATGACAGCAATCTTATGTACCAGAGGAGATTAAACTTCACTGCATTCCTGTTTCCAAAGTCACCTGAAGCAGCTCTGAAGTCTTATTTCTTTCCTTCCAAAGTGGCAAAGATGATAAAGGATGATAAAAATGAGAGCCAGAGTAGGAATGGTTGGCAGAAAGACAGACACACAAAAATCCCTGCCTTCTGGGGATGGAAGCTCAATTCCATGTGGACAGTCTCGGGCGGGTAAAGGTGGGAACTTCTAAATCTTAGAGTTCTCACGAGGCCCCCCAGGAAACAACTGGGAATCGAGGTGAACCAAGCTATCTCGTGTATTTCCGCCTCTTCCCGTGAGATACGTGATGGGAGGAGCATCCCCGCTCTCGAGGCTGTCCCGGATCTGGGCACACCCATTGTTACCTAACAGGCACGGTATTCAGATGCAAACTATGCGGCTGGAGAGCTTAATTGGAGTCAGGAAAGCCTGAAAGTTCTCTTGGGCGGAGGGGCCACGTGTGAGGACAGAAGGCTCCACTTTTCCTCTCTCCTCTCTCCCCTCTTACACTTCTACTTCCAATCTCTTATTGTAAGATCTTTGCCTCCTTGGGAGATCTTTCTCTCTCCCTCCTAAGGAAGAATTCCCCCTGCACTTGTAACCAGAACCCTGAATAAAGCTCAACCCTTGTTTGACTCTGATAGGTCTCTTCTCTCATACGAGTATCCGGTTTGGCCAGCCGAAGACCTCCGATAGAGGTAAGGTAAGACTCGGGTAGCCCACAGGCCTCTAGGCCTGGCACCTGCCGACAGAGCTGTGACTGATTTTCAATTATGCTCCAAATTCCGTTCTTATTTTAGCCAATCAATAGGGAGTAGCAACAATTTCCTCCAAACCAAGAACTGATGGGGCTCAAGGAACTCAAAGGGGGACTCCATTTATCTACCAGGTGAAGATTAGGTTCCTATGTGATAAACTGACCAATCAGGTTATCCCAGAAAGAAGAAAATAAGCTGTGAAGGGCAAATTTCCTAGCCTGACACATTCGAACTCTCTCCTTAATAAAAATGAATGTGTAGTCCTTCGTATAGAGAGCTCAGTCCATCAATCAAGATTTTATTAACTGCTTACAAGAAACACATTTGAAACGGGGGGATACACATAGGATAAAGGTCAAAGGATGGAGCAGAATATATTGTGCCTCAGCTCATGTAAGAAAGGCAGGAGTAGCAATCCTAATCTCAGACAAAGCAAAAGCAGAAATAGATCTAATCAAAAGGGATAAGGATGGAAACTATATCCTACTAAAAGGCACCATAGACAATGAAGCAATATCATTACTAAACATGTATGCTCCAAGTGGTATAGCATCCAGATTCTTAGAGGAGAGGTTGGGGGAGTTGAAGGAAGAAATTGATAGCAAAACTATACTAGTGGGGGACCTCAACCTCCCCCTCTCTGAACTAGATAAATCCAACCTCAAAATAAACAAGAGGTTAAGGAGGTAAATAAAACTCTGGATAAGGTAGATATGATAGATCTTTGGAGAAAATTAAATGGGAATAGAAAGGAATATACCTTTTTCTCAGCGGTACATGGAACATTTACAAAAATTGACCATGTACTAGGACATAAAAATCTCACAATCCAGTGCAGAAAGGTAAAGATAATCAATGCATCCTTTTCAGATCATAATGCATTAAAAATTACATGTAATAAAAGGCCATGGAAAGAGAAACCAAAAATCAATTGGAAACTAAATAATCTAATTCTAAAGAAGGATTGGGTTAAAGAAGAAATCATAGAAACAATCAACAACTTCATTCAAGAGAATGACAATAGTGAGACAACATACCAAAACTTATGGGACACTGCAAAAGCAGTTATTAGGGGAAGTTTTATATCTCTGAATGCTTACATAAATAAAATAGAGAAAGAGGAGATCAATGACTTAGGCTTGCAGTTGAAAAAGCTAGAAAAAGAACAAATTGAAAATCCCCAAGTAAATACCAAATTAGAAATACTGAAAACCAAAGGAGAGATTAATAAAATTGAAATAAAGAAAACTATTGAATTAATAAATAAAACCAATAGTTGGTTTTATGAAAAAACTAATAAAATTGATAAACCTTTGGTTAATCTGATCAAAAAAAAGAAAGAAGAAAACCAAATTACTAACATTAAAAATGAAAGGGGTGAACTCACCTCCAATGAGGAGGAAATTAAAACAATAATTAGAAACTACTTTGCCCAACTTTATGCCCACAAATTCGACAATCTAAATGAGATGGATGAATATTTTAAAAAATACAAATTGCCCAGATTAACAGAAGAGGAAGTTGAATACTTAAACAACCCCATCTCAGAAAAAGAAATTGAACAAGCCATCAATGAACTCCCTAGGAAAAAATCTCCAGGGCCAGATGGATTCACAAGTGAATTCTATCAAACATTTAAAGAACAGTTAATTCCAATACTACACACACTATTCTTGAAAATTGGGGAAGAAGGAGTCCTCCCAAATTCTTTCTATGATACAAATATGGTTTTGATACCCAAACCAGGAAGAGACAAAACAGAGAAAGAAAATTATAGACCAATTTCCCTAATGAATATAGATGCAAAAATTTTAAATAAGATTTTAGCAAAACGAATACAGCATCTTATCACGAGATTAATACATTATGATCAGGTAGGATTCATACCAGGACTACAGGGCTGGTTCAATATTAGGAAAACTATTAGCATTATCCATCACATCAACAACAAAGCTAACAAAAACCACATGATTATCTCAATAGATGCAGAAAAAGCTTTTGACAAAATACAACATCCATTCCTACTAAAAACATTGGAGAACGTAGGAATAAAGGGAACTTTCCATAAAATAATAAGCAGTATCTATCTAAAACCTTCAGCAAGCATTATATGCAATGGGGATAAGCTAGATGCATTCCCAATAAGATCAGGGGTGAAACAAGGTTGTCCATTATCACCACTATTATTCAATATGGTACTAGAAATGTTAGCTGTAGCAATTAGACAAGATAAAGATATTCAAGGAATTAGAATAGCCAAAGAAGAAACTAAGTTATCACTCTTTGCAGATGATATGATGATTTACCTAGAGAATCCCAGAGATTCAAGTAAAAAATTACTTGAATTAATAAACAACTTTGGCAAAGTTGCAGGGTACAAAATAAACCCACACAAATCTTCTGCATTCCTATATATTAGCAACAAAGTTCAACAGCAAGAGATAGAAAGAGAAATCCCATTTAAAGTTAGGGTAGACAGTATAAAATACTTAGGAGTCTACCTGCCAAAACAAACCCAGGGACTATATGAACACAATTACAAGACACTTTTTGCACAAATAAAGTCAGATTTAAGTAAGTGGAAAAACATTAGTTGCTCATGGGTAGGCCGTGCTAATATAATAAAAATGACAATTCTACCCAAATTAATATACTTATTTAGTGCCATACCAATTAAACTATCAGACAATTACTTTCTAGAGCTGGATAAAATAATATCAAAATTCATTTGGAAAAACAAAAGGTCCAGAATATCAAAGGGACTAATGAAAAGAAATGCCTGGGAAGGTGGCCTAGCGCTACCAGACCTTAAACTGTACTATAAAGCAGCAATTATCAAAACCACTTGGTATTGGCTAAGAAACAGAGAGGTAGACAAGTGGAATAGACTTGGCACTCAAGATGCAGTAGGCAAGGAATATAGCAACCTTCTGTTTGATAAACCCAAGGACCCCAGCTTCTGGGATAAGAACTCATTGTTTGATAAAAATTGCTGGGAAAACTGGATAACAGTGTGGCGGAAATTAGGCATAGACCCATACCTGACACCGTACACAAGAATAAAGTCCAAATGGGTACATGATTTAGGTATAAAGATTGATACCATGAATAAACTGGAGAAGCAAGGAATAGTGTATTTATCAGATCTATGGAGAAGGGAAGAATTCTTTACTAAAGGAGAGATAGAATGCATTATGAAATGCAAAATGGATAACTTTGATTACATTAAACTGAGAAGTTTTTGTACAACCAAACCCAATGCAACCAAAATCCGGAGGGATGTAGTAAATTGGGAAAAAATTTTTACAGCTAAGCTCGGGGATAAAGGCCTCATTTCTAGAATATATAGAGAACTGACCCAAATGTATAATCATACAAGTCATTCCCCAATTGATAAATGGTCAAAGGATATGAACAGGCAATTTTCAGAGGAAGAAATTAAAGCTATCTATAATCATATGAAAAAATGCTCTAAATCACTATTGGTTAGAGAGATGCAAATCAAAACAACTCTGAGGTACCACATCACACCTATAAGATTGGCAAACATGACAGAACAAGAAAATGATAAATGCTGGAGAGGATGTGGGAGAGTTGGAACACTAATTCATTGTTGGTGGAGCTGCGAGCGCATCCAACCATTCTGGAGAGCAATTTGGAACTATGCCCAAAGGGCTACAAAAATGTGCATACCCTTTGACCCAGCAATATCGCTACTAGGACTATATCCCCAAGAGATCATAAAAATGGGAAAGGGTCCCACATGTACAAAAATATTTATAGCAGCACTCTATGTAGTTGCCAAAAACTGGAAGTCAGGGGGATGTCCATCAATTGGGGAATGGCTGAATAAATTATGGTATATGAATGTAATGGAGTACTATTGTGCCATAAGAAATGATGAACAAGAAGACTTCAGAGAGGCCTGGAAGGACTTATATGACCTGATGCTGAGTGAAAGGAGCAGAACCAGGAGAACTTTATGCACAGCAACAACCACAGTGTGTGAGAGTTTTTTCTGGTAGACTTAGATTTTTGTAATAACACAAGAACTTCTGAAAAAAAAAAAAATCCCAATGGTGGACCTCAAGGCAAAATACCTTCCACACTCAGAGAGAGAAATATGGAAGTCACTCACATAATGTAGCAGATCATGTTTGTGTATGTGTATCTGTTTGTGTATCATGTTCTGATTTGTTATACGGATTCTTTCATTTATCTTAGTCTGACTACATAGCATGACTATAGTGAAAATATACTCAATAGGAAAGTATATGTAGAATCTATACAGAATTGTATGCAGTTGTGGGGAGGGAGGGAGGTAGTGGGGGGTGGGTGGGGAGGGATAAAATCGCAATTGTATGGCAGTGATTGTTAAACATTAAAAAATTAAAAAATTAAAAAAAAATTTAAAAAAAAAAAAAAAGAATGTATGTGTAGAAGCCATATAAGACGGCAAGCCATCTAGGGGAAGGAGGGGAGAGGGAGCAGGAGAAAATATATAACTTATGGAAGTGATTGTTGAAAACAAATTAATTAATAAAAAATCATTTCAAAAAAAAAAAAAAAAAGATTTTATTAAGTGAAGGTTAGATCTGAACTGAGGTCCTCCTCACTGGATACAGTACTGTATTTAGTGTCAGGGAAACCTGAGCTCAAATCCAAATTGAGTTACTTACTCAATAGATGACCTTGGACAAGCATTTAATCTCAGCCTCAGTTTCTTCATCTGTAAATTGCAGATAATAATAGCACCAATCTCACAGAGTTGTTGTGAGGATCATCTGAGATAATATTTGTGAAGCTGTGTGCAGACATTAAAGTGCTATGCAAATGTTAATTATTAACCTAGCCACCTTATCCTGGCTGCAGTACAAATTATCCTATTACCAGCTCCAAGAAAAATAAATTAGATCCCCTTCAATAATCCAAATAGGTTTGGCTTAATCAAGTGACTTTATGTCAGCATTTTTCACATTTGAGAATGAAGGCCTCACTGTGCTGTGTGAAGGTTAAGGCTGAACAGCAGCCTCCACGGCCTCTGCAGTGGGAGAAGAGTCAAAGACAGATGTGGTCTCTCAGCTGCTGAAGGGTGGCATTCTCCCATGTAGGCCATCAGTTTCCAAAAGAAGGGGGAAAGACAAGAGAAGGAGCACAATGTGGCAAAGAATAATGAAAACGTGCCATTTAGACATCGGTGGAAAAAAGGCAGGCTACCCCTTTTGCTACCTTGTGAGTGGCATCTCCCAAAAGAAAACAGTTGACAAAGTTCACCAGTGAACAAAATGAGCTTCCAAAATGCAAAGTGTTTATCTAGAGAGCAGAGCTGTCACTTCAGGTGCTACATGTTCTAACAGCCAGCTTCCATAGAAGTCTTAACTCAAAATCACAGATTCACCAAATCTTAGAGCTGGAAAGAACCTTTGGGACTATGGCGTCCAGGTCCCTCATTTGCAGAAGAGGAAATGGGGCCCCCTGAGGTGGAGGGGCCTGCCCAGGATTATCAAACTAGTGAGTGGGAAGGTCAGGCCTAGAATTCAGGTCTCCTGACTCTTCCCACCTAGACCTCCTCAACCTCCCCCAGTCTTCCCTCATTTCGAGTTTTAAAGAGAGCATCCTTAAGAAGTCTGCAGTTCAAAAGTCTCTGTTTTCAGGAGATTACAGGGCTCTTTCTTTGCATAACGCTGACTGATTCCCAGAAACATTTGGTTTCTTGGATATGCCTAAGCCACTAAGACTTGAAATGGAATGGCAGAATTCAAAAAAGATTTCCTTCCATGCTATATTAAACATTTTCCAGGAGGAGAGTCCAAAGAAATTACTAAGCCCAAATCAAGGCCTGTCCACTTCCTCTTCCCAAGCCACAGCGAGCACAACAAACCATTACTTGGGATTTCTACAATGAAGGCGGCAGCGACTTAGTTACTCCAGAGTCGGCTCTAGAGCCCCCTCCTGCCTGACCCCAATGGCCATTTCTCTCATTACCAGAAGGCGTGACTAGCACTATGTAAACACTCGAGGGGAAAAATTCAGCAGGGATGGTACTAAAAATAAATCCAGGGCTTCCCTTAAATTTCCAGGACTTTCTAAAAAAGCAATAGTAGAGAAGACTGACAAGCAGTCCCCTCCCCCACGCCCTCCCTTCCTCAAGGTCATTTCACATTCTTATCGACATTATTTAATCTCACATACTCTTCACTGGCACAGAGGGATTTGTACTGAGGAAGGCTCCCATGAGAACCTGAAGCCTGTGTGTCTGCAGGGCCACACATTCACAAGTGCTTGGAGCACGGACCTACAGACTACCCAGCTCGATTTACTTGGCTGGTTCCATGAAAAGACTACTTAAGTGAGCAGGAAAAGTGATAGACATGTGGACTACAACAATGGAAATGGAAAGAACAGAAAAGGAAGCTGAATATTTCACAATGATAGTAACCAAAATGGACAAGATGAAAAAAATAAGCACCGAAGGATGCAGATCGTTGTGTTTGGTGAGTGATTAGTTTGGCTGATCTGCTTTTTTCCCTCTTCTTTATCCTTTGTTACAAGATATAGCTTGCTTGAAAGGGGAAGGAGTTTTCATGCTATCAGTGGAAATTAAAATCTTTTTAAAAATTAAAACCGGGGGGAAAACAAAAAAAAACAATACTTCTGGCAAAGTAGCATTGTAGAGTAGTTAAAGCCAAAGAACAAGGTTATAAATTTACAACCGTATTTGGGGTCATCATGCAGAGATCTGGGTGCAATGCATTAATATTGGGAAATGAGCGTGAGAAGAACAATGCGATTCAGAGATCACCTTTGCTTATGATTCCTTTTTAAAATTCTTATTGCCATCTTTTGCTTTTTACATCATCTTTATTTCCAAATATGTTCCTCCCTTCCCCTACACAGATGCTATCCCCCATAACAAAAAATAAGAGAGAAAAGAAAAGAAAATGAATCAACTGACTAAGAGTGACCAGGAGTGTCTACACGGCTCTGTCCCCGGAAGGAGGGAAGCGTGCTTTCTACTCTCTTGTCAGAGTCATGCCAAGGTCTCTGTGCTCAGTTTGGCTTTTTCTGTTCTTGCCATTAGGCCACTGTGCTCGCTGGGTAAGCGGTTTTCCCAGTTCTGCTGATTTCGCTCCATCAGTTCATATACATCCTCCCATGCTTCTCTCTGTTCTTCACGAATGTTTTGTTCCATTCAAGAGAAGCAGCTCCATGTAGTGACAGCAGTAAACCCCCACTTGGATTTACAGCCTGGCTTTGCTGCCTAGTCCTGATGTACTTGGACCAGGTACTTAACCTCTAAAGGCATCAGTCTCCTCACCTGCACAACGAGGGGGCCCCTGAGGACTCTTCATCTCTAAACCCTACAACTTATGACAAGAAAGTGACTCAACCACAACCTGCTGCCCCAAGGCCCTCCAAATATAAACACCTCCTATGTGCCAGGCACATTCTAGGCCCTAGGGATATAAAAAATCCCTGCCCTCAAAAAGGTAACATGTAGGGGAGTGATGTAAGAAAACAGATAAGTAAACAGAAGGTAAGGTGAAGGAGGAAAGAGCAACAATTACCAGGGCGATCAGGGAAGATGCAGAGAAGTGTGAGGCTGCAGAGGAAAGAGTGCTACCCATGGAACCACAGGACCTGAGTTTAATCAAGAATAAGCACTTACTAAGTACCTACTATGTGCCAGCCAATGTGACAAATCAGGACATACAAAGATAAAAATAAAAACCACTTGTGCCCTCAAGAAGCTCAAGTTACCTGGGGATACAAACATCGAACAGATAATGGACAAGGATGTGAACACTACAGGGCTCCCTTCTCACCCCTTGTCCTCCAGACCCTGAGGCTGCCGCCCTGCTCTGATGCTTCCTACAGGTTTTCATCCTTCCTTCTATAGGTCTCAAAGCAGCTTCTGCTGACTCTTGGTCCCATCTAGCTTGCTCTGCTTGAGCTAGACAACAGCAATGCTGAAGGGCTGGAGAGGACGGGAGAGTGAGGAAGGGGAGATTCCCCTGGCATTACTCAAAGCTCAGAGACCTGCAGCAACCTGGCCTTACAAGACAGAACAGGGCTGGATGCCAGCCCCCTGCTTCCTTCTTTACCGAAAAATGTGTTTTCATCTACCTGTTAATTACAACTGTGTCTGCATTTTCATTTATGCAACAGGCATTAAAGTGAACAGAGAGATGTTAAAGTGACAGACTTCCCTCTCCCCCAGCCCTTTCTGAAAGTTTTAATCAAACCTCTCTCGAAGCCTTTCTCAAATTCATCTGCAGGAGCTGTGGCTGGGACAAGGGAAAAGTTGTCAAAGAGCGCTACCCATGTGTTGTACCCTGTGTACTAAACATCCATTAATGGGAATAATTGAGAATTGTCTGCATGTCCAAGAAAACGTCACCAACACATCTATGCCAGGCAATTTTCCAATCCTCCACCAGAAGCTTTCTCCAGTGCTCGCTTCATCATGGTGTGGACAGGACCCTCCTGCACTCACAAAGGCTGTGCCAGCAGAGTGTGAGCTCTGACAGGCCCTAATGAGCAGGATGGGCTAGTAGCAATTTCTCTTTCTGGGCTCTGGGGACCAGCCTGGGACATGAAGCTCATCACCAGAACATCTAACTACCAAGGGATGGATGTCTCCAACCATGGCACCTCAGAAAAACCACTTACTAAAGAGTGGAAGGATTGAGATCTTTACTGGTGGAAAGTCCATACTGAGGAAATAAAGGATGCGTAAAGTATTTAAGGAGTTTTCTAATAACTGCTGCCTCTGGTGATTACTTAAATCCCTCTAGCACAAACTAAGTGGGGAAGATCCTCCCTCAACATAAATAACTGCCTGCCACCTCAAAAATCCCTATAAATAAGCCAGAAGTGACCAGGTAGGCCTCCTCAGAGAGTCTACAGAAAAGGCTGAATGCCTGATAACTATAGGAAAGAACACTCCAAATCACTAATTATAAGAGAAATGCAGATCAAATACTGCTTCCTCCATTCCTTTACAAAGCTCCAAAGTTACGATTTTTTTCTGATGTGTTGGTCAGTTTTACCAACTTATTTTCTCAAGGACATCATGTTCTCTGGAAACTGAAGGGACCACCGAGGACCCAATTCTCCAGCCAGGAAGGTGGGATCCTCTTGGAGATAATGAGGTGACTCCCAAGGAGCCCACTGGTGGCATTCCTGGTGTGAACTATATACTATAAAAATGGGGCAAGATAGGCCCTGCTTCAGCCCTCCTCTCGTGACCCAATACACTGAGGGGGCCCAGAAGGAGAATTCTATGGTCTTCTTCTCCCCCCAAGCCCTCTCCTCTTCCGCACCTCTGCATGTCTATGAAGAGGAGGGCACCACCATCAGATGACTGCTCCAGGTCAAACTTGTCTCCACCCTCTCACCTGACTGCCTGATCTTTTCTTTTCTCCCTCCACAAAGTCTCCTGCATATATTTCCCCTTCTTGACAAGTATGGCCACTACGCTACCTCTGGCTCTTGTCACCTCTCATCCTGACCTTTGCAATGGTGTCCCTTCCTCAAGTCTTTCCCCTCTCCAATCCGCTGCCAAAGTTACTTTTTAAAGTCCATGTCCATCCATGTCACTCCCATATTCAATAAACTCCAGTGTTTCCTATCACACTTAGGATGAAATACAAACTCCGCAGTTTGCCCTTCAAGGTCCTTCTCAACCTGACATCTGTCTACTTTCTTAGCCTGATTCTACATTACTTCCCACTCCACACGGCCAACAGTCCGGCCAAACTGGCCTTCCTGCAATTTCTGACACACAACATTCCATCCCTCATGTCCATCCATGCCCTTGTACAGGCCATCCCCTCCGCCTGAAATGCAGCTTCTCCTTGTCTGAGCTTCTTAGAATCCTTAGTTTCCTGAAAAACTAAGCTGACAGGCCACCTTCTACCATTAGATCAATCCCTGATCAATCCTGATCAATCCCTTGTCCCCCAGTTCCTGCCAAAAAAGTTTTTACTTTGTACTTGTGTAATTTTTTGGTATAAATTTATATATGTGCCTGATGTCTCCATCATATTTGTCTTTGTATGCCCAAAACCTAGCTCAGTGCCTGCCCATAGTAGGTTTTTAATAAACTGATTGATCTGATTATCGAGGCTATTTGGGAGTGATTTTAAGGAAAAAAAGATGCACGTGAAGGACTAAAAAAGTGCCAAACCATACAAAAGCTTTAAAACTCTATCAATCCTAATAAGAGCAAATTACATCAGGGAATTTTAATCCTGAAAAATCAAGCCTTTTAAAAATATAATCTTTAGATCCATGCTGAAAGCAACCAACAATAGTTTAAACCAATAATAATTTAAAAATCAAAAAGGAAATTATAACACAGAAAAGTTTCTCACCTAGAAAAATAATTTGGGAAAATACAACTAGATTGATGAAAAACAAAGTGCTAACTCCCTAGAAACTACATTTACATAACAGAATTTTGGAAATCAATAGAAATGAGCAGAAAACAAATTATCCTCTGCTATCCCTTCTGGACAACAACAAACCATATTAAAGTACATTCACTAACTCATTCATTTAGACTATTTACTGATGCCTGCAATATGCAGTGTACTGGGAGACATTTTCCAATAAGAGATAGATGGTCCCTGCCTGCTGGCAATTTCCAATCTAGTAAGTGTCTAAGACATCGCTAATAAATAATGGTTACATGTGAGGTCCAAGAGAGCTGGCTATCAGCCAGAAGGCTTTGTGGACAAGACAGCCTTTGAGCTGGACTTAAAGGATAAAAGAAATCCAAAGGCCAGGAGGAGAAGGAGGCTATTCCAGGAATAGAGATCAACAGGAGCAAAGGCAGAGGGGAAGTGAAACCTAGGGAGTGACCCCAGGAACAGAATAACCCAGTCTGGCACGTCAAAGTCCATGAGATTAAGGCCAGGTACTGCCAGAAGACCAAGGGCCAGAATATGCCTGGCAAAGGAGGCAAGGAAAAGCCACCGAAGATTTGTAAGCAAGAACTGATGTGACCAAATCTCTATGTAAAGAAGCTTATTTTGACAGCAACATGGCCTGGAGGGAGATGAGAATGGAGATGGGAAGACCTGACACATGGCAACAGTCCTAAGATGGAGAGACAGGGTAGTGAGTAGAGAAGGGATCTCGGTGATGTCACAGGGGTAGAATCAATGAGGCAGATGACTGGATATAAAAGGCAAGGAAGAAAGAAGAGTCAAAAGAACCCCCATCTTTCAAACATGGCACCTGAGCAAATGGAGATCAGGAGGATAAGCAGATCTAAGAGGAAAGATACCAGCTTAGATTTAGTCAAGTTGAGCCTGAAATGCATCCAAGCAGATGTGTCCTGGAGGCTGGCTCTGATTACCAAAAGCCAAAAAAAAGAGGTCAGATAGACATGTGGGAGTCATTGGTGTGGAGGTGAAAGCTGAGCCTGTGGGAGGGAATGACATGGCGAGGGACGAGTGTAGACAGAAGAGAAGCAGGCCAAAGACAGACCCATGGGGAACACGTAAGACTTTATGCTATTGGAAAAGTTAATTGTTGTAACATATCTCCTAAGTGCCTTTCCCTATGGGAGGAAAACTCCCTCCAGTGGTTTCTTACCTCTCTGAAAGTTGCCGAATCTGTGGAATCCCCATGTACTTGTGAAAGTGTTCCAAGACGTTCACTACGCCCTGTAGAAGGTTGGCAACTTCTCCATATTGTCGCCGCCTTGTCATGGCTCTGCAAGGAAAATCAGAGATTAAGAGGTTCAGGATATAATCAACAGGGGAAAGCCCATTCTGGTCTCTAATTATGAGAAGTATTTTCTAGCTTGTATCAAAAGTTACTGACATTCATTTACACACTCCACTAAGACTGTACGTTTTAGTCAACATTCCTTACCAAGAGAGATTATCTTTTTTTAATGTGACTACCGAAGTCAACTGAGCCAATATCAATAGAAGAGTGTTCATGAAATCAACAGTAAAACTTGGCAGGGAGGCATAAATGATCAGTTTCCAAATCTTTCAATAAGTCTTTTCCAAACTGAGGGTTCATGGTTTACTAATCCCTGTACAAAGCACTTAACAGAGTGGTATCAAGTTAAAGCCAAGGTGTCAAGTTCATGTTGCTTGAACCAATTCAACTGGATGAAAAACACTGAGTTTTCTGGGAAGAAACTAAAGAACAATCCCCATAAGAAGCCAAGTGGATCTCCCAAGCCTTCCCCAGTTATCAATTAAGCCAAATACAAAAGGATGAGCCAGGGAGCCAACAGGACACACCTGCTTTGTCCTACCTTCCTTCCTCCCTCCTACTAAGGTAGGTGGTCACTGGATTTCCTTTATGCTATACTGAGGCACCAGAAACACTGATGACAAGAGACAGTCAATAGTGCAACAGACAAGAAAAGGACAATGTCAAAATTTTCCAGAGGGAAAAAGGCAGTTTGAATGTTTTAATATGACTAATAGATTTTACTGGAATCATTCATGATAAAATCAAACTTGCAAATCAGCTCAATCTTTTCATGCTATTTCCAGAGGTCCCACAAATCGAGTTCCAGAATCACAACCCAGGAGCACTGTCTTTGAAATCCTGGGTTGAAAAACACACAATGAACAACATTCTCTTGGATATACAAGGAAAAACATGCTGAGGCAGGTGCTGCCAGCATGAGATCCCACATCTTCATGGCCACTTGTACCTGCAGAGCATCAGTTCACTGAGGACAAATAAGCTAGCTGTAACAAGGATGATACCCAAAGGGGCACTTGATCAAAATGCCAAGTAGATGGATGCTCAAGACATCCACCTGAGAGAGGAAGGCAGGTGCCATTGAAGCAGCTGAGCCCTGCATGACCTTGCTGGGGTCATTCCCGGAACACTGAGCAATCCCTGAATGGACAGAGCTAGAGGCTCATGTGACTTACTCAAGGGAATCCACACCTCCTGCCAACATGTGCAGGTGGTTCAGCGTGGTTATGGAAGTGGTCAAGTGGCGCTTGGCATGGTCCAGCTGCTTAATGTCCCGCGTGATTTCCTTAACCTATATGGTGAAAAACAAAAGGAGAACAAATCAGAGAGCACAGAAGAGAGCCCTCATCTCAGCGCAGGAGCAGCCACCCTTGAAAAAGGTTTCAAATTGACAACAGGGGCCCGGATGGGCCAAAGGAAAATTACCTAATAAACTTATCTGGCTAAAGATGGGGCTCCTCCAAATTAAAAAAAAAAACCTCCTCAAAGATGTTTTCATTATTCCCATTGTGCTGACTGTAAAATATCCTTTAAATAGATACTGACTTCATTCTAGAAAGACAGTAAGATGTACTGACAAGAACACTGGGGAGTGGAATGCATCTGGGTTCAAATCTACACTCTTGTGACCTTGGGCAAACTGCTTATTAGTCACTCAACAAACTTGCTGAACACCTACTATGTGCCAGGAATGGCACTAACCCCCGGGGACTTAAGAACGGGGTATCTAATGGGGTAGAACTGAGTACCTACAAGACAGAGGGAACATATGGAGAGCTATGTCAGAGAAGACTTTACTTCCCTGGCTCAGTTTCCTCACCTACAAAATTAGATCACTCATACCTCTTAGGGATGGTATAAACCAAGTGCTTCGGCCCAGAGCTGGCAGGGTGATTGAATAGCATTGTGGCCATCCTTCTAATATACTTGCTGGGAAGTATATCACAGAAGCAGCCCTTCCTAGCTCATGACCACCTCTTTCCTACTGGGATTAAAAAGAAACCAAGGCACAGAAATCTGGGGGTAGGACAATGTTTTGGGTATAATAACTTGGTCTAGGTAACATATAACCGTCTCTTGACTGAGAGTCCTCCTCCCCAAAAATAAGTCACCAGGGAGTCTTTCACTCATACCAAGCTCAAATGGGAAGTGAGACAGAAGTAAGGATAACTGGGGGAGAGCCCCAGACTGGTAGGTGTGGTTATGAGGATGGATGGCATTTTTCCCTCAGGGGCATCTCCGCTCCACTGGCTTGTCAGTTTGTTGAGTAAGCTGGTGTTGACTTGGCCCTTGGCAGACCAACCTTCACTAAACCAAAAGACATAAGATTACTTTGTCAAAAGCAGAACAGAGGTCAACTCTCTCATTTTACAGTCAGAGAAAACTGAGGCCCAAGGTGACACTTCTAAAAAGCATTAGATTATTTATTAATTCCTTAGAGTGCTGTCAATCTGGGAAAGAAGTCATACTGATGAATATCTGGTCACTGGACCTAGATGGCTCAGGAGGAAAAAGTGAGACTGGTGAGCTTGCACAGCCCTCCTTCACTCAAAACAAAGCCAAGTGAAAGTCATATCATTTCTCTGATGTCATGGTCTTCTTCGGGAATGGAAGGACAAACACAAAAAAAATCTGGGTAAGAGCCTGACTCTAGCCTACAGGGCACCCTTCTCCACAGAAGAGTGCTTCTCAGTAAGTAAGCTCTATAATGAGAGTCGGATCTGCTTTAAAAACAGCCTGTTCAGAGTCAGAGCACTCCCACCTCAGCCAGAACACTGACAGGGACAACAAATTGAAATCAGAAGGCTGATGGGACAGAGACCGAGACAAGAGACCTTGGTGGTCCCTGGCACAACTCAATGAGCAGCTAACCATGGAGTAGCCTGACACAGCCAGTGCCCAACCACAGCACCAAGGGTACCAAGGGTCCCACACCCTCTGGAAGGGCACTGACAGTACTCCAGAGTCTCCATCTTCATGTTCAGCTCGGAGGCAAAACGTCTGGGTTCTCTTGCTCTTGGAGGACACTCTGTTTCTTAATCTTTTCTTTCACAAACTCACACTCCTCATTGATTGCCTACAACTACTATTCCATGGTGGCTTACCTCTGGGACAGAATATCTATGCTCTTCCCTCCCAAGGAAGGCTCCTCTTTCTGACTTTTCCCATGGCTCAGTCACTAACAGGCCCTCACACTGCCCAGGGAACGAGGCACAGGGAGAGCTCATCCTTGTAAGGGATGAGAGGGAAAGTGCTCACAGAACGAAATCACTGTGACCTTGGGCAAACTGTGTAGTGCTGCACAGGGCTTTTTGAGAGGTTAAGTAAGCCAGGATTGGAGCACCAGGCCTTTAGAGCTAGGGGAAGCCCACAGGCCTCCTGTCCAACCATCTCCTTTCACTAAGGGCCAGAGAGGTAGAGACACTTCATGAGGTCACCCAGGCCATGAAGGAACAGACAGGCTTCCCACCCAGGTTCTCTGACTCCAAAGCTGGCACCCTGTGCACACTACCACACTGCACAGCACCCTGCTGTCTCAACCTCCTCATGTCACACAGGGAGATTCAATGACTTGCCCAAGGCTCCAGAGCTAGTTAGAAGCAGAGCTATGACAAGAAGCCAGGTCTTGTGAGCCAAGCCCTCCCCCGCACTGATGATGCCTCCAGAACCTTTCAGAACATAAAGGAATCCTCCTTCAGGATGACACTTGGGCAAGATGGTTACCCAGGTTCTGCTTGAATACTTCCAATGACAAGTGGCTCATTCAATTTTGGGAATCCAATCTCAGAGCATCTGGAATAAAGAGGTCATCATCTCTCTGCACTACGGTCTGTTAAGACCACATCTGGACTGTGTTGACCCTGGGACAGCAGAATTTAGTAAAGACAGCGATAAGCTGGAAAGCATCCAGGGCAACCAGGATGCTGAAGGGCCTTGAACTCATGTGTGGTGGCAACAGCATCTCTTTTATAGTGGCCCGGCTGATTTCCCCTTAAGGGGCAGGGAGGCAGGAAGACTATCCCTAGATTTGGTTGGTTCAGAGTACTAAAGTTTGAACCACTGGTGTGGCTTCTGTGTCACCTGAGCCATAAAAAGCCCAGTCTATAGGGAGCTGGTGCTCCTGAGGTCTGGTGGCATTGCAAATGTCACAAGGCCATCTTTCTGCCCAGCAATCACACTGTGGCAAATGGGAATGTGGAAACAGAAACAAAAGGTTGTCTATTCACTTGAATCAATGCTGTATCCTTACTGATTCTTTTTCTGGTTGAGTAAACTTCTCTTTATTAAATATTTCCTAGTCTCATTACATTCCAACCCAAGCCAGAACCACCAGCCCAGTGTGAATGAGACCTGGCCCAGAATGGTACGTTATCCTGAAGAGTGGAATCAGAACCATCTTAGGGCGGATCTTGGGCTGACAAGGGGGAAGCGTGTTGTGGAGGCCAGGGAGCACAGACTGGGTGAGTGGGAGTCTGGCACCTTGGGGCAAAACCAGGGCTTTTGGTTTTCTTGCCTTTTTAATTGAGAGGCTGGGGGGTGGAGGGAGAAGGAAAACTTCCAGATCTGAAGATAAAATAAAACATTTATTTTTTTAAAAAGGAAGAAAGGAAAACTCTATTGGGATGGGATAGAGATAAGTAACTGCATGACAATCTGAGGAGGGGCCTACATGAGATGGCCCATGAGCTGACTCTTAGACGGGGCCAGGAATTCTCTCTAGAAGGTGGAGGGTAGGAAAGAGTGCATGCCAGGTGTGTGGATCAGCCCAAGCAAAGGCACAGAGATGGAAGGCCAAATCTGGGGACTGGCCAGTCCAGCTGCAAGGCAGAGAGTGTGAAGGGAAGTACCATGGAACAAAGCTGGCAAGGGAGTCTGGGGCCAGACTGGAAAGGGCTTAGACACCTTAATTATATTCAGTCAGCTGAGAAACATGTGAAATCAATGGAAACTGCAGGACTAAACCAAAAGCTCTATGATAGCATTATCTTAAGGTCAAGGAGAGAAGGAAGCTTCCCCTCCAAAGAGGGCAGGGACAAAGAGCCACCCCTGAAGTTGGTCTGGAATGCATTCCCAGGGGCTGGCTCCACACATCAGGGTTGGGGGTATAACTGCGGCTGACAGGAAGTCAGGCAGGAGGGGCCCATTAAGGAGTTCGGCTAGATTTGAGATAGCCAGCCTCTACTGATAAAAATGTGGGAGGACCACCACACTCACCATTTGCTCTGACTTTTCTGCTTTGTCTTTGATATCCTTAATTTTGCCAAAGAGCTGCTGAATGGCTTTTTGAGCCTCTTCCAGTGCCTAAAATAAAAGGAATCCACGAATGAGCAGGAAATGAAAAGTAACACCCACTACCAGTCCAGTCTATTTCTGCCTTTGCTTCATACCTTGCATCTTATCAATTACACGGTAACCCTCTGATACTGAATGCCAACCATCATGTGTACAGACAAGTGCTTATGCCTCTGAAGGTGCCATCTGTTCAAATGGCTGAGGTTTCACCCCTCCTTCCTCTAAGAAAAGAGGCAGGAGACTTCTGGGAAAGAATCTTGTGTACGTTCTCAGATCATGGTCACAATGTTGGGTGTTTTGTGCTCAACAGCTTTTCTTTGTTAAAAGTGAGAGGGTACAATTGACAGACTACTTCCAGAAATGACTGATGTAATAAGATACGGTACCAATAAAACTTATTGTATAACTTTTGTATAGTGAGAGCAACAAGCTGGGGTGGAGCAGCCCCTTAATAAGGTGCCTCCTTCAAATGCAGCACAGAAGGAGTAAGGAAGGGGGAGGAAGGAAGAGGAGAAGAGAAGAGACTTAGGGATGTTGGCAGATCCAGGATGGAAGCTCTTCATACCACCAGGAAAGGCTGGACACTGCTAGGGCTGTGGTGCTCCTTCATCTGTCCTGCCCCATCTGGAAGCCACTGCTTGGGCTGTACAATAGCAGAGGGGCCCCACTCAAGCAAGCCAAAGGCTTCCAGGAAAATGAAAGGCTTACAAAAATGGACACCACACCTTACAAAGGATGATCCCAGCTCACCCAAGTGGAAAAATCAGGGTGGGAACTGTGTGGGACTAAAAGAACACACATGGAGAGTGTGGATGGTTCCGATGGAAGATATCAGCCAGACAAAGAAATTGCAACTTCATTTTGACCAAAGCACACTGTTTACTTTGGATTGAGGAGCTGGACTTCGGACACTGCCCTGGCAAGTCCTCTACAAACACAATGAATACCATCACAAATGCAGAACATGGATAACAAAGTGCTCTAAAGGGTAGCAGATAGGAAATCTCTTCAGTATTAGCACAGTTTAATTTGTAGTCTTAAAAGAAAAAAAGATGAGAAAGGCCACCAGAGAATGCACCAAATCTGGATTCAAGTGGAAGATGTATATGAATGAATTGAGGCAAGTTTGGGGACTTCTAAAGTCATCTGTAAAATAAGGGGGGGGTTGGCTAACATGACTTCTAAGACTCTTCAGCTCTGAATCTGTGACCATCCTTTTCTCACACCATGGTCCCTTCTCCAGGAATTCATAACATGAATTATCCTAGGAGTAGCAAGTTTGGGGTGAAGATAATGACTTCAGTTCTAGACAGAGTGGGTTTGAGGTATCACTGCCTCTCTTCTCTTCTAACCCTCTGCAAACTGACCTCAACATTCAACTGAAACAGATTTCTCTAAAGCTCCCGATGATCCTCTAATGACTAAGTATGTTGGTCTTTTTTCAGTCTTAAGTCTTCTCAATCTACTGGCTGCATATGACACTGCTACTCACCCCTTTTCCTGAATACTTAGATTTCCATGACGTTACTCTTTCAGTCTTCTGGATGTACCATAGTCTTCTCAAAATTCAACACATTAAAAACAGAATTCTTTACCTTCCCCCCAAAACCATTCCTTCTTTAAAATATCCCATTACTGTCAAAGCCACCGCTATACTCCTGGTCACTCAGGTTTGAAATCTTGGTGTCATCCTCAACTCCTCATGCTCATCCACCCTCAATATGGTGCCAAACCTTGTCTTTTATGGCTCTCACAGTTTCCCCTTCCGTACTCCCAGTCATCACCCTACTGCCTGAGACCCTAATCACCTTTGGCGTGTCTCCCTGTCTCCCCTTACACAGCTGCCAAGCACAAATCTGGCCATGTCACTCCCTCCCCTCAACAAATGCCTGTGGCTCCCTATTTCCTTCAGGATCAAATATATAGCCCTCTGGTTGGTACTTAAATATCTCCACAATCTGGCCCCTTCTCACATTTCTATCTTGTACTCAACTTCCTTTTGTGTACTTTATAAATGAGCCATGGTGGCCAGCTTGTCTTTCCTCACACATGACACTTTCATTTTCCATCTCTGTGCCTTTGCACTGGCTGTCTCCCCCCAACCCCCATCCCTCATGCCTGCAATGCCCCGGCCCCTCACCTATATGACTTAGAAGTATGTAAACCTCCTTTGGCAGGAGACCTTTCCCAGATCCCAGGGCCTTCCTCCTAAAGCTGCTTTCCATCTACTCTGTGTATATCTTGAAAATATCTATTTAATTACATGTTGCTTCCCCCACTTGAATGGCAGTTCCTTGAGGGCTTGTTTTTGCCTTTCTTTGTATCCCCAGTGGCACATAGTAGGACTTAAGGTTCCAGCCAGGGATACAGGTCTGAGCATCCACAAAGAAATGATAGCTGAAGCCATGGAAATGGATGAAGCGCCCAAGTGAAAAGAGAAAGGGGAGAAGAAACTGCTCTCCTAGGTTACAAGGGACTAGGGCCTGCTGAAATCTCCAGGTCGAGGACTCCTTACTCATGCTACACATTAAGTGGCCTCCTTCTTCCACTCTGTGGAGGCAGATACCACCATTACTGGGGCATGTATCCCTTTCTGCCTTTCTATCCCATGTCAAATTTCATACTCTAAAACAAGGATTTCCATGCCATTCCATATACCTTGGATTTTATGCCAGAAACAAGGACATCTTGTCATTTCTGTAACCAGATACTAGGATATATTTATTCCCTAATACAAAAGCAGTTTGGCACTTGGTTTTGAAACAAAAACTCACACTGCCCTATAGATTCCCACATTCAAAATCAAGAAAAAGTCTTGCCAAAAAAAAAAAAAAATCAGAGAAAATCCCAGTAAGAAGTGGGACAGAGTCAAGCGACGTTTCTCACTCATACTTAGATAACACTCCTATCTGCTCCCTATCTAATCCCTTACCCGAACAGGGAGAGCGGGGGCGGGGGGGGGGGGGGCAGAAGAATAATAGAAACAACTAAGAAATCAAGGTATGAACAGTCTGATTGCATTTTGGGCACAATTCCAAGTTGTTCTCCAGAATGACTGGATCAGTTTACAACCCCAACAGGAGGGAATTATTATGCGAGTACATGATTTAGACATAAAAGGTTACATTATAAGCAAAGTATGGAAGCACAGAAAAAAATTAACCTATTAGATCTATGGATAAGGAAAGAGTTTATGATCAAACAAGAAATACAGAGGATCATAGGATATAAAATGGATAATTTTCATTACACGAAATGAAAACTTTTTTGCACAAATAAAACCAATGCAGCTAAAATTAGAAGGAAGGCAGGAAACTGGGAAAAAATTTGCATTTCTTTGATAAAGGACTTATTTCTCAAATACACAGAACTGTGCCAAATTTAAGAAAATTTGTAATTTACATGCATATAATCATAAGAGTCATTCCAAAATTAATAAATGGCCAAAATTTATGAATAGGCAGTTTTCAGAAGAAAAAAATCAAAGCTATCAATAGTTACATAAAAATGCTCCAAATCATTAATAAATTAATGCAAACTGAAACAAAATCCGAGTAACCACTGTGCACCTATCAGATTGGCAAACATGACAGAAAAGGCAAATTACAAATGATGGAGGAGATGTGAAAAAAAGGGACACTAATGCACTATTGGTAGATCTGTGAACTGGGCCAAACATTCTGAAGAACAATTTGAATTATATCCAAAGGGCTATGAAACTCAGCAATACCACAAGATCTGTATCCTAAAAAGTTCAAAGAAAAAGGAAAAGGATCTATATGTACAAAAATATTTACAGTAGCTCTTTTTGTGGTAGCAAAGAACTGGAAATTGAGAGGAAACCCATTAAATGGGGAATGGCTGAACAAGCTGTGTTATATGATTGTGATGGTATACTACTGTGCTATAAGAAACAAGTGGAATAAAACAGCATAGACTTTCTAGAGCGCTGCCCCAACCCCAGCCAAATACTTGTAAAAAATGGCTCTAAACAAATTCTGGAGTTGCAGAACCCACAGAATGATGGAGTGAGGCAAATCTCTAGCCCAAGAAAGCCTGGAAGGTCTCTGGGAAGTGTCTATCACATCACATAGGAGGCAGGGCGCAGTCCAGTATGGGCCGTACCGGCAGAGATAGGACCTGAGCAGGCCTTGGAGAGACTGAATCTCTCACACCTATGGTGGTTTCCAGACTTCATGACTCCAAAACACTGAGGATAAATTGGAAGGTCAGTGGGAAAAGCCTGTGGGACCAGTGCAGGAAAGTGGAGTGGTCTGGCCCCAGTCCCGGAGTGCAGAGGGGGGAGGGGGCAGAGGAACCCGAGGAAGCCACAGCAGCAGCAGGGGCAGCTGCAGCCACTATTTCTGGAGTTCTAGGTCCAAAGACTGTGGGGGGATCAAGCGGTTGACAGTACACCACCACCCCCCCCGGAAGCAGAGAACTACCTGGACAAAGGGCTCAAAAGTCAAGTAAATGACTGTGGAAATGAGCAAAACCCAGAAAAAGAATCAGACTATTGAATCTTACTTTGGTGGACAAGGAAGATCAAAGCATGCAAACAGAACAAAGTCAAAGCTCTTCCATCCAAAACCTTCAAGAAAAACATGAATTGGTCTCAGGCCATGGAAGAGCTCAAAAAGAATTTTGAAAATCAAGTAAGAGAAGCAGAGCAAAAATTGGAAAGATAAATGAGAGTGATGCAAGAAAATCATGAAAAATGAGCCAACTGCTTGCTAAAGGAGACTCCAAAAAATGCTGAAGAAAATAACATTTTAAAAAAATAGACTAACCCAAATGGCAAAAGAGACTCAAAAAGCCAATGAGAAGAATGCCCTAAAAAGCAGAATTGACCAGATGGAAAAGGAGATCCAAAAGCTCACTGAAGAAAATAATTCATTAAAGATCAGAATGGAGCAGATGGAAACTAATGACTTTATGAAAAATCAAGAAATTATAAAACAAAACCAAAGAAATGAAAAAGTAGCAGACAATGTGAAATATCTCACTGGAAAAACAACTGACCTGGAAAACAGATCCAGGAGAGACAATTTTAAAATTATGGGACTACCTGAAAACCATGATCAAAAAGAGAGCCTAGACATCATCTTTTATAAAATTATCAAGGAAAACTGCCCTGATATTCTAGAACCAGAGGACACAATAAATATTGAAAGAATCCACCAATCACCTCCTGAAAGAGATCTCAAAAGAAAAACTCCTAGCAATATTGTAGCCAAATTCCAGAGTTCCCAGATCATGGAGAAAAAATTGCAAGCAGTCAGAAAGAAATAATTTGAGTATTGTGGAAATACAATCAGGATAACACAAGATCTAGCAGTTTCTATGTTAAGGGATCAAAAGGCTTGAAATATGATATTCTAGAAGTTAAAGGAGCTAGGATTAAAACCAAGAATCACCCTACCCAGCAAAACTGAGTATAACACTTCAGGGGAAAAAAAAATGGTCATTCAATGAAATAGAGGACTTCCAAGCATTTTTGATGTAAAGACCAGAGCTGAATAGAAAATTTGACTTCCAAACACAAGAATCAAGAGAAGCAAGAAAAGGTAAACAGGAAAGAGAAATCATAAGGCACTTACTAAAGTTGAACTGTTTACATTCCTACATGAAAAGATAATATTTGTAACTCCTGAGACTTTTCTCAGCATTTGGGTAGTTGGAAGGATTATATACATATAGACAGAGGGCACAGGGTGAGTTGAACAGGAAAGGATAATATCTAAAACAATAAAATTAAGAGGTGAGAGAGGAACATATTGGGAGGAGAAAGGGAGAAATGGAATGGGGCAAATTATGTCTCATAAAAGAGGCAAGAAAAAGCTTTTTCAATGGAAGGGGAAAAAGTGAAGCTTACTCTCATCACATTTGGCTTAAGGAGGGAATAACATGCACATTCAATTATGAAAATCTATCTTCTACTACAGGAGAGTAGGGGAGAAGGGGATAAGTGGGGTGTCAGGGGGATGAGGTGGGAGAGGGAAAAGATGGGGAGAAAATTCGGAATTCAAAATCTTGTGGAAATGAATATTGAAAACTAAAAATAAATTTTAAAAAAAGAAATGACAAGGGATGGTTTCCTAAAAACATGGGAATACTTAGATGAATATCAATTCACATAAGCAAAGTGAAGTGAGCAGAAGCAGGAGAACATTCTACACAGCAAGAGCAATATTGTAATGACAACCACCAGTAAAAAACTTAACTACTCTGATCCATGCAACGATCCAAGACAATTCTATTGGCCTCATGATAGAAAATGCTAAAAACAAAAACAAAATAAAACTATCACCTCCAGAGAGAGAAATGATGAACTCTGAGGGCAGACTAAAGTATATTTGTTTCAATTTATTTTTCTTGCCCTTTTTTTGCAAGATGGCTAATATGGAAATGTATTTCACATGACTTCTCGTGTATAATGAATATCATACTGCTTACCTTCTCAATGGGTGGGAGAGGAGTTTGAGGGAGGGAAAGAATTTGGAACTCAAAAATAAAGGCTAAGTTTTTTTTTTTTAAAGAAAAATAGAAAATAAAAATAATGCTAGTAAATACAAAAAAATTAATGGGTAGAGATCTTAATTTATAAGAAGACTCCATGGCATAACAGAAAGAGCCCTGGTTTGGGGGCCTGAAGGGCCAAGTTCAAGTAACTCTGACTTCCCTTAGATTAAGTGATCATGTCTCTCCAAGAATCAGTTTCCTCTTCTGTAAGAATGGGGGCAAGGGGCATGGATGGCATTGGAGAAGATAAAGGCCAAAGTCCCTTGTAGTTCTGAGTAAGATTCCATGACTCAATAAGACTCTGGTGCATTTACAATAGCCTCTTAGCCAAATGTACCCCCTAAAATATGTGGAATTCAACTGTGAAAGACTCAAAGGTCAAGTCATAGACATCTTTAAGCTGAGGTCCTAGGCCAGCTGTTCAAACTCCTCCCCCTGAGAGAAGGTAAATGCACCCACTTCACTCTCTCTCCTACTCTCAAACTGGTTTCTTCCACTGAGGTTACTGCATTCCTCCTCAAATAAACAATTAAGCCTCATACAATTTTCTGTTTCCCAGACCAAAATAATGATAAATTATCTGCCAGATTTTTCCTGGAATATCTGTACTTGTTAGAATAATGTGCCTTAGTTGGAAAACTTTGGTATAATTCATTTTCCAGAGTCAAAAGTAGCCTGAAACATCCACCCAATCACACCCATTCTTGGTACCTACTCTAAATATTAAATATTTAACTTCTTGAAGCCAATTATAATTTTTAAAAAGGCATTCTGTCAATGAAACTCAATTTCCGGACATGCAAATACTTAAGATTTCATATGAATAGGAGTACAGTGTTTTTATTATCTGGCTAATCAGAAATGTGCTAAAATAGAGACCCTGGCACCATCCCTAGACACGCTTTAAAATAAAATGCGGCCATATATTCCACTCCAAGCTGTATGTGGATTAAAAGCAGAACTAATTGCCCATATAAGTCTGTTTCCAATTTTACTTAGCCAGAGTCTCTGAACTGAGCACTGGAGCGTGACTCCAGCTGGTGTGCAAGGGCATTATTAAGAGGCAGTTACTGAAGCAGCCCGTAATTCCTGCAGTCTGCAATTTGAAGATGCTGGACAACTTTGGAGGAATAATCTAAAGTGTTCAGCAGCAGCCAACTACTTCATCTGGGCTTCTGTCTGTGTGGCACGGACTAAAATGTCCCTCTCCACACCCTCCTGAGAGGCACCATCAAAGCTAAACATAGGCACCATAAAGGAAGCAGAAGAAACTCCCTGGGCCCTGACACCACCTCTAATCCTTTCTTTTTGTCTTTCTGGAGAATTGAGTAGTAGACAAAGAGAATCTAACTCAATTTCAATGTCTTCCAGCAACAAGTAGGTCACCTCTGGCCCCTCACCTTTACGCTTGGCGTCTCATGTATAGCTTCATGATAGAGGGGATTTGGAGCCTTCATCGTGTGTGGGGCCACATGCATCCACTGATTCACATTCACATCAAAGTAAAGTCAAAGAACCAGTCAGTCTCTGTCTCAAGATCTTCACTGTGGCTCTAGACTTCAGTCAATCGATCAATATACAAGCTTCACAGAAAGCATCACTATGTCTTTGTGATCTCCCCCGTTAGCACCTAGTACAGTACCTAACACAGAGCAGGCTCTCATTCAATGTCTACTGACTGGTCAGTTGACTTACAAAAACATTTCTGCCAGTCTCAACACTCTTTGCCCTTTGACTCTTGGTTCTATGGTGGGGAAAAGAGTCAATTCCACAAAGGTCTGGTCTTTTGTGGGTGAAAAGCTTCATTTTGAGGTTGATGAAACTCTAAATTGAATTCTTCTATCATGCTCAAAACAAGAAGTCAACCCAGACCATGGGCCATGGCTGTGGTATCTGGGAACCATACATCATAGAAGAAGATATTATGCAAACTTTTGCTCTGGCTGGAAAGCAGGAAGATAAAAAAATCTTACGTTTAACAAACTAGGGCCATCATAACTGGAAGTCAATAGATATCCTTTTACCTTTGAAGTCAAGCAACTAATGATAATAATTCATATTTATATGGTGCCTTAAGATTCACAAAAAATTTTTCTAGTAATGATGGCTGGTATCTTTACAGAAAAGGTGGCATTTGTCACTATCAGTCTCCTTGGCAGGCCACTCTTGGATGCTGCTGAGATGAAAGAAGGGCATTCTGGGGTGTGGCGAAAATGGGAAGTCAAGAGCCATGCCAACAGTTTCCTATCAGTCATGGCTCCAAGGAAAAGATGGGTGAAGGCACCTCTTAGAAGTGAATGCTTCCAAGTGCTAAGGGCTTATGGCCACCAGATCTTAGTCTGTCAGAAGCCAGATTTCCTTCTTGGAGAAGAACACAATCAGTATACCACTAAATCCTCTACAGAAAACTCAGAAACCTGGAGTACAAAGAGGGCTTTATTTAAAACACAAATTTCTTTCCAGTTTTTTTTTTTTTTAACCAAAAGAATGCAAAGGGCAAAAGGCCATTATTTGCCAAGCTTGTTAAAATGCTCCGTTCCACGTAAATGACTTTTATTTACAGCTTGTGCAGACCACATCTACTGAAAACGTGAACTAAAGACCTAACTTTTTATAACTTTGAGGAAATAGGCCAGAAGTTCATACAAGACAAAGCCTGGACATAAACTCAACGCCAGAGAGACAAAACCGTCACAGCTTCAAGTTTGGCCTACCCATATCTTAGAGAAAAAAAAAGTCAGCATGCCAATGACTGGAAGTTTAAAGAAACGGCTTTCATTCGCAAAAAGTAACCTTTGAAAAGGTTTTTATTCTAAGCAACATTCTCAAATGGGAGAAGAGGAGAAAGAGCCTTTAACCATAAGTCTTACTATTTGTAAGGAGCTGGGGGAGGGGGAGTGAAGAAATTTAATTATCTAGGAGATGGGACACATATAAAGGAAAACACACTGGGCTCTGCCTACCCTTTCACCAACTACAACCCCCACTGCCCCCTATACATAGCTACAAGTTCCTCCATCTCAAGTCTAAGGTTTTCTTCTTGATCTTAACACTACTTTATCAGTGAGGTGTTTCTATATTCGTGAGGTGCTCCACAATTATCGCTCCAATATAGCTTCTAAGGAGCCATCATGCCCCTTGCCTAGAATACCCTTCTATCCCACATGTCTGGAATATCATCCCTCTCACCTCTGCCTCCCAGGGTTACTTTCTCCCTTTAAGTTACAGCTCAAGCATCACTTTCTAAGTGAAGCCCTTCCTCCCAAGCTATCTTGGGTTTCCTTTGTATCTATTCACTCAGTATTGTTTTCTGTATACACTTATCTATATGCTGGCTGTCTTTCTCCGTTGGAATGTGAGCTCCTTGTGATTGGGGCTTGTTTCATTTTTGTATTTCCATTCCCCGCACCAAAGGGGCATATACTTTGTTTCCCACTGCCCACTCCACCTTCCTAGCTCCTCTCTGGCTGCTCAGAATGCCCAGAAGCATTTCTCCCATGCTTTCTGACTGAATGTATTCCCTCATCTGTTGTGCTGCATGATCTCCCCCTAGATTTCCTTCTTACTGTAATATTCAATGCTCTTTCAGGGCTCCATTCTAGACCATTTGTTCTCCTTTCAGACCTGTCCTCAGAGGGAGGTCAGTTGCGTTTTCAGTACTCTTTGCAGCTGGCCATTCAGTACTCTTTGCAGCTGGCCATCAACTCTATCTCTTCATTCTTCATCTCTCCTGAGCCCAATTCCACTTCTCAATGTGCAAAAAAGGATGACCAAGCCCAGTGCATGATCCAAGCCCAGAGCATGATCCTAGCCCCGGGTATGATCCTAGCCCAGGGTATGATCCTAGCCCGGGGTATGATCCTAGACCCGGGTATGATCCTAGCCCCGGGTATGATCCTAGCCCGGGGTATGATCTTAGCCCCGGGTATGATCCTAGCCCGGGGTATGATCCTAGCCCGGGGTATGATCCTAGCCCGGGGTATGATCCTAGCCCGGGGTATGATCCTAGCCCAGGGTATGATCCAAGCATGGGGCATGATCCTAGCCCAGGGTATGATCCAAGCACGGGGCATGATCCTAGCCCGGGGTATGATCCAAGCCCAGAGCATGATCCTAGCCCAGGGCGTGATCCTAGCCCGGGGTGTGATCCTAGCCCGGGGTATGATCCTAGCCCCGGGTATGATCCTAGCCCAGGGTATGATTCTGAGCCCAGCGTCATGGACTTGGTCTAATGTAAGCAGGGAACTCTACTCTATTGCATGGCTGAAGGATATACACAATGCAGTCACCCTGAAAATATGGGTCGTATATGAGGAGGACCCTCACCCATCCTTGGCAAAAATGAAGTGTAGAATGCTATAAACAATGCCAGGCTTTTTCAATGCGTTGGTCAGTTTGGCTGAATTGTTTTTTATACCTTCTTTTTTGGAGGTGGCAAAGTGGGAAAGCCATAAAAACAAGAGACAACCAAAAATATCAGGGGCAAAGAGCACAGAGTCTGGAGCTGTGATTTTACCAATATAGTGAATTTCCCATAAAGAACCTCCTTCCGCCAAGAGAACAGAGCCGCTACTCTGTAATCTCACATTTTAGAGAGCTGTCTACAGCGGCCTACAAAACTCCAGAGTGCAGGTGAGGCAGATTAAGCTGTAATCAGAAAATGTTGAACAAAAAAAAATACAAATAGAACACAATCGAGATAGTGTTTACCTGTGGTTTTCTAAGCCAACATGCAGCCTGAGGGATCCATTTCTATCTGAGTTTGACAGGGTATGCCTTGAACCCAGGTCAGCATGGCTTTGAGGGCAGCTCCCTATGCCACACTGCTTCTCATCAATAAAAATGGCATTTTTATTTAAAAAGGAAATACACATCATTTCTCATACTACAGAGCTGAGAAAGTAACATAAGGCACTGGAGAGAGGGTTGACTCCCAGTCCAAGAGACCTGAGTAGTCCAAAAGTCTGTTCAGCCACATGCCCAGGGTCACACAATGACCCAAGGTCAGCCATCATTCATGTAGCATAAAACTAAGAATAAAATCTGACTCAATAGGAAAATCTGGCCCTTTGGCCACCTGACTCCCCCTTGTTCTGCCCTCCTTAGCTAGATCCAAATGAGATGTGAAATGCAAAGATGCATTTAATGGGAGCTCTCTTCTCCAGGTAGGTTAGTCACATTTTAGAGATTATTCCACTTTGCAGTAACTGAATTATCAGTAAAAAGTGAAAGCATTTTTTCCTCTTAGTCATAAGGATGGAATGGATGTCTGCTGCTAGGAAGGGGATGAGGAGAAACTCCATTCCTACACCCACAAACACAGACCATAGCCCTGACCCTTGGGAGCCAACTGGCAAAGAGCACCACTGAGAGAAGGGGAACAGGGGAATGGAGGTTCCCCACTGCTCACTGCTCTTACTCTGGAAGGACAAGACAATTCCATGGCTTAATAAATGTGGGGCATCTCAGTATGAACACAGGATAGTAGGACACACTAGCTGTGTACATGAACAGTATACCAGTCACCTAGTTGCTGAAATCTCTTGGTGCAGGGGAAAGGGAAGACAAGAAGTAGGGGAGAATAAGGTTGAGCATTTTCAAAATGGAAAATGTCTTCATTTCCAGTAATGAAAAATTGGAAATAACCTCTATATCAAACAAATGGCAAATGCCTAGTGACCTGTGGTATATTAATAAATCGAATCTTTCTGATCCACAGGGTAGCTAGGTGGTGCAGTGGATAGAGCACCAGTGCAGGAGTCAGGGGACCTGAGTTCAAATCTCACTTCACACACTTGACACTCACTAGCTATGTGACCTTGGGCAAGTCACTTAACCCCAATGGCCTCATCCTGGGTCATCTCCAGTCATCCTGATGAATATCTGGTCATTGGATTCAAATGGCACTGGAGGAGAAGTGAGGGCACAGCCTTCCCTCACTTAAAACAAAGTCAAGCACAAGTCATGTCATTATTTCCCTGATGGCATGGTCTTCTTCGGCAATGAAGGATGAACACACACACACATTTCTGACCCATTAAAAGTGACAAGTCCAAGAAATAAGAAGAAATACAATGACATATGAAGCAATGCAAAACAAAGCAGAATCTGAACACAGGACACACTGAGAGAATTGTGTTTTGCTGCTTTTTTATATATAAATGGAAGAGAGACTGAAGGCAGGCATTGGGCACCTAAGATGCTACTATTATCTTGTTAACATTTTAAAAAAATAACAGGCTCAGACTCAATGGCTTCGTATTCTTTCCCTATTTCGTTTGTCGCTGTTCATTCAACCTACTTCTTATAATTAGAAAATTTCTGTTAAAAACCAGCAAAGCACTGCCCAGTTACAAGGCGGTGTTACTGAGAGAATGGGAGGGCAGTGTGGGATGGTGTCTGGGAAGCTGACCTCAGAGGTAGGAAGTCCTGTCCCTAACCCATCCTGACTGTGTGACTCTGGGCAAGTCTCAACTTTTCACAGTAAGTGGAAGGCAAGGTGCCAACCTGCACTGGCAAATGGAGTTCTTCACCAAAAACTCCCTGTGCAATGAAACCACAGGCCAGGCCAGCATCATCTTATACTCTAAGAGTACATGAAAAATTCATGGAATAGCACGACTGCATCATCACTACTATGACATGGAAGCCTTGCTGACGGCAGATGAACAGTGATGTCTTTGTACACAGCAGTCACTTTAGTACAAATAAATGCATAAAAATGCCTTTTCCTGACCAGAGTCAGGAGATGGTGGCCTGCTGGCAGCTGACGCATTCCAGGATTCTTCCCCACCTCAGGGATGCTAATCCTTTCCAGGAAGATCTCAAGAAGCTCAGAACCTCGAAGGGACAACCAAAGAACTGGAAAGTTGGACAGGACTTTAAAGATCACTGAATCCAACCTCCTTGCTTTGCATGTAAGGAAAGTAAGTCCCAAAAGATGAAGTGGCTGGCAATGAAGCATCAGACCAGGATCTGAACCCATCCTTCCTGACTCCCAATCCTGTGCCCAGGCCACTGCTCTAGGATGCCCCTCTTCAAAGGCTGGCTTAGATGGCTCCACCCTACCCATAGTACTGGGTTGTCTGTTCCCATGATCAAGAAGGAGAAAGAGGAAGAGCTCCATACAGCAACAACACAGCAAAGTTTCCAAGATCAAAACTGACTGTAACCTGATGGAGGGCTGCACCCCCCACTTAACCAACCGGCTTCCAAAGAGGTATTTGGTCAGTGAGTGCCTGCTCCCCTTCCAAGTCTCTCCTAATCCAGCTGAGGGGACATAGCAATGGGCATAAGGTTAACACCTTTGAGCTTAGTCATATCCACATTCCCTATGACCAGAAGATGAGGTGGCCTGGTCAGTTGTCAAGAGCAAAGGATACAGGTTCTGGTTCCCACATGGCATCAAAAGACCTAAAAGAAAGCCCAGCACAATAAGGAAGGTTTTCAGGAGGCCAGGGACAACAGCTGCAGAGGTGACCTGCACCAATGGAAGGAGTACCCACTCTAGTCCACTGCCTCTATTCCAGGCACCAGATGAGACCTCGGCATCAGAAACATGATTCCAGAGGACTAATCATGAAGAACCTGCCCCATCTCTGGACAGGGGATGGACTTAGGGTACAGACTGAGATGGGTACCCAGTATCAAATGAAATGTCAGGAATTTGGAGTTGTGTTTCCTTGTGGTGACCTAGCTGAGCCCCGGTCCTGAATTTTCACATCCTTCTTTCCTTATGACTCCAAAAGCATATAAGACATACACACACACAAACACACACACACGCACGCACGCACGCACGCACACACAGACACACACACACACATATACATGTGTGCATTCATATATATTTTTTGGACATGGCTAATGCAGGAATTTGTCTTGCTTGACTAAGCATATTTATTGAAAGGAACTCATTTTTCTTTTTTTTCTCCCAAGAGGAAGGGAGAAATGGGAGGGAGAGAAAATAAACTTTTGCTAATTTTTAAAAATCAATTTTTTTAAAAAAGTGACCTACGGGTCAGGTACAATCTCTGCCCAGTAAGGTAATAATATAAGAGCTCTGCCCAGAGAGCTAAGGCACAAGAAAAGAAAGATGTGTAAATTCAGGAGCCAGGGCTGGGCTAGGTCACCACAATGAAACACAACTCCGAATTCCTAACACCTCGTCTAACATTCTGAGTAATAACTCTCAGAATGCACCAACCAACTTTCTGGTGTGATCCAGAGACTGCTACAGAGGTAGCAAAAACAAGGTCAAGACAATAGTGTCTCTGATTTTCCAAAATTAACCCAACTCTCCAGTTGAAAACTCAAAGCCTAAGTAAGAACAGAGCCTAGTTATCCAGCCAAGTCATAGATTCCTTAAAACAGGAATTTATAAATGGAAATGCTGACATGTCAACCACAACACTGTGAATACGCTGCTGTTCTAACTACTGTATTTCCATGGAATGGAAAAAGGAAAGGAAAAAAGAGGTCAAACTCTTACAAGGAGCCAGGGTTTCCAAATTCCATCCCCTGTCAGGACATAGCCAACCTTGCCCTATCAGCATCACTACTGCAATTTCTAACAGATGCAGCCTCCAACTGGGAATGGAATTTTCCTTCCGCAAGTACAAACTTTTAGCAGTAAAAGGCAAAAGGGCACTGGGCTGCAGCCAGGGCAGTTACAGTAGTGAAGAACTGCATTTTCTCGACTTGAATTCAGACATGTGTCTGTCTGACTTTGACTTGGAAACAAGCAGATGGCAAAAGTTACTCTTGACCTTCTTTCTTGGCCACTGGAGAATGCCAACATCAATGGCGATGCGTCAGAAGAGGAACAAATTACTGTGCTCCCTCTAGCAGGCCATTCTGTGACAACCATTTGTGATGATCATCCTACAGACAAGTGGGGTCTGATGGATTTCTAGGGTTGGGAAGGAAACAGTCTCACTGCTAGTTAGACTGCTGGACTTGTTAGAGAGCTAACTACAGAATTTCAAGCCTGACAGTTGATTTTTTTGTAGGTTTGTGCAACTTCTGTTGAATATTTACTGGATACAAAAACTTAGGACTCCACGGCAAATCAAAGACACAATACGATTTTTTAAAAATCCAAGATCTGTTGCTGCAATCTCATTCTCAATTTAAAAAAAGGAATACTTTAAGTAGGAAGTCAGGTAATTATTAGACTCCTTTATTATGAAAAAAAGAAACTTCAAATAAGACCAAATCAATAGAAGACAAAAGAGCTCAGAGCTGAAATAATATATTAACACAACCTTCCAAGCTAATCCTAAAAGTCATGCTTAGGTTTTGGGAGTTGGAAGGGTCCTCTGAAACCAACTAGCCCAAACCCACTTGATTGTGCAGATGAGGAAAGCAAGGCCCAGAAAAGCAAAGCAGCTTGCCTGAGTGGCAATGTGGGTTAATAAAAAGCAGAGCTCAGAATCAGGAAGACCTGGGTTCAAAAGCTGCCTTAGACATTTATTAGCTCTTTAGGAAAGTTACTTAGTTTCCCTAATCCTGTTTTTTCACCTGTAAAATGAACACAGTGACCCCTGGAGTATTTGCCCACCTGCTGGAGAAGGGGGGAGACAAGGAGAGAAGGCTCAAAGGAGACCATGTATATAAAAGTGATTTATAAACTTTAAAGGACTATATAAACTTTAGAAAAGAGGAGGAGGAGGATGACAGTTCAAAGTCACACAGTATGGAGCAGAGCCAGGACTAATGGACTTCCTGCCACCCCTCTTGTCTGATTTGACTCAGACAGGATTTGTAAACCAACACCAGAGGTCTTTCCTCTGGCCTCCCAAATTTTCAAAGCACTGACTGTCATTGAGTTCACTTGGCTCCGGAAACAGGAGCTGGGTCCCAATCCTACCTGTGTGGCCTTGGTCACTCAACCTCCCGAGATTTCAGTCTCCTCATCTATAAAACAAGAGAGTCCAAAACAGCCTCTGGTGTCCTGTGCATTCCTAGAATCAGCTGAAGTCAGTATTACCATTTTAGGATGTTGGTAATGAGGTGAGGCAGACAAGAGTGCTCCAGGCAGATGGAGCAAGCAGGATGCAGGATGTAAGAAATGAGATAAGATGGAGGGTGTGACGAGTCAGAAAAGTACTGAAGTTCCCCCCACTTACCTGTGTGCTTTCACAAAGCACCCTCCGTTCCAGAACAATTTGTCCCCCGCTTCTCCCATTCCATAAAATTGTATTTAAACCAGACCTTTAAGCTAGCCTTTGCCTCCTATGAGAAGCAGGCCCGCTTGGGTGTATCACCCCAATAAATGTCTTTAATTTGGAGAAGTGTCTGAGTGAATTTCAGAGTATCTATTGATCATCATTTCAGGTGGCACCCCAACACTCTTGGGTTATCATTGGTACAGAAACTGAAGCGCAGAACATCAAAATAAACTGCTTTACACATATCTCCAATTTAAAGAGCTTCATCAAAAAATATCCAATGCCTATTAACAGGAGTTATTAACAAAAAAGCAACCATCTTGAAACATCTAGTACGACAGATAATTTAAGGTAATTGCTTCTAAACAACAAAATGACTAAAAGTACAATACATACATGATGTAGGAGTGGTGGCTAACGACCTTCCATTATTAGCGAGACCAGCACTTCTCTCATGGACTGAGCTGAACCATCTCCACTCCCTTCCCTGACTTTCCTCAGTCCATGATGCCAATGTGCAGGACAGTCAGCCAGGTACCATGAGAGGGATGGAGTGGCCTTGGCCTCATTATAAGAGATTCTAGCCAACTAAGCTAACTGCTGATAAACTCACTAAAAACAACTGATAATAACTACAAGTGAAAAGATATCTTTATAGGGACAGATGGTAGAGATGACAGAAGAGTCACTGGAAAGGTCCATTTCAGAAAATCTTAGGCCAGAAGAAATCCATTACTTTTCTAATTAGTCAAGGAAGACATCAAAGAAGAGGAATGATTTTATAATCTGAATGAAGAAAGAAGCTTTGGCAAGCTGGTGGTGTGCAAACGATTCCAGGCCTGGGTTCAAGCAGGGCTTGGAGGTAAACTGGGAAGGGCATGTGTGCTGGAGGCAAGTGGAGGGAGCAGGTTAGGACCTGAGAGGAAACAAAGCAGGTGAGGCAGCTCTGACTGGACTTTGAGACAGTGAGCAAGGATCCTGGCCCAGAAGAGGGGAGCAGCAGTATCTTTTATTAGCCAGAGTATTAAAAGCATTCAATTCCCATACTTTGTTCCATGTCTACAGGAAAGACTGGATGAATGGGCTTTATCACTACTGAAAAAAAGACCACTGTCATGTGTCCCACTGCTTCTAAGTACAATCCCACTGCCTCTAAGACTTTCCCAAAGGCCATGGAACTGAAGAGACAAGGCTACTGGAGGCAAGACAGCCTGGGCCTAGTCTAAGAATGAGAAGGAAAGGAGTGAAAGGAAAAAAATTCACAGACTCTAGTCACAGTTTAGAGGCACCGAGCAAACAAGGACAAACAATAAAATGGTCCACCATTTTAAGGCAACTCAAATGTAGAGTTCTTTGTCCACACGTAGGAAGAGAAAGGCTTGCCCTCTTTCCTTTCTTTAGGGATAGACTGCCTACACTTTGCAAAGATGGGTAGCAAAGCAGAGCTTTTCGGCAGTGTAACGACACATAGGTAATAAGCAGGAGGAGAGATGAAGATAAATTGAAATCATTACTGTGGTTAAATAAACCATTATGGAAGTTCCACAGTCCTTGTCCTGGCTACAATCACAATGATGCTCTAGGAGGTGATAAAGCAGCACCTGTTCACTTGGACGCAGCTCAGGAAGCAAAGGCTGGCCGACAGAGGCAGCTTCTGGGTTAGAAGAAATCCCCTGGAGGGATAGCAATGCCTGAACCCAAAGCCTGGGCCTTGGGTCTCTCCAGCGAAGGTAGCTGGTTTCCACATTCCCCACCTCTCAGAAGCATCAGAAATGACTGCTATGTGGGGTTCTGCCCCTGTGTAGATATGTCTACCTGCAAAAGGAGTTGCTGGGAAGATTCTTTCTCCAGTTTGCAGGATTGGCTTCAAAACATGACAAAATATCCTCCCAGAAAGGGAGACTAAATAGGCCTGTTTGGAAAAAGTTTTGAGATCACTCTTTGAAAAGGATTTAGTTCATTAAAGCAAGAGGAGACACTAGAAAAATGTCAGTTTCTCGCCCTGTACGAGCTCTTCTTTTTCTATTACCTACATTTCTATCCTTCTTTAGCTAAAGAATGGCCGATCTTCTGAAAACACCGTTTTCCTCAGGAAAAAATATGATGGGACACTTTGAAAGGACATGAGAAAAATGCTCAGCATGTGCCAGCAAGGACTGTGAAGGCATCATCTCAGTTCAGTAACAACAACAGCTCGCATTTATGCAGCACTTCACAAATACTGTCGCATTGGACCCTCCCCAAAACCCTGGGAGGCAGATGCTGTTATTATTATCTCCATTTTACGCATGAGGAAACTAAAGCAGACAGAGGTAAAGTGACTTGCCCAGGGTCACACAGCTAGTAAGTATCTAAGGCTGTACTTGTGCTCTGGTCCTTCTGACTCTCACACTGTACTATCTGGATGCCCTCTAATATCCATGGATGCATTCAAGGTGGTCTCATGCTGTTAAAATACTTCTTTATAGCCAACTCTCATTCTGGATGAAGAGATCAAAGCCGTGTAGCTTGGAAGACATTTCTTTCCTTAACAAACAAAAACTACTTTTTTTTTTTTTTGGCTTCTATGCCTGACAGGCACTATCCTAATTCTAAAGATGGAAAGAGCACCTCACTTTTTCCCTGGAGGGCAACGTGCTTCTCTGGGGAACTCTCATGAGAGAGCCAGCGTTGGCAGGCCTCTTCATCAGTGGAAAATGAAAGAGGATTTAAGCAGCACTTCCTTGGAAACAGCGTGCATCAGTGGCAAAGACCAGAACAGAGCTGGGGCCTCTTGGTTCCCAATTCAGGGCTCTGCGTTAAGGCTGTGATGAAGGGCAGAGCTGGAACCCAGGAAGCATCATCCTCAGGCCCACTCTGATCAAAGGTTGAGTCTCCCAGCTTCCCTGCAGCCAGGGCCCCAGCTGCTATTTAGCTGCCTTCTCTCTCCTGCCTGGGAACTGGACAAACACTAGCTGCTCTAGGAGTTAATGATCACCACATTGATGATGATGATGAGACAGCCATAACTCACCAAGTATCACCGTCAGTGACACTAGTAACTCCCATGAATATATCATGCTGTTAAGCTTTACAAAGCACTTTTCTCAGAACCCTAGGAGGTAGGCCTCACAGAGGACTGAGGCTTAAGGAGGGGAAATGGCTTACCTGTGATTCCACAGCCACACCCTGGTATGTGAATCACAGCCCAAACACCAACCTCCCATTCCAGTGCTTTCCACTAGGCCTCATGAATGCAAGTCTGCTCTTAAAGACTAGGGATCTGGAGACTTGACACCACAAGCAATTTCCCTAAACTCTCTCACAGACCATTCATTTCTGATCATGATAATCATTTCAACAATTAAGAGGAGGGGGAAAGTAAGTGGAACACAGATCTGGTAATGAATTTGATGGGTTGCTTAGAGCAGGAAACACACTGTCAGGACAGGACCAGGAGTCCAAAGATGATAGAAGGGTTGCTGAATTTAGAGTCACAAGCTCTGGGTGTGAATCCTGACTCTGCCACTTATTACCTGAACCTTAACCTCTTGGAGACTCAGTCCCTCATTTGGAAAATGAGGAGATAGGAATAGGGAACCTTTAAAGCTCCTTCTGGCTCTATGTCTATGATCCTGTAATTCCAACTCTGCTATTTACTCGATGTGTGACCTTGGCCAAGTCAATGGGCTTCAGTTTCCCCTTCCATAAAATGAAGATAAGAGTCTTCACAGCTGTCTCACAGGGCTATTGTGAGGATCAAATGAGACACTGGGTGAAAAGTTACCTATTACCTATCAAATGCTACAGAAACATGGCATATTGTCAATATTACCATAACATCAGTAGTATGATACTAGATAGCTAATTATTATTATCACACTCAATTCAAACCAGCAAAAGGTTATGTTTAATGGAATGCCAAGTGAGTCCGGTTATTTCATAAACGTCACGTAATCCTAAAGGCCCTAACTCACTAGGACACCATTTAAAAAAATAAAATAAAGCAAAACCCAGGGCCTTCCATAGAAGAGCCAGTCCAAGGGGCCCCTTCAGAGGACAGCGTGCTGGGCTGCAGGCCCCTTCCAGGTCTCAGAGGAGGCACAGGAAGGAGCAGGTGGCCAAGTTCTAGTGAAGGACTAAAGCAGGTGAGGCTCGTCCTGGCCACCATTCCAGAGGATAGCTATGCAAGGGCCAGGCTGCCTATATCTGCCATACTCAAAGGGTTTTAGGTTGTTTATAAAGGGGGGTAGCTGGTCCATTAACAATCATTCTTTGACAATTTGAGTGCCTTAACAGAGATACCCAAGAAATAGTAGACACTGTCCCTACATGTCTCTAGGGAAGATGTTTAAAAAATCAGTCTCCCTTGGCCCAAACACAGCCAGGTCCCTTCTCAAGGTTCCCTTCCTTCCCATTAAGGTCTCCACTTTGATTTGGGGTGCACCTCAAATGCTCATGAAATAAATCACTCTTGTAGGCGTTCTGACAGTGAACTTTCCTCTGTCCAAGGGGAGAGGAAAATACAGGGCCTCTCACCCTATAAAATGTCCCACTTTGGATCAGTCCTAATTCTACCAACTATGTGTTAGTCAAACAAAGCCTCCCTTCAGCAGACCAGCAGGCAGCTGATGCATAAGACCAACACTCTCGCCCCCACGAGCTGACAAGGATTCCATCCAAAAGTTCCCTTAAAACAGGTTTTAACTTCAGTTTGCATCACATAAGCGACTGGAAAAAGACGAATGGAGGAGATCAGAGGAAAAGCAATTACTTTTCCTGGGCTTCCTCTGTCTGGATTCTAAGCAGATGAAAAGACAATTCCATTGCAGACTGAAATGCTATTTAAACATTCTCGAAAATGTCGTCTTGCTCTCTGAAAGAGGAACTGTCTACTGTAGCCTTCTGTGACCTGGGAATACTGGGGGGAGGAGGGGGAGGAGGGGGAGGAGGAGAATGCCAACATGCCTGCCCTGCCACTGTATGATTTTCAGAGCAGTTCTCCAAGAACTGCATGTGTGCATGTGCTTGTGCGTGTGCGTGTGTGTGACAGAGAGAGACATGGAGGTTAAACATAAATATCTACCCCCTCTTTGTCTACAAAGCATGACACGATGTAAAAGCCTGATGAATCACCCCCTTTCTTTTTCACATATTTACAACCAAAGTACCAGAGGCTCTCCCAAGTATGTTTAAGTTTCCAGCATGCTGCTGGTAATGGGGGCTGGCTGCGTCACAGCAGCAGCATTCCCTTTCCAAACAGTAGTAAAGGGGGCAGCCTGGAAACACCCAGACCTCAATTCAGCGCTAAGCCACTTCAGAGAAGCACCATCCTTCACATGTATCCAGAGCCCGGTGCTTATTCTAAAGGATTTCCATTCTTTCATAGCTGACTTCATGGGCACAGCGTGGGACCTGACCACAGCAAGCACTGTGTCCATTCATTTCTTCCAAAGATCACACTGGCAGGGACCCCATCCACCAGGCCCAATGGCAGCTCTTCGGGGAGGGCCATTACTCAAACCAAAAATAAAAGCAATCAGGACTAAGAACCGAGCAAGCAGTTTAAGAAGCTGAAATGGGACATGGCCCTAAGAAGATGCCTCTAAGAAGCACTCACTCTACCTACCAGGGAGAGGTTAAAAAATAAATGGAAGAAGTTAGCTCTGTAAATGGAGAGGTAGAGGTGAAAGAAAATTCATTAGTCAGACTGGAATGAAAAGACAGAAGTGTAAATAAAACTGTAAATGCAAATCAACACTCATTAACACCTGACTACCAGATTCCTCGCAGCAAAAAGCCGTTTTCTGAGAGCCACTAGAATGGTAAAGGGAAATCTAAGAGACCAGTTAAGTCCTTTAATCACATGTTGAGAACTGGGCTGGGTAACCAAGAACCAGACAAGGCCCTACCCACAAGAAACTCACAGTCTATTGGCTACATTAAAAGGAGGAGGGCACAAGTGATGAGGGCCTAAGTAAGTGATGGACGGTATTAAAACATTATAGGACACACACAGTAAGTCTTTATTTTTTAAATAAGAAAGCATCAACTCAAGAAAGTCAAACAAAACACGCAACAGAATCGGGACAACTAGAAGAGGATTCTAAAGGGAATTGAGAATTCATTCATTCCTTCTTTCAACAAACATTTAATATGTGTGTGTGTGTGTGTGTGTGTGTGTGTGTGTGTGTGTGTGTGATATTGTGCTGGTTGTAGAGACAGCAAAGACAACAGCAAATAATCCCAGCCCTCAAGGAACTTAATGGCTATTGAGGAAAGGGGTAGAGGAGAAATAATGAAGTTCATGGGTACTCTGCTATAACCATAATTCCTAAAAGAACATTGTTTTGGGTTCAGATCTGTGATGGATTTCCTTTGTGAAGGGAATTCCCAGTGAGGAAACTGACTCTAATGATACAGACTGATTTATAATCTCCAAGAGCCATTAATGATACAGACTGATTTATAATCTCCAAGAGCCATCCGAGTCCTGAGAGGTGACTTGGTCAGGGTCACACAGCCAGTGAGTGTTGGGGGGCACAAAGACTTTCGGGGGTCTCTGAGACTCCAAGGCCAAGCACTGAATGTCAAGATGCATAAAGTAAAATCTGACTGTACAGGAAATCATTTCTAGATTGTCACTTGGCCTTTCTGTCATCTGACTCCCCCTCCCCCCCTCGATTTCCTTTCCTCCTGAGGGGTGAAGTTGATGGATGCATTCAGTGGGAACTCTCTTCTCCTAGGTCAGGTAGCATGAGAACTGCAGGTTGTATCACCTTTTTGGAGATTATTGCATTTTGCAGCTACTGGAATATCAGGAAACGTCTCAACCATTGAGTTTCATCCAGCAGCAGCACAGACAGCAAGTGAGGGCAGAGGAGATGTATGACACTGGGCAGTGTGAGCTAGAGGAGTTCAAGCCATACTCCCCCAGCCACAAACCAGCCATCCCTTTGGTCCTTGGGAACCACCTTGCCATGGGTGTCAATAATAAAAAAGATATCAAGGAAGCTCGCCAAAACCCATCCCTCCTACTGGACACACAAGCTATGGTTTCCTGCCAATGGGATAGCTCAGAAGAATGTTCTGTCCGAAGGCAGCCGAGCTTACTGGTCATTTAGTGGCTAAAACCTTTAGGGCAAGGGAGAAGGAGGAGGAATCCAAGGCTAAGCGCCAGGCAGGGGGACAGACTACTTACGTGCCTTCCATCCTGCCCCACGTTAGTCTGACCTCTCACTACAGTGCGAATGTTGTCATCCAGTCTTCTGGAAGAAAAAAAATGGCATGGTTCATCAAAACAATCTCTAGCTTGGGCAGACGGGAGCCAAAAGTATTCTGTAATTTACCGTATAGCTTCTCGCCTGCAGATTCCAATCTCCTACCTCCCACCCCCCAAAGAACTGGAAAAAAAAAGAAAGAAGCACAAATTGCTGTGGGAGGTCTAGGCCACTGCAGTGACAGTGACAGCTTCATTTGTTTAAAAATGCTACACGTGCTTCAGATTCAAACACAAATGAACAAGACCCAAAGGCTCAGTTCCTATTCATTCCTACACAGGCCAGTCTGCTGAGAGCTAAGAACAAGGAACATGAAAGACAATGACACTTTATGGCAACAAGACATATGACTTAAACAACTGGAGAGAAAAACTGGCGCTGAGCAGTCCGGCTACTACAACCACTTGAAGGAGGCCGAGACAGCCCAGAATCAACTGTCAATCATCTGGGACCCAGGAATCCAGTCTGCATCTCTGCAGTTAAGACTTCCTCCCTGCTGTCACTCAATGTCAGCCATTCCACCACATCTCACTGAATAACTGCACTTCTTGCATGAAGAACCAATAAAAGTGAGAGGTGGCGCGAAGGTTTGGGTGTAAGCTGGGATCATCAATGGCTCCCCAGTGTCTTTGCAGTGTGGTCTCCACTAATAATTTGCTGCTATAAATCCATGACACTCGATGTCCCTTATAGTCCCTTACAGACACAGGAATAACTTCTGCACGGGTGCTCTGGTATGGTGGAAGAGCTCTGGGCTTGGAGACAAGGGAAGCCTGGGTTTAAGTGCCACTCCTAACACTTACTAGCTGTGGGACTTGGAGCAACTCATAATCTGAGTCCCAACTTCTTCACCTGTAAAATGGGAATGCTATTACTCACAATACCTACCTCACAAAGTTCGTGCAAGCAACAACTGAGATAATGTCCATCAAGTGTTTTGTAAATCTTAAAGTACCAAATAAACGTCAGCTCCTATTATTATTATGAACCTACTCAAACTCATTAGTGGCATGGGTTATGCATGCCACTAAAGAGGCAGAGGAGGGGGAAAAAAATCATCCCCTAGAATCAAAAGGAATATTGCCTTCACTGAAAATGTAAATTTTCAGTGGGAATGGGAGACGCAGTGTCAACCTCAAACAGCTAGGCCACTTCCTGGGCAGCAAGAAGGGCAGGGCCAGCCAGCTCTCTCTACCCGTTTGGCCCAGAAATCCTATGGCCACTGCAGCGCACATACCCCAAAGAGGTCAATAATCAATAGAAAGGTCCCATACACAACAAAATATTGAGAGTAGCCCTTTTTGCACCTGGAAGAAGACACATACTCATCAATTGGGGAAAGGCTTTTGTGGAATGTCATATGGAACAGATCTGTGATTTCACTGGTGTAAGCAACTCCCAGGTGAACAAATTCCCATCGCCAATGCAGCTGAGCATCTTCTCTACAATTTATAATCTAGAGAGCTGTCAAACTTCATTGCACAAAAGTTGGCAGAGCAGCATATTAAAACGAAATTGAGAAATGTTTAACAAAATAAGTTAAAATACAACATAGATGATGCCAATTTGTGGTTTTCTAGATTATTATGCAGCCCTGTTTTTATTTCAGTTTGACATCACCAGCCTAAGCCCTGTGAAGTTACATGGCCTGTCCAGGGTACATGGCCAGGATGCGTCAAAGACAAGACTCAAATCCTGGTCTTCCTGAATCCAAAGCCATCTCTTTTTTCACTACATTACATTGCCTCTTATGGCATGTGAATATAATGAAATCTATGATATTATATAACATAACGAAATGATGATATGAATGCAGAGAAGACTGAGATAATTTATATGAATTGGTGCAGAGTGAAGAAAGCAGAACCAAGAAAAAAGATACATAATGGCTACAATAATATAAATGGAAATAACATCAAAATGACCAAAACTGGATGCTGGGAAATTAAAAAGATTAAGCTTAGCTCCAGAGAAAGATAGAAGAATGTACTACCCCTCCTTTGGGGAGGGGGAGCCAAGGGATTAGAAGGGGAATGACTGGGGGGGGAGGGGGGCCTATCAGGAGTGTAGAATGTTGTCCAGAAAGCTCAACTTAGTTGATGAGTTTAGTTTTGCTGAAGTTTTTTTTTATTCTTTAGTAGAAGGAATAGCTCTCTGTGAGGGAGAAAGGGAAAGGAAATGCTGGGAAACAAAAGTAACATAAAAACTAATTATGTCCATAAAATCTGATTTTTAATAAAATTAAAATAATTTGTAATACTAAGTTGGTTTCCCCTTGACGCCTCCCTGGCAAGTTCTGAAGCCCACATTCCCTAATGTCATCTGGTGTATACGTTAGGGCCATAAGCACAGCTCTATTTTACTAAGTCTAAAGAAAGTTCAATGCAGGTTGGTCTGCTCACAGGGAAAAAAGCTGTATCATTCATTAGAAAATCCAGCAGAACTTTTTTGTTTTTCTTTTATTATCCAGTGTTTAGGATTAACCTTGCTACTGCTCCCTCCTTCTTGTATGACTAATTGAGAGCTGACCCTAAGGCTAATTTCTTTGGCACAAGAATCCTACAGAAACTCAGATGAAAAATGAGGCCTTTAAAAAAAAAATCAAGATAAAACTTGAGATTTCAAAATTCCCTGTGGCTCAGCACTATCTAGAAGACAACAGCTGAACCAACACATGCTTTAGCCTTCCCAAAATTTATGAAGACAAGGAAAATGCTGGGTTACATACCTTATTTTCAATCGAATTTTGTTCACGATTTCATCTATGTTTGCCAGAGACTAAAGAGGGAAAAAAGAGAGAGAGTCAGTCTAGCTGTTATTTCAGTTAACAGAGTTCCCCTTCCTTGGAAAATAACAGGCTGCATTTATGAACCCTCTAAAGGAAAACTAATAGCATCGACTACTTTATAAATGAAAACCGGTTCCCTCTTTTAGCCTCAGCTACAACATATGACAGAAAATTTGAGGAAATGCCGCCCTCTTGTGGACAAAGTTGAAAAGGTACAAATGTAAAGCCCAATTTCAAACATTTCAAAGACTGGATGACCAGTCTGCTGAGGTTGCTGAGGGCTGGCAGGGCCTGAGAAATCAAACTGCTCTATTCCCTCACTTTCATGATGAGCTAACTGAGGCTCAGAGCAGCTGTCAGCTAGCCTGTTCGGTGCAAGAATCCACTGGCAACATCGAAACATCTACTTTCAATGAAGAAGTCCCATTTCCCACTTTTCCGTTCCTCCGATCAAACCTTCAGGTCTTTCTCGCTGTTGCACATAACAAAGAAGAGCGAGCAAAAGAACAAGGAGTTTACAATGCAGACAGAGGTGAAGGAAATCGTCAAAAGCTTTCCCTAATGATTTTCTGAAATCCATGGGCAGTTTTAGTCACGGACATATGATGAGATGGGGTGAACTACTCTTACGGGTGAGGCCAAAGCAGCTGTATTTCAGTAGAAATGCATACAGAATATCACCCTGGGCGTAAGGAGACCTGGTCCTAGCTCCATCATTTATTTAACTCTGGGCAGTTATTTCATTGCTCTGGGCCTCAGTTCCTTCATCTGTCAAATGAAGGGGGAAGAAGGGGAAAGAATGCCTCCTACAATGCCTGGGGACTACTGAACAAAATGCCTGTTGAGTATCTAGCCCCACTGCTAGAGGGCGCTGCCTTCAAAACTCAGGTCAAGAGCCAAATTGCTGACACAGGGATTCTCCAAAGAGATCTTGAATTCTAAATTCTCAATCTAAATGTCCAAAGGGACTGACCCCATCTGTCAATTCTCCATCCAAGACATCCCTGGTGGAGAAACAAAGCCAAGTGCAAGTCATGTCATCATTTCTCTGATGGCATGGTCTTCTTTGGCAACAGAGGACCAACACAAGAGAGGGAGAAGAGATCCCTGTTCAGGTAGGACTGGACTCAGTGACCTCTGAAATCCCTGCAACTTTGAGGTTTTGTGATTTCTGGCCCTTCCCGAACTATCCCACTTCCACTGCCAGTACCTTGACTCAGGCCATCTTTAACTCTCCCCCAGGCCACTACAAAGGCCTACAAACCAGTGACTGGCTGGATCTTCTTCACTTCCTGTCTATCCTTTGCACTCCTGATCAAAGACAGGTATGATGCCATCCCAAAACTACTAAGAGTCCTAGGTGTTCCCCCACTAGCTATAGGGTCATGTTCAAACCCCTTACAAGACATGCTGTTTTCAGGCCCTCCCTAAGCAGAGGCTTGCAGGATCAGAGACTGAGCTGGAAAGGACCTTACAGGTCATGCAGGTCAACCTTGCTGAAAGCTTCCAAAAGCCTCCAGTAAAGTGCAAGCAAGCACACCTTTCAAGTGACTATGGCAGTAAATGAGTGAGAACTTCAGCCATAACCTTGAACCCAAAATGCCAGGCGCCACCCTGAACCAGCTAGGCACTGTAGTGGCCTGGCCCCTGGAAGCTGTGGAACCTTGATCATTTTTTCCTTCCCCCTGTATCTGCTGCATTTTATCAGTGACAAAGTGAAAACACAGGAACAGTAGGCAACCTCTCCAAGGTCACAATCTGAGGCACAGGCAAGATTAGAACCAGCCAGCCCTGCTGCTGAGTCTGGATCACAAATTCACCAGCTGCATCAAAGGCCATCAGCCAGCATCCAGGGATGAGGGGGGCCAAGTTTTCCCTTTCACTTCTGAAAACTTCTAGAACGTTCTACAATCTCCTTGGTAGCTGTCTTGCTTGTATTGGAAAGGCAGCAAGGTGCAGGGATAAGCATACTGGCCTCGGAGTTCAAGGATGTGAAGCCTGACTTACTAGCTGAGTGACCTTGAACAAGCAATGTCATTTCTCTTCAAATAATCTTTTAAAGAATTACCAGATGGAAAAGGCCCTCTCCTTCCTCTAGCTCACACCTCTTTCATTATTTAAGTCAGATGCTCCCTAAATTCTCCCAGGCAGATAAGATTCTGCCGCTCATTTTTTTTAAGGTAACTTCCTCCCCCATAATCCACTCTCACTCTTCCAATGTTACTAAATCACATCGCAATCTACTCTGCCCAGTTCAAATCCCTCTAGCTCATTGCCAACAAACATCTGTGTGCCCTGGGGCACACACAACAGCTCCAGTTTCTAATTTTTGTCTGCTAAGGTTCTAACAACAAACATGGACCCTAAAGGAAACTGAGCAAGCCATGGCACCAGTTTATCTGTTCTCTCTTCATCAAGGTTTCCCGGAAATCGATGTTAACCATGACATTCGGGTTCATCATCTATGCCACTATAACACTGGGCCTAGTGGGAGGAGAAGCCCTGGGAGCTTTGGTATGACAGAAAGGATCATCTATTCCCAGAAGTGTGATCAGATGTGATCCTAGTGTTAATAACAGTGCCCCCCCCCCCCCATTTTCTACTGTATCCACCTCCAGATGACACAGACTCATGCACCTTGGATCAACAGGTTAAAGAGCAGAGAAAAGGGAACGCAGAGTGCGTGGCAAGCATTAGGTTCTGCCTCCAGTCCCAAGTTCTTTGTTGGTTTCTAAGGAACCTTGCTCTGGGTGTGGAGAGATTGATTCCCAAACCTCTGACACAATCCAACCAAAGCACTGCCTCCTATCAGGAGCACAGGACCTCCTGTCACCATTCCTGATCTTTCTGCAGCTATAGACACTGATGGCCCCACCTTCCTTCAGTGCCCATGACAGCGCTTCTCAGTCTCCTTTATGGGATTTTCCACCATGGCCTGGCCTCTGGGTACATGTGTACCATGGGCCCTTTTCTATTCTCTGCACACATTCTCTCACCTGCTCTCATGGGTACTCATACCAGAAGACTGCCAAGCTATACAGCGGGGCCACACCACTCTCCTGAGCTTCACCGACCACCACTAGGCCATCTTCATATGCATAGCCCATTGGCACCTCAGACAAGCCCAAAATGGAATCCATTCTCTTTCAGCCCAAAACTTCCTCTTCTCCTAACTTCTTCACTATAGGGTATAGAGGATAAAGTTCTAGGAGCAAAAGGGCCTTGTCTGGAGTCCTGCCTGGGACACCTGGTGCTGTGTGAGGCTGGTTAAATCACAACTTCTCTGGGTCCTCATCTGTAAACCAAGAATCAGGGCTGTTGGGATGATCTCTGCACTTATAAACCTTGAAGAACTATACAAATGTCATGAATTGTTTTTGTTGCAGTTAAGGGCACCACCATTCTCTTTGTCATTCTTTTCTTCCTCTCCCCATAATCAATCTGTGATTAAGTCTTGTCAATTCTCCTCCTAAAGCATCTCTTACATCCTCTCCTTCCTCTACCAAAGATTCCCAAAGTGGGCAATACCACCCCCTAGGATGCACTTGAATGATCCAGAGGGGCACTAGTAGCCTCAGGTGCAATTGGGGGGCACTGAATAAAAATAAAAGATAAAACTTTGAAAAACTGTTCATACATGCTTCATCTGTCGTGTAACAGAGTTAGTCACGGTGATTACATTTTTTTCCAAATAAACCCACAAAATGCAAGGTATAACCAATCAGTGGTCAAATCTGCCAACAAGTTTTAACAAGCAAGTGTTGGCAGGCAAGCATATTGCTCATTGTCAGGAAGTAGAGCAATGTATTGGCAGGAAATGTGTGCATAATGACTTGTTTACAATATGATACTATATAGTTACAATACAATATTGCATCATCAAAATTTCAATGCTGGAAAAATACTACAAATTTACAATAAATTATTAAATTTAAGATGTGTCATTTAAAAATATATGTATTTTATATATTTTTTGGAATGATGCAATTTAAAAAGAAAACATTAAAGGCTAAAGAAAATAAGAGTCCCAGGAGGGTGCTCAGTAAATTTTTTTTTTTGCATGACTGATTTAATTTAATTTTATGTCTGAACTTTTCAAAACATTTCATTTTTTTTAAATTTTTTTTTAAATTTATTTATTTAAGTTTTCAACATTCATTTCCAAAAAATTTTTGGGTTCCAAATTTTCTCCCCATTTCTCCCCTCCCCCTACGCCTAAATGCCGAGCATTCTAATTACCCTTATCACCAATCTGCCCTCCCATCTAACATCCCTCCCTTCCCTTATCCCCATCTTCTCTTTTGTCCCGTAGGGCAAGATAACTTTCTATACTCTATTACCTGTATTTCTTATTTCCTAGTTGCAAGAACAATACTCAACAGTTGTTCCTAAAACTTTGAGTTCCAGCTTCTCTTCATCCCTCCCTCCCCACCCATCCCCTTTGGGAAGGCAAGCAATTCAATAGAGGCCATATCTGTGTAGTTTTGCAAATGACTTCCATAATAGTAGCATTGTGTAAGACTAACTATATTTCCCTCCATCCTATCCTGTCCCCCATTGCTTCTATTCTCTCTTTTGATCCTGTCCCTCCCCAAGAGTGTTGACTTCAAATTGCTCCCTTCTCTCATTGCCCTCTCTTCCATCATCCCCCTTATCCCCTTCTCCCCCACTTTCCTGTATTGTAAGATAGGTTTTCATACCAAAATGAGTGTGCATTTTATTCCTTCCTTTAGTCGAATGTGATGAGAGTAAGCTTCATGTTTTTTCTCTCACCTCCCTACTTTGTCCCTTCTCTGAAAAGTCATTTACTTGCCTCTTTTATGAGAGATAATTTGCCCCCTTCCATTTCTCCCTTTCTCCTCCCAATATATTTCTCTCTCACTGCTTGATTTCATTATTTAAAGATATGATCCCATCCTCTTCAGTTCACTCTGTGCTCTGTGTGTGTGTGTGTGTGTGTAATCCCATCAACTACCCAGATACTGAAAAAAGTTTTCAAGAGTTATATTGTCTTTCCATGTAGGAATGTAAACAGTTCAACTTTAGTAAGTCCCTTATGATTTCTCTTTACTGTTTATTTTTTCATGCTTCTCTTCATTCTTGTGTTTGAAAGTCAAATTTTCTTTTCAGCTCTAGTCTTTTCATCAAGAATGCTTGAAAGTCCTCTATTTCATTTAAAGACCAAGTTTTCCCCTGAAGTATTATACTCAGTTTTGCTGGGTAGGTGATTCTTGGTTTTAGTCCTAGTTCCTTTGACTTCTGGAATATCCTATTCCACGCCCTTCAATCCCTTAAAGTAGAAGCTGCTAGATCTTGTGTTATCCTGATTGTATTTCCACAATACTTGAATTGTTCCTTTCTAGCTGCTTGCAATATTTTCTCCTTGACCTGGGAACTCAGAAATTTGGCCACAATGTTCCTAGGAGTTTCTCTTTTTGGATCTCTTTCAGGAGGTAATCGGTGGATTCTTTCAATATTTATTTTGCCCTCTGGTTCTAGAATCTCAGGGCAGTTTTCCTTGATAATTTCATGAAAGATGATATCTAGGCTCTTTTTTTTGATCATGGCTTTCAGGTAGGCCCATAATTTTTAAATTGTCTCTCCTGGATCTATTTTCCAAGTCAGTTATTTTTCCAGTGAGATATTTCACATTATCTTCCATTTTTTCATTCTTTTGGTTTTGTTTTGTGATTTCTTGGTTTCTCATAAAGTCATTAGCCTCCATCTGTTCCATTCTAATTTTTAAAGAACTATTTTCTTCAGTGAGCTTTTGAACCTCCTTTTCCATTTGGCTAATTCTGCCTTTTAAAGCATTCTTCTCCTCATTGGCTTTCTGAACCTCTTTTGTCAATTGAGTTAGCCTATTTTTAAAGGTGTTATTTTCTTCAGCATTTTTTTGGGTCTCCTTTAGCAAGGTGTTGACCCGCTTTTCATGCTTTTCTTACATCTCTCTCATTTCTCTTCCTAGTTTTTCCTCCACCTCTCTTACTTGATTTTCAAAATCCTTTTCGAGCTTTTCATTGGCCTGAGACCACTGAATATTTATTTTGGATGTTTGGAATACAGAAGCCTTGACTTTTATGTCTTTCCCTGATGGTAAGCATTGTTCTTCCTCATCTGAAAGGATGGGAGGAGATATCTGTTCACCAAGAAAGTAACATTCTATAGTTTTACTTTTTTCCCCTTTTTTGGGTATTTTCCCAACCAGTTACTTGACTTTTGGGTCCTTTGTCAAGAGTAGGGCATACTCTGGCAATCTGTAATATCTCAGTTCCTCCAAGGAGGCACAATCCAGTGTGTACACTGATCTGGAAGCAGGGAGATTTTTGTGTCCAGAATCTTAGCAGTTACCTCTCCACAGCCACCTGGCCTCCAGTTCTGCCAAGTCAGCGCTGGGGGCTGATTTTCAGATTAAGCTGGATGGGCAGGGCAGCCATTCAGTGAGAGACAAAGAGCAGCTCTCTCAGGGCCTTTACAAAGGGCTGAGGTAAGACTCAGCTCCTCAGTGCCCCTAGGGGTTTTACAATCCAACAATGTATGCGGGCTGATGTAGGGGCTGCCCTGAGAACTGCTGCCCCCTGCCCGATGTGGCCTCTGAGGGCTGCTGCCTGAGGCTGGAGCTATGGGAAGGCCCTTCTCCCTCCCCAGCCAGCTGAGAAAGCCTCCTCACTGACCTTTGGCGCCTGTGGGTTGAGGGATCTGAGGACCTGCTCCTGCGACTGGAGATTCCGCCCCCGAGGTATCCTCCTCCCAGAGTCTCCTCCTGCTGCATGCCCAAGGCTGGGCTGAGCTCCATGCTCCACTCTGCATCCGGTGCAACCGACGTTTGCCATCGGCCTTTCAGGTCACCCTGGGCTGGAAATCTCCTCCACTCTGTTGTTCCTCATTTCTGCTGCTCCAAAATTTGTTGAGAGTCCCTCTCTACAGGTATTTTATGGGCTGTGGGGGAGACCCTGAGTATGCGTGTCTTTCTACATCGCCATCTTGGCTCCACCCCAATAATTTTTTTTTTTTAAAAGGGGAAGTAGGCCACATAAGTTCACTACCCTACACTACCCTAGTTCAGGTCCTCATCACCTCTGGTCTCCCTACCTCTAATTTCTTCCCTCTCTCATTCATCCTCCACAGTTCTGCCTTTGTCATTCCACTGCTCAAGAATACTCAGTGGCTCCCTATTGCCTATAGGATAAAATATAAAAGATGTTATCTGATATCTCGACAAAACAGCTAGCTTACTTCTCCAGAACAACTTCAAACTACTCTTCCATTATTCCCCCTTTTGTGTTCCACATTCCTGACAAACTGGCCGAGCTTCCTTTAAGCTTCAGCTCAGATCTTACCCAAGGCCTTTCTTCAGTGCCCTCATTTATCAATGTTCTTCCCTATCCCCATTCTCCCCACCCCTATATTACTGAACCTTGACTTCTCTATGTACATTTTGTATCCCACTGGTAAAACACATAAAACATGTTTTTTTCTGTGTCCCTCACTGTCTAGAGAAGGGCTTAAAAAAATTTCTGCTGATCTGAGGTACTGCCTCATACCCATTAGATTGACTAATAGGACAGAAAAGGAAAATGACAATAGGAATATGGGAAAACTGAGTCATTAATGCACTGTTGATGGAGTTGTAAACTGATTTGAACCATTATATAGAATAACTGGGAACTATGCCCAAAAGGCTATAAAACCATGTACATCCTTTGACCCAGAAATACCATTACTAGGTCTATAGCCCAAAAGAGAAAAAAACAAAAAAGGAAAAGGATCTATATGTACAAAAATATTTACAGTAGCTCTTTTTGTGGTGGCAAAGAACTGGAAATTGAAGGGATATCCATCAACTGAGGAATGGCTGAACCTTATGACCAAGATGAAATACACTACTGTGCCACAAGAAATGAATCAGATGCTCTCAGGAAAACCTGGAAAGACTCACATGAACTGATACGAAGTGAAATGAGTAAAACCAGGAGAAAGTTGTACACAGTAACAGCAATATTATAAGATGATCAATTGTAAACAGCTTAGCTAGACTCAGCAACACAGTGATCCAAGACAACTCTGAAGTACTTACTGATGGGATTCTAAATACAGATCCAACAGACACTTTTTTTTTTTTGGTCTGATTTCTCTTACAACATGACTAATACGGAAATGTGTTTTGCATGACTCCACATGTACAACCTATACCAAACAGCAGGTGGGAAAAAAGGGAGAGAATTTGGAATTCAATTTTTAAAACATGTTGAAAATTGTTTTTACATGCAATTGGGAGAAAATAAAATATCAAATTAAAAAAATTAATTTAAAAACTTCCTTCTGCATGACATTGACTAGTATAATGTCTAAAGGTGATGGGCTTCCAATCAGTACTACTAGGGTAATAAGGCCCTAAACAGGAGGGCACTTGCTAACATTCCTCTTTGTATCTCCCTCAACTCTAAGCACCACCCAACACGAAGGACCCTTCAACATTCGGTGAATGAGTGTTAAGCAAATCCAGGCTGAGGCCAGACAAAGCATCAAACAGGAGGCTGCCCCCACCAGGCATGGCCATAGGGGAAATGCCCCACTTTCCCCTGGGTTAGGCCACCTGCCTAAGCCCCAGCCTCCACCATTCATGTGCCAATCAGATATCAGAGAAGCTACAGGGAGAAAAACAAGAGGCCTGTACTCTTTGGTCCCTCCTTTCTGATATGGCTTAATAGGCACTACCATCCCACGTAAGGCTTTGAGATTTACAGAGTGTTTCCCACAACAACCCTGGGGCGGGGAACAGAAGGGCTATCATTCCTTACATTTTATGGATGAAGTACTAGGGTTCAGAGTCCCCAAGGGTCCCCCAGCTAGTATGCATCAGAGCCAGGCTCTGAGTCCCCAGAACCTCATCCTTACCCCTCATTGTACTACTTCTCCAGTAGAGCACACTGGGAGATGCCAAGATGAAAAGTCCATGATGCCTACAATGCTCTAGGAGCTTCTTACTCTCTTGGAGCAATTAAGGCATATGGGAGGAGGAGGGATGAGCTCCCTGTCACTGAAAGTCTTCCAGCAAAAGCTGGGTGACTGAGGAATGCTTGGTACAATTCTTTCTTCAGACTGAGAGGCCTCTGAGGTCCCTACCAAAAATGAAATTCTGAGATGGGCAAATACTACAGGCTTCCAGGCTCTCAGATGTAGAGGAGAAAGGGCTTTTTGAAGTCATAGGCAAAGTGACTTGTTCAGATCACACAGGCATTAAGTGGATCACTGGTCTAGACTGCGATGGGGGGGGGGGGGGGGGGGGTGGGAACCTGTGGCCTCAAGGCTACATGTGACCCTCTAGGTCCTCAAGTACAGCCCCCTTTGACTGAATCCAAATGTCATGGAACAAATCCCTTTAATAAATGGATTTGTTTTCTGCTGGGCCAACTCTCAGCCCTGGGCCATTACTTCCATGTGATCTGTCTGCTCTGCTCCCAGACTACAAGAGAGATGTAGAAAGCCAAACTATGGTGACCTTCTAGTCTGCTATAAATGAATTCTTAAACTGATCCCTCACAACTGCTTGGCAAACGCAGGAAGAAAACTAGCAAAGCAGAAAGAAGAGGAGGCTTAAAAGGTAGACCCTAAGCCACAGCATTGTCCCCAACTAATTGTGTGACCTTGGACAAGTCATTGCATTTCTATAAGTTTCAGTTTCCTCATCAGTAAAATGGGAATAATAGTTACATTACCTATGTTGTTGAGTGGTTGTGAGAATTAATAGGTGATAACAGGTGTGTATAAAATACTACATATAAATATTATTTTTATTAATCTTATGAAATGACCAAATTGGTCTACTTTCTAGGATATGAAGACTCAGAGAAAACCATAAGAGGAAGTTAAAGAAAAACAGAGTTCATTTCATCTTCCACTAAGCCCATCCTAAGAGGTCATTAACAATAAATCAGAGTTTCACCTGAACTGACAGCAAACCCAAAACCCAACAGGACCCTGTCAAGGGTCTCCTTTCTTAAAGGAGATGTGAGAAAGGCAGCCTAACATGTTAGACAGGGAATATACCTAGAAATTAGGAAGATCTGGACTTAGGTCCTCTCTAGACTGCTGCCTCTGGAGTCAGGAACACCCAAATCCAAACCTTGCCTCAAATGCTTACTAGCTATGTGACCCTGGGCAAGTCACTTACCCTCTGCCTGCCTCAGTTTCCCCATCTGTAAAATGAGGATCATAACAGCACTTACCTCTGAGTTGTGAGGATCGGATGAGATAATATCTGTAAAGCACTCTGCAACCTGAAAGTTCTATAAAGCTAACTATCATTACTATCATCATGACTTATTATGAAAGACAGATCCATCAGTAAATTATTTACTCTCTCAGTGTCCTACAGCACTTTCTAAGGCTCTACAGTACAAAACAGCTACTGCTATTTTTCAGCGGAAAGCATTTCCTCTTTAGGAGCTCCTTGCGCCAATGAAATCCTAAGTATGGTTAAAAACCACCACCACCACCTAGGCACCCAACCCAAACAGGTACAGAGAAGAGATCTGCTGCTGCTTAGGAAGGGAGCAGCGACAGGCTGAAGTAAGAATGTTGTGAAATCAGAAAACTAGAAGGTTCTCTCACACTGACTCATGCCAGACAAATAAGGATATGTTCTTTTGTTTAAATACCTCTAGGAAAGGAGTTATATCCCAACTTCTAAATATGATAAACAGTCCCCTGACCTAGGAAATTCTGCTTAGTTCCACCTAAATCCTCAATGCTCCACTTCTTGTCCCCTGACCCCAGTCCTCATCTCCCTTGATCAACAATTAATTAAACTCCCAAGTGGCTCCAGCAATTCATTAATCGACAGTAGAGTTCTCATTGCAGGGGATATGATTTCAGAGAAGATGTCTGTATAATAAAAATATTTCCATGTTCCAGAATACAGTTACCGTGTAGGCCCAACTATAAATTCTCTACAATGAATAGTGTCATGGACCTGTTACTCTCCAGGATGGAAATGTCTCCTGCCATGGCATTTGCCCAGCAGATGGGAAGGGGATGGGGAAGGGGAAGCAGAGCAAGACTGTGGCCAGACTTTCCATGGCAGCCCCATTCACCTGCCATCGAGTCAAGATGGCAAGTTTTTATTAAGGGCTCAGTGCTAAGGCCTGGGGATACAAAGAAAGGCAAAAGGCAGGCCTGACCCTCAAGAGCTTGCGATCTATTGGGAGAGACAACATGCAAACAACATGTAAGACAGATAAACTGGATTTTGCAAACTGATTGCATGAATCCACAATCATGAGAGAAAGCAGTAAGGAAGACCAGGAAAAGCAGCAGGTAGTTGTTGATTCTGCTTCCCACTCCATCCCTACAAAAATAACCCCCTCACATCTGCAAGAAAGCACCTTACTATCAAACCAGCACACCACCAAGGGAGAGTGAAAATCTGGAGGAAGGAGGGGAGTCACTGGCATATGCACCTCTTTCCTCACTTTCACTCAAATATACCTTTTCACTTAAATTCACTGCTGAGTCCAGACGATTCTTAAAGCCCAGTCACTGATTTCTAGCAATTTGCTCATTAGAACAAAATTCTATAGAAACCCAGCAAATCTGTGACTGGTCTACAAAGCTAATAATAATGGGTTTGACCTGTATTTACTTCTCAGCTGTGAATGACCCTTCCCTAGGCCAAGGCCACCACAGTGGCTAAGGAGAAGGTAGATCCCAAACCTTTGTTTGGGAAGGCAATCTACTCCCATGAATGAAAGTTAAGGAAGTAAACTTACTTGTTCTGTAGGGAAAAGGGTATTGATGTATTCCACAGCATTAAAATCTGCTCGGTCCAGAGGATCCTGGCTTGGAAACACCTAAGTAAAAAGTGAGGTAGAGGAGGGAGGGAGAAAGAGAGAGAGAGATTCTCACTAGTTGCCATTTGTGTTTTCAAAAATCATAGCACAGAGGAGCTGCTCTGATGACCCCAGGAATGCTGCCTGTTGAGAGTTTGGTATAAACATGGAAATGGTCTTGGGAATATGTTCTGGCAATACCGTAATACATGATGACATCTGGCCATGGTATTAGCACCATCATGCCCAAGGTGCCCTGGTGGCATTACCAATTCTATTCTTTCCATGTTCTGCTTTGTTGGTGTCAGCCCCAGCTCCAGCATGGGGAGTCCAGTTTCAAGATGGCAGCTGCAGCTCCATTTAGGTGATGAATCCTGCTACCTTAGCACCTTTGTCCTGTGGGTCCTGCTTTCCCCAGAGCACTCACTTGGTGGTCCCCAGTTAAGGCTTGCAGCTTTCCCCTAAAGCAGAGGCTCTTAATCATTTTTGCATCACGGACGTCTTTGGCAATCTGGTGAAGCCTTTAGACCCCTGCTCAGTTTGTTATTTTTAAATGCTTAAAAAATACAGTGTGAAAAAAATTAGAGCACACAACTGATGGTACCAGATCCAATGGCCTTTTCATCCCAATACTTCCTAAACACATTATGGCACCTGATCTGTTGATTGGACCTCCTAACCTAATACCATGTCCTCTCCTGGCTTCCAAAAACCATTCTCCTGCTTTTTTCTTGCCTCCCTATTACCCCTTCTCTGTTCCCTCAGTGGGCTCTTCTGCTTCTTTCTGTATCCCTAGCCCTCAGCACAGTGCTTGGCACATGGTGGGCAATTAAGAAATATTTCTTGTTTGACTGGCTTATCACTCTCGTCCAGACCCCTGCCAATGGGTGCTCCCCAAGATCTCATTCCCTCGGTCATTTCGTTCAATTCTGACCTTGGACTACAAGCGCTATTCAATTGGCTCCCAAACTTATTTCCCCCACATGCATTCCCAGCTCTAGATCCACATCTCCAATTGCATATATTTCTTTACAGTAGCATGTCCCTGCAGAACCTCCAACTCATCATATTAAACTGAGTATATCATCTTCTGCACCCAATTTCTTCCTTCTGCCATTCTATCTGCCACCATTCATCCCATTTCCCAAGATGGAAAATTGACTTTCCTTATCTGTCCTTACATTCAATCAGTTACCAAGCATCATCAACTCGACCTCCACAGTCCAAGAAGGCACCAGCCCTCCCCTTGCAAAGGTGGGGGCCTCCAAGTGGAACATGGTGCATATTTCAGACTCTTCTGATGTGCTGGTTGGTTTCTTTCCCTTTTTTATTCTTTGCTATAAAGGATGGCTCTCTAGGGGAAGAGAGAATGGAGAATCCATTGGGAAATGGAGGTGATGTCATAATAAAAAGGAAGCCATAAAACTCTATTTTTTAGAAGTCAACCCTACAATTCTTCTTGTGTTCTTTGCCACTCTCTCTGCATCACCCGAATACACATCTCCATTACCATCCACCTGAACTACTGCAAAGGCAGCTTCTCTGAGCTCTATTCCTCCCCTTCTCTCTCCATCCATCCTTCTCACAGCAGCCAGGCTAGCCTTCCCTAGTCCATGGATCTGATCACATCATCCCTCTGTTCAATACCCTTCTGATCAAAATTCCCATGTTGTTATTCTGTCAAGCTCCTCCACAATCCGACCTCTCTCATGCTCTCTCATGCTCAATCCCCACCAAATCTGGCTCCAGTCCAACTGCTCCCAGGACACACCTTGCCCTTCCCCACTTTTCTGTCTTTGCTCACACTGCTCTCTGATCCAGAATGTCTTCCTTTCCCCACCTGCTGAATCCCTCCCTATTCTCGAAGCCCCACTCAACATCACTATTTCCATGAAGGCTTTCCTAACTCCCACTGATCAACGAGCTTCTCCTCCTAAGATGTCAACCAGCATTGCGTGTGTTCCTCTTGCACACTCATCAGTAGTATTTAGTATCAGTTCTCTGGGTGTGAATCAGCCCACCTCAGAGACTCTATTCTAAACCTCATAGCTCAACCATTACCTAGGACAGTGCTATGCTTAGGAAATGTTTACTGAAAGTGAATTTGATTGATGAAAGATTCACAAATTTTAGTGTCAGTCTCAGGCTAAGCCTGGTGATAATCATCAAAATAAGAAAATAGTCTGCTAATAGCAGTATGTGTGTATGCACATAGAGAGAAAAATAATAGATTGGCGAATAAACAATCTGAGCAGGAACATAATTCACTACATCTTATGGATCTATGGGTAACAGTTCTTAAATGATTTCTACTCTTCTGAACTTGTCTAGAAGAGATGACATTCAGACAGTGTGCTGTTAAAAAACAGCAAGGCGCCTTGTTAAAAAACACCATCACCTCATGTGATTGTAGAATATATCAAATGAAGGATTAAGAAAACTGTCAGCTCTTCACCTAGGTTAACTACATTTTACCACTCTGATGTGAAATCCGGAGATCTAAGTGTAGGGAACCCTAAGAAATCTCCCTTAGCATTTTTGTTGCCAAAAACTCCAATATGTCTTCTGATAAATGAAATCTTCCAAAGGCATTTGGAAGCTGTTAGGCAAAAAATGTTGTTTTGTTTTTAAAGTAAGACTGGCACATATGTTATTTTTTCTTTTGTTACATGTATAGCATTCTGACCTATAATCACAAGCTATGAATTCTCCATTCCTTCTCACATATGTCTCTTCCCTAAAACAACACAAACCACTATGCAGAATCTTTCAAGTATCATATCTCTGCAGTCATGACTTAAGAAAAGCCATCCTTGCTGCATGGGGCAAGAACATGCCACAGGTCATCTTGATTTCAGGATGCTTGCTTATTTAAACACACAATGAACTTATGTGTGATGTTTGATTTGTTCCTGAGAAAGAGTAAAATGCAGTGTCTTGAAAACTCTCTAATTTACAAGACCATATATCAAACAAATATCTATTAAGGGAAAGGCTTTATTTCTTCCTTTCCAGCCTATGGGACCCTAGTGGGAGGTCCAGCTCATTCAGAAAGGCATCGATGGCATACTGAACAAATTTCCAGCTAACACATAACTGAGAGGAATAGCTAATGATTCAAAAGTGAGCCAAATCCAATAAGATGAATTTTAATAGCGATATGCAAAGTGCTCACTTGAGTTCCAAAATTCACCTGAAAAGTACAAAATAGATGAGGCACTGGCTAGAGAGCAGCATGTATGTATCTGAGAGGCAGTGTCACCCAGAGGGAAAGCATTAACTCTGGATTCTGAGGACTTGGGATCAAATTCTACATTTGCTACTTATAAGGTAGTCTTACACAAGTCATTTAATTTCTCTGAGTCTCAGTTTCCCATATCAGTAAAATATACAGATTAGACCAGATGCCATTCCAGCTCCAGATCTATGATTCTACATATTAAAAAGAGCTGGATGCTTACATGAATAAATTAGAGAAAGAAGAGATCAATGAATTGGGGATGGAACTAAAAAACCTAGAAAGAGAACAAATTAAAAATCACCAATTAAATATCAAATTAGAAATTCCAAAAACCAAAAGAGGGATTAATAAAATTGAAATTAAAAAAACTATTGAACTAATAAATAAAACTAAGAGTTGGTTTTATGAAAAAAGCAATAAAATAGATAAACCTTTTGTCAATTTGACTAAAAAAAGAAAGAAGAAAATCGAATTACCAGCATCAAAAATGAAAAGGGTGAATTCACCACCAATGAAGAAAAAACAAAACAATTATTAGGAGCTATTTTGCCCAACTGTATGCCAATAAATTTGACAATCTCAGTGAAATGGATGAATATTTACCAAAATATAAATCGTCCAGATTAACAGAAGAGGAAATAAAATACTTAAGTAATCCTATTTCAGAAAAAGAAATTGAACAAGCCATCAATGAATTCCCTAAGAAAAAATCTCCAGGTCCAGATGGATTTACAAGTGAATTCTATCAAACATTTAAAGAACAATTAATTCTAATAATATATAAACTATTTGGGAAAACAGGCAAAGGAATCCTACCAAATTCTTTTTATGATACAAAAATGGTGCTGCTACCTAAACCGGGAAGAACCAAAACAGAGAAAGAAAATTATGGACCAATTTTCCCAATGAACATAGATGCAAAAAATTTAAATAAAATATTAGCAAAGAGATTATAGCAACTTATGTCAAGGATAATACACTATGACCAGGCAGGATTTATACCAGGAAAGCAGGGCTGGTTCAATATTAGGAAAACTATCAGCATAACTGACCATATCAACAACAAAACTAACAGAAATCATGATTATCTCAATATATGCAAAAAAAGCATTTGACAAAATACACCACCATCCCTATTAAAAACACTAGAGAGCATAGGAATAAATGGTGTCTTCCTTAAAACAATAGGTAGCATATATCTAAAACCATCAGCAAGTATTCTATGTAATGGGGATAAGCTAGAAGCATCTCCAATAAGATGGGGGTTGTGGGGGGTGAAACAAAGATGTCCATTATCACCACTGTTATTCAATATAGTACTAGAAATGTTAGCTTTAGCAGTAAGAGAAGAAAACTGAAGGAATTAGAATAGGCAAGGAAGAAACAAAGCTATTACTCTTTGTAGATGATATGATGATATACTTGTGGAATCCTAGAGAATCAAGTAAAAAATTACTTGAAATAATAAACTTAGCAAAGCTGCAGGATGTACAATAAACCCACATAAATCATCAGCATTTTTATATATAACCAACAAAGTCCAACAGCAAAAGAGATAGAAAGAGAAATTCCATTTAAAGTTACTGCAGACATTACAAAATATTTGGAAATCTACCTGCCTAAATAAACCCAGGAACTAGATAAATTACAATTACAAAACACTTTTCACACAAATAAAGGCAGACCTAAATAATTGGAAAAATGTCAGTTGCTCATAGGTAGGCCAAGCTAATATAAAAAAATGACAATTCTACATAAATTAAATTACCTATTCAGTGCCACAAATACTACCAAAAAATTATTTTATAGAGCTAGAAAAAATAACAAAATTCATCTGGAAGAACAAAAGGTTCAGAGTATCAAGGGAATTAATGAAAAGAAATGTAAGGGAAGGTAGCCCAGCTGTACCAGATCTCAAATTATATTATAGAGTAGCAATCAGCAGAACTACTTGGTACTGGCTAAGAAATAGAGTGATGGATCAGTGGAATAGGTTAGTTATGCAAGACACAATAGTCAATGACTATAGTAATCTACTATTTGATAAATTCAAACCCTCCAGCTTCTGGGATAAGTACTCACTATTTGACAAAAACTGCTGGGAAAACCAGAAAACAGGTTAGCAGAAACTAGGCACAGACCAACATCTTATACCCTCTACCAAGATAAAGTCAAAATGAGTACATGATAGATATAAAGACTGATGCTATAAGCAAACTAGGATATAGTTTACCTCTCAGATCTATTGAGAAGGGAAGAGGCAGAGAACATTATGAAATGCAAAATGGACGATTTTGATTACATTAAGTTGAAAAGTTTTTGCAGAAACAAAGTCAATGCAACCAAGATTAGAAAGGAAGTAGAAAGCTAGGAAACAATTTTTATAGCCAGTGTGTCTGATAAAGGCCTCATTTCTAAAACATATAGAGAAAACTGAATCAAATTTATTAGAATACAAGTCATTCCCCAATTGATAAATGGTCAAAGGATATGAACAGGCAGTTTTCAGAGGAAGAAATTAAAGCTATCTATAGCAATATGAAAAAATGCTCTAAATCACTACTGATTAGAGAAAAGGAAATCAAATCAACTCTGAGATATCACATCTCACCCATCAGATGGGCTAATATGATAAAACAGGAAAATGATAAATGTTGGAGAAGATGTGGGAAAATTGGAACACTTATGTATTGGTGGAGTTGTGAACTGATCCAACCATTCTAGAGAGCAATTTGGAAATATGCCCAAAGGGTTATAAAACTGTGCATACCCTTTGACCCTGCAATACCACTTCTAGGTCTTCTAGGTTCCTAAAAGATCATAAAAATGGGAAAAGGACCCACATGTACAAAAATATTTATAGCTGCTCTTTTTGTGGTGGCAAAGAATTGGAATTCACCAATTCGGGAATGGCTGAACAAGTTGTGGTATATGAATGTGATAGAATGCTATTGTGCTTTAAGAAATAACAAGCAAGAAGACTTCAGAAAAACCTGGAAAGATTTGAACGAATTGATGCTGAGGGAAGTGAGCAGAACCAGGAGAACATTGTCCACAGTAACAGTCACACTGTTCAATGATTGACTTTGTTAGACTTAGCTCTTCTCAGTAATGCAAGGAGCAGAGACTCCAAGAGATTCATGGTGAAAAATGCTCTCCATATCCAGAGAAAGAACTTTGCAGTCTGAATGCAGAGGGAAGCACACTATTTGCTCTGCTTTTCTTTTGTTTTGTTTCTTCTTTCTCATGGTTCTTCCTATTAGTTCTAATTCTTCTTTATATCATGACTAATGTGAAAATATGTTTAATATGAATGTATAAGCAAAGCCTATACCAGAATGCATGCTGTCTTGGGGAGGGGAAGGAAAGAGGGGGAGAAAATTTAAAACTCAAAATCTTACGGAAGGAAATTATTATTATTATTTAAAAGAGCTGGGGGTTTCAAGAGGGCTGAAAACTGGCTAGGATACAGTATGACAGAGAAGCCCAGAAGGCAAATGCCATCTCAGGCCACATTGCAAGCCCCTAAGAACAAGGAGGGAATGGTTCCACTAGCCTCTGCCTTGGCCAGGGGCACCAAATGGGGAACATTTGCTCAGGGCCTTACATTTTAGAAGGGGAATGAAATGTGGGAGATAAATCATCTGGAGAGTAACCAAAATCATGAAAGGCCTCAAACTTTTACCAGAACAGGATCAGTCAGAAGAACCAAAATACTTAGGAAAGATATGATACTGTCTTTAAGGAAAAGACTGTCAAGTGGAAGATTAATTAGAATTATTGTTAGAATTGCTTGTTTCCAGGACAATAAGGAACTAATTCATATGCATAAGACTAAGAGTCATTCACAACTGATTAATGGTCAAAGGATATAAAGGATTTGCTAAGAAAAAAATCTTAAGCTATCAGCAGTCATAAAAAAATGCTCCAACTCACTAATAATTAGAGAAATACAAATTAAAGCAACTCTAAGGTTCTACCTCATATCTATGAGATTGGCAAAGTTGAAAAAAAAAGGAAAAGGACAAATGCTGGAAGGGCTGCAGGAAAACAGGCACATTAATGCATTGTTGATGGAGCTCTGAACTAGTCAACTATTCTGGAAAGCAATCTAGAATTATGCCTCAAAAGTTACTAAACTGCATACTCTATCCCAGTGATACCACTTGTAACTCTATTCCCCCCAAAAAACAAAGAAAGAAGTACAAATGTAGAGTAAATGTAAAGTACATACGTACAAAAATACTTATAGCAGTTCTTTTTGTAGCAGTGAAGAAGTAGAAATCGAGGGGATGCCCATCCATTGGAGAATGGCTGAACAAATTACTGTATATGAGTATAATGTAATACTATTTTAATACGAGAAATACTGAAGGGGACGTTTCAGAGAAACCTAGGAAGACTTGAATGAACTGATGTAGAATGAAATGAGCAGAATTGAGAGAACAGTTTATACATTAAGAACAATTCTGTAAAAACAAAACAATTGTGAAAGTCTTAGAAACTTTGATCCCTTCAATGACCAAGCACAACTTCAGAAAACTTCTGATGATACATACTGCTCACTGACTCAAAGTGTAGAATGAAACATGGTTCTTGGACTTGGTCGATGAGCTTGACTACAGGTATCTGTTACAAGGACACTGTTTTTATACATTTTTTTTCTTTTTAATTGTGGAAGAAAAGGAAAAGAAAATTTTGTTAATAGAAAAAAAATATAACAATCATTTAAAAAATTAGAATTGCTTGGCCCTTGAGATCAGAATTAAGAGAAATGGGTGGAAGCTGAAAAGGAGGAAATACAGCCCTCTTCTAATTCTTTAAAGGTATGACCTTTAATTTGTATAACCATTGTATAACCATTTTGAGTTCATTGTGCCATATGGTGTAAGGTACTGAGCTAAAGCTAACTCCTACCAAGCTGCTTTCCAGTGTTCCCAGCAGTTGTTCAACTAGGTAGTTCTTCCGCAACCAGTGCATGGTCTCTACTACAATGAACACTGGCTTACTGAATTACTTGCTTCTGATTTTTCCTTATCTCCCCTGTTGCTTTGCTCCTTTTTTTACCCAACACCAAATGATTTTGATGATTTTGGCTTGAGAGTATAGTCTGATGTCTAAAAGGGCTATTCCCTTTCATTCCAACTTAAAAAAAAATTTCCCTTGAGATTCTAGACCCTTTTCTAACAACAAAAGAAGTGTGATTAGTCTCTCTAGTGCAATAAAATATCCCACGAGTAGAGTGATATAACATGGTATCAGTAAATTAATTTAGGGAGTGCAGATGTTAGGGTGTACAGAGTTGTTTGCTTACTGTTCCCCCCAATTAAACTGTCAGCTCCTTGAGGGCAGGGACCAACTTTTGCCTCTTTCTGTATTCCCAGCACTTAGCATAGTGGCTGGCACATAGCAGATGCTCAAAAAATATTTCCTGACTGGCTAAGCATTGTAATTTTTATCATGCTAGCATGGCCCGGCCACAAGTACCAAATAGCCAGCCCTCAGTTAGGCTATGCTAACAAAAGTCATGGAAACCATTTTGCTCCCTTTTGTAACTGTATCTATACATGTCTTGAATGTGTCTTGGCAGGTTAACAGCTATGCATTTTATTTCCTCCTGGATTTTGTTATTGGTCTATAGAAGTGCTATTGATTTTTGTGGATCTGTTTCACATTCTGCCTACTTAAATGAAGCTACTGTCTCAATTACTTTCTTTAGGATTCCCTAATATTGTTGTCAGCAGTAAATACTGCTAATTTTGTCAATTCGTTTCTTTCTCTAGACTAAGCGTCACAGAACATAAATTTAGAGCATCATGAAATGGGCCCTACAGGTCACTGAGTCTGACCCTCTCCTTTGAGAGCAGAGGAAGGGGGCGGAGCTAAGATGGCGGAGTAGAAAGACGCACATACACATAGCTCTGAACCCACAACCCATAGAATGGCTACAGGGAAGTAACTCACGGCGAATTCCGCACCCAGAGGCCACGGAACATTGGAGCGAGGGAGATTTCTGTTCCAGAGAGACCTGCAAACCTCTCTCGGGGGGACCTTCGCGCTGCGGACTGGGCGCCGGGACTGGGAGCTGAGTGCAGCCCTGCCGCGGCCGCGGCACCGAGAGGAAAAGATCGGAGCAGGCTTCACAGACAGGATCTCCAGCGGCCACGCGGGTCCCTCCACCCACAGAGGGATCTGCAAACCTCTCGCAAAAGGTCCGTCGCGCTGCAGACACAAAGCCCAGCCCAGACCTGCTGCGGCCACGGCTGCGGCACCGAGAGAAACAGATCCGAGCAGGCTTCAGGGACGGGATCTCCAGCGGCCGCACAAGTCCCTCCACCCACAGGTGACAGGGGTGGGTGAGAGAGTCTCTTTGGCAGGTCGAGAGGGGAGTGGGGTGCCCCCATAATTCAGGCCCCCCCCCCCGGGAGGTAGAAGCTGAGAGGCGGCTGCAGACAGGGGCTCCCCAAGCGGGCGGGAGCCTGAATCCATTGCGGAAGGTCTGTGCATAAACCCCCTGAGGGAACTGAGCTTGAGAGGTGGCCCTGCCCCGACCTCAGCACCAGAACATAATCTCATACTGAATAGCAGCCCTGCCCCCGCCAAAAGCCCTGAGGCTGGAAGCAGCATTTGAATCTCAGACCACAAACACGGGCTGGGAGGATCAGGAGGTGAGGTGGGTGTGAGGAAAATATTCAGAGGTCAAGTCACTGGCTGGGAAAATGCCCAGAAAAGGGAAAAGAAATAAGACTATAGAAGGTTACTTTCTTGGCGAACAGGCATTTCCTCCCTTCCTTTCTGATGAGGAAGAACAATGCTTACCATCAGGCAAAGACACAGAAATCAAGGCTTCTGTGTCCCAGCCCACCCAATGGGCTCAGGCCATGGAAGAGCTCAAAAAGGATTTTGAAAATCAAGTTAGAGAGGTGGAGGAAAAGCTGGGAAGAGAAATGAGAGACATGAAGTCAAAGCATGAACAGCAGATCAGCTCCCTGCTAAGGGAGACCCAAAAAAATGTTGAAGAAATTAACACCTTGAAAACTAGCCTAACTCAATTGGCAAAAGAGGTTCAAAAAGCCAATGAGGAGAAGAATGCTTTCAAAAGCAGAATTAGCCAAATGGAAAAGGAGATTCAAAAGCTCACTGAAGAAAATAGTTCTTTCAAAACTAGAATGGCACAGATGGAGGCTAATGACTTTATGCAAAACCAAGAAATCACAGAACAAAGAGAGAAGAATGGAAAAATGGAAGATAATGTGAAATATCTCATTGGAAAAACAACAGACCTGGAAAATAGATCCAGGAGAGACAATTTAAAAATTATGGGACTACCTGAAAGCCATGATCAAAAGAAGAGCCTAGACATCATCTTTCATGAAATTATCAAGGAAAACTGCCCTGAGATTCTAGAACCAGAGGGCAAAATAAATATTCAAGGAATCCACAGAACACCGCCTGAAAGAGATCCAAAAAGAGAAACTCCTAGGAACATTGTGGCCAAATTCCAGAGTTCCCAGGTCAAGGAGAAAATACTGCAGGCAGCTAGAAAGAAACAATTCAAGTATTGTGGAAATACAATCAGGATAACACAAGATCTAGCAGCCTCTACATTAAGGGATCGAAGGGCATGGAACAGTATATTCCAGAAGTCAAAGGAACTAGGACTAAAACCAAGAATCACCTACCCAGCAAAACTGACTATAATACTTCAGGGGAAAAAATGGTCTTTCAATGAAATAGAGGATTTTCAAGTATTCTTGATGAAAAGACCAGAGCTGAAAAGAAAATTTGACTTTCAAACACAAGAATGAAGAGAACCATGAAAAGGTGAACAGCAAAGTGAAGTCATAAGGGACTTACTAAAGCTGAACTGTTTACATTCCTACATGGAAAGACAATATTTGTAACTCTTGAAACATTTCAGTATCTGGGTACTGGGTGGGATTACACATGCACACACGCTCACATACATAGAGACAGAGTGCACAGAGTGAATTGAATAGGATGGGATCATATCTTTAAAACAAAATGAAATCAAGCAGTGAGAGAGAAATATATTGGGAGGAGAAAGGGAGAAATTGAATGGGGCAGGTTATCTCTCATAAAAGAGGCAATCAAAAGACTCATTAGTGGAGGGATAAAGAGGGGAGGTGAGAGAAAAACATGAAGTCTACTCTCATCACATTCCACTAAAGAAAAGAATAAAGTGCACACTCATTTTGGTAGGCAAACCTATCTCACAATACAGGAAAGTGGGGGATAAGGGGACAAGCAGGGTGGGGGGGATGATAGAAGGGAGGGCATGAGGAGGAGAGTGCAATTCGAGGTCGACACTCATGGGGAGGGATAGGATCAAAAGAGAATAGAAGTAATGGGGGACAGGATAGGATGGAGGGAAATATAGTTAGTCCTATACAACACAACTATTATGGAAGTCATTTGCAAAACTACACAGATATGGCCTATATTGAATTGCTTGCCTTCCAAAGGGAAGGGGTGGGGAGGGAGGGAGGAAGAGAAGTTGGAACTCAGAGTGTTAGGATCAACTGTCGAGTAATGTTCTTGCCACTAGGAAATAAGAAAAACAGGTAAAGGGGTATAGAAAGCTATCTGCCCCTACAGGACAAAAGAGAAGATGGAGACAAGGGCAGAGAGGGATGATAGAAGAGAGAGCAGATTGGTCATAGGGGCAATTAGAATGCTTGGTGTTTGGGGGGGGAGGGGATAAAAGGGGAGAAAATTTGTAACCCAAAATTTTGTGAAAATGAATGTTAAAAGTTAAATAAATAAATTTAATAATAAAAAAAAAAAAAAAAAGAAGAGGCCTTTCCTGAACCCCCCATTACCAGTGCCCCCAAAATGACCGTGTCTAACCTTAATACTGGGTTGCTATAGAATGCCCCCAGAATGTAAACTACTTGTCTTTGTGACCCTAGAGCCAAGCCTTGCATCTGGCAGGGAATGCCTACACTCTGTTAAATTATTTCCTATTTATCTCATACACAGTCCACTTTGTATATATTTGTTTTCATGTTATCTCCCCCATTAGACTACAAGCTCCTTGAAGACAGGGACTGTCTTTTGCATGTCTCTATGTTTAGCACAGTGCTTGGCATGTATTATGCCTGGCTTAATGTTTACTGATTCATTAATAAGTGCTGACAGAATTAAATTGAGACTTGATCTAAGCATAAACTTAAAATTCAGAGGAAATCAAGACTGTAATGCAGCCCAAGCAAGGTAGGGAGGGAATTGTCCTTCACAGGAAGTCTGAGCAAAGGCTGGATGATCATGTGTCTGGCATCTTCTAAGGGGGAATCTTTTCGGCTATCAGTATCAGGCCACTGAGCCCCTTCAACAGGAGTAAAGAATCAATAGCAGGGGCTGCTAGAAACTGTTCAGCTGCCCAGTATTCATTCTTTCCGTCATCTAGACATGTGGCATTGTGGGCAGATATTCTGCCTTCTCCAAATTCTTCCCCAACAACTCCCCAGGCAATTTTGCTTTAGTTGGTGGGTCAGGCAGAGACAGAAATCCTGGTCTATGTGAACACTATAACCTTTCACTTTCCTCACAATCAACAAAGGAGATACGGGAAGAGGTGCAAAGCCTTTTCTGAAAGAAAGTCTTCTTATTAATTCACTCAAGCCTGGGAGGACAATTACAAGAATTCTCAATCTTATCAACTATAAAAATCCCTTAATTATTTCTTCCTTCCAAGTTTAATCTGAAGTAAAAACCAACACAGTCCAGATGAAGGCCTAAAGTTCTCTTCATCATCCAAAAGGTGAACTGGGGGTTGGGGGGTGGAGATGCAGGGAGGAAGCTCTGAGGCAGCATTAGGAAAAGAAAGGAGCAGCCTAGTGAGTACTACCCTACCTCCTCCCAGCTAGGGGCCAAGCCCTCAGGGCAGCAGCCCTCACTAGGACACCATCCCCAGAAAAGCCCCTTCACTCAAAGCTGAGTCTCTTGGTTGCACTATGAGAACCCAATGTGGAAGCCCTGACTTCCCATACCATGAGGAATCCAGGGCGGCCTGACTGCAACAAGTCCTGATTTGCCAATCCAAACCAGAGACCAGGACCCCCCTCAACCCCCACTCCAGGCAGCTTTCTCACAAGCCAACCTGACTTCCTCCTCATCCCATCCTCACACCACTCAACCCGGAACTCTGGGAAACCTGCGCACCTGAGACAAGAGGGTAATGACCCCAATCTCGTGGGGGGAGGGGCTCTTAGGACCCCAACCATTCCTCCTCAGGTCATTCTCTGACAGCCCCACCTCACAGCTCCCCCCCACACACATTCATTTCCAGACAGCTCGGACCCCTCCCCCACCACCAAAGATAAGGCCAGCCTCAAACCCAGGCCCCTCTCCAAAGGATCTGAGCCTCCCCATTCAGCTCCTCTCCCCGAGGCGCTTTAAAGTTGGTCTAGGGGTTGTCACTGTCCTCATTCTACGAAAAGTGAGGTTAGGCGACTTGTCCAGGGTCACACTGCTGCTAAGTGTCTCAGGCGGGATTTGAACTCAAGTCTTTCTGACTCCAGGCCCAGCGCTCAATCCACAGCGCCACCCAGCCCCTTCTCTCGCCCCTCTCCCACCCCAGGGGGCTACTCCTCTATTCCCCTCCCCCCCACCCAGGAGCGGGGCCCCGCCTCCTTCCCTTCCCCCACCCCGGGGGCGGGGCCTCCCTCCCCTCCACCGCCCTCCCTTCCCCAGGGGGCGGGGCCTCCCTCCCCCCGCCTCGGGGGCGGGGTCTCTCCGGCCTCCGCCCTCCTCCCCCTCCCGCCTCACCTGCTCAATGGCGAGCTGCACCTCCGGGGTGAGCTGCAGCACGGCTTCCAGCTCCTCCACAAACTCGAGCTCCTCCTCCTCCATCATCCCGCCCCGGCCTGGCTTTAGCCCCACGCCCGCGGCGGCGGCGGAGGCGATCCCCGCCCCCCCACCGCCCCCTGGTGCCCCCGCTAGCACCGGCTCGGTCAAGCAACCAGATACTTCCGGAAGCTACCGCACTTCCGGGAGCCACGGAACTCTGGGATGGTGGAGGACTTTCCCTGGAGCCAAAGCAGAGAGAGGAGGGGAAGGAGAGGAGTTGGGATCACGTGGGTTTGAAGCCCCGCCCCCTTCCACTAAAGCTGTGTATCACACACTGAGGCTGGGGCTTCTAAGGCTTCCTGCTCTGATGGCAGATGTCCTCAGTCCTCCACGCTGAATTGGGAGCCGGAGTACATGGGTTCGAATCCCGACCCGGTGCTTTTTCCTCTCTGTGACCTTGAACCAGTCTTTATTTCCCTCTTTGTAAAATCAAGGGGCCGAAAGAGACTTAGAAAGCTCAGGAGTCGGGAAGAACTTAGCTCAAATCCAGCCTCAGACACGTCTTGCTTGTGTGACCTGTCTGGGAAGGGAAAGAGACTTACCCAAGACCACACAGCTAATGAATAGTAGATCCTCCGATTGATGATGGAAGGCACCTCAGGAATAGTCTCATCCAACTGCATTTTTCAGCTGAGGAAACTGAGGTAGGGGGAGGGAAGTAATTGCCCAATATTATACAGGTAAGTCAGTTCAAGTGGTGGGATTTGAACCCAGATCTTTGGATTCCAGATCCACACACTCTTTTACACTGCCTCCTAATAGTAACATTTCGATGGCATTTTAGGATTGCTAAAGGCACAACAACCCTGTCAGGTATGTAGTGTATCTTTGTGGCACCATTGTACTGATGTTGAATGGAGTCTAAGAAGAAATGACTCACCCAGGGTCACACAGCTCATGAGTCCTGAAGAAAGAGCTCAAACTGAGGCTGTCTTCAAGGCAAGAGCTGCCTCCCTAAGGAAGAGTGGAATCTGGACCATTACCAAGCCCGTGGACTTTTGAATAAGGAAAACCTTTTATTTCCTTATTATGATGAGGGGTTTTTTCTCCGCTGTCTCTGCCCCCTCAAAATGAGGATGTCTCTCAGATTATCCATACCTGGTTTTCCTCAAATCGTAAATCCTAAGAAGGAATGGTCTTTCCTTAAAAGCATTTGTATCCCCAAGAAACAGCTGGCCAGAATCAATTGCAGCTTAGAAGTCTCCCTTTTTGCTTCCTCTAACTTCTAAAGCTAATTTTGACTGTAGAAAAAGATGAAAAGAGCCTTCTTAATTAGGAATGCCACCAGTCTTCAAGGATTTGAAGGGCTGTCATGTAAAAGGATGATTAGCCATGTTCCATCTGACCCCAGAGGGCAGAATCAGGAGCAAGGGGTGGAGGTTACAAAGAAACTGATTTCACTTTGATGTCAGGAAACAAAAACCTTTCTAATCATGAGAATTGTTAAAGTCCCAAGGGGCTGTTTTGAAAGGTAATGAGCTTCTCATCACAGGAGGTCTGCAAGTAAAGACTAGAAGGCTGATGAGGTTCAGACTCTGGGAGCCTCCTTGAGCTCCCCTTGAATCTTCCCACTTAATCTGGCCTTTCTTACTCAAATCTAATCTTCCCATTTGTTCCGGCAGTCTCAGGAAGCCCATGGGCTTTTCATTATCATTTCAGGTCTCTGTTGTACTCCCCACCCTTGATCCCATCAACCCCATACCCATACTGCCCCTATCAAGATCTCTGGATTGCCCCACCTGCTTCCCACCCAAACCCTCCCTAGTCTGATATCTCCTGATAGCCTCCAGCTGTTTCCAGCCTTTGACCCTCCTTGGACTTCTCCTCAAGACCCTTCCTAAACCCCTCCTCCCATCACCCTGGACTACCAGACCCCTCCTCCCCCATCCCTCCTATACTCTTTTCTGTATTTAAGTTCCATCCTGCCTCCATGAAGGCGCTCAGATCCAATCCAGCTCAGACTCTGTCTAGCTGGGATTGTGTCTGGCCCGCTTGTGAATACAAGCGTTACAAAAGCTTAGGCTCCTTAAGAGGCAACCCAGTTAGGCGAATCCTTAATAAACTTTGTTTTCTTTGGCTTTAAGAAGGCTTGAGTCTAATTCATTCGAGCACGACCCGGACCGTCGGGTATTTTGGGGTTCCCGATCACCCCTGAACCTCATCAAGGCCACTGGTCGGAACAGATATGTTGTATCAGAGGATTTTTTTTTCCAGCTAGTGGAACAGCTAGCCTCTGAATCCCCTTCCAACTCTGAGATTTTGTGACCTGGTGCCCCATGATCAGAGGCACCATCCGTATTTTTGTTTTCAGACCTGGGGGATGTGACTACTTTTTAAAGGTGATCTCTCCTTTAGATAAGATCAGATCTTATCCTTTGAATAGACACATGACTTTTCCATTGTGCAGCTTGTAACCTGCTAATTAACCTGTCCAAAATGGAACTTATTATCTTTCACCCCAGACTATTCACTCTTCCTTAATTCCATTATTACTGTGGAGTGTATGACTATCCTAGACACCCAGGCTCACAACCAGACTCTTCACTCTTTCTTCTTCACACACACACACACACACATACATACACATACATACATCCTGCTCCCATATTCAATCATTTTCCAAAACCAGTCCGGCCTATCTTGGAAACATCTCTCATATATGTCCTTTCTTTCCTCAGACACTGAAACCATCCTGGTGCAGGTTCTCACCGCCTCAAGCGTGGATTACAAGAGAGGCTGGCTACCCTTTCCTCCTTATATCTCTCCCCATCTCATCCACCCTCCACTCAGCTATGAAATCGATTTCCCTAAAGTTCAGATCTGACTATATCACTCCCCTGGTCAATAAACTCCCTAGCATCTCCAGGATAAACTAGAAATGTCTGTGTTTTGGCATTCAGACCCCTTACAACCTGCCCCTCTCCTACCTTTATAATCACCTTTTTACCTCATCCACACTCACTGATCCCTACTGGCCTCCTTTGCTGTTCCTTGCACAAAATAATCCATCTTCCAAATCTGTATCTCTTCCCTCGTTGTCCCCCAAGTCTGGCATTCTCTCCCTCCTCATCTCCACCTCTCTGCTTCCTTAAAGTCTTCGCTAAAGTCCAGCCTTCTTCAAAGAGACTTCCTGCTCCTCCTTAATCCTAGTTCTTTCCCTCTGAGATTAACTCCAATGTATCCTCTCTATCTTGTTGACACATAGTTGTTTGCATGGACTATCTTCCCCCTTTAGATTGTGTATTCCCTAAGGGAAAATTGGGGGGTTTGCCTTTTTTTGTTTCCCCAGTGCTTTGCACAGTGCCTAACAAGTAGTAGATACTTAATTTGAAGAGACAAGGTAGGAAACTTTTAAAATAACTTGGAACCCAGTGAATTGTCAAAGTAACTATGAATAAAGTACCTTGTGATGGACCAAGAAGCGGAGAGTGTATCAAATGCCTACTTTGTGTCAGGCTCTGTGCTGATATCTGGAAACACATATAATGAGTTCAATACAGTAATCTGTTTTCACAAGATGCTTTCATTGTAAGGGGAAAGACAGACAGCAAGGACATGTATGATTATATATGGAATACATATGAAAAGAATAAATACAAGGCAGCCACTAGCAGCTGGAGGATCAGAAGCAGCTTCATGGAGAACTGGTTGGACTTGAACTTTGAAGAAATAGAGGGGATTCTGTGAGGCAGAAGTGAGGAGGGAGCACCTTCTAGGCACGATCTGGGGATGGAGAGACACAGAGATGGTAGATGGATACATATGTATAATATGTGTGTACAATGTAGTCAGGTCATTTGTGTAAGGTTGTGAAAGGCATTAGTATTTTTTCCAAGAGGTACTTGGGAGCCATTGGAGTTGATGGGGGTCATGTGGTCAGATTCCTGTTTAAGTCCAATGACTTTGGTAGCTTTCTAAAGGACGGTGAGAGGCGAAGGAGGGAGACCAATCAGGAAACTTTTGCAATAAGCCAGGAGAAAGGTAACAAGGACCTGAAATAAGGGAGTAGAGAGATGGGGTGTGAGAGAAGTTGGGGGAAGTCAAATGTGGGGAGCACCAGGAAATGAGGTGAGATAATAAAACTGGGAGAAATAGGGAAGTTTAGATGTTGAATGGGAGGTGCTGGCATGTGGTCAATTAGGTCAGTTGCAGTTAGGTCCTCCTATGGAGTCTAACCTTCAGAGACTAAAATCTAGAGATAAGGGAATAAACACTCATTTAGGAATTAGAGTTAGGTCTCCAGTGGAGATCCACATCTAGCATCTGGAAGATTAAAACAAAAAAAGCCTTAAGGAGACCAACTACTTACCTAGAAGTTTCCCAGCTCTTTGTTTTAAAAAGCTTGGGATCTGGAGCTAAGACTTTTCTCTGGAAGATGAGAGGTCACCTAGCAAGACTGAAGGAATAAGATAAGCTCTTCTATAAGGGGACAGAAGAAGAGTAAAGCGACAAAGAGTTTTTCCAGAGTCCCCCACTCAATAAATTCCTGGAGCTCCCTATTACCTTCAGAATCAAATATAAAATCTTCTGCTTAGCCTTTAAAACCCTTCACAATCTGGTCTCCTCCGGCCTTTCCAGGCTTTGCTTACACTTTAATCTCCTCCATACTCTTTGATCCAGTCACACTGGCCTGCAGGCTGTTCGTTGAACATGATGTCATCAAGAGCAATGAACATTTAAGTGATGGACTCAACCACCAGTGCAAGCTAATCCATCCATCAATCAGAATTTAAGTTCTTAGTATGTGTCAGGCACTGTGCTAAACACAGGAGATGCAAAAGGAGGGGAAAGATAGCTCCTGCCTGGAATGCTCTCAGAAAAACCTGGAAAGACTTACGTGAACTGATGCAAAATGAAATGAGCAGAACCAGGAGAACGTTGTACACAGTAACAGCAACATTGTACAATGATCAACTGTCAATGACTTGGCTATTCTCAGCAATGCAGTGATCCAAGACAATTCCAAAGAATTTAATAATTAAAAATGCTATTCACCTCCAAAGAACTGATGGAATTTGAATGGAGATCAAAGCATACTTTTTCTTTCTTTTTCTTGAGTTTTTTCTTTCACATTTTCTTTCACAACATGACTAACGTGGAAATTTTTAAAAAGACAACTCCTGCCCTCAAGGAACGTACAATCTAATGGAGGAGGAGGCATCATGCAAACAAGTATGTACAAACAAGCTCTAAACAGGATAGATAAGAAATAATTAACAGAGGAAAGACACAGGCATCAAGAGAGACTTCCCAGCTGGGGAAGATGGGCTTTTGGCTGGGACTTAAAGAAAACCAGGGAGGTCCACTGCAGAGTGGAGGAAGGAAGAATGTTTTGGACCTGGGAGACAACCAGAGGAAATGCCTGGAGGAAAAAGATGGAGTGACTTGTTGGGAGGCTAGTGTCACTGGATGGAAGATTATGTATTGGGGAAGAAGGCTTGAGAAGACTGGACAGGTTAAGAAGGACTTGGAAGGTCACCTCCTGGCTCCCTTCATCCTCACTGACCATCCACATGCCTGGCAGGCTCTCCCTCCTCCCCTGCTTCCTTCCAGACCCAGAGCAATCCCAACTTCAGCCAGATGCCTTTCCTGCCCCTCCCCCCCCACCCCATGCCACCCCCTTGAGATCATCTCCCTTTTTCACCAGAGGTTACCTGTATGTATTAGACATTTAGGTGAGGTCTCCTCCATTAGAAGGGGAGCTTCTTGAGGACAAGTACTGTGTTTTTGCTTTTCTTTGAGTCTTCCAGTGCTTAGCACAGAGCCTTACACACAATAAACATTTGATAAATGTTGTTGACTGACAAGGGAAGACAGGAGGCAGAGGGCAATGGGGCCCGTACATCTGGCACGCCACATCCTTCTCCCCCACCTCAGCAACTCAGCTTCAGTGGTCACAACAATCTCCATCCATGTGTGACTGCACCCGATGGACCAGAGACAATGCCCTGATGGATTTAACCCTTTCAGCTCTAGAACTTACTGGCTCTGCAGTTAGAGGTCCTGGGTTCAAATCTTGCCTCCAATGCCTATTACTTGGGCCTTGGTTTCCCCATCTGTAAAATGAGAGGACTGGATGAGATGACTTGATAGGCCTCTTCCAGCTTTAAAGCTAAGATTCTATGTTCCCACCCTGATGACTATGCTCTCCTCAATAGTGAGTGTGTTACATGTACCACTAAATCTACCCAGCCCCAGTCACACTTCACATTTCACCTTCTATCTTCTGGCCCCATCACCTTATAGGCACTCTATTTCTTCTCTGAACCTCCAATCAAATCAATATTTCCTACTTCTGTCAATAAACTTCCCTACTGTGACTGCACTCACCATCCTTGTGACTTCCCAAACCAAAACCCTCCTCTCTGACCAATACTTCCCTAGATCCATTCTTTCTTCCTATTTGGATATGTGGTCTTTGAGGACAAGGCCTGTGTGTTAAAATTGTACCTTATTCTGGTTCTGCTGCTCTCCTCCACCCCCTAGTCATATGGTAAACTTTCTGAGGAGCCAGTCAAGGGAGCATAATTTATAAATTGTATCATATATTAACTAAAATTCATATCTTGGGAATACATGCTGAATCAGCACAAGACCTGCTTGTCAAAGTGTCTGTCCTGTAAAATGTAAACCCCAGACAAAATCCAGACCTCCAGAGCTCCAGCCCAGCAGAACACCTAAAACAAATGGGCTGCTGACCTTGAGGTAATAAATTTGAAGTGTTACTGACAACTTTGAGATGATTTGGAAGTGCTAATGAACTAACCGCAATAAAATGACTCAGGTCTATTTCCTCTCCCCCAAAAAAACCCTATGAAAATCAGACCTCAAATACCTACCCTCCCCCACTCCCACCCCCCAGAAGTTTTCCCTCTCCTTCATGTCCATGCTGCCTGGTGCTCCCAATTCTAATCCATGATTATAGGAGTGATATTCTCTGCCTCTTCCCTGCTCATCCTCTTCCTCACTGCATTCCTTCATCATCCCACCGATGACCCACCAGAAGCTGTCTTCCTCTGTATTCCTGCCAAAGCCTTTATTATTGAGTACCCAAATAATCAACTCAACCTGCCTTGCTTCTATGCTCATATCCTGACCCTTAATACATTAAACAGCACATAGTAGAATTTAACAGATGCTCTTTCATTCATTCATTAGAGTTAAAGGGATCTGTGGAGCACAGTAAAGAAGAAAAAAAGGAAAGAAAATGAAAAACCAAACAGCCACTCTCTTTTCTCTGTACTTCTGTGAATTCAATTATTATGTACTCTACTGAGGCAAACAGAGTTAAGTGACTTGCCCAGGCTCACATAGCCAGTAAGTGTCTGGGTCTAGATTTGAACTCAGGTCTTCCTGACTCTAAGATCAACACACTAGCCACTGTGTCACCTCGTTGATCCTGATTTATTTCGGCTACCACTGGACTGGGATCCTGAAGGTGACTTCCAAAGGTCATTCCTCACTCTTTGGGACAGTCGTGTTGTCTGCAAACCTGAATTCTGGTCGACCTGGATGTCAAAGAGTCCTCTGAACCTTTCAGACTCATAAGGACAAACAGTCTACTCCTTTCACAAGTCATCATGAGGAAAAGACACATCGAATTTTTGCAAGAGCACTTAGACAAAGAGGAAGTGGGTTTTTTGAATTGCCAGTCACAAAGCCTCCCTTTCAGCAGGTGGTCTGGAGGCTGGCACCAGTTATGGAATGTCCATGTATGCTCCAGGGTCTCTCCTTTTTATAATGTTGTGGGATCTCCCAGAAGCAAGCTTCCTGCTCTCTTCTGGATGGAGAACTGTTATCAGTCAAGCAAGCTGAGGAGTGTGTGCAGGTATCAGACCCTGGTTACAAGAAGTTCATAGGTTTGGAGCTAGCAGAGATCTGCTCCAACCAACTCATGTTACACATGAGGAAGTGAGCCCAAGAGGGGTTAAATTACTTGCCCAGGGTCACCTAGCCAGGAATGTCTGAGATGAGATTTGTTCCCATTGGACTCACCCTCTGTTGCCAATCAATTCCTATATCTTATCCATCCCATGCATGTTTAGAGTTCCTTCCCCTCTTTGCCCCTCCACACTTGGTAACTGTCCCCTAATTGGGTTTCCTGTCTCCATTCTCACCTGTTCCTTCGTTTTCCTCCACACAGCTCTCTTAAAAATCTTCCTAAAGCGTAGCCCTGACCACGTAACTCCCCTGTAATCAGATTCTCTTGTAAGTTCTTTTGCCTCTTAGATAAAACATGTGATTCTCAGCCTGGCTTTTAAAGCCCTCCACTGGCTTTCTGGCGATTTCCTGTTGCTGGCTTATTTCCTATGACTCTGTCCCACACAGTGTCTGTCCCATTCCTCTTTTTTCCTCCAAATCAACAGTCCACCACCCAATCCTGCCCTCCCCCACATACCGGAAACAAATGCCCTCCTTACTTGGTCTCTCAGAAATTGGAATGTCATTCAGGGCTCAAATCAAGAGCCACCCTCTGTGTGAAGCCTTCACCAGCCTCTCCAGTTGTCTGTGCTTTCTCCCTTTTAAAATTACCCTGCATTTACTTATTCATTTATGTGTATTTCAGGTCCCCTGTAAGCTTCTTGGAGGCAGAGTTTGATTTTGTTTTTTTATTTGTCTTTAGGAGAAAGAGTGCTGGATTTACACTCAGGAAACCCTAAATGTAGCCTCAGATGCTTATTAACTTCTCTCTGCCTCAGTTTCCTCCTTTGTAAAATAGGAATAATAACAGCACCTACCTCACAGCTTTGTTGTGAGGATCAAGTGAGATAATATTTGCAAAGTGCTTAGTAAACCTTAAAGAACTATGTCACTGATAGCCGTTATTTAATGGTGACCTGCTGCATAGAGCACTGGACTTGGAGTTAGGGAGACCTGAGTTTAAGTCTGACTTCAGACACTTATTAGCTTTGTGACTCTGGGCAAGTCACTTAACCACTCTGAGACTTACCTCCCCAGGATTGCTGTGAGGATCAGATGAGATACCATCCAGAAAATACTTTGCCAATCTTAAAGTGCTATATAAATGCTAGTAATATATATATGTGAATATAAATATAATATGATATATGTAATATATAATGTGTTACATATAATAAACATAAATCCTAATAAAATGCTATGTATAAATGATATTATTATTATGGGCAGTTAGGTGACCCAGTGGATAGAGCACCAGGTCTGGAGTCAGGAAGGACCATGCCTGAGTTCTGGTCAAATCTGCCCTCAGACACTTACTACCTGTGTGACCCTGAGTAAGTCACTTCACCCTGTTGGTCTCAGTTTCTTCATCTGTAAAATGAGGTAGAGAAGGAAATAGCAAACTACTCTTGTATCTCTGTCGAGAAAATGTGACCCCACCAAATGGGGTCACAAAGAGGCAGATATGACTGAAATGACTGAACAACAAAGAGAAGTATTATTATTAATATATCCCTATCACTATCAATAATCCCCATAAATTATTAATATAACCCATCATCCCCAGTGCCTTGCACATAGCAGGCATTTAATAATGCTTGTTGAATTTAATTAGATCGAATTAAACAATTGGATTTCTTCTTGTGACTTGTACACTTATGTCTTGTCTGCTAAATAAATTTAGCCTCCACCCCAAATGGGAACAGGGATCCTAGAGTCTGGGAAAGTTGAACAAGTTATCTGGAGGTCTGTAGCAACATGAAATGAGTTGGGCAGATCTCATTAGGCAGTGATTTCATTCTGCTTGCTTGTGTTCCTGACTTGCCTTAATAATTTCATTACCCTTCAAAAAATAGCAGAAGCCACAAAGGAAAATTGCTATTTTGAACCTGATTCCAATTACAAGGAGGAAATAGTTGCTGAAAAAGAAATAACAGGAACTCTGGGGGCAAATGCCGACTCAGTCCATCGCAGAGTTTTGGAAAAAAGGAGAAGAAAGTCAAGTGGTGTCTGGCATGTACCCTAGGTTTGGGGAGATCTTATTTCAAAGGGGCAGAGAAGAAAGAGGTAGGAGCCAGGAACCTCATCATTTTCAGAGGAAGTTGGCCAAAAAGGAAGTGCACGAGAATTAAATTCTTAAAAACAGTTGTAAAAATTGTATCAATAAAGAGGGGCAAGGGAGGCGGACAAAGGACCAGGAGACTTGTTCAAAAGATGGAAGCCAGAGCAAATACCAAAGGAAGTAAGGATGCATACACAAGGAGAGTATGCTTGTCAGGGGCACTGGAGCCCATGATCACCTGAGGCTTGAAATGAATTCTAATTGTGTTCGGATAGTTCCTATGTGTGTCTTGGCAGGGAGACTCCCAATGATATTGTCTGCCTCAGTTGTTGTAAGTGGAATTTCTTTCTATCTCTTCCTGCTGGGTTTTGTTAGTAATGAATAGAAATGCTGATGATTTGTGTGAATTTATTTTACATCCTGCAACTTTGCTAAAGTTTTTAATTGATTTCTATGAGTTTTTTAGTTAACTCTTGGCATACTATCTAGCTATACCATTAGCCAATGCATAGATCATTTCTCAATTACTAATGTATTTTTTTCTATCAATCTCTACTGAGGTGATGGGGCAGCTAGGTGGTGCAGTGGATAGAGCACCAGTGCAGGAGTCAGGAGGACCAGAGTTCAAGTCTCACCTCAGACACTTGACAGTCACTAGCTGTGTGACCTTGGGCAAGTCGCTTAAGCCCAACTGCCTCATCCTGGGTTATCTCCAGTCACCCTGATGAATATTTGGTCACTGGATTCAGATGGCTCTGGAGGAGAAGTGAGGCTGGTGACCTGCACAGCCCTCCCTCACTCAAAAAAAATTGAAGTGCAAGTCACTTCATCATTTCTCTGATGGCATGGTCTTCTTCAGCAATAAAGGATGAACACACACACACCGTTATATCATCTGCAAAAAGTGATGGGTTTGTTTCCTTATTGCCTCTTCTTTATTCCTTCAATTTCTTTTTTAATAGTTAGCATTTCTAGCACAAAACTGAATAGTGATGATAATAGACGTCCTTGTCCCTGACCTCATCACCAAGGCTTTTAGATTATCCCCATTACTGATAATACTTGCTTAAACTCTTGGATAGATACTTCTTGTCATTTTAAGAAAGTTATTCCTTTTCTTTCTAGTATTTTCAGTAAGAATGAATGTTGTATTTTGTGAAAAGCTTTTTCTGCATCTATTGATATAATCATGTGATGGACTGTTTTTTGTCATGCATGCTGACAGTTTTCCTAATATTGAACTAGTCCTGCATCTCTAGTATAAATCCAACCTGGTCATAGTATATGGTCTTTGTGAGGCATTGTTGTAATCTCCTTTTTATTTAAAATTTTATTTAAAATTTTATTTAAAATTTTTGCATCCGTAGTCATTAGGGAAAGTGGTCTATAGTTTTCTTTTACTGTTTTTACTCCTCCTAGTTTAGGTATCAGCATCATATTTGTGTCATAAAAGGAATTTCGTAGGACTCCTTCTTTGCCTCTTTTTCTAAATAATTTTGTAGTATTGGAATTAATTGTTCTTTAAATGTAAGGTAAAATTCACTTGTGAATCCATCTGGTCCTGGGAATTTTTTCTTAGAGAGCTCACTAATGACTTGTTCAATTTCCTTTTCCATCATAGGGTAATTTAAGTATTCTATTTCCTCTTCTGTTAATCTGGGCAATTTATATTTTTCTAAATAATCATTCATTTAACTTAGATTGTTAGATTTATTGGCATATAGTTGGGCAAAAATAGCTTCTAATAATTTTTTTAATGTCATCTTCGTTGGGGAAATCACCTTTTTTATTTTTGAGACTGATAATTTGGTTTTCTTCTTTCTTTTATTTAAAATCAAATTAACCAGTGATTTATCTATTTTATTGGATTTCCCCCCCCCCCCCCATAAAACCAGCTGTGGTTTTATTTATTACTGAGTGGAATTTTTACTTTCAGTTTTGTTAATCTCTCTTGATTTTCAGAATATCTATTTTGATTTTTAATTGGGCATTTTTACTATGTTCTTTTTCTAGGTTTTTTTTATTGTAGGCTAATTTGTTGACCTACTCTTTTTTCTTTCATTGATATAAGCATTTAGAGACATAATGTTCCCCTAAGCATTACTTTGGCTGCATCCCACAAATTTTGATATTATCTCTTTTTCAGTTATCTTTGATGAAATTATTGATTGTTTCTATGATTTGCTCTTTGATCCATTCATTCATTAGGATCAGATTATTTAGTTTCCAATTAATTTTTAATCTATGCTTCAAAGGCCCATTATGGAATATAATTTTTATTCTATTATGGTCCCCAAATGGTGAATTTAATATTTCTGCTTTTTTGCATTTGTGTGGGAGGTTTTTACGCTTTAATACAGGATCAGTTTTTGTGAAGGTGCCATATACAGCTGAGAAAAAGGTATACTTCTTTCCGTTCCCATTTATTATTCTCTGGAGGTCTATAATACCTAAATTTTCTAAAACTCTATGTTTTGCATGATTGCACATGTATAACCTATATCAAATTGCTTATTGTCCCAGGGAGGGGGGAGGGAAGAAAGGAAGGGAGAGCATTTGGAACTCAAAATTTTTTTAAAAAATGAATGTTAAAAATGATCTTTTCATGTAATTGGAAAAAATAAAATATTGCTCCATAAATAGAAAAAATTCTATTTATCTCAACTTCTTTCTCATTTACAGGCATACTACATTTTATTGCACTTTGCAGATCTTGTATTTTTTTATAAATTAAAGGTTTGGGATAATCCTGCATCATGAAAGTCTATTGGCACCATTTTTCCAACCTCTACTCACATCATGTCTCTGTGTCACCTTTTCAAACTTTTCTTCATATCTGTTATGGTGATCTGTGATCAGTGATCTTTGATGTTACCATCATAATTGTTTTGGGACCCCACTGTGTATTTCCCTCTATTTTATTCTCTTTTGTTTTTCCTTCTCTCTTTTTTAAAATCCCAGTCCTTCTTCAAAAGTCTGTTTTGCTTTTTACTACTGCCTCCCTTAATCTATCTTCCCTCTTATCCCCACTATATACATATATGTACATATACACATGTATTTTAAAACATATAATCTATAGCTCTAGAGCCCCCATTCGGTGTATGGGATTTTCTTTCTAAGTCACAACTCCCTACTTTCACAGTATTCAATTGACTTGCTGTGACCACATAGTTTTAAACAGTATAAAAATACAAGGAAAATTTTTAAGACTTACTATATAGAACCCTCTACCCAACCATCTCCTGCCATCCTCCTGACTTATCTCCTTGCTCTTGGGTGTCTGGGAAAAGGTCCCAAAGAACCCACACCCACAGATCATGGAGAAAGAAAAAGAAGCAGTGTGTGGGAGGAGGGAGCTATGTATGAGTATAGGGTCCTGACTCTGGCTCTCCAAATTATGGGGAAAGCGAAGGTAACACCTCTGTGGGGTTGGTTTCTCTACTCTCTGACTCATCACCTTGACAGTAGCTGATAGTCTCTGGCACTGAATCTCTTCTGGCTTCATTCCCACTTCTGTTCCCAATCTGATTACTTCCTTTGTACTGGTTTCACCACTGGCTCTGGCCAGGTACAGGCTCAGGCCATGGCCACTGGCGCCATCCATGGATAAAATAGGGCCACTCACTGTAGCACTTGGAATAAAGCCTCTGTAAAGTTGAGGCTTTTTAAAATTAAGAGTCTTGGTCAGTTTCTTCTGTCCATTTCATCTCTTACATTTGGCAGCAAATGTCTCCCCAGATGGGCAGTTATGTAGTAAATCAGCCTCTGCACCAGAGAAACGAAGAAAGCTCACACACAACACTTACGGTCCTTCAAAGAGATTTACCAGGATACATTCTCTACAGCTTGCTGGAGATGGGGGAGAGGCTGCAGGGTCTCCAAATCTACCCAGGTGGGGATATGGCAGATCCTTCAGAGATGGCTTCGCAGCTTTCCCTTTTTGAATAGGAAAAATTTCCTCCTCGTGTAAGAGCTGCTTTCTCCTTTTCAGGGGTTTCAGGTCAGTGACTGATGGAGAGGAAGGTGTTATCTTTTCCATCCATCTTCAGATCCATAGCCTGGCAACTTTGAATGCAGTAATTAGTAGAGAATGATAAGAGCATGAAATTGAAACATTTTCCATTTTACTCAAGGTCAATTTTTTTCCAAGCCTCTGGCCCAGATAGCTACAACCTTGGGTGCTGAAAGGGCTGGCAGGTGTGACTGTTGAGCTGCTGATATTTGAAAGATCATAGAAAACAGGAGAGGTATCAAATAATTGGAGATTTGGATGTATTGTTCTAATTTCCAAAAAAAGGAAGTAACAGAATCTGTATGCTATAGGTCACTGAGTTTGACCTCAAATCCTAGAAAATCCTCCAGTGGCTCATTATTTCATCAAGAACAGTTTATTCCAGACTAATCTCATTTCCTTCTTTGAGAAGTTGACTAAACTAGCAGATAAAGGGGACTCTGTGGATATAATTTAACTAGATTTTAGCAAAGCTTTTGATAAAGTATCTCATACACTTCTTGTAGAGAAGATAGAGATGTGGATAAGATTGATTGACTCAGAAATGGGTGAATATCTAGACTCAAAGTGTACTTGTTAATGGTTCAATGTCAGTGTGATAGGAGACAGAAAGAAGGGAGAAAGGAAGGAGAGGGAAAAAGCATTTCTTAAGCACCTCCTATGTGCCAGACATTGTGCTAAATCCTTTACCTGTAAGTATTATCTTATTTGATTCTTATAAAAACTCTGGGTAGTAGTTTCTATTATTATCCCCATTTTACAGCTGAGGAAACTAAGGCAGTTAAGTGATTTGCCCAGGGTCACACAGCTAAGAAGTACTGGAGGCCAAATTTGAACTCAGATCTTCCTGACTCCAGGTTCTTCTTGCGTCACCTAGCCAGAAATCTGGAGCCAGTGTGGAAGCTGTCAAGACACCTACCAAGCTGTCCTGGTAGTTGCTTAATGCAGTTGCCTGGTAGTTGAACATGGATGATGCTCAAAAGTTAGGTCCCTACTCCATGTGATTATACTCAGATGATATGTTTCAAGCTGCTATGAGGTATAACTCCCTCTAAGGCTGGTACATCATCAAGGGTATATTACTGTGGTTTAGTATTTGTGCACCAGTCGTGGAGGGACAGGAAGCTGAAAAAAAAGTAGGTTAAAGGCAATAATACCCAATCAGATCCAGGAACACAACCAGCAGAGGAAATCAGGTTCAAGTGGCCCCTTTGGAACAAGGGTTCTTGCCTTGTTCCAGTCATGTTCAGTTCAGAAACAGACTGACTGCCTTGGTCACTTTGAGGAAGCCTATGGGCTCCTCAGAATGTCTTTCATTACATAAATAAAATAGATAGGATTTACAAAAGGAAGCCAGTTATGCTGAAGTATAGTATCAAAATATTTAATCAAGTTCACAGACCCGCAGGTGAAAAATACCTATTCTAAATGGTCTGTGATAAAGGAAATGTAGGAGCAGTCAAGGAAGCCTGCCTTTATGGAGGGCTCTGAACTTTCAGAACTTTCCAGATAACTCTCCATCAGCAGCTCTGCTGGGTTTATACTCTGAGGAACATCATACTTCAGTGTCTGGTACTCCTGGGTGGCCCCTCCCATTTTTCCCCATTAGATTGCAAACTTCCTGAGGTCAGGGATTATCTTTCTTTCTCATATTTGTATCCCCAGCATTGACTGCTAGGTAGTGCAGTGGATGGAGCTTCTTATTTTCCTGAGTTCAAATCCAGCCTCAGACACTTACTAACTGTGTGACCCTGAGCAAGTCACTTCACCCTATTTGCCTCGGTTTGCTCATCTGTAAAATAAGCTGAAGAAGGAAATGGCAAACTTTGCCAAGAAAACCTGGCGTGGTGCCTGGCACATGGCACATAGGAGGTGCTCAATAAATTTGTACTGAATTGAATTAAAGGTCCAGGAGCAGCAGGAAAATGTGAGTCAACAGAAATTTGTATTTAAAAGTTTGAGGAGGTGGAGGGAGAACTTCCAGGTCTAGAACTTGTATTTTATTTTATTTTATAGGTGAGGACACCTGAGGCTCTGAGAGGTAAGAGGGTATGGCCAAAGTCATAGTTCCTTATCTTATTAACAAGGGCATTTAGGGTTAGCAGCTTTAGGATCCCATGAGTAAGTAGCAAAGACAGAATTTGAACCCAGATCCCTCAACTTCAAATTCAGCCCTCTGGGCTGCACCGTCCTGTTTCCAAAGCATTATCAGTCCAGTCCAGTCAAGGGGAGATGATCTCCCCTCCTTTTGTCTAAGAGAAGTAAAGCCACCCACCAATGAAGGTGTCTGTTTGGGCTGTCCTCTAACTGGGGGTGGTTAAATGATATATGTCTATAAGGGTTTGCCTTGAAAGGCTTGGAGGGACATGGTGATGGGTCTCTGGGGAAAAAAGGTGGGGATTGGAGGAAATTTGTGTGCCTGGCATCAGTAATTGCCTCAATGAGAACTAACTGCTCTTGAGACTTTAGGTTGAGCCTCCCAGTTCTGCTCCTTGTCTAGGCCAGAAAGGGAAGAACAGTAGGGAGGTGGGAGGATCTACAGAAACATAAGCCTTTCCAGAAAAATGGGTCCAGAAAGTTGGCAACCAGAACAGAGCTCTGCAGGCGGGGTGGCTCCTAGGCATATTGAGGGGGACAGATTCTCACTTTCCATTAATTATGCTTTTCACAAGCTACTAACTCTAGAGCCAAAAAGAATCTCAGAAGCCGAGTCCAGACCCATTATTTTACAGATGAGGAAACTGAGGTCCTCAAGTAATTGGGAAGAACTTGGGATGGGCATAAATAGGCTCCAGGATGTACCCAGTCAATCAAGGATCTGTCAAGTGCCTACTCTGTTCCAGTTCTTCGAGGGGAGTGGGACATGGCATGAATATTCATGTCCTTGCCAACTGCTATAAGAAGTCAACACAGGATACAGACAGAAAAGGACAGTGTGGTTTATTGTCCATTCAAGAGTATGACACAAACCTTCAGTAGATGATAGACATTGTATGTCTCATGATTCCACAGACAATATGTAGATAGATATCTATTTATCTATCTCTGGGTATAAAATGTATATATATACATGTATATGTATATATATATATATACACAGAATAATATATGTATACATGTATAGGCACATACATAGTGTACATGTGTTTGTGCATGTGTACATGTATGTATAGACACAGACACACACAATATGTATGTGCCCACACATGCATACATACACATACATATATATGTATATGTATAATTTTTTCCCCTCTTCTCCTGAGCTATGTAAACCAGAGAGAGTAGCAGTAGCTTAAAAAGTAGTTTGGGGTAAGATCCAGTCAGGCTGGTGGACAGGCAAAAGATAGGACAAGGTTAGTATTAAAAAATGAAAAAATATTTACAAAGTAAAGAATGTATCTTTTAGCAAAGCTCTTTCCAATGGACCTACCAAAGGAAACTTGTATTTCCAACATCCTGCTGGCCATTTATATCTGGATGTCCAACCAATAACTCATAGTCAAAATCTTCAAAATTGTCTTCAGTGTGTGTGGGATGGCTCAGGTCCCTACTTAAATCAGAGGCCTCTCAAAGTGATGACAGAAAGTTGATTTATTTTTTATTCGATTTATTTTTTATTTATTTTTTATTTATTCGATTCTTGAGAAGCGGGACAATCCTATACCAGTTTACCTGGAGCAGGAAAGCCGAAGACAAAGAAAAGGCAGTGATTTATATAGACTCTAACGCAAGTCCCTCCTCCCCCACTGACCATTACCCTCATTAGCTGAGAATATGATCTTACATTCTAGACACAAAATCTAACCAATCCCTTTTGAAATGAAGACATCGAGGAATTATGTAAGTTTTATCCAGTCATTGAGACCCTAATACACTACACAGTTTTATATCCTTATATGGAACTAATCTATTCTAAAAATATTGTAACCTTGAACCTCTAGGTCTTACCTCACCCCTGGGAAAAGAATTACAATCTGAGAAGTCTTCACTAAACCTTTTCCACTCAAATGCTACATCACACTTTCATGCTCTCATGAGTCCAATCAGATCTTCACTTTGACCTTTGGGTATCTATTAAAGGCACCATCCTCCTCTCACTTAACTAGGCTCAAAATCTTGATATCTTCAGTCCCCCCTCTTAGCCCCTGTCCTTTACTCTTACACCCAATCAGCTGCCAAATGCTGTGGATTATTTTTCCCCAGTATCTGGCATCACTCTGTAACATTTCACTCTCTGTGTTCCAACCTTAGCTCAAGGCTTTCATTGTCATAGCCTCGAATATTGGAATATGACAGATCATCATCCACAACATGCCACCTAACTGTGGGTGTACCCCAGAGCTTTACCCTGGGCCCCTTTTTTCCCTGATAACCACATCAGTTCACGTGGGTTTAATTATTTTCTTTATGCTAAGGACTTCAGGTCTAGTTGTACCAATGACCTACCAGACACTCTGAACCAGAGATCCCATCAACATTTATGTAACAAAAACTAGCATTTATACAGGACTTACAGGTTTGCAGAGTACTTCACATGTCATCTTATTTGATCCTCACAACCTTTGGAGATAAGTTTTATTAGTTATTATTAATTATAAGATATCAATATAATAATATAATAAAACAATATTATTTATTATTTACTAAATTTAATGTCACAATTACAATGAATACAAATAGTGTTATAGAATTATATAATCAATATCATATAATAAAAGTTTATAATATAGTCAATAGATGATAATACAATATGATTAATATTATATAACAATATAATTAATGTAAATTATCTAATAATAAATTTTATACTATAAATAAAATTAGTAATTAGGTATATTAATCATATTTGTTATGGTCCTCATCTTATTGATTAGGAAAACTGAGGCTGACAAAGAATAAGTAAATTTCTCCAGGTCACACAGCTAAGAATTTGAAACAGAATATGAACCAGTCTTCCTCACACCAAGCCCACCCCACACCTCTGGTGTGAGGGCTTACTGAGCCCTTCTCGGGGCTGCTTAGCCACCTTTGGTGTCTTCTTGTTACCCAACACTCACCTCTGGTTCCAAGAAGTTGGAGCATGCACAGCAGCCACACTCTGATAAAATCATCTTAGCTAAACTGGGTTGATGGTAATCAATAGACCTCACACCCTTCAGTGAAAATTAGGGGGGGGGGGGTGTCTACCTCAAGCATGTCAAGACTTCTTCTGGTGGAATGGGAGGATAAGAACAATTTGTTTCAACAGCCATGAAGGTATCTGAAGCAGGCACTGTGGATGTGGGAAACGAAAGAAGTTCTGCTTCCACAGCTGTAAGTGATCAGAGTTGTGACCTACTATGGTCAGATTGAACGTCAGAAACTTGTGTGAAAGCTTGATAAGCTGTTTGAGGGAAAGCCTATCAGAAAGCAGAACATGAAGTCATTGTAAGGAGTCACCTAAAAATCCAACTGTGCTTGTTGATGACATACAGTACGCCTGTCAAAAGATCATGACCCAAAAAAGAACAGACCAATCCATCCTCTGATGGGAGGATCCGTCCTGCACTAACTTTATAAAAATACCTCTTTCTCAAGGTGTTCAGTTCCTCTGAACTCTACTCTAATAAATTTCCTTGATACCTTTTTGTGTGTCAAGCATGTTTCTAACAGTGGAGTACTTGTGTTTGTGGTTTGTCCTTCCTTCTCAAAGAGCACGTGGCATCAGGGAGGTGATGACATGGCATGCAAGTGAGTTGGATTTAAGTGAAACAAAGCTGTGCCTCATCTTCTCCTCAGGAGCCATCTGGGTCCAATGACCAAATACAGATCAGGACGACTGTAGGTGACCCAGGATGCAGTTGGAGACCTTGGCCTTTTTAAACTAAGGTCTTTCCCAGTTCTCACTTTGACTGGGCAACACCCATTCAGTGATTAGGCTTGTTTAATAAGTGAGCCACAGGATGGTCCCTTTAATAAAAAAAAATAATCATAATCAGACTGGGAGGGGGAGACCCTCAGGGTTGTTTCTAGACAAAAAAGAAACAATTACTATTTACATTCACTCTGAGCCATCAGCCATCTTCTTTGTAAATTAATTAACATTTTTTAAGCCCTTTGTTATGCCCAACTTTTGGAGACCCCTTTTTTGGGGTGTGGGTTCTTGACAAAGACACCAAAGTGGTTTGCCATTTCCTTCTCTAGTTCATTTTGCAGATGAGGAAACTGAGTCAAATAGTGACTTGACCAAGGTCACCCAACTAGTAAATGTCTGAGGTTGGATTTGAACTCATGTCTTCCTGACTACACTCTATCCACTGCAGCAAGATGAATATCTGGTCACTGGATTCAGATGGCTCTGGAGGAGAAGTGAGGCTGGTGACCTGCACAGCCCTCCCTCACTCAGAACAAAGTCAAGCACAAGTCATGTCATCATTTCTCTGATGACATGGTCTTCGTTGGCAACTAAGGATGAACACACCCAGTGGCCTGATAGTACTAATAGCTATCATTTACATAGCGCTTTTAGATTTGTCAAGTGCTTTATGTATGTTATTTTGGTTGATCCTAAAAACAATCCTGTGAGGTAGGTGCTATTATTATCTCCATTTTACACAGGGGAAATTGAGACTGAGAGAGGTTAAGTGACTTGCTCAGTCAGGGTCTCACAGATAGGAAGTCTCTAAGCCTAACTCAGGTCTTCCTGACTCCAAGCCCAGGCGTTAAAAAGAAAATTCTATGTTCTGGCCCTTGCCCTTATGAAAGAAGCAAAACTCAGGAAGAGAAAGTTAAAAAGGCATTTATTTATGGACAGCAGGAATTGATGAACCAGCTGCTGACATTCAAACTGGGCATTGCTTTTATAGACAGAGGAAGTGTCTTCTATATAAGGACAAAGGTTTTTTTTTGATTGGATCACATCATCATGAGGGGGTGGGGTTAGTCAGTATTTTGATTGGCTCACGTTCTAAAAAGGAGATGGAGTGAGTGACCCTTCAGAGATGGGGTTGGTGCTAAGGAGATACTTAGAGCCAGTGTGGGTTGCCCTCACCTACCTGATAGCTCTCCCCAAAGTCAAGAAGGTTAAAATGTGGGGTCACTTATTTTACATAAGTGATCTAGCCACTACATTACCTATTTAACACTTTTGGAAACTGAGGCTCAGAGGTGCTAAGTCATATGCCTGTGGTTAAACAGCTATTAAGTGTCTAAAATGGAATTTGAAACTGTCTTCCTATGCCAGACTCAGGTCTCTACCTCACTGCCTCTAAAAAGGTTGTGCAAAGTATTATCATTGAAAAATGGTGACCAGGAAGGCATTGATTACCTACCCATGTGCCCACTTTTTCATATCTATTAGATCTTTATGAATATGGTTTTATTCATGTATTGAGGGTTGCTGTTGTTGAGTCTTTTCAAGACACTCAATGACATCATTTGGGGTTTTCTTGGCAGAGATACTGGAGAGGTTTGCCATTTCCTTCTCCAGCTCATTTTACAGATGAGGAAACTGTGGCAAACAGGGCTAAGTGACTTGCCCAGGGTCATATAGTTAATACATGTCTGAGGTCAGATTTGAACCTAGTTCTTCCTGACTCCATGCCTGACACTCTACCCACTGCACCACCTAGCTGCCCATGTATTGGGGGTATCATGATGAAAAGATGAGAAAGGAATAGACAGACTATGACAGCTGATTTCTATAGCATGCTCCATCTTCATAGTCATGTAATTGGCTGAGAAGCTTCAAGGAGTCAAGATCCTACTGTGACGGATGGGAGAACTTCCAGTAGGTACCAGGAGAGAAGACTGACAAAGAGTATTCCAAGCAGGAAGCAAACAGTGAAGAAGGAAAACTAGTGAAGTGTCTCACTTCTTGGCTTCCACTCCCCTCTACATTGTCTGCAGCTTCATTGGGATCTGAGAAAAGAAGAGAGAAGTAAGTCTGAAGGGAGCAGGACCTAAAGAGGAACAAATGAGAGTGATATTTATATGTTCCCTCTAAGAGGGAAGCCAAGAAGACCTGGGTTCAAATTTTGCATCTGACACACACAAGCTATATAACCCTGAGCAAGTCATTCAACTTCTCAGGGTCCCAAGCAACTAAAAGACTCTAGTGGGTACAATTGTTTCCATTTTGAGTTCTCCACACTAGAGTTGTCAAACTCCCAGTGTTCTGGCCTGCAAGATCCCTGAGCGCAGCCAGAATCAGATTAAAATGTAATTGGGAAATGTTTAACAAAATATGCAACATAGATAATGTTAGTTTGTGGTTTTCTAAATCAATATTCCCAGAGACTCACTTAACACCACTGCTCTACACCAGTGAAATCATAGGTGTAGATTAGTCTGTCCATATACATTTGTTAAGTGCCTACTGTGTGCCAGGCACTGTGTTAAGCCCAGGGACACAAAGAAAGGCAAGAGGCAGTCTCTGCCCTCACAGTCTCACAGGGGAGGTAACATGTAAACAATTTTGTACAAATAAACTCTATATAGGATCAGCTGGGGGTAATTAATAGAGGGAAGGGTAACTAGAATTAAGGGTGGATTAGGAAAGGTTTTTAAAAAAAAAAAAAAATGCTTCAGTTAGGTGGCATAGTGAATAGGGCACTGACCCTAGAGTCAGGAGGACCTGAGTTCAAATGCGGCCTCAGACACTTGACACTTAGCTGTATGACCTTGGGCAAGTCACTTAACCCCAATTGCCTTGCCTTCCCCTCTCAAAAAAAAAAAAAGAGGAAGCAATGATCATAGGTTTTCAGGTGGAAGGGATCTCAGGGATCACTTAGTCCAATCTCTTTGTTTTCCAGATTAGAAAATTGACCCAGAGAATCCAGGGTTTTGCCCAGAGGTGCCCAGGAGGTAAATATCAGAGCTGGGCTTCTGGTTTAGGTTCATTTGTCTTGCCGCCATTGTTTTTTTCCACCACACCTTACTGTCTGCAGTCACCAAGGCTTTATGGCCAGCTAAGAATTGGACAAAGGCCTTGAGCTTTAAAACGCTACATTACAGACTCAATTAACAAGGGTAGGTGTCTGAGGCTTTGTCCTGTAGTGACCTTCCATTTTTTCTTCATAAAAACAACTTGAATTTTGTACCTAGTAAGTAAAAAGAATAATCAATTTAAATAGGCTGGGATGAGATGCCTGGTGAATGGACACCCCTCCTCAAACCCCCTCCCACCACTACCACCCCCACCTCCGCGGGATCCTCATAGTGTCCCTCGGAGGGCAGTGCTGTCCTAGGGTCTCTTCCCCCATGGGGTCTTTCTACTTCCTAAGGTCTCTTCTGCTTGACTCCTCTCACATGGCTCTCCTCTGAACTGGCCTTAAAAAAATGCTGTCCCTAGGCACTATGGGTGGGACTTGCCTGGCTACAGAATTGTTTTTTACTTCCTAAGGTATTATTGTTCATCCTTCTTACTTGAAAAGGATTAATGACATCATAGAGTACAATGTGTCCAAGTGTGGCTGATCAGTCCAATCCAGTCTCAGAAGGCTCTACCAGTGGTCAGGCACAAAGACTGACTTTTGGACTGGAGACGTCTAAATTTGTGCATCTCATGTTTCCTTTGTGCTACTGCAATTCTGCACAGCACCTTCTTTGATGCAGGGATGTGCTAGGTGATCATGTGCCAGTGTCTTCCATGTCTCACAATTGATACTAAAGTTCTCCAGAGAGACTTTAAGAAAGTCCTTGTTCCCCCTTAAGTGACTTAAAAAAGTCACTTCTGCCTCCTGTGTGAGTTCTCCATAAAATAGTCTTTTAGGCAAAGGTATGTTTGACATTCGGGCTATGTGGCCAGTCCATCAGAGTTGAGTTTTCTGCAGTAGAGTTTGAATGTTTGGCAGTTCATCTCAAGAAAGGACCTCAGGGTCCAGTACCTTATCTTGTCAGATGATCCTCAGAATCTTCCAAAAATGATTCAAATGGAAGCAGTTTGGTTTCTTGGCATGATGCTGGCATACTTACTGTCCAGGTTTCACAGTCATACAACAAGGTCAGCACAACAGCTCTGTAGACCTTCAGTTTGGTAGGCAGCCCAATACCCCTTCTCTCCCACATTTTCCTTCAGAGCCTCCCAAACGCTGAACTAGCTTTGGCAATATGAGTCAACCTCATTATCTATGTGGACATCTCCAGAAAGTATACGGCCAAGGTAAGGGATCTTTCATACTGTGCGTTGTGAGTGCTTGTGGAAGATCATGGTAAAATTCGGTTGTCCAGAGTTCATCAGGACTGTGTGCCACTTTCATGACCACATGGGTTCTGGATAAAGCACAATGCTCTCACGTTTTCTCAGTCACTAATTGAGTGAAGCAGGGCTGTGTGCTTGCTCCCAAGCTTTTTGGCATGACACTATTTTAGTTGCCTTCAATGAGGGTGAAAACAGCATCAAGGTCAGCTCCTGCACTAATGGTAAATTATTTCATTTGAAAAGACTACAAGCCAAGACTAAAGTGGAGGGAGAGTTGGTGCACTTTTCATTTGCAAATGATTGTACATCAAAGCAGCTTCTGGGGCTGAGTTACAACAGATTATGGGTTGATTCTCTGCCGCTTGTGCTAATTTCGGCCCGACAATCACCACCAAGAAAACAGAGATTATCCACTAGTCAGCATTACACCACTCACATGTCGAACCATTGGTTACAGCAAATGGAGAAATTTTGAATGTCGTGGATAAGTTCCCAAAGTACTAGATTCTTGATATCCTCTCAGGTCCCTTCCAATTCTAAGACTCCTTGGTCTAGGGACTCTCAGCTTCTCAGCTCCTGGCTTTATACTATCTTGAATTTTGTTTCTGCAGGAATCTTCAGGATAGAAACTCTCCCTGTGTATCTGCTGCAGAGAAAGGATAGTTAGGACATCAGCTTTGCAGGCAGTTTGCTATCTAGAATTTCACTTACTAAAAGATGGAAAGTAGAGAGGGACATCAGAGGCCAACTGATCCAACTCCCTCATTTTACAAAGGAGGAAACTGAGGCCCAAGGAGTCAAAGTATCTTAGGATCATAGTTCTAGAGCTGGAAGAGACTTCAGAGGCCATCTGAGGGATCCTAGGCAAGTCACAACCTCTCAGAGCTTCAGTTTCCTTACCTGTGAAATGGGGGTGATAATAAACCTCAGCCAGTTTATTGTGAGGAGGGTGTTTTGAAAGACCTATACAAATGTGATTTGTCATTATTCAAGTAAGTGCGAAGAGTTTAATACCTCTTCCATAAAACAACTGTTCAAATACTTGGAGGCAGTTATCAAGCCCCCGATCCCTACTCCTAAATTGTCTCTTCTCCAGGAAAAGCATCCCCAATTCTTTCAACCAATTCTGGCCAACATGTCCTCTTACCATCCTACTCCACCCTTCTCTGAGAGTATCTTAGCTTATAATATTTTGGGGGAACAGATCTTTGATTCATTGGGGTGGGAAGCAGGAGAATACAGCGGAAAGAAAACTTGATTCTGGAGTCCAAGGACCCAAGTTCAAATCCCAGCTCTGGGTCCACAATCCACAACTTACTATTGTGTGTCTGGGTCTCAGTTTCCTCATTTGTACAATAAAGGAGTTGGACCAGATGACTTCTCAGGTTCTTTTCTACTCTAAATCTATGGCCTTTGAACTTCTGGTGGAAAGACTCCCTCTGCCAAAGCAAATCAATGCCATTTAGTGCTTCAAACAATTGCCCAGGAGCCGACAAAGAGAGACTCTCAGGGTCATTCAGTCAGTCTTTTCAGAAGCAGGATTTGGATGCAGGTCTTTCTGCCCTTGAGACCAGCTTCTTCAAAGCTTCACTCTCCATTTACAAACATTCCTTCTAAAAAAAGTGGTACCCAGAAGTGAACAAGGCATTATAGGAGTGGTCCACCCAGGTAAAGCATATTGAGACCGTTACCTCTTAATTCTATATACTCTGCTTCTCTTAATGCACCTAAGCTCTTTCACCAACTACATCATAGTGCAGGCTCAAGTCCTGGGTTCATATCCCACCTTTGATGCTTATTAGTCCCAACACCAAGCTCTAACTTCCTCATATGTAAATGAAATGCCTGTAGTACCTACCTTACTGGGATGCTGCTCAATGGAGTTAATGAATACTATGTGTCAACTCTTATTATTAATGGGAAGGGTGCTGGGTGGGTAGTTCAGTGATCTGGGTTTGACTCACAGTCAGTTCTGGCTTTACCAGTTCAGTCACTCACAGTTTCCTCTGCACCTTGGCTGTGAAGTGAGGGCGTTGGACTGGAGGGCTTTTAACATTCCAACCAGCTCCGTCAGTCAAAAGAGAGTTACTGTTGTGATTGCTATCTCTTCTTACTCTCCTCTGCTAAGACTCTTGCCAAACTGAGCCATTTACTGATTTGTGAGCCTGTCCCACCCTTTCACATTTCTGGGCCATTAGGCTCCCATCCACCCTTCACCTGGGAGAAGTAGTCTCTCTCCCTACTTCTGCCTGTTGTAATCCTTCCCACCCTGGTATGGCCATTTCAGGTGGATCACCTCATTCTCACCTGCAGGAATTCTTCTCTCCTTCCTCAGACTGTAGGATCATTGATTTGAAGCTCTAAGAGCTTTTGGAAAATACCTAGCCCAACCCTCTCAGGTTACTCAAACACTCAAATGAATAGGTATGTCATTGAGAAGTTCCAACATGGGTCTCTATGCATGGAGGCTGGCCTATTCTAGGTAGCTCTTCCAAGTTTTCCTATAAATTCATCCATCTGCTCAATTGGACATTCACCTTCTAGCTCTCCAGACAAAAAGAACATATGGTACAGTCTAGCTGTCCACCTGTCACCCCTCATCCTCACCATGTGACCAGCCCTTCTCTTCCTATCATAAATTTCCATGTCAACACCCTTGTCTTCAATTGGGCTTTGAAGCTCCTCATTGGTTAAGCATTGCAGCCTACTCATATCCCCCATGTGCCTCTCCATGCATTTTTGTGGTTTGTTTTTAATTTTGTGAAGACCATGCATTCCATGTCTTGCTGCCATATAGCAATACCAATAGAATATGGTTATTAGAAAGATTGACCTTTGTTTCCCTATAAAACTTGGGATCATTAAAGTGGCTTTGGAGGGAGACAGAATAAGACCTGAATTTGAATCCTGCCTCAGACCCTTACTAGCCGTGTGACCCTGAACAATCACTTACTCTCGGTCTGCCTTAGTCTTTTCATCCGTAAAATGGAATAATAAAAGTACCTCCAAAGTTGTTGTGAGAACCAAAGTAAATGATAAATGTAAAGTATTTTACAAAGCATAGAGCACTATTTAAATTCTAACTACCATTAATTAGTACATTAAAATTAAATTGTGAAAGCACTATAGTATTACAGATTATATGATCAATACCACAATTAATATTAGTATCATATTGCATCATAACATTGTTAACATTAGTCAATATATAATTATTTTATTTCAGTTACATAACAATGTAATGATATTCTATTACATCATCATATATTATTGATGATTATCATAATAAGGTGATTATCATATTATAACATACAATATTATAATGTGATTGCTATTAAAATTATTGATATTAATACACATTAATTGTTAATCAATAATAATTTCCCTAAAGGAATCCAGCCAGCCTCCTCCTGTTCAGTTCTGGGCTCAATTCACACTGCCATGGTATTATCTGTCCCAGATAGCTATCCTTATGGCCGGCTCTATGGTTTTTCCAGCCAAATACACGCTGTAATCTGAGCAACAGACATTTTTCATTTTTCTTTATCTTTTCTCATGGATAGTGAGGCCCAGTTCTCTTGTGTAGTTACGGATTTCTGCCAAGTACTGCTGCCATGTTCTGAGACTTATTCTACCAACAAGAACACCCAGCCACCCTCTTGAACTTGGACCCTGCTCTGATCCCCACCATCACAGTGATAGCACACTTGACAGGCATCCTTCTATTCCTGTTTTATGCGTCATCTGATATTGACAATCTGAGGGTAATTAGATAAGGTTATTTCTGTTATATTTTTCAAGAAATTTTAAATGATAATAATGTTTGGATGGGAGACATATTTTAGTAAAAAGAGCCACTATGGCAGCATTGAGTTGTAGGGAATCATCTACTTTTTTTCATAATTAACAAACAATTGGGATCATGTGACCTTATATTCTCTGTGACCATCAGTAAATTGAGGAAAGGTAAAGATGTGGCCCATTGTTGAATATAACTTATAATTTAGAAAAATCTGCTTGTTCCCTCCTAACACTCTCATTGAGGATGCCCTCAACTGGTGCATGAGTGAATGACATAAAGACTTCATAGAGATGGAAGAGGAGGCATATAGACCAGTAGTTGTTTATATTTTTTTATCAGTCACTTTTATTTTTGGTATTAGTAAGGGCCAAGATTTTTTCCCACACTTTTGGTATCTTCTCCTCATACTGATACGTTATATATAGATCCCTCAATATTCTTACAATGATGATGCCTTTAGCACGGAACATATCTATATACATTTGGTCGCAGATTTTTTCCATCCATATTCTCTTTAGTTGCATTTCTACCTCCCCTATAAGCACACCTAAGACTATAACGATAGGGGGGCGGGGTTTCAAATTGGTTGTAATCTCTGCAAATCTTTTCCATTTTTATTCCATTTGCTGTCCTTTTTCATCCTCAAATGTCCCTGGGATTACTTTGCCTAGTTCGATCTCTTGCAGAGCTTTGAAAACTGGATTTTCTTTTTGCCTTCCCCTGCTTGTCCCTGCTTTATGAGATGATATTGCTCCTATTCATCCATCATCCTTCCATAAGATTTTACAAACAAATGTATTTTCTAAAGTGTTGTCTTTGTCAAATTTCTTCTCTTGACAAGTCATATTTCTTCACTAAGTTGTTTCCTAGATTCTCTTGCTCTTCTTGTTGCGATGATAGATTTATATAAAACTTCAGTTTTAAATTATTATAATCAGTGTCAATATAATTTCTGTCACCTATTTATCATTCTTGTCATTGAGCATATTCAAATAATTCAGGTTTCAGTTGTTTCAAATGAATGTCACATTTTTCTCATTATTCTTCCTCTCTTTCCTTCTTTCTTTGTCTGAGCTGTGCTCTAATATATCATGAGTCTGACTGTACACAGGCAAGTGATTCATGGATAAACCCACCTCTATAATCAATTTTTCCTATTTGTTCAAACACAATCTATTCCAGTTTTTGTGATTTAATTTCATACTCACCAGGTCCCAGAGCCCAACATGGTTTGTTTGCCTTTTTGTTGTTGTTTTCAAAGAAAGTATTTGTCATTAAAAGGGTGTCTTCTGTGTAGAATACATAACTTTGGGTTCTTTTCTTCTAAAACAATGCTTTCCTTTATATTTTTTACCATACTCTCATATTTTTTCTACCCTTGCACTGAAGTTACTAAATACCCAAGTGAATATTGATTTAATACAGAGGGTCTTTTCTTAAAATAATATTTCCCCCAATTACATGTAAAATAATTAACATTCATTTTTTAAATTTTGAGTTCCACATTCTCCCTCTTCCCCCTCAAGATAGTAAGCAATTTGATATAGGTTATATACGTACAATCTTGCAAAACGTACTTCCATATTATTCATGTTGCAAAAGAAAACACAACCCCCCAAAAAAACCCAAATCCTGTATGTTTTGATCTGCATTCAGACTCCATCAGTTCTTTCTCTGGTGGTGGATAGCGTTTTTCACCATAAGTTCTTTGGAATTGTTTTTGAACCTTGTATTGATCAGAATAGCTAAGTCATTCACAGTTGGTCATTCTACCATTACTGTTACTTTGTATGATGTTCTCCTGGTTCTGCTCACTTCACTTTGCATCAGTTCATGTATGTCTTTCCAGATTTTTCTGAGAACATCTTACTCATCATTTCTTAGAGCACAAGAGTATTCAATTACAATCATATACCACAACTTGTTCAGCCATTCCCCAACTAAAGAGCATACCCTCAATTTCCCACTCTTTGCCACCATAAAAAAGTGCTGCTATAAATATTTTTTTACAGATAGTTCCTCCTCCTCTTTCCTTTTAAAAAATTTCTTTGGAATTAGCTGTGTGACTCTGGGCAAACTACTTAACCCTGATTGCCTCAAAATTTAAAAGAAAAACAACTATCCAGTCTCTTTGAGATTCAGACCTAGTGTGTGTTCGTCCTTCATTGTCAAAGAAGACCATGCCATCAGAGAAATAATGACATGACTTGCACTTGACTGTGTTTTGAGTGAGGGAGGGGTGTGCAGGTCACCAGCCTCACTTCTCCTCCAGAGCCATTTGAATCCAGTGACCAAATATTCATTAGGATGACTGGAAATGACCCAGGATGAGGCAACTGGGTTTAAATGACTTGCCCAAGGTCACACAGCTGGTGAGTGTCAAGTGTCTGAGGTGTGATTTGAAGTCAGGTCCCCCTGACTCCTGCACTGGTGCTCTATCCACTGCACCACCTAGCTGCCCCACTACAGACCTAGTATTGCTAGATCCAAGGGTATGCAGTTTTATAGCCCTTTGGGCATACTTCCAAATTGTTCTCCAGAATGGTGGGATTGACTCACAACTCCACCAATAGTTCATAAGTACTCCCATATTTTCTACATCCCTTAATCCAGAAGATCTTATCAAGACAGGCAAGAAAACTAAAACACAGAGCAGGGAAATGATTCACCTGAGGCCACACAGATAACAAGTGACAAAGTTAGAATTTTTAGAAAAGTTTTTAATTGAGATTTTCTGTTGCTTTACCTCACCATGATTATCCCAAATATGTCTTCCCCTCCCCCTCCCAAAGACCCACCTCAAATGACAAACAATAATTTTTAAGAGAGGGAAAAACATCAGCACAACAGATAGATACATAGAAAAAGTCCAAAAACATGTGCCACGTATAACATCCAGCCTCATACTCTCAGTGCCTCTCTACTCCTTATGCCCATTCACCCCATATGCCTAATCATTTCTCGTGTCTTATCACTTCTACCTTCACCACACCCATCTTCTCTCACAGCTGCTAATGTGGTGCAGGCTGTCACTGCCTCATCCACTGCACCTGGTGGGTTGGTCTTCTTGCCTTGAGTCTGCTCCAATCTATGCTCCTCAAAGTTGCCTAAGTGATTTTCATAAATAATAGAACTGACTCTCTTCTGCCCCCACTTAATCGTCTCCAGTAGCTCCTAACACCTGTAGGATCCAAATTAAAATGCTTTCTTTGGCTCTGAAAGTCCTTCGTGACTTGGTCCCTTTCTTATATCTCACTGCTTCACACGTACTCTATGATCCAGTCCTCCTGGCCTAGCTCCAGATGGACACGGTCTCTTGTCTCTGGGCCTTCTCTCCTCACTCACGTCTCTTGGCCTTCCTGGCGCTCTTCAAGGTTCAGCTCAAACCCCAGCTTCTTCCAAAGACCCTTCCCAGTCGTCTTGACTGCCAGGGGCTCTTTTTGTAACCTCAGTGCCTAGCACAGAGCCTGGCACACAGTAGGTGTTTATTGCTTGGTAGAGGAGTCCTTCAGAGCTTGGCTCTCCTTTACATTGTCTAGATTTTGTATTTACACATAATTGTTTTTTGTCTCCTCCACCAGAGCCTGAGTTCCTCGAAGGCAAGTTTTTCCTTTTCTTTTATATCTCCAGATTTCAGCACAATGCCTAGCACAGATTAAGTGTTTAATAAACGCTTGTTAACCACTGTCTCATTTAACAAAGGGGGAAGTTGACTTGCCCAAGGTCGAACAGGTATTAAGGGAGTGGGGACTGGAGTCAAACCCAGGTCCTCTACCTCTAGAGCCAGGGATCTGGCACTGGACCACCCTCCCTCTCCTCAAAGAGTGGTCTGGAGGCAGCTGGGGATTTTCTGAGGAGGAAAAGGAGTTCCTTCCCTCCAGCTGCTAAGCTACTCCTACCTACCACCAGGTCTTACCCATCATGCCCCAGTTATAAAAATGCAATACATTTAGTAGCAACATCCCTAAAGTGAAGGGTACAGGAAACGGGGCTCCACCATTCTCAATGATGGGAGACGAATCTGGCACATATAAAGAGCTGGGTTCAAATCCTGCCTTGGCCACTTGCTTCCTGTGTGTCACTGGACAAGACCCTTCTCTCTGGCTCATCTGCAAAATGAAGGGGGCGGACTAAATGGCTTTTAGAGTCCCTTCGGGCTGTAAATCTATGATTCTGTGAAATCAGTCTCTATCTAGGGGTGTGTGTGTGTGTGTGTGTGTGTGTGTGTGTGTGTGTGTGTGTGTGTGTGTGTGTGTGTGTGTACATCTTCCTCTCTCTCTATTTTTACCCCTGTCATTTTCTGGGTGTGGGTGTAGGTCACTCTTTTTATATCTTTGTTTCTGTGTGTGCCTGCATTTCTCTCTCAAGGCTGGTCTCTTGCTGTCTGGGTCTCTTCCCCTTCTTGGGTGTGGATGGATTGCTGTATGTCTTTCTCTGTATCTTCCTTTCCCACAGCTGCTTTCCTTCTCTTTCTCTCCTTTTCTTTGTAGCTCTGTATGAGTCTAACAGGATCCCCCCCCCCCCCACCTTCCTTTTTACTTCCGTCTTTTTTTTCCTCTTGACTCTCTTTTTTGTGACTCTTTTCCTTAATTGACCGTGTTCTAGAAAGGAACTTAATATTGTATTATCTGTTTTAGTTTTTAAGTGGATTTAGAGCTCTTTACTCTTAATTTTTAAAAGCAGACTAGGGTGTAGTTTATAGAATTATAGCAAACTAAGTTTCAGTCAATTTTATGCAACTGACTCCCAGTTTATTTTTCCTGTGGCCCCAACATTCAAAAGGTTTCCCGTCCCTGGTCTAGTGGGTTGGCTACGTATAAAGTGGATTCACTTCAGAAGTCTCCCAGCACTTCGTAGAGAAATGTGATTGTTTGACCTTTCATTTTCTTTTCCTTTTTTTCTTTTTTTGAGGCACTCAGGTTGAAGTGACTTGCCCACGGTCACACGGCAGGTTAAGTGTCTGAGGCCAGGTGTGATTGGGTCCTCCTGATTCCAGGGCCAGTGCTCTAACCACTGCACCCTCCAGCTGTTCCCCCTTCATTTCCTAAGAGGACCAGTGACATCACAAGTGATGTCTTTACTTGCTTGTGAACTGTATTTGAATGAGGCAAGGTTGCACAAAGTCATCATGGTGCCTCACCCTCTCTTCCTGAGTCCTTGAAGCCTATGACAGGACAAAAATCAGGACAACTGGTGATGGCCTGGGATACGATGGATGACTTTGGCATCTTTAATGTCTAAACCAGAGGTGCTAGTCCTCCTTGAACACCCCACACATCCCAGGTAAATGTCATGACTTCTTTACAGATGGAAATAGTCAAAGGTCAGGGAACCAGGAGTGCATCTCAGTTGGATCCTTGGGACTCAACGAAACATAGGATACTGATATAAGAGACATTGTCAATCCATCTTGCCAGCAAATGGCATGCACTGGGGGACCTTCTAGTACTCGGGAGGAGAGCTAAGGGCAGTGTGATGAAATAGAAAAAGTGTTGGAGTTGGGAAAGATCTGGATAATTTAATGCATCTGAGCCTTGGTTTCCTCATCTTTGTATGGGAGGAGGGAAGGGAACTACATGAACTTGGGTGTAGGTATATATCAGTGCAGAACAAAGGGTGTCTGCTCTACCTGATCCTCTAGTGTTGCTAAATGAAACTCCATGATAATTTGCATGACCAAAGGCAAGATGGGAGTTGAAAGGAATTTATTCAAAATAATGTCCCATTGATATGGGACTCTCTCTTAATTGGTGGAGATCAATGCTCCTGTCTGCGTGAGGGGCTGCACAGGGCTGACTAAAGAGGAAAGATTCCCTTTCTTCAAGCTCTTTTGTCTCTTCATTTTCTCTCATTCTCTTCAGTTTCTACAGTCACATCAGGCATTTCTGTCTCCCAGCTTCAAGACAAAAGATGGAAGATGTAGACTCTGCTTCAGGTTGTTGAAGGAAAAGACTCTGGGAAGAAAGCAACTCGAGGGGAGCTAGCAGTCTCCATCATTTCCCTGTCCCCTGCCTGTTCCACTAGATACTTTGGGGAACTTCCCCTTGGGTGAAATCTAGGACCATCTAATAGATGAGCTGAATTACCTTACTCCCAATGGGTGCAGTCCTTCACTCTTCATTGTCTGGCGCCTATTCTCATATGTAGACCTTCTCTGATTTCTGTTGTGCTATTGATTTGGATGAATGAGTCTCTTTGCTGTTTTGTATGTGTATTCATCATGGAATCAGCATTTGGAGAGAGAAGAGTTAAGCCTGGGAAATGAGTTGAGTTAAGATATGAGATAAGAGTTAAGCTTGGAATCTTCTTCCTCCTGATTCCCCAAAGAATGAGACAGTGATCAGAGTTAGATTGACCCTGAAAACCCCATCCCCATGACTAATAATATTTAAGGAAGCAGATATAATTCTAGCTTTGTACCTCCTCTTTCCAAGGAGAACAGAGTGACCAAGCCTTGGGCTCCAACTTCCTGCTTCCCTTCCTGACAGGAATTAAAGTCTCCCCTGGAGAAGAATGGTGGACAAAAGAGTCTGGAGATTTCTCTTCTGCTTCCCTTTGAGCCACAAAATGATACCCCTATGCTACATGTCCAGGACAGCCCTCAGTACATATATACCAATTGGGCCAGAAGTGTTTCTGCTGAAGCAAAGGTAAACAAGTAAAAATGAAAAGCTTTGACCCAAAAGACTGCTGTTCTGAATGGGGAAGAAGACTCCATTATTAAAGGAGTTTTCTAACATAGTAGTGTCAAACTCAGATAGAAAGTGGGCTATTAAATCATAAATAAGGATCCTTGAGGCTGCATATTGACTTAGAAAACCAAGTATTAACATTGTCTATGTTTCATTGTATTTTGTATTTATTTCGTTAACTATATCCCTGAATCCATTTTAATCTGGTTTGGCCACACTTATGAGTGCCGTGGGCTCCATGGGTCCTGGGGAGGTGTGTCTGACACCTCTATTAAAGCAGTAGAAAGGAAGTTCAGTGGAGAAGTAGATAAGTGGCAGATGATCTCAGCAGCTCTTTGGGGAAACAGCAAGAGGCTACTTCATTTGGTTTTAGAATTTCATGTGATCTTCTTCAAAGTTAATAGATATTCTTGGGGAAATGGAATGGAGGAGAGGAACCGTAAAGCATAGTACATTAATGTAGTAGATTAATTAACTGAACTAGGATCAACTGTAGGAAAGTAAATTTGGAGTATCTACTCTGCCAGCTGAAACTTAGGAATCTGTGGGAAATGGTGCCCTTTTACATACATGGAATTTCTATATATTACCCTGTTATTCTGTTTATTGGTCATTTGCTTTGTATTAATGTGTCATTTGGTCTAGTATAAGGATATACCTTTGTGGGGGCTCAGAGCTATGAATCTGAATTGATGATTACCCTCCAACAGTACCATGAATTTGAAGGGGCTACATTGATGGACCATGTGCTACATGTCAAATGAGGAAAATAAAACTTGGACTAGACTACCTATGTTATAGAGTTGTTCTAAAGAAAGTGGTTTTTAAACATTAAAGTATCATAGAAAAAGCTTCTGATTAAGATGGTGATATGAAAGGTTCTAGGCAGATTAGGATTCTCTGAGGAACGTCTATTAACACTGAAGAAGAGTGACAAAGAAAATTCCCAAATCAAAGAAAAACACCACTGAACTCTTCCATCCCATAGAAGATGGTGAAAGGAGATGGCACTTAAGACTCCAACTTCTCCAGGGATCAAAGACTCTTGCTGGGATATGACACAAAGAAACTAAGCCAAGTCAAGGACTCTTGGAGGCTCAGAGATACATTCCAAGAGATCAGCCAAAAGTCAACATCAGGTGGGGTGGAGCTGCTCCAAGGTCAGAGATCCAGGGCTATGAACCTCGTGTAGTTCATTGTATTAGGAAACAGAAAAGATCAGCATTAGTGACTGGGAAAGCCCCAGAAGACAGGCAGAATGACTGTGGTGTTGGGTAGAACTTAGTAAGAAGAACGCATTCAGCTCCACACCCCAAAATGGGACTAGAATCCCATGCTAAGGCTACGGAACAAGGCAAGGTCTTTACTGAGGTATCCTTTCTCCCAAAGACTATAGGGCAGTAACTTCTAGACCACAGCAGAGGCAAAATCTAGCTCAGGTATAATATCATTCCACTCCAGGACTGCAGTAGGGACAGGACCTGGGTCTTGCCATTCTCTCCAGCAGTGCAGAAAAAGGCAATACATGACCCTGGCACAAAATCATAATCTAAGAACAAAAGTCACAGAAATGCACAAAGTGGAGGAGAATCCCACTACAACAAAGGCAGCTAGGTGATATCATGGCGTGCAGAGTTGGACCTGGAGTCAGGAAAGACTCCACCAGTTCAAATCTGGTCTCAGACATTTACTAGCTGGGGGTCATCCTGGGCAAGTCACCTGTTGGCTTTAGTTCTTCATCTGAAAATGAGCTGGAAAAGGAAATGGAAAACCACTCCAGTCTCTCTGCCAAGAAAATCTCAAATGGGGTCATAAAGAGTTGGACATAACTAAAAACAACTGAACAACCACAAAGGAATGTCAGTTTAAAAGAAGTCCCAAATGAATTCCCAAATAAAATTCTGAAACAATTAGAACCTTGGAAAAAATAGTTGACTAGCTACAAGGATGCCAAGAATGTATAGAAAAAAAAGAACTAAAACCAAAGGGGGGAGGGGGAATGAAAATAGAAAAGTTGGAATAAGAATAAACAACTTAGGGGGGAAACAGATAAGCTTTTACTTCAGTTGAGACCCTGAAAAAAGAGCAGAACAAGCAAAACTTATTGATTCAATAAGGAGATAAAAATATTAAAGAAAATACAAATCTGAACGTGGTGCCACATACCTGTAGTCTCTGCTTCTAGAGACAATGAAACGGTGGATTGCTTGAGTTGGGGAGTTCTGAGCCGCAAGATAGCTAAAGTTGGTTTTGTGTTCTCACTAAGTCTGACATCAATACAGGGAAGGCTGCAGGAATAAGGGACCATTGACTGTCCAAGTACAGCAAATCAGACCAGGTCAGAAAAATGTTGCAGGTCAAGGCTTTCCATGCTGATCAGCAGTCAGGTTAGACCTATGAGTTGATACTATACTTCCAGACTGGGTGAGATAAGGAGATGCAACCTCAAAAACAAAAAAAAGCCAAAAAACTAAAAAATATAGAACAAGTGAGACATCTACTATCAAAGGACAATTGTCCTAAAAGACAGGATGAAAAAAGATCATTTAGGAATCAATGGACTTTCTCATAACTATGACCAAACAAGAAACATGGATACCATAATTTATAAATAACATTTTATTTTTTCCAATTACATGTAAAGACAAATTTAATGTTCATTTAAAAAAATTTTTTGTTTCAAATTTTCTCTCTCCCTTCTTCCCCCCTTCCTTAAAATGATAAGCAATTTGATATAAGTAATATATGTGCAATCATGTAAAAGATATTTTCATATTAGTCATGTTGTGAAAGAAGAAATAGATCAGAAAGGAAAAAACCACACAAACAAAAATAAAGTAAAAACAGTACTCTTTGATCTGCATTCATACTCCATCAGTTCTTTCTCTGGTGGTAGATAGCATGTTCCATCATGGGTCTTTTGGGAATGTCTTGAATCATTGCATGGCTTAGAAGAGCTAACTAAGTCTATTGTAGCTGATTGTTGAACAGTGTTACTAATGCAAAGTTCATATAAATTTTTCTAGGTTTTTCTGAAAATGGATCCATATTTCAAGAAATCATGAATGAAACTGACAAAAACTGTTAGAGACAGAAGCAAGTTGAAAAGAGAAAGAATCCACCTGTTATTTTCTGGAAAAACAAAGAAAATTATACATAACCAAAAATGTCATGTCAATATACGGAGTTTTTAAATTAAACCAAACCAAACAAAACAAAACACCTCAGGAAAAAGCCAGAAAGAAAGATCAAGGACTTATATTCAAGAACACATAAGGCAGCAGAAATTGTTATTAAGGAAAGGAAATCTTGAAATATGATATGTTAAAAGGTAAAAGAGAAAGACTTACAACTAAAAATAACATATCCTGCAAAATTGAATATAAATGTACAGTTTATAGAGAGGAAGGTCAAGCCACTCCAATTATAAATGATTTCTTTCACCACCTTCTTTTTCCTTGTAATAGTAGGGGCTGTGTTGGCAAAGGGCAGAAATACTAGGATATTATGGGAGAAAATATGCACCTAACAGTGAAAACCATGATTGTGTGTTCATGGAATGAGTGGCAGAATGGATAAGAGAACAAAATCCCTCTCTCTCTCTCTCTCTCTCTTTCTCATCCTCTCTCTCTCCATATATATAAATATATACACACATAATATATATAATATATACACATATGTATATATAAACATACACAAATATATACATACATAATCATATATACTTAAATATGTTTTTTATAAGAAGCACTTAATATATAAAGATTCATAGAATTAAGAGGAGGTGACAGAATTATGTTTATTATGTCTCAGGTGAAGTTAAACAAGTAGGGATGGCAATCATCAAAGACAAGAAAACAGTCAAAATAAATATAACAAAAAAAAGATCAGGAGATCATATTATGCCAAAAGGCATAATTGATAATGAAATAATATCATTATTGAATATATATGAAAAAGAACCATACGTCCAAAAAATATTTTAGAGTGGATCTTTATAGAGAATTGAAAACTCAGAGGTTTAAAACTGGAAACTAAAGTTAACCTACAATATGGGGGAATATACAAATTATGGCACAGATTTGTAATGGAAGACCATAAGAAATAATGAAATGGGCAATTTCAGAGGAAACTGGGAAGACTTCTATGAACTGATGCAAAGTGAAATGAGCAGAGCTAGAACAATTTGTGGTTGTTGTTGAGTTGTTTCAGTCATGTCTGACTCTCCATGACCCTATTTGGATGTTTTTTGGCAAAGATACCGGAATGATTTATCATTTCCTTTTCTAACTCATTTTGCAGATGAGGAAACTGAGAAAAACAAGGTTAAATGACTTGCCCAGGGTCACACAGCTAGTAAGTGTCTGAGGAGAGATTTAAATCCATGCAGATGAAGTTTCCTGATTTTAGATCTGGTGCTCTATCTCTTGCACTATCTAGTTGCCCAGTACAATTTATATAATAATAAATATATAAATGATAAAATAATATCAACAATGAAATACTTTAGAACGATAATCAAAGCAACAGTGAGTTCAGCAACACTGATTCCCACATGGGCTAAGGCCAAGAACGTGTCAGAGAGATAATGAACTTAACGCAGAGAATGACATGTTCTTGGCCTTAGCCCAATGTGGGAATCAGTATTGCTGAACTCACTGTATTTATTATGACTGTTTTATTTTTTTAAAATTCTATATCAAAGTTTTTAAAACATGTTAAAATGTTTTTACATGTAACTGGGGAAAATAAAATGCTAAATAAAAGTATAATAAAATAAAATAATTGTTTAGCAGAGAGTGTAGTGACAGGGAGTGATACTGATTGTAAAATACATATAGTTTTAAAAGTTAACTTTATACCCACCTAATGGCATAACATCTAAGTGATTAAAGGAAAAGCTAATTGACCCACAAAGAGAAACAGACAGCAAAACAATAACTGTTGAGGACCTTAATGTTCCTTTTTGAACTTGGACAAATATTTTTAGATACTTTCATCATAAAATGAAAGAAGTAGGAAATCAATAAATTGGCCACGTCACTAAAAAATACCAGAAAAGTAACAAATAAACACAAACAGAAATTCTGAAAATGAGTGAAAAATTAAAACAAAAAATAAATTAATAAGTAATTATTACTTTTTGGCTTTTTATTACATATTTTATTATGGTTTTTTAAAAAGAATTTAAAATGGACAAATGCTAACTTTTGAAAGATGGGGGAAATCAAGTCACTGATATCAAAAATGTAAAAAGATGAAAAGGCAATAAGAAAGTTGTTAGAAACTATTTTTGCCTAATTATGTGCCAACAAAACAGATAATTTAAAAGACTAGAAAAAATATTTATAAAAATATATCCAGATTAACAGAACAAGAAATAGAGAACTAAAAAACTGAATCTAAGATTAAAAAAATGAACAAGCCATAAATGAACTAGTGAAGATTAAAATTCCAGGTCTTAATGTATTTACAAGTGAATTCTATCAGACATTAAAAAATAATTAATTTCAATATTGCATAAATTGATTGAAAAAATAGAAAAGGAGATCCTGCCAAATCCTTTTTATAAAAGAAATATGGTCTGATACATCAACTGTTGAGACATAAATAAAAAGAAAACTACAGACCAGAAGCACTAATGAATATCAATGCATTGATAAAATAAAATAATTTTATTGTAAAATTTAGTATAAAATAAAAATATGAGAAATATAATTAATAATATAATATATAATAAATAAAATTATATCTACATATATAATTATATATTATATTTATAAGGGAGGAAAGAAGGAAGGAAGGGAGGGAGAGAGGACAAAGGAGAGAAAAGCATTTATGTTTAATAAAAGATAAAAGGATCTATTCTCAAGGAATTTATATTCTAAGAGAGGAGGATAATACACAATAAGGAGATGAAAGAGGAACGGGAGAGATAAAGGTAACCTGCAAAGGGCAATGGTTTTGAACTCCAGAAAGTCAGAAGCAGGTTCAAGAGAGGAATGAAGGCAGCCTAGTCTAGACCCTTCTGCAAGGAGAGGGAGGAACTCACCCATTGGAGAAGGGGGGAAGGCCTTGTGGATATTCCAGGGTGTATAGGTCATATGGATGGTAGGCAGTAATATGCTTCAGGAGCCCCTGGTGAAAGGTATTTCCTGGATGAGAAAGCAGTAAGGGCAGGCTTTTACAGAAAGTCAGGAATAGGTCCAAGAGAGCCTTTCATCTCCCACTGGGCACTGGCCCCCAGGAGAAGCCAGGGCATCTTCCATCTGCTCAGGGGGTCTACCACTTTCTGTGGCAGCCTCATAGCCGGTCTGAAGACCTTAGATCACAGGTTCACTAACACCTTTGAACCTTCCATCTCCTGCTGTCTGCAGTGTCCCCCAGAGGAAAGGTCGCCTGAGACCAGCCTGGGCATCTTCGGTGTGTCCCAAGGCAATCATTTCCATCTCTATCAGCACAAGGTATCTGCTACCTTCTTCTGCCAGCCTAATCTCCCAACTCGGATGTGGAGAACTGATAGTAAAAAGAAGGGCAACTCTTCTTTTGCCTTCAGACCTCCCATCTCCTGCTGTACCTATTCTTGGATGGTAGAGGAGAGATGCCCTCCACTCAATTATGAACATTCTGGTCATACTCCACATCCTGGGTGACTCTGAACTCATCCAAATCCACATCCCTCTCAACCCTACCACCCCAAAGTTTCATCCTAACTCCATCCAGTTCTTCCACCATGCCCTCTGGAATTTCTGTTCTATAGATGACAAGTTTCCCTTCACCTTAAATCTATTCTTCTCCCAATACTTCTATCTACTAGCTCTTAATGAAACATGGCTCCCCACTAATGACACAGCCTCCCTTACAACCAAGAATAATGTATATATACTGCAAAACTCATTAACTCACTATTCCTGCTCTCCACAACAGCCGTTCCAAATCTTTTCACCCCTTCTCAAACCTCTCATGGCTCTGCTTCCCCCTACTCACTTAGATGAGAACCTTTCCTCATATTTTACAAGAAAACCTGATGTCATTCTCCATGAATTCCATTTCTCTCCTCTCCCTCATCTCCCATCACTAGATGCCTTCTGCCACCCTCTTCTTTGCCCCTCTCTTATAGGATGAAGCGACCTTACTTTTTACAAAGGCCAACCCTTCTACTTGTACAAGTGATCCCATTCTATCCTGTCTCCTCCAACAGATTTCCCCCTATCGTCTCCATTTTTTCATTATTTTCAATCACTCCCCCTCTACTGGCTCCTTTCCTACTGCCTATAAACATGTCCCTGTATTCCCTATTCTGAAAAATCCCTCACTTGACCTTCCCCCAGTAACTATCTTGCTATGTCTCTTCTGCCTTTTGTAGATAAACTCTTTAAAAAAAAACCAAGTACCTCTAGTTTTTCCTTCCACTCTTTTCTTAGCCCCTTATACCCTGGCTTCTGACCTTATTGTTCCACTGCTGCCCTCTCCAAAGTTGCTAATGATCTCTGAGTTGTCAGATCATCTTGATCTTCATCTTCTTGGTCTTTCTACACCTTTGGCATTGTTGATCACCCTTTCCTCCTTGATACTCTCTTCTCTGCCATTCTCTCCTGGTTTTCCTTCTACCTGTCTGACCTCTCCTTCTCTGTCTCCTTTGATAGATGCTCCTCCACATCACACCCTCTAACTGTAGGTATCCCTCAGGGTTCTGTCCTTGACCCTCTTCTCCCCTACACTCCCTCACTTGGTGATCTCATCCGCTCCCATGGATTGCATTACCATCTCTAAGATGATGACTCTCAAATTTACTGCCCCAGTCTCTCTAACCTCCAGTCTCCATCTCCAGCTACCTTTCAGACATCGTAAAGTGGATGTCCAATAGAATTTTTAAATTCAACATGTCTAAAACAGAACTCATTATCTTTCTCTTTAAACTATCCCCACCTCCTACTTTCCCTATTACTATAGAGGGCACCACCACCCTTTCAGACCCAGCCTCCCAATCTCGGAGTCATCCTGGATTCCTCACTATCTCTGACCCCCTCATGACGCAAGCTGTTGCCAAGACCTACCAATTTCACCTTTGCAACATCTTTTCAATACACTCCCTCCTCTTTTCTGATATTGCCACCCTCTGGTACAGGCTCTCATCACCTCATGCCTAGGTTACTGTGATAGCCTGATGGGCCTGCCTGCCTCAAGTCTCCCCCTAATCCAATCCATCCTCTATTCAGCCACCAAAGGGATTTTCCTAAAGCTCAGGAGTGATTATTTCACAAGTATCCCCCACCTCCCATTGAATAAACTCTGGTGGCTTCTTATCACCTCCTCCAGGAGGAAATACAAAATAGATTTGGCATTCAAAGCCCTTCATAACCTAGCCTCCTTCTATGTTTTCAATCTTCTGACACTTGTGAACTCTTCCATCCAGTAACGCGAGTCTCCTGGCCATTCCATGAACAAGACCCTCCATCTCTCAACTCCCAGCATTTTTTTCCAGCTGCCTCCCATGCCTGAAACACTCTCTCTCCTCTGCTCCTTCTACTGACTTCCCCCGGCTTTCTTGAAGTCCCAACTGAAACCCCATCTTCTACAAGAAGCCTTCCCCAGTCCCTCTTAATTCCAGTGCCTTCCCTCTGTTAATGATTTCCTATTTATGTTGCTAAGCACAGGTCAAAAAAAGGGAAAAAAAAAATCCCAGTTCTTACCCTTAAGGAATTTCCAATCTAATGGGGAAAACAAGATACAAACAAACATGTACAAACAAGCTACATACAACATAAATATGAGTAATCAATGAGCATATGACAAGATGTTCCAAATCGCTAATGACAAACGAAATATAAATTAAGAGGCTAAAGTGAGGAGGGAGGATGCTCCAGACATGGGGGACAGTCATTGCAAATGCACAGAGAGAAGAAATGATTAGGACATAAGGAACAATTAGAAGGACACCTTGACTTGATCCTAGAGTGTGGGGTGCAGAGTAATGTGCAATACACCCAAAAGGATAGGGCTTTTGATACCAAACATTTATCAAAGAGGAAACAAAAGCCATTGGAATTTATTGAGTATGGAAATGATACCTGAACTTTAGGAAAATCACTGGTCCTGCTGTATGGAGGATGAACTGGAATAAGGAGAGGCAGGGAGGCCAATTAAGAAGCTATTGGCAATAGTCTAGGTGAGGTGTGAGGATTGAAATACTGGGCAGGTGGGTGGAGAGAAGGATAGATGCAAGAGATGTGGAGAGAGGATGACAGGATTTGGCAGTCAAAGAGATCTGAGGAAGGATGATGAGTTGTGTTTTGAACAGATTGAATTGGAGACTTCTACAGAACATCAAGTTTAAAAAGTCTAACATATTACATTTTGGTCTGGTTTGGTTTTTATCATGGTTTCTCCCATTCATTTTAATTCTTCTGTGCAACATGACTAATGTGAAAATGCGTTTAATAAGAATGTATGTATAAAGCCCATATAATATTGCATGCTGTCTTGGGGAGGAAGGGGAGAAAATTTGAAACTTATGGAAGTGATTGTTGAAAACTGAAAACAAATAAATAAATAATTTTTAAAAAAATGTCACAGTTTATGGTGCAGGACTAGAAAAGAACAACTGATGAAGTGATTATGGGAAGATTGGCACACTAGTACAGACAGTTCTCACTTTATGTAATCGGACTTTTCTGCAGACTTCTATGTAAAGCCACAGAATGTGAATTTGCTGTGGAAGAGGGGAAGGAAGGGAGGGAAGGAGACAGCAAGGGGAGCTTGGAGGAAGGGGGCAAGTACAGAGTTCAAGGATATGTGAGAGGTGCAAGAGAAAAAATAGGCAGGGACCAGGGCCAACCACATGGAGGCTTGGCTGGAGAATGAATAGTGGAGTGATATGGTCAGATCATCCTTTAAGAACTTCAACCTGAGAACTGAATAGAGGATGGGATTGGAGTTTGGAGAAAGTTGAGGCAGGCAGTCCAATCAGCAGGCTATTGTAATAGTCCAGGTGTGGAGTGATGAGAACCTAGACCAGAGAAGTGTCAGTGTCAGTGGAAAGATGAGGACATGTGTGAAAGAGTTATGAAAGGAGATATGACAGCACTTGGCAAGAGATTAGATGTAGAAGAAAGAGGGAGGAGGCGAAGATGATGCTTAGGTTTGATCCTACATGACTGGGAACACAGTGTACCACTTCTATTTTCACACCTCCAATTATCTATGAGCTATCCCAAACTAGGAATTCCATGGATATCCTAACCTCAACATGTCCCAAGCTGAACTCATTCCACCACCCTAAACAATTCCCTCTTCTGGATTCCCTCTTCCCTAATGTTGTTGAAGTAGGGAGAGTCAGGTCTCCATAACAGGTATTTAACAAAAAATTCTGGGAAAGCTGGAAAGCAGTTTGGCAGAAAATAGGCTTAGACAAACACCTTATACCATACACCCCAATAAACTCCAAAATGATCCTTCATGACTAGGAGAATTCTCACCTAAAATAAGGGAAAGAGATGATCACAAGAGATAAAATGAACAATCTTGATTACATAAGCCGAAAAGCTTCTGTATAAGGAAAATAAATGCAATTAGACCTACACAACTATGCTGTTTTTGTTGATCATTCATTCTGGAAGAGGATCAATGACATCATGAGGGTGATGCCTTGACTTGTTTTAATTGGATTGGAGTGAGGCAGAGCTCTAGAAAGTCATCAGCCTCGCTCTCTCCCCCAGAGTCATAGAAGGTGGGGGCAGACTGGTGGGGACTGGAAAGACAGATAGGAGATGACAGGGCAACAGGTGGGGGCTGGGGATGGTCATGGAGTAGCCAAGTGAGGAGGAACTAAAGAAAAACTCAAGGGTTCTAGTAGATGGGCAGAAGGGGGTCAAAGATCTCCTCTGTTGGCATTGGAAATCTCAAGCCAAGCCCACCCCCCCCAATCAGCAGCAGCTGCAGAGGTCTTTCCATAAGTCCTGTTCTGCTTTCTCTTGGAGGTTTTTTTTTTAGTTTATTTGGATTTTTTTGGGGGGGGGAGGGGGTTGTTACTGAGCCCAGGAGCAAGAGCAGAGAGAGAAGGAAAGAGGATAGTACTGTGCAATAAAGTTGACATAGGTAGTTTTTTGGAAAGCAGATTTCTTTCTTACAGAATCCTTGTAAAGTCAAATTTCCATAATGCAAATTAATGTAAAGCAAGAACTGTCTGTACACTGTTAATGGTGCTATGAATTTTTGCAAACTTTCTAGAAAATAAGAAACAGGTAGAAAATAAATATATGCTGAAGTATATACAATGTTTGACCCAGTGATGGGTCAAGGTTGTGTTATTGTGTTCATTGTGTTCATGAAGGAGGTCAAGGACAAAGGGAAAGGATCCATAAATATAAACATATTGTGGAATAAGAATAAGATGATGCCCCTCAGGTTGTCAGTAACAGCGTTTTTGAGTAAGGATAATGAGTTCTGTTTTGGACAGGTTGGATTAGAGATTTCTATGGAACATCATGTTTGAAAAGTTTGCAATGCAGAGTTGTGGTTCCGGAGCAAGTTCTGGGGAGTCATCTGCATACCCTTCAAACTGATTAGACTTTATAAAGAGGACAAAAGGGAGCCCACTGTCACTTGCAATGATGGTCCTGCAAAGGAGAGTAAGATGGGGTGGTCAGACAGTCAGAAGAAGAATTCAAGAGAGGTATCCTGGACACCCAGAAAGGAGAGAGTATACTGGAGGAAAGGGTGATCAACAGTATCAAAGTGTCATAGAGGACTATAAAAATATTGTCAGATTAAGAGATCTTTCATAACCTTGAAACAAATAGTTTCAGTAGAGCAATAAGACTGGAAGTCTATGTGGGTTGAGAAGAAAGTGAAATAAAGGGAAAATGGAGGCAATCAGTGTAAGCAGCTTTTCTGGAGGGCAGGGGGTGGAGTTTGGCTGAGAAAGGGAAGAGGGATATGTTATGGTTCCTACAGGAGATGATAAGGTTTAGTGAAGGTTTTTTGAGAATGGAAAAGATTTGGCCATATTTGTAAATAGTAGGGTATTATACTACACATCCTGCTTATTTTCTAGGTGATGTTATGAGGCTCAATGGGAAAATACAAGTGAAGATGTCTTGAAAATTGCAAATCCCTGTACCAATCACAGGTCCTATTATAGGAGATGACAGGGCAACAGGTGGGGGTTAGGGATGGGGACATGAAATAGTCAAGTGGGGAGGAACTAAAGACAAACTATGGATCTAGTCATCTGCACTAGAATGGGTTTTTTTAGTATGGCTAACTAATCAAGTGCAATTAACTGACATTATAATTTAGTGTAAAAGAAAATGACCCCCAAAGGCAGCAAAACTCAGATTAATTACAATGACCCATCTTGGTTCTAGAGAACAGATAAATAGGGAGGATGGGAGCATGTTCCTCATGTTGTCAGATGTAGTCATTTTGTCCATCAGACTTTTGTCACAGTTTTTCTTTTTTATCTGAAGTGGTTCAGTGCTTTCATCCATTCATTCAACCAGTCAATGAGCACTTATTTTATATGTACCAGGCACTGTGCTAATTACAGTGTGACACAGACTTTGGGGAGATGCTTTGTACCAATTATTCTTGCCATTCTGCTTTATTAAATAGTTCTTTCTAATAGTTAATTGAATCTGGCCAGTTACATGGTATCAATTAATAATCATGCAAAGCACACCAGTGGGGGTTCATGAGCCATATAATTAGAAAGACATTTCCAGAGCCAGTCCTAAAACCCTAAGCAGGCCATAGTAGCCAGCTATTCTGGGAACCTGACTCTTCATTATGAATGGAAGATAGGGGTCATTGTCTCAGGTTATGTGCTACACAAAGGAAGCAACAATTCTGCTTTCAAGGAGTTTATATTTGAATGAGGGAGAGAATACGTAAATAGTTAGGTCCATATATGACTTAGAACTTATATGACTGGGAGCGGAGCCAAGATGGCAGAGTAGAAAGATGCATATACTATAGCTCTTCCTCCACAACCCATAAAATACCTGTAAAAAATGACTCTCAACAAATTCTAGAGCAGCAGAAGCCACAGAATGACAGAGTGAAAGAGATTTCCAGCCAAAGGTAACCTGGAAGGCCAACAGGAAAGGCCTATTGCACAGGATGTGGAATGGAGCAGAGCCCAGTCTTGGCTGCACAGCACTGGGAGGAACAGGACCAGAACAGGCCTCTGGGGCAGAATCCCCAGTAGTAGCGAAGGGTCTCAGATCCCTCAACCCACAAGTGCCAAAGAAAGCTTCAAAGGTCAGTGAGAGGGCTTTCCCAAATGGGCGAGAGGGGAGCAGGGTCCCCCCCCAGCACTGGCCCCAGGTGGTGGCAGCGGTAGCAGTGGCAGTAGCTGCAGCATCCATTTGTAAAGCACTCCACCCAAACCCCCTGGGGAAATAGAGCAGCTGATCTGAATCTCAGCCCTGAGCATGGTCCTGGGGTGAAGAGGAACACTAGGACCCTCCTCTTGACAAAGGATTCAGAAGTCAAGCAACTGGCTGGGAAAATTCCCAAAAAAGGGAAAAAATATAAGACTATAGAAAGTTACTTTCTTGGTGAACAGGTATTTCCTTCCATCCTTTCAGATGAGGAAGAACAATGCATACTGTCAGAGGAAGTCAAGGCTTTTGCATCCAGTACCTCCAAAATAAATATGCAATGGTCTCAGGCCATGGAAAGCTTGAAAAGCAACAGCTTGCTAAAGGAGACCCAAAAAAATGCTGAAGAAAATAACACCTTTAAAAATAGTCTAACTCAATTGGAAAAAGAGGTTCAAAAAGCCAATGAAGAGAAGAAGGTTTTATGAAGTAGAATTAGCCAAATGGAAAAGGAGATTCAAAAGCTCACTGAAGAAAATAGTTCCTTTAAAATGAGAGTGGAGCAGATGGAAGCTAATGACTTTATGAGAAACCAAAAATTTACAAAACAAAGGCAAAAGAATAAAAAAATAGAAGATAATGTGAAATATCTCATTGGAAAAACAACTGACCTGGCAAATAGATCCAGGAGAGACATTTTAAAAATTATGGGACTACCTGAGAGCCATGATCAGAAAAAGAGCCTAGACATCATCTTTCATGAAATTACCAAGGAAAACTGCCCTAATAGTCTAGAACCAGAGGGCAAAATAAATATTGAAAGATCACCTCCTGAAAGAGACCCAAAAAGAGAAACTCCTAGGAATATTGTAGCCAAATTTCAGAGTTCCCAGGTCAAGGAGAAAATATTGCAAGCAGCTAGAAAGAAACAATTCAAGTACTGTGGAAATACAATCAGGATAACACAGGATCTGGCAACTTCTACATGAAGGGATCAAAGGGCTTGGAATAGGATATTCCAGAAGTCAAAGGAACTGGGATTAAAACCAACAATCATTTACCCAGCAAAACTGAGTATAATACTTCAGGGGAAAAAATGGTCATTCAATAAAATAGAAGACTGTCAAGCATTCTTGATGAAAAGACCAGAGTTGAATAGAAAATTTGACTTTCAAACACAAGAATCAAAAGAAGCATGAAAAAGTAAACAGGAAAGAGAAATCATAAGGGACTTACTAAAGAACTGTTTATATTCCTACATGGAAAGATAATATTTGTAACTCTTAAGACTTTTTTCAGTATTTGAGTAGTTGGAAGGATTATATACATATAGATAGAGGGCACAGAGTGAGTTGAATAAGAAGGGATGATATCTAAAATAATAAAATTAAGGGGTGAGAGAGGAATATATGAGGAGGAGAAAGGGAGAAATGGAATAGGGCAAATTATCACTCATAAAAGAGATAAGAAAAATCTTCAATGGAGGAGAAAAGGGAGGAGGTGAGAGGGGAAAAGGGAAGCTTACTACACATACGGCTTATGGAGGGAATAACATGATCACTCAATTTGGTATGAAAATCTATCTTACACTACAGGAAAGTAGGGGACAAGGGGACAAGTGGGGTGAGGGGGATGATAGAAGGGAGGGCAAATGGGATAAAGGAGTAATTAGAAGAAAACACTTTTGGGAAGGGTCAAGGTCAAATGAGAGAACAGAATAAATGGAGGACAGGGTAGGATGGAGGGAAATATAGTTAATCTTATACAACATCACTATTATGGAAGTCTTTAGTAAAACTACACACATATAGCCTATATTGAATTGCTTACCTTCTCAGTGGGGATGGGTGGGGAGGGAGGAAGGGAGAGAAGTTGGAATTCAAAATATTAGAAACGAATGTTGAGAATTATTGTTGCATATAAGAGGAGTGAGCTTGAGGTCCCATCCCAGCAGTAGCTGAGATGACAGCTCAATTAGCAGTGATGTCACATTTGGACATGAACTGGGTGGACCAAAGGAGAGAAAATGTGTGAGCCCACTTTCCCCAGATACTGAGGTGATATAGGGGGACAGTATGCTCCCCAAAGGGTTGGGGAGGGGAGAATGTTTATACTTTTGTTCTTGCTCTATCTTTGTAGTAAATATCCCTTTGTAAAGGTTAATTGATATTGATTGGTTAAGTGGTGCTGGATCACTAGTTAACTGTCATTTAACAGTGGTGGGAACACTCGGAATGAGAACTTGAGCTTATGGTATTAGAAAAAGAAATCCTCCAAGTTCTGATGGATACCCACTAGAACTTTGAAAAGGAAAATCTGGGAATGTGAGCACAGAGCATACCAGCTCCACATACAAGATATATATTGAATAGATAGAAGGCAATCTCAGAGAAAAGGGTGCTAGCTGGTGGGAAAACTGGAAGAAGTCTCTTGCAGGAGATGGGATGTGAGCTGGATGTTGAAGGAAGCCAAGATTTTAAGGGGCAGATGGGAAGAGAATGAGGAGGATTCCAGGCATCCTCCTGTGCAAAGCCATGGCTATGACAGAAGGGAGTTTAAATAAAAGTACCTAGTTTGAGTTCCTGCCTCTCTTCCTCACCGCTATTCGTTCTTGTCAAGGAATAAGTCAGTCAGAAAGCTGCTCCACTGCCATGGCATTCAAAGACATGGGCAAGACATGAGTGGAGCCTGAAGTGGCCATTCACTGGATCCGGATCACCCTCACCAGCAGTAACATGAAGTCACTGGAGAAAGTGTGTGCTGACCTAAATGGAGGAGCCAAAGAAAAGAACTTGAAAGTGAAGGGACCTGTTCGAATGCCCACTAAGACCCTTCAAATCACAACTAGAAAAACTCCTTGCAGTAAAGGTTCAAAGACTTGGGATCGGTTCCAAATGAGAATCCACAAGTACCTTATTGATTTGCACAGTCCTTCTGAAATTGTTAAGCAGATCACTTTGATCAGAATTGAACCAGGTGTAGAAGTTGAAGTCACAATTGCAAATTCCTAACCAATCATCTCTTTTAATAAATTGATTGAAGGTATTGGAAAAAAAAGTGCCTAGTTTGAGGAAGAGATAGTAGGTTACTTGTAGCTAGATCATAGAACACATAGGAAGGAAGGGACATGTAAGAAGACTAGAAAGGTAGGAAGGAATCAGGTTGTGAATATTTTTAAATTCCAGAGGATTTTATATTTGATCCTGGAGATAACAGGGAGCCACTGGTGTTTATTGAGTAGGGAGTGAAACGATCAAATCTACATTTTTTAAAAATCACATTGGCAGATAAGTGGAAGATGAGTTGAAGTGGGGACAACTTGGAGACAGGGAGAGTAATTAGGAGGTTATTGCAATATTTTAGGCAAGAGGTGACGGGGACTAAATTAGGGTGATGGCTGTGTGAGTGGGGAGGAGACATGTAGGAGAAATTGTCAGCAATGACAAGAGTTGCCAGGGGACTGCCCATGTGGTGTGAGCGAGAGTGCAGAGCTGGGGGATACACCTGGAGTTGTAAACCGTGTTGACTGGGGGACCAAAGGGAAGTTTGAAAGAGAAAGATAATGAGATGGGAGGAGGAAATAATGAGTTTTGTTTGGGTCAAATTGAGTTTGAGATGCCTAGATGACATTCAGCTGGACATGTTCAGAAGGCAGTTGATAAGAAATAGCTCTAAAGAGAGATAAGCGCTCAATATAGTTCTGTGGGAATTATCTACCTGGAGCTAATAATTGAACCCCCGGGAGCTGATAATAATAATAATAACAACTAATCAAAGTGCCTTATAAATATCTTATTTGAGTTTCCTAACTAAGGAGGTAGGTGCTATTATTATGCCCATGTTACAGATGAGGAAACTAAGACATACAGAGATGAAGTGACTTACCCAGGGTCATACAGCTAGGAAGTATCTGAGGTCAAATTTGAACTCAGGTCTTTCCAACTTCAATTCCAGCATTCTCTTTACTGTACTGCCTAGCTGATGAGATTACCCAGTGAAATGGCCTAGAATGAAAAGGTCTGTGATGAAGCCTAGAGGGTCACCCATGGTTGGTGGTCTGGGCATTGATAAAGAGCCCTAACCAAGCCAATTAACCTCATCTTGTCCCAGATAACTCCAAAGCCATAAGTAACAGAGTAGATGCCACATTGGTAAAGGGTGTTTCCTGACTGGAAGTCAATCAAATCACAGGGCTAAGAACCCATCCCCCTCCCAAAAGAAAGAAAGAAAGAATAGTGATAGAAACACATACTGCTGGAAAGGACCTTAAAAGTCATCTGGTCCAACTCCCTAATTTTACAGATCATCAAAAGTAACCACCAGAGAGGTACAGTAACTTGTCCAAAGTCACACAAGACTTTATGGCCAAGCTAGGGTTTGAACTCTAAGATGAACTCTACTGCACCAAATTTGGAAGAATTCAAAATTTCAGTTCTTCTTCTTAAGGTAATAGAAACTTGACAGTACAAGCCCCTAAAACAAGTTAATCTGAACAGTAGTTTCTGACTGGAACTTCCTTTGGTCTTTCGAGAAAATTTCTCAGCTTTTTAGCACCGATGGAAGAGTACTTGGTGGAGAATAAGATGTAGGAAGACTGTCAGTAAAACCCTTCTCCTGAGTTGCCCATAGTGTCCCCATGGGAAGAAACAATGCATGTCCTTACTTGCTCAGTGAGTCAGCCAAAGCACAGGCTGTGGTTTCACTTGCTATAGTCTGGGATTTAATTTTCCCTCACTTTCTCTAAGTGTGTCATCAGATAGGAAACCCAGCATCTGCCTCTTTTATTTCAAAGGTACTTGTAAAAGGTTTTGGAAATTAATGGCTGGGTAGGAAATCATTTGGTCCATATTCCTCCCGATGCTTTCCCTAAAAAGCAAGCCATCCTAAGTGTATGTGACCCAGCACTTCCAAAAGAAGCAGGAAGATAGGACTTGTAACCACTTGTCTCTCTACAGACAATGAAAGAGCAGGAGGGGATTGGAGAGTAAGGGTGGGGAGAAAGACATGGGACACCTTGGCATGTGCTCAGCTGAGAAAGTTTAGAGTTTGGGCTGAGCTGTAATTTAGGTTGTCCATGAAGGAATGAAAAAACAGAGAAGCCTTATCAAATGTCAGGCCCTGAGACAGGAGGGGACTGAGCTGGTTGGTAGCTAAGTAAGGTAGCATCTGGAAGAAAGTTCTTCAGATTGCATTATCATTTGGAAAATCATTCTTGTACCAAGATTCAACTTGGTGAGAAAATGAGGTGAGAAAATGTGCTGCCTTTCCCTTCCTTGAAGAGCTGGGGGCCTAGCAATGTGGTACTCTGCAGGTACTATCAGATCCTGTGGATATACATTGGTTAGTTTTATTGATCTGATTGTAAAAATCTTTTAAAACTTTTCTTGTAAGGGATAGCTTGCTCAGCAGGAAAAGGTATAGGGCTAGCCTAGGAAATGAAAATGATACAAAAACAAAACATGAGTAAGATTTCTTAAAAGAAGATAATTATATGTGGAGGGCAGGATTTAGAATCGAGGATACCTGAGTTTAAATCCTACCTAATACACTTACTAGCAGTTTGGCCCCGGGCAAATCACTTAACTCTGCTTCCCTTTCCTCTTCTGTAAAATGAGTCTCAGTTCCTCCATTGCTGCCTCGGTTGTTGGGCAATTCCTTCTGTCACTGCCAAATCCACTAAACATACATTGTTCTAAATAAGAAAGGAGTTTTAATTTGGTTGCCTCATCCTTGCCAAAATGGTAGAGAGGGAACTGCTCAGCAATTATTTTCTAAATGAATTCTGTTTCAGACTTCAATTCAGTTATTATAATACCTTAATCTGCCATTAACCATGGTGATTGATAAATCTTTGTCAAGTTGTTTGGCAGGTAGGGGACACAGTAGGTACAGGGCCAGGATGAGTCAGGAAGTTTCATCTTCCTGAATTCAAATACCTCCTCAAACACTAGCTGTGTGACCCTGGGCAAATCACTTAACCCTGTTGGCCTCAGTTTCCTCATCTGTCAATTGAGCTGGAGAAGGAAATGGCAAACCACTCCAGTATCTTTGCCAAGAAAACACCAAATGGGGTCATAAAGAGTCAGACACAACTGAAAAAAATGGCAAGTTGTTTACCTTTTCTGTAGCTCAGTTTCCTTTTTTGTAAAATCAAAGGACTAGATGAATTTTAAGGTTCCTTTCCACACTAACATTCTGTGATTCAAATGTTGGTAACAAGCTCCAAATCTTATTGGCATGTTTAAAGAACAACTGGAGGTGGTTTTGTTTTGGCTTTTTTACAAAGCCTGTTGATACTCACTCAAATGGACTGGTGAAGTTTACTTTATAATGCCAATCAAATTCCATTGAAGACATCTTATCCTAGGTGATTCTTGCCTAGATCTTCCCATAAGTCATCCAGAGCAGTCCTCCTACTGTGGGTAGTTTGTCAGTTTTTAAACCTCTTATTGTAATAGGAAAGTATTCTAATTAATATCTAAAAATTCTCTTGTTTTCTCAAAAAAGGCATTCAAGCAGAGCACTGAAAGAGATCTCATCTGGTTCTTTTTTAATAGAGGTGAAAAGTTAAGTGATGTGCATTGTCAAAAGTCTCTGTCTCTCTTTCTCTTACACACACACACACAAGCCACAGAGCTGGATGGGATTGCTTTCCCCTCTAAGGTTACCATCTTTCACATGTTACAAACAGGTTGTCTCTCCTCATTAGGATGTTATTAGCTCCTTGAGGGAAGGAACTGCTTTCCCCATTCTTTGAATCCATTGATTAACAGATGTCTGGCACTTGTAGGTACTTAAGTGTTTTGATGGAATGCTATTAAAAGGAACTCAGATGATGAAAGAAGAAAATCTCCCAAGTATCTTTTAGAAGCAGCGGATGAAATGGGTCATGGTTTTTCTTCATGCAACTTCTGATGAGGCAGAGACAGAAGGGCAGAAGTCTGGGAAACTATGAAACTTGTTGCCAATAAGCTGAAGTAAAAGAAATTGATAACATTGTTTCTCAGGATACTGAGCTCTGAGTCTGTTAAAATTTAACCCACCTAGGTACATCTCACACTGGTACAGGAAAACTTCAACCCGTTCCTATTTAAAACAAAACAAATAACTATTACCAAGATTACAATAGGCCAGGGGCCTGGTGCTGTCATGAGAGAGTCTCTGTGTTGTGCTTTATGCACAGACAGAGGTAGGCTCTCACACCTAAGTTGTGGGTGTGTTTGTCCTTCGTTGCCAAAGAAGACCATGCCATCAAAGAAATAATGATATGACTTGCACTTGACTTTGTTTTGACTGAGGAAGGGCTGTGCAGGTCACCAGCCTCACTTCTCCTCCAGAGCCATCTGAATCCAGTGACCAGATATTCATCAGCATGACTGGAGATGACCCAGGATGAGGCAGTTGGGGTTAAGTGACTTGGCCAAGGTCAAGTTGTAGTGCTAGCTTAGTCACTGACATGCCATGAGAACTTGGTAAGCTAATTTATTTTATTTTTTTGTCATCAACAAACAGAAACAAATCAACATAAAAATATGAACAACAAAAACAGGTTTGAAAATGAAACAATAAACTTAAAAAAGTTTAAGTGTATATTAAATTTAGCAAGTTAATAAGATTGGGCAGGTAGGTGGCGTAGTGGATGGAATATCAGGCCTGGATTTAGGAAGACTGAGTTCAAATTTGACCTCTAACACTTACTAGCTATGTGACCCTGGGCAAGTCACTTAACCCTGTAGGCCTCAGTTCCTCATCTTTAAAATGAGCTGGAGAAGGAAATGGCAAACCACTCCAGTATCTTTGCCAAGAAAATGCCAAAAAGAGGTCACAAAGAGTTGAAGTAGTAAGATTGCCCTGTTTGTTTCTGTCCCCTTCTGAACTTTTGTGATTTCTTCTTATTCTTAAATGTTTTATTAGTGCTCTTTTCTTTCTTTCTTTCTTTTTTTAATCTCACTTTCTAAGAGAGTGGTGGATCAGTGGAATAGGTTAGGTACACAAGATATAGTAGTCAGTGACTATACCAATCTAACATTTGATAAACCCAAAGACCCCAGTTTCTGGGATAAGAACTCACTATTTGACAAAAACTTCTGGGAAAACTGGAAAATAGTATGACAGAAACTGGGCATAGAACAACATTTTATACTGTATAGCAAAATAAAGTCTAAATGGGTACATGATTTTGATATAAAGGCTGATACTATAAGCAACCTGGGAGAGCAAGGAATAATTTACCTGTCAGATTTATGAAGAATGGAAGAATTTATGACCAAACAAGAGATAGAGAACATTATGAAATGCAAAATGGATAATTTTGATTGCATTAAAATGAAAAGTTTTTGTACAAACAGAACCAATGCAACCAAGATTAGAACGGAAACAGAAAATTGAGAAGGAATTTTTATAACCAGGATCTCTGATAAAGACCTCATTTCTAAAATATATAGAGACCTGAGTCAAATTTATAAGAATACAAGTTATTTCCCAATTGATAAATGGTCAAAGGATATGAACAGGCAGTTTTCAGAGGAAGAAATTAAAGCTATCTATAATCATATGAAAAAATCACTATTGATTAGAGAAATGCAAATCAAATCAACTCTGAGATATCACATCTCACCTATCAGGTGGGCTAACATGACAAAACAGTGAAATGATAAATGTTGGAGAGGGTGTGGGAAAATTGGAACGCTAGTGCATTGTTGGTGGAGTTGTGAACTGATCCAACCATTCTGGAGGGCAATTTGGAACTATGCCCAAAGGATTGTAAAAATGTGCATACCTTTTGATCCAGCAATACCACTGCTAGGGTGTATTCCAAAGAGATCATAAAAATAGGAAAAGGACCTACATGTACAAAAATATTTATAGTAGCTCTTTTTGTGCTGGCCAAAAATTGGAAATTGAGGGGATGCCCATCAATTAGGGAATGGCTGAACAAGTTGTGGTATATGGATATAATGGAATACTACTGTGCTATAATAAATGACGAGTAGGCAGATTTCAGAAAAACCTGGAAAGACTTATATGAACTGATGCTGAGTGAAATGAGCAGAACCAGGAGAACATTATACACAGTAACAACCACATTGTTCAATGATTGACTTTGATGGACTTAGCTCTTCTCAGCAAAGCAAGGATCTAAGACAACTCCAAAAGAGTCATGATGGAAAATGCTATCCACATCCAGAGAAAGAATTATAGAATTTGAATGCAGATCGAAACGGACTATTTGCTCTCTACCTCTATTTTTGTTTTGTTTTTTTTCTTGTGGTTTCTCCCATTCAATCTAATTCTTCTTTACAACATCACTAATGTGAAAATATGTTCAATAAGAATATATATACAGGGTCTTTATCAGATTGCATGCTGTCTAAGGGGGGAGACAGAGGAGGGAGGAGAAAATTTAAAACTCAGAAGTTTATGGAAGTGAGTGTTGAAAATTAAAATTGAATAAATTGATTTTTTTAAATCTCAACTTTCTACTAACTCATCTCCTAGCCCCATAGAAACAAATGCCTGTCTGAAAAATGTATGCATATATTCTATACTCTTAGTCCATCTCCTTTCTGCCAAGTCAGGAGCAGTCTTCCTCAGTAGTCTTCTGAAGTCACAGCTGGCTACTCTGTCAATCAGAATCCTGAAGATGTTCAAAGATATTTTCCGTTACATTATTTAGTCATTTTGCCAATTTTTCTACTATTTTTGTTCATTTCAGACTACATAGTTGATGAAAATCTCCCCAAATTTCTTCAGAGTTTTTTCTCTTAATGTTTTCTTATAAAGACAATATTCCATTACATTCAGGTGCCACAATTTGCTTAGCCATTTGCCAACTGATGGGCATCCCCTTAGTTTCCATTCTTTGCTACAATAAAAAGTATTGCTTTAAGTATTTTTTTATACCTATGAGTCCTTTGCCTCTGTCTGACTTTATTTCACTTCTCTGGCACAGTGTCTGACAAATAATAGGTACTTAGGAAATGCTTGTTGAATTTTATTGCCGAATTCTCTGCACCTCAGTTTTCTCCTCTTTAAAAGGACAGAACTGGACAAGAAGGTTTCTAACTTCCCTTCCAGTTCTAATATTTTGTGACTAAATTCTAAATTCCACAGACTTGGTGTTACGTTTGTTTTGCATCTGGAACAGAGTTACTTTAAAACCTAGGTTTGTGAGTTGTTATCTATTAATCAACCAACCAACCAACAAAGCCTTTATTAAATTTATTTATATGCACTGTTCTATGCACTAGAGGTGCAAAGACAAAGAAGGAAACAATCCCTTTTTGAATGGTTCTTACATTCATTCTAGTGCAGGAAGACAACAAACAGAGTTGGAGGTGTGCATTAAAATACAGTTTAAATATAAAGTTAATACATATAAATACATACACAGTAACTAAATACAAGGAAGCACTAGCTATTGGCATCAGGAAAGGGTTCGTGCAGAAGATGGTGCTTGAGCTGTGTCTTAAAGGAAGAAAAGGAGTGAGGAGGTAGTTCATTCCAGATATAGGTGACCCATCAATACAAAGGCATGGAATGATTAAATATGGATGTTGTGTATTGTGTGTTCACAACAGAGAGGTAGCCAGTTTGGTTGGATTGCAAAGTCTGGCAGAAGTCATGTCCAATGAAGCTGGAAAGAGATTGGGGACAAGTTCTAAGCGGCTTTGGAAGCTAAACAGAGGAGTTTATAATTGAGCCAAAAGGCAAGAGAGAGCCAGCGGAATGGATTAAGATCTACACTTAAGGAAAATTACTTTGGCACCATCAAGGAAAAGAGACTAGGGAAATGGGGAAAAGACCCTAGGAAGAAACATGACACAAGATACTAGAAATCTGGCTCTCTGTTACCGACTGCAGAAAAACTCATAGTGAATGGTCTGGGGTACTACCTGGGGTCATCTCTTTATAGAACTGCTCAGAGACAGTGACCTTTAGAGATTTTCTTCCAATAGGCTGCAAAAAACCTTACTATCTCTTGTTCTAAACAGCAGGACCTTCTTGAATTATAAGAGCAAGGGCCATGCTACTGTGTCCTGTAGTAAGTACCTTAGCAAATAGCTAGGTACCCAGCTCTCTCCTTCCTATTCCACAAGTGAGCACAAAGAACAAATACCCTGTGGGAAGGAGACACCCCATCCTGGTGTTCAAGAAACTTCCTGGGGCTCTTGATCCAGAAAATGGGCTACTTCAAATGGGCTATCGAGTGCTTCTTCCCTTCACGCCTTCCAGCCTGTTCCTGTTATCTCGCCTTTGCCTAGGTGGTCTCTCCATGCTTGGATCGCACTCCTCCTCATCTGTCTTTTACAGTTCCTAGCTTCGCTCCAAACTCATCTCCCATGCCAGCCAACTCCTTCATGAGGCCTTTCCCGAGGTCCCTAGCTGAAATGTCTCCTCAGACATCCTCCTAAATTACCTTCTATGCATTCTGCATTCTGTCTATAGCTGTTCATCTCTGTAAACCCCCGGAGGACAGGGTGACACTTTGGTCTTTGAATTTCCCAGAGTCTAGTACAGTATTTTGCACCTAGTAGACGTGGACTAAATGACTATGGCTATGGCTATGGCTATATACGTACACACACATATATATATATGTACACATATATAATATGTTGTCTGCACATATATATGTTGTATGTTTGCATATATATGTATATGTACATGTATATGTATATATGTGTGTGTGTGTGTGTGTATATGTTGTTTGCCCCAATATAACGTGATCCTGAGGGGACGGACTCATTCCTATTTGCCTCTGTATCTTAGGCCACAGTAAGCACTTAAAGAATGTCAGCAGGCTGATGGATGGGTTATGTCGGGCTGTTTATTTCCCAGGTTGAGGAGATGGATGGGAGGGTGAGATGGGGGGGGAGGTAAGAGGTGTGGTGGGATTGTGGAGGGCGGGCGGCGTGCCCCGAGGTGGCCGGCAGGCAGCGATGTGACGGAGCAGACCCCTTCCCCCAGGCGCCCGCTCCCCAGCTTGCCTTTGAGCCCGAGGGCTCTTCTCGGGGCTCCCTAGCTCCTTAGAACGGGCGGAGGGGCGGAAGGGAACGATCCCTAGGGGCGGGGCCAGCTTGCTCTCCCCCAGTTCTCGGGGCTGGGACTCCTGCCTTGGGCCAGGGCCGGGCCAGGCGCGCGGGTGGGGCGCGGGCGCAGCAGCAGGAGCTGCAGCGGGAGCGACTTGCGGGCCACTGCCGGCCACGTCCCGGGCTCCCGGGCCCGCCGTTCCCGCTCCGGCCACGGCTAAGCGAGCGGGGCGCCGGCGGCTGCGCTCCGATCCCGGCCGCGGGCCCTGGTGACGCGGGGCCGCGGGCTTTGGGGGCGCCGGGCAGAGGGAGCTCGGGGGAGGAGGAAGGTGGGCGGGGGGCGGAGCGCGGCAGGCTGGACGGGACGGGGCGGGGCGGGGCGGGCCGTGCCGGGCCTGGCCGGGCTGGGCTCCGGAGCGGGGCTGAGCCAGCCGAGCTGAGCCGAACCGACAGGGCCAGAACTCGGAGCGGCCGGCGGGGCACCCACTGCGCCAATGCTGCTGACGCTGGCCTGCGGCTCGATCCTCTTCCCCGGCTTCTTCGTGCTGGGCGCCTGGGGGCTGCACCAGGTGCTTCCCCAATGGCCGGTCATCGACTGTCTGACGTTCAGCAACAGGTACGCGCTTCAGCCTCTCCAGATGCTGCAGCAGCTGCTGCTCTTGGGGGATCCGGGGACCCCAGGCTGCCCGCGCCATGCTACGCTAGGCGGGGCAGGGGCGGGGGACGGCCGGCAGGAAGCCGAAGTGGGCTGCCTGCCTCTCCCCCTTCTTCCCTCCTGCCGGCCGACTCTTTCCGCGGACCCTCACCGGGACAGCGGGGGCAGAGCAGAGCAGGGACTGCTCCAGTCTCGGGGCCGCTGTGGTTTGGCTCGGGGGTTTCTGTGTCTTAGGGACTGATGCCGCACTTTTAGACCGTGGCTTTGATGGGAGTGGGGACGTCCTTAGGGGTTTGGAAGCCCGAAATGGGACAGATCAGCGTCTCCTCGCTATTCCCCAAGATTGGTGATGAAGCTTCTCTCTTTTTTCCCCCTTTATCCTCTTAGGGTTGTTTCTTCAATCCAGGCTGTCCTGGCTTCTTCCTCTGGGATCATCGTTGTTTTGTCCTGCACTGATATCATTACTTGCAGGTAAGCGCTAATGTCAGTGGGACAGGAGTAAACATCCCGGCAGGGGATCTTTTTGGGTAGGGACTGCTTATTAGTGGTTTCCAGGCACCCCTTTATCAGTACCACCATTAGGCTACTGATTGTGGGAGTTAAGGAAGGACTTTCTCGTCTCCTTCACTTCACCCAGTTCCCTTTCCCACCTCCAAGAACGATGTGAGGAAATTCTAGTGAACACACCTGGGAGCGCTGATGTTGTTTAGTTGTTTTTAGCCGCGTCCGACTCTTTCAGGGCTGTGATAGAAATAAATAGGTCAATATATGGGACACACTTGGTGCTTTTAGAAAGTAAAGTGCATGCCCTTCCTTTTCCATGGGAGTGGGGGGGGGGGGCTACAGGTGTGGAAGGGTGAATATACTGTGAGGCAGGGCTGATGTGTGAGCTGGTTTTGCTGAACGGCTTTTCCCGTTTTCCTTCTTTTACACTTTATTACAAGAGAGAGTTTCCTGGGGAAAGTGTGGGATTTGTTTTAAAATAAAGATGATCTGAAGACAAAAGGTTTAAAAAAATAAGACAACTTTTTTTTTTCAAAAGGAAATTGCTAAGTGGAACCTAGTTCTTCTAAAATCTCGAAAAATTTTATTATTGCCTTTTGTTTTTAATGCCAATCATTTCCTCTTAGCCCTCACACTCTCCCCACCCCCTAGAACTTTCCTTATAAGAAAAGAAAACATTGAAGCAAAGTCAGCTGGCAGATAGTAAAAGAATACTTAGCGGTGGATATTGCATTCCACATCTTTTTCCTGAGAGCAGAGTTTTATCATTTCTCCAAACCAAAGAGTTCAGAAAATACATTTTAGTACAGGGAATTGAGGCTCTTTCAAATGCCTCCTCTTCTTTGGTCAGCCCCGTGGCAGTGCTAATGTGGTAGATCTTTCAGGTTAAAAATAACCTCCAATACAAGCTGCACTGTCTTTTTCTATAGACCCTCTCATCCCTAGCACAGCTGGGATGCTTGATGATCATCCTGGGCTCCTTTTCAGAGAACCATCTCATGTATGACAGATCCCAAACTAGGCAGGAAGTGGGGAAGTCCTCCTTTGCCCACATCACACAGGAGTATGGTGTTTCATTCAGTGGAACACATTTTAAACAGATCAGAAGGTTTAGGTTTGAGTGACCTGTGGCTGTGAGTTTTCAGTGACTGCTGACTGGGGCATTTTAGAATATTTCATTCCACTTCTTGCATCACTTTCCCCAGCTCCAAGCTCTTGTTCTTCCGAGCTGGATTACATGGTGATGGGACACTGATCTGGAAGCAGCTTGTATTGCTCTTCACTGGTCGCCTTCATTTTGAAATGGGCTCAGAAGGATGAACTTGCTTCACCATAGAGATTAGCATGTCCTCCTATGGCTTTTAATGAGGGCAGAATGAACTTACAAGTATGTTAAAGCTAGAAGGGAATTTCATTCCCTTTTACAGATGAGGAAACAGGTCTTCATAATTGCTGAAAGTTATTACATAGGCTTTATGTCCCACAGTCTGGATTTGAATCAAAGTCTTCTGACTCTTAAAGTCCAGGAGAGACAGTTGATCTTGGAATCAGATGAAATCTATGTATGTATAAAGACTAGCTTTCTAACACTAGCTGCTTGACCTTGGATGAGTCACAGAACCTTAGTTTCTCTATCTGCAAAACAGAGAGAATGCTTGCATAACATATCTCATGGGTTTGTTGAAAGGAAAACACTTTGCAAATCCTTAAAATGCTATAGAAAATGAATTGTAATTTTTGCTACATGGTGGTTGATAGAGGTGGAGGAATCAAGGTCTGACTCTAACAAATAATAGTTGTGTGACAATGGACAGATTTGTGGCTTACTCTCTCAGCACTCCACACAACTAAGATTCTAATTACAAATGAGGCACTGACCTGCCTTGGTGGAGGGAGTTTTAGGGAGTTCCCTAATAATGAAATTACTCCCTCCATCATCTATGCAAAGGAAAGGAGGCCCAGAAAGGTGAAGGATCGGAGGTCATACAGCCAATCTGTTGTAGGCTGAGAATTTGATGCTTGGGTTTGAATCCATCTGCCATTCAGGATGAATTCATCTCATGGCCTTGGGTTTTATGCTTTAATTCCCTCCTTCAAAAGTAACAAGTGATGTTACTATAGGCTGTGGATTGTAAGGGAAATGATGCTGTGACTCATACTTAGGAGGCCTTCTTGGTTGAGTTGAGTCTCCTCACTTTGTAAACTTAAATATTTATTACTAGTAAAGATAAACAGAATAGTACACATACTTGGGTTCCAAAAATCCAAAAATACAGGGTGGGGGGATTGTGGGTAAATAGCGGTTTGTGTGAAAACAAGATAGGTTTGAAGGCATAGCAAACTCAATATGGCTGATATGAGAGCAAGGACTGCTCTATACATGTGAAAGAGGGAGATGAGTCCCACACCTGGGGAGTAGTGTCTTTAGCCAGGTCTGAAGTCAAGAAGCCCAGAGTTCAAATCCTGCCTCAGATACTTACTGGTTATGTGACCCTGGGCAAGTCACTTAACCCCATTGACCTCAGTTTCCTCATCATGTGTCGAATGATCTGGAGAAGGAAATAGCAAGCCACTCCAGTATCTTTGCCAAGAAAACCCCAAATGAGTCACAAGGGACCTGATTCAATAAAAACAAAGGAAACAAAGGAAACTGAAAGAGTTATAAAAATATTTAAAAATAAAAATTCATGGGCCCAATTCAGAGGGACATGAAAGCTTTCTAAGTAGCTGAAGGCCTGTCAGATGGAAAAGGGATTAGTCGTAACTGGGGGCAATAGGAGTGGAGATTACAAGTGATGTGAAAACTTCCTCAGAACTGGGGCTGTCCAAGAGTGGGACAGGCTGCCTCAGGAAAGTCATGGATGTTCTGTCACTGCAGTCTTTAATTAGAGGCTAAATTGCCACCTGTTGGGAAGGTGATGGGACAGATTTGTGGTCTAGGTAGCCCCTGAGAGTCTTGCCATCTCAGATTGTCATTTGTTGACTCTGTAGAGCCCTGCAGCAGCAAGGCAAACCCCTTCAAAGTGTTTTCAGCTTGTCACAGTGATTTCCAAACCAAAGAGACTGAAATAGACTGAATGAGCTGCCATGACCCTAAGCTGTTCTACCTATCAGTTCCAAAGCTTGAGAGGAGTCTACATATTTCAGAAACACACGATCAGTTTCTGCAATTAAAGACATGTTGTACAGTTTGTGGGGGAAAAAAAAACAGGGACAAGGGCAAGCTACAAATTTCTGTAAACTATTTGAAATAAGAATATTTCCACATCTGCCTTTTGAGGCAAAGGGAATGGGGGAGAAATTCTGAACTTTGCTTCCTCGTTAGGATTCTTAGTGGTAATGATACCTAAAATTTCATATTGCTTTAAGGCAGGGCTTGCTAACCTTTTTGTGGAATGGACTCTGTTGGCTATAAATTAATCCCTTCACACCACCTTGTAATGAAGCCTTTCTCAAAGGCACAAAATAAAATGTGTAGAATTATGAAGGAAACCAATTACATTGAAAGATGACTAAATATTTTTACTTTTTTTATTTTTAAAGTAAAGAACCCATACTAAGTTCTTTGATTGAATTTGCCTTTGATATTTTTCAGAGATTCTAGATCTTTTCACTTTCAAGGCATCTGTAATGGAAGATCTTAATAGAACCATGACACAGAGAGAGAAAGCAGGAGATTATAAATTAGCATCCTTCAAGTCTGGCTTCGCCTCTGTAGGGAAAAAATGCTAGGTTTGAACCTTAGTCCTTCTCCTTGTAAAAGGTCATCCTTTTACTTTGGCAGCAGGCAAAACAGGACAGTGGAAACATAGAATTGAAGTGTTGCAGGGGACTTGAGAAAATAAAAATCAAATCTGCCCACTATTAACATATTCAAGGAGTTCCAACCTTTGCTTAGAAGCCTGTAAACAACCCCTTCAGGTGAATCCTGGATCTCTTACTGTGTTTACCTCAGGGAAGTTGGTTAACCTCCCTGAGTCACAGTTTCCTCATCTGTAAAATGAGAATTGACTAGATCAGGACTTAAAAACTGACCCCTTCAGCGCTTCTTAAACTGTGGGTCTAGAGCCAATATGGGGGACTATGCTGGATTAAATCAGGGATTAACAACTTTTTTAAGGGCATGGACCTTTCCTCAGAATGTTTTAAATAATGGAAGAATTGTTCCATTTAAATTGGAGGTTAGTGAAAATAAAGATGTCAATTTCCCCCCATCCAAGTTGAGATTCCAGGTGAAGCTTTGTCCAGCTCTGAATCCCATCATCTGGTACTGATGATGTGAGGATGTTGCAAGAGTCTATGCAAGAGTTGCATAGACTTCATTTTGTCTTGCCTAAACTTTTCTTTAATCAGTGAGATACTGGAGAGCAGTAATCTCTTTCAAATTTTTTGCTCACTCTAAAACCCTGTGAATTAAGTAGGGCAGATTGTTGCCATTTTCCTCATGAGACTAAGTCGAAGAGCAGTAAAAGGCTTTGCCCAAATGCACAGAGCTGATTGGTAAGGGTACCCAGACCAGAAACTAGGTATCTTGTTAATTCACCCAGTTACCTCTAAAGACTTTTGCCCTAGAGCTACAATTCTGCATTATGGTAAATAATGGAGATACCAGAGCTTCCCCCTTAAAGACCAGACCCCTCTGGCTTTCACTAGGCTTTCAGGAGCTTTCTTGTATTTTCAAAGGAGTAGTTATTCTAATCGTGGAATTGCTTCATCCAAACACCAGACTAGAGATAGCCACCTATCTAACAACCACACCTCTTCAGTCATTGCCAGAGCAAAGTCCAGGTAATTAATTCACATTATAGCTACTTCATTCACTGCAGGCCTGGTTGCAATTCTCATTGTTTATTCATATTGTAATTAAGGAATAGGAAGTCTGGGGTCCATCTCAATAGGAAAATTGCACCAATGGCTGTCTCTCTCCCAGGGTATGGAAACTGGATTTCTATTATTATATATTCAGGTACAATTTGTATATGTGGAGTGGTTAGTCATTAACTGGCACTGAAGCTGCCATCTGTCAGCACTCCCATTCCTACTCTGTCCTAGGGCATTAATAGAGGACCTTTTGGGAAAGACTGGCATTATCTATGATGTTCAGGCCTGACAAGCAGCTTGTCCTTTCCTCTGGGATAACCCAGCCATAACTTGGTTATTTTCACATTGGTTATATACAGGTGGCACCTGAGCTGGAATAGCAGGGAAAATTGCCACAGAAGCCACTCAACAGGTTACAGTCACACCCAGGGCTGGGGTTCTACGTTCTAGTGGGACCTCAATGGGTATGTCTGAGAGATAAAGAACTGTGAAATGTATAAATGTAGGCTTGGGGTTTTCCGACTGACAACTGCAGCCTATTGAGTAATGGCAAGTTAAACTGAAAATAGCTTTAGTCTAATTCCCATGTCAATTTCTTAGAAGGGAGTGTTAGCAACTTTGGGGGCATGGTAACTCGGACACACCACAGAAGGCCAGTTAAGTCCGTTACAAGGGACCAGCTAAACTAGACAAAAGGGAAATATTTAACAGCCCCGTTTAAAAGAAGCAAATGATGTTGAGTAGATTTTTGGCTTCTCCGTTTGGCTCCTCCAGAATTGCCCAATGTTCAACAGCTTCCTTGGGCATTTTCATTTTGCTTTTTATTTAGAGGTGTTCCTTCCTGGCAAGCATTTGGATCAATAAGCACTATATAAGTAGCGAGAGGGTCAGCACTACCACACTGTTAAGAGTGGGCAGATCCGTACGTTCCAGGCCCACAGAATCTGCTTTTAGAATGTTCATATGCTTCCCTCTAGGCACTGGCTTGCTCGAGAATATGTATGGGTTTTGATTCCATACATGATCTACGACCTAGGCGCTATGTACATTTGCTACTGGTACCGAAACAGAGGCGAGGATAAGAAACACTCTCTTGCCATCTTTAGGAACTTCCTCAAGCACGATCGCCTCATGCTCATACACCATATTTTCATTCTGATCGTTCTTGTACCCATTGCACAGGTGAGTGTTCACAGGATGGTGTCACTATCACTGCAGAGGCAACTTGTGTTCCAGAGGAGCAGGGGACATTATCCATGCCTATGGAACCACAGCTGCATCTCAGATGTCCTTTCCCTTTTCAGTTTCATTTGTTCCCTTAGTTGTCTGGCTCCAGTTGGATGCCCGGCCTCTTATGCCAGCCATGTAATGGCATGTACAGAACCGTGATTAGATTATTTTTGGTCCATTTTACGAGTTGTCACAGCTCAAGAACTCGCCATTTGGCCAACCTTTTGTTTAGGAAGGTTTGTTCTCAGCCAGCAGACACATCATTGGTGCAAGTCCCCATCACCAAGGTCCTTCCTATTTGGTAAAACCTTCCAGTGCCCACTAGGTTATGCTCCACTAATAGGACTTTCAAGAACTTTGTATCATCTCCACGCCATGACAAAGCATCAGTTAAGTTTAAGTAAACTTGAAAAATTGACATTGGCCCCAACCACAAGTTGTGCCTCTCCACGCCTTCCCTCACTTCCCATAGCACTAGGCAGCCTGTGCCCTCAGTATATATAATGCAACAATTTTTTTGAAAAGTGAAAACTTTAACTGGTTGAGTGCCATGTCTTTATAATGCTAAGTAACTGCTTTGTTTTCATGGAGTTGAACCTAATATTTTGCTACCATGAAGGTGAAGCCTTCAGGAGAACAAGAAGCAAGCTTGCTTTTTGTTTGGCTAGAAGTGAATTCCCATGAACTCATGAAGCAGAGACAGTCGAGGGAGTTTGAATGAGTTCCTAGGTCCCCTCCCTGGCAGGGACAGCAGTCCTCTGGCTGCATAGATCATTCCATAGTAACGGCAGCTGCCCAGGCACTGTTTGCCTTCACTTCCATGTTCGGCCATTGATCTGTTCCTTTGTGGTCAAGGTTTGCCATCTTGGCTGGCCTGGCTTACACCTGCTGCCCGGCATTCTACTGCCCGGCTTCATCTCCAAAGGCACACAGTTCTCAAGTCCTGATTTCTTCTCACTTGCAGGTGATAAGGGGAGAACGTGGCGACTTCTTTGTAGGCTGCATCTTCACAGCAGAATTCAGCACTCCCTTTGTATCGATGGCCAGAATTCTGATCCTGGTATGTAAAAGAATCAGGGTCAGAGCTGGAAGGGAACTGATGAGTGCATCTAGCCCAACCCTTCCATTCTACAGATAAGGAAGCTGAGGCCCACAGAAGGAAAGGGGTTTACTCTAGATCATCCTGTAAGCCCATGTATGACAGAATGTATTATAAAAAAGGACCTTGTTTTATCAATATAATCACAGAGAAAGCCCTTGGGTATATATAGTGAGGCAGGAGATCCACTGGATGGCCTTATGTTCTGAGTCCTGGTGGAGGGCATTTCAGGTGACCCACTGTCCTAGGGCTCCCTGTGGGAGCATTTCCATGGGGATCATTCCCATCACTAGAACTTGGAAGTATATGTCCAGCTATAGTCAGTTGATCTTCCTATCGGATTACAGAATCTTAGCGGTGGGAGGAACTTTGGAGCCCATTGGATTTACTCACCCATGATTCTACAATCCCTTCTACAACAAATCCAGCTTGAAGACCCCCCAGCTAGGGGGTACCCAGTCCTTCAGAAGAGCCTCTTCCAGTCTGGGATGGTTCTCATGGTTAAGATTCCTCCCCCTTTACATTTGGCATGAAGTTGTCTCTGTATCTCCTCCCATTGGACTAATTCTGAATTTTGGGGAAGAACAAGCCTGACCCTTCTTCCATGTAATAACCTTTCAAATACCTGGACCCCAATAACAGCATTTATATGCACATACACACACATACACAGGCATACTCTACAGACTATATGTAGACTATATCTTAAGGACAGACTTATATTCTATATATGTACTACATGTAGCATGTATATATATATGTATACACACATACATACACACTATTGAAGAACTAGTGTATAGATGTATGTATACATATATGTACACACACGTAATAGCTTAAAACTGCACTGAGACTTTGGGGACCCACCCCAGTATATGTGTATGTGTCTGTAAACACACATTATATACACATATGTATGTGTGTTCTGTGTATATACAACACACATGTATGTTGTATATTTGTATATACTATATATACCTCCAGAATACAGGAGTTCCCAGCAGTCCTTTGACATCCAATGGATTTACCCCCAATGATTTTGTTGCCACTGCACCCCAAGTAGAAAAGGCAGAGGGGTTGCTGAGCCAGCTCTTGCTGCCTAGTGAGCCTTTTTCTCCCCACTTCCTCTCTTTCTGCAGTGGAAGAAGCAGCACACATTTGCATACAAGTTGAATGGATTCCTGACACTGGGGACCTTCTTTTTCTGCCGCATCCTTGTCTTCCCCTTCATGTACTGGTCCTATGGCCAACAGAAGGGGCTGAACTTGCTGCAGACACCGTTCCACATCCCCTTCTTATGCAATGTCATCAATGCCATCCTCATCTCGCCCCAGCTCTACTGGTTTGCTCTGCTCTGCAGGAAGGCGGCCCAGATGTTTGATACTTCCCAGGGCAAAAAGGACAGTTAGTGAAGCCTGTGACCTAGAGCCTGCAGAGGAAGGGATCTCTTCCCATACTACCTGCCTCCTCTAGAAATGAGACTGGTGACCTGCACAGCCCTCCTTCACTCAGAACAAAATCAAGTGCAAGTCACGTCATTACTTCTCTGATGGCATGATCTTCTTCAGCAACGAAGGATGAACACACCTGCCTCCTCCACATTCCATGGAACTATTTGGGCCCTGGCTGGCCTCTGCTTTCTGGGAAGAAATAGGGAGGTGGAAGGGTTGGGTTTTATAAGGAACAGTTACATTTCCTCCCTACTCTGCCTTTTTACAGAAGCACATTCTCATGGGTAACAGCTATAGTATCAGGTTGTGGCATGTGAGCAGCTGAGGAAGCTGGCACATGGCCACCAATCACCAGATGGTTTCTGTTAGCTCTGAGGACGTTGCTGCAGTCTAATCTCAAAGAGCAGAGTGGGAGGTGCCACGGAAGTTTGGGGGAGACAAGACAGGTAGAGCTGGTGACCAAATAGCCTCTGCCAGGCTGTTTGCATGATGACTTAACAGTCTGGTTTTCACATATCCTTTGGCTTACCTCCTTTGATCAAGGAACACCTCTACTGGGCCAGCAGGACCAAAGCAGCATTTTGCCACTTACTTGTGTACATTCCGGGAATAAGGGGCCAGAAGAACTGGGGTTGTAGTTTTGGTTTTTGTTTTTGCTGGGCTGACATACCAAGTCTTAAGTGTCCCTATTTCCCTTCACTCTTACCCTGATGCCAGTGTTTTAACACTCATGTCCACCATCCCCTGGGCTGGGATGGAGTTAGGGAAATCAGAGCCATTAACTGGTAAAGCACCCTTTCCTCGGACCTCTTCCTTGCATCCAGTCTGTTCTGGATCTGCACAGCACTGCCGGACATCTAATAAAACACAGGAATTTAACAGCCCCCCAGCCTATGGCTCATGTTCTTCTCTGGATGAGACTTCAGTGGCCTTAGAAAAAATTCATGTCTGGACTATTAAATGTTTTTCCTATTTTCCTTATAACGTAGTTAGTGTTCAGACCGGAAACCATGAGTCCTTGACAGCTTAACTACCCTAAAAAGGAGTCTAACATGAATATCCAGGCCCAAATAACAGCTGGGTCTCCCTCTCCACATGGCCAACCACCCCCTCCCAACCCACCCAACCCCTATCACTAGCTACTTTGCAATAGGAAACCCAAGTGCCAACTCAAAACATTCCTCATAAAAATAGGATGTTTTAGGAATTATGCTATGGCAAAATATTTTTCTAAGCTAGAATTTAAAAAAATATTATCTTCCCATCAGTTGTGATTCCATTGTTTTTTATTTAACAGTAATGACTTGGTTCAGACTCTTGTTGTCTGCCTCAGTCTAATGGGTGCTGTTTTTCTGAACCTATAAAATGCTATACAAGTTGTAGACTTGTCTTGGTGTTTTGTTTACTGATAATTTATCTGAAAGAAAAAATTCCCTCCTGGAGATTAAATGGCATTAATGTTTTTCCTACTTACTCTCATTGTGAAAGACATCAATAAAGATTTCTTTTTAAAACCATTCCATGGAAGGAGTGACCACTGTCTCTGCTTCCATTTTGTCTCAGTGAGAACATATCTGGGTATCTTCAGGATTATCCTGCCTCAGTCTAAGAGGGATCTCTTGCTGCCTGGGCCAGTTCCCAATGTGGTCTTAGTGGGCACTGGGGGAAGAGGGGGTGGGCTCCCAGTTGTCCCATTTCCCTTCAGTCTGATGTCAGTGAGGAAATTAGCAATCGAGCTTCAGCTACAATGACAGTCAAACTCTGGATTTCCAAAGAACAAGCCCAATGAGAGTTTACTTTTATTGCTGCTGCCCTACACAACAAAAGCATCTTCCTCTGGATGCCATCCATCCAGCTCCTTCTGTCAGCACTCAATTTACACTTAAGACAACTCTTCCCATCCCTCCCTCCCTCACAGCCTGTAGGATGACCCATTTGCCCACTTGCTGGGCAGTGGATCAGAAGGTCTGGTCATGGACAAAGAGGATCCTCTCCAGCATGACTTGAGGCTGCAACAAGTCCAGTGAGGATGGTTTCAAAGAGTGTTGGAGCCTAGGCGTGGTGATTTGGACCAATTATAAAAGGATGGGAAAGGTTCAAAAGAAAAGGTAAATTTTATTATAACTATTACAAATGCCCAAGAAAGTATTTTCTTCTTCTTTACATACTGTACCCTTGGTGTCTCTTGCCTCTCCTATTTCTTATGATTATGAAAGGAAGCTTTCGCATTCCCGTCTAGCCCTGAATCTGCCTCACTTCTATGAAGACCAGCATTTCCTGGTGTGGGTCATCAAAAGTTGTTGATCTTCTGTAGCAAAGTTTTCCGCTGTTCCCTCGGGCCAACGTTTTCGGCAATGGATCTGAGGAAGTGCTGCTCATTTGCCTTCCGGAGCAAGGCGTTTGTGGATGTGTCACTCTTGCTCAGGACTTCATACTGAGAGAGGATCTCCAGGGCTAGAACATAGAGGGGCTCACAGACCTCCTCAGGAAGCATGGCCATGATGTGGAGGATGTGACAGAAGAGTTGAGTATAAACAAACAAGGTTTCTTGTGTCAAGTCTTTCTCCTGTCCTTGGGCCCATGGGCACAGGGATTGGACCTTGATGGAGTCAAGGAGATCGGTCAGGCTGCTGCAAATATGCTTGACCACGTGGCTCCAGCCTTCAGCAGGAAGCCAATTGGAACAGCTAGGGCTGCAAAGGAACTGGAAGCCTCTCAAGAAGAGCACAGAAAGCTGCAGCTCTTGGGCAAAGGGTTTCAGGTTGAGCAGTGGAACGAACTGGACGTACTCAAGACTGTATGGGACATGCAACAGCTGTTTTTGTAAAAGACTCTTGGTCAGCTGGTGCAGGCATTTCCACTCATTGGGGCTGCACCAAGGCAAGACTTGCACCAAGGCCACGAGGAAGCCCTTGCTGAAGAAGCTGACCTCCTCAGGGTTGCCTGTATCCACAGCCAGGAGGGAGAGCATGTGCTCACAAGTGTCAACAGAGATACAGCAGCACTCCATCCAGGCCAAAAGGCCTGTGCCAGGCCCATAGGCTGGGTGATTCTGTGAGGTCCAATCATCCTCAGAAAGCTTGCAGATTTCAAAGAGTGTGGCTGGCACTTCACACTTAAAATGACCCTTAAAGACAGTTCGCAGCCGCAGGCCCACAGTCCAGTCAAGCTGCTCTGTCTTCCGGTGGAGCCAGGACAAGGACTTGGTCCAGTTCTCTGAACTGGGGTTCTCTTCCTTGGGCAGCACCATCTCACAGAGTTGCTCAAGGATGCCAATCACCACATCTTTAGAGTCCAATGAGAGGTGTCGCTTTGCCTTGGGGTGCTGCCAGTACTTGGTGTAACTGTCCAGCAGCTGGCACAGAGTGAAGAGGAGGGGGAATGGGGAACAGGAGAGAAGCCAGGAGCCATCAGAACATGGCTTTGCTTCCAAAGCCTGAACAAAGATCTTGAGACAGAGGTCCACCTCTTCCAAATGCAGCATCAAGTATGGTAGGACAAACACTTTAATTACCTCCTCAGGTGCCAGAAGAGGGGTCAAAGGAATGGTGCTGGTCTCTTGCTCTGGGGGATTCATCAGGTAGCCAAGAAACTCCAAAAACTGCTTCTCCTCCTTGGCTGATGAGAGCTTTCCCCAGACGGTTTCTTTGAGACATGCCACCAGCAGAGAGGTGGCTGAGCTTGGATTTTGCTCTTCCTCAGTGAACCTGAGGGCAGGGAAGGCACTCAAGATCTGAGCCAGGAACTTGTGAGCTCCAAGATTGACCATGGCGAGGCTGCACATCTTCTTCACCGTGGCCTCTGGGTGGAGCACGATCAGCCTGGCCACGGATGCAATGGCTTTGGCAAGGCCTTGCTCAGAGGCACTCTGGGTGATCTGGTTGAAAGTCATGTTCAGGTCCTCCTGGAAACCCTCCATGTAAGTGCCCAGCTTCTCAGAGAGGCCCTTCCATCCCCAAGAGCTCAAGATGCCTGAGAGCACTTTGTTTTTATCGAGCAAAGAGAGGTCGGAGTAACAGTCCAGAATCAAGTTAGTGACTTCTTCTGCCTGTGCTTCAGGGACCTCTTGGCCTGATGTACTGATTGTCGTGACTGTCTCCAGCAGCTTCAGTACTAAGCCTGGCTCCCGGAAAAGTGCTTTGTTATTCATGAGGCAGTCTAGCCACTCAGCTGAGAAAGCCCACTTCTTCTCAGAGGCAAAGATGTAGCACATCTCCATGTGCCGGTCCATCTTCTGCCCAATGATGGCCATGGCGATGGAGGCAGTGATGTCCTCTGAGCTCTTGCCCTTCAGAGGTGTGTCAGTCTTCCTCAGGAAGTTCTTAACGCACTCTGCCAGCTCCGAGACCATTTGCCCCTCATCCTTGGAAAGATCCCTGGTGTCCAGGTAACCTTTCAGGTTCTGGTTGAGGGAGGTTAGGCTGTCGCACAGGCGATAACTCCCATAGCTCAGCCTCTGGCCACTGTTGAGCATGGCCTGCAGCTCCTCCCCCCACTGCTGCAGCAAGCTGTGCAGGTACCCAAAGCCGATGAAGAGTGTCTCATTGGGCAGTTTGGCCAGCGAGGTCAGGCTCACGTCCCGCTCAGCCTCCTTCACCTTCTCGGCCAGGCCCTGCTGGTGGTAAGGGTTCTGGGCATCTGAATTCCACAGGGAGATGACAGTTGCAAGCTTGTCCAAGTACACAGTAATTGACAGCTCCTGCGGGTCCTCCTCCACCAAGGCAAAGACAGTCAGCATGTCAGCCAGGTTAGCCACAGCACAGCACTTCAGGCTGGGGGCTGTGATGTTGTTCTGGATCTGCTTGAGGCCATCCAGCAGTACCTCCAACAAAGACATGATCGGGCAGGCGTCTGGGTCAGCCTTGAACCTCTTTGGGGGATGAGAGAACTCATCTGAAGATGACAGGTACTTGTGTGCCATTGTCCGAAACTGGGTGAGCAGGGGGTCCTTTGGGTCCACTTTGTGCTTCATCATTTCCCACCAGACATCCAAAAAGAAGGTGACGTCCTGTAGGGATGTGTCACTGGCCACATGCTCCACAAAACGTTCCAGTTCTGAACGACAGATGTTGGAAGGCAGGGCCATCAAGAGCTGGATGAACAGCCCCGATGCCTCGAGGGACTTGAGCAACTCAAAAAGAACGGCATGGTTGATGGCAGGGATCATGTTCCCCACTGAAAAGAAGATGTCTTCTTGCCACCTAGCATCTGTGTCTGAAGGTGTGATGGGGCAGGGCTGGAGGACCTTGGCCCAGATGATGATCAAAGCTTTCTTGGTCCAAGCCTGGGGATGAGAATGGGCAATTGCAGAGGAGATCTCTCGCAAGGCTTCAATGATGGGCTGTCCAACTTGCTTCCAGTCAGACTTCTTGAGTTCTGCCAGAGCCTTAGGGCTGAACAGCTGCTCAGCCAGCAGGAATCCCCCATGAAGAATGGTTGTTTCTTCACAGATATTCAAGGGTCCTGGGCAAAAGGAAAACATAAAGGATGAACAGAGACAAATCTTTCAGGACAACAAACAACAGATTTCCTGGAAACAGACCCTTTCTTCTTAAGTAAATGGCCATCTAAAATAGGCTTCACATGTCAAAGAACATTCTGGCATGCACTGAACTGGCATCTCCTGCTGATTTCAGGAGGCTTTGCCCCACTGCCACCTGGAAACAATTATAGAAACGTGGCTACAAAGGGCAGCTGGATCCACCATTTATTTGTTCTTTCTTATATAACCCTGACAAAGTTTCAAAGAGGCTCATGGATTTCAAGGAAACACTCAACCCTCTGGAATCTCTTTTCTAGCAAGGAAAGCAAGCTAACTCTAGGTCTGTCCAGGATACTCCGGTGGAGCTGAGGGGTCAGTATATAAATGAGAATGTACCCTGAAACTTCCTGCAGAACAGTATGGTGCCTCTTCTTCAGACAGAAGATGGAGAGACTCCTTTTTTCAGAACCTTCATGAATTACAAGCAGACACCAAAACTTTTTCTCATGGTGGTTATTTGCAGGATGAGGGTGCCTTCCTCTCACTCTGCACCTCAGAGTCTCTTACCTCCTTCAAGAGCCAGCTCAAGCACTGCCTTCTCCACCGTGACCCTCTCCCCCCATATCTTATTTGTATTTATTTCGCATATACTCATCTATGGCCTTGGTGTTCTCCCCAGTAGGACTTAAGCAGGAATTATTTCATTCGATGTGTCTGTGTATCTGGTGCGTAGTAGAGAGCCTGGCACATAGCTGGCACTTTTAAATAGATCTTTATCGTTTGGTCCCACAAGAAGGTGTTGGGGTTTCTCCTTACCTTCAAGCCTGAACTTGACCTGGATGTGGCCTGCTGGACACTCCAGGGCTTCCTGGAAGTCTAACCTCCCATTTCCCTCCCTAGGCATTTCAGATTCCCTTATGCCTTTATTTCTCTACTATAAATGGACCTGGCCTCCAAATCAACCCATCTGAGGATCACAGTTAAAAGTAGAAAGGACCTTGGGGCCATCCAATTCAACCCCATCATTTGATGGAACTGAAGCCCAGAAAGGTGACTCACATAAGGTCACACAACCCAGGATTGGAGCCCAGGTCTTCTTCATTTCAAGGCCAGGACTCTGTCTACTACACTGTGGACCTCATCTTAGATCTCTCTGCAGCATGCCTACCTTCTCAGGCTTCCACAACGTTGTTCCATCCCATTACACTACATCTACTCCTCATGATTCTCATTCCTTCTCTCTGCCTTGTCTTCTACCTTTTTCCACTCCCAACTGTAAATATTTCTCAAAGTTCACTCCTCACCTCTCTCAAATTCTCAATGTCTCCAGTTCTGAGCTCTCTCTCCCAAGCTCCAGCTGCCTGATACTTGCATTCAGATGTTATCCACTCAGACTTCATGTTGAAAAGAGAAACCTTTCTGTCCCTCTCCCCTGCCACAGCTCCCTTCCTCTGGTTAATGGCCCCATCGTGCCCAGCCCCCAGCTCCCCAACCCTGCTTCCATCCCACAGATTCAGGTGTGCATTTCCTACATCTTTCCATCACCTCTGTCATCCCATCATTCCCATCAGTCCAGGCCTAATTAAGAATGAATACCACTACGTCTGACCTGTTTCCATAATAACCCACCAGGGCGACAGAAAGGCTCCTGGTCCTTGGAGACCTTCCCTGGGCAATTACTTTCACTGCCAGTGGCCAAGAAATGATGGCGATCTGAACCGCCGGGTCAGAGGCTTCCAAGCGGTGAGCGATCCCTCTGCTCTCCCGGGGACCCCCTGTGGAGCTGCTGACGAAGGCCCAGTTTGGGGGCTGGAAAGAACTCGCGAGCCCTACGTGGTGACCCGCGTCCAATCTGCCCCAGGTTTACAGATGAGGCTGTGGAGCCCCAGAGAGGAGGGGGCTTCAGGGTGAAGGTCACAGGAGGCTGGGCAGGGGCAGGCCCCCAGCCTTGGGCTCCTCCCCCCTCCCTCTGTGGTCAGCCGTCGGGGGTCGTCCCATTGCTAGGGGTCTGCACGCACCCCCTCCCGGCAGGCGCTCGGGGTGGCCCTGCGCGGGGCTCGGGCCAGTTCCCTTGGGTGGGGGGGAGGGTTTCTCGTCGGTTACAAGGGGGGAGGGGCGCGATTCCGGCCCCTGGAGCCGTTCCTGCCTGGGGCCACGCGCCAGGAGCCAAGCACGTGGCGGGGCCCCTTCCTCCGCGGGGCACCGGGCCGCTCCTCGCTGGGCTTCCCCCCCCGCCCCAGCCTCCTCCCGCCCCGCCGCCCGGCTCGGGGCTCCCGCCGCGCCCCCTCCAAGGGGGAGCTGGGGGAGGCGGGGGCGCCGGGGGCTCATCGCGCATGCTCGGCCGTGCCCGCGCCCAGAGGAGCGCGGAGGGGGGGGGGCTCGGGGCCGCGCAGGCGCCCGTCTGGGCTGACCCGCCAGGCCCGCCTCGCTCACCTAGGTCCATGGCGGTGGCGGCGGCTCCGATCTCCGGGGGCAGCGCTGCCCTGCGGGGCTACCCGCTCCCCGCCCCCCCGCGGGCCCGCGCTGCGCCCGCCCGAGGCCCGCTCCCGAGGATTGTGGCGCGGGCGCCAGCGCACAATGGGCGGTGCAGCTATCCCGCGCGCGCGGCCCGCCGGCCCGCAGTCCCAGCTCAGCCTCCGGTCCTCCCGGCTGCGGCCGCGTCCGCTCCCCCACCTCCCCTCCCCTTCCCCTCCCCCGCCTGCCCCCGCCTGCTCCGACCAACGAGACCCACTGCGGCCTAGAGGGGCTTCCCTCCCCCTTCCTCTCCCTCTCCCCCCTCCCCTCCCCTCCCCTTCCCCTCCCCGTCCCCACAGCGCCCCCTACGGGACCGGACCATCGCCCGAGGAGACTTCGGGCAAGTAGCGGCTAACGGGAGGCCCTCCGCGTGCGCGTGCGCCCCCCGGGCTTCGGCCGGAGACCGCTGCAGAGGGCCCCCCGACAACCCCTCCCACATAGAGGGCCCCCCGACAACCCCTCCCACAGAGAGTGCCCCCCCGACAACTCCTCCCACAGAGAGTGCCCCCCCGACAACCCCTCCCACAGAGAGTGCCCCCCCGACAACTCCTCCCACAGAGAGTGCCCCCCCGACAACCCCTCCCACAGAGAGGGCCCCCCGACAACCCCTCCCACAGAGAGGCCCCCCCGACAACCCCTCCCACAGAGAGGGCCCCCCGACAACCCCTCCCACAAAGAGGGCCCTCCCACATAGCAGGAGCCCCCCCTAGTCACAGAGTGGCCCCCCCAGACACCCCTCCCACATAGGCACGTACACAGCAGCCCCATAGACACAGAGAACACTCCCATACAGACATACATGGAAACCCCGCCATGTGGACATCCTGCACCTCCCTGTAGCCCCTACATCCAGGACATCTCCAGTGCCCCACAAACCTCTCACATTCGCTTGTTCCAGACCTAAGCTTTCTCTTTTCCCCCTCTGGACTCTTCCTCTTCCTCCCAAGGGTCCCCCTTAGCTGAGTTCTTCTGCCATGGTTGGTATTTGCCACACGCCTCCTATCCCCATTCTCTTTGGTCGTAGTACCCACCCCTCTTGTAAGTCCAGTGAATTTGGGGCATATCTGTGTCAGGAGCAGGGCTGTCATTCCTCAGGTCGGGAATCTGTCCTCGGAAGGATGACCTAGATATGGCAGCCCTCTTCTGATGGGTCTCCCCACTTCTAATGCTTGCTGCCTTGGCCATACCATGCCCCAGCACTCTCCTTCCTCATGAATCTGGTCATGTTAGAGCTCCCCTGGGGTCTATCACATAGAGTCCTTATGCCATTCCCTGGCATTCAGGGCTCCCAGCACCACTCTTTCTTTCCCCTTCTAGACCAAGTCACTGAGGTTAGACTTAGGTCATTTTTGTTCTTTCCTTGGGTGCCTGGGCATAGTCCTCTGCACACAGAAAGCGCCAAATGTTCACTTAACGGTGCTTCTAAAGGTGCACAAAGTGCTTTATTTGTGCAAAAGTCAGAGTTCCATGGACTAAAGTAGTACTCTAAGTGATTATTATCCTGATTTTACAGATGAGGAAATTGAGTCTCCGAGAGGTCATTGCTATTTATTTCCCTTTACCTTGGCTACTACCGCTTACTTCCTCCTCACTCTGTGTTTCCCAGACCTTATGGACCCACAGTGACTGTCTTCACTTTTCATCTCTTCAGATGAATTCAATCACATTAAGGGCCACAACAAGTAGAATGTTGTCAGGAGAGCTTAAAGCCTAATTGATACGAGGACAATATACAAATATTCACATATAACTACAATGCAGAAAACATTAGGTAAAAAGTATAGCATGAAATGTGCTCTCAGATGAGACCTGGGAGGAAGGTCATTATTTATTGCGTGGAGAGGAGAATGAAGGAAGGTTTCATGGAAGAAATGGCCCATGAACTTTAGTGAGAAGTGTAATGGGGCAGGAGTAAGATCGGAGCCAGGAAAATCTGACTTCAGGTTCCCTCTGAGGTCCTGGCTGGGTGACCCTGGTCCCCTTGAGCAGTGCGCCAGGCAAGTGTCTGTAAAACGAAGCTGTAGAGAAGCACAGACTTGTAGAGGGCAATTCCTCACTGGGACCTTCTGATAATATTAACAGCTAACATTTCTAGGTAGTGATTATGTGCTAAGCACTTTACTATTATGATCTCATGTGAGCTTTACAACATCCCTGGAGGGCAGGGAGCTATTGTTGTCCTCATTATGACTGAGGAAACTGAGGCAGACAGAGGTTATGTAACTCCTGGGGTCACACAGCTAGTACTACATTTGAACTCAGGTCTTCTTGTCTGTGATCCCATACTCTATCCACTGCATCACAAGAACCTCAATAATAAAAAGGGGGAAGGGGATACATTCCAGCCTTGGAAATGTTCTGAGCAAGAAAAAGCGAGGAAGGAGCAAATGACCTAAGACAGTCTAACCTCAGTGACTTGATCTAGAAGGGGAAAGAAAGGGTGGTGCCAGGAGCTGAGGGCCTCAGGATAAGAAAGTCCTCATTCAGTTGATCCCTCAACAGCCCCAGCCCTGCATAGACAGTTTCTCGGCTCAGTGCAAACACTCCTCCCAAATGCTGAACCTTTTCTTCACAAATGCCCACTCATCCATCCACTGGCTCCCTGAACCTCCCTCCAGACCTCACCCCCCCCAACATACACTAGGCATTTTCTCTCCAGTACTACTGTAGTTCCCCCCAACCATGCAGACATCCATGTGTCCTGTGGGACCATCTTTCTCGGGGGTCAGGTCACAAAGGATGCTTTGCAATCGAACTTTCTTGGTTCAAACCTTTCACATGCATCATTCACTTTAGGCACAATGACTCCCAAGCTGCCCTCCTGCCATACCTGACAACCCCCAAGAACTGCCCAATGTAATAGCTCAGGCCACCCTCCCTCGCAAGCACCCCTGATTTCTATCTACTTCCCTACCCCAGGCTCCACATAGAGCCTGCTGGCCTTCCTCAGAGTCTCCAGCCCTGGCAGAATGAGCGCACTACCTAATCCACACCATACAGCCCCCCTTCAGCCCTATGTGGCCCTGAGTCATGGTTCTCTTGAAATCTCTCCCCTTCTAGCTCCTGAAGACCAACTTTCCCCTCCCCTAGAGCTAACAAACAACAAGTAAAGAAAGAGGGTTCTCCACCTATACGACCAGCAAAAACCAATGGCACAAGTAGAATTTGAGTTGGCATGTGCAGCAGTTAAGCAGCTGACGGGCCCCGTGAGTGACGAGGAGAAGTTGGTGGTATACAGCTACTACAAGCAGGCCACCATTGGGGACATCAACATCCCCTGCCCAGCGGTCACTGACTTCAAAGCCAAAGCCAAGTGGGAAGCTTGGAATTGTCGCAAAGGGATGTCCAAGCTGGATGCCATGAGGATATATGTGTCCAAAGTGGAAGAGCTGAAGAAAAAACTGTGTTAAGGAGATGAGACCAACCTTCTCAAGAGGAGAGGGAGTATCAACTTAGTCTTGTTATGGAGGGCGACTGAATTCCTTTGAGACCATAGGAACCTAGCTAGGAACTAACTAATAAATCGCTTCAAAAGGCAATCCTGAGTGTGCATTAATAATGTGAAGGCGGATGAGGGGGGCAGGGACGAGCAAAATATAGATCTTCTGTGGGCCTGTAAGAATCCCAAGAAGAGCTGGTATACCCTGGGGGCCCATGGACTTCAGAGAAGCTAAGCTCTGTGACCATCCTCAACCCAGCTTTGGTCTGGAGCCAGCTTCCCTCTGCAGTGGTTTATGGGGCTTGGTGCAGCTGTGGGAAAGCCCCTTTTCACAATACGGGAAAAACTCTATAATGGCTAATTTTGGCCCTAGATCTCATCCCACCACCACTGGCACACCCTCAGCAAGTTAGTCCTTTTTGCTCAGCCTGCCCCAAAGATTTTTTTAAAAAATTGTTTTGAGTTTTAAAATCACTTTCATAAGTTTTAAATTTACACCCTCTCCCCACCCTCTCCCTCCCCAAGACAGCTTGCAATCTTAGTTTCTACACATACATTCTATTAAACACATTTTCACATTAGTCATGTTGCATAGAATTAAAACGAATGGGAGAAACCATGACAAAACAAAACAGAGAAAATAGGTGTGCTTCATTTTGCGTTGTGATTCCATAGTTCTTTCTCCTGATGTGGATGACATTTTGCCTCAAGAGTCTCTTGGGAATGTTTTAGGTCCTTGTACTGCTGTGAAGGCCTAAGTCTATCAGAAACAGTCCTCACACACTGTGGCTGTTACTATGTATAATGTTCTCCTGGTTCTGCTCATTTCACTCAGCATCAGTTCATATAAATCTTTCCAGGCCTCTCTGAAATTTGCCTCTTCATCACTTCTTGTAGCACAGTAGTAGTCACAACTTGTTCAGCCATTCCCCAATTGATGGGCATCCCCTCGATTTCAGTTCTTTGCTACCACAACAAGAGCTGCTATAAATATTTTTGTACATGTGGGACCTTTTCCCATTTTTATGATCTCTTTGGGATACAGCCCTAGAAGCGATATTGCTGGGTCAAAAGATATGCACATTTTTGTAAACCTCCCAAAGGACTTAAGTGGAGTTAAAAATGTTAACTGTTGAGGGGAAAAGAGCTATTGTCATATAAATGCAAAGTCATTATTAAGGCTCCCACTAGAACCCAGACCCAGACCTTCCAGTACACTTGAGGTGGGGGGAAGAGTCTTGTCCTGGAAGGCAGGAACATTTTCCTTTACATTATCATGTTCAGTCACTTCATACTCTTCATGACCTCATTTAGGGTGTCCTTGGTAAAGATATGGGTTTGTCATTTCCTTCTCCAGCTCATTTGACAGATAAGGACACTGACGTAACAGGGTTAAGTGACTTGCCCAAGGTCACACATTAGTAAATGTCCAGGCTTGGCACTCTATTTACTGTGCCCACCTAGCTACCATATCATTCTGGGTCATAACCAAATCAGCAGCCCAGCCTGGTTAGGCGAATTTGGATGCTGGAGGCAAGCATTCAACCCAACCCAGTGCCAGAACAACGGGAGAAGACATCCCAGTTTTTAGTGATATTGAAGTGAGATCTTCAAGATCACCAGAGGGAAAAGAGCCATCCCAAACCCTTGGCCCCTAAAGATCTCATCCCCAGCCCTCTTCAGCATGCCTCCAAAGTTGTGGATGCTTGTGGGTCCCTCTGACTGTACGCATCCATTTTAAGATGTTTGTATTGACATCTATTTCTTAGATCATCATAGTTACCCCTGGTATCCTCCCCCGCTCCCTCACAGAGAGGCATCCCATGTAACAGTATTTTTTAAAGAGGAAAAAAAATTACAACAGATAGATACATTGAAAATGTCTGAAGTGCCATATGTAACACCTGTGAGACTTCCCACCTCCATGGAGTGGAGTGAGTTGAGTGTCTTCTCATATAATTGTGTTACATTCACTTCTGACTTTGCTGCATCCATGTGGGGTTTGTCCCAGAACAAAATCTTCCCTGGGATGGCACATCTAAAGCAAAGATATATGCCCGAGCTGGAATCCCACTGATTCTACAATTAGTAATATGTTTCATGCATGCATGTACTCTTCCAGGGGCTAGCTAGATCAATGAATCCAAAGCTTCCATCAAGACATGTACAGGGAAACAAACCTAGACTTCCTCACTGCAGCATTTTCCCAAATTGCTGTTCCCACAGTGAACGTGTGAACACAGATGGATGCTCACAGAAGTGAGGAGCCTTACAAACCCTCCTTTCCCCCCATTGCAAACAAAGAAGCCCAAAGTCAGGTCCACTGGAAACTTTTAGAACTTTGCCCATTGGAAGGCCATATAGGTCACACCCCTTGGAGCAGCAAGTGGGTCCAACTCCCCATGGGACCTGCAAAGCAGGGAGGACCCTCTGTGGTCTCTATGGCCAGGGCTACAGAAATAGAAATGACAGTGCTGGTCTGTCTCTTTCTAGGTAGAGATTAGGAATATAGAGGCCTTGTAGCTTTAAGGGCTCGGATCTCTGTCACTGAATGTGACCTGAAAAGCAAGATTGTTTTCAAAGGAATTCTTCTGCCTTTGAGGGAGGGAAGCCTCCCATCTGGTCATACGATCCTGACAGTCACGGAAAAGCTACTAAGGGCCAAAGATGGGTTGCACTGTGACCCAATGCTTAGAACAGTCAGAGTGTTCCTCTGCCTTCCCCTTTTAAAGCAGGTCTGGTTGGGCCCCAAAGTATTTAACACCTAAATCCCCCATGGAGAAGTGTTCCACATCTTCACAGGCCCATGGTCACTGAAATAGGACTTGATTTTACCCAGTGTACCCACTACCTATGTTTGTTAGGGTTGGAGGGGAAAACAGCTGTTCCCAATTCCACACTCAGTATGCAGCTCGATCACTGAACATTAAGAATTTAGTATCTCCAAAGTGATAGTCAAGGAAATGAACAGTTTTCAGATGAAGAAATTAAAGCTATTGTAGTCATGAAATAATGCTCTAAATCACTGAAAAATGCAAATTAAAAGAACTTTGAGGTACCACCTCACACCTATCAGATTATCTAATATGACAGAAATGGAAAATGACATTATGGCGATGTGGGAAAACTGGAACACTAATGTATCATTGGTGGAGTTGTGAACTCAACCAACCATTCTGGAGAGCAATTTGGAACGATGCCCAGAGGGTTATAAAATGGTGTACCATTTGATGCAGCAATACCACTTCTAGGTCTGTATCCCAAAGAGATCTTAAAAAATGGAAAAAGACCTGTATGTGAAAAAATGTTTATAGTAGCTCTTTTTGTGGTGGCAAAGAACTGGAATTTGAGGGGATGCCCATCAATTGGGGATGAACAAGCTGTAGTATATGAATGTAATGGAATACTGTTGTCCTATAAGAAATGATGAGCAGGAGGATTTCAGAAAAACCTGGGAAGATTTAACATGAACTGAAGCAGAGTAAAGTGAGCAGAACCAGGAGGACATTGTACACATTAACAGGCACATTGCGTGATGACTAACTTTGATAGACTTAGCTCTTCTCAGCAATGCAACGATCTAGGACAACTCCAAAAGACTCACGATGGAGAATGCTGTCCATATCCTGAGAAAAAACTATGGAATCTGAATGCAGGTAAAAGCATACTATTCTTTTCTTTTCTTTTTAAATGATTTTTCCTTTTTGTTCTGATTCTTCTTTCACAACATGACTAACGTGGAAATATGCTTAATATACATGAATAACCCATATCAGATTGCTTGTCATCTTGGGGATGAAGAAAAACATTTGGAACTCAAAATCTTTTAAAAGTGAATGTTGAAAACTATATTTAACATGTAAGTGGAAAAAATAAAATATTAAGTGAAAAAAAAGAATTTAGCAGCAATGACTCATGGACTCTATATTAGTATGGGGGAGAGCCAGGTCAAAGAAATGTGGTTTTGAAAATTTAAACTAGTTAGAAGTATTTAAAACAGAATATGTTAAATTACCAAATATAGTCATATCAAAGAGAGTTCCTTTTTGGTCTTCAGAATAAAGTCAGCAGGGAATAGCTTTGATTTCATCTTATGACTCAGAAGTTGTGTGTCATCATGGAAAGCTGGACTCTCAGAATCATGACGACCTCAGGCATATTAGCTGCATAGCCTTGCGTAAAAGTAATTATCAATTATGTGCCCATTATGTGCCAGGCACTGCAAACATTTTCACACACCTTGGAAAGGAAATGCTATTATCTCCATTTCACAGTTGCACAAACTGAGGCAGAGGTCCAGTGATTTGCAGAGGGTCAAGTAGGTTGGTAAGCGCTTGAGCCTGAATTTGCACTCAGGCCTTCCTGACTCCAGGCCTGGTGCTCTAACCACTGCTTCACCTGTTTCTTGACCTCTCAGTGCTCTAAGTTAGTGGTGTCAAACCCAGAACCAGAGAACCCTACTGGCCACACATGGTTTTAGAAAAACAACAGATTAATACTGTTGATGTTGTTCAAACATTTCTCCATTCCATTTTTGTCTGATTCTGCTCTTGGGAGTAAGTTTGCCCTTCAGTCAGCTGTAGAGATGATGATGGCTTACCCCAGTAGCCTCCTCAATTGAGCAATGCCAGATACCTGTCAAGACACCTGAATTCCCAGGCCCCGTCACCAACTTTTGACTATTGGCCCCTGCCAGTTCTATGCAAATGCGCTTATTTGACAAGCTAGAATAGCTCTCCAGTCTTTCCTGGCTGGATGTCTTCAGGCAGAGGCTATACAACCACTCATAGGGCACATTAAAGCAGATTTCTTTTGGGAATGATGGTTGGTCATCGAGGTCCTTTCTACCTCTCAAAACCTGATTCCTTAAAACATATTGTGACTCTTCTGTTAAGAAATTTACCTGTTTATCAAGTTCTTGAGTTGTGGGCATGCTTGCACTCCCTTCTCCTAACATCACTGACAGACAGAAATTGGGTTTAGTTGTAGTGAGTAAGGATTGAAAGTACTGGGATCCACAAGGGGGTTGATGATGGCTGACTCTTGCCCTGAGATGTATAGGAAGGCAGAGCAGATCAGAGAGCTGAAAGGGCTAGCTACATTCCCTCTTAAATATCTCAGGTAATTCTGAATAAAGAACATTCTCCTGAGTCAACAGAGGTGAACATATGGATGCTTATCTTCGAAATGTATTTTTATGCCCGTACTTGTATGACCAGGGGACAGGTCTGTATTTCACATCAAATAATAAAACCACCCTGTGACCAATAATGAGCAGAACGGAGCAATTTGGCTTTTCTATCTGTTAAATAGCCACGGCTTCTCCTTAGGTAGGAATTGTTTTTTAGGTTCTTTCTGGCTAAAGGACCTCAAATGGCTGGCTGAGGACCTCAAATGTTCAACTTCCTAGATAAAAAATAAGATGTACTTGAAACCCACACAGAACCAAAGAGTCATCACATCACTGGGGTGTTAGGCAAAGGGGTGACTTAATGAGTGCTGATACCATTAACCTTTGCTGTGCATATTACATTCCACAGGCATAGCAAACTAATTGTATCATGTGGAGGTGCCCTTTGTGCTGTATCCTCACCACAAGTCCAGGTACATAAAGAATAGGGGTGTTGCCACTTATCAGTCCACCGCACTGCCTGGTGCACCTACTTTAGTTTGAACAATTCAGGATAAGGCTGTTGGGGGAAAGCTTTAAGATGAAAAGAAGAAACTGAAAAAAAAACCCCAAAACCTAAAACAAGACACTGAGAAGGAAGTTTATTTGATAATTCAAGGTCTATGTAAACAATTCTTTTATCCACAGAAAATGTAATCTAATCATTAAGCAGAAGAAATATCAAATCACCTTAGATTGAGCATTAAACCCTGGGAAAGAAGAAAATGTACAACCTATTCTCCTAGAAAAAGCCTGATTCTCAACTGCTTTCTGAATGCTCAGACAGCTTCAAGATTACAATTCTGTAATTCATTTGAAATGTACGTAAGAAGTTGCAGGGATGAGTGAAAATCTTCCCAAGGCTGTTAATATTCAAAAGCAAGGTTAAGGTGGTATTTAGTTAGGGTTTTTTCTTAAAATTCCAGCTCTGGGCTCACAGTTTAAATCTCAGTGTGTGGCTCTGCAATTGGTCTCTACAGAATCAGCCCTTCCTAGTCCGACTCTAGCCTCTTTACTGAAGTAATTAACCCACTGTTGCTTTACTTTCTGAGCCTAAGAGTCAGATATACTTACTGTAAGTAGATCATATTTGGGGGGGGGGGGGGGGGGAATTTCTTCCTTTTTGAAATGGATAAAGTCAATCTCAGCCAACTGTGCAATTAGTTACATAAAATCTCCATGTTTAGTTGTACCAGAGGCATAAACACCCCCACAAATCAAAGGGAAACTAAAGCCTGATACCCCTTAAATCATCTCAAGCAATCCAATAAGAATGATGTCTCATTTTCCTCTGGCCCCTCCAAAGTCTGAAGAGCGAAGTGGAAGACAGACCCAATCACCTGAGTCTTAGGTTCAAGGTTCAACATTCTTCATCCTTCTCCACCTTCCACTTAGGAATCTTCTATTTAATAACAGCTTGTTATTTTGGTATTCTTTTGAGGGGGTCAATCTAGGTCTTTCATGGCTTAAGAATATGATGACATTTTGGTAAATGTGACACAGAGCTCTACCAGCAGGCCCTAGTATCTGCCTTAAGTATCTCCCCAGATGGGTGTATGCTCCAGTTCTTGGGGAAAACCTATTTCTAAAGGACTGGCAAATCCTGTCCCATCAGTAACATATACCGATCAGTTGGTAAAGTGGCTTGAATTTGCCATCAAGATGGCGGATATATGAAAGGAGATGTCTTCAAAGATCTGGAGTTCAAATTTCATTAAGAATGTTTTCTCTCCCCCAAAAAGCAAATTGTAGGCTATGCCCCTGGGTTCCCCAAGGAACGAGAGTCCTTGAGAACACCACGTCTCTAGTGCTGGACAGGAATAAGGATGAACGTCAGAAGCCTTTGTTTAAATGATGTCTTCCATTATCCAGAAGCCTTCTGTATTTTGTGTTTAGCAAACCATTCATCACTTTTGTCTGCTGCCATTGCCTATGCAAAGAGAATCGGGGGAAGATGGTGGTTATAATGGATAAAATACAAAACCAGCCCCCACTGGGGTTGAATGAAGTGCTCCTCCCCAGTTGAGGAGAGGCGACTGGCTGGATGGGCTTGATGGATACTACTGGCCACTCTCCCTCCTTCTGCCAGCTCTCAAATACAAGAAGCAAAGAACAGCAAACCCAAAACCAGACCCTACCCACTGTTAAATTATGATGACCCAGCTGGGCCCCAGAGAACAGTGGAGAAGATGCACCTTCTTCCCTTACTTGCAGAGATGGGAGACTGTGGGTGAGGAACAAGAATATACTTTTAGATTCAATTGATACAGTAGTTAGCTAGTTTTGCTGAAATGATTTTTTTTCTTCAGAGATGGTTCCCTAGGGAAGGAAAGGGGAATGGGTACGTGAAAATGAATGCAATATTAAAAAAAAATATATCAAGTATTAAAAATACTAAATACTTATGAGACTCAATCTCATGTTCTCCTTTAAGTCAAATCAAGTCAATAATAATTAGGCACCTACTAAGTGCTGAAAATACCAAGAAAGGCAAAGACAGTCCGGGCTCTAAGAAGTCTCAGCCAAACAAACAACTACGAATATACAAGCTCTAGACAGGATAAAGCTATGAACTCATTGATGTTTCTGCCATATGGACCAAGTACCCCTTGCTGGCATCCTCCACATTGGCAGTTTGCTGTCACCTCAATTAAGCAAGCGCCCTGGCTATCTCTGGTGCCTAGAACCAAAGGCATGGTGTTCAAAGTCAGAACAGGGCACCCTCACATGATTCACTCCAGCCCAATCACTCCAAGGCACTCTGGGACAAGGGGAGCAAAAGGGGACATGGATTCAGAAGATAAACAAAACTCACATCATCCAACAATTTGTTCCCATTTGGATCCATCTTGGAAAGTTCTCGAAATGCTTCATCTCCCACGAAACAAATTTCATGTCCATCCTAAATAGATCAAAAACAGGTCAGGGTGCTGGCCCAGGGCAGCTCCTTGGGCTGGCCCAGTCTCAGTGGGCCCTGCCCAGGCTTTTCTTGGTGCAACAACTCCTACTTACTGGGTCAGCCAGAATAACCACTTGGACCGTTGCTTTCCCGGGTGTATCCAAGCTAACCAGTGGGGTGAGAATCTTCTGGTTCTCCTTTTTCATCAATGCTTCTATGTCTGATAACTTAAGAAACAGAGACACAGATATGGCTTAGGGTTATGAGCTGTTCCTTGGTTTCTGCTGGTCCAGGCAGATGAATGTCAGACACAGGAGAGGAAACCTTTGAATCCCTTTGTTTGCCTTCAGTATCTCGGCCACACGCAAGACAGTGGGAAAGTGTGGTGAAGAGTGAGGTGCTCTACTGAGCCCCTTGGGAACATGCATATGGGGGGCAGGGAAGGACGTGAGAGCAAGCCAGAACATCTCGGTAACTAAGATTGAGGGACAGGTGGCACAATTGGAGATGGCAAAGCAGTGTTGTAGAGGCCTGGAATTGGGCTGGGCAAGACCAAAGCTAGACTCTCCAGTTCAAAGAGGTTCCAAGGCAGAGCCCATATTCCTGGTCAGGCCAGCAAGAGCCAAAGTTAAGGCAAACCGGGGGTATTCCCTTACCTCTTTCTTCGGGCAGGAGAAAGCGATCCTCCCAAAGGCTGTCCCATGATCCACTGCTCCCTTGATGGCCTGCAGCTCCAGCTTGCACTGAAAGGAACCAAACCAAGAGGTGTCTGATTCAGGACAGAGACTGACCCTCCCAGTCTGCTGGCTAAGAGCCCTTCTGGGCAGGCCCGGCCCGGCTTACCTGGCTGTCTGCATATCCCAGCAGAGCCCTCTGTCGCTCTTCATCCTTCTCATAAACTGTCATCCCCAGCAGGTCTGCCCAGTAGTGGAGGGATGTGCACAGGTCAGACACAGCCAAGGTCACTTTCAGCACTGGGTCTGCAGGTCAGAAACATTCAATGTTACTGGCGAGTTTTTGCCTTCTTGTCCTGTGTGCTACTTTCTGGTCACTCTCCCTTGCTCCAGGAAGTCTCAGCCTAATTACATAGTCAGGTTCTCATCAAGGATCTGTGGGAATCCTGCTGCTGGATAACTCTGTATACTAGCCAGTGCAAGTAACAGGACCACTGAGTCAAGGCACCCAACCCCACATGCCCCAACCTGCTCCTCTCCCTGCCTCCCCACCTGGTTCCAGGCAACTGCTGTGTCTTCCCAAGGGCCTGATTAACATGGAGGGGCAAGAGAGCCAGACTGAAAACAGGGGACCCAGTACTGGAGGAATGGAAGGGGAGTCTGGAGATCAGTTAGGGGCCCTTTGAGAGGGATTTCAGTACACTGGGCTTCAAGTGAGACTGGGACAGTGGGCCTGAATCTTCCCTTGATACATAATCTGACTTGGGGCCAAGTCCTTGAGGTTGACTCTGACTCCTTTTCTCTTCTGATTCACAGTGCCCAGCACTGAGTAGGTGCTTAAATGGTTGGTGGATTGGCACCAAACAATTTTACCCACAAGGTGAAGGGCAGCTGAGATAGAGCAAGTAAGGAAGACGACCCTCCCAACACCTCCATTGGTTGGCTTAGTCCCAACCTGTGAACAAAAGCCTAGAGGTGAAGAGGCCAAGGAGAGCAGAAGGACCCCCTGGGACAGAGAGTGAGACTTGGAGACAGCCTGGCTCCTGGGTCAGTGAAGCCAGTGGGAAGAAACCACCCCCCACTTTGCTCTCTGCCATTCTAGGGAGGAGGGGTGATGCTGGACAGGGCAGAGTCATCCCTGCCAGCGTAAGTACCTGATGGGGGTGGACTGTGGTTCTTTAAAAAGAACTTATATCCTCCTGGGGCTTCAGTTTCGAAAACTCCCTCAGAAACCTCAAGGAGCGGCCACTCCAACATCTTGGCATTAGTGACAGCCTGGCTGGAGACCAGCGTGAGGCCCTGGGACAAAAACACAGCAGGGTGACTCCATCTGATTGCTATCCTGATAAGACACCCATTTCATCTACAGAGCAAGATAAGGCAGAGCCCTGTGACCACCAGTTCTGATTTCATCTCTGCTTACATTTGCTGGCACTGAGGAATTTCCCTCCTCTGATTATGAGCAGCTAGGGAGATTTTCCAAAAGATAAATTCTGGTGAATCCCAGAGAAGAGACTTGGAAAAGTCAGTGCATCCATCAAACAAGATGAAAGGCAAGCCGTCTAATACCAAGGAGATTGTCTCAGAACTTTAAAAATCCCTTGAGAAATGGTGATACCACCTTCTATAGTCCCTCTCCCCACCTTGAAAGTACATACTTGAGAGCTATCTGGTTCAGCAGATGTAGACCCCAAGTCAGGAAGCGTTGGGTTCAAGTCCTGACTCTGTCCTGGCTGTGTGACCTTGGCCGATCACTTCACTCCTCCCAATTTCACTACAAGCAGTGTGGTGATGATGAAGCTACAGGATGAAGCTCTCCTAAGCTTCAGTTCAAATGGGATGGACTGGAGATACCTCAAAATTAGCCCAGCCACACATGAACTTGTGTCAGTTCCCCCCAAAGCTTCCAAAGTTCCCTGTCACTAGAAAAGGCCCCATTAGTCTCCCAGGTTTGTATCTTGGGTGCTGTTTTTGACATCACCCTCTCCCTCCTTCCCCTGCAGTCCATCAGTGGGCAGCCCTCCCTCCCAGACTACTTGAGATTTAGTCTTTATCCAACTAGGTCCCTGTTACAATGTGAGCTCCTAGTTTCACTCCTTGAATTCTATGCCAGTCATGCACAGCACATAGCTGGGCTTACAAAGTTGGGTGACTGGGATGGATTTTTCACCAGGAATTCCCTCAACCAATGAAATCAGTTAAAACAACAAAAGCAAATGCAGATTCCTGCTATGCCCACAATTCTTACACAAGCAGTGCACTGGTATCTTCTTTGCCCACATCTCAGTTAGGACACAGGCAAATCTCACCAGAAGATCAAGGAGTTGGGTTAGAAATTTGTAATCTTCCTCAGTGCTGTTGGGTAATGTCTAAAGGGTGCTCCCTCCCTCCCACCATCTCACATACAGCCTGGATGATCACCTGCCCTGCTTTAAAAGAAGCCAGACATAGGTTGCAGTGACAGGGGGAGTGGTCAGGATCAGGTTAATGAGGGGACTGATAGTCCTCATGGAGGAAGCCTGAGTGATATTCTAAAAGTTGGAACATTTCTGAATTTCTCTGTAGTGTCTGTTACATGAGAGATCTGCAAACCAAATTTTCCTTTGGAGCAGGGCACCGGCACTATCAGAAGTGGCACTGTCATGACTACCCAAGTGCCTGCATCTCCTCAGCTCAAATCAAACCAGGCTGGGCAGCAGTGCCCAAGTGGATTTGGTGGTACTGCTCCATGCCAGAGTCAGGGTCACTGACTGGGCTCACAAAGCTAGAGTTGGGAGCTCAGTGGCCTTTAAGTCAACCCCGACATGTTACAGGTAGGGAAACCAAGGCCAGGCCCCTCTGACTCTAGAGGAAGCTCTTTCCCCAGAGTCACAGTAGGGACTCTGAGCCACTTGTGGTGGTGGGCTTAGCCACCTCATAATGGTCTCCCTCATTATGATATAAGTGTATGGAGAGTAGAGAATATTTCATTGTCTGTATGTATCCCCACCTGGGGCCAGGTTCACAAAGTGCTTTATAGATGCCTGCACCCAATGAGGTGGGGTACTCTCCCAAGGCCTAGCCACCCCTCCCCAGAGTGGACCTCTCCCTGGAAGTATGAGGGCAGGTGGAGGAAAAAGCACCTGGCCTACAAAGAGAAAAGCAACTTATTGACTGCCTCTGTTAGCAGTATAAAGTTTGCTTTTACAATCAGAATCAGGTCCTAATGCTTCCTTTACTTTATGCACTGGCTACTGAACCTGAAGAAGAGAGTGCTCTGGGGGCACACTTAAAGTGGGGAGGGGTCTGCCACAGAGTGGCCAAGTTGGGCCTCACATCTGCAAGAGCTTGGAGTCAGGAGCCATCCATAGGTGAAACAGGTTGCCTGGGGAAGTTGTTGTGACCCTTTGCCCCCTTTAGCCCAAAGATCACCTTGCAAAGGCTGGCTGACTGCTTGTTGGATGCCTGGCAGGGGGGATTCTCCTTGGGGTACGAGTTGGACTACATGGCTGCTGGAGTCTGGTCCACCTGATTCTATGAAATGCAACAAACTGTAACCCATCCAACCCACTGAGCTTCAGGAAAAGGAAGTCAGAGGAGACACTGACCTTGTTTTCACCCTCAGTGGTCTATATCTCGCTGAGGTGCCTTTGCCCTGGTTGTGCCCCACACTTGGAATGCTCTCCCTGGTTGGTCACCTCCACTCTGGGCATTTTTCTCTTTCTTCAAGACTTGGTGTGGGTGTTATCTTATCTCCCTGAAGCCTCTCTTGATTCCCCTATCTGCCAGAGGCCTTGCTCCCTTCCTGTCTTGCATTTCTTATGTATGTTCAAATTATGCAGACATTGTCTCCTCTGGTCAAAGGCAAACTCTTTGAGAGCAGTTTCATTTTTGTCCAGGGCCTGGCATACAGCAGACATCTAACTGATGAGTGTTGACTGACTGCAGAGGATGTACCAAGGTGGAGAGAACTGGTACAGGAAGTTCCAGGGCGGATAGTAGAAGTAGTGTGTGGGTGCCCTGCCCATTCCTGGAAAGCTTAATTAACTGAACTGCCCCAGTTCAGAGAGCTAGCTGCCTGAGACATTATGGGTGGGCTCCTCCTGAACTCTTGCCCCTGGGGTCCCCCATGGTCATACAGGTGTCTCTCCAGGGCCCCTCCTCCCAATCTGCCTGCAAGCTTGCTACAGGGGGCACCGCCAGGGTCACTGACCCAGCACCTAGACCAATGTCAGTCCCCCTCCTGTTTCCCTCATCTGTTCTTGAAAAACGCTGCAGTAAAAAACACATGGGAAGTCCACGATCCTTACCTGGAAGTCGTTGCCGAGCCGGTAGTCACCAATGCCATAATTGTAGGTCAGCTCTGCAACAAAGTGGCTGTCTTCAGGCCCATAGCCCACCATGGTTTTACTCCATTTCCCATCATAAGGCCTGGAAGCAGAGCCAAGAACCATGACAGTGGGAAAACCTGCCTCCAGGCTCCTAGGAACTATAAGCTCTGAGGCAGGCAATGGCTCCTGGCAAGGCCCAGGCCTGAAATCTTCCTGCACCTTGTTTAAAAAGAACTTGGTTTCTGCCATACCAACTAAACTGTCAGATAATTATTTTCTAGCGCTGGAAAAAATAGTATCAAAATTCAGCTGGAGAAACAAAAGGTCTAGAATATCAAAGGGACTAATGAAAAGAAATGTTAGGGAAGGTGGCCTAGCGCTACCAGACCTCAAGTTGTATTATAAAGCAGCAATCATCAAAACCACATAGTACTGGCTAAGAAACAAAAGAGTACACAAGTGGAACAGGCTAGGTACTCAAGGCACAGTAGACAATGAATACAGCAATCTACTGTTTGATAAACCCAAGGAGCCCAGCTTCTGGGATAAGAACTCACTGTTCAACAAAAATTGCTCGGGAAACTGTATAAAAGTGTGGCGGAAACTAGGCATAGACCAATGCCTGACACTGTACACAAGAATAAAATCCAAATGGATACACAATCTAGGTATAAAGATGGATACTATGGACAAATTAGTGGAGCAAGGAACAGTGTACTTATTAGATTTATGGAGAAGAATTTTTGACTAAAGAAGAGATAGAAAGCATTATGAAGTGCAAGATGGATAATTTTCATTACATTAAACTGAAAAGTTTTTGCACAACCAAATTCAACGCAACCAAAATTCGGAGGGATGTAGAAAACTGGAAAAGAATTTTTACAGCTAATCTCGGGGATAAAGGCCTCATTTCTAGAATATATAGAGAACTAAGTCAAATATACAAAAATACAAGTCATTCCCCAATTGATAAATGGTCAAAGGATATGAACAAGCAATTTTCAGAGGAAGAAATTAAAGATATCTATAGTCACATGAAAAAATGCTTTAAATCACTTTTGATTAGAGAGATGCAAATCAAAACAGTTCTGAGGTACCACGTCACACCTATCAGATTGGCAAACATGACAGAACAGGAAGATGATAAACATTGGAGAGGCTGTGGGAGAGTTGGAACACTAACACACTGTTGGTGAAGCTGTGAGCTGATCCAACCATTCTAGAGAGCAATTTGGAACTATGCCCAAAGGGCTACAAAAATATGCATACCCTTTGACCCAGACTGTATCCCCAAGAGATCATAAAAATAGGAAAGGGTCCCACATGTACAAAAATATTTATAGCAGCACTCTTTGTGGTGGCCAAAAACTGGAAATCAAGGGGATGTCCATCAATTGGAGAATGGCTGAATAAACTGTGGTATATGAATGTAATGGAATTCTATTGTGCTATAAGAAATGACGAACAGGAAGACTTCAGAGAGGCCTGGCAAGACTTATATGACCTGATACTGAGCAAAACCAGGAGAACTTTGTGCACAGCAATGACCACAGTGTGCATGTTTTTTCTGGTAGGCTTGGAACTTCATTGCAATGCAAGGACTTAAAAAAAAATTCCCAATGGTCTTCTAACGCAAAATGCCTTCCACATCCAGAGAAAGAACTATGGAATTTAATTGCAGAATGTAGCAGATCATTTTTTGTGTGTGTGTGTGTGTATTGCGTTTTGGTTTGTTAGATGATCTCTCCCACTCATTTTAATTTTTCAACACAACATGACTATAGTGAAAATGTGTTTAATAGGAATGTATGTGTAGAACCTATACAAAATTGTATGCTGTCTCAGGGAGGGAGGGGGGAGGGAGAAAGGGGAGAAGGAGGGGAAAATAATGGTCTAAGTCATATGGTAGTTATTGTAGAACACTGAAAATAAATAAAATTAATTTAAAAAAAAAGAACTTGGTTTCTAAAATGTTAAGTGAGCCTCAAAGACAATAGCTTGGGAAACAGACCACAAGATTTTGCCTTTCACAGCTGTGACCACTGACTGGGACAGAAATCTTAAAATCTAACATATGGCTTGTTACCCAGCTCCAAAAGAAGATGCTCAGTGGTCAGCACTGGGTCCACCAAGGGCTTACTTGTACATTTCTATAAAAACTGGGTCACTTGGGGGGAGATTGCTTTGCACTCATTCACTCAGGTGATGATCCTGTAAAGATGCAGAACCCAAGGATGCTGAGAATTACTGAATCAATAAGCATTTAGTAAACACCTACTGTCTGCAAGGCACAGTGTACTAGGGACACAAAGATATAGGAAAACCAGTCCCTGTCCTCATGGAGCTTCCATTCCACTGGGGACTGATACCAGCATGTAAACAGGAGGAAGAGAACACTAACCCCTGGGACACACCCACACCCACTTACAGAGAACCCTGGCTGGTGACAATCTGAGCTGAATCTTGAAGAAAATCTAAGTGACAGGGATGAGGATGAGGCACATGTCACGTATGGAGGGTGGAAGGTAAAGAGACAAGATCAATATGTAGAATTAGAAGGGACTAGTTATCTTGTCATCCCCCTCATTTTACAGATGAGAGAGAAGCTGAGGCCTACAGAGGTAAAGGGACTTGCCCAAGGTGACCCAAGAAGAAGGAGCAGCGCTGGGGTGATCAAGGTCAAGGGTCTTTGCCCTCCAATCCAGAGCATCTTCACAACTATGCCCCATCTCCCTTTCCAGACTTAATAGCAATTATCCCCTTTCCCATACAACTCTACCTGCCTGGAATGCCCTCCCTCCTTCACCATCTCAGAACCCCTGGTTTCCTCCAAGGGCACCACCTTCTAAAACAAGCCTTTCCTTATGCCCTCCCCAAATCATCTTGTATCTGTTTTGCATCTACCTACATACACGCTGCCTTCCCCTTGGCTGGACTGGGAGGGCAAGATGGGAGGCCCCTTCTGTTTTCTAAGTCCTGTGCCAAGCACAGGACACCGTACGCTGCTTAACAAATACTTATTTAGTGACTGAATGTGATGCCAAATTCAAAGCAGAGCTCAGATCAGTGTGGCAGGAACACAGCAGCAGGGGTTAGCATGGGAGAAGTCTGGGAACCAAGGAAGCAGTCAAATTTCAGTGGGTTACAAATGCTTAGTGCTTGGGGCCTGTGTTTTATCCTTGAGGTCACAGAACAGGGCTCTTAACCTGGGGTCCATGGACTGGTTCTTAAAAATATTTTGACAAGTTTGTTTCAATATAATTGATTTCTTTTGTAACCCTATATGTTTTATTTCATGCATTTAAAACCAGGATTTGGAGAAGGGATTCCTAGGCTTCATCCGGTGCTGCCAGAGGGGGTCTAGGACACAAAAAAGTGAAGAATCCTTGTCAAATAAGGAATCATAAAAGATTTCTGAACAGGAAGTGACACCATTAAGAAATAACAGCCTGTGAGGTGGGAGCCTATGGGTGTGGAATGCTGCATATGTCAGACTTGGTGTTGGGTGGCTGTTTACTTTGGCTGAACAGTTTTCTTCTTACTATCATAATCAGGGATGGCCCTCTGGAAAGGGGGAGGGGCTCACTGGGAAATAGAAATGATAATGAAACAATAAGTGACCTACCCATTACAGGAAGCTTTGCAGCCTTCCTCGAACTCCTCATGCCGCAGGATCTGTAAGGAAATCAGTGTCAGCTGCCAGGCTGGATGCCCTCTGTGTGGCCAACGGTCCCACACACGCGGCCCATAGGATCATCTGCCAGAAGGCACTGCTTCTGCCTTACCCCCAAATGGGCAATCTGAACCTTCCTACCTGGACCACTGCCCTTTCCTGGCTGGAGTTTTGCCTGAGTGGGCAGGATATTGTAGGCCATTCACAGCTGGAAATGAGAAAAGTGGGCGAGGATCACTTCATTCTTTGGATAAATATGAATGTACGCATGTGTGCGCCTTTGTGTAGGACAGGGGACATGGAGGTAGCATTTCCCATGGCTTTCAACCTTGCTACATTCCTTTCTTGCGGTCCTTCACCCCTGTGCCAACTCTACCAGCAGGGTCCAACATCTCTGGCTGGAATGGTCTGTCAAAAGTCTTTGAAAGTATGAAAAGTTATATCCCCCTGTGGGTTGAGGACCTCGGATGTATAAGGCCTTGGGCCAGGTGCTACTGGGAGGTGGGAATGGGAACGGAAGGGGGCCCTTAGCCCAAGTGTCTGCTTGGGGAAATAAGATGCTCATGTACAAATCACAAAAGCAAAGACAGTTCAGGAAGATGATATTGAGATATTGAGAACACATCTGGTGGGGGATGGTGCTTCACGGAGGAATCCAACAGTCCAGCAGGGCTTTGTACAAGGGGTAAGAATCAGACTGGCAGAGCCTGTTGTAGTTTATAGTTCAATAGGTGGGCATGACACAAATGAAAGTGACCAAAGTACCCAAAAGGAGAGCAAGGAGAGCTTAGGGGAAGAGGGGTGAACTGCATTAGGGATTTTGTAGACCTGGGAGGGAAGGCTATCCACAAGCATGATAGAGGACAGGGCCAGCCTGGGGCATGGGAGTGGTTCAGACTGTATGAAGTAAGGCTGGAGAGGGAGGTTGGAGGCGGACAATGAGGGCCTGGAGCTTTGTCCTCTGATGGCCTCATGTGGCAGGGAGGTGACTGTGCATTCTTGAAGTCATCTGCGCAGAGCACAGAGGTCCGGCAAGTCCTGCTGAGGGGGCTGGGCTGGCTTTATGTTTGGACCTGTCTACAGAGCACCAGTTCAGGGAATTTCCAAGATATTTATACTCATCACTAGAATGAACTTCTTGGCCACTCCAACCCATGATGATGGCCCTCTGAGGCCCAGAGGGATGGAGATGACAAGTCAGTGGAAGGAGGCCAGCACCCACAAAGAGGTCCTCAAACATTAAGTATTTTACCCTTCTGGTATTAAGGGGTGGCAGAAGGCTTTCTAATGCTACTCATCCAATAGTAAGGACATCACTTAGGCAGCTCTGAAAAGGATCAGGTCAGGATAGAGTGGGAGGCACTGAGCCCTTGGAGGAACCTGTTGGAATAATCCCGGGGGAGGTCAATGTAACCATGGATCTGGAAAGGAGGGGAACAGGGTAATCGATATGGAGGGTGGGGAACTGACAGGGCTTGGCAACTGACCAACTGGGTGTGGGGATGGTAGTGAGGGAGAGGGGAGAGTCCAAGGAGACTGAGATTTGGAGCCAGGATGATGGTGATGCCATTAAGAAAGACAGAATTAGGGAGAAGGGGAAAGCTGGTGGGGAAAAGGAGGAGTTTCATTCTGGACAGGGGGGTGTTTGCTCTGGGCCCAAGTTCTGCCTGACTTTGACTAGGTACCTTGGAGCACATTCCTTGGCCTCCCTGGGTTTTAGTTTCTTGGTCCAGGAGGAGGTGTCTGCCAGGCAGATGAAGGTTGGACTGGGGTGGGGAGGTGGACACACAGCACCACTGTCTCCTGTAGTGACCCTCTCCATGTCAGCTGAGATGGCTTTCCTCCCCATGTGACCTTAGTCTGGCACATCACAACCTGGCTCCAAGGCCCCTAACCTGGACTTGTGTTTTTCTGATGCACATCTGCCTTGGTTTCCCATTTTTCCGAACAGACTGGGCAATCTCAAAGGCAAGGCCCAAGTTCCTCCCCTTGGAAGTCCCTCATTCCTCTAAACCTGGCCACCGGATTCAGGGTATGATTTTATACTCCTGCTGAGACAAAACTGAGAGAGCACTAGGTTTGGAGGTGAGATCACAGGAAGAGGATGAGAGGGTCCTCAGAGCCCATCCAGCTCAAACCTTCTCATCTGACAAATAAGGAAACATGCTGGACGCAACAAAATTACTTGTCACATGTCACTTGATTTCTCTGGGCCTCAGTTTCCCCATCTCCTCTACACCATACCTCAAACCCTCTACATTTCCACCTGTCCTTTCCTCCTCTACCCAGTGTCTGAGAAGGAGTTTGGCCTTGTCCTTGCCAAAACATGGCAACACAACCTTTCTCATCTTCATCAATCATTTCTTCTCTCTCATTTCCAGTCTCTTCCCCACCCTGTCTCCCTTCCTGTAGCCTGGAGGTAGGGACTCCCCTTTTCTATGGTAGGACACCTTCCCTAGATCCCAGTTATCAACCCTTTCCCTATTAAGCTCCAAGAGTTGTCTACACTTCCTGTTTCTATGTCCTCACCACCCCATGGTCCCTTAACATCACACAAGGTTCAGACGCCATCCCTCTTAACTCAATGGTTCTCAAAGGTGACCAAAGAACTTTCAGGTCTTAAATTTCATGGCTTTTTCTCAGTCCTTATCCTTCTTGTGTCCCTGCAGCTTATACTACTGATACCCCCGCCTCCTGCCCCCTCCATGCTCTTGGATCTTCTCTCAACTCCCAGTTCTTCTTCCTCCATCAGCTCCTTTTCTGGCTGATCCATCGAGATGCCCCCTGAATTATCATCTCCCTGTAGATATCTAAATATATACATCCTCAATTTTTCTGCCAAAAGGCCAGTGACACCGTGCAAATAGCCTGCTGAACGTTTCCACTGGCAGTGTCTTAGGCATTCTGACCATAACCTATCCTGGATAGAGCTCCCCTTCGTCCCCAAGCTTGACCCTTTCTTTGGAGGGCCCCACTACCCTGAGTCACCCAGGTTCCTGAGGTTGGTGCGATGGTCCTCCAAGAGCTGGCCCTAGGGGGCAGAGGGGCTTGGGGCAGTTTGCAGCCGCAGGGATGCCCCAGGGCGAAGCCAAAAGGCAGTTGAGAACCCTCGTCTGGGGGTCCGTTGTAATTCTTCTCCTTTGCCCACCCCACCCGTCAGGGGCCCGGATTTGGCTCCGAGTCTGTCCCCTCCCCATCTCCTCTGGCATCTTTTACACGGCGCTCCCTGTTTACAATTCGTCCTCTATACACTTCAGATCCGCCGCCCCTCACTCGGGTCCCACCGGCTGTCTCCTCCCCTCCCCCATCTCTGCACGAACATAACTGGGACGACCCCCCGAGGCGTGTCTTAGGGGCCGGGCACCGTCCCCGAGCCCGCATCCAGGCGCCCATGGCTTCCAGAAGAGACCAGAGCGCCGGATGGGGTCCGAGGCCCTGGCGTGGGATCCCGGCTCTGCTGTTCCCTACCTGGCTGACTTTGGTTCGGGGCTACCCTTGCCTGGCCTCAATTTCCTTTTCTGTAAAATGAAGGGCTTGGCCTAGTTGGTGTCTGGGCTCCCCGCCAGAGCTGGAGCTGAGGCGTCGCCGGCTTTCCCCGTGCCTCAGTTTCCCTATCTGCAAAGGGAGGGGTTGGCCGCTTCCCGGCTGCCCCCGTCACCTTCATCCCCAGCAGGTCCCGGTAGAAGCGCGCCGTCTGGAAGCGATTTCCCACTTTGAACACGAAGTGCAGAGCCCGCCGAGAAACCACCGCAGCTGCCGCCTCCGCCATGGCGCCGCGCCTCCGAGAGCCGGAGCCCCGCCTCTTCCGGTGCCCGCCCTTTCCGGCGTCCGCTGATGACGCAGAGGCGACGCCAGCGCGCTTCCGTGACGTCAGCGTGAAGATGGCGGCCTTCGCGCTGTCCCGCGGCGCGGGGTTGCCGGCGTTGCTGCTTGCGGCGGGGCCGGTCTGGGGCGGGGGCGCGCGGCGCGGGGTGCGGGCCCTGAGGCGGAGCCCCGTGCGGGTGCTGAGCCCCGGCCGGGAGTCGGGGGGGACGGCGCCGAAGCCGGAGCCGCAGCGGCGGGGGAGGGAGAGCTCAGGCCCGGTCCGGGCGCCGAAGCCGGAGCCGCGGGCGGGCCCCGGCGCGTGGGAGGAGGCGGGGCTGCGCTACGAGCGGGCCCTGCCCGGGGACCGGAGGTTGAGGTGAGCCTCCCCCTCCCCTGTGCGTTCCCCTTCTCCCCGCCCCCACCCTGTGCCCCTCCCCCTCCTGGCTCGCCCCCAGGGCAGGCCCCTCCCCGGGCTCCCGCCTCCATCCTGCCGCCCCGGGGCCCACCTGAGGCTCAGGCCCGAGCCCCCCCAGCCAGTGCCGTGACTCTGCTCCTCGGTCACAGTAGAAACTCCCCTGCCGGTGCTGGAAGTCTTCCTCAACCTGACCCCCTTCTGCCCTTTCATGGACGGTTCTTCCTCCCGGGACAGCATTCCTCCGCCCCTCTGCCCTTCATCCTGCTTGTTCGGAAGTTCTGCCACCCACTTTGTGGGATATGCTTTGCCACCTCCTTCTCCGGGTCATTTTTACAGATGAGGAAACGGAGGCAAGCAGGGTGAAGTGACTTGCCCAGGGTCACCCAGCTAATAAGGGACTGAGGCAGGATTGGAACTCAGGTCTATCTGACTCCAAACTTATCGCTCTACCCATTGTGCCACCTACCTGTAAATAGCCATTTGTTACTTAGATGCCTACTAACAATATAACATCCCTGTTTTTAGAAAGCACAAGATACATAGACAAAGGTTCCCTCGTCATTAGGAAGCCAATAAAAACTAGCTTTTATTTCCCGTAATATCACTACATTAAAGGATCATTTATTTCTCCAAGCATAATCTTACTTTTTTTACGTTCTTGGCTACTCTTTAATATTTTATGTTCTATTTTATTAAAAAATATTTTTCATTAAAACACATTCTCAAGAAAACTACTGTATAAAAGCACCTTTTTTTCTCCAAAGTACAAACATTTAAATACTACATTTGTAATTTAAACTTGAAAAATGAAATATTTTGACCATTTCAGTGTGATACTTTGGCACGGATAGTTTGGAAGCTTCTGACACTTCTACTACAGTAAATAATGCACAGTACATAGAAATGTGGGGTATTTTATAATTTTTTAAACCTGAAATTATCAGAGCTAAAAGGAGTGTTAGAGATCATCTATTCCCAGAGTCATAAGTTCATGAGGTGATAGATGTAGAGTTTGAGGGGATGTCAGAGGCTATCCATTTAGTCCATTTCCCCTCATCTTACAGATGAGGAAACTGAGGAAGCTGCATCTCCTGGAAATGAAAGAGCTGGGATATGAACTCCAAATCTGGCCCCCTCCACTATACCACACTGGCTCCCAAAGACAGCTTCTGAAAGAGTGGACTGGGATTGTATGTAATCTATATAATGGAATGGAGTTGTACATGTGCCTTCCATCATGTCTCGACTCTTCTCTGATGGGCCTCAGTTTGAGGGCCTCCTCCTCATTTCACACTCCCAGGGAGCTGTGTGATGCATACCCAAGACTCATTTATCTGTTTGTTTTTTCCCACCCATAGCAAAGTGATGACAGTTGTCAAGTCCAGGACCTTCAGGGATAAGCAGGGGAAGATATTGCTGGAGGGCCGGAGGCTGATTGCTGATGCCCTGAGAGCTGGAGCAGTACCCCAGACAGTCTTCTTTAGTCGACTTGAATACGTCCAGGCGCTCCCTGTGGATAAGCTGAAAGGTGTCAGCCTCATCAAGGTGAAGTTTGATGATATCAAGGAGTGGTCCGACCTTGTAACTCCGCAAGGAATAATGGGTCAGTGGCTCATGTCTTTGTAGAAATGCACCTTTCAGCCTTTTGTGACTTTCTTGAGCTGAAGATAGTCTGGCAGCTTAGCTGAGCAGGTCCCCAGGGAACCATAATCAGATCAGTACAGTCTCTGGAAAGGGCATGTCGGCTGTTCTGTGGCCTACCTCACCTTCCTAATACTGCCCAGATCAAAATTCCCTTCCCTGGCCACCACTGCCCTACACGTGGTGTCGTCTTCTGTTAGATTAAAAGCTTTTTGAGGGCAGGGACTGTCTCTTGTGTTTGTATCTGCAGTGCTTAGTACAGGGCCTGCACATAAGAGTTGCTTAATAAATTCTTCATCCATTCGTTCATTCTTGATCAGTCTAGCTAATGGCTCAGAGTGTTGTCCACAGGCCTGACTTCTTTCCTTAAACAATGCTAATCAGAAGTGTTTGCCATGCCACCTTATAACCAAGCACCAGGCTCCTCCCCAGCCCCTTTTCTGTCCTTGGCTCTACTCCCTAGACTTTGCTGGCCTGTCTCAGCCCTGCTGTTCTCTAGGAGCCTTGGGAAGGGTGCCTCTAAAGTCTTCCCACTTATTTGCCTCCTGCACTGACACCTTTGGGCTTTGCAAGTTGAGGGCTGCCCAGAGGCAGCACGGTCAGGCTTCTCATCTCCCCACACCTGTGTGGGTGGGCTGGGCCCCATTAAGCCCAAGGAGGATGGGGAGAGGTCGGAACTGCTCTGTTGGTCTTTCCTCAGCTGCTTCCATTGTTGCCCCCTTTGGACTCTATGGTGCTATCCCTTTCCTCTACCCCTGTGCTACCTCCTGGGACTACCTGGATTATTTCCTTTCATTGCTTTTCATAAACCCTGCTTAGCTCCTTCCCATTTCAGTTAATTGGGATTAAAGAGAGAGTAGACACATGGCAGCATGCTTTATGACTTAATAGGAAGGGCTATAGCCAGGAGATTTGGGTTCTAAACTCAGTTCTGTTCCTTGGGCGTGTCCTTCTCTGGGCCTATGACTTTCTCTGAAAAGTGAGAGGAAGTGTGGGACTTGTGGACCTCGCTGGGTCCTGCTTCATCTGTCAGATGAGGAAGTTGGACTTCGTGACCTCGAACCCTTGTGGGTAACATTGTATGTGTCTAAATTATAAGCTGGAAGCCTTGTTCCTATATTTCCTCCTCTGGCAGGACATTGCTAGATTCTGAGAGCTGCTGGACTAAGTGCCCTCCTGAGGCTGCTGCCCTTAGCAGAGTGAACCCCTTGCCACGGGAGGGCTGGCCTGCAAGGCCTTCCTCTAGGAGGCTGTAGTGGCATTTCTTGTACCAAGGGGAAGAGGAGTCCAGGTGAGCCCCATGGGGTTGTAGAGATCCACCTTGAAGACTCTGTGCCTCCTCCACTAGGGGCCACCTTTACTAGCTCACTGCTGCAAGATGGTGAATTCTTCTGGTTACGGGGGAGCCGGTGTGAAATCCTGGAGTTCTGCCCCAGTCTCTTCTTCCACACATGGGCTGCCAGAGCAACCCATGCCACCCCTTTCTAGGAAGCAGAATTGCTGTGGCTTCATTCTGTCACATAGAGGGATGCTGCTGGGGGGCATGTGTTTGCTTTGGGATGGTAAATATTTTTCTTTCTTTGGGTGCATGGTAAGACTGGATATGTAATTACAGGGAAATCATTCCTAAGTAGAATTTGAGTGTCTTGTTATGATGGCTCGGGATAGCTTTGTATTTTTAATGAATGGGTGGAAGCGCATTTATTAAGTGTTTCCTGTGTGCTGAGCACTTGGGGTCCAAATGCCAAAACAGGCAGCTCTTGATTCCAGGAGTTTATATTCTAATGGGAGAAATGCCTTCCCTGGAGAGGAAGGGCTGGTCAAGGACTCGGGTGCTGAAAATGAGAGGGATGGGAAGTGGGCGACGGGGGAGTCCATCCACATACCCGCTTCAGCAGAAAGGCAAAGTCAATCTGGTCTTGGTCCAGGGTTCCAGAACTGGAGGGGCTGAGGAGGAGGGGATGGGGTAGAGTGGCATGACTTGGTCAGGAGCCATGGTAGAGGGGTCCAAGGGAGGCATGGCCAGGGCTCTCTGGAAGTAATGCTCTGAGAGAAAGTTACTGATTGAGAGCAAGGAAAAGAAGGGCTTTAGGAGCATTGAGGCAGAAGTAAAGAAGAATCTGTACTGACTTTGTTAGGGCAAGCTCGAGGCAGTGCCTCAGTTATGGGGACAATTGTCCCTTCAGTCAAACGCAAGCACAACTAACATACTGACCCTAGCCCTTCGGATTTGAGTGGAAGGGAAGGGATTTGGCATGGCCTTGGTGTCCGGATAATGGGTCTGTCCTCCTCTTGTGTTACTGTGTTGTGCATTGCAGAGATATTTTGTTCGTTACCATGTGTGTGTTTGTCCTTTGTTGCCAAAGAAGACCATGCCATCAGAGAAATGATGACATGACTTGCACTTGACTTTGTTTTGAGTGAGGGAGGGCTGTGCAGGTCACCAGCCTCACTTCTCCTCCAGAGCCATCTGAATCCAGTGACCAGATATTCATCAGGATGACTGGAGATGACCTAGGATGAGGCAACTGGGGGTTAAGTGACTTGCCCAAGGTCACACAGCTAGTGAGTGTCAAGTGTCTGAGGTGAGATTTGAAATCAGGTCCTCCTGACTCCTGCACTGGTGCTCTATATACTGCACCACTTAGCTGCCCCTTGTTCATTACTACAGATGGAGTAGATGCAGAGTAGAGCTGGAACATGGGAGGTCACTGAGTCCAGCTACCTAATTTTATAGAAAGAGGATACTGAAAGAAATGACAGGTTGGCTAGTATGTCACAGACAGGATTTGAACCCAGGGCTAGGAGGTGCTTAATAAATATTGATTAATTTTTGACTCTCAACTTCTCTACTGTATCATGCTGCCTTTCCTATTATTAGTTATTTACTAAAATCCTGTGAACTGATAGGAAACTGGTTCTGAGGGTAGCATGTCAATGAAAGGACTTTTTAAAGGTATTTTTCTGCTGAAGCTCGAAAAAACCTCTTTACAATTTCTGCTCACACCTTCCAGTGAAGCTTCATTTTCAGGAGTAGGGGATGTAGTAGAACTTTTGAGGTAAGATAAAAAGATTTCAAATCATGCCACTTAGGGTTTGTAGGATCCTAGGCCCCTCAGGCCTGTTTATCTTCCTTTAAATTGGTCTGAGGACAGTGAGCTAGGCTGGGTATTCAAATCTCCAGGAAATGCCAGGCTCCTGGAGTTTCCTGCTAGAAGACCCCCCTGGGATGTGCCCACTAATCTGCAGACAGCTTCTCTTCCGAGGAGCTTTGCACACAACCTTCCTGGGGCATCTGAGAAGTAGGGCCTTTGAGGTCTTCGATGGTTGGATATTTGTTTGCAGAAGGGAGCATGTCTTGGATGTCTAGAAATTTTAGATGTGGATTCCAGCTCTGTGTCTGGGAATCTGCTTCTCATTGGACCTGCATGAAGGAAAAGCTGGGGAAGCTACTGCCATGTTGCTGTTGGCGTGCCAGGCTGAGAGCTTATCATTATCTGGGCTGGCTAACCAAGGAGGGTCCTGCTGCTCTGTTAGGTGAACTCATATTTCATTCCCCTAGGGATATTTGCCAAACCTGACCACATTAAGATAAAGTATCCAGAGAGCCAGCTTCAACATTCACTGCCTTTGTTGCTGATCTGTGACAATCTCCGTGATCCTGGAAACTTGGGTACCATCCTTCGATCTGCCGCTGGGGCCGGCTGCCAGAAGGTGCTGCTCACCAAAGGTAAGGGGCTTTTTCACCTGGAGTCTGTGATGGGGCAGGAGAGCAGCCGACTTTCCAGCGGTTGGAGCAGGTAGAGAGAACAGAACTTAGAAGCAAGCAATTGGCATTAAAGGGATAAGATGCCGATTGTGAACGATGGCTTTGTATTTGTTTTTATGGCCCTGAATTCTGAAACTTTGGGATTTGTAAAAAATTTTACGAACAGAGTGCAAGCTCCCGATAAGAACCAGCCTTTACACTCCCTTCTTCTGGGGAGGGGGAGACATTTAGCTTTAAACAGAATCGCTGCAAAGTCACAGAACAGCCTCAAGGGCTGGAAGGGACCCTGTCAGCACTGAGTCCAGCCTCCTTCATCTTGTAGGCGAGGCAACAAGCCCTGGGGACGCTGGGTGACTCTCCAATGTCAGAGGTTGGATCTGAACAACCGTGTCTCTGACTTCTGAACCTTTCACTGGACCCCAATGGAGTGTGTTGGGGATAGGCAGCATGAGATAGATGTTGACATCTGGGAGAAGCAGCCACACCCATCTTCTTTAGATAGGACATAAATTGGCGTTGGCCTCAGTTGCTGAGATGTGCCTAAACTGTAACCTGTAAGCAGTTTTGTTGCTGCTGCTGCCACCTCAGGGATCCCCCTTGTTTTTTCCTGTTTTGTTATTTCACATTTTGAGGAAGACATTTTCCTTCTTTAGAAGGAGAAAAGCTCAAATCCCCATGAATCCCAGCTGGTGTTCAAGTTGATACTGGTGTATTGGTAGCAGTGCAGAAGAAGGCAGCTCTGTTCATCAGAATCCTAGATCCCATGTTAGGAATTCCAACCCTTCTTCAGTCTATTATCCTTTCCCTACTCCTCCTCCTAACTACTATCCCTTCCCTCCACCCCCACCCCCAGGGCTGAGGAAGCTTCAGATGCCCCAGAGGCAGCTGTGACCTGAGATGGGGTGCCCTGCAGAGCAGGGGAGAACTGCCTCTCCTTGGCTGCTTTCCTACCTCTTTGGCAGACTCCTCCTGGGGAGAGGTGGTGCTGCTTCAACTCTGCCCTCTGTCCCTTATTGCCTGGTTTTTCTGGCTTGCCTAGTTGACTTCGTCTGAGGTTAAGATGGAAAGGTTTCCAGAAATGATTGCTGGAAAAAAAAAACAAAACACCTCTGAAGTACCTCCTCAGATCGGCAAAATTAAAAAAGAAAGATGACAAATACTGGAGACATTGTAGGAATACGGGTACATTAATGTATTGGTATTGGAGCTATGGACCAGTATGGCCCTTGTAGATTTGGAACTGTGCCCAAAAGCTATTAAACTACACATACCTTTTGACCCAGCAGTGTTGCTACTAGGTCTTTTTCCCAAATAGGACAAAGAAAAAGGAAAAGGGCCCATGTAAGCAAAAATGTTTGTAGCAGCTTTTTGTGATGGCAAAGAATGTGGAAATGAAGGGAACGGAGCCATGAGAACAGTTTAGACACTGCTAATAATCCTGTAAATACGAAAAGCTTGAAAAGATTCAGAAACTCTGGTCAGCACCTCCCCGACAGAGAGGTGAAGGACTCGGAGGGCAGGTGAGAATTTTTTAAAGAAACATGATCAAGGCAGGAATTTGTTTTGCTTGTGTATGTTTTTTTTAAATGGGTTTGGTTTTTCTTGTTTTCTAAAAAAAAAGGGGCAGAGGGATGAGAGGTAGGAGGGAGAGAATGCCATCCTGAAAGTAAAAAATAAAATTGAATTAAAAGAAAATTGCTGGGCTTGCCGCCACAGTGGACCACTAAGGAAGAGTGAGAAGTGAACGCTTGTTGTCAGGTGCCTGCTGCTTCCCTGCTTCCCAGTCTTCAAGGCAGGGTTGGGGCTAGTGAAGGCAAAGGAAAGGGCCTGCCCTAGTGGTAGAAATGGGTAGTTCAGCCCCCCAGGGGAACGGGCCCCTTTGTGATCAGCTTCTTCTAGTCTTTTTGTTTTTAAATAATTTTGTCAGTTAGCAAAAATCCACCTTCTTTCCTTCTTATCCCTTCATCACAAACATAGTCAAAACACAGTGGACATTGACTGTGTCCAAAAGAAGTACGCATGTCTCATTCTGCATTCTGAGACTTATCCTGTTGTTGTGGTTCTGCTGGCCTTCTTCTGCATCAGAAGCCGCACGCGTCTTCAAAGGTCTCTCTGAAACCACCCCCTTCCTCAGGTCTTCTAACACGGTAGGGTTCTGTCATATCATCATGTATGATCCTGGCTGCTGAAGCTCAGTACTTGAAGGATTTTGTCTTTGACCTGGAAGTTCTGAATTTTAGCTCTAAGAGAGTTTTTAAAAAAAGTTTGGGCTTTCTTTTAGGAGTTAGATTCTTTCTAGTTCTACTTTGCCCTCAGGTTCTAAGAGATCTGGGCAGTTTTCTTTTAAGATTCCTTAAAATATGGTGTGTAGGGTTTTTTAATAGTCATGGTATTCAGGTAGTCTGAGGATTCTTAATTTTTTTCTCTTTGATTTGCTTTCCAATTCAGTTGTTTTTTGCTATGAGATACCTTACATTTTCTTGTTTTTCTAGTCTTGACTTTGTTTTAGTATTTCTTGTCTCATGGAATTAATTATTGGCCTCTCTTTGGTCCATTCCGTTGCTTGGACAAGGTTTTGTTATGCCAAACTGTTAATTCCCTTTCCAAATCCTTGTGTCACAGCTCTCATTTCATTTCTGTTTTCCCCCCACTGCTGCCCTTTTTTCATTGGTAAAAAACATCTTAAAACTTTCTGGCTTCATCTTTTCCAGGAATTCTAGTTGAATTTATGTTCAAGCTGTGTTTTCTTAGGAGGTTTTACTTGTTGATGTTTTAGAGTTATCCTCTTCCAGGTCTGTAGCATGAGCATCTCTATTGCCACAATAGCTCTAAAAACTGGGATCCTTATTCTTTTGGCTCATTCTTCCAGCCTCCTCCTTGACCTCAGAGCACTTCTAGAGGGGAGGTCTGGCCTGGGCCTGTTGCTTTATTCTTGGGGGTATTGAAAATCTTCATGTTCTCAGGGACAGCTCAGGCTCCCAAATAGTTCTGGGGCAAAGTCTGATTGCTGCCCCTTCGTTTGAGTTCAGCAAGTTCCTGACCTGGGTTTGGTTCTGGGCAACAGTAAATGCTGCTGGACGCTGCCTAAGAAACTTTTCTAGTTTGGAGTGAAAGAAGTGCAGGCTTCCCTTTGGTCTGGGTTTCCAGCCATGGTAGGCTTTAGTCTGGGTGAGAAGCTGGAACTGAGACCCCTTTCTGCTCTTGCCTTCTTAATTTGCTTCTTTTTCCATTCACTGGCTAGGCCCTGTGTTAGCTCCTCATGCTGAAACACCTCCCTTGGCACAGGTCCCTTCCTCAGGCTGCCTTGAACCTGTAACCTGGAGCTGGGTGGTGATGCCAGGGCCTCACATAGGGTCTCTGTGCTCCAGTGCGGGTCTGGGGCCTTCTGTCCCTGCACTGCAAGGTTTCACATGGCATGTTTCTGGCTGGATCCTATCCACAGATCTCTGTTCCCCCAAGCTGACTTGAGTTGGTTAAGTAACTCACTAAGTCTTTCTCTTGGATTTCTCCTCCTGATGTGGTTTGATGGGGAAAAGCTTCGGGCTGCTCCACCCTCTTGGCCCCACCCTGGTCATTCTCCTAGATGTGTTTCAGGGACAAAGCACTGACAGAGCTCTTGATGTGCATGTGTCCTCATCCTAGGCCAATAGTACTCTTGTGGGAGGATGTGGTTGTCCTCATTCTGCAGAGGAGACTGAGGCTTTGAGGGGTTAAGTGACTGGTCACCTTCCTCTGCAGTGTCATGGATGGCATTTGAACCAGGACCTGTCCTAATGTGAAGGCCACTTATTACCATACTTGTTTCCTCCTACTGAGATTGCTGTTCCTTTTTGGGCTTGAGCATCGCTGGGTTCCTGAAGAGCCAGCTCACAGGAAGACAGTGCTAATCGGGCACCTTCTTCCTGACATGTCACCCAGTCTTTCCAATGCTCTTTGGATTGACACCTAAGCTCCCTTATCTGGCGCAGTTCTGACACTACTCAGTTCTTCCTTTTCCTTTTTCAGGTTGTGTGGATGCTTGGGAGCCTAAAGTGCTCCGGGCTGGCATGGGTGCTCACTTCCAGGTGCCCATCATCAGTAACCTGGAGTGGGAGGCCATCCCCAACTACTTACCCTCAGACACCAGAGTCCACGTAGCTGACAACTGTGGCCTGCACGCCCAGGCCCAGAGGTCTGAGGGAGCCAGTGACCAGGGCTGGGTTTGTGACCGGCGCTTTCAGAAACATCGCAAGTATGAGGAGGTGGATGATCTGCAGGAGGAAGCAGAGCCGGCCAACAGCTGGCTCCCAGAACTCGAGGTCCAGGGTTATGACACCATTTGGACAGATGCTCCAGCAGCTGTGGTGATAGGGGGGGAGACGCACGGGGTCAGCTTGGAGTCCCTCCAGCTGGCTGAGAGCACTGGAGGGAAGAGGCTGCTGATCCCCATCGTGCCGGGCGTGGACAGTCTGAACTCTGCCATGGCTGCCAGCATCCTGCTCTTTGAAGGGAGGAGACAGCTGCGCCTCCTCCAAGAAGAACGTGCTTGTTCCAGGGAGGCAGGTGTCCCCCAGCAGGCATCGCCAGGGCTGGGTTGATGGGTGCAGTGTGGCCCCCCCACTGCTTGGGATCCTCACCGCTTAGGACCTCAGCTTTCCTTACTTCATTTTCACTTCTGAGGAGTTAGGAGGGACTGTGTGATGCTTGCCTGATCCCTGCATTTATTTCTAATTATATTTTTTTCACAGAAGCCACAGTCTCTCAGGTGCTTGTACTTTTCTGAAGAAAATCAGTGGGAGGGGGATGGCCTTGGGTCACTTCCCCAAGTTCTGGAATAGCTCCCATTATCCCTCCCCTCCACAAAGCCAGCAGGGGGCAGCAGCAACAATGAATGTGGAAAGGAAAGGCATTAATGTTTAAACAGGAGACCCCTGCAGCACCTGCATGTTTGTAGTTTAAAGTCAGGAAGAAAAACAGTCTTTGGACAAAGACTCATCACTATCAGGCTAGTGAGGGAACCAGGGAAGGCAAGTAGGACCATTTGATCCGTGTGGCTTTTGGGAAATTGGTTTGAAAAGCAAACTCTTGGCTTCCTTTATAATAACAAAATTAGACAATGTAGTGGGAGTCAGAAGCGGGTGGTCACAGGGGCTGCAGGAGTTGTCCAGAGGAGCATGGGTAGAGGTAAGCTAGGTCAAGCCCCCTGTGCTTGGGGGTGCCCTCCCCAGCTGACTTAGCAGATTGTACCAACATCATTCTATTCTTAATGCCCCAGTGGCTCAGGAGCCAACTTTTCACATCTGACCTCTTGACAAGGTTGTTGCCAAGTGGGCACTAAGCCAAGAGGCTAAAGAAGGGCTGGTGGCTCCATCACTCTGGGGCTCTTTGTTCAGGCCTTGGACATGAAAGCTCTTAAAACAGTGAACTTGAACATAACAGAGCTGGAGAATCCTCTCCTGGATAAGTGACTGAAACAGGCCCAGTCGTCCATCAGGGTTGGTGTGCTAGGAATGTTTATTTCTGATGCTTTGGTGCCAGCCCTTCCTGTTGTCCCCTGCAGAGTGCTGCTTCTGGATGGGTTTTAGCCAGAGTTTGGGGATTCTGAACTGAACGCTAATCCTTCCCCCTTGCTCACCCACCAGCTCCTCTTGGGGCTGTGATCTCACCAAAAGATGAGATTTTCTGGTTAATTTGCAGCAACTCAAGTCAGTATCCTGTAATACATACAGCTTCCTTTCCTCTCCTCTATAGGAGCAAAATTAGACCACTTGAGAATATGTCAGGGACTTAGATAACTAAAAAGAGTCCCCATGTCAGGCAGTGGGGATCCAAAAACAGAAGACCATGGTGGTGGCGAAGGTCCTGAAGACCTGACTCAAGGTTGTCTCTCATTTAATCAGGGTCTGGGAGTTAAAAAGGACCTCACTGTCTCAGTGACCCTCCCCCTTCCCCCCTCCAGGAGTGCACCTGACCAGAGCTCATCCAGCCTTTGACCTCCAGAAGATAGCCCATTCCACCCCACTGGAGAGCTGTTAGGAAGTTCTTCCTGACATCCAGCATCAAGTTGTGTGCCCTGGTTAAGAACTGCTTGGCCCTTACTGGCAGCAGTCCTGGTACCTGCCTGCCCCTCTTGAGTAAAGGGAACCATCTCCCTTGCCCAGGCCAGGGTAGAGCAGGGCGTGGAAATCAGCAGCAGCAAAGAGACAGACCGAAAGGCTGCACTTTTGGAGATGGCTGTGACCAGTGTGTCAGGACCCTGTCCTTGTGTGTATAGGGAGCAGCGTTCTGCTTCTACCTAGTGGAGAGTGAAGGTCACTCAGCAAGTCTCCCACTTTCTAGATTTACCTGATTGAAACTGCTAGAAATAGGCCATGTTTTTTGAGTCTTCACCAAAAGGCTGAGAACTCTGGCTACATAGAAGGTGTGTGCATTGGAGTGATGGAGTAGCAGCTTGTTTTAACAGGTTTCTTCGTCCCCTGAGTACCCCTAAATGGTATGGCTCCTCCTGGCATCCTGTGTGCCTTTAGCAGCCTAGGACCCCAGGGGTCTTGTGCAGGGGCTGCAGGAGAGCTCAGTTACATGCATGTTGTCATTAGCTTACCTGAAAGGGGTTGTGGGGTACAGAACCCATTAGTGCCATACCTGGACATTTCCACCAGCATAAGGGAGGAGAATTCACTCCCCCAGTTTGCCTTGGGCCAGCTCTCCTATTCCTGTTCAGGGAGTACTGATGTATATTTAATCTGAGCCACTGGGAATGGCCCATAGCTCAGGGCAAAGGCTCGATGGAAAATGGCAGATGTTTGTCCCTTGATGAAGAACGGCGAAGGATGTGCCAGGTTTGAGGTTCAGCTGGGGGGAGGGAGCTCTCCTCCCAACTCCTGCATTTTAGAATCTAGGCATGGCAACAGGCTTTCAGCTGCCAGGCCCCACAAAAGGCTGCTACTGGGGTCTGAGACCTCACTGGCAACACTCCCCATCCACTAGCCAGGAGAGAATAGTAGGGGATGGAGAGTATAATTCCAGGCTGAGTTTCACTTCTTGAGAACTGTAGGGAACCACTGGGCACGAGCCAGAAAGCTGCTGATGTGAAACAGAAACAAGGAATCGATGGGCATTGTCTTCTCTGGTGTTGGTCACATTCCCACTGGCCTTTGTATCGTTTTAGACAGAGGCTGCCTGCTTCCACCAGGGGGTGCCGTGCAGCAGCAGGAGAGGTGTGGACTTGGGAGCACGAGATGCTGCAGTCTTTTCTAGGGTGTTGGTTAATGGGCTTGGCTTGCATGTGGTTTATAGGTGTCCAAACCTGCTGCAGACCCGAGGCCCACAGTGGGGCCTCTCCCACCAAACCGTCACCAGTACTGTCTTACTGGAAGGAAGAACTTTGAACACAGCCAGCCATATTGGGTGGAAGTAGAGAACTCACGCTCAACAGAAAACCCAGCCAGGGTTTCCTGGGTTTGTGTCTCTGGCCCCAATACAGACCTCTCTGGGAATCACTGTCCCTGTTCCTTGGGATGTGAGGCCAAGAAGTGCAGCCGGACCCAGCAGAAGATGCCCAATTTTGTTCGGTGCTGGTGATTCTAGTGCACTTCCTGGCCAGCCTGAGGATAAGCAAGCCTGGGCTGCCCCCCTCAGAGATCTCAGCCTCAGTGCCCTGGCCTTCCCCAGGCTCTCCACACAAAAGCTCTTCAGGGAGAGCAGCAGAGCTTTTGTTCACAGTGGTTTTAGGCAGGGCCTGGGGATCAGAGTCCAGTGCCAGAGTCTGCTCCCAAGCCTCATTCTCCTTCCTTCACAGACCTTCCTGGGGCTAGGGGCATGTCTATGCTCTAGCACCACAACCTTATCTTCCATAGCAGAGGCATCAAAGGTGGTGGTCTAGAACCAAATCAGAGAGGTGAGTGGATTGCTCTGGAGCTGGGTGGTTTGAAAAGGTGCTTTGCTCAAAAGATACAGAGCCTGTGAACAACTGAGGAAAACAGTGACCACTGAAAACCCCTGTCTCCTTCAGACTTCACTCTATGGTACAGAAACTGATGCACTCAAGATGAGAGCTACCAGGTTCTGTGTCAAGTGTGGCAGTGTTGAAAGGAACCTCTGAAGTCATTAAGTCTGAATCCTACCTGACACATGAATCTTTTACAAAAGCCCAGAAAAATGCTCCTCTTCCTGTATCTATCTTCAGTAACAAGTAATGTCTTACCTCTCATGGCTGCCCATTCCTTCACTGGAAAGCTGTACATATTAAAGGGTTCTTACACTGAACTGAAATCTGCCCAATGATAACTTGATAACTAAATCTGCCTGTGGAAGATACACAGATTCATTCTTCAAAGACTTAATAGTAGCCACATCCCTCTCAGTCTTACAGTTACAGTCTTGGAGCTGGAAGCAGCTCAGGGGGACTTCTTGCCCAACTCCCTTATTTTGCAGATGAGGAAACAGGCCTGGAAAAGGGAAGGCCCTTGCTCCAGATGATGCCAAAATTCTAGCCCAGATCTGGAGGGACCTGGGAAGGGCATTGGGCTTGATTTGGGAAGTTGTAGCTTTGGATCCCAGCTCTTCCATCTACTACTTGGGTGACCTTGGCAAGTCACTTCTTTCTGGGCCTTCCTAGATTTCCTCCTCTGTAAAATGAGTGGTTTGGCCTGGACAGCCCCTAAAGTCCTTTCAGCTCTCCATCTGTGGTCCATGGTCTCTCCCCCTCTTCCCTCCACCATGTTGCCTCTTACAGCCACCCCTTCTCATTAATCTGATTGTCCTCTGGATGAAGTTGATATCGGCTGGTCCTTCTTGAAATGCAACTCCCAAACAGTCACTGACAATCCAGGAGTAAATTGAGAAATATGTTTCAGTGGAAAGAATTTTGGACTTGCCTTCAGAATCACAATATTCTCTCTTTTGGGCCGCTGGCTCTAAGTCTCATCAAGCCAATATTTTTTTTAATGTGCCTACAATGTGCCAGGCACCGTGTCAAGATATTTAGAATATAAAGAAAGGCAAAAAATCATCCATCCCTGTTTTCAAGGAACTCACAGTCTAATGGGGGAGACAAATTACAGATTGAGCACCAGCACTTCTTTGTACTGAGAGCCTCCCCAACCCCAGAATGACTCTGTGTTTCATATGTGAATCATAATGTAAAATCCTGGCACATAGGGACTTGTCCCCAGCCATCACTTAGCACCGTCTAGCACAAAGTAGGCTTTTAATAGGTACGTATCTCTGAAATAGAATCTAAGCTCCCTGAGGATGGGGACTGTGATTCCTATTCACACCCAAGCATCTAGCATAGTGTCCCGCACACGATAGGTGCCTAATCAGTGCTTGTTGAGTGAATGGCTCTTGGAGTCAAATTCTAATTCTGAAACTCGTGATGGGGACCTGGACAAGCCACTTAACTTTTCAGACTCAGTTTCCTCATCTGTAAAGTGATGCTTGTACTTGCACTACTTACTACTCAAGACTATTATGAAGAGAAAGCACTTTGTAAACTTTAACAAGTTATATAAATGAGTTAGATAAATTGTTGGGGATTCCTGATTTATCTATCCCTTTCGGTACTGAAAAAGAATTAAAAAGAAAATGCTAGGTATCAGGGATATCTTTCTCTTTTGTATTATCATACCTAAGAAATAAGGAAGATGTGCTGGACCCTAACTTAGTGCCTGAGCAGCCCAAGCAGCCTCTCTGGAGGGGCCCCAGAAGGATCCTGTCATCTAAATCAGATCCCGAAATCACTTGCCTTGGGCTGTATATTTGTCCACTTGCCTGTAAATAAATTTTTTTTTTCCTTTCACAACATCACTGAAATTGAATTGAAAACCTAGAAGCCCTCAAGAGCAAGTCCTGGTCTAAACCTAGTGGGACATTTTTAGGAGGGGGTGCATTCTACAGCACGTGTGGGTAAGGGCACCCACTCAGTGATGCCCTGGAAGGATAGGAGGGTATATACAGAGCTGGATATTATTCATGCTCAAAAATACCAAACATCAGAGCTTGAAAGGAAATTCTAGAACCAGTCTAGTCCAGCCTCCCTCAGCTTGGAGAAAGACTTGGATGTGTCCTGCTTCCCAGGCCAACCCTCTCCCACCCCCTTCTACACTATGTAATATTGTCCCCCTTGGGGGGGAAATTCCAACCAGAATACCCAGGAAAGAAATTTACCCATTATGGTGTTTTCCATATAAAATGCTCAAAAAACAAAACAATAAACCTTTTGTTTCCTGGAAAATATTATGTTTTACCCTTCTTGCATGCGCATGCCCCATTAACCCTAATAACAGGGCTAATAAACAGCTGCCATTTGGCCCCAAAGACAGGAGTTTTCAGTCACCAGATTGCTCCAGGGAAAGCTGGAATGCTCCGTTTTTGTCTCTGTCCATGTCAATAAAGTGGATCATGGAGGAAGCAAAGCAAAAAACAACAAAAAACCCTCCCCCTCCTTCAATTACAACCATCAAAGAGAAGGCCTGGAGGCACCTTTGGAACCTGAAGCCCCCACTGGAAGCAGCCCCCTCCTCCCAGGGCAGGGCTGAAGATGAACATCCAGATCCTGTTGTACCCGAAGCCTGCAGCTCTCTCATACCCCAGGCTTCAGGAGGGGGAGGAATGACCTGGCTCATGCTGGGAGGGGGAAGCTGGCACCGACAACAGACGCATGGGGTTATGTGTGCGCATATAACACAAACACATGGGACAGCAGACGTTTTCTCTTCTTAAGCCAAGCAATGATAAACAACTTGAAAGTGCTTGTTTGAGCTACACGGGTCTAGCTGATCTGTTCCTGGCCCATTTCCCTAGTCTTTATGATGCCACAGACTCCAATCTGTTGCCTTGGGAATCATTCTATCACCACAAACATGGGCCTGGCTATGGCTATATGAAGGCAGAGGTGGAGGAGGCTTTAGTTAGACAACAGGAAAAAAGAAAGTCTGCATCCGAACTCGTTAATCTTCTCTCTAAGAGAAGATGCCGCCCCAAAGTGGCAATGTGACGCTGGCATTTGGGGAAGGGGAGTCTCTGACTGCACCCAGATGAAAATCCAAACGTCCAGGGCCAGGCAGTGGGTCTGATTTCTGCTCTGCCTCCTCCACATTCATGGGCCAGGCTCCCACTCTCATCTTTGCTAAGCAGAACCTCATTGCTAAGAGACCGCTGTGAAAACCTCTCCTTTGTTTTGTAAATGGGTAAGATCAGATCTGGAATTCATCGTGGAGAAAACAAATAGGGGACTCCTGGGGTAGCGTTTTTTTGTACAGGGTGCTGGCGGAAGCCCATAAAGAGGGCCCAGCGGATGTCTTAACCTGCTTCTAATTAGTGACAAGAATTTTAAGGTATTCCTGAGCTGCTCAGGGAAAATGCTCATACCACCCACTCAGTTTGCACCAACATCCCTCAGATCATCTCACCCTTCTTGGGCAAGGGCCAGCCCTCTTTCCTGGTCTTGGTGGTATTATGTTCCTCATTTCTTCTAGAGGAACCACTGCATGGGGCATAAGTATGAGGGGGAAGAGTGGGCACACTGAGCCTTCAGCCATGGTACAAACGAACCTCTCCTTCTCTTAAAAGTTAAGGCTCCTTGGGGCAGACTCTAGCTGATTTATCTGGCAGGTATATCAGAGTTAGAATTGGAAGTGCCAGGAGAGCCCTGGAGATAGCCTGGTTATTTTTTGGTTTTGCTTGGTATCTGCTTACAGCCCCTGAGGGGCTGAGGCGCCCAGCGTTGCCTGGCAGAAATCCTTGTTCCTGTTGCTTCAAAGGACGCGCAGGTGCTCAATGGGACAGAAGATCTTTTGCTCCATAGTAGGAAAAATGTGACTCCCCCTTTCTCTCCTCTTTCAGCCTCAGTGGAAACATTCAGCGATCCTTGGCTCACTGTAAGATGCACTTCATATTTAGACTTGGTAGCACCACAGTGCAAATCATGAACTCCTGTGTTCCAAGACTAGGTGAGCTTTAGGTCAAGGTCAGGTTTAGGGGTTTCCAAATGCTCTCTGTATTTTTTTTTTCTTCAGTTAGAGCCAGGTTCTCCCTGCCTTGCCCAGGCTATGGTGTAGCAGCCACTCACAAGCCTGATGTCATTTCTGATCAGGATGGGAGCTTCTACTTACTGTTTCCAAACTAGGCTGGTTTGAGCCTCCTTGGGTAAACTGGTTCCCTCCTCCCCCTGGGGACCTCACCTTCTTGGTGCAAGACTTGGAGTGGACACCCAATTGGTTTAGCCTACTACAAGCTCAGCATTCTGGACTTCAGGGATTTAGCCTCAGTCTCCCAATTAAGCACGGATTACCAGTTTCTGCCTGGCCTTGCCCAAGTCTTCTAGGTAACAGTGGGCCTCCAAGTCAGGAAGACCTGGGTTTGGGTCCTGCCTCTGCCTTATACTCATTCTGGGATCCTGGGCAAGTTACTTATCCTCTCTGCTCTGAGCAACTATCAAGTGACTATCAAGTGGCCAAGTGGGTGCCAACTTTCCCCACTGGAGGGAGTTTCCTTATCTGTTAGTTCCCAGGGAAATCACAGGTTCACACCATCTCTGCTAACAGTTTCTCTGTCATTACTGCTTTTGAGTTTTTACCCTTCTCTTTGATCTCCAACAAGAAGGGCTGCACACCCATGGGCAATTCAATGTCCACTCAATACCCAGAGATCTGAATGGCCACAAGGGGGTCAGGGCTCTGGGCTGGGGGCTGTGTGGAGTAGGCTGGCCCCACTTCTGGGGCCGGTTGGATCTGACCATGGAGAACTCATCTTATGTCCCCACTGTTCTTCTGGAAATCATAAGGAAGGGATTCCCGTGGCCTGGCCGTCTCTTCACAGCATCTGGACGCAGTTCCTGGGTCCCAGTGGGGGATCAAGGGGAAATGTTCTTTTCCCTCCAAAGACCTAGCAATCTTGTGAAAACAGCACCTAAATAAACACCTCTTGGGGATGAAAGCAGGGTAAGTGCATGGGGGATAAGTGTCCAACAACTCCCTTCACAAAGGAACTCTACACGCCAGTGAAAAACCCAAAGGTGCCTGTTTTATTTTTAAGTGACCGCATTTCAGACCTGGGCCATCATTAACGACTAACTTCCTACCCTTTGAACTACAAGAAACAAAACCACACAGCAAGGGCCAGCAAAATCAACAGCTTCCTCTTAGGGAGCTGGGTCTTCCCGTAAGCGTTCACCCCAGACCCCTTTCCCAGAGGCTGCTCTGTGCCCAAGTCTGAGGAAGGCCTGGCACAGCTCTATCCAGAGGCCTCCAATTCCTGGCTCCAGATAACGCTGCTCTTTTGGATGCATACATTTAGGTGTGGGATGGAAGCAATGAGATGCAGCGGGAAAGAACACTGAATTTAGAGCCTGGGGACCTGGGTTCAAATCCTGCCTCTGCCACTTTTTACCTGTGTGACCTTGGGCAAGTCACTCCCCCTCTGTGGGCCTCAGTTTCCTCCTCTGTAAGGATGGGGGCCATGCCAGATCATCTTGGGGATGCTTTTCATCTTTTGAGAGCCCAAGGGCCCGGCGAGTGAAGCAGTGACCAGATCCAGGCTTACAAGCCTCTAGAAAAGGGCACTGTGCCATGGACTCCCATGGGGTTCTCTGATGCCATCTTAGCCAGGGGACTGTTTCTTAAGAGTGTGCATCAGGGTCTGGGCTCAATGTGTTGGGCCCCTCTGAGGATAGGTGGCAGAATTCCTTGGTCAAGGGAGCAGTGAGAACAATTTGTGTAACTGAAGGCAGCAGGGGGAGTGTTCCTAGAAGGTGGGCCCTGTGTGGGGAGCCTGGGGAGAAGAGAGACACTCTTCTCTTGGTTTTCCTTGCAGCACTTTTCATCATCAGTAATGACAAAGACCCCCTCTTGGCTTGGGAGGAAGCCCTTAAGAACCCTAGAGTTGGTAAGCAGAGACTTTCCTTTCCTTTTCTTTAGCCAAGAGACAAGGACACCTGATGATTGGGACCAACAACCAGAGGCATCCCCAACAACCACCCTTCTGTTTGATGAAGAGTCCTGTGTGTGTATTCATGAAGGTGTAAGTGTCTGGAGAGGGCGGTAACCTGGCAGATGTGAAAAGGATGCCGAGAAACAGAACCAAGTTAACTACCTGCCTGCTGCCTAACCTGGGGGAAGGATACCCTTGTAAGGATTTCACTGTGAGGATCCCAGTTCTGGCCCAGCTAAATCATCTGTGAAGCAGAAGCAGGCTCCAAGACACATGGGCTCGAAGGAGGCGCCCCTCAGGGAGCTGGCAAGAAGGACCAAACTCAGAAAAAAAAGGCACCACAAAGAGGTTGGACATCAGGATTGAGTGAGTGCGTCAAAAACAGCTGAAAAGTCCAAGGAGGGGGAGAGGAGGCGGCGGCTGAGTTTTAAATAATGTCCAGGGAGGCCAAGGTCCCGTTAGATGGGCTCTGGCTTTAGCTTTTCTGCTAGGAAGTCGTTCACAAAGGCTTCCACAATGACAGGCGTGATCTCCTCCACGTCCATCACGTACTTGGCTCGGGCCGACATGTCCAGGATGGTGAGCAGGGGGGCAGCCTCGGGCAGGTTGGTGTAATCTCTCAGGGAGTCTGTCATGTCATCCTGGAAGAGCCACCAGAAGGGAAAGAAAATCAGCAGGTTTGAGAGGAAGAAGACAGGGAGGGAACTCCCAGTTCAATATGAAATGCATAAGTCTTTCTTCATTGGCCTGGGTGCCAACAGCCCCAAGAACTCTGATTCCCCAGGTTCACCAGTCAGGGGTGGGCTGGGAGCACTGAGAGGTTGGCAGCGCTGGCCATGGTACGCCCTTCTCTGCTTAGCCTGGCTGAGCACACTGGTGGACTTTGAGGTCATTAGACAGTCATCTTTTATATTCGGGCTCTAACGATATTACCACCATGCTGATCATAAGTGCTCGTTTGGTTCATTTTAGTTTATTTGTTGTATAGTCAGCTCTTAATTATGCATTGCTACACTGGGACCATCTGTGGCCAATAAGCCTTCCATGCTGCTGAAGGTCTTTTGAATATAAAGGACTCATTATGTCAGAGGCCCTGAGGGAAGGCAGGGCTCCCACAGAGCAGGTTTAGAAGAAGACAGTTTTGCTGAAGTTGGCGCTTTGGGTTAGTCTAAGAAGGAATGGGACATCTTGTTGTTTGGGGAGGATGGTAGTCTACAACGCTGAGGCTGAGGCTTTGGTTCTAGTCGAGCAGGAATGGATGGGGGGAGGGGGATCTTGTTACCCCATTCATTCATAGGAACACAGATTTAGAGCCAAAAGGATTGTCAGAGGCCATCTAGTTCAACGCCCTCATTTGGCAGGTAGGGAAACTGAGACCCAAGGAGATGAAATGACTCGTCCAGTGTCACACAGGAAGTAAACACCAGAGGCAGGTCCTGTAGTGCCAAGGCCTGTGTGGAAGCTGACTGTGTATATATCCTGAGGTGGCTTCGCCATAAAGTATGCTTTTATAGACCTCTAAGGTATCCTGGCAGAAAAAGACCCACTTCCCCTGCCTCCACTGCCCAGTTTTGGTCATGCTTGGCCACTACAGGAGATAGATGAATTGAATCCACAGATAATTTCTGGGGGAAAATGTCTCTCTCTCAAAGTGACAAGCCTGAAGGAAAATGGTGGGTAAGGCTCTTTCTCAAGAACTGAGCCCCACAAGTTTTCTTTGATTAGTACGTCAGGCCCTGGCTCTCCTGTACATGTAAGCATTCTCATTCTCTCATTTTCATTTTCTCATTTTCTCTCTCCCAGCCTGTGTTGACAAGGTGACAAGAGAGCACCAGAACTTGGCTAGGAAGTCTAGAAATTAAAAGAGATGATCCAGGATTATCACTGGGCAAATAATTTAAATACCTTTGGGGATTAAAACAAAAAAATTCAAATCCAGGTTAAGAAACAAACACCCAGCCCACATCTTGGCCATGCAGTTTCCTGAGCAGACAAGAGCAAAATGGAAGATGGTTCCCTCATATGGGGCTGTCCCTAGTTTTCTGGCAGAAAGGAATGATTTTTTTTTCCAGTTTAAAATGGGCACCAAGCAAGTGCTCTTCCCTTCACTGGGTATAGGACTGGACATGGTGCAAGGACAGACTCCAAAGCGCAGAGCCACAAAGCTGAGCCTCCAAATATAAGGTCAGCAAGGAAGTCTGATAAAGTCCCTGATAAATGGATAAAGCCAGTCCCTACAGAATGGGGGCAGGGAGAGACAGAGGGCAGGGATGGACAGTGCAAAGAGTGTTCTCTCTGGAGACAAAGGACCTGGATACAGATCCTACCTCCAAACCCCAATGTTCATGACCAAGACATCAACTTCCCTGTGCTTCAGTTTGCTCATCTGTAAAATGAGGTTTAATCAACTCCAGGGGCTCCCTGTTTCCTCCTCTGTTTAGTTTTTAAAGTCCTTCACTGCCTGGCCCTGACCTGTCTTTGCAGCTTCACTGGACATTACTTCCCTATCTTGGGAGATGGGATGCTCGAACCCATCAACTCCTGAGGCCTTTCCTGATCGCTAGCCCTGTTCCCTTCCTCCCAATGCCTCCATATTTAACTACTTTATCTGAATTCTCCCTCTGACTCTGTATATCCTTCTCTATGCCTTGTCCATGAGAGTTAAGGATTATTTCATTCCGTCTTTGTGTCCCCAGCACCTAGCATGGTGACTTGCACACAGTAGGCATTTTAATGCCTGCTGATTGCCTTTAAGTCCAAATGGGCTCTGAGGTCCCTTCCAGCTCCACCTCAAGGATCCTGGGATGCCCTGCCCATGCCCAGAATTTCAGGTCCAGTGACTATGTCTTCTAAGCTCTAAGTCAGGACATATAGTCTAAGAAAGGGCATAACTTTTGTATATCCATAATACGACTTGATTTTCCTTTCTTGAAACCAGCGACTGTCCAGGAAATCTGGTCACTGACCATTCAAGGGGAGCCCAGGAAGGTGCATTTATGCCCAGTATTGTGATGCCAGCCCCCTACTGGGTCCTGGGCTCCCTCTGTCCCTCAGGATGCGGCCTCAGAGTCTGAAGCCGCCTCCTCGTGTCTCCTGCCTTTTATTCCAAGGCTGTTTAAAAACACTACTACTACATAAGGGTATGGAGCTGACATTCAAGCTGGCCTCCACCAGCCTCTTTGTCTGTGGGGCCAAAGGCAGAGGGCCCTTTCCAACTCGCTTTGTTTCCCCTGCAGCCTCAAGGCTGAACAGGGGAGCCTGGGCCTGCTCAAGGGGCCCAGATGGGCTTAGCCACAGAGGCTATTGAGGAGGCGATGAATGGGTGATTCAGGGTGTTCGGCCATTCTTTCCGGCTCGCCTGGGACCCAGCGCAGTGTGAAATGAATACGTGGCAGACCTCCAGCTGCAGCCCGACTCAGGGCGCAGGCGCGCACCCGCTGGAGGGGGATACTTTTCAAAATCTGTGTTTCCCAATAAGAGGCTTATGGATGGACAGCCTTTGGACTGTCTTGGGAAAGGCGGTGGTGGGGGAGGCATCCTCTGCGCAGGGAGCACGCTTGTGAAAATGCATTGGGGGAGGGGACCGAGAGCCCCTGCGCAGACTGCGGCCATTTTGAAGAGATTTCGCCATTTCTGAGGGATTGAGCCTAGTCACCCCTGCAGAGGGTCCAGCTGCAGCTGCCAACCTGCCCGGCTGAGTGTGGCAGGAACAGGAATCAGCTCACAGAGAAGACATTGACTCATTTATGAAATATTCACATTTTCACAGGCTTTGGGTAAAATCACTCCTCAGCAAATCCATGCTCCTTCTGATGGACAACCATTTCTGGGCTTGTGAGAAAAGCAAGACCTACCCTGAAGGGCAAAGCACGCCATACAGAGGATCAGGGGAGCTAAAGAGTTCCCACAGACTGGGACTCAAGGGAGAGGAGCCCCCCCCAAGGGACTGGAATGGAGGGCTTGTCACTGCTGTACCCAGTGCCAGAGAATCCAAGGAGAGACTGACAAGCAGAGTCAGAGCCCCGCTGTGGATAGCTTCCTGGGGAGTGGACCAGCACCAAGCTCAGTGACTCCCTGCTGAGCTCTGAAAAGTCCTTGGTTGGCTTCCTCTGTCTCTGGAGCCAAAAGAAATTCTCCAAAGCCTGATGATGAGGTCATGGCAGGGGGAAACTCCCCAGTGAGGAGAGAAGGCACAACAGGAAGAGGATGTGGGAGATGGATTCACTCCCTAAGGCTCTGGGACCCCAGTGAAGTGACTCGTGAATGCCTTTTCAAATCCATTTTACAGGTGCTAGACCTCTCTGCCTTTGCCATGATCCTCATTTCACTGGATTTTTTATAGGGAGGGAAACCACTGGCATATTCATTTCATGGCAGTATGGTAGAAAGGGTGCTGAGTCTGGTGTCATGGCATCTGAGCTGGGCTAATGGCTCCTGATGTCCTACCTGTGTGACCTGGAATGGTCCCTTCACTTCTCTCAGCCTCAGTCTCCTCATCTACAACATGAGGCCATTGGACAAAGTGGCCCCCAGGCCCCTGCTCTAAATCTGTAATTCTATAACTACCCATAAATACTGTGAATCCTGTAGCTCCCAACTCGATGCAGAAGACTTAACTCTCCCCTGAACTCCAACAGAAGAGAGAGAGGATCTGGAGTCAAAGGAGCCAGGTTCAAATCCTAGATTATCTATGTGACCTTGGGCAAGTCCCTTCCCCTCTCTCGGCCTCAGTTTCCTCATCTGTAAAGTGAGGGTTTTGAATTAGACAGTCTCTGAGGTCCCTTCCAGCTCTAGATGGGCAATCCTATATAATAAGGAAGTTCAGTCCCATGAAGGTCATCTCTGAGGGATTTAGGAATACTCTTTCAAGTGATCTGGATGGGCATCTCTATTATTTCCTCATTGGACCAAAGACTGAGAGCTGGAAGGGGCTTTAGAGGCCACGTCTAGTCCCCTCCTCTCATAGAGGAGGAAACTGAGTCCCATGAAGCTCAAGGGACACATCCAAGATCACCCAGGTCATGATCATTAGAGGTAGGATCTGAGCCCAGGTCCTCTGACCCCACAGCTGGTGTTCTGCACCACTCTGAGTTCAGAAGCATAGCTAGGACCAAGCTCCGAGTGCTCTGCCTTTCCCATCTGGGCGGTGCTCCTGCATCTCCCCCAGAGGATGACAGTGAAGAGAGGGCACTGGCAAAGTGTCCCTCTGAGGGTGGCCACAGAGTAGGGGATGCCCGGCCCTCGGCCCCAACCCCTCACTCACCTCTCCTGCCACAAAGAAAAGCAGGGGGGCCTCTTCCTCTTTGGCTTTGTACTTGGCAATTATCTTCTCTGCGATTGGCTGGATGAGCTGCTTGGCAGCGTCAGATTCGCCATCATCCTCAGAATCTGCAGGGGGAGAGGAGAAGACAAGGATGCGTTGATTAGTGATCAATGGGGCCAGGAGATACATCGGGCAGTGAGGTCACAGGGAGCTCTTGGTGCCACAGGCTCCTTAGGAGAGCCCCTCTCATAGGAGGCGGCCCACTGGACCTTCAAGACTCCAACGGACACGTGCCCAAGACCCTGCCTCCCAACAGCAAAGAACCCGCAGGCTTCTGAGGGTCCCACACACCATCCCCCCAAGTTGCATCATGGACACTGGTCTGTTGTCACCCCAGTGAAAGGCAGCATGCTCGTTGCAGAAATCCCTAGACTTGAGTCAGGAGGGCCTGGGTGTGAACTCTCATAAGCTGTGTGGTCCCGGGTAAATCATTCAACCTCTCTGGACTTCTTTTGCTCACTTGTTCCCCTTACAAGAAATGGCATTACTAGGTAGCAGCTGCCTGTCTCTACCCCCTGACTAGTGGGCTCTCTACATCCCTGAGCTGGGTGCTCAGCTGTGGGCTCTGGATTCAAGGGTGGGCCAGACTAGTGACTATGGGGGAGGAAAAGAAGGGAGGTCAGCTTTGGGAGGACCAGGGTAAGAAGATAGGGCCACATGAATCAAACATGATTGGGGAATAGCAAAAGCACTGGCTTAGGGTGCATGAGACTTGTGTCCTGGTCTTGTCTCCTACTCTGGGCTTGGGATGTGACCATGGGTAAGGCATGTTGCCCCCTTGGGCCCTGCTGCCCTTCACCTGTAGAACGAAGGGGCCATAGGAACACAGGCTACTGATGTGGTACTGGGAGGGCCCTTAGAGGACAGCAAGGCCAGCTCTGAGGGGGAGGCAACTTGCCAAGGTCATGGACTAGGTCCTGACCCCATGTCCTGTACTTTGCCCCCCATCCCAGAACTCAGAAGCAATAGCCCAAAGCTCCTTTCGCCACATGTACTGCCCCCTCCACTTCATCATGGAGACTTTGGTTCTGGCAGCTAGACTTGAAGGCCACAGCCAAATCAGAGGATACCTAGAAGTGGAGAGAATGAGGGTTGTTGACAGGCTGGTGCTGCAAGACTGTGTGGCATGAGGGAAAACTTCCAAGGTCCCAGGGAAAATGCAAGGTATGCTACTTATGATGTTTGTGACTGGGCAGGTGACCTGACTTCCCTGGGACGCTGTTTGCCCCCTTATAAAACTAAGGTGATTGGACCAGAGCAGTGTGTGAGTGTGTGAGTGTATGTGAGTGTATGTGTTCGTTCCTAGCCTACTTCTAGCAGAAGCTCATTTGAAAAGGGGATCAGGGAGTTCCCTCAGGGCTGTGTGGACTACAGAGAGGGTGTGCAGAAAAAGGCATCTGAAGACAGACCTGATGTAACCTCCCTGAAATAAAATCCAGGCTGATTTCTCTTTCCTCTCTTGTCAGGGATAACACAAGAGAATCACCTGTTGGAGAACCTTTGCTTCCCGGTTCACTTATTTCCCTTGAATTCCCAGGTCTGGGAGAGTAGTCCCCAGAGGGCTGGGGTAGAGGATGATGAGCCTGGGAGGTCTCTTTGGCCCCAGGAGCCCTCCAGGAGCCTGGCAGGATTTGATAATCCCAACTTAGGGCTATGTCTTGAACAATCATGACATGAATGATCAGTCACTTGGGATAAGAAAGAGCTCTCAGCAGATCACCCCACCAGGACTGCAGAGCCCTGAGAGGGCCCAAACATCCTTCACCCCCACACCCTACTGGGATGTATAAGCCTGCGTCCTCCAGACAAGGCTTCTTTCAGTTGTCTGGGGTAGGCAGTGGGGGGACAAGGGAGATCAGCCCTGGCCTGACCTCTTCTCAGCTGGAAGGCAATGAGCCACAAGGGAGCAGGGCAGGCAGGGATCCTGTAGAGAGGACAGCCATGAATAAACCATTGGGGTCAAAAGCAAAGCGGTTGGGAAGAGACAAAGGCCTTGGGTCGGGCATTGTTAGGGACAGAAAGAGGCTGTCAAGAAGGGGGCCTCCCCAAGCCTGGTCTTCCCAGACAGGCTAGCTGAATCAAAGGCTGCAGCCCCTTCCCCCCTGCCCGGGCCCCCAGCTGGGCTCCATACCTACAAAGAGCACAAGGCACGGGCCCTCATTGAGCTGCACGGCATTGGAGTCGGAGAGCTCCAGCACAGGCTTGGGGTGCCAGGGGAACTCCCGGCAGTCTTCATCATTCAAGACCTCCACCCGCCCCTGTCGGGTGATCATCTCTCCCTTTGGGTCCAGCACGATGAGGGTGGGGATGCCTGGGTGGAGAGAGAAGAGACTAGTCCACAATCCTGTCTGGCAGGGAACGGAGCCAGGCAAAAGAAGTCAGTCTGTCCCTCCCATTTATTGACCCTGCACCACAGCAAGGCATGAGAGCGCTGGCCTTGTCCAGAAAGAGGAGAGGACGGAAAGAGATAGAATAAGAAAGATGGTTGACCGGCTCCACGTGAGAAGGCCTGGCATCTGCTTCCCTTCTGTCACAGGCCCCCTCAAACTGATTTTAAAAAATTGTAGCCAGAATTTCGATGTCATTTGAAGGTGTGATGTTACTCACAATGCCCCTGGGAAGTAGGCGCGATTACTATTCCCATTTTACAGATTAGGAAGCTGAGTCTCAGTGGGGTTATGTGGTTTGTCCAAGGCCACACAGCTTCGGAGTATATGATGCAGGATTCGACTTAGTGGGTAACTGGTCACCTGGCTTTTTTAGAGTGTGTCTTCATGCTCTTTGTTTCATATCCATGCACAGATACATGTGTATCTATCAGTGTGTATACACACACACAGACACACACACAGACACACAGACACACACACTGATTACAAATAGGTTCTTTGAAGGCTGGGGCTGCCTCACTTTTGTCTTTGCATCCCCAGGGGTTGGTCTAGATCATAGTAGGCATGTAGTAAATGCTTATTAGCTGATCCATTAGACCTGTGGCAGGGCCAGGCACTAGGCTAACAATGTCATTTTGATGATTCATCATCCACACCTGGTCACTGCTCTCAGTCACATAACTGAACAAGGAGAGGCAGGTTCTCCTCTATCTTCTTGGGACCCTGGATTCAGGAGCCCTGGCTTAGGGTGGGGCTGGGCTGCGACCTTCTTGCAGGCTGCAGGCTCCTAGGAACAACCTCCTTCCTCATCACTTTCCCCCTTCTCACCTCTTCCCAGGGATCCTGCCAATGGCAGTAAAGGGACAAAAGCAATCCCCACCAATCGCTTGGGGAGATTCTGCAGGCAGTCAACATTCCCCCTTTACATGGCACTGGAGACACTTGTACAAGCTGCCTGCCCCCTCCTGGCTGTGGGGATAAGCATTTCATGTGGCCCAGGGAAATCCAGGGCAGTTTAATATTTATAGATTTCCAGTCCTTTGCTGGGTAATTTGCACCCTTAGGTCATGTCTCGGTGGGGACCATGCCAAAATATTAAAAAGGCAGCTCCGGTGTTTTGGAACTCACCCACACAGGAGGCTCAGCCCCCCTGATTTCAGTCTTCAAAGGGAATAAACATATAAATTATGTTCACACTTATTAGGAGAAGTAGATTAATGTGTTAAGGAACTAACCTGTGAGGGAAATGTGTTACTGAGGGCAGCCATCTCATAACACGTACACTGAATAAGATTTTGTGAGCTTTCAGGGGTCTGTGTTGAAGCCAATGTGTTCACTAAACAATGAACTTCCAATCTTTCCTTCACAAGTAACTCTTTGATTCCCCTGGAAGTCTTATGATGCTTCTAGGGCTAGAATTTGGGGAAGGGGAGATAGACTGGGAAACCCCCATTCCATCACGAAGGAATCAACTTCAGAGGTCATTTAACCCACGGCCTTCATTTTACAGATGAGGAAACTGAGGTCTAGAGAGAGAATGTGACTTGCCCAAGGTCACTCATTTTTACTATCACATTTGTTTCTATTAAGTAGCAGTACTATCAGTATTTTAAACTCAGGGGCTATCTGATCCAACCACTGCCTGAATAGGAATTCTCTTCAAGATCTGACATGTAACCTTTGCATAAAGACTACTGGTGGATCCACATGGGACAGCTTCCATTGCTAGGAAGATCTTTACAACTCCTCTAATCCTTGGGATCAAAGATTTGGGGCTGAAAGGGACCTAAGTCAGGTGACTTACCCAAGGCCATGCTGGTAAACAAACAGAAGAGCTGGGGCAGTACTCTTCCTCTCTACGTAGCAGAGAGCTAAAGAGATACCTTTCCCCACCTAAGGCCAGGTCCCTTCTACTCAGAAATAACCCCTTCACTGCCCCATCCACTCCCATCCTGCCTCCCCAAAGAATAAAATTCTACTAATTAGAGATTTACTTAAATAACATACCAAGAGTCTGAAAGCTCCCACTTAATAATGATTTTTAGAAAAATAACAGTTACATTTGAAAAAAATGCTTCCACAGGCATCTTTATACTGCTGTTCTTTTGTATGTCTTCTCAGGGGCCCATGGCTCCCCACAAACTGGGAGAAGTTGGTGGCTAGCAGGCCTTCCAGCAAGAAATGAAGAGCACAGATGAGATGAAGGTGAACTCTATAGCTCTAAGCAGATACAAGGAACGGGTGTCACCTCCATCCCATAAGACAAGAAGAAAGAAGCTGAACTGAGAGGTGAGTATCAGGGAACAGACAGATCCTACTTTTGGCAGAGTGTGCTAATTCAAGGGATGAGCCAGACTGTATTGGAGAGTAAGAAGAGAGGGAGTAAATAATGAATGAATGCAAAAGCATTTCTTCAGCTTCTCAAAGTCAAGCGAGTGCTGGAAGTACCAAGGGAAGAGGGAGCCTGTCAGTCCCTGCTGTCAAGGAGCTCCAGCTCTGAAGAGAAGAGACAGTGACCCATCGAAGGGCAGGGGGCAAAGGGCATGAAGGCTAGCCCACAGGCCCTTCTGGAAGCTGGGAGCCAGAAGAAAAGTAGCCTTGGGTGGGGTCTTGTAATGGATACTCTGAGCACCAGAGGGCAGCATGAAAGCACTGAAGTCAAGAAGGAGAAAGAGAGGAAGCCCCAGAGGAGGTCTACTAACTGCCTCCTGGGAAAGGGGCCGAGTGGAGGCAGCAGAGTTGTCTCACACCAGAGAGGCAAGGACACTTTCCTCCGGGGAGCTGGGAGAGGGGCCATGCATGGCTTTAGCCAAATCTTTTAGCCTATTTAACCTCCTCTAGGAGATCAGGATGATTCTTGGAGTACCTGGGCTCCAATCCCACCTCTGACTCTTGCTGGCTCTGTGGCCTTGGGCAAGTCACTGAAACTGGGCCTCAGTTTCCTCCTCTGAGGGAGTTGGACTTGATGCCTTCTAAGGTCCCTTCTAACTTTAAACCTATGCTGTCTGCGGTCATTATTGTCATATGCCCTGCAGTTACCTTGTTTATCAATTTATATTTGGGAGTACAAGCGCCTTACTGGATTGTAACATCCTTGAGGGCAGGATCTGCTTTCTGTCTCTGTATCTCCAGTGCCCAGCACACAGTAGGCATCTAATAAGTATACGTAGTAGGCATCTAACAAGTCTCTGACTGACTGATGTCCGTATGTATCTTTGTAGCATTTACCACGGTTCTTGGGACACAGTAATTGCTTAATACAAGATTATTGATTACTTAATTATTATGCAGACCTATTACAGACCTCAGGAAAAAGGGTTAGAAGAGCTCTCTTTGCCCTCAACAGGAAGCTTGGGGGCTTCACTCTGGTCTCAGTGCTCCCCACACAGAGCAGAGGCTGGCAAATGGTTACTACCTAATAAATAGTCATTCTTTGATTTCTTCAAAATGTTACTAACCAATCTTCAAAACTTTTATGCATGAACAAATGAGTGTCTTATACAGAAAATATATTTTATCAATTTAGTCAGTTAACAAGCTTTTAAGTCCAAGCAATATGTGTGTGCACGCGTGTGTGTACATGTACACTTGCATGTAAGGGGGTTGGTGTTGGTGTTATGAAGACAAAAACTGGGGGCTGTTCCTCTCCCCCAGGAGCTTCAATCCCACCAGGGATCACACATATATAAATAAGACTATACAAGAGAGAGAAAATAAAGACCAGATAAACATGGAGGAGGAAGATGCTGAGCAGCTCAAGAAGTCAGGAAAGCTCTGATGCAGAAGGTGTCAGTCACTTAAGCAGAATCTGTGGGGGGGTGGGGCATGGAACAGCCTGTGCTGAAGTGAGAACATGGGATGGAACACCTATCTGAGGAAGAGCAAGGCCACTGGAGAACAACATGTAGTTAGGATGGAAAGGGCTTAAAATGCTCATTTAGTCCTCGAAGAGCCCCCTGAGCTCTCACCCAGTCCAACCTGTCCATTTCATAGATGGAAAAGCTGAAGCCCAGAGGTCCAGAGAGCTGGCCGAGGTCACATAGCTGGTAAGGGTCTGACCTGGTCCCAGCTTCCTCATCAGTAAAACAGGGGTAAGGAGTCCTAGAGAATCCACCTTCAGGGCTGTGAAGACCAAGTTAGATAATCAATGTAAAGCATCTTGCCAACCCTAAGATGTTATTTTATAAATCAAGTTTTAGTGTGCAGATGAGAAAAGTCAAGGGTTAGAGAGATTAGGTGACTGGTCAAGGTCAAATGGTTAGTAAGTAGTGGAATCCAGGCCTTTTGACTTCAAGTTCAATGCTCCTTCCACTACACTGTGTGGCCGAAGATCCCTGAAGACAAGGCCTAGATCTTTTTTTGTTAAAGGGAAAACCTCACCCCAGCCAGGAAGAGCCCCTGACTCAGATGGGTCCTGCTCCTACCCTTCCTGACAAGATGCCTTCTCCCCTGACAGTAAGTCCATCAGTTACAAATGAGAGATGCCTTTCTCTAACTCTCTCTTTTCTTTAGAAAAACACTTTAAAGATGCTGTAAACTTCAAACTCTGGGTCACACTCCACAGCATACTCTTTATGAGGCATAGGCACCAGGAGGGTGGCGAGTTCACATCTTCAGAGGGGGGAGAAGGAACTGCCAGGGGGCTCTGCTGCCGGCACCAAGACCCAGGTGATGGGGAGCACTTGAACACCTGCAGTCTCTCCCCCACCCTCTGAATGGGAGCCACTCCTGACAACCACACAATATTCCCTGGAGAGGCTTGGAGACTTTCCTCCCTCCATATGCTGCCTGTTCCCTGGAGAGGCTGTTGGCTCATCCCTGTCAGGACTCTAGGCTCATCCCGGCCATCCTTTGGAAATGGGGTCTCACTGGTCCTGCAATTAGGGCTGATGCCAAGCCCAACCCTGGTCACGTGGCCATCTGTTCATGCACACAGAGGAGCAGCAGCTGGAGCAGGAGACACATCCAATGGAAATTTTCAGGAGTCAAGAGGGGGAGGCTTCCTGTTCAGTCAGTGGCCTCCTAGACGCTAGCCTAGGTCAAAGTGCAGGCTGTTCTCTCCATATATTAACATAGATGATGATGAGAGCTGGTTCCAGGCTCCTTTCTGCACCAACTCTCTATTACACTTTGCTTCTTGCTGGGCTAGCGTTTCCTCTTTTCCAAAATGAAGGAATGAGGTGAGGTGGTCCCTCAGGGCCCTTCTAGATAATGTAGCCTAAGTTTTTATTCCATGATATACTGACAGCTGTACAGAAAAAGCCTTTTGATTGTATGTGCGGGTATTCTCTCTGCTGGTGTAGACTGCAACCTCTCCATACACCTCAGCCTGTACAATTTTCAAAGGAAGAAAGGAATGACTTTCTTATTAATTACCAGGAAGTAGGAATGAATGGATGAAAGAAAAAAGTATTAAGTACTTACTATGTTGCCAGAAAACACAAAAGTCAAGCCAATTTCTGCCCTCAGGGAGCTTTTCTTCTTCTCGCAGGGCAGTGGGGACCATGAGAGGTACTTTGGACAGAGAAGTTCTGAGGACGGAGTCATGGGGCAATCCAAGGTTGTGTCATTTTTTTGAAACGGTAGGAATGGTCTGATGGTGAAGGCTACATGCACCACAGCAGGGAAGATAGCCAGGGAGTAGTAGCAATGTGCCAGCTTTGGAGCAGGCTGGACATGGTGACCTCATCACCAACCCAGGACCTCAAGGCAGATGGCTGGCATGTAGGAACATGGCATGAAGACTTTTGGTGAGGCTGCCAGGGCAGCCAAATCTGCCCTCTCTGGCTCTGCTCTTGACTCAGCCGAGTTTCCTGAACAGTCTTGCTGCCAGGCACAAGGTCTGTTTTGGTGTTGAATTCTATTAAACTACAAACACCTTTTGGATCACATGATATTAGAACTGGCAGTGATCTTGCAGAACATCAAGCCTAATGTTTCACATCTGCCAAGGCCAGGACAAATCTGACTCTTTGTGATTCCATGTGGGTTTTTCTTAGCAAAAATATTAGGGTGGCTTGCCATTTCCTTCTACAGTTCATTTTACAGATGAGGAGACTGAGGCAAACAATGACTTGCCCAGGGTCACAAAGCTAGTAAGTGTCTGAGGCCAGATTTGAACACAGGAAGATGAGTCTTCCTCACTTCAGGCCCAGTGCTCTATCCAACGAGCCACCTAGCTGCTCTGGGTCAAGTTTTTACCCCTCTACAAAACGTTCACTACTCAAGGACCTTAATTCTTATTATTATTCGCCGTATGGTGATAGAGAAAAGAAAATAAGACTTAGCACAGTGCCTGACTCAGAGCAGGCACTTAAAAAATATCTATTGATGGAATGGAGTCAAGAGACCTAGATTTGGATCCTTGCTCTGAGCCTGGGCCTCAGTTTCCTCCTCTGTAGACGAGATGATCTCTAAGGTCTCTTCTAAATCTCCATCCCTAGGGCCAGCTGTCTCCTTTTCCTCCTCCCTCAGAACCACCCTACTGAGGTTTCTGGGAGTAAAACAGGCCATGGCAGAGGATCTGGACACTTTGCCACAGTTGAATCTGGGTTTACATTTGACAATGGAACCTGAGGAGGAAAACGAACTGAAGAGAAGTGCTGAGGTGTCCGAAGTCGCTCAGCTGATTAGGATGGCACAACACACCAAGGAGCAAAAGCCACTGGATTCGGTGACAGGGGAGGTGGTCACGGAGATGACTTTCTCAAAGGTCACAGCTGATAGGTGGGAATAAGGGATTAAGGTGTGTGATCATGCCCTCCCTGAATCTGTAAAATGGGAATGATCATGCCTTAACTGTGTACCTCACAGGAAATAATATCGGCAGATCTTAGTGCTGCTGGTCAGCCCAGGCATAAAAGACTCATTCCAGTGATCCCCACATGCTCAGTCCTGATACCAGCCTAGCCCCCAGATACTGGCCAGGGGGGCAATCCTTAGGGAGAAGTGAACTCTCAGCTCAGCCCCCACCTTCTTCAGCAGCCAGAGCTACTCAGGACCCTTAAATTTCCTGATTCAACATTCAAAACGGAAATGGTCTTGTCAACAGAAACAGCACAAAGGAAGATGCCTGCCCATGTGCTTTAGTGCTGTGCCCTGAGGACCACAGGGCCTTCCCCTCTGACTCGAAGCTGAACCTCATGTTTCATATGGTACCTCCCCTAGTAGAGTGTGAGCGCCTTAAGAACAGAGACTTTCTTGCCTTTTACTTGTGGTCCAAGCAATTAGTGTAGTGCTTGGCCCAGAGTAAACACATAAGTACCGTTTTTTCATTCATTCATATTATGACAAAGAAGAAGAGAGAGACAGGGCAGTAGGTTAAGGAAGGGACAAGCATGAAGGAAGACTTTTTTTAAAACCATAAGGAAACTCTCATTTTTAAGGAAAAGAGAAGGAGCCTGTGGAGAGAAAGACACAAGATACCCAAGAGAAGTAGCTGACAGGTCCTCAAGGTTAGTCCTACAGAACAGGGGAGGAGGTAGAACGTAGAGAGGGAGGAGTCCTCTATTCCCTCTCACAGATGGGAGTTTTCATAATGCCTTTTGTTCTGTGATGGGAAGGGAAAAGAAGGGATGGTGCTCATGAAAAGGCCAAGCCAGTAAAGGTAACTGGGTCCTGCAATCTCAAGCCCAAGACCCCAATTTTCTCATTTGCTGTGACTGAGGGAGGAAAGACTGGGACTAGGGTCTTCCAGGGCTGGGGAATTCCATGGGGGAGGCCACAAGAGGGGCAGGAAAGGCTGTTGGACCTCATGTCACTCGCCACAGGCGTTCCACACTGAGTTTGTCAGGGCTTCAGAGGCTCCTTTTGGGGAACCTGGCTTTCGAAGACTGCCTCTGACAACTCTCAGCATATGGGAGCAGTGAGATGCTCTCAAAGGCTGGGCCACAGAAAGTCTGGGAGAACAATGCTGCTGAACTGTTAGAAAGACATAAAACACAGAACAGGGATTTATTAACAACATGTGCTTCTACTCAGAGGACAGACCTCCAAAGTTAATACATTAAGGAGCAAAAAAAAAAAAAAAGAAAGAAAGAATGAAAAGAGCTCACAAATAAAACAGTCTATGAGAAGACACAACTGCCAAGAACTAATGTCCTTTTAGGGGAGATGGGCATGAGGGGATAAAACAGGGAGGGGGACACCCATCAAGTCGCCCGGGGTCTCTGTGGGGGCCACATTCTCTTCATTCCAGGCCCTGACAAGGCTGCCTCACATTCCTCAGGCCATGCAGCAGATGGATTACGAATGAGAAGATGTGGCCCAATCATCATCTCATCACAGAATTTGTTCATCACGAGCCAGGGCCTCCAAGAGCAAGCTGGCAGCTCAGAGGGAATCAGTTGCCTCATTGGATTACCTGCCTCCAGGCACCCCACACCCTCCTGTCAGATTAATTCTCTAAAACCCCTATGTAGACGAGTCAGCCCCTTCCCCAAAAACATCTTCATGAGAATTCCCTATTTTCCACAAGATAAAACCCCAAGTCCAAAGATTGGTCCTGAAAGACCTCTATAACCTAACCATGAGTGTAGTAGGGAAAACCCAAGCTCTGGGGTTTAGATGAATTAGTTTCAAATCCTCCTCTGAAGGTGATTGCCTGTGTGTAGTATACCTGCTGCTTCCCTGAGCCTCTTTAACCAGGGGGCTTAGACTTCCCTGAAATCCCTTTTAAGTTCTACATTTCTGAAGTAGGATTTTCCCAGACTCATCACTCATTGATTCCCAACATAAGTCCTTCCCTTCAGCTATCCTGGCCCCCAAACACAAACACCCTGTGTCCTGTGGCTCATTCAGCTTCTGTTACACTCCAGACCCTCTGTCTCTTCCAGCATGGGCCCCTGGGTCACAGAGTAATAGAGAGGAAATCCAGAATTATCTAAGACCTTTCTTGTGCCTACAGTGCTCTGGCTAAAAACTATGGGGGAAGAGGAAACAGGCACATTCATGTGCTGCTGCTGCAATTATAAACTGGTCCAGTTATTCTCTTCTAGAAAGCAGCTTGGAACTATGTTCCCAAAGTCACTTAAAGTGTGTACACATTGTGCAATCACCACTAGGTCTATACTCAAAGAGAAAAAGAACCCAAATGTACAAAAGTATTGCTGAGTATTCTTTTCATAGGGGTAAAGAACTGGAAAGGGAAACAGTGCTCATCAAATAGGGATTGGCAGAATAAATCCTAGCTGCTAACACTTACATCGTGCCTATGTGCCAGACACTGTGTTAAGTGCTTTACAATGATCTCATTTGATCCTTACAACCACCATGGGAGGTGGGCACTATTATTATCCCCCACTCATAGATGAGGGAACTGAGGCAAACAGGGGTCAGTGACTTGCCTAAGGTCACATAGCCAGTAAGCTGGAAATGAACTCAGGTCTTCCTGACTCCAAGCCCAGCACTCTACCCAGCACCCCACCTAGCTGCCTACAATGGGGAAGGTTTAGGAGAAACCCAGGAAGACTGTGTGAACTAATGCAAAGGACAGTAAGCAGAACTAGATCAATTTATCGCAATAACAACATTACAAAGATAAACAACTTAAGAACTCTGATTGACGAAGAGACTGAGCACAGGCCTGGTGGCGAGGCACATGAACACATCTGCTGATCGACTCGAAATGACAAAGGCTTCAAGGGTCGATTCTGCTGTGCTTGATTGTGCATATGTATTACAGAGGGTCTTCTGAAGAGGGGAAGAGAGGTGGGAATGCTTGTCCATTATAAAACAAAAGATAAAAGGTCTGGGAAGAGGCTTGCTCCAAGCATTGCTGATACCTCAGTAACAGTCCATTACAACTCACTAACCCTCTTTCTCTCTCAAATATAAACCTCTTCTATTCAGGGCTGATGCCACCCAGTGCCCTGCCACTCCTAGGGGCTCATTATCTGGCTGGGTGTTCCATCTCTTCTTATGTTATCATCTTGTACAACATTCCTCAAAGTCTGGTCCACTATGAACTTTTCTCAACATTATCTATCTTGGGTCAAATGACACACCATCTCCAAGAAGCCTTCCCTACCCACAGTGACCTCTTCTTTCCCTTAACTTGTCTACACCATTCATTTGGCACTACTCCCATTCTGTCCTGTGGTATTTCTTGGACTAGTGTTTTGTGTTGGTAAGTCAGCTCTACATGTGTCTGATCACTACAACTAGAAAGTAAATTTCCTGAGAACAGGGCCCTTGCTTCATACTTCTTGGGGCCCCTGAGGTACCTAAATATCTGAAGAATGAACAAAATAAATGAAAACTCAACTCTTCATCCTGTGTGGTTTTTTTCCTTTTTTTTGGTCTATAAGTTCTAGCAATTTGCACACTCTGCTGGGAACAGAATGAGGGGAGTTGATTTCCTTGTCCCACCTCCTGACGACCTCAACAGCTCTCCTCCCTCGTTCCTTCGTACTCAACTCTAGAAGTACCTTTTGTGTGTCTTCAGGAAGTCTTTGGCCATGGCTCTAGTGAGATCAGCACTGAGCTTTGAAATCAGGAGGGAACCACATGCCACGTAATACTGGCCCTTCAGCTTCCTCACCGTGTGACTGACAATAAGTCACTTAACTTCTCTAAGACTTAGTTTCTTTCCCTGTAAAGCAGAGACCACTGAACTTGCAGCCCTTCTTCATGAGGTGGTTGTAAACCTTAACCACAGAATGCTCAAACTTTCAATGTACCAGTGATCTCAGGTGACTACTACCTCCAGATAGCAGCCTACTCATCTCGATCCTACACAGAGGCTCCACCATGAGGCTGGGAGATGGGAACCTACATTCTGTGTTATCTTCACTCCTGCCCCCTCTCTGACCAGCTCTCTTCCTTTGCAAGAACAATTAAGAGGGCAAACAGGATTGCCAGGATGAGGACAGGGGTGTGCCCACTGTGCCATGGCTTCTATGGAAAGGTGAGCCTGGTCAAGAGCAGGCTTTGAAGGAGAGGAGAGGGGGATCCCAGTTCTGCCATCCCTCATTCCCAGGGTTATGCAGATAAGTAAGCCTTAGATCCCCCCAAAAAACCCTGGGTTAGGAGGCAAGGCACAAGGATAGGTTCTACCCGAAACCACGTGTCGCCTTGGGGCAGTCACCTCACCTCTCCAGGCCTCATTCGTGTCCTCATCTGTTAAATGAAGGCTGGATGATCTCTACAGTCTTTTCTAGCTCTGCCATTTTGTGATTTTGAAACAACTGCTCCTAGAACTCCCCTCTGGCCAGGCCACTCCCTGTTCAGAAATCTCCAGGGGTACTCGACTACCCATAGGAGAAACAGTCACATCCTGGCACTGAAAAACCTTACAAGCTGGTTCCACACCCCCTTCTCATCTTGTCTCCTGTTCTTCTATACGTTACATGTGTAGGCCAGACGAGCTTGGAAGTTCGTCCCACCCCGTACATAAGCAGCCAGGCTGCTTATTTCAAGCTTCCTGGAAAGGACCACTCAGATGCCCCCTCCTAGATGAGGCCTCTCCCAATCCCCTGAGTTGTTATTGTTCTGTCTCTATGAATAGTATTTTGTATTACTTGGTTAAAATTTCATAAGTATTCATCTGTATACATGTTCCACTCAAGTACAAGGAACATTCCTTAAAGGAAAGGATTATTTTATTTTTCTTCTTGTATTCCTAGGATCTAGCAGAAAGATTTGCATTCATCAGGTGGTTAATAAATGTTTGCTGAATTGAAGGCTCCTTTCTGCCTTAGTTTCCCCATCTGTAAAAAGGGAAAAGAATCCACAGCCCACACCTGTCTCCTAAGATTATACGGACTACTATGGGATGGTGCTGATGAGGGGAAGGGTATAGGGATATCTTCAATCCTTTTATGGGTCACTTAGTTTCATACCAAGAAAAACTGTTTCTGAGTCAAGGAGTTGCTTCTCTGCTCTCCCTATTTAATTTTTTTCAGGAACATACACCCAGAAGAAAGCTGCAAATGTGGGTACAGACAAGCAAACATCTGCCTGCATACCTGGTAAGAAAGCCCAGTACACATGAGCATGAAGGTGGAACAAGGTCTCACAGAGCAGAAACTCACAGAGTGGAAATGGCTACATGCACAAAGATGGCAGCCAGCATGACCTTCCTAGAAACCCTGAGGGCTGGACCAGTATTGCCTTGGGGCCCACAGAGTTCTGGTTCTGTCACAAGATCTGTATGTAGCCTCAACCTGTCTCCACAGAGAGGAGTTGGCCAGGCAGCTGGGGGCCCAGAGTTTACCCATTTAAGGACAAATATAATGGTTACATCCATCATCATAAGCCAGAAAACATGGAGATGATCAACACTCAAGGGCCTACTTTTTGAGTATAGGACACAAAAAGAAGGGAGAACATGGCACTGGACTTGGAACATGAGAAACGTGTTTCTTTTCTCTTTACAATGAAGATCAAGGCTATGAAAGGAGCAGAGGCACAGCTGTACATGGGAAGAAACACTCTGGAAAGGGTCTGTACCTCCTCCTACCTTGGATTCCATAGAGTCGGTTGAGACGTGACCTCCGAGCTTCATCAGTATAAGGGACAGCAAGCCAGGGCATTTCACTGAAATATTGTTTGAAGGAGTCCTCTGACCTATGGAGAAAAGGCACCCAAAATGAGAATGGCCTCACCCCCTGAGTCTTCCATTGATTTTTTCCAAACATTGCCCCAAATAAAAGACATCCTGCTGTTTACTATTTCCCTTCCTAGACACCCTGGGAACTACCCTGTTCTAAGAAGGCTTCATCTATAGGCAAATGCAGGGTCCTGGAAATCATGTTGCTGATCACCAAATAAAATGTCGAGCCCTTTCAATGTTTTGTAGACTGTTCTATCCCACCTTGTTGCCAGTTCAATCCTTCTCTTTCAAGCCTTCTAAAAGGGAAAAGTTATTTGAAAGAGGCCTTCCACCTGTACCACAACATCATACTCCCTGGTGCATTTCTTACTTGTGTGTCTGCCAGGAGCCCTATTTTAGGGTCAAGTGACACACGGGCACTTGACCTTCATGTGCCACATGGATGCACAGTATTCTCACCCTGTGCTAGGAAGGTGGAGAATAGAGAATGGAAGCTCCATGAGGACAGGACCTCACTCTAATTTTCTCTTCAGATTCACAGTAATAAGCACTGAGTAGGTGCTTAAACGCTTAGTGGTCTGGCACCTAATGAGTGCATAGCTCTATCCAAGAATAAAGAAAGGAGATAGCTGAGATGGGGGAACCCTCCCAACACCTCCATTTGTTGGCACTGACCCAACCTGTGAACACAAGCCCGGAGGGGAAGAGGCCAAGGAGAGCAGAAGTACCCCCAGGGACAGAGACTGAGACTTGGAGACAATCTGGCTCCTGAGTGAGCAAAAACATCAGGAATCCTGTCCCCACCCTCAACCCCAAGAGCATGGCTCTGCCCCTCTGTTCTCCCTCCTCACCCAGAGGCCTCCTGCATGACAAGGAGCCCCAGCTACAACTGACTCTGCAGCTGAGAAGAAACAAACCACGTTCCCACGCCAAGCAGGTGGGACATTCTGCAAACATTTGGCTACTTTCCATCCCCACCCCACCATGCTCTTCTGTCATCCTACAGAAAGCCAAACAAACTTGAAAATGCATTCCATTACAATCTGCTCTTTCACAAAGACCAAAGAATATCAGAGCTGGATGGGAACTTGGAGAACTCTGGCTCAACTTCTTCCCTTCACAGGGAATGTGAAGATGCCCCAGTATTCAAGTCAAGAATGGATTTTTTCTTATCTTCTAGTCAGAGCTACAGGAGTAAGTGTGAAAGGTGTTAGTTTCTTCTCCAATGATCATGAATGTGTTTTGTTTTTTTTTTTAAAGCACAGGAGGGTATCATGTGTGTTATCCATTTCAAGGAAAGCAGGGAGGAAGACACCTCCAGTTTCACAGCAAATATTACCTGTCAGCGCTAACAAAAATAATCTCAAATTTCTGTCCTGACTCCTTGATCTTCCGGTAAGACTCCACCAGGACACGGGTGAGACTTCGGCAAGGCGGACACTGACAATAAAGAAGAAATGTTGTACTTTAAAAATGCTTAAAATACCTCCTTCAAGATGTCAGCTATTGAGTAAATTCCTCTGGAAGGATAGCTAGGTGGTATAATAGATAGAGCAACAGCCCTGGAGCCAGAAGGACCGGAGTTTAAATTTGGCCTCAGACACTTACTAGCTCTGTGACACCAGACAAGTCACTTAACCTTGAATGCCTTCCCCACCCCCCCAAGAGAAAAAGAAAGAAAAATTTTTCTTTGAAGATCATGAGTTCATTCTCTCTACATGCTGCTGACGACTAGTGGGCAGGGAGGTTGCACACTGTACTAGAAAGGATCCAGGTTCCAAACTGATTCGTGACACACATTGGTGAGGGAGCTCTGGGCCAGTCCTTTCCCTTTTCTGAGCCTCATCTCATACCTCTGTAAATGGGGGTGATTATAATACAGGTATTACCTCCCATACAGCATAGTTGTGAGGGGAGGGTTTTTGCCAGCCTTAAGGTATGAGCATAAGGTACTGTTGGCCTCTCAAGAATCTCTCATAGTTATTTGGGGCCTGATCAGAAGAGGTAAGGAGAAATAGTGTTACTAATGAATACTGAGTTACCAAAGAAGTAATTTCTTTGTATTTATTACGGTTTTATGACTCTTAGTGCCAATAATACTTGGCATCCCTGAAGGCTGGGAAAATGTACCCCTCCCTCATGCCAAGGAAGCTCCCTGCCTAAGCTGTGGTACATTTCATGGCCAGCCACTGCTGAACCAACCCCTTCTCCTGCCTAGACTGATGGCAGGGGCAAGGGGGAAGTACTCACCCAGTGGGCAGAGAAGTAAACTCCCACATGAGACCCTTCCAGGCAGCTGCTGTCCAGCGACTGGCCGTTATTTCTAAGCAAAGACCCGGCAATGACCTCACTGAAGGGCTTGGGCCCCCAGGGGAATTCCAAACCTGAAACAGGGGCAAGTGACATCAGACACGTGACTGACTCAAGCGCCATTTGGCTTTTGAGCCTGACAGCAGTGTGCTGGCGCTCTGGGAAGTCAGGACATCTGGGCTCAAATCCCACCTTCGGTGCTTGTTGCTTCTGGGACCATGAGCAAGTCCCTCAAATCCCTGAGCCTGCTTTTTCGTCTGTAAAATGGGAATAAAAATGCTTCCATGATCCTCAGGGCACCGCTGTGAAGAAAGTGGCCTGGAAAGCTTAGAGCACTGGCTAAACCTAAGCATCATTATCATCACCAATGAGCGGTGATTCAGAACTCCTAGTTCTACCAGAGCAAAGGGAGGAGACGCCACACATGCTGAGGCATTTTTTCTCAAGGAGCTCCCAGCCAGTGAATCCTCAATGGCTCCTGATCTGGAGCATCATGCAGATGGCCTGTGCCACCCGACTTGCAATCTCTTCACCAACACAAATGCACATAACTTGGGAGGTATTTCACTGAACCACAGACCTAGAGCTGGGAGCAATCTGGAGAATGCTGAGGCCCCAGCAGGTGAAGTCACTTGCATACAGTCACACATGTGAGAAGGGTCAGAGGTAGGATTTGAACCCAGGTCCTCTTTTCACAGTAAGAAGAATTTATGAAAGTTGCTACGGCAACACCACCACCAACAGCCTTCCCTGGTTCGGCCAGCTTAGTGAGGAGTCTTTCCCAAATTAGCTCAGCTGGTCATCCCTGGGCCTTGGAAGGCTCTGCCAGAGCTTCTGTGTGCTGGCATGAGCTCCACGCCCCTGAGGAACAGGAACGGGAGGAGGACGAAGTCAGTCCTGTTTAAGAGGCCCATCATGAAGCTCTGGGCCATCCCATGCTCCTCAAACAGGGCAGGGAATGGGGGCCACACCAGCCAGAGGCAAAGGAATCCACGGAGGTATCCGTGCCTTATATGGCTTTGTTTGAGGGTCATTCCCAAACACTACAGGCTATGCTGATTCCAAGAAACCTATAATTTTCAGAAGTTGACATCTGTTGACAAAATGGCTCTTAAAGCTAGCCCTGGGCTCAGAGTTGCTCTGTGAGCACCTCTCCTGCCTCAGGCTCAGGGCCCAGCTTCCCTTTCTCCTCAGTCAGATTCGGGTCTAAGAGCCACACATTTAGGAGTCAGGATCCCTGAGTGGGGGTCACAGTCATCGGGTGATGACTAGTGACTTTGCACCCAGGTCCTTACTACAGGGTGCGGGGCAGAGAAAGCAGTTGATAAGTGCAGGCTGATTAGATGTTGGTAGGATACACTCCTTAATCTCTGGGAGCCTTAGTGGCCTCATCAGAAGCCAGGATAACTGGAGCGATCGGCACCTAGAGCTTTACACTCACCAACTGCCCTACGCACATATCACACTGGATTGTCACAGATGCCTTGGGAGAGAGGTATATCATTATTCCCACTTTACAGATGAGGTGACTGAGGTTCAGAGTGACATTTCCAGGGTCACACAGCCAGTGTGGCATCTTTACTCCCTCCTGGAGCTGCAGTGAGAAGCAAAGGAGACAATATATGTGAAATGGCTTAGAAATCTGTGAGGTTCTAGGGAAAGATAAGATGGTTTAATGATGAGAGAAACACATGAGATAAGACTCTTTCAAGGGATATCCCAATTTGCACTTAAAAGTTTTTTTATTATTTGTTTAAAACAAAGGATTAAAAAGACAGGAGAAGAGACCCAGCAAAACCAACATCCAAACATTCAAATCCCATGTTATCTGCAGAGTTTGGTGCACACATTCTCACATCTTTTCTTTAGAGCCAAGTGTGGCCATTATAATTTCACAGCATTTAGTTTGCATTGTTTTGTTTTGGTTGTGGTTTCTTCCATTTGCACTGTTGTTAACACTGCAAGGACTCAGGAAGACCTGAGTCCAAATCCAGCCTCAGACACTGACTAGTGACCTTGGCCAAGTCATTAGATCTCTGCCTGACTCAGTTTCCTCAACTGTAAAATGGGGATCAAAACAGAATTTCCCTCCCAGGGAGGTTGTGAAGAACAACAGATAATATTTGTAAAAAGCACTTAGCACGGTGTGCCTGGTACACTTGAGGTGCTATGTTAGTGATGGTGATGATGACGACGATGACGATGGCGCTTGTGACTATGTTCAGTTGGGTTCTGCTCCCTTCATTCCATACTGGTTCATACTAGTTTAATTTCAAATGAAAATAGGCCACAGCTGAGAAAATTAAGGAAACTTTATGAAGAAAAGAATCCTGTTTGGGGAGAGGAAAAGACCGGCAGAGGCCCCCATGGTGCTTACCTTCTGGGTCATCTCGGATCACCAGCAGCCCATTCCTGCACACGACTTTCCCCGTGGTGGCATCAATGAAGACCAGTGATGGAATGTTGGAAATTCGGTATTTGTTCCATAGTTTAAGCTGTAAGACAAAAAGAGGGCATTGATCAGGCCCAAAATGCATTCATTAATTCATTCAGCAAGTCAGTTGCTTGAAAGCAGGAGCTGTTTTGTTTTGTGTGGCCTTTCTTTGCATCTCTAGAGCTTAGGGCAGTGCCTGGAAGGCACATAGTAGGTGGTTAGTAAATGTTTGCTGACTGACTGCCTGCCATCTGTGTGACAGACTAGCATCTGCAAGGGGACACAGAGGTAAAAGCATCTCCGAAGTCCTCTAGTCTAAGCCAGATCAGAAAAAAGAGGAGTAAGAAAGCCCCGGATCTAATGGGTCTTACTGCCTAATAGAGGTGCTAAGGACAGATATACCCAGATAATGATAATAAACGTTCTTTCAAGCTTTCCAGGCCTAAGAGGAGAGGAAGAGGCAACTATGAAGATGAAGGAAAAATTGGAAAATACACCTTCTTGATAGTAATAATCACTGTCCTTAAAATCCTATTGCACAATAAGCCTGGTTGGTGTTGGGCCAGTTAAAGCTGTCATTCTCTTGGCCTTTTGGGAGCCTCCTGAAGACTTCACTCACCCAAGGCAAATATCATCAATCAAAGACATGATCAGGAGATCTGAGTGCCCTAAGCATATATAAATAAAGAGTGGTCATCCTCCTTCTACCTTCCCCCTCAGGTCCTTCGTCTATAAAACCTGGTGAAGGATCAGCCATCTTTCCAACAAAATCAGATTCCTGGCCAGGTGAAGAAGATAGGAGAGGAAGCATTTCATTAGCTCTCCATTTCACCCCACACAGCAAAACAGTCTTCAGCCTTCCCAGCATCCCCTTCGCCCAGCGCGGAAAAGAAATAGGAGCATCAAACCGAAGGTTAAATATTTATATGTTCCCCGATTTCTCTACACGGGAAATCTCCAGCTATTAGTTGTATCCTATTCAACTTGCTAATAAACAAAGGAAAGAAACAGTCTAGAAGCTGACACAATCTCTTAATCTCTGACACTCAGAACTCGACATTCTGTATTTGCTGATGTTTGACACTGGCCATGCAAACTGGCTGAAGTCCAAAGCCTCAGAGTCACCAGGCTGAGAAGCCAAGGATAAAAAATTCAATTCAACAAACATCTGTTAAGTGCTGGTGATAATAACAACGGAGACGCAAAAGACAACATGTGAAGCAGTCCATGCCCTCCGAGGGCATTCTCCTGGGGTGGTATTCCTTACTTTAAAACTTCCAGCTTCTTTCAAAGCTCAGCTTGAGGAACTTCTATTTTATCCTGAAGGAAGCAGAGAAGCACTGAAAACATCTAAAAAGCAGCAGAGTGGTAAGCTAGTCAGACCTGGGCTTTAAATGGAGATTATCCTGGCCATTGTGCAAAGGACACCCTTATTGAGATGACAGACCAGGGGCAGGGAGGCCACTAGCAAGGAGGCCTGGGGGGAGTTGATGAGGGACTGCGCCAGAGTGGAGGCCGGGGCGGTGGAAAAAAGGGGATGTGTGTGAAAGGTTTTGAGCATCACAAAACAGCGGGGAGGGGCAGGGAGAATCTAGCACACCTCCTGAGACCACCATCATCCACCAAACCAGGGCAGCCCATACTCTTTACAGGCTCACAAGCTCCTCAGGTAAATAACTTTTTCTGACACTGATAAATCACTGAATCTTAGTGTTAAGAGAGATGCTAGAAATTATCTCATTTAACCTCAGCCTAAAACACAAATCTTCTCTAGGACATCATTCATCAGCTGGCCTCTTGACTTGAAAACCTCTAAGTACAAATTATGTGGTATAGCAGAAAGAGTCCTGTGTGGGAAGGAAGACCTGGGTTTGAAGCCCAGCTCTGAACTAGTTGTGTGAGTCTGAACAAGTCAGAATCCCCGAGTTTCAATTTCCTTATCTGTGAAATGAAAACAAATATTCAGATTTATAAAGTCCCAACCCCCTTTCTAAGGTTTACGAAATCTTTTCCACAAGCCAGTGAGAGGGGCAGCACGTGTATTTTGATCTCCAGGAGCAACCCCTTTTCCCTTTAGGATAGCTCCATTTGTTAGGAAGTTAACCCCTCTCTTCCTTCTCACTTTTCACTCCCTGGTCATGGTTCTGTGCTCTGGTACTCTCTCTTCCATGACAAGGAAGGGCTTTGGAGGCAGCATTCAGAGTGGGCCTCACAGTCAGGAAGTGCAGCCTCTGTGACCCTGGACAAGTCACTAAACCTCTTTGTGCTCCAGGAGCTAACGGGTCCAGGGAGTTTCCTCTGTTTCCTAATGCAGTCACAGGTCCAGATCCAATCCTGTCCTTCCCAGCCCATTCTGACACCTATGTCATTAAATGAAATCAAAGCTACCATTTCACCTAAAAAAATGAAAGAAATGAAGAAAAGCCACTGAACTTCCTCCTCGGTATAGGTGCTGCTGGGGTAAGGGTTCCCTCTGCCAGCTCTGCAGGATACAGGCTGCTCTTCAGACAACACAGCAACTCAGCCAATGAAGCGATCTGGAATCAGCCTAAGGAAAGGTGTGGCTCTCTCAAAGAAAAAGAATCCTGCCCTACACAGCACTCATGAAGGAAACCTGAAGCTGCTGTTGCTAAAATAGTATTGTTTTTTTTAATCCAAAGGCATTTTAGGGCTCAGGGAAGAAAGAAAGGGAGATCAGGATTGCTCTAGAGGATTACTCAAAAGCACGGGTTGGGTAGCTTCCAGCTGGTTACCGTGAGGGCAAAGGTGGAAGGATGTCCCAACTACTGGGGCTGGGGTCCACAGAGAGCACCTCGCCAAGGCTAGCTCACTCCCCTGTTTTTTCCTAGGACCAGAGAACCTGGCTGGCTCCCCAGACCAGAAGTGACGTCACACCCACTTAAAAAACCAACACTGCAACATTCCAGAGAAACCCCAGATGGGATTCAGTTTAAATGCCCTGAGAGAGATGCGGTTGAACAACAAAACAAGACAATCTCAATTAGGACACAGGGATTAGCTGTCATTTAAACCCTGCTATAAAGAATGGGCTTGGAATGCAAGCTAGTGGTTGTAAAGACCCAAACATATTAATTTTGATGTCTGAATCAGAAAGCTCATGGAAGAGCGGCTTGCAGCCTGATCAGCCCATTCTGATGATTCTCTGGGGCACAAGCAGGCTGATTGGAAATGAGAAACGCATGCATCTGAAGAGCACTTGCCAAGATTCACCACTGCCCTGGTTAATGGTCTCCTTCAATCTGGCGTGGCTTTCTAAAGTACACAGAACACTGGGGAAAAGAGCTCTTAACGGATCATTTTAGTGCACCTCTGACCTCAGTTCACCTCACCTTCTAAGGAATTCAGTTGTGATGGCTACTTCCTTTCCCCACCTTTGTTTCTGCCACTCTAATTTTCTCCCATCTTCAAGTTACTCTTTAAAATAAAACCAGCCTTTCTGCCTTTGTGCAAAATAGAGGATGCTACAAGCTGGAGAGGGTAAAAAGCTCAAAAATCCTCACTGAGCAGCTACTCTAATCTGCAAATTATTCAGACTCACAGGTCTGATGCTACCCAAGTCTCGTGATTCATACTTTGCCTTTAGGAAGGCAAGTAGCTCTAGCCCCCAGGCCTTCGGGGCTGACTATCCATGTGGAAGCATCCCTGGGGACAGAGATATCCGCTGTCACCAGGCAGCGTATTCTCTAGGGCTTAATCAATCTTACGGGTAATGAGTTCTTCCTCATTTTATTTCTTCCATCAAGAGTTCCCTGATTTCACTGGTGTAAGAACTTCCCACAAGAACAGCTCACAATTTCTTCTCTCCTTAGGAGATGGTTTTGTGAAATGCTGGGGCCAAGATATTCACTCCCTAAGGACCAAGCCTCTGCTGGGGCGCCTTATACTCTCAACCACACTGTTCCTCTGATCATAGACACAGATTTTGTTTGTGGACCTCACTTAAAACTTGTCTGCCCTGGAGGTTCCTGATAGAGCTTGGGATCCATTTGTACGGCCTTTGAGAACCCAGCACTATCCCTATGATGTAATAAGGCTATGGAGGAATAAACAATAACCATTTAGGTAGCAATTTAAGGTTTGCAAAGTTCTTCACATAGTTTTTTCTTATTCAATCCAATCATATTGTAGGAGGCACCCAGGAAATATTTGGTTTCCCTCTCTCACCTCAAGTTGAGAGAACATGGGCCACCAAATCTCCATCCATTATACTCCCACATCTTCTATCCATCCCCTTCTCTCTGTCTGCACACAGCCACCACCCTTGTTCAGGTCCTCATTACCTGATGACTGTTACAACAGTGTCCTCATCGGTCTTTCTGACTTCATTGTACCCTACATCCAGCTAGAAAGGGCAAATCTGACCATGTCAGTCCTCTACTGTCTCCCTCAACAAGAGGATCAAATAGAAATGATCCTGTTTGGCATTTAAAGCCCTTTATAACTTAGCTTCTACCTACTCTTCTGGCCTAATTCTCCATCTTTCTCCTTCACGCCCTCTTTGGTAGGGCAGACTGGACTTCACACCATGCATTTGCACACTAAAGCTGGATCCCTCGCCAAAGCCTTCCCTCTTTACTTCTGCCTTGTAGAAGCCTTGGTTTCTTTTAGTTTTTCTTGTCCTGGTTTCCTTCAAAGGGCACCATGAAGGAGAAGATATCTCTGTTGTGCCTTGAGGGAACACGAGGATGCTGAGAGCTGGAGATAAGAAGGGGTCTGTCTTTCCAGGTAAGGGCACAGGTTTTTGTGAATGAATAGGGGTAGGAGATGGAACATTGAGTTGTGGCAACAGTTGGTCACCCAGTGTAGCTAGAACACAGAATGCATGAAGGAGGTGGAAGGTAATGTGTGTGTGATAAGCCAGATTTCTGAGGACTTCAAATACTTTCACTTAATAAAATTGCTTTTTGCTGCTTCTACCCACTCTTCTCATCTCATTCTTCCAGAAGATGATCAGTCAAGTCTCCTTGGCACAACGCAGAAATTTCCCTTTACACTGGGGCAGTGGCTGGTGCTGTATTTGGAGTCAGAAAGATGAGTCTAAATCTGGATTCAGACATTTACTAGATATGTGACCTTAGGCAAAGTCACTTAACCTCTGCCTGCCTCAACTGTAAAATGCAGATAATCACAGCAACTACCCCCTAGGGTTGCTGTGAAGTTCAAATGAGATAAATTTTTTAAAGCTCTTAACACAGTGTCTGTCACATAGTAGGCACTTCATAAATGCTTATCCCCTTCCTTCCTGTTTTCTCATCTAGAAAATGGGGATAATCATAGGTATTTGTAAGGAAGATCAAAGGAAATGATATAAGTAAAATTCTTGCAAACCTTAATATGCTATATGAATGGGAGCAGTTATTTAAATGATCTTGCTGATGGGCAGCTTGGCATTCGATGCCATGGCAGGGATCCTGAAATAGATCTTGGTACCTGTCTGGCAAACAGCCAACATGGAACTGGAGCTCTCTCAGTTGTCAGCCAACATTATTTAAGAGTCACATCATGCACCAAGTCTTGTACCAGGCCCTCACCATTTGTAAAAATGCAAGATGCAGAAGGTCATGGACATATTAGAAGGGTCTATTGAGTCCAGCTCAGTGGTGGTGGCTGGTAATGAATTTGTATTGGTTAGAAGGCAGAGCAATAAACCCCTTCCAAAGCCTTACTTTAGAGAGGGCTCAGCTAATTCCTCATTTTCTATCAGCTGCTCCACTTGGGTACCCAGTGACTTCTCCCTCTTTCCAGCTTCATTTTGTGTACTGTCTTTCCTCAAGATTGCAAGCTCCCTGAGGGCAGGAATTATCTTTTTTTGCTCTAATGTGCATCCCCAGGGATGCACAGTGCCTGGCACATAGTAGGTGTTTAATAACGGTTTACTGACTACTAGCTCCAACCCCTGGTGGTGGTTTTTGAGGAGAACCAAAATGGAGTCAAGGCACAGTGTGTCCAACTGTGGCTGATCAGATCAATACAAGCTCAGAAGGCTCTACCGCGGGTTGGGCACAAATAGTCCATATGAACATACGCAGTAGAGATGTCTCTAAATTTGCATATCTCATGTTTCTTTTGAGTTACTGCAATTCTGCTTTGCCCATAGAGCATAATGTTTTTTTTTTGATGTGGTACATCATGTTGGGTGGTGCTTTGCCAGCATCTTCCATGTCACACAATCAATTCCAAAATTCTGAGAGATCCTGAGACCTTGTATCACTTCTACCAGGTGAGTACCTTCCTTGCGTGACTTCTTTGTAAAATAGTCTTTTTTTAGGAAAACATGTGTTTGGCATTTGAACAAAGTAACCAGCTCATCAGAGTTGCTCTCTTTGCAGTAGAGTTTGAGAGCTTGGCAGTTCAGTTTGAGAAAGGACCTCAGCATCTGGTACCTTATCTTGCCAGGTGATCTTCAGAATGTTCTTAAGACAATTCAAATGGAAGTGATTTAGTTGTCTGGCAGGCGCTGGTAGACTGTCCAGGTATAATAGGCATACAACAATGAGGTCACCACAATGGCTCTGTAGAACTTCAGTTTGGTAAGCAGTCTTATTAGACTTCTGTCCCAGACCTTCTTTCAGAGCTTCCCAAACACTGAGCTAGCTCTGGTAATGCATGTGTCAACTTCATTATCAAGGTGTACATTGTATACAATGTATACTGCCAAGGCAAGTGAACTTATCCACAGTGTTCAAAACTTCTCCATTTCTTGTAATAGATAGTTCCATGTATGGATGCTGTTGTAATGGCCAGTGGAGAACCTTTGTTGTAGCTCAGCCTCAGAGGCTGCATTGAGTGTAACAAGCAAAAAGTCGAGTACCAACTCTCCCTCCACTTTAGTCTTGACTTGTAGACTTTTCAAGTTAAATAATTTACCCTCAGTATGGTAGCTGGCCTTGATGACATTTTTGTACTAATTGAAGGTGTCTGACAAGATTATACTTTAAAAAGCATGAGGGTAAGCACACAGCCCTGCTTCACTCCACTGACAACTGGGAAAGCTTGAGAGTATCATCCATTATCCAGAACAGGAAAGCATTCTGTGTCATGAATTTGATGGCTCATACTGATGAGCTTCTCTGAGCAGCCACATTTTGTCATAATTTTCCACAAGTTCCCAGGACTAACAGTAACAAAGGCCTTGGATGTATCTATGAACACTGTGTACAGACCTCTGTTCTGCTCCTAGAATTTCTCCTGGAGTTGTCAGGCAGCAAAAAACATCACATTGACTGCTCCTTGGCCCTTTCTGAAGCCACACTGGCTCTCAGGTGAATGAATATCTCCCAGGTAAAAAAAAATCAGCCTATTAAAGGAAGACTTTGGTAAGAATTTTGCCAGCAATGACTAAGAAAGAGAGAGATCCCTCTGTGATTGTCACAGGACAATCTATTTCCTTTACCTTTATAGAGATGGGCAATGGAGGCATCCTTGAACTCCTGAGGGACAGATAACCTCCTCTTGCCATATAACCTGGAAAATTTTAGTCACCTTTTGTATGAGCAATGGACCCCTTGCCTTATAAATCTCAGCTGGAATAGAATCAGCATCAGGTGCTTTGCCATACAAGAGGAGTTGAATGCATTCAAAACCTCTTTGTCAGTTGGAAGTTCAGCTAAAGATGGACTGACTTCAACCTGAGGTATATAGATCAGTAGCTTCAACATCGACTGATGATGGTCTGTTGAGAACACTATGGAAGCCTATCTCTCCAGGATCATGTCCTTATCACTAATCAATGTGGTTCCATTAGCACTGAGTAGCTGAGATTGGCCATAGGTCTTTGGCCTATAAACAGCCTTCAGGGCATCAAAAAAGTACTTTGGATTGTTACTTTCAGTATTCATCTGCCTTCTTACTGAGCCAAGAGTGCTGCATCTCTCTAAGCTTGACTTGCACTTTACTTTTGATAGAGTTAAATGATGCCTTCTTAGAGATGGACATACTATCTTTCTGGTAAACCCTGTGGAGTTCTCGTTTTTCATATAGCAGCTTCTGAATTTCCCCATTATTTTCATAAAATCAATCTTGATGTTTGTGAGTGTTCTGACTCAGATGAATAAAGGCAGTACTGTACACCAAATCTCTGAAAGGTGGCAACTCCTTTTCTGCTTCACTGTTGCCAACTGTGTCAGCTTTCCCTCCAAGTTAGCAACAAACAGTTCTCAGTGGGAGAAGTACTCCATCTAATCTGTTGACATTAAATATTCTGGTAACTGTCTTAATTGAGACTACCACTTTTGTTGAATGAGAATCTTTAGCTTGGAGAGGATAAGTCAATGATCAGATCAGCTCTCTGAGCCATACATCATCTTCGTCACCTTTGTTGTGAGGGTGCATCCACAAAGTTTTACTGCATTTAGGCAAACAGAAGACAGCATTGGTGATGAGAAGATCATGAGACGCACAAGTCTTCAGTAGTAAGTGACTATTTCTGGTTCCATTCCTCCCAAGGACTCCCTGAGTGTCTCATAGTTTGTGCCTACTCTTGTATTAAAGCCATCCAGAATTATAAGCTTGTTCTCTTTTGGCACGCTGATGATGAGAATCTCCAGGGCTTCATAAAATTTTTCTTTGACCTCATCAGAGTTTATCATGGTGGGAGCACAGGCACTGATGATGCACGGGCCCTTCCCTGCAAGTGGCATTCAAACTGTCTGAGCCTGGCAGATATACAAGTCTGTTGACTAGATTAGTTTTAACTGTGAAACCTACTCCAGCTTCACAGCACTCCCTACTCACTGCAGACACTCCAGGAAAACATGCCTTCATTGGCCGGCCTTGTTTAACTGAGCTCTTATTTGGATGTGATACCTGCTGAAATCTCTCCCTTCAAAAGCTGTTTGTCTTTCAGGTCTATTGGATTTCAGATTGTCCATAAGGTTGCGCACATTCCACATTCCAATGGTGAGCGGAATCATCTTTGGAAAAGTTTTTTACATTTTTAAATGTTTCTACCATAGGGTGGGATGCTCCACCTAGTGCAGTAAGCAGGCCAAGGTCGGGCGAAGCAGACAATTTTTAGGGTGCCTTTTCTAGTCCCTTCCTCATGCCAGGAGGTGAGCAGTGTAGTCCTTTAAAAAGGTTGCTTAATCACCTGCAGAGTTGCTGAATCCCACAGCTATTCAGCCCAGTGAGAAATCAACCCTATGGCCCAGGTCACCTACGTGCAGGACTGTGACTACAGCTCCCTGTGTATCCATACCTGCTACTTCGTCACTTGCCTGTGACAGGACTTTGAGGTAGGTAACAATGGTAAAATGGTACGGGTGATTGATGTCTTATGATTTGTGCGCAAATGAGATTGAAGGGAGGTAGAGCTGCTTGAGATTGTTGACCTTGCTCCCTATTCCAGGGTCATCAAAATCCAGTGGCAAGGCAGAAGTTACGATGACTGGTGATGTCTTTGAGGTCTAACCAAACTCTCAGCGCTCCACAGCCCCTGTTTCACGAGCTGTTCTCACCCACCCATTCTGCAGGGGAGGGCAGACACCCCCATAACTCACCAAAAGGTTACCTACCCTCAACCTGGTTTAGCCACTCTGCTGAAATGGTTTACTTGGAAGCTACAGTTTCTTGGAGCCACAGGTGACAGCTGGCAAATCAGGGGGAAGCCAAAGGTGGAAAGCAGCCCGGAGAAGGGTTCAGGAGCCCTGACACCAGAGGTACCAGCCTTCCCTGAACACACCCTATACCCAGTTCTGACCCATTAGCAAAGGGGCTAGGCAAAGCTTGGGCTTTCCCCCCAGATACTCCAAAGCCCAGAAACAACTCAGAGGAACATGTCACTCCCTCCTCTTATTTGATTTTTTTGAAGTTGATCAAATAACTCATTTCCTCATTGTGGTACTAGGGCATAGAGAGGCAGGGCTTTTTCTCCCAAGGCAAAGTGGAATGTTTACCGGATACGACTTCTATGGAACACACACATATGCTTTCTGACATGCTTTTCTGATATCTAGATTTAAAAGGTTCATCTTGTATGTAAAAAACACAGTAGTTAGGATTTAATTCTTTAAACTGTAACCACAGAGATTTGCTTTGTTCTTTACTCACGAAGGTTCAGTTTGGGCTCAGCATTTGGTTCTGACGGAAATCACTGCTTTTATTCCTTAACATTTTGGTCAGGATGACTAAAGGCCCCAAACGTCAGAGTACTGAGGAATTTAGCTGGGTATGAGCCAGTTGAGTCAGGCAGCCAGCCCTGGCCACATCAGATACTGGAAGTCTTACATGCTTCCATAGGGATCAGGAGAACTATTATCCATTTGAATAAGGAAAAGGAAAAAAAGGCCAAACTGACTTCCTCAAAAGTCACCTTCTGGAGGCCGGCAGCTGCTCCAGCCTTCCCCTCCGAGGCTATCCAAGGCACTTTAGTTGTTACTACCCATTTATGTACATGTCTTCTTCATTAAGACATAAGCTGCTTGAGGTCAGGGACTTATTTCACTTCTTCTTTCTATATATAACACCTGCCACAGTGCCTGGCACGGAGTAAATGAATAAATAAATAATTATTTGATAAAACTGCCCCAAAAGGTAATGATCCTGATTCATACTTCTGTGACTTGGAACAGCCAAGTCATTCTCATGCCATGACTGTTTCTCCTCAGGTACTTGTGTGGTGACCCTGATGTTTGCCCCAAATGGGGACCTCCAATGGAACACGAAGCCCAAACACCCATAAAACTCAACCGTTTGGGGAATCTGTCCATCATTCTCTCCAGCAAAGTGACTGCCCATTCATTCTCTGAGGGGTGGAAACTGGAAAAAAAAGAGAGTATTGGGAAGATTGCCTCAAGTTGGTGAAAATCAAACAGATGACAAGATGGGTGGGACCATCCAAATGGGAAATTTGGGTTATCGAGTTACTTGCGAAGTCTCAACTCCTCCCCTCCTGGCGGCTGGTTCTGGTTAGCTATTCAAAAGCTGTGGTCTGAGCCATCAGCCTAGGAATGCTGGCCAGCAAAAAGTTGGGACTCTTTAAAAATCACCCCTTTAAACAATGACACAAGTATCAAAAAGAACACTGAGGGGAATCAATAGGTTCTGTTAAAAATGCAAAATAGGAGACCCCAATCACAAATTAATTTGAACCAGGGATGAGATTTGTGCATGCCCACAGATGCCACAGGAAAACGCAGCATCAGCCATTTCTGAAAAGCCTTTGCTCTGGAGGATGACCCAGAATGTGTCTCTTGCTGGGAGGATTTGATCTTGCACTTGACTGGGGGGCAAGGGGGGGGGGGTGTCTCAGCTCTTATTTCTCAACAGCTGCTGTAAATCTGCAGGATCAAGCCAAAGCTAACACAGATGTGGGAGTAATCAACAGGCTCCTTTAGAAGGATCAGCTGATCCTTTTCCGGCAAACCCTGAAACTTGTGCAGTTGCTGGCTAGATGATATCTTCTGCCATCTGCAGGAAGCCACTGAGAAGTGGATGCCCAAAATGTGCCTCTGCTCTCTCCAAGCAAATGGGACCAATGAACATCACCTCCCTAATCTGGCAATTCCAGCCCCTGCCCCAAACACCTTCTACTAAATACAGGGGCATCACCACTCTACACGTCAGGCCCAAGGGACAAACGGCACAGCAATCACTTTACCTAGGTTTCAAACATTTTGCTTTCAAAGCATGACACTAAATATGAAACTTAGCCCTTTTCTGGAATGCTTCATGAAGACCACGTCTGTTATATCTTCTTAGGTGGGGATACCTTGTCCGAGAGGCCCTTCCTGGCCAGCCAAGTGCAGTTTCTCCAAAGGCTTAGTTATCTGACGTACTTTTGGGTAGGATAATAGTGTCAGCATCTTAGAGCTCGAAGGGACCTTAAAAGGCATCCAGACCAACCCCCTTATGCTACAGAAGAGGAAACTGAGGCCCAGAAAGATGAAATCACTTACCCAAAGTCATACAGGTAGTCACAAAGGAAGGGCTCCACTCCAGTGATCATTTTACTATGCTAAGCTGACTCCTGGCTAGTCTTTAGAAACATATTCTCCTGGTTATACTATTAAATGGGGCTATAAAAATATTAAAAATGCTTCATGGTAGCCCAACCAGAGAGACTCCATTGTCCTATGATCCCACTCCCAGGTATAATGCCTCAAGGAGATCAGAGATTAAAAAGGTCCCACATACATCAAAATATTTATAGCACCACCTTTTGTAGTAGCAAAGAGCTGAAAACAAAGTAGACACATATCAGCTGGGAAAGAGCTAAACAGATCATAGTTCTTGAATGTAATACAATACTGCTGTGCTGCAGGAAAACCTGAACATGATGAACACAGAGGAGATGAATACAAGAGGAGACTTACTGGAACTGAGGCAAAGTGGAGTATGAAGAACCAGGAAAACCTTAGTCAGCGACGAGAGTGACGTATTGCAATGACTAGATCAACATCGCTGCGACAAAACGATCAAAACTGAATGTTGTGAATGCTCATCACGGAGCCTGTCTCCATAGAAGAGAGGGTGGAAAAGAAGGTACCTCTCTCATGTCTTTGAAGAGACGGGCACTGCATAGAATGCTGGATTTGGTCCATACACCAGCTGGCTTTGCAGAACTACTTTTTCTCCTCAATTTTGTTCTTTATTATAAATAAATGGCTCTCAGGGGATGGAAGGGGAGCATATAGCAAGTAATGTAAAAACAGAAGATAAAAATAAAAATTTAAAAATTAATTTAAAAAAGAGGCCTCCTTGCCAAACAAATTAGCCCAGTGTTGGTCAAATGGTCCTTTTAAATGGGTGAGGCAGTCAGTAGTATAGTAGATAGCATGCTAGGAGGCCTAGAGCCAGAAAGACCTAAGTTCAAATATGGCTTCAGCCACTTACTAGCTGTGTGAGCCTAGGCAAGTTACTTTAACTCTGTTTGCCTCGGTTTCTGCATCTATAAAATGGAGAGAATAATAGGATCCACCTCCTGGGGTTCCTGTGAGACTCACATGAGCTAGTAATTGTAGAATGCTCACTGAGCAGCGTGCTTGGCACATAGTAGGTACTGTAATACAATTGTTAGCTATTATCATGATCATTATTAGGAACTTATCACCCTAACTAGGTGAGAGGGGATTGAAATTACTTTTACTGATACGTCCCCTTCCTATAATCTCCTCTCTTTCTTTTATCCTTTTCTTATCTCAGACTAACATGCAGCATAGTCTGGCCAGACGAAGCTCATTCCAGCTTTGCTACTTACAACCTGTATGACTCTGGGCAAGTCATTTAGCTCTCTAAGACTCAGTTTCCTCATCTGTAAAATGGGAGGTTTGACCTATTTGGCCCTGAGGTCCACTGCTATGATTATAGCTCTGAAGCTAGAAGGGACTTCAGAACTCATCTAATACAACCCCATCATTTTACAGATGAGGAAACTGATGCTCATGGAGGTTACATGACTTGCCCAGGATCAGAGAGCTCTTAAGTGGCAGAGCTGGGATTTTAACACAGATATTCTGACTACCTTCAAGGATTTCCCCCCTATAGCAGGACAGAGTTAGTCTGAGGCATTATAAGTAAGATAACCAAGCCCTCTTAATGATTTCTGGAGGTAATGTGGCCAAATAGACAGAGCACTGGATGGAGGTCAGAGGATCAGGCTTGGCTTTGCTGCTTACTACCTCTGAGTGACTCTGAGCAAGTCATTCCCCTCTCTGGCTCTGTTTCCTCGTCTGCAAAATGAGAGGAGTGAGGTCCTCTCTACCTCTGATCTAGGAGTCTATGGTTTCTGACTGTGAAGGAAGCAGTCTTAATGGTCAGTCTTTCCTATTCATTCACCAACTGTTCAGAGAGCAGATGCTATGGGCAATCAGCAGGTTAGGTAAGGGATTCTTTTGGTTGAACAAAATTGTTCTGATACCTCTCTGCTACTCAGCAGGGGATTAAAGAAGGAAAAACAGGCTAGCTGTAGCAGGTTACAAATAAGAAATCCTGTCTCCTTTCTCTTGGCTTTCGCGCAGCTTAGGCTTTCCAAGTGGACTTAGAATCAGCATGCAGTTGGACAAGGAAGAAGGGTCCAGAGAGCATGTTAAAAGAACTCTCATCATCATCATCAGGCTAGGAACAGCCCTGAGGGCTGAATGGAACCCAGGCGTCTATGAGGGCACCTAACTTCCAGATCGTTATTATGACACTGAAAACAAACAAATAAGAAAACGCAGCTTACTCAGGTTAGGTCAGGATCAGTTATTTATTCTGGTCTCAGGCACCTGATGTGGTGGATTTGGAGTATGAAAGGCCTGGTTTCAAATCCTACCTCAGGCACTTACTGGCAAGTTCTCAAACCCAGAAGGCTTCAGTTTCCTTATCGGTACAATGGGATAGGGAAGAATCAGACTTGGTGACCTCCAGAATCCTTTCCAACTCTAAATCTATGATCCTAGAAACAATGAAGGTTTTTCATTAAATGCCTGCTTTGTGAAGGCTGAAATACAAAGACAGATATGATACAACAGAGAACCCATTCTCAAGGAATTCAGTGGAAGGAGAAAAAGAGACTTGCACACAATAGCTACTAAGTGCAAGGGAGAGAGAATTTTCAATTGGGAGGGTAAGGGGTGTCTAGCGGTAACAGTTGAATTGGGCCTTGAAGAGAAAAATTGCAACAGGTGGATATGGAAGGGGAAAGCAAGCCTATAAAAGCTTAGAGTGTGGCATGAGCAGAGATGGCAGAGGGTAGAGTGACAACAGTGGAAGAAAGTGTCCCAGCTTAGCTGGAGCCCATGGTGGACAGTAGGAGGTAAGGCTGGGAAGCCAGACTAGAGTCAAACCAGAAGGCCAAAAGTTAGTTCTGAGATAAGGGGGAGTCATTGAAGTTTGGGGCTGCATTTCAAAGATGATTTGAGTACTGAAGTGAAGGACAAATGGAGAGGGGCAGACCAGAGGCAGAAAGATTCCTTTCTGGGAGACAAGAAGAAACAAAGGCCTGAATGAATGATTTATATTCCTAGTGTGTTTGAAGAGAAGCTAACCCAGTAAGTGCTGGTTACCTCCAGGCCAGGAAGGCACCAAAATTTTGCTGACTTCTTGTATCCAAAGGGGCAAATACTTCTTTACTGTGGACTTTTTGTACATTAAAAGGTCCTGTATCTTGCCAGTGGGTGAGAAATGCCTGTCTTCATCAAAGGGAAAGTTGTTTTCATCACGTACCAAACCACAGAATACAGTTTTTTGGGCTGCCTCTGCGATTCACTGTTTTTCAGGCTGCTCTGTGTTGTCAAATAGATTGGAACGTGCCAGAAGAAAGAGCCAAGGTCTTCTCTTCATTCAAACCAAATACCACCCCATTTCTGCCTCCAAAGTCCTTTTTACCAGGGTGGCTACCGGGCTTCCAACAATCCTTAATCTTTCATTTAACAGATGTATTTCGGTTTGTGGAGTCATGGGCGAGCCCTTCAATATGCTGACCATTTCAATCGTAAGGCCTGTACAACAGAATTTGGGTCCCTGGCTAACATAGTCCAAAGACCACATGGGTCCTTAATTAATAGCATCTGATAAGCATGAATAGGGCAGTGACTCCTAAAGTTTCTGGCATCAAAACCTGACCAGTCAATGCCAGGAATACAACCTGAATGATTCACACAGGCCAGAGCAGAGTGGTTGACAGGGACCAACTGCAAACAGCCAAACAAATCTTCTCAGACAGAAGAGAAGAGCTGAGGAATGGGGGTTTATGGGCATTTCCCTTCCCTTTCTTCAGGGATGATTTTGGGTGGAGACAGAGCATATAAGCTGGTACATAGAAGGGAAGCCAAACTCCAAACTATAATATTTCAGATCAAACCCACACGGCCAGCTCTGTTTAACAATGGAAACAAGATGTTTCTCAGGGCAGCTGCATTGGGCAGCTTTTGCTTTCCCTCAAGGAGGGGAGCCCTGGTACACAGCAGAGGGCCATTGAGTTCAAACTGTGACAGCTGAACGACAGTGGGGCTGATGGCTGCCTTGTGGGGTGGATGCTTCCTCAGGGCGCCTGGGGAAAACTGACAGAATGCAGCTTTGCCTGCCCCACTGGGCTCCAGCATCGTGGCGATGCCAGCAGGAGAGCTAAGGGGAGAAAGGGATGTACTACAATTGAGGAGGGAGGGCGGCTGAGTCCCTGGAGAAATACAAGAAGGGAAGCTTAGGGGGAAAATTGGTTAAAGAGTTCCTAAGGCTTCCTCCAAAGAGATGGAACTGGTGACCTCTTCCCTCCCACATGCTTCCCTTGAGGGAGTTAGTCAATTCTGTTCACAGCCCATTAATCATCACATTTAATTACAACAAAACTTCATTTCAAAGCAATTCCTGCTATAAAATTTCCCTCTCAAAAGACCCAGTCTGAAACTGGCTTCAATAGAGGGAGCTAGCTGAAAAGGAAGATAGAAGAAATCCCAGTCTTCTTCCTGCCTCTTTCCTAGACTGTCCTGAACTATGACATAACAGAAAGCAGTTCTAGAGGTTTACAAAATGCTTTCCAAAGCTGTTCTATCATCTGATCCTCACGATAACCCTGGGGTGCAGGGGGCGCTATAACTGCCCTCATTTTATAGATAAGAAAACTGAAGTGGAGCGCAGTTATGTGGCCTGCTAGGAAGTGTCTGAGGCAGGATTTGAACTAAGGACTTCCTGATTCCAGGTCCAGGTCCAACACTATTCATTTTGCCACTCAGTTAACTGAGAGGAGCTAGCCACTCAAACTAACACACTGCCGTCCTCAGGGGTCATGGGACTGCCTGACAATGGATCCCTGACTCTCTTCACTGAACGTGAATTCTGGAATCCTCTGTTGGGAGATAATTTGGTGCTAGTCAGGATTTCTTGAGACTCTGGACTAGAGCTGACTCCTTGGCTATATTTTTATTCAGCTAGTTTTACTGTCTTATGATTCAGTGACATGGGCCTTCTCACTGTTCCTCAGACACAACCCCATCTCTGACCTTAGGCCTTTTCACTAGCTGAATCTGATGCTTGGAATGATTTTCCTCCTCATTTCTGCCTCCTGGCTTCCTTCAAGACTCAGCTCAAATCTCACCTCCTACAAGAGGCCTTTCCTACTCTTACCCACTTCACTAGATTCCCTCCATTTACAACTACAAACCTTGTATGCACATAGCTCTGTTTCCATTTACGACAATATATATCTTATATGCACATCGTTATCTGCATGCTGTTTCCCCCATCAGGCCCTTGAGGACAAGGGTGGTGTTTTGGCCTTTCTCTGCCACACAGTAATGCTTGATGATAATGATTTTGGGCGTCCTTTTAGCTCCTCAGCTCGCCTCCAGTCCCAGTGTGGGGACCTGCGCCTCAGGGGCTCCTCCTATTCCCCCACCCCACTAGGGGCTCTTCTACTCCATTAGCATGAGTTTGAGGTGATCTCTACTTCTTTACAATCTTACTCAGATCCCCCATGATATTTGGTTTTAAAATCACAAACATGGAAAAAGAAACCAAAAGTCTTCAAATATGATTCTTAAAAAGGGCTGACTCATCCTAAGGGCCTGGACACGCTAACTTTGTGATCCTGTCCAGTGGTGCTGGGGAATATCCCTTGGCCAAACCTAGGACTTCAGAGCATTTGGAGTGCCAGCTAAAGAGTCTCATTACAATGCCAATACAACTTCCGGCACTAAGAAGCAAAAAGCCAGGAGATGAGCAGTTTGTTTTTAGTACAAAGCACCATATGGCTCCCAGGTGCTGGCCGACACCACAGAAGGAAAGGAGCAGCCGGTCCTTTCTTCAAATGTCAGTCTCACTGACGAAAGGGATTTCCCAAAGCCAGTGCCTGATGCCTAAACCTCCATCATGCAGAGGAGTCTGGAATAGCAATACGGCTGCCAGAAACAACAGGCCAATGGTCACATAAAGAGAAGGAATAATAGTGGTGGCTACCTAGGGCCGTGATGCAGGATGAGTCTTTCTGGGGCATCTGAACATAGGTCTGAGAGACACAGGATGAAGATTCAGAAAGTACCAGCTATATGCCAGGTACTGTACAAACCTGGGGACACAAGGAATGACAAAACCAGCCTCTGCCCGAGAGGAGCTCCTGTTCTAATGGGGAAGACAACATGCAAACAACTGGGCACATGCAGATATTTACAGAGTCAATGGGAAGTTTCTGGGAAAGTCATTCACTTCTCTGAGCCTCAGCTTTTCCCCACCTGTAAAAGGAGGGAGTCTGTCCTGAAAATCAAATGAGATGGTGCATATGAAATAAGAGCTCTGTGTCCTGTGAAGGTCCTTTAAGAGATGGGAATGCTGGTTCATCCTGTTTTTGAACCCTCTGAGGACAGCACCAGTAACAAACTCCAGTGTAGGAGTGTGCTAGGAATAGTGAGGTTTTTCAATTATCCACTGGAAAGTTTTATTTATTTGCTCCTCTCAAAGCCCAGCATCTTGTCATGGGAAGTTCACTCTTACAATGTGAAATTCATCTACACACACACAGAGGTCTTGAGTGTTTTCACTGAGAAAAAGCTCCAAATCCATATGGGAACTTGGATCAGAAGAAAGGGTAAGCCCAGCAAAAAAAACAGGATGAAGAAGGAAGAGTGAACCTCCTTCCAGATTCTCAGCATTCTCTACCAGGGCAAGGTTCTCCACCCCCATCCCCTGGAACTTTGGGCTCTCTCAGGCTCCCAAGCGCCCCAAGTCTTCACCCCTCTTCCTGGAGCCTGACATTTGCTAACTCTGCCGTTTCATGTATTATGGCTAGGAGGCACCACAATGCACAGATCGTGGGGCCTAGAGTCAGGAAGACAGTTCAAATCCTGCCTCAGACACTTACTAACTGGGTGATCCTTGGCAAAGTCACTTAACCCCTATCTGCCTCAGCTGTAAAATGAGGATAATAATAGCACTTACAGAGTTGTGAGGACCAACTGAGTTAATGATTGTAAGGCACTTAGCACTTTGCCAGGCACATGGGGAGCTCTGGATAAATGTTAGCCAATATTATTATTGTTAGAGTGTGAGTTCTTTGAGGGCAGGAGCTATTTTATTTGCTTGTGTTTGTATTTCTAATATTTAGTATAGTTGTTGGCACAGAGTACGTGCATAATAAATGATCTATCATCCATCCATCCATCCATCCATCCATCCATCCATCCATCCATCCATCCAAGGAACATGATCTTGTCCTAAGGGACCTGCCTCAAACCAGCACTTCCATTCCATTCACAGCTGATACCACGGTGAAGTCTACAAAAAGCTTTATGTTTCTCTATTGCCTTAGGTCAGCTGGCTAAGGACTCAAGCCAGCAGACTGGGGAGGCAAGGGCACTGGTAAAAACATGCAGAGGGCCAACCTCAGTGAAAGCCAGGGTCTCCACTAAGAGCCCCTCAACAAAGGAAGGGGGACAAGTTCCATTGGTACAAGATCATGTGGTGGGGATGAGAACAGTGTGTGTGTGTGTGTGTGTGTGTGTGTGTGTGTGTGTGTGTGTGTGTGTGTGTGTGTGTGTGTGTGTGTGTATTGTATGGGCAGATGTACACATTCTTTGCCGTTTCCACCTTATTATTAACGGTTATATTCAACACTTCCAAGGCACCTTAGCACATCACATGGTCATCTAAGCACTTCTAGAATAATGGGGACTAGTTCCCAGGAAAGGTAAAGACAAATCTTATTGGGTTGGTAAGTGACAGACTGGGTTGGAATTATGAACCCGGTCAGCAAGGTGGCAGCCTCCTAACGTCTGGTCATCTACCCCTCTCCTTCACTGTTGTGCTCATGGGTTGTACAGCAGAAAGAAGACAGGGCTGCTTCCCTGGATCTTTAGCTGTGTGTGCCCCCTGGCAAGGCAGCCAGTGCAAGCCTTGCCAGGACTAATACTTGAGGCCTGGTTCTGGCACTCAGAAGCTATGCTCCTGGGCCAGCACCTCTCTGAGCTATCTCCTCAGGTTGTAAACAGGCAAGTGTCATTTATAACACAGAGACTGGAAGGCCAGCTTTGGAGTCAGAACGCTTGGGCTAATGTTCTTCTTCTTTAAACACATCCAATTATGGGACCATACGGTACCAACTCTGGTAGACTGGCACTGGGAAGTTATTATTTTTTACAAGTCTTATGTCAGTATCTGGTTTTCCCCCCTTTTAATATATGTCACATTTCACAATCAAGACTCTTCCTCTTCCCAGAGAAAAATTATATTTAAAACTATATATTGTAAATTATAATAAAATATAAATGATAAGAAATTTTTAAAAAAGAAAAGAAAAAACAACACAAACAACTGAGTTTCAACATATTGAAAAAATCTGGTATTGTATTGCAGTGTTCCGCCCACAAAGGCTTCCACCTTGACGAAGAAGCAGGAGGTCTGGCCTTCCTCTGTCTTTTCTTTGGGTCCAAGCCTGGTCATTAGGATTTTGCAGCATTCATTTTCAACTGTTTTGTCACTGTAGTTCCCATTTAACTTGTTGAGGTACACTATGTACACAACGTACCTTGATTTCCTTATTCAGCTTACTTCTTTTTATATCAGTTCATACGTTTTCAAGGCGAAGAACTATGTTTATGATATTCACTGTTTCTTACAGTCAGGAGTATAGTAGTAAATGTTTAACAGCTGATTTGCCAGGAAAAAAATGTACATGATCTAGCTTTAAGTGTAATCTACAAAAGGAGTCTAACACTTTGTTAGGTCTAGACAATCAACAAAATAATAAATCATGTCCTGATTTTATAGCATTTGCCAGTTTCTGAGGTATTAAAAATGCTTATGCTGAATATTTAACTACCAGCTCATGCTGGTCCCTGTTTAGAGCAATCATATTCAGGTAACACAACTTGTTAACTGCTCCTTGATCTATGGATATAGACCTGGCCTCTAGTTCTCTGTTACTACAAAATGTGCTGCTATAAATGTTGTTCTCTATATGGGACCTTTCTTTTTATTAATGACCGAAGGGAGAGAATTTCTTCACCAAGCATTTTCCTGAGGCAGTAAGGTGGTCTATGTGGAGGCTAAAGTGCTGGATTTGGAGCAAGAAAGAGTTCATTCCTCTCTCTGATACTTATTAGCTCTGTGACCTTGGGGGAAGCACTGCAACTTCTCTGCTTCACTCTCCTCATTTGTAAAATCAGGCAGCTGGAGTTGAGGGCTTCTAAGGTCTCCGTACCTCTGAATCTGTACTGCTATGATACCTTGCACCAACAATGCAAATCTCAACACATGCTTCCTACCATTACAAATGCAGAGCCTTTAGAATCTGGGACTACTTTCTGTTTCTTCATATTTCTGGCTTCTGGTAGAGTGCCCTACAGAGCAGGTACTCGATAAATGGCTGCTCTTATTGACTATTATTTGACTGAGCAAGTGAAAGAAGGCAGAATAAAGCAAGGAGAGAAGATAGTTTCTACCATCCCTTCTGGCTCTACCAATTATAATCCTTAGGGGTATTTCTATGTGTTGGAGGACACACTGCTTGGGGCTCTTATCACAGGACCAGTCTGCCTTATCTGTAAAAAGCAAAGGTAGACTCAGTGATCTCTGAGGTCCCTTCTACTCTAGGACTCACAATTGTGAAATAGTCATACACACACATCTGAAAAACTCCTGCAGCTTTCAGTCAGTTGGGAGGGTGGACACAAATTTAACTATTATAGTAAATGGAATAAGATTTCTATGCATACTTCTGAGAGCAAAAATAAGTAGAGGAAAGGTGGTGTCTCTTGGAACCTACAGAAATGTTTATCATTTCAACCACATACCTGTCTGTCACTGGTCCTCTTTCAGCTTCCTAGTTCTGTTATTTTACCACTTGTTGCTCTAGCTGGGCAGGCTCTATTTCTTGGCACAACTGTCTGAACGCACAGTTATCAACCCCTTGTTACCTCTTTTCCTGCATCAGGAAGTCCCAAGCTGAGTGCAAGCCAAATGATGAGAGGAAGAAAAAAGGAGATATTTAAAATGAGGTGAGAAATTTCCAGCCAGGAAAAAAAAGACCCAACTGGGCAGAGAGGACTACTTGGCAGAAGCCCAGGATGGAAACATCACCATCTCTCAAGGGATTCTGAAAGCCTGTGGGCTCTCAATGTCTCTGTGGAGACCAGTGAGCTCCAGTGGTATCTGCCTGCTGGCCATGCCCAGAGCGAAGGGGATTTCTGCACCAACAAGATGCCTGCCTGTACACAGAAGAGGATTATGGCTTGTGAAGCATTTCTTGTTCCAATATGGGTATAACTGCTTTGCGTTGTTGCTCTACTCAGACTCTTGAAATAAAAGGGTTGTGGAGCACAATGAAATAAATAACAGCCGAGAGAAAGGAAGAGGGAGGTAAATTGTTTGGAAAGGAGAAGACAGGGTGGAAAAGATGAAATTTGAGACAGATGTGAGAGCCACAAACACATGCGTCCTTGAATTTATGCATCCAATCAATTCAGACTTAGAAAAAAGCTACATACTCAATACAGAAATAAATTTGGAAGTAAACAAAGAAAAAAACGTCCATTTTATATTTCTTTGTGCTTACAAAGAAGCATCAATTTCCATTTCTCTCTCTAGATGTCAGAATAAAGTTAGGGACTGGGATGAGTCAAAGGTCTGGGATGAAGATACATTAATTAAGCCAAGGGTCTCCACCAATTTACACTATCATCTATCATTCTCAACAATGTGTCATCCCCGCAAATCAATGCATGTTACAGAGCCTTGGGTTTGGTTTGGTTTTTCCCTTTTAAATCTCCAAAAGGTGCTACTCCTTAGGCATCAGCAGAAATTCAAAAGCCACCGCACTGGTCAGGTTGACGCCTCATCATTTAGGGAAAAAAAGCAGGAAGTTTAGATGGGAGTTCCCACTAAAACACAAAAGTTCTCAGATGCCGGGAGGAAAGTCATTTCCACGATCTAGCCTCAGCTGGCCACCGTTTTGTTTCTCACCAGTTAACTCCAAAGGGCCGCTACACAATCAGATCCAAACACGTCCCTCTAAGAAACAATACTGGCAACCTGCCTTACTGGTCAAAATCCCAGTTTTTGATTATGGAATAATTGAATAAGAATTAGGGACAGAAGGAAGGCAATCCTAGTGCCAGGAATTGGTTCTGGGATGGCAAAAGCCTCAGGTGCTAAAGATGCTCTGGACTAAGACCCCTGTTGTTGGTAGTGGCTTGCACTGTATTTTCTGAATGCGCAGAGCATCCTACTTGAAGGTTATAGGATCACAGATTTAGAGCTAAAGGAGGCCCTAAGGAAAGATGATCAAGTCTACCCCAACCCTTCATTTTGCAGAGGAGAAAACTGAATTCCACAGAGATTAAATATTTTAATAATTCAGGGTCACAACTAGTAAAAGAGTCTGGGGAAACATTCAAACCCAGGTCTTCCTAAATACCAAGTTCAAAACATGCTAAGCCTACACACTGCATCTTCGACGCAAAAATGCTTTGCTACAAAAGGAAAAAAAAGGTTTTCATCCTATCTTTCATTTTGTCTTGGTTTGTTAACTCTCATTTAGGTTTCTAGTATCAAAAATAACCACTGGATTTGCCTTTGAATTCTGAAAGCATTTAGGTACTCAAAGAATTATGCATATGTGTATATATGTCTATGTGTATATGTGTGCACACATATTCCTCATATGGTATTAGAAAGAGAGCAATACAACAAGGATGAGCTTAGAATAAAGCAAAAACCCCACCGACATGCCACCAAAAGGGGCACTGCTTGGGCTCATGTAAGATTAGGTCTTCTAAAGGCCAGGCCAGTGGGCGTGTGATGTCTCCCTGGCTCTCCTAGACTCTGGTTTGCTGTAACTCAAGAAAGAGGCAATTCTGGATGGGTCAGACAGTGAGGCTGGTGCCTGCTGGCTTCACGGCTTCCCCAAGCCACACTGGGGTGCTGCTCTTATAGTTAGTTCTCCTGGAAGTTATGGTCCTTGCTCCATTTCTCTCCAATTTATCCTCTATAGATCTTATTCTTAAAAAGTTGGTGGCACATGTTTGTCTCCCCTTTTGGACTCTAAGGTCCTTGAAATCAGGGACTGGGTTTTTTGCCTTTCTTTGTACTTCTCATACTGAGCACAGTGACTGGCACACAGAAGGCACTTAACAGATGCTTGTCATCTCAGCTTCCAAACACTACACTTTATACCCATTTGTGGACTTGGTTTATGCCGTGTTTATAATAGTAGAAGGTTGGTCTCAGCTGAGTATACTCTTCTTGGCAAGAAGATCTTGTTAATCAAGTGGGAGCGGGGGGAGGTGCCTGACTTGGTCCCTATTTGCCAAACATAATGTTTAAATATGACAGATATGGCAGTAGAACATGTGGTAAGGGAGTCTAAAACTCAAAATCTTACTTGCTCCCAAACACTTACTAAAACATACTTTTTTGACTTTTCAAATTTTTTTTCTCTGTTACATTAATTGAAAACTCTGTGAGAGAAGTAGAAAAGACAGGTATAAATGCTGTCAGTCAGTCACTAAGCATTTATGAAGTGCCACTGTGTGCCAGGCCCTCCACTAAGCACCGGAGACACAAAACCAGACAAACACTGCTCCCAAGAAGGTCACAATCTACTGGGAGAGACAGTAAGCAAACAAGTATGTACAGATGGACAACAGACAGGAGAAATGAGGAAATCACTGAGAGGGGCTCTGTAGAAGAGGATTTTAGATGGCAATGAAAGGAAGCTAGCAAAGGCAGCGAGTGGAGAGGAAAGAAAGCATGCCGGGCATGTGGGACACCCAGAGACCCCCAGCCTCAAGTTGAGAGATGGGGTGTGTTTTGCTCAGGAACAGCAAGGAGGATGGTGTCAGTGGATCAGAGAGAACGTGGTGGAGAACGAAGTGTAAGAACACCAGGAAGAGGCTGGGTTATGAAGCACTTTGAATACCAAACACAAGATTTTGTGTTTGATGTTGGAGATAACTGGGACGCACCAGAGTTTATTAAGTAGGAGGGGTGACATGATTGTCTCTGTGCTTTGGTGACTGAAAGCAGGCTGAACTGGAGTAGGGAGAGACCCCCCCACCCCAGCACTGCTGCAATAGCTCAGGTGTGAAGTGATGAGGGATCCATCGCACTAGGGTGGTGTGGTGTCAGAGGAGAAATGTTGTAAAGGCCAAATTGAAAGACCTTGGTAACAGGTTGGAGATGGGGTGGGGAGATGAGAGAGTGATAAGTCCGGGTTGACTCCAAAGTCACCAGATTGAGGGACAGGGAGGATGGTGATGTCATTTAAGGAGAAAGGAAATTTACACCAGGAGATGGTGTATAGTGAGATGGGTCCAGGTCTCTTGACCACCAAATGGTGATGCTGTTTCAAAGAGACTACCAGCTTTTGAGCTATACCATGACTTAAGTGTAATTGTAATATACCCCATAACAGCGATACAAAGTTATGATGTCCTCCACAGTGTATCACTGGATATTTATCAATCATTGGGCAGAGTTTCTAGAATTCTATCCTTGGAGACAAGATAGAGAGATGTGGACCAGATATTGGTTGGTTGGTGGTTGTCCTTCATTTTCAAAGAGGACCAAAATGACATCAATACGATAAAGTGAAATTTCAGTGTGTTCGACTGTGGTTGATCAGACCAATAAGAGTTCGAAATGCTCTGCCACAGGTTGGCAGAATATTTGGGGTGGATATTCCAAATTTGTGCATGCTATGTTTACATTGTGCTGTCTCAATTCTGCTTTGCTCAAAGACCACAGTACCCTTTCTGATGTGGGAATACCATGCTGAGTGGTCCTGTGCCAGTGTCTCCCATGTTGCACAGTCAAATCCAAAGTTCTTGAGAGAGGCCCTGAGAGTGTCCTTATATTGCTTCTTCTGACCACCAGGTGATGGCCTGCCCCATGTGACTTCTCCATAAAAAAGTCTTTTTGACAGGCATACATTTTGCATTCGAACAATGTGGCCAGCCCATCGGAGCTGCACTCTCTAAGCATAGTTTGAATGCTTAGCAGTTCAGTTTGAGCAAGGACTTCAGTGTCTGGTACCTTATCCTGCCAGGTGATGCTCAGAATCTTCCTAAGACAGTTCAAATGGAAGCAATTCAGTTTCTTGGCATGGTGCTGGTAGACTGCCCATGTTTCACAGACGTACAACAATGTGGTCAGCACAACAGCTCTGCAGACCTTCAGTTTGGTAGTCAGTTTAATACCTCTTCTCTCTCAAACTTTTCTTCGGAGCCTCCCAGACACTGAACTAGCTCTGGCAATGCGTGCATCAGCCTCATTGTCAATGTGTACATCCCTGGAAAGTACACTACCAAGGTAAGTGAATTTATCCACAGCATTCAAAACTTCTCCACTTGTTGTAACTGATTGTTCCACCTATGGATGGTATGGTGGTGGCTGATGGAGCACCTGTATTTTGTTGGTATTAATCATTAGGCCAAAATTAGCACATATATCAGAGAATTTATCCATACTTTGTTATATCTCAGCTTCAGAGGTTGCATCGAGTGTGCAATCATCTGCAAATAGAAAATCATGCACCAACACTCCCTTCACTTTGTTCTTGGCTTGTAGCCTTTTCAAATTGAAGAACTTACCATCAGTACAGTAGTTGACCTTGATGCCATGTTCATCCTCATTGAAAGCATTTGACAACATGGCTGAAAACATCATGCTAAAAAGCATGGGAGCAAACACACAGCCCATTGGTGACTGGGAAGGCATGAGAGCATTGTCCACTATCAAGAATCCAGACAAGCATGCCATCATAAAATTGACATACAATATTGATGAACTTTTCCAGGCAGTCAAATTTTGACATAATTTTCCATAAGCCCTCATGACTAACAGTGTCAAAGGCCTTGGTCAGATCTACAAACATTGTGTACAGACCTCTGTTCTGCTCCTGAAGTAGTCGGGCAGCAAACACCATATTGACTGTTCCTTGGCCCTTTCTGAAGCCACACTGGCTCTCAAGTATATGACCACCTTCCAGGTGAAGGATCAGCCTATTAAGGAGGACACTAGCAAGAATTCTGCCAGCAATGACTAAGACAGAGACCCTCTTGTGACTGTCACAGGACAATCTATTCTCTTTACCTTTATAGCGACGGACAATGGAGGCATCCTTGAACTCCTGGGGGTTAACTTTCTCTTGTCATGTAACCTGGAAATTTTCAGTCAGCTTTTTTGGAAGCAATAGTCCTTCTACCTTGTAAATCCCAGCTGGGGGGGCTGAGCCAAGATGGCGGAGTAGAAAGACGCACATACACATAGCTCCGAACCCACAACCCACAGAACGGCTACAGGGGAGTAACTTACGGCGAATTCTGCACCCAGAGGCCACGGAATATTGGAGCGAGGGAGATTTCTGTTCTGGAGGGACCTGCAAACCTCTCACGGGGGGTCCTTCATGGTGTGGACTGGGCGCCGAGACTGGGAGCTGAGGGCAGCCCTGCAGCGGCCGCGGCACCGAGAGGAAAAGATCCGAGTGGGCTTCGGGGGCGGAATCTCCAGCGGCCACGCGGGTCCCTCCACCCACAGAGGGACCTGCAAACCTCTCACAAAAGGTTCGTCGCGCTGCAGATGCGGAGCCCAGCCCAGCCCAGACCTGCTGCGGCCATGGCAACAAGAGGAACAGACCCGAGCAGGCTTCAGGGATGGGATCTCCATCGGCCGCACAAGTCCCTCCACCCACAGGTGACGGGGGTCAGTGAGAGAGTCTCTTTGGCGGGTCGAGAGGGGAGTGGGGTGCCCCCATGATTCGGGCCCCCCTGGGAGGTAGAAGCTGAGAGGCGGCTGCAGACCGGGGCTCCCCATGCAGGCAGGAGCCTGGATCCATTGTGGAAGGTCTGTACATAAACCCCCTGAGGGAACTGAGCCTGAGAGGCAGCCCTGCCCCTACCTCAGCACCTGAACTTAATTCTCACACTGAATAGCAGCCCTGCCCCCGCCAAAAGCCCTAAGGCTGGAAGCAGCATTTGAATCTCAGTCCCCAAACACTGGCTGAGAGGACCAGGAGGTGAGGTGGGTGTGAGGAGAATATTCAGAGGTCAAGTCACTGGCTGGAAAAATGCCCAGAAAAGGGAAAAGAAATAAGACTATTGAAGGCTACTTTCTAGGTGAACAGGCATTTCCTCCCTTCCTTTCTGATGAGGAAGAACAATGCTTACCATCAGGCAAAGACACAGAAATCAAGGCTTCTGTGTCCCAGCCCACCCAATGGGCTCAGGCCATGGAAGAGCTCAAAAAGAATTTTGAAAATCAAGTTAGAGAGGTAGAGGAAAAGCTGGGAAGAGAAATGAGAGACATGAAGTCAAAGCATGAACAGCAGATCAGCTCCCTGCTAAAGGAGACCCAAAAAAATGTTGAAGAAATTAACACCTTGAAAACTAGCCTAACTCAATTGGCAAAAGAGGTTCAAGAAGCCAATGAGGAGAAGAATGCTTTCAAAAGCAGAATTAGCCAAATGGAAAAGGAGATTCAAAAGCTCACTGAAGAAAATAGTTCTTTCAAAACTAGAATGGCACAGATGGAGGCTAAGGACTTTGTGAGAAAGCATGATATCACAGAACAAAGAGAGAAGAATGGAAAAATGGAAGATAATGTGAAATATCTCATTGGAAAAGCAACTGACCTGGAAAATAGATTCAGGAGAGACAATTTAAAAATTTTGGGACTACCTGAAAGCCATGATCAAAAGAAGAGCCTAGACATCATCTTCCATGAAATTATCAAGGAAAACTGCCCTGAGATTCTAGAACCAGAGGGCAAAATAAATATTCAAGGAATCCACAGAACACCATCTGAAAGAGATCCAAAAAGAGAAACTCCTAGGAACATTGTGGCCAAATTCCAGAGTTCCCAGGTCAAGGAGAAAATATTGCAAGCAGCTAGAAAGAAACAATTCAAGTATTGTGGAAATACAATCAGGATAATACAAGATCTAGCAGCCTCTACATTAAGGGATCGAAGGGCATGGAATAGGATATTCCAGAAGTCAAAGGAACTAGGACTAAAACCAAGAATCACCTACCCAGCAAAACTGAGTATAATACTTCAGGGGAAAAAATGGTCTTTCGATGAAATAGAGGATTTTCAAATTTTCTTGATGAAAAGACCAGAGCTGAAAAGAAAATCTGACTTTCAAACACAAGAATGAAGAGAACCATGAAAAGGTGAACAGCAAAGAGAAGTCATAAGGGACTTACTAAAGTTGAACTGTTTACATTCCTACATGGAAAGACAATATTTGTAACTCTTGAAACATTTCAGTATCTGGGTACTGGGTGGGAGTACACACACAAACATGCACACACGCACGCATACATAGAGACAGAGCACAGAATGAATTGAAGAGGATGGGATCATATCTTAAAAAAAAAAGAAAAATGAAATCAAGCAGTGAGAGAGAAATATATTGGGAGGAGAAAGGGAGAAATTGAATGGGGCAAATTATCTCTCATAAAAGAGGCAAGCAAAAGACTCATTAGTGGAGGGATAAAGAGGGGAGGTGAGGGAAAAATATGAAGTCTACTCTCATCACATTCCACTAAAGGAAAGAATAAAATGCACACTCATTTTAGTAGGAAAACCTATCTCACAATACAGGAAAGTGGGGGACAAGGGGACAAGCAGGGTGGGGGGGATGATAGAAAGGAGGGCATGGGGAGGAGAATGCAATTCAAGGTCGACACTCGTGGGGAGGGATAGGATCAAAAGAGAATAGAAGTAATGGGGGACAGGATAGGATGGAGGGAAATATAGTTAGTCCTATACAACACAACTAGTATGGAAGTCATTTGCAAAACTACACAGATTTGGCCTATATTGAATTGCTTGCCTTCCAAAGGGAAGGGGTGGAGAGGGAGGGAGGTAAAGAAGTTGGAACTCAAAGTGTTAGGATCAACTGTCGAGTAATGTTCTTACCACTAGGTAATAAGAAATACAGGTAAAGGGGTAAAGAAAGCTATCTGGCTCTACAGGACAAAAAAGAAGACGGAGACAAGGGCAGAGAGGGATGATAGAAGAGAGAGCAGATTGGTCACAGGGGCAATTAGAAAGCTTGGGGGGGAGGGGATAAAAGGGGAGAAAATTTGTAACCCAAAATTTTGTGAAAATGAATGTTAAAAGTTAAAATTAAAAAAAAAAAGAATAAAAAAAAAAAAAAAGAAAACGTAAATCCCAACTGGAACAGAATCAGCACCAGGTCCTTTGCCACATGAAAGGAGCCTAATGGCCCTCAAAACCTCTTCTTCAGTTGGAAGTTCAGCTAATGAGGGACTGACTTCAACCTGAGGTGAACGGTCAATGGCCTCAGCAGATTGATGATGGTCTGTTGAGAACACTATGGAAGTGTTAAGCCCATCTCTCTAGGATCATGTCCTTATCACTAATCAATGTGGCTCCATCAGCACTGAGTAGTTGTGATGCACCATAGGTTTTTGGTTCATAAATAGCTTTCAGGGAATCATAAAAGTGCTTTGGATTGTTACTATCAGCATAAAACTGAATTTCATCTGCCTTCTTACTGTGTCAGGAATCCTGCATCTCTCTAAACTTTGCTTGTACTTTGCTTTTGATGGAATTAAATATTTCCTTCTTCAAGGTGAATGAACCACCCTGCTGGTAAATCCTGTGGAGTTCTCGTTTTTAATTTAGCAGCTTCTGAATTTCCCCATCATTTTCATCAAACCAGTCTTGGTGTTTGCGAGTGTTCTGACCCAAATGAGCAAATGCAAATGAGCTGTACACCATATCTCTGAAAGCTGCCCACTCCTTTTCTGCTCCACTTTTGCCAACTATGTGTTGGCTCAACTTTCCCTCCAAGTTAGCAACAAACTGTTCGCACTCAGGTTGCACTTCCTCTGGTTGAATGGGTGGATGAGAATAATTTGTTCCAACAGTCATGAAGGCAGCTGAAGCAGGTGATGTAGAGTGCTTAGAGCTTGGTTAGACACCAAAGATGCCAAGGTCATCCACTGCAGCCTGAGCCATCACCAGTCGTCTTGACTCTGGCCTGCCACTGGACTATGGTGGCTCTGGAGAAGAGAGTGAGGCTGACTGAAATCCAATTTATGCACTTATCAAAAGACATCACCCATACCATTTTACTATTATACCTCAAAGTCCTGTGGCAACAGGCAAGTGCTGAAGTAGCAGGTGAGGATACACTGGGAGCTGTAGTCACAACCCTGCACACAGGTGGCCCAGGTCACAGGGTCATTTCTCACCGGAAGCAGCAGTGGGACTCGGCAGCCCCCTGGGTGTCTGAGCAGCCTTTTAAGGATCGCACTGTTCACCTCCTGGTGTGAGGAAGGGGCTAGAAAAGGTGCCCTAAACATTGTCCGTTTACCCAACCCTGGCCAGATTACCACGGCAGGCAGGGAATCTCACTATGTGGTCAAAACACAAAAAAATGTACAAAACGCACAAAAACATCTGCAAAGATGATTCCACAAACGTGTGCACACTTACAGACAACACAAAATCCAGTAGACCTGAAAAATGAACTGCTCTTGTTACAAGAGAACTCAGCAGGTATCGCATCCAAATAGCAGCCCTGAGTGAAACAAGGTTGGCAAATAAAGACCAGCTTGCTGAAGCTGGAGCTGGATACATGTTTTTCTGGAGTGGGCACAGTGAAGGGGAGCACTGTGAAGCTGGCGTGGGTTTTGCAATCAAAACTCATCTACTCAGCAAGCTGGTATGCCTGCCAAAAGGAGTGAATGACAGGCTCATGACAATGCGATTGCCACTCACAGGAAAATGCCATGCCATCATCATCAGTGCCTATGCTCCCACCATGACAAATCCTGATGAGGTCAAACAAAAATCTTATGAAGACCTAGAGACCCTTATCATCAATGTGCCAAAAGAAGAAAAGCGTATAATTCTGGGTGACTTTAATGCTAGAGTAGGCTCAGACTCTCAGACTTGGCAGGGAGTCCTAGGGAGGAATGGAGTGGGAAACAGCATTGCATGACCTTCTCATCACCAACACTGTTTCCCATTTACCTAAACGCAATAAAACTTCACAGATGTACCCTTGCAGTAAACATTGGCATCTAATAGACTATGTGACTGTAAGGAGAAGAGACAGACAAGATGTGAGAGTGACAAAGGCAATGTGTGGTGCAGAATGCTGGACTGATCACAGACTTATCCTTTCCAAACTAAATTTTTGCATTCATCAAAAGTGCAGCCCCCAAGGCAAAATGACTACCAGAATATTCAATGTCAACAAATTAGAGCACTTCTCTGAGAGAGGACCAGATGGAGTGGCTGAATTAAGAAGCTAATATTAACTTAGAGGGAGGTTTCTAATAGAATGCCTCAAGGATCTGGATTGATCCTATACTCTCAACATTTTTATCAATGACTTGGAAGAAGGCATGGCTTGGCATAATTATCAGACTTGCAGAGGAGCCAAGTCATTAGGGATAGCTAAAATACTGGATGATAGTGTCAGGAGAAAGAAGGATTCTAATGATCATAGGGTTAATTGCCCCTACTTGGGCAGCCCTGATGTGATCATCAAGAGAGTTTTGGTGAACAAGAACAGGAAAACAAGAGTCCTAATGTGTTTTCAACCCTGGCCACGTCCCCATAGTTAGTGCTAAGCGCCCCAGTTTTGGAAGGATATTGACAAACTGTAGCATGTCCAGAGGAGGGCAATCAGGATGGGCCATGTCATATAAGGACTGGCTCAAAAACTGGGGATATTTAGGCTGGAAAAGAGTATACTCAGGAAGAACGTGATATCTGTCTTCTAGTATCTGAAGGGCTGTCAAACGGGAGAGAGATTCTTTTTGTTCTCTTCCTCAGAAGACAGAGCTGGGAACAGTGGGTTGCAAAGGAGTAAATTTGGTTTGATGTCATGAAACCATCAGAGCTGTTCAAAGGAAGGCTGAGCTGTTCAAAGGAGGGAGGAGGTCCCTGCTGATCTTCAAAAGGAGGTTGGATGACAACTTGGCCATAATGCTGCAGTAGATGAGGTGTTATTTAAATAATTTTAAAATTATTATTATTAAATAAATTATAATAAACTATTTAAAATTTAAATAATATTTAAAGAATAATCTTTAATTATGTATATTTTCAGGCATTTCAGCTATAGTCCGACTCTTTGTGATCCCATTTGGGGTTTCCTTGGCAAAGATACTAGAGTAGTTTTTGAAGAAACTAAGGCAAACAGGGTTACATGAATTGCCCAGAGTCACACAGCTATTAAGTGTCTGAGACTGGATTTGAACTCATGAAAATGAGTCTTCTGGATACTCTTATCGTCTGTGCTACCTAGCTGATTATTTAATTGTACATATGAAGTCTAAAACCCAACGAATCCAACAATCCAACCCACTCAAACAACCCAAACCTTGAATTTAAAAGAAAATTCAAGGAGGCTATCAGCAGACACACCCAAGATAAATGAGTCTGGCGCCTTTCTGAACAGTTATATTCCAGAAAGCCAAGATTAGATGTGGAAAGTTGTGTAAAAAGAGCATATAGAAGAAGCCAAAGACCAGTAACTGGCAGAGCACAGCATTTCTGAGGTTGGAACTGGACAGTCTTCTTCCTCCAGAACTGAAATGTCCAAGTGAATCAGACCTTGACTATGTGTCTGATCACTTCCCTAGGAAATTTAAACTGCTGTGGCTTTCTGAATGGAAACCACATACAAATTGAGGCACCATAAGAAACATGGACTTTCCCAGGCCCACTGACCAACTCTTCAAGAACAGTCATCAAGTTGGCCTTTAGCAGAACACAAATGTGAAACTCAACAGGCATCAAACTGGTTTCCAGATGACCGGTAGAATCATTTGCTTCTGGTTTGCTGTGCTACCCCTGAGCAGGATGAAAATGGGGCCAGGAAGACTATTGAGTCTAGACTTGGGTCCCTGACCCAATAATAAGAGCAGTTTCTGGCTCTTATTATTTCTGGATGAATGTGTTCAGATCCTAAAAGGAATCCAGGCAGGCAGAAAATCAAGAAAACAAGAAAATACAAGGAAGTATCAAACATCTTTTCATTGTAATATTTTCTCTAAATGTTTTTCTTCTTCAGATTCATAATGCACACATATAATATTTCCTTATAGGTAACATACCAGAAAATGACCAGCACACTGAGGCCCAAAGGCCACCAAAAGATATCCATTAGTACAGAATGAACAGCATTTTAGGCTCTCCTTCCAAGTCTCTAAAATCAGGGACAAAAGGCGAGCAGCAATTCCGGGCACCAGGTGTTAACCCCGAATTACTAAGGAATGAGGCTTTGATGTCACTGAGCTGTGAATTTAATAGCCCAGTTCTGGCAGAGGGTAGAATGGTGGCAGAAGCCCCAGGTCAGACTTGAGGAAACTCTCATGAAGAACACACTGTATTGTCATTTTGTTCACAACCAACGGAGATGGAAGCCCGTACTTCATTTGTATAATAATAGCGAAGCCGACTGAAAGCATTTATTAAGTGCTTACCATGTACCAGGCACTGTACTAAACATTGGGGATACATACACAAGTGAGACAGTTCCTAACCTCAAAAAGCTTACATTCTAATAGAAGACACAAAGGGCAGCTGGAACCAGGTGTGTGTTTGGGGAGAGGGAGGAGCTTGGGGCAGGGGATAGGAAGGGAGGGTGTGGTTTGGCGCTGGTGACCAGGAAGTGAGGTCAGAGCTGGGTTCCAGGCACAAGGAGGCCTATCAGAGCCCATGGTGGAGTTTAAGTTTCCTATGAGGAAGAAGAAGGGATGAAGGCTGTAAAGGAGGTGGCAGAGCTTGGAGCTGGTGGCCAAGAAAAAGAGCTAAGATCTATGTGGCGCTTTACACATATTATCTCATTTGATTTGATCCTTACGGAGACCATCAAGTCCAACCCCTTTGTTTTACAGATAAGGAAACTGAGACCAAGACGAAGAACCTGCCTCAGGGATACATAGCTGGTAAGTGTGTGAGGCAGGATTCAAATCCACGTCTTCCTGACTCAAAGTCCAGCATGCTATGTCACGCTGCCTCCTTATCCAAGGTTCCAGCCAAGAAAGAGTGGGGAAGAATGGTTGTTCGTGTCAAATATCTCTGGGATGAGAATGCAAAGGGAGCAGTGAGAGGACAAACAAGGATAAATCTGTTGTCAACACAGGGCTGGCCTTACAGCAACGGTGCCAGTACCTCCAGGAGGCAATGAGCCAGGCAGTAAATTCAGAAGCCCTGGGATGCTGCTGACTCAGAGCCCTGATCTCTGCTGTTGTTGGGCAGAGCAATTACTTCTGCCCCACAGACCCTCTAAGGGGGAGCCAGGGTTCCCAGTGACCCAGCTCCTGCTGTTTCACCAACAAGGAATCTTGTAAAACCAACCAGTAACCAAAGCTAGCAAGAGAGGATGGTGTGCAGGACCACTGGTGCCTTTCAAGGGTGGTTAGACTTTCCTTCCAAAACTCATCTTTACCTTTCCCCTCCTCTTCCTTTCTCTCCCCCCAGGAAAGGTCAGGATGGTCTAAAAATCAATCAATTAATCCAAACTATTTAAGTGCTTCCAATGTGCCAAGCGATTTGCTCGTACTAGAGATACGGATAATAACAATAAAATAAAACACAGGTTAAAAGCCAGAGCAGGGGCACACCAATCAGTCAACAAGCACTTGTCAAGTGCTTACCTTGCTGGTGCTGGAAAGAAAGGCAAGACACAGTTCCTACTTTCAAGGTGCTTATGGTCTAATGAGGCAGACGATGCTATACAAATTAGAACTACACAGGATAAATTAGTGATAATAAAAAAGGAAGGCACTAGCACTAAAGGGACTAGCACTTGAAAGTTTAATCATCTGGATGTTCAGGATATTTAAGGATGTCTAAATGAAAAAAAAGTCTCCCTTCATTCTCTAAGAGGGTTCTCAAAAAGCTGGGTGCCGTTGGGCCAGATTTGGTTGCCTAGGGTATCTGGAATAAGCAAGACTCAACCATTTTCCACCTTCCACAGGAAGACTTTCCCAACCCCTCTTAATTCCACTGCCTTCCTTCTGTTAATTATTTCCTACTTAACTGGTTTATAGTTTGACTGTAAGAATCTGTTTGCTTATTGCCTCCCTCATTAGATTGTAAGCTTCTTGGGGGGAGGTAATGCCTTTTGGCTCTTTTTGAATTTGTAGCCCTTAAGCAAAGTATAGGTGCTCAATAAATGTTCACAGGCTGAGTAACATTTCATCACCACAAAAGCGCAGGCCTGGTGTAGACAGACTTTCTTCCTTTTCATGAAGGGGCTGGACTAGGTTATTCTAAAGAGCCATCCTGGACCATCTCCAGTCATCCTGATGAGTATCAGGTCACTGGACCCAGATGACTCTGGTGACTTTGCACAGCCCTGCCTCACTTAAATCCAACTCACTTGCATGCCATGGCATCACCTCCCTGATGTCATCGTCCTCTTTGAGGACAAAGGACAAACAACATCTTCTATTCCAAATGATGATGATGGTGGTGGTGGTGGTGGTGGTGGTAGCAGCGCACATTTATATAGCACTTACTATGCCCCAGGCCCTGTATTAAGCGCTTCACAAATATGATCGCATGATCTTCACAACAACCCTGGGAGGCAGGGGCTATAATTATATCCCATGAGCCTCTTCTCCAAAATCCTTTCTGTGTGGAGCACGATGGGAACTAAGCAGCCTAGCTGCCCACCCTCTTCTTTAGACGGCTGTACTGAATCGCACAGAGCGAGGCTTCTCAAAGTGTGGGTCATGCTGAAGGGGTGCTGAGTGGAAAAAGTTTAAGAAGCCCTAGGTAGAGCACTAGGAAATTCTTCGTGAGAGGCACCATCACTTTTAAAGCCTTACACGCTTTAAGTGACTTTCTACTTTCCTAGTTACACATTTAGAAAGAGGAAAGATTCAGTGATAATAATGTGAGCCTCTAAAGTTAAATAAGTCGCACCAAATGTTCACAGGTAAATTTCAGAAGTACAAGGAGGCCTCAGGTGAAATAGAATGGGGGGCGGGGGTGCTGCTGGGCTCCAGCCAAACTTGAAGTCATTTATGATCCAGAGCTAACATTCTCTAGCCAAGTAAATCAAAAGATTTTAGAGGTTTCTTCCCCTCTCTGAAAAGTGGGTTTCAAGAACTCTTTGTTTCTTGTCTCAAGTTGGAAGGGATTGTCTTTAACTGATAATATTGACCAATGAGCCTTCCTTTTTTTTCCTTCTAATTAATACTAAGTCAATTAGAGGCAGGTATCCTGCCGACAGGACACAAGGAACAAAAGGGCCCAGAGAATCTAGATTGAGAGGTCTCTGAAGGCAGGGACCATGTTTTTGCCTTTCTTTGCATCTCTAGTGCCCAGCACAGTGTCTGAAACAATTTAAGTCATGAACAAGTATGCACTTAACAAGTGCTTGTTGACTGATTCATCCATTAAACCTAGAATTTGTGGGTCCTGTCCCAGCTTCTTGCCTCACTCAGCAGCCAAGGGCAAAACATTAGGTTAATAAATAACATTGCCTTCAATATCAGCAAAGTACTCCATGGTGTTCTATATGGCCCCTGAAATATTAATGTCATTTTTAGGATTAATCATCTACATTAGGCTTGGTAATCTCTGTGTCTGAGAAAAAAAGGCCAAACAACCCACAATCCTAGGTCTTTATGTGAAATGGATCCCTTTGGGAAAAGGTCTTCTGATCATGAAACACCTCATTTAAAAGGACATTCTAGAAAGTTGAGAACAGGCAGCAGCAGCTGTCTGATTCAACAGACACCACCTCTCCAAATCCCACTGGGCAGGTCAAAGTGTGCCTTGACAAAAGCACACACTTCCATTTCCAATTCATATTCAGCTTACTGGTTTAAAGACAGAAGGGCACAGCCTGTGAGTGGTGGGCAGGGTAGTTGAATGTACCAAACATAAACCAACTTTCCATGCTCCTAAACTGTCGACTATAGGGGTATTACTGCCTTAAAATGTGATTATTACAACGAATCTAATTACCAAGAACAAGCTAGTCCCCTTATGAACTGATATAGAAGAAGAAAGCAGAACCAGGAGAAAAATATATATACATAACATCCTACAAAAGTACTGCTGTTAAGCTGTTTCAGTCAAGTCTGACTCTTCATGTCCCCATTTGGGTTTGCTTGCCAAATCAAAGATAATGGCGTGGTTTGCCATTTCCTTTTTCAGCTTATTTCACAGCTGAAGAAATTCAGACAAACAAGGTTAAGTGACTTGTCCACAGCTACTAAGTGTCTTGAGGCCACATTTGAACTCAGGTCTTCCTGACAAAGATTGGCTGTGTGACCTTGGGCAAGTTATTTTGACCTCTCTGGGTCTCTGATCCTCATGTAAAATAAATGCTGAAGCTGATGGCTAAGATTCCTCCAGCTCTAAGAAGCTGTGGGAGGGAAGCTGAGGCATCAAAGGAAACTAGCCCCTAAGTTACCCCAGGGAGTTGATAGGGAAACTGTGCCAGTTACTCCTGAGGCCAGCTGGAGTTTAGGGTTTGTTTGTGTTGCTGGTGGTTTTTAATTGCTTATAAAAACTTCCTTAATGTCAAGGAACCAAAAAACAACTGTCCAACGTTAACTTCCCCAAGATATTTATTCCAAAGCAAAAATTTGCTTGTGGCCACTTTGTTATGTTATGCATGACGGGATTAAAACGAGATAATATTGTCCTGGAGGGAAAGGGAAACACAAATCACTCAGGAACAAAACACCAGCGGCAATAAAAGGGCTGGGAAGGGAAGCGACTTATCAGCTTAGTCAGAATCTGTTTCACGGATCCACAGACAGGCTGCAAGATCCCAGGGTTGAGTTCCTCTCCTGTCAAAACTGATTAAATGCTCTATCAAAACTGCCCTCCAACATCTTCATTGGATTTGCAAGGGCTGCATTTCAGATCCTCCCTTGCTCTCCTTAATTATCCCTGCCCAGGCTGTCTTCTGCCAGGATCACTTAGCAACTGACACAACTTTGCAAATTAGCAGGCTCTGATAAAGGAGGAGATAACAAATTCCACATCCCTCTCTTTCTAAAGCATTTCCTCTGCTTATGATTGACCTTAGAACCCAGAGCCTCAGACCATGTCCATTTGCAAATAAGGAATGAGTGCCTCTCTGATCCTCCTTCCTCCACCCCTTTCTCCAGGCATCTCACAGACGGAACCAAATAACAACAGATTGTTACTAGGTTCATCCATGCCTTTGAGGAACTGTAGCTGGATTTAACTAATTAGCACCCCAGCCACAGGACAAAAACAGTGATTTGACCAAGACACAGTCCTTTAAGCCAAGGAGGCTGGCCTAGAAATCCATGCTCTAGCCCTAGACTCCAAATTCCATCCATCCTTTCGAGTGATGAACTGGAAGTAAAGAAAACCTGGGTCCAAATCCCACCTCAAGACCCTGGGAAAGTCGCTTAGCCTCACTTCTGTTTCAGGTCCTCTTCTCTAAAGCAAGGAAGTTGGACTCAATGACCTCGAAGGTCATTCCAGCTCTGGAGTCTCACAGATCTCTTTAGCTGACAACCCCACATAGATTATTTTGTATTATGGTTACGTGTATACAGGTGTTATTCCCCCAGCAGCCTGAGAATCCTATGATGGTAGGTGCTATCTTACTTAACTTTGTATCCCCCTGAGTATATAATAAATGTTTGGAGAGAGCAGTCCTCTGAGACTAAGATCTGAGTTCCAATTCTACCTCTTACATAGACTAGCAGTGTGATAGTGGATAAGTAAGTCTAATTGACTCAGAGGTTAATGATTTCTGAGTGACCTAGGCTCTAAACTCCAGAGGAGAACCTGGCTTGTTTTTTTGGCTGGACTTTCCTTTTTTGGGGCACCCTTACACACTGAGGCAGTCACAGGTCTTGTTCCTAATCCTAAACATCAGTGAAATTAGAATGTACACCAAGCTCTGGAGAAACAGATTACCATACAGCCGGCTGAGCTGTGAATTGGTCCAACAATTTGGAATGATACCAAAAGCAAAAAATCGCTAAACCCTTTGACTCAGCAGTAGCACTACTAGGCCTATGCCCCAAGGAGATCTATGAAAGAGGAAAGGTCCATATAAACAAAAATACTTGAAGAAGTACAGAACTAGAAATAGGTTTCCTTAGGTACCCACAGGATCGACCAAACAAATGGTAGTCTATGAACGTAATGCACCGTTATGACATGAGAAATAACAGATGTAAAAGAATTTCAAGGACTTTGAGATAATCTGGATAAACTGATGTAGGGGGAAGTAAGCAGAACCAGGAGAAAAATTTACACAATGATGCCAATACTATAAAGGAAAACCACACTGAAGAACTTCAGAACTCTGATCAATGCAGACCAAGCAAGCAATAAACTTACTAAATGCCTTCTGGGTCAGGCTTTATGCCAAGTGACTAGGATACAAAAAAAAAAAAAAAAGGAAAAACAGTTCCTGTTCTCAAGGAACTTACACTCAAACGGGGCAGACAACAGGTAAAAATAACTATGTACCTCTAAGATATATAAGGAGCATATGCAAGGTAATCTCAGTGGAAAGAAATCGCATCAATAAAACTTTTTTAAAGGAAAAACAATCTCACTCACTTTACCTTTCCAATTTTCCAGTACAAAATACCACTCAGCAGACGTGTACTAGACTTCCACCCCGAAATCATTCCCAAGCAAATTGCAACTAAAACCATAATTACTCCATCCCTGACACATGAACCTCTGAGTTAGCTTAGCGATCAGCAAAATATTTATCCTACTTAAAAATACAAAAAGCATTCTTAGCTCAGGGGCTAAAAACAGACCAAAGGTCAGATTTAGTCTTGGGGCCACAGACCCTCTATACTGAGGACCCTCCTCCTCACTAGCAAAGCCCAGGTCCTCTGGCCATGCTAGAAGGGAATAAGAGACAAGCTCCTTTAGGAACTAAGCTTTCTGGAAGAAATGGGGTACAATTTACAGTATGTCATTAGCGTTGTAAAAGAACAATTTATAGAACAAAGAGAAAAAAAGAAAAAACTTTTACTTTTGCCCCCAAAAGCATTCAGGCCAGAGAGAAGCCCCAGGGGTTTATCCTAGACTAAACTCTGTCAGGGTCAGAAGGCTTGAACTAAGCCAATACATCCACTCCAGAGGGCAGGCAAGAAGCAGTACAGGAGCCCAGGCCAGAGAGAACAGCTGCTTTTTACCTTTAATAATCTGGCCTTATTCACAGATGGACCTTTGGATTTACGTGAAATGATTAAGTGAGTCGTTTCTTTGCCCTTCTTTTTGAGAATTTCTATCACAAATCTGTTTTCCTTTAAAAGGTAGCTATTCATTACACATACTGGGCTACATCACAGGGCAGGAAACCCAGAAAGAGGAGACCAGGCATTGGTACAGCCCACTGCTGGGGGAGGTTGTGACACTGCCAAGAGCTCCTGACACTCCAGGCACCATCTAATCCCCTCTGATCAGGAAGCTGAGGTTCAAAAGGGGAGTCTGTCAGATCACTTGTGTGTTATTCAGCCCTACCTCTCTGCACTGGCCAGTGTCTCAGAATCAGACAAGTCAAGCTTTAAGAAAATTTCCAAGAGTTCTTGGCCACATTTATTGTGATGGATCTGTTGTTGAATGGCCCATCCATTCAATGTTTAAGTCAAACTTTTCAGAAATGATGCCTGGCAAAAAAAAAAAAATCATCATTTCTGATCTCTGAGAAATGCAGATGAAGGTGTGGTTTCTGAATCTAAACCCTCAGTGATAAGAAGTAGATGGGTTGGGAAGCAAGGGAAAGAGGTGACAGGCATAAAACTCTGGAGTTAATTTTTGACTCCTCCCATTCTTGTGCAGACCACAAACACCTCGAAGTCAAGCTTCTTTTTCTAAAGCAAGCCTGGGACCCCCAACCCTTCTTTTACAGTTTTCTATTGACGTTGATTTAGCCTAGGCCTGGGTCAGCAATTTATATGCCTCAAAGGAAGATGCAAGGAATGCAGGATGACTTTGGGGGGTGGGTGGGTAGGGGGATGGCATTGTGAAAAGGAGGGAGCACAGGACCGGTGTGTGTCCTGCAAGACCATGTCTCCCTACCATCAGGCAACATTCTGTTCCATTCCCATCCTACAATCCCTTGACCATTGGGAGCCAGGGATTATTCCCATCCTTTGACTGGGAGCTAATGCTGAACCTGTAATCTCATGTCTAGGGTTGCTTAGATCAAGTGCTGATTCTAATACATGGAGACAAAGCTACCCCTTCAGAGATCAAATCTTGTAGAGAGATAACAGAAAGGAAGCTGGCCAGTGCCCTTATGACTAGTTCTATCTGTCATACTCTGCAACATACTACGGACTTGCTGTGGGACTCTCCAGAATTCCATGCTTGACTTTAATGGTCTCATTTTCCTTATTTCTTATTAGAAGGTCAAATGGACACAAGAAGGATGATCACAGACCAATTAAAGAATTCCGTCCCAAAGCATCACTTCTGAGATGATGGGTGGGAGTTACACATGTAGTTCTCTGAGGTTTTTCATGGGCTTCTAGACCTCTAAGTCCAATGCAAAGGTGTGGTCCTCAATGGGTGAGACAAACTCCAGTTATAATCACCTAAAAGGTCATCTGATTCACAGATGCCGGTCCCTAGTTCTATTACTTGCCAATCACTGTAGTCCTGAGTGCAAAGACCCTTAACTTCACTAGCATTTTGCAAGGCTCTCCCATCACAGCCTGGGATGGCAGAGGAGACAAGATCCCAATCCTTTAAGAACTAAGCTTTCTGGGAGATAGAAAGCACAGCTTATAGGATGCCAAAATAGCCTGTAAAAACTAGGAAAATATGATATTCTAATACTGATATCTTAAAAGAACTGCTAGGGACATATATAATAAGAGTGACACATGGAGTGTGGAGGCTCCTCTGTGGAGCCACTGTGGTCCAGTGGAAAGAACACTGGTTGAGGAGTCAAAGGAAGTGGGTTCAAAGCCTCCTCTGACACTTGCTACCTGGACCCTGGGCAAGTTGCTACACATCCCTGAGCCTCCTCAATTATAAAATGAGTGGGAAGGACTGGATGACCCCTGAGGTTCTCTTCAGCACCAGATCTTGGATCCCCTAAACCCTCATCAGTACACTGTGTAATAAAAACAAGTCCAAAAAGGGAGGCAGTGTGAAATGAGAAAAATGTTATAGAATAACTACAACCTTATTTTTAAAATTAAATTTAAAAAAAATTAACAAATTAATTTTAAAACACATCAAATATACATAATCAAACAAATAATAATAGCTTATTGGCCCTGTCCCAAAATGCATGTTCCATTTTGTACAATGAGTTCATGTCTGTCATGTTATGGGTTACAGTATGCTTCCTCATCAGCGCTTTGCAATCGTGGCTGGTCACTGTGTTGATTAGAGTTAAGTCCTTTCAAAGTCATTTTTCTTTACAATGTTGTTATTGTATAAAACATTCTTTCCGTTCTTCTCAAGTTAGTTTGCATTAGTTCATTAAAATCTTCCAGATTTCTCTGAAGTCACCCCTTTCATCATTTCTTTGGACACAACAGCACTCCATAACATAACCTTTATATTCCATAACACAATTTGTTCAGTCATTGCCCAAAGAATGGGTACACCCTTAGTTTTCAGTTCTTTGTGCTACAAAAAGAGCAGCTCTGATCTCTCTCTCTCTCTCTCTCTCTTTTTAGTTCTTTGGAGGGTACAGGACTAGTAGTTGTCAAAGGATATGCGCAATTTAGTAATTATGGGCACGACTACAATATTGTAAAAGAAAACATTATCAAGTCTTCCAGACTCTGATCAATGCAACGATCAACCACAATTCCAAAGGACTATGGATAGATCATGCTTTCCACTTTTCAGCAGAGATGACAGACTAGGGGAACAGAAAGAGACATACCTCTTCAGCAATGGGAAAGAAAAGTAGAGAAATTAATTCAACGCAACTATTTTAGATAGTGTCTTTAAGTCCACGTAAAAAGCTTGTTTGCTACAGAGAGGTTGAGAACCTTTGGGCCTCCCCTCCACAGCACTTTCAGCCACAAGAGTTTGCTGAACAGCGGTCAGTGTGACTTTCCGATCACTGCATGAGAAGAGGATGCGGGGAGAGCAAAGCCCCAGACATCGAGAAGTTTTGTTCACTCTACAACAACTAGGATGATGTAATAGTGACTATCCCAAGGACTTGCATGAAAGGCCCCACATCTCCCATACTTGATTATGCAGAAACTATGAAACCATTTCAAAGAGGAGCTCTGGGGAAAACAAGAAGAGCTCATTTATATAAGATGTATCCTGGAAGAGGCAGAGAAGACCAGGAAGCAGAAAGTGTGTCATTTGATGATTGGGGAGGATGTCTCTTCTTTGATTTCTCCTGCTCTTCTATGACCATGAAAGCAGATTCTCCTTCAATTTCATTACCTTTGGATAATCAAGGGAGAAGTCCTGGCTCCAAGGGGGCTTCCTTTTGGTAGGCCAGTCAGGAGAAGATACAAAGAAAAAAGTAGGGACAGATAACCCCCAAGGGACACATCAAGAAGAAGCTCCACACAAAGATGGCTAAGAGGCCCACCTAAGAGGTACCAGGTGGGATGGAAAGAGGGCACCTTATGGAGTCAGAGAACCTGGTCTGGATCCCTGCTCTGCAGACTACTTGTATGACCTGGAGCAAATCCAGACCGTGAAAATTGCAGGCATAAGACACCCCTCAGAGCTCTAACATCCCCTCATCTATGACCAAATAAAAAACCACAGGCATAACAATACTGCCAATTCACAGTGTATGAACTAATAATAACAGCTAACATTTACATGGTACTTACTACGACCGAGCTCTAGGCTAAGTGCTTTACAACCATTGTCTTATCTGATCTTCACAATCACTCAGGTGTATTTTCCCCTATCTTATAGAGAACAATAAGAATAACGATCATTTTTCTAGTGCTTTACTATGTCCCATGCACAGTGCCAAGTGCTTTACAACCATTATCGTACTTGATTCTCCTAGGAGTCAGACTCGATGGCCTCCGAGGTCCCTTTTAGCTCCAGAGCCAGGACCCTTTGATCCTATGATTCTTTATTTCATGTCTGGTTTTCTTCTCTGACCACTACTAAATACTTGGAAACAATAACTCCTCCACGGGGCAGAATTTCCTGTAATTCACTTATGTTATAATGGAAGAAGGAAGGCTTGAACTTAGCTTGGAAGGGTCAAGGGGAAAACTCAAAATAATTGTTTATTTTTCTAATTAAAATCAAACAACAATTAGTCCCCAAGGAAGACTCCACAGGAGAGGAGGTGTAAGGAACCAAACCCTTCCTGATGATTTCCCAGCTTCAAGGATAAATGAGAATTCCCATTTTGCATCTTTACCACCCACTCCTGGACCAAGGGTCCCAGAAACAAACCAGGAATTCCAATTGTCTGTCAGACTCCTCAGAGAATAATCAAACCCATGGGAAGAAGTTGGTCATGGGGCTGGAGCCCAAAGCTGAAGAAAAAACTGGACAAGACCAAGCTCTGGTGTTTCAAGTATCTGGAAATCCCTTCTCTCCTACTGTCTGACTGAAAGAATCAGGCCTGAAACCTCGAGGTGAGCCTGGGTTCAGTCAGGGTCTCTGCTGCAGTCATCTTAGGATCCTAAAAAACAAACCAACAACCACTAGGAAAGAATATGAGAGGAAGGGCGCTCTAGGGAAGGACAAGAAGAAACAAGTAAGCCTCTTCTGGTGGCTGCTTTTGTCCTCTGAAGTGGTTCTGGGAAGGAAGGTTTCCTCAAAGAAGTGAGATTGAGAAGGGAACCTGAAAGATGCAAAGGAGGCAGCCTTTCTTCATGGAAAATGGGAGAGTAGACCAAAAGATGCACAGAGAGCGAGCATGAGAAAGGAACGTCACCCAAGGAGGGCATTTCTATGAAGGCACTCAACCAAGAGACCCAGAAAAGAGGAAATGTGATGAGGCAGAAAGAGCCATAGAGGCGAGAAGATCCCTAGAGGAGTCAAAAGTTCATCCAGGGAAAAATTCAACTGGTCAAATACCTACAATATCATTTAAAGGACTTCAAGGTTCTGCCTGGCTCCAGGGGGCAGGCCTTGGAATAAATGAGTGAAAGCTGTAGAAAGCAGAATTAGGTCTGATGCAAGTTACCCACTGGGAAGGGTGAGTGACCCGCTATTCAGCTACAGCTTTGGGCAGGAATTGGGGCTCAGAAATCATGGAAAAAATATGGAGGCTTGTAAATCCTGCTACTCACTGGGTAGGGAAGAGTTTAAAGACAGAATGGAATTACTCTGGCATCAGACTCCTGCAAATGAAATACAGCTACCCTGGCTCTCTGTGAGCTCCAATCTCGCAAACAAGAACCCCCACTGAATTTGTACCACATGCTTCTGTTTCTCCTCAAAGAGTTGGAAGACGACTGGTGCACCAAAGCATCTTCTGAGAGAGAATTTCCTAACAATCAAATGTCCCTGACATACTTCACCTCAATAAGAGCTCAGACAAACACAGGAGAATAAAAAACAAAGAGGAAACAAAATTTTCCTTTGTTCACTTCTCTTTTTTGCCAACTTGTGGATAAGAATGTGGGAAAAATTCAGAGAATTTTACCTACAACCTCCTAAAATAGAGGTTCCAGGCTTCTAAAATAAGGGCTAGAAGAAAGCCTAGGTCAGTCCCAATTCTCCAGTACTATGTGCAGATGTACCAAAGGCACATAATTCTATTCATTTAGCAACACAGCAAACCTTAGGACAACTGAACATCTATCCCATACTGGGAATGTATCTTGTTTATGCTTATTTCTCTACATGTTATATCTCCTATTGGAATGTAATGTAAGCTTCCTAATTGGAACACTAATGCATTGTTGGTGGAACTGTAAAGTGATCCAACCATTCTGGAGAGCAATTTGGAACTATGCCTAAACAGCTATAAAACTGCACATACCCTTTGACTCAGCAATAACACTACTAGGTCTGTATCCCAAAGAGATCACAAAAATGGGAAAAGAACCCACATGTACAAAAACATTTATAGCAGCTCTTTTTGTGGTGGCAAAGCATTGGAAATTGAAGGGATGGGGAATGGCTGAACGAGTTGTGGTATATGAATGTAGGGAATGCTATTGTGCTATAAGAAATGGTGAGCAGGCAGACTTCAGAAAAACCTGGAAAGACTTATATGAACTGATGCTGAGTGAAGTGAGCAGAACCAGGAGAACACTGCATATAGTAAAAGCCACAGTGTTTGACAACTAACTTTGATAGACTTAGCTCTTCTCAGCAATGCGAGGAGCTAAGGCATCTCCAAAAGACTCTTGATGGAAAATGCCATTCACATCCAGAGAAGAAACTTTGGAGTCTGATGCAGAGGGAAATATGCTATTTGCTTTCTCTGTTTTGTTGTTCTTTTGTTTCTTTTTTCTTCCAGTTCCTCCCATTGGCTCTAATTCTTCTTTACAACATGACCCATGTGAAAATATATTTAATATGAATGCATATGCAGAGCCTATATCAGGTTGCATACTATCTTGGGGGAAGGGGGAAGGAAAGGAAGGGGAGAAAATTTAAAACTCCAAATCCTATGGAAGTGAACACTGAAAACTAAAAATAAATAACTAAGAAAAATAAATAAAAGGTGTCAGTAATAGTTGAAAAAAAACAAAAAACCAAGAATGTATACTTCCTGAGCGCAGGGATTGGCTGTCCCTGTAGCAGGGCCAGTTGAACACAGCACCTGACACAGAGTAAGGGCTTCACGGAAGCTTTTTGATTGGCCAGGTTTTCACAAGGCTTTCTATGCCAACACGCAAACAACAAAAACCAGTGTATGGGCCAGATGGAAACTGCACGAGCTTCTTAAGAGACCATACATTTACTATCATTTGTTGGGCTGGGGCTACCCATCACCACAGTCCTCCCTCTTGTGAAAATCACTTTCTCCCAAAAACACAAGTTCACAAAGCTAAAGCTAAGTTTCTGAGCCACAATGAATACATGTTTATCTAGGTTTTACAGAAAAGGAAACTAAGTTTCAGAACAACTCTATTGAGATCATTCACACAGAAGACAGGAAGCCTGGGTCTCTCAAAAGAAAGTGCCTTCTCTAAAAGGTGAACTCAAGTTTTTTTGTCAAATGATAGGTAGATCACCACTTCAGAGGAATTTATGCTGCCTGAGCCTATTTCAAACCAGAGGATTTTCAAATAAGCAATAATGAATGGGCTTCAATGTTGGGGGAGAAACCCAACCACACCACCCCTCTCACTTCCCTGTTCAATAAACTCCCCTGGCTCTTAAGATGAAATTAAAATCATTTGTATGACTTTTAAAGCTGTTTATAGCCTAGCCCCTCCCTACCTTCCTAGTCTTCTCACACTTTCTCCCCTCCACATTCGCTGAGATACAGGGACACATGCTTTCCCTCCTCACGTTCACCTCCCAGCTTCCTTCAGGTTTCAGCTAAAGTCCCAACTTCCTGATCCCCGTGATGCTAGTCTCTTCTCTCTGTGCTTATGTCCAATGTGCTCCATCTACGGCTTGTTATTATATTGCTGGCTGCTTGTTATCTCCCCATGAGCGCCTTGAGGACAGGGACTATTTTTGCCTTCTTGGTGCCAGGTACGTAACAGGTATTTAATAAATTCTAGTTGACTGACTGAAATAACTTTTTTTTTTTTTATCCTTCTTCAGTTTATTTTCTAGATCAGGAAACTGAGGTACATAGGGTTAAGTGGCTTGCCCAGAATTACAAAGCTAGTTACAAATCTGAGGTCATATTTGAATTCCAGGTCCAGCAATCTATCCACTGCACCATCTTGCTGTCCTTACCATCCTCCATACTTGCCTTTTATATATATATATATATAAAATTTATTTATTTAACTTTTAACATTCATTTTCACAAAATTTTGGGTTACAAATTTTCTCCCCTCTTGTCCCCTCCCCCCCAAACACCAAGCATTCTAATTGCCCCTATGACCAATCTGCTCTCACTTCTGTCATCCCTCTCTGCCCTTGTCTCCATCTTCTCTTTTGTCCTGTAGGGCCAGATAGCTTTCTATACCCCTTTACCTATATTTCTTGTTTCCTAGTGGCAAGCACATTACTCGACAGTTGATCCTAACACTTTGAGTTCCAACTTCTTTACCTCCCTCCCTCTCCACCCCTTCCCTTTGGAAGGCAAGCAATTCAATATAGGCCAAGTCTGTGTAGTTTTGCAAATGACTTCCATACTAGTTGTGTTGTATAGGACTAACTATATTTCCCTCCATCCTATCCTGTCCCCCATTACTTCTATTCTCTTTTGATCCTATCCCTCCCCACGAGTGTCGACCTCAAATTGCACCCTCCTCCCCATGCCCTCCCTTCTATCATCCCCCCCACCCTGCTTATCCCCTTATCCCCCACTTTCCTGTATTGTAAGATAAGTTTTCATACCAAAATGAGTGTGCATTTTATTCTCTCCTTTAGTGGAATGTGATGAGAGTAGACTTCATGTTTTTCTCTCACCTCCCCTCTTTATCCCTCCACTAATGAGTCTTTTGCTTGCCTCATTTATGAGAGATAATTTGCCCCATTCAATTTCTCCCTTTCTCCTCCCAATATATTTCTCTCTCACTGCTTGATTTCATTTTTTTAAGATATGATCCCATCCTCTTCAATTCACTCTGTGCTCTCTGTCTCTATGTATGTGTGCGTGTATGCATGTGTGTGTGTGTACTCCCACCCAGTACCCAGATACTGAAATGTTTCAAGAGTTACAAATATTGTCTTTCCATGTAGGAATGTAAACAGTTCAATTTTAGTAAGTCCCTTATGACTTCTCTTTGCTGTTCACCTTTTCATGGTTCTCTTCATTCTTGTGTTTGAAAGTCAGATTTTCTTTTCAGCTCTGGTCTTTTCATCAAGAATGCTTGAAAATCCTCTATTTCATTGAAAGACCAATTTTTCCCCTGAAGTATTATACTCAGTTTTGCTGGGTAGGTGATTCTTGGTTTTAGTCCTAGTTCCTTTGACTTCTGGAATATCCTATTCCATGCCCTTCAATCCCTTAATGTAGAGGCTGCTAGATCTTGTGTTATCCTGATTGTATTTCCACAATACTTGAATTGTTTCTTTCTAGCTGCTTGCAATATTTTCTCCTTGACCTGGGAACTCTGGAATTTGGCCACAATGTTCCTAGGAGTTTCTCTTTTTGGATCTCTTTCAGGCGGTGTTCTGTGGATTCCTTGAATATTTATTTTGCCCTCTGGTTCTAGAATCTCAGGGCAGTTTTCCTTGATAATTTCATGAAAGATGATGTCTAGGCTCTTTTTTTGATCATGGCTTTCAGGTAGGCCCATAATTTTTAAATTGTCTCTCCTGGATCTATTTTCCAGGTCAGTTGTTTTTCCAATGAGATATTTCACATTATCTTCCATTTTTCCATTCTTTTGGTTTTGTATTGTGATATCTTGCTTTCTCACAAAGTCATTAGCCTCCATCTGTGCCATTCTAGTTTTGAAAGAACTATTTTCTTCAGTGAGCTTTTGAATCTCCTTTTCCATTTGGCTAATTCTGCTTTTGAAAGCATTCTTCTCCTCATTGGCTTCTTGAACCTCTTTTGCCAATTGAGTTAGGCTAGTTTTCAAGGTGTTATTTTCTTCAACATTTTTTTGGGTCTCCTTTAGCAGGGAGCTGACCTGCTATTCATGCTTTGACTTCATGTCTCTCATTTCTCTTCCCATTCCTCCACCTCTCTAACTTGATTTTCAAAATTCTTTTTGAGCTCTTCCATGGCCTGAGCCCATTGGGTGGGCTGGGACACAGAAGCCTTGCCTTCTGTGTCTTTGCCTGATGGTAAGCATTGTTCTTCCTCATCAGAAAGGAAGGGAGGAAATGCCTGTTCACCTAGAAAGTAGCCTTCAATAGTCTTATTTCTTTTCCCTTTTCTGGGCATTTTTCCAGCCAGTGACTTGACCTCTGAATATTCTCCTCACACCCACCTCACCTCCTGATCCTCCCAGCCAGCGTTTGGGGTCTGAGATTCAAATGCTGCTTCCAGCCTCAGGGCTTTTGGCAGGGGCAGGGCTGCTATTCAGTGTGAGATTAAGATCAGGTGCTGAGGTAGGGGCAGGGCTGCCTCTCAGGCTCAGTTCCCTCAGGGGGTTTATGCACAGACCTTCAACAATGGATCCAGGCTCCTGCCTGCATGGGGAGCCCCGGTCTGCCGCCACCCCTCAGCTTCTGCCTCCCGAGGGGGCCCGAGCCATGGGGGCACCCCACTCCCCTCTCGACCCACCAAAGAGACTCTCTCACTGACCCCTGTCACCTGTGGGTGGAGGGACTTGTGCGGCCGATGGAGATCCCATCCCTGAAGCCTGCTCGGGTCTGTTCCTCTTGGTGCCATGGCCTCAGCAGGTCTGGGCTGGGCTGGGCTCCGCATCTGCAGCGCGACGGACCTTTTGTGAGAGGTTTGCAGGTCCCTCTGGAACAGAAATCTCCTTTGCTCCACTGTTCTGTGGCCTCACTGCTCCAGAATTCGCCGTGAGTTACTTTATACCAATGTTGTATGGGTTGTGGGTTCAGAGCTATGTGTATTTGCGTCTTTCTACTTCGCCATCTTGGCTCCACCCCTGAAATAACTTTAAAAAAAAAAATCAACATACATTTACTTGACTACTATGTGCCAGGTACTGGAGATACAAAGACAAAACCAGTCCCTTTCTTCAAGCAGTTTGCCATTTATTGTGGGAAAATAACATGTACACCCTCAACCAATCAACAAGCATAGCTTAAGTACCTATTATGTGAGAGGCAGTGTGGTATAGTGGATGGAGAGTTAACCTCAAAGCCAGGAAGGCCTGAGTTCAAGTCCATTTCTGACAAATGCTGGTTGTGTGACCCTGGAGAAGTCATTGTAACTCTTGATACTCTACCTGACTCTCTAAAGACAATAATTTTCAGAGGATGATTTCCTCAACAGGAGATGTCTATACCAAAGAAATCACAGGACCAGTCCTTATCACTATTGCCATGGGCCAGGTGCATTGATAGGTGACAGGGATACAATGAGTGGCCTCAAGGACCTCACATTCTTTTGCAAAAAGAGGGACACAGTGTATGCAGTCAAGTATGGTACAAGGAAAACTGAGAAGGGGAAGAACAGCATTGACTGAGGAGATCAGAGAAGGCTTCAAGGAAAAAGCAGCATCTGAGCTAAGCGTGGAAAGATGAGAAGGATTCTGGGAAAGGAAGGTGAGAGGGACACAAATCCCAGGCCTGGGGAGTCTTAGGAAGCACCAGTTTGGAGATGCTTACAATACATAATCTTGGTAATCTTGAGTGGCCCCAGTTTAAAAAGCAAAGATGACACTGAGCTTGCATATTCACAAGTAAAACGGGAAAGCAGGAGAATTCTTTGAAGACACATTAAAAGCCAGTCATTATTTTTACCATGTTCACAGCAAGCAGCAATAAACTGGAGAGTTCAGGAAGGAGAAATAGGCCAGGAAAGTTCTGTAAGTAATGAAGTGACCAGACTATGCTGTACAAAAATTAAGAAAGAGGGAACTGAGCCAGAAGCTGAGGAAGAATTTCTAACTGCACGAATTAACAGGATCTCCTTTTAGAACATTGCATAAGAATTCAAAGAAAAAAGGCATGACCTTTACAGGGACAAATGAATAACTGGCAGCAAAATGTAGATCAAGCTCAATGAACACTGCTGGTGCTAACTTATTCAGGTTAAAGCACACACACACACTGCCTTTCTTTAACAGCTGGTAAACTACTAAGGGACAGATGAAGTTGCATGGACTACCTCCCTGCAATCATGCCTTTGGGTTGTTTCCATTCATTAATTTTGGGGGCTTGTACTCTGTTATGATAAAAGGCCTACTGTGCGTACACAACAGCACCAAATGGGACTGGGAGGCGAAGACGGGAAAAGAGGAACTTTCTATACTAAACCACAGAGATCTCCAAGATGAGAAAACACGTTATTCACAAAAAAGCCCAGGTCTCATTTTTTTCCCTTCCCCTCTATTCTCAAAAAGGAGCTTCATGCTGACTCTTTGTTCTTGAAGTCCCCCCAGCACAGAGCCTCACATTTCCATTACACCCAGAGCCCAAACTCCTCCCATACACATTATGACCTCCAGGGCTGAAGAAGCTCATCAGGAACTTCCTGGGCTAGGAATGTCCAGTTCCAGGCCCATGTGAAGGGAAGGATTTCCCCTGAAAGACTTCTGATTCCCTGTACAAAACAGGGTGATTTTTAGCTTCCTACTTAGGTTCACTGAAGGCATGAGGAAAGTTTGTCTGTAACGATTTTAAACGTCATTTGTTCCCTACTCCCCAGCTCCAGCCCATTCAGGCTGGGGGAGGCTACCTCACTCCAGGTACCTCACTAGGCCTCCATGTTGTAGAGAAGCTGCTGCCCTGTACTGGTCTGAGTCTGCTCCCTCAGGAGTTCTTTCTACTAGTGAAATGGTGAGTATGCTTCCCTGTGCCTAGCTTTGTTTCATAAAGTTAAAAAATAAAACATTTCCTCTGTCTCAAGACCAGGTTCCATTGATCCCCATGTGAGCTGGTGCTCTTAAGACAGAAAGCATGGTATGCATATGGGATCTTTAGGTATTACTGTCCATGGAGGATGATTTTTTTCCTCTGATCTACTTTTTTTTGCTTACTATTACCTGGAAATTGCCTTATTTCATTCCAAATCCAACAAGCATTAAGGCATAAAAATAAAAGTGACACTTAAGCTGCGTAAGACTAGAGATGGGCCACACCCTTCACCACTGGCCTGGCCTGCTCCATCCGGGAAGCCCATGCAGATGGAAAGACAAGGTCAGCCCAGGAAGAGTGAGCAGATCATCAGAAGACAGGCATGTCTGCTACTGCCACTACTGCTTGAGTTCCAATGATCACAGTACCTGCCCTTTTCTTTTAAAAAGGTTACTGACATCTTTTGTTGTCACAAAATCAGCTTCACTTCCCAGTAGATCACTTTCTCTCTCTTCTCCTTCGTCAAAGAAAGAGAGAGGGAAGGAAAAAAGCAACTGAACAGAATAGAGCAACCGAGTCTGCGTGCTATAGAGACAGACAGGAAATAGTCTGTCTTCATGGAACTTCCATTCTGTTGAGGGAGACAATGTGGACAGACAAGCATGCATACAGTAAATACAAGGTAATTTTTTTTTGAGAAGGAAAGAAAAATAATGATGATAAAAATAATAGCCAGCATTGACATGGCATTTACCATGTACCAGACATTGTGTAAGCATTTACAAAAAGTATCTCATTTGATGTCCACAACAACCCTGGGAGGTATGCTCCCCATTTTACAGAAGGTGATGCTTGAGCAGAATTTTGATGGGAAAAAGAGGAAATTGGAGATTTTGAGAGATGAAGGTAAGGGGAGATAGTGAGGCATGGGGGTCAGAGAAGGGAGGAACACCATGTGTGAGGAACAGCAGTCCCTTTGGCTGGACTATAAGATATAGGAAAGGGAATAATGAGAGGCTAACTAAATGACTTTTTATGTTTAAATGCACTTGAAAAGCCTTTCAAGTTTGTGGATATTTAACTAACCAATCAATAAACATGTATTAAGTACCTGCTCTGTGCCAGGCTGAAAGTGCATTTCTAGGATCGTTCCAGAGCAGGGCAGATATTCGGTGTGTGAGAAAGGGAAGTAAGACTGTCAGTAGTAGGATCTGTGGGACTTTGGTTTGGTTAGGGAGGGGTCAGGAAGGCAGCACAGGTGTTCCAGTTGGCCTGTGCACTTTCTGGGCTATGCCATGTTAAGGAGGAAGGCTTTAAAAAGGCTGACATGGGCTCCTTTCTTTCTTTCCTCTGACTCTAGGAATCAATGAAAAGAAGAAATCTCCCACTTCCAATTCTCATCTCTAACCTTCAGTCCTTTGTCTCCCTCCAGGCTTGGAACTCATTGAGCTTTGGAATCAAGAGACATTCTTCTCTCCCTCCCCTCCCCTTGGAGCCAATGCCTGGGCTTTGAGGACTATGGCCACCCCAGGTTTGTGGCCCTTGCCTGTTCTGCACCACTGAACATCCTGAACAAAGGCCTGGAACACCCCTTTTGAACCTGGATTGGAGGTAGCCATTTATGCAGCATGAAAGGCAAAAGATGGATCAAGAAGAACTGACATTAGGCACCTTAAAATGATTACAGGCGTCTGCTTTCTGGACCCACTATCGTACTATCAGCATGCAAACACTTCTCAATGAGCCACCTCCCTTTTGAGCTAACTGGGAAACACTGGATTTCTGCTGGGAGAGCCATAGAATGAATGGTAAACTTCATGGTACGGTCTCTTCGGCTATTTTTTTTTTTTTACTCCTGGCTCCCCTAATACTGCTTGGCTTTAACAATTAAATAAGAAATAACACTGGCATTTTCCTTCCACCAAGGCTGGTGTTAAGGGTTTTGTCCACTTGGAGCAAAGGGAAAATTCAAAGCAAGTGAGCGGTGGTTTAGACACCTGATACTTTCATATGATTTTTTTTATATAGGAGGGCAAGCAGCCCAGAAGGAGGAATTGCTATATGAGAATCAATGTTGCTAAGCTACGAGAAGTCACTGTTGTGAGTTAACAGTCAGGGACTTCTCCTGGAAGAAAGAATCAGCAGGGAAGGGGAGGAAGGGGGAGGGGACTAAATCCTCTAACTGAACAACTTTAAAGATTCTAAAGGGAAGTGCTGGAATCCCAGATCTAATTGTTAGGGCTGGGCAGCCTCCATCCAAGGAGTAGGCCCATTCCCCTTTTTAATTATCCAGAAATGGTGAGAAATATGGAAAATGGAAGAGTAAAATCTCTTACAATTTTGGTCACTAAGGCCACATTGAGAATATGGATAAGGAGGTGAGAGTGAGGGATAAGGGAGGGGATGGCCCGGGTGATGTAGTGGCATCTGTGAACTATTAAGACACCCAGAAGAGGGCCTCTAGCATGCTAGGCAGAATCTATGGAAGGCTATGGCCAAGAATGACGTGGGATGAGAAGGCATGAATAGTCAGAGCTCTGCACACGTGAAGGAAAGACCACAGAGATCAGGGGTTCATTGTATTATTTTGAGTATTTCCTACCCAACCAACCTCTTCTAACTCACTTTGACTTCATTTCTATGAAGGAATTTCTTTATCTTATTTTATAATCTATTTTTTTCACCTGTGGATCCCAACAGAGCATGCCAATATGTAGCCAGTAGGTTTTTAATAAATACCTGTTGACTGACTGACAATTTCCAACCTAAGGGACAGGACACAAGCAGGAGTCTACAAGGGAGGAGAGTGTCAGAAGCTTTGGTGAAATAGATCAGTGTCTGACTCTGCGGTTGCCATGCCCAGCGCAGCCCTGGGTCCTTTATCACTGAACAAAGACAAACAAAATCACCTTTTCCCATCCTCCTCCGCCAATCATACATTTGGATATTTTCCAAATCCTTCTAAAACCCCACAGCCGATTATTTCCTCCAAGTGAAGATGCCAAGAAGAAAATCCATTTTCTTTGTCATAACTAGCTGTAAGGTAAACAAGTATAAAAGAGAGCGAGTGTGTTACCCAATTAAACAAGAATGCAGTCAGGGCAGCTACATGACCACAGCTTTCCATGTGTTCTATGCCTTTGTAAGTCTTGTGTGGAGCAGCCTCCACTAACTGGGTCAGATGGAGCCTCAGAAAAGGAGGAAAGGTGTTTTCCACAAGTGTCTACGGGCTCTCCCTCCCCCTGACAAAAGAACCAAAACAAATGAAACAAAGGCTGAGAGTCCTAGGGAACGTGAGATCACCCATGAAATCCAACCAACTGCTGGAAAGGGAGGCAGGACACTAGAGGGCAGGTGCTGAGATGCTGGCGTTTAAGGTCAGAGGGCTTGGCTTTGAATTCTGGTTCTGCTTATTTGCTTCATGATGTTGGACAAATCACAACCCTTCTAGAAGCACTGTAATTTCCTCATCTGTTGATTCAAAAAGAAGAAGGGGATGGACTCGATAGATTATTACAAAAGGTCCTTTGACTTTTAGAGCCAGAGTTGAAGGGTTAGGCACTTAGGTATCCTCAGATTTGTTGTTGGGGTTTGTGCTTCATTCTCAAAGAGGACCATGACATCAGATTTAAAGAAACAAATCTGCAACAAAGAGTGGAGGAGAGCAATGACAGGAGTATTTCCTATGTACATTTGCTGAGAATCTATATCCACATGGTTTCTAGAAATTCCAGGCTTAAAGAAACAAAATCAGGAGTATCTTTCTAGCCTTCAGAAAAGCAGGTGTCACTAAAAGTTGAGGATGTTTCAGAATCCAAAGAGAAGTTGGATAACAGCCCCTGCTTCTCTCTGTCAGATAAAAGAGAAACAGAGGGAAATGAGGAATGTGGAAAAAAACAAATCCCTGGAGGCAGAATGAATTAGAGGTCTCTGCACTAGACTGTTGGTGAAGAATGATAGTACCTGGCATTTAAGACGTTGGTGGTGGATGTGAAACAGGGCCCCTGCCCTAGGCTGTTGGCTGGGGCTTGCAGGCTCAGGTGAGAACAATGGGACAGAACGCTCTCTTCTCCATCTTAGACATACCCTGCAAAGTGCTTGGGAGAGGGTTTCTGGCTCACCAGCTCTTCTGTATGTCTGAGGTGCAAAAAACTTAGCTAGTTCATAATCTGTATTGCTTAGAAGAAAAAAAAATTAAAAAAAAAAAAAAACCTAGACCCAGGGGCAGCTAGGTGGTACAGTGGAAAGAATATGCCACTGGAACCAGGAGGACCTGAGTCCAAAAGTAGCCTCAAACACTAACTGTGTGAGCCTGGGCAAGTCATTTGACCCCAAATGCCTACAACCCCTTTGCCCCAAACAAAGACATACCCAAAATAAAAATAAGGAGATAAAAAAAGAAAAAATCTAGACTTCCAAAACTCTTGAGGTGTTTGATGTTTGATTTGAAATGACAAAAGTTAATGCCTTACAGGTGGAGGGTTTAATTTAAAAAAAATTAAACATGCCAGTATGAATTGTGTCTGAATTTACTTACTATGAAATAAGCTTGATTAAGAACAAATCCTTTTTAAGATGAGAAAAAACAACGACCAGCAAGCTTTGTACATCTCTCTGGTACTGTTCTCAATTATCCCTTTCCCTCTGAACTTCACAAAGTATCAGCAGGTGGTAGATAATTGAAATTTTAATAAAACTTGTTTTACATCCCGAGCAGAATCTTTTTGTTCCAAGAAGCCCCCCTCTCTCTAGCCCAAAGATGCCCCCACAAATGAACTGATTCTGGGAGAGTTTCCTAAGCAAGTGAGTTTCTGGTTACATTTTGGTCTGGTGAAGAAATGGGGAATGTCACTTATGAGAAAAAAAAGCAGTACACATGACTCATATTTACATTCTAGAAGCAACAGTTTGATATTTCTGGTTCCCTTTTCATTCCTATCAGGAAAATAGAGCCTTTTCTCTACTCTCAAAAAATGTATGGGGCACTGAGAGGTCTCCATGACTGACGTGTGCTAGACAAGCTTGGGCAACCACAGCTCTCTGAACACTGGCCTTCTTTCTTGCCCCAAGTTGGCCTGTAGATTCTGTATGAATCTTTCCCCTTCAATAGCAGCCATCTATTCCTCTCCCTGCCACTCTGCAGCTCAGGTCAGCCTTTTCCCCACAAAAAGGGCTCTCCTGATTCACTCGGAATGCTGAGCTCCTTTCTTCTGGAGCTCTGTTGACACTGGAGTTTCTGTTGACAATACACTTCAACCTAAGATCTCCAAGTCCTTTACCGACATTAATTTATGTACAATGCATGAGAACAGGAAAACTCCCTTTTTAGATGGGGCAAAGACTAAGATCCTAAGAAGTTAAAGAAGTGGATTTGAATTCAGAACTCTGGATGTTTTGTTCAAGACTGAGCAGAAGTGGAATTTATCTGAAACTAATCAAAGCTGATATATCTCTGCAGAAGAGGTTCAAGCCTGTAAGGGGCAAGGAGGAAAGAATACATATAAAGACTGGAGTTAGAATGTTTGAAAAGGCTATGAGCTCTTAATTTGCCTCTGACTTTGACTGGCTATGTGATCCAGGGAGAAATACTTAGCTCTCCAGGACTTAGAAGGGTTGGATTTGAAGGCCTCAGAGGTCCCTGCCAGCTCTAAAAAATTGATGATTCCATGAGGTGGGAACATCCTCCCTGCTCTATGGCTTGTGACATGGGCAGCTGTCAGGCTGCCTTTTAGCTTTTAGCTCTTCTCCAAATTTAAATAAATCTAGGATCCTGTGATCAAAGAGGGCAATGCAAAGGGTTCCAACCCCAACTTGAAGGTCTTTCTAGAGATTGTTATCTAGCTCTTAGCCTTTCACTATATCATCAGTCAAGACAGTGCTTTGACAGGGAAAAGTGCCATAAGGACCAGCCCCTTTCCCTTAACAGTTTGAAATTATCCATACAGACCTACATCCCCTTTTATGAACACGGATAATGGAAAGCTGATTTCAGTTTTATGGATAAGAGTGGACATGCATATGGGAAATATTCATGAAATTCAGGCAGGAAAGCAGCTTCCACAGGCCATGAGAACCCCTCCCCTCTAATTCTTTCACCTTGGCCTATCTCACCCTTCTGTATCTTCTCTTGTCTTGGTTTTTTCCTCTTCTCTTTTGTTTTAAAATCTTCCCCTTTCTCTATTCTCAAAAAAGGAGAGAAAATAAAGAGGGAGAAACTAGAAAAAAAAGAATAAGGAAAAAGACTGAGGGATGGGGAAATCTAAACAGACACCTCCATTAGGATGCAGATAAGTGCAGACAGCAAATGAGAATAGTGGTCACCAAACCAAAGAAGTGACTACAGTATTCCTCCTTCAAGAGTTACTTGCTGAACTAGTTACCTTTCCACACATTCTTTAGAGTATTAATCCCCTAATATAACATTTCATTTAATGCGAAATTGTTTTAACATTTACTAAAATTATGCACTTTGGTTATCCTTCAGAAGCAGCACAGTCTCATTCCATTTCACTGATCCCTCACCCAGAAGTTTTTGGTAAATCATCTTTGCCTCTATTGGGGAGGCTGTTCTCAGAGATCAGTCTTTCTCTTTTCCTTCTGAGTTCTCATTCCTCAACCAGCTGAGATTTCACTTCCCCAGATTTCCTTGATGATAAGAACTAGCAAACAGCAGCTTTTACTCCATGACTAGAGTGTAATCATTAATCCGCTCACTCCACATCTCCAGCTGCTCTGAGACATCACAGAGAATTTCTCCTCCTTTTTTCTTGGAGATGGATACCTTCATGAGTCTTACTGTTTTAATTAAGTAAGCCCTTGCAGAGACGTTAGCACAGCTGATAAACAGGGGGATTGGTAATGGAAACACCAGCATCCTCAACAATAGAGACACTGTCGCACAGGCATGCACTTTCCTGAAAATAAAGTTGGCAGCTATGGCTGCTGTGCCCAGGAAAAGATTTTCTATGGGGGAAAGAAAACAACTTTCAGTTCCCAGCAGGTCCTGGGCAAGCCCAGGCCAAGCTTGCTTGAGAATCTGAACCCTCTCTTCCAAAAAGAAAGGCGAAGAAGGGCTGCTCCCACCCACTACTGCTCTGTCAGGAAGTGAAGTTGGCTAAAAATCAAAGCAGGATCCCAGACCTGGGGTTCCCCTTGGGAGCAGTGAAACAAATCCAAAAGATAAGGCTGCTACAGGGGTAACGTAGTGGGTCATTAGTTGTCAACAGAGATCTCATTGTGAAAGCCAGAAAACAAATTCTATTTCCCTTTTGAAAGTACCTTCTGGTCCTCTCCTCACTTCTTTGCAGAGGTGGAAGAACAGGGGTGTGTGACACTCCATACAATGTCAGATTTATTCTGCTTCATATATGTTGCCTGGTTTTGCTGAATTCTTTTTTCCCCTATTTTTTATTCTTTGTTATAAGGGAAGGTTCTCTCAGAGGAGTAGAGAGGAGGAGAATAATGGGAACTACAGGTGAAACAAAAACAAAAGGCAGTCATAAAATTCCTTTAAAACACAAAATATATCAATGAAATCACCATTTTTAAAGGTATCTTTTAAGTCCCCACCCCTGCTCCTCTGCAGCGAGGAGGACCATGGGTGTGGAACACTGCATATGTCAGATTTTTTTGCTATTTTGGTTATAACTGTTGAACTGCCTTTTTTTCTTTTCTTTTTTATTATAACGGACAGCCATCTGGGAGAGTGGAGGGAGGGTGCACTGGGAAACACAGAAGATATCAGTAAAAATCCATTTCTAAAAGAAAGTATTTTCTAAGGTTGGGTAGTTTAACACAGTCAATCGGGTAGAAAAAAGCAATCATTCAAATTTAATGAAAAAAAAGTTTTATCTTGCCTGCTTTTCCACTAACAAGAGGAGACAGGCAGAAAAATTAAAGAGAGTAAGTAACCTTTTACTTACATGATTCCTAGCTCCAACAGGGCTGGGAGTGGGGGCCTCAAAGGGCCGTTCAATACTATATGTTACTTGGCCAAACGTTAAATAAATCATCCTACTTAGTATTATCAACAAATATTTGGCAACATGTAGTTGGAAGTCCTCCATGTGCTGTATCAGGAAAGCATAATTTTATACTCTTTTACAGATGGAGAAAAAGAAGTTTGTTAAGAAATTAAGTTGTTTCTTTTAAGACATGATTACTTAATGTTTACTGAGTTCCCAGAAGGTATAAGGGACCTAATACTAAATATCAGAGCCTCTGCCTTTAGAAAAAAAAAAAAGATTAAGAAATGTTAGAAGTTCAGTGATGAAATATGGAAAAAATGCTGAGCTGAGGTTTATATAGATTTATTTAGATCATAGGATCCAGAACTGGAGGAGACTTTTAGATGAGGAATCTGGAGGGAGGGTCCAAGGATACAGAGGATCAGAGTACAGACTCTAGTCAGATCCTTGGATTCCAAAACTGATCCTCTTTCCCTGATATACAATTCCTCGGTCACTTACAAACTGCGTGAGCACAAGCAAGTCACTGTACCTAGGCCTCAATGAGGATAATGTTTATATGTGAGTTTACATATGCATGTATGTATGTGTATACACATATGTATGTATGTATAGATATATATGTGCATATATGTGAACTATTCTTAATATTTTTCTTCCTGATGAAAGCAGTATTTCTTTTTCAAATATTAAGGTACTCTTCTTGTGTGATCCTGGGACAATGAGACCTGTTTGGGAATGGGCATCAGTTGGGTGAGAATGCTTAAATTTGTTTAATCTTGGGGGCTCTAACTTTGGCTAAGTGTGTGTTGGATGGCTGGGGGAGGGACAAAGCAATGAATTTATGTTATTCCAAATGATGTTATACCTTTGAGGAGGAAAATGAATGGTATTAATTCTAAAAACTTCTAACAACTTCGACTAGAATTAAAAATTAATACTAACCAGTGAGGCCAAAAATTGCTAGATGTACATGCCTAAAAAGGAATACAAAGAAAATTTGTTGCTTGGGCTCCCCCTCCCCCCCAAATAATCCTTTCAAGAATTCAGAATATTCTGTTGAACTGATCTCAAAACCTCAGTGAGGAGTTACTAGCAATCTATGGGCTTTAAAATGTTTGACTCATTTTAATCTGTGAGTTAGACTACGCAAGCTTCCTTCTCAACTAGTTCTTTAACATATGGCCTGGTGGTTTGAGTCCTGGCTTTGTGTGGCTATGTGCTGAAAATATTCTCTGGATCATTGTGCCAACTTTAGAGCCAGGCTTGGTCCTGGAACTCAATGTCACCAATATCACCACTAGGCACATCCAAAAATCTCTGGGCCTTTGGCCACTGGGTCCATTAGTCCTCTTGTTTGCTCAGAGGGCAAACACACCTAGAATCATGACCATATGCAAATATAATTTAGCTTTATCAGGCAGGGGTAAAGAGCAACACCTCTCTATCAGAAACCTCTATCCACAACCCTCTCACAAACAATTCAGTATTAGAGATAGCAGAATGGTTTCTGGAGGATGCTAAAAGCCATTGTGAACCAAAAAAGCAGGCAGTCCCTAATACAACCAACAAACCTACTAGGGAAAGGACGGTGGCAAAAACTGTTCTCCTGAATAGCACTTGTCATGCCTTCCCCACGTGAAAGTCCATTTGACATAAACCCCAAGATCAGGTCTTTAGACTCCAAAACGTGGGGGCCTTTTCTACTACATCCATACTGTAACTTGCTTCACTCTATGGGTTAAGAACTGGAAAGGGGGTAGTATTTTCTAAGGGAAAATATGTAGTTATCAGATAGATTTATAGCAAATAAAGTTACATAAGTCTCAAAGAACCAAGGACTGCTTGGACATAAGGCCTCCCTACAGAATACTCAAAAGACTCCTGAGTCTATCACTGTTTGCCATTAATCCACACATCCTAGGGTGAAGTAAGAGTTAAGATCCTTGAGTTTGGCCACATTTGCAGACACAAAACTCCATGTTTCCTTGATTTTGTGGTCTGAAGTCAGACTTGTAACGTTAACTTTAATGCAATTTTTTTGGGAGGTGATTCATGCAGTGCTCCTGCCAAGAATTTTAATAATTAGACTGAATTAGGACAACTCTGTCCGCACATGCCTGACAACATCTGCTGATGGAACAGTTATCCTGGAAGTGCTGTAAGGCCCAGGGAAGGGCTATAAGGGGACTGTTCAGAAAGGATTCATAGCTGGCCAGGGAGTCTTTAGCCTGAAGAGAGAAAGCTGGCTCATGGGCTGTTCCCTTACCAGCTAAAAACTTGGGCTACTACTCTTCAGCTTTGTTAAATGCTATTAGTTAGTAGTAGGGAACAGAGGGTAGCAGGAAAAAGGGAAGAGGAGGAGATAGAAAGGGAGGGAAGGAGAGAAGGAGGAAAGGAGAAAAGGGGGAAAGAGGGAAGGAGAGGGAGGGAAGGAAGGAGAAAGAAGAGAAAAAGATAGAAAGGGGGAGAGAAGGAAGGGGAAAAAAGGAAAGAGAAAATGGGAGAAGGGTAAAGGAGGAAGAAAAGAAGAGGAAAAAAGAGAGAAAGGAGGAAATAGCAATGAAGAAAGGTGACTGGGGAAGAGGGAAAAGAAAAGATACACAGCTTGGAGGAGGTGTGATGCAGTGGAAAGAGCTACTACGGATGGTCTGAAGACAGGTTCAAATTGCAGCCCTGCCACTTACCGTATTACCTTAGTCAAGTCACCTAACCTGTGTGGGCCTCAGTTTCCTTATCATTAAGTGATGTAGTTGGTCTAGATTAGAGTTTTCATTTTCTGCGTGTGTGTGCCATGGACCACTTTTGGCACAGTCTGGTGAACCCTATGGACCTCTTCCCAGAATAATATTTTTAAATACATAAAATAAAATACACAGGGTTACAAAGGAAACCAAAGATGTTGAAACAGTTATCAAAATATATTTTTTAAAAGTTCATAGAACTAGATGGTCTCTAAGGTCTCTTCCGCCTCTAAATCTATGAGCATGTGATTTTTGAGTAGGTTCATACAATCACTGAATCTAAAAGTTGGAAGAAACTCCAGTGGTCATCTAATCAACCCATACACAAAAGAGAAAAAAGTCTCCAAAGGGAAAAAACCCTCCCCCCACATTACTTTCTACCAGGAACTGAAAAATGTACAAAATGTTTATCTCCAAGGATGTGTCCCAAAACAAAGACAATGTCAATGTATCAAGTATTTCTTGGAAAAGAAGGTCAAAAAACTACATTATGAGAAATCAAGCTTTCTCATGTTTCTAAAAGCTTTTTCTCCCATGTGCAGGGATGCTTTTGCACAAGAAGCATACCTCCCTCCCCCTTCCCCAGACACACACAATAATGATGAGCTCAGAGACCTAAACAGGAAGTTTCTTCTGATTAATATGAACAGAGAGAAAAGATCTCCCAAAGCTCTTTGTATAACTGTCTGATAATATTCAGAATTTCCATTAACCATCTCGAGAATGGACTAGGTGGAGTGAGGACAAAAAGTAGATTAGAATCAGATGATCTCTGCTCAAACCCAGGTTCTGCTACCTATCCACTTGTGTGATATTAGTCAAGTAAGATACCCTCAGATCAATGTATTCTTTCCCTCAAACATGGTCTCCAAGCAGTGTGAAAGTGACTAACCAAAAGGCAGAAAGAAAGAAAGGCTTTTATCTTCCTCTCTCCACCTCAGTCAATCCTGGTTTTATCTCCAACATGACCAGAGCATCCAGCCCCTTCAACACTTTGCACCTCAGCCCTCTCTCAACCTTCCCTAAGTATAGCTTTCCCTCTGTATAGTTAAAACCTAAACCAAATCAAGCACCCATAGCTGCTCAGTCAAAACTCCTGCCCACCCATACAATTTCTGTCCCCTGAAATCTCTCAGGAGCCCTACAATTATCTTATCTTTCCCTTTCCAAAATAACTCTAGGGGCAGGAAGAGTGGGACAGTGGAAGGAGCCCTGGCTCTGGAGTCTGAGGACCTGGTTTCAAATCCCAGCTCTGAGGGGTACTTCCTGTGCGATTATCCTTGGGCCTCAGTGTCAAAATGAGGAGATTGGTCCCTTCCAGCTTCTCTATATCCATGATCTTCCATTCCTTCTTCCAAAGTCCCTGCTTCCATGAAGGGTAATGTCTTCCTTCCATTCTTCCAGATTCTCAGGTTAACCTTCTTTCATCCTCGATTCCCTATTCAATTGAACCTGCTCTTTTCAAAGTCATCAATGATTGCTTAGGTTCCAAATCTGAGGGTCTTTTCTTATTCCTCATCCTTATCTCGATGCACCCATTGACACTAAGTTAACTAAGTTCCTTTCCTCCTCAATACTTAGCTTTCTCTTGTCTGACTGTCATAACAGAATTGTCTCTTGGTTTTCCTTTTATTTGGTTGACCACACCCTCTTAGCCTCCTTTGCTGGATCACCTTCCATACTACATCCCCTAACAATGGGTGTACCCTAAAGCTCTGTCCTGGGTCCTCTTCCCTCTTTCACTTGGTAACTACACTAGCTCCCATAGATTAATTATCATCTCTATGCTAACGATTCACAGATCTATATATCCCAGCCTAAATTCTCTCCTGTGCTCCCATCCCACTTAACTACCTGCCTAGTGAATATTTCAAACAATATGAAAATGTACAAAGTTGAGCTCAGTCTTTCCCCTCAAATTCAATCCTCTTCCAAACCTTCCATTTTCCCAGGTACTCAGTTTTTTTTGTTTTTTTTCACTTTGGCATTACCCTAAACCACTCCTTTTTCTTTATCTTATACCAGTTTGTTGCAAAATCATGTTGGTTCTCCCTCCACAACATCTTTCCCCTGTGGTCCCTTTCTCTCTCCCTTTTGTAGCCATCACTCTAATTCAGGTTATTGTCACCTCTCTCCTGGACTCTCTCCAGTAAGAGCCTCCTTGCTGGTCTCCCTGCTTCAGATTTGTCCCCTCTCTCTGGGCCTGAAGAGCAAAACTGTTTCCTGCTGGCATCTGCTGATCGTGACTTTTCTATGCCAAGTCACGTTCCTAGATGGCAAAACTGAATGAAGGTGGGGCCCTAGAGTCTCTTCTAGAAAAGAAGCAAGAGAAAGGAACTGCTGTGAACTCCTCCGACGAAGGGGGAATGACACATCTGTCTGTTCTTCTCTTCCTGCCCTTGGCTCCTTTCTAGTCTTGTATTTTTCTCTTTTCTTTTTTGAGGGGATAATGTGGGTGTTTAAATAGTGGGCTTTTTCTGGTGAGGCTAAAGAAAAGTTGAGGGGTGAAAGGGAAACTGGAAACTGGAGAGCAAATCCCCTTTGATATGAAGACATTGTGAAGTTTGAAGAGCTTAGGGACAGTTCAGCTCTGCTCCCCCAATTCTGAACCAATCACAATACTGAGAAACTTCATGGTACAAATGAAAACACAGGCTTCAGAAGAGGCCCACATTTGAATACTGACTCCTCTACTTACTAAACATATAACTTAGTCAAGTCACCTAACCTTTCTAAGCCTTGGTTTCCTCAACTGTAAAATGGGAACAATAATCCTTGCATCACCTATCTTACCAGATCTTTATAATTTGAAAACCTTAACTTTCTACATCAATGGGAACTCTTCCTCGTGATGAGCCATAATGAAAAGGGTGTTGGATACGGAGACACAGGGCCTGAAGTCAAATTCTGCCTCTGCCATTTACTACTCTATGACCTTGGCCAGTCACTAACCCTTCTAGACCTCAGTTTACTTCTCTATAAAACTAGCTCTTACTAGGGACCAATTGGTTCAGGCTCCAAAGCTAAATCATCCCAAAACTCACTCACATGAAAACAGTGTTAGAACTGGAAAGGACCCATCTCAGACTCCCTTTAGTTCAAACCTCTCATTTTATAGACAAGGAAATTTAAACCCCTCAACCTGTAAATGGGAATGATTAGAAATATGATGATACCAGAGGTAGGGTATTTTCAAGTTAACATGCATATGTTCTTCTACAGATTGCCACATTCACCTAATGATTATGCCAAAACAGACAAATATTTTTCTGTGTAAGGGGTAGCATGGTTTCTTTACTATCTGACATCAGGCTTGGCATGGACTGACTTAGTAACTGTTTGGTTACATTGCCTTTCCCCCCAGCTTCCCTCCAGGTACATATGCCCTGACTTAAGCACTGAACTTGAGACTTGTCGTGGGCAAAGGCAGTGTAAAAAGTATGATCATATAGGAATAAATATAATAATTGTGACCATTTCCATTGTCTTAAGCAACTGTAGATCAGGGTGTTTTCATGGACTGCAAGAAATGACCCCTCTCTCAGGCTTCCCTGAAGATGGACTAAAGAAAGAATAGTTTCCTGATTTTTCTACTCTAGAACCTTCATATAAGGCAAAATGGTCATACTATACGGCTTTTCTCTTTGTTTTTTTTTCATTGTGAAATGAGCAGGCTCAGCTATGTTGTCCAGATTTTTTTTTTTAAAGGAAGAAAAACTGAGCCTGACTTTGATACCTTGGAATGTTTAGCAAAGGAGATGGTGATAACAAAAAGCTTTGCTACATCAAGGTCAGATCATGCAAGACTCGTTATTTTTTTCTGACAGTTATTAAGCTCATAGATCAAGGGAACGTTGTAGACATAATTTAACCAGGTTTTAGCAAAGCATCTGATAAAATATCTCATGCTATTCTTGTGGGAAATATGTAGAGATCTGTGCTAGATGATAACGCAATTAGATGGATCTGGAAGTGGTTGAATGGTTAGACACAAAGTACTGTGAACAGTCAGATGAAACAATGCTGTTCAGTTATAAACAGTCATTCATGGTTCACTGTTACTTTGGCAAAAGGTCTCTAAATTGCACAAGGGATCTCTGCTTGACCTTCTGGTGCTTAACATTTTTATCAATAACTTGAATAAAGCCATAGGGGGCATTTTTACCAAATTCACAGTTGACATGCAGCTCAAGGAGCTCATATTCCAATAGGGGAGACAACATGCAAATAACTAGGTTATCTACAATATATAAATAGAGTAATTGAAAGATAAATTCAGAGGAGATAAAACACTAACAGCTGTGGGGGGTGGGGGTGGGGCGACCAGGAAAGAATGCTTGCATAAAGTGGGACTTAAGCTGAGTCTTGGAAGAAGCCAGTAAAATTAAGCAGTTGATAAGAGGAGGTCGAGAATTTCAGAATTGAGGGTCAGCCTGGCAAAAGAAAGGCATGGGAAATGGAATAGCTTGTTCAAGGCTAGTAAACAGGCCAGTGTAATTGAACTGTAGAATGTGGGCAGTAAAGTGCAAGAAGATTGGAAATGTAAGAAGGGGCAGTTTAAGAACACTGGTAAGCTGGAAAGCATCCAAGGAAGGCTACCAGAATGGTGAAGAGCCTCGAGTGTAGGTTAGAGGCTGAAAGAGCCATGGATGTTTAGCCTGATGAATAAAGGATTCAGGGTACAAGATAACCGTCTCCAGGCTCCTCAGATAACTGAAGGATTGTCATGTGGAAGAGGAGTGGAACTTGTTCTGGTTGGTTTGACTGGCCAGAATCAGGAGCAAGGGCTGAACAACAACATCGAACACCACTGAGGCTTGATTCTGGCCTTCCTGACTGTCAGAACCATCCGCCTCCAGACTGGTGGGATTCCATTTCCTGGAGGTCTTCAACAGAGACTGGATGAAGGCTTGTCAGGGATGTCACAGGAAGGATTCCCTTCAAGGATAGGCTGGATTAGACAGCTGCAGGGATCTTTTACACTTCTAAAACTTTTTTGTATAATTAAATTTCTAAAATCCTTTCCAGCTCTGATTCTTTCAGTTATCTGTTGATTCTCTGGGGTTTTCTATGTAGGCTGCATCAAGGTTCCAGAAAGAATTGCTTTTCTATAGTTGGATCTGGTCAGATAAAAGCAAGAGTGCTGTGTTTAGTTTGAGATACCCTGTTTTAGGAAAGACACTGATAAACTGGAGAGTATCTGGATAGTCAGAGGCCTCAAGTTCATGCTCTAGGAATATCAGTTTAAGGAAGAATTAAGAAGGATGTGTTGTTCAGTTACTTCAGGTGTGTCCAATTCTTCCTGACCTCATTTGGGGCTTTCTTAGCAGAGATATGAGAGTGGTTTGCCATTTCCTTCTCCTGCTCATTTAGTGACTTGCCCGAGGTTACACAGCTACTAAGTGTCTGAGGCTGGATTTGAACTCAAGAAGATAGATCTTTCTGACTTCAGGCCCAGCACTCTATCCATGCCACAGGAAGGTTATAACTCTTGAATTCAAATTCTGGCTTTTATATGCCAGAGGATCTGAGTTTTAGGAGGCAGAAGTAGGTAGAATGGGTGGAAGCTAAAAAGAGGTTAATTTTAGGCTTCATTTAGACACAAATTTCCTAGCAATTAGAGCTATCCAAAAATGGAATAGACTCTCTCAGAAAGAGGTAGTTTTCCTCTCATCTGAAGTGTTTTTAAAATGTATTGCTATCTTCTGTTTTCACATCACCTAGATTTTCCTATTGTAATCCTCCCCTTTTGCCTCTTACAGATTTCCATCCCTCATAACAAAGAAATTTTTAAAAAGAAAAAAAGAAAGATCATTAAAACTAACATATTAAAACAAAACAAAACAAAACAAACCTGATATTGTATGCTACGTTCCACTGATGAGGGAAGCATCTTCTCCTATCTCCTCTTCGGGCCAAGCCTTTTCTTTAGAATTTTCACGTGGCGTCTTTAACTAAAGACCAAATGACCCCTTGTTAGTTATGTTGCAGAGGAGATACTTTTCTCAGGGACAGGTTGAACTAAATGACCTCTTAGCTTCCTTTTATTTAACTCAGAGATTCTAAGTTTTTATGAAAATGCTGAGGATCCTGAATCTTACATTTTTGAAACAAAGGTCAAGATGGTTAAATAAAAATAATACCTAGAGTCTAATCCACACATCTGAGTATTCCTCATATCAAGTTAAAATTTAATGCCAAGCTAATGACACAATGAGGTGAATGATAAAATTAATATTTGTTCTCAAATTTTAATCTTATGAGGCAAAACTCATAGTATACAATCCCAAATATACAATCCAATATCATATTTGTAGTTTTCAATTGATGTCCACTCTGAAATACCAAGCTTTTCTGATATTCTGTATAGAAAAGAGAGGAGAAGAATTGTGGGAAGATGGCAGCATATGGCAGGAAATTACCTGGTTTTCCCAAATTCCCACCCAAATAACTTAAAATAATGACTCAGAGTGAATTTTAGAGTGGCAGAAGTAATTAAAGGTCAGGGTAAAGCAGTCATCCAGCCTAAGACAATTTAGGAGGTCATTAGAAAAAAACTGATTAGAGGTGGTGATCTGGAAAAAAGATACAAGAGCAGATACTGTAGAGTCAATAAACATCGAGCCCTGGGGCAGTTGGGATGTAGCAACCTCAGCTTCCAGAATTTTCATCCCAGGGATGGTGTCAACAAATTGGAAAAAGAAATCCAAAAACTTATCAAATAACTCCCTAAAAATTAGAACTGGACAAGGGGAAGCTAATGATTTCCTAAGACATCAAGAAATAACACACACACATACACACATCAAAAGAATGAAAAAAATAGAAGAAAACATGAAATATCTCATTGGAAAAATGACTGACCTGGAAAACAGATCAAAGAGAGATAACATCAGAATTGTTGAACTACGTGAAAGTTACTAACAAAAAACAAAAGAGTCTATAAACACTATACTTCAAAAAATTATTAAATAAAATCACCCTGAAATTTTAGGGTGGGTAGAGTAAATTTTAGGGTGGAGGGTAAAATAGAAATTGAAAAAAAAAATCTACCTATCACCACCTAAAAGAGATCCCAAAATGAAAACTCATAGGAATTAATTAATGTTTAGCTGAGTTTCAAAGTTCCCAGGCTGAGGAGAAAATATTACAAGCAACCAGAAAGAAATAATTTAAATACAGCCAGGATAACAAAAGATTTAGTAGCTTCTACAACAAAAGACTGAAGGATGTAGAATATGATTCCAAAAAGCAAAAGATATGGATTTTCAAGCAAGAATAAACTTGGTGTAATCCTGCAAGGGGAATAATGGATATTTAATGAACTAAAGGACTTTCAGGAATTCTTTTTTTTTTTTTTTTTTGGAGGGGAAAAGGCAGGGCAATTGGGATTAAGTAATTTGCCCAAGGTCACATAGCTAGTAAGTATCAAGTGTCTCAGGCTAGATTTGAACTCAGGCCCTCCTGACTCTGGAGCCAGTGCTCTATTCACTGAGCCACCTAGCTGCCTCTACTTTCAGATATTCTTGAGGAAAAGACCAGAACTGAACATAAAATCTGACTTACAAAAATCAGAAGAAACGTAAGAAGGTAAACATGAAAGCTAATTATAAGGGATTTAATAAGGCTAAACTGTTTACTTCTTATATGGGAAAATGCCATTTGTATCTCTTAAGAATGTTATCATTATTAGGGTGGTTTGAAAGAGTATACATAGAAGGCTCAGAGTTGAGTTGATTATGATGGAATGATCTTAAAAAATAACACTGAGGAATGAGAGATTAAATGGAGCTAATTATCTCATACAAAAGAGGCATGAATGGAAGTGGAGGGGAGGATGACTACATACAATCACATGAAAAATTCTCCAAATCATTTTTGATTAAAGAAATGCAAATTAAAACAGCTTTGAGATGCTATCTCACACTTATCAGATTGGCTAAAATGATAGATGGGGGAAAGGACAAATGTTGGAAGGGATATGGAAAAATTGGGAAACTAATACCATTGTTGGCAAAATTGTGAACTGATCTAATGGTTTTGGAGAGCAATCTGGAATTATGTCCAAAGATTCGTGAAACTGTGTATGCCCTTTGACTCAGTAATACCACTATTAAGTCTGTTTCCCAAGGTGATGAATGAAAAAGGAAAAGAACCTATATGTTCTAAAATATTTATAGCAGCTCTCTGTGACGGCAAAAAACTGGAAACTGAGGGGATACTCATCAGTTGGAGAATGGCGGAATAAACTTGTGGTATGTGATTGTGATGGAATACTACTGTACTGCAAGAAATGAGGAGCTGGCTGATTTTAGAAAAACATGGGAAAGACTTGCAGGAAATAATGCAGAGTGAAATGAGCATAACAAGAGAACACTGTATACAGTGACAGTGATACTTTTCAAAGAATATCTGTAAATGACTAAGCCGTTCTGGGTGATATGAATATTCAAATCAAATACAAAGGATGCCTGAAAGAAGATGCTATCCCAGTATCATTTCGCTAGAATCGAGTTTCAGTGCATCTGACTGGCTGATCAGACCAATACAAGCTCAGAATGTTCTACCACAGAGTGGGCACAAATAGTCCATGTGAACATTTGGGGTGGATTCTCTAAATTTGCACATCCTGTCTTTCCTTTGAACTGTTTCAATTCTGCTTTGCTCATAGAGCACAGTACCTTCTCTGATGTGGGCACATCATGCTGGGTGGTCCTATGCCAGTGTCTCCTATGTCACACAAGCAGATTTGGGGGGTAGGAAGGGGATGAGGAAGACTGCTTGGAATTCAAAATGAAACAAACAAACAAAAAGAATGGTGCAGAAGCTCTGATATTTAATTCCACTGACCCATTACATTGAAGGGAAGTAATTAGGCATTTCCTTTTTTTAAAAAATAAATTTATGCATAACTTGTTTTTATATCACCTATATTTCCAGTGTATCTTTCCCACTTGCCCTCTTCCCCTCCATAAGAGCCATCCCTTATAAGAAAGAATATGAAAGGAGAAAACTAGTTTCTTAGGTAGAATTCCAAACTGCTTTCCACAACAGTTGGACCAATTTACAATTCTACCAACAATGTATTTATTGGGCACTTAAAAACTATTTAGATTTTTCAAAATTATAACCTTTTAAAACTCAGGTGCCCCAATCAGAAAGGAAAACCAATCAAGTTGCCAATACGAGAATCCTACTAACTCAAACTGCCCACCCTCAAAAGGAGGCAAGTTTTTACCTCTGTTGGAATTACCCTTCCATGTGGGTTATAGAAATGTGCTGCGATTGCTTATTTTTGTAGGGACTAAAGAAAAGGCTTTCATATTCTAAGGTTCCAGAGGAAACAAGGGTTAAAGAATTATTAGGAATGATGTATGTGAACTGCCTCTAGTTATAAACTAACTGAAAATGTCACATGCAATAGATCAAAATGTGGCTGTCCCTAAATAGCTTAATAAATGCAAGATTTTTTAGCACTCAGAAATAATAAAGTCAAATCAATTTAACAAATGTTAGTGACTGTGAGATCCTAAATAGAACTTATAAAAGTATCATCATAAAATTCTTCTAAAACAAAGACAATTTAATTGCCAAAAAAACATCAAAATTATTTTTTCTTCCAAGGCATGGATGATATCACAAAGACCTTCAAAACTAGATGGATTTCCGCCCCCTACAAACTCTGGCTGATTCTGGGTTCAAATAACGTTCCTTACAGATCTTCTAGAAGCCAAGGCTATGACACTTAAAATTCTGATCTTCAGAAATGGCAGGAGGAGCAAAGGAAATTATTCCCAAATGCTGAGTTACTTTTTTTAAAGAGTATTTATTGGTACAAGGCACATTTCAAAGTTACTAACACGTTTTCGGACTTTGTGAATTTAAAAAACAAAAACTACTGTACATCAGAAAATCTCCTTCGTGCAGATAGACAGCAAGATTATTTTTGTGAATTAATGAATACTGACAATGCTCCTGGTGAAAAACTGGCCATCTGCAACTCTTTAGGAAATTGTGTGCCTTTGTAACACTTAACCCCAAACCTTTACCCTGGATGACTTCATTGGAGATCCATTTGCAAACTTAAAGACTTCCGTAAAGAACTCCAAGCAAGGCAGGCTGCTAGAGAAAAAGACAGTGGAGTGGCCCTGGGATCTCTCCAGGCTGCTCTCCAGTAAGAGAGATATGTCAGGTGCGTGTGGAGTTCATGGTCCACCTCCCATGAGCCTATTTGTTTTGTATAGAAAAGATTCCCCTCATTACCCTTGACAAAATTCTGGCTAATCCAGAAGAAGCACATTTTGCTTACTTCGTTTTATTTACTTGTTTGTTCACATTCCTATGGCTTTAGCCTAGTTTTGAACATAGCAAGTTTCTAAATAAGTACTTTTTTCATTTATTCATTCTGAAACTTTTTAACTTCTTCAGAAAGTCTCCCTTACCCTTGATCACTCCCTTCATTCTAAGTTGCCAAAGCTATTCAATTCTATCTCTTTGTACTTAATACATTGCTATTTAAAAAAATAATACTAGCATTTATATATGGCATTAAAGTTTACAAAGCACTTCATATGCTGACTAGCTCACTTCTTCCCATCCCCACTATGTTGTGCCTCCCCAACTAAAGTATAAGCTTCCTGAGGGGCCTCTGCTCATCATATTATTCGTTTATCTACCCATGACCCCTGTATAGTCTAACTCTTCAAACACTGTAAAGGCTCAAATTCACTTGAATTTCTAAGAACAGTGAAGTCAGACAGATTTTTAGCCAATCAAATTACAAACTTCAAAGTGTCTGGCAAAGCCTTCTCTGGAATCTGTGAGAATTGGGCCAAGAAGCAGGGGGCATCAAACCAAAGAATTGCCAGTCTATGGTGAAGTCAATCTTTGAAATGGCACCGGCAGATCACTCAAATGACACTACCCCCACAATCCTTTAGTTTGGCTTAAAAATTCCATCTGTCCACTTTCCAGAATCCAGCATCTCTCCAGGTGTCTGGTAAATAAAAAGGTTCTAACACCCCCCACTTCTCCACCTCCCCACTCCAGCCTCCATAAGGTTCTGCAATTGACTAGAACAGGAGTGGTGAATCTGCATCCTGGAGGCCACATGTGGCCTTCTGGGTCCTTGATTTCAGCCTTCTAACTGAGTCCAAGTTTTACAGAACAAATCCTTTTATTAAAGGACTTTGTTCTGTGAAGTTTCGATTCAGTCAAAGGGCCACACTTGAGGACCTAGTCATATGTGGCTTCCAGGCCACAGATTCCCCACCCCTGGACTAGGGTTTCCCTTTTCTGTTTATTACAGGAGCAGTGGGAAGGATGAGATGTTCTACTGCTAGAGAAGATTGAGGTGGGAAGACTCCATTCTCATCTTCACCTCCACCTTTGTGCAGTCTGCAGAATCCAACAGATTAAAGAGCAAGGGAGTCTAGTCTGATTCCTTTACTGGCGACATCATGAATCAAGAACAGATAATATAGACCCAGATGGAAAAATTATTAAGGCTGTGGAGTTTAATACCTAGCTCCCAGAGGTGACTTTTGCTCCTGGCCCTTTCACTACTCTAACAGTCTTTTCTACAAACCACCCTATAAAAAGTGGTTAAAATAAATGGATTTTTACACCTCTCGGACAGGCATGGAAAGGTGAGCATGTCTTTCCAAATACAAGAAACTTAATTACCTTGGGAGTGAGAGACAAATGGGCTAAGTAGCAGCTGTCCTTTGTATTTGAGATGGATCCCCATGACCTCTCTTCACACATATCTCTGCAGGACTGAAAAGATCAAAATACCCCACAAAAGAGGAGATTCTTTGCGGAGGGGAGACAGCCTGCCCTTTGGACTCAATGAAATAACTCTCTCCTTCCATGTGGCAACCTTTCTACTTAAGTGATTCAAATTCTAAGAGCCTTCCATTAGGATGTTTAGACTAAATGAACTTTTAAATTCATCACCACTGTGCTCATGACAGTAAGTAAATGGGGTTCTCTCAAAGTTTCACAGATCCATCACCTGAAAAGGAGGCCATAAGAGGTTATCATCCTGAAAAGCTAAAAACATAGCTCAGAGATACCAAAACCCCAGCCTAGGATGGAGCAAAGCACATTCTACCCATTCTTCAAGGCTTGAAGTGAGTTGGCCTAAGGCTGAATGATGCAGTTCAGTTCTATGAAAAATTTCATTCCCCACCTGAGAAGCTGAATATCTTCCACAGCAATTCTCACCCTCCCCTTTCCTGTGGCTCCCCCTTCAGCTCCCCTCTTCCCTCTTTGGAGCATGTGACATCAGCTATTCTGTTTCATGGAGGGAGGGAGCCCTCAGGACTTTGTCCTAGACCTTGAGGATGGACCAATCCCCAAGCCTGAAGAGTGACATGTCACCTCCTTTTACTCTGAAGTTATCACTTCCAAGTGCCATTTTCCAAGCTATTTTTGCAGGCTAATGTTTTATTCAATCACAAAATCACAAACCACAGCCCAAAGGGACACCAGAACCTATGCAATCCAGTCCTCTCATCTTACAGAAGGGAAAACTGGGGCCCAGGCAGGTGAAGCAATTTATTCAAGGTCCTACAAGTAGTAGCATCTTCTGAATCCGAAACAATATCTCTGTCTACTACAGTATGCCATCTCAGCAAGGGTGAATGAATGAAAAAAAAGCATGTATTAAGTGCCCACTATATGCCAAGCACTGTGCCAAGCGTGAGTAATACAAACAGAAAAGGTAAGACAGTTCCTGTTCCCAAGGAGCTCTGGCTCTATTTGCAGGAGACAATAGGGAACAGCAGAGAAGTCCAAGGAGGTGTGGGGTGGATGGCAAGGTCCAGAGGCTCCTGCTTACATGAAAATGACACTGCTGAAGGATAAAACCAAGATGGGAGAGTAGCAGAAGTTAAGTGAATATCCCAGCCTCCCCCATCCCACCCCCCAACTCTTCTGAGCAGAAAATGCACCAGACTGAATTGTGATCAGGAAATCCAAGGAAAAAAATCACAGTGAGATATTTTTCTAACTCAGGGCAGCACAGGGAGTCAGAGAGCTCTGAAGACACTGAGGTCTGGTCACTGGACCATGCAGACACTCCAGCAAAGAAAGAGGCCATGTACCAGGGCAAGAAGAGATTCCAGATTCAACAGCAACAGGTGCCAACTGGCAACTCTGTTGCTCACTGTACAGTTCCAAGTCACATCCATGGCAGATGGAGAAGGAAATCTGTGTCTATAGGTGGCAGTTCAGGGTGAGAAGAGGACAAAGCCCCGCTCCTCTACTGTGCAAGAGGGAAGTTCAGAAGACAGCAGCAGCTGTGTGGCTTGGGTCCTGGGAGCAGAGCTGGGTCTCAGTTCCAGCTTCTAGACCAATGTGAAGTCTGAAGAGAAATAATCAGGGTAGGAATCCTAGACCAAAGGCAAACCTATATTTCTGTTACTCTGGACCAGCAGAGATTTCCAGCGCGTTGACAGGGATGAGTCTGGGAACAATGTAAGCTTTACAGGTCCACAGCCTCCCCCTCCCTGAGCACCTAGAAAAACACAATAGCCAATTTCCCAAGAAAGCAGCAACAGAAGCAACCCAGACCTTCCCTCCAGAAGGGCACAGAGTCTAACCCTTCAAGTCTGAAGTCAGGAAGTCAGCTAAAAGAATGAGCAAACAAAGAAGGGATTCCTACTTGTAAAGCTATTATGATGAGAACAACACTCAAGACACAAACCCAAAAGAATCATTATTCCCAAACATCTATAAGCAAAGCCTCTGTCTCTGAGAAAAAACACAACCTGGATACAAATTCAACTAGAACTCTTGGAAAAGATGAAGTAAAAAAATTTTTAGTTAAAAATGTCTTTACAAGTGAAATAAAGCACTAGAGAAAAAACTGGAAAATAAGTTGCAGTTACGGAAGACAAACTGGAAAGGGAATTAACAGCTTGGCACCAAGGTACAAAACCTTGCCCAAGCAATAAACTCCTGAAAATGAGAATGCACCAAATAGAACCAATGACTCCATAAGACAATGCCAAAAAATTAAAACAAAGTCAAAAAGTCAAGAACACAGAAGAAAATGCAAGGTATCTCATGGCCAAATCAACATACTAGGAAAACAGACTGAGTCAATCAATCATCAATAAATGTTTCAGTGCCTGCTCTATGCCAGAAATAGTGACAGGGATGCAAAAAGAGGCAAAAGGGAGTCCTGGATCTCCAGGAACTCACAATCTAATAGAGAAAAATGTAAAAGTCATCAGACTACCTGAAAGCCATGACCAAACACCATATACCAAGAAATTGTAAAAGAAAACTGCCCAAATCTCTTAGAACCAGACGGTAAAGGGGAAACAGAAATAATGTACTGGTCATCTCCTAAAAGAAATCCCCAAATGAAAACTCCAGGAATACTACAGCCAAAACCCAGGGCTTCTAGGTCAAAGAAAAAATACTGTAAGTCGTCAAAAAGAAAGAATTCAAGTACCAAGCAGCCACAGATCAGGATTTAGCAGCTGCCATTATGAAGAAAGGGGCAGCCATCGATAGAGTGCTGGCCTGGAAGACTCTTTGTGAGTCTTCATCTTTGTGAGTTCAAACCTGGCCTCAGGCACTTATTAGTTGAGTGACCCTGGGCAAGTCACTCAATCTTGTTTGCTTCAGTTTCCTCATTTGTAAATGATCTGGAGAAGGAAATGGCAAACCAAGTATCTCCGCCAAGAAAACCCCACATGGGGTTACAAAGAGTCAGACATAACTGAAATGCTGGAACAACAAACAATAAAGAAATAGAGAGCTTGGCATGTGATATTTTAGAAGACAAAGGACATGGGCCTACAGCCAAAAATAATTTGTCCAGAAAAAGGGAATATATTCCTACTGGGGAAAAAAATGGACCTTTTGTGAACTGAGGACTTCCAAACATTCCTAATGAAAATGTCAGGACTACTTAGAAACTTTGAAGTTAAAACACAGGAGTTAAGAGAAAAATAAAAAGAAAAATAATGAACCATCATAGGTGACTAAATAAGGATAAAATGCTTACATTCAAATATGGGTAGAGGATATGTATGTCCCCTCTGAACTCTATCATGATCAGAGTTCATAGAGGAAGTCTGATTAGATAAAAGGTCTACTTCTGCTATATCTTGATGAAAAAAGACGAGAAAAGGAATACAATGGGGGTGGGGGAGAAAGGAAGGTTAGGGAATATTATCTTACATAGTTGTGGTATTCAAATAGAATTCTGTACATGGAGGAAGAGGTAGGGGGAATGGCTGACATGTGAACCTCATTCTCATCTGAACTAGTCAAAAGAGGGAAATACGAGGGAAAGGAGAAGGGGGAATTAGAGGGAGGGTTGATAAGGAAGGGATTAGTCCTAAGCATAGTAAGTTGTAAGGATAAACAAAAACATTTATAGCTCTTTTTGAAGTGGCAAATAATTGGAATGAGGGAGTGCCCATCAAATAAGGAATGGCTGAAAATTAACGTATATAATGTGATGAATATTATCGTGCTGTAATAAATAATGGCAGGGTTGGGTTCCGAAACTTGGGAAGAATTGTATGAACTGATACAAAATGAAGGGAGGAGAACTGGAAGAGCAATTGATACAAAGACAATATTGTAAAGACAAACAACTTGATGAGCTTCCAAGGGAGTAATGACAAAGCTCACTACCCACGCCTCCTGAGAGTGCCGAAGGAGACTCCTCAGGTGCCCACACACGAGGGTATGTGGACCTCTACTGCATCTGGACATCTTTATGTGTGCGTGTATACATCCATACAGGCAGACAGGCACACATTTATATACACATACATGTGTTTTTTGGACATGATTAATGCAGATTTTTTTTTTTTTTTGCTTTCCTATACATGTTGGTAACAGGGCTTTATTTTTCTTTTGCTCTCAATTTGGGGAGGAAGGGAGGAGAAGAGGGTAAAAGGGCAAATTTTTGCTGATTTAAAAAAAATTTAATGTAAAAATATGACAGTGTTGGGGAACTGCAGGGAAGGGAGGCAGGGTAGATGGCAAAGTCTGATGGTCCTCCATTTCATCATATATCAATCTTTCAGGCAAATGTATGGTGAGGTATATAAAATTGTATAAACCCTAATCCCTCCCCCCAAAAAGCTTACAAAGTAGTAAAAGGCATATTTAAATTCAAAGCATTTACTATATGCCTACTGTGTGTAGAACATTGCTAGGTGCTATTTAGAAAGGACCCAGTACCTGACTTCATGGATTTTCTAGTCTAATAAGGGAACATGACACAGACACAAATAATGATAATATAAAATAATACACATGTGCAGCAGGGAGATACAAGCAAATTGCTGTGTGAGGTTTGAGGAGGTCTAGCCCAGCCCCTGTAGCCATCATTTTGAGAACCAAACTCTGGCTTGGTTCACCACCAAGAGCCAAACAAGGGCCACCCACAAGGTAAACAGGCCACCCTTGCTGAAGGATCAAGCTACCCTGAGGGAGAGACAAGAGGCTGCATGTAACAGGCAAGTCAGGTCATCTCTACCACCTCCAACTACTGAACTTCTACCAAGAGGAAAGAGCCCCTTTCAACAGCCATAGATACTAAAGACCAGGAAAAGAAAGTTCTTGTCACCACGGTCCTAGTCACTGTCAAATGGTTCAACATTAGATGTGGATATAGCTTTCTCAATGGAAATAACATTTTAAAAAAACTCCATCTTGCCATTGTACTCTGAGGACCATAGAACCTTTCCATTTGACTTGCAGCTGAAACTTACTACATGTAATAGGTAGGATGTGACCTCTTTGAGAGCCTGTTTTTTTCTAATTTTATCTTCAGTGCTTAACTACGGTAATTTCAACAGAACAAATGTTTAATAAATGCTTTTCCATTTATTCAAGAGTAGGAATTCACTAGGTAGAGAGCAGTGGGGGCTGGGAACAGACATTTCAGAAATGGGGATTGTTTGTTCTTCATTCTCAAAGAGAACTGTGACATCAAGATGATGACATGTCCTACAGATGACTCTGATTTGAGTGAGGGTGGCTGTGCAAAGTCACCAGCCTCACTTTCTCCTCCAGAGGCAGGACAGTACACAGGATGTATGGCAAGCAGTCCCATTTGGCTGGGGTGTCTACTAAGGAAAATGACTGAATGGTGCAGCTTATGAGGCCCCTGAGTGCCATGCTAAAAAGTCTGGACTTTGTGTTAATGTAGGGAGCAAGGTCCATTATAATTTCTGAGAACAGTGACAGGAGCAGAAGAGCTTCTGGCAGTGGTGTGAAGGACAGATTGGAACAGCAAGCTGGGTAGTGAGGAAGCCTTGAAGAAGGTTATGGAAATAGTCCACTGGAGGATGAAGGATGGTAGCCATGAGTATCGTGGGTGGAGTGGAGAGCCCAAAATTGAAAAAGATGCTGAAGATAGAACTGATGCTGAATATAATGTCAGGGTGGTATTGTTTTGTTTTGTTTTTTTCTGTTGTTTTGTTCAGTTTTCCTGAACTGTTTTCCCCCTCTTTTTTATCCTTTGTTACAAGGGATGGATCTCTGGGAAGGAGAAGGCAAATGGAATACAATGGGAAATGTAGGCGATGGTAAAGCAAAATACTGGTAAAAATATTTTTTAAAAATAATAAACCAATTAGCAGGTTACCAAAAACATTTGACAGGGTTTGGTAACTAACTAAATAAAAAGGAAGAATAAATTGAAAATAACACCATAATCTGAAACATGGGAAACTGAATCAGCGAAGGAAGGCATAAAGTCAAAAGCTTAGAGCAGCTTTTTAGGAATAGGAAAAATCAATTGAAGCATGCAGAATCTGAGGTGTCCGTGGGACACGCCAATTCAGGTGTCTCACAGGACAGGGCTTCTTAACCTGGACCTGTGAACTTGTCATTTTTTTTACAACTGTAGGTCAATATAATTGGTTTCCTCTGTCACCTTGCACGTTTTCTTTTATGCATTTAAAAATAATATTCTGAGGCATCCAGAGCCTTTACCAGAGAGTCAAAGGGGTCCATAATACAAAAAAAACTTTAAGAACTTCTGTTCCAGAGTAACAGAAACATAAGTTGGGAGCTAGAGACAGAGGTGATTAGTTGGGAGAGTAAACTGGAGTAGACTACTTTTTCAGGAGAGTTAGACAAGGAGGCATGGCAAGAAGGCGTACATACATGTCTCTCTATTAAAAGGCAGCATGTCATTTCCTATGAACTATAGGAAAGCAGAAGTAATCAGAGATTTCATGAAGTGGCATTTATATGCACTCATAAAGTAGGGATAGAATTTCAATAAGTAGGAGGGTTTTTCTCAGGAAAATTAGTGGAAGCAAGAAAGTATCATACAAACCAATAAGCACTTATTAAGCATTTACTGTAAGATCCTACTTCATAGATGGGTAGAAGAGGGGGAGATGTCAGAGATGATTCATGATTTTTGGTTACAGTGACTTATAGAACTGTGGCACTGTTCATAGAAATAGTACAATCATAAGGAAGAGTTCTTGGGGAGAGGTTTTTTATTTAATTTCTTTTTTGTTATGATCTTGACAAACATAAAAACATAAGCAATTCCACATACAAAAAACAGAAAAAAGAGATTGTGCATGAAACCAAGACTTTTCACTAAATGCAGAATCGCTGAACATGCTATAGTATATGAATATAATGGAATACTACTGCATGGTAAGAATGATGGAGGGGATGGTTTCAGAAAAACCTGAGAAGATTTGTAAGAATTGGTGCAAAATGAAGCAAATAGAACCAGAACAATTTACACAGTAATAGCAACATTGTAAAGACAATCAACTGCGAAAAACTCAGAAACTCTAATCAACACAACAAACAAGCTATCCTCCTCCAAACAGAGAACTGTCGGACTCAAAGAGCAGACTGAAGCTTCTTTACTCTTCCTTCTTTTCTTTCTTTTTTTTCTGGAGGGACATGGATAATATGGAAGTTTGTTTTGCATCATGCTTTCCGTCTTCTAAATGGGTGAAGGAGTGGAGAGGGAATTTGGAATTGAAAATAAAATTGAATTTTAAAAAAATATTTAACTGTAGTTTCAAAAGAATCCTGCCTGTCTATGTCTTTCTGAGTAGCTTTCTGTTCTCCCCTAGATATTTCTTAAATGTTTCTTTGGGTGCTTTTATGAAAGGATAGAAGATGATGAACTCCATTTTAGGCATGCTCAATCATGCTGAGCTGTAAACATGGGATAGGAGCTCAGGTGAGAGGTTGCAGCTAGATAGAAAAAGATGGGAACCATGCCCATTGAGGTGAAGGTTGCAGCACTGGGGGTAGAGAGGATTATTTAGGGAAGGAGAGTCAAGGAGAAAAGAGGGCTGAATATAGAACCTTAGGGAACACTTAGAGGTAAGGTGAGAACAAGGACAGTAGTATAAAAAAACAAACAACCACCCAAAAAAAACTAAGGGAGGGCAGTCTCAAGGAGGTGCCAAGAGAGTCTGTGTAAAATATAGAGAACAAATTAAGAAGAATGAAAGGTAAGATAGAAAAAAACATTGCTTTGTCATAACCATATGGTAAAGAGGCCCTTCAAAAGTTCAACTTAAATGGAGTGGTGGGGCAAAAGCTAGAATACAAGGGGCAGTAAGTCAGAAAATGGGAGTACTGAGTGTACGCTATTTTAATAAGTTTGGCTATGAAAAGCATTTCAGTGTGTGGCAAGATCAAGGGATTGTTTTTCAAGACGGGAGACACTTGGTTACATTCAAAGAAAGAAGGAAAAATGGAGATGCAGGAGATGGTAGTGTGATACAAGGGAAGGAGCACTGATTTGGGAGTCAGAGGGTGTGGGTTCATATATCACCTCTGAAATTTACGATAGTAGGTGAGTCACATGGCATCCCTAGGGGCCTCAGTTTCTTCTTCTGTAAGAGAAGAGAGTTGAATTAAATGGTTTAGGAGATTCCTTTTTGCTCTAGCTCTACATCTATGATCCTATGAAAATTTGAATGTCCTATGCTTTAAGGTCATAGGAGAGTATGGGACTTTTAGAACACATATTCAGGGATTAATTTTTCTGCGAAACAGGAGGGAAAGTGGAAAGGAGAATGAATTTTATGCAATGAGGATGTCTTGGTTTTAAAAAGACAGAGTTTGTATCAGGGAGCAGCTGGGGATCATTAAAAGCAAAGCACAATTTCACAAATGTAATCCAGGCAGGTTTTTTCCCCTTCTATTTAAACATGAGACTCTGAATCTGCATTTAGCTGTTCAATCAACTGTATGTCATAAGGTGAGAAATATGCATCTTTCATCCACTTGGTTTTTCCTGTGTGGGTTGCTAGGTCAATCTATTTCAAGTACCTATGGATCTCACTAAGGAGGCCCTGTAATATTCTAGGGCTTGATACAATCAGCATGTTATCTCCTCAAAAGAGCTACATTTATAGGAAATACCTCTTGCACTTAGATTTCAAATATGAAATCCTCCATGACAGCTGTGAATATCTTTTTATCACCAATATCCTCTTGATGATGGTCTGTGACCACAAATCAAGGAATACCATGATTTAAAAAAAAAATAGAATTGTCGATGACCCAAAAGAGTAATGGATAAGGGACAGAGACTCCTCAGGGAACAGAAGAGAATAGAAATGAGTAGGTTTAGCATGTAGCCAATGATCTGTGTAGAATAAGTAATGTGAAATATATAATCAAGAAGATATATGGTGAATAGGAAGAAGGAGGTGACTGGTCATGGAACAAGGAAAGTACACAGGTACCCACAAAATGTTAAAAGACCTAGAAGAAGATTTCTAGTTGTTGGGTAGATCCTCTGTTCAAGGTTTATAGGAGGCCATGGACAAGAATAAATTAATGAAAAAATATTTACTAAGTAATTACTATGCCTCAGTCACTGTTTTAGACACAGGAGATACAAATAGCAAAAAATAACGCAGCCCCTGCTCTCAGAGAACTTACATTCCAGTCCAGAAAGACAACACATTCAGGCGAGTAGTGTCCAGGTGGCCAGGGCAGGGTGTGTTAGGGAGGAAAATCACTGAGAGGATGAGCAGTCACCGGACAAATGATTGACGTGCCTTTTCCAGGAAACTGCTAGTTTGATTACTGTTCCCCCAGCTAAAGGTGGAAAGCAGTAGGAAGGAGAGATAACAGTGGCCTGATGAGGCTGGGATGGGCTAGAAAGGAAGCCAGCCCAAGCACAGGAATGCAGGGCTGGAGGCAGAAGCTGGAATATAGGCACAGCGTATGACGATGGCCAGGGAATTCCATAGGATAAGAAATGTAGACTATAATCTGGCACAGAGAGTAACTGCACTGACAAGGTCATGGATTCCCCTACAGAGAAAACAGTGATAGGAAGAGAGGAAGGAACTGATGGGAGATTGCCATGGGTGGCTGTGATTTTCTATTAAAGCATGAAGCAAATTCATCTGTGTGGAATGGAGGTTTAGGGAGCCTTGAGGAGTTTGACAGAAAGACATGGTAGGGAAATAAATAATACTTAAATACTTTAATGAAATAAGGAAAAAAGCATAGGGGGTTAAAAAGAAGTGATTAAAAGGCTTGGTAAGCAGCAATGAGGGACCTCTAAGGATAAGATGATGAATTTATAGTGGATTTTGTCAGCGTGTTTTTTGGCGACCTTTTCCAGTAGCCAGAGTATGAACAGAGAAAGTGAACTGTTTACAACATAATTCAGAATTAGAGAAGGGCATAGAACCCAACAGAAGGTCAAGTGGACAAAGGATTCTAGGGGTTAGACAGGGCAATTGTAATGGAGTGACTTGACTGACTATGGAGTAGAGTTTGGGTCATTTAGGGTCCTTTCTCCCAACTCCCCTCTTTATTTCTCTTTTTCCTGAGGTTCTAAAACTTGGGTCTCAAAGAGCTCAGATAGAGTTAAGTTGCATCTTGAAAAGACACATCTTGAAGTGAGGAAACTGGGAGGGAAAGACTGAAGTTCCAAGAGTTCCAGCCGCCACTCCAGCTGCCAAGGCATTGTTTTAGTCAAATGTCTAATGAAAAGAGAGAAAAAGAACAATGGATTTATTTGAATCACTTCCAAGAAAAAGTAACTTCCTGCAAAAGTCAAGGCCCACTTTTCTGGAAACCCTGGCACATGGACGGCATAAATGGAAACAAGAAGTTTCATCTCCCCAGCAGTACAGCATCAAATAAAAAAGGCTGGGAGGGAAACACTGTTTTACGGTTCCTGAGGCTCAGCCTATAATCATTTCATTTCTTGTTGCCTCCTTCACAGGTTCCTCAAGCTACTGAACATAAATTCATTTGTGGATGTAATTGTCCTGGGTAAGAATGATGGGGATGTTAGGGAAGTGATGCTAAATAATTTCAACCTTCTAGAAAGCCTGATTTACAGAATTTTATGATCTCATCAGCTCCCATGGTTTCAATGATCATCTCTATGCAGCTTACTCTCAGATCTACATGTCCAGATCTAACTTCTCCAAAACAAAACTCATTATCTCCTTACCCTTTTTAACTCCCTTACAGCTATGGAGGGATGCCACTATCCTCCCAGTCTCAACCTTCCTCAAGTCTCCCCTTACTCCAGTCTACCTTCAACAAAGTTGTCAAGTTAATCTTCTTAAAACTAAGATCTTTGGGGCAAGAACTTACCATTTGACAAAAATTACAGGGAAAAATGGAAAGCAGTTTTGCAGAAACTAGGTCCATACCAATATTTCATGCCATATGCAAGACAAGGCCAAAAGGAGTAAATGATTTAGATATAAAGGGTACTATTATAAATAAATTAGGGGAGCATGGAAAAACTTACCTGTCAGAACTATAGAGGAGGAAAGAATTTATGGGTTAGAGTCAGGGTTAAGGTTAGGGATCACAGGACATAAAATGGACAATTCTGATTACATGAAATTAAAAAAAGTTTTGCACAAACAAAATCAATGAGCCAAAATTAGAAAGAAATTAGGAAAAAATTTTCATAGCAAGTTTTTCTGATAAAGATCTTATCTCGCAAATATATAGGGAACAAGGCCAAATTTATAAAAATAAGGGCCATTTCCCAGTTGATAAATGGTCAAAGGATATGAATGGGCAGTTTTCTTTTGAAATCAAAGTTATCAACAGCCACATGAAAAAATGCTCTAAATCACTATTGTTTACAGAAATACAAATTAAAACAACTCTGAAGTACCACCTCATAGGTATTAGGGTTACATGACAGAAAAGAAAAATGTTAAACATTGCAGGAGCTATGGAAAAAATGAGACCCAACTACTGTTAGTGGAGTTACAAAGTGCTCCAACCATTCCTGAGAACAATTTGTAACTATGTACCCAAAGGCCTATAAAACTGTGTATATATACCCTTTGATAATACCACTACTAGGTCTATATTCCAAAGAGATCAAAGAAAAGGGAAAAGTACCTGTATGTATGAAAGCATTGATAGCTACATTTTTTGTGGTAAAGAATTGGAAATTGAGGGGATGCCCATCAATTGGGGAATCGCTGAACAAGTTATGGTATATGATTGTGATGGAATATCATTGTGCTATAATAAATGACAAGCAGGATGGTTTCAGAAAAACATAGGAAGACATACATGAGCTGATAGAAAATAAAGTGAGCAGGACCAGGAAAACACTACACAGTAATAGCAACATTGTAACAATGATCCACTGTGAAAGACTCAGTCTGATCCACGACAATTCCAAAGGACCCATGATGATAAACACTATTTACCTCTAGAGAGAGAAATGATGAACTCCAAGTGCAGTTTGAAGCATATTTTTTCACTTTATTTTTTTGAGACAGCTAATATGGAAATATGTTTTACATGACTTCACATGCATAATTGATATCACATTGCCTGCTTTTTCAATGGGTGGGAAGAAGAGAATTTGGAACTTTAAATTTTATAAAATGTTAAAAATAAATTTTAAAAAACTTTAAATTTAAAAAATAAAGCAAGATCTAATCATGCCACTTTCTCTATTCAATTAACTTCAATGGCTCCCTATCACCTTTAGGATCAAAAATAAAATTCTCTGTTTGACTTTTAAAGGCCTTCATGACCTGATCCTCTCCTACTTATACTTTGCTCCTTTTTGTGTATTCTGTGGTCCAGTGACGCTGATCTTGCTCAAACAGAGCACTCCATCTTCATCAGCTGTCTCCCCACCCTCCACACACACACACACACACACACACACGCACGCGCGCACACACACACGCACGCGCGCACACACACACACACACACACACACACACACACACTGCAAACACACACACTTGGACCACTCTCCTAATTCATCTCTGACTCCTAGCTCACTTGACTTCCTTCCAGTTCCAGTTAAATTCCCATCTTCTACAAGAAGCCTTTCCCAGCACTCCTTAGTTTTAGTATCCTCCCTGTGAGCTGACTCCCAATTTCTTCTGTATGTAACTTGTTTGAACCCAGTTGTTTATATGTTGTGCCTCCCATTAGACTGTGAGCCCCTTTGAAAGCAGAGATTGCCTTGTGCTTTTTTGCGGGGGAAGGGAGGGGTGTATCTCCAGTGCTTAGCACAATGCTGGGCACACAGTAGGGAATAACTGCTTATCTCTCTCAGCCAGTTTCTTCCTCTGGAAGTAAGGATGGTTAGCACTTACTTCACAGTGTTGTTAGGAGGGTCAAATGAGAATATACATGTAAAGTGATTTGAAAATTTTAAAGTTTGTCCTTTACAGGGCCATGTAAACATTAGCTATTATTTGTCAATGGCCCCAGCCCCACCAGAGTCTACCACCAAGTACTGAAGGGAGATACTGACTAGGGCGGTGCCAGCACACAGTCTGACTTCGAGTCCCATCCTACTAGAATTTTCCCTTCCCTATTGTTATGAACGTGTCCACACCACAGGATTTAGATGAACAAGGAGTCACCAGCTACAACCCTTCTGTTAAAATGGAAGAACCCCTTGCCTTCCTGTCTGCCATGTCACTGGGCCCTAAGGACCCCTGGGTCTTTTCATCTGCATCCAAGAATCCTTTGTGATGCATTGTCTCCCCCCCCCCCCCCCCCCCCCCCCGCCCCAGTTATAATGAGAGCGAGGAATATCTCAATTTCCTCTTTGTTTTCCCAATGTTACCAGAGTATTTGACCCATAGTAAGTGCTTAATAAAGAGTCAGGAACATATGAGCAACCTCTATGAGAATCAAACTATAAAGGCTAAGTGTTACTGAACAGAGTTAGTGTGTGATACGCCAATAAAATCTGCAGTATTATTAATCTGATAAAGGTTTAATCATATGCACAGTCATTCTTACGCTTCTGTAATTAGGTCTGAACAAGTAAGGAGAAGCTGTTAGCGTCAGGAGGCATTGGGAGAAGCAGGAATCACAGAGTCAACAAGCTGAAACCTCAGACTCTGTCTAGCATGGGACATAGAGGAAACCAAGGCCCAGGGAGATAAGGCAATTTAGCCAAGGTCACAAAGGCAGGTCAGGGATGGGATTTGAACCCAGAGCCAACGTGCTTTGATTCTCCTGAAAACATATAGATCTATAACCAAAGGGGTTCCCTCATCCCTCTCCTCTTCTCTGGCTCTGGGAGTTGGGGACCCCAGATTCTTTCCTAGTAAATATAGCACAATAAGCCGTACGAATGGGGTGACTTAAGGAAAAGCTGCTCTGTCTCCTCTCATAATAGCTATTCCCTTAATGTAGATTAGTTTAAACAAACTCCTAATGCCTAATCCTGCCCAACTTCCCTAGGTGTTAATTAGCTTGTCAATTCAAATAAATTCTAGAAGCCTGGAGTTGGAAGGGACTAACGAGATCATGAGGAGGGCCCTTATAGATTGTCTGGTCTAATTCTCCAATAAGTGAAGTCCAGTTTTAGTTTGCCCACCTCACTTTTTACTCCCTCTCATCCTGTCGCCTTTTGTGCTTCCAGGAGACCAGTTCTTTATTCAATGTGGTCGCCCCAGTCCTGTTCATATCTGGGGCTAAGTGGTTGGTTGTCTGCCCTGTGAAAGCTGATCTGGGGCTATCTAGACATAATGGCCATGTGCTGGCTGACCACCATCACATGACCCAACATCACCATGACCCTGCCATCAGGGTTGATGCCTCTAAATCATCTCTAGCTGTTTCTCCTTCGCCCCCCAAATCAAGACTTCCATTCCCTTAGCACATATTACAACAGATACTGGCCATTAATCTGGGAATTGTGCTCTTAGATCCCATGGAACAGGAAATTCCAAAACTACTGATAATACAGGAAACAGAGGAGGCTGGGGTGGGGAGAGAAGAAGGGAAGAGAGAGGCAGAGACAGAGAGACGTGTGTGTGATCTTTCTTTTTCATTTTTCTCTCTTTTTAGCAAGAGAACAGGGATACACTGGGTAAACTAACATTACAGATTTCCAAACTAGTTCTAATTTCTTAACATACTATTTCTAGAACCTGAGGTAAAATTGCCAACTGAATGAAATGTGTCTCCCCACATTAGGGAGCTTAGGGCTTTTTGTCTCCTTACTTCCAGATGCCCAGGGTCTTCGTGTTGCCTTCTCATTGTTCAAAGCCCAGCCTTGCCCTCCAGCTCCTCCTTATTCTGTGGAAGTGCTTTTTCTTTTATGTTTAGTGGCACTCTTCTAAGGAATGAGAGGATTTCATCAAAATAATTCACTCTAAGGTACAAGTAAGGCTAATTTTCGCGGGACAAATTTGCATTTTTGTCTCAAATGAACTGGTAGAATTGCCAAACCATGTCTCCCCTTCTTCCTTCCTCACCACTCTCACCCCCCTTCTCTAGTAAATACTTAGTTTTGCCCCTAATGATGAACCTTGAACTTTCCACAATCTACCTTCCTTAACTTTTCAACCAGACCCACCCCAGGTCCCTAAATGAGATTGGAGAGGGCTTTTAATTAGATCCGATTGCTAAAATAAGATCTTGGCTTTACAGGTAGAAAGGACAGCAGAGACTATTTATTACAACTCTGTCATTTTACAGTTTAGGACTAGACTGTAAACTCCCTGAGGTCAAGGATGTCTCTGTACCCCCAGTAGTTCCTAGGGTAGGGAGTGAATTGTTTAATTCAATTAGGGAACCCTGAGAGGCTCTTTCCAGGTATTTTGTTCTGTGCATGGGGAGAAGGAGGCAGGGCGTTATCCAGGACATTGGCTCTGTGACCTCACTCTTATTCTGGGGCTCCTACCAAATCAGAATATGTTACCCCAGTGTGTGTCATGATAAAGATTCCTGGCCCTATATTATTCCCAAAGCTGACATACCAGTTTGTTCTGACAACACGGACAAGAGTCCTTTGAGGTTCAAATGGCAGGGTGGTTCAGTGGTCACTGGCTTTGGAGTCAGTGAATCTGGGTTCAAATCCTGCCTGAATAACCTTGGGCATGTTACTTTGACTTGCCTGTCACCTGTAAGAGTTGTTGGTCGGACCTGACAACTTCTGAGATCCCTTCCAACTTAGTTAGGAGCCCATGTTTCATTCCAAAAGACCCTTGGACATCAACTCAAATTTTCTGTATCCCCTTCCCCCATTTTAAAAGTTCTTTATAAAAGGATTTCTCATCTGAGTCCCCCAAAGTTAAAATACTACCTTTTGTTTTGACTATGATTTTACTCAAAGAGAAAGCCACCCCTCCCAGACCCCGAGTGGTAGAGAAAGGCTTAGGGTGCCAGTGGCTCCGGGCAGCTCTGGGTGGCTCCTGGCTGGCCAGCATGTGGTGGAGGACTCCAAGGCCTGCCCTGTCTCCAGGACACCACGCTCCCTCAAAAGTCATAACACTGTAAAAGCATTCATTTGTTAAATTAGTCCTCTCTCTAATAATCTCATTGCCCACTAATGTCTATGCCACCCATCTCCCTCTATTATAGCAACACTTTGTCATCCACTAGCTTGGCTGGGCAGACTGTCACAAAGCAGCTGCTTCAGAACAGAACATCTTAAATAGAAACGCATGAAGAGGGGCTTTCAGGAAAATTGAGGACACTTTCAACAATGAGTGAACCTCTTTATGCTGGGAGAAAGTAAAATATTAAGTAAAGAATGTCCTATTGTACTATTACACAGTTTAGTCAGGGAAGTTACACCTTTCCCCCCCAATATTAACACCTGTTGTATTCATTTTTCTAATAATTATCACACAGTTGTAATCAGAGCTTAAATTCTGTCCAATATAAAATAAAATTATATTTCATAATTTTAGTATTTTTTAAAAATGTGATTTCTACAGGCTAATGTATCAAACCAATTCCCTTTATAAGTAAAGAAACTAAAGCTTAATCAGTCAGAACCAAAGTCAAATACTGAATCCTGACCCTGACACTGATTAGAACTAGGATTTCTGGGAGTCTCCAATATAAAAAGAGGAGAAAAAAATAAGATGGTGATGACAATCATTGATGACTCCCAAGCTTCCTTGACTTTTTTTTTAAAATCAAACTCTCTCCTTCAGTTCCTTCCCCAAACAGTCAGAGGAGGGAAGGAAAATCAGTTTAATCAAGACCAGACTTCTCTGAGTCCAGGGTCCATTCTGCGGCTCTTTTTCCTAGCACTGTAGAGGTTCATGTAGCCGCCATAAGCCATCCTTCCTTGATTACAGAGGAGCTCTGTTGGCTTGATGGGGTTTTAAAGTATTATATAGCTGCTAAATGGATAAAGGAAGCAGACCAACATTGAAGCAACTTTATTTCATTTTACTGTTCAGATAATGCCCATTGTGGCTCGTATAAATTATTTTTTCCTTCTAGTTTGTGCAACAAATATTCCTAGCTTGTTGGAAAAGATATAGCTTCCAATAAACAAATATCTACTGAATACCTACCATGTGCAAGGCACCAGTACTAGGTTAATGTTTTATAAATAATAGGTGTCCAAGAAACATTTTGTTAAAAACTTAACAAACTGGAAGTCAATGAAATGTTAAACATATGCTTACCCTCCAGCAACTTATTTCAGAAAAGAACCCTATTTTCCCATTCATTTTCTCTGTGAAAGCAGAACTCTCTTAATTCTGATATTTCTTCTCCATCTTCCCTACCCCCATTCACTGATAATGGATTTTTAAAATAGCCTCGAATCCCAAACTCTGCCCTGGCTCCTCTTGGAACGTGTCTGTACGCTCATGATAGCTAATACAAGTGGAATGCAATATTGCACTTTACCAGTAGGTTCCACCACTGAACTTTACAGCTGAAGTCTGAACATTCCTTAAATTCAAGGGCTTCAAGTTACATGAAAAAGCAAACAAACAACCGAACAAATCGAACCAGAACCTCCGAGCTCCCTAATTCAGTGGTCATTCTACATGATCCCCTGGGGTATGCAGCCAACCAGCTACAGAGTGGGAAGAGAGGTAGCTTTCAGCCTCCGAAAAATAAACTTTCAGGGGAGGACCAAGATTTTCCATCGCAAAGCATAAGATACTTTGTCAAGACACCAATGCTTGTTTAAGGGCTACAAGATGGTTTGTTTTAGGGAATCCACCCTAAGCAGTGGTTTGTAAGCACAAAGGAGATAACTGAGGAAATATTTGTTGATTGATGGCCATCCAGTTATTGGTTTGCTAACTGTCTAGACTTTTCCTGACACAACCGTAAGCTTCACAAAGAGTAAGTTAAAGCTATCAGGACATTTCACAGAAATGACATTTAGCAATCTGGCTAGGGGTTACCCTGCAATCCTAGTTTCCAAAACCTGCTTCTTTTTATTCTGGAATTCCACCTCTTCTGCTGGCTAAATGGAATCAGAAGTATTGACTGATAACCTCCCCCAATCTTTCAATATATGCAGCTCCAGAGATGAACACCAGAACTATAAAACCTGTGAAATAACTCAGCCAAGTTTGTACATATTGGAAATATAAATTATACATAAAACTTTTTCCAATTTTCTCAAACAGATGTTAACCCTAATGGTCTCTTGTGAAGTTAGTTCTAATTCAAAGGGAAAATTTTCAGAGCAAACAATGGAAGAACTTTTTTTGTTTTATTTTATAGTAATGCTAATAACGGATTTCACAGATGTTTTGTGTATCTTCTAAAGTAAGAATTCTGGATTTCTGCCCTGAGGATATAATTTATGTTGATTACACAGTTTTTCCCTAGAAGACTAATGTTTTTTTTCTTCTCCCCTACTCAAGTATGTCCATAGATTAAGTTTAATATAGTTTTAAAAGAAAGTACTTTTTAAACCTAACTGGGAGAAAACCCAAATTCCACCACTTCACTTCCCCTCTCATCCCAAGAGAAGATGCTTATAATGTGTTCAATCTAAAGACAGCTGAATCTCATTTATGCTTACCTATCTCAAGGCTTATAGACTGATTAAAGTATTTTGTTATCTACTATTGCCACTGTAGCAGAATCCTAATGGCTAGATAGGCAGAAATACAATTCCAAACCAAGCAATGATTTCTATTAGAATAAAAGTTCACCAAATGGAGAAAACAAACTCCACAGCTCCTCGGGATATCATGGTCCTACCCAAATCAACACTGGAAAGAAGAAGAAAGCTGTCTGCCAAGCCCCCCCACCTTCTCAATTCCTTAATGAACCAATCAACAAGCATTTGTTAAGTGCCTACCATTGGCCAGGAGCTAGAGCTACAAAGACAAAAATGAAACAGGCCTTGCCCACAAGGAGCTCACAGTGTAGCAGGGGAGAAAACACAGACATGAAGAAATAGATACATATTATAAAATTGAAGGTAAAGGTTTTTTTGGAGGGAAAGGAGGAAAGTCTAACATAGAAGGGCTGAGCCCAGTTTTAAAGAATGCAAAGCATCCTGAAAGGTGGAGGTGAGGAGAGAGTACAACCAATCAACCACTGCTAAGCATCTGTGACATGTCTGGCACTGAGGACAAAAGGACAAAAGGTAGAGTCCCTGCCTTTGACAAGCTCAACGGTCTATTGGGGGAGGGAGAAAAAAACAATAGAATTCACATGGAAGAACAAAAGGTCAAGATATCAAGGGAATTAACGAAAAAAATGCAAAGGACAAGCTGGACCAGATCTCAAACTGTATTATAAAGCAGCAATCATCAAAACTACTTGGTACTAGCTGAGAAACAGTGGTGGATCAGTGAAAGAGATCAGGTACACAAGACAGTACGAAATGACTATAGTAAACGACTGCTTGATAAACCCCAAAGACTCCAGCTTCTGGGATAAGAACTCACTATTTGACAAAACCTGCTGAGAAAATTGGAAAATGGTATGACAGAAAGTAAGCAAAGAGCAACATCTCACCAAGACAAAGTCAAAATGGGTACATGATTTAGACATCAAGGGTGATACCGTAGGCAAATTAAGAGAGCAAGTCATAGTTTGCCTATCAGATCTATGGGGAAGGGAAGAATTTATGATCAAACAATGGATAATTTGATTACATTGAATTAAAAAGGTTTTCCACAAAAAAACTCCAGTGCAACCAAGATTAGAAGAAGAAAAACATAAAATGATTTTTACAGCAAGGGTTTCTGATAAAGCCTTCATTTCTCAAATAAAAGAGAACTGGGTCAAATTTATAAGAATACTAGTCATTCCCCAACTGACAGAAGAATGGTCAAAGGACAGCTATCTATAGTCATATGAAAAAATGCTCTAAGTCACTACTGATTAGAGAAATGTAAATTAAAACAACTCTGAGATACCATTTCACACCTATCAGACTGGCTAACATGACAGAAAAGGAAAATGAGAAATGTTGGAGAAGATGTGGGAAAACTGGAATGCTAATGCATTGCTGGTAGAGTTGTGAACTGATGTGGCCATTCTGGAAAGCAACTTGGAACTATGCCTAAAGGGCAACCAAACTGTGCATTCCTTTTGATCCAGCAATACCACTAGTAGGTTTGTATCCCAAAGAGATAAGAAAAGGAAAAGGACTCACATGTGCAAAAATATTTATAGCAGCTCTTTTTGTGGTAGCAAGGAACTGGAAATTCAGGGAATGGCCACCAATTAAGAAATGGCTGAAATAAGTTGTGGTATATGAATCTAATGGAATACTAAAAGAAATATATATTCTATATATGTATGAATATGTGTATACACACATATATGAAATGATGAACAGGTAGATTTCAGAAAAACCTGGAAAGACTTACATGAATTGATGCTGAGTGAAGTGAGCAGAACCAGGAGAACATTGTATATAGTAACAGCAATATTGTATCAACTGTGAATGACTTAGCTCTTTTCAGCCATGCACCGATGGAAGCCAACTCCAAACGAGTCATGATGGAAAATGCTATCCACATCCAGAGACGGAACTATGGAATCTGAATGTAGATCAAAGTATGTTATTTTCATTTGGGGGGGGGGGTTGTGTGGCTTTCCCCCTTTTGTTCTGTTTCTTCTTTCACAATATGACTCATGTGGAAATATGCTTCCATGACTGTACATGTATAACCTATATCAGACTGCTTGCTGTCTTGGGGAAGTGGGAGGGGAGGCGGAATGGAGAAAAATTTGGAGCTCATAATCTTATAAAAATGAATTTTGAAAATGATCTTTACATGTAATTGGAAAAATAAAATACTACTCACAAAAAAGATATCTATTATACACAAGTAACTCATAAAAGATGGTATGTGAGAATACACAAATGTAAAAATACACAAAGTACTAATTGATAAGCTTAAGCCATGCCCCTCCCCATATTTGTATTTTAAAAGTAGATTCTTTAAAGGCCAGCATAAGCAAGATTTGTCTGTGTCAGTAATGATACTAGCTCATATTTACATATGGTTTTGTAGTTTACAAAGCTAGCAAACTATACTGAAGAACTGCCTTCCCTGCTCTGGACTGGAGATTCCTCCAGCAACAGTTCTCTCCTCCTTCCCAACAGTGAGTCACCTAATTGCCAAAGTTACAAAATCTTGGGGCTGAATGAGACGTCAGAACTCTCCAAACACAACCCAGGTGAAAAAGACATTTCCACTACCACATCATGTGGTACAAATGAGTGGCCTCTGCCAGACCGCTGCATGGAGATCTACCTTCCACAAAGAAGCCCATCCCACTTTCAGGCAGTTCAGTTTGGAATTTTTCTTTATACAGAGCTGAAATCTACCCCTCTCCAACTCCTACTCATCACTTCCAGTTCTGCCTCCCAGAAGAGGGAAAAACAAATCTAATCTTTCTTTCACCATGTTAGATGCCCTCTTCTGAGTACGCTCTAGACTGTCAGTGTCTTCCCTGAAATGTGGTGTCTGCAAATAGACAGGACACCCATAACGTGCTCTAGCTAGTGCAGATGACATAGTAAGGCAAGATCACCTTTCTCATTCTGGACATAGGCTCTCTTATAGGCTACCATTTCACACAACTGTCTATGCTGTACTTGCCACAGTCCACTATAACCCCCAGATTTTTTTCATATGAATTATCTAATCATATCTTTTTCCAATCCTCCTTGTTGCAGAGTTATTCATATAAGAGCTTTAGTAGACACCCAGCAAATATCTGTAGAATGAATCTATGTGTGTATATACACATATATACATATATATGTGTATGTCTATACACACCTATACACACATATGTATTGTATATATGTATACACATATACATATACACATATAGACATGTGCACATACACACATATATAGACATACATATGTATGTCTGTGTGTGTGTGTGTGTGCATGATGTCCAACTAAACTAAAGTAATGATCAAATCAAACCACTGAGTTGCCAGCACAGAGATTTAAATATCAGTCTTGGTGCTTGCAGGGAATATGGAACCTAGCTCTGTCTTTTTCAGGTCTAGCTCCAGGAGGCCAGAGTTGTGGTTTTATCCTGCTCAGGTGTAGCTACTAAGGAAAGACTGAACATGAAGGGTGTAGGTGCAGATGATCCTTCAGATCAACACTTAAACCAAAGAGAGATAGGTGAAGTTGGGGGGATATTAGACAGTCATTATTTAGGGGCAGATCAGCAATGGCTCATTATCTTTCTGGAAGCAAAGCCCAACTAGGCTGAAAACTCATTTCTTGTTTCCTGGAGTCGCTTGTCGGGTTCTGCAGGTCAGGCAGTTACATTTTTCAGTTGCTAATATGAATAACACCCAAGTAAAGAATGCCCCAAACTGCACTTAAGGAAAAATGTTGAACTAAAATGAGCAAGTGACCACACCGAAATTGTACCAAAACCCAAAGTAATTTATATAGGGAATGTGTTTCATGGACATAGAAGTGTGTTCTGCCCTTGAGTGGCAGCACTGTGCAATGGATAAAATGCCAGAGTTGGAGTAAGGAAGATATGTGTTCAAATCCTGTCTCATTTACTTGCTAGCTATGTGACCCTGGGCAAAATCACTGAACTTTTTTGGGTCTCAGTTTCTTACCTGTAAAATAAGGGAATTAGACTAAAAGGACCTAAGTAAGGTCTCTTGCAAATCCAAATCTATGACGCTATGATCTATGATTCAAAAACTTTTTTGTATTTATTGTCACTTCAAATAAAAAGAAAAGAAGCCTTCTGATTCTTTTGCATAAATGTTTACTTCATACCTCATTCATCTTAGAGGTTCTTTAACCTCTGGTCATTTTTGAGGTCTGGTCTAACCTCCAGAGAGTTTGGCTATCTCACATGGTAGAGTCCAGTTATGTACGTGCGACTCCTCTGGGCTTCTCTCTCAACGTGCACTCCCTCATCCTTACAAGTCACCCCAGAGGTGCTCAGAGCTGAAGGGTGTATCCTGAGGCTAACTATCGTAACTAAAAAGCCCTTGATAAGTTTCCCATGAACAATCAGATAGTCGGCTCAACTCTTAGCAAAGGCATTTACTCAGATGGCATAGCAACACCAGTAATTACCAAATACTCTCATCATGTACCTGGAGTACATTCTCCCACAGATGCAGCATCCATAGATAGAATGGTATCACACTCTGGAGTACAACGGTAGTAGGTGAGGCACATGTGTAGGATACATGCCTGACAAAAGGAACGTGTAACTACTGGTTATAAAGGACATTGAAAGTCGTTTCTGCCTTTCTCTCAGGGCACTGCTCTGCCAAAATATAAAAGTAACCCAAGGTCTAATGTGTTACTCTTGGACTTCTTGTACATAATTTCATTTGATCTTAGTATCAGAAGACTTGGGTTCAAATCCCAGCTCTGCTCCATAGGGGACCATGAACTGGCTGCTTAATCTCTCTGGTTCCTAGATCCTCCTCATCTATAAGACAAGATAGTTGGACTGAACTGCCTGAAAGGTCCCCTCTAGCTTAAAATATGTGATGTTAGAAACCCTATGAGATAAGAGAAACATTATCATTCTCATTTTAAAGATGAAGAAATTATAGTTCAGCCAAGTAAAATGAATTAATTAAGGTCATACAATGAGTAAGTGGAGAAGACAGGACTCAGTCTAGGTCTTCAGACTTTGGGTCCAGTGTATACATGTATGTGTATGTGTGTGTGTGTGTGTGTGTGTGTGTGTGTGTGTGTGTGTCTGTGTGTGTGTTCTTCATTACACCATGCCAATTTCTAAATATGTACTAAAAGAGAATATGATGTAGAGGGTAGAAAACTGAACCTGGAGTCCAGAAGAGCTAGGTTCAAATCCTAACTCATACACTTTCTGTGTGTCCCTAGGCATGTCACTTAAACTGGCTGAAGTAGGAAAAGAAGAAAAAAAGCCTTCTTAACTGCTAGGCACTATGCTAAGCACTTTACAAATATTATCTCACTTCAGCCTCAATAACAACCCTGGCTGATAGGGAGATTATCCCCATTTTACAGCTACAAGGCAGACAAAGGTTAAGGGAGCTGGGAGTCTTCCTGACTCCAGGCCCAGGACTCTACCCACAGTGCCACCTAACTGGGCCTTGGTTTCTTTCTGTATAAAATGAGAAGGTTGGAAGTGAAGACCTCTATGGTCCCTTCCAGTTTGAGCTTGATCTATTATCCTATGAACTGAATTCTCTAGTTTTCCAAAGGTAACCTAACAATGAATTACACCCTATACTCCCAGCTACAAAAGGTATTTTGTTTTTTCTGAAGTGATTTTACAAGGGAGGAGAAGTGAGCACATTATTTTTCTACTATGAAGTCAGCATTTATATCTCAGGGTTTGCATTTAAAGGACTTTAGAAAAAATGTTTTCCAAACAACTTAGACTTAAGAATCCAGAACAATGCAAGGCCCAACCACAACTGAAGAAGACCATGAAGAAAGAAAAAAGAAAGGAAAGAAAAAAGAATGGAAGGAAAGAAGATAGGAAAGCAGTGAAAAAGGAAGAGAAAAGAAAGGAGGGAAAAAAGAAAGGAAGAGAAAGGAAGGACAGAAGGAAGGAAAGGAGAGAGGGAGAAAGAAAAAGAAAGAAAGCAAGAAAAAAGAAAGCCACTAAAGCATTTTTTTAAGAAAATATACAGTAGAGAAGGGAGGTCACAAGGAAACAGATAAGCACAGGACAACTTGGAAGTTTATGCACTAGATTTATATAAAGAAAAGCAATTTATACACAATACAAACTCTCAATTTTAGGGAATCTTTGCAAATCTACTACTTACATGGAAATGCTAATGTTATTTGGTGTTTAAGTTCAGCTAGGGATAAATGAATTAAGTTAATAAGATAATTACTCACCCAGAGCACAGGAAAGAAGGGAAGGAAGTGGTTCTGTGCATACATTAAGTTTGTGGAATGGACACTGGAAGATTGAAAGGGGGGAGGGAAGAAGCAAACTGACAGAGAGAACTGATTCTCTAAATCGAGGCCCTTAGCATGCCTGCTTCCTATTCCCAGGGAAAAAATGATAGGCCTGGAGCTGATAGAAAGCCGGAGCAGCACACTCTGGCCTCCCAGCTGAACAAAAGGATTGTGATTGCTCCGGTAAATCCAGTTCCTTTTTCTTCAGCTTTTCCTTACTGTCATTCACCATCACTCACTGGGCATCTTTATATTTTCTTTCCTCTACACAAACTCTAACTAAATATAATCAACTTTAAAATATTCATCTGAGTCCCACTTTCTACAACAAGGCCTTTTCTGATTCCCCAGCTGCTAGTATCCTTCCCCTTCCAAAACCACATTTGTCATCGCGATTTTGGATATGATTGTAACATTATATAAGTCCTGTAAAGGAAGAGGCTGGCTTCATCGGTCTACCTCACCGAGGCCACTGCTTGTGGAACTTAGCAAGGGCTTACCAAATGCTTGCTGACCGATTTGATTCACTGCACTCTCTGGGGATGGCTCTTAAATGCTTAGAATTCTTATGTAAATGCTAACATACTAATATTTAGGGCAAAATTCAGATATTTCACTCTATCACCAATATCCTAAATACTAGGACTTCAAGCAAAGCTATCCCTTGTCATTTATCAATTGTAAATTAAGTTTAGAGGTCAAGGTTTGGCTGCACACCAATCTACAATTTACAACAAAGAACAAAATATTGGAACCTTACTTAGTCCTTCAAAGCTTCAAATTTCTGCTTATCTTTACTATGTACCTAAACTATTTTTCATTCAAAATAAAAGTGCCTCCCAGGAAAACAAGGATTGGTTGTTAGTAACTTTAAAAGTCTTTATACTTTAAAATCCATTCTCTAAAGACTACGCCAAAGCATAAGATTTAGAAGCCATTTCTATACTGGATTACCCAAACAAAGATGAGTAGGTCAGAAACACAGGCTGAGATTAAGCCAAAGTAGCCTAGAGGTATCCTTGGCCAGGATTCCTACAAGTCCAGTGATGGCTAGCAGCCTAGGCACATACACAAGAAGTCATTGTTCACACTGCCCTCTACTCTCCCCAGAGAGCTCTGCCCTAGCTCACAATAGGGGTCTCTCAAACAGCAGGTGCAACTGCCTATGGATCACTGACCTCCTGGGAAGAAGCCAACCCCTCACCCAACCCCCTTGACAGGCCTCCCTAGCTCTGGGATTCCTAGTCTTCCACGGGCTATTCTGTCAGATCTTGTAAGTCTCCTACTCCACACTCCAACTCATTCCAACATGTACTCTACAGTGGACATTTATTTTTAAAATTAAAGCAAATTAAAATAAATTTAGAGAATTTCCGAGCAACCATTTTAGAAACTGGACAAGTCTCCAGTGAGGGCTCCAAAAGCAAAGTGCTTAAAATTCCACATAACTTTAATAAATCTGAGGAAGATTCATTTGTATTTGTGTGTATAATGGGAGGAATCATTTCAGAACAGGGTTTGGGTCATGCCTGACTACTGAATAAGAACAGTCAGCCCCCTTATTTAGTTCTACACAATAAACATTTATTAAACCCCTACAATGACCCCCTTGCAGTGCTAAGCACTGGAGATGCTAGATGTCTATACATTAACAGTGCTAATAATAAAGTCAGCGAGAATGGAAAGCTCAATTGCTCTCTGAGTGAGGGAGAAAAGGAACACCAGAGGCTTCCCACAACATCATGGCAAGGACTTTCTTTGCCTGCTACATACAAATTAATACAAACAAACTGAAACAAATTATGTCTTCTAGAAAGTAAACCTTTTTCTCAACCAGGATTTCCCTGCTGGAGCTTAAATTTAGATCAGAAGATCATAGGAGCATAGATTTCGAGCAGGAAGGGTCTCAGTGCAGACCGACCCAGAGTCACACAGGTGGGAAGTGTCCGGGGTAAGCTCTGAGCTCAAGCTTTCCTGACTCCAGGGCAATCCAGAAGATCATGCTGCCTCTTCTTCATACCTATACAGTGAGTGTTTTCAGTTCATGTCTCAGTTAAAAACCATCAACCTAGCACCCTTCTAATAATCCCCATCCTGAGTTTGAAACCAGGAAGAGAGTAATTTCTTTAAAACGAACCTTTCCTTCTATACCACTTCCTCCTCCCCCATTGTTCTTTGGCAAAGATTTAGAAAGAAAATGTTTTATACCTTAAGCAAATTAGGATAATAGGATCATGGATATAAAAGCTGGAAAGGACCTCAAAAGTCAATACTCTCACACTATAAGAAACTGAGTCCCAGAGAAGTTATTCCAAGGTCCTATTGCTACTAAGCAGCCAACCTGGAATTTGATCCTGGGTCCTTGGACCCTAAATCTAGCACTCCTTCCAAGGTACCACACTGCTTTCCACATTATGGGACAAAACTTCCTATTTTGGTGCCAGATGTAAGGACTGGCTTCTGAAAGAACACTGGAACAAAGGTTTGCAAGCTGGCCACTGTTTGCTTCGAGAGTCTGCCGCCTTTCAGCTGAGAGGCCAAGTCCTTGGGAACCTGTGCCTCTGACATGTGCCATCTTGTGCTTGGGCTTTGTGAAATACAGTGCAATTGTGTGTGTTGGTTTATCCTGAAAGGCAAACATCCATTCAGTATCTCATTCAGGGTGGTGACAGATGCTGGACTGAGCACTCCCACTGCCAAGGCTGTCGGCCTCCACTTTTTGAAATGTCCTCTCCTTACCAGTTCTGTTAGACTTAAAAGCTCCAACTTAGCTAGACCAACTAGGTACTGGTTTTTCTTCAGAAATTCAGAATTTTCTTCAGAAATACTTTCTTTGGACATGGAGTCAAGCAAGTATGTGTCATCTCTAAGTAAAAAATAGGCACACCTACATTATACATGTGGTACAAGAGCCACATCTGAAAAAGTTGACCCAGACACTTTTGGCTACTGAAGACACTGGTCTGGCCCAATTCCAATCCAAGCAATTACTGTCTGCTAAATCCATGCTGACTTTCTAGTTGGACAAAGTATTCACTTGTTGTCATTCATTATTGCATCACGTTGCCTAAAGTCTTTTAAAATGTCCATTAAGCTTCACTCCACCTGGAAAGTTTCTCAGTGTTCTCTGCAAAGAGAACAGCAAATGAAACACTTGGTTTCATGTATTTCTCTACTCAGCCTAGACCCCAAAGTCTTCCCATGCTTTTGCTAACACCCTAGAATTCTTCACCCTCTTGCCCTTTCCCACCATACCTGCCTTACCAACTTCCTACACTGGGCAAACTGCACTCTCTGTCCATTTTCAAAATCTTCTCTTGCTTTTGGGGCTGCTGACAGCAGCTGGAGAATTAGGAAACTAAGCCACTTGGCTCCACATCTAACCCCAGCTAGACACTCAATGCCATTTGGCAGACAATCGTTTGTCTTCAACAATGGTGGCTATTCCAAACTTTCTTCCCTCAGCTTCCTGTCCCCCTTCTCCTTCTCTATGGGTAGTCAGACTTCCTACTTCCCTGAGAATGTTACAACCATCAAGCATGGGTGCCTCTCAAGGTTCCTCCTCCTGCCTTCTGAGGAGACTTTAACTCATAAGAAGATGTTGAGATGAAAGCGGCTATAGAGGTCATCTAGTCCAGCTTATGGCAGAGAGACAAGTGACTTGCTAAGATTCCACAGAGAGTAATGTCAGAGGCGAGACTAGAATCCAGGTTTTCTGCCCCAAGCCAAGGGAACCTTCCACTTCGCCATGCTGCTCTCGGCCTCTCCCTCACCATGCTTTTCCCTTAGTATAAATCTGTTTCCAGCTCTGACTTCTCTCCTGAAGTGATGCCCAAGGTCACACAGCTGAGATTTAGTCCTGAATCTTCAGCTTCCAAAGCCAGTGTCCCTCTCACATTGCCACCCTTCCTCCTAGACTTACAGCATCTTTTTCACTGTTTTGAAAAATAACTGGAGCACATAAGCCTTCAGATGTAATAAATTAATTAATTTCGAAATGGTGTCCTAATAGCTACCCACTGTATGAGATCTGGCTGCTATGCCCTGAGAAGAGATGGTAGGGGCACTGATTATAATTTGGTCTGGTCAAAAAGGAGAGAAGAGAAAGGAACAGAAGAACAATTCAAGGGCCCAATGGTCATGGTACAGATACATTCCCAGATGAAGATGGGGAATCCTAGGAGACTTCCAAGGTTCTCAGGGCCTAGCACAGAGGCTCTGCCATGAGAAGAATGGAAGTTGGCAGGGATTTATGTAGGACCTGTGGTCCTGTGAACACATGTGGATTGCAGCCATGGGGGCAACATTAACAAGGAAGGAGATTGGAGAAGGCGGACAAAAAGTCTGAACGGATGACAGAGTGAGTCAACAAAAGCTACTAAGGTCAGTGTTTGGACCAGGCACTGGAGGGAAATGTCAAAGTCCTGCTAAAATTTTCCCTGTTCTTTGAGGCCCAGCTCAGGTACCACTAAACTCCATGAAATCTTTCTACCTCCTCCTCCTTCCTTGTTGGTATATTATCTTAAATATTCCTAAGTCGAGTCAATAAATATTTGTTATATACTATGTACCAGGCACTGCTCTAAGTGCTTTACAAATACAGGTTAACAAAGCACTAGCACTGGGGGTAGAAAGGGCTGCAAAGGCCTCTTACAGAAGGCAGAATTTAAGGAGAATTTTGAAGGAAGCCAGGAGGTAGAGACAAGGAAGAAGACCATGCCAGATGTGGGTGGGAAGTGATGGAGGGTCCTATGCAAGGGACAGTAAGAAGGCCAGTCAGTGTACTGGATTGCAGAGAAGCACATTAATAAATGCTTGTTGAACTGAATTCATGTAATATCATTCTTGGGGCAGCTAGGTGACACAGTGGAAAATGAGTTGGAGAAGGAAATGGCAAACGATTCCAGTATCTTTGCCAAGAAAACCCCAGATGGGGTCACAGAGTTGGGGACAACTGAAATGACTAAACAATAACAATACCATTCTTAGAGTATGGGCTATGGTCTGACACAGGAGAGGTCACTGACTTGGAGTCAGGAAGACTGGGTTCACATTCTACCTCAGACACTGTGTGACCCTGGGCAAGTCATATCACCTCTCTTCCTCATCTGTAATATGAGGCAGTTGGACTTGCTAGCCTCTAAGGTGTCTCTTCTACTTCTAGAGCTAGGATCCTAGTCTTTAAATATAGCTAAATAGGAGAGTGAGCTCCTGTTTGATTAGTTATAGAGTTATAGAGTCTGAACGGACAGAGGCAGGCTAATCAAAGACAACTGGCTCAAGGCTGGTGGTGAGTGGGGCTTTGAAGGCAGGCAGTGCCTGACCTGAGTAAGAGGAGGAGACAGGGACTCTAGGCACACTGCAGCTCTGGAGCCGGGAGCCTACTAAAGCAGGCTCTGGAGTTGTCAAGCAGGTTTGCTAGGAAGAAATCTGGAAACCAGTCACCCTCACCCATCTACTCACATAAAGCAAACGTGGTTGAGAAGGGGGAAAATGGATATGATATTATTTGTTAATTAAGGAGAATTTGTGCAGGGTTCTGCCCAGGCCCTCCCATTCCTCTCCAAATACACACATACACACACACACACATACACACGCATACACGCACACACGCACACACGCACACACGCACGTGGCACACACTTTGCTCTCCATTGTACAGATTCCAAGGAGGAATTGTGAAGACAGACATCAAAAGAAACCCATCTGACAACCCAGAACACATCATGCAGTCACAGAGAATTTACTAAGTGTTTTATTTTATTTTAAAGCACAGACATCTTTCATTTGGGTTTAAGGACAGCTAGCTAGCTACCTTTGGGAAAAAGACTGGGCTCTGATGCAGCTCTCATGGCCTCACCCCTGTGGCTTCCTCCTGCAGACTGTGTAGGCAACACAGTGTAGGGGGCAGACTGCTGGACATAGCACGAGTTCAAGTACTGCCTCAGAAGCAGACTAGCTGGATTAGTCTGGGCCTCAGGTACCTCAACTATAAAGCCACCTCCTTGTCACTTCCCCCAAAGGCTAGTCTCAACTCTAAATCTATGATTCTATGACCATGGGCTCCTCTTCTTCACCAAGGAACACACACACACACACACACACACACACACACACATACACACACACACACACACACACACACACACAATACAGAAATTCTAGTAGTGGAGACACTGAAAGAGAAGAAATGAGCCCTAAAATGAACACTAGTTAGGAAAAAACTAGACCGACACAATGTGTTCTTCTTGAAGGGTGGAACATTGGGGAATAGGGGCACAGCAATAAAACCCAGGCCTTCTCACTTAGAAGAGACTAAAAAAAACCTTCAACAAGTGAAACCATAAACCAGCAAGAGCCCAAGGCCATGAGAAAGCCCAGGAGCAGGGCCAAGAAAGGAGAGCTCCCCTGCCCCAGGCAAAGATCTCATGCACCAACAAGTTGCTTTCCTGTGGCTTGCCTCGGACTGCCCAGTCAACAGATTCCTTTTGGGCCCTTCCAGCACCTGCCAGTCTCGGAGATCCAGAGACTACCATGGGCTTGCCCAGGCAAAGCCGCACAAGGACTTTACTTCCCGGGCCCCGGAAGAATGAAGGAGAGCTGAGGGCTGCCATGACCTCCCTCCAGCCCAGGCTGATCTTTGTAGATGGCTTGAGCCTGCTGGCTTATAGAGGCCGAGCTGCTCCACAGGGATGCCGCCCTGTCTAATGTTCCCACAATTCCTTTACAGAAAATAGGCAATTCCTCACCACGTTTTCACTGGTAAAGTTCCAACCTTACAAAAAAGAGTTAAGAAATATTTTACAGAGGTGAAGACAATCTTAGAGAAAAAAAGGGGACATTCAAAATTCATAAAATATGGAGATTATCTAGTTGAACCCCCTCATTTTAGATATGAAAAAATAACAAGAAAAATAAGAGCTTACATTTTACAAAGGACTTGAGAGGTTTTGGCCTTGAAGTCAGGAAGACCTGAGTTCAAATGCTACCTGGAGGCATTTCCTAGCCTGGTGACCCAAGTAAGTCATTTTAACTGTGTATCTGAGTTTCCTCACATTGTTGTGTTCATTCTTCCTTTTCAAAGAAGACCAGGACATTAGTGAAACGATGACATGACTTGCACTTGACTTGGTTTTGAGTGAGGGAGGGCTGTGCAAGGTCATCACTCTCACTTTCTCCTCCTGAGCCATTTGGATCCAGTGACCTGATGTTTATACAAGTGAGAGGGTTTAAAGTCAATGGCCTTTCAAGTCACTTTCTAGCTCTAAACCTATGATCTTATGAATGACTAAAACAATGCAAATGGAAATACCAATAAAACAAAATGAAATGCTCTGTAATTCTAAGGGCCAAGGTTGACTTTGGAATAGCTAGGAATATGCACCTCCCCCACAAGAGAACAGTGAGACCACACTTGGAACTATTCAAATAGTTGGCTGATTTACTAAGGTTATTTTGTCCTATTTTTTTTCAATCTGTTATGAAAGGTGACCTACTGGGTGGGGAAAGGGGAAGGAGATGTGTTCAGAAGTGAATATGAGACAACAAAAAAGGCACTAATAAAAACATTTTTAAAAAGAAAAAGAATGTACCAAGTGCTTTCCTCATATCAGCTCTCTGAAGTAGTGGGTGCAAACATCCTTTGGCTCAGGGAGTAACACATTTGCCCACAGACTCCCAGCCAGGGCAGGGCTGGAACCAGACTGGGCAGGAAGGACTTCTACTGTGAGCCTTTGTCACTTCGCATCAGGCACTTTTCCAGTATATGTGTCTTATTATTATCCATCATTGTATTTCCAGCCCTTAGGTATTTAAAAAATGTTCTGTTGTAAACGTTCTTTTTAAAAAATCCTAACTCTCCTTAAATCAGCTAATGAGCCTTTAAAAAGCTGACCAAAATTGAGGCCCCTATCACAGAGGGCACCAGCCTAAGTGTCTGTTCACATAAGAAGAACTACCAGAACATTTCTGTATATTCACATTACATCTAGTGTTCTAATTAGGATATCCACCCCAAATATTCACGCGGACTATCTGTGCCCAACCTGCGGTAGAGCATTTCAGGCTCATATTGGTCTGATCAGTCACAGTCAGACACACTGAAATTTCACTTTATAGTTTGGGTCCTCTTCAAAGTCTAAGGACAATAACCACCGGTATTCTAAATATCACGTCTTACACTTATTCTCTCTTAACGATGTCTGTGGATCACAGTGCCTCATACAGAGTAAGCGTTAACTAAATTTGAATAAATGAGGACAGATGGACACTTAAAGTGTTTGCCTCCCAGTCCTAATAACACTTCCAAATCTCAGAGGATGGAAAACAACATTTTCTGTAAAGCTTCAAGTTTATACTGTTGACAGCACTGCAGGACTTTAAGATTTGCAAAGCACTTAACAGATATTATCTCGTTTGATTTGCAAAATAACCCTGTGGGGTAGATGCTGGTATTATTCCTCCCATTTTACAAATGAGGAAACTGAGGCTGATATGCCCAGGGTCCCACAAATGGGAGACTTGTCTTAGGTGGGATCTGAACCCAGAGATTTCTGTCTACAGGCTCAGTACTCAGGCCATAACACCACACAGTGTCTCAAGTTAAAATGGAGGCAAGGCACATAGTAGTAGCTATTTAATAGTAGGTATTTAATAAATGGAATATAATAGGAATGTCCATGGCCTACTGGGTGGGGAAAGGGGAAGGAGATGTGTTACAGACATTCCTATTAAATGACAGCTACATTTTCTGTATCTCAGGAATAATCAGTGGCACCATCTCTCTTACCTGTTCTAGAGTAGTGCTAACTGTGACATCTGAAAGAGACAGAAGGCCAATGGAAGGTGATTCCCAGGCTCTTCCTGCAGTCAGAAAGATGGTCAAAGCAGATCCTTTTGTCCCAGGTGACAAAGGGCAGGGTTCTTTTGTTTTATCTCTGAAATGTGGCTCTCAGGTATGGAAAAGCCCCCTCTGCAAGGAAGGGCAAAGGAGGAGTTCCTGCTTTTGGTTTTCTGTGTGCTCTCCACACTTCTTTAAATCAAGTCACATGCTACTCACAACAATGCAATCAAAAGACTAACCTCAATAGAAAGCCAGAGAGGGGCAAAAACCCAAGAAAAACAAAAAAACAAGAAGAGAGTTTCTGAGATTATCAAAGTATGTGTCCCTTCTCTCTTCCATCTCAACAATCCAACCACAAGGAGCACTTGGGAAGATGAGAAACAAAATTTTAAAAATTAAAAATTAAAATAAATTAAAAATTAAAACAAATTTTAAAATTTTAAAAATTAAAACATGATGTGTGTGTGAAGGGGGGAAAGTGATCCTCCAAAAATAAATCTAATGCCAACAGGGCAGATGGGAAGGAAAGCCCTAAGAAGCATTCCTAAGGGTGATCTTCACTATGGGAGACAGAAAGGAGTCTTTCTCTCTAAACTCCACATTGCTGGTCATGTTACATCATCAAGTGATGCACATCTGGGATCCTCCCTTTTGTCTCATTCTCACTACTGCCCTGCAGGTCCAGGCCATTATCATTTCAAGACTGTGCGCTCCCCCCCCAACAAGTGTCCAGACTCTTCCTTCTCCAAGTGGGCATCCTTCTACCAGACTACTATTCCTCAAACCACATCATCAGTGGCATTAGGCTTGGAACTTGGAGGTCTGTTTAAATCCTGCCTCTGCTATTTTCCAGCTGTGTGGCACTGGGCCAAGGCTCAGGGCCCCTTTGTGGCACTTAGTTTCCTCATCTGTGGTTAGATTAGATTGTCTATAAGATGGCTTCTGTCTCTAAATCCCATGATCACTCCTCTGCTCAACAACCTTTAACAGACCCTATTTGCTCCTGCATCAAATTTAAGCCCCTCTTAAAGTTCTCAGTAACTTGAGCCTGCTCACTCTTCCAATCCAATTTTACTCCTCCCTGTTCCCAGTCCAGCTGTCTCCCAATTGTCCCCCAAACACACCATGTACTGTCCTCATGTGGCATGTCCTCTTCTCCTCCCTAGACCTTGGCCCTAAGTCCTAGCCATCCTTCAAGTCCTATTTTCTCCAACAGTCCTTCCCTTCTCTTGGAAGTTCTTAGGGCCACAGTCAAGGAATTTATAGTTGGAAAGGCCCTTATTTCACAATGGAGGAAATGAAGGCCCAGAGAGGAGAGGTGACTTGTACAAGGTCACTAAGGATTGTTGCTGCAGCTGAAGGACAATCAAGTCTTTCCATATCTGCTTTGCATCAGAAACCTTTTTTTGTGTGTTATTTTCCCCAATAAAATGGGAGATCCTTGAAAGCAAGAACCTGTCTCTGCTTTTCTCTTTGCTTGACATAGAGTAAGCACTTAACAAATGCCTTTTCATTCATTACATAATAATTCATTTTTCTAGAGCATCTCAAGGTTACAAAGCACATTCCTCACAACAATGCTGCAAGGTAGGTAGCCTTGCTACTGTTCGGATGCAGCTGGGAGCTCAAGGACGTAACTTGGCCCATACAATTTAGCACTTTGCTTTATATCAGTCATTGTTTTCATTAATGTTCTGCAGGCCCCTGTCATTTTGGCTAGTCTGTAAACTTTTTGAAGGAAGGGAATATACCTATACTTCCCGATACACTTCAGATTGGAGCACATAATAAGTGCTTATTAGGTATTTATGATTGACTTCATCAGCATTACAGTAGCTTGCCAAAAATGTTCAGGATGGTGTGGCTTGCTGTACTGAGAGAGTCATAATGACTTGAAGTACCAGGTGTCTTTAAAGAGAATTAATTATAAAACCATGCATAGTTCTTCATCATGATGAATAAGATGTTTCAGACAGACAGTTCCCCAAATAACTGAAGATTTACTATTCAAAACGTAAGACTTTCCATGGTATTCTTTTTCTCCCTACTATTGGGAGGGCTGTTCCCATGTGGCTACTAAGGAAGCCAGAGGATGGCGCCCTCCACCCCCTCCCTGGCTCACAGCAAAGACCATGCTCACCTCTGGCCATTGTCAGCCCCACCAGCATCTTCTTATCTATGTCCTTTCCTACCCCATCCCCTCTTCTTTTCTCCACTTTTCCTCTTGTTGATCCCTTTGTCTTAAGCTTCTTCTGGGCTTTCATGTGACAAGGACTGGCCTTTTATAAATATCAACAACCAATCAGTCTTCATTTCCTTCTGCTCTGCAAACCACGCCAGTCACAATATATCATTTGCAAAGATTCTTCTCAAATATCTTCCTTACTAAAAAGCTGTGAAAAGCCACAGATGGCTCCCCACCCCTTTTGTTACAACTTCTGAGTTTTTCTCGATACTTGATCGTACAGAAAGGCGGATACCTGGATGCCCAAATACCCAGGATTTTACAGTATCATCTTTCTACAACTATCCCTAGCCAAAATACTGCAGTTGATGTGCCAACAAGCATTTATTAAGTGCCTCCTGTGTACAAGGTGCTGTGCTGGATTCTGGAAATGCTAAGAGCTGACACGTGATGCTTTTTAGAAGTCTTAACCAAAGACTGTGATATGTAGAGATGAAGGGGCCTCAGAGACTACCTAGTCCAACACCATCATCTTACAGAGGAGGAAACTGAGGCACTTATTTCACTGTAGCCTCACAACATCCCCCAAAGCTAAGAACTACACTTATGATTCTATAGATGAAGGAGCGTCAGAGAGTCTCTGAATCATGGCCACACAGCTAGTAAATATCAGAGGCAGAATCTGAAGCTAGGTCTTTGCAGCTCCATGGCCAGTGCTCCATCTACTAGACCAGTAACTCCTGGAACACGACCCTCAGTACCTGGCTGAGAAACAGATCCCAAATGGTAGATCATTCTCACTGATCAAGCCCATTCTCATTGACCCACTCCATAACATTAGTGAGCATCTATTAAGTCCATCTGTGACTTAAAATAATTCTTAAAGCTAGTTCAATCTAGTCACTTGACCAAAAAAAGGAAAGAGAAACACCAAAGAAGCCAAGTGACCTGCCTAAGGTCACACAGCTAGTCAGCAGCAAGGTCAGGCTTAGGACTCAACTCTTTCCCCACATTCCTGCTCTGTGAGGTCTCCTGAATGGAGGCTCAGCTTCCTACAAAGCTGCTGAGATAGACCACTTTGGTGATGATGCCGTGCAGTACCGGACTTGGCACATGCAAGGAACTAAATACTTGCTAATTGAATAAATAAATATTAGCCCTCCAGCCTCTAAAATCTCACCACCCTGCATGTCCTTCAAACTTAGGCATGTAGCTGGTAGTGAAGGGGCTGCTCAGTAGCTTAAGAGCTGGAGGTACTAGACTAGGGAGTCAGAAAGACCTATTCAAACCCTACTTCTAATATCCAGGTTCAGCCACTTACCAGATGTGTGACCCTGGGCAAGTCACTTAACTAATACCTACCTCAGTTTCCTCATCTGTAAAATGGAAATAACAACCTCGGGTTGCTGGGAAAATCAAATGAAATAACACGTGTAACGTAAAAGCATTATATAAGTATTAGCCATCATTATTATCATTCTCACAGAAATGAGAAATCTTGATGAAAGCACCTTTTGAGATGTCAGCAGCAACGAGGAAAACAATACAATGTCTTTTGCCTTTTCCTTTCCTTTATCTCTCTGTATTTCCCTACATAAAAGAAAAACGCCTGAAGACCCTGCTGTTGTAGAATCCCTTCACACATGTCTTCTTGAGACAGCTGGAGCCTTCTGTAGTCATGTCCCCAGACCACCTCAGTCTACACCCTTTTTCTCACCCTGCTCAGCCAAATTCTCCCAGGCCCTATCTCCTCCTGATTTGGAAGGTCTCACTCAAACAGCTACAATACAAAGGCATCCTAGGGGCCTTACATCTGAATACACTATGGGTAAACAGCAGCTCCCCTGTCACTCTACCAGCGTCCATTTTCCCCCAGAAAAATGCTGAGACAAAGCAGCTGGGCAGGCCGTGATGTCATTTGTGCAAATACTGGCCCCCCACTTCGAGGTGAAACAATTAGTAGGTCGATGACAGCCAGCCTGAGGAATCACCCACCAGAACTGCTAAAAGCAGACATTTTACCCAGGAGGAAGTTCTATCTACCCTACAATCCCAATACCTCCTTGGTATACAGATCTATCTAGCCCAGCATGTTATCTTTTAACTAGCAAAGAGATGGAAAAGGAGTTCAGATAAACACCACTGACTAAGGCATGAAATAAATGGGATTTTTTTTAAAAACAAAAGCATCGAAGAGCCAAGAAAGAATGTCATTATAATCCCTTTGTATAATTACAGAAAGGCAAGACATGAAAAAGTATGTCTTGCTCTTTTAAGTTCAAAATATAAATTGTGGTGAGAAATGTCAGAGAGGTTTAAATTTTTTAAAGAACTTAAATAAAGCAGAAAGAGTCTCTTGTTTTCTTTCCTGAGGGTCAACAGGACCATTCAAGTGGGGGTCTCTCCCATTCCTCAACCCAAAGCCCAATAAGGAGCACCACAGCTGTTAGCCCACTGGCTGTCTAGAAACAGTCACAAGCTTGAGCTATGGCTTTAAAACCACAATTCAGAATCTACATTGATATGTTTTGGGGGGAGGAACCAATGTGTGTGTGTGTGTGTGTGTGTGTGTATGTGTGTATACATACATACATACATACATATATATGTATGAGAGAGACAGAGAGTCTAGAGACAGAGAGTCAATCAAGTACAAAGATAAAGTATCTGAACCCTCAAGATAACTAGCCCCAGTGTGGCAAGGTAGAGTCATAGACAAGAGTCACAGACTAAGACCTTAACCAAGGAAGTTGCAGTTAGCACAAGCCAGGTAACAAGTTAAGTATCCAAAGACTCTCACTGACAAACCACAAGTCTATGAGAAATACACTCTCCCTTCTCCCAGGAATACCTTGGGACTGAACAAAAGTGTAGGCACCTCCAAATATGGTTCTGAGATCATACAGATGTGCAGATGGAGGATTTAGTCTCTGGGACATCAAACAACCCCCAAAGCACCTTTCACCACATTTTTCCTATTTCTGGTTCATCTAAACCTCACCTTCTCAGTCATTCCAGGGTCTCTGCCTCAGCTTCTCCCCTGCAGTGGGGGACTACAAAATATTAAAACAAACTACACAAACCCTAGTTCATTCAGTTTCTTGTGAAACTTCTCCTGATCTGGCATTATATTTGTCTTCATTAATTTCCCAAATTCAATCAAAATAAACATTTCTTTGACCAAGTTGCTCTTCTCAGCACAAAGGACACAAACAAGAAGAGATCCAGTGACAGTCATAGGAGAGGATCACAAACTGAGGGCTAGTAAGATCCTTGAATTCCTCTAGTCCAACCCCCTCCCATTTTACAGATGAGCACACTGAGGCGCAGGGACTCTAGATCCCACAGGCAGTAAGAGGCAGAACCAGGATTTGAACTCCAAGGCCTGCTCTTTCCTGTTCATTCAGATTTACCACCCCACACAAAGTCTCTGTTCAATTGTTTTTCAAGACTTAAATGTTCATCATTAGCATTGTCAGAGATTTCAAGCAAAAACCACCTAGGACAGCAGAGGAGTTCTGTTTATGAGTCATGCGGCAAGAGCTAGGGATAAAAGAGAGCCTGAGCACTAGCATCTGAGGAACACTAAGAGAAAGCCTCCAGCACTGAAGGAAGATGCTCTGTGGAGTACAGATGGGAGAAAGACAAGAATCTCCCAGGAAGAGAAGCTGTGGAAGGTTTTGAGGTGCCCTCTGTGAGGTAGGCCCCCAAACTGATGAGATCCCAGATCTCCTAACCAAAATACATTTGCTTGATAAATGAAAGAACTTGGGACACAGGATAGAGAGAGACTAGAACGTGTTTCTACTGGCTATTCTCTTCACTGAAGAGGTTTTCTTCTTGTGGGCATGTGTGCTTAAGTTTGGGGTATTTTCCATCAAATATCTTTTGAAACTCTGCATTGGTGGGGTGTCAGCTGTGGAAACCAACAGCCTGCTACAACTACCTCTGTTAGCCAGGCTGGCAACGTTCCATTTCCATGTATGGAAATATATGAAAGTAGTAAAACCACAGGCATGAGGCCGGGCAGGGCTCACAGGGTGGGGGCCAGCATTCCTCCAGTCAAAGCAAAGCATGGGCCCACAGGGACTGACAATAAGAACCTGTCACTGGAATACAAACCCATTCCAGGTCCCCTCCCCCAATAGACACAAGTGTATCGGCTTTTGCACCAAAATTACCAGCATAAGAAAGAGCTGTTTCACTCCTGTCCCTGGTAAAAGCACGACCTATTCTTCGAGTCGTATTTCACACTGCCCCCTTCACTGTCCTTTACTCGATTGGCTCCCTCCATGAGCTCTGCATATGCTGCTTACTGACTAGCCTTTGTAAAACTGCTCATATTGGACTCAGTGCTCTCATGTGTTAAAACCCTAACCTTGTTTCATGTCAAATGTCACCTCTCCTGTGAGGCCTTTCCCCCATGGGAGGGGGAGGGCTTTTCTCTGGACACAGGGTTCTAGCTCGAGAGCTAGAAAGGACTTCAGAGGCCTTCTAGCCTAGTCCCTTCACTTTGCAGAGAAGTAAGGTGAACTGGACAAAGTCACACAGGTAACTGTTGTTCATCTTTCATTTTCAAGGAGGACCAGCAACATCACAGGCAATGTCTTAACTCTCAGTGAATTAGATTTAAGTGAGGCAGAGCTGCCCAGAGTGGTCAGCCTCACTCTCTTCCTGAGTCATCAAAGTCCAGTGGCAGGATGACTGGCAATGGCCCAGGACACAGTGGATGACTTTGATGTCTGCAGTGTCTTCACAGTGCTGACCATTGACATCCATGGCCATTGGAATAAACTGTTCTCTTCTGCCCAGTCTGTGGAGGATGTCTTCATATGCTAACCCATAACTCACTGATGGGTTTGAGGGCTGTTGGTTATCCTCAACCTGGTTTAGCCCATCTGTGAGGAGATTTAGAAGATTTAGGGTGTGGTTGAGGCTGCTAGCTGCACACGCTCCAACTTCTTGGAACCACAGCTAAGAGTCAGGTAACAAGAGGTCACCAAAAGACGGATGAGCAGTCCTGAAAAGGCTCAGCAAGCCCTCACGTCAGAGGTGCCAGTCCTCTCTGAACACCCCATACACAGGTAATAAGCATCAGATGTAGGATTGACCCCAAAGCAAAAACTAGTCTTCCCTCAACACCAAGTGACCTCTTTCTCTTCTCAACTCCCACAGCACTAAGTTCCTCTCTCATGCACTTACCATGTTCTAATTTGTATTGGTGACTGGTGGATTCTCAAAGGTCCTGCCCAGCTGGAAAGGCTTTCAGTAGTAGCCAGGACACAGGAGCCTAGATTCTGAGTCCAAAACGACCTTAGAGACCATCAAGTAGAACCTCCTGAGGCCCAGAGAGGTTCAGTGACCTGTCCAACATCACACAGTCAGGAAGTATCTAAGGGAAGGTTTGCAGAGCTGGATCCCTTCTGAGCCTCATCTGTAAAATGGGGATAATAAGCCCATAGTACTTTCCTAGATTAAGATGCATGATGGGAATGACAGAATTTTGCAGGAGTGGTATCAAATTCAAATAGAAATGAATCCCTGCAGGCTGCATATTGACTTAGAAAACTACAAATTCATGTTGTGTTGTATTTTTATTAATTTTGTTAAACATTTCATTAAATGTAATTAAAATTACATTTTAGTCTGTTTCTGGCCACCCTAGGAAGTCCTGCAGACCACAAGGGTCCACACTCTTCTTGTTCCTTCAGCTGTTCTCTCAGTCACTCCCGATGAGGTGTAGGTATCAATCTCTGTGGAGGGTATTCATTGTCATTGAGTTGTTTTTCAGTCATGTCTGACTCTGTGACCCCCTTTGGGGTTTTCTTGGCAGAGATACTGGACAGGTTTGCCATTCCCTCCTCCAGTTCTTTTTATAGATGAAGAAACCGAGGCAAACAGGGTAAAGTGACTTGCCCAGGGTCACACAGCAAGGAAGCATCTGACACCAGATTTGAACCCAGGAAGATGAGTCTACTTGACTCCAGACCCAGTGCTCTACCCGCTGTGCCACAAAACTTTGTCTACAATGTATTGACACTGTTGTTGTTATTGGTGTGTGGAGACATGAAGTGGGAAAAGGAAGGTGACCCAGAAAAAGTTGTGAGAGGTAAGTGGGTAGTAGGTAGGATATTGGATTTGGGAGTCAGGAAGTTCAAATCTCACTTCAGACATTTAGTAGTTGTGTGACCCTGGATAAGTCAGTTCACCTTTGTGCCTCAGTTTCTTCATCTGTAAAATGAGAAAGCTAGACTTGATGGTTTCTAAGGTTCTAAATCTATGTATGAGCCAGTCAAAAATGCTAATAGTATGGCTCCACAGAAAGAGAATGCCTTGCCTATATCCACAAACAAGCTTTCCTCAAGAGAGTGGAAAGCAGGCTGAGGGAGGGTGCTCATTTCCTCTCCCATTCAGGAAAACACAGTGTAACTCTTTCAAACCCAAAAGGAAGAGTTTTTTCTCAGCACAGAGGAGGAATCCCTCCCATGCAGACAGGCGTAGGATTTGATTCCCTTTCAGCAGTCTCAGCTCCACCCCATCCAGCTATTAACTGGCCCTGGCTCCTTTGCCCTTCTCAGCCTTACAACAATCTTCATCTACATAGGGCCAAAATCACACTAGAGTGAGCTTTAATTTGTAGTCCATAAATAATTCACATTTCCCTCGTGATCTCCAAACAGCCTGAAAGCAGGGACAGGAAGTGAGGTAGAATGACGACCTCCTTTCCATAATGTCATCGGATCACATTTCCTCTCTTTAATCCCAAGTATGCATCACAGCTAGTGAAAAAAATACGTGTATGATTTCATGAGTGTTCTAGACTACTTTAAATGATTTATTAATAAGAAATTACTTTTGAAACTATCCCCACTCCAAAGAATTAGACCAACTGAATTCTCCCTCTAGTCTGAAACCATTCTGCATTTTATAAGCTCCCCTGCCCAGCTGTCATCATTCTGGATATTCATGAGTCCCAGGATGAACACTTGTCAAGGGCTGCTCTATACTGAATTTGCTTTTCTGATACTTCCTCTTCTGCTTTCCCCCAGGTTTGGATGACCTCCACAATGCAGCTGGGCAAATTCCCATGACCCGGGGCCAGTAAGCTGAGTTCCAGGGGCTCAGGTCATTCCGTCTCTCTGGAGGATTAGAAAAGTGCTCCAAATATAAGTTTCTCTCATTACAACACTGAGAAAAATGTCAGGTTGACTGGAGAAGAGTCTGGTCATATTCCATGAGTCTCTTTACTGGTCTTCTCCCTAGGGCCTATCTCTCAAAAGTTCTCTCCCCAACATGATCACTGCAGCAGCCAGCCAATACTATATTACATATCAAGCTGCATTCTAAACAACAACCACCATGGAAAGCTCTCAGAAATGTAAGCTCTTGGCCTTCCTTCAATTCCTTTCTTATACTTTACATATCTTGGTACTGGGATCCCTCCATGAGCACTTCTGGCAGTGAGGTCATGTGTTTGCTTTTTTAGTGACCAAATTACAGACACTCGAGGCATTCCATTCAAGAGTCTGACCGATATCTTAAACAGCAAGTGTGATGCTTTCTCTCAGGCCACAGGAAAGAGGACCTGCTCTCTGAGGCTTGGACATAAAGCCCAGATAAAGTCAGTGGGGTTACAGCATTAGTTGCCCCTTCCTCTCCTTTCCCTCATTCTCTGCAGAGAAGTTTGGCAATGCCTCACATGGCCCCATGCTCAGCAGGCACTAATAAATATTTGTTGATCTGATTCTTTCCCCTTCTCCCTACCTCTTCCACACAGGGTGTTGAATGCCAAAAGAGTCAGAGAGAACTCACAGCAAGGAGAGCACAGGCATGGGAACAAGGCCCCCAGCTCAACCTGACGTGTATAGTACTTTCTGTCTGGGTAAGTCACTTGCCCTCTTTGTGCCTCAGTTTCCTTAATCTAGACAAGGGGTAAACTAGACAAGTTCTAGGTTACATCCCTTCCAGTTCTGAAGTACTACAGCCCGGAGAAAAGTGAAGTCGATTTTCATTCTTCCCGCTGTGACCAAAGGCACCAGGAGAACTTGGGGGTGGGTGATACTCTAGGGACTGCTCCTTCTTCTATAAAGAGCTCTTGGCTCTCAAGGGCTTCTCCCAGTCACTGGATATTGGAGGACAGACTATGCATATGGAGGTGACAAGTCACCTGACTAGTAAGCTTTCCAACCAATTGGGGCAGTCCTAGCCTGGAACAGGCTAGCTAGCCCAAGAGGCTTTCTCAGGCAAAGACTGGATCATGACTTGGTATCCTTAAGTGAGGATAATGACAGCACTTACCTCACAGAATTACCGAAAGGATCAATTGGGATAATAGGTGTAAAGGAGTTTGCAAACCGAAGGCACTACATAAAGGAGAACTGCCATCGTTATTGCTATATAACATAACTAATACATACGTGACTACAGAACGCAGAGGCAGTGTCGCCAGACAGAAACAGCACTAGACTGGGAGGCAGGGGAGCTAGGCTCCAACGCTCTCTCTGTCACTTACTCTCTTTGTGACCTTGGGCAGACATCAGTTTTCTCTTCTGTAAAGTGAGGTGGGGTCCCTTCTGGACTCCAGATCCATGGGCCTAGGAGTCTATAAAGTCGAGTAAGTCCCATGAAAACAAGCACAGGTTAATCAGAGAACAACCAGCCTGGAGAGCTGGTGTTTTCTTTTGACCATGCCTGAGGTCAGCCCTCCGGTGCCTTCTCTTCTCCTCCCACATAACATATCACTCTCAGGTACACCTCTTCCATGAAGTCTTTCTGATGAGCCTCTCTGACACCAGCATCTCTCCTTCCTCTCAATTCCTGTGGTTCTTCCTCTTTCTCCCTCCTGTGTGCTTATGATTATTTCCCTCACCTGGTGAAGACAGGGCCTGCCTTGTCCCCAGTTCCTGGAAGACAATTTCCAGCTCCATTATTACATTTAGTGGGGGGCAAGTAGGTGGTGCAGTGGATAGAACACCAGTGCAGGAGTCAGGAGGACCTGAGTTCAAATCTCACCTCAGACACTTGACACTCACTAGCTGTGTGACCTTGGGCAAGTCACTTAACCCCGAATGCCTCATCCTGGGTCATCTCCAGTCATCCTGATGAATATCTGGTCACTGGATTCAGATGGCTGTGGAGGAGAAGTGACCTGCACAGCCCTCCCTCACTCAAAACAAAGTCAAGTGCAAGTCATGTCATCATTTCTCTGATGGCATGGTCTTCTTTGGCAAAGAAGGACGAGAACACACATACTTATCACAATCTTACTTTGAGTGAGATATACCCATTCAATGAATAGACTTCTTTAATTTACTCAAGGAATGGCCTCTTTGATAAAACAAACAAACAAAAAAAACCAATCAAACTGGGAGGGGAAGGCCTTCAGGGTTCCTGGGTAAAAGAAAAACAATTCAAAACTCTAAGCAGTGAAAAATACATCTCTACTGCACTACATAGAGGTGTGTGTGTGTGTGTGTGTGTGTGTGTGTTCATTCTTCCTCTTCTGCGCCAAAAATTGTCTCATAAATCCATACCTACCATTCCATTTCAACATCCAGAGCCCACAAACAGGCCCCCATCCTCTCATGCCTGCACTCCTGTGACCTGTTTGGCCAGAGCTACAGCACATAAACATCCTCCCTTCCAAATAACTGCCACAAAACTTTCTGTCTCTAAAGCTAGGCAGATGTTACAGCTGCACTGATGTGGGTGATTCTACAAACTACCTTAGAACAATCTAGAAGAATCCTGCCCACCATGCAACTTCTGACCATTATCATTCCTATCCCTATAGTAATACCTGAAAAAAGGAGAACAGAAAAGAGCATCAATGAATCCCTTAAAAAAAAATACACAGAAGAGAGCAGAAGGAAGTTCAGAAGGGAATGCAGACAAGGAGGGCAGTGTTGAAACATCTTAAATCAGAAATATACTTTTAAAAAACAAGTAATGCGTGGTAGAGACTCATGACTTTAGATTGCAGGGCTCTTTGGGGACTTGTTTATGTTTGTCAGGCTCATAATAATAATAACAATAAAATTAAATCTGCTTCTCAAAAACTACTTCAGGGAGTCCCTGTTCCTGCCTATTGATTTCGAATGGTGAGCTTCACTGAAATCCTGCTGGGCTGGTTCTACACTCCTCCTAATCCTGCCTTATTCCCAGATGCTGGGTCCCCTTCTCCACCTCATCTTTGCACCCTCTGGACCCTCTCCTTGAAGGCAGAGACAACTGAGTTCTCTTTCTACCCCAGGGCTTAGCACCGTGCCCAGGGACACTTCAGGCCTGTGATTTCACTGATCTAGGACCTTGAAGTGAGAACAGTCATTCTGCCCACACAGATGGGCACTTGCTCTGCTTCTTCCAGTAGTAGAGAGTTACCCTGGCCCTGTGGAGTGAAGGGACTCACCCAGCCAGGGCGCTTCAGAAGCAGGGCTTGATCTCAGGCCTCCATGACTAGGAGTTCTGCTCTCTGTCCAAATGCCATGCTGCTTCTCAGTCTAGCAAACAGCAAGAGCTCAGAAATGTTTATTGGCAGATGGATTGAATTCCTTCATGTGTGTGTTCATCCTTTGCTACCAAAGAAGACCATGCCATCAGAGAAATAATGACATGACTTGCACTTGACTTTGTTTCGAGTGAGGGAGGGCTGTGCAGGTCACCAGCCCCACTTCTCTTCCAGAGCCATCTGAATCCAGCAACCAGATATTCATCAGGATGACTGGAGATGACCCAGGATGAGGCAGTTGGGGTTAAGTGACTTGCCCAAGATCACACAGCTAGTGAGTGTCAAGTGTCTGAGGTGAGATTTGAACTCAGATCCTCCTCACTTCTGCACTGGTGCTCTATCCACTGCATGACCTGGCTGCCCTTGAATTCCTTCAAGTGTTACTTTCAAGCTACCCTTTTTCAGGAAGCATTCTTCAATAAAGTAAGAATTACTCAATACATCAATACAATCAATCAATAAGCATTTTTGGAAGATTTTTCTCAGATCCAAATTCTCTCCCTCCTCCCCCCTCTTCCAATGGAGAAAACAAGAAAAATAAGACTCCTGTTATGAACATGTATAGTCAAGAAACACAAGTCCCAAGAGTGGCCATGTCCAAAAAAAAGATGTCTCCATCTGCATTCTGAGTCCTTCACCTCTATTAGGAGGTGAGCAGTCAAGAGTTTCATTCTGAGTCCTCTCAAATTTTGGTTGGTCATTGTGGTGATCAGAGTTACTAAGTCCTTCAGAGATGATCATCTTTGCAATATTACTCTTATTGCTAACTTGTTATCCCAGCTCTGCTCACTTCACTTAGTTTTAGTTCAGACAAGTCTCTCTGAAACTACCCCCTCATCATTTTTCACAACATAATAGCACTCTGTTCCATTCATAGATTATAACTTGTTTAGTCATTTCCCAATTAATGGGTATTCCCTCAGCCTCCAATTCTTTGCTACTATAAAAAGAGCTGCTATAAATATTTTTACACACATGGGTCTTTTTCCTTTTCCTTTGATCTCTTTGGGGTATGGATCTTGTAAGCAGTATTTCTGGGTCAATGGGTATACCCAGTTTTAAGTCTTTGGACATAGTTTTCAAATGTTTTCTACAACTGTTGGACCAATTCACAATGGAATTGTGACCAATAACACATTTACATATCTGTTTTCCCACAGTCCCTCAAGTATTTCTCATTTCCTTTCTTTTTGGTCAATCTAATGGATATTCAGTAAAACTACAGAGTAGTTTTAATTTGCATTTCTGTAATTATTAGTGATTAAGAGAATTTTTTCATTTGGTTACAGAAAGCTTGGATATATTCCACTAAAAACTTCCTATTCATATCCTTTGACAATTTATTAATTAGGTAATGGCTATTTTTCTTATACATTTGAATCATTTCCCTACAAATATCTTAGAAATGTGTCTTTTATCAGAGAAACTTGTTGCAAAGATTTCTTCCCATTTAACAATTTCTTTCCTAATTTTAATTGCATAAGTTTGTGCAAAACTTTAAATTTTACATAATCACAATTGTCCATTTTACCTTCCGTGATCTTCCCTATCCCTTGTTTGTCCATGATATCTATAGATCTAACAGGCACTTTCTTCCTTGCTGCAATAAGCATTTAATAAGAAACTACTATATATCAATCACTCTATTAGTCTGGGGAAACAAGGTGAAAAATAAACCAGTCCCTGCCCTCAAAGAGCTTACATTCTATCAGGGGAAATAACCTATCCACACATAAGTAAATATCCACATGTTGGAGGTTGCCTCAGGAAAGGCCTTTTGTAGGAGGTGGCTCTTGAAGTGAGCTTGGAAGAAAGAGAGGGAATTCTAAAAGATGAAGGGAAATTCTATTCCAGGAAAGGTAGAGAGCCAGTGCAAAGGCACAGTGAAGGAGGTAGCATGCCCTGTAGGAGCAAAAGCAGGCAGGCCCGGTTAGCTGGACCAAGAGTTTGTGAAAGAAAGTAATGTTTATTATATGGAGATATTCCTTACCAATCCACAAGCACTAATTTGGTGCCTCTGTGTGCCAGGCTCTATGCTAAATGCTGGGGATTAAAAAAAAAAAAGGTAAAATACTATCTTCCATGAGTTTTTAATTTATTGGGAGGTGGGGGAGGAGATAGCAGGGAAGGGAAGAGACAGACTATCTTTATAGATAAGGATATATACAAAATAAACACAGAGGTGGTGAGGAGGCGGGAGAAGGTCCTTACTAGCAACTCAGTGAATCAGAAATGGCTTCCTGAAGAAGACAGCTCTTAAGCAGAGACCTGCAGGTAGTTGAGGGCCCCAAGAGGCAGAAGTATAGGTGGAGTGCCTTACAGAAATGAGAGTTACCCTGTGCAAATGCAACAAGGTGGGAGACGGAATAGGAAAAATCTTTAACCTCCTTGTTTTCTTCCAGAATTGTGTCAGTAGGTTCTGGTTAGGGGAAAGACTAAAAACCATCACAAAAAATGAAATGAGACCATCTTAAGGGAAAGGAAACAACTAATTTACTGATGTGGGAGTCATTTCCAAGTCATCTGTTTACGAGTAGTCAGATTGTCTATTAGTTAAAACAAAAATTAAAATCAAGACTAAACAAGAAAAGTGGATAAAGATGAACAGAGACTGTGTCCAAGTGGTATTGCCTCAAAAAAACAGAAAAGCAGTAGAGGATTTGAAAGAGTTGGAAAGGACTACAGAAGACATGAGCCCAAGCCTCTCAGAAGGTCCAGAGATTAAGTGACTTGCCTAAGGCTACAGGGATAGTCAAGTGGAAGAACTTGGGGCAGTGAGTTTGTCTGCAGAAAGTTTGTCATGGGGCCCAACAGATCATCCTATTATAAATGAAGCGGGTTAAATCACTGGATGACTGGACCAACATCCTTCCTGCCTTAGAGAGACAGATAGATGGATGGATACATAGGTAGATACATACATAGATAGATGGATAGATACATATATAGATGGATACAGAGATACGCAAATAGATTGATACACACATAGATGGATGGAGAGATACACAGATACACAGACAGATGGATACACAGACATATAAATGGATGGATGGATAACATAGACAGAATAAGTGAGTACTTATTTTACTGTTTACTATGTAACAGGAACTATGCTAAATACTGGGGATATAAATCTAAGAAGAAAAGAAAATTCCTGTCTTCAAGGAGTTTATGTTTTAATGGGAAAGGATAACACCTAAAGAGGAGCTGGGAAGATGAGGAGAAGAGTTTGGACGCACGTGGTAGCATGGTGTAGCAAAGTCCTAGAAGTGGAATGGAAGCCTGGTCCTAGGCAAGGTAAGGTAAACTTTTACATATCCAAGGTTCTGGAGGAAGGCAGATGAGTATGATGAGGGTTGTGTAGAGGCAGCATGATATGGAAACCACTCAGGACTCTAAATACTATAGTGCTGACGAGATGAGGTTCCCCATTCACTCAAAATTCTACACCTCTCAAAAAAAAAAGACTGTAAAAGAATATCTATTTCTATATCTAAACAGAGACAGATACATATATCTATGTGCTGTTACTTACCCTTTAATATTCTCCATTTCACCATCCCTTTAGTATATAAGCTCCCTGTGGGCAAAGACCACAGAGAAAAATGTATACTATGTATATTCAGTCATCAACATTTATGACGATGCTGATGACATTAAAAATAAAATTTCTCTCATTTCCAAGTCAATCTGAATTTCCATTCTAAAACTTTATTCTTTCTCATTGGTTTATTCTCAGTCAGTCTCTGCAGTCTGGCTTTCATAATTCCTGTCTTTGGTCTACTTAAACATTCCCATAGCAACACGTTAGAATATCATATGAAGTATATCAAGGCTTCCCTTGTGAACCCTGAATAGGATTTATAAGCAGTTTTCCTCATTTAATAGCATAGCAGTAAAGAACCAGGAGGTTTGGGGTTTTTTGTACATAGTATTTGACAAAAGGGGTTTTGGTGTGGAACTGGTCCATCTTTCAACAATAGATGTGCACCTAAAAAGTTGTAAAGATCGTTTTTCTACTTTGAATATTTTAAATGCATGATAAGCACTTACTATTTAAAGGATCATGGCAGTAAGCCTTTCCTTTCATAACCTCCAAATACTCACTCACCCCTTAATTTATCTGTTTTGTAACTTTGGGGTTTTGTGCAGTGTTTTTTTTAAAGTGGGGCACACTTCACTGACAAAAAGCCTATATGCAATAGAAACTGCCTGAGACGTCTCCATAAAAGGCACTGCGTACACAAATGCCCCCTCACTGAAAAATCTCTTATCCTTTTATGAATCTGACCATTCTTGAAAGGGGAGATTGACAACTCCAGAGAATGAGCCTCTTAATTTATCCAAATGACTGGGCAGCAGTAGTGGGAATCTCACAGACACTCTCTTCTCATTGCTGCAGGTCAATACTATGGGGGCCCCTCTCTGAAGAGACTGAAAATGCTTTCAATGTCTACCCAGTTCATGTTCCTGCTAAGCCTGTCAGAGACAGCCACTGAGGGAGAGAGAAAATAAGAGGAGGGAGAAGGCAAGAGAGAAGAGAAAGAAGGGAGAAGGAGTGGAGAGAAATGGAGAGGAAAGAGGAGAGGAGATAAGAAAGGAGGATAGGTGGTGAGAAAGACAGAAAGGAGAGGGGCAGAGAAAAGAGACAGAGAGAGGGAGAAAGAGAGATGAAGAGAAGAGGAAAGGAGAGGAGAGGGAGGGCAGAAGTTTGGTAACTCTACTTGTTTTCACTAGAAATTAGATCATTACTGGGGCATTTCACACAAAGTTATCTTAGAGAGAATGATTAATGATATCTCAGGTTTGTTACCCTGGACAAGCTGTTTAATCTAAAACTCAGTTTCCTCATCTTTTTAAAATGAGAAGGTTGAACTAGATGCCCTTGACAGTCCCTCCTAGCTATAAATCTATGTTCCTACAATCCTTTTGAGAATGGGAAAAAATGTTAGCGAAAAAAATATTTTTATTAATTATGTCTGACAGGACAAGAAATATAAACTGCATTTAAAAATATATAAAATAGTGTTTATATTAGTTTGACTGCACACATATAACAAGTGTGCATGTTTGACTACAAAGAGATATAAAATGCCTGAATCACATGCAGGAAGTTAAGCACACACCTTCATTCTCATTTCACAGGATGAATCTACTTACCTTAACTTCTTATACCTTTATAACTCATATCTTAACTTATCTACTTATCTTACCTCCATTCTCATGGAGAAAGGGACTCAGTCATCTCACAAAGGGCTTCATTGTTGGATATTTAGTACCTCAAAAACCTCAGAACTCAAGAGTGCCACCAAATTAGGCCCTAATAAACTCCTAAAATTTCAACAAAAGAAAATGTCCATTTAGTAGTATTTTACCCAAAAGAATGGGTTTTGGGGAAAAAGTTCAGTACAATGGGTTCCATACCAGGCACTGTGTGAGGCAATGGGATACAGTCCCTACTCTCCTGCTCACAAGAAGTACCCACATTCTATAGGTGAGACAATATGTAAAAGATATACACATCTTTTAAAATAAGTTCAAGGTAATTTGGAAGGAGGCACTGACAGAAGAGAAAATCAGAAAAACTTCCCATACGAAGAGATGGTAGAGCTGAGCTTTGAGGGAATAGGGAAAGAAAACAAATACATTTCTTAATTAAGATACAATTTTTAAGATAAGTAGATTCATCCTGTGAAATGACTGACAATAAAAACAAATTCTGTTCACTTCAGATGCTAGGTTGCTTTTAGTTAGTTCTAGTACACTTCTAATTTAAAAAAAACAAACCGAACATGATTATTCAGTCCAGTTCTCACCCAGCTTTCCCATAGGGAGTAAAAGAAAAGAATTATCATAAAGAAGAAGGCCCCCAAGGCACCCTAAATAAGTGGAAGGCAGAGGGAAGGGAACTAGGGCTGGGGAAGTCACTGTGCTATAACACTGCTCAGCCCCCACACACGGCCTGGCCACCCAGGCCACCTAGGAAGGAGGAAGACGTCTCAGGGAACACCTGCTGCTGGGAGATATATAAACACACTAACATCAAGGTGGGCACTTACTGCTGGGGCAACAATGCCCATTCCATCAACAGACGGTCTGGGGGATTAAAAAGAATTTGCAGAGGTGGTTGGGGGTTCTTTTTTTTTTTTTGCAGGGAGGGGAGAAGAGAGGAGAAAGGTCAGAGGAGGAAGGGGCAAAGGAGGGAAGGAAGGGGGAGGAAAACACACTGGATTCAGAAGATTGCTATAGAGTAGATGGGAGCAGAAGAAAGGAAACTACAGGATGACAGATTTGATCTAATAGAGCCTTGGTGGTCACTGAGTTAAACCCGTGGGCCTCCAGGGGTGATGTGACGCACATACATCTTCTGATTCCCAATCCAGGGCTCTTTCCAAGTCAGGTTGGGGTGGGGTGGGGATGGAGAACTTCAATAATACTGGTGAAAGAAAAAAGGGGAGCTATGGTTCAGTTTATCTCCCCTCAACTCTCTTGACTCTAAGGAAAGAATAAAGCCCATTTCTTATTAACTGACAAAATACAATTGTGCCCAATTAAAAAATGTTCAGATGTTCCATAGCTTCAATCAAATATTTTTTGAATGCTTATTAAATGAAAGGCCTGGTACTAGGAGCTATGGCAGATACCCCAAAAGGTTCAGATTGTGCTTTCCAGCAAACTGTAGACTTCCTAAGTATAAGTATTACCAGCCATCAAAAGAATGGAGACACCTTAGGCAAAGGTTTTCTTTTTAAAACAGCATAATATTTTAAAGAATAACAATGTATCATCATCTGAGAATATTTCAAATGGAAGGTCAGTGCAAAATGATGGGAGCTGGAAATTGAAATACATTGAAAACACCACTGAAAAAGCCTCCAGATCTGCAGCCATTCAGAGGTCTGTTGGCGGCTGCACCATGATTTTCGAGGACATTTTACTCTGTCCAGTCTTTCTACTTCACATCAAAACTTGAGCAATGAGTAACAGATGAGGGGCTGGTGCTGCAAGTTACCATGATCAAAAGAATACTGTGCTGACTGGATCACACTTTAAAAGGAGGGGGTGAGGGAGGGAGCAACGGGATGGGGAGAAGGAATATCTTTTGATTTTAAACAGATTAAATCCATACAGATTTTCATCCTAGGAATTTCTACTGGGGGAGGGGGGGGAGCAAAACAAAGTCATCTGGATAAAATTCCCTAAGAAAAAAGTGAAATTTTATCCCCCACACAGCCAATCTTACCACACCCAGCTTGAGACTACTAAAAAACAACCCAAGATCAAAACGTCTTGACTGTGAAAATGTTACAGGAATCTACCTTCAGTTGGTGTCTATGCCGATGTTTCAGAAGAGCCAGAGGCAAAGTGCTTTCTCCTTTTGGGCCTCAGTTTCCTCTTCTGTAATATAAAGGGGTTGAACAAAGGGACTCTAAGGTCCCCTTCAGTTCTATGACCCTATCCTCTCTCAAACCATGGAAGGGGTAACACTAACATCTAATTTTAAGTATTATTTCTAAATTGGTTAAACTGTTGCAGTACATATAAAAATATACAGTAAATCTGATCTAAGAGGGAGCACCAAAAAAAATTCATGTTTGTTTTTAATCACAGATGCCACAGAACTTAAAGTTTCCATTACGTGGTTCTGCTGCGGAATCAGAAAACTTAAACAACTTCCAATTACCGTACTTCTCACTGTCATAGAGGACAGCACATGTCTGCCATTTCACTGAGAGTTGTGAGTACTGCAAGGCCCCTCAAGCCCAGGTTCTAGGAGTAGTAATGCTGTCTCCTTTCTCAAATTAATCTGTAGATTTCATATCTTTGTGCTGCATCCTCCAGTTTGCTCTTTGAGGGCAGGGAGTTTGTTTTTCTTTTATCTTTGTATCTCTTGCTCTTGAGAGCCTGGCAATTCTAGAGGAAACCTTTCCTGATCTTCCCCCCTCCAAGTGCTGGCATCCCCTCCCTCCCAAAGTACTCTCTACTTATTCTCTCTACATAGGCATGTCTCCTCTGAGAGAATGTAAGCTCCCTAAGAAAAGGGATTTTTTTTTTGGATTTCAATCTTTCTATTTCCAGCAAATAGCACACAAAAACTGCTTAATAAATGCTTATTAGATGACTGAGTACAATGTACAGTGATGGAGAGGGTCCATAAAATGCACACTTAAACAGAAAAGCATAAACTTTTCCCCCTTATTTTTTTCTGAATTCATACTCTTTTCTAATGGAATTCTAGATGCACATACTTCAGTACTGTCCCTTGAAGTTTCTTAAGAAGAAGAAATCAAGAGCCCAGAGACAAAAGAATGTGAATTTGAGAACACTTGGTCTTTCTTTCTCTGTCATCAATACCAAGTGTGATAAAACCTTATCCTGTGTTTGCTCTGAGCTCTTCTTCTACAGCTGTTCCTTACTTCCTCACTTATTTTCCACCAAACGCTTTTAAAGAGGTCAAAATGCTGAACTTCTTGCTATCTACCTTATGGGACACTAGGAAAATGAATAGGAAAAAAGCCTGGCGTGCGTTTCAAACTCCGAAGAAGAAAGGTAGCTGACACACAGTAAATACAAAATGCTTCTTAAAATCACACTTACAGGTCTGTGTGTGTTCGTCCTTCATTGCTGAAGAAGACCGTGCCATCAGAGAAATGATGACATGACTTGCATTTGACTTTGTTTTGAGTGAGGGAGGTCTGTGCAGGTCACTAGCCTCACTTCTCCTCCAGAGTCATCTGAATCTAGTGACCAGATGTTCATCAGGATGACTGGAGATGACCCAGGATGAGGCAGTTGGGGTTATGACTTGCCCAAGGTCACACAGCTAGTGAGTGTCAAGTGTCTGAGGTGAGATTTGAACTCAGGTCCTCTTGACTCCTGCACTGGTGCTCTATTCACTGCACCACCTAGTTGCCCTAAAGTACAGGTCTGTAAACAGAAGGTGAAAGATTAAACTAACTGACCTGAAAAAAAAAAAGTCCATTTTGCCCTCTGGACTTAAAGGATGACACATCTGAAATCGAGGACTGAGTTTTCAGATTTTTCTCCTTCCTTTCCTTCCCATGATCAGTTACTTGATTATGGGGCAATACTGCTGTATAAATTAAAATAAGCATGAGCTTTTTTCAGTTGGGACGTCTATTTCTTTATTTAAATATCCTTGAAGGAATTAAGTGGAACCACATTCTCCATAGCATATATGTGATGAGAGTTCATTTAAAACCCTATTATAATAATATACAAATATTAAAAACAAGTTGATTGCAAAAAAAAATTCCTTAATTATCTCCTTAAAGAGGAAAGAATGGATTAACTAGAGAGTAGATACTAGAGAAGGGAGCAGATTTTCCAATCACAACACTTTATCAGGTTTTCCCCTGACTTAGGACTATCTCTGGGCTCAGACCGTGCTAACTCACCCTCCAGTCTCCGAAAACATTTCGATTATGGGGCAGCAAAATTGAAGTGTTCAATTCTTGGTTGCTGTATGGAACAGAAAAGATGTTAAGCTCAACTTAGGAAAAAAAAGTCACTTGAAAGTAAAAGTGCTCACAAATGTCATCTAGAACAATAATTTATTCTCCCCTCCTTCCCTGCCAAAAATAAATGACATATATAGGGGGGTTGTTGAAACAGTTTCAACCAGATGAACCTTCAGTGTCTAAGGTCTGAAATTCACTTTTTACCCAAGAAAGGATCTCAAGACGTTGCTTTTTACATTTATTTGTCCATTCTTCATAGTAACCATATAGACATTTACAAACTGTTTTTTACTCATACTCCACTTTCTCCATGTACACAAGCTAATTTATAATAACTGTATGCCAACTGCTTTTTAATCGCTGACTAGGGTGGGTAGGGAGAGATGGGAAAGGGACAGTTTTCCTGGAAGTTTTAATTTTAAATTACAACACTGCTGAAGGGGGTGAAAATAGCTAGGGAATACCTGTCTTCCTCTGTCTCTAATTCTGGAATTTTGGGGGAAAGAGAGAGGAGGTGAGACTCATTTCAATTCTTTAAAATTTTCCTCATTTCGTATCTTTATAATGCCACTAAGTATCAGAAAAAGAAAACTGTCATTCACATTTAGCTGGACAACCACATGGTCTCTCTCCTCATTCTGCTTTTCTTCAACAAAAAGAAAATACATTTATGTTCTACGAGCTTTTTGATGGCTCTAAATTCCCTTTCATTTACTTACATTGACCACTGCCCTTTATAGCGACTAGGATAGTAGCTATAATTCAATGCTGGATTGAATGATTCAAAAAGGTCTTAATTATTTAGAAAATAGTAAAACACAAGGTTAAAACAGAACAAAGAGGCCTGATAAAGTTGGAAGGCTTGACAGTAAGAAACTAAATTCATAACCAATTTGTTCAATGAGCATCCTTAAACAAGCATAAAGATAAAATTAATTAAGCACATTAAGGACATTAAACACTCTTAAAATCAGACAGGTAAACAGATGAGAAATCAGGAGGTAAGGGAAAAGAGAGAGCTATAAAGTAGAACAGCAAATCTCCTTTTCCTGCTAATCCCTTACCCCCTAGCCATCAAGGGCTAGAAAGCAGAGAGGGTGGAGGATTGCCCAATTTTTAATCTGCTCCCCTAAACAACACTGTGCAGAGCAGTCTTGATCAACCTCTGACATACCCTGTTCAGGAGCCCTGGCAATCCTCCACTCTTCTGGGCTCCTAAGCCCCAAAGGGGATAGCTGTGAGGTTTAGGACAGTGCAGCAGCAAATCCCACAGTTTACAGGGTCACTGCCTGAGAGCCAGAAAGGTCCTTAGAAGCAACTAAGTTCAAATCCCTTTTCATAAATGAGGAACCCAAGGCGCAGACACGTTAAGCACCTTGCCCAGAATCTCACCCCCAATACCTGAAGAGCAATGTGAATCCAAGTCTTTTTGACTCCAATTGCAGCTCTCTGACCACAACATCAAAGGTGTCAAACCCAATAGAAACAAAGCACTAATCTATACATAAGGATCCCTGGGAACACACTGCATTAGTTTTAATATGTAATCTAAGCTAAGTTTTATCATATTTTTATTTATTTTTGTTAAACACTTCCCAATTACACTTGAATCTCCTTTAGCGTGTTGCTAAAGGGACATTTCTGTCCCACAGCATCTCTCAACTTGTCTTTCTGTCCAAAACACTGGACTTCTAAACCTGCGTCCCCAAATTTGTATGGATGTAAGATGAGGCCCCTTCTCCCCCAAAAAGGGCAAGAGATAAAAACAGTGCCAATGTAAACCAATGACCTAGCCCCCAAACCTCATTTTTGTCCTTGCTTTGGCTTAGCTTTTCCAACCATTATCAGATGATAAATCAACAGCAGCAAGCAGCGGTGGACATCTGAGGCCAACCCAGACTGAAGCAGCCTATTGGACGATGTGCATTGAACCCAAAATGGCTTGATATCTGAACAAACCTTTCATACAGCAATCCATAGCCCATCCTACTGAAGGAAAAGAAAAGGATTTTCCTCTGCTACAGATGTTTGCTAATTCACTGTGCTGCATCACGTTTCCAATGTGGAGAAAACACAACCCTGTAATCTACCAAACTGACCAAATCTGACTAGTGTAAGCAGAATAACGTTTAATCATCTTAGCAACCACTAGATTATAAGGAGAGGCAGCTGTATAGAGGAAAGGCACACACTATTCAGAGTCAGTAAACATCTTACTTGGAATCCTTCCGCTCACTTATTAGATAGAGAACCATGCACCAAGTTGCATAACTTCTAGGAATCTAGTTCCTCATTTGTAATATGTGATAATAATAATATCTATAGGTATCTACCTAATGGCAGAATGGTTGTGAGGCCCAAAGTATGTATACAGTGCTTTGCAAATCTTGCAACCAGAAATTAAACTGAAAAGACACTGCCATCTTTAACCATTTCTTATAGGCAGGCCATCATGTTTTGACTTTAGGGGCCTAAACAGCTTATGGACAGAATAGAAAATTAAAAAAGAGAAAGATCTGTTGTTATTAACAATATCTCGGAGCTTAAAGAAACTGAGGTCTCCTATGATCACTTGTTCTCTTAGCTGTTTCTCTAATAAGAGTCTAAACTACTGAGGAGTACCATTTCTTTTGTAGCCCCCCTCCCCCCTGCCATGCCCCATCATGGGGGGAGAGGGGGAGGGGAGGTTTCAATGATGTGCACAGAGCAAGGTCCTCAAATGCCTACTGAATGAATAATACATTTGGAAAATTCTCATGGTATTGGCTATTTGTTTTGTGTGTGCGTTTGTGGCGGGGGGGGGTGTTTCACCACCACCTTCCAATGGCTTTGTGATTGTGTAATTTGATAAATTCCAAAGCCTCAAGTTGTGGTAACCAACCACTATGATTTATCTCCAAGGTATGTGGGGTGTGATTAAGCAACTAGAAAGCAGAAATGAAAAAATCTGAGGCAACTATCTGAAAGGAGTCAGCTCCTGGAGGAAGAAAGACCTTTTGCTTCAGTCTTTTAAAACTAGACTGGGCATAGTTCTGAAAAACTCAGCCTCCCATGACACCCATCTCCAACCTAGGCTTTCTAGGAAAAGTGCTAAACATCCTAATTATCGCAATCTTTTATCCCATGCTATTTATCCCATTCTCTCTGACATGAGCATTTATGTTCTCTAAAGTCTTGCTTTTCCCACCACATTATATATTAAGAGTGAATATAATGCTTTTCCTATATACTTTTGTCTCAGTTATCCTTACAAAGCCCCATTGTATTTTCAAAATGTTTTACTGATGCAATTTGTGTACCATAATCACTTGCCCATACATTACATTACCCTTTCTTATTAAAAATAAAACATGGAACAGTTCTGAAAAACTGTCCAGTAGGGAATGGCTGAATAAATTATGGTATATGAATGTAATTGTGCCATAAAAAAGATTGAAAGGAATGTTTCAGAGAAATATGGGGAAGATCTGTATGAACTGATGCAGAATGAAGTGAGCAGAACCAGGGGAAAAATTTATGTATGGCAACAACATTGTAAAGAAAAACAATGTTGAAAAACTTAGCATTAATCAAAATGCCGCCTGATAAAGCCTGCTCCCCGCTCCTAACAAAGAGGTGAAAGACTAAAGATATAGAATGAGACAGAAATTTTCCAATATGGTCAAAAATAGATCTGTTTTCAGTGACCATGTTAACTTGTTATAAGGGGAGTATTTTTTTTTCATTTTTGGGAGAGGGGAGAAGGAAGAAAGGAGAATTAGGAGAGAGAGAGAAGGATCTTATTAATAGCAATGCCAAAAAAAGTGTGTCAATGAAACATCTTTTAAAGTGCACAGAAATGGAAGAGAGAAAATATTTTGGAATGAATATGCTGAAAATAGTATATACTTTAAAAAATAAAAAGATATAAAACAAGTTGTACATAAGGAGATTTATAGGTTCATATATAACACTCTTTTTCTGTCCTTTGTATATAGAAATGTTCATGTTTGTTCACATTTGTCAAGTTAGAATAACAAAAAAAATTTTTTTAATTGTCCAACACATTGACCAGGAAGGAATGAGAGTCATAATATTCCATAACCACAGAAAACCTCTGATGAGAGGAAGCATATTCCAACATCAGTCATCTGGGCCCAACACTGGTCATTGCACTTGATCTAACTTGTGCTGTCATTTAATGTTATATAAATAATTGTGTGTATCATTCTCCTGATTCTGATTCCTTTGATTACATCAGTTTCTCTGAATTATTCAGTCATCATTTCTTAATATGCAATAATATTCCCTTACATTCAGATAACACAATTTGTTTGACCATTCCCCACTATTTGTTTCCACATTTTTTTTGGCTACTACAAAATGAACTGCTATGAATATTTGAGAATATATGGAAACTGAATTTCTTTGATTGCTCTCTGAGAGAAAGATGGGGTATGGACAGCTTAGTCATTTTTCTCACAAAGTCCTCAACTAATCCAATGGCAGCTTCAAATTCCCATTTGGAAGAGTATCTTTTTTGAAGGGAGAAGAAAAGGGAGGAAAGAGAGAGAAAAAAAAGAAGAGATCTAAAGACATTTTTACTGTGGTGATAGAAAACTTTACCTTTTCATATGGGTCATATGCATTTCAGGGGAGGGGAAACTGTAAAAAAAAATTTTAAAGATTTTATATACTATATAAACAGGTGTTTATGACAAGTCCTAGGCAGATCTTCCATAATCCAAAGTACTTAGGAAATCCAGCTTATTCTAAGGAGGACCTGAGCATCTAGTCTTTTTCTGGGACCTCCAGGATCATTCCAGATAAAAACAGAAGATACATGAAACAAAATTTTTTTAAAAAAGCCTTGTAGGGTAGCCATAGAAATGATCCAGTCTTCCACGGGTGTACCAGTCAGACCAGGGATGACCTACAAACAAGCTAAGTATCACTAAATCAGCTACAGACTGGAGTTGACCCCCTCTAGTTTATCTCATGAGTACTGGGTGTTCTAAAGCTGGGCTAGATGAATACACAAAATACTCCAAAGTCTATTGGTGTATCAGCTTTCCAAAGTAAATACGTTATCTTCTATCTATTTGGGAACATATAAGAAATAAAAATGACCAAAAACCTGCTTATTAATCCAAGAAATGCTGTCTGTTTGAAAGGGGGGCTTTCAAACAAATTTGATATCATGACATAATTGCCCTGGTCAACTTAACCCACAAGGTACTATTATCTCTTGATTAAAATTTCCGTTCAGCTCCATAACATCAGTGTATATTAAAAAAACAAGTAAAACCTCAAGCATAAATTACTTTTACAGCTCCTACTAAAACAAGCATGAACAGGTTGAGCTTTCTTGGGGGTAGCTAAGACCCTATAATCTTTTTATATATTATTTTCTCATAGCACTTATGGGGGTGCAGGGCTGAACAGAAATGCACACAATATATGAGGCTCATCCTCGAAGCCACTTTCTATAGAAAAGGGAAATGAACAGGAAAAAAAGATATGCCACATGGCATTTTCTTTTCCCTACATAATTTTTCAATTTTCTTGAGAGAAATGCCAACCAGTAAATAATTAGAACCATAATCCTCTGTTATTCCACTGGGAAGAAGGATGTGAAGGGCTTTAAGGAACACTAGTTATTACTTTCCTGATGCTATGTTAATGGAAACTTAGAAAAATTAGTAATCTGGAACTTTCATTTCCTTTTGGTGTGAAATACTACTTTTACAGTCAGTGAAAAAGTACGGATGCAGTCCAGGAAGAAAAGGTGAGATGTCATAACCAAGGCAGTGCTAGAAGACCAACCATTTATGATACAGGATGGGGAGTCCAAGTGTTTCTTCACAACTATGTCACTTATATTAATACTAATTATATTATATGTCATGTCCCTCAGACCTCTAATACTCTGAATTTCAGAAAACTGCACCAGGCTACAATGTCTTCAGAAACCTCTCTGTACCATCAGTAAGAATGAATAGTTAGTCTGAGGAACATTCCACTTCCCTTCTCCAGGCATTCCCACAAGCTGACACTCATTCCTAGAATGCACTCACTCACCTTCCTTGAAAGATCAGCTCAGGAGCTCCCTGTTCCTGAATCCTCCCTTCCAATGGCACCTGAAATGACCTTGTATTTAATTTACCATGTACATGTCATATCCCCCAATTGAACGTAAGCTTCTCAGGAGGAGGGATTTGGATTCATTAGTGCTGCCCTGCATATGGAAGGTGCTTAAATGTCTGAAATGACTGCCATCAGAAATGCAGGTTCTCCTGATGTAATAGACCCCAAGAAGCAGAATCACACTACTGAAATGTCACTTTCAATGAAGAGACAGAGGCTTCCTGTTTCACAGTTAAGAAAGGGGCAGGGAGAGGGAGAGGAGGGGAAGAGCCCCTGAAAAGGGTTCTTGGTCACTTACAAAGACCCAAACCCATTCTTCTTCCTAACTTTGCTCTGTCTGCCCAGGGCCCTACACACCTTCCAGGCACCCAGCTTCACCACATCAGGGTCATCCCTTGGCAATGGTACTGCCCTCACCCAACATATCCAGCCAAGGGCCAGGTCTTCTTGACTTTGTGTGCTCTCCCACTCCCTCACACAGTCATATTTCAGGCACTCGGGGTCTCCTCTGGATTACTGCAATAGCCTAACTGGACTCCCTGCCTCCCTCCTCATTCTCTGTTCTCTCCCAGCTGCCAAAGTGAAGTTCCTAACACACGTCTGACCATATCACTCCTCTGTGCAAAAAGCGCTCATGGCTCCCTGTTGCTATCTCTATTTTTGGCAACAGAAAGTCCATCTGGCTCCTGGGATGAGTCTTCAGGTCTGAGACCAAACTAGGTGCCTAGGCCCTGGAGGGAACCTGGAACTGTTAGATGCTTTGGAATGTGCACGAGCTGACTGATTTCCGGCCCTACTACACATGACTTCCCTTCAGGCGCTCCAGTCCTCCTTGCTGCCTTTTCAGTCACGATGGGCCTAGGCCCAGGTCACCCCCCCTCCCCATCTCGAGAATGCATTCCCTCTTCACTTCTGCCTCTTACAAGCCTTAGCTTCCTTCAAAACTCATCTCCTAGAGAGAGGGGCCTTTCCAGAGCTCCCCACTCCCAGGAGAAACTAACTTCTATTTATTTTGTACTGTTTATTTCAAATGAATTTATGTGCAATATATAGATATATGTAGGCTGCAGATGGTTCATGCATATAGTGTTTCTCCAACGGAATATAATGCTGAACTGTTTTTTTGTATTTGTAGCTCCAGTGCCCTACACAGTCTGGCACACAGTAGGTGCTCGATAAATGGCTGCTGATTCCAGCATTCACAATCCATAATAGTGAAATACAATTAGGAGAGTAACAAAGCCTCAGGAATTGTTTCATAGCAGGGATGAGCTGCATTGAGTGAGTCATGAAGAATCTCTCATGCTGTTATGAAAGAGGGGTGCAGTCTGCAGTCATAGAACTTTTCTCTGTACCAAGTTAACTGACCCATATGGACTGAACTCTCCACTACTGGCATCCTTAACACCATGGTCTTTCATTCATTCATGTATTTACTAGGAAATGTTTGTTGGATGAATTTGTGCTCAAATCAAGCAAGCCCAGGTTCATCTGAGTATATAATGTTTATTTTCTAAGTAAGATAAATAACTTTCCTCTGTATCTCAGTTCCATTCTTTATCAGTGAAAAATACCCAGCAACATGTCTTACCCTTTTAAAGGTTTTTCTTTAAGAATATTCTGGCACTAAAGTACAGAGTTTCAAATGCCAGCAAATCTTATTAGTTAACCAATGAGAACACTGATTTTTTTTTTTAAATGCTAGGCAACACTAAAACTGGCCATAGGAACATTAGATATCCTTTTGGTAAACAACTTTATAAACCTGACTTTTTCCCCTTTACAGGATAATTTAAAACAACCAATAACCAAAACAAATATCCCAGTACTTTTCATTAGTCATGCATGCTTTTATTTGCACATATTAATGACTACTGTGCCACAGTGGAAAGACCAATGGGCCTGGGTCAGAGTACCTGGATCTTCTCAGAGTCCAGTACTGTCCTGGAGCCTTCTAGGCTTCCTGAGGCCAAGCAAACTGAATCTGGACAGCCAGCAGAACAAGGCTTACACACTACTGGCCTCGTTTGACTATTGTGAACAAAATGCTTGGCTCAACTAAAAAATGCCATACAAATGTGTTTAATTATGTAGAAAGTGTGCAAAATAATCCAGAACGCAAATTTACCTTATTTAATTGCTGTGCTGTAAGAAATGGAGAATACAGAGAAGCACAGAAGAACCTGGAGGAGCTAAGGCAATGTGAAAAAGCAGAACCAGGAAAACAATATACACTGACCACAACTTCAACGGAAAGAACAAGGCAATCCAAACCAAACGTTAATTAATGGTCAAGCTTGACCCCCTTTCCCCCGCAGAAGCTCCATTCTACATCACACACACCCCCCACTTTGGGGAGGTGGGGCTACTGATGTAGAATGCTGTATGGAGTCAGACTTACTACGGTTGAGTAGTTTTGCTGACCATGTTTTTTCTCCTTTTGGTTTCGGGGTGGGAGGATACAATGGGAAATATAGGTGCAGTGAAAACAAAGGGCATCGATAAAATTATATTTTTTTTAAAAAGAATAATTTGTTCACGTAATGAAGAGTAATGAAGGGTGGCATCAGTTTTGATGGATATGTCTCCAGTATCTAGTTCAGTGCCTGGCAAATAAAGATGTTGAATTAAAGTGGTGAGATGCCTTCCCAAAGTCAAATTTACAAAATGTATTTATTAGATTGTGTTACATATTTCCAAGCTCAGACTGGTGCCTCACTCACTCTAAAGGAACAAAGATTTATTCAAGACATTTAAAACCACTTCCTAAATGAGACCTTTGCTTTGCTCCCTCAATCTAATCAAATTTTTAGGCAATTTACTCCTATATAAGACACATTTACCACTCCACTCCCTAAATGACCCCAAATACTTCTACATACTCTCCTGCCCACCTCATAAACTGAGTTTCTTAGGAGAAAAGGTCAATGTTCAATGATTCATAACTGACTAGATTTTCCTGGCCTCAGAACTTCATTTTATTCACTAAGTCCCCTATCCATCCAGACTATGACCCACTCTCCGGCCTTTTCCCATCTCCAGTGAAATTCAAAAAGACAGTACTGTATCAGTGCCACCTATTTTCTCATTTCCGGAGAATCTCAATCTCCAGCTACCAGTTACCTGAATCTAAAATGGAAAATCTTATTTATACCTACTTAGAATTGACCCGAGATGCAGGCACATCCACTGGTCAAAACCAGCTCCCCTTACACGCTAGAGGAGCCTTCCTAAAGGAGAGCTAGCTACCGAGGCGCTGAAGGGCTTCTTCGGGCAGGCATCCCATACAGGGAAAAGGCCCCTCATTCATCCGAGGCTGCTCAGGACACGGGGGAGAGAGGAAGGGACTAAAGAAGGTGTTGGGGGCCTCTTCTCAAAATCACTTGCTAACCTTTTGTCACAGATCCCTTTATACGGCAGGAGCATCAGGGCACCGATCACCACGGCATCTATATCAATGAAGCTAGTCCTGGACGCTCTTTCCAGTGAGGAAAAGGAGGAAGCCTCCTAGACCTGGCATTATGGGTAGGGGGCCAATCCCCCTCCCCCACAACAGACTATATATCAGCTAGAAGTCAATAGGCTGAGGGAAAGGAAGGGGCCCCTCCTGCAACATCTGGCTGGCCTGGGCTCCGTCCTTTAGAGTGGAAAAAACTGATTTCCCCAGTGGAGCCCAAGAAGATTCTTCTCGTCACGGATATCTTGTGAAAGGGGGAAGAAGGCAGGTCGGGCCACCCCACAGATCGCAATCTGAAAGCAGTCAGACCTAATTCAGTGCTGTAAATATGGTGGGGTAGAGAAGGCAGAGAAAGGGAGCGAGGCAACCCAGGAGAATCCTCCCCGGACGCCACCTCACCTCGAGCCCCAAACCAAGGGCGCTAGGAGGGGGTCTTCGGCATTCTCGGCCAAGTCAGACCCACTTTGGGAAATCAACACGAACGCGGAGCCGGGGGCGGGGCGCGGATGTCAAACTTTTTGCCGCCTGCTTCTCGAGGAGCCCCGGGAGCCCCGGACTCAGCCCCAGGCGAAGCGGGCGGTGCGGCGGGGACGGGCAGGAGGCGCGGGGCGAGAGGAAAGGAGGGGAAGGCTCGTGGCAGGGGGCAGGAGGCGAGAGAAAGGCCGGCCGGGCGGCCGGGCTGCGCGCTCCCAGACGTGCCTGGCCGGCCAGCCGGCGGGCCGGGGGCTCACCTTCCGGTGCTTCTCCTTGTAGGGCAGCGCCAGCCACGGCATGTCCCGCACGAACTCCTGCCACTGCTGCTGGTCCTGGTCCGAGGACACGAACACGATCTCGAGGCGGCGGCGCGGCTCCGGCTCCGGCGCGGCGGCCCCGGCGGGGGCTGCGGCGCCCGCGCCCCCGCTCCCCGGCCCCGGGCCCGGCGCGTCCCCCCGCAGGCGGCCGTAGAAGGCGGCCAGGCTGGCGCTGAGCTGCGCGCAGGGGGCGCTCAGGCTGCAGCCGAAGTAGAGCCCGAGCAGGGAGATCCCGCGGGCGCCCAGCGAGTGCACGTCCACCTCCTCGCCGCCGCCGGCCACCAGCTTCTCGCCGAGCAGCTCCACCAGGAAGCCCGACATCCTGGAGCGAGCGCGAGCTCCGGCTGCCGCCTGGCCGCGTCCCGAGGCTCCGACACACAGAACAGCGGGCAGCCGGGCGCGCAGGAGGCAAATGCGGACTGGGAGAGCGGCGCCGTCCGCCCGCCCCCTCCCCGCCCCCACGCCGCCGCCGCCGCCGCCCGACTACCCCGCCAGGGCCGCCAGGGGGCTCCGTGGTGCCACGGCGGCGCCCGCGGTCCGGGGGGCTGCCCAGCCCCAAGGTCAGGGAGGTGCGCTGAGGCCAGGGCGCAGCGGGAGGGACACTGGAGATGGGACCAAAAGCGGCAGCCCCGAGTGGGCAGCGTGCGTGGAGATGGAGCTGCCGGACAAATGCCCCTTGGTTTGGGGTCTAGGGACCTTTAGGATCCTAGATCTAGAGCTGAAAGGGACCCCAGAGGACAGCTAGGCCAACCACCTGCGTGGACAAATAAGGAGTCGGAGACCCGGATCGCCAAGGACTAAGTGGGACATGGAGTTAGGAAGAGCTCGAATTCAAATCCGGCCCAGACACTTACTAGCTTTGTGACCCTGGGCAGTCAATTAGCCTGTATTTGTCTCCCGTTTCCTCCTCCATAAAATGGTTGTTGTGAGGATGACATGATAGGTTAAGTGTAAAGTGTTTTGTGTGATGCCAGGCACTGCCATGTAAATGTTAGCTCATATTAAGTGTCAGAGATGGGATTCAAACCCTTGTTCTCTGTGGTATCCTTGTCCTCTGGAACATTCATAGGGTTCTAGATTTAGAGCTAGAGCTAGAGATCATCTGATCCAACTTACTCTTTCACAGATGAGGAAACTGAGGACAGGGTGGCTTACTCATGGCCACACAGTTCCAATCTATGTGCAGCTCCCAGCTGCCAATCTGAGCAGCTCTACCAGACTGCCTTTTCCTCTTCCCACTTAATTTCCTCTCCATTACCCAAATTCTCAGTTCTCCATCAAAGTCTCTTTCCCATAACATACCACTCATCTCTCATTCAGCCTCTGTCTCCATTAAAACTCTCCTTAGTTCCTACTCTTCACCAGCCCCCCACCAACCCTTATGTCCCTTTCTCCATTTCAGATCCATCCTTCAAAGCCAAGTTCCAATTTCATCCAGGTCAAAAGTCGGTAGGCACTACAGGTGGAAGAAACATTAGAGATCACCTAGCTGTGCTCTTCAGGACCAGAGAGGGCAGTGACCTCAACTCAGCAGTCTCAAATGTGGGCAGCAAAGCCCAGATTTAAATGCTGGTCCTCTGAATCCAAATTAAGCCCTTTCCACTGGACCATCCTGTTCTCCCTGAAGCCTAACACAGCACTGCTGTTCCACATGGATTTCTCTTTCCTTTAACTCCTATTTTACTTTTGATCATTACCATACAATAGACATCTATTATGGTTCTAATGCTGTCAGATGTCTAACCCTTTTTTTGCCAACAAGATAATGAATTCCTTGGAGATAGGAACCCTGCCATACTTTATGTCCTTCACCTAAGTACTCAATAAATACCTTTAGGTTGACTAAATGGATCTACCCTTTGCATGGCAGGCCAAGTTTCAGAGCAGGTGAGTGGTGTGCTTTGACCAGGGAAGAGGACCAAGAAAAAGTGGACATCTCAACAAATCTTGCGCTCAGACACCACATCATCTTTGATGAACAACTAAAATTCTAAATGACACCAAATGGCACTAGTACTTCTAATAGACTGGGCATGAGAATGATCATAATGATTTCTATAGTCTCTATGACTCAGAATTACTAGACCACTAGGCAAAAGACTCAGATGATCCTAGGATTTAAATCGGAAAGGAACGTTAAAGATCATCTATTCCAAGCCCCTCATTTTTCAGAGTAGGAAACCAAGGACCCCAGCATTATCAGAACGACTTGCCCAGTGCTACAGAAGCAGTAAATACCAGAGTATGCATTTGAACCCAGGACCTCTGACTCAAAATCCAGTGCTCTTTCCACCACTCCGGGGCAAGAGTATCTGAATTAAGCTTCTATGTCCAGACCGAAGATCACAGCTGCTAAACGCCCCCCCTCCCCACCTTAGCGTCTTAAATGGGAGAGCCCCGAAGTATAATTTCTGTAAAAGTCGTTTATTGGGCTCTACTGCCATCTAGTGGACAGAGCCGCAAACAAACGTCTATGTCCCAAAACCCAATATGAAAACAAGATACTAACTTGTGCCAAGCAGAATATTTTGATTTTCTATAGTGGCTTTCCACCAACAATCTTAAAATGCTTTACAGGAGCTAATTTAAGCCTCAGAACATAACCACAAGTTTCTGGCACAGAAATGAAAATTCAGGGCTAAGATTTTCAATTTTGTTAGTGTGGGACAAGGCAGTGCATGGATTTTCAGTTCAGTAAAATATTACCACACAACCCAGGGAAAGGTTGGAGGGAAAGCCAAGAGGAGAGGGGCAAGCCATACAAATTATATCTCCTTACTTTGTCCCCTGGCACTACTGCTCACTCTGTAGCTGGAAACCTATGGATAGAAGGGCGCCTCTAATTACCAAGAGAAACACTGCTCAAATACACAGTACAGATGGGTTTCCATGTTAGTTTTTGGAAGAACCAATCGATCGATATGATAGCCACTACAGAAACAATATTAACTTATTGCCTAATTACACATAGAGATGTATGTATATGTGTATATGCACACATAGATGAAATGTTGGGTTTTAATTAAATCACTTGGGATGTTCACACAACATGGCTAAAGGTTTCTTAATGTCTCAGAATTGCTGTGTGTGTGTATGCGTATGTGTATGTGTGTGTATACTGCAGCTTTCTTACCAAAACATATTTATTAAGCCCCTATTAATATGTGTTGTGTTAAGCACTGTTTGAAGCATGTTAAGCATACAACTTAAACTCCAGAGCTTACAGATACATGAATACTATAAGCGTTTATATTACATGTCAGGAAAAGGACAAGTCCTTTTAGCTGGAATAGTAAGAGAAGAGGGCATCATGGGACTTGCAAGTTCAGGCAAAATAGTGAACTCATTATTATACTACTTCCTTTGGCTAGTGTCAGAGGTATAGTGGAGGAAAGACTGAAAGAAAACAGCAGCATGTGTGTGGTGTGGTGTGTGTGTGTGTGGGTGTGTGTGTGTGCGTGTGTGTGTTCAGCACTTCACTTTTACTATTTTACAGGAAAGCACTTTCCACTGGAGTGTGTCCAAACCAGCATCTGGCACCTGGGAAAGTGAGAGCCTGAGCCTACTACACATGAAATAAGAATCAGTGTAAATAAAATTTAGAGAATCACTGGTAAAGCAGGTTTTGGTTTGAAGCCAAGTGCAGCAGCTGCCTTTTAAATTGGTGTGGAAAGGGGAATTTCCAATGGAAATGATTCCAGAATCATAACGCTAGTGAGTGCTCATTATAAGAAGTAGTCCAATGAGGCCAGTTTAGCTTCTGAGAATATAGCTGACATCCCTTGAATTATGGAGCCCACTCCATCTTTCTATGTATCAAGAGAAGGTCCCTCTTGGTATTTAGCAGGTTATACATATTGGTCATTCAGGTATATTATTATGGCACATATATGCATGACTTATAGCATGTTTGGCACCCTATGGAAATGACTAATAACATTTATGAAGTACATCGCTCACTCACAACAACCCAGTGCCAGGGCAGCTATTATTATTCCCATTTTCCTGATAAGAAAACTGATTAATAACACTTAAGTGACTTGTTCAGAGCCATGGCAGAAGGGTAGCTCCAACTTGGTTCTTTGACCTCAAACCTAGAGTGCTTTCCACCACCCCAATGTTGCTTCCAGTAAACATGACAGTTTCTTTCAATGGTAGGGCTCTGCATTCAAAGGCATATGTGATCATATGTGCAGTGCAAACATTATGCATACATTCCACATAAATACTCATTCTTTTCTTAATTACAGGTTAAATCCTACTACAATGAAGATTTCTATGTCAAATGTACCACAATAAGTGCAAAATGGATCTATGGCTTGAATAAGAAATTTCACACCACAAAAGTAATTCAAAGAGAATAAGATCAGGTACCTTTCATAGCTATGGCTAGCAGAAGAGATCTTAACCAAACAAGGAAGGACACAGTCAAAAAATAAATGTATAACTTCTGTTACATGAAATTAAAAAGCTTTGGAACAAACGAAATGGATGCCAGTAAGATTAGAAGTAAAGTTACAGAGTGGGAAAAATCTTTGCATCAAATATCTATCAAAAATCTAAGATTTACTGGATATGAATACAGATAAGATGAAGTGCCATTTCCCAGTGAAATGATGTGAACTGCTGTCCCAAGAAGAATTACAAACTATCAGTAACCAAACAAAAGATTGTTCCTAATCACTAGAAAATCAAAACAACTCTGAAGTTTCACTTCACACCCAGCAAATTGGTAAAGATGACAAAAGATGGAAATAGTGAATGCTGAAAGAGATGAGTAGAGGAAGGCATACTAATATATTCTTGATGGAGTTGTGGACTGGTCCAGCCATTCCGGAAAGCATTTCAGTATACACATGTATGTGCATATATGTATATGTATATATATGTATATGTGTATGTATATTTTTAAGTGACTAAAACGTTCATACCTAGAGATCCTACTGCTAGGTGTATATCCTAAGTAAGTAAAAACCAGAAATAAAGGTCTCATATATACTAAAATATTAATAGCAAAGAACTTTAAAAAAAGATACCCATCATTTGACACGTGTCTAAACAAACTATGACATGTAAATATAATGGAATATTACTGTAACATAAGAAATGATGACTACAGAGATTTCAGAAAAGCCTAGGAAGATTGATATGATGTGAAACAGAAGTAGGACAGCAGAATACACAACAACTACAGAAGGGTAAATTAAATGAAAAGAACAAAACAATGAAATGGAAGGCTGATAATTAAAATGGCCAAGAATCTTAGACTTAGAAAAAAGACCATGGTTCTCAGAAAAGGAAGATTCTGGGCATGGCTTGTTGGACATACTGTCAGACTTAGGTGAGTGTAGTTTGGTTTTGCTGAGCAAGTTTTTTTTTCCTGTTTGTTTTAAATTCTTTGTTATAATGAATGGTTCACTGGGTAGGTGGTCAGGGAGAAATGTATTAGGCAATAAAAGTGATGTAAAAAAAAAATCAACAAAAATTTAAAATACATATTTCTGTATACTATTCTGCTAGGTGGTGCTGTAGAGAGTGCCAGGCCTAGAGTCAGTATGACATCTTTCTGAGTTCAAATCTGATCTTGGATACTTACTAGTTGGGTGACTCTCAGTAAGTCACTTAACCTTGTTGCCTCTGTTTCCTCACCTGTCAAACAAGCTGGAGAAGAAAACAGAAAACCACTCCAGTATCTTTGCCAAGAAAACCCCAAATGGGGTCACAAAAAGTTGGACACAACTGAACAACAAAATAATCCTACCTACTGGCCCACTTAATTGAAATAAGATTTGATTCAACAAAATCCCAGGATCAATCAAAATATCTGAATATTTTCTTAAAGTTGTAGGATAGGAACTAGACCTGTGATCTCATTGAATACGTGAAGAAAAACTCACAGAACCTGGCACACAATAAATGATTTAAAAATGTTAGTTATTAGACTCTACCAATGCAGACTGGCATCTGTTTTTGTCTTAGAGAGATGCCTGACACTAGAATATCGAGAGGTTGTGACTTGTCCAAGGTCACACAAGCAGTATGGTCAGAGGTGGACTTGAACCCAGGTCTTCCTGGCTCTGAGGCTGGCTTTAATCCACTATCATGTCACATCTGCAATGAGTTCTAACTTGCAGTTTTACATCATGGGAGTGTTTTTGAAATGGACTTGTTAATTTGTTCGTATAGAAAACTCCTAGGGAGGAAATTGTGTACTTGGTCCCACTCCTTCTCATCTTCCTCAAAAGATTAAATCCTTAATCATCTCCTCCCCTATCTCTTCTCCCCATCGACGAGTTACTCCCCTACTACCTTTCAAACATATCCAGGTTTTCCTCATCCTTAAAAACTCTCAGTGGAGCCTAACATTTCCTCCTGCCTTCACCCTACAAATTTTCTTCCAAATTCCATTAAAACCTTATGAGCTGATGCAATTCTCTTAGAGGTCTTTCTGGTCTGTTAAATGCATGGTGAAGAAACTAGCTTTTTGACTGGCTGCCAACCAAAAAGTGCAATGCATAAAAAGGAACTGACCAGTCACGTCTATTTCTTTTTCCTCCTTGGCTTGACTGAGGGAAGACATGCTTCAAGCCTCTGTGGGAGGAGAGCAACGATATTGTACAGTGTCGTTTTGGGCATAAAATGGGAAAAAAAAAAAAGCCCTGCGTTACAACCAGCAGTAATGGGCATGACCTGGATGAACATCAGAAAAGAGACTAAGCAAAAATGGTCAGACAAGTCAAACTAGACCCAGGATAGAGTAGGGTCATAGAAACCTAGACAAAAGAGAGCACCAGGAAGAAGATGCTCAGTAGGGCCAACAACTGCAAAGAGGTCTAAAAGCATGAGGTTTGAAAAATGGCCATTATATTTGGTAACTTTGGAGAGAGCAGTTTGGGTGCAGGTTGGAAGGCAAACTATAGAATATTAAAAAATGAGAGAAAAGGAAGTATTAGATGGTCTTCTCAAGGAGTTTAGGCATAAAAGGGAGAAGAGATGTGGGAATTATAGTTAGGAGGGATAGAGAGGTGGAAGGAAGGTAGGTTTTAAGAGGATGGGAGAGTCATGGGTATGTTTCTGGGCAGTAGGGAAGCCAATAGAAAAAGAGAGATTGAAGAAAAATGAGGAGAGGATGATGGAAAAGGCAATCTGCTGAAGATGGGACAGAATGTGGAAGAGTTTGCCTTGGCCAGGAAAAGGGCCACCCTCACCACAGGAGACAGAGCTGAAGGAGGAGACAGTGGTAGAAGGCATCTGGGTTATGTGAGATGAGGAAGAGGGGAGAAGAGGGAGCTCTTGGCAAAGAGTTTCCATTTTCCCATGAGATATGAGACAAGATTTTCAGCTGAATGGGTGGGGAAGAGGGAAGCCACGGTAAATTTGAGGAGGCATAAAAAGATTTTGAAGAGCCATTGCAGTGAAGAGGACAGAGGATTAATTGGGGAAGTGTAAAAGGATTGTTTGCTATCGTCAGGGCCCAGATGAGGTTATATAATATAAAACTGTAATGGACCAAGTCAGTGGTTTTGTGATTTTTCTCCAGTTCTTTTCAGCAGCATCTGCATAAGAGCAAAGGTAGTAAGCAGATAGTAGGAGTGATCCAAGGTTGAGGCTTGGCATCCATCATATAAAGGAACAAGAAATTCTAGAAGAACACAGTGTAAAGTTGGTTTACCAAGAGGTCAAGATGGGGAAGGGAGAAAAATGTAGCTAAAGAAGGAATATGGCCTGGAAAAGAACTGAGGGGTAGAAAGACTGGAGGTTGTGGTAAAGATGAAAAACAGTTTGGGATTACAAAGCAGAGATAGAGGTAGAAGGACGAAGTGTGATCAGATGAGAGCATTTCAGAGTTCATGAGCACTGAAATGGCACATTTGTGAGTGATGGCAAGATAAAAAACATGGCTCTCCTTGTGTGTGGCTCAGGTTGGGGAGGAAGCACAGGTCATGTAAAATGCCTAAGGAGAAACTGTGACGTTCTGTTGTTTGGTGGAGTATCACTATGTATGCTCATAGCAGAAGGGCAGGAATTGAGAAGAGAAAGACTGAGTCAGGCTCTGATCTCACTGATGAAACAAAAAGCTTGTCCTGGAGGTGTGCAGAGAGCAGCCACACAATCATCAGTCAACATGTTTTCATTAAGTCCTTATTATGGGCAAGGCTTTTGTATGGAAAATACAAACAACTGTGTCAACATGTTGATTAAAGTAAAAGGTATGTTCCAAAAACTTGCTTTGTTGTCAGAACTTTCATTCCTTGAGGCAAAAATAACATAGGGGAGCATTCTTGTAGAACATGGGTCACTTAGAGCTTGTGCAGATCTACCCAACCTGCTTCTGACCGAGCACATCTGGGCACACTGGAGGCCACAAACTCCTCGGCTGTTTCTGGCTACCTAGTGCTGAAAGGCCTTGTCCTTTGGTATGACAGAAAATCCAGAGCGGTCCCTTAGACTTCTCCCCAGTGTCTCCCACAAAGAATGGCAGAAGGGTGGAGGGCTGTATCACTGAAAGGGATAAATAGCTTCTGATTAGCTCTCTCCCTTTGACTCTCCAAGTGGCATCACGTACCTAACGCGGACACTTTCAGTGATGGGTGCAGGAGGACTGGCCCCTCTCTACCCTTCACCCCCTTCTGGCATCACGGTGACTACACCCAGAAGGCTGCTAACACAGGGAACTCAACTAGGCCAAGCTTACACCTACACTGGAGCTATCTTTTAGTTGACATGATTTATGTTTCTTTTTCTGAGTAGTACCTGACTACCAGGTTCAATATAAAGGTATCCAGGCTTGGAGCGAGAGAGGTGCAGAGGTGCATCAGATGGGGCTGACTAGCATCCAGAAACCATCTGTAAAAGTGGAATTAGACTTGTGTGTGGAAAGAACAGAAGCAAGAGGAAACATGGCCATGCTCTTCCCTGGCCTCACAAACTGCTTTATGTCCTAGGGAAGCCTAGGTACCACTCTTTTGAGGTTACTTGTGTTGTTCAGTCATTTCAGTCATGTTTGACTCTTCATGGTCCCCTTTGAGATTTTCCTGGCAAATATACTGGAGTGGTTTTCCATTTCCTTCTCATTTTACAGATAAGGAAACTGAGGCAAACAGGGTTAAGTGACGTGCCCAGGGTGACACAGGTAGTAAGTGTCAGAGGCCACATTTGAACTCACGTAGAAGAGTCTTTCAGACTCCAGGCCTGGTATTCTACCTACTGTGCCACCTAGCAGCCCTCTCTTGAGGATATAATAGTAATTATAAATTATGTGACTTAATCCTGTTTTAAGTTGTTCTATCAATTCAGGCTGTGGGTCATTTTTGTCCATTAGCATTCCTTGGGTTTGGTAAATAAAAGCTTTTTTTTAATACCTGATAGTATACAGAGTACCTTTCTCCTCCCATTTTGGCTAAAGTCCTAGACAAGAGTCAAATTAAAGTTTTAAATAGTTTTATGGGAGTTTCATGAACCAACGAGTTAAGAAAATGGAGCCTAACCCCTCTCGTTAGAGGCTAGATTCTCCCAGGACTGAACCTATTTCAGACCACCTACATAGGGCCACAGATCAGAGGGACTTAGTGGAGAAGGGAGTGGGTACAGTACTCTGAAGTGATTTCTTAATGTTAGAGCAGGATGTCAGAAAAGGTAAATATTTATGTTAGGTGGTACTAAATATAACCAAAAAAATATCCAAAGTGATGGAATCTTGTGTTAGAAGGCCAGATTATGCTTAGGAGGAGAAGGAAGGAACAGATGCACTTGGTCAGGGAGGGAAAGAGAACTGGGGAGATGGGGGGTCCTGGGAAGCCTGTCGGGCAGACTTGTGTTGGGACAAAGTTGATTCTAAGTACAAGAAGAAACTGATCAATTCCTCTATTCCCAACAGTTGAGCCTTTTCTGTAAATTTCATTGTCCTCTGTGGAGCAAAAAGCCAAGACCACCCCTCTAAAATGAATTGCCCCTTATCACTCCCAAAGGGCTAATCAAGTTTATTTTAAAAGCATGCCTTATGTGCAATTTGAGAAAAGAGAGCCAGGCTTTTTGAACAGTCTGTACTTAAGTGCTAAAACATAACTGCAGGCAAATCCCTTGGCCTCTTCATCTGTAAATGATATTTCCTGTGCTACGAGCCTCACCATTCTCATGTTGTGAAGAAAGCATTTTGTAAACAGTGGGTCGCTATACACATGAGAAAGTTCAGTATGTACAAAACGGGCATAGTAATGTTCATCAGGCTGTGAGGTGGCTGCTAGGAAAGTGCCTGGCAAATCTTCAAGCCCAACGTATATAAGCATCAGTTATTATTAGGTAAACTTGAATAAGAAGTAGTGGCTAGGGCTCTCTATTCTCCAAATAATTAATGGTCAAAGGATATGAAGTAGTTTTCAAAAGAAGAAACCTATCTATAGTCATATGAAAAAATGCTCTACATCACTGCTGATTAGAGAAATGCAAATTAAAACAACTCTGAGTTACCACCTCACACCTATCAGATTGGCTAACATGACAGAAAAGGAAAATGACCATTACTGGAGAGAATGTAGGAAAATAGGAACACTAATGTACCATGGGTGGAGTTGTAAACTGGTCCAGCCATTCTGGAGAACAATTTGTCCAAAGGGTTATAAAACTGCGCAAGTCCTTTGACTCGGCAATACTACTACTAGGTCTGTATCCGAAAGAGATCAAGGAAAAAGGATGAGGACTTATATGTGCAAAAACAATGATAGCGACTTTTTGTGGGGGCAAAGAACTGGAAATCAAGGGGATGCCCATCGAATGGGGAATGGCTGAATGAGTTGTGGCCTATTATTCGTGATGCAATACTAGTGTGCTATAAGAAATTATGTAGGGGATGGCTTCAGAAAAGCTCGATAAGACTCATATGAACTGATACAAAGTGAAGTGAGGAGAATCAGAACATTGTACACAGCAGCAGCAATATTTTAATAACAATCAATTATGAAAGATTTAGCTACTCTGATCAACAGAAGGATCCATAGTAAACTCAAAGGATTCCTGATGAAGAATGCTATCCACCTCCAGAGAGAGAACTGATGAACTCTGCAGATTGAAGCATACTTTTTTCCCTCTCACAACATGGCTAATGTGGAAATACGTTTTGTATGGCTTCATATGTATGAAGGGTATCATATTTTTTGCTTTTTCCATGGATGGGAGAGGGGTGGAAGGAAGAAAAGGATTTGGAATTGAAAAAAAAAGATAATTGTTGGGCTGGGAGACAATATGACTTGGGTTCAAATCATGACAGACATTTAATAGTTGTATGAGCAAATTGAACTGACTCAGTTTCTTTATCTACAAGAAGGAGGTCAGACTTGATGGCTTCTAAGTTCCTTTCCAGCTTTAAATCTATAATTCTATGATAAAAACTTGAAATAAAGTGGGTGCTTATAAATTGTGGTTAAGTATGTGTAAGATAACATTAATGTGTTGTAAAAAACAATGAATATGAAGAATTCAGAGAAGCATAGAAAGACTTCTGTGAATGGATGCAAAGTGGAAAATAATATCCATAATGGGCATAATGTAAATGGAAAGAATAAAAAAAATGAAATTGGACGCTGTGTAATTATAATGACTAAATCTGTCTTTTAAAAAAAAGGATGAGAAAATGGATCTCTCTTCCTTCTTTGAAGAGGTGGGAGACTAAAGATGTGATGGAATATTATAGATACCATCAGATTCTATTGATGCATTAATCCTTGGACCAGACTCTACTCTATCTAAGGTACCTTCTTCTACCCTTACCTTTTCAGCTTCCTTTTCTAAGACTTGAAGCTCCCTGAGGGCAGGGATTAATTTTTCTTGTTGTATCCCCAGCACTTAGCACAGTGTTTTGCACATAATAGGCATTTAATAAATGTTTGTCTAATGACTATTGTTTATTTTTGCTGAACTTCTTTCTTTTTCCTCTTTCTTATTCTTTTATAACTATCTTTTTCTTTTTTGGAGATGTAGTCCTGGGCAGGGGCCATTTTTCTTCCTGTCCTGGGAGTGACTGAGACTACTGTGAATGCTAAATCCTACATGCAATTCTCACCCCATGGGGAGCTCATGACCTGAACCCCTCGGTGGTGGCAGGAGCAGCTGGCTGTTGGTTGTAAAGTGACTTTTCTAATTTCTATTTAATTAGTTTTCATTTCTTTTACCAGCTAGATAAATTGTACTAATCTATTTGCTGTTGATGAGCATGCTGCCTCATTTGTAGAATGGGCTGGGGTAGAAGAGGTGGAGTAGGAACAAGTACAGAGAGAAACACAGAAGTCCAGGTCAGAGTCCTGGTATTCCAATGTGCCAGGTTTTCTCCTGGCTGGGCGCTCAAACAATTGTTAATCATTTTTATAAACTTCCCAAAAAGCAGTTTTCCTAATAATCTTAAGCTAACAGAGGTCATACAACATTCTGTTGTCTGGGACAAGACTGGACTTTTGGGTCACATGGCCTCCCTCCCTCATCCTTTCCCCATGTAGGTCCAGAGAAAGCTCTACCCAGGACAGAAACATGTGTGTGGGATGGCTCAGGTCCCTACATAAATCAATTACTCAGAGGCCTCTCAAAGTGATGACAGAAAAGAGATTTATTTGATTCTCGAGAAGCGGGGCTCACCTGTAGGAGTAGCAAAGCCGAAGACAAAGAAAAGGCAGTGATTTATATAGACTCTAAGGCAAGTCCCCCCCCCCTCTCCCCCCCCCCCCCCCGCTGACCATTATCCTCATTAGCTGAGAATATGATCTTACATTCTAGACACGAAATCTAACCAATCCCTTTTGAAATGAAGACATTGAAGAATTAGGTAAACTTTATCCAATCATTGAGACCCTAATGTACTACATAGTTTTATATCCTTATATGGAATTATTCTGTTCTAAAAAATATAGTAACCTTGAGCCTCTCAGTCTTACCTCACGCCTGGGAGAAGAATTACAATCTGAGAAGTCTTCACTAAACCTATCCCACTCACATGGGTAGGGGCTAGGGAGTGGGGACTGCCTGGTAAGAGGAGAGAAGGTGTGTCTAGACCTGTGTCTACACCCACATCAAGAGGTGGGGGCCAGAGAAGGGAGTCAATGCTTTTTCCATTTTGGTTTTACTTCCTACCTCCAGATTGGCAAAGGAAGACAACACTTTGTCACCAGGATATTGTGTGCAGGAAGGAGAAAGGACACATCTGGAAATTAAGGTGACCTAAAAATAAAAAGTATCCATGAAACGCTGGCTCTTTTTAAAAGTGGGTTCTCATCTTTGCCCTCCACTGCGTTAAATGTTAGCTTGTTATCGTCCCTCTGCATCTGTGGCCCTAACTGATTTTAACTCCAGGGAACTAGATGATCCCCCACCCCACCCCTCACCCCCACACTCAACTTTCTTGCCTCCTGTATGGTGTTTCCCCTTTTGGATTGTAAGTTCCTTGAGGGTAGGGGCTGCCCTTCTTTTTGTTAATTGTATCCCCAGCACTTACCACAGTGCTGGGCACATGGTAGGCACTTAATATTGCATGAGATTGCAATAGATTGCATGAGATTATTCTATATTTCTAAATTTCTGCACAGACCTGTGTAGTTCCAGCCAACTCCAAACCCATCCCACCCCCACCCCCAGCCTCCAAGCCACCTCTCAGCCATCACCACACCATGCTACCTTCCCTCTCCCATTTTCAAGCACCTCTTTATTTGTTATTCCCTCATTAGGATGCTGGCTCCTTGAGGACAGGAGCCATCTTTTTATTTATGAACCTGTTCTTAGGATAATGGGCACATGGTAAACAAGTACTTCATCTATGTTCTAGTTACCTGACCTCCCAAAGTTAATCATCCTAAGCCACTTCTGCCTTGATTTTCCTTGAAAAGGAAGTATTTGTGACTAAAATACTTCACTATGAAGAAAATAATATGAAACTGCTCCATTTTCTAGAGATGATCTCTCTTTGCCTTGTGAAGGGAGGGAGTGAATGGATGCCCACCTGTCCATGATGAGCACAGGGTTTCCTATAGAAAGGAGCTACAATTTCAGCTTGAATTTTTACACCCTTAGGATCCAGGTAATGTTCAAACTTCAGAACTCTGGCAGAGTAAAGTGTTATATATTTACATATTATTAGAGCTGAAAGGAATTTCAGAGATTATCTAAGTCCAAATCTCTCATTTTACAAGGACAGAAACTAAGGTGCCTAGATGTTAAGCCAGGATGTGTTAGGATAGAACAGGAAGGTTAACCTTGACCAGTGAATATGGTGGCAGGTGCTAACATTTTTTCTGAGGCCTCTCCTTCTTCTCCAACTGAGGAGAGTACCATCCAGAAAGAACATAAAATGTTTTACAACCTTTATAGACTCTATAAATGTTAGCTATTATAAATATCACTATATCTATACAGTATATTTAAAATATATATGTATTTGGTGTTGTAATGGTAAGGGAATTTGAAGATTTTCCCTGCTCCTTAATAAGCCCATGTGACCTGCTTTGAACTTTGGCCCAGCCCACAACCTGAGTCACATGAAGCAGACGTGAGCTAGCTGAACATGTGTAGCAGGAAGGGTAGAGCTGGGAGACAGTGAGGCAGAGCAGAGCAGTTAGCATGAGAGAGGGTGTGATTTTGCCTAAGGGAGGCCTGATGGAAGGAAGGCTTGGGGATGGCCATGCCCCCTGCATTGATAATGTATATAGATTTATTTGTTACTATGACAGATTTGACTTTCTGGTGTTTGAATGAGTGTCTTGGTTTCATCTTTGAGGAAGAAAGTTTATATTTTGTGAATTTACCTTGGAAATATACATGTATATCCATAGTGGCTGCTGTGGGTATCATATTGGTGCTACAGGTCTCATGCCTATACGAAACATTTTTCTCATAATAACCTTATGAATTAAGCCATGCATATATTATCATGCCTATTTTGTAAGCTCTTCTATGGAAGGACCTGTTTCAATTTTCTCTTTGTTTTTCCATTGTTAGTGAATGGCCTCAATTTTCTTAGTAAAGAGGCAATGTCTTCAGCTGAGAGGATGGAGAGAGAAAAGGAAAGGCTACAGGAGAGGAGGTTTGGAAACTCCCTTTCTGGAGCGGGACAGGAGATCCTTTAGGGACCAATAAAAGGACTGCCTTCCTGAAGTGAGGGCCCAGTTGAGGCCTCACTAACATTAATTTGTACTGTACCCAGTCAATTTGGTTACATGCAGCATGGAAGCAGCAACAAGGGAGCGAATGGAAAGAGTAATCCAGGGTTGGAGACCCTGGATAAGTGGTCATGGGACAAGATGAGAAAGGATTCCATAACAAAGAGCACAGAGCTGAACTGTTAACTATTAGATTGAGACTGAGAAGGGAAGAAAGTCAAGTCAGAAGAGGGAATGGTCAGAGAAAGTACCCAGAAGTAGAGGGACTGGAGGTCAGGATATAAGTAAAGAGTAAATTTAGGAAGGGTAAGGCCTAGTGATGGGGATGGGATCTGAACCCCTAAAAGGAAAACATGTCTTTGGCACATGGACCCCAAAAAGGAAAAGCCCCTGGACTTTCCCATGTGGCCCAGTTCCCTGGTACTCCCAGTTAATAATCCTTTCATTGTGGCCCTCATTGTCTGCAACTGGCCTCATCCTAGACCACGACTCCTTAATTCCATCTAGGCCCTTTTATGTTCAGTCTCCTGTATAAAAGGGGCATCTTGCCCCCACTAAAATACTCATATTCAATGTGGCCCTCTTGTCAATACGAGCATCATAAATCCTCAGGATTCTTAAAATCTGGGCAATATGGTGGATTCTTAAAATTTCACCCACCCCATCTGGTGTTCTAATAAACCTTATCTTTGGCTCAAACGAGGCTTGGGTCAAATTCATTCAAGGCAGGACCTAAGTCATTTGCCCTTGAATTTCAGGGCCCCAGCACCCCTAGACCTCAAAAATAGGAATAGATGGAATGACAGAAGGGGTTATGGTCATGTATTACATGTGTCTGTCTATACATACACATGTATTTGTGTATGTATCCAAGTCGTTTGTTTTACACACACACACACTTATCTCTTGGTCTTTTATTTTCTCTATGTATGCATGTATATATGTATGCGTTACAATAACAGCACATACATATACATATATCATACACATATAAAATATATAGATCTCCAGGTCTTTTGTTCTATATATAATGTGTATATCCAAGTTTTTTGCTTTATACACATATGTATACATGTATATATACACACATATCTCCAGGTCTTTTGTCATATCCACACATGTGTATGTGTGAATGTATACATATATGCATATACATATGCGTCTATGTGTGTGTGGGTATATATGTGTATGCACAAGCACATATGTATAAAGCCCCGAGGACCTGGACATACGTGTTATATCTGCATATGTGTATGCATATATCTTATACACATGCATGTATGCTGCACATGCGTGCATATGTTTCTGGATACAACACCCAAGGACAAGGGTAGACGTGTTGCATGTGTGGACATACCTTCTGGCTCAGACTTCTGGGCTCCCAGTCCAGCCTCAGAGAGCCATGACCGAAGTCAAGCCTAAGGTGTCAAAGGCAGGATCTGACCCTCCTTGGCCTCAGTTTCCTCACCTGTGAAATGGGCTGGGCTGTAAAATGGGGGCAATACCTATCCTCCCCCTATTCCCCGGCTCCGGAGCCTCCTGCTTCGCCCTCCTTACAGAACTTGAAGCCACTAGGTGAGAATTCCAGGGTCACGTGGGAAGGCGCGGGAACTGTGCCTCGTGCTGCGCAGCACGAGGCAGGGAGGGAGTTGGGCGCATGCGCTTCTGCGCTGCTCCCGGGAGCCCGCCCTTCCCTGATGCTCCTCTACACCCTGCAGGGCGCTACAACCGCCTCTAGAAGGAGAGCGAGGACTAGGCACCTCACGGTGCAGCCCGGATCTCCCTGGGAAATGTAGTTCCCGGATGCCTGGGCCTGTCGCCCAAATTTGGACTACAGCTCCCGTCACGCCCCGCGCGGCCCACACGTAACTAGAGACTATGGTCCGTATCCCCAGCTTCCCCAAAAGACTAATACCGCTTGCCAATGTCTTCAGTCCCACGGAAGCGTCTTTAGAAAAACACCCTAAAGCTTCCTAGCTCTTCAGGGGTGCTGTGAGGGAGTAGACTTGGCTCGGGTCCCGGGGTAGGCCAGGGAAAGCTTAGCGCGGTGTGTCGAATCTGCCGCAGCGGAACGCCCGGCGGAAGTGCTGGCGTGGAATTTGCCTGTGCCGCAAGGCGCGCAGGCCGGAAGGCCGGCCGGCGGAGCGGAGCGCACCGAGGCAGCGGCCAGCATGGGGGCAGCGAGGCCGGCTCCCAGCCCCGGCGGCTCGGCGCCCGAGGCGGCCGCCGAAGCCCCGCTGCAGTACAGCCTGCTCCTGCGGCACCTGGTGGGGGACAAGCGGCGGCCGTGGCTCCCGGAGCCCGGCGTCCTGGGCGGGATCCCGAGCCCGAGCAAGAGCGAGGAGCAGAAGATGATCGAGAAGGCCATGGAGAGCTGCGCCTTCAAGGCCGCTCTGGCCTGCGTCGGGGGTGAGCCGGGAGCCCCGCGGGGAGGAGGCCCGCGGCCGGGGGGAGACCCGCGGCGGGGGGGAGGCCCGGGGCGGGGGGCTGGCCGGCCGGGACGTCCTCCGCGACCCCTCCCCAGGCCCGCGGCCCGTAGTAGGTGCTTAATAAATGGGATCGCGGTTTGAACCGCAGCCTCGCCTTAGGCCGACCTTGCAGAAATAAGTTGTAAGCCATTGATTTCACGGGGGAGCCACGTGCCCACAGTGGTCCCCGAGCCTCCCCCGAACGAGACCCGCAGGCCGAAGATGGAATGTGGGCCCGGGAGCAGCTGGCAGGGAGGGTGGCCAAGGGCAGGCTGAGAAACCACGGGGATCCTGACCTGTAGTTTTCCCAGGGTTTGGCCACCATCACCAGGGATGGGTTGGATTGGAGAGGAAGAAGCCAGGCACAGGGGGTTCCTGTTCACTTTGAGATTCCGTACCCATTTTGTGCCCATTGTGGTGGGCACGGAATTTAGAGCTGGAAGAAGCCACAGGGATCAATCAGACCAGGGCATGTGAATCTAGAATTTAGGAGATGTCAAGGGGCCTGTAACACCTTTGTTTTCACTGACCTCTAAAGGAAATGAATTTCCTGCAATTATTTAAAACCGTTATTCAGAGAAAGGGTCCCTTGATTTTGCTAGACTGCTTAAAAGTGTTCATGACATAAAAAATGTTACAATCTTTTGATAAGGTAGACCAACCTCATTTTATTGATGAGAAACCTGAGGTCCAGGGAGATTAAGTCACACAGTAAGTAGTAGAACCAGGCTTTAAACTCTTGACTTTTGACTCCAAATCCAGTGTTGTTTCCATTATGCTATACTGCCATAAAAGAGTCAGGGTTCTCAGTGTATAATTTAACTGGGAAGGCAAGACATTAACACCTGGAAAGCTGCTGTTCTAAGGCACTGTATGATGGATGGATGGATGGATGGATGGATGGATAAACAAGCCTGTCTAGTTACAACTATTTTCATACCCACTTTGCAAATGAAGAAACTGAGGGCTGGAGAGGCTAAATGATTTAGAACGTGGTTGTTATGTGAGTGATAAGGGTCAAGGACAGGATTTGGACCTCAGTATTCTTGGTTTTAAATATCCAGTATCATGCTTCCTCTCAGGCAAAACCAAACTGGTGAGGTGTTTCTGGACTCCATTATGACAGGTCTTGAATGCCAGTTTAAAGGGTGTGGACTTCATTCTGTAGACCTTAAGAAGTTATGATTGAAAGAGAGAGGGAGCGAGAGGATGTAATATTTGAGGAAAATTCTTCTGATCCTAGTTTGCAGGATGGATGAGGAAATGAGAGGAAGGTTCCAGTTAACAAGCCATTGCAGTAATCCAAGCTTGAGGATCTGGATGAGGGTGGTGGCAGTGAAAATGGAAAGGAATGAACAGATATGAAAAGTTCACAGTAAAAAGACACAGAACTTGGTAAGTGGGTATAGAGATAGTGAGAAATGAATAAGTGAGATTTTAAGACTGGTGCCTTTGACAGAAATAGGGTAAGTTAGGTAAGAGCTCTGCGTGTGTGTGTGTGCGTGTGTGTGCATGTATGTGCACGTGCGTGTGCACATGTGCATATGCACACACGTATATAGTAAAGCTGGTGAAATGAGGGACAATTTCCATTCAGTTATATGATGTGTAAGGTGATGGGGACAAAGAAGTCAAAACGTTAGGTAGGCAGACAGACAGAGTCAGGGCTAAAGACAAAGATTTGGAAATTTTTCACTGAGGTGACAGTTGCAATTGAGGGGGGACAAGTTCTCTGAGGGAGGATCCAGCAGAGGAGGCAACAGTGAGGAGTCAGCCTTGGGAAATACCTACAGGAGGCACAGGAGCGACCATCCCAGGTGTGCTTGCAACGATAAGGTAGGATTAGGGAAGCCACAAGAGGGTAGAGACTACACTGAGGTCAAAGAGAATAAGGACTGGGAAAAAGATCTGGTGATTAGAATCTGGTCAAAGTACATTTTCAGTGGCACAATGAGGGTGGAGGCCAGATTGGAGTAAACCTCGAGTGACTTGGAAGTAGAAATGGAGAGCACAGATCACATGAATGAAATGATGTTGAGCATCAGAACTAAAGAGAAAAGAAAAAAAGTAGCCAGAGTGGTCACTTGAGGCTTTGGGGGTATGTATGAAAGGCTAGGGCAGGTGTGGGGAACTTGTGACCTGCTAGGTCCTCAAGGGTGGCACAGTCCTCATCTAGAGAGCTTGAAGGCGAGGGGCTTAGCAGTGGACGCTGACCTTGCATGCCTTTGTCCAGGCCCCTCATCCTGCCAGGAATGGTCTCCCTCCTGACCTCTGACTCTTGGAATTCCCAGCATCCTTCCAGGTTTTCGTGTACACGTCACTTTCTTGAAGTCTTTCCTGTCTTCGTTTTCTCCCCCTCCAAATTGTGAGTGCTCTCTCTGTCTCTATGTCTCTCCCCCTCTCCCTCCCTCTCTGTCTCTCTCTTCCTCTCCCACCTCCCCCTCTCTCCTCCCATGATCTTGTATTTACTTATTTATGTACATGTTACATTCCTCTCCCCCCAGTAGATTGTAACTACCCTGAAGATTAGGACATTTTCATTATTGCCACAGAGAGGTGGTATAGTGGGTAAAGCACTCAACTTGGAGTCTAGAAGATCTGAGTTCGAATCCTTCAGATATTTCCTAACTGTGCTACCCTAGGCAAGTCATGTAACTTCTCAGCCTTGGCTTCTTCATCTATAAAAGGGGGATGAAAAAAGCACCTCAGAGGGTTATTGTGCATACTTTAAAGTGGCTTTTAAATGTTTGCTATTATTATTACCTGTGTATCCCTAGGACTAGTGCTGTGTGTACACAGTCAGTGCTTTATGGTTTGGTTTTTAGCTGAATTGACTATTACTGCAGCACTCGTGGTACTCCATATATAAAGAGGGGTGAAAATTTGGATAAGGTGGGTTGTGGGTCTCAGAAGAAAGGGAGGAATCTTGGGGACAGTCCTTCCTCGGCAGTTTCCTTTTTTCTGGATTTCCAAGAGAATTTCCCTACATTGGCCTATCACCAAATTCCTGGGAGCCTGAGAAACAGCTTCAGGCATAACTGTAGAGTTATGTGGTAGGTTTTAGAGTTAGCTCTTGGTCTACAGTGTTTCATATACTTCTATTCTCTCATCAAGGAAGCAAAGGGTTGGGAGCCAAGAACCCTTTTGTAACGTGGTGTAGACATTTTTATCTTGTACAGTTGCCAGCATATCTCATCGTGTTTAGTGATTCTTAGAGTGTTCATGGTTGCCTTCAGCACTCACGCTTCTTGTAAGATTGACCCTTAAACAGCCACTGTTAACTTGTCTTGTCCATGAGAACTTTCCAAAAGTAGGGACATCAAGCTAGCATGATTCCTGGCACAGGGTATTTTGTAGTCAGGAGTATTACAGGAGACTTTGCAAAGTAACAGCCTTTCCTTTTTACTTTCCTTTTACTTATTTAGGATTTGTCTTGGGAGGAGCATTTGGAGTGTTCACTGCTGGCATTGATACGAATGTGGGCTTTGACCCAAAGGATCCCTATCGAACACCAACTGCAAGAGAAGTTCTTAAAGATATGGGACAGAGAGGAATGTCCTATGCCAAAAATTTTGCCATTGTGGGCGCCATATTTTCCTGTACTGAGTGTCTGGTAGAATCCGTAAGTGATGGCTTTCTGAAAGAGTTTGGTTTGTGGACATTAACCATTAGCATCCCTGCCTGATGCAGATGTTCTGGAGCTCATGTGCCAGAAAAGCATATAGAGACTATACAAATGAGAGGCTCGTTTCGTCAATAAGGCTATTTCCTAGTACTTTGGGTGGGAGCCCTTTACAGAGGCATCAAAGTTAGTTTCTTGTCACGTGCCTATATTGGTTTTTTTCCTCCTAGAAACAGGCTTCCTTTTCCATGTGAAAGTCATAAGGTTATGATTTCAGTTAATCTCCTTGTGTTAGGCTAGTTAGGAAAAGATTCTGGCATCCTAACTGCTTTGGATCTTGTGTATGAGGTTGCCCTGGTGCCATCTAAAGGAGATGCCTTGGAACAGATCTAAGCTTTAAGAATTGTCTTTGAATTTGCACTTCCAAATTTTAAAAATGAATGTTAAAAATTGTTTTTACATATAATTGGGAAAAAGAAAATATTTTTGAAAAATTGTGTTTGGAAAAGATGAGGTTCTTATTAGTGACAAAATGAATCGGCCAACTAGACACCTGTGATTTATTAATCGTTTTGTCTGGTTGGTACTGACCTGTATTTCTCAAATCCTATAGTATCGGGGAAAATCCGACTGGAAGAATAGTTTCCTCGGCGGCTGCATCACTGGAGGAGCCATTGGCTTTAGAGGTCAGTGGACCACTCTTGTGGAAGTGTTCATTGTGATTGTGGGCAACATTGCCCTGGTTCTAATGCTGCCACTGGCAGCCCATGGCATGTGTAGATACGAGATAACCATCATCTCCTAATGACCACAATTAATATTTACTCGTATGTGAATGCTGATATGCTGGTGGCACTTCATCACTATGTGGTATAGTGGAAAGAGGGATGGATTTGGGGTTCCAGTCTTCTACAACCCTAGGCAAGTCTCTGGGATTCATGTTCTGCATCTGTAAGAAGCGGGGGTTGGACTAATTTACCTTGGTCACTTCCAGTTCTAAAATCTGTGATTGTGTGATCTGTGAAGGAATTTAGAGATGAAGAAGCATCTCCTGATAGTGAGCAGTCATTGGAATGGTTATTGCCCCTTTGGGAATTTTATCTAGGTTTCTTCCTTTTTCTTTCTTTCACTTTTTATACTTTAAAAAAAAAGAATCATTTCCTGCTATACTATTCCCTACCCCCATCGATAGAATTGTCCCTTAGAACAAACATAAATGAGCAAAACCTGATCAACAAAATAACCGTGGCTCATAGGCTACATGGCATTCTACAAATGGCACTCCATGTTATAATTCCCTTCCATTAGGATAAAAATTAAAAGTTGCGTTGTCACTAAGCTGCCATCCATCAGTCAAGTTGGCGAAGATTCTGTGGAAGCAGGAGGCATTGCCCAGCAGCCCTGCAGCCACCGTCACCTCCTGGCCTGCCCAGAGCCCAAGCCCCCTTTCTTGTTTGTTCATAATTGCTGAAAGATTTGTTATTATTGCCACGGCCCTGGCAACTTAACCAGACAGTGGTGTTTGATAGAGGAGTAGGAGAGCTAGCTTTTCCTCTGCTGAATCTTCTCTTGCCTTTTCTACTGCCTTGCAGCAAATTGGCTGCCTTCCATTCTCCTTTAATCACCTTCTCAGGAATTTATTCTATAAACAAATATCAGGGTGACACGCTGTCTGCTTTCCTTGATTCCAAGGCTGATGCTCTCAGACAGAAGCTCTGGCCATGGAACTGAACTGATTAATTCTCTGGGATGAGAGTATGAATGTGTGGCTAGATGCTGCGAGGGGCCTGATGGTTGGGGGCTTCGCTGGCCTCCGTCACATTGGCTGCTTTATCTGTGTGAGTGCCATCCTCCAGCTAGAACTGAATCTGGTGTCTCTTCCATACCTGGAGCATCTGATCTCCTTGTTTGTTTCACAGCTGGTTTAAAGGCTGGGGTCATCGGCTGTGGAGGTTTTGCTGCTTTCTCTGCTGCAATTGATTATTATATACGATGAGAGGAGCTTCTTCTGGGTGAGGAGCCCAGCGCCTCATCAGGAGCCACGAAGTGGAGGAGGCCTGGCCTTTAAGTACTTTACCTGGACCACGAGAGTGAAAGATGCCCTAGGTTTGCTTTCCCAATCCTGTAGTGGTGGGTGACACAGGGCGGGCTCTGTTGGCTGCTGCCGCCGCCTCCAGTTTCCTGAGCTATTCCACTCCGCTCTTTCCAGGTGCTGGCAGACTGCCTTTCATGGTGATCCCCAGTCCTTTCTGGACTCCACCCAGAGCTTTCTAGTAAGAAATGCCACAGATCAGGGACAGTTTGTTGACTTTAAGGCATTAGGAATCCTGACTGCAGCTGTCCAACCTGCCTGTGTTACTGCTAAAACAGACCTTCTTTATTATCCTGTGTTGGGATTTATTATGAGCAACATGTCATAAGGTCCCCTTATTTGAGGGAAGGGACAGGGTCTGGGGGCAAAGTAAAAGTTACTTCTTCCTTCCAGCCCATTCTGTGGCTAGGGCATGGTTCCATCCTGTTGGCTATTACCCTGTCATCCTTGCATTGGAAATTGTGTATTTAAATACAGTTTGAAAAGACAAATTTGATGGTCTTTTTCTCTTTTGTCAAAATCTCCCCAGGCAGGACTTGGGTACCTACCCTGTGGCCCAAAGGGAAAGGAGGTGGGAAGTTCTGACCGAAGCCAGACCTAAGGGTGCACAGAGGGACATGTCTGTTGTTGGGGAACATTACAAACATGCTCACTAACTATATCCCTGGCATGCCTCTTAAAAAAAAACAAACAAAAAACCTTTTGTCTTACTGACAGTCATGTTTCCAGTTGGCTGAGTCTACTAAGTTGATTCTTGACTCCCTGACATTGGCTAAAGGTGTGAATGAGCCTCGATCCTTAACTTGGCAGCGAATCCCCACTCCTTCCTCAGGGGCTTCAGTGGGAAGTTGTTTCCAGGGTTTTCTTCACTCCCTGTGTTCTCCAGCATCAGTCTCAGCTTTGAGTGAGTCTAAAGCAGCCGAATATAAGCAACAGCCACTGACCTTACTTCCATAATGCTATATTTGGCAGAATCTCTTTATTTTATACCTGAAACTTGGTTATTTCAGGCCAGTTTAGTGTACAGATGACTGTCAGAAAGAAAAGGCCCTCAAACCCATAGTACAAAGGAAAAAAATAAAAAGTTCGGTTGCCTAGCAAGAGACGCTGCTCTGATAGGTCAAGTTTGAGCTGCTTTACAACCTAAAAAAGGACATTTTTATTAGGACAGAATCTCTGGATGCCCTCTCACCATCTTTCCTATCAACTTATAACATACTTTTTAAAAGGCCTCACTAAATCCACAGTAAATGTATCTCTGCACAGGGAAGCAATTTGATTAAACCAGGCAGGAGAATGCCCAGGGTAGGGGGACCTGATCTGGTAATGGGAAATGGCATTCCTTAAACTTGACTTTGATATCTCAGGCAGTTATCCTGATGCTGGGATGGGCTGGGTGGGGTCCCAGCCATGACCCCTTTCCCTTCCCAATACACTGTGCACCCCCTTTCTTTTGTCTCTTATGTGCTTTATCACCTTGATTTTCACCCTCCATCTTTCATCAAAAACCAGGAGTCAGAGGATTTGCCCAAACATTTCCAATTTGAGTGTGTCATCCATGATGACTAGTCATGCCTTCTTCTGGCTGCTGTGTCTCATCTCCTGAGCAGTGCAAGGTCCTACAGATCCCCACAGCATTCTGATCATGAATTTGATATAATCCCTCTCCTCAGACCCCCTGTGTGACAGACCACTGCTGCTATTAGCCTTGACATTTCAGGGCAAACATGCTGACAGAGTGGTTCCAACACCCCTGCCTCTCCCATATGGGCATTTTGGGAAGCACCAGGAAAGGGGGCTTTCTAATCCCAGATGATTACCTATCAGAGCATTAGGACACCATGCAAGTCGGCTTGAATAGCACCCAGCCTAACCATGGCACGAGGCCCTGAATGTCATTAATGAATCAATGAAATGCTGTATTCCCCATTGCCTTTGAGAAGATGAGCTCTGTGGAAGTTGGTTCAATAAACCAAGCATTGTCAGAATGGACTATTCAATCAGAAGAGGAGATGAATGGTTTCCTGTTTTAGATGGCCAGATCTATAGTATGAGCTCATAAACTAAACACTAATTTTCAGAGACATCTGTTCCCTCTCACCAGAATAAACACAGTGTTGGGCGAGCTTTGGCCTGCTGTGAGTCGGCATTAACCCTCCTGGCACCATGGATGAGAGTCTGAGGACTTCACTGTATTTCAGCCTCTCTATGGACAAGATGCTCTTTACAGTAGGCCTGCTCCTTGCCAGAGAATAGCCTCTGTCTTTCAAAAGAAAATTTGGGAAAATTTGAGAGAAAATCCATTGTGTGTGCTTGAAAACAAGCCCTCCTGCCTTTTATGCACCATCCAGCCACTTTTTGGGGTCCATTACCCTCTGAACTTTAGGGGAATTGGTATCCTACCAGTGGGGGCAGGAAGTTGATTCCAAAAGTGCCAGCTTTTCTAGCCAAGGTCTGGGTGGCTGGTGGCCTACACCAACAAGCCTGCTCCACCACTATCCAGGAAAAGGCTCAGAAGCCTCTCTCTTTAAGCCTGACTCCATCTTTGACATGCAGGGGAGGTGTAGAACTGAGAAAGCAGTATGGATTCCATGTCTCCTGCGCCACTGAGAATGCAAACATCCACACCATGGGGCTGTTTTGTGCAAATGTTGGGGCTTTGCATTTTTATTAACATTTTCCTCTCACATGGTTTACATCCATTTATAATAATCTACATAATTGAAACAACACAGACAAAAAAATATATCCTTACCAACTTATTAAAGTCAAATTATTAATGAACAGTCCTATCCTACCTGTATCTGCAAAACTCCAGATCTCCCAGGCCCCTGCATGGGAGGGCAAGGTCACATGGAGCGGGGAGGATGCCTGTGTTCTGGGCCTCTGTTAATACCAACTGTGCCCCATAGCAGGCTACCTGGCTAGGGCCTGCGCTGAGCAGTCCCTAACATGAGAAACCAAAGGATCTCTCGTACAGCTTTGTCCTGGCTTAGTACCTATCCATTCTTCCCGTTGTAGACTTTGAGATAGATATATAAATATTTTGATTTCTTTTACCTTCTCCTTAGCCTCTACTTTTCTCCTGCTTCCTCGTCTCCAGGTGGCAGCAGTTGACTCCCTAAGAAACCAGAAGCTGGCTGCTTCCCTTTTCCCACTGGCTTCTTGGGAAGAGGACTTCTTTCCAGCTGCTGCCAGCTCCTGCTAAGCTTTTCTTTCCTGCCCTGGTACTTGATTTGGAAGTCAAAGAAAGGGTCCATGGCGGTACAGGAGGCTAACTTTAGCATGCCAAGGCTACTGGGCAGCTGGGGCCTTTGGACGTGGGGATGTTCCTCTTCATCTGGTGTCCTAGTACCTCTGCTGCCAGTGAGTGCCCTCTCCCGTCACCTTTTTGGGCATGGCTACATCCAGCTCCTTGGCAAGGCAGAAAGAGGACCAAAGGGAACTGCTTCTCACTGAATGGGCTGCATGTTTGATGCGCCCTTGATCAGAATTTGGCCTTGAGCACCAGTCGGGCAAGGCCAGGAGTAAACTGATGGCAGTCTTCTTCCAAATGCACTCAAACACAGGGAGCCCTGCCTTTGACTCTATCATATCATTGTGTGGGCTCTCCAGTCCCAACCCCAGGGGCACGGATGTAGGGATGTCCCTCCTCCCCCCCTTCACTAGGGAGCGCAACTCTCAGGTGAGTGGGAAGCCACTTGCTTTCCACAAGTCATGCTGTGGAGCTGCCAGTGCTTGGCTGGGGAGCGCACATCAGACTCTGCCACAACTAGGTGTGCGTCTGTACTCAAAGCAGCCAAATTGCTCACTTCCTCCAACCCCCTTCCTGTAGCTGGGTGGGGAGGTCACTGCCAGAAGCCAGACAGGCAGGAGAAGCAGGATCTGAATGAACAGCACTGTGGAGGTCGACTGTAATCATCACGCCTAGGCCTTGCGCTGTTTCTACCCCAGGTGCTCTGGCAAGGCAGGAGAGGGGGTCAGTGCTGTAGCTGACATACCCCCTCCTGATGGCTGGGGTCAGGGAAGGAGGGGATTTCAGAGATCCTACTGGATCTCACTGAGGGTATAAGGAGCTACTCTGTGGCAGTACCTGTCTACAGAGCACCCAGGTCTAAGGCAAAAGTACTGAGGAGGTAAGAGAGAGGTGCCAAGGGCTGGGTGTCACTGCCCGCTGAAGGCTTTCTCTTCTGGGCAGCTGGGTCAGTCCTGTTTATCACCCCAGGGGAGATGGGCCCCAGCAGGACTCAGAGCTGCCTTCCCTGCCCCACATTCCACCCCTTCCCTTAGGGACTAGGGTTACACTCGATACCTCTCACTTTCTAACCTATGAACACACAATGAGAAGTGGACCAAACTTTTTTGTTTCCCCAGCACCAGAGATTTAGAGGAGAGGAAGGAGCCTCAAGGTCTTCTAGTCCAAAACCTGTATTTGGCAGATGAAACTGAGGATCACAGGGGAAATGACATGCCTAAGGTCACATACACCCTTTGTGAGTGAAGAGTTCTCCCAAACCCTCCGGCTGGACAGCAGGTTACCCGCCATGAGTCTGCACATAAAAGAAATAGAATACCAGGGAAGAAGGAACAGAAAAGCAGAGGAAGAAAAATCAGGTGATAATCTCTCCTAGAGATGGGGTTATAAAGTAGGGAAAGCAAACAAGAAAGGACCCTTATGGACACATTCCCAGGAAGAGAGATGCTCAAACAGCAGTTCCCAATGTTGTCTCTGGGCTCTTGCTTGGAGCCCGGGGGATGGGTGCAGCCCCATCTCATGGTTCGACATCCTCACGGGCGTCGAGGCAGAACAGGACACGGTGTCTCAGAGAGCTCTCCCAGACAGGGGGCTGGGCTGAGGCTTCACATGCAGGGGCGTGGGGTGGGAGTCAGTGGAAGAAGCGAAGAAGAGGACTTCCGGGGGCAGTGCCAGGAGAGGGCAGCTTGGCAGAAGTCAGAGAGCAAAGGAAAAACCTCTGCATTTAGACTTGGAAGCAATGAAAATGCTGGAGGAAAGAAAAGTCTGGGTCCAGGGTCCGAGTCAGCCATTACCTTTTCTTCATGACAGAAATACACAGGATGACTCCTGAATACCGCAGGGCATCAGACATGAGCGGAAATACAGAGGGGTAGGGATGGAGCACAGCGGGGTGATGGGGCCGGGGGGAGGTCGAGGCCAGCTTTGTACAAGGCTGCACAGGAGACAAGCATGTTCCAGTTCTCAGAAATCCGCTTCCCTGTTGTCTGCTCTGCTCCATCTGGTTTTGTGGGGTGGTTGGTCGATTGGTTTTTCAAGTCTGCGCTGAGCCCCAGGGCCAAGCTGGGAGGGACTGGTGCCCTCATGGTGGACCCTGTGCCACCCAGGCCTGTGCTAAACGTCCGTGGAGAAGTACAGTGTGTTCCGTTTTAGTTCCGCAAAGGAGATGGGAGGGTGCTGCAGGTAATAAAGGAGGACCTGGACCTATGGAGAAGCAAAAGGGAGCAGTAAGGGCTGGAAGCTGCCCCAGACCCAGCCCTGTAAACATCCCCCTCTCCCTGAAGGAGCCACATGCTGAGAACTGGCAGAAACCTCGGGGGGTCTTCTAGTCCAACCTGGTTATTTGGGAGATGAGGAAACCCAGGCTTGGGGAGTACCAGCGACAGGGTTTGAACTTAGATCCTCTTACTCCTAAAGCCAGTGCCCTCCATTTCTAAATGCTTGTGGACCCACTGAAGGGGGCAGGTTAGGAAAGAAGGCATCTCCTTTAGACAGTACAGCCTGAGGAGGCCAGGAAGTCTGCAGGGACAAGGTGGGCATGAGTGCCTGGGCTGCTGCCTTATGCAGCCCCTGGAAGGGCAAAAGTTTCCAGACCGAGATGTAGAAAAGCACCTTTGGACAGGTCAACCTGACAGGAGCAGGGGCCTCCTGAAAGCTGGGATGGCAATCCAATCAGTCAGTAAGTGTTCACTGAAGGGCCTGGCTGTGGCAGCTACCAGTGCCAGCTGCTGGAACGGCCAGATGTGGGGCCTTCTCTCATGTCACCTGGGCACATCTTGGGATGGAAAACGATGACCTTCTCCTCTACCCAGGGCCTGCTTTCCTGTCCCTGCACTCTCAGGCTTTAGAGGAGCGCAGGGACGAATGACTCTAAGCCTGGGGTTCTTAACTCTGTTTACATACAGAACCCCCCCACACCTCGGCAGTGTGGCAATACCCATGGAAACCTTCCTAGAAGTAGTTTTAAATGCATAAGATAAAACACATAGGATTACCAAGGAAACCAATTACAATGAAACAGTTTAGAATATATGCACACACACACATACATAAATGTGTGTGTGTGGGGGGTACACACATGCATGTGCGTATATAGCTATACACATATACGTACATAGGTATACACACATATAGGTATATGGATATATATATATACATATATATATAAACAGCAAGGTTATAATCGATAATACTACTTGCCTTCTCAAGGGGTGGGGTGTGTGTGTGTGTGTGTGTGTGTGTGTGTGTGTGTATGTGTGTGTGTGTTCGTTCGTCCTTCGTTGCCAAAGACCATGCCATCAGAGAAATAATGACATGACTTGCACTTGACTTTGGTTTGAGGAGGGAGGGCTGTGCAGGTCACCAGCCTCACTTCTCCTCCAGAGCCATCTGAATCCAGTGACCAGATATTCATCAGGATGACTGGAGATGACCCAGGATGAGGCAGTTGGGGTTAAGTGACTTGCCCAAGGTTACACAGTTAGCGAGAGTCAAGTGTCTGAGGTGAGATTTGAACTCAGGTCCTCCTGACTCCTGCACTGGTGCTCTACCACCTAGCTGCCCCTAAGGGGTGGGGTAGGGGCAGGAGGGAGAGGGAATTTGAAAATCAAGATTTTTACAAATGTTTAAAAAAAATTTTGAATGGGAAATATTTAACAAAATTAATAAAATTAAAAAAAAAAAGAAATCCTGTCCTAAGTGCCATAAATTCTGCCCATATGGTTCGCTGACTCCCTGCCATTATTTATATTATATTAGGTTTGCTTGGGGATGACCAGCCCTAAGTGAATCTCACATGGCTTTTCTTCCACAGAGGATGGAAGCATAGAATCGTGGGAGCTGGAAGAGACCTTAGGAGCCACTGAACCAAACCCCTCATTTTACAGAGGAAGAAACTGAGGCAGAGGGATTAAGTGGTTTGTCCTGGGTCCAAAGCTAGTGTCTAAAAGAAGGATTTGAACTCAAATCTTCCCTGACCCAAAGGCCAGTCCCCCCTCCACTAGGACATGCCTCCAGTAATTCTGGGGACAATGCAGGATGTGGAAGAGAGAAATCCTAGCACCACTGTGGGGGCTGGGGAGGAGAGGACCTCTAGTCCCCCTTGCTTAAAGAGGCCTCTTGCCCTGACAGCCCCAGCACTGTGGGGGTGGGGCACCCTACAAATGGCCCTCAGGGGCGGTCTCCTGAGCTGCCTCCAGGGAGCCAGCAGATCATGGAATCTCTTCAGGCCCCAGCAGACCACATGTTCTTTCTTTTGTGGATCAGGCTGTAATTTAACTGACCTAATAGTAATCACCAGCTTTTATATAAAGCTTTATGGTCTGCAAAGTACTTTACAAATAACTTCTCACTGGATCCTCACCACCCTAAGAGGTACGTGCCCTTCTTCTTATCCTCATTTCATCAACGAGGACGCAGTTTAACTTAACAGAGAAGTTAAGTGACTTGCCCAGGGTCACACAACTAGTCAGTGTCTGATGCAGCATTTGCACTCAGGTCTTCCCGACTTCATGTCCAGCTCCCTCTCTCAAAGAGGCAAGGCCACTACCGGTGCAGATCTGGAGAGCTTCCTGTGGCACTGAGAGGCAAGGGCAGGGTCACACAGCCAGGATGTGTCAGGGACATGATATGAACTGAAGTCTCATCTCCTGGGCCACCCTTGCCCTCTATTCTTTCTCCTCTGGTGCTGTCTGCTCCCAATCCCCCTCTGCCAGAAGGAGACAGTTTACCTGTGCCATGACGTCATGAGACCAGATATCCGAGGCTGAGGTCAGGTGTCCTTTGCTCTCCACCTCAGACGGCCTTAGTAATGTTGGGCCAAACACAGTGGCCAGATTGTGAAGGGACATCTTGTTGATGGGCTCCTTTTCAGCAACCCTGGGGGAGAGGAAGGAAGGAAGCCAGGGTGGTCATTTCTGCCCTAGGGCCCCTGGAGGAATGTTGCTCAAGCCTGCCCATTCCCAGCATCTCCTGCCTGGGAGCCTCCCCAGGAGGCCTTGAAGGGATGGCTAATTTCTAGATTACAGTTTTAGACCTGAGAGACTTCAAGGTCATTCATCCAAGCCCCCATTTTACAGAAGAGGAAACTGAGGCTTGAGGGATTCACAGCATCACAGACTTAGAGCAAGAAGGGACCTCACAGTTTACTGAATCCAATCCTCTTGGGATGATTTTTTTAAACTTTCGGGAGGAGAATGAGAGCCAAGGAGGTGAACAGATTTGCCCTAGGCCACTCTGCCTGACTCCAGGCCAGCTCTCCATCTGTCTCCTCACTTCCCTGCTTCAATTCAGTTACTGTTCAGGAGGAAACTGGGGTCCATGGAGGCTGTGACTTGCCCGAAGAGCATGTCAAAGGTGGGATTTGAACCTGTGACCCTCTGCTGTCAAAAACCATTTAGTCCAACTCCCTCACTTCTGGGAGGTCAGGAGAAGTCAAATGAAGGTCACTTGGCTAGTTGGGGTGACTGGGCTGAGGAGAGGGCAGGACTTCGAGAGAGGGAGGCCACTGAGCTGGCCGGATGGAGGGAGCTCCCAGGAAAGGAGGTAGCCTCTCCAAAGCCAGGGGTGCAGGGTCTGTCCCTCTCGCCACTTCCAGATGATTGATGCTCTGAAGCCTGCCTTGGATTTTTTCCCTGCCCTCCTTTCTCTTGCATAACTGGCCAGATGTACTCGCTGTGATTTCTCCCTGGAAACAGCAGGTATTAGCTGCTATCTGTACCCAGTGCCCAGGCAGGCCACCTCCCCCCTTTTTCCTCCTCCCATCTCCACCCCACACAGTTATCTGACAATGAAACCTGTTCCTGGCCTGTCCTCAGCGCCAGCACCCCAATGCCACTTGAGAAGTTCTTGCTGGAGCTGTTTCTAGCCTGACCTGCACTCACAGATGCCCCCCAATCCCTACCAGGGCCACCACCATCCTTTGAGAAAAACCCACAGGCCCTGCCCAAATGGAGCAGTCCATTGCCTTGGAAACAGGCAGGAAAACAGGGCCATGTCAAGAGGCAGCTGTGCAGGCCTCCTCCACCCCCAACCCACACAGAAATTGAGCCTGGTCCAGGAGACCAGATGTGGGAACAGGCTGTGCCCGGTTCTCAGGGTGGAAAACCTAATGGATTTTCCCTTTGCCCTTCTCCATGATGTTCCTGCTCACTCTCCAAACTGTTTGGGAACTGGATGGGACTTTGGTCCCAGCCAAACCAGAAGGGAAAGCGCCTGAGGATGGGAGGAACGTGAAACCTGAGCTCATTCCCGGCTCTATCTCCCACTCCTCTGGCCCCTTGAATAGTCAGCCTCCTGAATAGTCAGCTTCTGCTCAGCCTGAACCAATGTTCAGCAAGGCAGATTCCCAGAAGCCAGAAAACCCAGACCCCAAGGAGAACAGATGGAGGGGGGATGGAATGGCTGGTGCTATGATTCCTGAGAAGTGCAATCCTTCCCTCCAGTCCAGGAGTGGGGAACCTATGGTCTCGAGGCCATGTATGGCCTTCTAGGTCCTTGGGTGCGGCCTTTTGACTGATCCAAGTTTTACAGAACAAATCCTTTTATTAAGGGGATTTGTTTTGTGAAGTTTAGATTTAGTTAAAGGGCCACACTTGAGGACCCAGAGAGCCACATGTGGCCTCTAGGTTGCAGACTCCCCACTCCTGCTCCAGCCCATACCCTAGGGCTGCTATCTAAGTTCGCAAGAGCTGGAAGTTGAAAAATCATAAGATCATAGTTCTATAGCTGGAAGGGACCTCAGAAGGCATTCAGGACACCCTTCTGCCCCCATTTTCCAGAGGAGGAAACTGAGGCCCAGGGAGGTGATGTGATTAATCTAAGGTCTCACAAGCAGTAAGACTTGAAAGCAGATCTGATTCCAGTCAGTCTGTGCTCTCTGGATGGGACCCCTCTGACCTCCCTTTGCACCCACCTGAGGGTACAGTGAGTGAGAGGTTACACACAGAGTAGTCTACCCTCTCCCACTGGGCAGTCCTACCAATTCCAGGAGCCCCGTGGGCAAACCCCCACCTCTTTACCTTTTCAAGTGTTCTAGCAAGAAGAGGAAAGTGATGAGGTTGGGATCAGGAAGAGTCCGGAGAAGGTGCATCATACAGTTTTCCTTGGCAGCAGGATCTGAGAGGGCTAGAGATAGACAGGGAGAGAGCGGGTCAGCAAGTGAGCAAGCTCATCAGGACAAGGGGTGTGCCAAAGCCTCACCTCCAGAAGCTACGTTTTTGTCTAGCTGAGTGACTCGAAGGAACTGGGTGGGGTGGATACCCTTTGCTGTGTTCAGGACTAATGTGATCGTCCTGGAGCTCCCTAGACAGGTGAGTTCTTTTTGTAGACTTCATGCTGGACCCTTGGACCTAGGGCTTGGTAAGTCTTAATCAGCAGGAAAAACTGTGAATCTAAAGCTGGACGGTATCTTAGAAATGACCTAGTCAAAGCCCCTCAATTTACAAAGAGGGAAACTGAGGCCCAGAAGGCAGCCTCAGAAGTCAGTTGATCCAATCCAGACACTATCCCTGACCAGTGGTCCTCCTGTCTCCAGGAAAGACAAAGAGAAAAGAGAAAGAGAGAAGGCAGTGAGAAGGCAAGGTAGAACTTGCTGCCTGGCAGCCAGCCTGTGGCTGACTAGTCTTTCATGTACTGTACTCTCCAATAAGACTGGGAGATCCCTGAGAGTAAAGGACCATCCGGTTTTGTATCCCTAGCTCTTGAAGCAGGGCTTAACCTAGGGTGAGCCCTTGATAAACATCTTTTCATCCTTTCACTTTTCTTTCCTTCATCTCTGCCAATGTGCACATTGGTAGCTGACAAAGCCTGTCCACCTTTTGCACCCCCCCCGCCTGCTGCCCAGCTCCCTCTTCCTTTGCTCCCAGCCAAAGATGGTGTCTTGTTTCCTGTTACTGTTTTTAGTAAAGCAGAGTTGGAAGGCTGGAGCAGGAAGGGCAAATTACTTCACCAGAGCCTGGTGAAGGGGTCCCTCTTCTCTCTAGAATGAGACAAATCTCCAATCTCTCTATCCCACTGAGAAAGTTAGTTGGGGGTAAGGGAACTGAGTCCTAAGAGAGGACAGGGATAAAGGTGGAAGCTGGCAGACAAACCCATGAACTTCCTCCACCAAGGGCTGCTTTACTCTGATGGTCCTTGCTGTGGGCAAAAGGGTCAAGAAGGCAGCCCATCCCTGAATAGTACAGCTAAGGGCAGAGAATCCCTTTTCTTGAGTCCCTCTGACAAATGGGATTGGACTTGGAAAGTCAATCTTGTGCTGATCAGAGAGCCTAAATGTTCTGAGGAGCAAGAAGGATGGTGTCAGAATAAGAATGATAGAGGGTTGTAGGGGAGAACATAGGCACAGGATGGAAGGGACAGGAGTAGATGATGGGGCTAGGGGATCAGGCCTATGGGTCAAGAGTCATAGAGGACAGTAGAGGGAGTGCTGCCTACAGTAGACCACACAACAAAAACCAAGTTGAGGCTGTCCCTTTAGGACTGGTTATGTTCAAAGGCCAGCCCTGTTCTTCTGGGTACTGAGCATTATCGAACAAATGGCCTGGGGTCATCCCCACCACCATTATGGCTTGGAGGTTTACTAGTGGACTTGGGAATTCAAGGCATTTGGGGTTAGAAATCTTCCTCCTCAAACCTAAATGAAAGGATAGGCAGCACTAATCACTAGCTACGTGTTATTGTGTCTTCCTAAATGCTCCCCAACCCCAGGGATCACCTAGATAGGAACTCCAACTGCCAACCTCTAGCCTAAGAAAGACTCTCAGGAAACTGGCACAAGTCTCACCGATGCCCTCCATGAAGGCTGGATAGAGTCTGTCTGTGAGGAGGGGCTCTGGGAGCTCCCGGAAGTAGAGCTTCAAGGTCCCTGCGATGGCGTTGATGTCCATGTCACTCAACATCACCAGCACATCCTTATTGTCTGGAGGAGAGGAGAGGAGAAGAGTGAGAATAAGTCACCCCCCACAGAAACTCAAAGCTGACTGCTAGGAATGCATCCAAACCATCCCTGATAAGGGTTCCTCTGGTCTCTATTTCAAGACTTCCAGGAATGGCGAGCACACTGCCTACCAATTTTGGAAAGCTTTAATTGTTAGAAAGTTTGTCTTTATCCTGCATAAAATACACCTTTGCGGAGCCAGCAAAATCCCTCCACCTTCCTCCCCCCACAGCCAAAGAGCTCATATGTTGTTTGATCTGTTACCATGTTTTTTAATTTGTTGCTGCCAAAATTCTGCTCTGTGGCAGTTTCTACCCATTGGTCAAATTCGGCTCTCTAGGGCCAAGAAGAATAAGTCAAATGCTGTCTCCCAGAGAGCACCCCACTTATTAACACACATGCATCTTGGCAGCTTTTCAAATTCCCTCCTTCCTGTCTCAGGGCCCAGGAGTTTCAGAACAGTTCCCTCTTCCCCTAGAAGTGACAGGTACCATACTTCCCTATTTTATTCATGCTGTGCTAAGAAAACTGTCAGAAGCATCTTTCCTGCAGGCCTGGCCAAGGGCCATCAACATGGGGGTTGGCTACAAGCTGGCATGAAGGGCTTTCCTGGTAAACAATTTCTTTCCTCTGACAGGGCCCTAGATAAAGGATCATAGATGGAGAGCTAGAAGGAACCCCAGAGGCCAATTAATCCAACCTGTCACTTTGCAGTTGAGGAAACTGAGGCTGTGAGACACTAGGCAACTCCAAGGCCAGGTCTGAAAGTCCGCCTTGCTCTAGGCAGCTAGGGACATGAGGGAGGGAGAGAATGTAAGACTTGGCAGTCAGGAAGACAGACCCAAGTTCAAAATCCTGCCTCCGATATTTTACTAGCTGTGATCCTGGGCAAATCACAGCCTTTCACAGCCTCAGTTTCCATGTCTGTACATGAGATCATAATAGTATCTACTTCCCAGGCTAATTGTGAGGATCAAATGAGATCATGTTTATAAAAATCAGATTGTAAAGTTAAAATCCTATATAAATGTTAGCTATTTCCTACATTATGCTATCTCTTGAATATCCCTGTTAAGGATAAGGCAGAGCCAAGACAAATCTCCAGCCTGGTATGGAGAAGCTTGGGACTTACCCAGTCCCCACTCAGCCATGACAGGGGAGGGGGTTCTGGGCCCTGGGGCTGCAATCTGGTTTGCTTTGCCCGTGACTCTCATGTGAAGAGTGGAAAGGGGAATGAGGGAGAGAGAAAAGTCAATTCCATGATCCAGGGCTCTGGGGCCATGTTACTGTACAGAAGGCTCTGTCCTCACTGACAGTCTCAGTTAAGCTCCTCTCTGGAAAGCTCGGCACATTTTTTACACCTAAAATCATGTTCAACCAAGCCTCAGTTTTCAGGCCACAAAGAGAAATCTGGGCCAGGAACAATCAGCTTTGTGCCAGTATCTCCCTCAGCCTCCTGGCCCCATCCTGCCCCCTCCATTTTCCCAACCCCCCCTCTCTATCCACTCTCACTGCCCTCCCCCCTCCTTCCAAAGGATGTCATCTTCTGTGTTTGCCAAAGACTACCCATCAGGGCCTCTGCTTCTCCCAGGGTGGGGGTGGGGTAGAGGGGAAGGGCCAGGGAGAAGGTTCAAGCTAGTTCTTCAGGAGCTGTCCAGCTCAGCCTCTAAGGGATTGGCCTGGTCTTCCTAGATCAGTTGGGCTTTCCCAGCAAGCAGGCAGGCAGCCAGTCCATACCAAGTACTAAGTACCAAAATAAAGACACAGCCCTAGGCTCATCACTACAGGATCATATGAATGAAACCAAAGGCCCCGCTCTAACCTTTGAGAGTCTTCTGGCCTTAAAAGAGAAAGCAGGATAAATATTACAGGATAGAGACTGATTTTATTGGTACAGAGATTTCCTGGGTGAGGAAACTACTTTTGCAAAAACAAGCTGGCCCCTTGTATGCAACTAATAGTTTTAGAGACTCTTAAAACAATGTATATTTTGATACATTTGCTTTATTGTAATTAGTTTCCTTTGTAATCCTATGCATTTTAGGCTTTTAAAAAATATTTTTCTGAGGGGCCCATAGGCTTCAGCAGACTGCCCAAGGAGGCCATGAGATGACAATGTGAAGAACCCCTGTCTTAGGGGGTTACCCAAAACACTGGGCAGTGAAGTGATTCACCCAGGGTCTCACAATGCCTCTCAAACTCTACTGAAAAAGACCTCAAGAGCCTGGTATCCAGAAGTCGAGAAGTGCGAGCTCAGGGTTTTTGAACCTGTCTCCACTGAGTACCCTGGGAATGAACATGGGAGTCAGTTTCCAAGATGTAAGCTGTAAATTTCAGCTCTGTCAGAAGCAAAGCTCCCCCTCCACGTGCAAGTCTAGGCAAGTGTGGGGAGAATACCTGAGAGCCAGACAAGAAAGTGTGCCAGTCCCACCCTCTGCTCCCCTTCTCAGTCCATTTTCCCTATCCTCCGCCCCTCTCTCCCCAGCTCCCCTGGGACTCACTGGCATCAAAGACAGCCTTCAGCGCCTGGATGTCAGTGGCCACCCCCGAAATCCGGTAGATGCCAATTTCCTCAATGCCTCTTTTCTCCACCTCCTCCACACATTGCCGGACAATGTAGGGTACCTTGGAGCGCTCTCGCCTGTGGAGGCAAGGAGTGGGCAGCATGGTGACTACCTATGCCATGACAGCAGTCACCTCCCCTTATCTCCCACTCATGTCTTCATTCCTGACCTTGGGCAGCCCTGGCTGCTTGGAATGGGGAGGGGGGAGAAAAGGAAGGGGAAGAGGAACAGAAGGAGATACCCACAGAGCTTGCTATATGTGTAAAGGGCTGGAAAGGGGAGTAGGGTGTCAGATCAAGGTACACAGGGTCTCTGTTCTCCTTTCACAGGTTGATACCAAGATAAGGGTCATGTACAACATGTCTGGGGTTTATAAAAGGGAGGCAGATTAAACAGGAGCCCAAAGAGATTGAAGAGGGAGGATTTTCCTTTGGGAAAACCCTAAGGAATTTTAGTGAGGATGAACAAGCCTGGGGCACTCTCCTCCTACAGGAGAATGAGGTATCTGTTTCTAGGGAAGAACCTCAGCTCCCAGTCACAAAGACTCGCCTTTCTGAGATGACACCTGAGTGCCCCACCCTTCCCCTCGACATATCCCAGGATTACAGGATCCCAGATGTAAAGCCCAGACATTGCCAAGTTCAATGCTCTTCATCGTCCAGATGAAGTAATAGAGGCCCAAGTGATTTGTCCAAAGTCTCACAGGAAGTATGGGGGTAAGGTAGGATTTGAACACAGGACCTCTCTGACTCTAAAGCCAGGGCTCTTTTCCTATCCTAAATTGTCCTAATTTTCCTGGAAGATGTTGCCTCACCAATTCAGGGTAGAAGAATCTCATCTGTCCCATGGGGCGAGGGGTCAGAGGGAGGATGAAGTAGCCAACTTTTGGATCAATCAATAATTATTTGTTAAGGAACCATGCTACACTGGAATCACAGCATTTTAGAACTGGAAATGGTCTTAGAGGTCACTCAGTCCAACTGTTCTCACTCCTTCACTTTACAGAGGTAGAAACTGAGGACCGAAAACTTGTTCAAAGCTATAGTTGGGTGGCATAGTAGAGAGAGTCAGAAAGACTCATCTTCCTGAATTTAAATCTGACCTCAGACACTTACTAGCTGTGTGACCCTAGGCAAGTCACTTAACTCTGTTTGTCTCAGTTTCCTCATCTGTAAAATGAGCTGGAGAAGGAAGTGGCAAATCTTTGCCAAGAAAACCCCAAACAGGGTTTTGAGTAGGAGGGATCTGAGCCTAGCATGTTGGCTTCCAGTGCAGGGCTCTTTTTCTCCCCATCCTTTGGGGAGGTGTGGCTCTGGTGGGGAGCGGAGGGGCCTGGGGAATACAAGTTCCAAGAACGGCACACACTTTGTCACGACGCTGATCTTCACCCCAAACACTCCTGTCTGCTTTTTAGATGGGGTCCTCTTCAGGCTCATGTCACGGCTGGTGAATTTCATGGAGAATTCCACCTTGATCTGCATCAAAGAAAAGGCCAAGTCAGAGCAAGCTTGGGGCAAAGGGTAGTCAATGCCTTGGAAATACCTCCAAGACACATGGTAATGGTGGAGACCCCAATAAGGTGGTCTCCAACAAGTACGTGGACACAAAGGGATCAAGATGTGGGAACGCAGGGCAGGGCAGGTCTAGCTGCTATGTGGGCTGCCTCCATCACGGGCAAGGCTAACCCAAGGCAAACTCTGAAGTGCCTCTGAAAAATACTCTGAAAAGCGAAAAAGAAAGACAGTCTTCCCTAACTAGAAGCAGCAAGAAGCTGGGGAGTGACAACAGGAAGGCCCACCATGCCAAGCTGGGATCCCCTCTAGCTCCAATGGCCTTACCCCATTCATCTCGATCACATCCATGTGCCAGTTCTTTGTCTGCACGGTCTGTGGGTCCAGCTGGAGAAACAGAGGAGATGGGGAAGGTTACATACAGCATGGCCTCACCAGAGGCCGAGGAAGACAGCTCTCCACCAGCCACCAATGCGTGCTGATTAGATCTCTCAGTTTCCCAATTTGACTAAAAGCTCCTTGTGGGGAGACTGTCCTGAACTTCTTGTGTACTGTGGATATACCATAAATATCTGTCAAACCAAGAAATAAATGGATGAGACTCAGTTGGATGTGGGAGCCTCGGATGGGCCCCAGGGGATTGTGAGGAATAAGAAAGGCAGGGAGAACTGATTAAACCACAAGCCAAGAACCAGGCTGGTGCTGAGGATACATGGAAAACAGTTTCTGCCTTCAGAGTTTACCTTCCAGTGGGGAAACAACAGGTACAGATAGAAGCATAAACTAAGCACTCACTGGAAGTGCCAGGCACTATGGAGTATAAAGATAGGCAAAAATCTGACTCCTGGCAGATAACATACAACTATATACATACAAGATACCTACAATGAAAAATAGAAGGGAATCCCAAAGAAATGCAAAATAATTGGGGGGATGGGAGAGGCACTAGTATCTGAGAGAATTGGGAAAGGCCTTATGTAGGAGATAGAACCTGTGCTGAACTTTAAAGGAAACTAAGGGTGCTAACAGTGAGGAGAGATGGTGTTCCAGGTATGAGTCTCTGGTATCTCTGTGCAAAGGTGTGGAAATGGGAGATGGAATGTTGTAACACAATATCACATAGAGATATTAAATAACTCAGTTTTAGAAAAGGAAAGAGGCCTAGCTGTAAAGGAACTACGAAAAGGAGGGAAAAATCTGGTATGGAAGAATTTACAGGGGAATTAAGTGTAACTTTTAGAGTGCTTTCTTTCTCAATGTGTTTACAGAAATTATTCTCCATACCTGAGGGAAGAAGCACTCTACCAAACTCCCTTTTATGAGACAAACAGAATCCTAATACTTAAACCAGGGGAGGATAAAACAAAAAAAGAGAACTATAGATCAATATTATTAATGGATATACTTTTAAATGAAATCCTGTCAAACAGACTATCCAAGAAATTCTGACTGAAGTAGATTTATACCAGGGAGGCAAGACTGGTTTAACACTAGGAAAACCATGAACATCATAGCTTTTAAAAAACAAACATCCAAAACTACACAATCATCTCATTAGACAAAGAAAATGCCTTTGACAAAGTATAAAACTCATTTATGCTAAAAAACAAAATCCTACAAACTGGGCATAAAAGGAATCTTTTTAAATATCATAACTCTTTAAAAACCAAAAGCAATTATTATACATAATGGAGGGGCACTAGAAGCTTTCCCAATAAATATAGGAATATCAATCCCATTTTATAGCTGACGAAACTGAGGTTCATGGGACAGTCCAAAGTTATAGTGACACAAGTCACCTGATACCCTAAGGAATAGGAGGGAAACCCCAAGGGCCTCGGGGGGAGGCCACCTCCAGGAATAGGTTGCTGCTGGCAGACACAGCAGAGGAAGACAGGGAACACCCACCCCGGAACCCAAGAAGACCCCCTGAGTTTCTTGGGGAGGAGAGAGGAGGTCCTTGAATGGTAGGAAAGAGCAGCTTCTGATGCCCTCTACCCCAAGGTTCAGTTCACTGAATAGGAGCTGGAAGGGGCCTCAGAAGACATCCGAACCCAGACTTCCCATTTTGCAGATGAGCCAATAGAGGCCGAGAAAAGTTGAGTGATTTGTCCAGGGTCACGTAGAGCAGGGATTCTCCTCGCTCCAAATACGGCATTCTTTTTGTCACACTGTGCTTTCGTGATGGCGGACAATGAGCTGACCTCAAAGCTAAGAAGACCTGGGTTCAGGTCTCACCTTTGACACCTACTAGCTATATAGAACCTTACGCAAGTCACATCCCAGTGCTCTAGGCTGCTCCTTATGACCAGGAGCTGACAATAAGGTGCCAACTTGCACTGTTAGGGGGAAGGACTTGAGAGCTGACCTCAGTGGTTAGGGGGAAAGTGATCCCTAGTGTTTCAAGTCCAGTTCCTCCCCCTTAATCTTATGCATCAATGAATGCTGCCCCAACTGTTCCAGCTTAGATGAAGATCTCTTCACCACCCACCCACCCACTCCCACTGGGGTCTAGACAATCTTCAGGACTCAGTCATGTACTGTCTGATGGATGCTTCCTACGGCAGTCACGGCATCTTCTTCCTCTGTCCCCCAACTCCACTCCTCCAGTGCCTAGAACAGGGTCTGTCTAATACTAGGTGGCTGACTGGCCATTCAAATCTCCCCTTCCCCCCATTCCGTCAGAGGGGCACCAGGTCCCTCTCTGCCCTCTACAATGCCAGCTCTGTCTCTGGGGAGCAGAGCAACTTCCATAAATTAAGGCTATTTCAGGATCTCATTTTAATACAGAGAGAGGAGGAGGGGAAGGCATGGAGAAGGATGGGGGCACATTTTCCAGTGAAATTATGTCTCCTGAATTGCTGTGGCTATTTATAACCCCTGGGAAATGTGCGCTCTGCTATTTCCTGATTAGATTAGTGGTCTAGGGGTGGGGTGGAGGGTGCAAGGATGTCAGGAGGGGACTGGATGCTTGGCAGGGGCCCTCTCTGCCGCAGCACCTTCCTCAGCCCCCCACACAGCTTGGTACCTGGGTGGGAGCCACCTGAGAGCATCCTAGACACAGCCTGCCGAACAAAACTAAGGGTGGGAGAAAATATGAGGTGGTCAGAATCAGAAAACAAGCCGGACCTCCAAGGACATCTGGTTCAGCCCACACAGGAGAGGCTGCCCCTTCTGGAACCCACTCAGCCTCTGCTTGAAGTCCTCCTGCAGAGACCCAGCCAGTCCCCTTCCTCTCCCGACCAAAGCTGCCCAACTGCCTCAGGGGACATCCTCTCTGGAAGGTTTTCCTGACATCAAACCTAGACTTGATTCATCCAGAGACATTTACAGGCACCCACCACACACCAAGTGCTGGGTTACACACACAAAAATCAAACCTGCACACTCTATACACAAACATGTATAAGGAGTACCAGGTTACACCACCTCGGGTTCTGCCCCCAGGGTCAAACATGACAAGCTGACCCCCTCTCCACAAGACAGCCACCTGAAGACAGCTGACCTGCCTCAGCTGGCCCCTCATCCCCAGTGCCTCTGACTGACCTTCATGACGCAGACATGAAACCCTGCTTCAATTCTGAAGGACTTGAGAGCTGACCTTGGCGGTGGCCAGCCAGCCTTATACAGGCCCTGTGATGAAGGATGACTTCTAACAGAGGATAGCAGAGAAGGGAATGCACATGTGCCATCTGCAGAATGGAATTCTTTAGGTGCGGACGTCGTCAATGAGGGAACTGGGTTAGCTTGAATAGGCACATGAGGAGGGGTTTGCTTTGTTCTCTTTTCAATAAAGGGGAGGCAGGGAGAGAAAATTAATTTTTAATTGAAAAAAGAAAACTTTATTAATGGGAGAGTGGAGAGGACACTATGGAGGGCAAGCTGCATTTATAATCATAACAGGGTCCAAGTCTTGCCTTTGTCTGCTGTGTGACCTTAAGCAAGTCACTTCACAGCTTTCATTCTCAGTTTACCTCTATAAAATGAGGAGGCCAGACTTGATGGCCTCAAAGGGCTTTGAATCTACAGGCCTTGTGGTGACTTCCCACCCAACCAATTACAAAGAAGTGAGACCGACCTGTGTTGAGGGGAGGAAGGAGAGGACTATCTGGGGGAAGGGGGAGGCTTCCACGGAAGGCAGGAGACGGAGCCCCAGCTGTGAAAAGATGTTGGAGCACAGACAGCAAGTCAGTACAGGACAGAACTGAGACCAGAGCTGGGGGCAGCACCCCTGAAGATGGCCGGCTTATAACATACAAGGGTGAGAAACCACTGGGGAGTGAACTAGGGGTGGCTTGAGCACACACAGACACAGACACAGACACAGACACACACCACACACCCACACACACTCTCTTTTCTCCTTTTTTTTCTTTACGGTCATGGATTCACAGATAGGACAGCTGGGTGAGACAAACCTTCAGGGTCATAGTACTCATCATGTTAGGGCTGGAAGGGACCTTTAGGAACACTGAGAACAGCTTTCTCATTTCTTAAAATAGGAAACTGAGGCCTAGAGAACGTAGGTGGCTAACACAATCCAGGAGAGAAGAAAGAGCACCTCAAAAGCTTTCCAGCCAATTTTCTTCATTCCTTCCTCCTCTTCCTTCCTTCCCTCCCTCCCTCCCTCTCCCTTTAGTTCTTTTGCCAGATTCCAGGCCAGCCCTCTATATGTTAGATGGTGTTGTTTCCATAGTATTAAAAAGGGTGTTCCAAAGGGCTTTTTGGAACATTTTATATATAAAACTGGGAACTTCTGTTCCCTGTAAATTTCCTATCCCTTTCAGGCCAGCCTAGTTAAAGGGTCCCAAAGGGAAGGAATTCATGTTCTTTCTGGGAATCCTTTTCCTTCTGGGAAAAGCACTGGAGTGTTGGAAGCTCTGAGTTCAAATCCCAGCTCTGTAACTTGCTACTAACTACTGCAAGCAAGACTGTTTAATTAATTTAATGGAGGGCAGGAAGGAAAGGAAGATGTTGAGAAATGACAGCAGTGTTTTAAAAAGGCATTACTAAAATTAAAATAAGTCAGACAAAGGCTGTCCAAAGTGACTTCCAGAAGGGCTGAGCATGGATGCCTATATCTCCCTGTTGAGTTGGTCCCTCCCTAACCTGACATATTTGAGTTAATGAAGGCAAGAACGGGCAGAAGGGTCCTTCTGTGTTCTGGTTTCATATTATAAATGGGAAGAGGACTCGGAGAAAAGGGGAAGATGAAGACGGGAGACCACTTCCCTTCTCCCCAGAATTAGGTGGTCCCTCCCGCAGAGCCTCCCTTCAGCCCTTATCCTCAGCCTTGCAGGTTTGGGTGGCTGTGGCTTTTCATCTCAGCTCAGGTCAGAAAGAGCCATCAGCAGCTTCGCTTGGAGGGGTCCTGCCTTGGTTCACCATTCTTCCCTTGCTTTCCACTCCAGTGGCATTTCTTTCTCTCTGCTCTCTCCTGGAAGTCCTCCACCCACAGCAGATCCCAACTATATCTCAGCTGCAGTCTTTCAGCCTGCTTGTCTAGGATATGAAGCTTCTGCCAGGAACCAATGACAAGCACCACGACCTAGTCTCTAGAGGCGAGCATCTGAGTTAGCGCTGATGGCGTCACGTCTTATAAAGTCAGCATGATGCAGTAGGAAGAGCACAGTAGGAAGGATGGAGGTGGTTTGAGAGATCTGACCCTGGGCAAATAATTTTATTTCTCTGGGTCTCAGTTTCCTCACCTGTAAAATGGGATTGGCCCCAGAGATCCTTTCCAGCTCTAAACTGAGGGCTATGATCCTAAAGTAAATATGGGTTGTATGCAGTAAGCATTTAATAAACGCTCATTTATTGATGAGATGTATGCACAGTGGTAAGAGCAGGGGCTCTGAGGTCTGGGGACCTTTGTGGCTTCTGGGAAGTTTCAGATCTTACCTCTTGGCACCTGTGTGACCTGAGGAGAGTTCCTTCAGTGCTCCGGGCCTCACTTTCCACATCTGTAAAATGAGGAGATTGGACTAGAAGGCCCTTGAAGCCCCATCCACCTCTGAGGTTGATTTGCACAGAGGGGTATGCCTTGATCCTTCCTTCTTTTCTTAAACCCTTCACCCTGGCCAGTCTCTGTTCCTGTGGTCACCTCTGTACAGCTGTTTATGAATAAAGGAAGCCCCTAAGAGGGCTGTGAAGGATGAATGGTTCATAGGATCATAAGTTTGGAGCAGGGAAGGGACCTTCCTAGCTGGCTAGCACAACCCTGTCATTCTGCAGATAAGCAAACTGAGAATATTAAACATAAATGTTGAAGGACAGAGGACTGTAGAGCTCATTCTGCAGATGAGGAAACTGAGGCCTGGAGAAAAGAAAGGACACAGCTTCATAGCTCTGACAAGTGACAAAGGGGCAGCTTGCTAGCTGGGGCAAGTGACAAAATTGAGATTTGAATCTAGGCCCTAGGACTACAATGTCAGTGTTCCTCCCACTGTACCATGCTATTTTCACTTACGTTACTGTTGTAATTGTGTATACCATTCAGAGAGACTGTTTTTTAAGAGAGGCCTTTGCTGCATTCCAGGAGCCTGGGAATGGGGCCCATTTGAAATGGGTTACCCTGACCAAAGGCTGACAGGTAACCCTGAGCCAAAGTCCTAAAGAGGTTGTCCAGAAAACATCCTGCCCAGGACCTTGTCGGCTCCTGGGAGAAAGGGGATTAATTAGCAGTATTTATAAAGCTGGCAGTGAGGACAAAGATAAACATGAGTGCATGCTGCCTGCCCTCAGGGATCACATACTCTAAAAGTTGAGGCAGGATGCCACCGTAGGGTGGGGGCAGGAGAAAGGATCAACTATACATATGTACATAGTGACGCCCCCCCTCCACAGACATATACAACCACCACCAGAGACACAAGTTGCTTGGATTGGGGTGGGGGTGAGGTGAACCCTGGAGTTTGGAATCAGAGGCTCCACCATTTAGAGTCATGTGACTCTCTGAGTCTCTGAGCCTCATTTTCTTCCTCTGCAAAATGAGGAAGACGGCCTCAAGGCCCCTTACAGCTCCAAATCTATGATCTTTTGAGGTAGTAAGCTACCTGCCCTGCCCGTCCTCCCCATTACCCTCCAAACCCTTCTATCTATCCGTGGATAGACTCTGCTCAACGGGGCGGGGGAAGAAGCCTCTTGGGTGACTAGCTTTGATAGCTCAAGGTCAGTCTAAGCTTCGGGTGTCTTTGCTCAGCTGCAACCATTAGCCAGCTGGTCTGTTAATGTGGGCAGTGCGCAAAGTCCTTCATCTTGTACCACAGGGCATCATCAAAGCAAGCCAGAAATGGAAGGGACCTTTAGAGACTTTTACAGAGAAGGAAACTGAGGCCAGGGAGGTGACTTGTCCAAGGTCATACATCCAGGAAAACAGCAAAAGCTCCTTACTATAGGAGACCCACTTCCTGGTCCCTATTTCATCTCAGGGAATGCCCTGTCTTTGTCCTTCTGAGCCCCAAGGCCCAGGCACAGTAGTTCTGTGAGTCTGGAAAGGCTCCCTACTTAAGGGCTGAATCTGGGCCCAGGATAGGGGAAACTCAAATGTTCCTTGAAGCCTAATGGAAAAATTTTACTGAGTGTAAGACTCATGGAACTTGTACCCCAAGAAGTAATAGAAGAAACATAAAGAGATTTGAGAAACACTTAAGATAAAATAATTATGAGTACTGACTGAGAATGATAATTGAGGGGAAGCTAGGTGGCAAAATGGATAGAGTGCAGGACCTGGAGTCAGGAAGACTCATCTTCCTGAGTTCAAATCTGGATTCAGATATTAGCTGTGTGACCCTGGGCAAGTCACTTAATCCAGATTGCCTCAGTTTCCTCATCCGTCAAATGAGTTGGAGAAGGAAATGGTGAGCCACTCCAGGATCTTTGCCAAGAAAACCCCCAAGAGGATCATGAAGACTTGGACATGACTGAACAACAAAATGCCCTAATGGGGAGGATGTGAGAAATGGCCAACATAAGGCCAAACAGGATCACAGGTGAAGTACTAGAAGGAGCCATCTAGTCCAGCTAATTTTACAAAGGAGGAAACCGAGGCCCAGAGGATAAATGACTGGCTCAGGGTCTCACGGTGGTAAGCAGCTGAGCTGGGATTCAAACTCAGACCTGCAGATAGCAAATCCATGGTCTCTCTTCTCTGAACCTCCTTCAATGCCACTGTCAGAGTTATGTGGATGAAAGGGGTGAGCCAGCATGTCACTTCTGGCAGTTTTAAAAGGCCTGTGTTGAGGAGGCAGCTTGAATCCTAAGATTCACAGGCTACCCCATCTTGGACTGTATGATTCCAGGCCTGAGTTATTCCTATCCCGGTGCTTCCCCCTCTTCTCCAACCCTTGCAAAAAAAAAAAAGAAAGAAAGAAAGAAAGAAACATTGACAGGCACATACCCAGCTGAGGTCATGCTAACTCTGCTATGCCAGGGCCAGTCTATCATTGGGGGAGACCACAGGCTTGAGAAGCATGAAAGGGCTGGCAAGAGAGACAGATGAATGCATCAGGAGCCTGCCTGCCTCCCTTGGGCAGAGGTGCCAGAGTGCTCCAGCAACGTGGCTGCTGGCTTGGGGTGGGGGGGTGGGAAGGAGAGGGAAGAGGGGCTGTTGGGAGCTGTTCCAAGGCTTCCCATGTCAGGACAAGGGCCAGAACACATGCCCTCCCACTGCCCCCAGGTCTAACCCAGAACCAGGCTGGCACCCACAATATCACCAGAGCCTTTCCAGGCTTCCTCTGTCTCTCTCCACAGAGATTAAGGGTTTGTCCATCCTGCCCTGTGCCTTCCCTTACACACACACACACACACACACACACACACACACACACACACACACACACACACACACACACACACACACACACTCTCTCTCTCTCTCTCTCTCTCTCTCTCTCTCTCTCTCTCTCTCTCTCTCTCTCTCTCTCTCTCTCTCTCTCTCTCTCTCTCTTTTCAATGCACACCCAATGCTGGATCCCTCTGGAACTCCATTCTAAACAGCCCTGGCTTATGCCTGCCCCCCCGCTCCTTCTCCCAGCTTTCCTCCTCCCTCCCACCTAAACAGAACTTTGAAGTGCCTGAGTTGCACATATGGAAGGGGTTTAGCTGGGCTCTGAATGCAGCCTTTATTAAATCCAGGTTAGCCCCCCATCAGCACCGCCTACCTGCTCTCCCCAGCACACTTCACATTCCTCCAGCTAAGCCCTGTTCCCTTCTGGTTTTTAACCCTTCCTTCTGCTCAGTGTGGAGGCAGCATGCTTGCTTCCCAATCATCATTTTCCAAGCCTCCCTACTCCCCCTGACCCAATAAACTAATGAGAGAGAGAAAGAGCAAATGTTTCAGGTTCTGTCAGAGCTGCTGGTGGCAAAGCTGGCACTGTAGAGGTGGGGGCCTGGGACTGCATTTGGGGTCCCATAAACCTCGGCATGACCCTGAAGTTAACCTATCTCTTTTGAGTACAGCCATTCACCAGTGCTGACTGCCACACGGCTGTTACCCCCTTCACCTCCAAACAACTCCAAGGCTCTGCTCTGTGGCCAGGGCCCATGCCAACTACCTGGGAACAGTCTATCAAAATTCAATGCCAAGAGATCATGTGGTGGAGAGGATGGGGTGCTGGGCCTGGAATCTACCTCCGATACTTACTAGCTGTGTGAGCCTGGGAGGCTTACTTCTCCTTGCCTCAGTTTCTTTCTCTGTAAAATGATGGGGTCCCTTCCAGCTCTAAATCTATGATCCTATAATTATGTCAGAGGGCAAGAAGGGGGTTCATGCAGGGCAGAAGGAACTGGCATCTCAGAAGAAAACGTGCAAGGCATCACTGTATCCAGGAAGTACGTATATGGTCACATTATTCTCTAAGGAAATCCCCAGGGAGAAGGCCTGGTCTGACCTTCGCTGGCTCAGCTGCCTGTTTTCTGAAGGTCAGGAGACAGCATTGGAGGTCAAATCCAAGGGAAGGGGTCCTGACACGGAAACTTGAAGTTAGTTTAAAAGACAAGGCCAAATTTCTTGGAAAGCTATTAAGCAAGGGCCCTGTGCCCTGTTGGCGGCAAAGACCCTTTCCATCCTTGGTCTTAGAGCTCAGCAGTTTGGAAAGAGTTTGAGAAACCCTTCCAACAGTTAGCTCTCCCCTGCCCCGCACAGACTATATGTTCTGAGTCAGCTCAGGCTCCTCACCACTGGCCAGAGGAGGAGCGAAGGCATGGCTGCTCTGCCCTGAGAGCTCTCTCCACATAGGTGACCCTCTGCCCCAAGAAGGCAGCTCCTCGAACAACTAATGCTTTCTCCAGAAGCTGCTACCCCATCTGTCCTGCCCTGGATCAAGCAATGCACTGGCCATAGCACACAGGCATCATCGCTGCATGTCCACCTCAATGTCCCTGATGCTGCTGAACCAGCCACACCACAGATTGCCAGCATCATCCAAGAGCTGGCTCATTTGTTAAGTGCCTATCTTTGCCAGGTGCTAAGGATACAAATACAAAATAAAATAAGCATATGCAAAACCCCATGAATTGGATCTAGGGATAGGAAGAGAGAGAAGGGTATTGGACCTATCCTCATGGGTCTTATAATCTGGCTGGGGATTCAGGTCATGGACAGCAGGACGTGCACTGACTCTAGGGTCTGGGCACAAAGCTCATCTGTTCTCTTTACCTCCCAAGTGGTCACCCAAGAGGGTAAGAAGGCAAGGAAGGCAGGAAGGGGTCAGGTTGGCAGAGAGCTTTTAACGACTGAGAATTTTAAATTTGAACTTGGAGATAATAATTGGAATTGAAGCTTCTGGGAAATTACTTTGAGTAAAGGATAGATTGGTGTGGGGAGGGGATGGAGGCAGTGAGGCCATTGCTGTTGTCCAGGTGTGAGATGATAAGGGCCTGAACTGGGGCCATGGCTGCGTGAGGAGACAGATAGGGCCCTTTATAAGAGATGTTATGAAGGGACAAACAAAATCTAGCAACAGATGAAGTATGTGGAGTGAATTTGAGTGAGAAGCTGAGGATGAAGGCTGAGGGTGGCTAGAGGAAGTAATAGGGAAATTGGTTGGGGGTGGGGAGAAATTACTGAACTGAGATGCCTACAATTATTCATTTCGAGATGTCCTGGAGCTCAGCAAAGGGCCTGGTGTTGGACGCACAGATCTCAGGACAACTGAACCCACAGGGGTGGATGAGACAGATCATGGAAGGAGTGAGCCCAGGACAGAACCTCGGGGACTCCCACAATTCATGCTCATGACCTGGATGAAGACCCAGCAAAAAGTTCCAGGGCAGCCTGAGGCCTCACCTTCCAGATGAAAACAGCAGCTCCCCATTTATCCAGCCCCTTCTCTAGTACTTAGCATAGTGCCTATCACATAGTAATTAATAGATGCTTCTTGACTAATTAATTCACTCTGTGCAGACTGGTGATCATACAACGGGCATTCATTCAATCAAAGCGTGTTTACCAGGCTGGACCTCGGCATAGAAGTTAGAGAAACTTACACTAACAATTCGGGCTATGGTCAACGGTGGGAGAGCTGTAGAGAGCATCTGTTTCAACCTTTTCATTTTACAGAAGGGGAAACTAAGGAAGGCCTTGAAATGTGAAATGACCTGCCCATGATCACAGGGTGAATTAATTATACAACAAGCACTGATTAATTACTATGTGTCAGGCTCTGTGCTAACCACTAGAGAAACAAAAAGAGGCAAAAGACAATCCCTGCCCTTAAGAAGCTTATGGTCCAACGGGGAGACAGAACACACAATTAAGTGTATACAAGATGCACACAGAATAGAAGGAAGGAAACCTTAGAAGGCAAGGCTCAAGTAGCTGGGGTGGTGGTGCAGCAGAGGAGACCTCACTACTGGGAGAGGTCAAGATCATGGTACCTCTGTGCCTGGAACACAACAGGCAACTGCTTGCAGATGAAAGAAGGTGAACACAGGAATTGGACACTGGCTGAGGGGGCAAGGGGACAGCCTGGGGGCATTTTGGAGCAGATGGATCGGCAGGGTCTCCCTTCCTGCCCCCCTAAATCTGTTTGGGGATGGGGGGGAAATCCATGCCCTGCTCCTCTGGGGAACCTCCCAGCTCAGTAGCAAAGCTGATAAAGCCAGGGTTTTTGCGGTATTTGGTCAGGGAGGAGAACTGCTTTGTTTTTCAAACCAGAGGTGTTGTTTCCTCCTTCTGACCACCAAGGTAGGGCCCCCACCTCCACATCATACCACAGCAGTGCCCACAGAAGCATCCTTGCTGGGTGGGACCGGCTTTTCCCCCAGCACTTGGCTGGATGGGCCCACTCACTTCAGCTCATTCCACTGCTCTAAGGTCTGGATGCCTCCCCCAGAGCCCTACTCCTCCATCTTGGTTAGCAAATTCAGTTCTCAAGAACCTTAACATACATGAAGGCCATTGCTGAAATCCCTGCCACACTCCAAAGCTCTGTGTGTGTGTGTGTGTGTGTGTGTGTGTGTGTTTGCATGTTTCCTCACCTGTAAAATGAGCTGGAGAAGGAAATGGCAAACCGCTCCAGGATCTTTGCCAAGAAAACCCTAAATGGGTCACAAAGTCGGATGGGACAGAAACGACTGAAAAACTTACTGTGTCTACATCACAGTCCTCCTCCTTGAGGGCAGGGAAAGGACTATGTCATTCGTCACTTCTGCATCCTCAGTGCCTTACATTCAATTGATGCTTAATAAGTGTTTGTTGAACTGAGTTCAAGTGCCTGATTAAGAAAGGCAAATTCCAGTGGAAACAGCAAGGAAGACAAGCCTTGCAGAGAGTGACCTAGGGCAATGACCCAACCAGGAGGCTTACCTCCCAGGTCTGACTCTGAGATCGACTCATAGATTCTGATGCAACGCACTGGCTGGGGATCCCTGTTTACCATCATGAAGGCTTAAGGAAAACCTGTCTGAAAGAAAAGGGATTGTTGGCTGAAGGAAAGTAGAGTCTCCTTTTCTGGAAGATTGCAGACAAGAAAATCTCTGCTGCCATGTGGCGGAGGAGAAGTGGGCCTATCCAGGGGAACGAGGCTGCGTGGGCTTCCTCTGGGACCTTTCACATGTCAACTTCACGCTTCTCTAGTGAGGGCATTCAAATTAAAAGGAATTCTTAAACTCACAAAGACTCAGATCATCAGGCATCATCCCATCTGATTCATGAATCGTCTTCAAACATCCCTGACAAATGGTGGCGGAGCCTCCGCTCACAGTGACAAGGAATTCGTTATCTCCTGAGGAGGCTCATTTCCACTTTTGGATAGTTCCAATCATCAAAAGGTCTTTCTAATATTGAGCCAAAATCTGCCTTGTGTTATTTTTCACCCACTGACCCTGGATTGGGCCTCTGGAGCCAAGTGGAGTCACTGCAGCCCTTTTTCCATATGGCTAGGAGGGTTTATCTCAATCCTTGCTGCTGACTGGCTGCCACAATCTTTCAGAGCTTCAGTTTTCTCATCTGTGAAATGGATTAACAATAGCACCTATCTCCCAGAGTGGTTGTAAGGATCAAATGAGACAAATGTAGAGCGCTTCATGCTGTACCTGGCCCATAGTAGGGGCTACTTAAATGTTTGCTATTATCACACATATAGAAGAAAGAGGGGGCATCTGGGAGCCTCCCAAATGTATACAGCCACCCAGTGTACATAGAAATACACTGATAAGGCAGAGGCAGTGTTACTGTGGAAAGGATGCTAGATTTCGGGGTCATAAGATATGGTTTGGAATTCCAGTTCTGCCATTTACTCCCTGTGTGACCTTAAACAAACTACTTAAACTCTCTGGGCTTCAGTGTTTTCAGATATAAAATACAGGGAGGCAGGTGGACAGGATGACCACCACAGCTCCCCTCCAAGTGTAAATCTATGGCCCCCTGCACAGGCTTTTTCTTCTATGTGGGGCAAGTGTTAGGGAAATGGTCTTGGTGTGCCCACAGACATTAGCCAACAGTTATCAATTAATAGTTAATTAGCCTTAATAGTCAAGTTTGTTCATCTGTAAGAAGGGGGAAATAAGAGGCATACTGCCTACCTACCCCATTGGGATTCTGCAGGAAGTGCTTTGGGAACCTTAAAGTCCTATGGAAATCTAGGTTATTATTAAGTTTGTCTAGCGGTGCATGTGTCTAGGGCAGGTGCTGTTATATGGACAGGAGCTGGATACAGAATGAAAGATAAAGAAGGGTGAATGAGCTAAAGCATGCTCAATACCGACTCATATCCAAGAGAGGAGGAATCCATCAAAATAGGATTACACTGGCCCTGGATTTCATCCATGCAGAGAACTGCCAGGTAAGGAAATTCTCTCCACCATCTGTCTCGGGGACCTGCACTGACAAGTTAAGACTCAGAGTTGCCTGTGGCCATCAAGAGGTTAAGTGATTTGTCCAGGATGACACAGTCATTATATTATCTGTCATTTGGAAAAGAGACTGGATTTCTTGGCCCCAGAGGGCTAATGAGTGAAAACTAGAAACATAATGTAGACTTTGGTTCACTTTTGATAATGAGAGCTATCTAAGAGTGGAAATGAATTGTTTGAGTAGATAAGGGATACCTAGATGGCCCAAGAGACAAAGCCCTGGGCCTGAAGTCAGGAGACCTAAGTTCAAACTTGACCTTAGATATTTACTAGCTGTGTGACCCTGAGTAAGTCCTCTGTTTACCTCAGTTTTCTTATCTGTAAAATGGGGTGGGGGTAGGGGAAAAATAGCATCTATCTCCCAGGATTGTTGTAATAGATCAAATGAGATAATGATCACAAAGAGTACCTAGCACATGTAGTAGGTGCTATATGAATGTCAGCTACTCTAGTCCACATACTATTCCTGTTGCATATGCCAAGTATTGTGCTAAAAGCCCTCAAAAGGATCATTATTCTATTAATATGTTCTTGAGGTTCATAGCAAAAGTATGAAATACTTAGGGAAGCCAGAGACATATCTGTGGGGTCACAGGCTTATAATCTGCATAGATTATGCCATGGAGTCTGAAATAGATTTTTTTTTGGAGGCAATCAGGATTAAGTGACTTGCCCAGGGTCACACAGCTAGTGTGTGTCTAAGGCTGGATTTGAACTCCTGACTTTAGAGCTGGTACTCTATCCACCATGCCACCTGGCTGCCTTCCTGAGATACAGTCTTAAAAATTATCTTGACATGATTTGTTTTTATATCATCTTCATTTCCATATATGTATATATACATATGTATGGAAATGGGTATATATATATATACATACATACACACACACATACATATAAACATCCTTTCCCTATAAAAAAGAAAGAGAGGGGGGAAAAAGCAGTTTTGCCAACCTCATCAGCACCCCTGACAGTACATGCAGTATTTCCCACCCACAGTCCCCTACCTCTGCAAAGAAAGGAAGAGGGCGCATTCAGTGGGAGAGAGTTTTCCAGGAGAATGTCAGAGAGCAGGAGGGGCCGACAGTGACACATGAGCTGCCCCATGGTGCTATTGGTTCTTCCAGAGAGTTCCTTTAGTGATTTTTCATAAATTGTGAGTCACCCCCAAGGAAGACCAACAGCTGTTCCCACAGTCTGCTGCTCAAGGAGGACTCATCAGATTGACACACTTAAGAAGTCCCAGAGAAGGGCCATTTATTCACTTTCTCTGAGCCCTGAGGGTAAGAAGATGAGTCTTGGTCACTGGGCATTCCCAGGCTCATATGGTTGCCTGGTAGACTAAAGAAATGAGGCAATCATGAGCAGCCTCCAACTCAAGTCTCCTCAGTGTCCAGATCACTTCCTACCCGTGGCTCTGTCTGTTTCTCTCTCTTTCTCCCACTTTATGCTAATTCTACACAAAGGGTACCTTTGGAAGACAGCCTGACTTCCTATCAGAGGCCAAAAACCCTCTCCCTGGTCTAACCTGGGACTGCAAGCATCTTCCGAGGTATCTCGGTGATGGTGATATAGAGCTGGGAGGTTTCCACAATCTCATCCTACAGTTTTCCTTTTCTCTAAAACAGGAGTCTTTTAGACACAGGGAGTCTGTGGGTAGATTTCAAGGGGTCCAAGACATTACATTTTTATTTCGACATGACTGGCTTGAGCTCTGTAATCTTACATATTTTATTTTATGCATCTAAAAACACTATTCTGGGAAAGGAGTGATCCACAGGCTTCACCAGATTGTCTGTCAAAGGAGGTCAGGACACAGAAAAGCTTAGCAACCTCTACTCTAAAACAAGTTTCAGACGGGGAGTCAATCAACAGGCACTTACTGATACCTACACCATGCTAAGCACTTCTGACAAATGTTATTTCATTTGATCTTCATCACAACCCTTCATGGTAGGTGCTGTTACGGTCTCCATTTCACAGTTGAGGAAACTGAGGCAGACATCAGTGACTTACCCAGGGTCACATTACCTAATAAGTGTCTGAGGCACTATTTGAACTTAGGTCTTCCTGACCCAGGTCCAGAGCTCTACCCACATCCTCTGCACCACCAGCTGCAGTGGAGATACAAAGACAAGTAAATCTGCCTGCCCTCAAAGAGCTCACATCCATGTGGAACAGTCAAGAAAGGGGGGAAGGGCCCCGGTACGGGGACAGATGAATGGGGTCTCTTCTCATTTATCTGCCAGGGACAAATTATTGTCTGTGAGCAAGTTCAAAGGCAAAAAGAAAACACACAAAAAAACAGGAAATGAAAATGGAAAAAACAGTCTAAGTGAAATGCTTATCTGTACTATTTCCCCTGATATATGCCTGTGCATCCAAGGTCACTGCTGGGCTCTGGGCCACAGTGAGCACCTCTCCCAGCGCTGTGAAGGGAGAGCCTGGTTTTTGACTCTCAGGGAACTCTAGGGAAGGAGGATCAGGGGATCATATCCCTGGGGCTAGAAGGGACCTCATCTAGTCAGTCTACCAGAAGAGAAACCTGAAGTTCTAGGAGGTGAAGGGATTTGTTTAACATCACACTCTTCAGAGGCAGAATCTGAATCCAGATCCTCTGACTCCAGAGCCAGAATTCTTTCCTGAGCTACACTGCCTTCCCATGAGACTACGCAGGAAGGGATGAAGCTAAATTCCTTAATTCAGCTCTCTGGTCGGAGCTCTACAGCTAAACATAGGTTATTTTAAACATTTGGATTCAATATTGTGATGTTTCTCTACACTGCCAGCAAGCGGTCTCCTGGTGACTTATTCATGGCTTCCTGAAGCCTTTAAAAGGGAATAGGAAGAACCTGGGTATTTCTGGCAAATGAGATGCCGTTGAATCCTTGGAGCAAAGATCATGAAATGAAGCATCTTCCTTCCAGTGACAGGCCAGCTTTGGGAACTGTCAAGAGTTAACCACTGAGCTTGCTCCCCAGATAAAGCTCCTGTTTAATCCCTCCCCAGGGAGGGCCCAGCCCCTCAGCCCAGGCTGCTACTGCTGCTCTGGGAAAACTAGGTTAATGCAGCAGTGGTGGCAGTGTGCTGGGAAAAGAGAGGTGGGCAGCAGGCCTGTCTAGAAAGTCTGCTTGCAGGCAGGAAGGCAGAAACAGGTGAGCAAACCCCACTTGGTTACCAGGCAAACACTCGCATCTATAATACTGACCCACTTTGACATACAGAGAATGCCAGGGGACTGAGTCAGCCTCTGAATCATGTATGCCAACCACTGTTGCTGCTGGGAGAGCCACCATGTGACCCACTAGTTGAACTGACCCAGCAGCACTGCCTTGGGGAGCCAGTCTTACCAGCTTGCAGACCTGCTCACCTCAGGGGCAGCTCTATAGAAAAAGGCAGGGTAGAACCAGGAAAAGCAAGCAGAGGCCACAAAGACAGAATATGGAGACAGGAGGACCTGGTTCAAATCTAGGCCCTGCGCTGCCTTGGGTAGGTCACTAACACAAAGACTGGCTCTACATTCAGAGGAGGGAGATTCAAATGCCACTTCTAACTCTTAATACCTGAGTGACTTCTGGCATTTCACTCAGTTTCTTCATGTGTCAAATGAGAGCTGGATCACGTGGCTTCTGAGGGTCCTTCTTGGCTCTAGAGTGATCATCTTCTGAGCCTTGGTTTCCTCCTCTGGGATATGAGGGAGTTGACCTCAATGATCTCTAAGTCACTCCCAGTCTTAAGACTCTATTGTGTTCTGTGTGGGAACAGTATTTCTTTTAGGGCCTCCATAGGATTCTACATTCAAAGGGAAAGAAAACTCAGAGGCCATTTGTTCAGCTTCCTCATTTTACAGATAAGAAAACTGAGTCCCAGGGAGATTAAGTGACTTGTCCAAGGTCAAACAGGTACTAAGCAGTAGAGGAGGGATTTGAACCTCGGTCCTCTAACTCCAAAAGCTCTAGGTCCTATTTCTTGAGCTAGAAGAAATCTCAGAGCCTACCTAGCTGGCAACTTCTCATTTTATGTATGAGGATGCTGATGCCAGGCAAGTTAAATGATCTGAGGTCACACAGGGAATCAATGTCAGAGGCAAGATTAGAACCCAAGTCCCCTGGGCTCTCTCCACTGTACCACACTGCCTTATTTTGGTGATGATCCAAGCCACAGGGAAGGAGTCAAGGAGAGCTGAGCTAGGAAATGAATGGAAAATTTGAGGTTTAAAGAAGAAAAGGCCCCTGCAGGACTGACAAAGCTCTTAGTTCACCCCAGGACACCTCACTCAGGGGTAAGGTAAACCTAAAGAGCTCCTCTTTTGGTATCCTCTGTTCAGTAAACCTATAAAGTTGAGTCATCATCCACCTCGAGAGTGTCGGGGAGGTGGCTGCAGGCCAGACTGTTTGGGAGCTCAGGGCTGCTGCACCAGTGGAGGACAGAGAGGAAGCAGGGCAGGTGAGGGTGGGGGGGAGGAATGAGGACCTAGGCACCAAGCTGCTTGCCACAGACAGCTGCCTCAGCAGCCAGGGGGACATCAGAGCTCTGGTGACCTGGTCCCCAGGGAGGCTCAAGGTGAGATGGGGCCAGGACACAGCAGCTCATGTGGCAGGGCCTACCCAGCACTTCCCAGAGCTGATGTCACCTTTGCTAGGGCATATTTGTCCCCTAGAAACAATGTGCCAGAGTCCAGGTCCCTTTGATTTTTTGAGCAAATCACTGGCCCTCAACTTTTCCATCTAAATCTAGAGCTCTTAGCCTGGAGTCCACAGACTCAAGTGACTCATGGATAGATTTCAGGGGAGTCCAGGGACTTGGATGGGGGAAAAGCAACATCTTTATTTCCACTAAATGAAATTTAGCACTTCCTTGAATCATTAAAAAAAAATATTCGGAGAAGGGGCCCATAGGCTTCAACAGAGTACTGCCGAAGGGGTCCAGGATACTAAAAATAAGGTGACGTTCCTCTGGGTGAGATGACCCTTGTGGCAGGTACCACAACCCTGCCCCCTTCCCACTCCTGCAGGTGCCAAGGAGTTGGCAGAGAAAGCACCCCCAGGGATGCCCCCAGGCCAGGGGTCCCCAAAGGTGGCACTGAGGGATGAAGCAGGGAAACGACAGCTCTGCAGGCAAGACCTGTGGCCTAGGTCAGTCTATTAACTAAAAAGCATTTATTAAGTACCTACTAAATGCCAGACGGGGCAGGGAGGCCTGGGGGGCTCAGAGACAAAGACAGAACAGTCTCCGCACTCCAGGAGTCTACATTCTAATAGGGAAGTCAACAGAGATTTCATTAGTATATGGAACCCCCAGATGAAGAGACATTCTCAACCAAGGAAGACCAGCCCCTTCTCTGCAGATCAGAGCTGCCCAGGACACTGAGAGGCTGAGCAATGCAGCCAGGAGGTGTCCCAAGTGGGTCCTGAACCAGACTCGTAGGCAGCTCTCTCCGCATGAAGTCAGGCTGCACATACACAGTAGCTAGCCAGCAGCTGGGGAGACCACAGAAAGCCCCGCACAGATGGTGGCCTCACCTGCATCCAGTCACAACCCTCCGTCCTTTAGGGCATTTGGGCCATAGAGGACATTGGCATCCTCTCTGACACCCAAGGGCCATAGAGGACATTGGCATCCTCTCTGACACCCAATCCGCTCTTTTGCTTGGCTGGCACAAGCAGAGAGAATGAAGAAACTGACTTCCCCATCTCCCAGCCTCCCATTCTGTTAGAAGCTGGAGGTGATGGAGATGAACTCCCTCACTGGACAGGGGGGCAGAAAATCAGGCCCAGAGAGGGTACTTGACGTGTGGCACCCAGCTCTAAAAGCCAGCTGCCCTGGTTTCGAGTCTAGTGTTCTCCCTCATTACACAATAGCCTGTTTCTAACCTCCCCGGTTCTATTGTACCACAGAGGAAAACTTTCCATTTCCCTGACCAGAGGGGGAATCCAATCAGCCCACCCTGACCCCATGCACCCAAGTCTAGTTCTTCTTGCCTGCTAGAGAAGCCCCCAGGACCTTCATGCCCCACTGGGGCCAATCCAAGTAAAATGCAATACACAGCACTGACTCAGTGGCTCTGAACAGGGTAATGGGACAGCTGAAAAGCCTGGGCCCCTCACCAGAGACTAAGCAGCATTTCCTCTGCAGACCTTCACTCTTTACCCTCCCACCTCTTCAGCTTCCCCTGGTCACTGGGGGAAGCTAGGGGCTTGCTCCCAAAATAACCCACTCAGCGTCTATGTGCCTGCTCCGCTCACCCAAACATAAGAGCAGGGCAAAGAGGGTCCTTTCCCACACAAGACAAAACATGCCCCCCCCCCCCCAAACGTGGCCAGATGCAGAGAAAGCCATGGCAGGGGGGTGGGGGCATTGCTAACCACCATTAGTCATCATGTTAACACAGTTAGGTACAGCCCCTCCTTCTCTTTCAGCTCGTCCAAAAATTATTCCTACGGAAATTGGCACTCCTGGCACAGGAGAGTGCCTCACCAGGATTTGCAGGTGTTAAGGCTGCTGGGCCAAGGAGATACCAGGTAAGAAGAGTCTGTGGGCTTTGGGGGATGGGGTTGCTACTTCCTAGATGAGAAGCACAGAAACTGCTAAAACAGCTGAAGGCAAGAGGGGGAGGCTTCTCCAAAAAGCCCCCCCTTTCTTTCCCTCCTTTTGCCGTTGTCCAGGTTCCTCAATACCACCCTGCCCCCCAAGAAACAGGGACAGACAGACAGATGGCACCTTTTGGCGGAGCAGTTTGCTGCGGACCCGGCCCCAGAGGCGGGCTCCTGTGTTGGGGGGCCGCTTGCTTCCCGGCTCCTCCATCCGTTCCAGGCAGCAGCCCTCCAATGGCTCACATACAGAGTTCAGGTTGCAGTCTGGCTGGGCCAGGATGTCCGTCATTCTGCCAGCCCACCCCCCTCCCTGGCCGGGGCCCTTCTCTGCCCAGCTTGGGGCAAAAGAAAAAAAATTCCACAGCCACTGTTCGGGAGCCCTCCAAACTGGCTTGTGGGCGAGAGAAGAGAGTGAGCCTCCTGCCCAGAGGGAAATCCCAGCGGCGAGGATGTCTTGGGTTGGTGCCTGAGCAGAGGACGAGGCGGTGTGCGTCTGAGAGACCTCTGCCCCAGCTGGGGAGCTTGCCCCGGGAAAAACGTTAGTGGAGCTTGGGCGAAGCCGTCATCACGGAGTGCGGCTTCCCTCCAGCCAGAGGCTCCAAGCCGGGGGAGAGAAGGATGGGGCAGGGCAACCGAGCACTCTCTCCCCTCCCTGGTGTGGGACGCGTCCTAGGCTGCCAGGATCGCCAGTGCGCCAGTGCGCCAGTGCGCTCGGTGAGCTGGCGGCAGGCGCTGGAGAGCATTTCGCCTCGGCTCCCCCCACCCCGGCCTGGCCCGCCCTCTGCACGCCCCCCGCCACTGAGCGCTGAAGGACCTCACCCAGAGGAGGAGCCCACCCAGCGCTCGGCCCGCCCCGTCCTGCTTTAACCCTTCACAGCTCAGCTCTCCCTCCCTCCAAGGCTCTACTAAATAAAGTTTGCCAAGTTGGGAGCTACAAGCCAGCCCCTTCCTCCTCCCCCCCCCCCCACTTAACTCCTTCAGCACCAAGGCACACCAGAGGACACAAGAGCCTCCCAGGACAGCTTCCTGGAGGCTCTAGGTAAGGCGTCCAAGCTTTTGCCTGGATCAGGGCTTCCTCCCCTTCCTCAATATCAGTCTGGGAAACCCCAGGACCCCTTCTCACACTAAGCATTTTAAATGACTACAAAGAAAGCCAATTAGACTGAAAAAGAGTTATCAAAATAGCAAAAACCAAACGAACCAGTTCACTGACACCCCTTCCTAGGATCCCCTCGGCTGGGGCTGGGATTCCTGGTCAAAAACCTCTAATCTAGACCAAGGCACAGTGGTTTCTGCCCAGAGTTACGGAGCCCAGGCTACAGTGGACCAGGGAGAAAGCAAGTCTGATGACCACCACTACTCGCTGTCAACCAGCCTTCTCTCCCATTCATTCCACATTCGGGAATCACAGATTAAAGGTCTTTTAGGGCCCAGCCACGGGGCAAGGTACTGGGGGCACACCTAGGCTTAAGTGAAGTGATCCCTACCTAGCCTGCCTTCCATGACCAGAGAGGTCAGGACAGAGACAAGGGAGAGAAAAGGGAGCCCGCCTGCTGGGGAATCACACCTACCCTGGCTCAAATGCATAGGATTTCTGCCCCCCTCCCTGACACATGCCTGTTTAATTACTGTCACGTGTGCTATTTGCAAACGGCCATGAGCACATGTGTAGACCTATCAGCCAGGGGCTGAGAGAAACAAAGCTCCCTTGTGACTCTTGTGATGTTTATTTAGGGCATTTTCTGCCAAATGGGAAGCAAATGCAGAGATGTGAAGATGAGCTCTGTGTGCGGCAATCCCTCCTGGCTCAGCTTTCCCAGCCTGCCCCCCATTCTGCTCTCTTCCTTTCCTATCCCACAACGGGGATCTGGGGCTGACTGCTGCAGACACTCTCTAGGGACGTGGGCACAATGGAAGCCAACAACACCTGCCATCTGTGCCCAGCGCCCTGCTGGCAACACCCCTCATCCCTGGGGTAAACCCTCCTTGAATGTCATCTTCCAACCAAGCCAGAGTTGGGGGCTGCAGGCAAAGGTCTTCATCTGGGAGCAGCAGGAGTGCAGACACTACCCATTGCCCCCAATCAATCAAACATTTCTTACAGAGCGCAAGGAACTATACTACGGAGGGGGAAAAAAGTCAGTACCAAAGAATGTAAGTTCCCTGAAGGCAGTGCCCCCAGTTCCTAGCATAACAACTACTGCATGGACCTATTAACAAGTGAAGGAAACAAAGTATACGTAGGTGAAAAGTTAAATAATGATAAAAGAGTTAAGTAATAACACATAATTATATAGCCAAGGCAAGTATGTAATTAATTGGCAAATGAGTGGTACAAGAAGTTCTACCTTTATAAAATGAGGGGGCTGGACTATGGGAGACATGAGAGGTCTGAGAGCTCTGACTTCTCAAGATGCTGTGACAAAGGATGCTCTGAATGTAAGAGGAAAGAGACAGTGGGCTGCCCAAGAGACACTGTGTCTGAGTGAAGACTCAGAAAGGGAAAGTCACTTCATCATCTCCAAGCTTGACTGTCTGCACTCCGGTTGTACTAGGAATGCCTCGATGACCTCTAAGGCTAGTCTGGTCAGTGCGCTGTTCCCTGGGTCAAGAAGAAATTGTGGAATATTTCCCATAAAATCCCCAGAATTCCTCCCAGGAGAACCCAACTTCTTTGGATAAAGAGAGACTGTCCCATGAGGCTCCAGATGTCAAGGACAGAGCTTACTGGATTCAGCAGCTAGGTGGCCTGTAGTCCGCCGAACACTGAGCTTGGGAGTCAGAAAGACCTGAGTTCAAATCCTACCTCTAATGACACCAGCTGTGTAACCTTAAGCAGATCACTTAAGTTTTCCTAGTTTCACTTTCATCCTCTGTAAAATGGGGATAATAGTCACAGAGTTGTAATGAGGACCGGGGCAACTGCATCACAAGGTTGGGAATATGAAAGATTATAGCAGGACAGGAAGGGGGATCTCACCAAGCAGAGGAGGTCTGAAAGATGGATGGGAGAGAAGAGTAAAGCGGAGGAAAAGGTACAAAGAGGGGGAGGAGGAGAGGGTATTTTCTTTTCCTTTATTAACTACTTGAATCCTACTTAAATGTATTACTTTTAAAAGGCTTTTTCTTCTTTGCAATTATCATTTTATGATTCCAGATAACCCATGGTGCAGCTTGCTACCCACCTCCTGACAAAGGGGTGATGGACTCATGATGCAGATTGAGACATAGGCTTTTGGATATGGCTCGGGTAGGAATTTGTTTTGCTTAGCTATGTTTGCCTGTTACAAGGATCTCAATTTTATTTTTATTTTTCAGTGTGGGCAGAGAAGAAAAAAAGTTTGATAAACGAAAAATAATTTTAATTAAAAAAATAAAAAAAACAAACAAAATGTGTGTTCTTGATCTGATTTACCAGCATGGTGCAAAATTGAGTCTGGATGACTTTGGAAGTTTATCAACAAGAGCTGGGACAGGGGCTCAAGCTAAATAAGGAATTCTTATCATGCAAATAGCTCACACTGACCTAAGTAATCCATGTGACACCAGAGCTGGGTGGAATGTGGGCAGCAGAAAGACCCCCAGATGACACCCAGCACCCTCTCTGGCAGGGTTCTGGCAGGCTCTGAATGGGCACTGCACAGGTAGCCAGATGTCTCCTGCTTCAGAGAGGGTGGGATCGGGGCTCCCAAGTCCTCTGGGGGGTCCTCACCTAAACTAAAGGCAGAGCAAGGCATGGGGCTGGCTCTGGAGGCTCCTTTGGTGCAGACAGCTCCTCAGACAAACCCTGCTGAGGACGTACAGAGCATTCCCACTGCTCTTCCTCCATTCCTGCAGAGCATTTGTCTGAACAGCAGACTGAGTGGAAGGTATCCAGAGCCTGGATGACAAGAGCCCCCATGCAGGAGACAAGCAACAGCTTTCCCATTGCCTCCGCAAGGAGAGAGGAAGAGAAATACACACAGATGTCTAGATTTGGCACTGGACTAGGAGTCTGAGTGCTGCCAACATGAGACCTGAGCGCTGTTTCTGCTGACCTGGCCTGCATCCCTTCACTTTCTGGCTGAAGGGATCACAGCCAGGGGAACAAAAATGCCCAGGGTGCCCCTGGGGGCAGAAGTTCTTGCTAGCTGTGTGATTCTAGGCAAGTCACTTAACCCTGTTGGCCTCAGTTTTCTCATCTGTGAAATGACCTGGAGGAGTAAATGACAAACCACTCCAGCACCTTTGCCAAGAAACCCCCAAAAGGGGTCACGAAGAGTCAGATATGACTAAAGAAATATAATTTCCATATGACTGGCTTTCTCCATAATCCTTGGTATTTTATCTTATGCTCTTAAAAACATCACTCTGAGAAAAGGCCCACAGGCTTTACCAGAATGCCTTGCAAGAAGGCTCTAGGACACACAACAAAGGTGGAGAACCCTGCCTTTAAGGAATATCAGGTAACTGAAGTCCTGGCTAAAGGGAACTTTCTAAAGAATCAGCCCCACAATTCACCTCTTTTAGGAAGTCCTCGGGGATCAACCATACCATCTCACTCTAACTATTTCTCTGGCCGCATTTCCCTCAGCCCTAATGCTACCTTCTTCCTCCCCGCCACCGCTCCAAGGAGAACAGAAGCCTCCTAAGACAGGGGCTGCTTTGGATTCCTAATACTGAGCACAATATTTGGAACATAGCAGATGTTTGTCGAATTGAACGGAATTCCATTTTGTGGCATTCACCAGGTAGTTAAGAGGAGGCTGGTAGCCACAGAACCTTTCATTTCCTCTCAGCTGTTACTGGGGATTCCATCTTCCTCACTGCTGCACACCTTGCTCCTTCCTCTAACTCTTCTTGGACTGTTCCAGAGTGAGGTCTGTGCTGGGGAGGAGAGAGCAATCTTCCCTTTTCTTCTCTCTATCAACAGCAGTGGTATAGTAGAGGGAGCACTGGGCATGTCAGGAAGACAGGTTCAACACCCACCTCGGACACTTACTAGCATTGTGATCCTGGGCAACCTCTTCCTGTCTCAGTTTCCTCATCTGTTATGTGAGAGGGTTAGACTTCTAAGAAAATCTGTGATCTTATAAGCTCTCTGGGTCTCAGTTTCTTCATCTGTAAATGAGGAGGGTTGGACCCAATGACCTCTAAGGTCTAAATGCATGATTCTCTGAGCTTACTGTCCTGGCAACCTCCCCAACCCCAAGTTCTTCTCTTCACCACTCACATCCAGATGTTAGCTTGGCTCCTCTGCTGCGAGCCTCATCCAGCTCCTATGACTTAGATGTCTAGGACCCTCAGAAAACAAGGAGTGACTAGAACCAAGCCTTGGATCGGAGACCTGCCCAGTCTTGTATGCCAAAGAATGCATCCAAGGGATGCCAGCCAATCTCTCTCAAGACCTGTCAAACTGGATGGCTGTTTCCCAATCCTGGGGTTGCATGTGGGCACACATGATACTGCCAGAAGGAACCCAGAGAGTACAGTTAAAGGCACAAATTCCTGGTTAGGAACAAAAGACCTGGAGTGCCCAGGTGGTGTCTTCATCACTGCTGGTTCAACAAGGGATTGAGCTGAAAAAGGGCAGATCTGGGAGGTGGTCAAGATGGAACCTGCGAATGGGAATTGGATTTCTGGAACACAACTTAAAAAAGAGACGTATGTGACTTCTCCTGGCACAGGATGGAGTATTTCTGACCAGAGTGGGTAAGCCTATGTCTGCTAGTCTTGCAAATTGAATCAAACAGGCAAATTTAGGCTTGATATAAGGAGGGGGGCACGCACAAACTCCCTAACACTTCAAGCTGTTCAAAAGTGAAAGGGGCTGCCTTGGGAGGGAGTAAGCTTCCAGGTGCACAGCAGCTAAGATCTCAGACAGAATCCTGCTTCAGATAATTACAAGGTGGGTGACCCTAGGCAAGTCATTTCTTTCTGTGCCTCACTTTTCACATCTGTAAAATCTAATGGTCCCTACACCTTCACCAAAAGCAAGGCTGATTACTTGTCCAGTGTGACACAGAAGAATGTAGGGGGGATGGTCTGTGTGGCCTTGGAAGGCCCTTCTAAACTGAGATTCAGGAGTTCCAGAGGCATCCTGGGGATTTCCAGAGGCAGGAAGCTCCTGGCCTCTGAGGATCTTTCTGCTGCCACTCCTTAGGGGGATGTGTGTTTGTGTGGTGTGTGTGTGCACGCGCATGCACATGCATGCACTGTTTATCCATTTTTAAAGAGGATCAATGATATTACTGGGAGATGTTGTGACTTGTGCACAAACTGGGTTTCAATGATGACACAAGTCATCAGCCTCACTTTCTCCTCCAGAGTCATCGAAGTGTGTGAGTAAAGAGTTGGAAGTTCCCAAGTTGGGGATGTGGGTCCCTTATAACTGGGGTCCCCTCATCTCTCTGGGTCATGATGGACTCCACTGTCAATGAGTGGGTAGACCAGAGTTCCCTCTGGCTCTAATGTTCTGTGTGTAGGCAGGAGATCTCTGACACCCGAATTTAGAACTCGGCTCATCTGTTCCCAAGGAAACATTTCTATTTGGTCGTAATTAGGGTCGATACTATTTGCACTGAACATCAGCTACAAGTTCCCATTGGCTTTTACAGGTTGGTGTGGGAATCCAAGCACCACAAAGGACATGGAAAAACATGGTTTCACCCTCTAAACAACTGGCCACCAAACTTCAGGAACACAACCTGTTTGTAAGTTGAGGCGTGACTGCATTCTGCAATTGTCGCTATGGTGTTTCTTCTGTGATTCCCCTGAAATGCAATTTTTATTTTTTTCTGGTCTCCCCATCATAGAGCAGGGACAGTTTCATTTCTGTGCTGGCGTTGTTGGCATCTGGCACTGTGCTTGGCACAGAGCACATCCTTAAAAAATGCTTGTTGATTGACCGCCTTCCTAAGACCTGGATTTTCCCAAATCCTCCAGGATTCTTCCCCTGACTTTTCCCTTCTCCAAAACCCTCGAGAAGTGTGGCCGGTACAGTAAGCACTCCAGACAACTTTTCTAATCTCATCTCCCACTACTGCCAAACCTGTATCCTGAACTTGGGCAAAACTAGACTAACAGCTGATTCCTAAATATGCTCTTGTGATTTCCCACTGCCATGCTCTTGCTCACACAGTTCTTTTCCCCTCAAATGTCTTTCCCACAACCCAGCTCTTCCTGTCCAATTCCTAATCCACAGGATCTTAAATTTCAACCTGGAAGAGGCCTTAGAGGATACTGAATCCAATCTTCTAATTTTACAGATAAGGAAATTGAGACCTGAAGAAATTAAGTGATTTGTGTAGGGTCATATAGCTAGAGAACATTTGAGGTGAGATTTAAGCTCAGGTCCTTCCTAGCTTTACTGAGCCACCTGACTGCTTCCTATTTCCACAGCCAGGAAATATCTCCCTCTATTTAATTAACATAGATAGTACTTTGGACCTTTCTTACCATGTTAATATAACTCATACAAGAGTTGACTCATTACACCTCTCATCATTCTTACTATTCCAATGGAGTGTCTTCGGTTCTTTCAATCACATGATTTAATGATGGAAAGTTGTTCTTCAGTCATGTCCACCTCTTTGTGTCCACATTTGGGGATTTCTTGGCAAAGATACTGACGTGGTTTGCCATTACCTTCTCCTGCTCATTTTACAGATGAGGAAACTGAGGCAAACTGGATGAAGTCACTTGCCCAGGGTCACACAGTTAGTAAGTGCCTGAAGCTAGATTTGAACTCAGGAAGATAAGTCTTCCTGACTTGAGGCCTGGAGCTCTATCCACGGTACCACCCAGCTGTCCATGATGGAAACAGTTACCTGTTTTCACAGATGAGAATAAAGTAAAATGACTAGTCCAAGCTCACACAGACCTGGTATTCAAATGTAAGCTTACCAACTCCAAATCCAGAATTTCTTGTACTACCTCACAAAGACTCTACCCTCCCTCCTCCCCCCACCTCCATCCCCTTCACTGCCCAGCTCACTACATTGGCTCAAAGACAGGTACTCAGTAAACATTTGTTGGATGAATGAGTACTAAAGATCACTTTGGCTTTCCCTTCCCCTTCACTCCCAAACAAAGGGAGAACACCATTCCTTCTGGCCAGGGTCATGCATATTCTCTAGAGTCCCTTAGAAATAGCAAGCCTCATCAGAAAGAGGTCTGATTCCTGCTTTTGTGGGTATGGAGAGTGGGAGAGGAGGAGGAATATGGATGCAGGGCCCTGGGATCCAATCAGTCCCAAGAGCCCCTAGGATGAGGCTTGCTTGGATAAAGCAGCACCTGATTGGAGGAAAGCTGGCTGGTCTGTCTCCATGGCAACCCTAGTGCCTCAGCAGATGGGTCCTGAGCAGGAGTTCTATCCCTGCCTTCCCATGGACTGGGGGCTCTTTTTAGGTCATCCAACTTCCCTCAATGATAGAGATGTCTCCAGCTTTGTGTGTTCCTCCCTGGGCTCCCCACCACCACCATCTTGCTCATCCTTCATGGTAGCATCTGGCCCAAGAGGTTTATTTCTATTGTTCAGGAGGGGCAGATCTGCTCAAATCCCAGACTCTTTCCCCCCAGAAAGTTCCAGAGAAGTATCAGACTGAATGAAAGTCACTGGCTCACTTTCACTCAGACAGAACCAGCCAGTGAGTAGGGGCCTTACACCCACCCATCCAACCAAACTTGGCACAACAGAGCTCAGAGGATGCTCAAACACAACTTGAGCCTCACCCAAGATAAATGGAGCCCAGTCAATGGTGTCAACTTGAACAAATGCCAAAACCTGGTGGAAAAAAACCTTTCCCAGAAGCACTTCCTGTTTCCCTAATTCTTCTTAAGTCTCAAAGCCAGAGGTGTATAACCGGGGCTGGTAGCTTATGGCAGGGGTTCGTAACCTTTTTTTTTTTTTTTTGTAATTATGAACTCCCTCTCAGAATCATGTTTTTAAATGCATGCAATGAAACTATTTAAATGGAAATAACGATGTGACTCCCCCTGACCCCACTCCACCCCATGCAAGTTCCCATACCCATTGAAATCTATCTACGACTCCCCCAGAAACCCAAGGTTAAGAATCCCTGACCTAGTAGGATGCAGAGCTCAGTCATCAGTAAGGCTGCGAAAATGACTTTGTGTGGGCTTATTCATTCAATATTTTTATCCAGGGAATGTGAAATTAGATGGAAAGGGGACCTTCTTCTCTGCCCATCTGAGTCACTGCTCAGCAGTCAGTCACTCTAGCAGGTGGAGGCCCCCAAAGTCCAAGTTCCTGGGTACACAGCAGATTCTGAGGGAGGTGTCAGGCTAGAGAGAAGAGGGTTTGACAGGGAGATCTGTCTGCTGTCACCCGCCTCTTCTCCTTCCAGCTGCAGAAAGGCCACTCATTTATTATGGCCCTATGATGTTGTCAGGGTCTGTTGTGCCCGGGGGTCTTACCCAGGACCACTTGGTCTGGATAGGTCAGCTGACTCTAGACAGCTCCCTGACCACTCTATGGCCCTATTTTTAAGTCAAACATGCCCAAGTCCTTCAACAAATCCTCCCGGAGCATTGTATTAAGCTCTTAGCCATGCTGGGGGTCTTGCTCTGGAAACTCTGGAGCCAATCAGTGTCCTTTCTACAAAGTGGTGCCCAACATAGCTGTGCTGGGACCTGGGCAGAGGACAGAAGGTGGAGAAGCCTGTGTTGCTGTCATTTCCCACTGTTGTTGACTTGGTGAGTCTGCACCCCCTACCCACCCCCAACCACTCTCCTCCAAAACAACTGGTGTCTAGCCATGACTGTTTGTACTGATTTTTGACTCAATGCCTGTCTAGAACTCTAGATTTAGCCCTACTGCGATGCACCCTCTCTGATCCAGGACAATATTGGAGCCTGATGTGATCTTCTTGGTTTCTGCCTGTCATCAAGCATATTAGCTATCCCTCCCAGGCCTGCATCAGCTGCACACATCTGATAAGAAGTCATTAATAAAAACAGTAAATAGCTCAGGGCCCCAGGGACCTCATTCCCAGTTGACAATGAGCTGTGTTTCTCACCTTTTATCCTCATTGGACTGTCTGTGAGTCAGACAACAACAGGGATGATGGTTCCTACACTGGAGAAGGAAAACCCAAGGCCTTTGTTTATTTACTCATTCACTGTTTCTTTGTTTACTGGGCACCTACCATGCGCATGGTTAAGGCCCAATGGGAGGCTCAGAAAAGGAAAAGCTTTGCCCTGGGTCCCCTGTTGAGGCAAGGGCAGGAGCAGGAGCAGGGCTGGCGACCAGACTGGGTTCACGCTGCCCCCACCCCAGCTTTGGTGGTGCTGGAAATGTCAGGAGATGTCCTGTTTATGGCAGGATAAACAAGCTTGCTCTCTGTTCCTCTAAGCCCACCACATGGGGCTTATACACACCAGCACTGTCCTACAGAAGCAAAGGCAGTGGCGTTACTGAGGGAAACTGGGAGCTACGGGTGCCTGGGGCTGAAAGGCCTGTTTGGGAAGAGAGGAAACAAGGAAGGAAAGGGGAGGCAAGGACAAAGGAGGGAAGAAGGACAAAAGGAGAAGGGAGAAGATGAGAAAGGGAAGGGAGGAAAGGGGAGGGGAGGAACAATAAAGAAAAAAGAAGGAATTTCCAGCCGTGCCTTCTGGAGCCCTACCCATTGCCAGTCAATTCCACACACCCTTCCCAGCTCCAGCCCAGGGGGTGCCACAATGTTCACAGGATCCCAGATGGATGGAAGGAGTCCAACACCACCATTTTATAGAAGCAACCCAAGGGCCCGAAGAGCATCTCTCATCTGTAAAATGGGGACAAGTACACTTGCCTGTATCCCCTACAAGAAGGAGTTTCATAGAGAGGAGAATGGCTCCTTGGAGCTTTTACAGATGAGAAAACTGAGGCTCAGTGACTTCCCATGATCACCCAGGTATTAAGAAGCAGGGTCAGGATTTGAATGCCTGTTGTAAGATCATCTATTGAGTTGGAAGGGGCCTTGGAAGCAATCAAACCCCATTTTACAGATGAGGAAATGGAGGTTAAGGACACTGAAGGGATTTTTACAAGGTTGTCCAGGAAGTAGCAGAAGGAGGACCTGAACCCAGGTCCCTTCGCTCCAGAGCCTGGGCTCTTTCTGCTGTAAGTTATCACCTCCCTGTTACACAACAGTAATGGAGTTTTAAGGTTTGCCAAGAGCCTTACAGATGACCTCATTTGATTCTCTCAACAACCTTATGTGTAAAGTGCTATTATCATTCTCACTCTGCAGATGAGGAAATGGAGCCTTGGCCCATTCTTCATGGAGAAAGCCTTTCTTGGGCTACTTAGCCTTATGGGGTCAGGTGGGGCAGCCCCAACAAGCTAGAAATCCTATTGGTTGGGGCTCAGTCTCCTACACATACTGAGCCTGCCCTCTAGCACCGAGTAGGTGGGAAAAGGTGCTCCTTCAGCCTCACCCTGGGGCCCCCCAGGAATCCTCCAGGTCACGGTGGGAGAAAGAAAATCCACTTCAGCTCCTCTTTGAACCATGGTCTCTTTGGAACATCTTGTTTCACACAAACTAGAGCTCCCACACAATAACCCCTCCTTACAAAACCACCCAGAGCTGAGGACAATGCCAGATTTTCCTTGGACCTTCTCTCTTTTCTCCATCTGAAGGAAATGATATAAAGAGAAAAAGAAGATACCACAGGCAGAGTGTCTTAGGACTTCTGTTAAGTATGGAATGGGTGCAAGTGATGCTGACTGAGACCTCCCAGAGGGCAGGCCAGGGGATGGGGGTGCAGCCACCCCTGGAGAGGGAAAGAGGGAGAGCTGGGCAGAAGGCAGCCTGGGAAGGGTCCAGGGTGCCACAGTGGACACCAAGCCTCCCCTGTCCTTTCCCCTTCCTTCCCTTTCTTCTCTCATCTGTGCTAAGAAGCACGTCTTCCCCCACGGACATTCCAAAGGATCCTCTCCAACTGGCCTCAAATATTTTTCTTTACAAAAAATTTTGCATTGCGGTCATCTGTATTATCACCTTGATTTCCAAATATATCCCTCCCTTCTCTCCTACCCAGTGAATCATCCTTCATGATAAATGAGAGACAAATAAAATAAACTGGCAGACAGATTGTGCCCCTCAGTGGCCCTGCCAACTTTCAAAAGCAGGAAAGAATCGCTTTTCATCACTTAGGATCATGGATTGAGATCTGGAAGGGATCTCAGAGGCCAGGTAGTCCATCCCTCTGACTTTAGAGATAAGGAAATTATGGCTCAGAGAGCCTTCTCTCTCTCTATCATTAGATGGAAGCTCCTTGAGGATATGGACTGTGTTTTCCTTTTTTATATTCCCAGTGGTTAGCACTATGCCTGGCACATAGTAGGCACTTGATAAATATTACTGCTGGGCTTACTACGAGATGATCCACTCACCAATTTGCTGGGTGATCTGCTGTAAACTGTTTGCCTTTTTGGGGCTTTAGGTTATGAACTTTTTAAATGCCCAGGATTACAAAGAAACCTATTACACTGAAATATGGCTATCAAAATATTACCAAAATAGAACCAAGGTCAGGGTGAGAAGCCCTGGACTAAATGATCTCTTAAGGTCCCTGTGCCATTCACCATCCAGCACTGAGTCTGACTGGGGGCTGGGGGAAGGAGGGAAACCCTGGGGAGCTCTCTGAGACAAAGCCAGTCTGGGAAGAAACACAGCACAGGTGTGTCTCCTTTTAAGCACCAAGTTTATAACTGAAAACAGAATGATCATAGTAGACAGTAAAAAGGAGATGATGGTGACAATATAACAATGCACACAAACAGAGTGCTTTCCATCAGAACGTATAAAGAGATTTCCCCATAACAACTCAGTAAGGGTCAAATCTGGGTTTAAATGCCAGTTGTGCTATGTTTAATGCTATTGTGACCTTAAGCGAGTCACTGAGCCTTAGTTTCCTCATCTGTAAAAATCTTTTAAGGGCCACTAATTCCCAAAGTCCTACTGTAGTTCAAGCAAGTATATGTTAGCCCTTCTAACTGATGAGGAAACTGAGGTGCAGAGCTGGGACCCCAACTTGGGCTCCCAAGGATCTCTGGTCTGCTGTGCTATATTGCTTCTCAATGTCAATTTTTCTGAGGCAAGTCCTGTTCCCCCCCCCCCCATGATTTAAATGATCATTTTAAAGATAGCTGAGTATCAGGCCTGGTTTTAAGATGACCTGGCTTCAAAAATCCTATCTTGGACACTTACTATCTACGTGCCCGTGGGAGAATCACTTCCACAGTGACATCTGGAGGGTCTGGCAGTATGGTTCAGTGGATGCAGAGAGTGTGCTATAATGACTAATGTGGTCAAGAAGTGCTGAGTTTGAATCTTACTCACTAGCTGTGTGATCATGACCTCCCCCAACCTCAGTTTCCTCATCTGTAAAATGGGGATCAGAATTCCTGTGCTGGAGAGGGATGGTAGATACTGGTGAATAGTATAGTGAGTAAAGAGCTGAGCATGGAATCAGGAAGACCCGAGTTCAAAATTCACCACCTCAGATACTTATTAAAGTGCTTGGAGGCTGTGAGGTCCTTAAGGCCAGGGACTGCTTTCTACCTTTCTTTGTATGCTCAGTGTCTGGTACCTGGCACATAGTAGGCATTTAATAAATGCTAGTTGCCTGAGAAGTGACTGAAGGTAAACCATTTAACTCAGTTTCCTCATCTGTAAAACAGGAGAAATAGCAGCATTTCCCTCCGAGGCTTGTTATGAGGGGCAAATGAGCTCATGTGTCTAAAGCCCTTTAAAGGACTGTTATTACCGGGTACTGCATGGGGAGTCAGGAAGAGCTGGGTTTCAGCCCCACCTTTGATATGCTGACTAGCTGCATGACCCAGGATAAATCATTTAATGTTTCTGAGTCCCAGGTAACCCTCTGAGAACTGCCCCAGAAGCTAAATTAAGGCTGCACTATGCCTGCATGGAGTGAGTACCCACAAGGCCAGAATCACACCCCCTTGATGTACTGACCTCTAATACCTGCCTCAAAGGGTTAACAAGGGGCTACCAGGCCCATGCTAACTATGACTGAACAGCCAAGGGCAGGGGTTTCCAAAAGCCCTGTTTTGCTTTTCTCCCCGCTTCCCTGTCCCAAACCCTGGCCCCTCTGTCAGAGATCCTATAAACGAACACTTAGAGTAACCACTGGAGGACTGGGGAGGAGGGCCGAGAAGACAGCAGAACTGACCTTGCCTTGCATCACAGGCTGACTGCTTTGTGCCAGGCACCTGGCGAAGGATGGTCCCCGCCCTCAAGGAGGTCACAATGGAACAGGGAAGGCAACATGCAGACAACTCTGTCCAAACAAAATGCAGCCGGGATAATTTGAAGGTAATCTCAGAGGGAAGGCGTTAGCATTAAGAGGGATTGGGGAGGGATTCTTGTACCAAGTGGTCTTTAAGCTGGGAAAGCTAGGAGGTAGAGGGGAGAAGGAAGGAACTCAATACTGGGGATGTTTGGTCCAGGGAAAAGTAGACCCAAGGGGAGACACGACAGCTGTGTATTCAGACTGTCATGTGGAAGAGTGATTGTGAGGAAAGGTCTTGACCAATGGACAGGACTTACAGGGAAGTTGATTTCTGCTTGATAAGGGCAAGGGCAAGGATAGAGACTGGATCTGTGATTTCAGTGGTACAAAGAACTCCCAAACCTCTGCATTCCCTCTGTCCATGAGGCTAAAGGCAGGACCTATCTTTTGCCTCTTTTTGTATCCCTGGCACTTAGTGCAGTGCCTGGAGTTTAACAAATAACAATAAATAATAAGTAACAAAACCGGTCAGCACCTCCTCTGCAAGCGATATCAGGGAGTTTCCTGGGCACAAAGTGAACTGACGTGTCTTGTGTCACACAAGCAGAATGTGTCAGAGGCAGGACCAGAACCCAAGTCTTCCTAGTTCTTTACCCATTCCATCCAGATTATCCCCTCCTTCTACAAAGCCCTCATTTGGGGTAGGCTAGAAGGACAAGGGGCAAGTCCTTGGGCCCACAGGAGCCCTCAGGAAGCTTTGCTGAGCTGGAGAAGCCAAACACATCTGCCTTCAGAGTAGGCCAAGTGGGGATGGTTTAGGAGACAGATGCAAAGACTTTCCTGAGTCTAGGAGAAGGAAGAAAATGATGACAGCAGTCCTATGTAGCAAGCGTTTAGAGAGTTGTAACAATTTACACACATTGTCTCATTTGATCTTTGCAACAACTCTGTGATGCAATTATTATCCCCATTTTACAGTTTAGGAAACTGAGGCTCATGGAAGATTTAAATGATCTGGCCCAGGTCACACAGGTAAGCCTCAGGGGTGATATTTGAACACAGGTCCTCTAGGCTTGGGGGCTCTTTTCTCTGGCTCCAGGGAAGAATGACTGCCTATAATCTAAATTATGCCAGGTAGAAAAATGTGCATCCCCAAGCAGCCAGCTTGTGACAGGCCACCATGGCTTGACAGAAATGACCCTTGAGTTTGTAGGAGGGGGCCCCTAAATGGTATTTAGAAGCCCAGGCCTTACCATTTGAGAGCTAGACATGTAGGGATGAGCTGGACATCAAAGATTCTCATGGGAAACATGGCTTTCGTCTGGGCCGTCATGGCTGTCACCAGAACACAATTTCTAATTGAGGAAAATCCAAGCTCTGCCCTGATGTGAGCTGCCAACGTGACAAAGGGGCATGAAAGGCTTAGGAACTGCTGCTGTGGCTGGTTGGTTTTTTTTTTCTTTTTTAAAGTAAGCCACTGGGTGAGGTTTGCAAATCTTTCTTTTCTCAACCCTCCTGGCCCCAGCATAGGCTGCTCCTTCAGGAGGAATCTGGGTCATCGCTTTCCTTGGGAAGAATGCCAGCAATGGTGGACCCAGCCCTGGTGACTGCCACCTCCATGTTTGTGACCAAGACCACATTTCACAGGATGGTCCATTTTGTAAAAGGAAGGACCAGCTTGTTGTGTTAAAGATGTTAATTCTCTTTGGAATGGTGTCTGTGCGTGATTTAAAGCAGGACAAACTTATAACTAAAAGAACAAAAAAAAGGAAGCCTGAGGTGTGCCAAAGAATGATATAAGATCATAGATTTACAGCTGGAAGGAAGCTCGGAGGGCAGTTAATTTAATTCCCCCCATTTTACAGAGGAGGAAACTGAGGCTGAGAAAGGGTAAGTGACTCTGCCTAGATTTGAAACTAGGTTCCCTTCTGACTTCAGAGCCCTTGGAGAAGGAGAGGAGAGGCCCTGTCCATCACAGGCAACTAGACAGTGCAGCAGATAGTAGATAATCCAATCTAGCCTTAGACCCTAACTGGGTGGCCCTAGGCAAATTACAATCTCCATTTACTTCAACTGTAAAATGGGGCTAATAGCACCTACGTCCCATAGCTGTGGCAAACATAACACAGGATTTGCATGTAGGGCTTTACTAATCTTAAAAGCTAATTGTTAATTATTCCTATTACTCATCTCTATAGTGCCTTGCTGACATTTTGTGGTAGACAAACAAGGCCTTTCTCTCCTCTTGAAAGAGAATCCAATTTGTTGGGCAGCTTGGCCCTGAGGGATGTCCCCTTGCCTAGAATTCAATTCAATTCAACCCAACCCACAACATGGTATCCAGTGGATAGAAAGCCAGGCTTGAAGTATTTAAAACCTGGGTTTGGGATCTGTCTCTGAGAGTGACTGTGTGACCTTGAACAAGTCACCTAACCTCAGGCCTACATCTTTCAAATGAGAGGGTGAGAATTGAAGGCCTCTGAGGCTTCCTCCAGCTCTGAATGTGGGTCCTTACGATCCTACGATGCCTGTACATTTGCTGTGTGACCTCCTTAGGGGATAAGGCAACTCTGTGACATGATCACTCATGAGGTCCCATAAAGACCAGGAGTGCAGGAGCCATGGCCGAATTGAGGAACTCGGGAGAATGTTCCTATTGCCCAATAGACCTTGCCAAAAGTAAGCCAGGGTCTCCGTGCAGAGAGCTGCAGAGAGCTAAGGACAAAGCCCGAGAAAGAAGAGGCTCTTTCTCCATTTCAGGACAGGCCTGAATTTCTCTAGTGAAGGCATCATGTCTTATCATTCAAGTATAGTCCCTTCTAGAGGGCATGAAAGGAGGCCCTGCTGGAAGTCAGAGCTGGAAGGGACGTTGGGAATCCTTTAATCCATTCGTGCCAGAAAAGGAAGCTAGTAGGGGCTAAACAATGACCCAAGGCTAGCAAGGACTGGATGCCAGAGCTTCCAGTGATTAGCACAGTTGCTGGTACACAGTAGGCACATCATAAATGCTGGTTACCTGAATGACTGACTGCCCATCCACTGCTCATTCCCATACAGCACTTTCCCCCTGACCTCCCCCTCCCACCTTTTACCTTTTCCTTTCAGGGGTAAGAGAGTGGATGTTCTCATGGAGAAGGTAAAACTATTTCCAAGGACTCTCTGGGTCAAGGATTCTTAACCAAGGGTCCATGGACTTGGGAAAAAAACATTTGTGGCAATGTCTATTTCAGTGGCTTTTGGTGTCCTGTGCCATCCTCTGTTTTATGCCTTTAAAACAGGATCCTGAGAAGGATGCCCAGGCTTTTGGCAGACACTGCCCATGGGTGTCTGTGAGGCAGGAAAGTTTTGAGCCCCCGCTGCAGAGCCAGTCCTCAGCCGCTGTTTGGTCCCTAGTTAGGGCAAAAAGAAAGAACACAGGATCCCCGAGATTCTGAACCGTGAAGGAGCCCCCACTTCTTACAGATGAGGCAACTGCCAAAGGACTTGCTTGCAGTCACACAGGTCATGACAGAAGCAGAATTTGAACCCAGGTCCACCGACCCCATATACAGAGAGCTCTTTCCACTGAGTCTGGTTCAGAAGTCAAATGTGGGATGCAGAGGGGAAGGAGAAGGGAAGGAGAGAGCCTAAGCTGACATCTGCTTGCTTTTCAATGCTTCCTGACTCAGGAGTTCACTTGGCAAAGTCTGGGTTGGCCAAACCATGAACACCTGGGAGACAAGGAAGGAGGGAGAAAGAAAGAGTTTCCTCCTAGAAGTCTGGGGAAAAACCACTGCACATTAGCCTGGCATGGGCTGCCACACATAGGAGAGCCCCTTAATCAAGCTTCCCTAGGTTCTAGATAAGCATCTTCCAGTCTCTCCCCTCTCCCTAGGGGATTTCTAGGGCCTGGCTTTGCACCATGAGAGGTCAGACAGCTGCCAATGGACACAACTGCAAGGGGCAGAGGTCAGGGAGGGAATGGGTCTAAGAGCCAAAAAGGGACTGAGGTCAGGAGAGGTACTGGGGCATGCCGGGCTCGGGGGAGGCGGGGAGTCCCCTCCTTGGCAGGATTCAGGTTTTGCAAGATGTCTCAGTCTCCTGCTCTGTGGCCAAAGCAAACACTGATGAATATGGTCGAACAAGGAAGGGCCCTCCAGTGGCCAGAGTCATTAGCACCATCATCCAGATGGTAGACAGTGTGGAATTGTGCAAAGAACACTGGCCTTGGAGTAGGGAGAACTGAGTGTAAATCCTGCCTGATGCTGACCAGCAGTTACATGACCATAAGTAAGTCACTTAACTTGTGAACCTTAATTTCATTACCTGTAAAATGTGCTAATGCTTTTATTACCTTGGGAGGCAGCATGTTCTAGCTGGTTTCAGAGTACGGATGACCTGCTCCTGATGCATACTGACTATGTGACCTTGGGCAAGTCACAGTTGTCGAGAAGGCATGATCTATATTGGTATAGGGGAGCTCCTCATGGAGAGGACACTTCACTGGGGGGAAAAAAGGAAATGGCCCATCTCACAAAGCTTAAATTTAATAGATAATGAAAAGAGTAAAATAGCTAGCATTTAAAATACACATACACAATAACTAGCATTTATATAGCATTTTTAGGGTTTGCAAAAGGTTTTACAAGTATTAGCTCATTCGATCCTCACAACAGAGGTAGGAGGTGCTATTAATATCCTCATTTTAGAGATAAGGAGACTGAGGCCAAAAAGCTTTACATGATTTGCTCAGGGTCATACAGCTCAGTAAGTGTTTTCCAAGTCCAGGGTTCTGGGTACTGAGCCTCTTAGGTCTGTAAAGCCCTTTGTAAGCTGTGAAGCAATAAATAATTGTCAGCTATTATTAACAGTGGGTTAACAGAATACTTTCCACCTATAAAGTCTGGGATTTCAACAGTCTGGGGTAGGAACAAAATCCTGCCAAAACACCCAGAGCAGATCAAGCCAAGTAGTTGCTGGAGGTACAGGAGGGTAGGTGACTAGCCCAGGGTCACATAGCTAGTAAGTATCACAGACATTTCGGAACCCAGGTTTTCCTGGCTCCAAGTCTCTTGTTCTATCCATGTCAACTCTTATGTGTTCACAGGTAAGTAAACAAGGTAATTTGAGAAAATGTGAGATATTATAGAATCATTAATGATATAATTATGTAATATAATTATTAATAATGCACAGAACAGGGAGAGATGGCTGGCACTGAAGTCAGAGGACCTGAGTTTACAATTCAACCTCTAATACTTATGAGTCCCTAGGCCTCGGTTTCCTGCTCTGTCAAAAATGACAACAAAAGTGGGGGGGGACCCTAGCTGAGCTGACCTCTCAGGTCTCTTCAGCTCTAGATTGGATGCTCTGAGCCCCTAGGGCCTCACAGCATCATGAGGATCTAGGTTGGTTTCCTGCTGAGGAATGCACAGGCAGGAAGGGTCTATGACAGGGGCACTTGAGACCTGAGAGAGGTAGGCAGAGCTGAGAGGGGGAGGAGGATAGTTTTGGCTCCCATGCCCATTTCTGGGAGGAGGTTGGACAAGGGGCAGCTTCCGAATGCCAATAGCTCCGGAGTCCATTCAAGCCCAGCGATGTTGGAGAGTCCCCAGGGAGGGGGGCAGGGGCCAGGAGAGAGAGGACGAAGCAAAGGACAATGGTCCTGCTCCCTCCCCTGGAGCCAGGGCTTCCTCGGCGCTCCCTGCACTTTGTTCCAGTCTAAACAAGGCTTCCCACAGCAGTCAGGGTCATGGTCTCTTTCTGTGCCTTCTAGATATGTGGGAATGAGAGCCAAAGCCTGCCATAGCATGGAAGGAGGAGAGCATCCAAGGGCTGCAGTTCACCCCAAATCCTCCTTCAAACCATGTGGTACAGTGGGAATAAGGCTGTCTCTAGAGTCAGTGGACCTGGGTGCAAATCCTGCTTGGAACACAGTACATCTTCATTTTTTTTCTGTGTCCCCAGTTTGAACGTGAGCTCCTTGAAACAGGGACTATCTTTTCCCTCTTTTTTGTACGTCCCATGTCAATGACTGGTACACCCTGGGGAGGCGCTTAATAAATTCTTACTGACACATCCTACCCACGTGCCATTGGGCAAATCGTTTACCTCCACATGTCTCAATTTCTTCATCTATAAAATAAATGAGTTGGTGTACACAACCACCTGGGGTCCCTTGCACACCTAGATATCACACAGTAGGCTCTTCATAAATGTTTAACACATGCTACCCGTATGACATTGGGCAAATCATTTACAGGAGCTACCTCAGATGGACACTGGGGCCCTTTCCATCTCTAGAGCTATGATCCTTCAAATTGTTTAAAATGATAAACTGAGTCACAGGACATCAGAACTAGATCTTGGAGATGATCTGTTCTGAGTCTTTCATTTTAGAGAGAAAATGAAAGCCAGAGAGATGCCCAGGATCCAATGCCCTTTGATCCTGTTATGCATATGACCCCACCTCCAGGGGTCAAAGACAAAAAGTGTGCAGATACACACAAATATTAATAATGCTACTTTTTTAGAGGGCAGCACAGGCATGGACACAAAGTAAGATGCCTACCCACTGGGTCAAGGCTAAACAAAGTGTTGTGAAGGAATGTAATAGGATTCTGAAGTGCAGGGATAGGGATGGGACCTGTGATTTTACTGATTCAAGGACCTCCCAGCAGAGAAAATTCCCTCCTCTGGTGCAGGTTAGCACCTTCTCTGTATATTCTAGTCTTAGAGAGGTGCCCAGAGCAGTCAGAGATGAATTGACTTGCCCAGAGTCAACCAAGCCAATGAGTCAGAGGGGAGTTTGAACCCATATCTTACTGGCCTTGGGACCAGCTGGCTTTCTATCTATCATACCAGCTTCTAGAGAGTGAGGCACGGAAAGACTCATAGGAAGTGGCCCTAAAGGAAGGAGGCACAGCCAGGAAAACAACAGATGAAACGGCTATGACAATGTGTGTGGCAAAGAATGATGAGGAAATGTTGGGAAATCACAATGAGCAAGCGTGGCTTAGCTCCTCTGCAGAGGTGGGGGTCTACAGCCATGAAATGGTGCATACAGCATCAGACTAGTTTTGTGCTGTTGGCTGCTTTTGCTTGATCCATGCCTTGTCTCAATGACCCTTTTCTGCTCTAGGCCTCATGATTTTCCCTCCATAAAGTGGCATTAAAAAAATCATGTATTAAGTACCCACTGTCAAGTCATTTCAGCTTTACACGATAGGTCCTTGTACTCATGCCTTATCCTGCCTCCCTCTCTCTTCGTCTTTTCCTTCCTCTACTTCCCTGAAAGGATGGGGCCAATTCCTTGTCTTGGGGGGGGATTTGGAAGGCACACACTGGACAGGAATGGACCTTGAAATCAAACCAAGACCACAGGAGGATTATTAGGACAATTTTACACAAACATACACACACATACACATACACATACACACACACACACACACAGCCTTCTCAACATGGTCACTACTTTGCAGGGCATTAATAAATGAAAATCTCCCCAGTAGCTAAAAGCTGATGTCAGAGGCAGCCTAGCACCTACTGGTCCCACCCTTACACTAAACTGCTCATTCTCTGCCTTAGATCACGGGGTCTGAGGCACCAAGAAACAAGCATGTTTGAGAGGACAGCAGACTGATGGGCACAGCCGGAGGGTGCTGGGTCCGGCAGCCCTCCTGCCCTGGGACCATGGGAAGAGGCCCAAGGTTCCACAGCATGGTGGACCCATACTCACTCCTCAACTTCCTTACAATCTTTCAAGTAACTGAAACCAGAAGTAGCCCCAGTGCTGCTTACAAAGCCCTCTTGTTCCCCAGCACCGCTCCTGACTGATGGCTTTGCTGAGCCCAGGCAGATGGATGGCCTCCCCAACCATCTGGGTCCCAAGGCCAGGGAAGGCCACCACTAGTACATCTCTACTTCCCCGGGTCACTCACAGCAGTAATGCCTGTGTCCTGCATCACCTCACTGCAGGTATCAGAAAAGAACGAGCTCTATCATGGGGAGATGGGTACCCACTGACCACTCATTCTTTCATACACAGCAGTCATACATCTTTAACTATCAATTGATTTATTAAAAATTTTGTGGCCCAGGCTCATGAGCTCTAGAGTTGGAAAAGAGCCATCAAATACAACCTTCCCATTTTACAGATGGGGAAACCAAGGCCCCAGGAAGGCCTTGGGAGGTCACACAGGTAGTAAGGAGACAGAGTAGGAGGTAGCTAGGTTATCGAATTTCAAATTCAGCATTCACAGGATAATCATGGGGAAGGACCTGGAAGAGGCCTCAGAAATCACCTTGCTATTTTACAGATGAAGAAACTGAGACCAAGAGAGGTCAAGTGACTTGCCCAAGGTCACACAGGTTGTTAAAGGCAGAGCTGGCAATAGAACACAGATCCTCGGACTCCAAAGGCAGCCTTTTGCACCATTCTTGGTGGCAACAGACGGACAATAAATACCTAGTCTGATTTATTTTTGCTTTAAAATGAATGCTGTACTTCAAAATTTTTAATTAAGGTATAAAGAGTTATTTAAACTTGAGGTTTTCTTTGGAGACTTGTTCCACTTTGATTTATTAGTATTTCTGGAATATGTTGTGGTGGTTGTTTTTAACCCAGGAGCAGTATCTAAGGCCCCTAGGGTGGGACAGGGAGAAGCAGAGAATGAAGACTCTGAATGTTCAGTCATCCTCCCTACTCCTAGTCTGGCCATCAGCTGCAAACACATCTGACACCAGCAGCCACTGTGACCAGATGCTGGAAACACCCAGCCAGAGAAGTCAGTGTAGCTGGCCACTGCCAGGTGACCAGTGCTCCCTGGCCTCTGGGGGCAGCTGTGATGGGCTCCAAGCCATGCAGTCAGGCCTCCCGACAGTCACAATCCCCGCAGTGTGACCCAACACAACAAGATGCCCAGACTTGCCAGCGTGGGGGGAAGGAGAGGGCTCAATCCCCATCAAACAAGGTCCAAGGCGCCAAGCCCAGGAGACAGATGGCAGCTGTGGCCTCATCTCCCACTTGAATGTGGCTGGCAGCTCCTGAGGGTTGGGTGGGATGAAACCTGAAGGCTCCATCCCTGACCTTTGCCTCAGCTGACCTGAGAAGCAAGGCTGGAGGGGGTTGACCCCAGTACCTGTCTGAGGTAGATATAAGGACCCCAGAGCTAGAGCCAGAAGGGACCTCAGAGGACATCAGCAAGTCCAGCTCCCTTATTTTTACAAAGAAGGAAACTGAGGCTCAGAGAGGCTAAATGATTTCATAGGCAAGCCAGAAAGGATCTCAGAGGCCACTGAGTTTACCTCACTCATTTTACAGAGAAAGTAAATGAGGACAAGGGAGGTTAAGTGATTTATAGATCTGGAAAAAGAATCTCAGAAGCTGTCTGGTGTGCCCAGCAAGGAGCCAAGGGTCACACCCATAATAAGGGTCATTGGCAAGATTTGAATCCAGGTCCGCTGACCCTAGAAGTGTGTCCTCCCTCTGAACACAGAAGTTGGTATTGCACGATGCTGAGTATAGCTTGTCCCACAGATAATGACTTTGGGAAGCCTCAACACTTCTGAAGAAGATTCTGGGGCCCCACCTGCCTTCACTATTTGCAAGCATCTCTGTTGTTAACCACCTTCCTCTGACCCAGCCACTTAGAGAACCAGCACTAGCAACATTCTTCCTCCCCACCACAGCAAACAGGTGTCTGCTCCTCACTTCCCCTAAAGACAGGACTGGTTCTGGCTCCCCTGGCTAAATAGGAGGTGAGAACCGCCCCCAGTGCTGGGCAGTTTCTAGGGACTTCCTAGACATTGGGCTCCCAAGAGTCTCAGATTGAATGACTCATCTCCTCTCCTGATCTGAGCAAACCAGAGCAGCCGCCAACTTCCCCATCCAAGGGCAGAAGAGCAGGCCCTTCCCCAAAGAAGCCATTGGACAGGCGGGTGGGTGGGTGGCATGAGGCTGGGGAAGGAGGGCTATTTTCTACTTGGGTGACTCCAGGCAAGTCAGGTCACAGGCCCTCTCTGCGCATCAATTTTCTCCTCTATAAAATGGGGGAAGGACTTAATCCCCCACGTCTGATCATTCTACCTCTCCAGATTGTTGGTTCCCTTCCAAGATGAGATCATGCACTGCCTCCTCCAGGAAGCCTTTCCTGACTGCTCCCCAGTTGCTCGGTCACCCTCCCACCATGAACTCCCTACCTTCCATATATAGGCACATTTCCTCCCTCATTAGACTAGAAATTCTTTGAGAACAAGGACTTTCTCGCTTTCAAAATTATTTCTTTCTAGTACCCTGCACAAAGCAAGTTCTTAATAAATGTCTGTGGATTGACTAAATCCAAGAGGAAAACAGCAGGTCCTATTAGGAATCCCAAAGGTGGCCAGCCAGCATAGAACAAGCATGCTGGATCTGGAATCAAGATGACCTGGACTGGGATGCAGGCTCTCCTACTTTTTCTTTTTTAGAGGTTTAAGCAAGTCACGTTTAACTGGATACAAACAGGGCTTCACAGCAAAGAAATAGGATGAAAAAGTTAAAAGTCAACAAAGTTTGCAAGATCTATTCCAGCAAATACCATCAGCTTAAAATAAACAAATTTTATGGAGAGTTCAGTTTATTTTATATATGGCAAGGAGACACCATCAGACTCTCCTACTTTCAACCTGTATGACCCTGGATAAGTCATTTAACTTGTGTGGGCCTCAGTTTTCTCGTCTGTTAAATGGCCACGATGGGAGAGGGCTACATTAGGTGATCTCCAGGGCTCCTGCCAACCCTAACTCAATGCTCCTTCGATCTTTGGGTCTCTCTCTCCTCTCTGGACCTCAGTTTCTTCCCATGCATGCACACACACAGACTTCAAAAGGCTCTATGGCCACCGAGGGCTGAGCACGAAGTGACGCTCTGCAAATAGGGAGAGGATTTTCCAAGCTCCTCCTCCAGGACAACAGTGACGCCTCCCTCCCCCCAGACACCTTCCTTCACCCTTCTTCAGACTCTCATTCATCTTTCCAGGATCACTTTTTTTCCTATCCTGCTCAGCACCTCACACATAAGCACGGAGGGCGGTGGACCTGACAGCCAAGACAAGCTGGCTTGAAATCCTGCCTCAGACATTCACAAACTGTGGCCTCCCAGTTCTCTGGTGTATAAAATCAAGGAAGGAGGTGGAAGCAGCAAATTCTAAGGCCCCTTCTTATCTTAATCAATCAACAAGCCTCTATTCAGTTCCTTTATACGTCAGGCACAGTGCGGGGGAGGCAGAGAGAGAGGAAGGAAGGGAGGGAGGGAGGGAAAAAGGAAGGAAGGGAGAAAGGAAGGATGGGAGGAAGGGAGGGAAGGGGAAGGAAAGAAGGGAGGGAGGGAGGGACGAAAGAAGGGAGGGAGGGAGGAATGAAAGAAGGGAGGAAGGAGGAAAAGAAGAGGAGGAAGGAAGGAGAAAAAGAGAGAGGAAAGAGGAAGGGAGGGAGGGAGGAAGGAAGGAGGAAGAAAGGAGAGAGGGGTCTGCTTTGCCCGAAAGAAGTCTATATTCTATTGGAATGTCTGTTGAATTGATGTGACAGATGCCTACTTCTGCCCAGGGGGCTAGCACACTAGGCTGAGGCTGTGGAGACTTAGCCCAAGAAGAGGTCTAGGAAACGCCACCACAGAGCCTTTGGTGCTTCACTCTCCCAGCTGCCTGAGAGCAGGGGACTGGAAGAGATGACCCCCGAAGCTGCAGACTCTTTGAGGAGCCCTGCACCTCTCAAGGTCTCCAAGGGTCTTAGTGCCTGCTCCCGGACTTCCCAGAAGCTGCCCTCTCCTGCTGAGGACACCCTGTCACTGGGTGCAAGTGCTGTACTCTGGAGGAAGAATGACCCCACGGCCAAGGCCAGGAAGCTTGTTATTGAGCTGACTGTTTGCCTTCTGCCAGTCCCTTAGGCTCAGGATCAAAGGTTCTCTCCCACCCTGGAGTATGGGCTCTGGCCGAATGCAGAGGGGCCTCTGAGCATTTCAGTCCTGATGAGGAGGCCTTTAACTGCTGGCTTCATGGGAAAATCAGCCTGCCTCCCACTCTGGGGGTGGGGAACTCCCAGCCTGCACGAAATCTCAAGCTACATTTCACAGAGTCTTGGGCTGGGGGGCAGATATGAGGGGGACCAGGAACCCGAGTTTGGCTTTGGGAAGCTCAGATGGGTCACCCCTCCCCTCCGCCAGGAGGGAAAAGACCAAGTTCTTCCCCGCAGGCCTCTGAAGAATGGATTTAACCCTGGGAACATGTGGATCAGGCAGCATGTAGGTCCCGTTGGGGACAGGAGCATCTGGAGGCCGGGAAAACGTGGGGGCTGTTATCGGAAACTGGCTTGTGTAAACAAACAGCTGAGTCACCCTGGCTCAGGGCTGGGGGTGGGAGTGGGAATAGGAGACCATCTGAGGCAGGCAGAGAGCAGAAGCTGTGGTTAAGGAGGCCTACCTTTCTGTAGAGAGGGAGACCTGGACAAATCAAAGAAATTGCCTGGACCCTCAGAGCTCTCTACTACAATGTCCAGCTTCAGAGGAATCTTGCTGGCAAACCTCCCTGACAAGAGGTTGCCTGGATCTTTGCTTGAAGACTTCCAGTGACAGGGAACTCACTACCTGTTGAGGCAGCCTCACTTTCTGCTTCACTTTGCGGGGAGGATCAAATGAGAATGAGATATAACATGCCTAATGACCTTAAACTGGTACGTAAATGCTAGCTAGCGTTCTAATTAATCATTTTGTAGACTTCCTGACAGTGAGCTTAAATCTTCCTCTCTGCAAGTTCCTTACTTGGCCTTCGGGAACCCAGGAAAGGAAGGCAGCTTCCATATCTCCTCACCCACAACGCCCCTCCAGCTTTCTCTTCTCCAGGACAAAACCCTTCATTTCTCCCCTTTTCCTTGCCATGACCCAGCACAGAGCCTTTCACTCATGAACTTACTCTCTGGGCCATCTTCGCGTTACCAAGGTCCTTCCTAAAATGTGGGGCCCAGAAATGAACACAGTGCTCCAGATGGGGGCTGGGCAGGGCACAGGAGCCTTCTGAGTCTGAGGCTGAGAAGCAGGGGCTATTAACCCCGCATCCACAACCTTGTTCCTAAAGAGACATTGCTGGCTCTCAATCTAACTGGTTTCCTTTGCAGTCCTGTGCATTGGTTCTGAGGAGGGGGTACATAAGTTTGACCCAATTATCTTTCCAAAAGACACGAAGGGTTAAAAGACCCCGTTCTGGACAAAGGTGGCCTGGAATTAAAGGGATAAAGGTAGGAAAGTGCTCATAGTATCTACATGGGACACTAGAAAAAAGAGATGGAGAAACAGCCAGGAGGCCGGCGTCACTGGATGGAAGAGTCCATACAGAGGAGTGAGGAGTCAAGGTGAGAGCAGGTGAGGAGGGGCTGGGAGCACCAAACAGAGGATTTTCCTTTTGATCCTGGAGCTGATGGGGAGTCAGTGGAGTACTTGTGCATGGTAGGGGCTTAAATAAGTGCTTGTTGATTGATCTATTGATTCCCTGTAATACTTCCTGTCTACTCTGCCTAGTCTAGGGCCTGATTACCGAGGATCCCAGGTTGTTCCGCAGCTGCCTCTTGCCCACACAGCTAGACTATAAGCTCCTGAGGGTAGGAGCCAAGCCTTCTCTTTCTCTTGTATACCCCCAGAGCATGGTAGCCACTCCAAAACAGAGAGGTAGAGTAGGGAACAAGGCAGGCCTCTTTTTATTCCCTCTTTCTACCAGCCCAGATGAGGAGCAGTGGAAGTAAAGTCCCCTTTCCCTCCTGTCCTTCACATGGAGTAGACAAACAGGAAGATATCTACAAGAAAAGTCAGAGTCTCACCTCCCTAAGGAATAAATAGCAACTCCTCACTTTAGGATGGCACTTTCAGGTGGGCCCAGTGTCTCCCCCAAACTGGTGAGGTAGGAAATATCTAAGTCATGGTTAGTATTCTCATCACACCCCACTCCTCCCATTTAACAGATGAGGAAACTGAGGCTATAAGGCCATAGCTGAAATGGCCCTCGGAGGCCACTGAACCCAACCCCCTAATCCTCCATAGCAGAAATCTTAAGCCTCAAAAGGTGAGATACCTCATCTCATCACTCACGTATTGGGATGTTAGGTTGGCATGTTAGCTAGGATGTTACTTAACTCCAGATCCAGCCTTATGACCCAACACACCAGCCTGGCTCCTTCCTTCTGAAAAATGTTTGCTAAATGATCATTTTTTTTAATGTCACCATCACTTCCCAATAACTCCCCTGTTCCTTCAGCAATAGAATCCCCCCTTGTAAGTACAGTCAGGTGAAACAAACACATGGGCCACATGGGCCACATAGGCCTCATTCAGCATCTCCTCCCCTACTGCTCTGCCAGCAGGGAGGAGAGATTCATGCCTAGCTCACTTCTCAGTCTCACTGCTGAGCTCAGACAAGACTCTCTCACCCAGGCTGAGTGCCTCATTCCATGCTAATTCCTGCTCCTATCAGTGGTCACTTACACAATGTCTGTTCTAGCTGACAATAGGGAGCCATTAAAGCTTATGAGGAAGGGAGTGATGTGGTCTGACCCTTGCCATGGGGAAACTGCATGAAGGCTAAAATGGAAATGGGAGAAAATGAGCCACCCAGGGGCAACCCCAGGGGCAAGTACCCAAGAGCTACTACAGAGCTGGAAGGGGCCACAGAATCCAACTCCCTCATTTTACAGAGGAGGAAACTGAGGCATGGAGCAATTAAAGTGATCACAGAAGCATATTGGATTGGAACCTGTAACATCACCTAGTCTAATCTGCTCCTTTTATAGATAAGAAACTGAGGTCCAGAGAAGCAGCCCAAGGGTAGGATTCAAAACTAGGTCTTTCTGATTCCAAGTCCAGCACTCTATCCAATTAATACATGTTGTCCAGAGTCACCTAGGTAATGAGGGATAGGACAAGATTTGAAACTAGGTCGTCTGCCTTCTTCAGGGCCAGTCTTCTTACTTTCGGGCCCTCCACTGGTTCTGTAGCCTCTCCCTGTAGCTCTGGTGTTGGGGAAAGACCACATGGCCAACAGAAGCAGGAAACCCTTCTTTCCCCATGCCAATCAGGTGCCTTCTTTCCTTGACCATTGGGGCAGAAACTAGGCATCAGATGCTGTAAGACTGATGTGACCATGTACAAAGAGAAGTCAGAGTGAGGTCAGAGCTGTGCCAACCCCCTTCCAAAGTAAAATGAGGTGGGCAACGTGGGAACAGTATATTCCATGTACTCTCCAGGGTATCTCTTCCTGGCCTGGGGAGGCAAACCATGCTGCTCTGAGGGACTGCAGGGTGAGTGAAAACTCAGGACTTAATCCCATATCTCCCAGATCTATCAAAGTGACCATTTTAGGCATTTCCACCTCCATAGAGACCTGTGGCAAAGGGCAGGAAGCCAGGACCCCGGGTGGCTGGGAAGGACCTGAGGACTTCAAAAGAAACCCAGAGGAATCCAAACTGCCCACTTCAAGGCCTAGGGTCAGCTGGCGAACCTGAGCCATAGATTTCTTTTCATATCAACTCTCAGGCAGTTAATATTTTTAAGTTTAAATATAAAAGCATTTTCCCTACCAGCCTGTGCTCTCCTCTCTGCCAAACACAACAGAAATTCCCTCTCCCATTCCCCCTTCCTCCCCTCCCTCCCCCCATCTGCATCTGCCAAAGAGACATCATGATTTATGGCTTATTTCCCTTGGGGGCCTAGGAGGCTGGGGGAGGGGGAGGGACAAATAGAGAGCTGGAAACTCAGGTGGCCACTGGCCACCTCCTTCCATGAAATTTCCATAACAACATTCAGAAAATAGGGATGGGGGAGGGAGGACTCCAAATTTCCTGTTAATTGGTGGCACTGATGCCATTCCAGAACACCCTCTCTCTGTCCATCTTCATCTGCCAGCCTCTCTCCCTCCCCCAGCAGAGAGAACAGATGGCAGTCACCCACCTCTTCACTGTGGAGACATGTATTCTAACAGGACCCAAGCTGGAGCCCTGGAAACCTCCTGGGGCCACACAACTATGTTCTAAGTGAGGAGGGGGTGGGCAGACAGGGACAGTGTAGGCACCACAAAGAATGGAGACCTTCCCACCAGCCTAGTCTGGACATCCCAGGAACTGTCTGGGTATGGAGATGGGATCTCCACCAGAGTCTCAATAACCACACAAAGAAAAAAGTTCCAAGAACTGAATTCAGAGCTCTCTCTCCTTTCCTCTCCCTCCTGCCCATCCACACTCTCTTTATCTCTCTCAATCTCTCTCCCTCTCTCTGTATTCTCTCTCTCCCCCCTTCATCCCTGTTTTCCTTCTTCTCTCTCCTCTCTCTCCCTCCTTTCTCTCTTCTCTTTCCCTCCCTCCTTATCTCTCTCTTCTCCCTCCTTTTCTCTCTTCTTTTCCTCCCTTCTCTCTGTGTGTTCTCTTTCTTGTATTCTCTCTCTCTCAGCCCTGCTCCCTCCATAATGAAGCACCAGCTTGCAGTTGTCTTGGCAGCACTGGTTTCCTTGGTGACAGTGCCCAGGAACAAGAAGCAGGCCTGGTACACTGAGGACACCATAGTGAGTGGCAGCAGGAAAGAAAGGCAGGCAGGCAGTGGGCACTCCCTGCGTGACATCCTCCCCATGCCTACCAAACTCATCTTGGTGGCTCTGAGGGAAGGAGGAGACACTCCCTGTGTCCTGGGCAAAGGACTAAGACAATTCAGCTAAGGGCCAGAGCATGAGCCCAGGAAGCTCACATTCTAGACCAAGCAGAGGGCATCTCTAGGGACATCCTACACACTCCCTTGAGAGGCGCTCTCTCCTCTCTGACAAAGGAAGGTACTGTGGTGGCGATTTACAGTGGCCAGCTGGCTCCATCCATCAGAGCACAGCATTAATGAGGCCTCAAGCTCCATTCTTACAGAGGCTTGGGAGCGTTATGCAGTTCCATAGTCAAAGAGGTGACCCCTGAACCAGGTCATTCATTTTGTAGATAAATATACATGGAGAGAGGAACCAGGTGAGGGAGTGCAGATGGTCCATCACCACTGCAGAAGAAACAACTCAAAAGAGAAAGCAGAAATCTCCTCTGATAGTAAAGACGAAGAACATAAGAGTTTGCTGCCAAGCCAAACCTATGGAAGGACAGGGTCCTCAGCCACCAGGAGACACAGGACAGATGAATGAGGTGGCATTCCTTTTGCAAAGCCTGGAGTCGACCCCCCAGCGCCTAGTAAGATCTTGGGTCCCTTCACCCCACCCAGACAAAGCCTAAAAATTTTCTCCCTGTACTGGGGCAGGCCAGCATGATCACAGAACCAGCTAGGAGGAAAACCAGCTGGGGTCTCTTTCTTTGAAGCGGCTGACTCCTTACATTAAGTAAGTGCCTTGAGGGCAGGGAGGTCTTTCTTTTCCTTCCTTATATCCCCAGATTTTAGCCCAGTGCCTGGCACACAAGAGGCACTTAATAAAAGTTTAATGTATTCTAGGATAGCACATGGAAAGACCAAGCAAAATTTGAGGAAGATGGAGATGTCAGGCAGAACAAGGTCCCCAGGGAAGGAGGAAACAAGGTCACGTGAGTGCAGTTGTGGCAGCGCTTCCATCCCCTCCTCCCCACCCCCAGCCGTTTCCCATTCCGTCCCGCCAAGCATCTGACCTGGATCTGTCCTTTGCCCATGATCTTGTCCACGATCTCATTGTTGTCTTTGTTGACCTTGGTCTTATCATAGCATTTCTCGTAGCAGAGGATCCGCAGAGACTGAGAGCCCTCCAGCTCAATCTCAAACTCCTAAAGGGAGCAGAGAGTAAAGGGTCACCCAGACCTCTGAAACCTGTGGGGCAGGCATGGAAAAGAACCTTTCCTAGATTGCCAAACTGCCTCCAGGATGGGGGGGAGCTCATCTGAGGGACTAGTACAGCAGTGTTTGGGAGCCCCCAGAAACAGAAACATCCGGATTGGAAGCTGGGATGAGCAAAGGACCAGAGAGCAGAAGGGATGGCTAGGTCTTTGTCCACCTGGCCCCCACCACCCCAGCTCTGGCCAAATGGGATCCTCACCAAACCAGTGGTGGACATGTGCTTCTGCAATGGGTCCTATCGCACACACTCAAAGGGCAGTGGGCTCTGCTCTCTAGAGCTGGGGTCTCCCTGCAGGGATATCCATGCTCCCCATCTCTCTGGAAGTCAGGCCCTCCCCTTCACTTACCTCATTCCACTGGGGCTCCATTGTGTCCCGAAATACCCTGGTTTTTGCTTTGCTGACAAAATAGCCGAATGAATCCACCTCTAATGTACAGTATAAGTCTGGGGAAGAAAGGGAAAGCAGAGGAGCACTGAGACTTTTGGGGAGCAGGAATGAGGGCTTAGGGGTGGAGAAAGCCATAGGAACATATTGATGGATAGTATGGTAAAATGAAAAGGAGCATGGGGAATCAGGAAACTTGACTAGAAAATCACTTCTCTGATCCCCAGTCTCCTCATCAGTAAAATTAAAAGGTTTGGAAACATGTAAAGAGGTAGGGTTGCAGGAGCCATAGTGGTGTAATGGAAAGAGCCTGGGATTTGGGAGTGAGACAGACCTCAATACAAATCTCTTCCCTCCTGCTAAGTATCTGAAAGATGGTGGGCCAGTCATTTCTTCTCTGGGCCTCAGCTGCCCTCTGTTAAAATTAGGGGGCTGGACTGAATCATTTTGAGGCCCTTGCATTTTTCATCCTATAAAAAGGAGGATAACAACCCTGAACAACTCCCTCACAGGCCTCTTTTGAGGATCCATCCTACATACATCTTTCTTAATTTAAGAGCAAGAACTGTTTCCTTTTTCTTTTCCCAAGAAAATATTTTATGGACATTTTTTTCTATATCTCTGTATCCTATACTTATCCCCTCCCAGAGAACCATCGTTAACGTCAAAGAAAGAAAAAGAGGAAGAAAGGAATGAAAATGTGACAAAACTAATCAATAAATCAAAAAAAAAAAAAAAGCCCATTCCACACCTGTGAACCCCTACCCTCTGCAAAGGAGTATGGGAAGGAGTCTCTTCAAGAAGCCAAGCTTCTTTCTCACCATTTTCTTCTTCAGTTAGTGTGCCCAGCTCTTAGATTGGTGCTTACCCCATTGAAATATTTTCATTAGTTCACTCACCAAATGATCTCATCATGCAAACACATTATAACCATAAATAAAGCAATACACAAATGTGATGGATGACTGGAGTCCTTCCGCAAAGGGAAAGAGACAATATTCAGAGAGGGATATCTAGGTTAATCCCTCCCCATTTTGAAGATGAGGCAACTGAGGTCCAAGAAAGCCAACTGATTGTCTCCATGTTTGGTGCTCTTTCCCAAAACATTCAGCTCTTCCATTAATCCTAAATCTGGGTGTTCTTTTTCTCCCCAGTGGGGCTGGGACTGCCAAGGAAAAGAAGTCAAAGAGGACACATGGGCAAGCCTACATCTTACCTGACTGCTTCACCCCATGAGGTGGGGGCAGCTGGCTTCCACTTGGGAACCCCTCTCCTCCTCCTGGGTCTTACTATAGGAAAAGGTAGATCTACCTGGGTCCTTCCACTGACCATGTGCAGCAAGAGGCATAAGGGTGAACAGCCAAATGGGGGTCACTGCTCTGAAGGAAGTAGTCAGGGGCCCGGAGATAAAACCTGAGGATTCCTGCTCTGTTCAGACCCCATGAATCACACAAAATATGAGCTCTAGGGCTGCTTTCCATCAGGAGGGATTTAGCATGGCAGAAGGGTGATGGGGGTGGGAGGAGCCGCTGCTCCCCAAGCCCCTCAGCCTCCAGCCAAGACTGACTTTTACTGACCATAAGCCTCGAGGGCTCAGATCATGTTTGGGCGGGGGTGGGGGGGTGGGGCCAGAGAAAGGAAGATGAAAAAGCAGGGGAAACCAAAAATCCCCAAGTCATCCAGAGCTCTGGAAGCCTGTTAAACCAGGGAACAATTCGGCATGCTGGCCAGAAATGGAGGAGAAGGAGGAGGATCCAATGTCTGCGGCTTGTCTTGGGGCGTGCACCCTTGCTAAGCCAGGGGGTTGGGTGCACTCTCTTGGAAGAAAACTGGGTCTGTATGGGCCCTTTTGGAGCAAAAGACAGTTGTGGAACTCAACAGTCAGACACAGTCTGAAAGCATCAGCCAAGTCCAAAAATAACAAGGAAGACTAAATTAAATATCCCCATGGGACAGGAGGCAAGGGGAGGATACGGGAATAAGCCCATTGTCAGGCTTGGAAGGGACCATAAGGATCATTGAGCCTAAGGCCCTTATTTGTAAGAATTATCCATCACTCCTTTATTAGAGCAAGCAGAATGAAACAAAAGGTTGAGAACAGCAATGGCAACGTTGATCATGGGACCCAGGTGGCAGGCAGTGCCAGGTAGCTGGGGTATGGAGGAGAAATAAATAGGATCCCCTGGGAGACCATTTACATTAGCTGGGGAGATGTCACTGCCACAAAATGGAAAAACCAAGCGGGGAAAGCCAAGGCCTCGAAAAGGGAAGTGATTCACCTAAGGTCACACAGTAAGGGCAGAGTCAGGACTCCAACCCAGCTCTTCTGATTCTAAATCTACTGCTCTTGGAATTGGAAGTAACAATAATAACTGTTTAATTATAAATTTTAGCCTTCTATACAGCACTTTTTCAGTTGCAACATGATAACACATATTATTTCATTTGGTCCTGATTTTCCCAACAACCCTGGGAAATAAGTGCTATATTATTCTCATTTTGCAAATGAGAAAACTGAGTCTGAGAAAGTAACTTGCCCAAGGTCACTCAGCCAGTAAGTGCCTGAAGCAAGATTGGAACTTGAGTCTTCAAGTCTCCAAGGCCAGAGCTCCATCCACTGCAACTCCTAACTGTCACAGCATGCCCAGTTCCTCACACTTCATGAGGAGAGGTAGAGTGAAAAATCCCTTGGCTCTGGATTCCGGAGACCTGGGTTCAAATCCACTCACCTGCATGACCTTGGGCAAGTCAACTTCATTTCCAGCAGCCTCAATTTTCTCATCTATCAATGAGAAGTTCTGGCCTTGATGGGGGGCTTTTTGCTTTTTGTGTGTTGCACCCCCCTCCCCTGACTCTACGGTGAAACCTGGGGATCCCCTTCTCAGAATCAGCATTTTAAATGCATAAAATACATCACATAGGATTACAAAGGAAACCCATTATATTGAAATACAGCTATCAAAATATGAAAAGTTCCAAGTTCACAGTCCCCCACCCTCCCCAGTCTATCCACAGACCCTTTGGAGATCTGTGGACTCCAGGTTAAGAGCTCCTAGTTATTTGTTTGCTTTTTAAAATTCCTTTTTTAAAAATCCCTTTCCAGTTCTAAACATGAACTATAGAATACTACAACTGGAAGACACCTTGAAAATGATCCAGAGAAACCACTTTATATGAAGCCTGAGAGGGAAATAACTTGTCCAAAGTCACAAAGCTGGTGAATGGGAGGTCTGGGACTTCACACCCCAGGTCCCTAATCCAATGGTCTTTTACCTATGTGAGCCTGAGCTTGGTCATGCCCACAATGTGCACCCCCTAAGGCGAGCTGTTCCTCTTTGGGACAACTCTAACAGCTAAGAAGTTCTTCCTGATATCAAGCCTAGATTGGACAGTGTGGTAGAGCCTTGCATCTCCAGAGTATGAGGCCCTGTATTCAAATCCTTCCTCTGGGTCTAACTGCCTGTGTCACCTGGATGGCACGCCCCCCATCCTCCCCGCTTGAGCCTTCTCTCCTCTCTAAACACACCCAGGTCCTTCCAGTCAAGGTCTCAAAATCCTTCACCTCTCCTGTTCTCTGGTTAGTCTCCAGCTTATCAAGGTCTTCTTAACTGTGGCGTCCAGAACTAAGTCCTCACTAAATGTTCCCTATGAGGGCTGACCCAGGCAGAGTGCAGTGGAAATATCTCAGTCCTGGAAACCATGCTTCCCTTAAATAGGCTTTTGGCTGCCTCATCACACACTGACTCAGACTGAGCTGGCAGTCCACTAAAACCCCTCCATCTTGTTCAGCCACTGCTGTCCAGCCATCCCTCCATCATCTTGTATATGTGAAACTCATTTTTGTACTCAAGTATGAGATGCCACCTTTATCCCTTCTTACTGAATTTCATCTTCCTCTACTCAGCCCAGAGTTCTAGTGGAGTACGCCCTTTTGGATCTAATTCAACAAGCATTTATTGAGAGTCTACTGTGTACAAAGCACTGCACTGGGGACTGAGCTTACAGAGACAAAACCAAAGGCCTCCTGGCCCCAAGGGGCTTCTGTAGAACACTTGCTCGACTCATGGCAAAAGTCAGCTTGGGAGGATGATTTTGGATAATGCCTTTTTCTTTTTTCTTTGCATTTTTTTAAAATAAAATTTTATTTTTTCCAATTGCATGTAAAGATAGTTTTCAACATTCATTTTTTATAAGATTCTAAGTTCCAAAATCTGATATAGGTTATACATGTTCAATCATGTTAAACACATTTCCACAGCTAATGTCCTTTTCTAACATCACCGATACCAAACCGTTTTGGGGGAAGGAGAGAACAACCCTTTCTGTTGTTGCTGGAGGAAGACTGGAGAAGCCCGCCTAAGAGAATCTCCCACTATGCAGTAGGCTCACCATCAGGTTACATTCTGGGAAGTGGCATTTATAGCCCCAAGCCCACCTTTCCAGCTTTAATTCACACTGCTTCCTTATTTATGCCAGATCACAGACAAACTGGACAATCTGCTATTTCTGGAATTCAACATGCCTCCTACCCCTGGGTATCATTCTTTGCCTAGAATACATTCCTTCAGATAGGGTGCTAGACTTGCAATCAGAAAAATCTAGAGTCAAATTCCATCTCAGATACTGGTTCTATGATTCTGGGCAAATTACTTCTTTGGGTCTCAGTTTCCTCATCTGTAAAATGGGGGTGAGGGAGGACTAGGTAGCCTATGCCTATAACACCCCTTCTAGGTCTAAATCTATCTTTCTAAGTCATTTAACCTCCCTGGGCCTCAGTTTCCTCAAATGTAAGATGTAGGAGGTTGGACTCAATGGGTTCTCAGGTCCCCTCCATCTTGAAATCTCTGATTCTAGAGGCAGCACGGTATAGTGGATAGGGTACTACTGGATTTTGAGTCCAGAAGGCCCAAGTTCAAATCCTATTTCAGACCCTTGCTTGCTGTGTGGCTTTGTGCTTATCTCCTTAACTGATTTGTGCCTCCTTTAGATGATGGGGCTGGACTGATGCCTCAAAGTCCTCTTCTAGATCTAAAAATATTTTCCTATAAGTTACTGAGCTTCCCTGGGCCTCAGTTTCCCCATCTATAAAATGGGAGTGCTAAACAAGATACCTCTAAGGTCCCTTCCATCGCCATCTCTAGGCTCCTAGGATACAAGTTCAAACCCCTGTGATAGACTGACAGGAGTTCTTTGATCAACAAGGAAACCGAGGCCCTGAAAAATGCCTCTCGGGGAGTCACCCAGGACACTGACAGCCCCTGCTATTTTCGGTTTCTGTCCCCAAGGACTGGGGTACCCAAGCACTTACTGGCTGACTGCTTAAACCCCTTGGCGGAGTGGACGATGACGTGCAAGAAGCCATAGAGTCCCGGGGCCTCATCGTCTGTAACATAACAAAAGGAGATGGTTTTCACCAGCACAAACCTGATCTGATCAGCTCCCTCCAGGTCTCTGGATTAGAGCCCAAACTGACCAGAGTCTTGGTCTGACAGCACCACCTGGTGGTTAGAAAAACTATGCTGCTTGGAGTAACTCCACCCAAAGCTAAGGCCCAGTGGGCAAAGGGCCCGCAAGCAGGCCTGGGTCTTACACCCAAGGCCAGTGCCAGACAAAAAGAAGTCAAAGGTGCAGTTTGTTTTCAGTTCAGTCCTCTTCTGGGTACCCCAACCCATCCCTTCTTAGCACTGTGTTCAAGCATCACCTCCCCAACCCCTTCAGGACTGACTTTTCTCAGCCACACTACCCCATAAAAAGGGGATCTAGCTTGCAATGAATGCCCTCAAAATCAGACTCTGGGGATTATTAGCCAGGATTATTATTCCTCTTGTCCCCCCTATATGGTATCTGTATTTTATCAGGGTCTGACTCATAGGAAGGAGGGGCATGAATAGCTGGGAGATATCCATGAAAGGGAGAGCAACTGACATTCTTACCATCTTTATTGCTGGTGACAGGAATATTATGGACAGTTCGCAATTTGAAACAGGACCCTGTGAGCACTTGGAGTTCCACTGAACTCAAAACAAAGGCTTGGAGATCTGAAAGTAAAGCAGAAGGGGCAGGGAGGTGAGGAACATCATTACCACAGGTCCACTGGGGCCTGCTTATCTTCTTCTGTAAGGAACTTACTGAATGAGGAAGAGGAAAGCCCTGGCATTAGGCGCCCTGGATGTCCTAGTGATGGGCAATGGAAGGGGCAGAGACTAGGCTGCCCTCACAGTAACAGTGGAAAGAGCATTGACTTGAGACAGGAGGATCCAGGTTCGAATCTTGACTGTTGTACTTTCTACCTGCCTCCACTGGGCTAATCATTTTGATGGCTGGGGCCTCAATCCCTTCATTTGCAAAATGAGTTGGTTCAACTCAATGGGCTCAGAGATTGCCAATCATTCTCAGAAAGGAGAGGACATGCAGACAGGCCATGAGGAAGAAGAGTTTAATGGGGCCCAAGAAAGGCCTTGGGGTGGGAATGAAGAGAGGGAGCTTTCATTTGTGGCGGGTAATCACTATGGGCCTAATCTCTTCATTTGTAAAAGGAGGGGAAAAAGAGAGGGAGAGGGGAAACAGAAGCAGACAGGAGAGGGAGTCGGCGGGGAGGAGAGGGATTGAGAGAGAGAGAGAGAGAGAGAGAGAGAGAGAGAGAGAGAGAGAGAGAGAGAGAATAAAAAACTGAAAATGAGTAAAGTGATGTTATTTCTATGACAAAGGAGGGTGGAGCCCCCTCCCCTTCCCCCAACTGCCCCTTAGGAGGGCAGGCTTTACCTTTCTTCTGTAGTTTCTGAATCGCTTCTCTCCATTCTGACCTCTCATAATCTGAGGACAGGAGGAACAGGTAGCTCTAAAGGGAGGAGATGAGAATTCATGGGGCAGCTGTGTCCAGGCTCCCCAGTGGCTCCTTTCAAGGGGGAAGTGGCACCAGTGGGAGTTGGTAGGTGAGCCAAGCTACGGAAATGCTGCTCAGACCTGGGCAGGGAGGAGGCTGCTCCCTCACTGACTGACCCAGATGTCCCTATATTTTGACTCTACTTTCCCTGCCCCTACCTTGCTCTGCAGGAGCAAGAGATAGAGCTATAGCTTCCAATCCAGAAGTGTTGGGTTCAAACTGCTGCCTCAGATGCTGGGTGACCTAGATTCCCTTGGACTAGAGTTTCCTCACTTGTCAAAGGAGAGTGTTGGTCCTGATGACCTCTAAGGCCCCTTTCAGCTTTCCAAATATAGAAATCTATGAGGGATCCCACTTTGACGAGACAGCAGAGGACACTCCCTCCCTGCCTGTCCCATCAGGGGCTCCCCTTGGACAGCCGCTTTCCCAGACACCTCTCCTGGGCCCAGCCCCTGCATGGGTGCCTACGTGTGGCGGTCTGCTCACCTTTCCATTTCGATTGTGGATCCGGAAGGGGATTGTTGGAGAATTCAGAAGCAGTAAAAACTCATTTTCAAACATTTTCTTCTTTAACCTCTCAATAGCTCGACTCTGACCTTTGTTGGCTCTCTGCAGGGCACAAAAGGAGGGACCCCAAAGTCACCCATGCTCTTTGGGTCTTGTCCCTGGAGAGCAAAGGTCTGTCCCAGGGCCCACCCCACCTGGAGAGGTGTGGCAAGAAGAGATCTGGTTTGGGAGCCTGGAGACCTGGGTTTAAATTCAGCATGGAAAACCTACTACCAGCATGACCTCAGATGAGTTATTTCCCTCAATGGGCCTCAGTTTTCTTATCTGTAATATGAGGGGGTTAGGTAGCCTCTAAGGTTACCTCTAGATCTAAGTCTAGGATCCCATGCCAGCCAACATCCCCTTGCACAGGCCAATCAGGTAAGAGAGGCTAGTGTAGTGGATATAACTCAGGGCACCTTAACAGGGAAACTCTCCCGCGGCACAGGAGGCTCAGAGCTCAGGACCCTAAGAGGAACAAGGCCATGGGCAAAATTGGTGATAAGTGTCCCATGTTTCCTGCCACCATGTTCTTGCTTAGGCTGTTCCCTTCCTCTGGACTGCCTTCTCCTCTACTTATTGAAAACTTGTCAGTCTGTTCCTATTTATTCAGAAATCTCAATGCTAGGCCTATATACCAAGGAGGTTCAAAGACAGAAAGACAGGTCCTTTTTGGTGAGTGGGGAGAGCAGCAAAGACCTAGCAACAAAGTAGGTCCCCTCTTTTGGAGAATGGTAGTACACGAATAAAATGGAGGGACTGCTGTGTCATAAGAAAGGATGAGTATGAAGGAACCAGGGATGTGTTTTATATGATAACAATGATGTATTATGACACACTGCTTCTAAAATCTTTTCTCTGTTTATCTCTTTGTTTCCAAGGAAATTTTCCCTTTGTAAACTTCCAACCTTAACCCAAGGGGAGGGCCAGATTTGTTCAGACCCAGACTAGGATGGGCAGGGAGAAGAACAGAGCCTGAGATGACAGCGATGATTCCAGCTTGGGGGCCTGGGCTCCTCTGGCAGCGCTCCTACCAAACCCCATCACCACATAGTAAGGTCTCGAGGAGCAGGAAGAATGAATCCAGTGAAATGACATGATCTCAGTATTAGAATCCTCACTATTCCGAGTGTAATTATGTGTAAAATATGATCATAGGTTTCAGCCCAGTGGACATGTTCTAATAACGTGACTCATTGTTTGCCCTCATTGGGACCTGGTTGTGATGTTTTTCCACGCACAAAAGAGGATTATAAAGGAAACCAACTGAACTGAAATATAGTTACCAAGAGGTATTTTTTAAAGACGTTCACAGGGTTGGGATAAAAAGCCCTCCTCCCCAGATGGACATCTGCCCTTCAGCCTCATCACCCCTTCTCTACTACTTCTCTCCATTCATAGGACAGATATTCCATTGCCTCCTGCCTCTGTTAGGACTTCTCTCTCACAGCCCATCATCCCCTCTCTCTCCTGACTGCTCTTTCTGCACTCTCTCCTTTCCCCTCTGCTTATACACATGTTCAGGTCTTCTGGGCACTCTTTCCACCTCTCCTCACTCCTTTTTGGGCTCTTCACCTTCTTTCTGACCCCTTCACATGGCATTTGGCCTGCTTCTTTCTTTCCAGGCAATCTCATTCACTCCCTTAGTTTCAACTGCCATCTCCACGATTCCCATACTTGGCTCTCCACCCCTGATCTCGCATCTGAGTTCTAGACTCTCATCATCAACTGTCTCTAGGACAGAGGTCTTTAACCAAGAGTCCATGGACCCTAGATCTCAGAAGGAATGAGAATTTGTTGGGAACTGCGTCTTTATTTTAGTAACCAGTAATCTTCATGATTCTGTGTATTTTGTTTTACGAATTTAAAAAATCTGATCCTGAGAAGGGGTCTACAGGCTTCTCAGACTGCTGCCAGCCTAGGGTGTGTGACACAGGAAAGGTTCAGAACGCCTGCTCTCTGGCATCCCTCCTGGGTGCTCCTGTTGTACCTCAAATGCAGTTTCCTCCAACTCAACTCATTATTTTTCTTTGAAATCTATTTTTTCACTCTGCCTTTCCCATTCTTCTCTGGGCCACCATTTACCCAGTCTTCCATGGTGCTCTTGGTACTCTCTCCAATTCCTCTGTCTTCCTCTTTGCCTCTTCTATCCAATTATTTACCAAGTCCTGTAAATTCTATCTGTGCAGCTCCCTAGGACAGTCTCCCTGCCTTCCATGCTGGTCACTATAACAGCCTCTCCAGGGACAGTCTACTCCTCCTCCGCCTCCAAATTTCCAATCCATCTTTCACATTGTTTGCCAGAATCAGCTAAAGTCAACTGTTGCTTCTCCACTCAAAAATCCTTAGTGGCCCTCCCACTCTATCCCAAGGAGAGTTGAGATGCTTCTGCTTTGTAGTGAAGGCATTCCACAACCTGATGCCAACCTACTATTTCTAGCCTTACTTCACATTACTAACTACTAAAGGGTGATCATTCAATGAGTCAACTAACAAGTATTTATCAAGTACCTACTATGTACTAGGCACTGTGCTAAGGATACACAGACAAAATAGTCCCTGACCTCAAGAAGCTCATATTCTGTTGGAAAGATAGCATGGATGAATAAATAGGTACAGAAGAAATATGATAATATAATATGATAATATGATATGATGTGGTATGATAACATAATAATACTTCACTTAAGGTATGGGGTAGGGGAAGAGGAAAGGCCTTAGCTAAAGATAGAGCTTGAGCTGAGTTCTGAAGAAAGCCATGACTGGAAGCAGCAGAGGTGAGGAAGGAATGCCTTTAAGGGAATGAGAGCTGAAATGTCAGATGTGAAGAATATTAGAAAGGTCAGGTTAGCTGGTGCTTGTGAAGGGGAGTCGAGGGCAGGCTGGAGCCAATTGTGAATGGTTCTATGTACCCAACAGGGGAATTCTTATTTAAAGGTAGAGGCCATAAGGAGGCACTGGAATTGATTGGGGAGGGGTGACAGGGCCAGACTGACACTTAAGAAAAACCAGTGTGGCAGCGATGTGGAAGAGGGATTAGAGAAGGCAAAGGTTTGAGGAAGGGAGACCAATTAGGGGACTCCACTAGAGTCCAGGAGAGAGGCGCTAAGGGTTTGAACCATGCTGGTGTGGCTACATGAATGGAGAGAAGAGCTGCCCACCCCAATCCGCTGCCCCCAGCAATTTCCACCTGGGTCCTATCTTGACCACTGCTATTGCCTCCCACAGAAAAGTCTGTACATGTGGCATCCACCACCTCTACCCAAAGTACCCTCTTCTGTATTACCAGCTCCTCAAAATCCACTATCTTCCATGAATGACCCCATCTGACCAGCACTCTCAACATTGTAACTGATTTTATTAGATGGACTAGGGAGTCAAAGGACCTGAGTCCTTAGCATATGACAAGAAGTCAAGAAGATCTAAGTTCAAATCCTGCCTCAGACACTAGTTGTGTGACCCAGGGAAAGTCATTTAAAGCTGACTCAGTTTCTTCATCTGCAAAATAAGGGGGTCATGCTCAATCACCTCTAAGGTTCTTTCCAGCTTCAACGATATGATCCTATGACCTTAGGCAATTCTTATTAAATGTTTCTGGGCTTCCCAGCAATGGTCCTCAGGGTGGGGGTTTTGGGGGGGGGGCCACTAGTTCTTCTTACCTCCTTCTGGATTTCACTCTTGAGGGCAGAGATCTTCATCTTCATGTCCTCTAGTTCATGGTCCGGGAAGGGGTGCACTTGGGGGCTGGGTTCTGACTCCTCTGGGGATGGGAAAACCAGATCTGCCAGTGGGATGTACCACTTACAGTCATACTGTTGGTGTTTCCTGTGAAGAGATAGTGGGGGGAGACACAGGAGGATATGAGGTGTTGAGTTGGCCACCCCTAACAGCTCCTCTCACCAATCAGAATGGCAGTATTGGAGAGGCAGCCTGTGTGGCATGATGAGACGAGGGGGATGGAGTCCAAAGGGCCCCAAGTGTGGAATAAGGAGACCTGTTGTTCAAATCCTGGTCTGGCTCCATAAGCTAGAGAGGCAAGACCCTCTGAGCTTTCATTTCCTCAGCTATAAAATAGGGACAATGGAAGAAATATGACCTGTCCCTCAAAGGGATTCTGTGAGTGAAGCATTCTATAATCCACAAAGCACTGGTGCATCATTACTGCTGCGAGGGGGCCAGGGGTATGATCCCTGATTTACCTGATGACATCCCCAATCCATGGCTCTGGAGTCAAGAGGGTTTGAGTTCAAATCCTGCCTCTGACATTACTCTGACCTTGGCTGAGCCTCAATCTCTTCATCTACAAAATCAGGAGGTTTGACTCTCAATGGCCTTTGACGTTCCTCCCATCTCTGAATCTAAAGCTTTGATTACAGGATCTGAGATCAGCTTGGAAGCACATTGCCCACACTATAAGCTCAATCACTGGTGCTACAGAGAGAGAACACAGCAATCTTCTTTGGGGTACAGAGACTATGGCAGCCTGGGCCTTCAGAGGATGGACTCCCATAGACAGCTCCTGGCACCCTCCTCCTTTGACCTTTTTCCCTGTTCAGAAGATGGGCCAGGGTCCAGCAGTAGAGAAAGAGCTCTGGGGAGTGGACATTCTCAGATTAAAAATGGCAGTGGCCAGGGCACTAAAAGAACTACTGCAGAAGCACATGGCAGAAGGAGACGTCAGTCAATCAATTTCAGTCAAAAAGTACCTACTATGTGCCAGGCACTGGGGATACAAAGAAGAAAAAAAAAACCCTGTTCTTAAGGAGATTATATATTCTGTTGGGTCTTATCTTTTCCTTTTACATTATCTTTTCTTTCATACTGACCTACACGGCCCAAGAGAGGCCATGGAAAATATTTCTGGGCCCCAACTTTCTGCATAAAAATGGACAATAAAGTTCCTAGCTAGCATTTTATAAAAATTTAGCCTTCTAATCAGAGATGAAGATTTCCTGAGCAGAGCCAGTCTTGAGAGATGCTTTGTGGGTAACCACAAGTTTAAAAGTTTGGGGACCAGATTTTCTAGAGAGGCAAACGGGGGATTTCCTGATGTAGCAACCACTAGGAGAAAGATAATCACACAAGTGTGGCTGTGACCCTCTCTCTCAAATTTAATTTCCTTTTGTGGGGAGCTTATGGGCTTTTACGTGTTTCTGTGAGTATTGGTGAGCCCAGGGTCTTCTGCATTTTCTGGGCAGGGAAATGAAGACTGTCCTACCTCATAAGCATTGTTGCTATCTTGAGAGCCTTTACAGGAGCAAGGACCCCACTTCCCATATCTGGAGAGACAAACATAAGCTGTGGGTAGCTAGAAGGCACAGTAGATAGAGTGCCAGGTCTGGAGAAAGGAAGACTCATCTTCATGAGTTCAAATCTGACCTCAGACACTTACTAGCGAGGTGACCTTGGGCAAGTCACTTCACCCCATTTGCCCCAGTTTTCTCATCTGTAAAATGAGCTGGGGAAGGAAATGGCAAACCTCTCCTGTATCTCTGCCAAGAAAACCCCAAATGGTGTCATGAAGGGTTGGACACAACTGAAAAATGACTGGACAACAAAAACATAAGGTGTACCTAACATACAAGTGGGAGATTTCCTTCAGAGTAAACTTCAGAGTTGGAGGAATAAGAAACCAGAGAGAAAATAATTATCAGTTCAGACCCTCAGTATTAGACTATTTGGTCCCAGGAGACTTGGGAGGTTTGGGGCCTCAGGTTATACAACCAACATTATTTACTCTGTGCCCAGCACTGTTCTGGGTAGTGTGTGTATGCACATGCATGTGCATCTGTATCATGTGTGTGCACGTGCACATATGTGTATGTCATTATGTAGAAATAGTCATCATCCTCATGGGATTTCCAGCTTAATTGAAGCGACATGAAGACCAGTCATGAATCCATCAGAAAACACCAGACAGTAAGTGCACAGCATATGAGAGCATCCTATAAGAGGGTACTGAGTACTCCAGGCTTAGTGTGCCCCCAGTGGGAAAAGAGTTCCCTCCCAGCCATTCCAAAGAAGTTCCCAGGCCAGAGAGACTCTAGCTTCAGCCTGGAGGATGTTCTGAGAGACACCTGGCCCAGAAATCTGGGGCTGCCTGAAATCAGGAAGACCTAAGTTCAAACCCTGACTTAGACACTTCCTAGCGCTGGGTATCATGCTAAAGCAATGGGTCCCTGGAATGAGCTGCCTCTTCCCTTGTCATGGATGGCAATGCCATCAACAACTGAGGAACGTGCAGCAATGGGAACCAGTAAGGGACTTTGGTGGGAGAGGGGAGCCGTGGCTTGGAGAATGTGGAAGGTGAAGGTTCCCTTTGAGCACTGTCCTGGAAGTGAAGGACAGATGAGAAGCCAGCCCACAAAGGAGGAACAATGTGGTCAGGAAGAGGAGCCTGCAGAGCCCACTCTGCCAAGGCAGAAGGGTGACTGGCTCCTGAAATGCGGGCAGCACTCTACAAGTCTGTGCTCTAAAAATCTATTTTACTTTCTTACCCTAAGGGATGATCATAAGATCAGAGCAGAAAGGACCCTCAGGGACCATAGATTCTAATCCTTTCGTTTTACAGATGGGGAAACTGAAGCCCACAAAGGTGAAGGGACTTGCCCAGGGCTGCCTGGCTAGTAAGGGTCTGAGGAAGGATATGAATCCAGGTCTCACTAATTTCAAGTCCAGTGTCCAAGTCACTACACCATGGTTCCCAAAATAAGTGTAACACCATTGAGAAAAAGTGAACCTCTGTCTTGGGGTTTACTGAGAGGTAGGGGGAATTTAGCCAAAGACCAAAGGGGCTGCCACCCAGTAAAGACAGAACCATACCAGCTGACAGCTGTGAGAGTCAGGCCTCTTCTGGCCTGGGGTCATTTCTGGGCGGTCCTTGCCTCCAGTCACACCATTCTCCCTGCCTGGACTGCCTGCTGATCCCTCTGCGTGCTCTGCCTTAGAATCAGCATGACATCATGGATCCATGGTTGAGCTTCAAGCATCAAGAGACCTGGGTTCGAATCTAAATGCCTCCAACATTTGCTAACTGAATGACCCAGCAAGTGATTCTGCATCCTTGTTTATAAACCCCTCCCTGGCTGTGGTGAGGAAAGTACTTCACAAGTCTTAAAAGTGTCCTGTAAATGGGAGTCATGATGATGCACATTCAACTGATCCTCCACAACTCAGTCCTTCCTCCTCCATCAACTGTCTCTGAACTCTGGGGCTTCAATGGACAGAAGGATGGAAAGCCCAGCTTCTCCCTGCTCAGGGCCCAGCAGTGACCTTGGATGGGAGTTTACTTCTCAGGTATCTCTCAGCAAACAGTACAGACAAGTATCTCACTTTGACTTTTTTCAATTAAATGAATGTTAAAAATAAATAAGCTTAAGAAATGCAAGGATTGGATCAGAGAGCTTTTAAGGACTCTTCCAGCTCTAGACCTAGGATCTAAGTCACTTCATCTCCCTGGGCCTCAGTTTCCTCTTCTGTAAAATGAAGGAGTTTGCCTTTATGGCTTTCAAGGTCCCTTTCCACTCTAGATATGAGAGTATCTAGTTCGACTCCAGAATACATTGCTCTCTTTCTACTCTGACCTGCCTTCCAATTCATGGAACACTCATCTAGATTAATCATAGATAGACTCATGGATCGTCCCAACTGGGCATGAATTGTTTCTCCAGCTGGATTTTTGGGGCCTCTGGGGCTCCAACCATATTGGGTCCTTCCCTTGTGCCCATGACTAGGCACAAAGTGGGCACTCCACAAACACAAATGAGAGGGAGCCATGCCTGTGTGTGTGTGTGTGTGTGTGTGCGCACGCGCGCACACAGAGTGCTCCATCGGTCCAGCCTCCTCCCACTGCTCCCTTACCCTCTACCCCCCAGATCCTGCCTGCCTCACCCCACGGATGTCTTCTTCAGCTTGGCACAGAGCAGGACATCTGTGAAGAGGAAGACGTGTCGAAGCTTCCTCGAACTCTCAGCCATCTCCACGAGGAAACCATCCTTCACCAGCTGCCGGGTCTGATGGGAGACAGTATAACCCAGCCCTGCTCAGAGGGGGCTGCAGGTGGGGCTGGGGGTCAGCTGAGTGAATGGGGTAGGGGGTAGAGTTATTATAGGCCAGGGCAGCTCTCTCTGCAAAGGGACTCAGGCACACAATGGGGTCAAGCCTAGTCAAAGGGAAGGGGTGGTTTCCTCCTGGTTGAGTCCCGCACAGGAATCTCTGAGTGCTCTGCATGGAACCAAATACATCCCCTGGGAATCTTCCCTGCCCCAAGAAGCTGATCTGATTCTAGCTTTACTCTAGGACTAGATTCCATCTAATGCTTAGACTGGACCCCCAGGATCTGCCTTTAACTCATGGCTAGAGCCTGCGCACAGCCTAATTCCTGAGGTGGCCAGGACTAACCTAAGGCAGATCACACTCAAGCCTCAGCTCCTTTTCTGACCACTCCAGGGTCATTTGAGGGACTCATTTATCTACATTCTGTTCTAGACTACACTTCCCAAATTTCCCTTCCTTTGCTTCAAAGGAACAGGATACATGCCTCAGCACCAGTGACTATCAATTATTTTTCTTGAAGTTCCACATCCTATCATTGTTCAGTTTTTTAACACCTCTCCACCTCCTCTTAAAAATATATTTCAGTGTCTACAAACACACACACATACACATACACATGTACACATGCATGCACACACACAGAGTGAAAATATCACTAGCTTCAGAAGCTCTGCTACTTTCTTCCAGTGTGACCCTGGGCAAGTCTCTTAACATCCCTGGGCTTTTGGATCTCATCTGACAAAGGAGAGGGTAGGACTAGATCACGAAGGTCCGTTCCAGCTCAAAATCTATGACCCACCCCCAATTATATATAGAATACTTCTATGGCCTAGATCTACAATTTAAAATATAGCTGATACTTTCAAGCATCAAATTGATCTGAAAATAAAGAATTAAAATGACTTAAAAGAGATAGGGTTGTGACTTTCAGAGAATTCGGGCACCTCCCTGAGATTAATGGGAACATCCTTGGGGTCTACAAACCTGGACACACACTTCTGGATCTCATCAATCCCTGCAAGGCCCCTATCTCTGCTTCCCTCCATCTCTCAGCTCAGTCCATGGGCTTGAGCTCCATAAATCAGATAAATAATTGGGATCCCAGCCAGCCTTCACTTTTACTGGACAGTGAACGTGGCATTCCTGCTTGGCCTGTGAGCCTTCACAACTGCTTAAGGACTTGGGATCCTCCTGAGGCTGTCTTCACTCAGCCCCAAAGAGAAGGAAGCATTTGATAAGGAGTCATAACCTAGCTTTCACATGTTATATACAGGTAATCTCTAAGGTCCTTTCCTACGTCTGTGATTAGAGGTTCTTAACATTTTATGGATGAGCAAGGTCCCCTCTGGCAGACAGTCTGGTGAAGCACTTTTTGCTTCCTAGACCCCTTCTCAGAATCATGTTTTTAAATGCATAAAATATGGAGGATTACAAAGAAAACCAATTCTATTGAAATACCATTATCAAAGTATTTAAAAAGAACAAGTTCACAGACCCTAGGTTAAGAATTTCTGCTCTTGAAGAGGCTGTCCATTCAGACACACATCAACCACCTGACACTGCCTGAATCACTGAAGGGCCAGGTCTTCACCTAGTAATGACCTTGAGGTCAAGAGTTCAGGTAGAAATGGTGCCACCCACACACTACCACAGTCACAGTGTTAAGAGGGCAGCAGTAAGCCAGCTGGGTGGGGCTGGTCTTTATAGGTAGAGGGGTGTTTATTGGTGGCATGACCCTGGGTTCATCATAACTTCCCTGTGCCTCAGTTTCCTCATCTGTAGAATGATGCAACTGGATTCAATGAGGTACCTCCTAACTCTAGAGCTAGGATCATAATATTGAGTTCTAAAAGCTGACCCAGATCCTCCATTTTCTCAGCATTCCCCAGGATGCAAGTTTCTAGCCTTGGTTAAGAATACATCCCAGGGAAAATGTCTCATTGGGACAACAGCGTGAAGCCAACTAATTAATGTAAAGGGTAAGAACACACATAGAAGAAGGTGGGACCAGAGAGAGAATGTACAATACATCTCTTCAAATGCTTGTCATTTGGCCAAGATAGCACTGGAAATAGGTTGACCCTCTGAGGCTTGGGCTCACCTCTCCCTTGGGGGTAGTAACTGCGGTCCGGCGGGGGTCAATATCCTCATTGATGCTGGACAGGAAGTTTTGGGAGATACGCAGGGCATCCTGGAGTAACGGGTAGTCAGGATGGTCCACTGGGGTGTGCTTGAGGAGGTCCTATTTGGAGGATATGGAGGTGAGAACTGGTGACTTCTGGAGGTAACATCTGCCACATCTATCTCCCAGAGGGGCAAGGAAAAACCTTCTTTGCTCACCAGGCTTCCCCTGGGTGACATCTTTGTACAGGACCAGGGTCTATGAGAGTTACTTCTGAAAGGACTGCTCAGAGAAGACCATTCCCCCTCCCTCAGCTCTATTCCCTGTGTTTTGAACAGGAAATGGAAAGAGAGGAAGAGATCTGAGGACATGGGGACAAAGGGGATACTAAATTGCCATCCTCTCGAGCGATGGGAGCATTTGGCCAAACATTGGGCTCGGTAGCCAAGCTATATTTAGGCCCAAGGTTGGTTGGCATGGTTACCATGGGCTAAGCAGGCGCAGTTGGGGCCACGGGACCGTCTGTGTGGCTCCCCAGATTAGCCATTCTGGGCACTACACAATCTTTGTATCTCCAATGCCTCCCTGCCCTTGGACCTGGCCACCTTTCCTTCTCAACTCCCTCCCACCCCCAGCCTGATACTCACATGGAGGACGAGGGTGCTCCTCGTGACACGGTCGATGGGCTTGTAAAGCAGTGCTGGGTGGGGAATTTGGGGGGTAGAGGGAGGAGAGAAGAACACAAGGAACCCTGGTGAGACATCTGAAGCAAGTAGACCAGGGGCCCATTCCAACATCCAGCAACTGCACCCTTCACTCGTGGTGGGAGGCCCCAATCTGTACCTGGAGCTCCAAGGAGCTCCACTCTTCCTTGTGGTTATTCCTTGTCTAACACAAGCAGGAATTCTCCCCACCCACTCCACTCATCCCATTTTTCTCTTCAGCCCCAGGGAGTAGATGCCCCAATGCCCCTTTCTTGTCCTAGCTTAGCCAGAGCAGCTCAGGACCACCCAAGAAGAAACCTCAGAGGTCACCTAGACAATCCACAATTCTACCATTCAACTTTTCAACTCAACAAACATTAGGAGCCTATCAGCGAATCATCAATTAACATTTATTAAAGGCCTCCTATGTGCCAGGCACTGTCCTAAGCGAGCACTGTACCATAACCCTAAGAAGTGGTCTTCCTGCCTCTAAGTGAGGCTAAAGGTCTCAAGTAATGGGGAGTTCAACCATTCTCTGAAGCAGCCCAGCCTGCTTTGGGGGAGCTCTCACTATTACAGAGTTTTTTCTCATATCAAGACAAAATGGCCTTCTACCTGCTGGAATTTCTGCCCTCTAAGACCACAGAGAATTATGCTAATCCCTTCAAAGGCCAGAAAACAGCCAAGCCCTCCCTCCCTCCCTCCCCCAACCCCATCTCCCAACCCCCCAGACTATAACCATTTTCAGTTCCTTCAAGGGATGCAGATCAGGTATGCTCTCCAGTACTCTGGACATGGCCTAGGTTATCAGTGTCCTTCCTAAAACATGTCACCTAGGACAGAGCACCAGGGTCTGACTGAGGCAGAGCACAGGGAGGCCATCACCTTCCTCATTCCCGACATCATGCCGCTATAAATGCACTGAGAATCACGCTAGCTTTTCTGGTCGTTGTATCCCACTTCCGACTCACATGGAGCTCACAAGTCACTAAAAGCCTCAGGTCTCTGCTCCCACATGAACTCTAATCAAGCTAGGCATCCCTTATCTTGCCTTTTAGAGCTGATTTTTTTGAACCCATGTGTAGAACTTTACATTTAACTCAAGCTCACAGAAGCTCACCTTATTGGAAAGACTGACCTTTACGCCTTCCCTTGGATTCACATCCATGTCAGTTAGACTTGGCCTCATATTGTCCAGACAATGCCAGCCCTTCACACTCTTGGGAGGACATGATGTGGGCTGGCAGGAGGTACTGCTGCTTTGCCCAGACAGGATGGCTGCTCCCGGTTCTGTCATGTTCAATCACTCTTCCCTTCTTCTGTGCTACCCAGGGCAACATAGTAGCCCAACATGGTCAGGAATGTCTATACCCTCAGTCCCATTTCCTTATGCAGAAGAGCCTCTGGCACTGAGACTCCCTTGAAAGGAAGGGATATGTAGTGGAAGGCACACAGGTACAGCATGGAAATATTCTTTCCAGAGAAACCCTTCTGTACTTAGACAAAGAATAGCCCTGGGGGAAGGAAGGAAGGAAGGATGCTGGAGGACAATCTGACTGTAAGAATTCACCTGGCCTTCAGACTCAGGCTGGTGCAGCCAAACAAAGCACTCCCCTGTTCTCACTGCTCAGAGCTGCATTCTAGGTTTGGCCAGCAGACGAGGATCGCTGGGTTTCAGCGGAGACAGGTGGAGGCAGCAGCTGGCAGCCGAGTCTGCCAGTGTTTTTCAACTACCAATTCAAAAAATCACTTCCCTCAAAAACCAGCCATACCCTTTTCTCCCTCCCTGAGAGGGTCCAACCAACGTTAACTCCAGATGTAGGGTCTCTCAGAGCACAGTATGAGGAAGAATATTCTTGGAGATGGGAACCAGACATCTGGATGGACTCCCTGGGGTGGGGCCAGGTGATCTCAGCCTTCAGCCTGGCCCTTTGCCAACATCCCCATCCCAAAACAAATAGCCCTAGCCATTTGCTAAACAGAAAATAGCTTCCCCTAGCCGCAGATACAAACACCCGGCACACTGCTGAGGAGACCCCCGTGGGGGGACAGTTTGTTCTTCATAAACACAGGTGGAGTTCTCAAGTAGGGTGGAGTAAATGTCTGGGGACCCAGTGGCAGCCTCCAATTCACTCCTCTACATTCCTCAACATCTGTATTTTTAGTCCATCCCATTTGACATCTACCAGAGATTCTTTCCTGACAATGCCTGGGCTGGGGCATGGGGGCTGTAGCAGGGCAAGATAGGGCAGAGATTTCTCTCTAGAGAGGCATGGTAATGGGCATGGCCTTTCAGCAGGACTCTGGGTGGAGACTCATCCTACCCTAGAGATGTAATATGGCAGATATGGAGCTAGAAACGACTTTGGAAGTCGTCAATGTGACAAAGAAACAGACACACAGGGGGTGCCCACCAAATAGGGAATGACTGAATCCATTATGGTCTATGAATGTGATGGAGGACTGTGGTGTTGTAAGAAGTGATGAAAGAAAGGGATTCAGAGAAACTCAGTATGATCTGGGCAGAGGGAGGGGGTAGAACAATTTACATGATTGTATAAGTTAATAAATTTACAGCAACGTAAAGACAAACAAAAGACCTTGAAAGACTTAAGAACTCTGATCAGATTGTGATGACTGGCCCAGAGAGGTAATGGGTTCAAGATACAGGAGAGGCCTAGATGACCTGACGTGACTAAATGGGAATTTGTTTTGTTTGTCTACACCTATCTGCTACAAGGGTTTTCCTTTGTTTCCCCACCTCCATCCCAATAGGGAAGTAGAAAAGTGAACAAATAAATGTTTATTGGGAAGACGTTTTAAGATTTTTTGAAAAGGAGCCACTTAGTTCAGCCTGCTCATTTTACAGATGAGGGAAACTGAGGCCCAGAGAGAATAAGTGACTTGCCTCAGGTCACAAATGGCAGAAACAGCAGCCTTCTACCGCCCCATTTTACCTCTGGCAGATACCAGGACAGAGAGAAAAAGAGAAGTAGGAAGGATAATGGGTGACAGTGCAGACAGAGGGAGCTCCTTTCTATCCCAGGCCCAGGGAAGGAAAGCTGACACTGCACCTTGGGGTCCCGGGGTGGGAGGTGGGGGGTTTGGGGAAGAAGTTTCTGATTAATCCTGCGGGCTCTTTCGATTGCCAGAGAGACATCTGCACAAGTCAAGGGTCTGGTTTCAGCGGGGTTATTAATACCACTACTGCTCATCTCTAGAGACTGCTGGGTTTTAAAGATCAGTGAACCAAATTCTAAAGTCTTCGTTTCACAGCTGGGCAGGGGTGGGGAGTCAGACCCAAACCACAGCAGCTGTGCTGTGGGCATGTTAAGGAGCACAAGGCAGTGATGGGAGGACCCGTTGTCTGGTTCCCTGGGCACAAGCAGACAAAGAGGTAAGCTGTGGGGTATACTTCCAGTGGTCACCTGTCCACTCTCCAGAGCAAACACTGGTCCCTATTCTTAGATTTCAAGGCCTTTCCTTGGAGGAAAATCCTTCCATCCCCTTCTCAGTAATTCCAACCTTTATACCTGTTCTAGGGAAACTAACCTTCTTTCTACACATGGCTCATTCCACTTTTCCCATTTGTGAATCTATTACCTCTCCCCTTTACCTGGAATAACTTGTGCACCATGCTACCATTTTCCACTTCCTTCCACCCTCCAATCTACTCCTCCCCCTCCTTTCAGAAAGCCTTCCCAGAATTGATAAGAGTAGGCCAATCAAATAGTCTGAAGGCCATTCACCTGTCTACAAAGGGAGATTAAAAAGTCCAAAAGATAGAATGGTCATTCATCTCTGTCTGGTCTCTTTCAGCAAATCATCAAGGGAGGGGAGGGTGGGAACATGGCTCTCCTATTGCATACGCCACTTGCAAGTAGTCTATGAATCTCTCGCAGAAAAGCAACTCGGTAAAATTCACCAGTCCTGGAAATACCATTGATATCCATCCATCCAACTAACCCTACTTCCTTTGGGGTATCATTTCATTAGACATTTATTAAACCCCTACTGAATACACAACACTGTGACAGGCACTTGGGGAAATACAGAATTGGACACAACGAAGTCCATGCCTTTATTATCTTTCTCCCAAAACCCATCCTTCCTCTGAGTTTCTGTTTCTGTCAAGGGCACCACCATTTTTCTAGTCATCCAGATTCACAACCTAAGAATCATCCTTATTCTACCATATATTTTGTACCCAATCAGTTGACAAGTCTTGTTGATTCTGTATTAATCAGTCATCAAGCAATGATCAAGTGCTAGCTGTGTGCCAGGCACTATGCTGGGGGTTGGGGTTGCTAGTGCCAAGGATGGACAATGACATCTCCCCAAATGGTAATAGTAGGAAGAGTCTTGGCTCTAGAGCAGGAGGGAGCAGATTCAAATTCTGCCTCTGTGACCTCTGATAAATCACCTAACTTGCCCAGGCCCCAGTTTCCTACTCTGTAAAATGAGGGGGTCAATGAGGTCCCTGACCTAGCAGTCAAGTTCAGGCCCTCCTTGCTTCTCACTTGGACTACTGAAGTAGTCTCCTGATTCTAGCCTCCTTGCCTCCAATCTATACCTTCTCCAATCCATTCTCCACACAGCTGTCAAAGGGATGTCCCCAAAAGGCCAAGTCCTGGCGGTGTCACTCCCTGGCTCAATAAATTCCAGTGGCTCCCTCTTACCTCAAGGGTCAAACACAAACTCTTACTTGGCATTTAAAAGGCATCATCTTCTAGATTCCACCTGTCTTTGAAGCCCTCGTGAGACAGGACTCCTCCCAACTGTCCTCACATACAATGATTTATCCACCATCTTCTCTTTGGACAATCTGCTCTTCAGGCCTAGAACATTTCTTTTTCTACTCTACCTCCTCAAATCTCTAATATCCTTTCAAGCTCCACTGTTCAAATGCTACCACCCGCATACGGCTTTTCTTGACCTCCTCTCCACAACACCCTGCCCCCCAACAATGACCTTCTATTCAACTGGCATGTACATGGTTCACTTGGTCTCCTTGGATGAAGATGAGCTCCCAGAGGGTACAAATGCTTTCATATTTGTCTTTGCATCCTCAGTGCCAGACGCAGTGGTGGCACACAGCAGACACTTAATAAAAGACTTGCTGCTTGATTTTAAGTAGGGGACTAAGATTCCAATGGATAAGGAAAACAATGGACAAGTCACAATACAAAGTCCTCTGGGAGGTCAGAGAGAGGAGGGAAGTTTAGACTGGGGGGATCAGGGAGGGAGGGACCCCAGAACTGGGAGAGAGAAACACCTCAGCCCCCAATTCAGTCCCCATTCAATTCAGTTCAGTCCCCAGTCTCCAATTATGAAATGAAAGGGAATGCAATTGCCCCAGGAGAAAGGCTGAAACCTCAATCTTTGCCCCTTTTCAGTGGGAAGAAACAGAATTAGAGGAATAAAAAGTTGGGGTTCTATCCCCAGGCTCAGCCATTGTTGGGAGACAGGTTGGTGCCAGGTCTGGGATAGGACCAAGAGTGCCCAACCTCTGTGCCAAACAGAACACTCCCTTTGAGGCTCTGGACTTTCCAAAGTACTTTGAAACCATAAGCCAAGGAAGCTTCTTGGCCTAACCCTGTTACAACTGGGGAAGAAGGGACTGAGTCCTCAGGTCCTAGAGGACCCTAGACTTAGATCTGGAAACAACCTCAGAGGCTCCCTAGTCCAGCTCCCTCATTCCAGTCACTGAAGTCCAGAAGGAAGCTATTTGCCCCAGGTCATTCAGTAAAGTGGCAGAGCTTGGATCTGAACCTGGGTCTTTGGATTCCAAACTCAGTGCTCTTTCCACAGAAGGCAGGGTTGGGACTTGGTTCTTATGGGTTTGGATATAATGAGTGACTGCTCTTTCCCTGTACTACTGTTAAGTTCTCACATCCTTGTCTTAGTCAGCTGGAGGGCAGCAAGGTGGATCTGGCTCTCTCAGGGCAGGGTCCCAACCTCTGCTCAGGATGGCCTGAGCCGGGGACCTGCCACCATGAGAGGAAATACCTGTGGGATCTTGGAGATAAGCACCCTAGAGTCCCTGAAAAGACAGAAATTCCACCATTTACTTCAGCAAATATTTTCATTCTTTCTCTCTCTCTCTCTGTCTCTCTCTCTCCTTCCCTCCCTCCCTCTTGCCTCAAGCCCCAAGACAATGAATAGAACTAGAGTACAAGCTATCTGAAAAAGGGCGCTGGAGAAATGGAGGGCATGAGGGAGGGAGCAAAATGGAGAGTAATGATTTAGAGGAGATGGCACTGGGATCAAGAAAATCTGGGTTCAAATCCCATACCTGTGACCCTGGGCAAATCAGCTGATGGCTCTGTGACTCAGTTTCCTGATTTGTGAAATGAGGGCACTGGCTTTGATGGCCTCTGAAGTCGCTTCCAACTCGTGTTTGAGGATCCTGTGACCCGTGAGTCCTTGGCCTTCTCAGCTGCCCCCAACCCACACAGATGGCAGGGGGCAATACAAAGAAGCGAGCTCTTGCCTGGCAGTGGACAGCTCTGCCCATGCCCCAGGCACTTCCTGCTTCACAGAGGAGGGCACAGCAGCTGCCAGAGGCGAGCATGCCAAGCACACGCCCCCCACCACCCAGCCAAACTCCTCAGCCACCTTCTAGCAGCTGTTCTCTCTACCTCCTGAGCTCCAGGTGAGGGTCCTTCCATTGTGCCCTGCATGCTCCCAATACCTTCTCCTGCTCCCTGACCCAAAAGCTCCCCAGCTTCTCAGCTCTGCCAGGGGGTAGGGGTCCCAAGGAGCCAGGCAGGAGCCTCTTGGAGGCCATTCCATTTTCTCCTGCCCTCCCAATTGCATCCACACTCCCCCAATGCTGTCATTCCAAGTAGAGAGAAGCAAGCCCGAGGCACCATGTGAGTTCCCCATGCACACAATACACGAGCAGCTCAGCCTTCCTCTCTTCTCCTGGGAAACAAAGAAACTCCCAACTACCCCTTGCAGATGACTGTGGCCCACGCCCCTCCTGGGCCCCCATGACTCTGGCACTGACCATCACACTTGCCTCTCTCTGAGACCACTGGGCACCAGGTTCGGGGCCAGAATCACACTCTTTACTTTCTGTCCTCAGCAGCTCCTTCTGGAAGTTATCCCAAATCTCCCATTCACAGTCATCACCTTTCCTCCAGCCCCTTGGGAGAGGAGGAGCACAGCATCTCAGCCACCCGAGATCTATTGGCAGCTCTTGCTTCCTGGCTCCCTGACTAGGGGTTGGAAGCAGGTGACAAGGGGGAGAGGACTCCCTGCCCCCAACCCTCTATGACCACCACATCTAGGCTGCCCCATCAGGGCCCCCCTGACCAGCTAGTGGACCAACAAGTATTCCAAGAGAGGCAAGCCATGAGTTACCGTAGGTGCAGTTACAGCAGAGTCTGATGATCAAGAGAATTTCCATGGCAGCCTTTTCTGCAGGGCACCCCAACAGCCATCTCTCCCTGCTCCCCGGCTTCCATCAGCAGGCGAGCCACCCAGTCACCTCACCCACCCGCCGGGCACAGCAGCAGCCACGGCCACGCAGCATCCAGAACCTGATGCTGCCGCCGCCGCTGCCGAACAAGTGAGTGAGCGCTAGGGAGGCTTCTCAGAGCCAGTGGAGGAGGGGGAGGGGAGATGAAAATGAAGTGTAAGACTGGGGAGGGGGAGGAGGGAGGGACATCACTGACATTTTGATGAGGAAGAGCACGATAGCAGTTGGCCGGTGGCCTGGGGAACCCAAGGGCTGGATTCTCACAAGTGTGAGTGCATGTGTGGGTGAGTGTGTGTACACACCTAACACAAACACACAAAACACACACATCAGATACGCACACTCAGCAGCCCACGTGCTCAGGGCCCAGAGAGTCAGACAAAGAGAGCTGAACCACTCCCCCTTCTCCTCCAAATACCTTCCATGGTGATGGACGTGTGGCTGTCCTTGGAGTCCTTGGGGGCTTTGACTTTGAGTTCCTGTCAGTGCAAAGAGAAGACACGTTGACAAATGCCCCCCTCCCATTTCCTGCTGCCCACCTTCCCCACGGAGTCAGGAACCTCCACACACTCCCACTGCCGTCAAGCCGGCACAGTTTTCTTAATGGCTATAGTGAAAAAATTTGTAATCATTTCTTTTTTTTTTTCTTTTTAAAGCCTCTACTTAGTTGATGCAGCCTGGTACAGAGGAAGGAGTCCTGGTTCAAATTCCACTGTCTACGTGACCTTGGGCAAAGTCACTTCTCCCTGGGCCTCAGTTTCCTCATCTATAGAATGATGGGGTTTTATCAGATGGCTTTGGAAGCCCCTCTGAGTTCTAAATAAGATTCCTCCTCTGTAAGATGAATTAGGGAGGGGGTTTGGACTCAGTGGCTTCTAAGGTCCCTGCCAGCCCACTTTCCCCTCAGTACCTCAATTTCCTCATCTGAATAATGGACCAGATGTCTTCTGAGATTCCCTCCAGTTCTAGAGTTCTGATCTTAAGTCCAGATCAAGGCATGAAGGTGGGAGCCTAGATCCCCAAAGGCAGAAGCTCTGGTAGGTCCCGAAACAAGCTGGAAATATTTGGGTCTGGAAGAGACCTCAGAGACCATCTAGTTCAATCCTCTTATTTTACAGATAAGGAAACTGAGGCATAGAGTGGGCAAATTCATAGGATCTAGAGCCAGGAAGCACCTGAGAGGCAATCAAGTCTAATGCCCTCATTTTATCATTTTTTGGCAGGGGAGGCAATTGAGATTAAGTGACTTGCCCAGGGTCACACAGCTAGAAAGAGTCTGGGGCCAAATTTGAACTCAGGTCTTCCTGACTCCAGGGTTGGCGCTCTCTACACTTCATCACCTATCAGCCCCTTATGCCCTTACTTTACAGAACAGGAAATAAAGGGGAGGGGGAGGAGAAGAGATTTGCCCAAATTAACACAGGTGCTAAGCATCAGAGGTGGAGTATGCCCTTGAGTCCAGAATAACACTCTTCCCCAAGGCTGCCTCTCTGTGTCAGGAGGCAGCCATACCCAGGGGAATGCCAATCAGAAGACTTGTTTGGGCCTCCTACTATGGCTCAGGGAGGCAGAGCTCCACGTTGTGGGAGAGAGTGCTCCAATAGAAGAAATCAGATTCTTGAGGTTCTGAAGAATTCTTTTGGAAACATGAAGGGAAGCCAGAGGGGTAAGAGAAAGCAACGGTCTGAACAGAGTGATTTTTTAAAAAATACTTTGTCTCTTCATTCCCAGAGCCCAAAGCAACCAAAAATGGATGCTGGCTATCAGAACACAGGTGGAAAATTGAGGAAGCCTCAGACCTGGGGAATGTGGCAAGTCTGCCTCATGGTGGAGACTAACCCTAACTACCCCCATCCCCCAACCCCTACTCCTAGAAGGAAGGCCTTTCCTGGGGAGAGATTGAAATATATCCACCTGTTCCAGTTCTACTACACAAGGAGCCTGACACTTTTAACCCAAAGTACACCCTTAGAACAAACTTCTTTTGTTCCAATGAAATACCTGCTTCTCCTTCTCTTCCCCAGGAGGCCAAGGGAAAAATAAGATCATAGCTTTTCGACCATAGAAGCCAACTGTCTCAAGCCTCTCCTTTTCCATAAGAGGAAATGGAGAGGCCCAGGGTCTCAGTCCAGATCACATTCAGGTCAGAGAGGCATGGATAGAGAGCAGGGCAGGTCTTGAGAGGCTCTCTAATCCAAAGCCCTCATTCTTCTGAGGAGGACACTGAGGGAGGGGACTTGCCACCTTACTTTAGTCCCTGAGCTGAGGGAGGATGGGGCTCCATGGCACACTGATGCATCACCCCTCTAGCCATGATTTCAAGGTAGTTTGCTATATAGGATGATGAACCAAAAGTTTAGAGACCTGGATTCAAATACAGCCTCTGCCTTGTACTAACTGGGTGATCAGAGGCAAGTGACCTTACGAGTAAGCTGTCTCTTAGCCTGCTTCCAGGGCGAAATTGAGGATTTGATCCTATTCATATCTTGCTTAACATCTTAGTTTCTTCCTGCGTAAAATGAGGAATTGTTTCTCTTATAGGGTTTGTTGTGAGGAAAGCCCTTTATAAACTTTGGAATCACAGAATTAGAGCTGCAAGGGACCTTATAAGTCATCTACAGCCACATTTTTGTTTTTACAGAATGGGAAACTCAGGTCCAGGGAGGCTGAGTGATTTACCCAAGGTCCCACAAAACTAGGATTCAAATATGGGTCCTGCAGTGCCAAGTCCTGCTCTCTTTCCATCACATTTAAAGTGCTATAGAAATGCGCTTATTGACTGTCTGACTGATTGAGAACAGTGGTAACTGGGCAAATAGCTTGCCTGTCCAACTACAGGAGAATTCTCAAAGGAGGACTGAGCTTCTGTAGAGGTGCCTGCTACTAACTGTCTGTAGTAATAAGGGCATGAACCATCCTTGCCGTGAGTCTACATTACCAACAAGATGACCACTGGCAGGGAGATTGAGAGGAGGGGTGGGAGGACAGGACCAGCTCTCACCTTGCAGATGTTATGTTATGTGCTCAGGAGATTGCAGGGGACTGCCTATCTGATCGAAATTCCCTTTGTCAGCCTTTGTAGCTGTCATGGAGTACTGCTCATGCTTCCAAGGATAATGGGACTGAAAAGCACAGTCCTGTCTGAAATTAGAGCTGAAAGTTGATCCTTGAGTAGAAGTGGCTGAAGGCCTAAAATCTGGGCTAAGGGGGAGGGAGGCAGGTGCAGAGGGAAAGGACAAAGGGTCAGGGCATCAAGGTGCTTCTACCTGCTTCCATCAGCATCCTATCTGGAAGGCACTGGAAAAGGTCCTGAGGGACAGAGTCAGCCTACAGGATGCAATAAAGGATCAGTGAGGGTCAAGCCAGACACAGATCCCCAAAGGAAGGGAGGGAAAAGTGGGAGAAACTGACCAGGACTGAAGGAATTCAGTTTCCTCTTCTAGCTCCAAGCTATTTCTAGAGAGAAAAACTTTGGAGAAGACTAGAAATGAGGCTTCTCTAGAAAAGCAGGAGGCAGGACTGTGTTCCCCAGGGCTAGAGCCCAGCTCTGTTCTCTCAGAGTCTCTGGGGAATTATCATTCCCAGCAGGCTCAGCCTGAAAGTATGAAATCACTCTGACAGCCCAGGAGAAGAGCCTAATTACCGTAATTAAATGGCAGAGCAGAGCAGAAAGCACCAATGAGTCAGTGAGAGGGGACTGTCACCACATGGCTACACCTGGCAGGCAGCCCTCAGGCCTGAGCTGTGGCCTTGGGAATGTGTGGGAGTGAAGGGCTGCCAGTACAACTGGTAACCAGGAGTACTGGGCATTAATCTGAGGCCCAGACTCCTCAAGAAAGGAAGGAAGGCTGAGGTCCCAAAAAACACAACCAAAGTTATAGAGATTTTCATTCTTTTCAGGATCTCAGAGGCCATATGAATCCCATTCCCTCCTTTTAGAGAAGAAAAACTGAGGTTTTGGGTTGAGGTGAGTGGTTTAAGTGGTTTGCTCAAGGTTACATAGGGATTTGAACCCAGGACCTCTGATTTTAGTGCCAAGGCTCTTCATGTTATGCCAGCTCTTATGGATACCTTCCTTGGCTCAAAGGAGGCCAACAAAGGCCCCTGGGCACATGTGGGGAGACCCAGGACCTGTTCCATTGAATGGGGAAAGCTACAAAGCATGGAATCATAGATTTGGAGCTGGAAGGGACCTTGGAGGCCATCAAGCTCAATCCCAACTTAAGGGAAATGGGACTCCTGAGACTGAGTGATTTGCCCAGGATCTTACAGCTGTTTAAGAATCAGAAGTGGGATTTGAGCCTTGGCTCTCCTGCCTGCCCCAAAGTCCAAGGCACAATGTTGTCTTTTGGACATTCTGATGGATATCCAGCCATATGAAATTGGGAAACATGTTTGATTTCTCTGTGCCTCAGTTTCCTCACCTATAAAAATGAGTAAATGGTCTTGTAAACTGTAAAGCCCTCAGAAGATATGAGACACTCCCTAGGAGAGCAAGCACTTATCTCACCAACTTTTATTATACAAAGGCAAAGACATGGAAAATGAAGGGACAAATTCTGATCTTTCCAAGTAGTAAAATCATCTGCAGCAGCAGGACCAGCCCACAGGATCTTGAGGTCATTAACCCCAAGCTTAAGGCGGGTAGGCTATAAAAGTAAAATGTTAACAGATCAGGGAGGCTTTCTGAAGATCTCTTACAACCCAAAACAGCCTTTCTATGGCTGGGTTATGGAAGTCGATGATATGGTGGATAAAGTACACTGCAATCGGAGACCCTGGGTTCAAATACTACCTCTGACTCTTATTCAGGAGGCTCAATCTCCTGAGCCTCCGTTTCCTCATCTGTGATATGAGGAGGCTAGATTAAATGGCCTCTGACAGTCTCTTCCATTTCTGGAATAATGATCCCTGTCTACTTTCCCTGCAATGGCTCCACTTGGAACCTCACCCACCATGATCTCCCTTTCCCAATTGGGCCTTACCATCTGCCCCAAAGTTTACCCCTCCCCAAGTGTTGTCTCCCTGAATGAGAGTATGGACTCCTTGAGCGCAGGGACTGTTTTAATTTTCCATTTCTATTCTTAGACCTTAATACAGTGATTGGTTCATCATGAACATTTATTCCATGGTTTCGCACCCCATCCTCTGCCCCTTTGTTGATCTAGGCCTGTGGCAACAGCACGGTGCAGAGGAAAGATTGCTACCTTTAGAATCAAGATACCTGAGTTTGAATCCCCAGCTCTACTATACACTCCATATGACCTTGAACAAACCACTAATTGGGTGAATTCTGATTCCATGTCCAGATCTTGAGGGTGACCATTCTCCAGCTCAACCCCTATAGGGTTCTGGACTCAAGGAGTTCCTGTCCTCTCCCACTTTGAAGGAGATTTCACAGAATTATGGAAGTCAAGAGCTGGGAAGGACCTTAAAGTCTATCCAGTCATGGGGTCATAAGCCTAAAGCTGGAAAAGCTGGAAAGTTCAATCCACTGTTTTACAGATGGGGAAACTGAGACCAAGAGAGAGTAAGAGACATGCCCACGGTCACACAGCAAATAGGTATCAGAGGCAAGATTTGAATCTACATCTTCCTAATCTCAAGTCCAGCTAGTTAGTACACCATGCTGACTCTCGTAGTTTCCTAGGCTCAAGGAGCTGTCTTCTATTTTGAAAGGGATTTTAGGGAGCTAGAAGGGCATTTAGTCATAGGAACATAGGTGTAAATGCTAGAAAAGTCCTTGGCAGTCACATAATCTGACTCCATCTTTGCTCAGAGAAGGGAACTGAGCTCCAGACATGGGGAGTGACTTGCCCAAGGTCACACAATGAGTCAGTGGCATGTGCTTTCTAATTTTCCTTGCTCCCTAATTTCAACCAGAAAAAAAAGTAAACTGTGGAGGGTGGGGGGCAGAAAATCAAGAAAACCAACAATCCCAAATTAAGAAGCGGGTGAAAGAACATGCCAGGTGTAGGAGAGGGATTGGTAGTTTAAGCATCAGCCAATCTGAGAAGCCGCTTCTCTGTCTGGTAATCAGGGAGGAAATAGCCCAAATCTGGGCTGGCTCTCCGGACAACTCCCAAAATATATTTTCAGTCTTGGCCAAAGGGTGTCTCCCAAGCAGGAAAGAAGCTGCTCACCTCGGAGATCTTCTGGAACTGGTTGTTGGACTGGCTGCATTTCTCGGCCGTCTCCAAAGCGATTTTATAGTTATCCACAAAGGCTTTGTACACGCCAAGCTGGCTGGCCTGAAGGAGAGAGATGGATAGGGAGAGGGGAAGAGGGGTTGGCAGGAGGAGAGGGGGGATGGAGAGAATGAATGAATGAATGATTAATCAGAACACCTGGAGAGCTGGGACTAGCCAAGGTACTCCAGAGCAGTTCTGAAGGTTTGGAGGTGGGGGTAATGAGAGTATAGAAGGGATGGAGGCTGAACAGCATCCCTTTGAAAGAGATTCAATGGTTTCCATGGAAACCAGCTCAACCCATAAGGGTTAACAAGAGGGCACTGAGGGCAGGGTAGTGTCATCTCAAGCATGCTGAGAAATTTAAGCCACCATGGCATTCGCCTTTTTTTTCTTTTTTAAAAGCATTATATCAAAGGTCATGTTAGATTTGAAATCCCTCTGTGCTTCACAATGCTTTCAGGGCTTAGAAATTTCCCTAGAAGAAAGCAAGGTGGGGAGGGGAGTATGTATGCGTGAGTGTGAGTGTGTGTGAGTGTGTGTGAGTGTGTGTGTGTGTGTGTGTGTGTGTGTGTGTGTGTACCAGCTCCCTGCCCCAGGCTCCAAGCTGCTCCGTGCTATGCCTCTATGCCTCACAAGCACCACCCAGGGAGCTTTGCAGTTCTCCTGTCCGGTCTCCTCTCAGTGCTCTGTCCTTCCACTCTTTCCTGAGAGTCCCCTGTGCCACTCCCTCCACACAGCCACAGGAACATAGCAGTCAGCGTGTTAGCCATCAAAGGCCAGAAAACAAAGGGCTGGAGCCCAAAGGTGGAGAGGAACACCATGGAGGAGGCAGGAAGCCTAGAAGAACAGTGTCACAGGATACCCTACTCTGCTCATCTTACTCGAATGCAACTCCTATTTTTTTGGAGAAGGAGAATGCAGAATGTGCCTAAATGTTTCAAGGGTTTTTTTCCTTCCCCTTTCTCTCCCTTTGAAAAGAAAATCAATTTTTGTTAACTGAGGGAAATTCTTTTACAAAATGTTAAACAAAACCTAAAACTCCTTGAAGGAAGGCAGTTTCACTGATATCCACAGTACATAGTAAGTGTAGGGATAGAGACTACACCTGTGATTTCCTTTGTACAGGGAATTCCCAGAGAAGGAAGGTTCCTCTACTGATGCAGGTAGCACCTCCTCTCCAACTTGCAGTTGTAGAGAGTTGTCTGGTCCCTGAGAGGTTCAATTACTTCCCCTCTACGTGTGAGAGGTTGGACTGGACCCCATGGGCTTCTCTTCCTGGTTCTGAGGCTGGCTCTCCCTCCATGACTGCCCAGTGCCTCTCCCAGAAAAGAGTAACAGGGGTTCTGCTATCTAATCCCTCCTGCAGGATCCAAAGTAGAATGGAGACTATTGGGGGGAGCAGGAGGGAGGAGAGAGGACCACACATTTAGAGCTGGAAGGATCTCAGAGACAGCTGAGACCAACCCCCCTCCCTTCATTTTCCAGAGGAGGACCCTGAGCCCCAGGGAGATGAAGAGATGTGCCTAGGATCACACAGGTGGTAAGAGACAGGGAGCCAAGATTTGAATCAAGGCCTTCTGATTGCTTTAGCTCCCAGGCATCCTGAAGCCTGCTGCACATTGTCACTACTGTTTGATTGTAAGTACCTGGAAGACAAGGACGGCGTTTGCCTTCTCATTGCATCCCTAATGTTTAGCACAAAATCTAACACTCAGTAAGTGCTTAATAAACAAATGCTTATTGACTGACAGATTGCAGACATTAGGAATTAACTAGGGAGGGGAGGGAGAGGAGGGATCCAGAGCCAATTAGAGAGAGATGCTCAGCCCTGAGCTGTGAAGTGCCCTCAGGATCTCAGGTCTAAGGGGTTCAAAGCTGGGACAGGTAAGAAGTGGAGGGACTGGGGTGAGGAGATCTAGCTTCTTTCTGTGCAAGAGGACAGGTGCCAGGGCTGGCCCCCAAGTGGGCAGAGCTCCCTGAGATTCACCCAAAGCCAGCATTTCCATTATTTCCAGGAGTGATGGAAGCCATGGATCAAGAACACAGTCAAGAGGCACCCCACATTCCCTGGTTCCTCTCTTGCTCCCTTCCCTTTATGGCAGGCATTCATCACACACCATGGACCCCTTTCTAAGAATGTGTTTGTGTGGATTGTGTTTAGTCATTTTTCAGTCACATCCAACTCTTTGTTACCCTTTTTGGGGTTTTCTTGGCACAGATACTGGAGCAGCGTGCCATTTCTTTCTCCAGCTCATTTTACTGAAGGGGAAATGGAAATACAGCAAACAGAGGTTCAGTGACTTGCCCAAGGTTATACAGCTAGTAAGTGTCTGGGGCTGGATTCTGAACACAGGAACATGAGTTTTCCTGACTCCAGGCCCAGCATTCTGTCCATTGAGCCATAGCTGTCCCAGAAAGACATTTTTCAAATGCATAAAAATACAACAGAGAAGATTACAGAAGAAACCCCTGCATCGCCTATCCCCTACACTGCTGCATCGGTCTCTTTGCCTCAAGTCTCCCCCTGCTCCCCACCTGTGCCACCATCCCATTGCCCCAAAGACTCCTCACACTCGAAAATTCCAAGACTTTAGGATTTGAAGGTTCAGGTTCCATCACATCACTTTCCTACTCAATGGAATCCAGTAGCCTCCTATAAAAAGAGGCTTTCCCACTTGGTTCATAACTAGGTCGACCTTTCCAGTCTCACTAGATACTCACAGGATACTCCTGCCCTCAACATCCATCCATCCAGGCTGCTTTCTGTTCCTCACACAATGGGCCAGCTCTCATCTCTGAACCTTGGCACTGGCCATCCTCCTCACCTTGGCTTCAGAACCCCTCTATCCCTTCAAGACTCAGCTGCAGAATTCTAAAAAATGAATGCTAACAATAAATAAATAAATAATAAGGGGCAAGGGAGAGACACAGCTGAGGCACCACCTTTGGCACAGAGCCTTCTGGGATCTCCCCAGCTGCTAGCATGCTTCCACACAAGCCCCCTTTAATATTTATCCTCTTCACGTTTATGCTGTATATACTAATATATGTGCTTGTCAGCTCCTTCAATAGAAGGCAATCTCCTCATGAATGGGGATTTTTTTTTTATTCTTTTATTGGCATCTCAAGGTTTAGCATGGTGTCTGGCCTGTGTTGTTTTGCTGCGTCCAAATCTTTGTGATGCCATCTAGGGTTTTCTTGGCAAAAATACAGGAGGGGTTTGCCATTTCCTTCTGCAGCTCATTTGACAGATGAGGAAACTGAGGCAGACAGAGTGAAATGACTTGCCCAGGGTCATACAGCTAGTAAGTGTCTGAGGCCAGACTGGAACTCAGGTTTTCCTGACTCCAGGCCCAGCACTCCATCCATGGTGCCACCAAGCTGGCCCAGAGTAGGTGCTTAATAAATGCTCATTCCTTTTTTGATTGAGTTACTAATTAAGCACATTAACTTTGCAAAGGGCTTTCCTAGTGTTATGGTACAAATGTTGGTCTCTCCCAGTTTTCCAGATAAGCAAACAGGGGTTCTGGGAATGGAAGTGACCGTGCCTATGGTCACAAGGAAGGCCATTGGGCACAACACACAGCAAGACGGTGGAGGACCTGGTTCAGATCTCAGCCCCGTCCCATTCTGCCTTTGAGCTCTTTGGTTGTCAGCTTCCTCATCCGAGAATTGTTCCCTCAGAATCCCAGTACCTGGCCCAGAAAAGATGCTGAATAAGTTATTGTCAATTAGTTTATTGACAGAAGAAGAGTTGGAGAGGAGCCCTGAACTGAGAATTCTCTTCAGGCAGCCCTGCACAGACAAACATTCTGATCTTTATCCCATTGGGGGCCAGGGTGGTTCTCCCCTGAATTCTGGTCACCTGAAATGGAGATGCACTTGCTTGATGTCAGAGTCAAGGAGGGCACTGACTGCTAGTCATGGGATCTTGGACCAGTCATTGCCCCTCTCTCTGCCTTGGTCATTCTAACTCTAAAATAGGGATCACAGTAAGCATCAGAAATGGTATTTCAGCCCTGATGGGACCCAGAGCCAGTCTGCTCATTGCCTCTGCCACTGCCTGCCTCCCAGGGGCGCTGGTGTGAATACCTCTATACACAGTAAAAGCATGAGGTAAAGGGGGTCGCCTGGTTCCCTGCTTCTCTTTAGGCATCTTCTGTCAGTGGTTAGTTAATGGTTTGAAAACTACTAATAACCCTAGCATTTAAAAGTAGTCCAATATAAAGTATAGTAGAAGGCTGAATTTGAAATCTGAGGACCTGGGTTCAAATCCTGCCACTTCTATCACCTACTACTTGTGTGATCTTGGACAAATTGCTTAACTTTCACGGATTTTAATATTCCTCATTTTAAAATGAGGGGTTTGGAACAGATGACCTATAAAGCAGTATGGTGTACTGATTCTAGGGCAGTTAGGTGGCATCAGGTCTAGAGTCAGTTCCTGAGTTCAAATCTGGCCTCAGATACTTACAAGCTGTGTGACCGTGGGCAAGTCACTTAACCCTATTTGCCTCAATTTCCTCATCTGTAAAATAGGAGGGCTGGACTAGATGGCTTCTGAGGTCCCTTCAATTTAGATCTGTGATCCTGCCCCAGTGCTTACTATGCCCACTCAGTCACTTCATCTCCCTATACCTCAGCTTCCTCATCTGTAAAATGACAGAACAGGACCATTTGACTAGAGCTCTTCCAGCTCTAAATCTATGACATCAGGACAAACAAGTGACCATAGCTCTTGGGTAGAAGGGGATGTGAGGGAGTTTCTCATTCCAAAGCCTTTTCTAGGGACATCCTGCAGGCCCTAAAGAACCACATACCCCAGGGCTTCCTGTCTCTCTAGGTTAGGTACCAGCCAGAGTCATTAGGCATTCTGGGGGTGGTGGTTGCCTGGAAACAGCAGCTTAGCACTGGGTGATCTAATAAAGGAAATAGCAGAGATGCTAATTCCCTTTTTCCGGGTAATGAATAATCAAATCTCTAATGCCTCCCTCAGGAGGCAGACTCAGTCCCCTAATGAGGCAGACCTGGTCCCCACCCCCTTTCCAGGCCTCCAACTTGCAGAGCCCAAGAAGACCAGAACAACTCATGCAGAGCCATAGGAACAGAGCCACTCCAGATGCCTGAAAGGGATGCTCCTCTGGGACTGTATGAAGCACCTGGCCCCAGGAGAGGAAGTCATTTTGGGCAAGGTCTTCACACTGGGCCATGTGGCATTCTTCTTCTCCCTCCCTCCAGTGAGGAAAGTTAGACACTCCATTCAGTGCATGTAGACCAGCCTCATTCCCCAACTCCTCCCCTATCCCCCAAATGGCTAATGCCTTTCGTTGGAGATTAGACCATGAGTTTAGTGCTTGAAGGGATTCCAGAAGACACCTTATCTAAACCCCTCTTTAAGCAGATGAAGAAATGAAGACTTGCCCAAGATCACACAGGCAGGGTCAGAAGCAGAACCTGGGTCTTTTTCACTTCCAAGTTCAACACTTTCTTTTTCTAGAAAGGATGGTTCATCCTGCCTAGAGTCAGAAACAATACAGCTGAAAAGGACTTCCTATATATTCTGCAGGGTGGCTAGGTGGCACAGTGGATAGAGTATTGGACCTGGTGTCAGGAAGACCTGAGTTCAAACCCAGCCTCAGACACTTACAAGCTGTGTGACTATAGGCAAATTAACTTAAACCTGTATGCCTCAGTTTCCTCACCTGTAAAATGAGCTGGAGAAGGACATGGCAAACCACTCCAGTATCTTTGCCAAGAAAATCCCAAATGGGATCAGAGTCAGAGATGACTGAACAATAACATATATTCTGCATATTTTTTAGTAAGCAATTGTTCCCCCCAGAAGTGAGTGTCTCAGGGAAGGGACTCTTGTTTTGAATTGGAGCTTGTTTCCATTGAAATAGGATCAATGAGATCTGCAAGCTACTCAGGTGGTCATTTTACTGAGGACAGGAAAAGTGTAGGACAGTCACGAAGTGGGTGCTGCTTGGGAGTCCCCCACCTGGTTCTGTCAACCTTAGGTGATGGGGTGTAAGAAAAGGAGGACCTGAGATCCCTGTGCTATCTTCCCAATTTGCCCTAGTGGGAGCCCTGGAAGAGTCTGTTCTGTTTCTCTCAAGGTCAAAGTCAAGGTCAATCTCTTTAAAACCACCCTCAGGGTCAAGGTCAGTCCTGGGTTGTATGCTGAAGAACCTTCTTTAGCAGCAGAAGCAAACTAGCCTGTGCTTCCTCCCATTGGCTCTGGCATGACCCATACACCTTGGGTAAGTTACTTAGCCTCTGTTTCCTCATCTGAAAAATGAGGATATTGAACTAGATGGTTCTTCCCACTCCCCATGTATGACTTGATGATCCTATGATCCCCCAGTGAAGGGTAGCTGCCCGTCTTTGTATGGCCTGCCAACTAAGAATGGGACAAAAATAGGCAGTGGTGGGCTCAATTTGGCATGGGGGCCATAGTTTGATGACCCCCCAGTATAGTGGAGACAGAATAACTTTGAGGGCAAGAAGATCTGGGTTCAAGCCCCTTCTCAGACACTCACTGACTAGGTGATCCTGGGCAAGACACTTAACCTTTGTGTGCATCTGGTAGTGCTCTATTTCAAGTTGAAAGATAGCTGTTCAGTTAAAATTAAATCACTAATTCAGTTTGTTTTTTTTTAATGCTTCCTTGGCAGAGTTTCAAGTCCATGGCTCTGGGTTCAAATCCTTTTTCTACCACTTCCTGCCTTGTCTTGTTCTTGGTTTCTGGATATTCCTAGTCTTTCTGTAGGTAACTGAATTCCCATTCCCTTGTCACTTTTCCCCACTTGATTTCACTGCTCAGGGCAAACTGGGGACAAATGTAGGAGTCCTTGAGGTTCCCCTCTCCAGGGTCCTGATCGTTCTGGCTGCCAGGCATGGTTACCTCTGACTCTCACTTGGTACCTTGAAAAGCTCACAAGGTGGTACTTGTTCCTTGCCTGCCTGCCTGCCTGTCTGTCTGTCTGTCTCTCTCTCTCTCTCTCCCCTCATTTATTCATCAGGAAAAGAGACAGGCAGAAGGTCATCATGGGTCTACCCAGCTAGAATACCATCAAAAAGGTGCAGAGCCCCACCAGGAAGTGCAGAAGGATGTAGGCCATGCCAGGAAGAGGAGGCAAGGAAGGGGCTTAGGAAGGATATCAAAGCTGTAAGAGGTCTTTGGAGAAGCAATGGTACAGTGGACAAAGAGCCAGCCTCAGGGTCAGGAAGATGAGCTCAAATCCTGCCCCTGACGCATACTATCTGTGTGATCCTACAACTAACTCCCTGTGTGATACTGGACAAATCACTGAAGCTTCTCTGAGCCTCAGTTTCCTCATCTATAAAATAAGGAAGATGGACTAGATGGCCTCAGAGGACCCTTCCAATTTTAACACTTATGCTGCTTATGACAAAAGTGAGGCCTTCTCCCCAGAGGCTGGAAGACAACCTCCCCATAAAAGAGCTAAACTGAGAGGGACAGCTGGGAACTTCGTGGATTTCTCCCCTGAAAACCACTGCCCCCAAGTCCCTGTCTCCCTGGTGCTGGTGGCCCGGCAGCTTTGCGGTGCATGGTCGTCTGTATCTGAGAGCATCCCTAGTCTGGCCCTGGATGGGGTGGGGAGAAGGAAGCAAGGAACTTACCAGCTTTTGGAAGAGGTGGCCCAAGGTGACCTGGCTGTCCCACTGCTGCACTTTGGGGCAGAGGTTGTCATAGAACTCCTTGTGTATCTCATAGATGTCCTGGATCTTGTAGAAGATGGTCTCTATCTGCTGGATGGTGAGCACAGGCTGGGAGGTGGTGGCTGTGGCTTTGAGGGGTTTCATGGGCTGTGAGCAAGAAGGGAGAAAAGACAGGGCTGGAGTAAGAAAACCCAGGCAGAGTTAATCAAGAGTGTGGGGAGAGTGCGGGGTGAGGAGACCTATGCTCAGATTCCAGGGGTTTGTAAACACCTTAAATTCTGGGTCTCAGTTTCCTCATCCATAAAATGGGGACAAATCTGCTTATACTCTCAACCTCATGGGGACAGTGTGAAAAAAACAAACAATAAAACTTAGTTAACTATATTAACATCTCAAGGACCTATAGGAACTCCCTCTAATAATAATAATAATAACAGCCAACATTAATTAATAATTTTTTTTGAAGATTGAATAAAACATTCTCTTTATTAACAAAACAACCTCTGTACAAAAATTATAAATGTTTACAATATTAAAATTTTGCTTTCAAAGTCAGATAGCCACTTAGTAATACCTTTAGAATGAATGACACTTTCTTCAAGGCAAGTTTCTTTCAATTTGTTATCCCAGTTGAAAAAGCAAAAACCTCAACATCTCATATCTCAAAGGACATTTTGTTTACTGCTTGGTTTCTAAATTCAGCTGTGTGTATACACACACACATACACACACTACCTTAGGTAATATAATGTAATTCTCAAATGAACTCATCTCTTCATTAAAGGGTGTATCTTTTTTTTTTTATTTTTTTTATTTTTTTAATGTTTAACAATCACTGCCATACAATTGCGATTTTATCCCTCCCCACCCACCCCCCACTACCTCCCTCCCTCCCCACGACTGCATACAATTCTGTATAGATTCTACATATACTTTCCTATTGAGTATATTTTCACTATAGTCATGCTATGTAGTCAGACTAAGATAAATGAAAGAATCCGTATAACAAATCAGAACATGATACACAAACAGATACACATACACAAACATGATCTGCTACATTATGTGAGTGACTTCCATATTTCTCTCTCTGAGTGTGGAAGGCATTTTGCCTTGAGGTCCACCATTGGGATTTTTTTTTTTTCAGAAGTTCTTGTGTTATTAATTAATAATTAATAGCACTTTAAAGTTTGCAGCAAAGTGCTTTGCAGATATAATCACATTTGATCCTCATAATAACCCTAGGAGGCAGGTGCTATTTTTTATCCCCTATTTTACAGATGAGGAAACTGAGGAAGGCAGAGCTTAAGTGACTTGCTCAGGATCACACTGCTAATAAGTGTATGAGGCCAAATTTGAACTCAAAACTTTAGGATACCAGGTCCAAACTCTCTCCATTAATATATATATATACATTACAATCTCTCAGTACTTTTGGTCAGAAAGGTGGGGGAATTCACTATCAGGAAAGTAAACTGACTCGCCCAAGGTCATATAGCTAGCTAGGAAGCACCAGAGATAGGACCTGAACCCAAGGCTTCTGACTCCAGAGTCACAAAGGGTTACCTGAGGCCCAGGGAGGTGCAGAAATTTGCTTGTGGTCACAGAGGGAGTGTCAGAAGCAGAATTGGAGCCCAGATCTTCAGAGGATCTAGATCTAAATCTCAGAAAGACCTCAGCGAGTCCTCAATTTACAAATAAGGAGAATGAAGTACAGCCGGTAACATGACCTGTCCAGAGTCATACAGCTAGTAAGAGTCAGGGGCAAAATTTGAACCCAGGTCCTCAAGATTGCTATTATGGTGTCCTGTTGACTAAGGCCACATTGTGTCTTATGAATTTGAAAGCATCTATATAAATGTAAGGGTGCTGTTTTTTTAAAAGTGGATCTGTGATTTCATTGCTATAACAAAGGCCTATTGAGGAAATTCCATCCACTAATGCAGCGCAGCACCTCCTTAGCCACTTTTAACTTACAGTCATTGAGAGATTAATTAAGGGACTTGCCTAGGGTCACACAGATGGGACCTGAACCCAAGCACGAAACCAACTCTCTGTAAGTCTTGTTTCCTTTTCTCTAAATGTGAGTTATTATTAGACTATCCCTCCCCACAGGGATGGGAGGGGCTGGGGGGACATCTTTTGCCAGGGTCTTGTCCAAACAAGGGCCTGGGGTGGCACTGTATCCACCATATAGAGTCTGGAGCTTGATTTATCTTTGGGAGGGGCTGTCACAGGTCTCAACAGGCCATGCTCAGCTCACATGGCAAAGAAACCCAGCATGCTGGGACCTGCTGGATCCTGGGACAGGTGCCAAGACTGGGCACCCATGGACTCCATCTGGAAGCCAGTCCACAGGCTGTAGTTACTTGGGCACCACCCTGCCAGGCATGCTGTAATGGGTTGTTTGCTTTTTTTTTTTTTTTTAACAGGGTTCACACTTTCCTCTGGAGAGGACCTCACCCGGTATTTCATGAGGCCCCTTCCCCTCCCACTGTAACGGATGGGAGGGTTAGCCTGGAACTTCCTCCCTGTAAACCCAGCCGCCCTTTTGCTAGCAATGGAGAGAGAAGCGTTGGGCTCTCGGGAGGCGGAGATCAAACAAGCCCAGCTGATAGGATCAGAGGTTTCAAAGCAAGACAGTACCTCAGAGACCATCTAATCCAACTTCCACATTTTATAGCTGAGGAAACTGAGGCCCAGAGAGTTTAAATAGCTTACAGGATCATCACCTTAGAGCTAGAAGGGGCCTCAGAGGCCACCAAGTCCAACAGATGAGGAAACTAAGGCTCGGGAAACTAAACTGATTTGCCCAAGATCCCATAGCCATTTAGCGTCAGAGATATAGGATTTGACTTAAAGTAAGAAAACCACTGAATTAATAAATAAAACTAGAAGCTAGCTTTATGAAAAAAACAACAATAAAATAGATAAACCATTGGTTAATATGATTTTTAAAAAAGTTAAGAAAACAGAATTACTAGTATCAAAAATGAAAGGAGTGAATTCACCACCAATGAAGAGGAGAGTAAGACAACTGTTAGAAGCTATTTTGCCCAATTATATGCTACTAAGTTTGACAGTTTAAATGAAATGCATGAATATCTACAAAAATATAAATTATCCATATTAACAGAAGAAGAAATAAAATACTTAAATAATCTAATCTTAGAAAAAGAAATCAAACAAGTCATCATTGAGCTTCCTAAAAAAAAAGATCCTCAGGACCAAATGAATTCACAAATGAATTCTACCAAGCATTTAAAGAACAATTAATCCCAATACTATATAAACTATTTGAAAAAATAGGCGAAAGATTCCTTTTACAATGCAAAGAAGATGGTCAAAAGATATGAACAGGCAATTTTCAAAGAAATCATATCTACAGTCATACAAAAAAATGCTCTTAATCACTACTGATCAGAGAAATGCAAATTAAAACAACTCTGAGGTACCACCTCACACCTATCAGGGTGGCTAATATGACAAAAAAAGAAAAATGTTGGATGTCGTAGGCGAAGTGGGAAAATTAGGACACCAATGTACTGCTGGTGGAGTTGTGAACTGATCCAACCATTCTGGAGAACAATCTGGAACTATGCTCAAAGGGCTATAGAACTATGCATACTCTTTGATCCAGGAATATCACTGCTCGGTCTATATCACAAAGACATCTAAAAAAAGGTAAAAGAACCTATTTGTACAAAAATATTTATAGTAGCTCTTTTTGTGGTGGCTAAGAATTGTAAATCAAAGCAGTGTCCATCAATTGAGGAACAGTTAAACAAGCTGTGGTATATGATTGTAATGGAATATTATTTTGCTATAAGAAATGACAAGCAGGATGATTTCAGAAAAACCTAGAAAAACTTACATGAACTGATGCAAAGTGAAGCAAACAGAACCAGAAGAACATTGTACACAGTAACAGCAAAAATTGTTCAGTGAAGAACTGTGAAAGACTTAGCTATTTTCACCAATACAACAATCTAAGACAATTCCAAAGGACCAATCAGGTGAAGTATACTATTTGCCTCCAGAGAAAGAGCTGATATTAATTAAATACAGACTGAAGCATTTTTCAGAGGGATAAAATTGGGAACTCAAAACTTGAAAGAAAAATGTTAAAGAAAAAAGAGAGAGATAAGATTTGAATTCAGGGCTGCTGACTTCAGAGCCAAAGCTTTTTCTACTACCACGATACTGCTCCTATTTAGGCTCATCACGTGTTTTGTTTTTGTTTTTTTTTTCACCATCCAATGATCCCTCCCTTTCCAACAGGCAGGAATATGCATGTCTGACTTAAGATCCTCTGGGGCCCGCAAAAACAGAGACCAAGAAGTCTCAGGAGAGAATGGCAAGCTGTCGTCACCCAGTATGGTCCACAGAGTTAGCCAAATAGGAGCAATGCTCCCTTTTATTCCATACCACATGGGTATTGGAAGTGGGGTGGGTTGCAGTTCCTGACACCCACAAACCATCTGCTTTACATGTCAGACAGAGACTTTCCTAGAACAGCTGGTCTCCAGAGGCCTCCCAGCTAGTGTGGCTTGCCTGGAGGGTTAAAGGGTAGGGAAGGAGCAAGGAGGGGAAACTGGCTGTTTTGTTTCTTGGAAAAGGAAAAAGAAAAAGGAAAAGGGGAGAGAAGAAAGGGGGTAGCATTTTCACCAAGTAACTTAACTTTGCATTTTATTACATCCTCCCAAAAAGGGGGGAGAAAAAAGTTTCTTCTCCCTCCAACAGTCCCTTAACTTCTCTGCAAAATCAACAGCTTTCCAAGTGAGAGATCTTTTCACAGCTCCCCTAAGCAAACACAGTGGCAGCCATCTGAGCAAGAGTCAGGCCAGAATATGGAGAGAGCTCCAGCTTGCAAGGCCTGTCTGCAGAGAGTTGCCCAGATGAAAGGGACACATGAACACGTAGAAGATCACAGGGTCCTAGATTTAGAGCCAGAAGGGAACTTAGAGGTCATTGGGTCCAAGCTTCTCATTTAACAGATGGGGAAACCGAAGTTAAGTGACTTGCCAAGGGTCACAAAATTACTAAGTATCTGAGGTAGAATATGAACCCAGACCTTCCTGACTTCCATTCCACTGCCCTATCCACTGTGACATACTGCCTCAGAAGAGCACAGAACATCCATAAGGATAAAGGGTCTAGAAACCACATCAAAGGAGGAACAGTTGGGGCAACAGGAAATGGATAAGAGGATTTTCAATTTACAGCTTGATAGGATCTCAGGTCACTGAGTCCAACTATCATTTTATGAATGAGGAATCCAACCTCCTCATTTTACAGATAAGGAAACTGAGGCCCAGAGAGGTCACAGATTTAGAAACAAAAGCAATTTAGCAGTTCATCTAGTCCAGTGCTTTTTATGGGGTTGCAAAAAAACTGGCAACAGTAAAAGGTTTTTGAATGTGCAACAACCAAAAATTAATTAAAAAATCAAACTTGTAATGAATCAGAGGTGTTTCTGGTAGTGCATGCATCAGGCAACTTCACTGCAGCCTTGGTTCTGAACATGGAGCATGGGCACTTTGCACTACACGTGCCCTCAGGCCATGCAACACCAGCTGAAATTCGAGTGGAAAAATGTTAAGAAGCCCTGATCTAGTCCAATCCACTCATTTCACAGATAAGGAAACTGAGGCCAAGAGGTGTCAAGAAATAAACATCTGAGCCACAATCTGGATCCAGGTCCAATAAACCTCAAATTTCACCCTCTTTCCCTGGCACTATGTTTAACCTAGAAAAGAGAAGATGGGCAGGGGCACCGTAAGTCCCTTCAAAGATCTGAAGGCTTTTCATGTGGCAATGGGAGTAGACTTATTCTACTATACACAGACACAGGTCTTGACTTTACAAAAAGGGAAGAGTTGTCTAACAAGCAGTCTAGCAAGAGAATGCATTATCTTGCTGTGGGAATATGCACACACCCCTGTCAATGAAAGCAATCCAAGAAGAAGCGAGATGCCCATCTGTCAGGCATGCTACAGGAGCAGTTCATTCATAGGCTGGAATCAAAAGTACAGAAGGAAGGCTCATTCAGAGATTTAGAGCAGGGATGGATATCAGAGGGCATCATATCCAGTATCATTTTCCAGACAAGGAAAATGAGGCCCAAAGAGGTTAAGAGACTTGCATGGTATCACAAAGTCTGAGGCAGGTTAATTCAGGTCTTCCTGACTCCAACCCATACACATATAAGTGACCAAGCAGGGATTCAAATCCCGGTCCTCTCACTCCAAGTTAGTACTCCAAGTGGCAGAACCCATATCTGATCCCAGGGCCTCTGTCTCCAAAACCAGAACTTTCTAGAGAGCCCACCCTCAGCCTTCCCCAAAATATATCCTCACTGTACCAGGCAAGAGTCTGGATGTGATGACCTGAGAGCCCTTTCAGCCATTAAATTCTAGGATTCTAAGTTTGCATCCTGCTGCCCCCAGCTCCAGTTAAGCCTCACCAGCAGAAAGTCCCAGGCTCAAAGTCTCCCTCTCCCACCTGTCTGAATATGAAAGCTATAGCTCCCATGCTCTGCCAAGGGAAAGGTATTATGTTCACTTAAACAGACAAACTCCCAGCTCTAGGATTGAAGGACTCTGGTAAGTAAAGAACATGAGTAGACCATATTCTCCCTCCCTAATACTTCTGACGATCAATATCTACTGAGTATCTGAACATGGAGTTAGGAGATGTGAATTTAAATCTGACTTCAGATACTTCTTAGCTATTTCACAGGGTCATGGATTTAAAAGTTTCAAAGGGCCTCAAAGGTCATTCTTTGTCCAATTTCCCACACTTTCCAGTTGAGGAAACTGAGAAGCAGATAGGCTCAGTAACTTAAAAATAGCTACTAACAGCAACAGCTAACATTTATATACAACTTGCCAGGCATTGTGCTAAGCCTTTTACAAATATTATCTCACTTGATCCTTACAACAACCCTGGGAGGTAGGTGCTGTTATTATCCCCATTATATAGATGAAGAAACTGAGGCAGGCAGAAGAAACTGAAGTGATGTGCTCAGGGTCAGAATTTGAGCTCATGTCCTCCTGACTCCAGGCCAGCTCTCTCCCCTTCTCTCTTTTCATCTCTCTCTTCTTCTCTCTTGCTCTCTGATTCTGTCTCTCTTGCTGAGCACTACAGAGTGTAAGTGAAAGCCAAGGTTCCTGCAACCAACATTTATTAAACCTCTACACTGTACAAGCACACTGTGATGATAAGCACTGGGGGCTCACAAAAATGGTGCCATCTGAGAGCCCCCAGTCTTTGCAGAGGGATAAGGTACATGACAGATGACTAACTGTAAGATGTACAGTACATGACCAGGGCATTAGAGAAGTGTAAAAGCATTGTGTGATATCCAAGGGAGAAGGCTGCACCCAACCAGGGATACCAAAATCCAAGGCGGCACCGGCCTCCTGACTGACCTTTGAATAAGAATCTCCTGACTTGGTGACTTTGCACTGGCTGTCCCTCAAGCCTGGAACTTTCTCCACTTCCTCGCTTCCTTCAAGTTTCAGATAAAATCTCACCCTTTAAAAGAAACTTTTCCCAGTAGCCTTTAATGCCAGCACCTTCTCTCTGGTTATTATCCTATACATCATTTGTTTGCTATATTGTCTCTCCCATTAGACCATGACTTCCTTGAGAATGAGAATTTCTTTTTTGCCTTTCTTTGTATTCCTTAACATAATACCTAGCACACAGTAGGCACTTAATAAGTATTTCTTGACTGAAAAGGTCTTCAGAACACCAAGTAGTAAACAAATGGAGGCCTTAGAAATAGACAAAAAATTCAGCAGAAAAGATAAGAAGAGCTGGAAGCGCTTGAGGTTTTACTAAATGACATTATTTTCAATTGGGCATGTAGACAGGAAGGAGAGAGTGCAGAAAGAGAGGTTAAGGATATGAGAAAGAGATGGATTACTGGAGCTAAGTCCTAGCAGAGGTGGGAAGGCACAGGTTATCTCTCTACTGTGACTGGAGGGAAGGGAGAGAGGAGTAATGATGCACCTCTCTGGGGAGGAGCAAGACAATGGTTGGTTGTAAAGGAAGGAAGGAAAGATTCAGGAGAGTCATCATGGAGAATGGTGAACAGATAAGGGTTGGGGAGAAAGACCAGTGGGTAGTAGCAAGAGCCTCAGCAAAGGAAATGGAGGCTGGATCTTAGCCTAGGTCAAAACTGGCAAAAAGGGGAGGCAAGCCTAACTTTGAACAACTAATGATTACTAGAAGAATGTATATTATGATATGCTTCAGTGCACAGTATAGACACTAAGCCTATGCCTCAGAAATGGGGAAGTGATGTGAACTGGAGCCATCTGGGAAGGTTTAAATGGGAAAGATGGGGCTTCAGTTGGAGCCAAAGGAACAGGATTTGGATAGAAAGAGGAAGTAATGGGACATTAGAGGGAGGAGGAACTAGCCGAAGGAAAGGCAGGGAAGTGAGAAGGGATTTGGCATCTGTAAAGGAAATGCCAGGAGAGAAGGGATCAGAGCATCTCATGAAATTAGACAGCAGTGACTTTAAGGTTTATTTAGTGCTAGGGTTTTTCAACTGGGATACACAGACACCCTATCCCAAGAGATCCCTGAAGAGATTTCAGAGGCTCTATGAACTTGGGTAGAAAAAAAAAGTTTTTATTTTCACAGTCCTCTAAGTGGAATTTGGTATATTCCTTAATTATTTAAAAATATATTTTTTCTAAATAGGGGTACATAGGCTTCACCATTCTGTCAGAGGGCTCTGATACAAAAACGTTAAGAATGCCTGATCTAGCCCAACCACCTCATTTTACAAGGGGAAGGAACTGAGGCCCAGAGAAGATGAAAAATCTTGCCCAGGCCCATAGAGTTGGAAAGTGACAGGGACAGCACTAGGCCCCAGGTCTCAGGCCTCTCAGCGTTAGGTGCGTCTACCATCCATCAGGCAGAGATCCCTCCCGCTCCTGCTTTTTTTCCCGTTGATCTGGCCCACCTTTCCTCGTTCCTTCCAGAATTCCAAGCTGGGAGAAGATCCCTTCCAGCTCAGAATCTCCCAAGATTTTCCAAAATCACTTCCTCCTCCTGCCTTCTCTCTATGGCACCACCATTCATCCCATTTCCCATGTCTGGAACCTTGGTGCTAGCTTTGATTCTTTCCACTCCAGTTTACCTTAATCCACACAGGGCTGATGTCTCTCCTCCCTTAGTTTAGCTGAGACAAGGTTGGGGTAGGAGAGTTTAAAAAGTACTTTTACTTGAAAACAAAGGAAAACAAACAAGAAAGAATACAAAAGCCTCAAATGCCAGGCAAGAATAACTCAGGTTTCTTTAATTTGACAAAATGCTTTCCTCCAACAACCCAGAAAGTCAAAGTCTCAAGGTGTAAGGAATATGACATCTATGAAGGAAGCATGAAGAGGGGAGGGCCCATGGAATCTCATGTGGATAGAGTTGGGAGAGACTTTAGGGTCCATAGGGACCTATCTCTTTTTTTGCTTCCTGGCACCTTTTGGCACATTAATGAAACCCAGAGGCCCTTGCTCAGAATAGTGCTTTTAAATATATAAAATGAAATATGAAGAATTATAAAAGAAACTGATTCAACTGTTTATCAAATACAGTCACAAAAATTTTTTTTAAGTTCATGGACCTCAGGTTAGGAAATAAATGGCAAGTATGATTATCTACATTTCACAGAAGAAAAAACTGAGATGGGTGGATGAGAAGTGACTTGCCCCAACAGGTGGCAGGGCCAAGATTGAGGTCTAGGCCTTGGCACTCTCTGTCCTCCAGCCACAGGCTGGCTCTGCCAGGCGCCTAAGCCCCCCTGTCTCCAGGTCCCTGGAAATCTGACCTTTCACTGAAGGCCCTACACCCCTGGACCTACTCTCCCTAACAGTGAATGTGTTCTGGAGTCCGTTTGGCCGTCATTTCAACAGCCATTAAGGGGGTTCCTGTCTGTCTCCTCCAATTTCACTTTCACTAAGTTTTTTCCTGTCTGAGGAACCCTTCTAACTCCCAACTCCATTGCAGAGCCAAGAAAACTGAGCAGGCTCCCAATTCCAGGCATGCTCAAGCTCAGGCTCCAAATCCCTCAATCTCCCACAGATGACTCACCTGGGCTCCTCCCCCATCCCTGGGGAGATGCTTTCCAGAATCTTATCTAAGACAAATAAAAACCAAAGCAACAACAGGCAATCTTTACCTCCTCAAGCAGGAATTTAGTGTGGTAGACAGAAAGGGAAGCTGAGGGTGGAGGAACTGGTCACTCTGCTGTTTGCTACCTATATGATTTGGGGACAAGTCCCTTGACCTTCCGGGCCTCAGTTTCCTCATTTGTAAAACAAACGAGTCAGATCTGCTGTTGTTCTTCAATCATTTCCCATTCTTTGTGACCCATTAGGGTTTTTGTGGCACAGGTACTGGAGGGGTTTGCCATTTCCTTCTCCAGCTCATTTTACTGAGGGGGAAATGGAGGCAAATAAGGAGTTAAGTGACTTACCCAGGATCTGAAGCTGGATCTGAACTCACAAAGATGAGTTTTCCTGACTCTATTAACATTAATAGCTAACATTTACAGAGCACTATTATATGCCAGGCACTATCTAAGCGCTTTACAAATATTATCACATTTGATCTTCGCAACAATCCTGAAGGTAGGTAGGATTATTATCCCTATTTTACAGATGAGGAAGCTTAGACACACCAAGGTTCAGTGACTGAGCTAGGGTCTCACAGCTAGTGAATATCTGAGGTCAGATTTGAACTCAGGTCTTCCTACCCCCAGAGACCCCTAAGATCCCTTTAAGCTCTACACTTCTGGTCCAGTGAATAAGAATAAAAAACTTTATCCCTATGAGGCATATTGGGGAAGGACTCATATCAGAGAGGGTTTATCAGTCAATCAACCAATTAGCATTTATCAGGTTCTTATTATATACCATATAAGAGGAAATTTGGAGTCAAAAGATCTGAGTTCAAATCTCAGACCAGCCATTTAATACCTGGGGTAACCCTGGGCAAGCAAGTCACTTTCCCTCATTGGACCCCATTTTCTAAATCTGTAAAATGGGATGGAGGGGTACTGGTGGGGTAAGACTAGACAAAGGCCTCTGAGGTTCATTTAAGCTCGATATCCATGATCCTATGAAGAACAGCGTTTGTCCCATCAAGGTATTATGCTACAGAGGAAAGGATGAATTTAGAATCAGAGATTCTAAATTCAAGTTCTAGCTTTGCCATTTATGACCAAGTGCAAGCAAATCCCTCCCTTTCCTGAGGCCTCAGACTCTCCTTGTTTATAAAAAGAGGAGGTTGAATCAGATGGCCTCTAGGGGCTCTTCCACTTTGGATACCACTTACTATGAGTGTGACTTTGGGCAAATAAGCTCCCTCTTTGAGTCTAATATGCTAAAATGTTTCATTCATAAAATGAAGGGATTACACTAGATGACCCCTGGCATCCCCCCTTCCACCTCTAAATATATGATGACAATGGGAAATATATACACACAGAGATACAGACACAAACACACACATAGATATACACACACAGATACACAGACACAAACATATACACAGATACACACACACATACACACACACAGATACACAGACACAGACACAAACACGCACACAGATACACACACACAAACACAGACAGATACACAGACACAGACACAAACACACACACACACAGATACACAGACACACATCTACAAACAGATACACACAGACACACAGAGAGACACACATCCACAAACAGATACACAGACACACATACACAGATACACACACAGACACACACACACAGATACACACACAAACACACAGACACAAACACATACACAGATACACACACACATACACACAGATACACAGACACAGACACAAACACACACACAGATACACACACACAAACACAGACAGATACACAGACACAGACACAAACACACACACACAGATACACAGACACACATCTACAAACAGATACACACAGATACACAGAGAGACACACATCTACAAACAGATACATAGACACACAGACACAGATACACACACAGACACAAACACACACACAGATACATACACACAAACACACACAGATACACAGACACAGACACAAACACACACACAGATACAGATCTACAAACAGATACACACAGATACACAGACAGACACACATCCAGAAACAGATACAAAGACACACACAGACACACAGACACAGATAGATACACACACACACACACACACACACACACAGACCACAGGGCCTATATGTTTCTATCACCAAAGGTCTCCTCTGTTAGCTCATGTAAGACCGACCACACCTCGTGAGAGAAGGTCTGAAGACAGTTTCTTTTTTGGGAACAAGAAAGAAACCACTACCCAGTCCTCAATGAAAAGAATCCCTCAAGTCACCCAGTGACTCACTAGAAGGGCCAGGAAGAGGAATTAGCGTTTCAAGCCTCCAGATCCACTTCAGTCTCCACCTGAATGGGGAAGGCTTTGCTACCCACCTGCAGAGATAGGGAACAGGAGAGAATGGATGCCCTCCCCCCCAAACCCACATGGAAGCTAACCAGTGTCCCCACAGGGCACCGCTAAGAGGCCCAAAGACCTGGTTCCTCATAGACGCTCTGTCTGGGGAGAAAGGGGAAGATGTGGAGGCTGTCCCAGCTGCTGTTCACATGAGCAGGCCTCAGGCTAGTCACTGGGAAACAGCAGAGAATGGCCAAAGGAAGCAGGAACAGGGGCTCCAAGGGCCTCACGTGGTTCTCCTTTTGAACTAGCATGGAGAGAACCCTCAGCTGGACCTGTATACTTGGGATCTGGTGCCTTTATTTCTCTTTCTCTTTTTTTTTTTTAATAGTAAGTTTTTCTTGATGTCCCCCCCCACCTTTCTGTTTAACACCATCATAATTTTCCCTGGTATCCCTCAACCACCCAGAGAGGAAGCCTACCTAATAAATAATATCCTTAAAGACAAGAAGAATAAAAAGAGGAGAAATTCAGTATAACCGATCAATATATTTGAAAAAGTTTGAAAATATGTGCAATTGTACCCATTGTGGACCTCCCCAAAGGGTGCACCTTGGGGCTTCCAGGGCAGTTTCTGAATGGTACAAGGGAAAGGATTCCTCTGTGTCTTTTAAGTATTCCAGCACTCTTGGAGCCATTACATCACTTCTGCCCTTACAGCATTCCCAGGCAGGGAAAGAGCTAGGATGATCTCCCTCACCAAGTCTACAAGGGGAGGAACTGAGGGCCAGAAGAGCAAAATAACTGGTTCAGGCTTGGGATTTCGGCTGAGGATCAAATGAGCTAAGAATACATAGAGCACTTAATATATAACATAATATATCAGTGAAGTCCTTCCTCCCCCTCCTCCCTCCTTCCCTTCTTCTCTCCCTCCCTCCCTCCTCCCCTTTCCTTCTTCCCCTGCCCTATAATATATGCTCTGCTGACCTCTTGCTGTTGCTCATAAAGGACACTCTGTCCCCCATTTCTGTGCCAGGAGAGACTCCAACTATCCTCTCTCTCTCTCTCTCTCTCTCTCTCTCTCTCTCTCTCTCTCTCTCTCTCTCTCTCTCTCTCTCTCTCTCTCTCTCTCTCTCTCTCTCTCTCTGCCTCTGAGAATCCCAGCTTTCCCTCAAGACTCAGCTCAAACTCCACCTGCAGGAGTAGGCCCTTTCCAGCCTGAGCTGGAAGACCACCTTCCATCTACTGGGCACACACCTATGTATTTATATATCTGTCTCCTCCATTAGAATGTATGCTGCTTGAGACTATTTCATGCTTGGCACAAAATGAGCGTTTTAATAAGCACTTGCTGATGGACTGATTCTTCCCAGCAACATTTGGAGGCTGAATGGAGTCTACCTGGGAGGGTCCCCCAATTCTCCAAGACATTCCAGTCACTGGGACTTCTTAGCTCCAGGCCCAAGGTTTCCACAGCCTCTCCTCCCCCATCAGGCCAAGGCTGAGCCCCCCTGCCATCATCCTCTCTCCTAGCTGGCTGCAGTTATTGTGTTCAAATGTGCACGGTCTTATCTTCCCCTGGCATCCAGGCTGCCCGCCCCAAGCTCAACAGGAACCTGGAACATACAAGATTGCTTAATCCCTAAAACAGTCAGAAATTCCCCAACCCCCTGCACCCCAGGGCAGGGACAAAGAAACAAGGAAGCACTCATTTCCCCACAAGTCTGTGCGTGTGTGCCTGTGTGTGTGTGTGTGTGTGTGTGTGTGTGTGTGTGTGTGTGTGGCATCCCCCCCACCACAAGTACAAACACAACCCCCCAGCACTAAGAGTACTCTCATAACCAGAAAGTGTGAAGACAACATTCAGACCATGTGGAAGGACACATAAAGGGTCAGAAGACAGAGGAGAAAGAGCCGGCCCAGAGGGGCTGCTCCTCTTCCCCCTTAAAAGCACATCCCAAGCCTCACTCCCGACCTGGTCAATGATACGTGAGCTCTGTGGGCAACAATGGAGCAAGATGCAGGGTGCTGGTTAACCCTCTGGAGTCTGTGCCAGACACCTGCCCACTTCCCCTTACCACAGATACAGCCTAACAAGCAGACACTGAGGCTGCCAGGCTGGAGAGAGGAGGATGCAGGAGCCAGTACCTCTGCTCACTCATGCAGGGTCGTGTGAGTGTGTGCATGTGGGGGAGGGAGAGGGGGAGAGGAAGAGGGAGAGGGAGAGAGAGAGAGAGGAAGAGACAGATAGACAGACAGACAGTGGCCTCTAGGTCTTATGGGGGGAGATGAAGTAGGGAAAACAGGAAATAAAACAACCTCTGTACAGACCATGTCAGCATGAAGGGGCCAGACAAATGGAAAGAGACCTGCTGGCAGATGAGGACCAGGCAGAGGCCCTAAGAGTGATCCCTCTGGATAAAGAAGTCACCATGTCTCCCTTTAGAAGAAGTTCACATGCGCAGACCCAGACTAGCACCCGGTGACACTGTCCCCTAGCACACAGTGAGGGAATCTATCCAAGCCTGACAGAGCAAAGAAGAGTGACAGAGTTGGAGCCAGAGAACCTAGCTTTGAATTTGGGACTTTGGGAGGGTCCTGAACAGCCACAAGGTCAGAGTTCTGGAGCAGGACAGGACCTCAGAAATCACTGAATCCCACTCTCTCTCTCCCTCTCCTTTTCTTTTCTTCTCTCTCTCTTTTTCATATCATATAAAAAACACTAAGGCCCAAGGAGTTTAAATGACTTGCCCAAGGTCACTCAAGCAGTAAGTCACAAATGGCAGGATCTGAACCCAGATCCTGACTCCAGAGACAGTGATTTTGTTACTGTGCCATGGTGCCTAATGAGCCTCCTCAACCATAAGATAAAGGAATTAGACTCAAATTCCTCCCAGTTCTGAGATGCTATGACTTAAAAAGCATAAGAAGTAGTGGGGGAAGTAGAGAGGGCCCTGACTTGGGCCTCAGGGAGGTCTGGGTTCAAACCCCACTTCAGACACTACAAGCTACTGGACTCTGGCCTCCATCTCATCATCTAGAAAATGAGGAAACTGGACTCAGTGACCAATGATCCCATAAAAGCAAGATCTAAGGTCCCTTATGCCAACCTTCAGAGAAGTCACTGGGGCTCCCCAACCAAGAGCAGATTGGACAACATTGCTAGCCAGCACCTCCATACCCTGTTCAGCCATGCCCTGGGGCAGAGAGCAAGTCCTAGGGCAGAGAGCAGGCCCTGTGAATCACAGGGCACCCTCCTCAGGAGCACACAGAACAAGGGCTCACTCTGTCTCCCAACTAGGAGCTGGTGTCTGTCAGTCTATTTCTGCATTTATTCTTTATTATCACTCTTCTTTTGGTCATCACTGTGTCTTACACTGAAAACCCCAGAGCAGAGGATGACTTTCGCCTCCATGATTCTCCACAGCATCTGGGCACAGCTAAAACATGTTCTTTGGTGCCCATGCCACCCATCAGGATGGGCAGGGTGGTGCTGTGGATAGTGAACTGGCCTTGGAGTCCTCAGGGCTGAGTTCATTCGTAGCTCCCAGGGAAGACCTTTCACCAATGAAATCACTGCCCAAATTAGGATGGTGCTTATAACTTCTTAAAAAGCTCTTCTAATTATTGACTCATCTGATCATCACAACCACCCCGTCAAGTAGACAGGAGAGTACAGGCAGCATCTCCATTTGGAGATGAGGATGCATGGGCACTTAGAGATGAAGTCATTTTCTTAAAGCCCCAAGAGGCAGTGGTGGGTGGGGAAGAAAAGGGCAGCCAGGCAGACTTGCTGAAGCCTAGGCCACTCCTCTGGTTCCTCCAATCCTAGAAAGGGGGCCCTGCCTCCAGCCTGCCTACTGCTCAAGCAGAAGCAAAGACCTGGCCTACTCACCCTTCCCCCCCTTAATCAGAGAAGACTTTGGCTTCCTAGGCCTGGAGACAATGAAAGCATTGGGGATAGTAGGCACAGGCCCATCCAAGGTGTGTGTACGGAACCAGCTAGTCAGACAGAGAATGTCTCTCCTCTCTCCCTCTCCCCTCTTGACTCTACATTCCATTTCCAAAAGCAAAGTGGCGCAATCAGACCACAGAGGGGCTCTGAGGACCCCAAGGGGACTCACCAGCAGCAGTGCTTCCAGCTGGTTGATATAAATCTCTTCACTTGCTAGGAATCCAGAGAGAACCAGCTTCCTCATTTCCAGTCCTTTCCCCGCCTCCACCTGAGGGGGAGAAAAAAAAAACACAACAAAGCAGCTCATGAGTAGAAAGGTTAAAAAAATCATTAGGTGACAGGCAGTTTCCCTGAGCTGATTCCTCGGGACATCCTGCTCCAAGGATCCACAGCCAGACTTCCTTAACCTCTGATAGAATCCTCATTTCTCCGGAGGGCTCTGTTCCCAAGTGGATGCCAAAGTTTTTAAGGCTCTGCTTTGAACAGGGCTCAGTGAAGGAACTGGATGACTTCATCAACTTCTGAAGTTAAAAAAAAGGAGTGGTGATGAGGTAGTATTAACTAACCCAGGATAGAGTACTTCACTTTTCTAGAGTCTCAGTTTCTTCATCTATAAAATGATGGTTTTAAGGTCCCCTCCATCTCTAAATCTAAGCTCCTAGGATCCTATAAACCTGAATTTCCTGGACTCTTCCACTCTCCAAATATCTCATTCTTTCCTGTCACTAGAAAGGAGCTGCTTTTAGCTGAAATCAGAAGTGGTCAATGTCACGGCAACAGGAATCAACTCACAAACTCTACAAAGGATCAGGAAATTAGAGAATTAATAAATAGGGTCACTGGGTCATAGGGTTTAGAGGTAGATGAGGTTTATTTAGCCTAGCTCTCTCATTTTACAGATGAAGAAACTGAGTGAGGCCCAGAGAGGGGTGATGCAATCTACCCCAAGCTACTGCTTCAAAGTGTGATTGCACGTTAACACTAGTTATTCTGGGGAAACTAAGGCGTCCCAGGTGTCAGTGGAGTGAGCAGGTTTGGGAAGACAATAACAACAGTGAGTCCCAGGAGGATTAAGGTATCTTCTGATTCAACTAATTTCTTTTTTAAAGATTTCCATTTCTAAATTCAACATTTAGGTTGCTCAGTAATCAATATTTTATTTTCATATCTTCATTTCACTGGGATGATTTTCTAGAGGATGTTACCACTCAACACAGGGAAAAGAACTCTGAATTTGTAGCCAGAGGACCTGTATTCAAATTCTGCCTCTGCTATTAACTGCCAATATGGCCTTGGATCAATTTAACCTCATTGGGCCTCAGCTTCCTCATCTGTAAAATGAGGCCTCTGAGGCTCCTTCCACATCCCCATCTAGGATCCTCTGAGATCTGATCTCAACTATGCCTTGTGTTCCTGGCTTTCCAGGTCAGGGAAATGCAGGGGCAGAATATCTGACAGTAGGAGCTACCGCTTGGACCCTTTAGGCTCTCAACCTGGAGGCCTGAATTCTGTTTGCATCCTGGACCCCTCTGGCAGTCAAGTCTGGCGAGCCTATGGGCCCCCTCTCAGAATCATGTTCTTAAAATGTATAAAATAAAATACACAGGATTACCAAAGAGATCAATATATTAAAATACAGTTATTAAGATATAGATTTTTTTTAAGTTTATGGTGAAGAATTTATACTTTACAGGGTGGGAGGGAAAGAGCAACCAGCTCTTGGAACAACCAAAATCTCTGGATGAACCTTAGCCAATGGTCTCATACCAAGAAGTAATAATGGTCTCTCCAAGGGGACAGCTCTCAAGCGTCACAAACAGACTGCAGGTGAACAGTGTCACCAGACCCCCCCCCCCCCCAAAGTGTCAGATTTGTTCTTCATGATTCCCCAACCCAAGCCTTCTAAAGTGACACTCACTCTCCTTCTCTGGGAATTGACAAGACTATGGCTTTGACTCCATTCAGCTTCCTGCTCCCTAGGTGAAACCTATGGATAAACCCCCAAATCCATAGCACTCCTTCTGCCTAAAATTACTGTCATTGCTGTTTTTGTTGTTAAAGTTACCATTAAATAAGCCTGTGGGTAAAACTGAACATCTATACCACTATCATTATTATATTATTACAATTAATATATCATTATACTGGCTAGCGTTTACACAATACCTACTACATGCTAAGTGCTTCCCAATTATTATCTCATTTGATCCTTACAACAAGCCTGGGAGGTTCAGTGCAGTTATTAACCCCATTTTACAAATGAGGGGACTGAGGCAAATAGAGGTTAAGTGACTTGTCTAAAGTCACGCAGTAAGTGTCTGAAACTAGATCTGAACTCATATCTTCCTGATTCCAGACCCAGTGCTTTGTCTACTATGCTATCTAGGCCACTGATCCCTGGCTGAGCTCTGGTGTTTTGTCCAGGAAACCATATGTGATTTAATTATATTCAAGTCTGGCCAGCAGGCAGGCAGTCCTCATTGCAAGTATGGTGAAATTCACCACCAGTAGGCTGGCCCCGACATAATGAATTCTTCTTCCATGGCAATCCATGAAACAATGAGAAATTTTAAAATAGTCCTTAGTCCTAGGAGGCCCTCCTATTCCCCCAGGGATGGTGGTGAAATAGTACAAATAACCCACTTTTTAGACATTCTATGAAAAGAAAGGCAGTATGGTATGCAGTGTGGCTGAAAGTTGGCGTCAGAACTGAGAAGAACTGGTTCAAGTCTTGACTCAGACATATCCAGTCCCTTCTCTGAGTTCCAGGCAATTCTCTAGGCCTCAGGCCGAAGTGCCCAATTCCAGTGAGCCACTATTGCTACAAAAATTAACTTAAACAGAGGACAGGTAGAGGGACTAGACCTGTGATTTCAATGCTATAGAGAACACCAAGATGAGGAACACCACCACCACTCTATCCCCTCCCCCACCCCACGGCTTCACACCTTCTAGGCAGAAGAGCTGCCCAGAGGGCCAAAAGCTTAAGTGATCTGTCCAAGGTCACACAGCCCATATGAGTCAAGAGTTTGGACTGGAACTCAAGCCTTGCTAATTTTGGGCCAGCTCTCTAGCCATTAGGTCATATTTATCTATAGGTACTCTCAATCTGACCTCTTGGTCCAATGACCAATAACTGGCATACTATTACAAGAACTAAACAGCATCAATGCTGAAATTCTCATTCTGAATGGATTAATGTCATTAAGAGGATGTGCCAGGCCCTGTACCTTTATCAGGTGGGATAAACTCTGAGTTAAAGAATCCATCAAAGATGTAAACCAGGTAATTGGAAGTCCAACTTTGGGGGATATTTGTGCTCATCAGAGCTGTGCAAAATGAAGTTAAGAGCACAGGCATCTACATCTATTGTGGAATATAGAGAAGAGAAAGTCTATGCGGTCCACCTTCATAGAGCCCCAGGCCTGGTGTCAAGAAGATCTAAGTTCAAATCCGGTCTTAGACACTTCCTAGCTGTGTGACCCTGGACAAGTCACTTTACCTTGTTTGCCTCACTTTCCTCACCTGTAAAATGAGCCAGAGAAGGAAATGGCAAACCACTCCAGTATCTCCACCAAGAAGACTCCAAAGGGGGTCATGAAGAATGGGACATGACTGAACAACAACAACCCCTTATTCTTTCATCGTCAGTGATGTCCATGAGAAGGGGAATATAAAAGATGGGGCAAAATCTTTCAGAAAATATATTTTAAGAAAGAAAGAAAGCAAAGTTTTAAAAACTACTCAGTAGCCTCATGTAGTATGAGTACTTTCTTCCAGAAGAGAATTGGAAGGCACCAAGCATTGCAAAAATGAAACTGACTTTAACTTAACAGACAGGAAATTGCTGATGATTATTAACATCAGTCATATAGACATCAGCTGCCTGGGCACAGTCAGCCCACTGACTAGTTAGAGAGAGGAAAGGTTTGTCTGCATCTAATTAGAAAAGAAGCTTGAAGATGAGAAGGTGCCGTGAACAACTGCTATCTAACCTCTAAATGAGTCTTTGAAATGGAAACGTGGAAAAGGGGGAAAGGAAAAGATAAGGACATGGATGATCACTATTTTCTGAAAGAATTTAACCCAAATGTCATAAGGAGGAGGCCAAAGGAGCCCAGAAACCACCGTGGCTGGCAAACCTCCTGTTAACCTCTGGGCCAAGGGAAAAGACAGAGCAGTCAAGGACAAAACAGATTTAGAATGGGGACACATGGGTGAAACCATCCAGAGGATGATGGCAGAAGATCACAAGTATCTCATAAAAGATCCAAAAGCAATGAGGATGAAAATAAATTCTCCAGGAAGCTGGACTGGAGACTCCACTGCAACACATCATCCCACCATCCCAAGGGCATTTATTCATACACAACATTGGTAGAAGGGCAACAAACACAAAATGGAACAGATCTGTTAGTGTTTCACACTGGATGACCTCTCAGGTCCCTCCCCACTTGAAATCTATCATGCTATGAACCTACAGGAGTGGGATAGGAAACTCCCAGGTGAGGAAGCTCCCTCTCTTTTCAACATCTAGTCAGAAAGTTGCCTAGAGCAGGGCTTCTTAAACTTTTTACACTTGTGACCCCTTCAGTGTTTCTTAAACTGTGGGTCATGACCCCATGTGGGGTTTAAGAAGTGATGGCTAAAGCATTATGACGGACTTGCTGTAAATATTACAGGAAGGACTTGAACCCAGGCATTCCTAACTCTGAGGCCAGGTCTCTGATCACAACAGCACACTATCTCTCTGCATTTCTAAACTGATCAGCCCTGTGCTTAACACAGCGCCTGGCATACAGTAGGTATATATGAAATGTTTCTTGATTGACTGATTTATTTTCATTGTCAGTGGATCTTTAGAACATGGACAAGGGTCCTATGGATTAAAAGAACAGAAAATACTTAGAGTTGAAAGGGAACTCAGTGCCAGCTAATCCAATCCTCTCATTTTCAAGTTGAGAAAACTGAGGCCCAGAGTGGGTAAGTGATTTGCTCAATATCCCACCACAGTTAATGAGAAGAGCTAGAATTGGAACCTGGGTCCTTTGACTCCAAACTCCAAATACTTTCCACTGTCTCAGGATGCCTCTTTGAGACAGCACCAATGGGCTGTGATCTAGAAGGGGTGATCACAGAGACACTGAACACACAGATCCCAAGATCAATACTATTTCGTTCCCTACTTCACCTCCAGAGATTCACAAATGCTCTAAAACCCCCTTCAGAACCACACAGCAGCATTTCCTGAGGCGACCCAAACTGCCTCCTTGGCCTTCCTGTCCAGTTTCGGAACTGGTACCATTGATCATTCTCGCACTTAGGAAGATTTGATTCCTTAAAATCAGACTCCTTTCTCTCCCTGTCCCTTATAGGAGCCTGATAGATTCTTCCTCTGTGAGGAAGCTCACATCTGTCTTTCTCATCACTGACCTTATCACCTCATGCCCGATAATACTGCAATAACTTCTTTTAAAAAAATGCAATTTTTATATTGTCATTCTGAACTTGATAACCATCAACAGATACTTGCATATCCTTATACAAAGAAAAGACAAAGAGGCTTGTATAGGAAATCAGGAATCTCTAGTACATAGCTTGCTTTACCACTGCTCTCTCTGCCTTCAGTCTCCCCATTCCAATACATCTTACACAATGCCAGTAGGTTACTCTTTTTAAAAGACCAACTGCACTCCTTTTATGGCAGCAAAAGACTGCAAACAGAGTAGACACCCATCCACTGAGGAATGGATATTATTCACAAATAATGAATGAAATGAATATTACTGTGCTCCCAAAAGATAACTATGAAGAATCCAGAGAAGTATGAGAAGCCTTGCCTGGACTGATTCGAAGAAATGGAAACAAATCACCTACATGTATGAAAGCATAGCAGGTCTTTTTGTACTGACAAAAAACTGGAAATCTAGGAGATGTCCATCAACTGAGCTAAAGGCTGAACAAATTATGGCACATGAATACCACTGGACTATATGGAACGATGAAAGGGATGGGTTTAGAGATACCTGAGGAGATATGTATAAACTGATGCAAAATGAAATGAATCAGGAAAACAATTCATAACAACAACACAGTAAAGATAAATAACTTTGAAAGACTTAATAACTCTCACTGATGCAATGGCCATCTAGGATTGCAGAGAATCCAACATGGAGGTTACCCACTTCCTGCCAGAGGGGTATAGATTCAGGGTTCAAAATGAGACATATACTTTTGGATATGGACAATACAGGAATTTGTTTTCTTTCTACATGGTTGTTACAAGAACTTTTTTTTGTTTCAAATGGGGGGGAGAGAAAATAAATGTTTGTTAATTGAAAAATAAAAGGAAAAATGTCCAAAAGGAAGGAAGCAGAACCAGGAAAGTTATAAGTACAATGACCACAAAAAGGCAAAAGGAAAGAAAAATTAAGTTAATCACCAAATAGTTATAATGACCAAGCTTGTTTCTGAACAAAAATATATGAGAATTCACCTTCTTCAGGACCTTGCAGAACTGGGGGGCTATGGATATGGAGCACTGCATATATTGTGGATTTTGGTTAACAAGGTGTTGTTAATTTTACTGGTTCAGCTTCTCCCACCTTTCTGTTTTACTCCTTGTGGCAAGACAGAACTGCCTGGTTGGTGAAAAGAAAAGGACTATTGTGGGAAAATAGAGATGATGGGAAAATTTTTCAAAACAATTTTAAAAAATAATAAACAGCCAGCTGCACATGCTTTATCCCCTCCTCAAAAACCTTCTCTGGTTCCCCACGGCTTTCAGGATAAAGGGCAAACTTTTCTTTAGCTTGGTATTTAAGGTATGCCACCATCTGGCTCAAACTTTATTTAATTCCAAAAGGATTTGCCAGGGGTTTTACTACGTGCAAGAAGCAAAGCTGAGAAGGACCAGGAATGTCTCCGGTTCAGTGGTCCAGACTTTATTCTACTGGCAATGAGGCAAATGAAGGCTTTTGGGCCTGGCTGTGATGTGAGCAGAGGAGTGTATCAATCAATCCCTGAGCATTTATTAAGTACCAACAATGTGTATGGACATACACAAAAGAAGCAGAACAGTCCTTGTGCCCTTCAAAAGGTTTGCATTATTATGAGGGGAGACAACTCTCTCTCTCTCTCTCTCTCTCTCACACACACACACACACACACACACACACACACACACACACACACACACACACACACACACACACACACCCCTCACTGGCATGAGGAGAAGACTTTGGCAGTTTAGAATGGAATGGAAGGAGACATAAAAAACTTTGTCCAGGTGAGAAGAGATGAAAGCCTGAACTAGGGATGCCAGAATCAGCACAGGAAGGAAGGAACTGACCATAGACAGAGGCTGAGTGACAGGGAAGAGTCTGAGATGACTATGAGATCTGGGGAGGGGCTGGCAGGGAGGGTGATGGTGCCCTCAAAAGAAACAGTCATTGAACAGGAAGGGTTTAAGGGAGGAGGACGTGGAGAGAGATGAGGTCAGCGTGGTGTGTATTAGGCTTGAAAAAATGGCAGATCATCAAGCAAGATTAGAAGCTTGGGGCTAGAGACATAAATATGGGTGTCGTGTCCAGAGGTGATAACTGAAACTATGGGAGGTGATGAGAGCATGCAGGGACAGGAATACAGAGGAGCTCTCCAAGAGCACTGCTCAGTACAGACCTTTGCCCCCAGAGGGATTGAATCTACCAATGATATGCTCTACATAATTCTCTTGGAAGGCAGTATCACAGGGGATCATTAAGATTCCAAATTTTAGAACTGGAAGAGACCTCAGAGACCATCTTGGTTGAACCTCTTATTTCCCAGAGGAGGAAATGGTAAGCCAACAGCTAGGTCCATGTCCTGCTTCTGCCCTGTAGGGGTCGGGTGACCCTGGGTAAATTACTTAGCCTTTCGATGCCCCAGGCAACTCTGTAAGGTAGTCACATTTCAGAGCAAGTGCTGGCCTGCATTGGTAGAGCAAGATTCCCCATTGGGAATCCCCAGTGTCAGTGAAATCCCAGGTCTGTTCTCTCTCCCCCAAATTCAATCATTTAATGAACATTTACTGAGCACCTACCATGTTCCAGGTACTGAGCTACTGCTATGCCTTTGGTTACACTCTTATTTATGCCTAGAATGCCCTACTATGGGACTAGGAAGGTCCTTTAACCGCTGTGGTTCTTAATTTCCTTACTATAAACTGAGGGATTTGGCCTAGATGGCCACCTGTCTGGAACGCCCTCCTTCTTCATCTCCCCCTCCTGGGCTCCTTTAAGGCCCAGATGAAGTCCCTACCTTCTACAAGCCTTTTCCCAGCCTGCTCTAGCTTGCTGCCTTCCCTCCACTGACTGCCTCTCAATGAATCCTCATTGGAGTTGTTTGGGAGTCATCTCCCCTTTCCACTGTGAGCTCCTTGAGAGCAGGGACTGCCTTGTGCCTTTCTCTGTATGCCCAGTGCTTAGCACAATGCCTGGCATGGAGTAGGAGCTTAATAAACGTATATTGACTGACTGGGTGACTGCCATTTAGGTCTGTATCTTGTGTCCTCAGCAATCATTCCCTCTTCTGGAGCTCTGAAGCTCAGTGGCCTCGGGTTTCATACTAAACCCTGGCCACCTTGTATCACTGATTTGGACACTTTGTTTCCTCAGCAGTCTAGCACACTGACCTACATACAGGAAGCTCCATCAAACGTCGGCTACTACTGTTGCCACTGCTGGGAAAAGGATTCACAGGGCCACAGATTGAGAACTAAAAGGGACCTCAGAGCTCCACTGAGTCCCAGTAAAGCTGATGCCTGCAGGGGCTGGGCTAAGCAGCATGTCCAGGGTCATGCTAACACAGCCAGAATTCAAACAAGAAATGTTTATCAATAAGCTCTCAGAAAAAGAGGGGGAATGTTTTCTCCATCACGTTCTTAAGTCTAGACAATAAGAACAATAAATCAGGCCAAGCTGTAGTATTTGTTGATACTAAGTGTAAATGCTTACACTGAAAATTTAACAATTGGCTCCAGGTGGCTCCAGCAAACTCCTACCCAGGTTCCTTGGATTCCAAATCCAGAGCTCCTTAAATTGTATAAAGTCCTCTGTCTGGCACATAAAGACCTTCCCAGCCTGGCCCCTTCCTATCCCAGTCTTCTTATGCTTTATGATTCAGCTACCCTGGCCTACTGGCTGTTCTTCACATAAGATGCTCAATTTCCCAATTCTGCACCTTTTTGATACCTAGCCCCCCTACCTGGAATGCCCGCCTCCTTTACCTTCAACTCTTAGCTTCCCTGGCTTCTTTTTAAGACTCTGTTCAAATTCCATCTCAGCAGGAGGCCTGTCCTGGTCCCATTCCTCCCCCCTCTCTCTTGCCTAACAGATTACTTTCCATTCTCTCTCTCTCTCTCTATAAAAAAAACCCAAAATGTATCTTGTTCTGGTCCCTAACCATCCAACACTTCTAGTCAGCATAGTAAATTTTCTAGGTAGCCAGAATAAAGGGCCAATGATAGGAAATAAGACAGCAAAAGGGAACCTGGAAGTCACCTCCACACAGTCCCAAAGATTGAAGGAACATAATTTACAAATTGTATCATATATTAACCAACATTCACATCCTAGTCATATGTGCTGAATAAGGGGAAAGAAAGTATCTAAGCGCTGCTTGTGTTCTGGTCCTGTGATATGGGAATTCCAGACAAAACCCAGACCCCCGCAGCTCCAGACAGACCAGAGAACATCAGAAAGCTGCCGACAACAGCGATGACGACTTTCAAGTTTTACCAATAACCAAGATGCATATTAATAAGCTAATCCCAAGGTGGCACAGAGAGGAGCTGGTCTGTTTTCCCCCAAATGAGATCTCAAACTCCTGCCCTGCCCCCACTCCCCACCTCTTCCCTCTCCTTTGGGTCCATGCTGCTGAGAACTCCCAACTCAAATCTGAGGTTATGGGAGGAATTCTTTCTGCCTCATCCCCCTCCCCATGCTCTTCCCCATCCCTGCCAGCCTTTCTTCACCACTCCATCTTGCCCCATGCGGTCTGTCTTTGTCTTGCTTTTTGCCTCTTATCTCTGTTTTCTGTGCTTTTTGCCCCCGTATCTTCTGTGTTTAAGTGGAATTGCTGCCCAATTTCCCACTGCCAAGTATAATCTTTCCCGGACAGTACCCAAAGAACTGGGAATGCCTGCCTTATTTCCTACATGAATGATCAATTCAGTGTGTGTGTGTGTGTGTGGGGGGGGGTACACTGCTGTTTGCAGGTTGTCTCCCCCATTAATAGACGAGGGACTGTTTTGGCCTTTCTTTGTGCCTCCAGAGCTTAGCACAAGGCCTGGTACACAGTAAGCACCTAATAAATGCTTTTTGGCCAACTATACTACAGTGACTCTCAATTCAACAAATACTGTCTCATAATATTTAATATTCTATTATATAACACTGTAGACAGATACATATACATATGTAGAAATATAAATATATCCACATAAAGATAAATTTAGATGAAGACATATATACACACATATTTTATGTCTACATACATACCTACACATTTATTATACGTACAATATTTTCTGTGTATCTCCATATCACAGTCAGCCAGAAGGCACACTTGGCTGAGGAGACAGCTCCAGGACCTCTGGGAGATTAGACTGCTTTTCGGTTTGTTTGGGTTTTTGTTTTGGTCCAGATCTCTAATTTCATCAGCACAAGCCCAGGAAAGACATTTCCCCGACCTGCTTCTGGCCTCCAAGAGCTGCCCAGATCAAGACCAGCTACGGAGGCTTAAAGAGCCCACATTGATACCGTAATGCAAAACAGACTAGGAAGAGCTTGAGAGAAACAGAAGCCAAGGACAGCAAGATATTCAAAGAGGACTATCAGCCCATAGTAAATATTTAGTGAGAGTCTGGCTCCTGCCTCCAGTGGCAGTTTACAGACCCAAGCTCCCATGGCAGCCAAAACAGCCCTTTGGCTGGCACCTGCTAAGGTAGTTCTCTGTGGGAGGGCACAGTAGCCTTCACCCAGCTGGAAGGGCCTCAACTAAACTGGAGGCTGCCTCCACCCCCAACTGCCCTGTGTGACCAACTGTGACCCAACCTGAGACTTCACTGGTACAGGTCAGCAGCAACCCCTTTGATACCCATAAGGTTCGCATCTCCTGTGCTTGAAAGAGTTGCCAGAGAGGGATCAGGGCAGTCAAATGAATTGCCAGGGTTACGTAGGCAGTCATCTTCAGAGGTAGGACTTGAATCCATGTCTTCTTAGCTCCAAGACTACCTCTCTCTATCCCCCTACACCTGTGGTCCTTTCCCAACCTCTGTTAATTTTAGGGTCTTTCCTCTCTTAATTATTTCCCATTTGTCCTCCATAGAGCTTGTTTGTATATATTTGTTTGCATGTTGTCTCTCCCATTAAATTGCAAGTTCCTGGACTGCAGGGCCTGTCTTTTGCCTCTTTTTGTATACCTAGGGCTTAGCATGGTACCTAACACATAGTAGGCACTTAATATTTACTGACAGACTGTTTCCTATTAGGTGATTTGAAAAACCCTTGAGGGTTCACAAAGATGGTCCAAGGTGTCTATGCTAAAAAATTATTTAGTAGTGCCTTAAGCAGTAAATAATTTTAGAATGTTATGAGTAAAGTAAAGGTTCACAGCATTTTTCTTTCTGAAAACACTGGGAATCACTGAACTACCCCATGCTGCTTTTTCACTTAGGTAATATCTGACATTTAAGGGGCAGTTGAGTGGTACAGTGGATAGAGTGCTGGTCTTGGGAGTCAGGAAGGCTCAAATTCAAATCTGGCCTCAGACACTGTGACCATGAGCAAGGCACTTAAGCCATACCTCAGTTTCTTCATTTGTAAAGTGGGGATAATAATAGGAATATTAGATAATGAAGATAATGCATCTACCCTTCCCAGGACTGTTGTGAGGACATGAAAATGATAAGATTACATTAGCAAGACTTAGAGTATTCTATACACGTTATATAGATTGATACTGACAGCACTATATTCTATGTCTACAGAATATTCTACTGACATTGACAGCACTACACACACACGCACACACACATGTTACTAGCACTACCTAGCATTATCAACGGTCTCATTTGTACCCATGAAATACTGTTGGTTCCATTTTACGGAAAAGGAAACATTGCCAGGTCACAGCATCACAGATTTTAGAGTTGGAATGAATCAACTCTCATTTTACAGATGAGGAAACTGAGACCCAGAAACTAGCAGCTGCCTCCACCTGACACTACCTTTCCCAGTATCACACAATTACTTCAGAGAAAAAATTGGAAGCTAGGTTGTGGGGACTCCTTTCAGATATACTGCTAACGTTCCTTCCTACTCAAATCCTGTGACGCTTGGCACCAAGTTCACCACTTCATTTGCTATGACTCAACGTTCTTTACAGCCGTTGGCAGTCATGTGCCATTTTCAAGATGACAAAGTACTTTACATAGCTCATCTGTAAGGTAGGTGATAGTATTACCTCCATTTTACAAATGAGGAAATTGAGTCTCAAAGAAATGACTAGCTCAGGGACACACAGCTAGGATGGATTCTAAGGGATATAGAATCCTGTGACACTGGCTGTCCTTGAGGTAAAAGATATGGGGTGTGAACTCTTGTGTTCTCTCTCTTTTGGTCCCTCCCTTCCTCCCTCCTTCCTCCCTCTCTCTGCCCTCCCTTCTTCTCCCTCTTTCCCCCTCCCTTTCTGCCCTCCCTTCTCCCTTTCTCTCTCCTCCTTCCCCCTCCCTTCATCTCCCTCATTCTCTCTTCCCCTCTCCCTCTCCCTCTCTCCCTCGCTCTTTCTTTCTCTCTCCTTCCTCGTCTCCTCCTCTACCTTCTACTACAAAAGACAGACCAAGTGTTTAAGGAAGACCCTTCGATTTTGTTCAGACTCAGCCAGCTACTGCTCCATCTAGACCTCAGACAAACTCAGCTGTTCTTCTGGTCTTCCAAGTGGGCATTCTTGTACAAAATATGCAGGAGTCCATACTCTTCTCCCCAAACCCCCAAAGTGATGGTGTGCCCTAGAGTACATTAGGGCTGACAAAATAAACAATTACAAAAGCAGCTTAGCTTCTTCCATCATGGGCTTCACAATCCATGTTCCCTGATGTCTCCACAGAGCCTATGAGGCTTCAGAGGGTAGAGAGGGTGGGGAAATCATCTGAAGCAAGCAGAAAAGCAGGATATCTTGAGAAGCAGCTATCTGCCAAGCAGCCGCTGGCCCCGGCTCTGAGCTCCAACCTCCATCTCGTCATGCAACCCCACAAAAAATCCTCAGAAACAATCTCATGGAGAAGATGCTCCTGATTCAACAGTGTCCCTTCCTAGACTGTATGTCATGGAATAATAAAAAGAGCACTGCATTCCAGTACTGGCTCAGTCATTTGCTATAGCCCTTGAACAGGCCTCCCTGGGCCTCAGTTTCCTCATCTGTAAAATGAGGGCATTGGGCTAAAGGGCCTCTGAGATCCTTCCTGGAGCTAGATCACAGTCTGGAGGAGTAGTCTCAGTGGGAAAGAAGCTGAGAGTTTGCCCCTTTACCCCATTTCTCCCCAGCTGTCTCGACACCTCACTGGGGCTCCTTACTAGAGACAGGCTTGCTCTGGGGGAGCAGGACAACAGCAGGCATGGAGAGGCGGGGCTGGCTGCTGAAGCTTCACTCCCAGAACTTCACAAACTCCAAGCTACGTAGGGCAGAGGATGGAGTTCCTCACATCTTCCACCTCTCCCTCTGGTAGTTATCAGCATTTCCAAAGCACCTGCTATGGGCCAGGAACTGTGCAATCCCAGTCTCAAATTAGGAACATTTTCTCCAACTCATTGGGGCTATTTCTGTCCACTGTCTCTGTCTCTCTCTGACACACACCAGTCCCAGAGACCATAGATTGTTTGCACCTAGCTGTCTGCATGTTATCTCTCCTATCAGAGTGTGAGCTCTCAGGCATGATTTGCGGGGTTTGTTTTTGCCTTCTTGTGTATCCCCGGCATTTGGCACAGTGCCTGACACATAGTAGGTACTTAGAATGTCTAGAGAAAATGAATGTCTAACTCCAAGGTCCACTGGATCATAGCCTTTGCTCAATCTGGAAGTTTTATGGAATTTAAAGGTTAAATCGAGGACTTGGCACCATGCCAAACACGTGGCACAATGTCCCCAAGCTGTTATAAGCTTCTCAAAGACAACACTAAGTAAGAAACAAGCAGGGTGGTCGCTCCTGGCAAGAAGCCAGCCAGGACTGTTGGCTCACTCCCTCTTCCTCTACATGGCTTTTGAGTTAAAAGCTTCAGGAAGGGAAGAGGTCAGACAGGACTTTCTCTCTTTATCCCTCATGGAGTTGGCTTTTCAGGTTGGCTACTACATCCCTCCTCTCCTCCCCCAGCCCAGACCTGATGCTATTGTCACTCTGTCCTGACCCAGAAATGGCTGGCACCCTCCTGGGGGGCTGAGCCAACAATTGGGCCTGCCCCAGCACAGCTGACCCTTTTGCTCCTCAAGCAGAGGACACAGCCCAATGCCCCCCAGCCCCCTCCCTGAGAACACCTGCCCCAGCTGCCCTAACCACCTTCTACTTCCTTCCTCTGGCACAAGTCCAAGGGATAGACTGGGACAGCTGCAGGGGCTGTAGTCAAAGTCTGGCCTGACAGATGATCTCATTGGCGTGATAAGAACCTGACAGCAGTGTCCCCAGCCCTGCATCTGCCCCACCTCCTTATTCTTCAGCTTGGTTCAGCTGGGCTAGAAGAACAGAAAAGTCAACAAGAGACATGGCCTTGCAAGGGGGCATTTGTAGTTCCTCTCTCCCAAACCTGCAACCCAGATGAGGCTCATCAAAGTCCTGCGACCATGGCTGGCTGGCCCTGAAGACTTCCTCCTGTGCCAACCCTCTCATCTAGGAAACAGGGAAGACACACCTTGAGTAGTCCAATCAACCCTCTCCCTTCTTCCAAGGAGGAAAGGAGGGGGCCACAGCTGGCACCCAACTCCGCGTAACTTCCAGCTGGGTGAGAGGGGACTGGACTGGGAGGATGAAGTTTGGTTTGAAGGCCACTCTCCCAGAATCAGGAACATGTGAGGGGGGCTTTATTTGCATTTACAAACTGATTTTTCTAGTCAATGGGCTCCTTGGAGAGGTCCCTTGATCTTTAGCTGTCTTCCCTAATCCACCTCCCCCACAGCTGCAAAATGATACTCCTGAAGGACGCTCCTGTCTGAGCAGGTTTCCCACCCCCATCCCCCGGATCCCTATTGCTTGGTTTTTAAAGACCTTCCCAGCCACCCTGCAGCCCACCTCTGTGGGCTTCATACATACCACTCCTTCTTGACACATTCTCCATCCCAGTCCAATGGACCCTCCTTCTGTTTCCACAGCCATTATCATGGCTCTGCCCTGACTGGCCCCTCCCCTAACCCATGTCTGGAATGCATTCCCTCCTTATCTCTCATATCTCTATCTCAGAATCCCTGACATTCTTCAAAAGGTAGTTCAAGGGGCAGCTATGTGGCCCAGTGGATAGAGTATGGGCTAGGAGGTATTTGAGTTCAAATCCAGCCTCAGATACTTACTCCCTGTGTGACCCTGAGCAAGTCACTTAACCCTGATTGGCTAAAAAAGGAAAATGGGCAGCTTAAATGCCATCTTCTCCATTAGGCCTTCCATAATCCTCCTAGCTTCCTCCCCACTCCACTCCCATGTCAAAATAAATCACATTCTATTTGCTATATATTTTGCATATATTTGTAGAAGGAGGCATAGTACAATGAAGAAAGAGGCAACCTTGGAGTCAGGAAGGCCTAGATTCAAGTGTTCCTTCTCACCCATGTGTCCCTGGGTCCCCAGATTTAGTTTCCTCATCTGTAAAATAAGGTGGGTGGCCTAAATTGCCTCTGAGGTCCCTTCCAACTCTAGATCTGTGATTCTACAGAAATACAATTGCTTTGAAAAGTATAAGGCCCCGTACAAACATGAGGGTTTGTTATTTTAGTTTACAGGTAATTAGTGATGGGCAAGAAGGTCTGAGGAGGGAGATGGTGGAAGAAACCAGAGGAAGCTGGGCCTAGGGATGATTCATCACTGCTAACTGTGCATCAGAGAGAAAGAGGGAGAGAGAGACACACACAGAGAGACAGCAACAAAGAGAAACAGAGAGGAGAGAGACAGAGAGAAGAGAGAGAAAGACACAAAGAGACAGAGAAACAGTGACAGAGGTAGAGAAGAGAGAGACAGAGAGACAGGACAGACACACAGAGAAACACTGACAGAGACAGAGAAAAGGGAGACTGAGAGAGGAGAGAGAGACACAAAGAGACAGAGAAACAGTGACAGAGGTAGAGAAGAGAGAGACAGAGAGACAGGACAGACACACAGAGAAACACTGACAGAGACAGAGAAAAGGGAGACTGAGAGAGGAGAGAGAGACACAAAGAGACAGAGAAACAGTGACAGAGGTAGAGAAGAGAGAGACAGAGAGACAGGACAGACACACAGAGAGATAGAGAAACAGTGGCAGAGACAGAGAGGAGAGAGACAGAGAGAGGACAGAAATAAATAGAGACAGAGTAAAAGAGAGACAGAGAGACAGAGCTAAGAGACAGAGGAAGGAGGCAGGGGGAGGGAGAGGCAGGCAGACAGGTATAGTCATCATGTCTATGATGAGAAAGTGACATGATCCGTAAAAAAAATTCATTTCAACAAAACTTCTCAGGAAGACCTCTAAAACTTAAAATAAGGTTCACCCTCATTTGCCATCTACCCAGGGCTCTACAGTTTACAAAACATTGCCTTGGCACCCCTGGGAAGTAGGTTATCATCCCTGCTCAACAAGCGTAGCACCTCGAGTTCAGAGATATCCAGCGACTGAGCAAAGGTCCTGTGGCCAGCAGGGGTCAGACCTGGCTCTGAACCCCAAGGCCGTTGAAAACCACAGGAATAGGGGGACAACTGCCTTTGGACTGCAAATGGATACAGGGAAGAAAGCTTCTGGATGGCAGGCTGACCCAAGGCTCTCCTTGGCCCAGGAATCCTTCCCTTTGTGTGTGCCCTGGAACCTCCTGGCCATCTGGGGAAGCCTCTGGCCCCCTTCTCACAGTAAGGTTTTTAAATAATCAAGGGAAATGCTAAATTTCAGTAAGAAGTTAGTGAAAATGAAGAAGTCATTTTGTTCCTCATAAATTCACAGATTTTCCTGAAATCTATCCACAGACCCCAAAGCCCTAGACAAGCATATGGTCCACCTCTCTGCCTCGGATGACATAACTGCTGAAAACCTGACACAACCTGCCATAGGGAAAAAGCAGGCAGCAAGATCCCCAGGCCCAGGCCTCAGGCAGTGCTGGGCAGCTGCTCATGGGGTCGAGCTGCAAAGCTGGAAGGGGGCTCTACTCCAACCTCCCCATTTCACTTAGGAGGAAACAGACCAAAGTCACCCAGGTGGTAAGTGGCAGAGCTAGAGATGTAGAGATGGGACCTCAGGGTGCATCTAGGTCCCCAATCTTAGAAAACAGAGACCCAGGGACATAAGGTGACTTCATAGGCTCATGGGAACTGGAAGGGACCTTGTTCAAGCCCCTCATTTTACAGGTAAGGAAACTGAGGGCGCAAGGCTGCACACGCAGTGAGCCCCGGGAGTGAGATTTGAACATGGATCCTCTGATTCCCCACTGCAGCACAAGTGGCCAGGCTTACACTCAGAAGAGGTCTCAGACCCTCCAAAGCCCAGAGTCAGGGAACCGGAAGACACCAGGGAATTGCCACCAAGGATGCCTGAGACAGAATGGGGGCCAAGGGACAGAAGGCTTGCATGAGTCATTGCTTCAGCCTCTGAAGACACCCATGCATTAAATGGAATCACATCAGGTTACAGGTGTGCAAGTGCCAACGTCCTATATGTGCCCTCACCTCAGGGCTGCTCGCCCAGCCCCGCCCAGTACTCAGCAAGTGAGAGACAGCGTGGTGCACTGGAGAGTACTGCCCTTGTATCAGGAAGATGCCACTCCAGCCACTTACTATCTGAGTTACCCTAGAAGTCACATAATTTCTCAGAACCTCAGTTTCCTTAAAAACGAGTGGGTTGCACTAGATGACCTCTAAGATATGTTCCCACTTTAAATGAAAACCATGATTGTATAAACTCTAGATCATGGAGAGAATTAGAAGTTTCTAGAGAACAGTATCACACATCTCTCCTGGGAGGCTAGCCTCAATCTAACTTGAGTTTCTCATCTTCTCAAACACCAGGTGGAGGGCTGTGATCCATGCCATGCCAGCCCCTTGTCCATCACTGTCGGTGCATGTGTGAGGGGTGGAGGGTTCAGCCACAAGTATGAGGTGCCAGCTTGTTCCTCTGGCAGAGACGCAAAGTGGGTTTCTGCTCATAAAAACCCTCAGAGAAAAGACAAGTAAGTAGCCATGCATAAGGAGGCAATGCTGGCATGTGGGAAGGCGTGAGGAGATGGGGAACCTTGGTGTCAGAGGAGGGAGCTTCAGATATCACCTCTGATGCTGCTTGCATCACCCTGGGCAGGCCAGACCTTTCTGGGCCTCAGTTTCCCCACCTGTAGAGTTAAACTAGACAGACTCTGAATTCAAAATCCTATAAGCCTATGACTCCCTGGCTAAAGAAACTGGTCTGGGTTTAAATCCTACTTTGTTTACTTGTCGTTAAGTCATTTCCAATTGTGTCCAACTTTTCACAATGCCATTTGGGGTTTTCTTGGCAAAGTTATGGAGTGGTGTGCCATTTTCTTCTCCAGCTCATTTTACAGATGAGGAAACTGAGGCCAACAGGGTTAAGTGACAGGGTCACACAGCAAGTAAGTGTCTGAGGCTGGATTTGAACTCAGATCTTCCTGATTCCAAGCCCAGTGCTCTATCTACTGCACCACCTAGCTGTACTTACTACCAGTATGGCCTCAAACTGTTAGCCTCAGTTTCCTCATCTATAAAATGAAAGGTTTAGACTAAATGACTGCCAAGGTCTCTCCCAATTCTAAATTGTGTGATATTTATTACTCGTTACGGCTTTACACATACACACACACACACATACACACACACACAGAGTCAGGGAGGGTGAAGGGAAAGTAAATTGCAAAAATACCCATTTTGCAAAAGAGAAAACTGAGGCCCAGAAGCTAAATGTCCTGTGCAAGATTCCACAGCTAGTTCTGTCAGGCTGGACTGTACTGATAGTGGGTGTTTATAGGTGACACTAGAAGCCAGGTCTCCTGACAGGCCCAGGCCCTGCACCCATGAGGAAGCAGTCAGCATCTCCTTGGTGAACCCAAGTCCGTACATGTGGGCATTTTCTTTCAGGCAGCTCGGTTTCTCTAACTGTGGGCTCCCTGCCATCACTTAGTCACCAGCTTCCCTCCCACCCACCCCCACCCACCACACATACCCTCTCCCACCCCAGCAGCCGCAGAACAGAAAGTAAATGAGCAAGAAGGCTAAAGTTAGACACACACTAAGAGGTGGGCCCAGGCTGGAAAGAAGGAAGGCAGTCGTTGCTCCCCCAGGCCCTGCCCAGAGCCCCCAGAGGCCCTGGCACCTCCCTGCCCGGCACAAGACTAGTAGAGGCTAGGGAGGGGAGACCGGGAAGATGGCTGATGCAATCAGAGGAGGACAAACGAGTCAAGGGGTCTGCTGATCCCTCTCTCTGCTCTCCCCTTCCCAACTGGACAATCTCTCCAAACTGTGCGGGAGGTACTGGCCATAGGCAAGTCCAATGGTGAGCAGGTGCTCCTCCAGAAGCTACCCAGGCTCATCCAGTGTTAAAGCAGCAAGAGGGACCTTTGAAATACCTGAGGATCACAGAATCATAGATCAACAGGGGGAAGAAACTCTTAGGCCATACAGTCCAAATCCTTCATTTTACCAATGAGGAAACTGAGGCTCATGGATAGAACAGATCATAGACCTGGAGCTAGAACCGACCTTAGAAGACTTAATCCAACCCCTCATTTTACAAATATGGAAACTGAGGCACCTATGTGCACTATGAGGCACTTCAGTGACTTGTCTGTGGTCACAAGTACTAAGTGTCAGAGGCAGAATTTGAACCCGGATCAGCCCTTTGTCCCCCAAAGCCAATGACTGCTCTTGCTACTGTACCAAGGTACTTCAAGGGCAACTAAGATTTTTGGGGGGTTGGGGTGGGGGGGGTAGATCTTTATTTTCATTGATAGGAAACTCTCAGTAAGAAAATTTTGTTCACCAATACAGATCTGACCTGCTCTGCAACTTACAGATTTAAGAGAGCTGCATGGGGGCTTGCAAGGGAAATGACTTGTCCAGGGTCATGCAGTCTTCCAGGCTCCAAGGCCTTCTCTGTCTGCTGCGACACTCTACTTATCCATTTCACAGCAGGATGAGACTGATCAGCCCAAAGACACCAGGTAGTGGGCAGCAGACAGGTCCAAGAGCCTCCTGTCAGCCTGGGTCCTGACCTCACTCTCCTTCCAGCAATCCCAGTAATCTGGGACTTGTGGACTCTGCTTACTCTGTCCTGCCTCATGTGGCCTCATCCAACACCCCAGTCTCCAGGCTGGGAGAATTTTCTCAGCCCCATATCCTGGACATCTACCCAGAGCCACAGCACAGCTGTTACCATGGAGGCAAATGAATCATCTTCTCCCAGACCAATGTCAGGCAGCTATGCTGGGACAGGGGCTTTTACAGGCCTCACACAGCAACAGGGTGATCATATTAGCCAAAGGCAGCCCCCAATGGCCCAGGCGGCCTGGGGGCTATGGGCAGCCACTCCCTTGGAGAACAGCTGGTCCAGGGACAGGCATGCATCAGCTCTACTCCAGTGTAGCACCCCACCAAGAACAACTGCCCCCCAGCCAGGAGGCCCCCTGCCCCCCTTCCCAGACCAGCTGGCCATGTCCTTGGTCATTACAGTTCAGCCCCAGGGCTGGGGCAAAAGGCAGCCATTCCTCCCCACGCTCTCGTGTACACAATCTGTCTGTATCTAGATAACCCAGGAAGCCTCCCCCACCCCACCGCGACCCTCCCCAGCCCTGACAGGCGCTTTGACTGCGTCTGCGTCATGCTCCCACCTTCACTGCCACCAGAAACGGGGAGCCCGAGGCTGGGCTGCTGGGGGTCCCTAGATCACATTCTTCCAAGACAAACACGTCTTCATCCTCCAGGACCTTGTCGAGAAAGCCTATCGCCTCCTCTTCCTCCTCCATGGCCGCTGGAGCCGCAGCAGGCAGAGGCCAAACAGGAAGACGGTGGGTCCCACGCAGCAGCAGCAGCAGCGGCCGCTCTGAAGGGGGCTGGGGGCAGCAGCTGAGAGAGCACAGGAGGGAAGAGGGGGCCGCAGGAGTTGAGCAGGCCTACACCCGCGTGCTGGCCTCCCCAGAGTCAATATTGGAACCTGGCCACAGGCTCCCAATGAAAGAGTCCATTATGAGAGCTTTCGGCACTCTCCTACCCGGGCTGCTCTCAGCTTTGCCCCTCGCAAACCCCCGGCTCCTCCCAGCCAGGAAAGCGAGGAATCCAAGGTCCCTGGCCCCCACCCTCCGGGGCAGACCCTGCCAGGCTCCGGCTGCCTGCAGCCTTTGCAAGCACTGCTCAAATTCCGGGGGCTGTCACCAGAGATAAACGGGCAACCAACCCTTGGAGGAAAAAGAAACCACCCAGGGTTGCTGCTACTTCCTTAAAGTCTCTGCTGCTCCTGGGGACTCGAGCCCTGGTGGAAGCCCTGGCCTGGCCCTGGTGCGCATCCCCCAGTCCTGCTCCTTCTCTCCAGCCTCTGCTCGCAGCTGCCCGTCCCCAGTCCCTTCCTCCTCTGTAGGCTGTCCAGTGAGCTCCGAGCCAGCCCCAGCCCCACAAATCCCGCCCTTCCAGGACTCAGAGGTTTGAGTCTGCTATTAATACACAGGAAATGCACGTCTTGACTTGTGAGATGGAGCTGTTCCCTCTCTGTGGTCACTGGGCGCACTGGCAAAGGTTCTCCACAGGGGGTGGCTGGCTGAGGACAGCCGAGCCAGATGTAGGGCTCCAGGAGGGGATGGAAGGGGAAGCATCTGTCTTCCCAGGGACCAAGGAAGGGCCTCTTCTATTGATAGGCCATCTCCAGAGCAGTAGCTCCGGGAACAGGGAGAGAGGTGGCGAGCTCAATTTGGGACCCAGCTCCAGGGTAGCCTGGCTTTACCCCTGTGAGCCCAACTTCTGAGAACAGGACCGAGCCTTCACATAGCCCCCCCTGTAATGAAGGGCAAAGGGAAACCAAAGAACACAGGCTACTTAACCTTCTGGGGCTCAACATACTAGCTTCTCAGCTCCTACCAGGATCACAAAAGCATCGAGTTAGAGCTGCAAGGAGCACAAGAGCCCAGATCCTGACTTGAAAGGACCTTAGCCCAATCGGCCCAACAACCCCATTTTACAGAAGAGGAAAGTGAAGTGACTTAAAGGATCCTAGCTCCAGAGCTAGAAGGGACCACAGAGACTACCTGGTCCAGCATTGGACCTTGTAGAGATGAGACAACCAAGACCTAGGGAAGTGAAATTATTTGCTCAAGGTCACACAGGTACCAGGTGGCAGAACTGACATTTGAACTCAGACTCCAGAATTAGAGCTTTTTCCACTGTACGCATGACACCCACCAGAGGCCACATATTCTGCTCACACCTAGCCAGGAGAGATCCAGTACCCTCTTTCCCCTCTATCCCATTCTGGTTTTGCTTAATGTCTTCTGCCCCTCAGTGCCCAAACCTACTCAACTAGACTCTATGAGGGAAAGGGACTTAGGTGTGCATGCGCACACACACACACATACACACATTCATATGCTTCTTAGCACTCCTGCTTCCACCTACTTTCTTTATAGATTTCTTGGTTTTGTGTTTGTTTTTAAAGCCCAATTCATCCTGCTATACCAGGGTCCCAGAAGCCGAATTGCCAACATCCCTATCCACTTCAGAAGACAAATGAGATGAGCTTGGTGGCAGCAGCCTATGATCATATTCTTCTACCATACAACACTGATGTTTAGACAAAATTTCAGAACCGAGACTGTCAGTGGGATGTGTCAGTTGGGTCAGGAAACAGAGAGAAAAAAGGAGGAAAAAAAAATTTCTTTCTCTCTCTCCCTTCTTTTCCCCTTCTCTTCCACCTCAATCCTGCCCAATCTCAGGTCATAATCCAACTGCGTTCTACTCATTACTGATGTCAGCCACCTTCTGCAAATCTCATGGCAGGAGGGTTTTAATGACCAAACAGGTCTGGTTCAAACTGTGGCCTTGGGATCATAGATGGACAGTTAGAAGGGCTCTCAGGCTAAGAGTTAAGAGCAAGAACTTATCTTAGGAGTTATCTAATCCAACCCTCTCATTTTACATATGAGGAAACTGAGGCCCAGAGGAAGAGAGTAAAGAATCTTGTCCAAATCACAAAGGGAGGAAATGGCAGAGACAAGATTTGAAGGCCCATCACTGAAGCTGAGGCCAGCCTTTCCTAAGGCCAGAAGCCTTGTGTCAGCCAGATTTCCTTCACCAACCTCCCTGATCTCCATTGCGATGGACATCATCCCACCCCTTCTGCAAGTCCTCTTGGCTATCTCAACACACATGGGCTTCTTCCTTCTATGAAATGAGAGCCAGACACACAGATGAGAAACTAAAGAGACAGAAAGGAGATGAGAGAGGAGAGAATGAAGAGAAAGACACAGCAAGAGAAAGAGACACAGAGACAGAGAGATGAGGGAATGTAGAGCAAAAGAGAAGAGAGGAAAGAGGAAAGCAGATGCGTGTGGGGGAGAGACAGAGAGTAAGAAAGAGTGTTTGAGTCAAAGTTCTGGGCAGTCTGGAGCTGGCTATGGAAAGAGTGCTGCTATGTTTGGAGTCACAGAACCTGGATTCCAATCTCATGTCTGTCACTTCCTCCCCTTCCCATGCTTCTAGAAGGGGTGATCCAAAGTGATGCTATTTTCCAGGAACTCCCAGGGGACCACCCCGCTGCAGCCATGAGCTAGGAACTGCCAAGCTCCTCCATGGAAAGGCCTTACTAAAGTGATGGGCAAGTGACTTCATCTCGCTTGGCCTCAGTTACCTCATTTGTAAAATGGGGGGGGGGGATAACAAGATGGCCTCTGAGGTCTATGGCACCTCTAAGACTGTGAGTCTGTGGGTCCACAGCCACTGGCAGGTGAGGTGTCTGGCTCACTTCAGAAAAATCCAAACACCAGGTTGATTCCTTCTAACTTGTAGGGGTCTCAAGAGTGGAGGAAGTGCCTACTGTGGAAAGACCTGGATCATTGTGGCAGCTGTTAAGGACTTTCCCTTTTTCCAATCAGGCCTGAGATTTCAATGTTGTTGAGAACTCTCAGGCGAGGAAACTCCCTCTATTAGTGTAGATCACTACCTGCTCAGCAACCTGTCCTCTTATAGCAGCTGAGTCACAGAAAAGCGAAATGTCTCACCCCCAATCAAACAGTCACCATATCCAGGACATACTTACTTTGACAGTTTCTGTTCTTTCTTCATCTCTAACCTTTTGCGGCAATATCTTCCACCATACTTGGGAAGGACAAAGTAATAAGCTCATTTGATCCTTGAAACGTAATAGCACCTGGGACTGGTATTATTATCCCCATTTTACAGTTGAGGTTACTGAGCAGACAGAGGTTAGGTGACTTGACCAGGGTCACATAGCTAGTAAGTGTCTGAACTTGGGTCTTCCTGACTCCAGGCCCAGTGCCATCCACTGCACTACCAGCTGCCTTCCCTTCCTTTCCTCATCTTTAACCCTTTACACTCCTCTCTACATACTTGGCACAGCCTCTCCCTTGAAGGCCCCTTATTTTGTCCTCATGCACCCCATTACCCAGATTTCCTACACTCCTACACATCAGCCACCTCCTCAAAGGCCACCATGTCTAACTAGAGCTGTAAAGGACCTCAGACAACTCTATTCCAAGGTAGAATGTTCCAGTATTGGGAAGGGAAAGGTTGGAAGGCGGCAATGAGAAGAGGCAAGATCTTCTCCCCTCCATACAACTGGAAAAGGAAGACAATCAGCCCTGTATTTTTTTTTGGACTTAAAAAAATAATCTGCTGGAAAGACAGGTCTGATGGAAATCCGAGGTCCATGTGGGCTCCTTGCCACATTTGCCAGCAGGGGAGACAGGGCTTCCCTTAGGCCGCCTGACTCTTCCTGGCTACAGAAGTCATTCTACTAGAATCCCTGGGTCTGGGGGTAAGAGCTCGAATTTCCCCAAAACCCCCAAGGGCGACCCCAGCCAAGGTGAGTAGAAGGGGGCCCCACTGGCAGAGTTCAGTTAAGCCCCACCCAGTGCTTCCTAACTTCCTACAACTTCAGGACTTGGCTCCTGCCCTTGTCACTGGATTTTCCCTTGGCCCGGCCCTGGGGTGGGTTATAAATAGCCAGGGCACATCTGAAGGGCCCTTTCAGCCACAATTCCACATTTGGTTTGGAAGGGAGAGGCCATTCATTCCCAGGGCTTGGGAAAGGACAACGCCTAATGTTCTGGGTAATACCCATGAGCCTGCTGGGACTCTGGGTCTCTCTACCTACAGCTCTGTCTCCCATTCAGCACTCAATGGCTTCTAAGACCCAAGAATCAGTTCAATCATCCCAGCCAGAGGAGAGAGCATAAAAATCAGGAAGATGATGACCCCAGTCCAACAACTCCACTCCACCCCAGCATGGAGGCAAGTTTTGAGGAAGTTTACCATTCTAATCATGAGCACCCCAATGACACCCATCCAGTCCTGGACCCTCCCTCCAAATCCTGATGGTCACTTGACTCTGGAGTCGGAGGACCCAGGTTCAAATTCTGCCTCTGATGCTTAGGACCTATGTGCCTTTGGGCAAGGCACTGCAGCTCCCCAAGTCTCAGTTTCCTCATCTGTAAAAATGAGGGCTTCAAGGGTTCCTTGTTGATCTAACCTACAGCCATACAGGTCAGATACTAACCCAGGCTGCTTCTCTCTCTCTCTCTCTCCTCTCTCTCTCTCTCTCTCTCTCTCTCTCTCTCTCTCTCTCACACACACACACACACACACACACACACACACACACACACCTTGGATTTACTTATCTGTGCCCATGTTCTATCTCTAGTTCCCTCCTCCATCCTGATGTAGAATGTAAACTCCTTGGGTACAAGGTTATCTTCATTTATGCCCTTGTATCCCAATACCCTGCATACAGTTGGTGCTTAATAAAAGTTTGTTAAATTTAGTCTCTTCATTGAAAGCATTACCTCTGAATCTTTTAAGAGGCAGCTAAATAGTACAGTGGATAGTGCATACACTGGATGTGAAGTCAGGAAAACCTGCACCAGAACAGATTGTTGGGGGGGGTGGGGTGTCTCAATCAATGATTTTGTGTGTCCTGGTCCACTAGGACAGTGTCTGGGGAAGTCTATGGACCCCTTTTGAAAATGAGGTTTATACATGCATAAAATAAAATGTACAGGATTACGTAAGAAACCAATTATTGAAAGTCAGATATCAAAATATTTTGAAAAACAATTTCACAGACCCCCAAGTTAAGAATGCCTATACAAAGAGGCTTCTACGATCCCTTTTAATGCTAAGTTGACAGTCAGATGACTTCAGCAGGGGTTAGAAATTCCTTCCTTGACACATAAACACCTCTCAGAAAAAACAAAACAAAACACCTCAGTCCTCTTGGATAGGATCACAGATCTAGAACTGAAAGAGACCTCAATGATCACCTAGTCCAATATCCCTTGATTTTATGGAAAAGGAAACTGAGAGAAAATAGAGACCAGAATTATACAGTTTGTTGATGTTCAGTAGTTTTAATCCCATCTGATTCTCCATAACCCTGTTTGGGGTTTTCTTGGCAGAGATATGGGAGTGGTTTGTCATTCCTTCTTCAGCTCATTTTATAGTTTGAGAAACTGAGGCAAATAGGGTGAAGTGACTTGCCCAGGGTCACACAGCTAGTAAGTATCTGGGGCCAGATCTGAACTCAGGAAGATGAGTCTTCCTAATGCTAGGGTCTCTGTATCCTATAGTGCCACCTAGTTGCCCCAAGCAGCAGAAACAGGATTTGAACCCAGCCTCCACTTAAAGAACTACCATATTTAGGAAATTTTCTTCCTTTCTTTTCCACATGACTTTCCATTTCCTTCCCAACCAGTTTTTTTGTGATTGTTTATACCCAAACCTTCCATTTCTGTACCACGTTGGCACCTGGCTCCCATCTCTACCAATCTCCCTAAACCATCCTCTCCAGTCAACAATGATCACCTTTTCTCATTTCTAAAATATATAGAGAATTGAGTCCAATTTATAAGACTACAGGTCATTCCCAAATTGATAAATGGTCAAAGGATATGAAAAGGCAGTTTTCAGAGGAAGAAATTAAGATATCTATAGTGATGTGAAAAAATGCTCTAAATCACTATTGATTCGAGGGATACAAATTAAGACAACTCTGAGGTACCACATCACACTTGTAAAATTGGCTAATAAGACAGAAAAGGAAAATGATAAATGCTGGAGAGGATGTGGGAAAAGCAGAACACTGATGCATTATTGGTAGAGTTGTGAACTGACCTAACCATTCTGGAAAGCAATTTGGAACTATGCCCAAAGGGTTATAAAACTGTGCATATCTTTTGATCCAGCAATACTACTACTAGGTCTATATTTCAAAGAGATCATTAAAAAAGGGAAAAAGATCCACATGTACAAAAATATTTATAGCAGCTCTTTTTGTGGTGGCAAATAATTGGAACTGAAGGAACACCCATCAATTGCAGAATGGCTGAACAAGGTGTGGTATATGAATGTAATACTATTCCTCTATAAGAAACGATGAGCAGGCAGATTTCAGAAAAATGCTGAAAAAATTACATGAACTGATGCTGAATGAAGTGAGCAGAACCAGGAGAACACTGTACACAGTAACAGCAACAATGTAACACTGATCAACTGCCAGTGACTTAGCTCTTCTCAGCAATGCAACAATGAAAGACAATGCCAAGATTCATGATGGAAAATGCTATCCACATCCAGAGAAAGAACTAAGGAGTCTACATGCAGAATGAAGCAGACTATTTTCACTTTTTTTCTTTCTTGTGGTTTTCCCATTTTGTTCTGATTTTTCTTTCACAGCATGACTAATGTGGAAATATGTTTAACATGATTGTACATGTATAACCTATGTCAGATTATTTGCTGTCTTGGGGAGGGGAGAAGAAATGAAGGGAAGGAGAAAAGTTTGGAACTCAAAATTTTACAAAAATGAATGTTGAAAACTATCTTTACATGTAGTTGGGGGGAAAAATAAAATACTATTAAGGAAAAAAATGACCACCGTCGCACCAAATCCTTCTCCCAGGAGTCCCTTCTTTCCTACTCTGGGGTATCTCACACAAACGACTCCTCTCCTTGGAACTCTCTCTCCCTAGGCCCTCCCTCCCAGCTCCCCCATCCTGACTGCTCTTTGTCTTCTACCTTCTGAATGGGGACGTTTTCCCCAGCCCAGTTTCAGTCTTTTGCTCTTCTCTTCTTAAAATCTCTCACCACCTCTTCTTTGAGAACTCATCCCTTCTCAAGGTTGAGCTCTCGCTCATGTCTCTGTCTCTCTCTGTCTAGCCCAAGTTCCATGCTTGACTCTCTGACAGCCCCTTGCACCCACCTTTGCCCAGATACCCCACTGTAACCTTGAATTCAGAACGTTCCAAACCAAAGTCCTCCGCTGCTACCCTAAACCAGCTTTCCCTTCTGACTTTCCTACTTTAGTCATGCTCTCACTCACTCGAGGTTAAAACTCTGGGGTCATTTTTGACTCTTTTGTCCCACTAAATCCTGTCAATTCTTCAAGTCTGTCCCTTCTCTTTCTCCACTGCTACTATTTTTGTCTAAGCCTCAAGTGTCTCAGGGAAAAGAATACTGTACTCTGAGTCAGAGTTCATTTACTGTGACCTTAGGCAAGTCACATCACCTGTAAGGGCCTCAGTTTCCTCATCTATAAAATGAAAGGGGGAATCACTAGATGGCTGGGCCCTCCCAGCTCCAGAGTGATGCTTCTGTAACATAAAGTCATAAAATCTTAGCGCAAAAGGGGATATTGTATATCATCTCACTCACTTTCTCCCACAATGCAGAAATTGCTTTCACAATATCCCCAACAGTTACATAGTTTCTGCCTTTATTTCTGGTAACAAAGAGGCAACATCCCCCTCCCCAGTACAATGCAAACTCCTAGGGAGCAAAGGCTTTCCATTTTTGCCTTTGAATCTCCAACGTCTAACATACAGGAGGTGCTTAATAAAAATCTGCTGAATGTAGTCAAGTAAACATCAATGGGCATTTATAAGGTACCTACCATGTGTCAGGCATTGTGCTAAGTCATAGAGATATAAAGACTGGCAAAAGACAATTGCTGCTCTCTGGGAGTGTACAGTCTTTCCAGTGGGAGCTTTATTAAGTGGCAGCTAGATGGCACAAAGGAGAAGCCAGAAAGACACGGGTTCAAATCCAGCCTCTGACATCACCTGTGTGACCCTGAGCAATTCAACTACTTTGAGGCCCAGATTTTTTATCCATAAAATGAAGATAAAATACGTGCAGTACCTATCTCACAGAGGAGTTTCTAGGCTCAAATGAAATAATGTCTGTAAAGTGCTCTATAAGGGGCAGCTTTTGTAGTCCCATCAAATAGTATTATTACCATTAATTAAAATTATTATTTACCTATCTCCTCTGCCCCTCTCCCCCAATAGTAGCCCATGCCATTATTTTCTCTTTCTAATTGACAGGAAGTTCCTCCTTCTATTGAGCTCAAACCAGACTCCACAAAACTTCTACCAACCCACCAGTCTGGGAGGTCTGAAGCTATCCAGAACAAACTCATTCTTCTTTCACATAATTGTCCTTGTCAAACATTCCGAAGGCAGTAATCAGTTACCTGGGGCCAGTTAGGTGTCACCATAGTGCATAGAGTGCTGGATCCAGAGTCAGGAAGACTCATCTTTCTGAGTTCAAATCCTGCTTCAGACACTTACTAGCTGTGTGACCCTGGGCAGGTCACTTTACCCTGTTTGCCTCAGTTTCCTCATCTGTCAAATGAGTTGGAAAAGGAAATTGCAAACCACTCCAGTATCTTTGCCAAGGAAACCCCATATGGGATAACAAAAAGTTGGATACAATTAAAGAAATAATTGAACAACAATTACCTAAGTCAAGACAACTTCTCTCCAGGCTAACTACCTAATCCCTAGTTCCATCAACCTCTCCTCGTAGCATCTGATTTCCACAGGATCACTTTTTCTTTCCAACCTTTCCTCACACTGGCCCCCATCTGCTGGCCTCCTAAAACAAGCTGACATGTTAATGTCCCTCTTATTGAGAGGCATCCAGAGAAGACTTACAAGGACCAATGCAAAGTGAAGTCAGAAGAACCAAGGCCACCACATGCACAATGATTACAATAATGTAAGTGCCAAGAACAGCCCCCAAACAACAAATATTGAATGCTGCAAAATCATCATGACCAAGCATGGTCCTAAGAAAAAGAAATATGAGAATGCAACTCCCTCTCTTCTTTATAAAAGTGGGAGGGGGCCTATGGATGCAGAATACTACACAGAATGTCAACTTTAGCTGCAATGTTGGTTGGGATAGATTAAGAACTCTGGGTCACAGCATTACAAGGCTCTTCCCCCTCCCCCATTGAAAAATGACATCATCTCCACCTGAAGGGACCTCAGAAGACATCTAGTCCCACTCACAAAGTATGACTAAGAATCCTTCTACATGTAATAACAAATGGTCACCTGAGCCTCGGAGGATGGAGTCACTACATCTGGGTTCAAATCCCACCTTGGATTACTTGTATAACCTCAGACAAGTCATTTTTCCCATCTGTAAAATCAGGATGGGTTGGACTAGATGGTCTTTGAGATTTTATAATCCTATGAAAAATTCCTAAGACAGCTGACCTCCTGAAGAAGTCTATTTTTCTTCTGGACAGCTCTAACTACTAACAATAACAACTGTAATGAAGCATATCTTGTTTTCTTTTTAACTTTATTTTTCTTGGGTTTTTTTTTTTGGCAACATGGCTAATATCAAAATATGTTTTGCATGACTTCACAAATATAATGGATATCACGGTCCTTGCCTTGGGGGGAGGGAGGGGCGGAGCTGGAAGATAGGAAAGAGTTAGAATTCAAAATTTTAAAAAGAATGTTAAAAAATAAGAATTTTTAAATAAAAAAACCATTCTAACTTACAATGTTTACAAAATGTTCTATATATCAATCTCCTTGGATCTTCCCAACAGCGCTGTAACAGATATTATCATTCCCATTTTCCAAATGGGGACACCGGAGCACAGAGTAGTGGCCCATGTGACTGACCCATGGTCACACAGCTAGAGAAAACTGTCAGAGGCACGATTTGAGCACAAGCACCTCCTGACACCAAGTTCAGTACCTTTTCACCTACGCTATATCTATGCTACCCTCTTTTGAGGCACATGCACCCCTGGGGCCTGTAGCTATCAAAGCTGAGGTCCTGAAGTAGATCCTTCAGTCACTGAGCACTAACAAAGCGTCTACTCTGAGCCAAACTGAATCCCTGCTCCTCCAGCCACCTGGCACCTCAGCTAATGTCTGCTGAGAGCTGCAGGGGGAGGGATGGGCTTTATGTCTTCCCCCTCCCCCTCCCCAGAACATGAGCTCCTTGAGGGCAGGGACCATCTTCCTTACTTGTTTTTGTATCCAGTAATGGCTTAATAAATGCCCTTTCATCTATTCATGGTGCCCTAGTGTTGAACTGTTGCTTGTTACTTTTCAAACCAGAAATAAAAACTAAATGAATACAAGACATAGAATATGGACTCACTAGCGCCAACTAGTGGAGTAACACCCAATAGCAAGCAGGTGGGAAAAACCCAAACAGTTAAGATGCTGAGAATATTCAGTGGAAGTGAGAGACATGACGTCAACATTTCACAGGATTCAGATGGGGAAGAAACCACAAAACATTCCAGTCCAATCCCTTCATTTTACTGAAGAAGAATAGAGATATGTGATCTGCTCAAAGTCACACAGGGTCGTAAATAGTGGGGCAGGATTCAAACCCAGATCCTGTGCCCTTTTCACTAATAACCACTGTGAACTAACTCTTGCTTGACCCAGGGGCCATGGTTGACTATGAAACCAGAAGAAAGTAAAGTCCCTGCTTTCAGGAAAACAGCGTGAAGGCTGGGAAAGCAAAGTCTGGAGCAGATAGGCTGAGTGTGAATGCTGACTTTGCCCCTGCTGCCTATGGGACCCGCCTCAGTGTGCCCCTCTGCAGGATGGATAAAAGCTTCCCTTTGTATACTCCCAAGGTTGTAGGGAGCCTCAAATACACCAATATACATAAACCATAAACCTTTACTTTCAGTATCCAGGATTCCAAAGCAGCAGGCACCCCCTTCACCCAAGCAGATCACTCTTCTACAACATCCAGAGTTATTCTGTTTCCCCCCCTTCCCTTCTTTGAGGCAGAAGCCTATGGGTGTGGACTGTCGCATCTGTTAGTTTTGATGAACTGCTTTTTAAATTTTTTTTTTGATATGAGGCATGGCCCTTTGGAGCGGTGGAGGGGGGAAACAAAGGTGATGCAAAAAAAAAACCATATCAATAATTTTTATTAAAGAGTTGAAAGGTTGAAAAATTCATTGCCTTATAGACCATCTATTGATGAGACTCTATAAACTTGGTTCATTCTTGCATAGCAGACAGGTGGTAAAGTCTACAGAACCCCCGGGGCAGCTAGATGGTGCAGTGGATAGAGCACCAGTGCAGGAGTCAGGAGGACCTGAGTCTCACCTCAGACACTTGACACTCACTAGCTGTGTGACCTTGGGCAAGTTACTTAACCCCAACTGCCTCATCCTGGGTCATCTCCAGTCATCCTGAGGAATATCTGGTCACTGGATTCAGATGGCTCTGGAGGAGAAGTGAGGCTGGTGACCTGCACAGCCCTCCCTCACTCAGAACAAAGTCATCTCATTATTTCTCTGATGGCATGGTCTCCTTCTGCAATGAAGGATGAACACACAAATATCTGAGGCCAAATTTGAACTCAGATCTTACTAACTCTAGACTCAGCACTCTATCCCACTCCCTGTGTACAAAAACCCAGAAGGCTGGCAGGACTTATAAAAGCAACTTAAATGCAGTTGGCATGGTCTTCTAGAACACAGAATTGTCTCTATATCACACTGGTGCCTCAGTTAAGAACTTTGGTGGATAAATGTTAGCTATGATTTTTTCATCTATTTGGAGAGAGAGAGAACATGGCCATCTCATCCATGATTTATTATAAATCAACTCATTAGCAACTGTGAAGTGCCATTCTATAAGGAAGACGAGTTAGTACCCACTCCTAAGTCAGTAACTGATTCCTGATTTTTAGACCTGGAAGGAGCTGGATTAGAGAAGCTCTTCCTGTAGGGGCTGAGTTTTAGCTAAGGTTTAAAAGGAGGTGACAGAAACAAGTTTGCCCAGAAGAGGAAGAGGAGCCTAGGTAACAGGAATGAATCTGCAAAATGGAGATTAATGAGTCCCATATGAGGGACGGCATAGATGGAGTCTGAGGGAAGAATCAGAACAGGTGAGAAATGAGGAGGAGAAGTGGGTGAAGGAAAGTTTGGAAGGCAACCATTAGGGTGAGGAGAGACTTGTTTCTAAAGGATATTGTGGGGGGAGACAAGCCTTTATTAACCTCCTACACTGTGCCAGGTCCTGTGCTAAGGGCTACAAATATCTCATATTATTAGAAACAACAAGATGCTGTTATATCATATTATGTCAATATTCAAAGTCGCTTTAGTTGCCTCTTCATGGCCGTATTTAGTCATGAAGCCAGAATATTTGAATGGGGGGTGGGAAAGAGGTGTCTCAGGGACCAAATGCAAGTTGAACATGAATCTTCCTCTGTACTACCCTGGACCACTTGGCCATCGAGCCTTTGCTCAAATGGAGGGGAACTCACTACCTCCCACGCAATCCGAAAATGGAATATAAATTAACAGTGAGATACCCAGCCCAGAAACGTAACATGATCTTCGATTAGCCACTTGGAACGCTGCAAATGGCCCATTAACCAGCCTCCCTGACTCAGGTTTACCCTCTAAGGCATCCTAACTTTCCTTGAGTGCAGGTCTGATACCCCACTACCCTGCTCAATAAACTTCAGTGACCCCCTACTGCCTCTAGGACAAGCTATAGCTTTTCAAGCTCTTCATAGATGGGCACTGATCTCTCTCTCTAGTGTCATACAGGGCTTGGCACACAATACGTGCTTAATAAATGCTGGTCTTCTTCCAGCTTCATGATACATTACTCCTCTTCCCACATTCCACAATCCAACCTAGCTGGCCATCTTTCTGTTCCTTACACATGGCACGCTACGTCTCCCACCTCCATGCCATGGCACTGGCTTGATCTCCTGCCTGAAATGCATTCCCTCCTCACTACTGACTCTGAGAATCCCTAACTTCTTTAAAAATACTTTCCACACTGGGGGGTTCATAACCTAGAGGTCCAAGGATAGATTTTAGGGGCTTCACAAACCTGAATGGGAAAAAAATTACATCTCATCCACTCCCCCAGCCTTTCATCTCCTTTGTAATCTTAGGATAATTTATTTTAGGTGACTCAGTGAATAGAGCACCAGCTGTGGAATCAGGAGGACCTGAGTTCAAATTTGACCACAGACACTTGCTATGTGAACCTAGGCAAGTCATTTAACCCTGATTACCTCAGAAAAAAATGATTTATTTTATGGATTTAAAAACATTATTCTGAGAAGGAGCCCACAGTCCTCCCTAGACTGCCAGAGGGGTCCAGGGCACAAAACAGTCAAGAATCCCTCCAAAGTGCTTTTCCCTATATTCCCCATCCCCCCCAACTGCTAGTGTCTGCCCCTCCCAAACTACCTTCTAGTTAATTTCCTTGCATTTATTTTGTATACATTTATCATAGGATATCCTCACACCAGACGGTGAACCCCTTGAGGATAGGCACTTTTTGCTTTTTCTGTATCCTCAGTGTTTACAGAATCTGGCACATAGTAGGTACTTTAATTAATACCTGTTGACTTGCGTATCTTAACTTCCACTTCAAACATTGAAGCTAATGTGCCCTCTTCATCTCAGTCTCCGTGTTCTCATTCAGATAAAGGTTACATAGCCAGTGAGTTGTCTTTCTAACCCCAAGGCCAGTGCCTTAACCACCATGACATTTTTCTTCTTTGGAGATAAGGAAATCCTTCTTCACAGACTAGGACATGGCACCATGTCTTTCCCTTTTCCAACCACCCAGTCTTCTCTTTCCCAAGCTCACAATTTCTGGCTCCTTCTGCCTATCTTTGTAGGGTGTGGAGTCAAGTCCTCTTGCCATCCTCATTTCTCTCCTCTGGATGGACTATACTTTGGCTACATCCTCCCCAAAACCTGGTGCCTTGAACTCAGTACTGTACTCTAGAAATGGTCTGACTAGGGCCGAAGAGCAGGCTGGGCATACTATCATTCTCTCCCTATTCTGAACAATAAGCTTTTCCTAAGGAAGTCAGATGATGATACATTTCTTGTTTTTCACATCGTACTGTTGACTCATAGTATGTTAGCAGAAGCTAAAACCCCCAGACTTTTTTTTTCAACTGCTGTCTAGCCATACCTGCCCTGTCTCGCATTTATACAGTGGGTTTTCTGAATTGAAATATAGGATTTTACATCTATCACCATTAAATTTCATTTTTTTTCCCATTCGTCTCATTGTTTAAGCCTACCATGACTCCTTTGGACCCCAAACTTCCCATCCAATTTATTAGTTGTCCCTGCCTGGTCCAAGCCATCAGAAATCTGAAAAGAATGCTATCTGTGATACTAGCTGTGTTATACCTGTGTAAGTTAAGGATTCTGTGATCTAGGATCTCATGTTGTCTAGTTTAGAGGCAGTATTAGAGTCCTGTATCCATTCTGCTGGAGACTTCACTCCAGGCTAATGTGGACCCATTCATATTTGCTCTGTTGGGGCCTAGTCCTTAATTGCCTTAATTGTACCATTATCTAATCTGCATCTCCCAACCCATCCACAAGGACACCTGGAAGAGCCTTTGTCAAATGCCTTGTTTGAATCAAGGTATTCATGGCATTCTTCAATATACTATCAGTATATTAGATCAGTCTGACACACTTTGTTCTTAAGAAGCCCATGGTTACTTTTTACGTGCTCATAAATCATCACTCTAATATTTCTGGGAAGACTGTAGCCTGAAGAGTATGCAAAATCTACCTTCTTCCTTTTCTGAACCCTCCTGCATTCAACCACTGCTACTCAGCCTCTGCCAGAAGCCAGGAGACAGGACCTGATAAGCTTGACATAATAACAATGCAGTTCACTTAGAGTATATATTCTGTTTCGGCAGCATCAAATCCCAAACCACAAGCTTGTGCATTACAGTGGAAAGAGTACTAGACTTCAAAGTCAAAAGATCAGAATTCAAATCCTGCCTCTAACACTTATTAGCTGTGTGACTTTGGGCAAGATACTTATCCTTCCTGGGTCTTAGTATCCTCATCTGCAAAACAAGGGAGTTGAACCAGTAGCCTCAGAGAAACTTGGGAAATTAGCTCTGGAATGAGGAAGGCCAGCCTCAGACACTTATTAGCTATGTGATCCTGAGCAAGTTACTTAACCCTGTTTGCCTCAGTTTCCTCATCTGTCAAATAAGTTAGAGAGGAAATGGCAAACCAATCTAACATCTTTGCCAAGAAAACCCCAAATGGAGTCGAAAAGAGTCAGACATGATTGAAACAACTGAACAAGTAATATTCCAGGTTCTGGCTTTGCTAATTACTTGTTCTTGGAAAGGCATGTGAATTCTTGAGCCTCTCTTTCCCTGATTTGCAAAAAAGGGACAATCTTACTTGAACTCTCACAATAGGATGGTAGCAAGTCAAAAGCACACTAGACTTGGAGTATGAAGACGTGGGTTTAAGTTCTGCTCCTGAAATTACTAGCGGTGTGACTAAGTGGCTTAACCCTTTTGGCCTCAATTTCTCTACCTTTACAATGAAAGGGTGAGACTAGTTGAACTCTAAGGTCCCTTCCAGCTCTACAGCTAAGATTCTATAAACCTACCTTACAGGACTGATGGGGAGGATTGAAGGAGATAATGTGTGCAAAAGTGACTAATTTTAACTCAGATTTAGAGGGGACAGTGCTTTTCTCAGTACCACCCCTTGGAGGGAATGCAAGCCTAATTTATCCTCATTATATGGATGAGGAAACTGAGGCTGGGATGGAAAGTGACTTGATCACAGTCCCACAGCAAAGTCAAGTGCCATATAAATATAGTTTTTATTATTTTTTTTTATAAAGAGATAGGCAAAGAATGACATCTCTCCCATCCTAACTTCATCCTTCAAACACTAGGAACTGAGAGGCACTTCCCACCTCAGCCTCTGTTTAATCATGCAGATCTGACATTCCCTCCAAGAACCAGCTCAAGTACTAACATACTCTTCCTCAACCTCCTGGTGTAGGTTGCCCAGGAAGAAGAGAATGACAATGAGACCCCATTTCAGGCATGGGTGCCCAGAGTACAACCAGCATGAGTACCAGGCAGGTGCTGCTGCCCAGAGGCAAAAGCTACCAGAACAATGGTCAGGCCCAACCCAGAATCCCCCAGGCTGCCAGGATCACCACAGGAAACCCTGATGGGGAGGGACTCTGACACACCAGACTGATGAAAACTCATGCCAGGAACATTTAAGTCCTTTACCAAAACACTGAGTCCTGTTACAAGAAAAATAACATCACTGACTCCATTTTGCCTTTCTCCACCATTTTGTGAAGCTAAGTTTCAGCTGGTTTTAGAGAAGTCAGAAAATTTTCCCTTTCCTAAAGGTCCCTCAATGTAAGGAATGTCACAAAATTACCCCTCTACCTTTCCTAATAATCCTGTTTTTAGTATTTTTTACTCCCTTCAAATTATATGTTAACTGTTTAGAAACAAAGGTTCTGGGCCTTTGGCTACTTACAGCCTTGGACCCGATTTGCTCCCACAACCACATGCCTTGCTAAATAAATCATGTGTCTGTATGTAATGACTCTGTTTCTTTACTTCATTCAAACAGCCCTGGGGACTCAGGAAAAGAAGGGTCCATGCCAAGCCAAGCCCACATTGTTTTCCCTCAGAGACAGCAGATTAGTAGGACATAGGCATGAACAGAATCCTAACTGGGGCAATTAGAATCGGGAGGTAATTAAAAACTTTTGATGTCTGAAGCTAGGGGGGACCACATTCTGCTATCTCCATCTTCTAATCAGCAGAAACAAAACTGCAGGAGGAGGTAAATGGCCACTAGGGAGCTGTTACGGGGTGAACATTAGAATTTCCTCCTCAACATAAAAGAAAGCAGTGTTAGAACAGAGAGGGATAAGTGACGGGTGGTATTTATTGGGGAGAATTCTCCCAACTTATGCCTAGGCCTTTATATTTTGCTCCAGTGATTAGGAGACAGGAAAGTGGCATATTGATTATAGGATCATGGATTTAAAGCTGGAAGGTCCTTATGGAGCACTGAGTCCAACTCTTCTCTTTTTACAGGGGGGAAACTGAGGCTGAGAAATGTGGAATGACTTTCCCAAAGTCTTATGGGTAGCAAGTGAATAGCTGTAAAATTTAAACCCATTTCCTCTGACTGAAAGCCCAGCATTCTTCCTGCTACACTACAGAAACTTTTGGTCCCAGCTGTGCTGCTAATTAGCTGTGTGAGCCTTGTTTGGCCTCAGAGGGTCTCAGGAGTAGGAAAGGACCACAGGGGCCATGGGATGCAGCTGAAGAGGATTCCCCACCATAACATCCCTTCCAAATGGTTATCTGACCTCCACCTGAGGACCCCCATGGAGAAGAAGGCACTGCCTCCAGAGGCAGGGCATTCACTCTGCCACAGCTCTAATGGCTGTGACATTTCTGAGCCTGAATGGACTTCTGATTCTGCCTCTGGGGAGAAGAAGACCAAGTCTAATCCCTCTTCTGATCTGTCCCTCCTAAATCTTCCCTTCTTCAGGCTCAATAGCCCTAGTTCCTTTCCCCCCTCCTCCCTGTAAAATTACTTCAGTTCTAATATTCTGTATTCTGAACTCAGACACTCTGGGATGCAAATAGCAGTACCACCTGGGCTCACAAGATGGCACCAGTGATGCAGAAGAAGGCAGCTGGACATGGGAATGCAGGAGATGGCCAGGAGAAGGGAGGGGGTTAAAATTTTTTGACAGTTCCCCACAACACTAGAGAAGCTTCAAAAACTACACATACACATGCTCTCTCTCTGTCCTCCCATCCTCTTCTGCTCTCTCTCCCTCTCCTCCCTTCTCTCTATCTCTGTCTATGTCTGTCTCTCTATCTCCAGTTGTCTCTGTTTCTGTCTGTCTCCCTCCCTCCCCTCCTCTCTCTCTGTCTCTCTCTGTTTCTCTCTCTGTCTTTGTATCTCTGTCTCTCTGTCTCTCTCCCTCTCCTCCCTTCTCTCTCTCTGTTTCTCTTTGTCTCCATCTGTCTCTCTGTCTCTATCTCTGCTGGGGTTGGAAACTCAATTCCATGTGGACAGTCTCGGGCGGGTAAAGGTGGGAACTTCTAAATCTTAGAGTTCTCACGAGACCCCCCAGGAAACAACTGGGAATCGAGGTGAACCGAGCTATCTCGTGTATTTCCGCCTCTTCCCGTGAGAGACGTGATGGGAGAGAGCTCTCCCCACCCTCGAGATTGTCCCGGATCTGGGCACACCTAACAGGCACGGTATTCAGATGCAAACTATGCGACTGGAGAGCTTAAGTAGGATCAGGAAAGCCTGAAAGCTCTCTTGGGCGGAGGGGAGCGGAGCGGACAGGACAAGGCTCCGCTTTCCCTCTTTCTTCTCTCCCCTCCCCCCATCTCCCCACTTATACTTCTACTTCCAATCTCTTATTGTAAGATCTTTGCCTCCTTGGGAGATTCTTCGCTCCCTCCTAAGGAAGAATTCCCCTGCACTTGTAACTAGACCCTAAAATAAAGCTCAACCCTTGTTCGACTCTGGAATGTCCTTTCTCTCATACGAGCATCCGGTTTGGCCAACCGAAGACCTCGGGATAGAGGTAAGAAGACTCGGGTAGCCCTCAGGCCTCTAGGCCTGGCATATCTCCATCTCTCTGTCTCTATCTCCATCTCTCTGTCTCTGTTTCTCTCTCTATCTCTGTGTCTGTATCTGTTTCTTTCTCTCCCCCTCTCTCCCTTCTCCCTCTCCTCCCTTCTCTCTGTCTCTCTCTGTGTTTCTCTGTCTTTGTCTCTATCTCTGTCTCTCTGTCTCTATCTCCATCTTTCTGTCTCTGTTTCTTTCTTCTCCTCTTTCCCTTTCCTCCCATCTCTCTCTCTGTCTCTGTCTGTGTTTCTCTCTGTGTCTTTATCTCTGTCTCTATCTCTGTCTTTCTGTCTCTGTCTCTCCCCCCCTCCCCCCTCTCTTCCTGCCATGCCTACCTACAAATCTCTGTGTGGCACATGTTGTTGTTCACTCATTTTTCAGTTGTATCCAACTCTGTGACCCCTTCGGGAGTTTTCTTGGCAAAGATACTGGAGTGATTTGCTGTTTCCTTCTCTAGCTCATTTAACAGAGCTCCAATGGAGGCAAACAGGGGTGAGTGACTTCCCCAGAGTCACACAATCAGTAAGTGTCTGAGACCAGATCTGAACCCACAAAGATGACTCCCCTGACTGCAGGCCCTGACGTCTATCCACTGTACCACCTCACTGCCCATAGCACAGAGTAAGCTTCTAATAAATATTGATTGGATTGGTCTAGGGTAGGAAAAAGCACTTTTTCCCATTCAGGGCTTCAGTTTCCCCCACTGTAAAATGAGGGCCCTGGGCTTGATGACTTCTGAGTTTCCTTCAAGAAATAAAGCCATGACCCTGTGATGCTAATTCAATCCAGCAAACATTTGTCAGGCTAGCATTCTGTGTGGAACAAAGCAGAAGCGGTCCTTTCCCAAGTCGTCTCCCCTCCTCCCACCATTCTGACTGTCCCCCTGCATGTCCCACCACACACAGACCAAACACCAATAGATCTGCCACGTGTTGTAGTGGGCCTCTCTGTACTTTACTTACTTATCTGTGTGACTCCCAGCACTCAGCACAGGGCCTAGCACATATAGGTGCTTCATAACTGTTTACTGACTAACTCAGTGGTCTCTAAGAATCCTTTCATCTCTGGCACTTTGTGGACCTAGCTGCTCAAGAAGAGGTTGGGGAACAGGAGTCACCAGAAGGGTCACTTGCTGGGCTTGGGGGTAGGAGTGGTAAATGAAATCCTGGGGCCTGCCTGGTGTGGCTCCCGGCTATAGATATTGGCCTCTCCTCAAGCTCTATCAGCATCCCTGCTCATTCCTACCAAACTAACATGACTAATAACAGACTCCTGCTCCCTACTTCATCTAAAGGTAACTCCTCCAGTACTGACTATCAGCATGAACCCCCATCTCCAACATCTACCCCCCCCACTCTCATCATGCCTGGCAGGCTCTTGGTACCATTTCTATGGTTATCTGCATTGGGTCTCAGTTGCTATGACAACATGGTGGCTTCCCCCAAGTGGAAAAGCCGTTGTCAAGGCCGCTGCTGCCAAAGGCTACAACAGCCAACCTCCACCAAGGGGGGCGTGTAAAGAGGGGGCGCAAACTCCAAGGAGGGGAAGAGAGCCCAGCAGCAACAGGGAAAATGTACACAGTAAGATATGGATGGGTCCCCTTGCCAACCAGGGGCTCTTGTGAGCCTAACCCAGGGAGATTCTCTTTCTAGCTCCTTTTTAAAAAAAGAGGTTGAACAGGTTGGAGCCACTCATGCAAACAAGACAGCCCCTGGAGAAACAAGCAAAGGGGCATCTCACAAGGTTCTCAAGGCTCATCCTGAGGCAGTCCCACTAAGACAGAGGTACCAAACCTTCTTTTATGTCATGGGTCAGACATCTTTGGCAGCTGGCTGAACCCCATGAATCCCTTCTCAGAATAAGATGGTTTTTAAAAATTCAGACTAGAAGAAATTGCTAAAATTCAGTTACATGTTAGGAAAAACATATATTTTTTTTCCCATCCAAGTTGATGGATTCCTGAAATCTATCCCTGACAATTCCTAGTCCTTGAAGATGCACAAACCCCTCTCCCTAAGGCAAAAGACACAGAGGAGACAACCTAGCAAAGATCTCAACCATTCTGGGAACCCAGCTCAAGAACTCCTGTATTAGAATAAAAGAAAAGCAGCCAGCATAACCCCCTACAAAGGAGCCCATAGCCAAAAGACATCAATCACCATGAGCCACCTCCCATGGGGGATGTATCTGTCCAGCTCTGGGGAAGGAAAGTCGAAGGTTGCCTCCAGTTCCCCCCATCTCCCACCACTACGTCTGTCTCAGGCTGTTTCAGTCTCAGTCTGTCTCTGTCTCAGTCTGTCTTTCTTACATACCATACCATACCACAACACACACACACACACACACACACACACACACACACACACACACGCACACGCACACACACACTCACAAACAAGAGAGAAGGGGATGAAAGCCCAGGGTTCCAGAAAGGTCAGTCTAAACTCTGGTGTGACATTTCCTCCTGAACTTTTTCTTCCTTTTCAGAAAGGGGGTGAGAAAAGGGAAGAGGGGGCAACCAGGAGACAGAAGCCAAGCAGACAGAGTGGAAAAGGAGGAGGAGACAGGGTGGAGGGACAGATCACAGGGAGAAGAAAAGCAGACAGGAGAGAAGGGGATGTGTAAAGAGAGAGCAAAAGAAAGAGAGAGAAGCAACTGGGCAGAAGGAATGGGAATTATCTCAAGGAAGATGGCATTCTAGGATCCCATAAATATAAACTAGCCAAAATAAACACAACTCAAAGACTGACGGACAGCCATTAATGGAAGTTAGAACTGGGGGCTCAGAATCTATATTTCAATCATCCTCATCCTTTCCCCAAAACATTTCTGAGAACTGCCAGTCTTTAAGAATCATGCCCCACCCTCTCCAAGGCAGAAAAAGAAAAGAGGAGTCACCTACCACAGGTCCCAAACCTTCTGGGGGGGTGGGCAAAATGCCATCCCCACCACCCTGGCTTCGGGCGCTGAGTTGAGGGGACATAGTAGGCGACTCATCGATGTATGGCATGGTCTCCGAGCCCTCGGGTGGCACCTTCTGCTCTTCATTCCCCTCCCCGTCGTAGTCGTCGGCCCCGTAGCTGAAGTCTGTGACAAGGAATAAGAAAGGCCACTGAGAATCTTCGACCAGGGCTGCCAGTGAAGGGTAGCGCAGTGGGCGCCGACGCCGGCCCCCTGCCGCCATGGTTCACCCCACACCATTCACCAGCCCCCTTGGCTAGGTCTAGGTCATGAGAGAGCCCCCCCTTGCACCGGACCCCAGAGCCCCAGAAGGCGCAGGTCTCGCTGCACACTCAGGAGCTGCTCAGAGTTAGGCGGCAGCAGCATTGTCAGAGCCGCCTGCTTAATGACATGTCAGACTCTTATTCCAAGCTGCCGTTTCCTTTGCCTTCTGCCTAATTCCAAGTCTAAAAATTAACAGCAGGAGCAGGAGGCAGGAAGCTCCCAACTCTCTTCTCTGAGTCACCATTCTGCTTTTTATAGGGAATAAGGAGGCGGGGGCAGGCTGAGCGATGTCACTTCCTGAACCCCTCCCCTCCTGGTATCATTTCTAGACTGAGCCCAGTCCCCCCTGGAGGGCCAAGACTAAGACTGAAGTGTGAGGGAGAAAGCAAGAACCATCCCCAAATCTGCCCTCCTAGTTCCCTCAAACTTTTCCCCATGAGAGGGTGCCAAGGCTCCAGTGCCAGGGGGATATGGGGTGGGGATAAGGGGGTGGTTCTGTGGCCAAGCTGGGCCAGTGTTTAATAGTAGGGTCCTCAAAAGCCAGGTCTGGTTCTATAATTTCAACATAAGCTTCCTTTAGAGAAGAAGCAAGAGGATGAGGGGGCCAAGGGAACCGCTGAGCTTCAGTTAACCCCTTAACTGCTGCATCCAGCACCACTCAGCCTTTTAAATTATAGGCCCAGATTCCCTAAGCACAAAACAGCAGGACTAAGAGGTGAGAACAGGAGGTGGTGGGAGCTGTCCAAGAGCTCGGTGCTAAAAGGGTTAATGAGTCTGTTCCCATGAGGACTCCCAAGGAGGAGATTCCCTCCTGTAGGGCAGCTAGACCTGCCATATCTTCTTTATTTATAAAGAGCAAGTCAGTTATCAACCTCTAGTAAAGCTAGGAATCACATAGTAGTTGCTTTTCTTCCAAATGACTGCTCCTATAGGGGATATTTAGAGCCCCACAACAGTCTAGGAGCACGCTCCCACTTGGATGCCCCCAGCTGCCATGAATGAAGGCCCAGTTTACTTCTGTATGAAGTCTATGACCAAGATTCAAATTTGACAAAGGCATGGCTTCTTTCCTTGCATAATAGAGCCATTGGAATCTCCTATAATACCCTCCTTTTCATGAAATCAACAATGGTCTTCCAATCTTAGAAATTGCCTGTCTTGGGATTGTGCCCAGCCTGGGAGAGTATTCCTCCTGCCCCTCAAACAGCCTAAGTGGTCAAAAGCCAAGTATCCCACACCCCATCAAGTAGGTTAGCCTGAGTTGTGGAGATTTTCACTTCACAGGTAGTCACTTGCTCCTACTGAGTATAACAAGGAAGACACTAAGATGTCTTGGCTGCTTCATAGGGATGCTGAGGACTGAAGTGGTGTGGGGACAGTGAGGGGATGAGAACAGGTTGTTCAAAGCCAGGGAAGGGACTTGATTAGTCCATCATGGACCAAAGGGACCTATCTGAATGAGAGATTCCTCAATACCTCTCATTTCACAGAAGAAGAAAAAGGCTGATAGAGACGAAGCTGCCCAAAGTTGCCCAGCTAGTAAGTGGACAGTAGGGCTTCTGACTCCAAATCCAAGGCTTTTCCCATGGCACACATTTTTTTTTTATCAGCTGGGCTGGTCAATTTCAGGCAACCAACCAGCCCAGATTTCCTTAATTTGATAACACAGACTCACAAGCAGGCACACTCATGCTCCCTCCCACTGTGCAAACCCATCCTAATAGACTAAAGATCGATGCTGACCCCATATTTGACATCTTCCATGGGCTCCTTTCACCACCCATGTAAACTCGTTGTGGGCAATGGGCTCCTATGTCTTTTGTCTTTGCAGCCCCAGCACTTGGTACAGGTGCCTGACCCCAAGAAGGCTTGAACCCAGCCACCACCACTCACAGATGCCTCTGAATCCTTGTGGAACAGCTCAGAGATACCTCCAGGCTGTTCTCCAGCAGCTGCACCTGCTCCAAACCTCCTATCCTCTCCCCCCACCTCAGCCCTGAACATCACCATTAAGTTGTCAGGGCATCTGTGTTCTCCCTGGCTTCTTTTTATGCTGTTACCAGTTATTACTGAAGCCTTGGACTGTATTGTGTGGGAGGGAGGCAGGCCTGAACAGTACATGAGAGTTAGAGGTTCTGTGCATGAAGCCGCCACAGGGACCACACGGTCACCATCCTCTAAAAGGCAGACAGGCATGTGCCTTGTGGCCAGCAGAGTGCTTGGAAATATTTCATTTTTTTTTTTTGAGGGGAGACAGCAATGGCCTGAATCACTAGATGCTGAGTTGTGAGAAGGTCATAGAATATTGATGGGAAATAGGAAAGTTACCCCTAAGCAGCCACTCCTTCTTCCCTGGCTGGTTCAAAGGCTGTCTACCTGAAGGAGTCCAGAGTCCATCTCAGGCTTCCTTCAAAGTTCAGCTGAAATACAATCTCCTTCCTGCAGGAGGCCTACTCTGATCTCTCCAAATGTTAATCCCTCTCTCCAAAATTACCTTTGTTTTTACTTTGTCCATACTTACACACACATGTATTGTTTATCCTAATATAACGTAATCTCCTGGAGAGCAGAGCCTATTTTTCTTTGTTTTCCAGTGCCCAGAACACAGTAGGTGCTTCATAAATGCTTGTTCATGGATTGCCTGGTAGGCAGCACTGTACCACAGTGCTTGATTTGGAGTTCCAGAATCCAGGCTCACATCCTATTCACTATCTGTGTGACCTTGAGATAAATCACTTAAGCTTCCTTGGCTTCAGCCTCATCTCTAAAATGTGTCTGTTGAACTTCATGGTCTCTATGGTAGCTGGCCCTAATTACAAGGCCCACATGGGAGTGCCCAGGAAGGGGGACACTTAAGTGAAACTGATGCCAAGAAGGGCCTCCCTGACCCTCCCCCAGATTCCATAACCAACCTCCCTGCCCATTTGCTCCTCCTAACAATGACCTCTCCACCCCCAGCCCTGCCAGAGGGAACCTAGAATCCCCTGCTCCACTTCTTAATGGTGGTGGGTCTCTCCTTTCAGGCTCCCTGCCACACTGTAACCTTTAGGACTCCAGACTCTGAGATCCACTCTGTAGCTAAACGCTCCCTACATGTGCTGTATCTCCTACAAAGGAACATGAGATCCTGAAAGCAGAGGCTGCCTTGCTTTTCTATCTGTATCCCACATACAATGGCAACATGCTTCTCCATTCATTTTTGTTCATAAGCCTATGATGCTATGACTGATCATGCTAACACTTCAGAAAATTCTAGAGACCACTTGAAACAGGGAGCCCATATTCTTGAGTCTTAGGGAGCTCTTAGATATGAAGAGTGGGCGGGGGTCAAGAGGCGAAGACCAAGCTTCCCACAAGTAAGCTAAGGTCTCTGAGCCATAAGCCCAGCTCTCCATGCCCAGTGGACACTTCCAAGGGCAGAGACAGACTAGGTAAAAGGAAAGGTGGCAGATTTCACTCCCCCTCCTCCCTGAGCAGCCAGGATGCCACTGTTCTCCCCAGTCAAGGGCTTCTGCTTCCCTAACATTTTCCATGTGAGGAACAGGAAGCCTGATTAAACTTGGCCTTTTCAGGACACACACACAGCAGGATTTTCTCACCACTCCCCCTCTCCTAAGCTCCAGAACTATTCCATACTGTTTCAGGGAAGATGGAGACAGGAATAAAGCAGAAGGAAAAGACACAAACTAGACTGTCTCGGACCCTGGCTCTTCCCAGCAGAGCCCAGGGGAAAGACCTGGAAAGAATGAAGCTAGGAGAAATTGTAGCTAAGCCAAGAAAGAGCAAGGAAAGTCCAGTCATGGGAAAGTCCTCAACCATCAGTCAGTCAGTCATTCATTCATCAAACATTTATTTAAATGTCTGAGGGAAACAGGATTCTCAGTCATTTCCTATTCACAAGGCTGGAAGGATGGATACTCTAGCTAGGGAAAAATGGAGGCTTCCTCACAGAACAGGGTCTTCACATGTGGCAAATGAGGAAGGGCCATATTGGCCCTTTTGTTCATCTAGAGGGGAAGTTCAAGGAATGGGATGGAGGGGGTCTCACTGGGCTGGCTGATCAGTGGCTAGAATGCACTCACAGACCACCCCCTCCCTCACCTCTGCCTCCATCAAAACTCAGTTCAGAGGCAGAGTGAATACAGCAGTAACTGTGGAACCAAACCATTAAAAGTTCAAATCCTGCCTGATGCTTTGCTACCTCAGTGACCCTGAGCAAGTCCCTTTCCCTTTCTGTGTCTCAGTTTCCTCCTCCGTGAAGCAAGGGCATTGGACTGGGTGGCCTCTGAGGTCAGAGCTCTGGTGCCTATCACCCATACCTGTTTCTCTTCTTTCAGATGCTGTGTGCTTGCCTTCCTCCTTACTGATCTGGATACACGGGCCATCCCCCATCAGAATGTGAGCTTTCTGAAGGCACAGACAATTTTTCCTTTTTGTCTTTTTATCCCCAGTTTAGCACAGGCCCTCATATGTGGTGGGCACTTAAGAAAGGCGTGCTGAGAACCAGGAAAACAACATACACAAAGACTACAGAAATAGAAAGAGAAAGAACAGGAGGACAGAAACGAAGGCAGCAGAATTCTAATGACCAAGTTTGGTTCAGAGAATTTTGAAACAACCTTGTCCTTTCTTTTCACCATGCAGGTGGGGGCCGAGGGGTGTTCTAGGCTGAATACATTGTTAGAGTCTGGATTTGGGGATAGTTCTGTCGTTTTTTTTTTCTGAACTGCTCTATTCTTTTCTTTTTCTGTTCTTTCTCTTTTTGATTCAGAGGATCCAAGTTCAAATACAATCTCCAATGCTTCCTACCTATGTGATCTTAGGTAAGTTGTCTTTCCTCCACAGGCCTCAGTTTCCTTATCTGTAAAGTAAGAGGGAATGGCATCAGAGGTCCCTTCTAGCTGTAAAACCATTTTTTAATGATCCTAGTCTTTGTTACAAGATGTGGTACTGAGATATATGTGGATGTAAAAACAAAATATAGGGATGGGGGAGGGGGAGACTGAGCCCAGGATTTAATTGTATGGTGAAAAAACTCCCTCTCCCAATACAGACAACCACTTTCTCCTCAACTTGTTGTGTTCCCTGGAGCACCGAGACATTAAATGTCTTGGCCAGGATCATAAAGCCTCAGAGGTGAGGTGTGAGACCTGAGACTCCTACTCCAAACCGTGTGTATGTGTGTGTGTGTATGTGTGTGTGTGTGTGTTTGTGTGTATTTAAAATAAATGTCTCTAATTGCATAGGCATGAGATTACTGGGCAGGGTGGTCTCCCCCTCCACTGGCTTTCTCTCAAACTGCAGCAGCCTAGGAAAGGCTAACTAAGGAGCTGAGCCACAGAAACCTCTCTGACAGCGGCACTCTGTTCCTGTCTCTTCCCTATGCCAGCATCTGCACACAGCTCTGAGCCCACCTGACTGGGGCTTAGGGGAAAAAGAAGTCTGGTGGCTGTGAAGCCATAATACAGAGTCTCAGCCTCCATCCTTCCTCTGTGGCTGAACAAATGGCCATTTATTGCCATATCAAGATTACCTGTAGGTGTCCCCTTCTGGAGAAGGAAAAAAACAATAACAACTCACCAGGTCATGCCTTTGAGTGGGCACAGGGGAATTAAAAGATAATGAGGAGAAAACAGACTTGGTTCTTAGGGACAAATTGTGCCTGTTGGGGAAAAATGAACCTTTTACCAAGATTCTGGGTGACTAAGTTAGCCCTTGGTGACAAAGGCTTTGCTCACCAGAGCAGTATGGGAGATTTCTGGCAGTGCCTTGCTTCCTAGGAATAGCAAGAGATGGTTAATAGCAGGAGGGGCTGCCAGGAGAAGAGACTTCAAAGTCCAGAGGACCCACCAAGAAGTCCTGAATGAACACAGAAAGATCCCCTGCCAGCAGCAATCTGGGTTATCCAGCCAGGAGGGGCCCAAGTCAGGGAGGAGGACCCAAGAAGGCTCCCAGATTTAGAGCTGGGAGTCAACTCAAAACCTGTCCCCATTTCACAAATAAGGAAACTGAGGCTTGTTGAACAGAGAAGAAAAGCCCTCAGAGCCTTTTCAACTCCCTTTTGCATGCTATCTTCCTCCATTTGAATATAGATTTGGCTAGGATTTGTATCCTTAGCATTTAGTACAATTCTAGGCCTTTAATAAACACTAGTTACCTTTCCTAGCCTTTGAGAGGTTAACCAACTGACCAGGTAGCCCAGTGCCTGACAAACAGGAAGCATTTAATAAATGCTTCATCTACCTCTCTTATTTGATTCTCACAACCACGAAGGTTATCACCATTTTACAGATGAGGAATTTTGGACTAGATCTGTGATGTTAATGATTTTTTTTGATGAGGAAACTCCCTCTAACCAATGTAGATGGGCAACTGCTTAGCAAATTTTTTTTTTTTAAAAGAATCACCATGTAACGCCTGGGGGAAAGTCACCTGGAACAAAGAGATATGAAGTGATTTGTGGAGGACTACACAGCTAGTGTGTCTCCAAGGCAGGATCTGAATGGGAAAGTCTCTCTCAACTTGGATTATGTTTCCATTAAACCATGAATTTCATGATCACCAATCGCTAGTCCCTAAAAGAAGTTTAGGGTCTGATAAGTCTTAGATAGGTAGGAGCTGGATGAAGAAAGGATGGTGACTTAGGAGGCATTCCTGTCAAGAAACATGACAAACAGCTGCGGGGAACGAGGCACCAATCACAGACAGGATGTGAACCTTGAGGACAGAGCAGGAGAGAAGAGTTTACAAGTGTCCCAGAAAGGCTATAGAAAATGTATGGATCTGCCCAAGAAGAGTATGGCCATCATCCCTCCACAGCATAAAAAGCAAGGCTGAATGGAAGGATCCCCTTCTCTTGAGCTATAATGTTAGAAGGGCAAGTTGCCTGCACACACAAGAGATGGGAGGCACCCCTATTGAAACGCCCCCCAAAGCCGGTATGTACTACCCTCCCATAAGACAGTGTAAAGGATGAACCTCAAAGTGGCAAGGAAGGTCATCTAATAAAACCTTGAATTCCATAGTCTCTGGAGTTCAGATCTGAACTGAGATTATCTAAATTCCAATCACTTGGCACTAAGTACCATTCAAGCCTGCTCCTTTGAAGACTTCTAGTGTGTCCTCAGACTCTAGGGTCCAGCTCTTCTTCCAGCATTTGGTACAGGACCTGGCACATATGAGGTGCTTACTTGAATGACCCAGATCTAATCACTAAGTGTGAACTAAAGTTAAACAGAGCTTGGATTAGGAGTCAAAGGTCCTGGGTTCAAATCCCATCCCTTCTGCTTAATACCTGTGTAGTCTTGGGTAGATAACTAACCTCTCTGGGCCTCATCTTTAAAATAAGAGGCTAGGACTAAGAAGGTATTGAAAGCTATGCTGACTCAGTGACCCACTGTAGCCAGTTCAGCTTGTAAATCAATCCTGGGGGAAGCATCATTCAGTCTGCAGCTTTTCTGTTACCTGCCAGTTAGCCCTCACCTCCTGGCAACTGGGAGGTGCTGAGATGCAATGGTCCATTCCGAACTGTCTTTATCTCATTTCAAAAGTTATCCATAAAAGCTGGCTCCATCTTGAATCACTTGCTGATCTCCAGGGATCAACAAGTCAATGTGTTCTTCCTTGACATTTTTAATAAACTCACTTAATTCTCTTTTTCCTGAGTTTTGTTTTCAGAGTGAAAGTCCAAAGAAAGAATTTTCCTTTTTACAATTGCCTCTAAGGTTCTTTCCAGCTACAAATCTATTGTCTATACAATCTATAGTCAATAAAGGCCAGGAAAAAGTAAATGGAAACCAGGCCAGACAGCATTTAGGTGAAAAAATGACAAAGGCATACTGTGATAATTCCCAGAACTGACTCAGTGCTCCTCACTCCTTCTTATCTTGCCTCATCATTTTGTTTGCATCCAGGTTTTTAACTGATCCTCCCCAACCCCAATGCCCCACCTCCTTGCTCCCACTTATCAGCCATGGTTAACACACAGGTGATTATCTGTTAAATGTCCTCAGCTTCCTTTGTTGGCAGAGCAAAACCTTTCCCTGGATAGCTCAGTCCACCAAGAAGAGATAGAAGTTGGAAAGTCAACCAGGTGAAAACTACTGGTCTTAAATGTTTTTTAAATTTAATTTTGTTTTTAAATTTCTGTTATCTATTCATTTTGCATCAACTTTGTTTTCCAACCTATCTTTCCCCCTCCTAGAAAGACAACCCTTATAGAAAGGAAAGAAGAAAAAGGGGAAAAGAGCAATTTGTAGATTTAAAACTGGAAGGAAAATCAGAGAGAAGTCCCTGGGGCAGTGTAGAGACCCCAATCTCTCCCAAAGAGCCAGGCCTGCATCCACCTGCCAGATGGACAGGCACGTATGTCCATTTGGATGTCACAACAGGAACTTGAAATCAACATCCAAAAGCTGGAGTCTCTTTCCCAGTACCTCTCAGCTCCTTATTTCTGATGATGGTACTCAAACCCCTCCCCATCACCCACACAAAAACTCACAGTCATCTCTGATTCTCCACTCTTCCTCACTTTCCCTCCCTTTCCCCTACCAAATCAGTTGGCAAGTCCTGTCAATTCTACCTTCCCAATATATGGCCCACCAGTCCCCATTCTCTCCACTAACAAAGGGCCAGCAGCCTAGTTCAAGCTTTCATCATTGTACTGTCAGGACCTTTAACAGTTTTGTAATGGGCTACCCTTCCTGTAGTCTTTCCTAACACCAATTCAGCCTTCTCCTAACTGCCAAAATCATAGGAGATTCAAAGTAAAACAAACACTTCCTGAGTCTAACTTCTAGTCCTCTAGAAGCTGGCTCCAACCCACTTTTCTGCATTCCAGCCAAAATGGACTAGCATCCAGTCCCTCCTCTTGCCTTCCTCCCTTCTGTATGCCCGTGGGAAAAATTCCAAACACCCAGAACGGCAGCCCATCCACCCCACTGCCCTACGACCTCCTCTGTCTTGAAGGCAATGTTCAGAGGCCACCTTCAACATCTCTATCTGGGATCATCCATGAATCTTTCCTTGACAACCATGACCCCCCAACTCGGGCTCTCTTCTACCCCATTACATTCCACTGTGTATAATAAACTGTCTATACCTTCATACATGTTCTATGGGGCTGTTCTCCATTTTCTTAGAAAGTAGCTGTTAACATTTTCCATCTTTGGTCCTTACATTTAATACCCACTAGGTGGCAGAGCATACAGAGCCCTGGATTTGGAATCATGAAAGCCTGAGTTCGAATTTGACCTCAAGCACTTACTGCATGTGTGATACTGGCAAAGTCACTTACCCTTTCTCTATCAGTATCAGTTTTCTCACCTGTAAAAGGCAGACAGTGATACCACCCAGCTTGCAGGCTTGTTGAGAGACTCAAATGAGAAAATATATGCAAACATTTATTAAGTGTCTACTATGGGTTAGGCACGGTGCTAACACTTCCAGGCATACAAAGAAAGGCAAAAGCCAGCCCCTGCTCTCAAGGAGCTTATAATCTAATGAGAAACCCTATGTAAATAGAAGCTAGTCTTATGGTTGTTTCTTGAAGTTCAAAGTTCAAAGGTGGTGCTTCAGTAGTAGTAGTGCTTTACACCCACTATCTCCTTTGATCCTCAGAAGGGTAGGTGCCATGACCATCCCTATTTTAAGATGAGGAAACGGAGGCTGAGAGGTGCCTAGGGTCACACAGCTAATAAGTGTCAGATTCAGATATCACGCAACTCCCAAGACTATTATTTTATGGGTCTTTCCCAATTCCAAGATTCCTCTTTCCACTAACAACAGGATTTCCCAATTTGGGTTACCATTATCCTATCTTCAGGGAGTCTGAGATGCTTTTCAGGAGCTATGGGAGCATTTGGTAAATAATCATATTAACCAACTGTAACTAATCCACTTCTCATATGCATATGCAAGGATAACCTCTAGAATTGAGCTCCTTTCATAACAAATAGAGGGGATGAGAAGGTTTACTGAAAGCCAAGGGATGGGGGAGGTGGCCAAAAATTGTTGGGAGCCCCTTCCAGGGTCCTCAAGCGCAGCTGTTTAACTGAATCCAAACTTCACAGAACAAATTCCCTTAATCAAAGTGTGTGTGTGTGTGTGTGTGTGTGTGTGTGTGTGTGTGTGTGTGTGTGTGTGTGTGTGTGTGTGTAATAAAAGGGACAATACTATGGCTGACTGTCACACATACGGTTCCAGTCCTGCTTGAAGAGGGGTCTAAGGATAAGGCCCAAAGCTATGATTTTATTGGTATGGGCAACTCTCAAATGATTGTCTCAGTCAACACCAGACATTATCTAGGTAGGGGAGTTAAATCATGTGCTAGACTTGAAGTTTTAGAAGATCTGAGTTCAAATTCTGCCTTGAATACTAGTAGTGTGCCTCTGGGGGCAAGTGAATTAACTCCTTCTTAGCTTCAGCATTTTCTTCTGTAAAACAGTATAGACAGCTAGGTGGCACAGTGGACAGAGTCAGGCTTGGAGTCAGGAAGACTCATCGAGCTGAGTTAAAAATCTGTTCTCAGACACTGACTAGCTGTGTGACCCTGGGCTCACTCAATCCTGTTTGCCTCAGTTTCCTCATGTGTAAAATAAACTGAAGAAGGAGACTGCAAACCACTTCAGCATCTTTGCCAGCTATCACTGTCTTCGGAAGTTTATACTCTTAAAGAGCACTCAGAGGTTCAGAATCAGGATTTGGAACTCAGGAAAGAAAGAAAGAAGAAAAGAAAGAAAAAAGAGAGAAAAGAAAGAAAGGAAAGAAAGAAGAAACAGAAAGAAAGAAAAGAAGGAAGGAATGAAGGGAGAGAAGGAAAGAAAGAAATCCCATTTTCCAGGTAAGAGATAAAGGATGACTGATATTGTTGTTTTTCAGTAATTATGCCATTTCCTTCTCCAGCTCATTTTACAGATGAGGAAACTGGGACCAAAAGTGTTAAGCAACTCGCTCAAAGTTACACAGCTAGTAAGTGTCAAACACTGGATTTGAACTCAGATCTGCCTGACTTCAGACCTGGCATGCTATCTACTGGGTTACCAAGTCATTCTATATTGTTGATATAGGGAAATAAAAATCATTGTTATGTAGAAAAGTATCACCTCTCAACCCTAAAAATACAACAGAATCCTCTCAAAGAGATGACAGTTTCTATGAAGCATATTTCATAAACCACTACTGACATGAGAGAAGCCACTTATGACCAAAAGAGATATTATATACAAATCTTTTAAATGTTACATAAATATTCTTCTTATCCCATCAGAGATAACCACTGTGATAGCTCCTCAACTTCCTAGGGTCCCCTGGAGGACCCTCAATGAGTCAAGAGAAGTCAAGAGACATCCAAGAATTTGTGTGACCTGACACTCCCTCTTTATATCTGAGAAGAACCCAAAGGAAACTCAAGCAGATCCGGAATCAAGACAACCAGTGCTGGTAATAAAGGAAGAGCAGGGAAGAGGAGGGATGCTCCTTCCAGAGAGGTGAACCTCTCATTTCCTTCATTTTGAATTGCACAAGGGAATGTTTTGAAGAGTCAGCCCAAGTCTGGAGCCCAAGAGATGATAACTGGGTTCAAACTCCCTGAGTCCTAACTCCACAAGCACTTGAGACAGATCCAGGGTAGGATATGAAGTGTCTTTTTTTTTCTTTAAAACTGTTATTGCTATCTTTTGTTTTTATCTGCCTACATTTCCCAATAGTGGTGAAATAGAGCTCTGGGCCTGGAGTCAGAAAGACTCCTTTTCCTGAGTTCAAATCCAGTCTCAGACACTTACTAGCTGTGGGACCCTGGGCACTTGCCTTTGCCTTGCACTTAACCCTGCTTGCCTCACTTTCCGCATCTGTCAAATGAGCTGGAGAAGGAAATGGCAAACCACTCCAATATCTTTGCCAGGAAAACCCTAACTAGGGTCACAAAAAGCCAGACATGACTGAAATGACTGAACATTTCCCCATATAGACCACCCTTTCTCTATGCTCCAGAGAGCCATCCCTCATCACAGAGGTTCTTAACCTTGGGTCCACAGATTTCAAGAGGTGTTAACGATATCACAAAACTTACAATATATTTTTATAAACTTACTTCAATATAATTAGTTTTCTTTGTAATTCGATGCATTTTACTTTATGCATTTAGAACCACGATCCTGAGAAAGAACCACAGGTTTTGCCACATAGCCGATGGAGGGGACCATGACACTCAAAAAGGTTAAGAACCCCTGCCTCAAACGAAGAGAAAGAAAAATGATTCAGTAAAGCCCATTAACACATTGGCTAAGCCTAACATAATAGGCAATGTTCCTCTCCCAGAATTCCCCACCTCTGACATGAAGGGAAGGAAGAGCATCCTGACATGAGGTGTTTCTAGTTCCCATTCGAGAATCAATGGAAAATAATGACTTGCTCAAGACTCACCTCTGGGCTTTAAAAAGGCCCTCCATCCTCACCGCTTCCAGACATCCCTGGGATATTTCCCTCTCTTTAACCCAGATTGGGGGAAAAAACTCCCCAGGGTCCTCAGACTAAAATTCAACCATTCAATAATACAGAAAATTATGCTCTCCAGTGAGGAGGTGGAACACACATACGTTCTCTCCCCCCAAACCCAGCCTGTTCCACTTGTCAAAATCTCAAGTTATTGGAAAGTTTTTCCCTCTCTAACTTTATTTCTTGGTAACATCTTCCCAGGTCTTTTTCAAATCAACCTGTCCAGTCACGTGTCTCCTATCCTGCACATGTGAGGCTGATTTTTTGAACTCTTGTGTAAGACTTTTAACATTTACCTATCAATATTTCAAAGTCTGACTTTGTCAGCCAGTGTTAGCTGTCTCCCCAGCTTTGTGCCATCTGCTGACATGATTACCATGCCATCTAAGCCTGTATCCAAGTTACTGTTAAAAATGTTCAACTTCACATTCCCAAGAATGGATCCCCCCACCCCCTGCCTGAGACTGTCTTTCAAAGGAACAGTGAATCAATAATTGCTATTGTTTGGCTGTTTCAGTTGTCTCTTTTTGTGACCCCATTTGAGGTTTCCTTGGCAAAGATACTTGAGTGGTTTACCATCTCCTTCTCTAGATCATTTTACAGATGAGGAAACTGAGACAAACAGGCTTAAAGTGACTCACTCAGGGTCACATATCTAGTAAGTATCTGAGGTTACATCTGAATTCATGTCTTCCTGACTCCAGGCCCAGTGCTCCATCCACTTCAACACCTACCTACCCAAAATCAATAACTGGTGAAGCCATTTAGCCAATTCCAAATTGACCTAACCAGGTTACTAGAGAGCATAAATCTTTTCCAGAAGAACAAAAATGAGAAATTTTCTATCAAATATTTTGCTAGGTTAATTATAATTACAACATTCCGTGACAAGTCTAGTAACCGCCTGTCAAAGGAGGGAATGAGGTTAGTAGGGCATGACCCAGCTGGCTCTTCCTGTTCATGGCTTTCTCTTCTGCAAGTTCACCATGCCATCTCTTTAATAATTCATTGAATATGTTCTACTTGAACACCCAAGAACTAAAAGGAGATTTTTTTTTTTAGTTAGTCAACTTAAAAATTTAAATGACTACTATGTGGAGATCTAAGCATGGGACAGATACAAAGGCTAGGTAAGATAGTCCCCAATCTCCTAGGGGGATGAGGCACACAAAAACAATGATACAAAATTTTAAAAATGTAGGAAAGAGGTGAAAATAAATGATTGTGTGAAGTTCTTTGGGGGAAAAGTCACCACTACTTGATGGGATGATCAGGGAAGGTTTCACAGAAGTAAAGGCATTTGAAGGGTAGTGCAAAGCTGGATTTGAACTCAAAGAACCAGGGTTCAAATCTCATTTTGCTGCTTAGTTCCTACATCATAATTTCTTTTTGCTTCAACTTCCTCAACTGTAACAAGAGGGAGTTGGGTTAGATGATCTCTAGGATTCTTTCCAGTTGTAAACCTCTTGACCCTCTGAACTAAGTTTTCAAAGGGTGAGAATTCCAACAGTCAGAGTAAGGGGAGCAGGAAGGTCTATGCTGAAGCACAGAGCTCAGGAAGCAAAGTCATATGACGTATGGTAAAGCACTAAACTTGGGAGTCAAAGGACCTGGGTTCAGATCTCAGCCCAGCCACTTGGTGTGTGACCTTGGGCAAGTCATAATCTCTCTGGGCCTCAGTTTCCTCACTGGTAAAATGAAGGAGCTAGACTCAGGTCCATTCCAGATCTAGATATCTACGTTGTTACCCAGTTTGAAGGGGAAAATATCTTTTACTTTGACTGCCCTGTTCTTTCCACTGCCATGCCTCCACATGGGAAGGATGTAAGTATATGTGTTCCCATCTGATCAAATAAAAAGTGTCCTCTTCTTCAGGCAGAGTCCTTGGAATTAACAATGATGGGAGGCTAGGGGGAGAGGGAAGGATGCCTGATCAAATATAGAAATAGCCCCTAATCTTTTGAGTTCTGTTAGGGACAGGAAAAGAAAGAAAGAATGCTGGATACAGAGTTGAGAAAACTGAGTTCAAATCCTGCTACTACTCCTTATTAGCTTTGTGACTCTGGGTAACTCCCCTGACCTCTCCAATCTCATCTTCTATCTTTCCCTAACATGAAGGTGTTGGGTCAGGCAATGATAAATGTCCCTTCCAGTTCTGGGGCCTAGAATCCTTGGACCTGAGGCTTCAACGACGGAAAGAACTGGGTCCACTGGAACAGAGGGCGTTGGGAGGGAAGGGACAAGGTCTCTCATAGGTCATTGCAGGCAGCCACTGACACTGTTCATGCCCAACCTGAGTGGGTTGTATATACACTTGGAGCCTTGCCTCTAAGTCCCCTCATTAACAGGAAGACCCATCCTTGCCCAGTATCATTCCAGATCCATCAAGAGACAAAGACAACGTCTCTGTGCTCACAGAACTGTGATCATCTATTTGAGGAAATAAAACATGGGAAATAATTATAGAACAATTAAGTGCTATGCTGTGTGGCCCTGATTGTAAGCACCACAGGATTTCTGAGAGAGAGGAGAGGGCTGTGTAGGAGGGAGTAACTGGAGAAGGCTCCAAGGAGGAGATGAGGAGTAGGCACCAGGCATTGAGGAACGAGCAGTCAGAGGTCACCCAGGCCAACTCAGTCATCAGACCTTTGATTCCCTTTGGAGAGAATGTATGGATATAGGTACAGGTATACGTGTGTACATACACACACAAACGTACATATATACTCTATATGTATATAATGTAGAGAAATATATGTACAAAGAGGATACATATAGAGAATATAGAGAAAGAAAAATATACTTATATTAGAGAATATATGAAGAAAAACAGTTATATATGCATACAGTATATATAGAGAGAATATATATAAATATATACATAAAGAGAAGATGTAGAGAAACATGTATACATATAGAGAGAGTATACAGAGGGCAAGAAATACACATATATAAATATACATAGAAAGACTATAGAGAAACATATACAGAGAGAGAATACACACACACACACACACACACACACACACACACACACACACACTCTCTCTCTCTCTCTCTCTCTCTCTCTCTCTCTCTCTCTCTCTCTCTCTCTCTCTCTCGGGCAGGAACTATCTTAAATGCTACCTCTGTCTCCCCAGTGCCCAGTCAATAATAAATATTTGATGATTAACTCGTTGCAGAGGCCCCCCCACCGCCTCCCAAGACCCAGGGAAATGCAGTGTCTTGCCCAAGGTAAGCAGCAGGAGAACCAGTACTGGTACCCAAGTGCTTGACTTCAAAGCCAGGGCTCTTTCCAGGACGCCACAGATTTGGAGAAGCAGGAAGGAAGGGAGAGGCCCACCAAGTGGGAGGTACTTGGTCACCTCTTAGTCTCAAGTGTTTTATTTGGGGTTCAGAGACCTAGCACTGCCAGGGTTTGGCTCTAGCTTATACAGATCCCGGAGCACAGAAGTGACAGAGGGCCTTCCTTCCTCTCCTCTATCCCCCAGCTTAACTCCCCCCTCCTCAATTTCATGGTGCTGATCACTTAACCACAAGAGACAGTCACCATAATAACTGGGCTGAAGAAATAAGGTTCAGATCCAGTAGGCTGAGTCTGAGCAATGAGGCTGCTGGAACAGAGGAGGATAACACTAATTCCTGGAGATAAAGGGCTGATCGAGCCCACCTCCGTTTGCAGTAATGGGCTAACTGCGCACAGCAGTGTGTGTTGTTTGGGGGTGGGGTATGAAGGAAGAGTGAGAGGGCACATTATATCTGGTTGCCATGGAAACCGATCATATCACCAAGTTGCCAGGCTGTGGAGGGAAGCAGAAGGCTGGAAAGGAAAGGGCCCTGGAGCCCAGAACAAAGTGGGTAAGCTGGCCACTCTAACAGGCACGAGGGGAAGGGTGGACCCCTGGAAGCTGGCAATCACTGCTCACTAGCCTGGTGATGTAGCCCTGCTGCCTAAAGAAGCCCCCCAATACAGCAGGAAATAAACAAGATATGGGGGTGGGGGCCATGTCCACCCTGAAGATGGAGCTGCTCTTTCCCTACTGGCAGCACCTCCTACCTCCCTCCTCCCGCCAATTCCCTTCACACAGAGCAGCCAAGACTTTTCTCATCTGAGAAACCTCTGCTGCTTACAAGAAAAGCTGCCCCTTGGTATTGCCATCCCCATTTGCCAGATGAAATAACGAGCCAGAAAGGGCAGATAATTATGCCCAGGTTCCTAGCAAGTCTAAGAGGGTTCAGGATGCCAAACATCTCCTTAGCACTTACTCTGGTTTTTACTATATAAGATAATAGGATGTTCCCATCCCCATGCCTTCACATAGGCTTTCCCCTTGGGCCTGAAACACTCCCTCCTTAAGGTCACCTCTTAGAATTCTTTAGCTTCTTTTCAGGCTTGCCTCAGGGGCCACTTCCTTTGGGAAACCTTCCCTAAGAGCTCTCTCCTCAAATTAACCGGTAAGACATATTTTTAGCTGTGTAAATGTATCCCACCCACCCATCTGACCCCGAGAGGTCAGGTTCCATGCCTTGCACACAGCAGACTCTCAATAAATGCTGGTTTAATGAATGAACTGGATGTATAGACTTTAGAAATGATTTAGTCCAGCCCTCTCATTTGACACATGAGGATGATAAAGTCTAGAGATGGGTGATAACCTGTCTGAGCACACAGTTTCTGTGCTGAAATTCTAATCTACAGTTGCTGACTAAAATCTGTGCTTTTTTATTTTTTCCATGACGACCCAAGTGCTCTCAAGCTGTACTGGCCTTTAAGGTCACAAGTCTTAAAATGAAAGCATTATGGGCACTACTGCCTACTTCAATGCCCTGATTTTACACAGATGGAAAGTGAAGTCTTAGAAAATGACTTTCCTAAAGGCCACACAGCAAGTTAGGACATAGCCAGGACTAGAAGTTAGAGGCCTCCTAACTAATTTCCAGTCCAATGTTCTTCCCACCATAGTATGGGCTGCCTGTGCATTTGTATACCAGTTCTCCAATGATCACCATAACCTGTCATGGAAAGAATGCTGAATTTAGAGTCTAAAGCCTTTGACTCTGTAACTTACTTCCTATGTGGCTTTTAGCAATCATTTCATCTCAGCAGAGTACAGGGGCTCCAGGGGGCAGAGGACCTGAGTTCAAATCCCACCTCTGACATTATTTGGGTAAGTCAATGCACTTCCCTGGGCCTCAGTGTCCTCATCTGAAAAATGGAGTGGTTGGATTGGATAACTTCTGAGGTCCCTTACAGCTCTTGGCTCCTAAGCTCTCACTTTCTTCTCCCAGTAAAATGAAAGGTTTTGGACTGATGATCTCTTGAAGTCCCTTCTAGCTCTAACATTCCACCTATGGGGTCTAGAGCTCCTGGAAGGCAGGCACAGTGCCTCTGCTTTGAATCCAAGAAGAACCAAGTTTGAATCCTGTCTCAGACATTTACGAAGTGGTGTAACCTTGGGAAAAGCCACTTATGACCTCTTGCCAGTCTTTCCTTATCTCTCTATAAAATGGGCATAATAAGAGTATCTGCTTCACAGGCTTGTGATGAGGATCAAATTTAATAATGCAGGGAAAGCACTTTGCAAACATTTAAGCTGGGGCAGTTAGGTGGTGCCATAGAGCACAGAATGACCTGAGTTCAAATCCAGCCTAGCGGTGTGACCATGGGCAAGTCACTTAACTCTGCCTCAGTTTCCTCATATGTAAAATGAGCTGGGAAAGCAATGACAAACCATTCCTACATCTTTGCCAAGAAAACCCCAAAGGGGGCTAAAAAAAAATTAGACACAAATGAAAGACAACAGCAGCAGTAGCGGCAGCAACAAAAAGTTTTCAAGGGCTACACATAAGTGCTGGTCATTATTATGATTTGCATTAATCCACTGCATTTAGAGCAGCCATGAGCACACAGAGAATGCTCAGGAAACACTAGCTGGCCAGCTGCCAATCCTGTAACATTCCATGGGCATCATCTTCATACCACAACCCATCAGATGGTCTTCCATTCCAGACAGTCACAGGGGAGAAGGGTCACCCAGACAGAGGAAAACCACAGAGAAATCCAAAACCTCAATTTCATTAACAGTTTCAACCTGCTTCCGCCTCGGACCATGAAGTGGGTTAATAATTATCCACGACACTTTTAGGCTTGTAAAATTTATTTCTCACAAGAACCCCATGAGATGAGCTTCACGAGTATTTCTAGCTCCACCTTACAGAGGGGGAAACTGAAGCCCAGAGGAATGAAATGGTTTGCCTTAGATCACACAAGTAATATGTGTTTGGAGAGAGAATTAGAAGGGGGCTTTGGAATTTGAGAACCTACATTCAAATCCCAACCCTGCTATATGCTGGCTTTGTAACTTCAGACAAACAGCTTTATCTCTCTGGGTTTGTTTTTTTTTTTCAGTTTCCTTGACTGATAAATGAACGCACTGGGGTTGATGCCCCTTCTAGCCCTAGAAATGATTCTCCATCTCCAGATCCAGCTATCATCCACCATGCCACTGTCTATCTATGAGCTGACCACAAAAAACACAAGGCTGACTTTAAATCAAGCCTCTCTTTATATCTGCCCCTTCTCATCCTGTGATGCAGATGCTCACTGAGCAGTAAATGGTAATAGGGTAAGCAGGGCAAGGGAAAGATGCATCTCTAGAAACCTAGACTGATCGAAGTTCATGCCCCAGACATCTGGGGCTTGAGTCCTAAAACGGGCCTTCCAGATTTCTCCCTGGTGAGGACCTCCCCAGAGCACCAGGTGGTCTCCCAGCTAGAGGCTCATTACTCCTGAAGATTTCTTATTACACATTACATTGCCCCAACTCCGTTCTGTGGAATGGGACTGGGGAGACATAGGTGATCCCATTTTAGAAGTAAAGGTCAAGAAAAGTTTCTCAACAATGTGCAGTGGGTCAAACATCAGAACAACAATCACAGTCTCGTAGTAAAAAGAGGGCCTGGGCATCTTTGCTCCCATGTTTGCCCTCTCTCTGGGCTCAGAGTCAGCAAAAAACACAGGAAAAGAACTCAAAGCCAGTGCCCAGCTGCCAGGGAGACCGGGTGGGCAGGCGCTCTCCCTGGGCTCTTGGCTCCTGAGCCCTGGCTGCACTCAGGAGAGGCTGCCTCTGTCGTCAAAAGTAATTACACTATTGAACCAGACACTAAGTAGTTCCTTCAAAATGCTGGCTCCCTTCCCACCCCTCCAGCTCCAGTTGGTGCTGTCTCCCTTCCAGTCTCTTAGAACCATCCAGAGACAAGGAAGCATGTCCCCATTCACCTCATCCCAAGGGTGTCAACAACACCCTTGCTCTGGAGAAGGGCAAAATCAGGTATCAATACTGGTGGAAACCCCCTAGCAGACCAGCTTTTTGCTATCTGTCTCTTTCTTTCTCTCCGCCTCCCTCCCTTCCTCCATCTCTTTCTGTCTCTTTCTCCTGTCTCTACTTCAGTCTCCTGTCTCTCTCTATCTCCATCTGTGTCCCTCTTGCTGTCTCTGTGTCTGTGTCTCTCTTGCTTGCTGTCACTCTTTCCCTCTCTCTCTCTCTCTCTAACTCCATCTTTCCTGGGGCCCTAGAAGAGACAGCGGATAATTCCTACCATCCTTTGCATGGCATCACCTGCTCTGCCCCCATCCCAGAAGACATTACAGATGGCTGTTCCCCTAGAGTCAGATAAGAACATCTCCCTGACTGGCCTCCATAGTGAGGTCATTCAGAAAAGGATCCAGCCAATCTCAGACTCAGACTAAAAAAACTACAAGCTCCCTATTGGCTTGGAATAAGCCCCCAGGCAGCTTTGTCCCACCCCTGCCACCTGTCTGAGGTCCCAGAGAAAAGGAACCATCCTTTCCAAGGAGTGAGAGATTCCCTAGTGCCTCTCTCAGGGTCCTTCCTCCCTGACATGATCTCCTTATACATTTTTGGAATGGAAGCTGGGTCCAAGAAGGAGAGAGTTGAGTTGTCTGCTCCTTTTCTCCTCACCCACTAGCTCCAACTCTCAACGATCCCATCCCAGGACCACATTCAGGAATGGACTTGGTCTCTGCGGTGCATGATCACTAACCTCTCACCTCCAGACGCATATCTAGTGAGGGCACTCCAAGGCACCAGGAGCTGAGCACAGTGAAACCTCAGAGGAAAAGGACCATGGCTCTGGTCCAGCAGTGTGGGGCAAAGGGTCTGCACAGGAGTCCAGAGGGCACCCTGTCCACTGGGGCACAGGGAAGGTCAGGGACTCCTCAAAGGGTTTTTGAAAACACATACCTGAGCAAAAAGGGGAAGTCTCATTTGTAAAATGCATTTCAGCCAAACCACCAGGCAAGGGACAAACCAATTTTGGCTAGGGAGAGGGGGCGTCCCAGATAAAATGTAAACTCTTTGAGGACTGTCTAATACAGAGGAAAGAACACTGCCAGTGGAGTCAAAGGACTCAGATATTAGAGCAAGGACCTTTTGGGAGCCTCATTTGTAAGATGAAGGGGTTGGAGTGGGTGATCTCTAAGGCCCCTTCCTGGGCAGCTGGGTGTCACAGTGGATAGAACCCTGGGCCTGGAGTAGGAAAGACCTGAGTTCAAATCTGACCTCAGACACTTACTAGCTGTGTGACCCTGGGAAAATCACTTGACCTTGTTTGCCTCAGTTTCCTCATCTGTCAAATAAGCTGGAGAAGGAAATGGCAAAGCACTCCAATATCTTTGCCAAGAAAACCCCAGATGGGGTCATAAAGAGTCGAACTCTAATGAAATGACTGAAAAACAACATCAAAGATCTCTTCTAGCTCAAAAGCTGTGACTCCTATGATTGTTTCCTTTTTGTCTCTGTATCCCTTTGGCCCAGCATGGTACTTGGCACCACAACAGTGAGTATTTAGATAGCACTCTACATATATTGTCTCATTTGCTCTAGATAATCCTATAATAAAGGCACTATTTTATCCCTATTTTATAGATGTGGAAACTGAGGCAGACAGAGGTTAAGTGACTTACCCAGGGTCACACAGCTAGTTCAGGGTTTTGAAGACAGATCTGAACTCAGGTCTTCCTGAATCCCAGTTCAGTGCTTCATCCACTCCCACATCTTATTGTTGGGGTGATTAATAGATGTGTGTTAGCTGGCTGATCACATATCTTTTCCTACATCTAATTCTCATTCCTCTCTTTCCCACAAGAAGGCAGCACTGGGTACATCCAAACAGGCTTCCCAACACCTCTGACATTCAATGAAGAGCTAAGAGGAAAAAAGGGGGGAACTAAGGCCTCCATCTTAATTCCTCTGCCTGCCAGGGGCTGGGATATCCCACAGACAGTCCAGGGAAAGAAAAGAAGTGACCTTTCCCAGGCCTTCTTCTCCTTCCACCTCTGGCAAGACCCCTTCCCTCCCTAAGCACTCACCCCCAGGCATCAGCAGCTCCATCCTCCCAGGAGGCAGCAAGGACTGCCAGCTTCACCTCCCATGTGGTCCAAGGGCTGGAGAGGGGCTGCTTGGGATGGGGAGAGGGAGCGGCCCACCCAGTCTTTTCATTCAGGACGACTGCAGATCCCAGGCAAACCTAAGGAGAACTGGCCCAGCAGCCTTGGAGCTCTGTGGGGTTGGAACATTCAAACTGAAAGATGCCTGTACCGTGTGTGTGTGTGTGTGTGTGTGTGTGTGTGTGTGTGTGTGTGTGCGTGTGTGTGTGTGTGTGTGTGTGTGAGAGAGAGAGAGAGAGAGAGAGAGAGAGAGAGACTGGGAATGAGAATGAAAGACTGGTCAATTACCAGCATACTGTTTTCCCAGGAGAACTCCTTGGAAATGTCCTAGAAATGTACAGCGAAAGCGTGTGTGTGTGTGTGTGTGTGTGTGTGTGTGTGTGTGTGTGTGTGTGTGTGCCCATGCCCCACCCCCACCCCTGTGCTCAGGTGCACACAAAGTGGGGAAGGGAGAAGGGAAAGATGGGAAGTTGTTCTGAATGGACAGATCACATCCTTTACACATTTCCTTAGAGTGGATTAACATGGAGATTTTAAAAAATAAGGCAAGGATGCTCCTCTGGGGCTCATGGGCATCTCTCTGTCTGTCCCTGCCCCAAGGCTCTCTGCCATTTTTCCCAGGGAGAGGCCCACTTTGGGCTGGTCTATTTCCAGGGGCCGGAAGTGGCTGAGTGTCACAGGCAGAGCCAGGTTACCAGGTTACCAGACTCCAGAGAATGGAGCCCAAGTACAATGGCAACTGCAGTCACCTTCCATGCTCATTACTGCACTCCCCCTTCCCACCATCCCTTTCCCACTGATCCCAAGTCATCTACCTAAACCAGTATTAGGGCTCAATCTGGGTAATGCATTCAAGGCTCCTGGAATAGACCCCCCCCAAGGATGGAATCCTCCCCAAGAATGGCTGTCTGGTCCTGGAGCCACAGCAACCTCCCACCTCCTTTAAGACACGGATTCCAAGGGAACCATAGAAGCAGAAGGAACACTCCCAACAGGGAGACTAAGGGTGGTTACTCCGTGATCATTAACAGGCACATGCAAACACTTGTGTGCAAAGAAATCTAGACTTTCACATGCCTACAGGTCCACAGGGAGAGAGAGACAACACCCTCTCTACACATCCCTGAAGCGTCACGCCACCCTTCCTACACATCCTGTACTCATTTTTCCTATTCTTTCTCTCTTCTCTCCACCCCATTCCATGGTTCACATCCTTTTGTTAATACACCCCCCCCCCCCCTTTATTTGCACAGATAAGGAACTTATGTTACAAGAGCCCCTCCTGGTGCTCTTGGGTGGGGTAGAATCTGATGGTTTCCCAGCTATTCTCTGAGGTCTCCAGTCCTATCCCGATTTCACTGTTCCCTTGCTGTAAGGATAAGCCTTATCAAGTCCAGTCCTGAGGGAAGACCTCATATGACAGGCAGATGTGCCTGTCCCACATTTCCCTTGAACTAGAATCCTGACTCTCCAAAGAAGGAAATTACTCCTATCAGACTATGGGCTCTGGCTGAGTCTAGGGCCCTGGCCCTGGCTGTTGCTAGGGGTCTCCTCTGTCTAGGGAGCATACCTCTTCCGGGTTCAGAAACCTCTCATTCCTTCTTTTTCCTCTTCCCTAGACTGTTACTTCCTCATGCAGTGCCATGCAACCAAAAATGGACCAATTAAGTCTCTCCCTTTCATATTCAAATCAATCAGCAATTAAGCCTGAGAAGTTGAGAACTATCACAGCAGTAGTCAGGACTTGGATTCATTTTGCATATACTTAGGTACAAGGTGTCCTAGTCCAAAAGCTCTTGATCTTACTCAGATTCGGGGTAGAGAAATGACTTCTCCAAGGTCACACAGGCAGTAAAGCCAAAGAGCTGACTGCCTCCAACTCTAGCACTCTCTGGTAGACCTCGCTGCCTGCTCCCCTCATCCCAGGTCAATGCAGGGACCACTGAAGGTACAGTCCATTTCACCTTTTATGTCTGTGTCCCCAACACCTAGCAGCAGGGCTCCTGCTAGGTTAAGAGGAAGGGTTTCTGGTTCAGTTCTTTCTCTTCTCTAAGGTAGGCAGGTTTACCACCTAAATTTGTCTGGTCCCTTCCCTGGGGTGGTACATCCCCATGGCAAACAGAGAACCAGCACCAGCAGCATAAAGCATGCTCAAAAAGCACACACTTACCCCTCCCCCTCCAAGTCCCCTTGAGATGGGTGGTTCAAGTTCACAGATCAAATTGTAAGAACTCGGAATTTTAAGACACTTGAAGGGCACCTATCAATTGATCCATCGTTAATCACTTATTTATTAAGAACTTCCTATATGCCAAGTGCTGTGCCAGACACTGAGGACACAAAGGTAAACCCAGTACCATCCTTACCCTCAGGGAGCTTCTGTTCTATCATTGGAGACAGAATGAACACACACATATGCATACATACATAAACATATATCTACACACATCTCTATGTATTGTATGTGTGTGTTACATATGTACATACAAAATGAACACAAGGCTATTAGTGGTAGGGAGAAGCAGTACCATCTGGGGGAGTTTAGGGCAGGCTTCCTGCTGGAAGAAGCCCTTGAGGTGGGCCTTGAAGAAAACCAGAGATTTGAGGAAGGGGAGCATTCCTGGTATGCGGGAAGACCAAGATTGTCACCAGACAGGAGTTGGAGCACCACAACTGTAAGAAAACTCTTGAGTGTCGAAGGGGAATAATTCAAAGGAAACTGTGACCAGGCTGTGAAGGGCTTTAAGTGCCAGAGGATTTTAGAGTTGCTCCTGAGGAGATAGGAAGCCAGTGAAGTTTACTGAATACAGCAGTGACAAGGTCAAACCAGGGCTTTTGGGAAACAATCACTTCGGTGAATGTGTGGAGTTATGGATGGGAGAACTCAACTGGGCAAAGGAAGGAAAAGGAGACCAAAGGCTGATGCCAATAGTCCAGGGGGAAAGTGCCGAGGGCCTGAAATAGGGAGGTCAACGTGTGAACGACTGGAAGAACCAATATCAAGTCCATCCCCTTCATTTTACAAAGGAGAAAAATCAAGACACAAGAACTCGGTCACGTAAGTGTTAGATGGAAAAGTCAGGATTTGAACCCAGCTCTTAGCACTCCAGATCTGGTGCTCAAGGACACATCCTGGATACTTCTCAGCTGTCTATGTTGCCAGGCTGGACTTCTCCCACCTCTCTGCTCCCTTAGAATACTTTATTCCTGACTCCTTCCTAAATCCACTCTCCCACCAGTCCATGTCCTTGGTCAGATACCCTCCCAATAGTTCTCAGCCCTGTCCAAAATTTACTGCCTCACTGAGCTAGACAGAGCAAAGAGGTTGTGAGAAGTGGTGGAAGGAATACTTAGACCATCAACGCGGAGCTCAAAGGGACCTTTAAAATAACCCCAACCCACTCCCCTCATTTTACAGATATGGAAACAAGGCCCAGAGGGGAAGCGATTTTCCCAAGATCACACAGATACTAAAGAGTAGAGGGAAATTTAAAACCGAGTGTCCTACAACACCATAGCATAATAATTTTACAACTGGAAAGGACTTCAAAAGTCACAGAGTACAGACCTCTTGCTTTATAGAAGAGGAAAATGAGATCCAGAAGGCAAATGACTTGCCCAGGGTCATGCAGATGTAAGTGTCTGAGGCAGGATTCAAACCCAGGTCTACCGGAGTCATAAATCCAGGGCTTAATCTCTTAGCTCTCCCTGCTCAGGGCCCTCCGCCATGCTAACATTGACTACTTCCTGTCTGGTTTCTGGAGCAGCTCTGGCTCATCCACCTCAGCAGATGGCCCTGTCCCCCTCATGGATAAGCTGAAAAATGCCCGACAGCCAAGCCCCAGTGATCCCTGACCCCTCCCTACGCTGTCTGTGGAGACACCACTGTGACTATATGAAAGGCCTACATGATGCAGCTCATCCTCATTCTCTGGTGTGAGGCCTGCCAGTCACCATAGCAACAGGCTCCATCCTCCCTGCTACCCAGGGCTGATGCAATCTTTGAGCATCGTGTAATGCCAAGACTGTCCTCCTGGGGAGAAAAAGGGAGAGGGGAGAGGAGACCAAACTCAGGGAGGAAATAGGCAGACATTTTCACAGAAATCTTCAGCCCCCCCTCCCACCTCCTGGGGTCTGGGAGCTTCTTTACATGCTTCTCTCACTTCCTTCATAGACCTTCCTGTTTCAAAGCTGCCCCTTGAGGTCTGAGCACAGTATAAAACACATCTCTAAGACCCTAGGAGCCAGGCAGGGGGAAGGACACTCACTTCTCCCTCTATACTGGGGCTGCTCCTTTTAGCCTCTAAAATCAATCTCTTTTCTACATGCTGAGGTGGTATCTGGCTCCCCAGTGCTCTCCTGAGAGTGGGAGGGGGGGTCCCTCAGCCAGACAGCCTTGAACCAGTCACAGCTGTACCAAGACCAACTCCTTGGCCATAAATATATAACCTTTATGATGGAGGAAACTTCCACGTTGGGTAATCTTAGAAAAACCCTGCATGGCTGCTTATATCTCACACTTATACCTGGCCAACCAGGGGGCCAAGAAGAGCCCCCCTCCCTCTTGCTTTTCTCATCCACAGGACCAAGTCTTTGTCTCATACACACAGAGGAAATGGAGAGACCCACACTCCTGCATGTTTCTTAAGAGACAAGACATGCCCTCCCACACCCACACCCACCTTAGGGTGGCAGAGATCAGGGAGAGGATCCTACCAGGCCCTTAGCATTGGAAAATCCCTCTCTATTATCCCATCTCCTACCCATGACTGTGAGACTCTCCCTCCCAGGGCTGCGTCCTGTCCCGCTGAAGTCAGAGCGCGTGTGTGTGCTCCCTTCCTGATGGCCCTGGGTCCCTTTCCACCAAGCACTTCCACCCCTGAGCTTCTCCTTGGCCGGCTGGTAATAACAGGTTCCATTAGCCAATCAGGAGCTGGCCCTAGGTACAAACAAGCCCTGCTCTGGGACTCTGCTACCGTAGATAACAACGGTGCCTCAGCCGGGGGTGGGTCAGAGTCCTGGGGCAGAGGTGGGAAGTCACACCCACTCTGAGCTCCCTCTGGACCTCCTCCAGGGATGTGACCCAAAATAAATAAATAAATAAAGATCACACCTGTGTGCGTACCTGCTTCCCAGTAGTCATCACCCTCCAAGATACGGGAAATGACTTAACTCCAGGGGCCAGCTGGGAGATGATGTTCAGTTATGGGATGTCCCCAGGCCCTGGGGATACCTTGGCATTCTCATTAGGCGCAGCTATAAGGCTGCTGGCAGCAGAGACAACAGGTATAGGCCACTGAGAAATGGCTCTTACTCTGTGATCAGGAAGTAAAAGGATAGAAAGAAAAACAAACATCCACAGAAGAGTCTCAAAATCCATTTCATCTAGGAGAGCACTGATGTCTTCTCAACACACTGGAAAGGACCAGAGGAATGGTAGCCATCATGCCATAGAGAGGCAGGATGGAGGGCTGGTCTTAGAACCAGGTAGATCTGTCCCACCTCTGACACAGACTGGCCTTGTGACCCTGGGCCACTTATATTATTGCTTGCAGTCTCAGTTTCCTTATGTGCAAAATGGGGATAATGAGTACTCATTTCACAAGGTTGTGTTCTGAGGCTCAACTGAAATAACACAAGATCCAGTGTTTTAAGCCTATATAAATGATAAGGATTATTCAGTCTCCTAGCTTCCAGGGCTTCAAGTACCAGATCTAGAGAAGCCTTTCCCAGTGCCACTTAACTCCAGTGTCCTCTGGGGATTATCTCCAATTTACTCCTTTCTCTCCTTAGTTTGTGTCTGATTGCTTACTGTCTTCTCCATTAGACTGGGAATGCCTATCCCTATATTGGGGTTGAGGTCCAGTGTGTCCAACTGTGGCTGATAAGACTAATGAATGAGTGGAAGGCTCTACTCCAGGTCAGGCACAGAGAGTGCGAAGGAACATTTGAAGAGGAGATGTTTCTAGAGTTGTGTTTCTTTTGAACTACTGTGATTCTGCTTTGGGCCTTCTCTGATGAGGGCCCGCCCTGGTGGGGAGTATCTCCCATGTCACACAATCGATTTCAACATTCTTCAGAGACTTTGAGAGTGTCCTTGTATCTCTTCTTCTGACCTCCACGAGAACATTTGCCTTGTGTGAGTTGTCTGTAAAATAGCTGTGCCCTTTGGATCTACTGAAATGCATACGACTGGCCTGCCCTCCACTAAATGGTCCCCAAACTGCTCTCCTTACAGCTATGGATAATAAAGAATTAAATATATTAAGCCCTTCACGGGATGGATACCGCATTATCCCAACACAGCCTGGAATGGATTTAACTTGTAAGGGAGCCTCCTTAGAGGCTTCCTACTGACTTATTTTACACACACTTTCTAACAAGCTTGCTTATCTGGGGTCCCATCGTTTGAAGCAGCAAATTAAAAGAGAAAGGATGGGGCTCCCTGGGATAAGGCATGAGAGAAGGGATAACTAGCAGAAATAGGCAGGGTGGTGGTACAATAAAAAAGGAACTGGATTTGGAGCCTGGGGCTCTGAGTTCAAGTCTCTATCACTTATTACTGGTATAACCTTGGTTAAAGCATCTATCCTTCTTGGGCCTCAGTTTTTTTCCTCTGTAAAATGAAAGGTTTGGACTAAATGAGGTTTAAGGTCCCTTCTACCTCTGAATCTCTGATCCCAGAATCCCCAAACCATGACATCTAGGGTCACTGAGTATTGGGTCAAACCTCCCTATTTGCTCAGTAGCTCACTGGGTCACACACACACTCCCGTCTTGGAGGACTGGATGCACTTGGATGCACATTTATTAATGTGTATAATGTAATGTAATGTCATGCCTACTGTGTGGATCTGCGACCTCTTCAAAGAGAAAGAACAATATTCCTCCATGGGTCTTCACTAGTTGCCAAAAAAAAAAGAAAAACAATTCTTCCATGGGTGAGAAGATAGCCTAGGCCTGACTGACTACTGTCAAAGTCGATGAGGCAAATGGAATCTCACAGGGTAACTGGTCAAGAGGGAAAGGGCCCCAGAATCTAGACCCACAGCCTAAAAATTCTGTCAGTAGGAGCCAATTCTCTGGTAAGGAACCTCCTGGAACTCAGTCGGGCTGGCGTTCAGATGACAGACACAAAGTGGGACTTAGGCACCACACCATACCCCAACAGCTAACATTTCTATAGCACTTTAACATCTGCAAAGAGCAAAAGTTCTTAAGGAAGGAAACAAGCATTCATCAAATACCTACTATGTGCCAGATGCCTTACAAATATCTCATTCAATCCTCTCAACAACCCTGTTATTATCCCTGTTTTACAGTTGTGGGAACTGAGGCAGAGGTACAGTGACATGCCCAGGGTCCCACAACCAGTAAGCGTCCAAGACAAGATTGGAGCTCACTTCTTACTGACTCCAGGCCCAGCATTTTATCCACTGCCCCACCTAGAGAGGACACCCGAAGTCCCTTCCAGCTCTAAATCTATTATTCTCTGAAAGAGGGAGGTGCTGTCTGGGTCACAGCTCTGAGTGCATCTTCTGCCCCGCTGGCTGAGGTAGAACGGTCCAGCAAGATCCACCTGCCTCAGAAGAGGGAAAGAATGACACTGTCCAGGAACAGGGGTGGGGGGAGGAGAAACCCCTACAATTTATATTCTGGAACACATATATCCCCATAATTCTTGTGTTATTCTATCTCTGGTAATGAAAGGGGCAGCTAGGTGGCACCATTGTGCAGAGAGAACCCAGCCTGGAGTCAGGAAGACACATCTCCCTGAGTTCAAATCTGACCTCAGACACTTACTGCTGTGTGACCCTGGGCAAGTCACTTAACCTTGTTTGCCTCGGTTTCCTCATCTGTAAAATGAGCTGGACAAGGAAGTGGCAAATCACCCCAGTACCTTTGCTAAGAAAACCCATAATGGGGCTACAAAGAGTCACACACAGCTAAAACAACTCAACAACAACCGGTAATGAAGTCCCTGACAAGGAAAAGTATCTTTCAAATGCCTTAACTCCATCAACAGAGGCCAGACTGTTCTCTGCTTAAGAAGGCAAGGACATCAAACATGATGAAGGAAAGACTTCCATGAATGGATGCAAAGTGAAGTGTGCAGAGTCAGGAAAACAACACACCAGGGTACAGTTTCCATGGAAACAAGCACCACCAAACAATTCCAAGTCACTGTTTCAAAATGACCAAGAACAAGCTTGGCCCAAAGCAGAGATATGAGATACCTTCCCCTGCTCAGCAGCAGAGGTCCTCAGGTATGGAACTATGCGGAAAAAGAAACAAAACAGATTGTTTTCAGTGTGTTAATGAATCTGTTAGAATTTTTATTTCCTCTTCTTTTTTTAAGTTCTTTGTTAAAGAAAAAGATGTTAAAAATAAATGATAAATTAAAATGTTTAAAAAAAAGCTTTGTTGTAAAGGATGGATATAGGAGGAAATCTAGGTGATGTAAAAAACAAAAAAGGGACCCAAAGATCTATTTTTAAAAAGGCAGAGAAATACGTGTCCATAGAGACCCCCTCCCTCCCACTCCATCCTTCCTCATCTCTGGGGCTCGAGTGGAGGGTTGTGGGAAGAAATGAGGACCCGTTTGGAGCTCTGAACAATTTTGAAAGACTAAAGAAATGGAGGGTGTGGTATCAGCATTCGAGAACTCAGTACTGCAAGGGCCAGACTAAAAAAAGCCCTCTTCCTTCTGGTATAGGCACAGAGCAGATCTGAACCAAAGAGGGATGGTAGAGAAAGCACTGTCAGCCAAGAGAGCAAACAAAGCAAGCCTCTGCCACCAGGAGGCAGGGGAGTCCGATAGGCAGAGCATGAGGTCTGGAGTCGAGGTTTAAAATGCCTCACTTCTCAGCTTGACTACCAGGACCTGGGTCTGGGCCGAAGGTCCTTCCCCTCTCCTCAGGCCTTTGTTTCCTCTTCTGTAAATTGAGTGGGTTGGATCTCCATGGTCCCTGCTAGCTTTAAATCTGGATCAAAGCACAGACATGCTCACTTCATTTGCAGGGGACACAAAGCTGGGAGGGACAGCTAACACATTGGATGACAGAATTGGGATCCAAAAATATCTCACCAGGCTAGAGCTTTGAGCTGAATCTAAGAAGATGAAATTCAAATATGGCAAAGTCTTATATTGGAGTTTAAAAAATCATCTTCAAGAATACAGAATAGGGGTCTGGGGGGCATAGTTAGGCAGCAATATGTCTGAGAAAGATAGTATGGGATGGTGGGGGTAGCAGGCTGCTACCTGAGTCAGCAGAGTGATGTGGCAGCCAAAAAGCCTCCAGGAATAAGGACAGTGATAGACCTTCTGCAGTCTGCCCTGTTCTGACCAGATCTAGAGAAGGCTGGTGGTGCAGTGGATAGAGTTCTAGGCTTAGAGTCAGGAAGATCTGAGTTCAAATCCAGCCTCAGACACTTAGTAGCTGTGTGACCCTGGGTCAGTCACTTAACCTCTATTTGCCTCAGTTTCCTCATCTGTAAAATGAGAGTAGTAATAGCACCGGTCTCCCAGGATTGTGGTGAAGATCAAATCAGACAATAATAGCTAAACAGTGCCTAACACATGGTAAGCACTATATATAAACGTTCATTACCATCATCATCATCATCGCCTAGAGTTGTGTTCAGTTCTAGGTACCAAATTTCCAGAAGGATACTGATAAGCTGGAGCGACACAAGGTAGGCAGTCGGGGTCAAGGAGTGACTGCCATCAGACGACTAGATGTAAGAAATGGGGATGGTTAGCTGGGAGAGCTAGAAGAGGATCAGGCTTGTTCTTGTTGGCCACAGAGGGGAAGCAGGAGCAGGAGAAGGAATTTACAGAAAGTCAGTTTAGGCTTGATGTCAGGAAAGCCGTTCCCATGTTGGAGTTGTGCCAAGGAGGCTGCCCCTCCTTGGGGGCCTTCAAGCAAAGGCCAGATGACTGACTAGTAGCTAGGGATGTTATACCAGGGACTTCCTTCTGAGTATGGGATTGTATGAGAAGACTTCAGAGACCCCTCCCAACTCTTATGTTCTGAAACCTAAAATTCTCTGATCCTAAGATTTCTACTTTAACCCTTGGGGCACATAACAGAAACTAGGCATGGGAAGGCCTGGATTTTGAGACCAGCCACCAAAGGGGGAACAATGACTAGCTTTGCTTTCTAAATGGAAAAGATGAGTCTACTGGAAACTCTAGGTCCTGGTCACAGGATTGGGGCAGGCCCTCCCCACCTTTAATAATCACGTGACTACGTGGAGACTTCCCCAAATCCTTCCTGCTTGGCTCAGGGAGGCCAGCATGTGATTTCCCTCAGGAAAGAAAAGGAAGCAGCAGGCACCTGATGCTGCCATTCCCTCAGCTCCAGTCCTGCTTCCCCAGACACCCAATGATTCAGTCAAAGATTTGGGGAAGGGGAAGATTCTGACATCATCAACCAACTCCTATTTCCTATTCCTTTTGGTGGCAGATAAAAGAGAAAAAACAAATTCTAAATTATCACATCAGATTGAGGATAGATGATGAACAACAATGATGATGATAAAAATAAGGGTACCACATTTCTACAGTATTTTGACATTTTCTTACTAAAATCCTTGAAGGTCAGTCATTCTGTCCAGACCTGTGATTTGACTGATGTGGGGAAACTCTCTGAATAGAAAAGTAGCTCTACTTTGGGAAGGGCCCTGAGAGGACACTGAGTCCAACAGTCTCATTTTACAGATGAAGAAACTGAGGCAATAAGTGACACAGATTCCTACCAAGGATGCAGATCTTTAGGGCTTTAGCCTGCCTTTCACTGGACCTAAGTTTCCTCATCTGTAAAATGAGGGGGTTAGACAAGATGACTTCCTAGATCCCTCCCAGCTCAAGGGTCAAATCTATGAACAGCAGTTTTAGAGAGTGGCATACTTTGCCCAAGGTCACAGAGCCACGCATGGATCAGAATCAGAACTTGAACCCAGGTTTTCCTAACTCCAAGGCCAGCCTTAAGAACCCTGAGGGGAAAGACTATACTTATTTTTGTCTTTGTCTCCCCAGCACTTGAGCAGCTAGGTAGCACAGTGGATAAGCACCCTGGGCTGGGAATCAGGAATATTTAACTTCCAAAGTTCAAATCTGGCCTCAGACACTAGCTATGTGAACCTGGGCAAGTTGCTACCCTATTTACCTCAGTTTCCTCAGATGTAAAATGAGTTGGAGAAGGAAATGGTAAACCACTTCAGCATCTTTGCCAAGAAAACCCTAAATGAGGTCACAAAGAATGGCCAAGGGCAGGGAATCAGGCAGAACTCAAGGACCAACCCTTAGTGTGCAGTCGTTTTCCATCAGTCCAAAGAGGGAGAGAATCCAATATTAATGATGACATTGATTATAGCCAATTCTCACATGGAATCTTAGGGTTGTCTAGGGCACTGAGCACCTGGTCCAAGGTCACACGGCCAGGATAGATCCAAAGTGTAGAACCAAGGTGTTCATGACCCCAAGCTCTTGCTCACATTGCTGTCAAATGATGAGGATGATGACAAAAGCTAGCAATGATATGGCACCTTAAGGTTTGCCAAGCACTTTATTTATATGATCTTATTTAATCCTTACACTAACCTTGAGGTTGGTACTATCATTTATCCACATTTTACAGATGAGAAAAATAAGACTGGCCTGCTAAGGGTCACCTAGCCAGAAATTACATGAGGCAAGACTCACACCCAGGCCCACCTGACACCAAGTCCAGCACTCTATCTGCTCCATCATGGTCATCTCAGATGACTAGGCTCACATTGTCCCCATTGAATGAAGGATAACCTCTAGGTTTCACTCTGCCTCTCAGATGGAAGAGAGAATGACTTAAAACAGGCAGGTTACGGACCAGTGGAAGCTCAGCATTCATAGTACCTGCTCACAAGAAATCAGAAACCAGCCCCAGCTGAGGGAAGGGAGTGGAAAGGCAGAAGTGCGGCTACCCTGACAACTGAGAAAGTGTGAGCGGGCGGGTTAGGAGCTCCGCTGGAGATGGCATTCAGCCCAGCCAAAAATTAGCAGGAATGGGAAAAGGTACAGCCAGAGATGAGGGCTAAGTCTGGCAAAGTGAGATAGTATCACAGGATCGAAAGCCTTGAGCGGGAAGGGGCTGCAGAAGCCATCCAGGAATCTAACATATGAGGAAACTGAGATTCAGAAAAGTCCAGGGACTTATCCAGGGAATGCAGCAGATTGCAGTCTTCTGACTCCAAATCCATGACCATCACACTTCTGGTCTTGGGAAGGAGGAAGGACCAGAGGAAATCCCAGGAAGGCTTTGAACATTTTTGCAACCAAAAAGGAAAGGAATTTCAAAAGGGGAACATGCCGTACTCAGCTAGAAAAGCCCTGTACCTAACTCCTAACCACTTCACAGGGTCCCCATGATCCAACATCAAAATCAAGGACATCAGCCCCATTGCTAGATGACAAATGTGTTGTTGAGACAGGGAGTGGAATCCAAGGCCCACCCTGCCCACCAAGTGGGGACCATATGCTCAGAGGCCCAGCTTCAACCCCCTAGAGGATCAGAGGATGATTGGACCACAGATTTTGAGTTGGAAGGGACATCTGAGGTCATCCAGTCTGACGCCTTCCCTGTTCCCTCTCCCTCCCCCACTCCTTCATTCGACACTCCCCCCACCCCACCCAGCTGCCATGTGGAATTTCACTTTAGTCATTCACAGACGATATTTTTAGTCCGAAAGTGTTTTTTCCTCTTGCATCAAAGGTGCCAAGAAAATGTGACTTTTCACAACTGCAGGACAAACAAGTCACCTGGTTCTGTAAAGGGCCATTGCAAAGTGCCTGTCAATTGTTCTACCAAGGGAAGAGGCTTATTTAGGCCCTGGGTGTACTTCTTTGCCTGAGGCCATCCCATTGTTTCAAAGTGCTGGCTCTGGAGCTCAAAGACCTGGAATTCAAATCTCACCTCTGAAAATACCTTTGTGACCTTCTGCAAATCATTTAAGCTTTCTCCCCCTCAGTTTCCTTATCTGTAAAATGAAGGTACTGGTTTCAATGGTCTCTGAAGTCTCTCAAGTCACTTAACCTCTCTGGGCCTTGGTTTCCTCATCTGTAAAATGAAGGAGGGTTGGACTGGTTGACACCTGAGACCCCTTCTGACTCTAAATTTACAATCCTGTAATCCCAGCTCTGACTTATGCCACCTGTGACTTTGAACCACCACATTACCTCCCTGGTCCTCATTTTCCTCATCTGGTAAAATGAAGGGGTTGGCCTAAGCTGATGAGATCCCCAAGATCTAAGTTGTAAAAATAGGAACATGAGCTGCTGGGAATTAGGGTCAGCACCAAGCTTCAGATTCAGAGACTCCTAGAATCTCAAGCATTGGAAAGGATTTCCAAGATCGCCAAGTCCAACGTATGTTGGCGACCCCCTCTACCCACCAAAGAGTCCTCCAGCCGAAAGACCCCTACCCCAAGAAGACCAGCCTCCAAGCATTTGGGACCCTCCAAGTAGCCTCATCCTGGCAATGGATGGAGGTTAGCAGAGTACAGGGCTACCAAGAGTGGAGATAGGAGATGGAATGTGATATTCACAGAACTTCAAACAGGCCAGTGTAGCTGGATTGTAGAGAATAAAGCATAAGAACAATGAAAAATTGTAAGAAGTGAGATTACAAAGAGCTGTCGACGCCAAACAGGGGAATCTATATTTACCCTGTTTATTTTACCCTGGGATAATAGGGAGCCATTGTAAGTGATTAAGAAGCAGGGAGACATGGTCGGACCTACAGTTTCAGGAAAATCACTCTTCTGTGGCTACTCACTCAGCACTCTCAGGCTATCCATCTGTTTTCCGCTCCCTTGCTGTACACAATCCACCTCCAATGACCCATGTCCAACCTCCATTTCCAGGCACATATCCTCGAGAATGCCTTTTCTTTACTTCTGACATATGAGGCAACATGCTGTTTCCATTGCCTTTAAGTCCCCAGAAAACAATCAAAATTGAGAAAATAAATAAAAATACCTATTCAGGACCAACTAATTCTTAATCAATGATCTCATAATCTATGATTCATTGATCCTACTCTGTTCCCAGAGACATAACCCCTAGAAAAAAGGACTTGGGAGACTAATCATGAGCTTTAGAATCCAGAGTTTAACATATATACCCAAATCCAAAATAGAACAAGAACTGATCCTGTTCAAAATAGGGCTTCAGGCTCTTTGTGAGGTAGCAAATAATTGCAAATGGAGGGGAATACGATCACCTGGGGAATGAATGAACAAGTTGGAGTATGTAATCATGATGCAAGACTATTGTGCTATAAGAAATGATGAGCTAGATGCTCCCAGAAAAACCTGGGAAGATTTATATGAACTGATGCAAAGTGAAGTAAGCAGAACCAGGAGAACACTGTACAGAGTAACAACAATGTAACAAGGATCAGCTGTGAGTGACTTAGCTCTTCTCAGCAATACAGTGATCCAAGAATTTCAAAGGGCTCATGATAAAAATGCTATCCACCTCTAGAGAGAGAAGTGATGAACTCTGAATGTAGACTGAAGCATACTTTTTTCCACTTTCTTTTTTGTGTGTGTGGGTGTGTTTTCTTTTGTAACATAGATAACAGGAAAATTTATTTTATATGACCACATATATAATTGATATCACACTATTTGCCTTTTCAAAGGGAAGGGGAGGGGAAGGAGACAAGGAGAAAATTTGAAACAAAATTTTTTTTATAATAAATTTGTTTTCAGTTTTCAACAATTACTTCCATAAGTTTTAAATTTCCTCCCCCTCCCTTCCCACAATGGCATCCAATTTTATATGGGCTCTACACACACATTCTTATTAAACACATTTTCACATCAGTCATGTGGAACTCAAAATTTTTAAAAATGAATGTTAAAATTTTTTTTATGTGATTGGGAAATATTTAACAGAATAAATATATAGTTCTTAAAAACAGGGTTGCAGAATATCTGGGAAGAACCTCAACCTTAATCTTATATAGTCCATCTCCCATATTTTACAGACGAGAAAACTGAGGCCTAGAGAGGAGAAAGAACTTGTTCAAGGTCACCCAGACCTAGTAGGAGCAGAGACAGCATTAGAACTCAGGTCCTCTGACTCCAAATGTAGCTCTCCACTGCATTACCATTGTCCTCTGCCTCAAAGCACTTACCCTCTAGCTGGGGAGATAAGACCAGAGACAGAGGATCACCAACAATGCTATTGTGGGCTCGTGAAGTGCTAGATAGTGTGGCACAGGCTGGGCATGTGGGCATTAAGAGAAGGGGGAGGAATTCAAGAAGGCTTCATGGAGACAATAGAGCACTTGCTAGGCCTTGAAGGATGGGGAGAGATGGAATAGCCAGAGGAGAAAGAGAAGACCGTTCCATATTAGGATGGGGAGAAGAGCCCAGGTTGGAAGGTAGACGCCTAATTAGAATGGAGGGGGAAGGGAGAAGGCTAGGGAGAGTATTTACTGAGTATTTACTATATAAGTAGAAGGGATACACATAGAAGCTTACAGTCTAATGGGAGAAGAGTGAACACAAAGGGCAGTACAGCAGCATAGTTGGGAAATAAGTAGGGCAGGACAGAACAGGTTGGGAAGAGGAGAGCACAGACAAGGTGCTGCTGCAATGGGCACTCGGGAGCACCAGCATCAGGCTGGCCTTTGACCTAGCCTGAAGCACTGTTCTGACTTCCACATTGGAACTCCAGCTCCAGCTACCTTTCCCCGCCTTCTCTTCCTCCTCCTTTCCAGCTGGGAGGAGACAGGACAGGGACCAGTGATGCCTCCTTTCCACCTGGCACCAGTTATATGCCTTACTAACAGCAGCTCTGCAAATGTCACACATTGAGATTGACTCTGGTCTCTGACTAGATGAGATGCCAGTTTGATGATCAGCCACTGAAAGGGGGAAGGTTACTTATGAGCTGACGGCAGCCATGTGCTCAGCTCGGCTGTGCCTCTCAGCTATGGCATCCAACAAACCTTTGGCAGGGCACTCAAGCATGGCTGGATGGAGATACCAGCTGGTTTCTCATTAACCCCCTCAATGATGCACTGAAAAACTAACAACCAAAGCATTCCACTCCATTAGCACTAATGCCATTTGGGGGTGGGGAGGGCAGAGGAAGGGGATGTGTGGCACTATCTGAATCTCAACTCAATTAGTGATGGATGGTTCTATATATCTATGTGCACACAGACCCAGAAAAGCATAAAAGGAAAGCATGGGTTCCTTTCACTTAGTTATAGTGACTGGATGTGGGTGGGGGAGGGCAAAGAAAGACATGAAGCTCCCCCCACCCCTAGGGCTTTTCGAGTTACCCCTAGAAGGCAAGCAAATGCCAGAGAGAACTAAGGGATAAAGGAATGTGGGATCATGGAGGCAGAGCTGAAAAGAGCTTTGAAATCCCTCATTTTGCAGATGAAGAAATTAAATTGACTTGCCCAATATCACCAAGAGGGTAGCAGAATTAGGAACTGAAGCCAGAGCCTCTGACTCTAGAGCCAAGCCCCTTCCATTGTAAGAAGCCACTTTCATGTGCTGGAAAGGAGTTATGGAGCATGGTTATCAGCTTGCTGGGAACACCAAAGCTGCAGGAGGATTGAGCTGGCTCTGTACCAGGGGTTAGTCACCCAGGAGATGCCTTCAGCCTCCTCTGCATGCTCAGGTTGCCCTTGTCCCTCATCACATCCTTTGCCCACCACAAGAAGGGGTTGGAACCACAGGCCAGGAGAAGAAAAAGAATTCCACTGGAAGATCTCTGGAACCCTTGGATTAGATGTTGGAAACATGAGTTTAGAGCTAGATGGGACATTAGAAGTCAGCTAGTCCAAGCTCCTCTTTATGTAGATGAAAAAACTGAGGCTCTGAGAGGTGAGTCAACTGACCCAGGGTCACTCAGCTAGCAAGTGTCCAACAAATCAATGTGTTGCTTCTTTGACATTTTTAATAAACTCATTTAGTTCTCTTTTTCCTTAGTTTTGCTTTCAGGGTGAAAGTCCAAACAAAGAATTTTCCTTTTTACAATGGCCTCTAAGGTTCTTTCTAGCTATACTCAGTTAACAAGTGTAAGAGACAGGTTTGAACCCAGGTCTTCGTAACTCCAAGTCTGACATTTCTTTTCCAGAAATGATAGCTCATCTTGTTGCTTTGCAAATCTTAAAAAGCACTATGTAAATGCCAACTGGCAGCTAGGTGGGTAGCGGATAGAGTGCTGGACCTGGAGTCAGGAAGATCTGAGTTCAAATTTTGCCTCAGACATGTCATGCACCAATTGTGTGACCCTGGACAAGTCCCTTCATCCTGTTTGCCTCAGTTTCCTCATCTGTCAAATGGGCTGGAGAAAGAAGTAGCAAACCACTCCAGTATCTTTGACAAGGAAACCCCAAATGGAGTCATGAAGAGTCAGACTGAAACGAACGAACAGCACCGAAATGCCAGCTATTAGGACTAATATAGTTGAAAAGGACAATCTTAGAAATCCCCTCATACAACCCTCTCAGAAGAGCAAAAGACACAAACTGAGACCCAGAGAGATCAGTGAAAATCTTGGAGTAGCAAAGAAATCTCAACAACCAGGTAGTGCTGATCCAATGACTTAGCTCATGTCACAAAGAACTGAGTTCAAATCCTGTCTTTGCTTCATGCTTACACATGTGACCTGGGGCAAGTCTTGAGATCTCATCTATAAAAGGGGTGGATTGGACTAAATGGCTAGCAAGGTCTTTTTTGGTTTGTTTTTGCCTTTTTCCACATCCCAAGTCCTTAGCAAAGCACCTCCATGTAGTATGTGCTTAACGAATGCTTGCTGACTAAGGTCCTTCCAGTTCTGGATCCATGATCCTATAAAGTCTTATAGCTTTTTCCTAAAACCTATTCCCCCATGGATCAGCTGTAATAGAAAATTCTTTAAAATGACAGAGCTGAAATTTGTCATTCAGGGTTTCCTCTGAGGCAACAAAATAAAAGTGTTCCTTCTTCTATCTTCAAACACTCGATCCATTATCACATCCAGTCCTTACCAGTGTTCTCCCTTCCCCCCCCCCCCCAAACTCCTAATTCCTCCAACTTTTCTTCTTCTGCCATGGTTTCCTGACCTCCAGCATCATCAGGGCACTATGCTCCTGGATACACACTCTAGTTACTACACTGTCCTCAAAATCTAGGACTGAAAATACACCCAGGTGTCCAGATACAGTCAGCTCCATGTACAACTGAGTAAAAAACCTAGGTGGGGCTGACGGTCCACTGCAAATAGAAGAGGACTCCCAGTACCTCCTGGAACCCACATGTACCATTCAATCTCCCCCCACTGAAGTTTCCGTGTAATAAAGAGCTGATAACACGAGCTCCTGCCTCTAGATACAAGGGGGGTGGGTGCCACCTACCAAGCACTGAATGAAGGGAGGCAGCTCTGCCGGCAGCTCACACACACTGAGTCATTTTCCCCACTTGCACAGAAATGATGGCTCTAGATGTTCAGGCAATTAGTAGACTTGTTTTAAAGTGAAAAGTTTTAACCTTTTAAAAAAATCTAAGAAACTATCCAAGGCTAATAGACACCCACTACCAAAGTCAGCTTTCTCTGCATTCTTACTAAGCCACATTCTGCAATGGTCCTGTTTGGTGGGTTCTCCATAAAGGCAGACATTCACTTCCTCAGGAAGAATGGCAGGAGGGAGAAAGAGGGCAGGGGAAGGAGGAGGGAAATGGGGAAAGAGAGAGGAAGAGGTAAAGGGGAAGCATGGAGGGAGGAGAAGGAATAGAGAGGGATAAAGAGGAGAAGAGGAAGGCAGGAGATTGAGAAAAAGGAAAGCAAGAGGGATGAAGAAAATAGAGCAGGAAGAAAAGGGACAAAAGGTGGAGGACAAGAGAGGGTGCAGGGCAGGGGGGTGGGAAAGAAGAAGGGTACAGAAGGGAGAAAGTGGCTTATGGGATGATATGCTAGATCAGACCCATGGGACACTGGTACTGTAGGATAAAGCTGGCTGGGCTTCAAATCCATGCCCCAAGATGAAGACAGACTGAGTGCCATACTAAGGAGCTTGGCAGGTCCATACGGAGAAGACAATGGGAGAAGATGTGCAGGTTTTTGCCAGAAGGCACAGAAGAGGCTGCCTAGAATCTTAAAGGAAGAGTTCAGAACTCAACACCCAAAGAGGTAAGAACCTGGAACAGAGATTCTAAGAGATGGAGGTGAAGAAGGAGGGCATTTCAGGCATGGGGAACAGCCTGTGCAAAGTATAGAGGTCAGAGATGGGACACAGTGTCAGTTCTCATCTTCCACTATCCAGTCAGCCAAAGGTTCTCATCATTACAACCCAGATTTCACCATGGCATCCTCAGCATCTGTGCTGATCCTAGGTCTTGATCCCCATGTAAGCCCCACTTTCACTTCTGCCCTTTGGCCATGTTTTCTTAGGTGGACTGAGCACTAAATCAACCTGCTTCTTAGATCCCATTTCTACCACTGACATCCACACCCCTAAGATTCTTCTGTCTCCAGTGATTTGATCACCATCAATCAGACTCCAAATATCTTTCCCTACCTCCACCTTCCCATTATGTACTTTATGGTTTGCAAAATGCTTCAGCCATGCCAAATCACTGAACCCTCACAACAAACTCATGATGTAAGTACTACAGATATTATCCTGTTTTACAGGGTAGGAAGCTGAAGCTGAGAAAAGTGAAATGACTTGTCCAATGTCAGATGGCTATGAAGTGTCTGAGGCCAGATTCGAAGACAAGGCTTCCTAATTTCAAGTCCAGTAATCTCTCCACTGTGCCAAACACAAAGTAGGTGCTTAATTAATGTTTACTGATTGATCCTGTGAAATTAAAAGTCTGACTAAATGGCCTCTGAGGCCCTAGATGACTTGAAATCCCATGCTGCAAACCTGGTGATATCAGACTTCTATTAAGCATTATTTCCAAGAGGGAAAAACATTGGACTGTACAGTAGGAGGAGGCATGCCTTCCTCATGGTCAATAAGATAGCAGTTTGGGGGCTTGAGATGGACTGACTCAGGAGTCATAAAGATCTAGATTCAGATCCCACATGAGCTACCCTGAGCAAGTCATTTAACCTCCAAGGGCCTTGGTTTTCTCATCGGTAATGACCAAAGCCAAGATGAATCAGTCAAAGGGAAATGAGAGGCTGAATAAGAATGGAGAACATGGACATGGAAAGGAGAAGGAAAATGATAGAACCACCAACCTAGACCTGAAAGTGTTATCCAGCTAAACCCACTTATTTACAGATGAGAAAACTGAGGCCCAGAGTGAAATGACTTGCCTAAGATCTAATAAGCATCAAGAGGTGGGATCTGAACCCAGGTCCTGAGTGTGGTCCTACTGCACCACACTGCCTCCCCAATCACTGATTGTTAATTTGAAGTTTTAAGCCCAGATGATTGGGGCACACATGATAAAAGTGGAAATGAAGATGATATGAGAGGGAGTCTCCCCCTTAAATCATACATCCTCTAATCCTGCCTAGCTACAGTATCTGCCCCTGGTCCTGTTGAGTCCAGTTCTCTAGCTGCTAAGAGAGAATCCAGCAGACCTTGAGCAAACCAAGGAGGTCTGGCCAAATCCTGCTGGGTTCCCACAGAGAAGACTGCAGTCTCACAAGGAGGTCTCTCTTTGGGCCAGTTAGAAGCACTACCCTTCCCTCCCCACCCCTAGCTCAGGCTCTACAATAATGAAAGCTTCCTCCATCATTAATATGCTTCTGAGAAGACACAGACTAGGCTTCTAGGCCAAGCCTGCCCACCCCACCACCGGTCACCACTGACTACCTGATTGATGGCCAAAGGGACCTCTTTTCTTTTTTTTGCCTTTTAAAAACTGCTCAGTGAAATTCTAAAAGGCTGAGGGAGTCAGGGCTAGTAAGCTCTTCATCTGCCAAGTTCTTTCTTCCTCTCTGTATTAGAACATACCTCTTTCACTTCTCAGTCCTCAGCTTCTTTAAGATCCTTCTTGGAAATCTCATCTGCATCTCTGCTTCCTCCTCCCTCCTCTGAGATTCCTTCCCACATACACTGTATATATTTTGTATGTACAGAGTTGTGTGCATGTTATCTTCCCCATTAGAATGTGAGCTCCTTGTTGTTACAATGTTGCTATTACTGTATAAATTTTTCTCCAGATTCTGCTCCCTTCATTTTGCATCAGTTTATATAAGTCTTCCCAGATTTCTCTGAAACTATTGCCTTCATTATTTCTTACAACCCAATAGCATTCCGTTATAGTGACCATATTTTGTTCAGTTATTCCCCAACTGATGGGCATCCCTTCAGTTTCCCATACTTTGCTACAACAAAAAGAGCTAATACAAATATTTTTCAACATTTCTCCTCCTCCTCCTCTATCCAATACCAATAATATTTGCCAAAGGACAAAGAAATAATGAGATGGGAAAATGTGCTTCAGTGAGGGCTCTCAATGTGCTCTTGGGAGGGTCTCTTGGGCAAAGGGAATTAAGTAATCCAACATTAAACTAAATATTGGTGCACTGAGTCCTCTATAAGGGTCCATATCTATGTGAAGGATAGGGAACAAGATATAAGAAATAGAAGCCAGCCTGCTTCCCGAAAGGAACTCGTGCCATCTAGATAAGAAGACAAAACAGAAGCAAATCCAGGACCACCTTCAGGAGTTCTTCATCTGCTCCTATAGGTGTGATATAGATAAGACCCAAAATACCTTTTAGAAACTCTGTCTCCCTTAGGCCAGCAGGGTCAATAGGTTTCCCATGTGTCAGACACAGGTAATCCCCAAAGACTGAGGCCAGGATCATCTATCTTCCCAAAACAATCAGGACCTTATATTGAACACATTTAGCGCCAAATCTAGGAGAAAGGAATCACTGAGTTCCATTCCTGAGGCTAAAGAGTATCTGAGCAACCAAAGGAGAACCACCAAGACAGTGAAGGGTCTTTTTGAGATATTTGCTAGGGAGAAGAGAAGAGAAGGAGGGGGTGGGAGATAGGACAAGCATCTTCATGATACAAAAAACCAGGTTAAGAGCCCCTGGATCAGATGATCTGTCAGGTCCCTTTAAGATCTAGCTTTCTGAGACTCCCACTGCCTTAGTGGAACACTTTCCTTTGATTAACAAGCCAACAGTTAGAAGCTCTTGAAGCTTTAGCTGATACTTTACTTACAACGAGAAGTTGGGAAGGGAATCAGATAAGACTTTACATAGAATGTGAAGCTACATCTGTGTTTTAAAGAGAGGGAGTCTGTGAGAAAGAGGGGAGAAGAAGGTATTTCCCAGGCAAGGGGAAGGGCCAATAAAAAGGCAGGAGAGGGCAGCTGGGATCTTCACCCCGGTTTAAGTGGCTAGCCCACCAATACTAGGGTCACCCAGCTAGTAACTGGCAGAGGAAAGATTCAAATCGGGTCCATCTTTACGGTATGGCCAAGCACAGTGTCTGGCACACAGTGGGCACCTCAAAAATGCTCTATCTGTATACCTGCCAATTTATTTGCCCATTTATTTTCCCATCATACTGTACTACCTTCTGTTTCCACCCTTAGCACTCTGCTAGTGGTTCCCCTGTGAACAATTAGCTAAATTGTCAACTGAGGCTTCTGTCAGTCCCTGGATTCTCTCCAGACTCTAGCCTGGCCCCCAGCTGCACCTGTAGTACATAACTAATTCTGCAAGGGCAAACCCCTAGATCTAGTTAGAGGGCATTTGGGGTCCTGACGCTTACTACCATGAAGTCATTCCTGTGGTCTGGGATGCACTGCCCAGGAGGAAGGGGGAAGCCAGTTCCTTAATAGGATCAGCACTTCTGTAGTCATGGAAGTGATTGGCTGCATCCCAACAGACCCAACAGTCCATCACTCCCCTGTTCACTTTGGGAACTTCTGAGGCTGTTCCAGCATAGCCCAAGGACAGGGTTGGCCTGGAAAGGCAAGGATCTCTTGAGGCCACAGGCCTCCTCATCCATCCAAAGGCTTAAAAGCTTCCTGCATCTGCCTTTCCCACCATCTATAGCAATAGCTTTGACCTATATTTCCAGGGCCACCTGGGAGTATGATAAGTTTAGCAGAGACATAGGGGTCCTAGAAATTGGAACAGAGAAGGCAGAGTAACCAGCCCCTTTTCACAAGCCTAAGTAGGTCACTAAACACGGAGGGCACCTCCCCTTCCCCAGCCTCTGATACCTGGAAACCAGCCCTACTATACAGCCCTTTTCCCAAGGGCCAACAACTCTGCATTTGTCTTTCTCCTGGGGGGTAGGAGTGGGGGAAGGCAGGAAATACTCCATGAAGGGGGGCCAGAGGTGAGGTCTGAATGCTAATGCCCAGACTTCAGGAGCAGCTTTGCAGAACTACAGGGAAGTAGCAGTTCCCTTCCACTGAGTTGTCCCTTCTGTAGAATGAGAAGCAAGGATTTATGGGTTGTTAGAGCTGAAAAGAAGACCACCTAGTCCAACCCCCTCATTTTACAGAGTAAACTGAGGACCAACCAGAGAGGGGAAGACAACCTGTCCAAGGAGGCCATGAGTGGCAATTGGCTGGAACTCAACTTTCCTGACCCCCAAGCCCAATGCTCTTTTCTCTTTATTAAAAAATTTTTTAGTTTTAAAAAATGTTTTATTGCTGCTCTTTTTTTCCAGATCAACGTCACCTCTCACTGACATACCCCATTCACATTTTCCCAAACCTCTTAGGACCTTCCTTGAGTAGTCATGCAGAACAAAGTCAACACACTGGCAAAGTTTGAAAATGCACGCCTAGCTCCTTGTGCCCCATCTCATCCATCATGACATAGTGGGCATGATAAGGCTGGGCCAACAGCAGCAAGGTCCATTGCTTTTTGTCTATTTCCTTCACTCATAAACTCTCCCATATGTAAAATGATGGGAGTTGGACTAGGTGGCCTCTAATAAGGAACCTGGGAGCTCCAAAATCTAGTCTTTGGACCTCTCTGAGCCTCAGTTTCCTCATCTGTAAAATAAGGGAGTTTGACTAGAGGGCTTCTCAGGCTGCAGGTTTAGATTACTGGGTGAGCTCCCTCGTGTTTATGTCTTTCACTCTACTTTCCATTCCAGCTTGGTTTAATAGGCATCTGTTCAGCAGTCTTATCTCTTCAGGTTCGAGTATAAGGTCCATGAGAGCACAGACCACATCCTATATCTTCTCTCTATAATTAACAGGGGCTAGCATAAGTCCTTCTTATCATTCAATCAAGAAGTATTTACTAAACAATAGAGCTGGACATAAAATAACAGAACAGTCTCTGCCCTCAACAGGCTTATATTCTATTGGAATATATATGCAGGAGATGGCACTTGGGCTGGGGCTTTGGAGAATTCTAAGAGATGGAGGTGAGGAGACAGTGAATTCCAGGAATGGAGGGCACAGCCTATGCAAAGACAGAGAGATGGGAAACTGAATGTACAATGTGAGGAATATGTGGCAGGCACTCCATTGTCTTGCTGAATTTGTTGTTCCACAAACCTCTGGCATCTGACTCCACCTTTCCACTCATACATCTGACACAGGCCCTCCTAACCTATGGCCTAGATTACTGCAAGGACCTCCGGATGGGTCTCCCTGTCCCAGGTCTCTCCCTACTTCAGTCCATCCTACATAGGTTTAGTGACAAAATGATTTTCTTTAAAAAGTGAAGGCTTGACCATGGCACTCCCCAATGGCTCCCTATTGCCTCTGGGAAAAAACTCTGCTGTCTGGCTTTTAAGGCCACTCATAACCTGTCCTCAAACTGTCTGTCCAGCCTCACTGGCTGAACGCTCTCCCTCCTACACTCTAGGATCCATCCAGACTTTCCTTGGTTCTTTCCCTCCCACAGAACTGACCAGCCATTCTCTCCCTGACTTTGCACTGGCCCTTCCCCTTGCCTGGAAAGTACCTTCTCCTCACCTCTTCCTCACAGATTCCCTCTTTCTTTAAGACACAGATCTATCATCATGTTTTAGGCAACATCTTTCATCATTCCCTCTCCAACTTCTAGTGCCCTCCCCTCTCACACTACCTAAGTGGTGCCATGGACTGATTGATCACTAGACTTAGAGTCAGAAAGACCTGAGTTCCAATCCAGTCCCAGACACTTAACTGTGTGGCCCAGGGAAAGTCATTTATCCTCTGTCTGCCTCAGTTTTCTCATCTGTAAAAGGAGAATAATAGTGCTTACTGCCCAGGGACACTGTGAGAATCACAATGCCTGGTACATTTTGTTCATTCATTTCAGTCATGCCCGACTCTTTGTGACGCCATCTGGAGTTTTCTTGGCAAAGATGCTGGAGTGATTTGCCATTACTTTCTCCAGCTCCCTTTACAGATGAGGAAATTGAGGCAAACAGGTTGAAGTGACTTGCCCAGGGTCATACAGCTACTAAGTGTCAGAGGCTGGATTTGAACTCAGGTCTTCCTGACTCCAGGCCCAGTCCTCTATATATTGCACCATCTCAATACCCCTGCCTGGCACACAGTAGGTGTTTAATAAATGCTTGTTGACTAACTTATATTTGTATCTCTACTCCCTAGCACAGTATCAAGCACCTAGTAGGCCCTTACTAATTAATCTTGACTGCTGCTTTCTGGAACCTGCTTCCCTTCACCCAGGAGTGTTCCTCACCTTCTTTTCCTTAAACAAAGACCCTGGTTAATCCTTAATCCTTCATTCAATGCCTTGAGTTTGGCAAGAAAAACCAGCAGCTCCCCTAAAACCCTCCCCTTGGCCACTATAAGACACCAAAGGCTCCACTGTGGCACTATCTGGCCCCAGGAAATGCCACGGGGCAAAGGAAATGGGGGCCAGAGGAGGCAACTGTACCTCCAACCTCTAAGAGCAGTTTCAGTCCGAAGCCCTGTTTCTGCAGCACAAGTAGTCATTTGGAGGGAAGAGCCAGGATACCAGAGGAGGCGGGATGTGGTAGGCCAGGCCTGACACTGGGATAATTCCAGCCTACCACAATGACTGGCCTGGAGTTAAAACCCTGAGCCCCACAGAATGGCTCCAGAGCCACCTGTTCCTGAGCTGTGAGCTCAAGACCTAGCAGGGCCAGCCAAGCACATGCCCCTGAAACCTGCAGAAATCCTTCGAGGGGTATCAAGCTACACTGCTGGTGGAAGCCAGTGCCAAACAAGCATTGAATACTACTTAACACCGACCTTCACCTGGGCGGCCTCACTCTGTGGCACAACTCTCGGCTGGGCCAGCAGATAATGACAAGCAGAGAAGAGACCCAAAACTCGGGTCAAGGGTGGCCAGGTTTCCTGCCTCCTTCCCAGCACCCTCCCTTCTCCATTTCCTACATCCAATGGGGAATGAGACTCAAAGGATCTCCCCCGCCCAAGTCCTTTCTTGCTCCCCAGTTCATCTCTATGCCTTTCATCTCTACTTTCTAATAAGAGGAGGTGGAGGACAGCTAGGCAGTTCCAAAGGACTGAGCAGTCTTCAAAGTCCCTTACAAACATTAACAAATTAACAGCACTCCAGTCACCATCAATGAAGAAACAAGTATGGGGAAAGAATCCAGACAATGAGACCAAGATTTCATCCACTTCAGAGGAAAAAAGATTAGAAGGTATTTTATCAAGAGCACTGCCTCTGGAGTCAAGGGACTTGGGTTCCCATCATGCCTCTCACTGAACCTCTGGGCCTCAGTTTCCTTATCTGTAAAATTAGTGGGCTGGGCTATAAAACATAGTATATGGGGTGGGTGTGGGTGTGTATAGGTATGTACGTACATCTAGGCCCTTCTGGCCCTAGATCTATGAGCCTAGGAAGTCTCTAATTTTAGAGCAAGGTTCAAATCATGCCTTAAGACACCAGATGCGTGACCCTGAGCAAATCCCTTAACTTCCTGAGTCTTGGTATCTTCTTTTCTAACAGGAGGGAGCTGGACTGGATGGCCACTGAGGTCCCTTCCAGACCCAAGATCCTTGATTCTCTTTCCCTCTGGACCCTAAGGACTCTCTCCAAGAGGCCCAGTGACTTTCTTTAGAGAAAACATTGAAGCCATGTAAAGGACAGGTTTGAATTCCATCTCTGGCTCTCAATAGCTGAGTGACCAAGAGCAAGTTAGTTCACATCTTTTGAGCCTCAGTTTCCTCATTTGTAAAATAGGGGGACTCACTGGGTTATAAGTAAACCCTTTCAAGAGCTATATAAATGTGAGCTATTATTATTATAATTAACCCCCCATCCTCTCAGTCTCCACCCCCACATCAAGTATATTCTTGCTACTCCACACATCTGCGCCTGTCATTTCTTCTTGTGGAAAATTAAAAAAAAGTTCAGATGACTAGATGAATCTTAATTCTGTCTTCCCATTCCTAAGGCTCTAGAAACCAAGAGAATTTTTGGCTGATGCTGGAAATAAGGAACAAATTACTACGGATATTCACAGAACAAGATATCCATCTGAATTTTACACCAAACTTTTGGGAGGGGGCACCTCCCACCAGCCCCAAAAGTCTCATCAGGGATGTGACCCTGCTCATTACCATAAAGCTTAAGAGTTGAGAAGGGAATGGGATCTGAGCTATCTGGGAATACATTTATGCCTCCTCATTCTTATCTTTCTCCTCACAACCTAAGGAAAAACATGTTCTCATCAGCTGTGATGCTTGGAGGACAGAGGGGCTCAGCCAGCATCAGAACTAGAACCCAAGTCATGGGATCACGAACCTTCTGTTGGAAGGGACCTCCGAGACCTCCAATTTCTTCATTTGACAAAAGAGACAACTGATTTACCTAGGATCTCAAGATCAGAGATGGGATTTGAACCCTAGCTCTCTAATCTCACTGCTAGGGCTCTTCCCACTGTACAACACTGCCTGCCCAGTCTATGCAGCTAGGTAGCACAGTGGATAGAGCACTGGGACTGAAGTCAGGGAGATAGGAATTCAAATCCAGCTTCAGACACTGTGTGACACTGGGCAAGTCACTTATAACTTCTGTTTGCCTCAGTTACCTCAACTGTAAAATGGGCATAATAATAGCACCTCTCCCCTCCCCCCTCCAGGTTGTTGTGAGGATCAAATGAGATACTATTTGCAAAGTGCTTAGCACAGTGCCTGTGCTTAGCGCAGGGACTGTCTTTTGCCTCTTTCTGTATCTTCAGCATTTAACACAATGTCTGACACATAGTAGGAGATTCTTTAGCAAATGCTTATTGACTGCCTGGCACATAGTAGGCACTACATAAATGCTAGGTGGTGGAAGGGGTGGTAGTAGTAGTGGTGGTGGTGGTGGTGGTGGTGATAGTAGTAGTTGTTAAGACAGCCATCTTTCCTCTAAGGCAGGATGCTACCTCTCACCTCCTCTACCAAACAAAGCTTGGTCTAATCCAGCCTACTGATATGACATGAGAAGGATACGGACAGCAACAGTAAGGATTAACAAAACAAAGGGAAGGGAGATTAGAGACAGACAAGAAAAAGGAAGAAGGATATGGTACCATGCCAGAAAGATCCATAGAAAGAATCCAATCGGGGCAGGAGGAACATGGCTAAAGCTGATGGTCCCCTCTGATTTATGATGGGACACTACAGGGCCAGAAAAGAGCCAGACCCCTGCATGAGTGACCTCTGCTCATGCCCACCAGCTGGACCCTTTCTGATCTCTTATGCCAAAAGACCAACATCTCCTCTACTCCCCAAACCCCCAGTCCTCCAGGTCTCTCCTGAACTTCCCCCCAAAACAAAAAAGGAAGGATCCATACCCCTGCAGCAATGAATTGGTCAGTAGCCTCAGTGATCTAATTCAACTTTGGTTCTTCAAGAGTACTAGCCGGGGCTGTCCCTGTTCCATGGGCCCTCCAGAAAGGACTCATACACTTAATAAATGCTTATTGATTGACTGCATGTGGACTGAGACAATAGGGAACAGAGCTCAGCACCAAGGAGAATCCCAGAGCACACCAGTGAGGCCTCAGCCTTGCCACCATGGCCAGCCCCCAATTATTGTGAGAGACCAAGGGAAAGATGGTAAGCTGTGGGTAAGTCAAGCCAAGCTGGATTTAGAGCCATGCTTTATGAGTCGACATGGACAACTTCAGAACCAAAAAGGACTTCTAGGACCAGCAGAGATTCCATGATACTCCAAGGACTTCCCTTGAAGAACTATGAGTTTTAGTGACTAACATAACTGCCCAGTAGGATCACAGATTTAGAGTTAGAAGGGATCTTAGAAGAGTCTAAGCCTGCTCATTTTACAGATAAAGAAAATGAGGCCAAGATAAGTTAAATGCCTTGTTCAGAATCAGCAGCTGGTTAAGTATCGGAGATTGAACCCAGGTCTTTCTCACTCTAAGTAGACATATATCACGTCTCTTATGTTCTCCTGTTGGCCATGAGAGGAACATATCTATTCTCATATACTATACAATCTAATTCCTCTTAGAAATGACCCTTAATAGAAGCCTAGTAGCACTAGTTTGAAAGATGGGGCTTAAAGTTGAAAGGAAAGCTGAGATCATCTAATCCAACCTCCCCATTTCACAGAATGAGAGGCAGCACCATGGCTAGAGTGCTGGACTAGGGAGCTTAGAAGACTGTACACATTTATATCTGTGTGACTTTGGCTGCCCTTCATTCCTGAATGTCTCAGTTATCTTCTCTGTCTTTGTGGCCCCCTTCTCCCACTGGCAAGTTCTTCCCAGAACCTCCATTATGAGGCAGGACCAAGACTAGCTATCTCATTCTCTGGACTTCATCACTATGACCTTGCAAAGTTAGCAGCCCCTCTCCCAGATTAAATGTTGCTGAGCTTCATACATGGATGGAAGGAGCTCCCTATAGAAATCACAGATCCAATCCAAAAACTAGCATTATCATTACAGAAGCAGAAACTGAGCCCCAAACAGGGAAACTGACTTGTGCAGGGTCAATTAGAAGTAACTAATACAGCCAGAATTCAAACCCAGTTATCTATCTCCAAACCTAGGGCTCTCCCCACTAAGGTAGGCCACCTTTCCTTCTCCCCTAGATAATCATATGTGTTATCTTCATCCAGTCAGGGGCCAACTTCATGTGGAGTTGGGCTTTTGTAGAGGCTCAACGCCCCAGGGCTGGAAGTCTTGTAAGCAAACAGCTTCTTAAGAAGTAGAATGACTTCCATTGAGCTGCAGCCAGCCAAATGACAGCCCGTATATTTGTTTTAATTTAGGTTCTCATGAAGAGGAAACTTCATGGCTAACAGCCCAAACATGACTCCATAACAACTCCCCAAGAAGCCTCGTGCAGAGAACACAGTGGGGAGACTACTACTGCTGCCTTCAAGGAAGCATTTTTAGAAATAAGGAACAGGCCCTCCCTTGGGTCAACCCCCAGTCCATCATTCAATATTGAGCCTCCTAAGATCAGAGAACGTTAGAGATGGAAAGGAACTAAGGAAATCTAGCTTAACCCTCTCATTTTACAGAGGTAACTAGGGCCCAAGGAGGTCACAGATTCAAAGATATAGAGCCAGAAGGGATCTCACAGATCACTGAATCCAACTTCACTTTACAGATAAGGAAACTGAGGCATAGAGCAGTTAAGTGACTTAGAGTCACACAGCTATTAAGCATCTTAAGCAAGATACAAAGTCAAGTCCTTGGACTCCAAATCCAAAGCTCTTTCCACTCCCCCATGCTGCTTCTGGAGTCTAGGGGCAGGCTCCAATGTCACCATGCAAGATACAGAACTAGTTATTAGACAAATCACACAATGAGACCTTCTTTGGCACATGTGAAGAATCCTGCCCTAAGCTTGCCAAGGAAGTAGATCTAGGAAGAGCAGCCAACAAAGTTCCCAGTCTTGTTCTCTGGCTGGGGATGTACCTTGTTCTGAAGGCCCCAAACCATCTCTTCAGGAGCAGGCAAGCTACAGCCAGAGGACAACTGGAGAAACTTAGCAGCTGGTGCTAAACCCACACATCAGGATGAAAAGCAGGCTCTTTGCAGGGTTTCCCATCCCCTGAGCCTACCTTCATCTGTGTCCTTTATTTCCAGAGTCACACCCCACAACTTTGCTTCTCTTGCTTAGAACTTAATGTGCCCCCAGTAGAAGCCAAAGAATGTCAGAGGTGGAAGGGATCACCTAGACCAACGGTAATGTTGAGCAGAGTCAATGAACTTTTTTAAAAAAATATTTTTATAACTATTTTAATGCAATCAGTTTCCTTTGTAATCCTACATATTTTATTTTACGCATTTAAAAACATTATATACGTAGGCTACCCAAAAGGGTCCATGACACAAGAAGGTTAAGAATCCTTGATGTAGTCCAACCCCCTCTATTGAGAGATGAGGAAACTGAGGTCCAGAGAGGCAGGTGTATGTTGAGCACTGGGTTTGGAGTCAGGAAAATCTGAGTTCAAATCTAGCCTCAGATACTTACTAGCTATGAGACCCTGAGCAAGTCACTTCACCTCTGTCTGCCTCGGTTTTCTCAACTGCAAAAGGGGGATAAAATAATAACACCTACCTCTAAGGTTGTTGTGGAGATCCAGTGAGATAATATCTGTAAAGCATTTAGTACAGCACCTGGTACTATACACTATGAACTGCTAGCTATCATCATCATCATTATAAGGGAAGTGGAAAGTTACTCAATAGCAGATCTAAGACTAGAACAGTCTGGACTCCTGGCTTTCGTTCCAATTAGGAATTCTCCAAGAGGTTCTTTTTAGGGTAACCAAGAAGAAACCATAGAAAGCTCCCTCTCCCCAAATTCCTCACCTAGGAGGGAGAAGGCAATTAGTGCCAGATGTGAAAAGAGCTAGAAACATTCAGCAGCATTGGTAACATATAATAATGAAGCACTGTCATTGTCAGTGTTTGGAACATCACCTCTAAGAAATAGTCACCAGTCCTTTCCCTGCCTGTAGGGTCTGGAGCTGACCAGTTGCAGGGCCCTGAACAGATATGTGTGTAAATACACATCCATCTGGCTGCAGGATCTGACCTTCATCCCATGGTATTGTGGTACTGGCCACTACCAGGGAGGGAAGGCCAAAGCAGATGGAGTAGAAGGTTTGGCAGAGGACGACCACCCTGGGGACCCTGCTTTGCTCCTTTGATGTAGAGAAAATGAATCAGAATGAGACATCAAGGAGTAAGAGTGGGAGGAGGAGGAAAGCAGAGGAGGCAGGAAAGCTGAAAAACAGGAGCCCAAGGGGATGCAGAGGTCAGGATGTATGTCTTAGACACTGCAGGGAATCAGGGAAGAGAAATCAAAGACCTTTAAAAGCTCACTTACTCCCACACAGGAATAATGTTGCTGACCTTAGGGAGTTTGAGCCCTTCTCCCCTGTCCAGATTCTTTCCCCTTATCCCCATCCTTCTACAACCCAGCCAAGGGACTCATAACCTCTTTTTGTATTATAGACCCCTTCAGCAGACTAGTGAAGTCTATAGCCCTCTTCTCAGAATAATGCTTTTAAACAGCTAAAAGAAATGCTAAATTTCCATTAATAGTAAGTGAAAACAAAAATGTCATTTTTGTTTCCCAGTCAAGTTCACAGACCCCCTGAGATGGTCCATGGACCCCAAGGTCCATGACCAAACCATTCAAAAGAGCTGCTTCCCCCAACCCCAGGAGACAGCCCATGATGATGCCATCTCTGCCCTCAACAATAGACAGGAAGCATATGTGTGGGCAGGATTTGGGAGGGGGGCATCACTGTGAAGTCGAATCAGATGGGAGCTGCTCCCCTACTGCTCCCTTCCCCAGGTGGCTTTGAATTCCTGGTCTCCATCTCCCCATCTGGTTTAAGGTACGTGATAGAGATAGGGGCAGAGAGCACAACCTCACGGAGAATGGGGAGGAGATGTGTCTGAAATACTGAGAACTCAGTGCCCCCCCCATCTTGGTAAAAAGGATAGGTGGGGCTATAAACATCCCAATTCCAAAGCAATACCCAGTGGGAACACTACCTGACCACCAAGTCCTCAGGCCTATAGTCACATGATCCTAGCTGACTATTTTGAAGAGAGTGGGTGTAGTAGATGCATGAAATAGAATTTTGGGGAGGGCGAGGGATGGAGGAGAGAGAAGGGGCTGGTAAGGGATGATTAGAGCTCTGGGGATTTTCAGTACTGTAACCCTAGTTGCTCCCCAAGATAGCACAACAGCCCAACCTCTCACGTCTATAACTCCCTTTCACACATCCCCCCAACTTCCACCCCCAGGATACAGAGATGGAGGAGCACAACGAGCACGGGAGGGGAGACCAAGGGGAAAAGGGACAGCAGCAGTGGCTGGGAGCATAAGGAGCAGGTGCCGCCAGGTGCAGGTACCGAGGCCCGGAGGGGCCATGTCACCCCAATCAGAGCCCCCCATCTTCCGTCCTTCCCTGGGTTTGCTTACACAACAGGTAGGGAAAAGGGGGCAGCGGACTACCTGCTCTCCCACCAGTCGGAGCCCACTCTCACCCAAGCCCCGGCCCCCTGTTTCTCCCCCACGCCAGGCTCGCCCTCTAGCCCCTATCGCGCTCCCGGCGGGGGTTCGTGGTCGTGGCCTTGACCTCCCTCCCCCTCCCCAGCCGGCGCAAGCACGTACTGCTGTAGAGGGTGTCGATCCAGGAGAGGCGCGGCAGGCCCCGGTGGCTGAGCGGCTCCATGCCCCGCTGCGCTCGCTCGGCTCCGTCAGATCGGAAACCCGACCCTCATTGCACAACAAAGGAGGGAGGAGGGAGGGACAGCCGCCGAGGAAGCTGAAGTTGCCGCCAGGGGATCGGGAGAGGCCGGCAAACAGGTAGCAGGGAGGAGCGCCGCGGAGGCAGGCTGGGCGGCCCCGAGGTGCCCGCGCAAGCCCCGAGCGCGCCCGATCGGCGCAGTGCCTGCCGCGCCTGCTGCTGCCCCGAGCCCCAGCTGCGGCTTCCGTGAATAGACGCGCCGCGCTGCGCACTGCCGCTGGCCTGGGGACGGGCAACTTCCCGGGGGCCGCGCCGCGCTCTGGTGGGGGACGGCAGCCGGCGGCCAATCCCAGTGAGGTTCGCCCCGCCCCCAGTCCGTGGAGGGAGGGAGGGGAGGCCAAGGGGAGGAGGGCTGGGGGGTGCGCCTCCGCAGCTGGAGGGCCTGGGGGACGCCGCCAGCCGTCTGCTAACTGCCGAGCTGGGGGGCGAGGAGAGGTTTAGGGGGAGGCGCCTCCCGCTGCAGAGAGAGAGCTGCAGCCGCAGCGGGGCCTCAGTCTCCCCCAACCTAAACCGGGTGCACCAAAAAGAAAAAAAAAGTCTTAATTCGGAAACCCTGCAGAGGAGGTGGTGAGAGGGCGAAATGTGGGGCGGATGACAGCGTCTGTGCGGGAGTACGTGGATTGTCACAGTATCCCAGATCTGGAGCCGGAAGGCGTGGCGGACTCCGTCCCAACCAAACCTCTCATTTTACAGAAGAGGAAAGTGAGGTTCAAGAAAACGAGCTGATTCCTAGATCTAGAGCTGGAGAAACCGCAGAGACCGTCTAGCCAACCCCCTCATTTTAGAGAGAAGGAAACTGAGGCCGGGGACCTTAAAGGACTTGCTCAAGGCTCAGGTGGTGACCAGGAGCTCCCTGCATTCCAGCCAGATGGATACCTGCCATCCCAGGATGTCCCAGCTTAGCCTCCAGGGGAGTTGGTATCAGCTGATGGGCCCTCCCCCGCCTCTATACAGGGTTCGTTCTCAGATTTAGGAGGAGGAACAGAAGGAGAGTTCTGTCTGCATCAGTCCTACAGATCAAGACAATGAGCCAGGTCCAGTTTTCCTCCAAGGAACTAAGAAGAAGTCGGGGTGGTTGACACACAGGACACTGTACCCCAAGAGGGCAAGTCTGCAGTACTTCCAACCCTACCCTTTCTGGGGGTGGAGGAAGGAGGTGTCAGCTGCCAATCTAGAGGGTATAGAAATGGCCCTAAAAGATCCTCCTGGCTCCCCTCACAGAGAGGGGAGAGAGAATTGGCTTCACAGCCCAGGAAGACCTGGGTTCAAGTCCTGCCTGAGTGTGACCCTAAGTCGTTTCAATTCTCAATGCCCCCAGACAGCTCTTTAAAACAATAAATTGCTGCAGAGAAATTGCCAGTCTGGAGTGGCAGAGAGAATTTCTTCCCTAACCCAAAGAAATCATAGCTCAGGCTTAAATCTTTAAAGAAAAAAAAAAGCTTATTCTATAGCTTCCCCTTGCACCCAATTATCCAATCAGCAAGCATTTATTAAGCACCTACAGTATACCAGGTACCAAGCTTAGCACCTTGGGACACATTAACAAAAGACAGTAATAATATTGGTTAGTATTATTTAATAGCTTAATATTTGCAAAGTTTACTCATCTGATCCTCTCAACAACCCTGTAAGGTAGGTAGGGCAGATATCATTTACCCCATTTTACAGAAGGGAAAACTCAGGCTCAGAGAGAAGAAGTTCCGAAGTGAGGTACAACCTGAACTAGGATCCAGGTTGTTAGGATGAGTTCAAATCCACCTCCAGATGCTGAAAAACTGTGTGACCCTGGGCAAGTCACTTTGCCTCAGCCTGCCTCGGATTTCTCAACTGTAAAATGGGGTTAATAATAGAATGTCAAGTGAAATAATTGAGAGGCACTTAGCACAGTGCCTGGCACATAATCCCTTCCCCTTTCTCCATTCCAATGTTCTTTCCACCCAATCAAGATCCCCCCACCCCAGATTCTATCTCTCTACCTCTAGTTGAATGTAGGGCAGGAATCACTTCCTTTTTGCCTGTGGCTCCTATATATTGTTGAGTCATCCCCTACTCTTTGTGAAAAAACCATAGCATACCAATACTATGTGTGAGGTTTTCCTTGTCAAAGATGCTGGAGTGGAGTGCCATTTCCTTCTCCAGAGGATTAATGCAAACAGAGATTAAGTGACTTGGCCAGGTTCACACAGCTAAGTGTAGGCAGAATTTGAACTCAGGTCTTCTTGACTCCACTGAGTCATCTAGCTGCCATTTACCTATGTTGTCTCCCTTTCTAGATTATAAACTCCTCAGGGCACTTTTGTTTTTTATCCCTATTGGCTAGGACAATCCCTGGCACACAGCAGGCATTTAATAAATGCTTATTGATTGATTGAGAGATGGAACACAAAGATCAAATCTGATCCAAATTCTCCAAGTCAGACACTTTATTGTTTCAATTTGTCTTCTCTTCACCTCCTTCCTCTCCTCTCCATAATCATAGTTCATTTATTTGGTAGAGAGCCAACAGGTCCTTGAAGGAGGCATCCCCAGTACCTAACATAGAGCCTGACACATAGTAGGTACTTAATGCTAGCTTATTAAAAGTGGAAAAAGAGGGAAGAAAGGAAGTTATTTGTCAATAAGGAGATGCAGCATTCTTGGCTAGATCTGTGTGTCAAATAAAGACTAATAGTCTTAAGAAGAGAAATGCCCTCTGGTATACATTTTTTGAAACACACACACACACACACACACACACACACACACACAAAACTAGTAATGGACATTCACAGTTTTTTATATGATTCTTCCCTGTTCTTTGTATCTTAAAATGTTTGTGTTTGTTGGTAATTGTTAAGATCACAATTAAAAATTTTTTTTAAAGAAATGGACCCACAAATGCTGGTAATTGGGCCTTGTTTTTAGTCTGAAAAGCCCCCTGTCCACCCAGATTATTGTCGGAACTAAATGGCCCTGGAGCTTCCCTCATGGCCACAGGGGCCGGCCATGCTCTTTGGAGCTGTGAGCTTGTAGATCGAATCCAGCTAGAGATGTGGGAAAGCTAAACTGAACCCTTTTTTGTTGTTTTTAACCAGAGGGTGACTCACAGAGCCCTCCCAGGGCTCCACTCAGCTCTCCATCCTGCCCTCTCTCCTAAGTCTCCAGGTTGTAGTCAATTCTCCAGCCCTGCTCTTTTGCCCCGATCCAACTCAATCCTGGCTTGCAGAGAAGATGAAGACAGACACCAAAAAAATCCCTCCAACGGCACCTGGAGTGTTGGCAGGAAGGGGGAAGTGCATCTCCTAGGAGCAGCTCCAGAAATAGAGCCACTATGGGAAAGGGACCAAACAGTCTCCTAGAGGAGACAGAGTGAGGAAAGGAGGGAGACACCCACGGAAGAGGGGGGAGGAGTAGAAGGGGATGGGAGTGAAGCCTCTCTCCTTTATACTTGCCCCCAAAGCAGAGCCCCTGAAAGTCAATGCACACATCTTCTCCATCTCCCCCACCCCCAGGAAAAAGGCAAATCTAGGAGCATGGATTTGGAACAGAAAGGAAGGTCTGAGAGATTATCTAGGACAATCATCTCATTTACTAGGGGGAAACCCGAGGTCCAGAGATGGGAGAGTGACTTGCCCAAGGTTGCCTACAGCAAGTAGGAGAGCTGCATTTGAACTCATGTCTTCCAACTCCAAATCCAGTACAATTTCCTCTACACCGACAACATGAGCCCAGCCTCATCTATCATCCCTCATAGGAGTATAGATTTAGAACTATTAGGGCCCCTGGAAGTCATCTTCCTCACTTTACAGAGGAGGACCCTGAGATGTACAAGGTCAAACAGGTAGCAAGTAGAAGAAGCAGGATTTGAATCTGGGTTTTCCATACACCCCCCCCCAATCCAGTACTCTTAAGAGTGTCCTCCCCTGCTTTGCCATTCCTCCACAGTCACCAAGCCAGAGACAAGGCTAGCTTATTCAGAGAGACAAGGCAACCTTTGCCCATGTTTTCTGTGTCCTGAAGTTTCTCCCAAGGGCCATGTCCAAGAGCTTGGAACAATGAGAGAGGCCACAAATTTATCCATCTCAGAGCCACACACATTTGCATGCATGATGTGGAACCTACTTGTACATTTCCTTCTCTGGTAGTTTTCAAGATAAAATGCTACAGTTCCTCTCATTGGGGCTGACAATTTGTTCATTTTCTCAATCTCTTCCTGTCCACCCCCTGCCATTGATATAAACCTCCTACTTCAAAACTCTACGGGGAGAACAGGGAGAAACAAACAAAAAAAGCCAGAAAGGGGGCAGTGAACAGCAGTTGGTGTAGACAACTAGACCATCATCTTTTTGGGGTCCTATGAATGAATAAGCATTTATTCACTTAGAGCAAAGAGTAGCTTTCTCTATGATCCTTCTGTCCTGATCCTGTATCATCTGGGATCACTGATTATCTATTCTATTCTCTCCTTGCCCCCCATCCCACTTTACAAAGAGGAAACTGAGACCCAAAGTTAAGTGATTTCCAAAGGTCATACTGGTAGTAAGAGGCTCGGAGCTGACCTGGGGTCCTTTAACTCCAGACTCACCCTTTCCACTATGCCTCCTCCTTCTTTTATAAGGTGTGAAATTGGGGAGGCAGCATCTTAGGGTAGGAAGAATGGTTCTGGAGTGAGAGGATCTGAATTTAAATCCAGCTCTGTTTCTGACAACCTGTGTGACCTTGGGTCACTAAACTTCTCTGGGTCTCAATCTCCTCATCTGAAAAAAAAATAATGAAGTTAAGATTTCATCTCATGCCTGACAAGTTGGCAAAGATGGAAACAGTCAATGTTAGGCTGTGATAAGCTAGGCACACTAGTACATTGTGGGTGGAGTTGTGAATCAGTACAAACATTTTGGAAAGAAATTTAGAATCATGCAAATAAGGTGACTGAAATATCCATGCTCAGAGATCCCACTCCTAAGAATATACCTCAAGGAAAGACATTGATAACAAAAAAAAGTCCCTATATATGCCAAAAATATTTACTTTTCATGATAACAAAGAATTGGAAACAAAATAAATACTCAACTTGCAATGGCTAAACAAACTGTGGTATATGAATGTAATGGAATATTACTATGTTGCAAGAAATGACAGATATAGTCAATACAGAGAAACCTGTAAAGAACTACATGAACTTATGGAGAGTGAAGCAAGCAGAGTCGAGAAAAGAATATTCATGATTACAACAATGTAAAAAGGAAGAAACACGCCATCAAAAATTGTTACAAAATTGTTATTAAGAATGATGCAAAATTATAAAGAATAAACATGGCTCCAAAGAAGAGATATGAAAAGACACTCCTACCCTAGCCTGACCCTTTGCACAGGTAAGAAGTCCCCTAGTGTATTACATTACACATATTTTTCAGACCTTCATGATATATTAATAAGTTTTGCTGATTTTATTTCTTTTTTCATTTTTAGTCTTTAAAAACATTATTAGTTTGTCTGGGAGGAAAAAAGAAAAGGGTAGGGACATGAGGGGAAATTCTGGTGAGAGAAAAGACATCCTGTTGTTCAGTTGTTTTTTGTTGTGTCCAACTCCTCATGACTCCATTTGAGGTTTTCTTGACAAAAATACTGGCAAAGTTTGCCAGTTCCTTCTCCAACTCAGTTTTACAAATGAGGAAACTGAGGCAAACAGGGTTAACTGACTTGCCCAGTATCTGAAACTGGATTTGAACATAGTCCTTCCTGACCCTAGGCCCAGCACTCTATCCAGTGCACCACCAAGCTGTTTTGCCACCCCTCCAAAGATAGCAATACAACTTATTTTTTAAAAATGGGGGAAAATCCAATGGGGTTAGATTCAGTGGCCTCTGAGGTCCCTTCCAGACAGATATTGTCCTTCAAGGCTCACTCCTTCAAGGAGAAGCCTTAGCCCCAGCTTGCTTGGAACTTAAGCTAGCAAGCCAAGCCCGGGACCTTGGCAAAGTGAGTAGGATAATCTAGGTCCTGAAGGAAGCATCTGCACTGATCATGTCTATGGGCCCTTCAGTCCTAGAAGTCAGAAGAAGGAAGAACCCTGATGCCCATATTCACAAAGCTTACCTCCACAGAGTCATATATATATCTCTGGGGCCACCTGGTCTGACCCCCTCATTTTATGGTGCTTAATAAATGAGGTGCTGCTCATAGCATAGCTAGGATATGAGAAGAAATGTGGTAGAATAGAAAAAGGACTGTACTAGAAGTCAGAGGACCTGGGTTTGATCTTATCCCTAACACTATCTTTGTGACAAGTCTTTTCTCCTCTCTGTGGGCCTCAGTTTCCTTATCTGTAAAATGAGGGAGTCAGGCTTGATCCTTTCCAGCTCTAAGTCACAGGTTATCAATATGTAACAGTACAGAGCCTCAGTGCCCAAAGAACTTGGTTCAGATCTGATCTTCTGTCCCTGGAGGAGGAGTTAAAGATATTCTCATCTACAAACTCAGGGAGCATGAACTGGCTCCAACACCACCTCCAACATGTTAGAGCAGCAGTGGAGCATTCACACACAGGCTGCCTTGCTTTCTGCTCTGTGCACTCTCCTCTCTGTCCTCAGATCCCTGGGTCAATTTAATGCAATTCAGAAAACATTGGCTAAGAAACTGCACTGCCCAAGGCCTAATGGCTACGACTTGGCGCAGCCCATACCTGCCATCTGGTTGGATGCCCACTGCCCTTGAAACCTTTCTTTTTTTAAATTACATTTTCTTTTATTTTCAAATCAGCATTCTCCCCCCCATATGTGTGTATGTATGTATGCATACATACATATGTATATAAAAATATGTTTACATATCTTTGAAACCTGCTATCCACCTTGAGACAGAGAGTTGATACACTCAGAGGGCAGATTATCTATCTCTTTCTATATATCTATGTATTTAGATCTAGATACATAGATATCTGCCTTTCAGACCTTTTTTTTGAGACCTTTGAGACATTTCATATAGATATAGATATATACACATACATATATGTATATACACATATATATGCAATTATATGAAGAAGCAAGGGGAGAGGCACAAAGAGTAGAGGGAATGGAAGAAGGGGGGAGAGGGAGAGGGAGGAAGGGAAGGGGAGGGGGAGAGAGAGGAAGAGAGAGAGAGAGAGAGAGAGAGAGAGAGAGAGAGAGAGAGAGAGAGAGAGAGAGAGAAAGAGAGAGAGAGAAAGAGAGAGAGAGAGAGAGAGAGTGTCAGAATCCTTTGGAACTGTGGTTGATCATTGTGTTGATCAGAGTTCCTAAGTCTGTGAAAGCTGCTAGTCTTAACAATACTGCTGTTAATGTAGATGTTGTTCTCCTGACTTCATTTCTATGGACTCTGGAGGTCATTCAACCATCTCTACTGGGGCAACACCTTCCATTTATTTTATCCTGAACCACCACCCCTTCCTGAAGCTGAGCTTCATTTCCAGTTTATGGCCCAGTTGTGGATATTCTTCTATCCTGGCTGCTCTTGACCAGCCTCGGCTATAGCTCAGAAAGCCTGATATTGTACATTTGGGTTCAAGTGTAAAGTACTTACTTCCCCTTTCTGCATCCAAACTGTCCACTTAGAATTGTTCCCTGGAAGAGAACATCAGGTACTGTTCCTTTCATATGTGAACAGTTTGGTTTTGGAATGTCGGGGGCAGCGCCTCCCATCAGAAGTCAGTGTGATTACCAAAGAGGTCAAGGGAAGGTGTGGGATGGGATGGGGTGGTCAGTGGCTAGAATGTCACTAGGACAGCTTTTTTTAACCTATTCTCTTCATCATAGATTTAGAACCAGAAAAAAAAAACAAAGGTAGAGTCCAATTTCCCCTTATTATATATATGAGGAAACTGAGGCTGGGAGATTTTAAATGACATTAGGATCACCTCTATGTGCCTCAGTCTTCTCATCTGTAAAGGATTACACTAAATGGCTTTTGAGATCCCTTCCCATCCCCAAATCTATGATCCTATAAATCACTTTACTTCCCTGAATCTCACTTTCCTCATCTGTAAAATAAGGCAGTGGTCCTAGTATCTCTGGCACATAAGAATAAGTGCCTAATAACTGAATGATAGAATGTTTTATGGATGAGGAAACTCAGGCCCAAAGATCTTTAAGTGATTTGCCCAAGATCACACATGTGATACATAAATCGTCTGATATCAGAGCTAGTGCTTTTTTCACTGAGTCACACTGCCTCCTGCCTTGCTTCTGGACAACTAAATTCTGACTTGTTTATTTTTCCAGTTCTGGACCTATAATCCCATAAATTATTTCAATTCCCTGGGCCTCAGATTCCTCCTCTGTAAAATGACAGGGTTAGACTAGATGGCCTCAGAGGTCCCTCCCAGCTTTCTGGTAGTGATCCTATGAGATACTTATTCTCTGTAGATCTGTTTCCTCTAGAATGGGTGGGGGTTGGACAGCTTCTGAGGTGTCTTGCAGCTCTCAATCTAGGATCTATGAAGTAAGAAGGAGTCATGCTTCCTTTCACAGACCTGTAATTAACTCCCTGTCAGCTTCAGAGAGAGAAAGAGAGAAAGAGAGAGAGACAGAGAGACAGAGAGACAGAGACAGAGACAGACAGAGAGAGGAGGAGGGAGAGAGGGAAGGAGGAAGGGAGGGAGAGAATGAGAGAATAGAAGAGAGAGAGGAAGGAGGGAGAGAGAAAGAGAGAGGAGGGAGGGGGGAAGAGAAAGAGAGAGAGAGGGAGAGGGAAGGAGAGAGGGAGGGAGAGAGAAAAGCCTTGGAGCTGGGGAGGCCAGCCGACTTCCCACTGTCACTGGGCGGTACTGCTGGGATGAAAGCAGACACAGCAACAGCCTCTGGATTGGCCCTTCACTAAATCGGCCACAAATAGGGAAGGAGCTTGGTGGGGGGATGTGGATCAGGACAGGACACGAGGTGCCATCAGGGCATAGATGATTTGGCAGGAATTGAGGGTCAGGGGTCCATTTCCAGCACTCCTGGGGCCATCCCACAGCTGAAGGAGGATTAGTCACAGCGGTCTGGTGGGGTGGAGTGCTTCTTTCTTCTCCTCCCTGTTGGCTACGTTTACACATCACCCCACTGCCACCCCAAGCTCTGCCCCAAACCTGATAAAGAATGGGCTTCGGTGTTCTTCATTTGCCCCTTTCCCTCCTTCCTTCCTCTTTTCCTCTTTGCTATTTCTTGGGAGATGGAGGCACCAAAGATAAACACAAACCATTCTCCAATTATTCACTTCTCAGAACAAAGTTGTGAGTCAGCCTGAATCATCAGAAGGCTCTATGGCATAGGCAGGATGTAAAGTGGCACTGCAATTAGCCCCTTGTCACCAGGAAAGACAAGACCCTCCTAGCCCAGGACCTGATAGTCCAGCCAACCACTGAGACTCCCTTCCCATGGTACCCTCCCAAAGGCTGGGTTCTCTTTCCATAGGGAATTGTGGAGGACATGGTAAGTGGGTTAGAGGGCCTGGCTTGGCTATATGACTGTATAATACAGTCTCTTGCCTTCTAAGCCTATTACTGCCACTCATCTCTCAGAGCCTCAGTTTCCTCTTTTGTAAAACAAGGGAGTTGGACTGGATGGCTATATCCACAATCCCATGAGCGGGCTCTAAATCCTGGCTCTGTTTCTTATTACTTGTATGACCTTGGACAAGTCATTTCTCTCTCAACCCCAGTTTCCTTCTCTTCAAAGTAAAAATGCTGGACCAAATGCCCTCCAAGGTCCCTTCTACTCTAAACTGAGATCTTAAGTCCTTAATGGATTCATTCAGAACATTTATAGTTTAAACACCTTAATGGGCTGTTTGCAAACCTAAGACTCTGTCAGAGCTGCACCCCACTGCGCTGTGCCATGATCCCCTTCGGGCTTACTTACCACAAAGTCCTCATCCTGCCTCTTCAAGAAGAGAGAGTATGACCGGGGCCAAAGGTACTCCACACAACCGGGAGAAAGTTCAGAGGCTCTAAGCAGAGCAGGTGAACGAGCAGCCAGTTGGTATGGGAAGGCAGGCAACCATCTGCAAACAGTGACCCGCGTTCAGTCGTGATCCAAGCACGTGCCTGGCTTCCTGCGGGGCTGGCCCTACCCTCGGCTTCCTTCAGCCAGCGTCCTGCAGAGTGACATCCCAGCTTAGAGCTCTCGGAGCTGTGACGCCACCAGCCCAGGCTGGCCCCGGCCCCAAAGGGCCTCAACAGAAGGAATGGCAGTGGGGGTTGAGGCTTCGGGTCTGGGTGGCCTGTCATCACAGAAGAGGGCAGCAAGGAAGCCAGCGGCCTTGCTCCCTCACATTCTTCCTTTTTCCCTTGCTTATTTAAGTTGGCCAGAGAGTGGCAGTGTCACTTTAAGGACCAGACCTCCAAAGCAAGTTCCAGCCGCAGTCCTGGATCCCTGGGCCCCTGATGCAGTCTGGAGGAGCTCCCAGGTACCACCTGGTGGTCAAGCTGTAGAAGTGCCGCCAAAAATACCTGCATTCATCACCCACCACCCCTCATCTTCAACTAACAGAATCCCCACTTCCCCACTTGCCCCATGCCCTAGCAAGCACCCAACAGCGGACCGAGTGCTGGCTAGTCCCTCCGGCACTTAGCTAGTTAGCAAACAAGGTAGAGGGGTCCAGACTAAGGAGCCATGTCTGAAGAAGGTTTCTCTCCAATGGGAGAGGCCGAATGATAGCCAATAGGAAGAATGCTAAGCTGAAAAAGGCCACTCAGCCCTAGGCCCCTCTCGGCCAATCAATCAACAAGCACTTCCGAAGAGAATCTTGTTCATAAACAGCTGTGGCTTTAGGCTGGGAGCTCCCTGAGGGCAGGACCAGGCTTTAGGCTTTGTTTCCATCCCAGAGTTTAGCAGAATCTGGCATGAGTGGGGTGCTTAATAAATATTTAATGCAGCTCAGGCAAAAATGAAACAGTCCCTGCCCCAAAGAAGCTAGTATTTTCTGACTGGAAAGGCTGCTAGATTCAGTCAGAGGACCTGACGGTTCAAATCTTTGGTTCTCGACGACTCACCAACCATCTCTTAGCAGATCTAGAGAGATGGTTTCTGAAACCCTTTCCAGCTCTGGAGTTCAGATGTATGACCTTGAGTAAGTCACAAATGCCTCCAGTCTCCGTTTCCTCTTTTGTTAAATAGATTGGACTAGATGGCCTCTTAAATCCCTTGCATCTCTAAAACAATAAACCTATAACAGAGAAGAAGGAACCGACAGACTCCAGTAGTTGGGAGGAAATCCAGAGGAATATCAGGAAAAAGTGGGGGTGATGATGGAGAATCTACCAACCTTTGGGATAACTGACTGCCACTCCTAGCTTCAGTTAAAGAAAGAATAGGTGATAATTTTCATTTTTTTAAATTAAATTTATTTATTTAACTTTTAACATTCATTTTCACAAAATTTTGGGTTACAAATTTTCTCCCCTTTTATCCCCTTCCCCCCCCAAACACCAAGCATTCTAATTGCCCCTATGACCAATCTGCTCTCTCTTCTATCATCCCTCTCTGCCCTTGTCTCCGTCTTCTCTTTTGTCCTGTAGGGCCAGATAGCTTTCTATACCCCTTTATCTGTATTTCTTATTTCCTAGTGGCAAGAACATTACTCGACAGTTGATCCTAACACTTTGAGTTCCAACTTCTTTACCTCCCTCCCTCTCCACCCCTTCCCTTTGGAAGGCAAGCAATTCAATATAGGCCAAATCTGTGTAGTTCTGCAAATGACTTCCATAATAGTTGTGTTGTATAGGACTAACTATATTACCCTCCATCCTATCCTGTCCCCCATTACTTCTATTCTCTTTTGATCCTATCCCTCCCCATGAGTGTCGACCTCAAATTGCACTCTCCTCCCCATGCCCTCCCTTCTATCATCCCCCCCACCCTGCTTGTCCCCTTATCCCCCACTTTCCTGTATTGTGAGATAGGTTTTCCTACCAAAATGAGCGTGCATTTTATTCTTTCCTTTAGTAGAATGTGATGAGAGTAGACTTCATGTTTTTCTCTCACCTCCCCTCTTTATCCCTCCACTAATGAGTCTTTTGCTTGCCTCTTTTATGAGAGATAATTTGCCCCATTCAATTTCTCCCTTTCTCCTCCCAATATATTTCTCTCTCACTGTTTGATTTCATTTTTTTTTTTAAGATATGATCCCATCCTCTTCAATTCACTCTGTGCACTCTGTCTCTATGTATGTGTGCGTGTGTGCATGTGTGTGTGTGTGTAATCCCACCCAGTACCCAGATACTGAAATGTTTCAAGAGTTACAAATATTGTCTTTCCATGTAGGAATGTAAACAGTTCAACTTTAGTAAGTCCCTTATGACTTCTCTTTGCTGTTCACCTTTTCATGCTTCTCTTCATTCTTGTGTTTGAAAGTCAAATTTTCTTTTCAGCTCTGGTCTTTTCATCAAGAATACTTGAAAATCCTCTATTTCATTGAAAGATCAATTTTTTCCCCTGAAGTATTATACTCAGTTTTGCTGGGTAGGTGATTCTTGGTTTTAGTCCTAGTTCCTTTGACTTCTGGAATATCCTATTCCATGCCCTTCAATCCCTTAATGTAGAGGCTGCTAGATCTTGTGTTATCCTGATTGTATTTCCACAATACTTGAATTGTTTCTTTCTAGCTGCCTGCAATATTTTCTCCTTGACCTGGGAACTCTGGAATTTGGCCACAATGTTCCTAGGAGTTTCTCTTTTTGGATCTCTTTCAGGTGGTGTTCTGTGGATTCCTTGAATATTTATTTTGCCGTCTGGTTCTAGAATCTCACGGCAGTTTTCCTTGATAATTTCATGAAAGATGATGTCTAGGCTCTTCTTTTGATCATGGCTTTCAGGCAGTCCGATAATTTTTAAATTGTCTCTCCTGGATCTATTTTCCAGGTCTGTTGTTTTTCCAATGAGATATTTCACATTATCTTCCATTTTTCCATTCTTCTGTCTTTGTTCTGTGATTTCTTGGTTTTGCATAAAGTCATTAGCCTCCATCTGTGCCATTCTAATTTTGAAAGAACTATTTTCTTCAGTGAGCTTTTGAATCTCCTTTTCCATTTGGCTAATTCTGCTTTTGAAAGCATTCTTCTCCTCATTGGCTTTTTGAACCTCTTTTGCCAATTGAGTTAGGCTAGTTTTCAAGGTGTTAATTTCTTCAACATTTTTTTGGGTCTCCTTTAGCAGGGAGCTGATCTGCTGTTCATGCTTTGACTTCATGTCTCTCATTTCTCTTCCCAGCTTTTCCTCTACCTCTCTAACTTGATTTTCAAAATTCTTTTTGAGCTCTTCCATGGCCTGAGCCCATTGGGTGGGCTGGGACACAGAAGCCTTGATTTCTGTGTCTTTGCCTGATGGTAAGCATTGTTCTTCCTCATCAGAAAGGAAGGGAGGAAATGCCTGTTCTCCAAGAAAGTAGCCTTCTATAGTCTTATTTCTTTTCCCTTTTCTGGGCATTTTCCCAGCCAGTGACTTGACCTCTGAATATTCTCCTCACACCCACCTCACCTCCTGATCCTCCCAGGCAGCGTTTGGGGTCTGAGATTGAAATGCTGCTTCCAGCCTTAGGGCTTTTGGCGGGGGCAGGGCTGCTATTCAGTGTGAGATTAAGTTCAGGTGCTCAGGTGGGGGCAGGGCTGCCTCTCAGGCTCAGTTCCCTCAGGGGGTTTATGCACAGACCTTCCACAATGGATCCAGGCTCCTGCCCCCTTGGGGAGCCCCTGTCTGCAGCCGCCTCTCAGCTTCTACCTCCCGGGGGGGCCTGAATTATGGGGGCACCCCACTCCCCTCTCGACCCGCCAAAGAGACTCTCTCACCGACCCCATCACCTGTGGGTGGAGGGACTTGTGCGGCTGCTGGAGATCCCGTCCCTGAAGCCTGCTCGGATCTGTATCTCTCGGTGCCGTGGCCGTGGCCGCAGCAGGTCTGGGCTGGGCTCCGCGTCTGCAGCGCGACAGACCTTTTGCGAGAGGTTTGCAGGTCCCTCTGTGGGTGGAGGGACCCACGTGGCTGCTGGAGATCCCGTCCCTGAAGCCCGCTCGGATCTTTTCCTCTCAGTGCCGCAGCCGCGGCAGGGCTGCACTCAGCTCCCAGTCCCGGCACCCAGTCCGCAGCGCAAAGGACTCCCCGCGAGAGGTTTGCAGGTCTCTCCAGAACAGAAATCTCCCTCGCTCCAATATTCCGTGGCCTCTGGGTGCAGAATTCGCCGTGAGTTACTTCCCTGTAGCCGTTCTATGGGTTGTGGGTTCGGAGCTATGTGTATGTGCATCTTTCTACTCCGCCATCTTGGCTCTGCCCCCCCCCCCGCTAATTTTCATTTTTAAAAACAGAAGAAGAGAAAAAGACCTAAGGTGCTGAAATTGTGTGTGTGTGTGTGTGTGTGTGTGTGTGTGTGAGACACCATTATTTAAACACGGGGAAATGGAGCAATAACACCTTGCTGACTATCATCCTATCTGCTAACACCCACCAGAACCACCCACACTTAGCAGGCTGCATGCCGCCCTCTTGTGACAGTCTTTTCTCTTTCTTTTTCTTCAAGGAAAATCCTTGACATTCACTTGCAATTTCACCTGGATAAAAACATACAGGGCACACAGCTTGGTCTACCCTGGACCTGGATTCCACTAGGGATGAGTCAAGGATGAGTCTGTCCAATGTGTCAAACATGCTGCATGAAACCCCTTATTAAACAAAGAGGCATGACAATATAGATAATGTGAATTTGTGGTTTCCTGAGTCAATCTGTGTCCTGTTTGAATTTGACACTACTGGTGTAAGTAACCCAGAGCATGTCATTTTATCAAGCTTTCCTGACCTCATCTGTAAAATGTGAGGGTTGAACCAGATGACCTCTGGGGTCTCTTCCAGCTCTAAATTTAGGATCCCAGAGCCTCAGTCTCCCATTCTGTAAAATGAGGAGGTTAGCCTCTGAGGTTTCTTCTAGCTTAAAACTTTGAGTTTCTGAATAGTAATAGCTCAAAACCTTGATGGTTAGCCTCAATATTAGCCATATTCCAAAGGGACTTCATTGCTTATAAGAAGCAGGAGGACTGAACTCGATTTGTTACTGAATCAGCAGACAGAAGTGTCCTGCAGAGCTGTCCTGGACCCTCTTCTCCCCTCTGTCTACACTCTGCCCCTTCCTAAACTCATCAACTCTCACGGGTTCAAGTATTTCAGATCCTGCCTCAGACCCTTACTAGCCATGTAACAAATCACTTAACTGACAAAAGCCACAGAACAGATGGTTTGGGAATGATAAATGGCTCTACAACAGTGGTTTTCTTTTTCCTTGGTTTCATTGGCATGCTTTGTTTTTATATCACCTTTATCTCTGAATACATCTCTCCCACCTTTCCCATCCACAAATCATCATCCCTTGTAACGAAGAAAAAAAGCAATTCACCAAAACCGAGGCTGACAGTGGATGTCATGTTCCCAAACCATAGTCCTGCACCTCTGCAAAAAAGGGAGAAAAATGAATCTTCTCAGCTCTTCTCCAGGGCCCAGCTTGGTCATGATGATGATGTAGTATTCATTTTCACATGGGGTTGTTTTTGTTTTTCCATTTACATTGTTGGAGTCATTTCCTCTTGGTTCTGTGTACTTCATTCTGTATCAGTTCATATACATCTTCCCATACTTCTCTGAATGGTAATATTTCATTATATTTGTCAGCACCTCAATTTATCTAGCCATTCCACAGTGGTCACCTAGTAGTGATTTCTGCTTCTTTGTCTTTACAAAAAGTACGACTATGAAAATTTTGAAACACATGGGACCTTTCTTCCAGTGAAGTAGTGATTTTTCACCCTTTGTGATAGGGACCCCTGTAGGGCCATGGAGTTAATACACAAATACAAACCTATACAAAAGCAAATCCACTATTTTTCAAATGACTGTAGACCCTGCAGTGATGAATTAAACATAAGCCTGAGTTCAAGTCCTCATTGGTCCTTGAACAAGCCACTCCATCTCTCAATGTGGGGCATTTTCTCTGTCTGTCCTCCATGCCTGGAATGTTCTCCCTCCTCCTCTCCACCTCCTGGCTTCCTTCAAGTCCAAGTTAAAACTCCACCTTCTAAGGGAAGCCTTTTTTATTAAGCCTCTTAATTTAATGCCTAGTCTCTGCTGATTATTTCCAATTTGTCCTGCCTACAGCTTGTCTGAATGTAGATCAAAATGACAATGCTCGCTTCATTATGGACCCCCTGACACTAATTCCAAGGGCCCCTTAGCTTGCAGGTTGGAGACCACTGCCCTGAAGACTTTTCAACCACACCTCCAGGGGAAGCCTAGTTAGACCACCTCACTACTAGCTCCATCTCTTCTGTGAGCAGAAGACTAAATAAATAAATGATAACCTTGGATGCCACCTCTGCATGGTGTCAACCTATGAGGGCTGGGTGTCATTTATTGTTCTCAGCCTTGGTCTTTGTTCATAGGATCTGAACATAATTTGATTTTTTTTTAAGTTTAACATTTTTATGAAAGATTTAGACAAAGGGATGCTAGTCAAAATTTCTGGATAAAGAAAGCTGAAAGGGAATGCCAACACACTGGGAGAGAGAACCAGGAGCCAAAAAAATCTCAACAGCCTACAGCAATGGGCTAACTCTAATAAAGTAAAATTTTAATAGAGATAAATACAAATTTCTAAACTTAGGTTTAAAATATCAGCTATGCAAATACAAGATGGGAGGGATGTAAATAGCCAAAAATTCACATAAAAAAGACCTCTAGGCTTTGAGGACTGCTAACTCAATGGAAATCAACAGTATAACTCAAAAACCCAAAAGCTAGTTAGGGCAAGAATGTATTTTAAACATAAGTATGACATTGTACAGTGGAAAGAACACTGGATCTAGAAACTGAGTCTCTGGGTTCAAATCCCCACTTTGATGCTTACTACCTAGGTCACTACCTGTCATTTTCATTCCTTGGGCCTCAGTTTCCTCATCTGTAAAATGGGGGAGGTTGGAGTAGATGGCCTTTAAGGTTTAGACCAATGATCTTATCATCCTGCGAATGAGGGAAGTGCTAGCCCCACTATACTCTGCTCTGGGCAGACTGGAAGCATCTGGAATACTGTGCCCAGTTTCCTTCTAAAAGCTTTACTGATATCTTTGTGTATTAGCTATCCCTCCCAGAGAGGTAATAGCTATGCCTATCATGAGTCTCTCTATTGCCCTTTGGGTCCAAAAAATAACTTGTGAGATCAAGATGTTTCATGACTCACAATCATAGAGCACTGCCAGACTAATGATGGTGTTAGAAAGATGGAGGTGCTTGGGAGTGCTACAATCATTGGGTGATTTCCTAAATGCAGTCCAGCCTATTCCTTTCCTCTGGTTTAATTCTGTGCCCAGCTCATTAACCACTCATCTGAAAAAGCAAGCCTTTTATTTTTCCCTAATTGATTTTCTGTCCCACTCAACACATCAACTGCTCCAAATCTCTTCTCACCTCAGGCCCCACACCAGGGCCCTCCTCCCACCTTCTCAGCTGAGAACTTTGCCATATACTCTGCTGAGAAAATCAAGGCCATTTTTCATGAGCTTCCATTCTCATCTCACAGTCCAATGACACCATCTCCCACTATCTCTTCCTTCACTCCAAACTCTGATGAGGAGGTGACATCCTGAATCCTATCCTCCCCAGCTTCTCTCCAGCAGATTGTCCCCACTATCACCTTCCCCACCCCCAATCTTCAATCTCTAACTCCTGATTCCTTCCACTGCTGCTGACAAACATGCTCAAGTCTCTCACCTTAAAAACTCTCACAAGATCCTGCCATTCTGAATTGCCTTAGACCTAGAAGTAATTCTCTTCCTACTCAGCCAAATTTTTTGAAAAGCCTGTCTATACTTATTGCCTCCAATTCTCCCCTCCTTGACTTCTAAACCCTCTACAATCTGAATTCTGACCTCATCACTCAACTGAACCCACCCTAGGCTCAGAGCTATCAATGTTCCCTTTCATGGCCTTTTCTCAATTCTCAGGGTTCTCGATTCTCAGCAGCATTTGACACTGCTGCTCCTCTCTCCTCCTGGACACTCCTTGGTCTACAGTGCTGGATCTCCAGTTATGCCATACTCCCTAATGGTGGATGTACACCATGGCTCTGTCCTTGGCCCTCTTTCCTTCTCACTTTGTACTATCTCACATGGTGGCATCATCAGCTTCTATGGGGCCAGTAAGCATTTCTATACAGATGACTCCCAGGTCTAGATATACAGCTTTAGTCTGTCTGTCTGTCTCTGTCACTCTGTCTGTTCCTGTCACTCTGTCTCTCCCTCTGTCTGTGTCTATATCACTCAATCCCTCCCTCTCTTTCTATCTCCCCCCCCTCTCTATGTCACTGTCTCCCTGTCTCTCCATCACTGTCTCTCTGTCACTCTCTCTGCCTTTGTCTCTTTGTCTCTCTCTCTGTCTCTGTCTTCCCCTTCTCTCTCCACCCCTGTCTCTGCCTCACTCTCTCTGTCTCTCTGTTACTCTTTCATTCCAGTTGCATATAACCATCTGTCTCCTGGTCATTTAAACTAGGTGTCCTGTAGGTATCTCAAACTCAACTGGACCAATACAAAACTCATTATCTGCCCCCTCCCCAAACCTACCCCTCCTTTGGACATCTTTATTTCAGTCCAGGCACCACCATCTTTCCAGCATCCATGTTTACCACCTTGATGTCATTCTCTATCCTTCACTTTCTGTCCCCCTACATCCAATCAGCTACCACATCTCATCCTTTCCATCTCCATCTCTCTGTGTCCTCAAAGACAGCCTCCATTCCAGTTCACATCCTTCTCAGCTTTGACCTGGCCTACTGAAATAAATTCCAGATTTCTCTCAAGTTTTCTATCCTTCATATAGTTGCCAAAGTGATTTTCCTGACATGGAGATATAGCTAGGTCATCTACTCCTTTACTCAGTACACTTTAGAGACTTCTTATCTAGGATCAAATATAAACTCCTTTGTTTGACATTTAGAGTTCTTCCCAGCCCCACCCCATCCTGCCTTACCAGGCTTATCACACATGACACCACTCTACACATTCTACTCTAGTCGTGCTGGCCTTCCTAGAGGCCATCCTAGAGATGCGAAGGGATACAATGAGTTGAGCTCTGAGCCTGGAGAAAAGAAGACAAGTTCAAATCCAGCCTCACACACCTCCTAGTTGTGTGGCCCTGAAAAAGTCATTTTGTCTCAGTTTCCTCAGTTGTAAAATGGGAATAAAAGAACCTACCTCCCAGGTTTGTTGTGAACATCAAATAACATTAATAAAGTGCTTAGCAGTACCTGGCTGCATATAGTAGGTGCTTAATAGATGCTTGTTCCCTTCTTTCACTCCTTCTTTCCTACCATTCTTCATACACAATGTGCTCCACTTAATTTCCATGCCTTGCCACTGGCTGTCTGCCATGTTTAGATTTCTTCCTTCCTAATTTCTACTTTTTGGAATCTCTGATTTTCTTCAAGACTCAACTCAAGTATCTCCATTCTGCATGAGGCCCTTCTGGACTCCTGTAGGTGCGAGTACTTTCCCTTCCCCCGAGGACTTGGTGTCTGCACCATAAATGTTGTTTATGTGGCTGTATATGTGCATGTGATCTGCGCCATTAGGGTAGGGATGGTTTTATTTTTGTCTTTTTATCCCTGACACCTGGCATACTGCTTGGTACAGAGGAACAAACATAGTATATGTTTGATGACTGGCCATCTGATCTGACCCTGGCATTTTAATGGATAAGGAAAGGGAAGCCCAGAGAAGGTCCCACAGACAGGGTGTGGGAGGTCCTAGGTCTTGTGACTCCAATTCCAGCCCTCTCTGTATCCCATCGCTCTGCTTCCCTCCTATTCTATGGCTGGATACAATCAACATGATATCACCAACAAAGAGGGTCTCTGGAGTACCCTACTATCCATAAAGAATTCCTCTTCCTCTCTGTCACTGGCAAATGCCTTTGGTAAGGATCCAATTCCCTAGGATCCTAGATCTGGAGCCCAAAAGTGCTTCAGAAGCCATGGAGGCCAATCCCACATTACAGGAGGGTCAAAGGTCCAGAGGGGCTGGGACTTATCCAAGGCTATACTAGTGTTATTGGTCAGTCATGTTTCAGTTCTTAATCTCCTTTTGTGTCCCAGAATCCTATGGAGGACCCTGTCTCAGAATCATGTATTTAATACATAAACCCCCGTTTGGTGTTTTCTCAGCAAAGATACTAGAGTGGTTTACCATTTCCTTCTGAAGCTCATTTGGCAGATGAGTAAACTGAGGCTAACAGAGTGAAGTGACTTGCCTAGGGTCACACAGATAGTAAGTGTCTGAAGTTGCATTTGAACTCAGGTCTTCCTGACTCCAGGCTTGGTGCTCTACGTACTATGGTGCCACCTAGCTGCCCAAATAAGTAGTAAACGTTTACTCATATACCTCCAGCTAGAAGGGACCTCTGATGCTACCTAGTTCAATCCCCTCATTTTATAGTTGAGGAAACTGAGGCCCAGGGAGGTTCCAATGACTTGCCCAATATGGAGTATGGCAGGCAGGACTTAAACTCAAGTGCTCTGACTCCTGTAAAAGTAGAGCTTTTAATACACTACACTGCTCTACTTCCCCCTCACCTGAAAATCATAATTCCAAGATTGTTGAACAAAGTAATGAGAATAGCTCCAAGTGGAATGATGCCTACCTTGGGAGGTAGGCAGCTCTTTGAGCATATGTCTGACAAAAGGAGAAAAACAAAGTAAGAAAGTAAGAGATAAAGTGAAGTCAAGTGAGTCATTTGGGCACTGTTCCTGTTTAGGGACAGCTTGGTCTCGATGGCCTTCAACATCCCTGCCAAACCTGGGATTCTCCAGTTCCATTTCAGTCTCTACCTCCAGGTCCTTAACCTTCTTTTGTGTCATAGAGCCCTGTGAAGAAACCTCTGGACCCTCTCCCAGAATCACATATTTAATGCATAAAATACATAGCATTACAAATAAGACCAATTAATTATATTGAAATATGGTAATCAAAAAGGCTGCTAGGTATCACAGGGAATAGAGTGCTGGGCCTGGAGTCAGGAAGACTCATCTTCATGAGTCTGAATGCAGCCTAGCTGTGTGAGCCCAGTTTCCCTCATCTGTAAAATAAGCTGGAAAAGGAAATGACAAACTACTCCAGTATTTTTTCTTTTTAAAATTAATTAATTCATTTTTAGTTTTCAACATTCATTTCCATAAGATTTTGAGTACTAAATTTTCTCCCCCTCCCAAAACAGCACTGATATAGGCTCTTTACGTACATTCATAATAAACACATTTTCACATTAGTCGTGTTGTAAAGAAGAATTAGAACCAATGGAAGAAACCACGAGCAGGAAGACACAACAACCAAAAATGAGAGAAAATAGCATGCTTCAGTCTGCATTCAGATTCCACCGTTCCTTCTCTGGATGGGATTAGCATTTTCCATCACGACCCTTGGAGTTGTCTTAGAGCCTCCCATTGCTGAGAAGTCTATCAAAGTCAGTCATTGCACAACATTGCTGTTACTGTAACTCCAGTATTTTTGCCAAGAAAACCCCTAATGTGATCACAGAAGAGTAGGAAGTGACTGAAACAACTGAACCACAACACTGTTATCAAAATGCTTTTTAGAAGAATACAAGTCTGGGACCCCAGGTTAAGACTCTGGAAGTTCATCGGTAAAATGAGGAGAACATGTGGGCACTGGCGATAAGGCTGATCCGAATCAGTTAGCTGAGCTCCTTCCTCTGCCAGGCTTTCATGGGGACTCAGGGTTTAGCTACAGAGCTCCAAGGCAAGGGGGAGGGACAGGAATGCAGCTCTCATCCCTTTCTCCTCTACATCAAAGCCCTGGGTTTTGAACTTCTCTAAAGGCAGCATCTTTCTCCCCCAGGGAAAACTCATTCCTCCTCTCCAGCAGCTTTTGGGGAACCCACTTATCTGAACAGGCTCATCCCTCTCCATAACGTTCTGCTTCCTCACTCCTTCAAGGCTCCATTTGGGCATCATCTCTTGTGGAAGTGGGTTTCATACCGTTTTTATAAAGCACCCCATCACTGAAAGATGTTTAAGTTTGCAACCCCAATATGTATTCATTAATTTGTATGTATTACTTTACTAATAATTTTGCATGTTATGCTTCTTACATGAAAAGAAAAAGGAAAAGAGAATGAGATGAAAATGAGCTAATAATTGATCCTAAAATTAACAGGGAGGTCCAAGAGTTCAGTGAGTAGCAAGGACAATAGGGTATGTGCTTTAGGAAATCACTTTGACAGTTATGTGGAGGCTAGATTGGAGTGGGAGGACCCTTAAAGCAAGGAGACCAATTAGGAAGCTATCACAATAAGCCAGGTGAGAGGTGATGAGGGCATGAACTTGAGTGGGGTCCCTTGTGTGAATGGAGAAAAGGGGGGAGATGTCAGACACATGAAGATAGAAAAGCCAAGATCTGGCAGCTGTGTGGATGGTACTAAGGTTGCAGACTTGGGTGACTGGAAGGATGGTGTTGTCCTTGACAGAAAGAGGGAAATTCAGAAGAAGGATCAGATTAGAAGGAAAGATAATGTAACAAGAGTTGAGATGCAGATCACAACCTACCTAAACATGTGAGATTCACTGTGTCCCACATGAAATGAAAAGGTGGGAGTGGGGCTCTTGCTTAGCAGTTACTGCCCCCAAATGCAGAACCTGCCAGCCATGACATGATCGGGAGGTAGGTATGTTCAAGTGGGAGGGGGATAATTTCAGAATGGCACCGGAGATTGTTGAATGCTCAGGTGATAATTGGGTTCTAAGTACCCTAAGGGACCACATCAGGCTCAGAATGGAAGATGGAAGCCTTCACAGGGGACAGAGCAGGGCAGTGGAGTTGGGGAGTGCTAAGAAGATAGGGATAGGTGTGACTATAATGAAGACCAATCCCTCAACTAATAAATACCCTGCATATAGGAAACAGCTAAAGAGACTGTGGTACAAATAAATACCATGAATTCAGAGATGAAGCAAAGACATATATAACTGATAAGAGTAAAGTAGGCAGAACCAAGAAAATAATGTGAACAATGACAATAATAGAAATAGAAAAATAAAACAAAATTAAACTGAATGCTATAAACTTATCATAACCAACCTTGGTCCCAGAAAAGAAAAGATGAGAAACTGCACCCTCCTCCTTTCTTTGCAAAAGTAGGTGACTAGGGGTAAAGAACACTGCATATACTTTCAGACGTGGTTGATGTATTAGTTGGTTTTGTTCAACTGCTTTTTTGTCTTTCTTTTTTAATCTTTGTTACAAAGGATGTTTCTCTGGGGAGAAGAGGGGGAAGGGTATGCTGGGAAATGGAGGTGTTAGGAAAATGAAAAGTAATAACAAAAATAAAATTTGAAATTTTTAAAAATTAAATTGTTATTGAAACTACCTCTGGTCTTCTCAGTTCTCACAAAGCCAAGTAGCAGCATGCCTGAGTCTAAGGTCAAGGTTCTGAATGAGTTTGGGGGACAGTGGGGTGGTAACTGTTCTTTCCATTTGCATTTTTATGGTCATTGTGTATACTGTACTCACTGTTTTACTTACTTTATTCTGCATCAGTTCTTCTACATCTTCCTAAGCTTCTCTGACTTCTTTGTATTCATTATTTCTTATAACATCTATATTCCATTACATTCATGTACTGCACAGTCTGTTTCACCACTGTCTGAGAGGCGTCAACTTTGTTTCCAACTCTTTTCTACCAAAAAAAGTCAGCATTCTGTATTAAAGAATACTTTCCAAATATTCATCCCTACTTCAGGGCAAGTAAGAGACCCAGTCCAAGCTTCATTTTCCAAAGGCCATTCTGACTAGAGTACAAAGAGTACAAAGTACTCTTTTTAAAGTACAATAGAATACAAAGGTATGTAAAACAGCATTCTGAATTATCTCTGATTCCTAGTTCTACCTACAACTTCCTTGATCAGGGTCAGAGCCACATTTGCCAATCCTAGATCTGTCTCCTTCCATCCTTATTAGCCCTTACTCAGGATAAGACTCTGCCCCTTTCTCTCCTAAATGCCCACTTTGGAAACCTCAAAGCCTCCGTGACATCATCTTCTCTGATTCTAAAGAGGCCAGACTTCTTGTGCCTGGGTCTCAGAAATATGACAGTACTCAGTTCCCTTTCACCTCTTACCAAACCATTCTATTCTCCTTATGACTATTTCTGTACTTGTTGCACAAGTTCCTGTCTTCTAGAAAAATCACATGCCAGTCACAAGTATGATGACAGAAAAAGAAAATGCTGGCATTATGTGAGATTTCGCCACTCTGACTCCTAGGTCTGACTTCCTAGTCACCAAACATAATTCCCTACCTCAGACGCTTCTCAAGGAGTCTGAAATCCCTCCCCACCCCAATTCAGGACAGTCACGTGAAACTCTCCTTAGTCCTGAATAAGAAGGTCAGAGTCTGGCCTTCTACCAGAAATGGAGGAGAGATAAGGGATGCTGAAAAGGACGACTCTACTGTGCATCCTGCTAGACCATAGCCCTTCCCCACCCCACCCCCACATACACACTGAGAATAAGACAATCAAGTCAAACTCTCCCAGTTCTGAATAGAGACTGAAGTCTGGTTTTCAGCTTCCACCCTGAGGAGGAGGAGAGGGAGGGACACTGAGAAGGAAGACTTTACCAAGCATCCTCTTAGCCTACAGCAGCATCACAATTCAAGTTATTATATGGAGGCCATCTTGGGGCCTCTTCCCTTGTCAGCTAGGGATCCAGTAGAGCCTGATTCTTGGGACAAACATTTTATGGGAAGTGAGTTTAGAGTCTACGTGAGGTACAGCTATACCAGGAAACTCCAAGATCTCATCCTTGGGAGGAGTCAGAAAATAACCACATTGAAGGCTTGGCTTTTTTTCTGGAGGAAAAAGAAAAATGAAGGCTGAAGGAAGAGGAGAAGGTTTTAAATAGATGTTATCATACTGAATATTCATAATTTCCAAGCTAGATAGAATGGAAAAAACTTCAAAACAGAGACACCTAGCAGAAGAAATATAAACCCGGTGAGAAAAGGATGAGGCACATATAATAACCATCTTCCCATTTGCTACCACATGTCCAAAGATACTTAGTGAGGCTACACAAAGTGGTTACACCTCAACACTCTTATTCAATGACAAAAGGCAGTTATATTAGCTACCTGAGCAATAGTTCTAAGAACATTAAACACTATATAACAATCACTTAACTTCTCTATGCCTCAGTTTCCCCATCTGTTAAGGCAGGGTGAGCTAGATGGCCTCTAAGGCCTTTTCTAGCTCTGGAGCTAAGATCATATGACCTCTCTGAGCCTCAGTTTCCTTAATCTGTTGTTAAATCTTATTGTTCCTACTTACATATCTCTTACACAGTCACTGCCACCCTCAACCCCTCTCAGTTGGATGGTTGCAGGTCCCTTTGATTTGACTTTCTCCCAACTCCATTCTATCCTCCACTCAGTTGCTAAAGTGATTTTCCTCAAGCATAGGTCTAGCCATGTGACTCCACTACTCAATTAACTCCAGTGGCTCCCTATTACTTCTAGGATTAACAATTTATCTCTCCCTATATACTCTCTCTTTGTATTTAAAGTTCTTCATAACTGTCTCTTTCTACCCTCTAGTAGTCTTTATACTTTCCTCTCCTCTGCCTACTTAGGAGTCTATGATCCAGTTGCAGCACTGGGTCATGATATGACAATTCCACAGGACTTTCTCTACTGCCCCAGAGGAATCTCTTTTCCCTGGAAGTTCCCTCCACCCCTTCTCACTCATGGAAGTACTCTGCCAGTGCAGCCTCACCTTCTGATTGGCTCCTCCAGACCAGGTCAAAGAATTCTCCATCCCTATACTGACTCAACTCCAGAAGATTCCTCTTTTAGCTTTCTTTTATGTGCTGTCTTCCCCCATTAGAATGTAATCTCCTTGAGGGAAGAGCTGTCCTTTCTGTATCTATTTGTAGTCTCAGGGTGTAGAGAACCTTGAGGGGTTTGAAAGAGCCTCTTATCAAGAGTTCCCCTCCTCCAAGGGAGAAGAGTAGCTGGCTTGAGAAGTTAAGTGATATATTGTTCTCAGGTGCACATCCTTGAATTCAGGTGTTGAAGTTCCAGGAATCAGGGCCTTTGCTATACAGGATAACATTCCAATAAAGAAGCCTTGAGGCCTCCCTTTCTGCTTATCACAATCTCTTCTATTTCATGCCTCATTTGCTACCCCTAGGTTTTTTACTATTGAAGCACCCTAATCCCCTAATTTATTGGCTCAGTATGTCCAGAATAAACTCAGCTTGTTCAGACTGCTGTGTCCCACTTGTCTTTTCATCCTGGTTCTGTGAGCCCCGTAACCGCGACCCAGACCTGCTGGACTGCGCTGGCTGCAGCATCAGGGCTTAGCACAGTGCCTCAGTCCTGAGTGAACATCTGTTGTTGAGTCACTTCAGTCCTGCCCAACTCTTCCATGACCCCATTTGGGGTTTTCTTGTCAAAGATACCAGAGTGCCTTGCCATTTCCTTCTCCAGTTCATTTGACAGATGAGGAAATTGAGGCAGACAGGGTTAAGTGATTTGCTGAAGCTCACACCGCTAGTAAATGTGTGAAGCCAGATTTGAACTTGGGAAGCCTTTTTGATTCCCAACCTAATGCTCTATCCACTGTACCACCCAGCTGCCCCCATAGTAAGAGCTTAATCAATGCTTGTTGACTGACTGATACATCTCCACTACATGCCTGAATGTTCCACATCCTCACCTAAGCCTCTTGGCTTCCCTGGTTTCTTTCAAAAATCAGTTCAAATCCCACCTTCTACAGGAGGCCTCTCAAGGTCTTCCTTCTCTCTTCTCTTTTCTCATTATGTGTGTATATATGCACATACATACATACATACACACAGAATATATACACATACAGTAGGAGCCATCAAATACAAGTCTCTCATTTTACAGATGAAGAAACTGAAGCACAAGGTATTAAGGATTTTTCTAGTAAGTATCTAGGGAGAATTCAAATTCAGGTTTTTCTGACTTTGAGTCCATTGTGCTCCTCATTACATCATCTCACTTTAAGCTACTAGGAACTGGGACTAGCTATTCAATGTGATTGTGGATAAGTCACTTAACCTCTCTGGGCCTCAGTTTCTCATCTATGTAATCAAGGGTAGGGATTGGGTGGTCTCTGACATCCCTTCCAGCTCTGTCTAGGAGACATGCTGTCTGCACAAATGCCAAAAAGCTGCTCAGCCCTTGCTCCTTTCCCCACAAAGCCCTCACTTTTTCTGTCCTTCTATCCTATTTTATCAAACTAGTCAAGGAGAACCTGGAAAAATTCCTGACCTTGACTCACTCAGGCATGCTTAGATGCCCTGGTAGCAAAAGTGAAGCCCAGGGAGCCAATGGAGGAGGCCTTGCTTCCCCAACAGGAAGCTAAGAACCTCACTCTCTAACACTACAGTGGAGATGGGTGAGCAGAAGTGCCTCTTCCTTCCTCTGTGCCACACTGTTAGAGGCTTTTGGGTTCACCTCTGCCAGAGATGCCCATCTGCCAGCTGTCACTCTGCTATGAGATTATGCATTCATACAATTAATATGAGGAATAAGGGTGGAGGAAAATGAGCATTTATTAAGGATCTACTATGTGCCAGGCCCTAAAAGTGCTAAACATTTTACAAATATCTCATTTGATCATAATCCTGGGAGGTAGGTGCTCTTATCATCCCTGTTTCATGGATGAGGAAACTGAGGCAGACAGCTAAGTGCCTGAGGCTGAATTGGAACTCAAGTTTTCCTGACTCCAAGCCCAGTGCTCTTTCCACTGGGCTACTCAGCTGCAGTAATAGCACTAGGATGATAGGGGATAACAGAGAGCAACATCCAACCAAGGGCCAAGAAGAACCACAGGTTGTTGCTTTGTATCTGGAAGAGATCCTAAAGCCTATTTAGTTCAATGCCCCCATCTTGCAGATGAGGAAACTGAGGCCCATATAGGGTAGGACAATGATTTAGCGTAAGAGGACCTGGGTACAAATGCCAGTTCTTCCCAGGCCTTTCAGGGCCTCAGTTTCTTCATCTATAAAATGAGAGGGTGGGACTAGATGGTGTCTGAGATCCCCTCTAACTCTGAAGCTATGACTTTAAGTTAGGTGACTTAGCCAAGGTGATAGAGGTAGTATATGGGAAAGTAGAATTTCAACCTTGGTCCTCTGATTCTAAATATGTGCTCTTAGAACCAGTAGGGATTTCTTACTGTGTTCAGTTGATTCAGTCGTATCTGACTCTTTATGACCCCATTTCTTGGCAGAGATTCTAGAGTGGTTTGCCATTTCCTTCTCCAGCTCATTTTAGAGATAAGGAAACTGAGGCAACCAGGGTGACGTGACTTGCCCCAGATCACACAGCAAGTAAGTATTTGAGGCTGGATTTGAACTCAAGAAGATGAGTCTTCCTGATTCCACGCCCAGTGCTCTATGCATTCTACGGTACCACCTAACTTCGCAGAAGGGACCTCAGAGACCATTTATTCCAACTCTCTCATTTTATAGATGAAGAAACCAAGGCTCAGGGAAGTTAAGTGACTTATCCAAGATGACATATGTAGTAAACATCAGGGGCAGGATTTGAACCAGGTCCTCAGACTCCAAATTCATTATCCATATGCACTGCCAGACCAGCCCATCATGACTTTGGAACTTCTGGTTTGCTGTGAATTATCACCAACGATAATGATGGGCCACACAATGTGCAGCTAAGAGGGACTGTGAGAGGGCCAGCTGAGGGCCAGAAAAGAGAAATGATCCCTTCAGGTCCCAGGGCCACTCACTGGAAGAGCTACAACCTGTTCTCCCACATTCTAAGCCAGCCGGCTCTCCAACTGACCACTCAGCAGTTGGATGTGTCCAAGGACCACTTCCTGCTCTGGCTCCAGAATAGCCACTACAACAATAGCTTATGATCATATAGCCCTTCAAGGTTTGCAAAGTACTTTACCAATATTATCTCATTTGATCCTAATAAGAATCTCACAAGGCAGGAAGTTAATAGTGCCACTTTACAGATGGGGAAACTGAGTTTGAGAGAGGTTACCTGGTGTCACTATATTGACCTCAGGATGAAAGTGAAGCCAGGTTTTCCTAACTTCAAGCCCAGCCCTCTATCCACTCTGCTGGCTCTAAGGAAAGGGAAGAGAAAGAAGGGAGAGGAAAGAAATGCCTTCTTCCTGCCACCAAACACTCCTGAGCAGACAGAGAAGTTCCCGAGAATTACATGCTTTTAGTAGAGTTGTGAACCCCCATCTCCCCACAGAAAGTGGCACACAAGCCTTTCCAAGATCAGCCCTGAAGATGGGGCAATTCCAGCAAATTAGCAGGTGACACAAGACTCCGTGTCAGGATAAACTCAAGCCTCTTAGCAGGCCTGGGCAGGATTCCAAGGAGGAGAAGCAGCTCTCTGGGGCAAGATGAACAATGGTTTCAAGGTTGTAATGATGGGAAGTGATAGCCTGGAGGAGAAAGTCACAGTGCTTTCCAGACAGCTAGGTAAGCCAATCTTTTCAACAGGTTCATATTCCCCAGCTCACAGCCAGCAGGACTCCCAGCCAAGGTGTAGGCTGCCAAAGGACACAGCTGCTCCATGAGGGTGCTCCCTGCCAGACTTACCAGTGGCCTGTACTTCAGCCCAGGGATGCCAACATCGTAATAACAACAACTAGACTGATAACTTGATGAAGAAGCTTGAAACAAATGGTTGAGTCATGTGTGCTCACAGAAACACAGGAGATTATGCTATTAATACAAGACTAGGTCAGGGCTGCCAGAAATTACAGATAAGTTAAGGAGCCTAGACTTATTGACTGATGGAGGCTATATGATGAAATGGTGGAAAATGTGCAACATAGAGCACTGCAGGATGCAGAAATACCATGTCTACTTAAGCCGTTAGTCAAGTCTTCTGTTTTTACATTACCCATGTATCCCATTTTGCCTCTCTCCTCTCCCCCTCCCAGGGAGCTGTCCCTCATAACAAAGAATAAAATGAAATTTTAAAATAAAAACAAACAAAACAATACCTTAAAAAAAACTTATCAACATAATGAAAAACTTTGATGTGATATACTGCATCCCTTACCCATAGTCCTCCACCTCTACAAAGAAGGGATATTTCTCATATCTCCTTTGGAGTCAAGACTGGTCATTATAATTTCACACAGTTTCTTTTTTATTGTTTTTAGTCTTTCCACTGACTTTTTGGTATCTGTTGTTTATGCTTTTTTCCTAGTTCTACTTACTTCACTTTGCAACTATTCATATGTGTTCCTATGCTGCTCTGTATTTACCATATTTATCAATTCTCACCGTGCTGTCATATTCTCTTACATTCATGTCCTGTGGCTCTTTTAGCCATTCCCTAGTTGAGAGTCATCTGCTTTGTTTCAAGGTCTTTGCTATTATAAACAGTGCTGCTGTAAATATCTTGGTGCATATGGGACCTTTCTTTTTAGCACTGACCTCCCTGGGTAGATGCTTAGCCGTGGCATCTCTGGATCTTTCCTCTGATTTCTAAAACGGTGACAAAGAGGCTTCTTCATTTCAAGACCAGATGAAACAAAGGGATCAATGACAGAATGTTCTAATCTTCCAATTTGTCAGTGAGTTCTTCTATGTAGGTATTCTCTTTAATACTGCAAATCACAACCAATACATGCCCGTCCATCTTCTGCAACTCATGACTATAATCTCCCATAAATCCTTCACAGGGGGTTGATCTCATGTGCTGGTGGTATTCCCTAAATGTTCCTGCCATTGTATGAATTTCATTTTGTAGCCTATCAATTACATGAATGGGCTATGTTTCTCTGTCTCTGTCTGTCTGTCTGTCTGTCTGTCTCTCTCTGTTTGTCTCTCTCTCTCTCTCTCTGTCTTTCTCTCTCCTCCCTCCCCAGTCCTTTGGGTGGTCCTCAACATCACCTTTCCATTCTATGACTCTAGCTATACACCACCACTAGACAAGTAAAGTTGGTTTTTTTTTTTTTAAGATGGGTCTTTTTTGCACGAAGATTGGTAACATTAAATGAACTGTACAATTTCCCAATGGCAATCTTAACTGCTTCATTATCCATTGGCATCATTTGTCCAAGATAAAGGCAGCGATAGACCAGTTCTATGAGCCAACCACTAACTCCTTTGATTATCATTCTTCTGTTTCCAACCTAACATTACAGCCTGGTTATATATACTCCCCACTAAAGTAAAGGCCAGCCAAACTGGCCTTGTTACTGTTCTTTATAAGTAATGTTCCATCTCCCAGTTCAGTACCTTTGCAATGGCTCTTCCACCAGCCTGAGAAGTTCACACTTCTTCTTATCTCTGCCTCTCAGATCTCTGATTTCCTTCAAAGCTCAGCTGAAACACAATCTATGTGAATCTTTTCTTGACCACCTCAGTGACTAGCACCTTTCCTCCAAAATTACCTTGCATTTGTGTTGTATCAGTTTGCATCTATTTATCTATATACATTTATATAAACATGTTGCCTCCTTTGGTTAGATTGTTGGCTCCTTGTTTTTGCATCCCCAGAAACTAGCAGTCTCTGGTATATACAAGGGACTTAATAAATGCTTAGGGATCAGTCAAAACCACAATCTAGATATAATAAGCATTCCTCATTTGCTTGGTTCTTCCTGTGTGGACAGCTAGAACCAACTCTTTTGAATTGAACTCTTTTAGGTTTATCAAGGCAATTCATTAATAGCATCAATTCCCTTGTTTCTCTCCAACACACACCCCAACTAAAAGGCAGAGAAAGTGAATTCTCAAGCCTATGCATCTGAACCATTTCCATAACATTTGGGTAACAGGAGATATAAGTTAAGGCTTTGAGCATCAATGGCCTATATAAAGTGTACTAATAATTTTAACCATCAGTGGTTCACATTTCCATAACGCTTTAAGCCTTGACAAGTTCTTTGAGGTTCATATGAGATAATGTGTGCAAGACACTTTGAAAATCTTAAAGCACCTTAGAGAGTTCAGCTATTATAGTTATTCCTTATCTTAGACTGAGGAAACTAAGCCCTGTTAGTCACTACCAATGTGACCATGGGCAAACTGCCTCCTCTCTTTGGGCTTCAAATTTCCTCTTTGGTAAAATAAGGGGGCTAAACCAGGTCATCTCTAAGGTCCCTGTTCATTCAGAATTCCAGGATCTTATGAGGCTCTTGCCTATATTACACAGCTAGTAAACTAAACCCATGTCTTCTGATTCTGGACTCAAGTAGTATTCCATTATACTGCATAGCTTCTTTTATTTCTTTAATAGAATGATATCAGAAATGGACAGAGCACTGGATCTGAAGCAAGAGAACCTGGATTCAAATCCCATTCACTGTATGATGCCAGGTTTATCTCCTCACCTCTGTGAGACTGTTTCCTCCTTTGCAAAATGAGAGGATTGGATTAGCTGCCTTCTAAGGTCCCTTCCAGCTTTCAGTCTACGATGCAATAGGAAGCTGCATTATGCAGAATTCAGCATCACAGATCCAAAATGGGACCTACTCAGAAGAACTCAGTGACATTCATAACACGCTCTCAATAACAGCAATATCCCCCAGCATAGAGCCTGAGGAGATCATTTAGGGAGGCGCCATGAATAAGAATCTTTTTCTACTTGGAAATTAACATGATCTCTCTTCTCTTCATAAGCTACAAATGGAAGGAACAAATCTGTCTCTGCATGAACAGAAGACCTCTAAATTCATTTAGCAACATTTCCTGATCAAGAGGTATGGCCAACTTTCTGGCATTGCTTTCTAAAGCATTGATGGGTACCTCACACACAGTATAGAACACTTTTGAATTTTCCACATATTAGCCCTTTGTAAATGATGCATAAAAATTTTGATGATACTTATTATTACAGGGAAGGAGTGATCCCAATGGAAAAATCAACCCTATTCATAAGCAATGGGTCCCATGATCAAACTTCCCCTAGACAGGCTATGCCAAAGGGTGGAAAGAGTAGAGGAGTATGATATAGGAGACCCAAGTTCTAGTCCAGATTCTGCCCCTAATTAGTAGTGTAACCTTGAGCAAATAACTTCCCTTTTCTGGGCCTCAGTTTTCTCCCTTATAAAATAAGAGGGTTGGATAAGATGCTATCTAAGTATCTTGCCTTTGGATTCTAGAAGCTAGAATCCCAGCCCCCAGTCTTGATTTCATCCTAGCTGGCTTTGAGAAAAACATGTTCTCTTTACAAAAAGGAAGTTTCCCACATCAGTGAAAATAGGAAATTCATCTTTTGCCTTCCCTTGCCAGTTTCAATATTAGGCCATGTGAATCAGCTCTTTTTTGTTGTTGTTGTTCCAAGTTATTTTTGTCTTCCAAATTTTTTAAAATTGTGAACTTGACAAACATCAACAATAATGAATATTTCAAGATACAAAAAAAAGGGAGGGGGAGACTATACTTATACCATTAACTTCCAGTATATGGAGTTCTTTTAAAGGCAGCACAGTATAGTGGATAGTGTGTGTGCGTGTATGTGTGTGAGTGTGTGTGTGTGTTCGGCCGAAGAAGACCATGCCATCAGAGAAATGATGACATGACTTGCATTTAACTTTGTTTTGAGTGAGGGAGAGCTGTGCAGGTCACCAACCTCACTTCTCCAGAGCCATCTGAATCCAGTGACCAGATATTCATCAGGATGACTGGAGATGACCCAGGATGAGGCAACTGGGGTTAAGTGACTTGCCCAAAGTCACACAGCTAGTGAGTGTCAAGTGTCTGAGGTGAGATTTGAACTCAGGTCCTACTGACTCCTGCAGTGGTGCTCTATCCACTGTACCACCTAGCTGCCCCTATAGTGGATAGAGAGCAGGCCTGAAAGCCAGGAAGACCTGAGCCCACATCGTACCTCTCACACATTGTGGATGTGTGGTGCTGTCTAACTCACTAAACACTCCAGCCAACTCTCTTAAGACCATAAAGTTGCAGAGGAAAGCTACTGATTTAGAGGTCTGCTGTTTATATAGAGACATGTTGGTTCCTTCCATTTGCAGCTTATAAAGAGAAGAGAGATCAGGTTAATTTCCAAGCAAAATAAGAATACCTGCATTGGGAACAATGGGAGGGAAGGGTTCCAGGTACTTCGTACCGATGAAATCACAAGTCTAGTCCCCATTCATAGATTAATTTTAACAATAATAACAAAACAGATTGCTTATGACTGTCCTGTGCTGAATTTCCTTCAGCTTTCTCTCTGGAGCATATTTTTGATGCTGCTGACACTTCTTTCCTTTTATTTTTATTTTTTGACATCATTGCCCCTCCTTGAATCAGAGAATTATAGATTTAGTGCTAGAAAGGACCTTAGAGATCATATAATCCAACCCTCTCATTTTACAGATGGGAGAACTGAGGCTCTGAAAGGGTAGGTGACTTGCACAAGGCCTGGTAGCACCAGGCCTTGAACCTAGGTCCTTGGATACCAAATCCTGCACATCAGTTCTCCCTTATAACAACTAAGTGTGGCCAAGCAAAGCAAATCTACACATTGGCCACATCTAAAAATATATGTATCCTGTGCCTGCAGCCCCTTGCTTCTTTATCAGGTGAGGGGAGGCATGTTTCCTCCTTGATCTTCTGAGGTTATGGCGGGTTATTGTTTTTATCACAGTTCTTAAGTCTTTCAAGGTTGCTTTCCTTTACATTATTGTGGTCATTGTAACAATTGTTCTCTGGTGAACCAGCTCTTAACAGTCGGGTGGGGGTTGGGGAGTGGGGGAGGAGGCACAGTACCTTTCTACCATCTGGCCAGCTCCCAGTAGGGGTCCTCTCCATAGCGACAGGGCTGGTGGTGGGGGAGGGGGAAGAGGTAGCGTAGAAATGATGGGGCATGCACTATATCCTTTCCCCAGAGAATTTAAATATGAAATAACAAGCAATCGCATCAATAACAAAAAAAAAAAGTTGGCTCACACTGACAGCTGCCACCCATGGGGTGAGCCTGGGGGCTAGGAGGTAAGGGGGAGCAGATAGAGAGCACAGCCAGAACAAATGCAGCCATGCATGCAGGCCAGCTGAGAGCAGCTCAGTGGGTGGGGGGAAGGAGGTTTGGTTTCGGTGGTTTAAGCTGTATTGCAATTACAATGCAAATCTATTCACAGGCCCTAGGCAGAGCAATGAAATCATCTGGAAGGCAGTTTGTTCTGGGTATCAGAGCAGGGGGGGAAACAGTTCCCTCAACCTAGGGGCCAACAATGGATCCACCAGTTCAGATTCACACATTGTTAGAACTGGAGGGACCTGAGAGATCATTGGGTCTAGCCCCCTTTGCTACAGATGAAGAAACGGACACCCAAAAAGGGGAACAGATTTGTAGGAGAAGACCACCCATTAGTGGCAGGTCCCAACTGAAGCCCAGGACTCCTGAAGGCCACTCCACTGCTATTTCTGTGGCTGAAGCTATACAGAAAATGCTGTTTGTCTTCCTCTTCCTCTCCTTTTTATGAAGGAAAATTCAGACATCTATTTTCCAGCTCTCCCAAGAGAAACTGGACACAGAGTGATATAGTGGAAAGAAGGCCATAGATTTTGAGTCCAAAACTCTCATTTTACTTTAGAGGAAACTGGAGCGGGGTGGGGGACAGCTAGGTGCTGAAGTGGATAGAGCACAGGCCCTAGAGTCAGTTGAACTTGAGTTCAAATATGGCTTTAGATACTTAATAGCTATTTGACTCTGGGCAAGTCACTTAACCCTATTGCCTAAAATAAACAAACAAAATAGAAACTGAGGCTCGGAGAATCACTCAGTCAACAAACATTTATTAAGCGGTTACTAAGTTTCAGGCACTGTGCTAAGGACAAACAGGGTCTCTACTCATGAGAAGTTCCCATTCCAATGGGGAAGACATCATTTTAAAAACTTTACATTTGAGGGGTAAATGGTAGGTAATTTTGGAAGAAGGACACTAGCAGTTGGGGGGAAGAGGAGGAGCTTCCTCTAAGGTGGGGTTTGAGCTAAGCCTTGAAGAAGCCAGAGAAAAGGTGAGGCTCCATCGAGCACACGGGATGAGAGGGCAATGGGGGAAAAAGTCCCAAGCTGGATGATTGTGAGAACCAAGAAGGCTGGTAGTGCTGGACTGTAGAAGACAGAGAGGGAAGCGAGGAAGGAAAGAAGGGACCAGGTCAGGAAGGGCCTCAAAAGCCAAACAGAAAATTCTGTATTGGATCCCAGAGGGGACAGGGAGACAACCACTAGAGTCAAGTGACTTCCCTTGATAGCAAGTTCCACCCAGGTCTTCCTTACTCCACATTCATGACCCTATCCACAATCCTCAGAACCCAAATGGAAACAACCTCTCTATTCCTTACTGTCTTTGTCACCTTAGGCAAGTCACTTGGCCCCCTCTGTTTGGTTTTCTCATCTGTACAATGAGGGTCAGAATGAGATTAGATAGCCTCTAAATCCACAAGTCTGTGAATTCAGACCTAGATATCAGAAATATGTGTAGAGGGACAGACAGGTACAAGTGAAAGAGTGCCAAATTTAAATCCAAGGTGGTTGTTGTTCAGTCATTTCAATTGTATATGAATCTTTGTGACCCCATCTGGGGTTTTCTTGGCAAAGATACTGGAATGTTTTGCCATTTCTGTGTCCAGCTCATTTGACAGCTGAGGAAACTGAGGCAAATAGGGTTAAGTGACTTGCCTGAGGTCACAGAGCTAGTTAAGAGTCAGATTTGAGGTCAGATGTGAACCCAGCAAGATGAGTCTTCCCGACTCTCGGCCCTGCACTCTATCCACTCCGCCACTTAGCTGCCCCTAGGTAAAGTCCAAGGACCTGGATTCAAATCCTTATCTGTTGCTAAGTGCATAACCCTGGACACATTTTATCTCCTCTCTGTTCTTCTGTTTCTTTCTCTGTAAAATGAGGGTATTGGATTAGATCAAGGGCCCTTATCTTGTAGTTTATAGAGCCCCAAGAAGTCCATGGATGGAGTTCAAGGGATCTGAGGAAAGAAGGAAGGAAGTGAGGGAGGGAAGAATGGAGGAATGGAGAAAGGGAAGGGGAGACAAGCATTATTGTCTACTATGTGCCAGGCATCGTGCTAAGTAGTTTACAAATATTCTCTCATTTGTTCCTTACAACAAAGGATGCAAATGATATTTTTATCCCTACTTTGGAACTGAGAAAAATAAAGTAGGTAGAGGTTGTGACTTGCACAGGGAAAAAAAACAACCACCAATCTTTGGTTTCTTTCTAATCTAATGTATTTTATTGCATGCATTTAAAAACATGATTGTGAGAAAGGATTCCTTAGGCTTCCTCAGACTGCCAAAGGGATCCAGGACACACAAAAGTCAAGAAGTCCTGGACTAGATGACCTCTAAGGTCCCCACCAGGGACCTACAAATGCTTTTACGGTTATATATTACATTTTTCTACCTAGGTGGAAAGGGTGGGCAAGTCCACTTCCATGCCCTTCCTTCTGCAGAGCATGGCTAAGGGAGGAAATGGAGCTGGATGAGCACACAATAGCAGGTCATAGGCTTGGTGCTTTCAGACATTATGATAATAATCAGATGAGAGCAAGTGGGTCACTAATAGCATGGAAAATAAACTACTTTTCCCCCAGAGTAATGCTGAATAAATGGATCCCTTAGTACAAATGTATTACATTGAAGTCCTAATGAGTATTGACTCTTATTTAGTGCTACATGCCTTTGCTAATTTCAGCATTTTTTTAATATTCGTAGATAATCCTCAGTTTTAAATTGTTGGTATAGCTAGCACATAACTGTGTGGAGTCATTTCTCATTGATGATCTATTTTCTGCTTGATAAGATTTTATCATGTTCATTTTTTAAAATTTTTGTTCACTAGATTTTTCGCCCCCTTCTTTTTCATCAGGTTAGCCAAAGGTATATTGATTTTGTTAGGTTTTTCAAAGAACCAGCTTTTAGTCTTTTGTTTTCCAACTTACTCATTTCTCCTCTAATTTTCAAGATTTCCTCTTTTATTTTTAGTTTGGTTTTATTTGTTGATTTTCTCATTTTTAAACTGCATTTTCAGCATGCTAATCATCCCTTTTTTTATTTTGTTAACATAAGCTCTCAAGGATATGATTTTCACTCTGAGGATGGCTTTAGTTGCATCACAGAAATTCTGGCATGTTATATTATCATTATCATTTTATTTCACAATTGTTTCTATGATTTGTTCTATAACCTACTTGTGTGACTGGTCAAATCACCTGACCTCTCTGGTTCCCAATCTCTTACCTGCAAAACTAAAGAGGGTGATAGGAGGAATCTTTAAAATTCCTTCTAGTCAGTCAGTCAATTAGCTTTTATTAAATGCCTACTTTGTGCCAGGCACTTTGCTAAGCACTAGAAATACTAGAAAAGGCAAAAACAAAAACAAACAAAAAAAAACCCTTCTCTGCTTTCAAAGACAAAGCTCACAGTCTAGCTTAAAATCTGAAGAGCACAATCTTCTCTAATAAAGGTGTTGCTGTCATCTGACCCTAACAGGAGGATAGAAGACTAAATAAACTTACTGAACTTTAACTTGAGAGTCTTCAATGATCTGACTAATGAATCTTGTTTCTAAAGCTTAAAATCTCTTTCTTAATGTGATTAGATGAATTCAATGAATACAATGAAAACTTTCCCAGAATTCCAGGTGCTGATCAATTACAAAGAGTAAGAAGAATTCTGTATGACAGGTACATTAAAACCTGGGTAACAGACAGTCTTCATTCATTTTGGTTGGGGATACAAAGATTTTTTAATGATGCAGTTTCTGCCACCTATAACCTCCAAGGGGCTCAGAAATGGTATCCAGCCCCACTTCCATTTCAAAAAGGAGAAGGAGCATGCTTAAAGATGCAAAACTGGTATCTACCTTCAGGCCAAAACTCTTCCAGAGGGAAACACTAAAAGAATAACTAATGACTAATAACTAATCAGTAATCAGTTAGCTAGAATGGGCCATGCAGTCAGTGACTTAGAAAGATGAACCTCTCAAGCTATTATTTTGGAGACAGGCAGGCTACAGTAATAATAGTCCTTTACATGTGCTCAATATTTTCCTTTCTACTCAGGAAGCTAGGGGAGTGCTGTGGATAGAGTACCAGCCCTAGAGTCAAGAGGATCTGAATTCAAATCTCACCTCAGACAGGTGTATGCCCCTGGGCAAGTCACTTCACCCTGTTTGTCTCAGTTTCCTCATCTGTCAAATGAGCTGGGGAAGGAAATGGCAAACCAGTGTCCTTGCCAAGAAAAACACAAATGGGGTCACAAAGAGTCAGACATAGCTAATAGACTAAACAACAACAATAAAATAATTTGCTCCAAAGTCACAAAGGTTATAAGTGGCAGAGTTAAGATTTGAACCCAGGTCACAGGATCACAGATCCAAAGCTGGACGCTATCTCAGAGACCATCTAGTCCAACCTCATTTTTTTTTTTTTTACAAAGGAAGAAACAGGCTCAGAGAGATGAATTCACCCAAGATCAACAGAGTAAGGCTTATCCCAGTAGAACCATGGCCCATGGTTTGGAGGTTAGGGGCTAATTACTGTCTTAACTGCATAGCACCATAGGCCTGGAAGAGATTTCAGAGGCCAACTCTGAAAGTTCCAGCTCCCTGATTTTACAGGTGGAATCTGAACCCAGGTCCTCTGACTTCAGGGCTAGTGCACTTTTCTAGTTTGATCCCTAACCTCACCTGGATCAATACCAAGCATCTGAAAGCCTCACTTTAAAATGCTTCCCTTAGAAAAATAAAAGGAAATGGGAAGATCTGAAACCAAAATGAGCTTCCCCCTGCCAGGGTCCAGAGTATTAGGTAAAGAGTTGACTGGATCAGGTCCCTGGAAGACTGCCTGTGTGTGGTCCAGTGGAAAGGGCTGTGGCTTTCCAGTCCAAGGACCTGGATTCCAATACCGTTTGGAAAGTCAGGGGGTTGGTATAGGGGACCTCAGAGATGTCCTCCAGTCCTAGATCTAGGATCCCAAGATACTGAAACAATATAATCCCAAAGCTTCAAACTATGGTGAGGAACTAGAGATAAATCTAGTTTATACTCTTGGAAAACCCTAATATTTAGGGAAATAGAGGCATTAGTTATACCATAAGACCAAGGGAGGCAGCAGGACACAATGGTAAGAGTACTGAACTTGGAATCACAAGAGATTGATGCAGCTTTGAATCCACTCACATTTACCATTTGTGAGATCTTAAAGCAAATCACTTAACCTCAGTTTTCCCATCTGTAAGATGAGGATAATAAAACATGTCTCACTGGGCTAATGTGAGTAAAAGGCTTGAGAGAAGAGACTGATTCATTTTTTTGTTTTTGTATCCCCAGCACCCACACTCAGTAGGTGCTTAATTAAATGCTTGTTGATTAATTCATCACTTACAAGTCGCCTAATTTGCACCTCAGTTTCCCCATCTGTGAAATAGGGAATCTCTCTTATTTTACATGAAAAAAATGTCATGAGGATGACATGAAAATGTTTATGAAAGGTTTTTAAAATCACATTAGAGCTTGGAAAGTACTCAGAAAAAGAGAGGGAGAGATAATGCCACTTTGTATATTTTCCAGTTCTAAAATTTATTCTAATCTACTTAGGACAGAAGTCTGCTGATAACAAGTCCTCCTGAAGGTAACCAAAGGGGCCTTTTCATAAGAAAAAGTGAAAAATGGCTTCTCCTTCACACTTTTTGCAAGGGTTTTTCTTTTTCTATATATTGTTGAACTTGGAAGAAATGACCCATGACCATTTTTCATTTATGGAGTTCCCACTATCACTGGTGAAAGTGATAGTCAGCATTTTGCAAATCCTGCTTTTATTCAGAGCCAATTAAAGATGGCAAGGGAAAATCTGGATTCTTGAAGTCTCCCCCCTCCTCTATAGCAAAGAAAAATATACAGCAGCGTTTAGAATAGGTAGGGGGAAGAATGACAGGAAAATAAAGGCTAGCTTTTCCCCACATTTCTGTATAAGTAAACATATACTTCAAAGTAGTAATACCTTTCAATCAATCAATAAACACAAATTGAGCACCTACTCAGTGCCAGGCATTAGCTAGGCTCTGGGGATACAAAGACAGAAATAAGAAACCAAAGTCCAGATCCTTTACTTTTATTCTCTTTGGGGAGTGGTGGGGGTGGGGTCAAGTAGCCAGACAAGTAAATAAATAAAACTTCTATACACATAATATAGGGTAATTGCTTTAAAAAAAAAATTTAATGATATCTTATTTTATTTTCTTATTATCTTTTCCCTCCTCTCCCCCACAAAGCCATTTCTCCTAATAAAAAGAAAAAACCATTCAGCCAAACTAGCCACAGCGCATGCAATATTCCACATCCACAACCCACCACTTCTGCTAAGAAGGAAAGGAGGCACATTTATTTTCTCTTCCAAAACAAGCCTGACTATTACAATTATACATCATTAAGGTTTTTTTTGTTGTTTTTAAAAATACTTTTCATTTACATTGTAATAATCCTTGGGCACATTGTTTTCCAGGTTCATCAGTCCATACATGCCATCCTATGCTTCTTTATAATTTGAATTCTTCATATTTATTATTTCTTATGGATCTATAATGTTCCAATATTCACATACCACAACTTGTTTAATGATTCCTCATCAATGCACATGTACTTTGTTTCCAGTTCTTGGCTTTTATAAAAAGCATGGCTATAAATATTTTGCTGTGGGCTTTTTGTGTCTTCAATTCCCTTGGAATACATGCCTAGGGGAATCTCCAGATCAAAGGCTATGGATATTTGTCACTTTCTTAGCTTAATTCTTAGTTGCTGCTCAGAGTGTTTGGGCCACTGCACAACTCCACCAACAATGTATTAGTGTGTTTTTTTCCCTCAATTCCTCTAACATTAACTCTTTCTATTTTTGTCATCTTTGCCAAATTACTAGGTAAAATATAAAATGTAAGAGTTTTTAGTTATTTTGAACAACTTTTTATATAGTTAAGAGTTGGCAGTTGTTTTAAGATTCTGACAACTTGTCCATAGGGGGACTGAATGACTCTTGGTCTTATATTTCTTTGTTAGTCTTCTATATATGTTGACTATCAGACCTTTAAACGGGCAGCTGCATGGAAAAGTGGATAGAGTGCCTGACCTGGAGTCAGGAAAATTCATCTTCCTGCATTCAAATCTGGCCTCATATGTAACCCTGGGCAAGTCCCTTAATTCTGTTTGCCTCAGTTTTCTCAGCTGTCAAATGAGCTGGAGAGGGAAATGACAAACCATTCCAGTATCTTTGCCAAGAAAACCCCAGATGGGGTCACAAAGAGTCAGACATGACTGAATAAGAACTGAATAAAGCAATGGGAAGCCTCAGGGGAGGGTGACAGTCAGACCTGTGCTTTGGGAAAATTACTTTGGCCACAGAGTGGAGGGTGGATTAGAGAGGGGAGAAGTTGGAGTCTGGGAGACCAACCAGAAGCTGGAGGCAGTCATCCAGCCACAAGGTGATGAGGTACCATGAGCTACCCCAGCAGCTGTTGTGTCAGTAGAAAGGGAAATACAGGAGAGATAAGATGAAGATAAAAATGACAAGACCTGGCCATACATTTGATTTATGGTGTGAGAGAGTAAGAAATTGTGGATGACATGGAGATGGTGGCATCCTTAACAGGAACAGGGGAGCTCTAAAGCAAGGAAAGTTTGTAAAAATGATAGGAAGCTCTATTTTGGACACAATGATGCCTACAAGAATCCAATCTGAGATGTTCAAAAGACTGGAGCTCAGGAAAGAGGTTAGAGCTGGGGAGATCATTTGAGACAAGTCTACAACATTTAGAGAGAAGAGGGAGAGATCAAGAAAAGGAGCTGGGCTGTGCACTGAAGGAAATCAGAGACTCCAAGGCAAGGTAAGAAAGCCTTCAAAATCATTTAACTGTCTGGACACTTTTCTTTTGATTTTTCAACACGATTTGTCACTGATGGAGGCTGTCAGTCCCTACAACCATTCTATGTCCCCTCTCCTAGGAGAACCCCCTCAACTCAGGTTCCCAGAACAGGCCTCCTTATTAAGAGGGCACAGAAAGAAACCCGATAAAGTTCGCTTTATCAAACTCCAGCAGCTCTGGCTAAGAGAACTCAAATATTTACTAACATGAACAGCAAATGTATTGCCTTAACCTTACCTCTGTGATCTCTGTTCTCCCCAGAACTGCTGTTGTTGAGTCATTTCAGTCATGTCCGACTCTTTGTCAGACCCCTTTGGGGTTTTCTTGGCAAAGATATTGCAGCAATTTGCCATTTCCTTCTCCAGTGGATTAAGCAAACAGGATTAAGTGACTAGTCCAGGGTGGCACAGCTAGTAAATGTCTGAGGATGGATTTGAATTCAGGTTTTCCCGACTCCAGGCCTGGCAGTCTTTGCATTGCACCACCTCACTGTTCTTCTTCCTAGAATATATGAACACACACACACACACACACACACACACACACACACACTCATTTCTCACACTGCCTGGGACTAAATTAAAGACCCTTCCTATGAAGAAACCAACTTTTAAAAATGGAATTTGGATCTCCCCTTTAAAAACAAAAAGAGGGAAGAGGCCCAGAACTTTCAACACAGTGTGAATGTTGTCATTTTTCCACCTGGCATAAGACCCCTTGGTCATCTCAGCTGGATATCTCTGGGAGTTTGCACAAGCCTCTTCATCTCAGTCTCAGTTCTCAGTTTTCCCATCTGTAAAATGTAGGGGTTGGATAAGATGACCTGTAAGGCCTCTTCCAGCTCTAAATCTATGATCCTCCCATATACTGAATGCCATTCTCAGCAGGGGGATTGAACCTGAGGAAACAGACAAAGCTTCACCCAGGGCATGACACAATCAAAGACAGGGAAGGTTGGCAGACAACAAATGGGTCACCTATAAGACCACTTATCTAAACGGGAAATTATCAAGTGTTAGCTTACACTGTTTGTTCTGTCAATCCAAAGGTCACATTTGGCTCCCAACCTCATTTGGATTGCTTTCCGGATTTTCCACTCAAAAGGATTATTCTAGAGTAAATGACCCCTCCCTTCCTCTCTACTGCCACCCCCTTTTCTTATCCACTCCCAAGAACCAGGATTACTCAGAAAGGATTTTCCTTCAGCCCCGTTTATTTTGCCAACAGGATCTTTTAACACTTCTGGCATCTTCAGATTTAAGTTCAAAGTTCTGAGCTTTAGGGGTAGACAGGTTGCTATTATCTGGCTCACCTCTTCAACTGTAATAGAAAGAACCTAGTACTGGAAGCCAAAAGACTATAGTTCCTTACTCAACACTCTATCATGCTGTATGATCATGGGCCAAATCACTTCACACCTTACTTTTCCTCATCTGTAAAATGGGAAAAATTACATTGCCTACCTTTATGGGGTTCAGAGCATCATCGAATTGTAGATTTAGAATGGAAAGGGACCTTGGAGGTCACTTGATTCAATCCCCTCATTCTACAGCTGAGAAAATGGAGGCACGGAAGAGGAAACAGAGATGAAGAGATACAGATAGGTAGGGTGAGGGACCCTTAACCAGGATCTGTTCCCATGTTCAGGATTCGATCTACCTATATCACCTAGTTTCTCCTGAAGAGAGGGCTCTAAGGGCCTCCTTCAAGAGGCCCTTCTAGATGACCTCAGCTCCCCCCTCAAACAAACAAACAAACAATCTCCTGAGAGCCACCTTCAGAATCTAAATCCCATCAAGGCCCTGAATTTCAGAGCAGATGATATGAGGAGGATTCTCATAGGGATTTTTTAAGCCAAAAAACAAAACTGGAGGTCCAGACATCCCCCAAAACTTTTCATATATACTTACTGTCTCCCTCATTAGAATATAAGTGCTTGGAGGGCAGGGGTGGATGGTCTGGGTTTTGGTTGTTTTTTGTTTTACCTATTCTCCAACAAAGTTCTCGGCATATATAAGTCCATTGTTAGTCCACAAGAATTTATTAGGTGCTAACTATGTGAAAAGAACTGTGTTATGATGATGATATTTTTTTTAAAAGGTAAAAACAAGGTCCCCTCAAGCAGCTCACATTCTAATAGGGAAACAGCATGCAGATAACACTCAGGATTGAGTTGTTGAAGGTTACAAACCAAATAAACATATGAATTTGTTATTACCTAGAAGAATCCGGGAACCTATGATGTGATTCCCAAGGAGGGGAGGAAGGTGTTGCCAAATAATGCCCATTCATACCCATGGACTCCCCTCCAGCAGCATTTCCCAGTCCCAACCCAGAGTCTGACCCAAATTTTGGCCCAAAGAAGGCTCCCTAAGGCCTCTGGCAGCCACCCTCCCAGCTATGGATCAGGGTGCAGGGGACCAAGAGCTCGAGAGAAGGAAGAAGGTAGGAAGAACAAAATTACTCATGGATATACCACCAAGGCACAGGGACTCCCATTTCTACAAGCCCTTCCTCTCAATGGCCCTAGGAGGCAGATGATGATGCGAGAATCATTGTCCCCATTTTGCAAACAAGAAAACAAAGGCTCAGAGAAAGAGAATTAGTTAAGTGGTTTTCTTTCTTTCTTTCTTTTTTTTTTTTTTAATGTGTATTGGGTTTTAAAGTCTGAACCTCTGATAGTAAAAATAACCACTCCCAGTAAGAATCCACAAGCACAATAAGACAAACTCTGCTGCCCTAGATTCCTCCCCTAGACCAGTCTGGCAGCCAAAGGACAAAAGGGATTCACTTCAAATCTGAGGTATTTCAGCCAAGTCCACTTCCTTGCACATAAAAATAGAAACATCACATTTCATGACTGGAAAAGACCTCTGGGCCCATAATAGTAGGTCCCATTTATAGAGGGAACCCTGCAAGGTACAGAGAACACATGACTCACATCCACCCTGAAAGGGAAGTGATTTTCACCCTTGTAAAATAATTACCTCGAATATATTTGGCATTTACTGCATTTTGTATGTACAAACATCATCTCCTCTCTCCTCCCAGTTGAAGGTAAACTCCCTGAGCATAGGGTAGGTTTTGGTTTTACTTTTATATCCTCAGTGCTTGGAATATTTATTTGTTGTTATTGGTCCTGTGTGACTCTTGGTGATCCCATTTAGGGTTTTCTTGGCAGAGATACTGAAGAGGTTTGCCATTTCCTTCTCCAGCTCATTTGACAGATGAGGAAACCGAGGCAAACAGAATTAGGGGACTTGCCCAGGGTCACACAGTTGGTAAGTGTTAGAGGTCAAATTTTAACTCAGGTCTTTCTGACTCTAAGCCAGAAATTCTATCTACTGCACTACCCAGCTGCCTGCTTAGAATATGGTAGGTCCTTAATGCATGTTTGCTGATTTGGACTCAGTTGTCCGGGCTCCCAAGGCTAATGAGTGTCAGAGTCCCATTGTCTGGATTTATTACATTATTTCCCTCCTTATTCAGTCAAACTGGCTTTCTTGCTGTAGCTCACACACAACATTCCATCTTTGAGCTTTAGCACCGGACTTTCCTTTCTACCTCTACCTCCCATTCCTTGAATGTATTTCCTCCTCCTCATTCCCACCTCTATGAATCCTCAGTTTCCTCCTAAACTCAGGTCAAACAGATACCCACAACTCCTCCTGCCTCTGTCTTCCCAATCCCCCCTAAACATTACCTTGTAAAAGTTTATCTTGGAATTATTTTGTTTATACTTACAAGAAAGTGAACTACTGAAGGGCAGGGACTTTAATTTTTGACCAGACTTCCCTCTCTGTGCCTAGTAAGTGTTAAATAAATGTTGCCTGGGTGACCCCTGTGATACCAGCTTTTCTGTGCCTAATTAGGTTATGAACAGGGACTGGACCTGTGATATCTCTAAGGTAGGGAATTCCTAGTGGAGGCAGCAGCAGCAGAGCACCTTCTCTACAAGAGCCCAGAGAAGTTAAGTCACTTGCCCAGGGTTACACAGTCATTATGTATTTATTGGAAGCAGGATTTGAACCCAGATCCTCCTGGCTTTGAGGCCAGCTCTCTAGTCACTATATACCATGCTACTTTTTATCTTGCATGTGCCAGAGGCTAACTTTGGGTTGGGGTTGGAGTAATGAAGGCAAACAGAGTAATAAGAAAAAAAGATGGAAATGAAAATTCAGTGTTCTGTGTCCCAGTCTTGAACAAACACACACCAGTCAGGCTCTGCCAGTCTGTCCAAATGACAAAGAATGGAACTCCCTAAAGAGAAAGTAAACCCCACAGAACAAGCTGAGGCAATTCAGATTATAGATGATCCAAAATCTCTGTTAATTCTCAAGGAATACATGGGTTCACTTGAAGCCAGGTAGCCATTTTTCTTCCTTGAAATTGTCTCATTTCTCTCAGGAAAGTGGTTCTCTGACCTTGAGCACGGGGCCATGAAAGGACTTCCCTCCTTCCTGTTCCTGGTCCCACTCTATAGGCAGGAGCACAGAACCACCAAGAAAGATTGCTGGATCGAAGACAGAAGACCTCTTTTGTTGATGTTGGTCAGTTGTGTCTGAGTCTGTGTGACCCCATTTGGGGTTTTCTTGACTGTGATACTAGAGAGGTTTGTCATTTCCTTCTCCAGCTCATTTTACAGAGGAGGTAACTGAGGCCAACAGGATTAAGTGACTTGCCCAAAGTCACTCAAGGAGTAAGAAAAAGAGCCAAGATGGGAACCCAGTCCTCTGACCCCAAACCCAGCCCTTTTGCCATGCACCCCTTAAAAATATTGTCCCACCAGTAAACATCCTCTGATGGTATTAAAGGGGACAAGGTTGAAGTTAAAACTCAATATTAGCCAAAACAATTACAAAGAGCCTAATTCTCCAGGATTCTAAGGCTCCTGGGACCAGGAAGGGAACAGGATCTGTGACCCCAAGGAAGCAAGAGGTCTTGAATGCAAAAATATCCACATCTAGAAAGAGTTCAGAGTCTAAAGTTACGGCATGAATGGAAAAGGCCCATACATAAGCTCATTTTGGTTCCTTTAAGTCCAGGAATCAAAGAGTTAAAAAATATGGGAGAAAAAAAAAGACACAAGCAAACCAAAAATCCTGTTTGGAGAGTTAATGGGAAGGAAACCTGGTTTTTATTCCTTGGTTCAACCAACAAAGCAGATCCCTCTGATCATGTGACACATTTAACTCAAACCCATTAAAGCCTGGAGACTTGGAAGGCCACAGCCTGTATAGCTTTATAAGGCAAATGGTGGCTTGCCTAAAGTTATATAGGTGATAAGTGGAAAAGCTGGGATTTGAACTCATGTCTTTTGACTCCATGTCAATTCTTTCCAGCAAACTATGTTGCCTCCCCAAGAGGGTCAGCCAGCAGGACAATAGGCCTCAGCATGGAAGCCTTCCCTGACCACCCCATCCCAAGCAACCCCAACCTGTATCACTGGGTTTTGTTTTCAACTTGCCAGCCTGCAAAGGTTAGGCATAGCCTGGCCACCAACCAACAACATCGGGCATTCAGTGGGAGCTACCCAGCATCCAGCCCCTCTGAAACAATGAAGAAGGGAGAGTGAGGGGGCCAGGGAAAGCAGCCCAAATAGAGGCAGAATCTGCATAATGAACTCCAAGGGGGGCAGCACATCAAAGATAGTATTGTGCACTCTTCCCTGGGACCCAGCCACGTGTGTGCACTCAATGCGTTGCCTTGTCCTGGGTCAAAACGGATCACTCTGTGAGGCTCATTAGAGAATGGATGCTCAGCAAGGCTTTAGCTGCTGTCAGCGGGAGCCAGTTTGGAATTTCTCGAGATGCTTTAAAAAAAATAAAGAAGCAGCAGCACAATTATGCAGTCAGTCTCATGGGAGACAGGCTGAATGTAAAGAAGGGTTTTTTTTCTCCTAAGAGAAATTTTCACTGCAGTTCAAGGATGCTTCTGGCTCACCTTACCACCAGACTGAAGCTGTGTTACTTCTGTAACAGGATGCTCTGCTGCATATCCTTGTGGATTATTCAAAGCAGTAGGCCTTCCAGAGCCCTCAGATTCCTGCATAGTTTAGGGGCATGAATGGGCAAGAGTCACGGCTCCAACATTTTATCCCACTGTTCTACTGGTACTACCCACTGTGCCTCAATCTCCCCCCGCTCTCAACTCTCACAAGCTTGGAGCAGAACAACAAGAATGCAGGAGGGAAGGTAGAAAGACAATCCATCATCAAATATTTGTTGTGCACCTACTACATGCAGGGCCCTCAGCCAGGCACTGGGGCACCCAGCACCTGCAAACAATGAAACAATCTCTGCTCTTAAACATGGAGGGTTTGGTAGAAGAGAATGGGAAAGTAGTCAAGCTTAATGCAGACATGGCTACTTTCACCTGATTGGAAGGGACTGCCAAAGGCCACCAAGTCCAACCTGGACCTGTTCAAGAATTCTCTTTATAACAGCTCCAGAGTGTGGGCATCCAGCCACCACTGGAACCCCCTACCTCCAAGCAACACCTCCAAGAGAGTAGGGAGTGAGGGTCCAGAAGGAGGGGTGTGATGTCATAATGTCATAAGACTACTCACTACCACTATGACTTTCCAGACCAAAATGTCGGGATGTTCCTGGTCCCCAGCCTGGTCCTATTAGACTAAATTCCTTGAGGGCAGGGATAGTCTCGTTTCTGCGCTTATAACCCCAGTGACTAGGATAGTTAGTTTGCTTCACACACCAGACACTTAACAAATGCTTTCTTCTTCAATGATTTACTAGAGACGTCCCTCCATGTTCAAATCAACACAGGGGCAATTAGTCTTTGAGGTGAGTCCCAAATCTACCTAACGGCATCCTTCCCCTCCTCTCCCCCCAAGATCTCTTTATCTTGACCACAAGGTTGGCATGAAAGATTCTTTGGAGGGCTTGGCTGAAATCTAAGTACACAGCATGAACAAGGGGTTGCTCCTCACTGCTGACAAAAAGGGAGGTTGGCCTAATAAGATTTGTTCTTCATGAAGTTATAAGGGTTCTTAGTAATCACTACTTCCATTTCTAAATGCTTACAAACTAAATCTTCAATAATGGAGTTTCCTGGGGAATCAAAGTCAGGCTCATAAACTCCCAAGTTTACAGACTCCAGTCAATTCCTTTTCTTTTTCCAAACCCACCGGCCCTGTGATAGTCTCATAGTATCTCTTCCAGTCTCCATGGTCTTTCCTATCATCAGCTCTTTCTGTACCTTTTTGCATATTTGTCTGAGCCTTCATTAAGGGCAACCTTCAAGGAGGTGTGGCCACAGGCCAGGGAAGCACCTGGAAGACCATCCTAACCCTTTGGGGCAGCTCTGGGGAGCCAGATGGCAGGCCAGGGCTAATATTCCCTTCCCCTTTGAAGGTACTCTCTTTAGTTTCTTGGTTGGTCTGTGTTAACACAAGCCCAGCTGGGAAAGATTAGGGACTTTGAAGGGTGAATATTTGCTGAGGCTCTTCTGAACAAAAGGGTTTGGAGTTACTGAAAATAGGAGAGGGAGGAAAAAACATTCACTGACCATAAATCCTGAGTCACCAACTCTACCTAGTCCAGCACTAAAGTAGCCTGACCAACTCACTGGCTATATTCCAGAAATTGTCTAAGCTGGCTTTTTGAAATAAGGGATGTTTTTTTTTTCCATAGAAAGTATACAAGTTATACTAGAATACAGTTATATCAGTTAAATTCTCAGGTCAGTCTACAAAAACCTATTTCATCAATTAGGCTGCTAAAAATTATAAAAAAAGAGTACTATATGTTAGGGATTTCTATAAGTGACCCCTGGCAAAAAGAATGCATGACACAGCTTCCACAGAGGACTCCTACCATTATTTACTATAAAGTAATACAGCCACATTCTAGTAGGTTTTTGTGGGCTAGTCTCAGAACCTAACTACAAATATATTCCTCCCACCACATACACACATTCACATTCTCATTCTCTCCCTCTCCCTCTTTCTCTCTCTCTCTTTCTCTCTCTCACTCACTCACACACACACATTCTCTGTTTCTTTCATACACACACACACATACCTCCCCCTTCACTCACATACACACACACATTCTCATTCTCTCTCTCTCTCTCTCTCACACACACACACACACACACACTCTATTGCAGTCTGTCTCTCTTGCATACACACACATACATATTCTCTGTCTCTCACTTACACATACACACACATTCTCCCTCCCCCCAGCTCACACAGACATATACACATTCTCATTTTCTCTCACACACATGCATACACATACACTATTGCTCTGTCTTTCATATATATACATACATATTCTCTGTCTGTTTCTTTCTTACATACATTCTCCCTCCCCCCTCACATACACACCTTCTAATTCTCTCTCTCTCTCTCTCTCTCTCTCTCTCTCTCTCTCTCTCTCTCTCTCTCTCTCTCACACACACACACACACACACACACACACACACACACACACACACACACACAGGGGAACAGATGGAAGGGATGAAAGTATTTCAAAGACAAACTTCACCTACTTTCCACTTTTGCCAACGTTCAGATAAGAGAATGGGAAAGAGAGCTGGTCTAGTACAAAGCACTTCAGTGTTAGAATGAGTCAACTGAATTTTTAGTTCATAGACTAGAAGAGGCATTGACAATTAGCTACTCCACCAGCCCTCATTTTACAAATGAAAAACAAGACCCAGAGAAGTACAATTTGTCCAACATCACAGCTGAAGTACTATCTCTGCCAACAACATATGTCTTATCCTTAGGTCCAAGATTTAAACCTATAAGAGACCTTAGAAATTGAAACTAACCACTTCATTTTACAGATGAGGTAATTATGACTCCAAAAGGTCAAGTGACTTTCCCAAATTCACAGAGGTTGTGAGTATCAGTTGGGGAACTCAAACCTCCTTTACTCTCTCAGCTGAGCTCTTTCTGGCCTGGTCCATGTGTCCTTCCAGTTCTTCCTTCTGGAACAAAGTGACTGAGCCAGGACTTGGCCCCAAGTCATTCTAAATGCCAATAGAGCACTCTCTTTACTACTTGTCCAAATAAGTGTTGGTGTGTTGTTTTTTGGTTAGCTGTTTTATTTCAATGCAGTGCAACTATTCTAAATCATTTCTAAGAATCAATGCAATGATTAAGAACAAAAAACAAAACCGTATTTGTTTGGCAGCTACTAACTGTGACGTAAGCTTGAGACAGTTCCCTACTGGTGGCCTTGTCTCACTCAAGCAGGTGAAGCTAACCAGCAGGCTGCAACATGAGAACTACAGGGGTTGCAGATTTCCTGTACGGTAACCTCCAAGGTAGAGACACAGGACAATGACACAGCACTGTGTAGCATCATGGTACAGGAAGTTCAGTGAAAAAATAAGGGAGATTAATTTGGTTTTGAATGAAGTGACACAATTCATAAAAATGGGTAAGAAGAACCAGGTGGGAAGTAGGGATGTTTTGCTTCCAAGAGGAGCAAATACACATAAACAGGAGAGACCATTTTCCAAGACAGCTTAAGCAGTCATGGCACCTAGATAATCAGGGTGACTGGCAATGTACTTAGACCTACTACACCAGTGTGGAAAGGGAATCCTGGGTTTTGAGGAAGTGATTCTGGTTGTTAAATTGCCTGCACAAAGTCCTTCAGATTAGTGTGAATCAAAAACATTTTATCTCACACCCTGAAAATTGGCAAAGATAACTCAAAACCAGTAACAATAAGTATTAGAGGAGCTTTGGGAAGATAGGCACATTAATTCACTGTTAGTGTAACTTTGAATGGGTCCAACCATTGCCTAATCAATTGGAATGACCTAAGACAACATAAAAGGATTCATGATGAAAAATGGTATCCACCTCCAGAGAAAGAACTAATGGAGTCTGAATGCAGATCAAAACATATTTTTTAAAAACTTTCTTTATTTTTCTTCGGTTTTTTTTTGGTCTATTTCTTTTTCCCCCATAACATGACTAATATGGAAATACATTTTTGCATAACTGCACATGTATAATCTATACCAAATTGCTTGTCTTCACAATGAGGGGGGAGGAGAGGGAAAGAATTTGGAACTGAATTTTTTTTTAGAAAATGACTCAAATTTTTTTACATGTAATTGGAAAAAAACTTAAACATTTGAAAAAAATCAATCTGAAATATGCAAGAAAAGGGACTAAGTGTCTGACACCTGAAGGTTATAACAATCACCCCTCCTGGGCATATACCTCAAGGAAATCAAAGACAGAACAAAGTTCTGATATATATATAAAATAGTCATTTTTACTATTTGATGCATTTCTTTATGACAAAGAACTAAAGGAGGGAAAAGTGAATGTCCATTGATTGGAGAATGTGGGATATGGATTTAATGCAATATTATCACACAGTAATACAAAATTAACATGAGAGGTCCAAAGAAACACAGAAAGATTTATATGAACTAATGCAAAGTAAAATGAGCAGAACCCAAGAAAACAGCATATACAATGTAACAGCATAAATATAGGTAATATATCAGTATAAATATATACAATGTAACCATGTAAATATATACAATGTAACCATGTAAGTGCATAGATGGCATAATATGAATGGATATAATGTAACAGTATCAATGTATACAATGCCCCTTTGTGAATATATAATGTATCAGTATAACATATGCAACGTATCCATGTAAATATATACAATGTAACCATGTAAATGCATTCAATGGCATGGTGTGAATGGATACAATGTAACAGTATCAATGTATACAATGTCCCTTTATGAATATATAATGTATCGGTATAATATATACAACGTATCCATGTAACTGTCCATGTGAGCATCTACAAAGGAACAAAGTAAAAGTGTATATGTCTACAGACAGCCAGTGTGACTGTATGCAACGTAAATGTGGTTGTATCCAGTGTAAGAATGTAAATATATACAAAGTGGTCATATGGATATATAAAATACAAGGGTACAAATGACAAGATAACTCAAAGAAAAGGGAACCCTTATGGAAGGATACATTTCACTATAGCAGGATGAGGAGAAAACCTCAGATAAATCTAGTGGAAATCGAGCATTGCAGGGCTTGAAGACCATGCTGGACAACTTTGTCTGATAGGAATTAAGCTAGGCCACAACGGATAAGGAAATCACAGTTCCAATGAAATGCAACCATCTTTGGCTGGGTGAAGAACAGCGACAAAATATTTTAGAAAGGAAAGGGACAAGTGAAAACTCAGGAACCCTATTTCCTCTGAAATCAACAAGTATTTATCCAGAGACTAATACGTACCAGGAACTATGCTAAGTGCTGGTGATGCTATGCTATGAAGAGCCATGGATGTCTCATAGTTTAAGGAGGACCTTCACCTGTTCTCCTCTCTCAGGGAGTCCAGGGATGGGATGGAGACTCTTGGGGATAGACAGGACCAAAGTGGTGTCTCTCTTTCATCCTAAAATCATCATGCATAAACTCAGCCCTTTATATGTTTAACCAATCAACAAGGATTTACTAAGCACCTCCTATATGCCTACAGACAGCATCATGTGGTGGATGGAGATCTCGTCTAGGATCCAGTTCAAGAATTGTCTCTGACATGTATTACAGGATTTGAATTTGTAGAATGAAAGAGACCTTAGCCACCTAGCCTAGCTATCTAGTCTAACCCATCCTCAGGAGGAATCCCTACTATAACAGAACCAACAAGTAGCCATCTAGGCTCTGCTTGAAGACCTCCCTTTGGGAAATTTCCCTTTGGGAAATTTGACTCTTTGCAACTTTTACTCAGAGCTCCTGCTTCTGCCCTCTGGAACTAACAAGAACAAGTCTAGTCCATCTTCTACATGGTAAGTCTTTCAAGTACTTGAAGTTAGTTATCATGGTATCAAAGTGGATATAACACTGGACCTGGAGCAGGAAGACCTGAGTTCAAATTCCAGCTTAAACACCTATTAGCTGATAATCCTTGGAAAGTCACTTAACCTGCCTGCCTCAGTCTCCTCATCTGTAAAATGGCTACCTCTGACATTGTTGTGAGGATAAAATCAGGTAATATTTGTAAAGTACTTTGCAAACCTGAAAGCAGTATATAAATACTGGCTATTATTATTATCATGACCCCTTTAATTCTTCTCTCTAGACTAAACATCCTTCATCATGTGACATGGACTCCAGCCCTTTCACACATAAGTCCCTAGGCAAGTCATTTAACCTCCCAATTTCTCAGACAGCTCTAAGACTGTACTGAATATTGAGAAAGGTGCTAATAGACATTAGCAGAGGGAGTTTCCTCATCTGGGAGTGCCCTCTGACAAAGACATAACAGATCCAGTCTCTATCTTCCTCCCCCACTGCATGCCAAGAATTATGCTGGGTGTTGGGTACAAAAACAAAATTAAAATATCCCTCTCCTCTCCCCTCCCCACCCAGTAGAATTAAAGTTTCTTCATGACAAGGGCTCAGTATTACTGGTCTATTACTCATTACAGATATATATATATATATATATATATATATATATATATATATATATATATATATATATATATATATATACACACACACACACACACACACACACACACACACACACACACACACACACACTGTTCTGCCTCAGTATCTCCAGTGCCTACCATGGTTCCAGCACTTAATGAATCCTCATTTACTTGGATAAATGGCCTGACCAAAGGAAAAAACAATCTCCCTAAGAGCCACCCACCTGCTAGATGAGTATGAAAGAACCATAAGACTTTTGTTTTTTAATCACCTGATGAGTATCCAAGGGATAGAGAGAGTTGAAATCAATCAATCAACAAGGATTTATTAAGCATTTACTTTGTGCCAGGCACAGTGCAAAGCCATAAGGGTACAAATAAAGGCAAAAACACAGACATTGGGAGGGGAGGAAAGCTCCTGTTCAGTTTGTTCATGCTGAGCAAGGGAGAGGGAGCAGGGGTGGTGGAAAGAAAGGGACAAATTGCCAACATCTGTCTGGACCTTAAGCACTCTGGGTCTGTTTCCCATCTGTAAAATGCCAATGCCAAATAACCTCTAAGTTCCCTTCCAGCTCAAAATCTCTGATCCTCTGATCTTTTCACAATTTTATCAAGTGGGAATAAAGCAATACCTGAGTACATGCTTGCCAAAACAGACATAGGAACTATACAAACATAAACAGAAAACACTTTTTTAATACAAATAAACTCAGATCTAAATTGAAGGAATATTTATTGTTCACAAGCAGGTCAAGTCAATATAATTTTTTAAAATGACAATTTTACCCAATCTATTTATGTAATGCTATTCCAATTAGATTACTAAAAAAAAATCCTACTGAGTTAGAAAAAATAATAACAAAGTTCATTTGGAAGAACAAAAAGTCATGAACTCCAAAGAAACCAGGAGGAAAAGATGTAAAGGAAGCAGATGTAGTAGCATCAGACCTTAAATCATATTGTAAGGCAAGAGCATTGCTGAAATGTAAAATGGATAATTTTGATTATTTTAAGTTGAAATTTTCTTGTATAAATAAATTCTATGCAGCCAAGAATAGAAAGAATGCAGAAAATTGGGGGAAAAACTTTCATAGATAATCTCTCAGATAGAATGTGATTGCATTGGAATATTGTTGTGGTTTAGGAAATGATGAGCTGGTTGATTTAGAAAAACTTGGAAAGACTTGGACTTATGAAGGAAGAGGCTATCCACCCTCAGAGAAACAGATGACAAGTGGAAATAAGCATAGTATCGTCTTACATATATATGTGTATATGTGTACACATGTGTGTTTATAGATATATAGATATGTGTGTGTATTTCTATACCTATATCTCTCTACAATTAATTGTAGCCTTCTTTGGAGAGAGGAGAGAAGGAAAAAAATAAAGTAAAAATGACACCTCAGAAAACCAAAGAAAACCTGCTGGAAAGCAAAGAAAAGCTGGATGGTTTTGGAAACAATGAGTAGGATTTATTATATTGGTTTTCTTGAAATGGAAATTTATTGCTTTCTATTATATCCTCTCTTATGCTCTGCTGTGTACATAGCAATAGTTTTTTTTCTTTTCTTACTTTGTATTTGAGTTTAAAATAAATTTAAAAACTTTTTCTAAAAAGTGGGAATGAAGGAAACAACTCACAGATGAAGAACACCCCCATCTGGCCTGGAAGTTCAAGTTATGCAGAATCATCCACTGAATTTATGAACTTTCCCAGGGGAAGGGAGAAGGGAGGAAAGAGGTGCAATCTTGTTCACTAAAGGAAAAGGGATGGGGGAACCTTACTAAGACAGACATGAAGATATCTGAATACCTGGTAGGATACTTCTTTTCTTTAAGGAGATAGGACAAACCCAAATTAAGAAAAACTGGTTCTTGGGTACTCTCATCTCGTAAATTATCAGAAACTTCGGTCTCTGGAAAGGAGCCCAGAATTCTAGAATGCTATTGATAAAAGGAGATTTAGAAGGTCCCCTCCACCTAACCCAGGACTCTATACCTCCTCCTTTATTCATTCTAGTACATCAACTCTCCTCAGAATGAATAAATAAAATAAAAAAGTATCTATTAAACATTTACTACACATCAAGCAATGCGTCAAATACTACCTTAGAGTCTAACAGAGGTGGACAACACAGAAAGGACACAAAAAGGTAGCAGCAGCAGAGGGTAGACAAGTGACAGCCTGATGACCTGTTCCAAGTCATAGAAAGGGAAGGCTCACCCACCAGAGAGCACAGGGCCCCAGGGACAGGAAGAAGTTCAAGGAATTCAAGTTCCCTTGGGATAAGGAAAAGGGACAGAGTCTAGGCACCATGGTTTAGAAATGGCCAAAAAGTGACCTATAATCAAAAAGATCTTAGATCTCCAGCTAGACAGGGCCTTAGAGGACATCTGGTCCAACATCCTCATTTCCCAGGGAAGAAAACTTAGACCCAAGGAGATGATAGCCTAAGGTCACACAGAAGAATCAGAGGAAGGATTTGAACCCTGTACCACAGCACATTCTGAGATCCTATTGCCTGTCACTGGTATTCTTCAAAACAAGCCAAATAGTTATTTACTAACCTCCCGGATAGAAGAAGAGCTGGGGTGGGGAAGAAATCAATCAACTTTGAAAGTGATCTGTGTCAAGTTAACTGAAACCAGAATGACAGATTAACATGATGTTTCCTGCCTGCCAAAAAATTGGACCCACTTGAACACTTCCTTTCTTGCTTCCCTTCAAGGGGATATCATATGTTTGGCCCACACAATGTGCTATGCTCAGAGAGGACCATCAAATCCTGCCTAAGATAGAAAGAGACCTGGTCCTAACATGGCACTCACCTCATTAGAAGTAGCATTTATGTCTCACCCCTTGAAAGGAAATAAAAATTAGATGATTAAACCAAACAGAGAGACCGAAGAGCTTGCTTGGGTTTTAATTTTAGGTTTTAAATTTTTTAAATGTCTTTTGCTTTTATATCACATTCATTTCTGTATATTATTCCTCTAGCCAGCAAGTTATCCATTGTACAAAAGACTAAAAAGAGAGGGAGAAACAGGAAAACTAACCAGCACATTAAATGTATCCAACAATATATTCCACTCCCAGAGTCCCCCACCTCTTCAATTAGGGGGTTAGAAGTACATTTTCTTAATTAGGGGGTTGGAAGTACATTTTCTCAAGTAGGGGTCAGACATACATCTTCTCAGCTCTTCCCCAGGTCCAAGTACTTAGGGCTTTTAATTGCCTAGAGGAGGATGTAATTTGTGTTTTGATCCCCTGGGGATCTTCTCCCTCCCAATCTTTTAATGCAGAATGGTTTAAAAGAAAAAAGGGCAGGAAAAGTATCAAAAATACTCATTTAAACTGGTCTTCCAGGGGTCCGGGGAACTGAGTAAGGATAGGTTGGGAATCTGCCAGGGATCCATGGTGCCCACTGAGAGGACACCTCAGTGAGGGGACCCCTTATGAGAAAGGTCACATGTTATCTAGAGGCTAAGCCACATTTATTTACTATGACTGAAATAAAAGAAACCTCAAATGGTGCAACAAAGCTCTGGCTTTCAGACTTGACCTTTGGTCAAGTATTCAAGGCCATAAAAGATGGGTGGAGGTTAGAGTAGGGGCAGGAAGGAGGGTATGAAGGCAGAGTGTCAAGACTTCAAGATAATGGAATCACCATGTCTTCTCCTCCTTCCCCCCTCACTACCTACACTTCCAGTAAAATCCCAAAAGGATAAACTTTCTTGGTGAAGAAGTCTGAGTCAGAAAGGAACAAATCCCAAGGAGAAGCAGCAGCCAGGGCCAAATGGAATCAGGAAACAGAGGGTTCAGATCTTGCCTCCAACTTACTGTCGCTGGACAAGCAACTTAACTTCTCTGGGACCTCAGCTTCTCTATCTGTAAAATGAAGAGATTAACCTAAATGACCTTTACAGCCCCTTACAACTCTAGGTCTGTGATTAAGAGTCATCTAGGTGGCAGCAAGAATTTCAAGCCAATCATTTGGCAATCAATTGATTAACAACCATTTATGTATTAAGGGCCCTCTATGTGCCAGGCTGGTAGCACAGTGAAGAGAATGCCAGGCCTGGAGTTGGGAAGACCCATCTTCCTGAGTTCAAATCTGATCTAAGACACTTACTGGCTCTGTGACCCTGGGCAAGTCATTTAACCCTGGTTGCCTTAGTTTCTTCATCTGCCAAATGATCTGGAGAAGGAAATGATGAACCACTCTAGTATCTTTGCCAAGAAAACCCCAAACGGGGTCACAAACAGTAAGGCACAACTGAAAAACAACTGAACAACAAAATGTGTGAGGTCCTATTGAAGATGCTGGGGATAGAAAGACAAAAATGAAACATTCTCTGCCATCAAGGATGCCAGGATACTGGGGGTGGGGGAAGGTAAAGGCTGGGGGAAGGGAGTAGAGAAGCAGTCCTTTTATTTTTCCCCATTGACTCTTCTGAAAATTTTTTTCTTAACAGGAATTTAATCACCAACAAACAAACATTTTAATATACAAAGAACAAAAAAAATTGTGCATGGAACTGCGCATTTGTTACATCTGGCTGATTTTTAAGTGTATATTAACTTTAATAAGGTGGTAACCAGGCTGCCATACTTGTATTTCTCTCTGAACTTTTTGCTTTCTTCTGTTTTCTTGATTTTTTTTTTCTTTTTTCACTTGAGCACTTATTATTTAACTCCTCATAGGCTCTGTTCCAAACTTTTTCTTCCCTTGTCAAGCCTCCCAATGCTTCCTTTCCTCTCCCACTTTACTGAATAAAAGCAAGGCCATGGACTCCAAGCTCCCTCTTCTCCCAAACTCAAACACTTTTACATCATCCTACATTCTTTTCTCCTTGTTCCAGACTCTGAGGAAGAGGGAGCCCGTCCTACTAGTGCCAACCTTCTATTATGCTTTTGATTCCATCCTCTACCATTTTAGTCTAAGAACTGGAATCGATAATCACTGGGTCATCTTCTCTTTTCCCTCCCCTTGACAATCCCTATGTTCACTCTTTCTCCTCTCTTCTCTTTCTGCTGGTTACTTCCCTGCCAAGTACAAACATAACCAGGTTTTCTCCATTGAAAAACCAAGAAACAAACAAACAAAACTTGTGTTGTCTTTGCCATCCTTCAAGAACTACATCTCTCTTTCTTTTTCAGGCCAAGCTCCTAAACACTCACCTGTACCTGATGTCTTCACTCCCTCGCTTCTTCAACTACTTTTCTTGTACACTGGAATCTAATTTCACCATTTTATTGAAAGAAAGAGATTTCTCCAAGGTTACCAATGTTCTCTTCATTGCCAAATGCAGTAGATCTTTCTCAATCCTCACCCTGCTTGATCTCTCTTGAGTTTTGACACTGGTCACCACCCATTCTTCCTGGATGGGCTCTCTTCCCTTGTCTTCTAGAACATGGCTCTTTGCTGATTCTCCTCTGCTTCTCTGTGCCCTTTACTGAATCACCATCTGCCTTTTGCCCCTCCCCTATCCTACCCACCTCAACCCTCCAAGCTGGTCCCCTCAAGCATGAATGTTTCTCAAGGTTCTGTCCTGGGCCTCTCTCTACACATCCTTTCTTAGTGGTTTTATCAACTCCTATGGCTTTGGTAACAACCAAATCTGCATGAAGATTACTTCAAAAGATCTATATATCCAGCCTTCATCTCTCTTCCAAATTCCAGTCCTGTATCACGAACTGTCTGCTGGTCATCCCAAATGGAATATCAGATCACTTGTACTAGATCCATTAGATCTTGAGAGCAGAGATTGTTGTTCCTGTCCTGCCTCTTTTTGGGTCCTTTGTAATTAGCACAGTGCCTGGCACATAGAAGGCCCTTAATAAAAACTTACTGACTGATTCACATTTTCAAAGCAGAACTCATGACCATTTACCCTTAAAACCATCCCTCTTACAAACTTCCTGATTTTGGCAGCATCATTACCCAGGTTCCCGCCCTCAGAGTCAACTTCAACCATTTCCTCTCCTTGCCCATTTAGAGTCAACCAGTAGCCAAATCTTTCAATCCCACTTCTACCCCTCTCTTCTCTCTGTCTCTCTCTGTCTGCCTCCCTTCATCCCTTCCTCCTCATCCCCCTCCCCATCTATCCAAGTCACACTCTCACCTGGACTACTGCAAAAGCCCCCTACTGGAAAAAGGGGAGTCTAGTTTTTCTCTCTCTTGAATCCATACAAGTCAAAAAACTAATCTCACAAGTCTGGCAATGTTACTACCTTGCTCCAAAATCTTCAATGGCTCCCTCTTGCGTCTGGGATAAAATACAGCCTCTTCAGCTAGGCATTTAAAGCCCCCTAGAATCTAGAAATGACAACTCTCCAGACTTATTTCATCCTTTCACACATACTATGGCCATTTAACCAATCTGAAAGGATTTATTAACATCCTAGACACTGTCCTGAGAACTGAAGATACAAAGACAAAACCAATGAATTTACTGTTTAACAGGAGAGACAACATGTTCACATTAAAAAGATATATTGGAGCTGACTCAAAGTGTCTCTGAATAGAAGGACTGGAAGATGGGCAGGAAGGGCCCTAGCATAAGGTGGCTTCCAGGCAAATAGCTCTACTCTCTATAGTCTGAACTTGACATTACGGCTCCCACCTTCAAACCTTCAAATAAGCTGGCCTCATGTCTGGAATGTCTTCCCTCCTCACTTAGGATTCTTATCATTAAGGAAGCTTAACTTCCTTCTTGGTTCACATCAGGTACCAGCTCCTTTACAAAGAAAGCCTTTCCTAAACCTCCAAGTTATTCCTTCCCTTCTGAAATGAATGCGTGTAGTTTCAGGGTTTTTTGTCTCTAGCACAGGGCAGGGTACATAGCATTTTACACGTGTTCACTGAATATTCTGAAAGGCTGGAAGGAAACATAAAGAAAATGGAATTATGTAGAACGCATGGTCTCTGTCCTTTAAGACACAGACATACAATTTATTTTTTATTTTTTTGGAGTTAGAAGGGATCATTTACTTTGAACCCAGTAACTTTTTAAAAACTGAGACCCAAAGAAGTTCAAGAATTTGACCAAGGTCACACAGATAATCAACAGTCATTTAATGGGGGCAAACAGGACACACAGCTGAAAAAGGATGACTGCTCAAAAAGAAAATGACATGAACAAGGACACACTAACTGTAGTAAATCAAGCTACAACATTCAAGGAATACTAAAGAGATGAGTAGAGATGGCGGTATCAGGACCAAGTAGGTCAAAAAGCACTTATGAAATGCTTACTACATGCTGGGCACTGTGCTAAGCAATGGGTATATGAAGGCCCAAACAGTCCCTGACCCCAAGCAACTTTCATTCTAAGGGGGTATACAATAAGGAAATGACGATATAGACAGAAGGTGAGTAACCTCAGAGAAGGTGGGGGGTCTGGGAAAGACCTGCATCAGGGAGTTTTCAGTCAAATTCTAAAGGAAGCCAGGTAAACTAAGAGGGGGAGGGGAGGTGGGAGAGCACAGGAGGCCTCAAGGACAGCCAATGGAAGAGCAGGGTCAGGGAGATGGGAGAAACAGCATAGAGGACCACTGAGAGCATGAAAAGGAGTATAGTGTGAGCAACCTGGAAGGTAGGAAGCAGTCAGCTTATGGGGCACTTTCAGTACCAAAAGAGCACTTCATATTTGCTCCTGGAGGTAAGAAGGCACCACTGACATTTACTGGGGAGGTCGAGGGGAAAGGGAGGTTTATGGTCCTATGCTTCAGGAAAATGATTTGGTAGCTGAATGGAGAATGGATTGGAACATTGCAAGAGTGAGGCTACTAGGTGGCACAGAGGAGAGAGCACTGGATCTGGAGTCAGGAAGATCTGAATTTCAATGCAGCCTCAGACACTTCCTAGCTGAGCTATCCTGGGAAAGTCACTTAACCCTGACTGCTTTCTAAAAAAAAAAAGAGGAATACTGCAGTAGCCTCCTAATGGCAAAAGCAGTTTCTAGTCTTGGCCTCTCTTCAGTCCATCCTCCATACCACTGATAGAACAATCATGGGTCTAGAGTAGGGAGAGACTTGAGTCAGGGAGACCAATCAGAAGGTTTCTGTAACAGCCCAAGTGATAGGTGGTAAGGGCCTTTGCCAGTGTGGTGACTGGTTGTGTGAATGGAGACAAGGGATGTAGACGAGAGATGTCATGAAGGCATGAATGAAAAGACTGGGTGACAGATTAAATACATGGTGGGGGATTTAGGACTCAAGGATCTCAAGCCTGGGAGACTGAGGATGGTGGTGTCCTGGCCAGTAAGAGGGAAGCTGGGAAGCTGGGAAAGTTTGGGAGCAATGATAATGAGTTTGGTTCTGGTCATGTGAGTACATCCACATTCAAAAAGCAGCTGGTGTTGGATGAGTAGCTCCAAAGAGATACAAGTGCTGGATATAGAGATCTGGGAATCATTAGATGAAATAGAGATAACTGAATCCATGGAAGTTAATGAGACTGACAAGTGAGAGTATAGAGGGCCCAGGCTAGAACCTTGGGGAATACCCACAGTGACCAGTCACCATGACACAGATGAAGAACCAGCAAAGGAGACTAAGAAGGGGGAGAACTGGGAAAAACTAAAAAAGGAGAATATCCTGGAGAAGGTGATCAATGAGGGCAAATGCTGCTGAGAGGTAGAAAAGGAGGAGGTTTGAGAGAAGGCCTTTAGATTTGACCAACAGAAGGTAAACAGAGACACAGAGTATAAAAAAAAGGCACAGAGTCCAGTGTAAATAGCATTAAACCTGAAGATTCCTGGCTCTGACACTTACCAGGCATGGCTTTCCACCCAGAGCCAGCGTCTCCTCATCTGTAGAATGGGGTCCCATATGCCTTGTATCACCAGGATTGGTATGAGGAAAGCATTCAGTAACTTTTAAGGTTCTAGAAATTTGGACCATTGTTCACCAGGAGTTTCCTGGAGGTGAGTTTGGAGCAGGCTCTTACACTGGGTTAACAGCATACAATTTGCTGGGAGAGAAGTACTGGACACTCCTTGGTACTTGGCAGTACCTTGGCAGTGTCCTTCATCCTTTAAACTAAAATGGCATATAAAAATTGTTCCTAGCCTGAGCTGAAGAAACGTTACCTATGGGAAATGTTGCCCATTCTCTGCTAATGAATAAGTATAATTGATCAAAACATATGAATTGATGGGCTCCCTAAAAGCACTTTTAGCAAAGTGGACAGTTTTTCATTCAAATACAGATTCACCCAGATACAATCTAATAATGGAGATTCTGGAACCATCCCAGGATGGGTAATGTTCTTTCCCCTCAGTATGCAGGAAGGGAAGCAGGCTCCAGGAGCCCCATGTCCTCAGTCAGAATGTGATCCAATCCCCACACCAAATCATCCCTTCTCTGTGGATAACTGATAGGAGGCAGTGGAAAGAAGACTGGCTTTGGGGTTACAGAACCTGGGTAGGAATCCCAGCTTTGCCTTTTATTAACTCTATCACTGTCAAACAGCAAGCCAGTATTGGCAGGAAAGTCCACAGGTCGCATTCCTACCTCCTTCTTGGCTCTGTTAAGATACATTGTCAATAACTCATTCATTCACACATCTATCCATTCGACAAATGTAACTTGGAGCATGTGTCTAGCACCTTGTTTGGCATGGGAGCTACAAAGAGGGACAAGACCCTGTCCTTGAAGTTACAGTATTTGGAGGGAGGGAGATTCGTTCCCAATGTATTACCTAGCATAGCATAAGTCTCCTAAGAAAGGAACAGTGTGCTGTGAAAGAGCAGGGATAGCTCACTTCCAGATGGTAAAATCTAGGAGAACTTCCTGGAGGAGATGGCATTTGAACTTGAAGGATGAACAAGATTTCCTGAGGCTGAAAGGGGAAGGAAGCAATAATCTGCATAAAAGCTAGAGGCTGGCAATACTGGAAGTCCAGTTTGGACAGCACATAGGGAATCTAAAAGGATGTATGCTGGAAAGCCCTGGTGAGGTTGGATAATGGAGGGCCTTGAATGACTGACCACCCAGTTGAGTTAGACCTAGTTATCGGAACAACGGAAGCCTCAGAGAGGGGTGGAGCAGTGGAGGGATAGATAATGATGAGTGGCATAATGAGGTCGATTAACTTGACGATAAGAGACATACTAGAGAGAGTAAAGAGTGATCATCCCCCAAGACCGCAGCGATAGTCCAGATAAGAAGCACGGAGGGCTTTGACAGGTGGCAGCAGCAATCAGAAAGAAGAGATCCCTGCAGACAGAACTAAATAGAGCCCCAGGTGGAGGCATCAGGCCCCAGCAGCACCCTTAAGTCACATCTGCACAGGTCCCATAGAGTTTCACAAGCTCACCCCAGCTACATTCATTGGAACTCTTTTAACCTCACCACATGCTTGGCCTTAGCAGGTAAAACAGGGAAGTGTCTTTCTTCCGTGACACAAGAGGTTAAAAGTCCTGGTCTGAGGTAGATGCCAGTTAAAAGACCGAGGTAATCAGTGTCTAGGGGGAGGGAGAAGCGGGGAGGGCGAGCGAGCAAAGATCCTACCTGCGGAGGAGACATCCTCGTGGTCTGAGCTGTTGTAGCTGCAGTCACTGCCCCTTTCTGGAGAGCTATGGCCCGGCGAGTCTCGGCCTGGCACCCCCAAGAATCTCCTGCGCCTCCAGGGCGGGAGATGCTCACGGGCCCCGCGGGAGTGGGATTCCTCTGGGGGCAGGGGCGAGCACCTCCCGTCTTTGCCCTCCGCCTCCAGCTGGTCCAGGTCCCGGCTGCGCCGGTGCCGTTTGCCCCCTATCAGGTGCAGCCAACGGTGGGGGCTGCTCGCCCGGGGGGACTTCTCAGGCGCGTCCTCGCGGGGCAGGAAACGGCAGGGTGCCAGGAGCAGGTGCCCCAGGACGAATTTCTCGTTCAGATCCACCACCTCGAAGTCGTGGTCGCTGCTGTCCCCGCCCTCGTCGGCGGCGACCAGGGCCTCGGACTCGCCGTCCTCAGGCGCCGCTGGGGACAGCTCCTCTCCTTCCTCCGGGCTGGCACCGGCGGCCGAAGCGGCCGGGTCCAGGGACGGCTGCGCGGGCTCCTCCTGCGGCTGGGCATCCCCGGGGGCGCGCTCCGGCTCGGGCATGTGCTCCTCCCGGGGCCTCAGGAGCAGCTGCTGGTGGATGGCAGCGGTCAAGCTCCGCACGGCGCCCCCTTCCCCGGGCCCCCCTCGCCACGCAGGAAACTCCAGGTTGACATAATGGGGAGACTTGGCCCGGGGGGCGGCGCTGGGGCTGCCTGGGCCGCTGCCCGCCGCGGTGGGCCCCTCCGGGGTCTCCGGCTGGGGCTGCTCCGGCCGGTCCAGAGCCGGCGCCTCCTTCCCTTCCTCCTCGGCGGGGCCGGAGCCGGGGCTGGAGCCGCCGCAGCCCCCCCAGCGGCCGCAGTCGTAGCCCCGCTTCTCCCGGGCCAGGGCCGTCTGCAGGTAGATGACTTTGAACTTCTCCTCGGCCAGCACCTGTTGCAGTCGTTTCATGTGGAGCTTGCAGCGCTCCAGCTCCTGCTGCATGGCCGGTACCGAGTCCAGCTGCATGGCGGGCACCGGCTCCCCGGGGAACTCGGCCCTCCAGTGGCGCTCGAAGTCCGCGGGCTCCCACATGCTGGCCCCGGGGGCAGGGAGCCGGTGGCCGAGCCCTAGCCTGGGCCGCGGCGGGACGCCCGGGAGGCCCCGGCGTCCTCGGCGATGAGCTTGCGGCTGCCTCTGCCTCCTGTCGGCACTTCAGTTTCGAGGAGAAAAAAGAGAAGAAAAAGTTTTTTCCCCTTCCGCTCCCGTCGGGTTGGGTTTTTTTCTTTTTGGTTTCAGGTCCCTGACGTCAGCGGCCCGGCCCCTCCGGTGAGGCGGAGGCGGGGGCGGGGGGCCCTGGGACCCGCCCCTCGGGGGCTCGGCGAGGTGCCGGGCCGTCCGCCTGAAGCCCCCTCTCGTGCTGACGTGCGCGGCGGCGGCGGCGGCGGCGACTGCAGGGCCCGAGGCCGCCGTGGGGGGCTGGGCGCTGGAGGCGGGGCAGGGTCCGGCCGGGGGGCGCCTCGCGCTGCGCAGCGTGGGTAAGGTTCCACTGCGCGCGCCCACTGGGGACAGGGTCCGGCCCCAGGCCTCGGGAGGCGGGGCTGGTGAGACCTGGGGAGGTGGGCGGGGGCCGCCACACTCCCCGGCGCCTCGGGAGGGCGCGTGCACGGTGGGGGTGGGGTGCGTGGGAGGGGGCGGTTCCAGCGCCGAGCCGGTGGCGGAGCAACACCAGTCCAGCGGGGTACCACTCGCGCCCACTGCGTCTGAGGAGGCTCAAGGACGCGAGAACGGGACTGGAGACGAGGATCCGGTGGATGGGCGGCGGGGGCGGGGCCGAGGGAAACCTGGGAGGTGCATCTGAATGGTTTGGGGTCCCGCAGTCTTGGGGAAGTAGGCATGGAAGGGAAGGTTGTTCAGTTGTAGAAGCCAAGTCCTTATTTATGGCTCAGTGTTCGGGGCCAGTGGGTTTCTTGAAGATGAGGCAGGAACGAGATTCAGTTAGCCTTCGTCGCTTCCCTCTCCCCACTCTCTTGCAGGTGGTCCGTACTCTCCTGGGGCTCTGGCAAGCATCCTTCAGAAGACCTGGGCTCTAGGCTGCCTGAGATGCTCCATAGTGAGGGATGGGGCTCCCGAGGCCCAGTGCTCCTTCCCCGTATTGGGTTCCTCTTCAGACGGGGCACAACTGGAGAGAAATGGGCCCCAGTGTGCCTCAGGCAGGGAGTAGAAAGGGAGCAGCAGCCTGAAAGGCTGGAGAGGCCTCTTGTAACCTGAGACCTGCACAGATGGAGAAAGGAGACCCAAACACCGGGGCTTCCTCGGCTCATTTTAATCAATCAAATATTTATTGAACGTCTTCTATGACCTGGGCACCCTGGGGAATACATGAGAAGACAGGATTGCTTCCAGATTTGGGGAGGAGGGGAGACTATCAACTACAGATCTCTTTGACTTCAAAATACTTCAGTCTTCTCTTCCCCCCCACCCCCCAACCCTCCCATAAATCGAGCCAAGCTTGGAAAGGAAGCTGAACTCAGGACTTAGACACTGTACAAGCGATGAGGGGCTTCCAGCAGCATCTATCTGAAGGCCGTTTTTAAAATTGAGAAAGGGAGGATTCTGGTTAGCTGTTTACTATATCCTGCTGAAGGTTGGTGAATCTAGCACCTAGGCCAACCGCACTTTTTTTCTGTGACGTGGAGTCAGCTCTGATGGAGATCTTTCCTACTTTTTGATGTTTGTTTAATATCTCGGCATGTCAGTCCCCTTGAACAGTTTCTGCACTATCAATTCCTGCTCTCAGAACAGTAAAACTCCCCTAGGAAAGGGGAAAAAATTACTTTTACCTACTTGTATTTGGCAAATAGATCCATCCTGTCCCAATTCATCTTTGGTGACTCCCTATAGTGTATCTACACCTTATCAGGGCACCTATGCTAATATCCTCCAGGTATGAATCATGGCTCTTGAGACTTACGGCAAGCATAATTCCATAAAGGTTTCTCAACTCTGAGATTCCCCTGTTTATCCAAAGGCTGTGTATTCTTTAAAACATTTAAAACAACATGCTTGTTTCCTTTGGCTTATCACATATACTGAACATTTGCTGGGGTAGAGGGTGATGATATGTCATCAGTCTGCCATGGGAAATGGACATACTTTTTAAATAGTCAAAACAGTACTTCCAGATTTTGAATTATGTCTCAGTCATTCAGCCTGTTACTCAATCTTTATTTCTGCCATGAGCTACACATTTGGAGTAGTCCTCTGAAATACCAAAGTTGTGTTGTAATGGTTTCTTGTCAATGAGGAAGTAACACCAAGCTCAGAATCACAGAATTTCATAAGCAAAAGAGATTTCAGTGGTCATCTAGTCTAATCAGTGCCTGAACTGAAATCTCTTCTGTGATATAATTGACAAAGGTAAAAGCCCTTCAGGAAAGAAGAACTAGCATTTAATTAGCGCTCTAAGATTTACAAAGTACTTTACAAATGTTTCAAAAAGAAAAAGGACCTATATGTACAAAAATATTTATAGTAGTTGTGAGAGCAAAGAATTGGAAATTGAAGGAATGCTGATCAGTTGGGGAATGGCTGAACAAGTTGTGGTATGTGATTGTGATGGAATACTATTGTGTTATAAGAAATGATGAGCAGGCTGGTGAATTTAGGTGAACTGATGCAAAGTGAAATAAGCAGAACCAGGAGAACATTGTCATGTAATTAATTACTCCATGTCTCAGTCTGTTGCTCTGTCATTTTAGTCATGTCCAAGCCTTCATGATCCCATTTGGGGTTTTCTGGGCACAGACAGATGAGGAAACTGAGGCAAACAAGGTGAAGTGACTTGCCCAGGGTCACACAGCTAGTAAGTGTCTGAGGCTAAATTTGAACTCAGGTCTTCCTGACTCCAGGCCCAGCCACGTATCTACTGCACCACCCAGCTGCCCATCTGCCTCAATTTACTCATTCATAAAATGAAGGAGTTGAAACAGTCAGAGGATATGCTACCCACCTCCTGCCAGAGAGATGATGAACTTAAAATGTTTGATAAGACATACATTTTTTTTTGACATAGCCAATGTGGGAATCTGTTCATCTGTCTTTGGATATTTCTCTATATTCATTTTGCTCATTGTTTCTTATAGCAAAGCAACATACTTCTTTAAGTATATTGGCGTATACAGAAACTTTATTTTTGTCAGTGACCTCCTTGGGATGTATGCTTCCCAGGAGAGTTAAAGAAAGGGCCAAAGGGAACAGACATTTAGTTATTGTTTATTTAATTCCAAATTGCTTTCCCAAGTGTCCACCTGCTTTTGTATGTTTACCTTTCCACGGCCCCACCAATATGGATTCTTTCTATCCTTTGCTGGGTTTTGCTCAATTGCTGGATGTAAGGCCAAGCCTCAGGGGTGTGTTGACTTCCATTTTCTCTTATTAGTGATTTATTAAATTTAATAAATGAGTATAATAAATAAAAGAATAAACTTGGACCCAAAGAAGAAATATAAGAAGACATCACCCGATCCTCTTTTGCAGAGGTGGGGAAGGATATGGAACATTGTATATACCATGAGATTTTTTTTGTTGGGTTAATTGGTTTTGTAGAATCATTTTTATTTTTCCTCTTTAAAAAAATTCTTTGTTATAAAGTATGGTTCTTTGGGAGGAGGTAAAGGAAAGGATAAAGGGGAAGCCAAGGGGATATAAAAATGAAAGATCAATAAAATCTATTATGAAAATGGTGGCAGGATAGTTTTTGCTGTAGAGCTAGGCTTTCCTTGTATCAGTTCTTCAATCTTTTTGGCAAACAAGCTCTATATTTGAATACTGCATAAATTCACAATGAAATCTGCTTAGAAGTGAGACTACACCTCTCTTCTGTACAAAAGTGGGAAGGGGAGCCCCTATGGGTGTGGAACACTGCATATGATATCAGCTGAGGTTGATACATAGGTGATCAGTTTTATTTAACTTTTTTCCTCTCCTTTTATGTTCTTTGTTATACAGGCTGGCAGTCTGGGAGGGGAATAGAAGAGATATATTGGGAAATGAAAGTGCTTTAAGAACAATAAAGATCAAAATTTTAAAACCTCTCATGTAATTTTCTTTACATTTGTCCAGTTCAATTTGTTCAGTCTTGCCTTGGCTAAACACTGAGGGTTTAAAGTGAGTTTCCACCCTTGATTTTGTATATTTATTTCAAAAGATCTAAACAGAAAGAAAGAAATAGGCTGACAAAGGCAAACGTCACCCCCATCCCAGTGAAATCTGAGTAATTCCAGAGTTAGATAGTAGCGGTAGTAGTTGTAGATAGTATTTAATAGTAGCAGTATTAAACTAAATCATAGTAGTAGTAAATAGCTCCTCCACAATGTATTTGTTTCTTTGTTCCTGATTTTGAGTGGAGGTACAGAATCCTTTCTGCTTTGTGTTATCACTTGTCTCACCACCATGCATGGTATAAGAGCTCATGCCCTGTCTGACCACAGAGTGGTTGTGCCTGAGAATTTTCTCATTCTCAATATATGTGTCACACTGAGGAAATTGTAAGATGACTAAGACTGTTCGGTTTGCTGTTCCCATGGAGGAGGCAGAGTAGGCAGAGACCTTTGGGCCATTTAGCTCTCAATACCACAGTGATAGGAAATTCTCAGCCAAATGAGAATTTTCTCTTTATGCTCAGAGCTGTAACTAGCCTAGGTTGAATAGGGCTTTGTCCAGCTGCACCAACATGGGAGAGGAACACTTTCTGGGGAAGGATACTTCCTCCGCACAGTTCCTAAATTGCCCACACCTGACCTCATGGTCTTCTAACCACCATTAGCCTATGATCTTGGTCCTTTTCTCTTGGGCACAACTTCCCCACCCAACCCCTCATGGGTAAGGCCTGGATTCTCTGGGGTCAACTGTACCTGTTTCCTAACACTAGTATCAGCCTGTCCTCTGTGTTTTGGCTGCTTTGGAGGCCCTGCCCAGGGGCCAGGATTTGTCCCAGCTGCTAGGATTCCTAGTTCTAGGTCTGTTTAGGATCAATTCACTCACCCTTTTGTCTTCACTGACCTGTCATGCAGGGGATCATGTTTACCCTTCACTTAGGAGAAAGTGAACGACACCATTGAATAGTATGGTGATCTTGGAAAAGCATATATGAGGAAACTTTCCTCACCTAGCAAATGAGGATAATAATGCTGACTTCAATGAGGTCTTTATGGAAATCACATGAAATAATGTATGTCAAAGTGCTTTGCAATTCCAAAGCAAAGTGTAAATTAGCTATTGTCATTATTAAGGAGAAAGGATGATAGGTACTACACCAGGAATCTCCTTCTCTACTCTTAGGCTGCCAGCCTTTGTTCCTAGAAATGACTCTCTTAGTTTGGGGTTTCTCTATGAGACACTGAATGAAAGACATTAGTCATCGATCATGCCTCAGCACAGATATGAGGCCAAGGCTGTTAGAATAAGCCCTGAGAGGAACCACAACATTATAAATTCAACCAACATCTACTGTAAGTACCTGACTAATACAGCCTTGTGTTGTACCATGTGGTATAAAGGAAAGACAACCAAGTGACCTTGGACATGTCACTCCCCTGCTCTGGGTTCCATTGTCCTACTCCATAAAAAGAGAGGTTAGGTTTAGAAAATCTCTAAAGCAGAGATCCTCAGCACTCCAGAGAGAAGGCAGAACCAGATTAAAATGTAATTGGGAAATATTTAACCCAAATTAATAAAAATACAATAGATAACATTAAGTTTTAAAATTAAGCCAATATGTGACCTAGAGGACTCCTTATGTATAGATTAGTAGTCCCCATTTCTATCTGAGTTTGATTCCATGGATCTAAGGTTTCTCCCAGCACTGACATTCTGTGTTGCTCAAGGTTCCTTCTAGGTGTGACATTCTGTGTTCTAAATTTAACTGAACTTTCACCCAAGTCTAATGTACATTGCTTGTGGCTATATATGCAGAAGGAGATGTGACTCTAGCCTGGCAGAGAGAATGCTGAGCGTGATGAGTACTTGTAGGAAGCACTTAAGGTTTATAGAAGGAACTTGGGAGACACATGTGGTTCCAGAGACTCTTTGGGAGAGATGCATGGAATAAGAATCAGCAGACATATAGAAGAAGCTAACTCCTCAACATGTCTCCCTAGTGACTGCTATAATAGACTTTAATAGGTGAGACAAGGTCTTCTCTTGTTTTGAACTGAAATCTCATCTTACTCCCAACTAAAGAACTCACTCACTCTTATATAGGTATGTACTAATCTGTATAATTTCTCCAGTCACTTTGCCTGAATAAATGTGTTTACTGGCTATTTGATATCTGTGACAATTTTTTGTGTGACCAAGATTTGGTGGGAGGGAACTAAGCTAGCAAATGTTAGCTCAAGGCAACCTTCTTCCTTTAATTTTTTAAAAACAATTTTCCCCCAATTATATGTAAACCAATTATAACACTTTAAAAATGTTTTAAGTTCCAAATTCTATCCCACCCCCTTTTCTGAAACTATCAATCTAATATTACCTTCCACCTTTAAGAGCTAGGTGTACCCCTTCACTGCGTAAGAATTATAATGGAAAGAGCACCAGACTGTAAGAGTAGACAGCCCATAATAATAGTATGATCTTACCAGGAGAGCAGCTTTTCTTCTAAACCAGACTTGTATCCCAAGACTACCAGTATTTAAGGGGTGAGACAGATATAATCCTATCCCTCTTGGAAATAGACAAAAGAAGGAAAAAAGATTCAGTCATCTTCTTGTTCCCCTCAAGGTGGGAAAACCCCACCTCCCTTGGAGAAGAGTACCACAGATTTAAGACACTTCCATCCATGGGTTGTGTCCATACATTGGGACAACCCACATGGCCAAATCTGTCCTCCAAGATGACACCCTTATCTCATATGAGGTTCCTCATGGCTCCGAAATTCTGTGTTGTCTTTCTCTGTTCTAAAGTCCACTAAAGTCTAGGCTTTGGTTGAAAGGCTATCATTAAGATTGTTATCTTTGTGCCCCACTCTCATCAGTCAGTTATGATCTTGGGGATCTTTTGCCAGAAACATTGACCTTATTCAGCCATGTGTTCTCACACAGCCTTCTCTGCAATCTATTGACCAGCCTCCCCATTCCCACCCTCTCTGCCCTAGAACAGAGGGTGACCATTAAAGAACATGGAGACATATTGAGCCCTTTCCAGTCCACAAGGTGCTTTATATCTCTTTCCACAACAAGCCTATGAGGTAGGTAAGGTAGGATAGCTATTATCTTCTATTTTACTGTTGTAGAAACTGAGGCTCAGCAAGGCAATGTGCCTTGGAGAAGGTCACACAGATAGGAAGTAGGTAAGCTGGGACACTCAACCCAGTGGAGATTACTCTGGAAAGAACGCTGGCTTTAGAGTTAAAGGAACAAAGTCCAAATGCTGATTCTGCTGCTCTCTGGTTGACCCTGGGCAAGTCCTCACCCATTCTGACTCAGTTTCCCCATTTGTAAAATGAAAGAGTTGGAATAGATGACTAGTTTCTTCCAGCTCTAAATCTGTAATCCTATGAGTCTTTTTTCCTCCTACATCTCCTCCCACCCCTAACACGACCATGCCAATTGGCCCAGAAGGCCTTACTGTCATGAACATCTAGCTCTGACTAGCTGATGGAGCAGCTTCTTCAAGGGGAGTTAAAGAGGCACACAGAAGGGGCATGAAGACAAGTGGGGATTGGCATGATGAGCACAGCTCACAGATGCAACCCAGAGGTGGGATGTGGGCAGAGATGATTGGTTATGGGGACTGCTAGAGAGACCCTCAGTCTATGGGTTAGGGTTGAAGGTGGAAGCATTTAGGGTTAGGATTAGGGTTGGGAGGGGGGTCAGAGTCCAGTAGAAAGTTGCATTCCAAAGCATAGGGTGGGGTAATTAAAATTACCCGGAAACCAGTCAGAGCCTCGAGTCAGCCAAGCAGAAGTGAGATTCAGGACTAAATTTCTGAGGTTCCAGGACCTTGATTGTGTGTGTGTGTGTGTGTGTGTGTGTGTGTGTGTGTGTGTGTGTGCATGCGCGCGCGCGCGCGCGCGCGCGCGTGCACTTTCCTTTGTTTGGCATATAGGTCTGTGCATACATAATCTTGGGTGCAGTTAAGCATGCAAGAGAGAAAGAGTGCCCACAAAGATCTGGGTCACTCAGAAGTGCCAAAACTGCTTTCCCTAGTATGGGGGAAGCAGGAAGTATGGGGAGTCCAGATGCCTGAGTGTCAGGGAGTTATTGTGCTCATTCTAGTAGGTGCTTGTCATAAAGCCAAGACAAGAAATTCAGCTAGAGGTTTTTAAAGCTTGGAGTCATTTGGACACACCCCATTCCAAATGACCCTTGCCTAAACCCTCTACCTATTCTACAATGAATTGTAATCTCTGGTTTTCCAAGGGGTTTTCTTTTAAGTATTTTCAAATAAATGTTTTTTTAAAGATATTATAATTAGATCAACATTCCTTTTCATTAAAAAAAAAGTTTCATTGAGATCTTTTGTTGTTATATCATCATAGTGTTAGAGTTGGAAAGGATCTTAGAGGCCATTTAGTCCAACTCTCATTTTACAGATGCAGAAACTAAGGCATAGAGAGGTTAGATGGCTGATTCAGATCCAGGATTGTACTACCAGTAAGTATCTGAGGCAAGATTTGAATCCAACTCTTGCTGGCTCCAAGTCCAGTGCCTCTACAAATATGCCTTTCTCTCCCTCTTCCCCATTCCCCCCTTTTAGCAGAGCCATTCCTTGTACCCAAAGAATAACAAAGAGAGGAGGGGCAAAAGCATTTCAGCTAAACTAATTATCACATTAACTTAGTCTATACAGTTTATGCAACATTGTAGACCCAAAGTCTCCAACCTCAGCGAAGAAGGGAGAGGGGTTCATTTTTTTCCTTTTTTCTCCAGAGTCAAGCATGATCATTATAATTACAAAGCATTTCTTTGCCTTTTTTTGTTTTTTGCATCCCTCTTGTCATCACTGTATAATTGTTTTCCTAGCTCTATGTACTTCTTTTTGCATCAGTTCAAAAAAGCCTCCTAAATGCTTCTCTGAATCTTTCATTGTTAAGGTAGGCTCAGTTCTCACATAAACAGCCTCGGGTCAGGTAAAGGTGAGGGCTTCTAAATCGCTGAACTCTCACGAGGCCCCACGGAGAACAGCTGAGAAACATGAGCTATCTCGTTTTTCTACCTCGTCTCAGTGGAAACTTGCTGGGGAGAGCATCCCATCCTTGAGATTGGTCCGTGGTCTGAACACACCTTTTTGTTAATTAGCTAAGGAGTCCACGAGCAAACTATGCAGCTGGGAGAGCTTAAATGGGGACAGGAAAGCCTGAGGGGTTGGGTTCCTCTCTCCCCCGGAAGGAGAAGGGGGATCCATGGGGAGAACTCGCCCTGCATGCTGACATGTAGCTTGTAGCTGGAATAAAGCCTACACCCCTGTTTGACTCTGGAGGTCTCTTCTTTCGTACGTTTATCCAGCTGGCCACCGAAGACCTGATATAGGTAAGATGACCCAGGCAGCCCACGGCAATTAGGCCGGACACTTCATATTCATCATTTCTTCTGGTGCAGTGATAGCATGATTTTATATTTTTGTATTGGGCAACTTGGTGATACAGGGGATAGAGCACTGGGCTTAGAATCAGGGAGACTCATCTTCCTGAGTTCAAATCTGGTCTAAGACACTGACTAGCTGTGTGATCCTGGGCAAGTCATTTAACCATGTTTACTTCAGTTTCCTGGACTGTAAAATAAGCTGGAGAAGGAAATGGCAAAATTCTCCAGTATCTTTGCCAAGAAAACCCCAAAATGGGATCATGAGGAGTTTGAAATGACTTAACAACAATATTTGGTACCACAATTTGTTTGTTTTCCATTCCAGTAATCAATGGACAAGAACTATCTCTTCTATCAAAGAAAAACAGTTAAGCAAAATGACCTAATTTACAAGGGAACACATGGCATAATGTGCTAGACCTGGAGGCAGGAGAACCTGAGTTCAAGTCCTATGTGTGACCAACCCCCAGACAAATCACACTTTTAAGTTGTTGTTCAGTAGGTTTCAGTCCTGCCTGAAAATAGGTACACTAATGCATTGTTGATGGACTTGTAAACTAATGCAGTCATTCTGGAGAACAATTTGGAACTACGCCCAAAGGACTATAAAAATGTGTGTACTCTCTGATCAAGTGATAACACCATACCCTTTGACCTAGCATTAACATAATGTTGTTCAGTCATGCCCAATTCTTCGTGACCCTGTCACCCAGTTACACTGGTCTCCTTGGTCTTCCTCTTACAAGACTGTCCATCTCCAGACTGCATTTTCATTGGTTATCCCTGATGCCTGGAATTTGCTCCCTCCACATCTCCATCTTCAGGATTTCTTTAAGTCTCAGCTAAAACCTACCTTCTACTTTCCTGGTTTCCCCTTAATTTTTGTTATCTCTGATTTATCCTGTTTGTAAGTGTATCTGCATAATTGTTTACATGTTGTCTCCTCCAGTAGACTAGGACCTCCCTGAGAGCATTGGGTCCTTTAGACTTTCTTTGTTTGTCTGATGACTAGCATGTGGTAGGTGCTTAATAAATGTTTACTGAGTGACTGACAAATATGATCCCATCACCCACAAGACTGGGAATGGTCTTTGGTGCACATAGTTCATCCATGGCTATGGTGCCCAACTTGGAATCAGGAAGACCTGGGTTTTAATCAGAAGTTCGCTGGAGTTAATTGTCAAATTTTGGGAGCATTTACACCTCAGAAATCAGCAAATGCTACAAATTTGACTTGGTTTATCACTCTGTTCATTGTCTAGACATAAAAAAGTCATGGAGGAAATATTGATGTTGTGGATTAAACTTAAAAGTGTGATGTGGGGGCAACTAGGTGGCACAGTAGATGAAGCACCAGCCCTGCAATCAAGAGGACCCTGGTTCAGATCTGACCTCATACACTTCTGAGGTGTGTGACTCTGGGTATGTCACTTCACCCCAATTCCTAAAAGAAAAAGTATGATATGCATATTTGTCGGATTTTTTCTGCTTCAGACACTTGAAAGCTACTTGACCCCAGGCAAGGCACAACCTCTATGGGGCTCAGTTTCTTCTGCTATAACATGAAGGATAGACTCAGATGACTTTGAGGGTCATCTTTGTCCTAAGTAGCTCAGGAAATGGAAATGACTCATCAAAGATCACATGGGTGGTAAGTAGCACATATCTATCCATATTTTCAGATGTCAAAATACAATAAGTACTCTTTCCATTCTACATCATTTCCCTTGCATTTTTAAAAAGCTTGGGTTTTTTCCCCTTAGTATGTAATTGGTCTTTTAACTTTATATCACCCAGGAAGTCATCTTTTGTTATTGTTTTATGTGAACACTCTAAATTTCTTCCATATCAAAAATTAGCAACAATTTGGATCAAAGAACTCTGATGAAGGTAGAGTGTTGTTTTCTATTTTGAACATTTAAAAAAAATTTTGAATTCCAAATTCTCTTCGTGCTTCCTTCCCTTCCCCCACCCACTGATAAGGCAAGCAATATAATATCAGTTACACCTTTAAAGTCACACAAAGCGTATTTCCATGTTTGCCATGTTGCAAAAGAAAAAAAACCCAAAACAATAAAATTATTATTATACGAAGAGAGGCAAAGACAGAGAGAAATGTTCAGTATAATTAAACTCTTCCACCATATCTGATAGCACATATTACATTCTATACCCCCTAGTCTCCTCTACTGTGATAAAGGGAAGGATGAATGTTTTCTCATCTTTAAGGCTTCACTGTTCATGACAGAGCATTCAGCTTCTTTTAAAAAAAATGTCCAGGGCTATAAAAATGTGCATATCCTTTGACCCAGCAATACCGCTTCTAGGACTGTATCTCAAAGAGATCATAAAAATAGGAAAAGGTCCCACATGTTCAAAAATATTTATAGCAGCTCTTTCTGTGCTGGCCAAGAACTGAAAATTGAGGGAATGCCCAACAACTGGGGAATGGCTGAACAAGTTGTGGTACATGAATGTAATGGAATACTATTGTGCTATAAGAAATGACGAACAGGAGGAGTTCAGAAAAACCTGGAAAGATTTATATGAACTGAAGCTGAGTGAAATGAGCAGAACCAGGAGAACATTATACAACATAATAGCCACAGGGTGCAAGGACTGTTTCTGATAGACTTAGCCCTCCACAGCAATGCAAGGACCTAAAACATTCCCAAAGGACTCCAGATGCAAAATGCCATCTACATCCAGAGAAAGAATCATGGAATCAGAACACAGAATGAAGCAGACTATTTTCTTTTGTGTTATGTTTTGTTTTGGTTTGGTTTTTTCTCATAGTTTCTCCCATTCGTTTTAATTCTTCCATGCAACATGACTAATGTGAAAACGTGGTTAATAAGAATATATTGTAGAACCCATATAAGATTGCATACCATCTCAGGGAGGAATGGGGGAGGGAGGGGGAGAAAATTTAAAACTTATGGAAGTGATTGTTGAAAAATGAAATCAAATTAATTAAATTTAAAAAAACAAAGGAAACAATTCCCTATTTTTATAAAAGCATATACACACACATATAGTTTATCTACCAGTGTATGCATTTTCAGTTCACTTCCACTTTTCTTCTTTTTGGGTTGAGCAGGGGTGATTTTAGAACAACCTTAGCCCAGGCCCAAATTTTCCCTTTTCATAGACATTATTCTCTGAGACAGCTCCTTCTCTCCCATGAATCACTCCTTGTACTTGAAGAATTGGCTTTTTTCCATAGGTACAATAGAGAGGTACTTTACATGATCTAATTTGATGGACCCAGAGAAGGCTCCTCTCTTGGAATTTCATCACTCCCCTCAAACACATTCACTCTTTTCGAACTTCTGAGTAATACTTAAAATTCTTTAACAAGAAACTAAGGTTTTCTGTCACTTAGAATTAAGACTTTAGGGCCTAATGTCCCAACGATGGGGCAGTACTCCTATTAAGGGTCTCTCCTAGGTGAAGTCCTTTGCTAGGATTCCAAATTCTTAGTGTAATTTACAGACTGACTCTCTGTGACCCCATTTGGAGTTTTCTTGGCAGAAATACTGAAGTTTTTGCTCATTTTCTTCTGAGAGCTGAGGCAAACAGGGTTAAATGACTTGGCCAGAGTCACATGGCTAGTAAAGAGTCTGAGGGTTTGAACTCAGGAAGATGAGTCTTCCTGATTCCAACCCCAGTGCTCTACCCACTGTGTCACCAGTATGGGTATCTCTCTATGTTATTTAACTGGTGGGTTTGTGTAGAAATGCTGTATGTGCTCACTCTGGAAACTATTCAAAACACCAATATTCTTCTCCCTTCTGTCAGAAAGAAACTCCTATTCAGACCTTCCATCTTGGCACAGGGCAGACTGTATTTGCCCACACTGTCACTCAATTCTGCTTTGTTGGTTGGTGATCACACTGAGTACCACACTGCTATCTGTATGCCACACAAACTCTGTGCACATTTCCATACAGTGTGACAGCAGGACTGTTTGGAAGAAGTCATTCTTGGGAGACCACAGGCATGTGATATAAGCACAAAGGGAAGATTTTCAAGGGAAATAATGTCATTTGAAAAAACCATTTGTGAACCATAAGAACAAACAGATGCCCTGATACACTATTAGTGGAACTACATATTAGTGCTGGCACCTTGGAACATAGCACAGCAATGTGCAGTAAGTCTTGAAACTGAGCAGTCCGTTTAACCTGATGATTTTGCTACTTCAACCCTATCCTAAAAACAATACAAAATGGGGGAGGGAAAGTTCCCCATCTGTACAAGATTCACAGCTGTTCAGTTTGTAGTAACAAACAATTAGAAGCAACCCAATTCAAGGACTGAAGAATGCTGGATAAATTGTGACATGTTAATGGAAAAGAGACAGCCTTGGTGTAATGAATGGATAAATGCTGGGCTTGTAAAGCAGATAGGACCAAATCCTGCCAACCTCTCTCAGCCTCAGGAAATACTCTAGGAGTGATTTACTCAGGACTTCACGGAACAGGTTATATAATAACGAAGATTTATATAGCACCTACAATGGGCCAGGCACTGTCATGTACTTTACAAATATCTCATTTGATCCCCAAAACAACCTTGGGAGGTAGGTGCATTCTACAGATAAGGAAACCGAGGCAGGGGTTAAATGACTCATCCAAGGTCACACAGCTAATAATGTCCGAAGTCAAATTTGAACTCAGGTCTTCCTGGATCAGTTCTAACACTCTATCCACTGCGTTATCTGGCTGGCCCCATTAACAGAAGGAGGAACCAGTGCTGATGAAATTACTGATCCTTCATATTTTCAAGCTGTGGAACATTCCGGTGTTAAAAATGATAAATACGAAACATACAAGGTAGTATGGAAGAACCCTCTTTCGAGGATGTGAGCTCCTTGAGGGAGGAGACAGATTTTAATTTGTCTTTGCATCTCCAGTGATTATAGCGCAGTGCCTGGAAGCTAAGTGCTTAATAAATGCTCATAGACTGATAAACCCACACAAAGGAATGCAGAGTGAAATCAACAGAACTATAATTACATTACTATATATGTGTGCATGTGTTTACACAATACGTGTGCATTAGAACTGATACATAGAGAAAGAGATATAGATATATAAAGAGACAGATATAGATGATGGATGGATAGATAAAAAGATAGAGATAGAGAAACAGAGAGGGATAGATAATAGATAGAAAGATAGAAAGATAGATAGATAGAAAGATAGATAGAAAGAGAGATGATAGATAGTATTGGGAAAGGAATTAGATCTAGAATTCATTGGCATAACGGGAACAACTCCCTTTACATTTGCAGGCCAGCATCTCTTCCACCCCTAACTTCTACTCTCAAATCTCCAATTGTCTCTTGTACATTTCAGACTGTATGTCCCATGGATATTTGAAATTTAACGTGTCCAGAACTCACCTTGTTGTCTTTTCCCCAAGCTCTCCCCTCTTTTTCACTTTGCTATCACTGTTCTCTCAAGGGTATCACTATCTTCCCAGGCACTCAGGCTCATAACCCACATGTTATCTTTAATTTTTCATTTTTTGTCACCTGCCTCCAATCCAATCAATGCCAAGTTTGATTGATTTTATCTTTGTAATATCTCCTGCGTATGTCCTTCTTCACTGCTCTGACACTGCCACCCCCTGGTGCAAGCCCCCATCACCTCACACCTGCTGGATGGTCATTTTCTCTCAGGTCACTTTCTCTTTCAATCCATCCTTCACTCAGCTGTCCAATCAATCTACCTGAAGCTTCATGTCACCCACACTCCCATTCATTAAATTCCATTGGTTCCCTATTTCTGCCAGGATCAACTACAAAGTCATCTGTTTGGTTTTGAAAGCCCTTCATGGACTGGTTTCTTCCTTCCTTTCCATTCTTTTTATACCTTACTCCCTTCCACCTACACAGCAACCCAGTGACACGTGGGTCCTTGTTCTTCACCAAGCCACTTCATCTCCCAGTAGGGTGCATTTTCCCTGGCTCTCCCTCCCCATCTCTGCCTCCTAGCTTCCTGGGCTGCTTCCAAGTCTCATCTGGAGGTGCTCCTCTTCTAAGAAGTCTTTCTGCAGTCCCCTTGGTGGAGAGTAAGGCTGGTGCTTCCCTCTGAGTTCATCTTCAATCTATCTCGTGTCATCACCTCCATTAGACTGTGATTTCCTTGGAGGATGAGATTGTGTTTTCTCAATTTTTTTGTATTCCCAGAAACCAGCACATAGTAGGCACTTAATAAATATTTGTTGACTTCTCTGTAACTTAAATTCTTAGAGTTGTCTAGGACAAAGAGAGGATGAATGACTTCCTTGGGAACATACAGCTGATATGAGTCAGAGACAGGACTCAAATCCAGGTTTCCCTGATTCCCAGGCCAGCTCTCTATTCATTCTGCCATGCTGTCTTCCTCTTACCACATCTCCTGCTTCCTTCCATAAGGGAAAGGTGGAGGAACTGTTGGCACACCTGGAAAGGGATGTGTTCTGTGCTTTGTTGAGGGTTTCTTCCTTTTTTTTGGTCTTGCCTTGTTAACTAGGGTTTAGAGTTCGCTGACTGTCTCTTTCCACCTCTGTCTGTCTCTCTCCCCAGCTATCTGTCTTTGTCTCTCTATATCTCTCTCTGTCTCTGTCTGACTCTCTCCCCCACCTATCTCTGTCTCTCTGTCTGCCTCTGTCTCTGTCTGTCTCTCTCTCCCCAGTTGTCTCTGTCTCTCTATGTTTATCTGTCTTGGTCTGTTTCTATCTGCCCAGCTCTCTCTGCCTCCTCTCTCTCCCTGGTCTCTCCCAGTCTGGGTCTCTACGTCTCAGTCTTTGTCTCTTTTGAAGCTCTGGTCTCCTCAGTGTGGAGTGAAAATCCAGGTCCTTGTTCACCTGTGATCCTGAGGAAGAGGGAGGCAATGACTTGCATATGGCCGTGTGGTGGGCGTTCTCTAGAGTTACTTGTGTAATTGTGCTGTATTTATAGCCCCAAAGTGCTTCGCTGTTATTTCGGAATTGTTCACATTTTTTCACCCCCGTGTTTTTCCCCCACAGGCAGGTTCTTAACATTCTGTCCTTAATGGCCCAAAGCTGTTGTAAGAGGGAGACTACTTCATTTGGTTAGAGGACCATGTTATAGATAGACTCTCTGTCTGCTCAGAGTTCCAGGAGATCTTCAAGTCATAAAACCATGGATTTAGATCAGGAAGGAACCCTAGAGACCATTGAATCCAGCCTTCCCCATTTTACAAATGAGGAAATTGAGGCCCAGGAAAAGTTAAATGATTTGCCCAAGTCACACAAGTAGTAAGTGGACGAGTCAGAATTTGAACCCAGGTCCTCTGACTCTAGAGGCATTGCATTTCCTGCAATTTCCTTCATTGAATTTCCTTCATTCCAACTCAAAGTACTTTGAAAGCAGGTCGGGAGGGTCAGCCAAGCGTGGTCAGGATGAAATATTTAAAAGCCATGGTTTCTACCCAAGTGAAGAGTATGTATAGAGGGTTTAATGGGAGGTATGGTTTAATAGAGGCAGGGAGGGGGGAGGGTGCTTTTTAAACAGATGCATCCTCCCGAGGGGAGGCTTGGCAGAAAGAGAATTTGTTTTGCACCAATGCCCCCAGCTGTAGCCAGCTGGGTCTTATTACTTTTATTTGGTGCTTCTAAGATATTTTGATTTTCCTTCAATTACACATGTTTAATTCAAATTTTTTGGGGGGAGGAAGGAGGGTCAAATCCCATTCCTACCCCATCTTTTAATTCCACAATCCTCTTCCCATGCAGACACAAAATGCTAGCCCACCAAGCAGGTATCTAACACTGTATCCCCCTTTTCCTAATGCAGCTTGGAAGATGAATCTGGTTGCTTCAGGCTATTAAGGATCTCTCCCCCCCCCTCCCTCTCATCCCCACTAGCTAATCTCTGATAGAATTTGCCATTTGCTCATCAGAAAACAATTCCAGTTTCTGAGGCTTGTTGTGAAAAAAGACTTCTCCTGCTTCTGTCCCCAGCGGGAGAGATTCAACTCTCCTTGACTTGTGTATGTGTAATAAATATGATCTGGAAAAAGACAGATGAAAGAGAGGGGGCTGGGGGTTGGGGGCAGGGCCGAGTGCATCCACATTCTTAGCACACACACACATGCACTCACAAATACCCTTTTAGGACAATGTGTTCGTTACTAGTGGGACATTTTCTTGTCGTTCCCCCTGAAATGCATAAATGCTCTAAAGAGATGTGATACTAGGTAGACAAAGGCAGGAATCTAGGGCTTGGGGGACAGGGGGAGGAGGCACACGTTATCTTTGTTCAGCAATGGTGGCTTTTGTGAGGCTGAAACATCAGAGGATCAGTACTGGGTAGGTCAATCTGGTGACCCCTTCCCCCTCCACTCTTTGTAGAGGAGGACGACTGTGGGCATGCAATGCTGTCTAAGTCTGACTCAATTCATGTGTAAGTTTTACTGACTTGCCTCCTCCTCACCTTTCATTCTTTGTTAGAAGGGATTCTTCTCTGGGTTGGGGAGTGTTGAAGAAGCTATATTGGGAAATCAAGGTGATACAAAAATAAAAGATATTATTATATTTTTAAAAGAATGATGTCATCAGTATTTCAGTAGATCCATTGTCTTTTTAATATTGCTATTCTTTCATCAATAAAGATCCCAACCCTTTATCTAGTAAGCTTGGCACATTGGGCGGGGGAGGAGGGGAGATTATTTATTTAATTTATTTTTTACCACCAGACTTGTGTTGCATTTGTACATAGACTCCCTGTAAGGAAAATACCTCCACCATCCTAGAGTTGCCTGAGGCGACGAGAAAAGTGATTCTCAACCCAGGGTCACACAGCTAGTATGTATCGGGATTTGAACCCATGTTTTCCTGATTTTGAGACCCTCTCTCTCTACTACAGCCTCTCAAGCCCATAATTATTTATTGAATAATCAACAACGCTTTACTTTTCTATTGCATCTTATTCATCAAAGCATCTTGTTTTTAGCAGCTTATGGTTTCCTGACTACAAACCTGTGAGATCAATGGAAGTAGTCATTAACTCTATTTTACTGATAAAGAACCTGAGGCTAGAAGAGATGGAGAGACCTATAGGACCACACATCTGGGAAATGACAGAGCTAGGACTCAAGTCAATGTCTCCTGACTCTCTAAGTCAAGGTCTAAAGATGATAGGATTTGCCCTAATCCCAGAGCTAAGGGATAGAACTGGTTCTACAACCGAGGTCTGCCAATTCCAAGCACAGCACTTTGTCTTCTCTGTTTTGTACCCAACACCTTGCTAGGCATTATGGGATGTAACATTAAGTGTAAGACACAAGTGTAATATCTCAAGGAGTTTGTGACCTAGTGGAGGAAATAAGTCACACAGAGACAAAAACACCTAACAACAGTATAGGGTGTTTGATCTTGGGATAGTCACAATCTGGTTAGAGGTCATTTTGCACCTTTGTCAAATGAGGTTGGATTTGATCATCTCTAAGCTCCTTTCCATCTCTAATATTCTATGATCCTAAGTGCTGGAGGTGGGGAGAGACAGGCAGAGTCAGAAAGAAAAAGAAAGAGATCAAAGTCGGCCAATAGGTATTTATTCATGCTTTCTATGTTCCAAGTAGGACAGCTAGGTGGTGAGTGGTGGGCCTAGAGTCAAGAAGACTCATCTTCAGCATTTCAAATCCTGCCTTGGACATTTTCTAGCTGTGTGACCCTGTGCAACTCATTTAACCCTGTTTGTCTCAGTTCCTCATCTGTAAAATGAGCTAGAGAAGGAAATGACAAACTACTCCAGTATCTTTGCTAAGAAAACCCCAAACCGGAGTTATGAAGAGTCAGACACAATTGAAACAACAAACATCCCAGGTACCAAGCTAAGTGCTGGGGATACAAAGAAAGGCAAAAGATTGGTCCCCAACCTCAAGGAACTCACAGTCTAATGGGGGTAGATAACATGCAAACAACTACGTACACACAAGCTATACCAGAATAGATGGAAGATAATTCCAGAGCACCTAGGGTAGGGAGGAAGCAGGGAAGTTCTGGAGACAGTGAGATTTTAGAGGGGCTGAGGTGAGTAAGGAGGGTATCCCAAGCAAGAGACAAAGCCAATGATTTAGAATAATTAGGGAGGCTCCTTATAGAAGGATTTAGGGATTCCCTTGGGTCTTGAAGAATAGCTAGGATTGGGAAGTGGAGTGATTAGGATGGGGGTGTGTGAACATAAGGTATGGGGAGAATTAAACTTCCTTCTCAGGTGGTGTTCCTTTGTCCACCAAACTGGGGTCATTTTTATGGAGCAAGAGTTTATGTCTACAGGTTTTGAGACTGACAGAGAGCTCTCTAGAGATGACTTCATAGCAAGATACACAGACCAGGGTAGGGGTCTTACCAGCACTTACCATTGATTCCAATAGGCGGAGACTCTGTCCAGGTCAGCTGTCAATCTAGTACTTCATACCATATTAGTTCAAGATTTAGGATCAGAGATTTGAAACTGGAAGCCATTGATGTTAGAATCATCGAGTTCAACCCTTCATTTTACAGATGAGGAAGATGATTCCCAGAAATACAGAGTCCTCAAAATTGTACAGGTAGACAATGGCAGAGCTGGAATTTGGCTAAATGGCCAGGTCCATATATACCATCAGCACTTCATTGACAACAAAAGTACTTTCTCCAAAAGGAAGTAGGTAGTGCAGGTGCATTTTGGGGGTGGGGAGTAGGTTAGAGAGCTAGGTTTCAGAGTGATGAAGTATTGTTTATAGTTACATAGCCAACAAGGGTCAGAGTCATGTAGTTTGCTATCCTGACAAAGGCAGCATGGATCTAAGCCCAGGTAGGAAAATTGACATCATCCTCCACCCAGAGTAGGAAGAGCCCTCAAGGGCCCTCTAGTCTAACCCTCTTATCTTGTGGATGAGGTAATTGAGGTTTGAAATGGTTAGATGACTTAGGATCAGAGGATCATAGACTTATATAACTGAGAAGGACCTCAGAGGTCAGCCTCCTGATTTGAGAAGATGGGAAACTGAGGCTCATGGCTGGGGTGGGGTGGGGGGGGGTGGAGAAGGAAATGGCAAAGCCCTCCAGGATCTTCGCCAAGAGAACACCAAATGGGATCATGAAGAGTCTGACCTGAGTAAAAACAATAAAGGGAATAAGGGGTGGAGTGGGGATTTGAAAGTGCCATCTTTCACTTTTATTAGTGTTTGTTATATTATTTCATATTTATTACTATTTCTGCTACGCCAAGCTGCCTGTCAGGATGAATCCAGGGAGATGTTATTTATTTTGAAGCTTGGGAGATGTGTGTGTGGGGGGGGGGGGCGGGGTGTAGGTGTGGGGAGGTGTCAATGCCAGGAGTGGGTGAAGTACAAGTTTTTGCAAGACTATGGAAAATAGTGTTTGGGGCTCCCCCTGCTGGACTCAAAATGAAACATGCCTCCAGCCTGAGGAAAGTCTAGTAGGGAGTATTTTGGAAAGGCGAGGCAGAGGTGCCAGGTGAAAGACTGTAACAAACCTTTGGTGTGTATCCCAAAGAGCTGATGGTGAGTCCATCTAATCAACTGGGAAGTCCCTTTGGGAGGCCTATCATGATCACAGGGCAATGAAAAGAGAATGGAATCCCCAGATTAAGTCAGCAGCCTGACTCACTCCTCTCATTTCTAACTCTGATTTCACCACCCACCCATTATGTCATCCTGACCAAGTCCCTATACTTCTCTCTGCCTCAGTTTCCTTTTTGAACCATTTGTGAAAAATCACCAGTAAGAATAATCCTATAAAAAAACAGTTTTTGAACTTTTTTTTTTAAGAGAAAGAAGTAGAAAAAGAGCAGCGAGGTGGCTCAGTGCATAAAATAGAATCAGGAAGACCTGAGTTCGAGTTTGGCCTCAAATGTTTACTAATTATGTGACCCTGGGCTAGTCAGTTAACCCTGTTTGCCTTAGTTTCCTCATTCCTGGAGAAGGAAATGGCATGTCTCTTCAGCGTCTTTGCCAAGAAAACCCAAACAGGGTCATGAAGAACCAGACGTGACCAAAAAATGACTGAACAAAATGAACTGGAGAAGAAATGAAAAACCACTCCAGTGTCTTTGCCAAGAAACCCCCAAATGGGGTCGTGAAGGGTCGAATATGACTGAAATGACTGAGAAACAGAAGAAATATAATGTGTGCTCTTCTAATTTTTTATGCCGTGATCTTCAGTATTCAGTTCACGTGCATTTGAGATTTATTGTGGAAGATGGTGGAAGATGTTCAAGTAAACCTCTAATTTTCCGAGCAGTTCTTATCAAATAGGGAATTTTTTTTCCCAAGCAATTTATATTTTGGAGTTTATCAAACCCTGGGTTATTGAGATCAGCTATTTCTGAGTCATCCTTGTCTAGTCTGTTCATTGAGCTTTTTTTCCATTTCTTATTCTGTATGAAACAGTTTTGATGATTGCTGATTTCTAATGTAGTTTGAGGTCTGGAACTGCTATTTCCCCTTCATTCCTATCTTTTTTCATTATTCTATTTGATATTCTAGATCCTTTATTTCTCCAAATGAATTTTTAAAAATTATTTTGCCTATCTTGGTAAAGTATTCCTTTGATAGATTGATTGGTGTAGCTCTGAGTCTATATATTAACTTCAGCAGTATTTTCATTTTTACTATATTGACCCAGCCCAGCCACAAGCAGCAAATATCCCTTAGGCTATTTGAGTTGTTCTCTCTTCCTTAAGGATTATTTTCCAGTCTTATCTATAAAGGGATTGACTGTGCTTTGGCAGATTGACTCCCAGATATTTTTATGCATTTGTAATTAATTTTGAATGGGCCTTATCATCTGTTGGGTTTTGTTATTATGATATAGAAAAGCTGATTTTTTTGTGGCTAAGCTTTGTAATTGTCAACCTTACTTTAACTATTATCTCAATTTCTTTCTTAGTTTCTTTTCCTTCCTTCCTTCCTTCTTTCCTCTCCCTTCTTTCCTTTTTTCTTTCTCTTTTTCTTCCATTCTCCCTTTTCTTTCTTCCTTTCTTCTTTCTTTCTTTCTATTTTCCATCCACTCATCCATCCATCCTTCCTTTATTTCTTTCACCAACCCACAGGATATAATTTGAGGATTAAAAAGGAGGGGGGTAACACCCCTAAACTAATCTTTTAAAGACACTACTAATTGTAAATGCCAGATCAAAAGTTAGGCACATTCATTCCACTCTGTCTTTTCATTTTATCCCATCAGCTAATTAAAAGCCACAATTTAGACAATAATGACCTAACTGTCTGGATTTTGAAATCAAACACAAACCCAACACTAAAACATTGGATGGGATAAAAGCTAATGGATCCAGGAGCAGCATAGGCTCCTGCTGGGTCTGGCCTGGCCTCCTTCCAGGGACAGCCCCGCCATATTTGATTAGCGGCAATCATTCTCCAAGCAGTTTGGAGCAAACTCACTACAGGGGCGATAAGTGAACAATTTATGAGGCTAAGTGGTTTTTTGGATCTGCTCCCACTGCTGATGGAGCAGGATTTAATATTTATTCCATGTTCCCCCCCCACCCCCCCACCATCATCACACCATGCCCTTACTCATTGTCACTGGTCAATCCTTTCTTTTCCCAGACCCTGCTCTTGGTTCATGGGAAAGTCACTTCTGAAATAACCAGCAAAAAGGCATCGCAAAATAAAAAACGTCAAAGAAGAAACCAAGGATATGGATGCCCAGAGTATCCATCTGCTTAAATGGCTAATGAAATGATAAGCAATGGAAACAAGACAGCTTTCTATCTGCCCCCTTGCCCCTCCCTCAGACAGGAATTGGAGCATCTGTGCCAGGCTTAAAATAGTCCATCACTCAAGAACCAGTCATGTAGAGCCTACAATGCGAGGATGCCCTAATCTTGCCACCTTTCATGTCCCAGCCTTCTTTCTCACACTTGCCAGAAGGCTAGTAACTGTTCTTCTAGTGTTCTTTTGGTTAGAAGTATTGGAGGAATGAGTCACATCTTATTTTAATTTGTTCCTCCTTTGGCACTTAGGACAGGGCCTTCTACACCACTGGTCCTAGATAAATGTTTGCTTGTGACAGATTAGTAATGGACTGTTTATAGAAGCTAAAGGTTTATGGGGAGAGATGTGTAACATTTAGAGACTAGTTGTATAGTATGGTGTAGCAGAGTGATGGAGAGGTAATCAGAGGAACTGTATTCGAATCCTCACCTTTGACACTAGTTTTTTACTTCACTTGGGCTGAATTACTTCATCTCTCCGGGGCTCTGTTTCCTCCTCTCTATGACAGAGAATTGGAATAAGTAACCTCAAAAGCTCTCCCTTCCAGCCTTTAATGTCTAGGACCATAGGTTTCAAGTTAAAAGGGCCTTTAGAGGCCATCTAATACAAATTCCCACATTTTACAGATGAGGAAACTGAACCCCAAAGAAATGATTTGTCCAAGGTCATGTGGATAGTGGCAGAACCAAGATTTGAGCCCAGTTCTTATGATTAGAAAGCCAGTGTCCTTTCCACTGTGTCATGATGCTTCTCAGAAAGAGGCTTAGATATGACCTGGTCTACTATAACCCTTAAAACTAAGACCAAGAGAGATGAAGTGACTTACCCAAATAATTGTCAGAGTTGAGATTTGAACACAGTACTTCTGACTTCAAATCTGGATTCTTTCCACTAAACCCATGCTTTCTTTTTTTAAAAAACAATAACACATTTTTATTGTTTTTTTTGTACATCTCTAAGATTTTCCCTTGTATCATTAGCCCTCTCCTTTACTCCCTCTCAGAGTCATCCCTTAAAAATGATCAAATGAGGTAACATATATGTACTCTATAAATCTTAAACTTGATATGTAAATGATAGCTATTATTTCTAATAAGATTTTAAAAAAGAAAACAAAGAAGAGAAAATTTTTGCAGCTATTAACATGATATTTAAAAAAGAAAAAGAAGAGAAAATTTCAGCAAAGCCAATCAGTACATGGACAAAAATTTTGACAATATATGCAGTGTTCCACACTGATGGACCAATGACTTCTCCAAAGTAACCACATTACCTTTGAACAGAAAGTCAAGGCCTCCCCTAAAAGTATCCCAAGGTGATTTTTTGGAGAGAGACCTGGAATGGGGTCAGCAATATTTTAGAGTTGGTATAGCCAGTTTTAAATTATTCGATACCTCTCTAGCAGATGGGAGAAGGGGACTGCCCACAAGTTGCAGCCCCCAACCCCATCCCAACCCAGAAACTCTATAGTGTAAAGCTATTCAGTTGAAAAGGTACAGTCAGCCTCAGCAGGTCACTGATGGTATTACTGGTTTTTTTCCCCAGGTAAACCTGAGTGCTTTCTGTGCCATGGTAGGATGAAAAGTGACTTAGAAGTGCTTCTTATCACAGGAGCATTCTTTAAAGCAATCTCCTAGAAGTTCCCATGGAGGGATCTTTAGAAGACTTACTGTGCATACACTAGCAGAGATACTAAAAGACATGATTTTGTAGGCTTACCAAGAGTCAGGAGGCTTAAATTATTTTATTAGTTCCACCAAATGATTCGCATTTCTGTAGGTTCTAGTCTCTGACTGAAGTTCATCAATTGTGTGATCTTAGGCTAGTCCCAGGATTCCAGAATTTCAGAGTAACTCAGGGGCCATTTGGAAAAATAGAAAAATAGAAGAGCTTACAAATGGCTTTTCCCATTGCCCTTTGTGAGGTAAGGAGTACAGGTGTTAACATATCTATTTTAGAGATGAGGAAACTGAGACTTAAAAGGGGCCAATCACTTGATACAGTCCACATGGGTAAATTTTTGACTCTTAAGTCCAGTGTCCTTCCCTCTGCAGCATGTTACTGTAATTACTTGGGGATTCAGTATCAACACATCTGTAAAATGAGAGGGTTGGATCTGCACAAGATATAGAGAGGAAATCGTAGACTTTTAGAATGGCGAGGGGATTCAGCAAATGTGCTTTTGATTCCACATTTATCTTGTTACTTTTTTCTAAAGTTCTTTCACATATATTATCTCAAAGAATGCTCACCACCCCCCTCCCTCCACTGAACAAGGCAGCACAAGTTTTATCATTTTCATTTGACAGATGAAGAAATTAAGGCACAAAGACAGATGTTGCTGATTTCACATTGCAGAACACTTGAAGGTAGGAGGGAATAGCTAACACATCACATGACAGAGTCAGGACCCCCAAAAGATTTGGAGAGGCTGCAGTCACAGAATTCTACATCTGGAAGGTAACTCAGAGGTTATTTGGTCCAATCTGTGCCAACAAAAAGAATCCCTGCTATAACCTAGTAATTATCTAGCATGGCTCAGTGGAAAGAATATTGGCTGTGGAATGGGAGGATAGGGGTCCACACCTCTCCTCTGATATTATGTTACTTTCAGTAAGTCATTTTACCTCTCTGGGCCTCAGTTTCCTCATCTGTAAAATTAAGGCCACTGGACTTGAGGATCTCTGAATTCCTTTAGATGTAATCTATGATCTTCAAATTGAAAACCTTCAGCAAAGAATAACCTGTTTGCCTTCAGAGGCAGCCCAGGACCTTTGGAATACTAGTCATTGTTTTTCTCAACATCAAACCTAAATCTGCCTCTTTGCAGCTTCCTTCATGGCCATTGGCTGTGCCCTCTGGGGCCAATTCTTTTTCTATATGACACTCATTCATAACAGCTATCAGCCTCCCACCCCTGAAATCTTCTCCTCTTTAGAATAGACATCTTTCAATCCCTTCAACCAGTTCTAATATGGCATTGACTCAGAGCCCTTACCACCTGGGTTGTCCTTCTCTGGACCCACTCCAGCTCATCTGAGTCTTTCCTAAGCTGGAGTACTCAGAAATGAACACAATACCGCAGATATGGCCTGACTAGGATAGAGTACAGTGTGGCTATGACCCCTTTGAAGTTATGCTTCTCATTATAGAAAATTGGATTGAATGTAATAAGAAATTCAATCTATCAATCAGTCAGTCAGTTAATAAGCATTTATGGCAAATTCTGGGCAAAGTGTTGCTTTCTCTTTACATACCCAGACACAGTTAAGCTATCCACCTTATATCCCTCACCCTCAACACATGAGTCCATCTTCTTTTTCTATCGTGTATTTCCTCGATAACATCTTTCTCCTTCCAAGTTCCTCATTGGTTAGCTCTTTCAATCAGTTCACACCTATCACATTCCTATTCATTGCTTTTTGTATGATACTCAATTTCAATTATTTTTTTAAAGAGGCAATCAGGTTTAAGTGACTTGCCCAGGGTCACACAGCTCGTAAGTGTCGTGTCTGGATTTGAACCCAAGTGCTCCTGGTTCCAGGGCCAATGTCTTTTCCACTGCATCACCAAGATGCTCCGCATTTTCCATTCTTCTGAGGCTGCTGTGCTCCATGTTGTGAAGTCATGTAACTTTGGTAGAACACCAATATTAAAAATATTTGTTTCTGGGAGAAGCTTAGTGCGTCTACCAAGGAAGTTTTACAATTTCCTGAATGCAATCTCTCCCATTCTTCTCCTGTTTAATTCTGGGCACAAATTCATTGCCATCTGTGCTGTTTGTCCCAGATATACAGACTGATGGACAGTCTCTATAGTAAGTTTATCCACCTGTACCACTATCTGGGCAATAGATACTCTTCATCCATTTGGTTTTTCCTGTTTGGATAGTCAGGCCAGATTCTTTTGAGTGGTTATATATCTTTTCCAGGAGGTTCTTTAGTGTCCCAGGGCTTGATGACAGCACAAATGTCATTTGCAAATAGAAGCATTGGGAAGATATTACTATTCATAAAGAATTATCATAGGATACTGTCAGAACTTGAAAGAACTTTAGAGGCAGCAGACTATAGTGGGGAAAGTATCAGACTTTGTCATTTAAAATATTGTTTCAATTACACATAAAAATAATTTTTAACATTTGAAAAATTTGAGTTTCAAATTCTCTCCCTCCTTCCATCCTCTCCCCCCTTATTGAGAAGGCAAGCAGTTTGATAAAGGTTATACATATTAGGCCATTTTTATTAGCAGTTAGGATCTTGATTAAGTCATTTCATTTCTATTTCTGCATCTGTAAAATGGGGACAATAATACTCGAAGCCACCTACTTCACTGGGGTTGTTGTGAGAAACCAGTGATATAGTGTATAAATGAGCTTTGTAAAAATAAGTCTCTCTGTACCAATTAGCTAGATTGTTACTATTATCTACGGTTTTAAGCAGCTGTGGGTTGATATGTGTTTGCTTTGATGCTGGAGGTGTGGAAGAATAAGTTGGCAAGGCTGAGGCTGGTAATGCATTTTCTCACTTTCATGATAAAAATCATAGTCATTAGTCATAGAGTTGTTAAGAAAATACAGCCAGCTTCTGCTTTTTCTTCATTGATTTATATATACTTATGTATACAGGACATCCTCTGCATATCTTCAGGGAGGTGGGAAATAGGTTCTCAAGGCCCCTACAAATGCCCCAGTCTTCAGTACCCCTCCTTCATCTGGCTTAAGGCTGTCACCTTTCTGCCAAAGGTCACCCTCCCATCTGTCCCCTGCTGACTCAGCCATTCTTCTTGAGATGTAAAACTAGAAAGTATGGTGCGGGTACATTCTCATAGTGAAGTCCAGAAACAAGAGATGGGTCTGTTATCACATGAGAAGAAAGATCAGAAGCAAAAAGCACATTGGAGGTTCTGAAGTACAGTTCAGCAATGGTAGTAACTTCTACATTCAAAAAAGACGTGATAGACGAGCCCAGGGAGGCAAACATTCAAAAATACACAAATCCATAGCAATTTGACCTCATACAAGAAAGTTATTTCTAAATTGATTTTCCCAACTTTGAAGATGCTACTTTGAGCCCTAAGTTGGGGCCAATTCTTTGACATTTTCCACAACCCCCACCTTGAAATTCCCCTGCAAATTGATCTTTCCACTAACTTCAGCTGTGGACAGCTCCCAGTTCTGAACAGTTACCTACATGAGAAGCAACTATACATCGTTCCAATTGGTGGACATTATGATCCAATCCAACTCTGATATTCTGTAGTCCTGAGATTCTATGAATAACTGAAGCCACAAATCCTGAACCCGCGAGTCAGGAAGATTTCTTTGCCTACATTGTTTTTAATTTTATCTTATTTTAGTTGAGATCTTTTTCCATCATGGTCATTTCTGAACATATCCCTCTCTTTTATTCAGCAAACTATCTTCTGCATAATAAATAAAAAGAGTTGCCCCAAATAATCACAATACTGATTGTGTCTGAAAGCATGTGTAATATTCCACACCCACAGTCTATCTCCCACTTCGGCAAAGAAGGGTGGCAGGGTACATCTCTTCTCCAGGGACGAGCTTGACCATTATAAGGAGTATCAGGTTTTTTTTATTCTTGATGTTTGTCTTATTGTAGCCATTTTATACTTTATTTCCTGGTTCTACTCCCTTCTCTCTGTCTCAGTTGAGAAATCTTCCCAGAATTCCTCATGTTCTTTGCTTCTTATGGCAGAGGACTATTCCTTTATCTTTTTCTCCCTCAAACCAACCCTTTCTATGAACTTCTCTATTACTACATAGGGAACCACCATACTTCTGGTAACTTAGGTTCATAGTAACTTCAATGTCTGGCTGCTTGCTCAGAAACTCTGTTGCTTCCCAGTTACTTCTAGTATAATTGTAAGATCCTCTGTTTTGCATAGAGACGTCCCCATTCCAAATGTTCATGTGGATTATTTGTTCCGAATCTGTGGTAGAGTATTCTGAGCTTATGTTGGTCTGATTGGCCAGTCAGACACACTGTACCTTGACACCAACATCATGATGCCATTTTGGTCCTTCTCTTCAAGAATGAAGGACATCAATTAACCAACCAACCCACCAACCAACCAACCAACATACTTCATAACCTGATTCCAACCTGCTTTACCAGCCTTATTACATACATAGACTCTGTGCAATAATTAATCAGGTCTTATTATTTTCTCAAGCACAGCACCCTATTTCATCTCTTCTTGCCTCTGCACTGACTACCCCCCCTCCCCATGCTTGAAATACACTTCTTACTCTTCTGGGTCACTTAGAATCCCCATCAAAGTTCAACTAAATGCCCATTTCTGCAGGAGGCCTTCTTGGTTTCCCCATTTGCTTGTGTCCTCCCAAGGAAATCAATTTCTACCTTGCATCCACCTTGCATCTGCTGCCCTGTCTGGTCTCAATTCCATGGAACAAGATGCCTCTATGGTTTCTCTTCCCCACCTTCACCCCCATTTCCTGCTTCCTTTTGTGTGTTGTCTCTCCCTTGAATTGTAAACTCATTGAGGGCAGGGGCTATCTTTCTTTTTATGAGTTGTACCATCAGTGCCTGGCACATTGTAGGCACTTAATAGATATTTATTTAATTTGATTGTATGCATATGTAAGGCTGGGAGTGGGGTAACAACTGAGTCGATCAATCATTTACCCCACAAAGTTAAAATGACTAACACAAAACTCTAGCTCTAGGTGGTGCAGTAGATAGCACACCAGTTCTAGAGTGAGAAAGATCTGAGTAGCTGTGTGACCCTGGATAAGTCACTTCATCTCTTTGCCTCAGTTTCCTCTGCTATAAAATGGGGATAATAATAGCACCTACTTTCTAGGACTGTTGTGAGGATCAAATGAGATATTTGTAAAGCACTTGGCATAGTCCCTTAATTGGCATTATATAAATGCCAGTTATTATTATTATGTGAGAGCATCTCTATTGAATCTATGGGGTCATCATATAACCCCATTTAAAGCAACTACCTAAACCAAGTGGCAGCGCTTATACTGAATCATTCAGTTGAGAGCATTGACCTAGGTTTTCGAAGTCCTTAAAAGGCATTGGATGAAATAGAGTCATACTTTACAAGTATGTGGATGTTAGCTGAGATTTAGTCATGGCCTGTGGGGCCTTTATAAAATAGCAAACCAGGGTGGAACCCAAGCCTTTGAGGCAGCTTAGAGGAGATAGAAATCATCTAAGCCCCTGACAGGAAACTATTGGGAGAGGGAGGGTGTGAATGGCAGGTAAGCCTTCGTCTTTTCCCCTCACCTCTCCCCTTGACCACAGGAGGACATCAGGAATTTTGGGGACTCAGATTTGTTCTTCTCATTAATATCCTAGCAGGCTACCAAGAACAGTGGTGACTACCAGTAGCATCAGCACAGGGAGCCTGGAACCAACTACATGCCTCTGATGGAGATGGGGAGAGAAGGACACGCCCAGTCTGGGCCCTTCATCAATTTTTCTCACTGGCAACCTGCAACCCTTCTCAAGGAGGGGAGCACCAGATTCCAGAGATATCTATGCATGCCACCTGCCTTTGAGCTGAATTTAGATGGCCCACAAAGGAACATGTCTTGCATGGGCAGGCACAGTTTACATATATGAGGAAAATGAATCTTGGAGAAGCTAAATGATTTGCCTTGATTCATATAGTTAATGTCTTAGGTAGGATTTGAATCCAGGTTTTACTAACTCCAAGTCTAGAACTCTATCATGCTGCCTCTCCAGAATTTCCAGCTCCCATGGGAGACACCCCCAGAGCAAGGTCAGAGGAAAATTGCCAATGAAATCTAGTGGAAAAGCAACAATGTAAGTAAAGTCATCCTATTGGGAAACTCATCTTAAACCTCCATCCGCCCCCCCCGCCCCCCCATCATGTAGTTATGGGCCTTGCCTGGTTTCTAAATGGCTTAAGAATTCCTTTCCCGCTCTGCCTCTCTCCCTTCCTTTTCCCTCCCCCCTCTTCCTCCCCCTTCTCCCTTCCTCTTTCTCCCTCCTTCTCCTTCCCTCTCCATCCCTTTCTCTCTCTTCCTCCTTTTCTCTTCCTCCTTTCTCCCCCCTTAGAAATAAAATGATTGGTGTGTAGAGGGTTCTGTAGTCCAGCCAAATTGGCCTTTCTGTTTCCAAGCTCTGCCTTTTGTACATAGGCTGTTGGCTATTCCTGGAATGTTTTTCCTCCTGGGTTTTTTTACCTCTTAGAAATTCCTGGCTTTCTTCAAAACCCAGCACAAATAAGCACCGCCTCCTACAGGAAGCCTTGCTTAATGCTTCCAGCTGCTAGTGCCTCCTCTTCAAAATTACCTTGTGTTTGTTGGTTCTTTGTGGCCAGGGGCTCTCCTTTTTGTCATTGGGTCCCCAGTGCCCAGAACACAGTAGATACTTGATAAATGCTTGTCAAATTTGCAGATGAGAACACCAGAGCCTAGGCTTTAAATGATTTGCCCCAAAGGAAGCAAAGGGCAGAGGTAGGATCTGAATGTAGGTCTCCTGAGCCCCAATCTAGTTAGGGCTCTTTTTGCTACCCACATGTCTGTCTCCTGCTCAACAGAGCTGGGGTCAAGGAAGAGGAGTGGGCTGTGATGATCAGGACCAGTGCTAATATCAAGTGAACCAGCCTGAAAAAGATGTTCACTAAAGCAAATAGTCTCACTTAAATATGTGAATGGAAGGAAAACTCTCAAGAGAAAAAAGAAAGAAGAAACTGAGGGTGATGGAGGAAGAGACTGAGAGCTATATAGGAGGGTTCCCTAAAAGAGCTGAAAATGAAGGTGAAAAATCCTTGGGTACTGGTGGTTTTATAGAGGGATAATTGGAGGAATCCTATTCTGACCAACCATTATGTTTATTTTTTAATGATAAAGAAAGGCAAAGAATTATGGAAAATTCAGAATTGAAAATTCAGTAACCTTAGACATCATCTGGTTTAAATTGGGTCTAAGAAGATATCCTTTCTTTTTCAAGACAATTGGGGTTAAGTGACTTGCACAGGGTCACACAGCTAGTAAGTGTCTGAGAATGGATTTAAACCCTGCATCTTCTGATTCCAGAGCTGGTGTTCTATCTGCCATCCCACCTAGACTGCCCCCAGAAATTCTTTCTAAAATAGCCCCAAAGAGGGGTCCAAGCTATTAAAGTTTTGGGGAGGTGTCTTAGGAGGACTCCCATAGGAGAGAAATATTTTACTGGAATGTCAGGATTTTGTCCTGTTGTCAACCCAATGTGAGGATGCCTTCCAAAGGGAAAGGCAGAATTATTTCTCTTTGGGTTAATGAGGTCATCTGTAAATTTTTGTCCTATTTACTTTGCTCTGCACCATTTTACCTGACTTGCCACATTTCTCTGATTTTCTCATCTTTGTCACAATAAGATTTCACTCTATTTATTGGCCACAATTTGTTCAGTCATTCCCCAATTGATATCTCACCTCCACTCTGTTTGGAGTTTATTTTTGTTTCCACAAAAAGCACTGCTAAAAATATTTTGGTCTATATGGGGTCTTTCTGTCTTTGATTTGCTTGGAATATATGCCCAATAATGGAATTGCTTGGTCAGTAAATATGTGGACTTTAGTAATTTTTCTAGCTTCCTTACCTTAGAGCTATATTAGTTATTTTTTCAAGTAGAAGACAGTCTTTTGTGCTCTTTAAAAAATGGAAAAAGTGGAAAGGACCTATGGGAGCCCATTAAACAGGCACAGAAAAGGCTTTTTGTAGAAGGCGGAATTTTAGTTGGGACTTGAGGTAAGCCAGGAGTTGGAGATAAGTAAGGAGAGCATTCCAGGCATGGGAGACAATCAGGAAAAATGCATAGAATTGGGAAAAGGGAGTGTCTTGTTAGAGGAATAAACTAGGAGACCAGAGGATGAAGGGGGGTGGTGGTAGAAGGTGGAAGGAGCCTGGAGAGGTAGGAGGGGGATAGGTTGTGAAGGACTTTGAATGGCAAACAGAAATTGACCTCCTTCCTTTCATTGAGGACATGGGGGACTTTGCGTGTGTAATACTACGTGCATTGTCTGACTTGGCTGATATGTTGGTTTTGCTAAACTGCACATTCCTGCCCCCCCCCCCCCCCCCCCCGGCCCCCTGCCTTTTTTAATATTCTTTGTTATGGGTGATGTTTGCTGGGTAAGTGGAGGGAGAAGGGTGTGTGTGTGTGTGTGTGTGTGTGTGTGTGTGTGTGTGTGTGTGTGTGTGTGTGTGTGTGTGTGTAAATTAATGTAATATCAAAACAACAGAAACCAACAAAAATAAAATTTAAAAGTAAAAATAAAAGTCTTCTCTCTAAAGCTTACATTTTCAGCGCAGGGGTCAATCAATCTCCTTTTATGTCTCAGGCAATGAGAACTCATTTTCCTATATTTCCTCTTTATTCCCAGAAGAGGGCACCAGGACAATGCACTAACAGTCATTCACAGAGGTCATTGCTCTTTCCATGTCTTTCCCCCTTTCTGAACGGAAGGAAAAGTTTGTTTCCAAGTAAAAGGTTATCTTCAAGAAAAAAAAAGGAAGGGTGGAGAGATTCCATCATTATTTAGCGGTATTTGGGTGAAAAGAAGTTCCTGGCATGGAAATCCCTTAGCAAAGGGGCTGGCTATGGAGCCCTGGACCCAAGGGGCACTCCCAGTGAGTGGCCATACTTACCTAGACCACCCTGGCAGGGCTCTTGAAGAGATAGTTGGGATGGCACAAAGGCACTCATAGAAGAAGCCTCTGATGGAATGAAATGAACCAAAGGATCACAGAAACACAAATCTAGAACCAAAAGAAACTTCCAGTGCCATCGAGTCCAATCCCATAACTTTACAGATAGGAAACTGAGGCTAAAGAATTCTAAATGACTTGCCCAAAGTGGCATGGATAGTAATGATCAGAGGTAAGATTTGAACCCAGGTCTATGATTCCAGGGCTAGTGCTTTCCGCCATATCACTTTCTACCCCACCACTCTTTCCACAATTCCATGCTGCCTCCAAAGAAAAGAAATTTGTGGTTGTTCAATCCTTTTAAAGTCTTGTCCGACTCTCTGTGACCCCGTTTAGGGTTTTCCTGGCAAAGATAATGGGGTGGTTTGTCATTTTCTATTTAAAGAAGTTCTACTGTGGGACCAAGCGGCCCTCTGACAAAAATCTTTCAAAATTTAACTTTTTTATTGATAATTTTTATTTTTAATGTTACCTTCATCTTGGAATATAGCAGCAAACTGTCTCTTGTAGGAAGGAAGGAAGCAAGGAGGGAGAGAGGAAGGGAAGGAGGGAGGGAAGGAAAGAAAGAAGGAAGAAAATTAGAAAAGGTAGTCAATACTTGACTGGTGGTAGAAGTATATGCAATGTTCTGCACCCATAGTCTCCCACATCTGCAAAGAAAGAAGTGAGCTGAATTTTCTCTTTTCTTCTTTGGAAACAAACTTGCAGATATACCATCATTTTTCTGGTTACACACACACACACACACACACACATACACATACATATATATATTCATACACATATGCATATATATTTCCCCCACACACATTTATTAGTATTTTATTTTTTTCAATTATGTGTAAAGATAGTTTTCCACATTCACTTTTACAAGATTTTGATTTTGAAAATTTTTTCCCCTCCCTAACCAAGAGAGCAAACAATCTTATGTAGGCTATACATGTACAATCATATTAAGCATTAGTCATGTTGTGAAAGAAGAATCAGAACAAAAAGGAAAAACTATGAGACAGAAAAAAAAGAAAATAGTATTCAATCTGCATTCAGACTCCATAGTTCTTTCTCTGGATGTGGATAACATTTTTCATCATGAGTTTCAGAGTTGTCTTCTTAGATCACCTTTGCTGAAAAGAGCTGAGCTGATCAAAATTGGTCATTGAACACTGTGACTGTTACTGTGTACAGTGTTCTCCTGGTTCTGCTCACTTCACTCAGCATCAGTTCATGTAAGTCTTTCCAGGTTTTTCTGAAATCTGCCTGCTCATCATTTCTCATAGTTCAACAATATTCCATTACAGAATACAAGTTTCTGTGGTAACAAGAACCCTGGCTTGGGAATTGGATGACCTGGGCTTGAATTCCATCTTTGCTACTTACCCCATCTCTGACCGTGGGCAGTCACTGGAAATTAATGTGATGGAACTTCCCTGAACCTTGGTCTCCTCATGCATAAAAATGGGGGGTTGAATCAAATTATCTCTAAAGTCCTCTTCCCTCCAAATCCACAATACCCTCAGCTTCTAACTAAAAGTCAGTAACCAAATATTAAGGGGTCTGGAGTCTAGAAGGCTCTGACCACTCTGAGGGCATGGGAAGGGCTGTGCATCTGGAAGGGGTTCAAGGGAAGTAGTGCTGGTAGACTCTGGTTACAGGAGGTTAAGAGGGGAATTTGGGTGATGTTATGGAAAGAATGTGTCAATCAGGGGACAAGTTAGATTGTATGAAGGACTAGAGAGTGAGAAGAAGAAAGGAGGAGGTAGTAGGGGCAAAAGGAAGGAAGAAATGAAGGAAGGAAGGAAGGAAAGAAGGAAGGAATGAAAGGAGGGAGGGGGTAGGGAGGGAGAAAGTAAGGAAAGAAGGAAGGAAATAAGAAAGGAAGGAAGGGAGAAAGGAAAGGAGGAAGGAAGGAAGGGGGGGAGGGAGGAAAGGAGGAATGGAGGAAAGAAGGAAGAAGGGAGGGAGGAAAGATTAGCATCCCCTTTCATGGTAGGCATCCTTTAGGGTGGAAACAGTATCAGCCCAACCCTATCCCTCTGTTTTCCTGTCCTCCACATTTCACTCCAGAGGTGTAGATAAACCAGGACTTAGAAGGGAGATCACAGACCCAAGTCCTGGGTGAGGCCCTGCTCTCCAGAGAGACTAGGCACAATGGGTGGGTGGGGGCAGTGAAGTTGGGGGTGAATATGCAGGATTATTAAGAGATTCAGTTCCAGCTCTCAAAGAAGTCACAGTGTTGTTGGAGGGACAAAACATGCAGGTTATCAGACCATAGATTTAGAACTGGAAAGCAGTTGCCTCTCTCATCTTCCAATTCTCTTCGGAGTTCATTTCTCTTCTAAGGGGAATCCAAAGGACAGGACAGTGCTACGGGGCAGGGGGATAGTATAGAGCCCTGGGGATAAGGAAGGACTCGTCAGACAGGGAGGATTACATGTGTCAATTTTATAGGCTCCTTTACGAGCTTTTCTGCATTTTCTGTGGTGTAAAATAGTTTATCTTAGAGAGAGAGATAAGAGAGAAAGAGAGAGAGAGAAAGAGAAAAAGAGAGAGGGAGAGACAGAAAAAAGAGAGAAAGGAAGAAAGAGAGATAAAGAGAAAAGGAGAAAGAGAGAGAAAGGGAGAGAGAAAAAGAGTAAAAGAGAGGAGAGAGAGAAAGAAAGAGGGAGAAAGAGAAAAGAGAGAAAGAAAGGGAGAGAGAAAAGATAGAGAGAAAGAAAAAGAGAAAGAGAGAAGAAAGAATAGGTAGAAAGGGAGAGAGAAAGAGAAAAAGAGAGAGGGAGAAAGAGAAAGAGAGAGAAAGATAGAAAGAGAGAAAGGAGAAAAAGAAAGAGAGAGAGAAGGAAAGAGATAAAGAAAGAGAGAGAAAGGGAGAGAGATTTATTTATATTTATACCTATATCTATGAAGGTATATATAGTTACACTGAGTATTTTTGTGGGAGCTGGGAATCTTTTTACCCATCTATTGGGATGTGTGTGTGTGCCCATATGTAAGCTATATTCTGATTTCCTAGAGGCAACTCTGGGTGGGGGCAATGGGTGGGGAATGATTTGGGGGATAGATTTGCCCCCCAAAATGAACCCAACTTGGATAAAAGCCACATTTTAGGGTTCCTTCTGCTTCTATTAAATGCCAGTCATACAAAAGACATCATGACAAGGCAGAGGATCACAGAAAGAACAATTTTTGCCTGCAAAGAGCTTTTATTCTACTGTGGGATACAACATATAAACAGATTATATAAATTTGAGATAATTAGAGGTAAGAGAGAGAACATTTCCTCAGGCTGTTTAAGCTTACCATGCAATATGGAATCACTGTGGATTCACTAGTGGAAAAGCCCTGGACCTGAAGTCTGGGGACTTGAGTTCAAATCTCAACCCTACTATTTCCTGAGTGACCTTAGGAAAGTCACTTGACCCAATCGGTGACCCTATATGAACAATCATATTCTTCACCCACAATAACACATAGAAATCTATCTAGGTGGCACAGTGGGTAAAGTGCCGGGTCTCGAGTCAGAAAGACTCTTTTTCATGAGTCTTCAAATCTATTCTCAGATACTGACTGTGACCATGGGCAAGTCATGTTTGCCTCATTTCCCTCACCTGTAAAATGAACTAGAGAAGGAAATGGCAAACCACTCCAGTAATTCTGCCAAGTAAACTACAAATGGAGTCATGGAGAGTCAGACACAACTGCACAACAACAAAATCGACCTATGGTAAAATCCCATTATAAAGCACCTCATTATGTGACTGATGCAGTTATACTGGGTCGGATTCTTGGGTGTAGAGAACCATAGAATGCATCTCTGACTCCAACTCTAAAAGTCAATAATGGGAATGTTATACTTTACTCTTGATCCCAGTGCTCATCAAAGCAGATGGAAGAGGGGCATGAAGGTAGAATAATTGTGGACTTGGGAACATGTCCCACATCTGACACACACTACTTGTGGAACTTTGGGCAAGTCCTTTTTCCTCCCTGGGCCTCAGTTTCCTTATATGTAGAATGCTGGAGTTGGACCAAATATCCTCTGAGGTTCTCCCCCCCTCCCCCAGATCTATATAGTCCCATAGACCTGTGATCCCATGATCACAGTAATTTCTGGAGTGTGTGTGGGGGACCATTAACAGGGGAAATCAGGAAAGATTTCACATAGGAAGCAGCCCCTGAACAGAGCCTTGAAGGGTGACTACAGTCGTCTTTAAGCATTCATAGTTCTACACAGTTGGTTCAACTCAGACTCGTAATAAACATCCCACCGGTGAGAACACATTCCCATGGCCCTAAGTCCTAACCAATTATGGATCTGTCAGCAAGGGTTGGTCTTGGATAAAATATTTGCAGAGAGTTTTTAAATGTTTATAGGCTGGTCAGGCAGGCAAGAAGGACCTCTTCTCATGCCCAGAGACTTAATAAATGCTTGTGGATGGATGGATTGATTGGGGATCCCAATTGGAGGGATCCAATTGATTGGATTTCTATGGAGGCTAAAATCTTTCTCACTATTAACCTTTCACAGAGCCCCAGGAAAGGTGAAAGGAAACCAACCAACAGTACAGTTTTCCTACTCATGCGACAGATAAATGACCATAATCACCCAAACCAGGTATCCATCTTGGCTCCTGTCCACAAGATCCCAAGGAAATCCGGCCACCAGGAAAAGCAGCACCTTAGCAGGAATTTACTGAGTTTCTAAAGACTACTGGATCTGAAGACAGAGGACCTAACTCCTACCCACCTCCTACCTTCATGGCCTTGGCATCTAGGAGACTCAGTGGATGGAGTCCTGGACTTGGAGGCAGGAAGACCTGAGTTCAAATCTGCCCTCAAACATTTACTGAACTGTGTGACCCTGGGCAAGTCACTCTACCTCAGTCTTCTTATTTGTAAAATGAGAATACTAATAATGCCTACCTCCCAGGGTTATTTTGAGGATTTATGTGTCAAATACTTTGCAAAGTGCTACACAAATGCTGGCTATCAATGGTGCTGCTGCTTAACCTCTCGGAATCTTATTTATTAAAAAAGGGGAGGTGGTTGGAGAGGATCTTGAAGACCCCTGCCAGCTAAGTCTTTCCTAATTTGAAAAGAGTAGCTGGGTATGAGGAGGTTCGAGGCACTCACCATTCTGGGTAAGGCTGGTACTGATTCTGGAAGGATGCCAAAAGAGGAGGAACTTGGAGGGAGGCAACAGCATTTGTTCATGGAAACAGATAATGAGGGCTCTCTCATTATCCATCAGGGAGATGGTTTTCGTAGCATCTTACAACACATTCTGGGCTCTCCATCAGCTCATAAATCTTCCCTCAACAAGGGACAATAAATCAGAGGGCTTGCCAAGGCCCCCCTGTATCTTGGTGCCCCAGGGGGACGTCCCCCCACTACCTGTCCCTCCCCATTCTAGAAGAGGCATGTGTGTAGGAAACCATCAGGACAGGGGGGGAATGTGGGCCCCACCCACCAGTGGACCTGGCTAAGGCACGTTAATTACATGGTAGCGTGAGGATTACCGGCAGCTAAGATTTATTGGCCATCATGACCAGGCATCCGGATGCTTGGGATGAAATCCCACCAGCCTTTGTCCTCACTGGGCACTGGATGGGGGCCAGGAGTGGTGGGAGATGAGGAATGGGAAGGGGACCTAAAGACCCACCAAATTCTGAACCCTCAAGCAGAGAAGTAACTTACAGGCAGGATAGTCTAAAGCAGGGGTTCTTAACCTTTTTTTAAAACATCACAGACCCCTTTGGCAGTCTGGTAAAGCCTATGTAGCCCTTTTCAGAATAAGAAATAAAATATATAGAATTACAAAGGGAACTAATTGTACAGGGTGACCCAAAAATCTTAGTGCAATTTTAAGCTTAAAGCTGTATTGAAATAAAGATGTAATTTTTTCACATTTAAATGAACAGATCCCTGAAAACTCCTTACGGACTTTAGGATAAGAACCCCTGGTCTAGAGGATACAGTATTTCTGTGACTAGAATCCTCAGTGGTTAGCCAAGAGATTTAGGTTGGTTTCTTGGTGACTTAGCTTCTCTTTGGTTTCAGTTTCTTCATCTGCTAAAGAATCATAGAAGTTAACACTATGCTATGTGCTTTCCAACTGTTATCTCATTTGATCCCCACAAGAACCCTAGGAGGTAGATGCTATTACGATCTCCATTTTACAGATGAGGAAACTGAATCAAACAGAGGTCAAGTGACTTGTCCTTGGTCACACAGATGGTAAATATCTAAGGCTGGGTTTGAACTCAGGCTTCTCTGACTTCAGGAAAGTTCTTGGTTCTTTATCCACTGTGCCACCTGGCTGTCAAGGAGGGATGATCGTTTGTTTAAGACAATGTTATTTTATGGGGGAGATAATAGGTGGACTAGCCTTCCATTTCTGGTTTAACTTGGCTCACCACATACATACCATGTTGGACAGAGGATAGAAGACTGGACTTGGAATCAGGAAGACCTGAGTTCACATCTTGCCTCTGACAGGACCCTGGACAGGTCACTTAATTGCCTTTAGCATCAGTGTCCTCATTTGTATAATGGTGATAATGAGAGTGCCAGTTTGCCACTGTAGCTGTGAGGATCTATGAGGTCATGAAATGCTTTGCAAACCAAGTGATTAGTGTGTTGAGAATCAGAAAGGGAATTTGGCTTTAGAGGTGAGTCCTATAACTTGACTGGTTTATGCCAATGCAAGGGGTGGGGGAGGCTGGAGAGGTCAAACGCTGAAGGGAGGGACAGGGGTATGACTTTTAAAGCACTAGCTAGCCTTCATAAAGATGGGATTTAATTCAGTAAATTATTAAGCACCTACTATGCCCCAAGCATGAGAGATACAAAGACAGAAAGAGAACAGCGCCTGCCTTCCAAGGGTTTTTGTCCTATCAGGGAGACAACATATGTAATCCTAGGTAAATCATAACCTCTCAGTCTCAATTTCCTCATCTGTAAAATGGGGATAATGATAGTACCTGTGTCTCATCCTGGGGCCTCTAAACTAGACAGAAAACTTACTAGGACTAAACTTCTTCAGCAAAACTCAACTTTGGTCCCCATCTAGCTCTACTTGGTCTTCACCGTCTTGGATTTGATGAGCCTTTAATGAACCTGTTTGTTGTTTGTCTACTTTCTTTGGATGGACCTATGTAAAGTTTCCACATCCTATGTGGAATCTTTAGCTCTTCTAGGTTACTAAGGAAGAGGCAGCTGCCATGACTCCCCTCCCCACCCATCATTGGCATGTGGCCTATGTAAATGGATCAGCAGCATATCAGTGTAACCAATGGGGTGAGAATAACTGGATCTTGAGGCTAGCTAATCCCACCTACCTCTTTGGCCTTCCTCATGGCTCTCCTTTGAATGCCCTCCACTGCAGCCATGACTATATCAGTCATTTAATCTTTCCCAGTCACCAGTTCCTAACTGTGCCCCCTCCACTCTGTCCTTCGTTCTTACCTCCACTCCAAAGGAACTGTGAGCTCAACCACCCTGGACATGGTGAGTTTTCCTCTTGTCTTGCTCAGAACCAACTTTTTCTTTTATTTCCTAGTCACCTGTGCTGAACTATACCACCCTCAACCCTTTTCAGCTCCGCTACATGTTGTCTTCATCCATTAGTATAAAGCTCCTTGAGGCTTATAGTTGTATCTTCAGTGCTTAGCACAATGCCTGATACATACACAGTAAGCACTTAATAAATGCTTGCTCAATTGATTGATCGATCTCTTATCTACTTATCATCTAATAATAATAATAGCTAGCATTTATATAGCATTTTAGTTTGTCAAAGCATACTAACTGATTCGATCTACTGACCTACTATCAACCTACCTATCATCATGATCATCATCAACTCTCTCTCTCTCTCTCTCTCTCTCTCTCTCTCTCTCTCTCTCTCTCCTGTCTTGTCTGCCTATTATCTTTCTATGTATCATCTTGTCTGCCTTCCTTCCTTCCTTCCTTCCTTTCTTCCTTCTTTTTCCTTTTCTTTATTATACTCTATGTGAAGAGGAAGGAACCCCTCTACAACCTTCCTGACAAGATGTCGCTGAATCTCTGCTTGAAGGTCTCCAGTGATGGAAGGAAGGAGAGGGAAGCCCCATGTCCCTTAAAACTGCCCTTTGTTTTGTAGACCCTAATAGTTTTGAAATTTTTCCTTATATCAAGCTTGAATTTGTCTCTGCAACTCTTGCCTAGACCAAGCAGGATAAGTTCAACCTTTCTTCTCCATGCTAGCTCTTCCAATCTAGGGCTAAAAGGAACCCCAGAGGTCTCCCTATCATAGTCCAACCCTATCATTTTGCAGTTGAGGAGATTGAGGCCCAGAGAAATTAAAATACTTGGCTAAAGTCACACGATTAGTAAGTATTTCTTGTCCAGGTAAAAAACTCCTAATTCCTACAATTAATTCATGCAGACTGTTCACTAGCCCTTTCCCCAACCTGGTCACTATCTTACAGATGTGCTTTAGTATGTTTAGGTCTTCCTAAGAGAGATAGGAAGGATTTTGTTAGATAGAGGTAGGAAAGCAGGTAATCCTGAAGGAGAGCACAGCATGATCCAAGCTGTGGAAATGAGAATGGAAATGTCAAGTCTGGCTGTGGTGAAAGTATGTCAATAGAAGTTGTGGCTAAGGAGGTAGTGAGGGGTCAGATTGTGAGAGGCCTAGAATGCAGACCAAGCTGTCTGGCCTATAATCAGCAGGTGACAGGGAGTCACCAAAGATTTTTCAGCAGAGGAAAGCCAGGACCAGAGCTGTGGTTTAGATGACTAAAGATAGATAGATAAAGCATTTATTAAATGCTTGTTGTGTGCCAGGTTTTGCTTTAAGAAGACTGATCTGGGATTAGTAAGCAAAAATGATGAGATTAGAGGGTCTAGAAGTAGAGAGAACAATTAGGAGTCAATTACAATTGAGTAGGGAAAGCTACTGTAATCATAATTAGGAGGTTATCGATATAATGAATATCTGAACTAGGCTAGGGGCAGCAGGAATTGAAGATAGGAGAGACTGGTGGAAGACTTGGTGATTGAGGGAAAGATGATGAAGAAAGAGGAATTGAGAATTTCCCCAAGATTTCAGTGTCTGGGTGACTGAGGAAATGAGGGTGCCTTAACAGCAAGAGAGACTTCAGGAAAGGGAACCAGTTTTGGCAGAAGGGGAAGAGGGTTAATTCAGATTCAAGTCTGAGATGCCACCAGACTTCCTGGTGAAGATACGTAGCAAGCAGACAGTTGGAAATTACAGTTCATTGCCTAGGAGAAAGGTCAGAACTGAAGAACCATCCATTTGGAAGCTTAATTGGAATTGAGAGAGTAGATTAGGTCATTGGGGGAAACATCATAGAAAGGGAGGAAAGCCAAGGACACTAGAGTCAGAGTACCTAGATTCATATCCTTCTAATGCTTACTGTTTCAACCACCTTGGTCAAGTCAAATGGCGCTCCCTGGGTCTCAGTTTCCTTATCTTTTAGATAAGCACTTTAGACTAGACAGCCTTTGAGGTCCTGGCCAACTCTCATTTCCTTACTTCCCTAATTAGAGAGTACCTCACCAGGTCCCCAACATCTAGGTGGACTCCAGTTATGCTTTGCTTTTCTCCCAGGGCACATTTTCACAAGTTTTCTCAATGCTGATGTGAAAACCTACTGAAGAATTCAGTGAAACCTGGGAAAATTTGTCTGAATTGATACAAAGTGAAATGAGGAGAACCAGGAGAAAAATTTACACAGTGAAAACAACAATGTAAAGGAAAACCCCATTGATTCAGAATTCTGATGAATTCAGTGATCAGATGTGGTCTCAGTAAAGAAGTGTGGAACACTGTCAGACTTGACCAATTTGTTTTGCTTGACTTAAAGTTATTTGTTAAGGAAGGGTTCTAGGAGGGGGAAGGGATGATGGAGGAAAGTATTTTTTTTTAAAGAGAATCGATAAAATATTTTAAAAGTGAAGTTGAAAGTGATCATTGGTGAGAGTGAGTATCACATTTTTATTTTATTTTAGATTTTAGTGAATTTTTAACTTTTAAGTAAATTGAAATGCAAAGGGTTAGAAAGAAATAGAATTAGTTAACCCATTTGTCAAAACCCACCTTCTGTAAGATATTGGCTCTCTGTGTTGCCCTCAGAGCTGTTTCTCCTCAAAGGCACAGGATCTTGGATCTCTACAGGTGAGAGGATCTTCTCCCCTGAGGGAAGAAATCGGAGCAGAATCGGAACTTCCGAAGAAGGAAAACAGAAATCTCTGAAAACCAGGGGGCCAGCTTGGCCCCAAGAAACAATAATAGGCACCTTCCCAGTTCTTGCAGGAACCACCCAGCCCTAAATCACAGGCCTGCCCAGGCCCTCCTCCCAGCTGCACTTGGAGGTCTATTCATTTGGGACTACCCCCTCCTTTCTTCCTCCAGCCCAAAAGATGTGCTCCTGGGCATGGTGAGATTCCAGCCTAAAAGAAGCAGCTAGTTAGGCAGTAAGGACCAAAGCCCAGAGCCACTGCAGGTGATGATGGTGCGGAAATATTTTCAGAGTTTTCTCTGCCTTTGAAGTCCTGTTCCACATCCTTCTCCCTCCCTGGGGCCCCGGGGCTCTGATTTATTAGGTAGTTCCTACCCAGAAACCCATATTAGCTACTGCTTCAAAGTGCTGACAAAGGAGGAGGGTAATAGACAAATGGGCCCGTGCTAATTGCAGTGATTGATCAGGCAGTATCCTAGATACTCAGATAAGAACTTGGAGATGGGGAAGAGATTTCTATGCTTCTCTCCAAAAGACAACCCCTACCTGGAACCGTCTTGGATGTGTGGCCCTTTCCTTCCATGACATTCAAAAGATAGCATTTCAGGCCACAGAAGAAGAGTGGACATGGCATAGAGACTGACCCTAAGGCATTCTGGGATCCGGGCAGGAAAGAAAAAAAGCCATATATTCTGGGGCAGGAAAAGGAGGGAGAGAGTAACTGGAAGTACTTGGTGCAATGAAAGATCTGGCTCTGGAATCGGAGGACCTGAATTCAGATCCCCTTTCTGATACTTCCTACATGCATGACCTTGGGCAACCCTGGGCCCCTGGTTTCCTCATCTGTAAAACACAGGGGTTAAGTTAGAGTATAGCTCTGAAGCCGGATGGAACTTCAGACACCATCTAGTCTGTCACCTTCAGTTTGGAAAGCAGAAAAGAGAGGCCCAAGAGGGAATCATTTTTAACCATTTCCTTGAGGTTCCCAACTTGAGAAGTGGAGTGAACACTGCATTGGAAATCAGGAGACTTAAGACCTGACCCTAGTTCTCTTGATAACTTAGCTATGTGGGCATCATATTTCTACTCTATAAAATGTTAGAGTTGGATTTTTTAAGAATTACTTTCAATTAACAAGCATTTATTTTTCCCCACTCTTACCTTCCCCACAAATGGAAAACATTGAAACAAAATCTCTAACAGATATGTGTATATGTATATATATGTACACATACACACACATATATTTATAGCCAAGTCAAAAAAAATTCTCCCATTGACCAGATCCATAAATGCAACTTGGGTCCATCACCTCTCTTTCAAAAATCAACAAGCATTGACTAAATGCTAAATACTGGGTACTGTGCAAATCATTCAGGGTACAAAGGCACCATGCCCTCCTCCTCCCTCTCTCATTCTCAAGAAGCTTATATTTTAGTTCGAGGTTCTTCTTAACTTTCATTGAATTGAAGAAACATTGATTAATTTCATTAAAACATTAGTAGACATTGGGGGAGATGCAAGATTTAGATAAGACCTCATTCCTTACCTTCAAAGAGCTTAAAACTGAGTTGAATCCAATTCAGATAACCACAGTACAAAGTGATATATGATAACTGTGTGAGAGATGTTATATAAACAAGTGTTATATTAGACCTGAGGGGGAAAGGTCATAAGAAACTGGAGTGATGAGAGGGAGAGGGCCTGCCTGGAGGAGGGGGACATTTGGGGTGGGGTTTAAAGGATTATTTAGGAATTCAATGGGTAGAATTATAGAAAAGAAACCTTACAGGAAGAGAGAATGGACACTGCCACCATTGCTCAGCAAACTCGCTTCCTTTGAGGTTAACTCCATCCATCTCTAGAACCTTCTCCAGAATCCAGTGGCTATTCACCCTCCATTCTCTAGGAATTCAATCCTTGGTTTAAAGTTTTCTTCTCTACCCCAACCTCTGCCATTATGCTTGGGGATTTTGATATCCATGGTGATTCCCTTTTGAACCCTCTAGCCTCTCAGTTCCCCCACCTCTTCAGCTTCCATGACCACTGCCCCACCAGAGGCTGATCATTCCCTGGATACTATCTATCGCTCATCATTCATAACTATTCAGCTTACATGGTCCAGGACTCTGAAATCCCTCCCTTGGACTAAAGCTGCTTGTTTCCCATCTGCTTTACTCCTACCAAACCTGTTCTTCCTTCTCACCATGGCTCCCCATTACTCCATCCCTCCTTGTCTTCCTTTGCTGGCTCAATCCTGAAGTCCTTTGACTGCCCTCTGCCTAGAACTCACTCTCCTCTCACCTTTTCCAAACACTAACTCCAGTTACCCCCACCATGTGCCTCCTTCGCCCTTGTCATATGCTGCAAAAAGTCATGTAACGGTGCCGGTGGGGTCTGCTGCAAATGTCACCTGCTTTCATTGAAGTCTTCAGCCTTACAGGATATATAGCCTTATAGGATATTACTCTTCCTATATAGACAGACTAGACAGAGATAGGCAGATAGACATTAGATAGATAGATGCATGGATCGACAGACAGACAGATAGATGTGTAGATAGACAGATAGATTGATGGATGTGTGGATAGACAGACAGATAGATGTGTAGAGAGACAGACAAATAGATGGATAGATGGATGTGTGGATAGACAGAGAGACAGACAGAAAGATAAGATAGATATGTGGCTAGACAGACAGATAGACAGAGAAAGAGACAAACAAACAAAGCATTTAGTAAGGGCTAACTATGTGCCAGGCTCTGGGTTAAGAGCTGGCTATACAAATATGAACAAGCAAGATAATTTCTGTCTACAAGATATTTACCTTCTGTTCTAAGACAACTACAAAAGGTTCATGATGGAAAATGCTATCCACATCCAGAGAAAGAATTCCGGAGTCTGACTGCAGATCAAAGCATACTCTTTACTCTTTTTTATTTTGTTTTCTGTTGTTTCTTCTTTCTTGTGGTTCATTCCAGTGGTTATAATTCTTCTTTACAACATGACTAATGTGAAAATATGTTTACTATGAATGTATATGTAGAGCCTCTATCAGATTGCATGCCATCTTAGGGAGGGAGGGGAGGAAGGGGGAGAAAATTTAAAACTCAGAAGTTCGTGGAACTGAATGTGGTAAACTAAAAGTAAAATTAAAAAAAAATATTTACCTTCTAAAGAAGACATGAAAGAGAGTAGGATAGGGGTGGGGTATGCAGATGTCAGGCATGGTGTAGAGATGGTTAGGAGAGGGAGGTCTGTTTCCAGGTAATATAAGGTAAAACATCACTTATCAAGTCAGAGGAGGCAGGGGCAGAGTATAAGTCTGCAGTGGGGAGAGATGAATATCATAGTCTGTCACGTTCCACCTGGCATTGGAACCAAACCATCTCTTCCTTCCTCAATCCACCTTCCCTACTTCCTCCTCTTTCTGTCTCAGCAGAGGATCTCATCATACTTGACTAGGAGCTAAGAGCTCCCTTTTCTCATCATTCCCCTCTTCAGATCTCAATTTCCCACATATGCCAAATGACAGAGTGGAAGTCAATGGCTCCTTTCCAGCTCTAAATCTATAATCTCAGGTTCCTGTGTCTTTTGCACCACTTCTCATGCATGAATCACCATTGGAAGAACACTTCCATCTGCATACCCGACATGCATCTTTTCGTTGCTTTTCTCCTTTCCCAAGATTCTAGTCATTCTGGGATCCACGTTCTGTGGCTCTTGGCAATGCTCATCACTGAGAGAAAACAGCTATAATAATGATAACAGCAAGTAGCATTTAACGTAGCATCTTAAGTTTTGCAAAGCACTTCACACATATGATCTCACTTGATCATGATTTTGGTGTTTATAACAGCAATGTTATACATGAATGACTTAGCTATTTTCTTTTGAATACAATGATCCTAGGCAATTCTGAAGGGCTTAAGATGACAAATGCTCTCCACCTCCAGAGAAAGAACCAATGGAGTCTGAATGCAGATCGAAGCATACTATTTTAAACTTTATTTTTCTTGGTGGTGGTGGGGGAATCTGTGTTTTCTTTTGTATCATGGCTAATATGGAAATATGTTTTGCAGGACTGCATATATATAATCTATGTCAAATTGCTTGACTTATGAGGCAGGGGGGAAGGACCAGAGAAAGGGAGAGAACTTGGAACTCAAAATCTTAAAAAATGAATGTTAAAATTTTTATGTGTAATTGGAAAAATAAAATAAAATAATTTTAAAAATATATTTGTGTTTAAAACTAGGTCTTTGGACTTCTGGTTAAGATGGCAACATAAAAGGTGGCAGAGAAGCCTGGACTCTCCCACAAAACCAGGGAATATCCAAATATCCAGAAATGGCTCTGGAATGATCATGAAAAAGTCTGACAAAGAAGAGAAGGAAGATATGAAGGACTTGAACCCATGCCTCCTGAAACTGAATCCAGGGCATGTCTCTGATCTCTATCATTTTTTCCCTCTGACTATCCATTTGGGAGACTTTGCCTCCACCCTTCAACCCCCCTGCCCCCAACCTTTTCCTTCAGGTTTTTTTTTTGTGTGTGTGTGTTTTTTTTTTAGTGAGGCAATTAGGGTTAAGTGACTTGCCCAGGGTTGCATAGTTGATATCAAGTGTCTGAGACCAGATTTGAACTCAGGTCTTCTTAACTGCAGGGCTGGTGCTCTATCCACTCTGCCACCTAGCTGCCCACTCCTCCAATTTTTCTTAAAACAACAGTTGCTAGTAGTGGATTTGGGAATCAGAAAGGCTTGTGTTTGAATCCTGACTCAGACACTTCCAAAGTGTGTGACCTTGGGCCAGTCACCCAATCTCTCTCAGCCTCAGTTTTCTTTATCTATAAAACAGATAATAATAACAGTATCCACCTCATCAGGTTATAGCTATATAGAGAGATATAGATTACATATACATACTTATATATAGATTTCTATATAGGTACACATATATGTGTGTACATATATACATATATAATGTCTCTTTCTCAATAGATCTCACTATATAAATATGAGTCATTATTATATGATGACCACATCAGCCTAAGAGCTCTTCATATTTCAGTTTGGACAGAAATCGGTTTTTTTGGTATTTTAAGGGACTTTACCTAAAAGAACAAGTAACTGGCATTCAGTAAGAGTGAAAAGGTGCCTGTCTGGGACTTGGACTCTTTCCAGATGGGTATAGTGAAGGCATTTAGCAAACCCAGTCCTCAGCCTTTAATATAGTGGGGGCGGGCAGCAGGCCTCTGGGGGCACCGGGACAGGAAACTGTCTGGAAGTTGCATTGTATTTTTTGTCACTGTCTGGGCTAGTTCCTCCTCCTCTTCCTCCTCGTCCCCCTTTCTCCTCTTCTCCTCCTCTTTCTCCTTTTCTTTCTCCTTCTTTCCTTCCTCCTCTTCCACTTTGCCTCTAGCAAATTCCACCTCTTTGCTTGTGTGGTCAGCCCCAGGAGAGGGGTGGGGAAGGAAGGGGTCTGGGATGGGGTTGCCTCCTTCTCTTTGGGGAGGGAACAAGGTTCCACTCATTTCAGGGAGGTCCAAGGGCTCCTCTTAGAAGGCATTCTAGTGGAGTAGTGGGATCGTTGCCTAGGAGCCAGGAGATTCAGGACCCATTTCAGGTTCTACCCTTATCTTGATGTAAGACCTGGCTCTAAATGCACTCTATTTCTATTAGTTTTGTGACCTTGGAAATATCAGCATACCTGTCTGGGCTTCATTTTCCTCCTGTGCAGATTGAGGAATTGGACTAGATAATCTCTAAAGTCCATTCCCCCTCTAAGCTCCATGATCCCCGAGGACAAGGATTTTTTTTTAAATTTTTCTATTCATTTAAAAGGTTTTCAGTTCTGACTTCTTTCCCTTCCTCTGGTCCCTCTCCCACTCGTTGAAAAGGAAAGTAATATACCCTTTAACCATGTGAAATAGAATGTGGGGCACATAAACTCCAAAGGATTCCAAGGACAGGTTTTAGGGGGTCTGTAAAATCGTATGGGGAAAAAATTACATTTTAATTTTCATTAACCTTGAATTGAAAGATATTATTTCTTTAAATTATTTAAAAACCTGGTTCTGAGAAGGGGTCCATAGAAGGCCTTTCTATCAAAAAGACCTCTGGGCTGGGAGTTCCAGGTAAGAAAATAACATCTTTGATTTCTAATTCTGGCAGAACTTAGTGCTCATAGGGTCTTTTGGCCTCAGTCAGAAATCGGGATATCCCTAGATGTAAATTGCTGATACAGAACCTGCAATTTCAAAGCATTGAGAAGGAAATTAGCAAGTAGAAATTGACATTTCCACAGTTTACCAAGCACTCTACTTACATTATCTCATCTCAGCCTTATAACAATCCTGTGAGGTTGATAATGAGGACCTGGACCCAAATCACACCCCTGAAGATTATTAAACCTGGGCATGATCTTGGGCAATCACTGAACCTCTTGGGACCTCAGTTTCCTCATCTGTAAAATGAAGGGGTTGGACTAACTGGTCTCTGAGACCCTTTCCAGCTTTAGAACTGTGTTCTTATGATCCCCAGTTTACCTATGAGAAAATTGAGGATGAGAGGGGAAATGACTTGTCCAAGGTCACTTGACTAATAAGTATCAGGGTAGAGTTTGTACATTTGCAATAAACACTGCCCTCTCCTAGCAGTCCTTTTAGAGGGGCAGATCTTGCTGGACATTGAGGTAACAGAATAAGGTTTTACACCTCAGTGTGAATGAACTTATCAGGTTAGCTTCTTTTTGGGCAGGAGGTTATTAAAAAGAAGGAAAGAGGGAAGCTAGGAGATCAAAACACTAGCTCAGAATGTTGGACTCCTAGAATGACAGATCAGCAAGGGGCCATGGAGACCACCTAATCTTGCTGCCTCATAGCTAACTCTACCCGATGGAGCTCAGAATCCCTGTCCCCTTTCCCAACAGTGATGGGGGGCTGATCCTATCTAGCAGGCATTCCATCCTGCAGGGTAGAAATCTTCTTTCCCTGAAGGGTTTCTGGGCCTTGCCATACATCAGACAGATGAACCCTACCCTCTGTGCTTTCCTCTCCCCATTGTGAGCTCTTTGGGGGCACAGACTTTCTGTTTGTGTTACTGATGCTTGAACACTAAACATTTAATAAATGTTTTTTTTCCATTCATTCATTTTATGGAGGAGGAAACTCTGGCTCAGGGACAAGTGACATGTTTCCGATCATACACACAGGAAGAAGGCTGATCTCAAAGAACTGTGAATGGAGATGCCCAATCAAAACCCTTTCCACAAGATCTCAGCTTGCTCTCTCAGAGAAGCTGCTGTCAGTGAAGATTTTTTTTGGCAGGTTTCGGATCTGTGTTTCCATTGATACAGGAAACTCCCAACGAGGAAATTCCCTTTATCAATGCAAATGGGCATCTCCTCTGCAACTTACAACCTTAGAATGTTACCTGGATCATTGAGGAGTTAAGTAATTTACCCAAGGTCACACAGTCAATATGTATTCAGGCAAGATTTTAATGTAGTCCTTCCTGATTCTAAAGACAGTTCTCTTGCTCTGGCTAAGATGTTTCCTCTGGGTGGGGATTTCAGATCAGGTGATATAATGGAGCCACCAGCTTGGAAAGATATCACTTGTTCATTCTCGAAGAGGGATAATCAAGAATATTCAAGTTCCTTCTGTTCACTGTCCCCCAATCAGCCATCAGCTAATATCCATCCAACATTCTCCCCCAAAAACAAAAAAACAAAGCCCCAATAGGTAGGGATACTTCTTTTGAAGCTATCCAGCTTTATTTCACATCTTCTCTATCTCATTCTTTTATTACTCTCCTACCCACACACCTGGGGGCCATTTCCAGTCATCCTGACTTATCTCTGACCACTGGACCCAGATGGCTCTGGAGGGGAAAGTGAGGCTGATAACTTTGCCCAGCCCTGCTTAAATCCAATTCACTTGGCAAGTGATGACATCAGCTCCCTGATGTCATGGTCCACCTCAAGAACACAGGACAACAACAACCTACAAGCCTACCTGGGCACAATCCAAACTGGGTCGCTTGCTTTCCATTTGACTTGCTTCACATTCATTTCCTATTTGTCCATCATGCAGATCCCAGTACCTTGGCATGTCTCCCTGGCCTCTTCAGAGACCTGACCCCCCCAGTCATCTCACATCAGCTGAAATTGTATCCACCCTTCCATATGTAAGGATAGAGGCTGGGTCTTTGATTTCATAAATGCAAGAATGAATGAAAAAATATGATTGTTATGGAAATGTTTTGCATAACTACACACGTATAACCTAAAAAAAATGAATGAAAAGCATTTATTAAGGACTTACCATGTGCAAAGTGCTAAGTGCTAGGGATAGAAATACAAGACAATCCTTGTTCTCAGGAAACTCCCATTCTAACTATGGGTGACTGTACCTTTAAGAGGCTCAAATGTATGTTATGTGGAAAGGTCCCAGGGTCCTTAGGGTGCATCAGCAAAACAAATGGTCATGCATCTCACTTAATGTCATCTTCACTAATGAAAGCATGCCAGTTTCTGCCACTGAACCCTCTGACAGTGCCAATATTTTGGTGGTGAGGACTTTCTTTTCTGGGTCTTGAGAAACTGTGGATGCTAAGGACCCAGAAACTGTAGCATGCCCAGAAACAGTCACCAGGTTGCGTCTCCACCATGGCTGCTTTCCAGAGCTGTATCTTTGGGAACCAGGTAGAGCTGTCAACATGAGCAATTCCATTCCTATTCTTAGGTCTCTTGAGTGGCTTCTACTGGCCCTTTGGAGGATCAGTGGTTGGTGCTAATGATGGCAGGTGATGGTAGGCAGGAAGGAAAACCTTCCTTCACAAGGCTTGGTCCCCTTGGCAACGTCTGTGGAGTAGATCCATCAGTAGAGGAAACTCATGGATACTTCGGGGGGGCAACTTCCAGTCTTAGTGGTCTGAAGGGACTGAGAAGTTAGGTAAAATGCCCAGGGCCATGTATGCAGGATGCACCTAAGGGGGCATGAGAACCTAGGTCTTCTTGGCTCCATTGCCAGCTCTCTTCCCACTATACCAGATTGCCTCTAGTACATATAGCATTAGAATTTTATTTATTTATTTAATTTTAAATTTATGGACTAAAACAAGCATTTCCGAAACACAGTATAATAAAAAAAAGATGAAATTACAAATCTATTATGTATAACTTGCTATTCTTTTCAAATATATAATAAAGTAATCATGTAAATCCCCCTTTTTTCTTCTTTCCCATCCCACCCTAGAGATAGCTAATATTAGACACAAATATGTATATATGTAGTATCATTCTATACATGCTTCTGTTTATCAGTTCTTTCTCTGGATGCAGATGACATCTTCACATGTCTTTTGTAGTTAATATGGGTATTTATAATAGTCAGAATGAACTCAAAGTTGTTCTTAAAATAATATTGCTGTTACCGAATACAACATTAATATTAATTATAAATAAATAATGCAACAATATGGTAATTTATATTTAATCAATATAGTGTTTAAAACCAGATCTGTGATTTCTTTGGTATGGGGACTTCCTTTTGAAAAAGTTCTATCAATACAGAATAACTTAAGGAGTGACTTAGGGCACTGAGAGGTTAAATGATTTGCTTAGGGTCATATGATAGGATATTTCAGAGGCTGCACTTATACTCAGCATTTTCTGACTAAGAGGTGGGCTGTCTATCCAAGCTACATCTATTTTTGTAAAGGAAGAAAGAGAGAGAGAAAGAGAAGGGGAGAGAGAGAGAGAAAGGGGGACAGAGGCAGGAAGGAAGGAAGAATGAAAAAGAAAGAAAGAAGAAAGGAAGGGAAGAAGGGAGGGGGAGAAGAGGAAATGAGAAGGGGGAAGAGGAGAAAGAGAAGAAGGAGAAGAAGGAGGAGGAGGATGAAGAGAAGAAAGAAGAAAAAAAATAATACATACATATATGTATGCATAGGTATGGATTATCTCATTTGATCCTCATGAGATCCACTGTGCTGATATCCCCATTTTCACAGACTTTAGAGTTGGGAGAGACCTCAACAACCCATCTAGCAACCCAAACCTCCAAAGTCATCCTCACTTTATCATGTGCAACAAGTGGTTCTCTAGCCTCTGCTTCGGAGGAAGGGGTGCCCTCCCATCTCAAGGCTGTGTACTCCACTTCAGGTTGGCTCTGTTTGGAAGTCTTTGCTGACCTCAAACCTAAAGAAGCCTCTTTGCAACTTGCTCCTGCTTCTGCCCTATAGGACCAAACAGAACAGATCTAATGTCTCATTCAGAGGACAGTCCTTCAAATACTGGAAGACAGCTACCATTCCCTTTTTGATTGCTTTGCCAAAATCTAGGTAAACTAGAGCTATAGCATTTCCCTGATCATCCATTTAGTAACCCTGTCCCAAAAAAGGAATTTTCCTAAGTCCTAAAATGTTAGTCTGGCCTGATCTTTCCTTGCTGAAACCTTTCTGGCTCTGTCATCACTGCTTCCCCTTCTACATCTTTGACAACCATCTCTTTCAATGATCAGTTTTAGAATTCTCAAGGAAGCCACTGAACTCAAGTCTGTAGACTATTTTCTTCACTCTTTTGAAAAGTGAAACATTTGCCCTTTTCCCGTCCTGCAGAACCTCTCCACTCCACAATTTTTCCAGTATCATTGACAGCAACCTACTAATCACATTGGACAGTTCTCTCAGAACCCCAAGGATGTTGTTCACTGGGGCCAGGGAATTTGAATTCATCTACAGCATCTGGATGGTTTCGTATCTCTTTATATATCTTGGGCATTGGCTTTCTGTTCTTAATTTTTAATTTGATATCCACATCTTTGTTCTTCCATTTTCAATGCAAAGGTAACTTTTGGTGGCAGAGAAAAGAGAAGCAAAAAAAAAAAAAATCAGCAGTATGTCTTCTTTGTGTTGTCCGTTAATATCATCCCACCCACTTCAAGCTGTGGTCCAATACCTTCTTTGGTCTTCTTTTACTTAATATAGCTTTAATGAAAAGGATCCCATTTTGGTTAATCTCAGTTTTCTTCATTGCCCTCCATTCATTATGAGCTGTGACATTCCTGAAACTTTACAGAATCATATGCTCTTATATCCATCCTCTTTTGCCTGTCTTTGCTTCCATCTCTCCTAAACATCTAAGTTTAGTGACCAGAGAGTGCTCATATATTAGTTTCTTAAGACAATCCCTCTTTTTCTCTTCCTCAGAATTGTTTGACTTTCCATCTTTAGGTCTTCATTTGTAACAGAGTACCATTACTTCTGTGGTGGCTTCCCCCACAGAATTTTTTTTATCTATTCTTCCTCTAAACTCCTTGGAATATGTTCATATGGTGTAGTCAACCTAGCTTTCCTTTCCTTTTCTATCACAAACTCTAGGAGGGAGAAGGAATTTCCCTCCAAAATTTCCATCATTTTCATCCTAGAAAGAGATTCCTCTCTATTAACAAGAACCATATTCAGAATAGATTATCTCTTTGTTGGCTCTTCCATCTTCTGAAGGCTGGAGTTACCATTAAAGCAAGTCATGAAGTTATTGGCTGCTTTGCTTTTGGGAGAGACAGACAGACAGAGATAGACAGAGAAAGAGAGAGAGAGAGAGAGAGAGAGAGAGAGAGAGAGAGAGAGAGAGAGAGAGAGAGAGAGAGAGGGAGAGAGGGAGAGAGGGAGAGAGAACTCCAGTAGGACCACATCACTATTGTTCATACGATTTGTTTCCTAAATTCCTCATTTACTTTTTCTTTCTGTGCAGCTATATAGTTTACTCCAATGACAAAATCATTTCTAATGCTCCCTCCATTGATCTTCACCCAAATGCTCTCCACCATGCTTCCTGTCTCTGTCTGTCTCTCTATATGTCTCTGTCTCTGTCTGTCTGTCTGTGTCTCCCAAAAGCAAAGCATCCAATAATTTCATGACTTACCTTAATGGTAACTCTAGCCTTTAGAAGGTTCAGGAACCAACAATTCTGTTCTAGGATTTCCTCATATGCATATACCCTCTTAATACGAAATGTTACCCTAGCCCTCAATCTATCCTGTTTCTTTTGAGTAAGGTATACTTATTCAGAGTCATATTACAGTCATGGGCTTCATCTAACTAAGATATCATGACACTTATGAAGTCAGATTTGTCTCTGTCTCAGGACCTCTCATTCATTTTCCTTGTTGCCTAACTTTGGGTTTTTGTAAATAACCCCCCAAAAAAACCACTTCGGGTTTTTGTTATGGCTTATTCTTTTAGCGAATTTTTTCTTCTGTGAACTCTTTCCCTATATCAGTTGCCAAATCTTATCATCTCTGCCCCCCTCCCCATTAACAAACGCTCAGATATATCCCTTTCTTTCTACCCTCTCTTTCCCCAAACCTCTCTCCTGGATATTACAACAGCTTTTTGGTGGGTCTCCCTGCCTCAGGTCTCTCCCTACTCCAATCTGTTCTCTGTTCAGCTGCCACAGTAATTTTCCTAAAGCCTGGGTCTGACAACGTCACTCCCCTACTCAATAATACTGGTGGGATCAAATATAAACTCTTCTGTATTCTTTTCCCAATTTGGCCCCTTCCTATCTTTCCAGTTTTCTTACACATTAACCCCCTCCACACACTTTACCATGCAGCCCCACTGGCCTACTCACTGTTCCAAAGACACAACATTTCATCTCTAACTACTGAGATAGGCTGATTCCCATGCCTTGAATGCATTCTCCTCACCTTTGCTTCTTAGAATCTCTACTTTCCTTCAAGACTCAGTTCAAACAGCACCTTCTACACGAAGCCTTTTCTGATCCCTGCGCCACCTCCTGACAGTTCCTTCCTCATCATATACTTATTTTGCATTGACTTATTTTTGTTTTTGAAATATAAGTGAGAAATTGTTTGTGTTAAACATCAAATAGAGTTTCCATGCTTTCTCTGTCCCCTCAATTAACAAATTCAATTTTTCTCTCACTCATCTCCCTCCCCTCCTTAAAAAAGGAAAAAAAAAGAAAAAGAAAACCCTTCTAACAACTATTCACAGTCAAGCAAAACAAATTTTCACATGGCCGTGTCGACATGTGTATCTTATTTTGCATCTTGAATCTATTGCCTCTCTCTGTATATGTATATCTGTATGTCTACATATTCATATATAATACGTACATAAATATATACATACACCCGTCTCCTGATAGCATGCAAAATCTCTGAGGGAATTGTGTCGTGTCCTTGTATCCATGACACTTACTACATGTAGTAGCCATGTGATGTTGATTGGCTGATTGGTTAGCTGATTGGTTGTTTTCCTTTTGACTCTTCTCCTAGGGACAGATCCTGAGTCCCCAGAATTTAGAGTTGGAGGGTCCCTTAGAGATCATCTCAGCAGTCCCTTTGTCTGACAGAGACATTAAGTGGGTAGAGGTGTTGGACATTTGAGTCTATTTTGTAGTATCAAGGAAAAGATTTCCCCAGCCCTCAGCCCGAAAGAGCCCTAGAAACCACAGAAAGGTGCTCAGTGTGCTCAGAGTGGCAGGAAAGTTTTTCTTGGACTGAGGGAGATCACCCAGAAGGGCTATGGAGATGGAGCCCTGTCTGGTCTGGTCTGGTCTGTCCATTACAAGACTCTGCATGCTTCTTAGGTGTTCTTACCTGGGGGCAGGTAATAAAGCCAACCAAGAGAGAGATGGATGGGGAGGGCAGCCACGTGGCCTAATAAAGCCCAGCCCAAGAGGGACTGACTAGGAAGGAGGAGTGTCCAGCCTGCCAGAGTCCACAGAAGGAGAGCTTTGTCCCTCACCCTTCTAGGAGAACAAGGGAAAGGAACCCAGGCCAACCATGCCCAGGGCAGTGACAGGAATGGGCTGCAGGAGCTTGAAGGAGTCAGACAGTTCTGAGGAGGAAATGGAAGGTGTTTTCTGGGATGCCAGGGGGAATTTTGGGCAGCTGAAGGATGCCAGAACCTCCCAACACTCCAGCGACATTGAAGGGCTCAGAGTGAGAAAGACGAGCCGGCCTGTGAGATCAAAGGCCAGGAGGATTGCTGCTAATGTTCGAGAGCGCAAGAGGATCCTGGACTATAACCAAGCCTTCAATGCCCTCCGGCTGGCCCTCAAGCATGACCTCAGTGGCAAGCGGCTGTCCAAGATTGCCACCCTCAGGCGGGCCATCCATCGGATCACCTCCCTATCCATGTTCCTGCGCTCTGGCTCTGCTGGCCGATGGCCCTGTAGCCATCAGGAATGTCGGATCCATTATGGCAGAGTCCAGGAGGAGGAAGCTAGCTGGGACAGTCTCCCACAGCCCTTCCAGCTGCCTATGGACTACAGCTATAGAGAGGCTGCTCTTCCCTTCCAACCTCACCCTTCTTCTCCTCTCTACTTGAAATATTCTCCTGAGACTCAGTTTTCCTCACAACTAGAAAGTCAGAAGGAGGAGTCCATCCCTCCTAATCCTGTGTACCATTCCAGTGGGGACTGTCCTCTTGGGGAACAACCCCTTTGCTATCCAAAGTATGTGGACGACCTCCGAGCTTCCTCTCCCAGAACAATTCCCTGGCATCTTGGGTACCTTCGAGGACCAGGGCCAGGTTGCCAACAGTCTTTGCCCATGCACTGAACTGGACTGCTCACTCTTTCTTGGAACACAGAGGGACGCTTTTTCAGCTGCTCAAATAAGAAGAGATCGACAAAGGCTGGGGAAAAATCTACTTGCTCTGGGAACAGCCACCAAAGATGTAGCAAGATGGCACTGGAAATGAGAGAGAAGCTGTAACCCTGGTGGGAGGAGTGACTTCCTCCTGGGAGGGCGGTAGAGGGGACTGTGATTAAGACTCAGGATGGAGTTGGAGGGTCTCTTGTTTGGGGGCTGCTGCCCTAAGTCTTCAGGAACTGCCGCATATGACTGTCAGTAAGCAGGGCTGTGTCTTGCATGCTTCTTAGATGTTGACTCTTTTAAGCCTTATTGAAAGTCTGGTGTTTTTATTTCTGGGATCTCTGCGTCGGATCCTACATATCTTCTGGGCTTTCAGGACATGGAGGCTCATTTTTGAACAAGTGAGGCATGTTCATATGTGTGGGTGTGGATGTGTGTGGGCAGCTGTGTTTCAGGAGTGATCAGCCCGATTCTGTCTACTGTGTATGGGGAGGGCAATCTGCAGGGGGGTAGGGGACAGTGTCATTCCCTGACATTCCCTTCTATTCACCTTGGAGACAATGGGATCTAAACTTTGAAAAAGTGGGAGACAACAATCAGAGTAGCTACAGAGAGGCCACTGGTCCTGGGACCTGCAAATGATAGGATCAGAGATTTGAAACTGGAAGATCTCCCAGAGGTCATCTAGTCTAACACCTTTATCTTATAGATAAGGAAAGTGAGGCACTGATAGAAAGCAACAGTGAGATTTGAACCCTGGTCCACTGCATCTGAATCCAGTATTCATTCTACTGGACCCCATGGCTTCTTCCCATGTCACAGCTCAGCCTGCTCAGAGCTTTTGTCCGTACCTCTGGTAGACATAGAATGAGGGTGGAGAGTGGGTCCTAGGATGGAAGGAAGGAGGTGAGCCAGCTAGCATAGATTATAGCAACCTTAAATTGACAAGGACCTAGGAAATCACCATGTCTAACTCTGGTTTTAGAGATTAGAAAGCAAAGAACCAGAGAAGGAAGGGACTTAGAAACCAGTTGGTAGTTTATCAAGTCCACAGAAGAGCCAGAACAGTACTGGGACCTAGCTCTCTTCACTTCTATGCTCCAATGACAGCTGAGTGTGATCCTTTGTCTTCTCTGAAATGGGAAATGGGAAGACAGCTAAGGACATTTAAAGGCAGGCTGATTGGCAGGAGGAGGAAGAGGGAAGGGGGGGATCTTCCTTGGTTCCATAAAGTATGTTTAAATCTTAGGATCATAGATTTAGAAAAGTACTTCCTAGTCCAACTCCCTAATTTTACAGATGAGGAAACTGAGGCCAAGAAAGTAACTTGACCAAGGTCAGATGATTATAGTAAGTGGCAGAATTGGTGTCTGGATCCAGGTGCTCTGGAGCATAACAAGGTTAAGAGTTCTGATGTCCAGGAAAAAAGAAATGAGTGTGTGTGAATAGGAAGTGATTTAAACTCTGGGGTTAGAAGGGACAATATGGAGGGTGGAGTGTGTGTGTGTGTGTGTGTGTGTGTGTGTGTGTGTGTGTGTGTGTGTGTGTGTGTGTGTGTGTGTAGAGAAGGACTGACTGAGGGAAGAGGAGACTGAGACATAGGTTGAATCAGGGGAGGGGACTTTTGCTCCCTTCAACAAACCTATTAAGACTCTGTGTTGGCTGTTTAATCCAGACATGAAGTGTGTCTCAGAAACTAGCCTCTAGGCCTCCCTTGGCATCACAGGGAAGAGGATCAGGGGGCTACTTAGTGGTTTGGGGCTACTGAGAAACGTCAAGTCATGACTGACAGTTGTGTGGTCCTAAAATAACAGACTGGGAAAGAATATGCTGGGATGCTAGGCACCAAGCAGGGACACTGGCTGGGGAACAGGAGGACTTGTTGTTCTTTGAATAACAGGGGATGTTCTATCACCTGTGAATTTTTCTTCCTAGCCCCAGCTGGAAAGGGTTCTGGCAAAACTGGAAGATGGGAAAGCCCGATACCCTTACTTTATAGGATCAGACCTAGAAAGGACCTTGGAGGTCATGGAATCCATGGAATGATGGAATCCTAAAAAGGACCTTAGAGGTCATGGAAACCCTCTTATTTTGCAGATGAGGAAACTGAGACAAACAGAGGCTGAGTGACTTGCCCAGGATCACACAGCTAGTCACTGAACCCAGGTCTTCTTAACTCCAAGTCTAGTGGTCTATACAATGTGCATTTAAAGTACCCCTCTCCTGACGTACACATCAACAGCCAAGTGCCTTCCTTCTCAGGCAAACCCTCCTCCCTGTGGTTTTGCTGGGCCTTCTGATTTCACAGTACTCAGGTGAGCCCTAGACACCTCAGTGACTTACCTTAGTCCAAGATGGTCAGGAGCACAGTAGGGAATAAAATAAAGGCCTCTGATCCCCTAGCACTGTCTCCTACTCTATCTCAGTAGGGTTTGTGCATGTCACAGAACAGGACAACCCATGTCAGTTTGTCAGCATAAATGTGTAAGGTCTACAGAGGTGAGGTACCTGTCCTGTGATCCCAAAGCACTTAAATAGCAGAGACAGCATTTGATCCCTGCCTCACTGACTCTGAATTCATCACTCCACTCACCAGACTTTATTATCCCTAAAGCATTCTCTTTCCTCTTGTCTTCCTGGGCACTTTGCCTAGGTCTCTCCTTTTCCCTATTACTCCCTGCCTTATAGAGTCAATCTGTGTATAGGTGAGATTTCTCCCCTCCCTCTCAAAACTACCTGGAACACAGTAAAAGCTTAACAATGCTTAGTGGATTGAATAGAATGTTTTCCCCAATACCCACAACAGAGCTCTAAACATAGTAGGTGTTCAGTATATGTTCTTGAATGAATGAATAAAATTAGTGCACTGTCTGACTGAGAGAAGGCAACACTCCTAGGCAGGCCAGCAGGGGCATTGCCCTTCATTGGTTCATACTTTTATTCCCAGAATTCTATTAGTGGATAGGTCCTGCATGCAGCCCTAGATCCCAGGGATCACAATGGAGCCAGAAGGTAATGATTGTAAAAGGCACCATTTTCAGCTGAAGCTGGTGGTAGTGGGGTGTTGTTAGAGTGTGAGGAGGGGGAAAGGTAGGTCAGAAGTCAGGTTTCCACCCTGTTCCTGAAACAGAAATCAGGAGTTAGAAGAAATCACCACCATGATCATAGTTAACATTTACTTAGTGACTTAAGGTCTACATTAAATCTCTCATTTCATCTTCACAACAAACCTAGGAGGTAAGTGCTATAATTATCCCTATTTTACAGATAGGGAAACTGAGGCTGAGAGGTCACACCTAGTAAGAGTCCGAATGAGAGTTTGAACTCAGGCAAGAGATTGCTTATTTACCGATTGTATATGTGCATGTGTGGTGTATGTGTGTGTATGTGTGTATGTTTACGTGTGTCTGTATATGATTGTGCATCTGTGTGTCAAGGCAGTGTGAATGTCTTCCCACCTGTGTATTTGTGCATAAACATGTACTGGTCTATGAACACATGTGTTCATGTATGCATCAGCTGGATGGGGAGGGGTGAGGATGGGGAAGACCTGAGATTTCATAGGTATGGGGAACTCCCAGTGTGGAAATGACTTCCAGTGTTATCATTTGACAACTCATCTCCAGTTTTAGAGTCTTAAAGTATTTCTCGGACACTGAGAGGTTAAGTGACTTGTTTGTGGTCACAGGCTAATATTGCATGTATCAGAATCAGGATTTAAACTCAGACAAGTTCCTTGACTCTGAGGCTGGCCTTCTTTCCACTAAGTCACACTGCATTTTGCACATCTATGTATGCATGTATATATATATATATATATATATATATATATATACATATATATGTATATATGTATGTATATATATACATATATATGATAATAACAGAAGACACTCATCTAGTGCTTTAAAGGTGGTGAAACTCTTCACACATATGATCACATTTGATCCTCACAAGAGGGGGGGCTATTATTATCCCCATTTAACAGATGAGGAAACTGAGGCTAAGAGGGAACAAGTGATTTCCTCATGGTCACACAGCTAATATGTGTCTAGGGAAGAATTTGAACTCAGGTCTTCCTGGCTCTAGTTCAGCACCCATTCCTCCAGTCCACTTGGCTGCTGAGCTTTCAGAGACTTTACCGTCTATTTCACAGAGAAAGTTATTTAGAGACATCAAGGGACTTGTCCAGGGTCACCTGTCAGATGTGAGGCTTGAACCTGAACCTTCTTGGGTCTGAATCCAGCACTCTCTCTACTATACTTTGCTGCCTCTTCAGTATATATCTGCCTAGAAGTCTCTCTCCGTCCACCATCCACTCCCAGATCATTCCACTACCCCGAAGTGTTTACTCTGGGCTCCTCTTGACTTGCACCTGCCTCTCTCAGGGTCTTCTGGGACTTGTGCTAGCCTTTTGGCTGTTCCTACAAAGGACCAAGATTCACCACAGACAAAGTAAATAAAAACATGCCACTGGCTGTGAAGACAGTTCTCAAAGAGGATTCCATTGAATCATGGCAGCCAGAGGTGGGGCAGAGGGAACGGTGGAAAGAGGAGTGAATCTTTTTGGTCTGGACACCCAGACCAGGGTACAGGGTGGTCCCCAGGCCAGGGAACAGCTGGGAAGGGAAAACACTCAGCTGGTCCTGGTCCAATTGTGTAAAAACCAGCTACATGAAGTAATCTCTTGTTACACGTGGGCAGAGGGTGTATGTATGTGTATAAATGTGTGTGTGAGACAGAGGTAAAGAAACTGATGCACACAGAGAAAGGGACAGAGAGAGAACAATGAGGGAAAGGGACAGAGGTAGAATTAGAGATGGAAAGAGCAAAGAAGAGAGAGAGAGACGGAGCAGAGATAAAAAGAGTAGAGAGACAGAAAGAGGTAGAGGGAGAGAAAAAGAGAAATGGAGAGAGAAAAAGAATGAGAGAAAGAGAGAGGAGGAGAGACTTGGAGAGACAGGGAACCACAGACAGGAAGAGAGGGAAAGAGAGAGGGAGAGAAAGAGAGAAGGGAGAGGAGAAAGAGACAGGGAGGAGAGAAAAGAGGAAGGGAGAAGAAAGAGAGAGAAGGAGAGAGAAAGAGAGAGAGAGAGAGAGAGAGAGAGAGAGAGAGAGAGAGAGAGAGAGAGAGAGAGAGAGAGAGAGAGGACAGAGAGGGAGAGAAAGGAGGAGAGAGGAAGAGAGAGAGATTGAGGAAGAATTGAGAGACAAGTGACAGAAGAGGCTGCTGAAATGACTGTGATAATTGTTCTCCCTGTGGAGGAGTCTCGGAAGGGTTGGAGGGGGAACAAAGTCTAGGGCAGAGTTTTGCTAAATACTCTTAAATCCAAGTCAGAAATAAGCTTTTCAGAGCCAGCGAACACTTCGCGTCAGCAATGTCAGACCATCGGGGCAGCACTTTGCAGACATATCGATGCTTCCCCACAAAGGGGATTTTTCTACTCTTTTCTTCTTAGTGCTTCCTGAGGGAGAGATGGAAAGCGTGTGCGCTCTGCCTCGGAGGCAGCAGCCAGGTGGGGCTCAGAAGACTCAGGTCCAGCCTCAGCTATGTGACTGCTCGCCCGCCTGTTTGCCTTTGCTTCTGCCTCTTTGTAGATGTACCATTTTAAGGCCTCACTCACTCAACACCTCTGGGAGTCCTTCTGCTCCTCTATAAATGAAGAAGTTCGGCTGAAAGAGGGGACGGGGGCGGGGGTGGGTGGGGGGATCCATGGCTAGATTTCAGGACATCCATGAACTTGGATGGAAAAACAATGACCTCCTTCTTTTCAATAACTTCTAACAGAAGTCTAGCATTTCCCTCAAAAAGGAATGAAAATGACGCAAACAAAACCTTTTCTCTGAAAAGAGGTCCAGGGTGCCGGAGCGGTGCGTGACATCCAAGACTGGCAGAGTTGCCCTGCACTCCCAGGGGGCCTGGGAGAAGGTGGGCGTGGGGTCTGTGCCGGGGTCTGGCTGAAGCTTTGAAATTCACCTTGATGGTCCTAACGCGGGATTCCTACCTTTTGGGGTTTCAAAAGCTGGGGAGGGGGAAGGGGAGGATGTGGACAGGAAATGGACTCCTCCCATCCCGCTTACACTTTGCTGGCAGCAGGCCGGGAAAGCTCAAAGTCTCCTCCGGGTCCTCCCCAGTGCAAATTTTTTTTGGGGGGGGGGGGGCCTGTCCCTCCACTCTGACCCCCTTCACCTTGCTATTATTTGATTTTTTGGTTTTTTTTTTTTAGTTTTGCTATCACTCACTCACTCTTCCCCGCGGTTCTTTGGGCCAGATTTAAAATTCTCCAGCACCTGGCTTCACAACCCCATTTCTTAGCTCCCCTTACACTCTATTCAGGCGTGTGTTGGTAAATGTTTAACAACTGGTTCTAGGCAGAACAGCATTTTCCCTTTAATTTGCATTATTGACATTTTCTCCATCACTTTCTTCAGTCCCGAAATCAACAAAAGAAGCAATCGAACTGTAGTTTGTAGTATTTTTTGCTGGTACCTAGGTGTAAATGCTCGCACAGAAAATTTAACAATTAACTTGCTAGCAGTTTGAGATGGCATTAGCCCTGATTCCTCTCTATGACAATCAGTCAGGAGCATTTATTAAGCACTTACTACCAGTCGGGCACTGTGCTAAGCACTAGGGATGCAAAGAGAGGCCAATACAAGGACAGCAACTTGAAATCTCAAGACGAGTTCAAATGCTGATTTTCTCATTTACTACCTGTGTGACTAAGGACAAGTCAGTTCACCCCAACCTTTCTGCGACTCCGTTTTCTCATCTATAAAATAAAACAGATGAACCAGGTGGTCTCTGAGTTCCCCTAGATCAGGAATTCTTAACCTGAGATTCATGAACTTGTGTCCAATTAACTTTGGTTGTAACTGTTTTCACATTGTTTTCTTGAGTTTGTGTCTTGGTCTTCCTTGTCACCATTTTATGGTCAACGTTTTTTTTTTTAATTGGTTGCCTGCTTTCCCAGTCTATTTCTTCACTTTGACCTTTGTGTTGAAGTTAGGTTCTGTTCACCTGAGGGTGGAGAGGCACAGTGCCAAGTTTCAGGTTTTTTCATGCTGTTTTCAGAATTAGTTCTGGGACTCTGCATGTTTTTGATGCCTCCAATGTGATGTGATCCAGGGAGAGGGGTGGTTACTGCTTTCCTGGTCTGTATTCCAGTCTTTATCCAGGAAGGACCCCTACTCCTCTACAGCCACCAGCACTCTGCCCTAAAATTGTGACCTAGAACTGCTTATGGACAATAGTGTTGCCAGTTGGTGCCAGCTGCGCCCAGTGACAGCAAAAGGTCCCTTGAAATCTCTTTCTGACCTTTCCCTGTCTCTGTGCTGAGAGCTCCTGAAGCTGCTGCTGGGACCAGTAAGCCCAGAGACCTCTCCTACCCACCTCCTAAGTTTTCTTAAGCCAGAGAAATGTCTCACTCAGATCTTTTGTTGGCACTGACACTCCAAAAATTTGATTTGAGACATTACTTTAAAATTGTTTGGAGGGGATGTTGGGGGAGTTCAGTTGGGTGGCTGCCTCTAATCTCTCTGCCCCAGGGACCATTGTTTTTAATCTTTGTTTACCCTAGGCTTGGCACAGAGCAGGATTTTAATAAATGCTTTTAAAATTGTTTAATTGAATCCAAGTTCTCAGCCAAAAGATTCAATGCTTTTAGTGAACTCTTCGAAGAATGACTAAAGCTCATGTACTCTGTGAAACTAGTCCTGCCACTCTTGAAGACTCTGGCCAGTCTGAGGTCTAGACTTTTGAGCTGGGAATAGAACAGAACAGTCTTGGGACCTTGGGCCACCTCTGGATCAAGCCCTGTCCAGATCCCAGATGCCCTATCTTCAGCTTCTCCAACCAAATGGGCTTTCAGCCTCTGGTTTCACACTTCCCACCATAGGAAACTCACTACTTTACAAGGTGGTTCATTCAACTGGCCAGGAAGTTGGTGGGCAGTTAATTGAACCAAAGTTGTTTGGGAAATTAAATGTGCCTCACTAAGCTACTTCCTCCATGGAGGGAAGCATGGCTCCCTAGCATCCCTGGCCTCAGCCCCCCCTCTCTGTACCCCACAAAATCATACTATCCTTCAATACTATCCAATCATACTATCCTCCTTCAGTGTCCCTGCTGGAGGCTCCACCACCTCCTCCTCTACCTAGCTGCTGAAATTTTCCTAAAGCACACCTCTGACCACACCCCTCCACTATTCAAGAACCTTTCACTACCCCCTATTGCCTCCAGGACAAAATCCAAACTCCTCAGTCTTCACAATTTGGCTCCGGTCTCTCTCCCCAGCCTTATTCATGTTGCCCTTCCTCATAGATTCTACATTCCAGCCAAACTGACCCACTTGCTGTTCCACAGACTTGGCACTCCATCTTCTGACCACCTGTCTTTGCAAAGGCCCCCCCCCACCCCCGCCCACCCACTGCCTGGAATGCTTTCCCCCATTTCCTCCCCCTAGAATTCTTAGCCTCCTTTCCGGCTGACCTCTGGTGCCACCTCCTACAGGAAACCTTTCCTGATTCTGCTAGCTGCTGGCACTCTCTGGATTCCCAAATCATCCTGTATTTATTTATCTGGGTCTGTTAGAACACTTTCCCAGTGAGGGCAAGAGATGCTTTTTTGCCTTTGTGTCTCCAATGTATATCACAGTACTTTGAACATAGTAGTTACTTAGCAAAATGTCTGTTGAATTGAATTAGAAGCTAGATGGTAATGGGTTCTTCTCTCTTCTTTCCTCTCTCTTTCTTTTTTTTCTTCCTTTCCTTCTCTTTCTTTCTCCCATATTCCCTTCCTCCCTTTTCTTTCTTCCTTTCTCTTTTTTCCCTCCTTTCCTTTCCTTTCCTTTCCTTTCCTTTCCTTTCCTTTCCTTTCCTTTCCTTTCCTTTCCTTCCCTTCCCTTCCCTTCCTTTCCCTTCCCTTCCCTTCCCTTTCCTTTCCTTTCCTTTCCTTTCCTTTCCTTTCCTTTCCTTTCCTTTCCTTTCCTTTCCTTTCCTTTCCTTTCCTTTCCTTTCCTTCCCTTCCCTTCCTTCCTTCCCTTCCCTTCCCTTCCCTTTCCTTTCCTTTCCTTTCCTTTCCTTTCCTTTCCTTTCCTTCCTCCCTCCTTTCCTCTCTCCTTTCTTCCCTCATTCCCTCCCTCCCTTTTTTCCTTCCTTCCTTCCTTCCTTCCTTCCTTCCTTATTCATTATCCCACTCCCAGCATAGGTTGCTCTGACACTGTTCACAGCTGGTGTTTTACAACCTGCTCATGCCCAATTTATATATCTCTCTTACATTTGGGTATTCAGTGATCCTCACCTTCAATTTTACTCAGTTTATGGAAATCTGGGACTTTTTCTATCCAGGTTGAACATGGTTATTTCCCCTTACAGGAGAGCCAAACGTCTGAAGTGAGAGACTTCAGAAATGGTTCTTCTCTCTTTCCAGATGCCTAGGAACAGGCAAGAACTGGGTCTTCTGGGAATAGCTCCAAATTGAGGTAGAGCTCTGAGCCTGACCCAGTCTAGGACCCCCAGTGACTCCAAAAGCTGCCAGGATCTGGATTACTTCAGATCATTTCTTCAGATCTGGTTCTCATGATTTCCCAACAAAACTCTTTCCCCCAAGTGTCCTTGTTCCTGGAAGTATGACTGCTACTATGACCTCATTCAACTCTGTGGGGAAGCAGGAATCTGTCTTGCCTTTCCACTCTTTCTTTCCTTTTTCTTGACCTCATCTGCAACTTTCCAGTGTAGTCAAGGCCTGACAAAGGGCAGAAAAATCCACTCCTTTCAGTTCAAGGGTGAGGAGAAGAGGAAAAAGAGTGGGACTCATGGTTAGGGAGACACAGGGACTGGAAAGAGCCATGCACAGGACTAAACCATTAGGACAAGTAAGAGAAGGAGAAGATTGGTTAGGTTAGTCGAAGCTTCGAGTCTAGTCCAGGATCACAGAGCTAGAGGTAGATGGAAGCTCAGAGAGCGTCTACTACAATTTCCCCACTTTACAAATAAGGAAATAAATAATCAGTAAGTATGTAAAGGGCTACCCCTGTGAGGCAAGCCACCAAGTGGAGCAAGTAATCCCTATTTTGCAGACCAACTCATTGATGCACAAGCCTTTATTACGCCCCAGGAAGTGGGAATGAAGCCAGCCCGGACCTGCAGAAGCCAGTGACTTGGCCAGAATCACACAGCTAGGGAATGAAATGGACCTTCTAACCCACCCAGGTCAATGCCTTTTCCCCAACAAAATGCCAGCTCTCAGTGGATGTTTATTAAAGTTTTCTTGAGTCAAAGGAAGCAGTCTATATTTATCTGTCTCTGTGTGTGTGTGGTGGAGGTGGACAGTGACAAGTAAACTCCCGTCCCCGATAATCTGGCTCCCCCCACTCCTTTTCTCTGTCCATCCACTCTTACACCTTGTGTTCCCATGAGGTCCACTAGGTGGGGCCCCGTACCAAGCTCCCTCCCCACTGATGCCAGGTCAGGAAGAGTCCAGGCTGGTTCTGTCTGTCTGTGAGGTTATGGAATTCCCACTTTGCCTTGCGTCTTTAATGCCACGTTTCACCCTAGGATAGGACCACTTAGTTCTTTATTATCATTGCTTGAGTTTGTTCTTAATAAACCTAAAAGGCCCTTTTCTGTAAGCTCTGGGATCGGTATCCTGCTGCTCTCCTGGTCATCCCCTCCCAGGTGCTTCCCTCCCCCTGAGGCAGCTTTCCATTCTGACACATCGATTTCTTGATTTCTTCCTGAGCTGCATTACTGACCGTGTGGGTCGCCCCATGTGCCTCTGGGCTCCAGTAAGCGGGTCTCTTAAGGGGTTTACATATTTATAAGTACATTAACATAGTCACGGGAGACCAGAGCTGCAGGTTTGAAGAAACAAAACAACCGAACTATTTCTTAGGCAGGAAGAAATTGAAGATTGGACGATGGGGTTGGGGATGGGGGGAGATTCTACAACAGGTAGGGGGCATCATAGAATTAGAACTGGAAAGCAAAGGACCTGAGAAGTCATCTAGTATAAGCCCCTCATTTTACAGATGAGGAAACTGAGGCCTAGCATGGTTAAGTGACTTGCCCAAGGTTGTAAATATCAGAGACCAAAATTCAGATTCTTCAGTGTCAGAGCTGGTGTCCTCTCCATGTGGGGGCAGCTGCCTCCCAAACTACTCTCCAAATTGGGGAGTGGTGTGGAGGGGTGCAGGGCACCCTTGTATTCATCTACTTTCTCTCTTCCTGCAGTTCTTTGGTTTGAAATGAGCAAAGGAGAAAAAGCAAATGGGCTTTGGTGAGGAGTTGTTTGAGACTGAATCCAAGGCTTCTCAAGCTACCTAACACTTTATGTAAAAGCCTTGACTTCTAGTGACTGGCATTTCCCCTATATTGTCCAGACCTTGATCCTCACCTAGCTGTGAGATTCAGAGGAGCCGACACCAATGGGGCCACCTGCTTCCTGAATCTGGGTTCCCAGGTATCTTTTGTTCCATTTTGAGAAAGAGAATCTGCCCTCTTCCCACCTGGCAGGTGATCTATTCAAGCCTTCCAGCCTGAGGAATAAACAGCCTACTATTACAATGCTGGCAGGCAGGGCTTGAGAGCAATGCAGTCCTAGAGCCAATAAAGAAAGGGACTGGAGGGTGGAATGGAAAAGCCTTGGGGGTCACATGACTCCCTCCCTTGCAGGTCGTAAGCTAGCCAAAGAGGTTTTTCAAGGAGACTAAAAATGACAAGCTTTAACACAGAGGCAGCTCTGCTAAAGGAATGGGCCACCTGCCTTCCTCTACCTGCAGTCCCAGAGTCCCAAATGTTCGAGTTCTCAAAAAAGATGCTAAGTAACCACTAACTGGAGATGAGAATTATCCATCCCTTCTGCCACAGGGAAGACACCTTTGTGTCTGTGTTGCAGTACTTCTCACTACCTTCTGCTGCCTCATTATCCCAGCCCAGCTGCTCAGTCCCCTCCCTTTGCTCAGAGCCACACTTTTAGATGCAGGTTCATGCTTATTCCAGCACAATTTCCTTCCTCCCTCCCTATCTTTCTTTCTCTCTACCTTCCTTTCTTCTCCCTTCCTTTCTCTCCCTCCCTTCTCTTCCCTTCTTTTTTCTTTATTTCTCTTATTTTTCTTTCTTTCCTCCCTACCCTTCTTTCCTTTTTCCTTCCTTCCCTTTTTTCTCTTTTCTCTTTTCTTTTTTCTTTCTTTCCTTCTTTCTTCCTTCCTTCCTTTCTTTTTCTTTTTCTCTTTCTTTCTTTCTTTCTCTCTTCCCTACCCTTCCTTCTTTCTCTTCTTCCTCTTTGTTTCAAAAAAGTAGGAATAAATTTTGTTTTTTGATAAAAAAGATATTTTCCAACACCCAAACAACCCCCTTTGTTATTATTATTAATAACCAGCATTTAATTACTACTATGTGCCAGACACTGTGCTAAGCACTATTACAAATATCATCTCATTTGATCCATACAATGACCCTTTGAGGTAAGTGTAATTATTACCCTCATTTTACAGTTAAGGAAACTGAGGCAGACAGAGGTTACATGAGTTGCCCAGAATCACACAGTTAGAAAGTGTGTGAGGTCATCTTTGAACTCAAGTCTTCCTGACTGTAGACCCAAGTGCTCAATCCACTGTTCCACTTAGCTTTCCATTTGTCCTTTACAAAGTACATTCTCCAGAGCTGTAACAAGTATCTCTAATATACATGTTACAGAGAACTAATTTATACCCTTTGAGAGTTGTGTGGGGCAGTAAGAGGATAAGTCACTTGCCAAGGGTCATGTAAGTAGTCAGAGTCAGAACCTGAACCCAGCTCTTCCAGCCTGAAGATGGCTCCCTCTACACCATGACACAGCTGCCTTTCCTATTAGTCTTCTTATGTTTCTCTGAATTATTCATATTTGTGTTCTTATAACATTTTCTTTCCAGTGAAAGTACTTTCTTTAGTACTAGTTTCTGGCACAGGCTGGCACTAGTTTCTGGGCACTGATGCCTAATTTTGACACATTTCAAGGTGGATTTTGTGGGTGATGCAGGAATAGACCCCAGAGTAGCAAACTTGTCTTGGGGTTTATTGAGTTCACCAGCCAGGGAGTCCCATGTACAAAAGAAGAGACTCCCTAAAGTGAGTATACATGGGGTTTATACATGCTTAAACTACCAAGGAGGGGAACAGCTTTAGGCAAAAGGAGATTTTGGGACAGTGTGTCAAGGGCTGATAAGATGAGATGCTTTGACATGAATGACCCAGCTGATTCCTGAAATGAGAGAGCCTTTGAAGTATCCCTGAACAGGTATAATCACACAGCATGTTCTTGTGTAGAGGTTATTTGGGTGGAGAGCATGGCATGAGGTCCTTTAAATGGTGAGCAAATGCTAAGCACCACAGTGCTCACAGCCCTGGGTTTGGAGACAGGAAGGCTCATCTTCTTGAGTTCAAATTCAGCCTCATACACTAGCTGTGTGGCCCTAGGCAAGTCACTTAACCGTGTTTGCCTCAGTTTCCTCATCTGTGTAATGAACTGTAGAACGAAATGGCAAACCACTCCAGTATCTCAGTCAAGAAAACCCCAAATGGAGTCACAGAATCAGACATGAGTGAAAAACAACTGAACAGTAATGCTTAACACAAGGTGGAAGGAGTTATGTTAAATTTGTGATCCACAACTTCCTTTTTAAGCTCATTAAGTGTGTAAAACTCTGTGACTTCCTGAGAAAAACACTTCCCTTCGTTAAGCTCCTGTGTCCTTCTCTATAAAATAAGTAAGTTAGGTGTGTGTGTGTGTGTGTGGGGTGATCTCTGGGAACCTTCTAGTTGTTTCAGAAGTCTCTTATTTTGTTTCTAATTCAACCCCTTCCTCTTCATATCAACAGGACAGGGATGCTGAGCCTGGATATTACAAGTGGACATCGAAACTCAGAGCAATAGCTAGGAATCCTTATATCTGGGACAAATTCATTTTGCAGGTCATGGATAGGGGAGGGTTGACCATACAAACACACATGACAGTTTACCACGAATATAATACCAAAAGAAGGAGAAGAGTGTCCCCCAGAGTCCCACCCATGCTCTGAGGGGAAGTCGGGAAGAATATAGGGAGAAGAGCACCATGGTAATGAAACCCCAGTGATGGAGGCCTTGGAGTGATCATCCGAAAAAGTCCTGAGGGCTATGTATGAGGTGAAGGAGAGAACAACTGTTATGAGAAGGAAGCCTGCCCTAGACCCATGTCAATGACTTAGACTAAACTCCTGGTTGTCCCTCACTTGTCATAGCTTTTGGAACACTGACCACCAAAATGAGCCATAGCCTAAGAGAAGAAGGAGACTCTCCTATGATCAGGGTCAATAGACCTTAGAGGCCTCCCTCATTTTACAGATGGAAAAACTGAGGTATAGAAAGTATCAGAATGAGGATTTGAACTCAGGTCTTATCACTTCATGTTTGGCACTCTTTCCACTGTACCACAGAGCAGAAAGAGAGAATCTCCTGCTGAACTGCTCACACTTGCTTCTAGCAGCTCCCAAGAGAGATATCATACACACACACACACACACACACACACACACACACACACACACACACACACACACACACACACACACACACACACACACCCTGCTGTCCAAAGGATGAGTGGTGTGTTTGGAAACATCCTTGGTCAGCTCCATATTTTGTTTAGTCAGTGGAATTCAGACCAACTGCTGTTCGTTTTAATAATCAATAATAAGAGAAATTGCAGGCCAGAGGTACTGGGTCATTTGTTGAGCTCTACCCCAGGAGCAAGGCTGCTCCCCAGAATTCCATCGAAGGAGGGAGGGCCTCTCGCTGGCCAGGAGGAAGATGAATGGGCTGGCATCTTGCTTACCTTAGCATTCAAGGATCACTGAGCTAGAAGTTGATGCACCCGGCACAGAAAAGACTCTTTCTAGTGCTTTCATTTTGTGCTCTCCTTCCTCCTTCCCACCACCATGACTCCCACTCCCACTCACACAGATGGAGGGAATTAGAAGGCACCATTGCCCCAGGAATGAAGCAGCAGAGATAGAAAGAGAGAGGGAAGCCGACTTGGGCTCTGGGAGGGTATTTCCCCAGTGAGGCAAGAGAGTTCCTTGGAGGAAAGGGGAATTACAATGAGAAAATAAAAAACCTCAGAGGAGTGATGGGTGGGGGAAGTGGAGTGGAGAAGAGGTTGAAGGAGGGAGGACAGGCAGAAGAGGGAAATGCTGGCGTGGCTCTGCTTAGACACAGCCACCCACGCACCAGCCTCCTCCTGCTGCCTGCCTTCAAAGAGGGAAACACCACCACAGGGACAGCCCATACCTGCCTGAGCTCCAGAGATTCTTCTGCCTGCCTGTGCCTTCGGCGCTCAGACAGAGAAAGCAGCAAAGTTGGCTGCCAACTTGGTTTGCCCTGCCTGGACTGTTCCACTTGGCAGTAGCAGATTTCTGTAGCCTAAGAGGCATTTGCTTCCAGCAAAGAGGACGGTGAGAACGGTGAGCGACCTGGAAACGAAAAGATGGCTTTCTGAACCAGCTGCCTCCTCCCCTTCTTCCCTACCCACTGGGCAGTGCCTGGCACCTGGGCTGGGGCAATCTGCTAGGCCATCCCTCTGATAATTTTCCTGCTGCCTAACCCAGGCCGGGGATGGCAATTTGACATTCCATTCGGCTCCTCATTCTCTATTGCCTTGGTGCCATCTGCCTCAGTCAGGAGCTGGCCCATCCAGGGAGCCAGGAAGCCATGGAAAACAATCCTGAGACCCAGTTTCCAAAGACTTTGGAACCCAGCGTCGTCCTGCCCCTGGATTCACAGGAGACAGAGAAACTCCTCAACAAGACTGAGGACAAAGATGACAAGGCTATGAAGGCATCCAAGTCCTTCTCGGGGGCCATGGAAATGGAGCAGAATGGTCACAGTCTACCATACAAATCAGTGTCTGAGGGGCACCTGGAGGCCACCCCTCATTCTCCTTCCAGGGTCAGCTCACGAAGGGCATCCTCCATTGCTACCACCTCCAATGCCCAAGACCAGGAGATGCCAAAGGATTACCTCATCTTGGCCATCCTCACTTGTTTTTGCCCCGTATGGCCCCTGAATATAGTGCCACTGGTCTTTTCTATCATGGTAAGTGTTAACTTTCCACTTGGAATGTCCCAAAGTTGCTCTTCTATGATACTGCTGCCACTTTTTCTTTGGGAAACTTGTCAAAGATGGATGATAGACCTCGAGGGAGGGTACTATAGAGGTAGGGGTGCTGAATGTGGCAGACCTGGGTTTGAATATAGACTCCAATGGTTACTGTCTGTGTGGTTCAGGAGCGGAAAAAGCCCAAACTGTGGAGTCAGAGGAGCTGGGCTAAAGCCTCATCTCTGATGCTTTCTACTTGAAAAACCTCGGGTACATTACCTAACTTCCTTGAGTGTCAGGTTTCTCAACTATAAAATGAGGGGGCTGGACCAGATGGCCAATGAAGTCCCTTCCAGCTTTCTAGAACTATGTGCTTAGCACCATATCAGGCACATAGTAGGCACTTAATACATGCTTGTTCGTTCTCCTCCTATAAATTACTTAGTCTTCCTGGGCCTCAGTTTCCTATAAAATGGCAGAGCCTCTGAGGTCCCTTCCAGCCATAGACCTATGATCCTCAGTTTCCTCACCTGCAAAATATTTGCATCACTGATCTCATCCGGCTTTAGAAATCTTAAAGCACTAAGCAGCGCAAAACATTGGTTTCTTGAGCTTGGCTTGATTTTACAACAGGGTAGAAGTGGGGTGGTGATAATATTTATGGTTTCACTTAAGCACAAAGCTCCTTAAACCCTGACTAAAGGCTGTATCAAAAAATGTGAAAGGTACCCTACCTAGCGTCTACCAGTTGAGTTATGTCCAACACAGGTGTGCTTGGGGAGGCAAAGCCAACTTTCCTTTGCCCATTTGTTTTTGTTAAATCTTGCCTGGCTTTGCTTACCTTATTTGTCCTGTGTATGTGCAAGGGTATAGGGAAAGGAGGAGGATAGCAAGAGAAAGTAAGCGAAACCAGCTTTAAATCACACTAGGCATGACATCAGAGATATGGGTGGAGGATGCAGATTGTTTTGAAAAATGCTTTTGCCAAATGAACTCTAGACTTGCTCTTCTTGAGGCTACCCATTACAGTGCCCAGGTCTGGGAAACTTATACTCCAGGCATTTTTGAGAGGTTCAGGGTTAAAGCTAAAGAAGAATTTGAGAGCATGGCCTCTTTTACAGTGGGGACCTAGTCTAACAAAATTTGTGACCCTTACCAAGAATGGGTTCCAACTAGGCATGAAGAAATCTCCCCCAGGTACAATGAGTTACTGAAGCACATAAACAACCCAGGCAGGGCAGAGGACTAGAAGATGCATAGCAGGGAGCAAGCAGACCCCAGGGAATGGCATGGGATGACCTAATAGGCCTTTTCCATATCTGGTTTCCAAGTGCATTCATGGCAGCTTCCCAGCTAAGGATTGAGTTGCCTTCTGGTGCATTTCTCCAAGAGGATGGTATTTCTTCCATTTTCCCGGGGAAGGGATTCCCCATTTAACAAAAACACTTTTGGTCATTTGTGGAATGCTCTGAATGTGACACTTCCTTGTGACTCCCTGATCCTAAACCATATCCACTTGGATGGAAGGAGGATGCTAGCACCATGTTCAAGGGTCCCTGAGTGCAGAAATAATGCCCAACTCAAAAAAAGGAAGCTATGTGCTGAAAACAGACTAAATGGAGGCTTGAAGAGAATCCCAAATCTGTGTTGGAAGGAATCATAAACCTAGACATGGAAGGAACCTCAGAAGCTAGTTAGTCTAACCCTTCTCATTTTATAGGTGAGGAAACTGTGTCCCAAGGGGGTTGAGGTTATATGACTGACCTAAGATCATACAGGCAGTAACCATGTAAAATGACTCCAGAGTTACTCTTTCCACTATCATGAACTATCATTCCCCTCCCAAGTACCCATCCTGGGTTGGACAGCACTTCTAGGCTTCTAGTATAGTGTAGTCACTGACCTTGGAGTCAGAAGATGGGGGTTTTCATCTTGGTTCCGAATTACTAACTATGTGACCATGGACAAGCTCTCTCACATTCCTTTTCTTCCTTTGTAAAATGGGGATAATATTTGGATTTTCTACTTATTAGTGTCATAGCACCATTGATTTGGAGATAGAAAAGACTTTTCGAGTCATCTACTCTAACTTCCTCATTGAACAGATGAGGCAACTCAAGTCCAGAGAATTTAAATGCCTTACCTAAGATCATGCAGTAGTAAGTGCTAGTGTGAGGATTTGAACCAGGTCTATTGACTTCAGATCCGCCATCTTTCCTCCTATCAAGGTTGTTGTAGCTTTTCACCTGAAATAAAAAAATGGTTCTCAGACTTATCTTCCACTTTCAAGTCAGCAATCACTGAATTCAGAATTAGAGTTTCAGAGGGGAGGAAAAAACAAACAATAAAGTAGGATTTCTTTGAACTGGCTCAGACAAAATCCCTGAGTTTCCCACAGGAGCTATCCATGGTGTGAATCTAGAAGACATGTCTGTTGCCTCAAACATGTAAACCTTTTGAGCAGAGGGAAAAGAAAGGAGTGGGGAGGCACTTATCAAGGAAAACATATTTCAAGCAACTGACTCATTGGTCAGGCAGTTGTAGGGGATCGAAGGTGGGGGGCTTGTCAGTTCTTTCTTCTGGAGTGTGACAAGCAGCAGAATTGAGCTACTTTAGTTGAAACAAAAGACATCCTTCTCCTTGAGCTTTCTTCTCCCCTACTCTATATCTCAAAACTCCTTTTCATTACTCTCAATTCTCACCTCCTTTGATCTGCCTTCTAATGAAATGATGACCTTTCTCCTAACCCCCCACCTCTGAGCCAACTAAATAGTGCAGCAGTGGATAGAGTGCAGGAGTCAGAAATACCCAAGTTCAAATCCAACCTCAGACATCTACTAACTGGATGATCTGAGGCAAGTCACTTAACCTCTCTATGACTCAATTTCTTCATCTGGAAAATGGGGATAAGAATAGCAACTACCTCTTAGGACTGTTATTTGTGAAGTTCTTTGTAAACCTGAAAGTATTATATGATGCTAGATATTAACTCTTATAATCTGGCCTCAGTGTCATCACTCAATTGAAAGTTACCTATAATCTTTTGTCTGTCAAATTCAATGGCTTTTTCTCAGTCCTCATTTTCCTGTAACTCTCTAAAGCATTGACAGAACTGACCACCTTCTCCTCTTAGTTATTCTCTCCTTCCTGGGTTTTCACAGCACTGCTCTCTTGGTTCTTCTAAGAGTACAGATGTTCCATTTTTTCCAGTATCCTTTGCTGGATCATTGGTTAGGTCTCATTCTTCAAAATCCAAGGCTCTTACCCGGGCCCTCTTCTCTCTCTACACCCTGTATCTCAAAGATTGCATCAGTTCTTATGGGTTCACTGATAATTTCTACTTACATAACTCCTAAATCTACATATTTAGCTCCTATCCCTTCTTGATCTCCAATCTGGACATTTCCAAATAGATGTCCCAAGGTCTGTCAAACTAAATATATTCAAAACAGGATTCACTATCTTTTCCCACAAACTCATTCTTCTTCCTAACATCCCTACTTCTGTGGAGTATACCATCCTCCTTCCAGTCACCTGGGTTCTCTATCTCACTGTCATCCTTAACTCTTCACTCTTCCTCAAACCCCATGTCCACTTAGTAACCAAAGTTACTCTTGCATCTGTCCCCTTGCATCTGTCCCTCTCTGCTCACACTATGAGCACCCTAGTTCAGGCCACATCATCTCTCATTTGAACCACTGAAATGATCTTCTAATTGGTCTCAAATCTAATGTCTCTCCTCTCCAATCCATCCTCTGCACGTTAAAGTGATTGAGATTCCTAACTCACAGGTCTTACCACATCATGCACCTGTTTAAGAAGCTCCGACTGCTTTTCTCTGTTGCCTCTACTATAAAATACAGACTCCTCTGTTTGCCATTTAAAGTCCTTCCCAATCTGGCTCCAATCTATCTTTCAAGTTTATGGAACGTTATTAACCTCAATACACTCTTATGTTTCCGCCAAAGCAGCCTTTGTTGTTTCTCATGCACAAAATTATCTTTCATCTCCATGACCTTGCTGAGGCCATTCCCCCATGCCTAGAAAGCCATCCCTTCTTGCCTCTGCCTAACAGAATTCCTAGTTCTCTTCAAAGTTTAACCCAAGTGTCACCTCCTATAGGAAGCCTTTCCAGGTCTCCCCCCCCACAACAGCTGTTAATGCCTCACTATTGGAATTTCCTTGAATCATTTTTTTTGTACATAATGTCCCCTTCCCTATGCCCCAGAATGTAAGGCCCTAGAAGGGAGGAGTGATTACTTCATTCTTGTCTTCATATTCCCAGTACCTTGCCCAGGGCATGGCACAGAGTCCATGCTTAATGAATAGCTTGTTGACTAATTAACTGATTGATGTTAAACTTACTTTATAAGTCTTTCATCCAAGAATCAGTCTAGTTGAGTTCATAAAGGCTCATCTTCCAGGCCACGGGATGATTTTTTAAAAAAATTACATAGCTTCTCATAAAGAAAGTCTCCTGAGCCTTGGATTCTGAAAGACGAGTTCAAATCCAACTTCTGATACTTACCTAGATGAGTGTATGTAGGCAAGTCATTTAAATCTCTCCGAACCTCAATTTTTCATCTGTAAAATGGGGATAATAATAGTCTAGTGCACTGAGGGGTTAAGTTACATGAACAGTCACTGAGCAAGTCTGTGTTAGAGGCAAGATTTGAATCTAGTCTTTCCTGGCTAAAAGGCCAGCTCTCTAGCCACTACACCACACTGCTTCTCCTAATCATAACAACAGTTGACATTTAAAGTTTGCAAAGTGATACACGCATGATTTCAGTTAATCCTCTGAACAATCCTAAGAAGCAGGTGTCATTATTAAACCCACTTCACAGACGAGGAAACTGAGACCCAGAGAGTTTAAATAACTTGCCAGTAAGCATTTAAAGCAGAATTCAAACCCAGGTCTTCCTAATTCTGAGCCCAGTGTTTTATCCAGTACACATGTTGTCTTTGAGGGTAGGAACTATTTAATTCTTGTCTGTGTACCTCTAGCACCTAGGATAGTGTTTGGCACACAGCAAGTGTTTAATAAATGCTTATTGATTGATTAATTCTTTTGGGGCTTATCTTCATCACTCCATGTCTAACACAGTCTCCTTGTTCCCTTTCCCCATTAAATCCCTGTTCCTCCAGATGGCACCACTGATGTATTTGGATCTTTCTGAATCAGAGCAGTTTTCCTGATATAAGAGACTCAGGGATGGGCAGGGAAAGGTGTCTCCTTTGTGGACTGAGAAAATCTGTTCGTGGCTCCCTTCAAGTCCCTCCACTCTCTGCACATACATATGGCACCAAATGGCTGCAGCCATATTCCCAAATGTTCCGATCATGAGCACATTAACGGGGGGTGGGAGTGCAAGTGTTTGAAGGAGCCCAAGAAAGAGAGAATACCTAGAACTCAAGGTGGAAAGTGCTTGAACACTCAGATAAGTATATGATCTCATTGATATGGGTATTTTCATCATTGATCTAGATTGTGATCTAGATTGCTAGCAAGCAGGATTTGAACCCAGGTCTTTTGGATGCCCGTTTTATCACAATGTCCCCTACAACTAAAGGTAAATACAGTGAAGACCAAGATAGCTGGTGTGGAAAGCCCAAATGGTTGGGGGCTTGCTCTCATCTCTCCCATCATCAAGAGGATGGGTATAGATTCAGGAGGATTTAAATCTAGATCCTTTGACTCCAGATGTATTTCCATTGTACTACCACATAGCAAATGAGATAATATTTATTTCTTTTTAAAAGCACTTAGCATAGTATCTATTCCCTTCCCTACTGCCCTGCCTCTCAATCTTGTCTTCCTGCAATTATCTTACAATGTAGTAAAAAGGACAACACCAGATTTGGAGTACAGGCTTGGAACAGAGTAGGCATTTAATAAATGCTTACACATTGATTGTTTGCATTAGAGCAGTTGGATTCAAATCCTGTTGCTGATTCTTACTGCTTATAAGGAGTACAAGGCAAGTCACTCTCTGGGATCATTTTCTTCATCTGTAAAATGAGGCAATTGGACTCAGGAGTTGGTAAGGTCTCTTTCAGTTCTAGAACAATTCTCCCACACTACAAAGCCTCCAAAAAAGTGGGTGGTGGTGCAAGGATTGGGGGAGCCCCCTCACTGGTTGAGGGACTTCCTCAAAATCACTAGAGGCAGAAAATAATTCAAGGAATTTATGATGAGAGATGGAAGGTGGGTAAAAATAAGGAGGGGCTGACTTGAGGGAGAGTAACTGGGGAGAGTTTACTCAAGCTCTATTTACCTCTATAAAAGCCACACATCTGTCAGCCCTTTCAAAGTTGCCTCTTCCCTGGGGCCCCACAATACATGCACATACTCTGAGAGGAGGCTATTTTAGTTGTCAAGAAGGTGAGAGGATTCTTCCTAGATAGGTCATGTGAAGGAGGGAGGAAAGGACAGAGTGAGAGAGCAAGGAGGTCATGCCAGCTCAAGCCAACTCTAGATTTCCCCTGCCCCAAACCCTGCTGTAAGTCATAGGATCACTCAATCAACAAGCGCCATGTGCACATCACTGTGCTTGGTGCTGTATTTACAAAGAGAAAAAATTAATTCCTGTCTTCAAGAATCATAGAATGTTATAGGAGAGTAGTCAGGGGTTGCAGTAGACAAAATGTTAGACCTGGAGTCAGGAAGATCTGAGTTCAAATCTGGACTCAGAAACTTAATAACTGAGTGATCCTGGACAGGTCCTTTAACTGCTTCCAGCCTCAGTTTACTCACTTGTAAAATGGAGATAAGAAAAACATAGAATAAGGTTGCTGTGAAGATCAAATGGGGTAACTTTTGAACCTTAATGCTCTCTATAAATACCAGCTACTATTAGAAACACATTATAGCCAAGCCAGAAGGGCCCCCAACTCCCACTTTATTGAAGAGGAAGCTGAGGCTGTTCAGAGCAGAGACCCATTGACTTCTCCCTGATAGGTTTGAAATGTTTAGCTGAAGAGCAAATACAATTACTGTTGGAGGCTCCAGACCTAGTTTGTGACAGGTGAAGGGCCTCCTGCTGTTTCATGCATCTTGTTCTCTAGTGCAGATGGTTCCTTGACAACAGGAGAAAGCTGAAAGTACCGCAGAGGTGCGGCCTGGCTGGCCGTGCTCCAAGTGGCAGTAAAACTAAAACCCAGACCATGCTTTGCTGGCAACACCCCTGGGTAAAAAAGCATTCTTTAACTGCCTGCATCATGCTCAGCTGGCAGCTCTCTAGTGAGTCTGTAACAAAAAGCTAGGGGGGCAAGGGGCAAGGGGAGCCAAGGAAGAATGGGGATAACAGGTGTCTGAGTCAATAAATGGAACCCTGAGTTCTGTCATGTTCAATATAAAGCAGAAGAGAGAAACAGCCCCCTCCCATCAGAGGAGGCTGGGGAGCTATGGAAAGAGATCTAGAGAACACCAGTTAGAGGGAGTCCAAGGGCCTGTGTGCCAACCCTAGTTCTGTTGCTTACTATATGGACATGGACAAATTATTTAACTTCCCAGGATCTGTTTCCTCCTTTGTAAAATGAAAGATTTGGACCCAATGACTGCTAAGTTCCCTTCCAGCACCAAATAACCACCATCACAGTAATAATAACCTCTAGGGCAGCTAGGTGGTGCAGTGGATAGAGCACCAGTGTAGGAGTCAGGAGGACCTGAGTTCATATCTCGCCTCAGATACTTGACATTCACTAGCTGTGTGACCTTGGGCAAGTCACTTAACCCCAATTGCCTCATCCTGGGTCATCTCCAGTCATCCTCATGAATATCTGGTCACTGGATTCAGATGGCTCTGGAGGAGAAGTGAGGCTGGCGACCTGCACAGCCCTGTCTCACTCAAAACAAAGTCAAGTGCAAGTCATGTCATTATTTCTCTGATGGTGTGATCTTCTTCGGCCACAAAGGATGAACACACACAATAATAACCACTAAGTAAAGTGCTTTAAGATTTACAAAATGCTTTCCTTACATTATTCCATTTAATTTTCAAACTCCAGCAACATTATCCCCAGTTTACAGATGAATACATTGAGACTGAGAAAGGTTAAATGACTTATGCAGCCTCTAAGTGTTTGAAGAGAATTTGAATTCATGTTATCCTGACTCCAAGTCCCAACACACTCACCTCTAGTGTTGGAAGTGAACACAATGGAAAGCAAGACATCTGGTGTGGAAAGTCCAAATGCTATGACCCTAGCTTGCATCCCTCTTACCAAATATGAAGTATAGACTCATAAACTTCTTGGCCTAAAAAAGTCTGACAGATGTTATCTGGACTAGGACTCAGGATACAAAGTTTAGATGAGATAGACAAACCCCTAAGTTTTACTGACACCATCTCTAGCTACAGATCAGAGGCACTAATGTTGAAGTTTGGAGTCACCATGCCAAACCTTCTACAAGAAGTCTGGAAGAGATAGGGCCTGGGTCACCCACCATGTTCAGGCACCCACCAGGCTTTCCTCTGGATGCCCTAGTTTGTGGGGACCACCTTGGCAGCATATTTTATACTGATTTCATCTCCTTGTGGTATCCTTCCACCAGGTTCCTGATATCCTTCTACCAAATGAGTAGGAAGAAAGTAGTCTGTTGGTCCCCACACTGTGGCTCTCAGACTTCACCTTTTATTGTCTTCTAAAACCTGGGTTTGAATCCCAACTCCTGAATCTTCTTTCTCTCTAGATTTCTATAATGGTTGGGAATTAGCTAAGGATTTACAAGCACAGAGTAGGGGGAATAAGGATATATATATATATGTGAATATAAGGACATTGATCAGTCCCTTGATCTTCGGGATGATAGTACAAAGTCCCAAGAGGACAAAATGTTTTAGACCAATAAAACCTTGTCTCAGAATAAGAGGTAGGACTTTTCCCTTCCTCTCTCAAACCAATCAGTCAATCGTCAATCAACGAGCATTTATTAGACATTCTATTCTGGGCCAAGAATTGGGGATACAAAGACATGAAGCAATCCCAACTATGAGGAATTTATATTTTAGTGGGTGGGGTGGGGAGGAGGGAACAAATGTACAGTGGGAGGAGGGTTGAACTTGGAGACATGGGTCCTGAGTTCAAATCTTGACTCTACTACCTGGTGACATTGTGCCAGTCCTCAGACTTAACCTCTCTGGGCCTCAGTTTCCCACATATAAAATGATTAGGTTGGACTAGATGGCTTTTAAATTTCCTTTTAGCTCTACATCTGTGGTCTGTGGCTTGAATCCTGGCTCTGATTTAGCTGTGCGACCTTCCACAAATCATTTCCCCTCCTTTTCCCTCAATTTCCTCATTGGTAAAAGGAGAAGGTCGGGCTAAATAGACTTAGAAGAAACTTGCAGCTTTAGATCTATGATGCTGTAAGTAGATACAAGGTACATACACAGTAAGTATTAGGTAATTCAGGGTGGAGGGGGAGGAGTTATCATGGGGGGAAGGGTGGAAGTAATCAAGGAAAGCTCGTCGGAAAAGACTGTGTTGACAAGGTATTGGGGAGGCACTGGAAAGACTACTGGATTGGAAGTCAAAGGTTCAAGTTCCAGTTTAGCCACATACTGGCTAAGTATTTACCCTTGGGTAAATGACAGAACCTCTTTGGGTCTCAGTTTCCTACTATGTAAAACAGCAGATGCAGTGACCCCTAAAGCACCACCCACCAACTCAAAATCTACAGTTCTTTGATCCAACTGGGAAGTTTAGGAAGGGACATCCTCAAAAGGCAAATCAGGGTCTCAGCATTCCCAATCAGTTTTCTGGTTTGGGGAAAGTGACCTAGAATAGCTAAGGACACATTTAAATAGTGCTTACTATGTGTCAGGCACTTATTATCTCATTTGATACTTTCAGTAACCCTGGGAGGTAGGTGCTTTTATTATCTTAATTTTATATGTGAGGAAACCGAGGCAGACAGAGGTTAAGTGACTCCTTGCCAGGAGTCATACAACTAGTGAGTGTCTGAGGCTGGATTTAAACTCAGGTCTTCCTGACTCCAGACTTGGAGCTTATTCCACTGTGCCACCTAGAGAAAGTTATGGGGGAAAGGGGTGTTACAAATAAGACTGTGTGACTTATAATGACCCCCAATACTCCAAACCATGTAAGTTAGAGGCTAGATGGTATAAACCATGCCAGAAAAGCCCTCTGAGGGCTTACACCAGGGGCACAAAACTGGGCTTATCTTAGGACAGGAGTGGTCAGTGGAAAGTCCTCACCCCTTAGTGATTGTGAAGGGGCATTTTTCAATCCTCTGGTATTAAAACAAGAAAACTTACCAGAGCTGTACCTAGGACAAGGCAAGTAGAATCTAACCCCAGAGTACTGAAATTTAAAGGACCACTGATTACAAGGGTACTCTCTCAGAGGGTAGAAACAACTCAGCTTAGCACCCAGTAATCAAGAATATTTAGTTGAAATAGGAAGTTCTCAAATGATGCTTCCTCACAATCCCCTCCCCACTCTCTGTTCCCCACCCCTAAACTGACTTCATCCTTCTCCCTTCCCTGGTGATAGCCTCCCCAGAAGTAGTCTTGTGGTATCCAAGGACTCTGTCTTCCACAGAGTCTGTCCCAAGGTCTGAGGTCCATCCTTACTCCAAATCAGCTGACTTTGTCTGAAAAAGTTGATCTAAGAGCACCATTTTTGATGCTTACCTTATTTTTGTGATGCTTGTCCTTGGTCCCAGAATTCCTAGAGTGACCTGTGCTGAATTTTTATACACCAAGTTCAATATCTGGGGAGTGGGGCTGCCTCCCAAATCATAATACTTTGGTTTGTTTTGCTTCTACTAGGGTTGCCTCTTGAAAGCCTTAGGTTAGATATGACCATACATCTAGGTCTAAAGGCTCCTATATCTAAGCACTCAAGGTGACAATGCATCTCAGGTACAATCTCTTTCCTTCTCACTCATGGAAAACTCAGAAGCTCATAAACAATGCAGCCAGTTCTCCCCATCTCCAGTGAATCCTACTTTCATTCAGGGCTTCCACCCCTGTCCACCTCGTAGTCTGAACTCTCCTCTCAATGGAAGTTGACTTGGGTTGGTTGGTAGAGAGTCAGCCCTTAACAGTCATCTGAGTCCCACTTTCACTTTTGAGAATGTCTTCACCCTCAAATTGAGGCTACAGAGCATGACCCAGTACATGGCCTCCAAGTCCTCTCAGAGAGGTTGTTAATGGACATGTCCATACCCTCCACAGGAAGATATAAAAGCCCAAACCAAGGCTCACCCCAGCTTAGCTCACCAAGTGATCAGCTCCCAATATTTGTCATCTACAGGTCACAGATTTAGAGCTACTATATTGAATGATGTCCCTCAGATCCACCCCCCCCCCAAGACTGGATTGCCAATCTCACCTAGGCTGGAAGTACAGGGGCTACCCATGGGCCCAATCCCATCACTAATAGGCATGGGACCTTTGACCTGCTCTGTTTCCTACCTAGGTCTGCCCTCCCCAGGCAACTTGATGACCCTATACTCCCAAGGGCTCCCCACATCGGCACCTTCTTTCATATGGACACCGAATCAGCACAACCCCCTGCAGTTCAAAACATTTGAGCTCGATATCTGCTAGCCTCAGCCTTTCTAGCAGCAGGGATTATAGGTGTGTCCCACCAGGTCCAACTCCAATCCTCTCATTTTACAGATGAGGGAATTGAGACCCAGAGAGGTTAAACGATTTGCCCATGCATACACAGGTAGTAACATAGGCAGAATTTGAACTCAAGTCCCCTGACTCCAAATCCAATCTTTTTCAACTGCCACATTGTCTTCATGACTCTGCTAAATAATATCAATCATTGACTCATTTATTTTTTTAAAAATTATCATTTATTTATTTTAGCATTCATTTTATTTTTTCACATTCTAATAGTATTTTATTTTTTCTCAATTACATATCAAGGTAATTTTTAGCATTCATTTTTACAAGATTTTAAGTTCCAAATTTTTCGCTCTTCCTCCCCTCCCCTCTTCCTAAAATGGTAGGCAATTTGATATAGATTACACATATGTTATCATCCATATTAGTCACAGTTGTGAAGGAAGAAAGAGATCAAAAGGGGAAAAAAACATGAAAAAGAACAAAGTGAAAAAAGTATGCTTCAATCTGCATTCAGAGTCCATTATCTGGATGTAGATAGCGTTTTCCTTTGTGAGTTCTTTGTACTTGTTTGGGATCATTGTGTTACTGAGAAGAGTAGAGTCATTCATAGTTGCAACACAATGTTGCTGATACTATCTATGTATAAAGTCTTCCTGATTTTGTTCATTTCACTTTGCATCATAAGTCTTCCCAGGTTTTTCTGAAATTTGCCTGTTCATCATTTCTTATTGCACAATAGTATTAAATTAAATTCATATATCACAGCTTGTTCATCCATTCCCTAACTGATAAGCATCCCCTCAATTTCCATTTTGCCACCATGAAAAGGCTGCTATCAATATTTTTGCACACGTAGATTCTTTTCCCCTTTTATGCTTATTATTCATTTAAAATATTTTAGTTCTAAATTCTCTTCTTCCCTTTAGTTCATCTCCCATCCATTGAGAAAGTGAGCCATATGATATCAGTTATTTGTCTGAAATCATGCAAAATATTTCCATTTTAGATTGTCTCATAAATTTAGTGGTGAAAAGGACTGGAGGGACTATCTAGTCTAAACATTTCATTACAAAGATGAGAAAAATGAGGTGTAATCCTCTACGGTCACACTGGTAGTAAGTATCAGATACGGGGTTTGAACCCTGGGGCCCAGAGATCTTGTTTCCCCTAAACCTGTAACTTTCCTGTGTCTTTTGACCTCATTTGTTGAAAGAATGTCAATGTTACTATGATTGGTCACCAAATTAGGACCTTCCATTTGATGATAATGATCATATCACTTAAAGAGTCTTGCCAGCTGCAGCTAGGTCAGCTCACCAGGGTGAGCTGGAAAGGATGCTGTCATCAATTCTGTGTACAGGTGGAGAATGTGGGCGTTTACTTCAGTGCCAGTCTAGGCTTCCATGCTAATAAAGGGACTTCATGCTCCAGTCCAAGCTGTACTGAGCATTAATGGTGGCTACCACGGGTTCTCCTTCAGCAGAAACCCCATCTCCTATGATCAGGAAATATTCCTTCAGCTGACCCTAAAGTTGTGCTCACAACAGACACGAATTGTTGATGATATTGAGGTCCACACCATATTATTGCTGAATAAACATCGATTAAGCACTAACCTTTGGGCAGGTAGGTTGCACAGTGGATAAAGAGCCAGGCATAGAGTTGGGAAGACTCATCTGTCTGAGTTCAAATCTGGCATCAGACACTGACTAGCTGTGCGACCCTGGGCAAGTCACTTAACCTTGTCTGCCTCAGTTTCCTCATCTGTAAAAATGAGCTAAAGGACATGGAAAATCATTCCAGTATCTTTGCCAAGAAAACTCCAAATGGGGTCACAAAGGGTTAGACACAACTGAAAAATGACTGACCTGACCTGAAGCAATATGTGCAAGGCATTGTACTCAGGCTGGACAAACAGATGGACAAAAGATGACAAAGCACGCTAGAGAATACTATGCTAAGAAATATCTGTCATTGTCATATTTGCAGAGAACTTTCTTTCAGTGTAGGGACAGCCATTTGCTACCTTGGACAAATCCCTTCACTTCCATCTCTGAGTTCCCTTCCAGCTCAATGAACCTAGGGTACCGAAACAAATTTCCTTTGATCCTCACTACAACCTGGCAAGATGGATTCTGTAGATAGAGCAGAAAGAGGATTGGCTCTGTATCTGTATTCAAATCCCACTTCTGACCCTTCCTACCTATGAACCTAACAGCACTAGTTTTCTCCTTTGTAGAAGGAAGGAATTGGACTACATATGACCCCGGTCTCTTCCAGCTCCCAGAGCCTAACCTATCTTATAGATGAGATTGTACGGAGATTCAGAGACTTGTCTGTGGTGTCACCTCCAGAATCCAAAGCCAGATCTTGCTTACCAACAAAAGCATAACACACTGATTCCACCCCTCCCCCACCTGAGTAGGGCATATTCTTTAAGTGACTTTTGATGAAAGAGGACCTTAGAATTCCCAGGGATCAATCAGGAAGACCTGAGTTTAAAATCTAGTTTAAAGAACTTCCTAGCTGTGACTCTGGGCAAATCACTTAATCTCTGTCTGCCTCAGTTTCTTCAGCTGAGGAACCTACCTACCTCCCTACTCCCCAGGGTTGTTGTGATAATCAAGTGAGACAATATTCGTAAAGCATTTAACCCCATGCCTGACACATAGTAGGTGCTTAATAAGTGCTTGTTTTCTTCCTTTGTAGAGGAGATCCCAGAACATTGCTCTCTTTACTACCCTCTCCCTTCACCCTCAGGATCCATAAGGGACCTTTAGAGTCACTGAGTCCAATTTCCTCAGTTTACAAATGGGGAAGTTGCCTTTGAGAGATGTAAAATGTTATTTAAGACCATGCAGGTGGTAAGGAACTGGATCCTCTTGCTTTACAGAGATTATATGGAATACTGGCCTCAATCAAGAAAACCTGGGTTCAAACCCAACTGTAGGCATTTACTGTGTGACCCTGGGCAAGTCACTTCTCTGCCTCAGTTTCCCCATTTTAAAATAAGGTTAGACTCAGTGGCCTCTGAGGTCCCTCCCCTCCCTCTGAGGTCTCTATGATCCTATGAAAAACAAAACTTACCCATGGTCACACAGGTAGCCAAGAGCTGGAAGCTGAATGAGGGTCCTCGGATGTCCAGGAGCACAAGAGAGCAGTACTGGTTAGAGTTAAGGCCGTCTCTGGGGTTGCCCAAGTTGTGACTGTCTTGCTCAGTGATGACCTGTTTTTCTCTGTTTTCCCTCCTTACCAGTCAAGAGGTAGTGTACAGCAGGGAGACCTAGATGGGGCCAGGAGACTGGGCCGCCTGGCAAGGATGCTCAGCATCGTCTGCATTGTGCTGGGAATCCTCATCATCGTCATCTATGTGTCTGTCAACTTCACAGGTAAGTCTCCCAAAGGCTGGTGGAAGCCCTCCATCCAGCCTTGCAGACACCTTAACTCCAGACCAGAAGAGAAGAAAGAAGAGGGTAGTACAGCTTCCATGTGCAGATCCCTGACCCTCAGAAGACAGTGGGCAAGCAGTGGGACTCTGAATGAGCCATGCTTCCCTAAGATGCATCTCCAAGATGTTCAGGGTGCTCAAGTAACAGCAGGGTCTTCACCCACTTAACTAGCTAGCTGTGTGACCCTGGGCACATCACTGCACCTCTCTGAGGCTTAGGCTCCTCATCAGGGAATAAAATGGAGAGAATAATAACACCTGCCTCACATGTGGTGAGGATTAAACAAGATAACATTAAAGTGCTTTATCGATGCAATAATGAAGCTAGTGATGGACCGTTATTATCCCTGGATTCGGTGGCCTGAGTTGCTGTTGTTTTCTAAAAAAATCAGACCTGTGATTTCAGTGGTGTTGGGAACTTCCAATGAAGAGACTTCCACAAATGCAAATGAATGTCTCTTCAACAATTACTGTCTTACAGACTTGTCTGAGGTGCTGAGAGGTTGCGGTGACTTGTCCTGGGGCTCCCAGCCAGTGTGGATGAGTGAGACTTGAACCCAGGTCAAGCAATCAATAAACATTTATTAAACACGTACTGTATACCAGGCACATAGCTGGGGATACAAAAGGAGGCAAAAAACAGTCCCTGATCTCAGTGAGTTTACAATCAAAAGGTGGAAATAGCATGCAAACATATATACATATACTTGTATGTGTATATATGTTTGCATGTTATTATTTTAGTGTCTTCGCTCTTTTAATTATCTCCTATTTATCCTACATATAGCTTGATACTGTATATTATATATATAATTGTATTATATTATATAATTAATAGAGTGAAGGCACAAAAATTATGAGGCTGGGGAAGGTGGAAATTTTTTAATTGGGACTGAAGCCAGCTGTTCATCTCCTCTCCAATGACTCCACTCTCCATTCTAATAACTTTCTAAACCAAAATATTCCTCCCTGGCCTCCACTTCCCTACACATGTGATCTTCTCCTAATTAGGATGTAAGTTTCTTCCACAAAGGCAGAGCATAGCTTCATTTTTGTATTCATATCCCTAGAACTTAGTACAGTACTCAACATACCATAGGAGTTTAATAAATGCATTTTCATCCATCCATCCATCTATTCATATATATATATATATATATATATATATATATATATATATATATATATATATATATATATATATATATATATACACCACACCAACTTCCAAGGGGCTTTTTTCAAACATAAAATTTTATATGCTGAGAAGTTCTGCTATACCATGTGACCTTGCCTAGGTCACTTCTCTTAAGATCCTCAGTTGCCTTATTTGTAAATTGGAGGGACTTAGAGTAGATGACTTGAGAGGATTCTTCAACTCTAGGATTCTAAGATACCGTGACTTCACATTTTCTTCCAGTTCCAAATTCTATGGTCCTAAGGTATTTCACTGTTTTGTTCCCTTATCTGTGAAATGGGAATAATGCTTCTCCCTCACATGGTTGTCATAAGGATCAAAAAGAAGCTTGAGAACTGGAAAGTCCACTGTACATAAAGGTATCATATGCAGAACAGAAGCAATGGAAAGGAGGACTGGCTTTGGAGTCAGATTTGAATTCTACCCTCTGACACTTACTAGCTGTGCAACAAATCACTTAACTTTTTTTCTGAGCCTCAGTTTCTTCATCTATAAAATGGGGATGATAACATGTCCCTTCCTCACAAGGTTGTTATGAAGACCAAATGAGAAAACTGCAATGCCACCCCCTTTGCAAGTCTTAAAGTGATGTGAAAATGACTATTGTTATAATAGCTGTGGGACATGTGCAGGAAGCATAAAGGGGCCTTGAATGTAGAGGGGCTGGCAGCATTTATGAATTCAGGGAGTTGGAACAATTGCTGTTGAGCAGCTCATTTCCTTCCTGTGGCGCCAGGAGGCACCGACATCAATCTCTTCCTGACGGGGGGAATGGAAGCCCAGAGACTCCAGGGCTCCAAGGGCAGAGCCAAAGGCCCAGCTGGCCTCCTGATGCCTCTAATGCATTCCCTCTCTCCATCCCTTCTCTGTACTGCTACTACATAAATAACCATTTTCTTGGCCACTGCCCCTTAAGATGGTGGGGAGAGTAATTGTTAATATCTCCATTTCATGGATGAAACAACTGAGGAAGAGAGCACTTGCCCAGAGCCACACTCTTTCCATTAGACTATGTTTCTTGCTAGACTGGATATTCCACTGAACTGACTGCCAGAGAACCCCCAATTCCATCATTCTTCTTTGCTGCCTAGAAGGCGGCTACCTTGTCATAAGCCAATAGGATGATGACTGCCATTAGGTCTGCAACAGGGGCCTTAGAGAAGCAGCTTAACACAGTTGCAGTGGAAAACACTGGACTGGTAGACAGAGGACCTGGGTTCAAATCTCAGCTCTATTTACTAGTTATGTGACTTTGAGTGATTCATTTTCATTCAGCTCTACAAGCATTTACTAAGGTATTGTGTTGGATACTAGGAAAAACAAAACCAAACCGCTGCCCCTAGGAGTTTATATTCTACTGGGGGATGCCATATGTACTCAGAGAAGAAAACATGAAATGTATACAAAGTCACTGGAGAGGGAGTGAGTGAGAATAACTGAAGAGAAAAATTCTGCAAGAACTGAGGATGGTGCTTTGAAGGAAATCAAACAGTATGGCAACCCTGCTGGATAGAGAGCTGGCTAGGCTCTGAAGGCCAGAAGACCCAGGTTTAAATCCCACCACTGACACATAGTGCCTGTCTGATGCTGGGCAGGTCACTGGATCTCAGTACTCTGGACAGCTCTCCAAGATGATAACTTATAAAGAAGTTACTGTACTGGCAAAAGGAGTTCCCTCCCCCAGGAGTTTCCCATACTAATGAAATCCCAAGTATATCTCCTATCAATAAGGATTCTAAGAGGTTGAAGGGAGGAGGGAAAACTTTCCAGACATGGGAGACCCCTTTTGCGAAGGTGTGAAGGTGAGAGGTCGAGGGAAAGTTAGTAGGCTAGCTTTACTGGAAAGAAGAGTGTATGGAGGGGGAGTGATATGAAATGAGATCAGAAAGGGAGGTTAGAGGCTTATAAATACCTGGCTGAAGATTCTGTATTTTATTCTAGAGGTCATTGGGAACCAGTGAAGATTTTTGAGGGAGGGTGGGGAAACACAAGTGCCAGTTTTAGTAGTATCACTTAGGCAGCTCTAACAGAGGATGGATTTACAAATGACTCTCTCTAGGCCTCTGCAAAATTAGGGTTGAGATGGCTCTGAGGTCTTTTACAGTTTTAGATCCTATAATACTATTAGCCCAAGCATCCAAATGGAAAACAAGGTTCTGGATTCCCACCCCAGCACAACAATTCCCCTTGAAGTCTGCCTACTTTGTGGGTTTGTTACTTTCATGAAATCTTAAATAAACAAACTGGAAGCACAAATGAGACGCTTATCTCCCCCAGGACACAAATCTCTCTCTGGTAGTAAGCTGGGTGTGTGGGGAGACACATTCGTCAACTCCAGTCACTGGGGGACCAGTTAGTGTGAGGTGTACAAAAGAGAGTCACTCACATGACTGAGTGTCTTATCTCACCATCCACAGAAGTCATCGTTATCGAAATCTTAGCTCGCATTCTGATCTGACTTGATAAAATGCTTTCCTCTAAACAGTTCTGTGCAGCAGGCAATGGAAAATATTATTCTGGTGTTATAGATAAAGACCCTGGAGATACTTCAGTCCAATGCTCTTGTTTTCTTTTTTGTTTTTAAAATGTTGTTGGTTTAACTCATCTATTTTTATTTTCTGATGTTTGATATTTTCATCCTCCCTCCCCACCCCAGCAATCCACTCTTCATAACAAATATTTAAGAAGAGAGCGGGAAAAGCAGTTTAGAAAAACCGATCAACACAGAAAGTGAGGGTGACAGTCTATGGACTCATCCCTGGTCTCCTGACCTCTACAAACAAGGAAGGGAGTTCAAGAATGATCATTATAATGACCAAGCATTTCCTTGGTCATTATAATTATGTTGCAATCTGGTTTCTTTTTTTCCCAAACCTTTCATTTTACAGAGGGGGCCCAGAGAATTACACAACCAGGGACTCCTCTCTTTTGTTATTGATGGCCTTAGCCAACAAATAAACCAAATACAACAAAAGTAACTTAAAAGATCCAAAGTTTGAAACGAGTTGGGGAACTTACGGGACATCTGATCTAACATTCTCATCTTATAGATGTGAAACTGAGATCCAAAGAATTCAACTTGATCCCCTTTCTTGAGTTCAGTTCCTCAATGCTTCTCTTTCTCTCTTACAGTCTGGAAGGATTAGCCTGAGAATTTCCGGAAAGAGGCAGGCACTGTGTAGGTTCCACCTTGTCTGGACTCCCCGGCAAACTGAGTGCTCCTGGCCACTCATCTTTGGCACCATCCACCTTGGGGAGGGCATGCTGTTATTCCCCAAGTCCTCGAGTGGTGATGCTACACCCCCTAAATTTCTCACTCAACCACGGACTGATGAAAGGGCTTGCATTTCAACAATTTGCAATAGTTATTTCAGCCTGGACCCACTGGGAAAGAACAAGAAGGAGCCAAAAAAGGGGGAGGAAATTTATTCTCAAAACTGAAAACAAGCTAGCTATCTCATGGAAATTTCTGGACTTTTTTTGTTTGCTCAAAGGATAAGGTTTTTGTTTGTTTGCCTTTTAATCAGCCAGTAATGTAACTCAACCAACAAGCTAAAACTGCCAGACAAAGAAGAAACGTGCTTCCAAAATCAAGAAGGTCAGAGAACTGAAGATTCAGCAAAGCAACATGAGGCTCTTCTGGATGTGAACAAGGACCCGAATTGGCACATGAGAAGAAGGAGAAGGATTTTTGTTTTTTATATTTTTGATGAAAAAAAAGACCATTTGCATGCATTATTCCACCACTTTCCCACCTCTCATCACCCATTCATTCCTCTGAACTCGGCACCACAGAGCTAGAGATAGTTGGTAAGGATGGGACTGACACAGACAGAGCAGATTCCCAGGGCAGCCAGAAAATCCTTTGCAGCTGATTTGGGCAATGGGGGAAGTTTCATATGAGACTAATGCCAATTTCTCCATCCCCAAAGCCAAGGGTGCTGTGCTAACGTTAGAGAACAAAGTAGCCTTGTAATTTACTTCCAGGCACTACTAGGTTTGGAAAACATTTCATTTTAAATGGAACTTGAAGCCAATTTAAACTTGGGAAGGGAGGCTGTGATCAGTGTCCCAAAGAATCTGTGAGGGCCTCATCCATCCATCCTAGTACCTCCCTACTCCCCCTATATTTCCTGGATAAGCATCAACCAGTTCCTGGTAGCCCAGGAAACTATCTCCTCTCCATCTCCAAACCAAAGGAAATGAGGGATGACATTTTTTTTTTAGGTCTGTTGCTGGATTTCCTTTGGCCTTAACCTAATTTCTTCTCAACACTGGGTATGTACTCATCAATCAGTCAGCATTTATTAAACACCTACTGTGTGCCAGGAACTATCCCAAGTGCTGGGAATACAAAGACCAAAAGGAAATATTTCCTGCCCTCAAGGAGCTTATATTCCGTTGCAAAGAGATGACATATAGAAATGTAAATAAATACAAAATCCAGGGACAGGGAAATGAACTGGGCCTGCAATTTCATTTGGTGTAGGAAGCTTCTGGTGAGAAATTCCCACTACCAATGCAGGTTGGCATTAAGAGCAAATAATTGTGGGAACCATTTACTTTCTTCACGTTCATGGGTTACTGTTTAATGTTACCCATTTCTCTCTGTTGTCTTTTTGTCAGAGGCTTGGCCAATCTCCCAGGTTCCTGTGGGGCAGCTATTTCAAATTAGTAAGAGAAAGAAGGTCCCTATCACCTTGGATAGAGTTGAGGGATCTTAACTGTGTGGCCTCCTCTGTATAAAACAAGGTATGGAGACACTTAATCATCATTTTCAAGGGCTCTTAACAAAGGAAATGTTAATGAGTGAATTATTCACATCCAGGGAAGTCCAAGGAAGCAGGTTTGGGCTTACATCAGCCCTGCAGCAGAAGACATGGTGTGTTCAAAGAATATAGAATGAGCTAGAGTGGACTATGACTGGTGGACCTCCTAGACTGTTGTTACCAACATCAGTGGGCATTCCCAGGAAAAAGGGAAGTCGGTTAGCAATCCCTCCTACCAAAATCAGTATATATGCTTCCCTTTTCCATATCCTATTGACTATAAACTTCTAGGAGACCAAGAGTGAGCCATCAAGAGGACTGTCCTTGAATTCTCACCTTCAGAGCATTCTGTGAATGGAAAGAAGGAAAGACTTTGTCTTTAATCAAAGGAATCTCAGGCATGTAGGAGCAAGTGGGAGCCTAGGGTAAGGGATCTGAAATCCTACTAGTATGCTTACTTTGCCCAGATGTGAGACCCAGTCCCAAATGTGACTGGTGCTAACAGAGATACTGAGTTTATGGGGCAAATGAAGTAGATCCTTTATTCTGGATTCCAATTTCAGGTAAGCCAGGGTCCTCTGTATACTTGACCCTTGAGACAGCCCTCTTCTTCTGGTCTATCTAGACCTCCCTTGGTCATTAATCCAAAGCTGAGAATTGAAGGAGTTCTCTATGGGGGACAGTGTGGCCCTGGAGGTGGGAAAAGGAGAAGAGAGGAGCAGGTTGAGTATGATAGAAAGAAAATAACAGCTCGGATCTTGGAGGACAAAGAGAGAGCTTTTTAGCAAGCACTGTGGGGCAATGTAAGGCACATAGGATTTGGAGCCAGAAGTCCTGGGTTCAGACACTTACCACCTGTGGGACCCTGGGTGAGTTCCTCCCCTCTCCGGGCCTAAGAAGATTGGACTAAATGACCTCTCAATTTGTAGTCCTGTGACCAAATGGCCTCTCAGATTCCTTCCAGCTTTAAATCCTATAATTGTTTAGGATGAGTCTAATATTTTTTAAAGATCAGTGAATTCAGAAGAAGAGCCCTCAAAAGATCACATGGGGTTTTTTTTCACTAAAAAAATAGTTTTTGAACAACACGAACCCGGTATCATATTTTATGAACTAGAAGGGGATTTAGGTGTCCTGTGGTCCAGCCCCTGCCTCTGGACAGGATGGCAGTTAAGCCTTGTAGGGAGAATGACTAGGAAATGCAAGAAATGGATATTTCTGTCTTTAAAGGATTCTGGCATATTCAATTATCTTGGGAGAATATGGAAATAACTCCTACACCTGTACCTGCCCATCTGTCTACACATCTGCACATACACACACACACACACACACACACACACACACACACACAGATGACTCCATGACAGCCAATGATTCAAGGACAAGAGAAGTCAAGCTTCTGATGGGAGGCAATAGGAAGTGAGACCCAAGAGACATCCCAGAATCTTAGATGGAGAGCTGAAAGAACCTCAGGATTGGTCTAGTCCAAAGCTTTCACCTCTCAGATGAGGGTCACATAGGTGGTGAAGTATTAGAGGGGGATTTACCCTCAGATCCTATGACTTCAGAGCCAGGACTTTTTCCTCTGTATTAGGAAACAATGACCCAAGCAACCTCCAAGTGGGAAGGGTTTCTTCCTCCCCGGGCCCCAGGTTAGAGTTAGGTCATGACTCTCCTGGCCAGAGTTTGTCTGGTGGAACCACCTCTGACTGATCCAAAGCTGCCCTGAGCTGCCCTAGACCTCTTTGGTAAGGAGGGCCTTTGGGCAGAGAAATGGGTCCCTTCAGAGAATTGCTCTGGGGGCTGGGGTAAGTATCACTCTGTCCTAGGAGCTTGATGAACACTCAAGTCTCCTTCATTAAGAATTAGCATTGATCATCTTGGCAAACCAGTGACTTGACCTCAGCGCCCAAGATGAATCCCTGTGATTTCTCCAGGGAGTAAAGGCTGGGGGTGGGAGTGCACTGGGATTTTCTGCTCAATCTCTGCTACCACTGACAAATACACACAGGACAATTAGCATGTCGCTATCAGAGGCTCCTTCTCTGCTCAAGGATTGTCCTGAGTCCCGGTGGCTCTCCTTGTCAATTAGCCCAAACTGCATGAACAACTCAGGGATGTCAGCTTGTGGCTTCTGGCCAATCCCTTCCCACTCCTCACCTCCATCTTCACCCATTATTCTTTTCCAGTGGGAAGAAACAGTGTAGAATGTGTGATGTCCCTTTGGTTTTGTTGCTTGGCATGGAAAAAATAAAATTAAACATGCATGGTCATCTCTGAATCTGTCTGGTCTATGCAGAGACATGCCAAATAAGAGAAGCAATCCCCTAAGAAGAAAGCAGTATGGGAGCCCTTTGATGTGCCAAGAGGAGCACGTTTTAGGCTAGGTGAAGGATGAAGAGAGGCTTTTTTGGCAAAAGACCTGAGTTCAGATCCTGCCTTCAACACATTACCATTGCAAACCTGGGCAAGTCCTTGAAGCTCCCCGTGCCTCAGTTTCCTCATCTGTCAAAAGAGGGAGCTGGGCTGGAGGACCTTTATGATCTCTTCTAGCTTCAGATCTATGATCCTTTGATCATTCTTAGCTGTGTGACCTTTGGTAAGTCACTGAACCTGTCTGGGCCTCAGTTTACTTGTCTGTAAAATGAGGAGATTAGATAACATGGTAACAGGAACAACTTTCAAAGATTAAACATCTTTGGTCAACATGATAATCAACTATGATTCCAAAGGACTTGTGTTGAGGCATGTTCCCCATCTCCCAACAGAGAGGGGATAGACTCAAGATGCAGAATGAGACAGGCACTGTTGGGCATGGCCAGTGTGGGAATTTGTGTTTCCTTGACAATGTATATCTATCACAAGGGTTTTGTTTTCCTATTTTTTTTACAGTGATGGAGGAGAGATGAGAGGGAGAGAAAAGAAAATGTCTGTAAACATTTCCTTTTAAAGAAAAGATTTCCTTTTAAATTTAAATGAAGGGGTCAGACTAGATGACCTCTATGGTTCTTTCTAGCTCTACATCTGTAATCCAAAATTACTTAACTTCTCTGGTCTTCAGTTTTCTCATGTCTAATACAGGGATAATGATGTCTCATTGGGTTGCTTTAAGGAAAGTTCTAGATAAATACCAGCTATGGTGTATTTGATAAGAAAAGCCACAGAACTTAATGTCCCAAGCAGCACTCCTGACCTTGGTGGAGGGACCTCCATATTCCAGTAAAATAAAAATACAGGGGTGCGGGAAGAGGAGGGAGGGAGGGAGGGAGAGAGAGACAGAGAGACAGAGACAGAGAGAGTCAGCTTTGTAATCAGAAAGACCTGGATTCAAGTCCTCCCTCTGACCCATCTTGGCTGTGTGTGACCCTGGGTAAGTGATTTAACCTTTCAGTGCCCCAGGAAGCTCTCTAAGACTATAAATGGCAAAGCAGGTGTTGATATGCCATGGTAGAGGGAATTTCCACACTGGGAGGTGCTATACTAATGAAATGACTGGCTTGGAGCACTCCCACCCACTCAAAGAACCCTGCAAATAAGCAGCTTCATCTCCAGTCCCTCAAATGGAGAGGTTTTGCAGCTTTCAGAACAAATCAAAAGGTCTATCTAAGCTACCTCTCCCTGATGAACTGACATGGGACACACTCAGCATGTCAGGATTGGGTGGTACATCTTGGGACTTTGAGCAAGGAGGAGCCTGGTAGAAGCCCAAAGCCTCAGAAACCAAAAGCCTGCCAAAGTGGGGGTGGGGATGGGGATGGGGATGGGGGGAAGAAAGGAGAGGGTGCAGCCAAAATCATCAACTTTGGAGGCAGATGGGAACCTGGCACAAGCTGCTTCCATGTGAAGCACCTGAGGACCTGGCATTGGTCCCATCTCTTCTCAGCTTCCTTGAGAATATTTCCCCACCCCCCAACACACAACAGAGTAATTAATACAGTAAAGGAAGCCAGAGACTATTCATTGAGGTGTGTGAGGATCCAAGGAGATGCCATACGTTCAATGCTCTGCAAATCTTAAACTGCTCCATAAATGCTAGCTATTATTGTAATTAGGGCTGCATCTCTTTTCAACCTCATGGGGATCCCTGGAAAGCGGCTCATCACGTGGGCAACACTGGCATTTACAATGACAGACCCTACAAAAGAAGTCAATCCATCCCCCCTTACCCCATCACCATGTCCTCCCCTTAGAAAGGAAGAAAGGGAAGGAAATAAGAAAAATCGATGTTTCTTACCACTTGTCTCCAATGAAGTTGTCGTGGGACAGAAGTGGCCCCAAGTCCCGCATGTGACACTAACAGCTGTGTGTCCTCTCTGAGCTTCAGTTTCCTACTGTGCAGGATGGGAATCATAATACCAGGAATACTTGGGCCACATGGCTGCTGGAAAGATCCAGTAAAGTCATCACGTGCAGACTTTAAATGGAAATAAAAAAGGCTAGCTGTCCTTATATGATGGTTATTGTCAGTAGTGTTGCTGGAGGGTGTCAGTGGAAGAGAGCTGGAGTATCGGCTCTGTGGGGGACTCTGTGTGAACTTGGGCAAGAAATTTCACTTCTCAGTCTCAGTTTCCTCATCTGTAAAATGAGGATAACAATCCCTGTGGGGAACACATGTATGGAAAGCATTCTGCAGCCTTTAAATGCAATGTAACCACCTGCTTATGCCAACAACTGCTACTCTGGACCAGAGCAAGAGTCTCAGCTCTGCCAATGACTCTCAGTGATCTTGGGCAAATCAATGAACCCCTCTGGGCCTCTGTCTATCCATCTGAGAAATGGAGATGCTGCTGCCATCTGTAACTCACAGGATTACTGCAACTAAAAACTGAATATATACATACATACATACATACATACATACTAGATAGGAAAGAAATAGAAAGTGCTATACAGTATAAATAGAAGGTGCTTTGTTACAATTTAAAATTGCTTCTGGGTTATTGACAGAGCCTGGCCCTGACTCCCTCTCCACCAGGCTGGGGGTCTGACTAGGTGGTGGGTGGGAAGAAACCTAGAGAAAGCTGGTAATCTCTTCTCTGGGAATCCAGAGCTGATTCTTCTCCATGTTGAGAATGTATTATAGAATTCCAGCCCAGGCAAGTTGGGGGAGGCCTTAGAGGTCGCCTCTCATTTTACAAACCACTCATTTTACGGAAAAGGAGAGTGAGCCAAGGTCATACGGCTACGTCTCTTGGCCAGACTCAGTGTAGTGGACTTGGAGTCATGCTTAAAAGCTGTGTCCAAATTTTCTTGGGTCTCAGTTTCCTCATCCATAAAATGGGAATAATAACTCTAGCATTTATACTGACAGGACAAGTCACTCAGAATGTTTTGCAAATCTTAAAGGACTATAGAAATATCGGCTGTTTCTAGGACACTGGTCTATGGAGGTAGATATATTTAATAGGATCTTAGACCTAGACTTGGAAGACACTTTGGACACTATCTAGTGCAACCTCCTCATTTTACAGAAGATGAAATTGAGGCCCAGGGTGGTTAGGTGACTCATAGGATCACTGAACTAGAGAGCTAGTCTATCTAGTCCAACCCTGTCATCGTTTCTCTGATGGCATGGTCTTCTTCCCAAACAGATGAACACAATCATTTTACAGATGGGGAAACTGAGACCCAAGGAAGAGGAGAAGGGACTTGCTCAAAGTCACGCAAGTGGTAAGCTTCAGAAGCAGGATTTCAACCCAGGTCCTTCGACTCCAGAGCTAGGATTTTTTTTCACTGCACCACGACTCTAAAAGCTACAGTAGGTGAGACACTGCTGCACCCCGTGGACCAGAGTTCTGGCACCCGTTATAAAGGCAGGGAAGGAAGGGAGGGCTTGTCCAGGTTCGGGGAGATCAGTAGACAGCACAGAGAGCGAATGAATGAATGTGCAGCGAGATGGGAACCACGCGGGAACCTTTTAAGTCAAGTTAGAGATTCGTTAATGGAAAGTATCACAAGGAGATTAAGTGCGAAGTGATTGGGAGCAAGATCCAGCCTGTCCAGCCTATGAATATTTGATGGGCGCTTTTCTAGTGAGTCTCCCTTAAGGCTTGTGGGAGAGAGACAGAGAAAAGAGGGTGGGGGAGTATTGAGTCCTTTAACTCTGCTTTCCCATTAAGCCCCAGTATAGCCATTATACCCAAGGGCTGCCAGCCAGTGAGGGAGGATTTGTTCTGGGACTCAGAGTGGATTTAGAATCAGGAGAGTCTGAATTTGAATTTTGCCCCCTATACTACTTACCAGCTAGGCTACCCTGGGCAACTAACCTCTCTGAGACCCATTTTTTTTTTTTTGCTGTTTTAAAATATATTTATTTAATATGTTTTCCCTCAATTACATATATTTTTTTTTAACTTTTTAAATTTAATTCAATTTTGTTAATTTAAGTTTTTTTGAGTTCCCAATGCCTTGTTTCCCTCCTCTGCCACTGAAAAGGCAAGCAATTTGGTAGGTTATATATGTGGAAAACATTATTTCCATATTAGTCATGTTGTGGCAGACCAAAATAATAATAATAAAAAAAAGAAAAATAAAAAAAGTAAAAAAAATCATGCTTCAATCTGCATTCAGATTCCATCAGTTCTTTCTCTGGAGGATTTTTCATCCTAAATCCTTCAGAATTGAAACCCAGTTTTCTTATCCATAGATTGGAGTGAGAGGCAGTATGGGAAGGTGGATGAGTGATGAAAGGACAAGCTTTCGTTTATTTCTTATTAGGAGCCAGGCCACCAGACTCTATGCTAACCACTGGGGATAGAAATAGGAAAAGTAAGACAGTCCTACCCTCAGGGAGCTCAGATTTTAATACCTGTTGGCAGCAATGTGAAGGGCTTGAGGCAGAGACACTAGTTCTGAAGTTATAGTAATAGTCCAGTTGCGAGGCCATTACCTAAATGATGACCTTGTGACAGGAGAAGGGGTCAGCCCAATGCCTGAACCCTTGTAAAGACTTAATAAATGTTCGCTTGCTTGATTGATTCATGGAGGAGTGCATTTACACATGGGGTGGGGGAAAGGAGGAAGACATGGTTTGGTGGGAAGGAGAGTGTGATGGCTGTCCCAGGTAAAGACTCCAGGGAAGGATGGGGATTACCCAACTGAGTAGACACATCTCAAAGCAAAAAACAAAACCCAGAAAACCCATGTGTAAACTCAGACTAGAAAGGTTCCCCTTGGGACAGAGGGAAGTGTGGGAGAGGAAAGCATGTGCTTTGGGCCTACCCAGAAACCTCAACTCCCAACACAAATTAACATTCTGTCTCTCCTCTGTGTCTCATTTACTCCAAGAATTAACCTGTCTCTAATTCCCTTCCGGACGTCACAGAGCTGCCTGGGCTCCACTAGGCAGGGAGGTTATAACAAGAAAAGGAGGGGGGAGCAGGAAAAGGAGAGAGATGCTGAAAAGAGGCCTTGGTGACCCAGCAGGTCTGGACAAAGGCCATCTGTGGCCCGTGCATGGCAGAACATGCTTCTCCTCCTCAGCCTGCCTCACCTGCTGAGGGGCAGGCAGGGAAGTACCTGGCCGGGTGCCGGGGCTGCCTGCCGGAGATGGAAGCTGACAGATTTTCCCAGGATGCTGAGCCCAGGGGAAGGGAACAGAGTGCTTTAGCCTCCTGAATTATTGATGTGTTAGCCTGTGGCTCTGAATAATTTATCTTGGAGGAAACGGCAAGAGGATTACAAACCAATTTGCACGTCATTCCCAGATCCTTCAGAGCACTTCCTCTCACATTTTATTCTTTGTCTCATGGATTTGTTCAGGGTGGACACTGGCTCTAAAGTCAGACCTTTTGTTCAGTCGTTTCAGGTGTGTCCGACTCTCTGTGACCCCATTTGGGGTTTTCTTGGCGAAGATACTGGATATGTTTGCCATTTCTTTCTCCAGCTCTTTTTTTGTTTGTTTAGTATTTTATTTTCCCCCAATTACATGTAAAAACAATTTTGAACATTCATTTTTAAAACTTCAAGTTCAAAATTCTCTCCCTCCCTCTCTTCTCCCCTTCCCTCCTTGAGAAGGCAAGCAATTCCATACAGGTTATACATGTGCAGTCATGCAAAACATATTTCCATATTAGTCATGTTGTGAAAGAAAATAGACAAAAAAACTCAAGAAAAATTAAGTAAAAAAAAAGTTTGCTTCAATCTGTATTCAGACACCATCAGTTCTTTCCCTGGGAATGGATAACATTTTTCATTATAAGTCCTCTAGAGTCATCTTGGATCTTCATATTGCTGAGAATAGCTAAGTCATTCACAGCTTACATCTTACACATCATCTTACAATCTTGCTGTTATTTTGTACACAGTACATGTTACTTTGCATCAGTTCTTGTAAGTCTTTCCATGTTTATCTGAGAGCATTCTGCTAGTCATTTCTTAAAGGACAGTAATATTCCATCATAATCACAAACCACAATTTGTTCAGACATTCCCCAATTGCTGGACATCCCCCCAATTTCCAATTCTTTGTCACAACAAAAGAGCTGCTACAAATATTTGTGTACATCTAAGTCTTCTTCCTTTGTGTTTTTTTTTTTTAAATCACTTTTGGGATACAGACCTGGTAGTGGTATTGCTAGGTCTAAAGGGTATGCATGGTTTTAGAGACCTTTGGGCGTAATTCCAAATTGCTCTGCAGAATGGCTGAATCAGGTCACAACTCTACCAACAGTGCATTAAAGTCTCATTTTTCCCACATCCCCTCCAACACTTGTCATTTTCCTTTTCTGTCCTATTAGCCAATCTTATAGGTATGAGGTAGTACCTCAGAATTGTTTTAATTTGCATTTCTCTACTCAATAAGGATTTAAGGTATTTTAAAAAATATGGCTATAGATAGCTTTGATTATTCCATCTGGAAAGTGTTCATATCTTTTGATCATTTATCAGTTAGGGAATGGTTTTCATTTTTGTAAATTTGACTCAGTTCTCTATATGTTTGAGAAATAAAGCCTTTATTGGAGAAATTTGATTCAAAATTTTCTTCATAGTTACAATTGCTAACTGTATTTTCCTCCATACTACTTCTCCCTCTATTTATTCTTTTCTATTTCTCCTTTCACCCTGTCCATCCTCAAAAGTGTTTTGCTTCTGACTATTGCTTCCCCCAATCTGCCCTCCCTTCTATCACCCCCTCCTTCTCTTATCCCCTTGCCATTCCCCTCCCACTTTCTGATAGGGTAAGGTAGATTTCTATACCTAATTGAGTGTTTATTGTTATTCCCTTTTTGAGCCAATTTCTGGTGAGAGTAAGGTTCACTCACTGCCTCTCACCTCCCCCATCTTCTCCTCCACTGTAAAAGCTTTTTCTTGCCTCTTTTCTGTGAGATAATTTGCCCCATTCTACCTCTCCCTTTTTGCTTCTCACATTATACTCCTCTCTCATCCCTTAATCTTATTTTTTAAGATATCATTCTTTCATATTCAACTCACATTTATGCCTTCTGTCTATATATACACCTTTTAACTATCCCAATAATGTGAAAGTTCTTATGAGTTACAAGTATCATCTTCCCATGTAGGAATGTAAACAGTTTAACCTTATTATGTGCCTTATGACTTCTCTTTCCTGTTTACCTTTTTATGCTTCTCATGACTCTTGTATTTGAAAGTCAAATTTTCTATTCAGCTCTAGTCTTTTCATCAAGAATGCTTGAAAGATGTCTACTTCATTGAATATCCATTTTTCCACTGAAGTTTTTGCTCTCTCAGTTTTGCTGGGTAGGAGATTCTTGGTTGTAATCGTAGTTCCATTGCCCTGTGGAATATCATATTCCAAGGCTTTCGATCCTTCAGTGTAGAAGCTGCTAGATCTTCTATTATCCTGATTGTGGCTCCATGATACTTGAATTGTTTCTTTCTGGCTGCCTAAACTGTTTTCTTCTTGACCTAGGAGCTCTGGAATTTTGCTATAATATTCCTGGGAATTTTCATTTTGGAATCTCCTTTAGGAGGTGATCAGTAGATTCTCTCAATTTTTATTTTACTCTCTCATTCTAAAATATCATAGCAGTTATCTTTGATAAGTTCTTGAAAGATGATGTCTTTTTTTATCATGACTTTTTTTTTATCATGACTCTTTTTTTATCATGACTTTTTTTTATCATGACTCTTTTTTTATCATGACTTTTTTTTTTATCATGACTCTTTTTTTTATCATGACTCTTTTTTTTATCATGGCTTTCACGTACAGCAATAATTTTTGAATTATCTCTTCTGGATCTATTTTCCAGGTCAGCTATTTTTCCAATGAGATATTTCACATTGTCTTCCTATTTTTCATTCTTTTGGTTTTGTTTTATTGTCTCTTGATTTCTCACAAAGTCTTCAGCTTTCATTTGCTCAATTTTAATTTTTAAGGAATTATTTTCTCCTGTGAGCTTTTGTACCTCCTTTTCCCTTTGGCCGATTCTACTTTTTAAGGAGTTGTTTTCCTCACTGAATTTTTGTGCTTCTTTTTCCATTTGGCCAGTTCTGCTTTTCAAAGCATTCTTCTCCTCATTGATTCTTTCATACCTCCTTTGGCCTAGTCTATTTTTGAAGGTGTTGCTTTCTTCAGCATTTTTTTCTGTCTCCTTTACCTAGCTGATGACTCTTTTATAATGACTTTCTTGCATTGCTCTCGTTTCTCTTCCCAATTTTTCCTCTACCTCTCTTACTTGATTTTCAAAATCCTCTTTGAGCCCTTCAGTGGATTTTTCTTGGAAGTTTTGTATGTGGGAGCTTTGACTTTGTTGTCTTCTTCTGAGTGTGTATTTTGATCTTTCTTGGCACCATAGTAACTTTCTATGCTCAGATTTTTTTCTGTTGTTTGCTCATTTTTCCAGTCAATTTCTTAACTTTTAACTCTTTGTTGAAGTGGGGCTCTGCATCCAGGGAGGAGGGCACACTGTCCCAAGCTTCAGGGTTTTTGCACAGCTGTTTTTAGAGATACTTCCAGGGAGCTGTAAGTTCTCAGTTCTTCCAAGGCAGTATAATCTAAGAAGAGGTGTGTTTATTCCTCTCCTGGTCTATACTCTGGTCTGTGAGTGACCACAAGCATTCTTTTCTGCTCTGGAACTGTGATGAGAGTCCCTGCTCCACTGTGACAGCAAGCTCTGGTGTGCTAGTCCTTCTCCTTTCCCTAGGACTAAGACCTGGGACTGTGACCTGGATCCAAGTATGGGCAAAGCAGCAGAGTTCTGCCTCAGTGCTACCAAAGAGTCCCCTGTAATCTGCTTCTGATCAGTTGTTCTACCACCTTATGATCTGTGGGCTGAGAACTCTGGAAGCAGCCTCTGCCACTGCAGAGTCAGTGACTCCCAAGGCCTGCTCCTGGTTTGCTGGGTCCAGTGTGTGCTAGAGCAGTCTGCACAAGATTCTGTGTGCTCCATTCTCACCTAGGTGCAACAGAACTTTCCTGCCAAACTCCTAAGTTGTCTTTGCCTGGAAAATTATTTGACTCTGTCCTTTGGTAGGTTCTGCCACTCCAAGAATTCTTTTATGGCATTATTTAAGGGTGTTCAGAGCAGTTTGGGGAAGAACTCAGGTGAGTTGTTGTCTTTTTTTCCACCATCTTGGCTCTGCCAGCATCTCCAGCTCATTTTACAGATGAGGTAAACAGGATCACACATCTAGCAAGTGTATGAGGCCAGATTTGAACTCATCAAGATGAGTATGAGGCCAGATTTGAACTCATCAAGATGAGTCTTTCTGATTCCAGGCCTGGCACTCCATCCACGGTGTCACCTAGAACACCTGGCTTCAAATCCTGCTGCCTTCACTTGCTTCCTGTGTAATCTTGGGAGAGTTGCTGGGCCTCAGTTTCCTCATCTGTAAAATGAAGGGTTTGGCAGTGAATTAGATTAGATAGTGTCTATGGTTCTTCCAACTGGGTTTCAGTTGGAGATATTTATAAACCTATAAACCCAAATTAGTAATCAGAGGTACAGAGGAAAGAGCATAGATTTGGAATCAGGACATGGGTTTGATTTCAGCTTCTGTTACTGTCTGTGTAACCTTGGGCAAGTCATCCAGCATTTCTGGCCCTTCAGTTACCTTATCGGTAAAATGTGGCAGTGGCAGTGGATGGCAGGCTAGGTGCTGGAAGTCCCTTCCAACTTCATCTCCAAGTCCCCTCATGATTAAAAAATCAGTGTATAACAGAAAGAGAAGAGATTTGGAGTCAGAGGGCCTAGATTAGGGTGGTATGGCTACTTGACATAGCTGAGGAGGGACAACAACCTCTTGATTGTCAGAGAGGGCATAGGATTGTACCATCACAGGTCCACAGATTTAGAGGGGGAAGGGTCCATAGAGGTCATCATGCCTATTACTTTCCATTTACAGATAGAGAAACTGAGACTGGGAGAGGTAAAGTGATTTGCCCAGACTACCTGAGGCAGGATTTGAACTTGGGTCTTCTTGATTCCAAGTCCAGAACATTAGAAGGGACCTTAATATAGAATACTTGAGGTATAAGGTTCTGAGAACCCAGAATACCAGAATTAGAAGGTGCCTTTATAATTTAGGATGTCAGCAGGCTCTAAAACACAGGATATCAGAGTTGGCAGGGGGTGGTAGGATATAAAATGTCAGAGCTGGGAGAGGTCCTGAGCCATAGATCATGAAAATATCAGAACCTAGAATGTCAGTGCTGGAAATACTATTAAACAATGAACCATAGAATATCAGAAAGGGAAGGGACCTTGGAGACTGTCTAGTCTAGGGGTGGGGAACCAGTGGCCTCAAGGCCACTTGTGGCCCTCTAGGTCCTCAAGGTTCCATTTGTTCTGTGGAGTCAAAGAGCTGCACTTGAGGACCTAGCGGGCCACATGTGGCACCTCTGGTCTAGTTCAACTCTCAGTTTACAGATCAGGAAACTGAACACCAGAAAAGTGATAGGACCTGTCAGTGAGAGGCTCTGGGCCTCACTCCCTATGCCCGAGCAACAACAGTAGGTCAACAGAGAACAGAACAGCTGGGAATTTAATGCCCTAATCATCTCTCCCAATTAAGTGTTAGGATTCTTCCATTATGTGAGACTGTAACCAACTAATGAATCCTGTGAGCACCAGGAGAATACTGTTGATGAACTGGCAGCTAGGAGGTCGAGTGCCCAGAACAAGTAGCAGAAGGTTGAGGGGCAAGGGCTTAGGGAAGAAGGATCCTGCTTTGGGAAATTCTCATCTCCCTTTCTCTGAAAATGCAGACTCCTTTGGAAAGCGGGGAGAAGACCCTGTCCTCTGGAGTACCAATTCCCAGCCCAGCAGGTGAGGGTGAATGTTGACCAAGTTCTCTCATCATAAATGTTGCTCTATGGGCAGTTAGGTGGCACAGTGGGTAGAGCACCAACTCTGGAATCAGGAGGACCTGAATTCAAATTCAGTCTCACTCACTTACTAGCTGTGTGACCCTGGGCAAGTCACGTAACCCTGACTGCTAAAAAAGAAATTGCTCCAAAGGGAAGGAGTAGAGAACCCTAGGACCATTAGAGATGGGAGGGCAGCGGAGGTCATATCACCCAACTCATTCGTTTTACAGAAGAGGAAATTGAAGTCTAGAGAAGTAAAGGGATTTGTCCAAGTCACACAGGTAGTGATAAGGCAGAATTTGAACAGAGACCTAAGTCTTCTGTCTTCAAAGTCAGTGTTATTTTTACTCTATCTATTACCTGCCTCTCCAAGACTTAGTGGGTTCAGAAAGGTGTGGCCTTCACTTACAAGTCTGCTTTGAAATGGAGAGAGGAGTAAGAGGTGGGGAGAATTGCCTTTTTAAAATTAAACACACTTTTATGAAGTGCCTACAATGTGTGAGACATTGGTGAAGGTCCTTTCCTCACCGGAAACTCCCTATGCCAGATACTACAGGGACAGTAGGACTGACCTCGCCTCTTCCATCACACTGATTTCTAAACCTCTGACATGACCCAGCCGCACACCAGTCGTAGCAAATTCCTCACTAAAAGTGAGGAGCTGGACAAGGTGATCTCTAGGTGTGTATGTGGGCATGCATGTATCTATGAGTATGTTCACATGTGTGCAAGTATGTGCAAGCATACGTATATGTGTGAGTGTTGTAATTCTTAAAGCTGTTGTAAGAAATGCTGTTACACCCAGCACACTAGGCAAGTAATGCTCGCTATGAGGTTGAAGAATACCACTGACACATGACTGGTTTGGATCCACTGACACATGACTGGTTTGGATCTACGAAGGTGTTTAGCTCCAGATCTCAACTCAGTTCACATCCTGTCTTCATCAAGTAGAACTGTTCTTTTCCCAATGGTTTCATAATTTTTCATTTTCACAGCTCTGCCATTTCAATATTTTTGTGGATCTTCCATTTTTTAAAAATCACTTTTATTTTGAAACTTAGTTCTCCCTCCTCCCCCACCCTGAGAAGCCTGTCTTATAACTAAGAAGAAAAAAGAGGGGAAGAAGCAACTGAGCAAAACTAACCGAGGCACCAATAGAGTCGAACGAGACACTTAGCATCCCACGTGGGACGAGAATTCAGGGGGTGTGGAGCCGGGGAGAGGTGGCTGGGTCTAGAGGCAGGAAGACCTGAGTTCAGGTGCTTCTGATGTGTACCAGTCATATGCAAGGAACCTTCTTGGTGCCCTGACAAACTCTCTCCAGTTATAAGTTAGAGATGAATTGCAGATCTGCATGCAGGGCTGGGGATTCTCCACACCAGAAATTCCCAACACTGAGTTTGAATAAAGCCCAGATTTAAATAATAAGAAGAACAATAATTCTAACTAACACCCAGTGTCTACTATGTGCTTTTTGTTTGGTTGGTTTTTGTTTTGTTTTTTAAGGGCTTTGGGAAAAAGTCCTGGCTTGGAAGTGAAGATAAAAGTCTTCTAATCTGAGCTCTAAACCTAACTACAAGACATTTCCCTTCTCTGAGACTGTTTCTTTCTGAAAAAATAAAGTTTGGAGACCCAATGATTCCTAAGGTTCCTTCTAGTTCACACATTCTGGAGTCTGATGAACATCTTGTAGAAGTAAATTCAAATTCTGGATCCTTAAGCAAAAATATCAGCAAATGAATCTTTGTCCTTGGCTAACTCTAAGATAATCAGGTTTCCAGAAGATGGGGTGGGAGGGTGGGAGAGAAGAGTTCCTTAATATCTCTCTGGCGAGTATAGGGTGTTCGGGAGGACTAGCACCTCTGGTGTGAGGGCTTGCTAAGCCCTTTTCAGGGCTGCTCATCCACCTTTGGTGTCCACCTGTCACCCAACTCTCACCTGTAACTCCAAGAAGTTGTAGCGTGCACTGCAGCTACATGCCACTAAAGTCATCTCGTCAGATGGGCTAAACCAAGTTGAAGGTAACCAATGCATCTCAAACCCATCGGTGGGTTAGGAGGATATCTACCCCAAGCATGTGGTGATTTCCCCTAGCAGAATGGGTGGAGGAGTACAATTTGTTGCTGAAGCAGGTGCTGTGGAGCACTCAGAGTTTGGTCAGACAATGAAGATGCCAAGGTCATCCTCTGTATCCTGGGCTGCCATCAGTCATCCTGATTTTTGTCTTGCCACTGGACTGTGATGACTCTGGAAGGGAGAGTGAGGCTAACAACTTCATGCAACACTGCCTCACTTAAATCCAACTCATGAGCAAATCAAAACATCACTCTGTGACATCTTGTTCTTCTTCAGTAATGAAGGATGATCAACAATCTCTCTCACCAATCACACCACAGAACTAAATAACAGTATCACAGGCTTAGAGATGGACAGAAACTGAAGGGCCATCAAGTCCAATGCTCCCATTTTAGAAATGAGGCAGATGAAGTTCAGGGAGGTTTAAATGACCCATTTGTTTGAGGACCTACAGGGAGAAGGAGTAGATCCAGGTTTGAGCTTGGGTCCCAGACTCTGTGGCACACTGCCCAGGATCTTTCTGGCCACATTCTTGTCTGACACATAGGGTGTATCAAAGAGTAGAATGTACAACAAGGCTGGCAAGAGAGGTTGGACTGAGCCAGTTACAGAACCACTTCAGTTTATTGATCAGAGGAATGACGTGGTTTAGGACTTAGATCCTCTGCCTCCTGAAAATGGAAAGTCATTTCTAGTTCAGTGTTACTGAACTTTCTAGTTCAGAAAGGTGGGCACCTGCAGAGCCATAACTGGGTATGTGGTCAGGGAACAAATTGGATCTAAAATAGCACTGACTCAATTATTCATGTTAATAAGGGACAGGAAGATCAGACTTTTTACATTAATGCTCTAAGAGATCCCTCTTCACCAAGGCAGATGACAACCTTTTTGAGGCTATAGAGAGGCCAAGAGGCTGCAGATTGCCTCCCCCAAATTAGTTCATCTGGTCTTGAGTGGCAGACACAAAGTCCATTGCTGAATTAACAATCAAAGCCTTTCCAGTTTGGCAGGTCCTGACATAACTTGTGAACTGAGGCCCTAGGGTTACCTCCATGTCATAATGAGGACTCTGGGAGAGAAGATCAATGACAGATAAATTCAAATCCACAGAAAAATCCCTAATCCTCTTTTTTGACTGAAAATTTCAATAATCTACAAAATAAGAAATCTAAGACATGTGGTAATTCTCTACAAGAAGACATAGCCAGGATCCCACGGACTAAAATGTTAGAGGAAAAGTCAGTTGAGAAATGAGAGATGCTCAAGAATGAAATTTTGAAGACATAAAAGGAAACAATTTCAATGAGGAAGAAAAACGTGGAGGATTTATCTGAAGTGATCAATGTGGATGCATAAGGAGCTCACTAACCAATTCTGATGTATAAAATGAGTATATAAAAGATAGAAACTATACCATGTAACAGAGAATAAATGTTAAGAATTTGACACAGTCCTTTAAAAATTTGTCATGCACACTAAAGCTCAGAATGAGTTGAGACTAACTAGGGAGGCTCAAATTAATACAAAGTTTGTTGTTTTTTTAATGCTACGACTAGAGAAAAGAAAACTCAGAGAAGGGATAAGAACTTGGTGTGAAGTGAATGGGATGATGATAAAATACAGAGAAGGCAGAGTTGCTCAACTGTATTTCTGTTTATATTTTCTCTGAAAAAAAGAACAATTCAGAAAAATCAGAAAGAAAATGACTAACAGGAAGTTGACATACAAAATCAGTAAGGAGATAGGAAGAGAGCACTTAGCTTCCCTTGATGATCAAGTCATTTGAACTAGATGAATGATGTCCTCAATTACTGAGAGAACTGGCAGATGTCCTTGGTGAGTCACTACCAGCGATATCTGAAAGATCAGGGAATATGGGAGAGTTACTCCAGATTTGAGAAAGGCGAAAGTCCTGATTTTCAAAAAAGGGAAGAAAGTGGAGTCTGAAAACTATCGATCAGTAAATTTGACTCCAATTCCTGCTAAAAGTCTGGAGCAGATTCAAGAGATGTTAGGTAAAGAACTGGAAAAGGAAAGCAGGGATAAGAAAAAGCCAGCATGGATTTAGGAACAGGGTTACACCAGACTAACTTTATTTCCCTTTTTGACAGAATTACTAAACTAGTAGAAAGGTGTGGATATAATTTTCCTAGATCTTAGCAGTTTTTGATAAAGTATTTCCTGCTATTCTTATATAGAAGATGGAGACATGAGGACCAGATGAGGACATCATTAGATTCAGAATTGGTTCAGTGGCTAGACTCAAAGAATATTGGCTTAATGTTAACGGTTAAATCTCACAATTACAGGAAGTCTTCCATGGAATACCCCTGTGCTGTTTAACATTTTTATCCATGGTTTGGATAAAAGACAAATTGCATGCTCATTAAATTCGCAGATGATATAAAGCTAAAGATAGTGACAAAAGAATTTTAAATGTAATCTGGACTGGACCAGCCTCTAACCTGTAAATGGCGAAAAGCAGGTGAGAGAGTGGCTTAATTGATTTCAAAGTGAGGAAAATGGGGACCGAAGTTCCCCCCAAGTGAGAGGACTTGACATGCTGAGGCAGGGGTACAACCTATATGTTCGAAAACCACAAAAACCACAAAAAGGTAAACAGTTCCCATCGCAGGCTCACACATGCAGGCATTTTAGGGACAATACAGGGGTTCTTGAGTCCTGTGCGAACAGTCCTTAAGTCATTAGAATTGTTGCACAAGGGTCTTTGAGCCTTGTGATCATTCAGAGGAACACAGAACCAGAGTTAGCATGGTAGGAGCAGGAGTGCAGCACCTGGTTCGGGTTGGTTCACTCAGCAGTTACATAATTGTTAGAGTGTCAGGAGGTTTGATGGATCACTTTCTGCTGCAGCATGTCAGCTGAGTCTAGCTCTCAGGTCCCAGGGAAATTATTGATTAATATGAAAATCATAAGTCCGTCAGAGAACACCTGGTACTGGTCAAAGCAATACATTTTGCCAGAGGGTGAGCTCAAAGGTTTATTGTTAGGCCAAGCTCAGGACAAAGCCAGCTTGCTGGGCCTTAGCTCTGGAAAACAGGGTGTCTCCAAATATCTTGACAATAGTAAATACTGGGTGAACACTCGATGTAGAATCAGGTTCTAGAAAAGTACTGACAAGATAGAGCACAGAGCTGAATCTAATATGATGAAATTCAATAGGGATAAATGTTAAGTTTTATACTTATACCAAAAATCAACTCCACTAGGACAAGAAGAGGCAGTTGTTTTGAAAAAAATATGGGATTTTTAGTGGACTGCAAGCACAATATGGAGGCACAGTGGCAGCCAAAATGATCATTCAATCTTGGGCTTCCATGAATTGGGAGGTGACAGTCCCACTCTACTCTGTCCTTTTCAAACTCTCCTGGAGTATCATGCTCAGTGCTGGCCACCACAGTTTTGAGGACATGGATAAGATGGATAGTGTTTGTCAAGACTCAAGTCAACGTCACATACCAATGTTTCGCAGGAAGACTCAGGGAGGACATGACCCTTTTTCAAGTATTTGAAGATTTTTACTGTTTTGCCACAGAGGGTAAAATCAGGAGAAATATGTGGAAGCAGAAAGAAGCAAATTTAGGCCCAATTTCAGGAAATCCTTTGGCTTCTTAAATTTAAAAATTTATTGTAAATTTGTGGGACTTTTTCCTACATTGAAACTTTTAAAAATTTATATTTAGCATTTTATTTTTCCTTAGTTACATGTAAAAACAATTTTAACATTAATTTTTAAAACTCTGACTTCCAAATTCTCTCCCCTCCTCCCTCCCCAACTCCCCTCACTGAGAAGATAAGCAATTCAATATTGGTTATACATGTGCAACCATGCAAAACACTTCCATAATAGTCATATTGTGAAAGAAAACGTAACTTTTATCAGAGCCTCTTCCTCCCCTCACCCCGTTAATTCTATTATCTTGCCTTTCACCCTGTCCCTCCTCAAAAGTGTATTGCCTCTGACTTCCACTTCCCCCAATCTGCCCTCCCATTTATCACTGCCCCCTTCTCTTATCCCCTTCCCCCCTACTTTTCTGTAGGGTAAGATAGATTTCTATACCAAATTGAGTGTGTATATTATTCCCTCTTTGAGTCAATTTTGATGAGAGTAAGATTTACTCACTCCTCCTCACCTCCCCCTCTTCCCCTCCACTGTAAAAGCTTTTTCTTGCCTCTTTTATGTGAGATAATTTACCCCATTCTACCTCTCCCTTTATTTTCCTCGCAGTACATTCCTCTCTCTCATTCCTTAATTTTATTTTTTAGATATCATCCCTTCATATTCAATTCACACCTGTGCCCTCTATGTATACTCTTTTTAACTACATTAATAATGAGAAAAGTCTTATGAGTTACAAATATCATCTTCCCAGCATGGATTCCTTTTGTGAATATGATGGACTAGATGACTTACAGAAATCCCTTCCACCTCTCAAATCCTGTGATTCTGAAAAATCCCAAACTTTGTCCCAGAAGCTAAGCCTCATGTCAGAGGAAGACAAGAAGAGCTGCCCAGGACTATTTTCTCTTCAGTCCTTTCAAGGCCACTTGTTGGAGTATCTCTGATTTCTCCTTATTTTCTCCACTGTGCCCAGATTCAAGATGGTGACAGCATCTGCTCAGTCTGTGCTTTCGCCTACTTTCTATCTATCAGCCCACAGAAAGCTGACTCAGGACAAACTCACCATCTCCTATAACCAAGTGACTGAAACTGATGATTAGTTTTAAGGATCCAACCAAACTTTCTAGTCTTACTTCACATGATCTAATCAGCTCCCACAAACTCGGTTTTTAACTCCATGCAGATGATTCTCAGATCTACTTGTCCAGCTCTAACCTCTTTGACAGTCTCACTTCTCCAATGCCCCCTACATCAAACAGACAACTTAAACTCATCTTTTCCCTCAAACCTTCCCTTTTTCCTAACTTCCCCATTACCGTTGAGGGTACCACCATCTTACCAGTCACTCAAGTTCAAAAACTAGGTGTTACTGGTATTTTTTTTGTTTTTCTTTTGAAATTCAGTTTTCTAGCCTCAGGCTAAATTGCAGTCATCTGAAGGATTAATCTCCTATGACATCAGGTGTTGGGGTATGTGGGCTCTCATGCCTTTGGCCACTGAGCCAATGAGATGCTGAGTTGTGGCACTGCACACGTGGGCTGTCTGTGCTGAACAAGTCAGGTAATGCATACACTTGGGCTATGCTTGTGGGCTCAGCCAATCAGATATCCAGTAAAACTGTGTATATTGACTGGAAGACTGATATCACCTTGGGGCTCACTTCTGAGAACTCTTGATGTCTTGGATGAGACTCTGGGTAGCTGTTGTTAAGGGACCCCCCTGGCTATGGATTTGAACCCAGAAGAAGAAAATGAGTGTGGAACATGTTATGCTAAGGAAGATCCTGGCCTGGGACCCTCTGATTGTATAAACAAGGATAAGATGTGGGGCATGCTATGTTATATATTGAATACCAACGATATATGCCATGTGCCATGTTACACACTGAGTGTTATGTTACATACTGAATATGTTTGGTTTAAGGCCATGTGGCCTCCTTGGTAATAAGCTATGTTATGGATTGTGAATGTTATGCTTTAGTCTCTTGAATAAGGTTCAGTTTCGAATAGAGTGCTTATTATACTGTGCAATTCCACCCTATTCCACTGCTATTCATAGCGGTAACCCTCAAGTGTGCTTCTGTGCTTGGCATTATACGCCCTTGACTCCTCACTCCCTATACCCAATCTACTGCCAAGGCCTGTCAATCCTACTTTGATAACATCTGTCTATCCCCTTCTCTCTTGATATTGCTACCACCCTGGTGCAGGGCCTCATCACCTCACTCACGGATTATTAGAACCACTTACTGGTTGGTCTCCCTACCCCAAATCTCTTCCTACTCCAGCCCATCTTATACTCAGCTATCCAAGAAATGTTCCTAAAGCGTAGGTCTGCCCATGTCGCTCCCTATTTAACAAATTCCATTAGTTTCTGATAGCCTCTGGTGAAAATATAAAATATGTTAAGCTTTTAAAACTCTTTCTAACCCAGCCCCTTCACAGCTTTTCAGCGTTCTTACACCTTACTGCCTTGCCAGTATTCTATGACCTAGTGACTGCGATTCACTTGCTGTAGCTCACATAAGACATGCCTCCTAACTGGGCATTCGCACTGGCTGCCCCCATTCCTGAAATGCTCTGCCTTCTTGATTCCCCTGAGTCCCAGCTAATCTCCTACCTTCTGAAAGAAGCCTGATTCCCCTTAGTAACAGCGCCTTCTCTCTGACACTGCTCTGCTCTCTTGAACATATCTTACTTGTCCACAGCTGTCTGCCCGTTGTCTCCTCCGCTATATGGTGAGCTCCTGAGAGCAGGGGCTATTCTTGCCTTTCTTTGGCCCCCCAGGACTTATCACAGTGCTTGGCACGTAAGCTTACTAAATCCTTATTCATCTGACTCAAGGCATTCTTGTTAAGGGACTGGTTTTCCTGGTGGTCAGATTTGTCATAAATGTCTGTTGTCTTCTTTCATGTTGCTCTCCTTCACCCACTCTTCATTCATCATTTATCAAACACCTACTATATGTAAAGCATCGTGCTGGAGATTAAACCAGACTGGGTTCCCAGGTGCCTGAAGCTGGATTTGAACTCAGGTCTTCCTGACTCCACAGCCAGAACTCTATCTAAGCACCATCTAAGAGCCACTCTTTTATCCCTTAGTACCGAAAGAACTGGCAGAGAGGCTTGCTGAGCCATCGTGGGTGATGTTTGCAAGATCATGGAGAACAGGAGAGAAACCACAGGAGAAACAAAAATGTCCAATTTTTCCAAAAAGAGACAACACAGTCAGCAAACCGAAGCCCCAGTGAGCTTGATTTTATTTTCCGACAAAACTGTAGCTTGTATTTTTGTTACTGATGTGTTGGTTTTTACATTACCTTCTTTTCCAAATATATTCTTCTCCCTTCCCTCTCTAAGGAATCATTTCTTATAACAAAAAATAAAGAGAGGAAGCAGTTCAACAAATCTAATGCATTTACTGATTTCAATAGTGTAAATCACGCTCCGCAAGTCCACCCACTCTGCAAAGAGGGTAAGAGAAAGAATTCAGAAAGGAGGGGAATCTCTCTTTCCTTGCTCTTCTGAGATATTACTTTGGAAAACAAAGAAGAGGCAAAATGTATAACAGCCCCATACATAGTCATATTTACAAAATGTATTCTATGAAAGGTGCTTTGTTTCCCAATCTCATAATGTGACCACAGATTTCTAATTCCGACAGTTGAGGGGAAGAGACTGGAAAGGTGTTCTTCTTCTGGATGAACATTTCTAAGATTCTTTTCCACGCATGACTTGCAGATAAGTGGAAATGAGAGGATACGTGATAGACATGTACTTATTTCCTTATTATTTCCCTAGGTCGGGGCAAGTCCGTCCTCTCCCTTGCCCCCCAAGGATTGCTGGCTGTTTTTTTTAACCTGTTAAAAGATCTATTAAAAAAAAAAAAGTGAACCCTCCCTAGCCATACCGGCTCTAAAACTCATCCAGACTAGGTGGCACTGGCCAAGAAATAGAGGTGCCCAGCACACTGCAGAAGGTGACTATGGGACGGAGTGTCTGACGGACCCACAGACCCCAGCGTGGAGGAGGGAACTCAGTCTTTGACGAAATCCCGGAAAGAGCGCGGCCGAAGCCAGGCACAGCCCGGGACCTCGCACCTACACCGGGATAAGCGGGCTGGACATAGAGGGGTACCCTAAGTACATTGGGGGAGCACGGAACGGTTTACCCGCCGGATCTATGGAGAAGAGGATTTATGACCAAACGACACGTAGAAAGCATTACGAGTGGCAGCCCAGATCACTGCGGTTACGTTACATGGAAAGGTTTTTGGACAAGCTAAACCCATTCGGAGGCTAGACTACAAGCATGCGCTGAGAACCCAGCAGGCCTCGGACTACGATTCCCAGAAGGCTTTGTTCGCCCTAAGGGAGTTTTCCAGATAGGATAGGCGGTCCACCTACGTCACTTCCGTTTCCGCGGTCCGGGGCTAGGAGGCCGGCAGGAGGGGCTGAGAGTGGGAGGAGCTCGGGCAGAGGAGGTGCGCAGTGCGCAGGCTCAGTGGGCAATCTGGGGGCGGGGCCCATTCAAATCCCCACGTGCCGCCCCTCCAGGCCTCCCCTCCAGGCCTCCCCTGCAGGCCTCGTCCTTGCCGGTTTCCAGGATACGGTCCTGGTGCCTGTGCGGCCCCCGGTCCGGTCTTCACTGCGGCCTCCAAGACACCTTCCCCGACGCTCTGCTGATCAGCGCTCCCCCTCCTCCCCAGTTTTGTCTCTAAAGAGGGGGCTGCCCCGTCCAGGAGAGACGTGACCGCTCCGCTCTGGTCCTTCCCGTCCCCGCCCGATCTCTACCTGTGTCGGGTGCTGGCCAGCGTGACCCACAATTGGATGGTTCTCATGCCCTCCCCCGTTCTGCCTCCGGTGGCCCCTGCTCCTGCCCAGCAGGGGTTCTCACTGTGCCCAAAGGAATGTCTCCTGGACATCCCTCAGCCAGGGCTAGAAGAGTGAGTGGGAACGGCTGCTGCTTTCCCGAAATACCAACTCAGTTCAGAGAGTGTGCTGTAACTGAAAACTGTGGCCGTCAGAGAATCAGTTATTAACAGCCAAAAGATGTCATGGAGACCATCGACTTCTCCTCCTCCACAAAAAGCTACCTTACAGTTACTTTGGGTTTTTTTTAAACATTCATACATTTTGGGTTCCGAATGCTTTCTCTCCCTCCATCCCCTCTCTCATATACTGAGAAGGCAGGACATAAGGTACCCGTTATAAAGGCAAAGTCATGCGAAACGTTTCTATATTTGCCATTTTGCAATAACAACAAAGAGAAGAAAAATTAGTGTCTGTTTCCCCACATCCCCTTCAATACTGATCATTTTCCTTTTATGTCATATTAGTCAGTCTGATAGGTGTGAGATGGTACCTCGGAGCTATTTTAACTTTCATTTCTCTTATGATTAGTGATTTAGAGCATTTTTTATATAACTACAGATAGCTTTGATTTCTTTGTCTGTGAATGGTGTGTTCATATCCTTGGACAGAGCTGCAACCTGGGTCAACCATTCTTGAAGACAGTTTGGAAAAGGGCTGAACTTACTAAACCGTACACACTCTTTGACGCAGCAATACCACTTCTTGGTCCAGAAGGATCAAAGAAAGAGAAAAATGACCCAATGTACAAAAATATTTGTAGCAATTCTTTTTATGATGGCAAAGAATTGGAAACTGAGGAGGTTCCCATCAATTATGAAATGACTGAACATGATATAGTATGTGGCCTGATATAGTAAAGGGTTTCTTAAAAATTTTCCACTCGCAACACCTTTTGGCATTTTGGTAGCATTCATTGGCATTGCATGATGGCATGCGTAGTGCAAAATGCACATGCTGTATGTTCTGAACCAAGGCTGGAGCAAGGTCACATGATGCAAGATGGGCAAGTGCTGCCAGAAACACCTTGGATTCATTATGTGTTTGATTTTTAATTAATTTTTGTTCATTGTGCATTCAGAAACCTTTTCTTATTGCCAAATTCTTCGAGACCCCATATGGGGTCACATCCCACAGTTTAAGAAACACTAGAGTGACAGAAAACTATGTTATATGAGAAATCATGAAGCGAACTTTTCAGAGAACCCAGGGAAGGCTTGTAATGAATCAACGCAGAGTGAAATGAGTAAGTAGCCCAGGAGAAAAATTTCTCTAGTGACAGCATTGTAAAGACAAACAACTCTGAAAGATCTAAGAACTCTTATCAACACTGTGACCAGCTGTTTAAAAAGAGGATTCATGATGAAACAAATTACCCAACTTTTGACATTGATGTGATTGACTTGTAGGGTACAGATTGTAGCCTACATACTTTGGACATGGCTAATGTGGGAATTTATTTTGCTTGCCTACAGATATTTGATATAAAGATTTTATTGATTTTTTTTCCCACTGGGGAGGGGGAAGTGGGAATACTAAAAAACAGATTTTTGTTAAGGGTGGTCCTCTTTCCTGGGACTGGAGGAAGACGGATGAGAAGGAAGGTTCCTTTTTGGTGTGGGTGGTCCTCCCTCTTGATACCCTAATAGGTCACACTTTTTTATCTAATCTATAATAGGTGTTTAAGATTGAAATGCTTGATTCAAACCTGCTTTTTCAGTAAATGCTGTGTTAAAATAAATTGAACTAGAAAATGAGAGGCAGCAAAATTTAAAGAAAAGACAAAGCTGTGTGTCAAGGCTTGTATTTGAGACTTGGCTGTAATTCTTGATAGCTGATGGACTTGAAGCATAACTCATCATGATAGTAAAAACATTTTTAAGTACTAGTAACTGAAAATGAATAAAAAAGAAATAGAGCAGTGCAAAAAAAAAAAAAAGGAGTTGAGAGACAACAAAACCTCAAAAGAGCTGATTCTGGTGATGAATGGTACAAAAATATTTTTAATACTTAGTCTAGAGACAAGCAAGAGATCAGAGAATAGTGAGGACCATGCTTTGAGCTGGATGGGATGACGATAAGGAGGAATATCTGCGAGAAGACTAAACAACTAAAATTTTGCCTGGCTTTAGTTTTCTCTTTGAAGAATACTTATCTTTGAACTACAAACAATAGCCTGAAATTGTTAACAAGAAGTGGATTCCCAAAGGAAAAGTAAATGGACAGGATCCAGCTTTTCTGAAATGTATAACGTCTTTCATAGATTAACTACTATTACATATTCCTGAAAGATCATGGAGAATAAAGTGGCACAGTACTAGGAAAGGGAACATATACCAAGTTTCAAAAAAGACAGTGAATTCTGCAAAACCTAGGCTTGTGACTTCAAATTCTGGCACATTCCTAGACTACATTGTGAAACGAGTAGTTAGTGAGCAATTAGAAAAGACATATTTTTTTTTATAATGCTTTTTGCTATTTCACCAGTCATTTCACCACAAAAAGTCTTCTCTCCTTCACCCTCCAAACTTAACCCTCCTTTATACCAAAGAAACACAGTTACACAAAAATACCCATTTGGGTGTTACACAATACACCCAAAATACCCATATTGATTCTGTCAGTTCATAAAACATTCTCCTCTAATGGCTCCATCTTTTCTGCTATGAGAAGCAGTAACACTTTTTTTTTCAGTTACTCAGTTAAGCATCCTTTTAAAAAATCTATTATTGTAATGTGTTTATAATGTTCTGTTGGATCTGCTTATTTCACACTGCATCAGTCAATACACATTGTTAGCGCTTCTCAAAAGTCTTCATGTTTTTCATTTTTTACAGTGTAGTAAATAGTCCATTGTATTTATATGCCATTTCTTCTAACCATTTTTTTTTTATTGGTGAGAATTCAACTTGTTGCCAGATCTTAGCTATTCCCAAAGAATACTCTTATGAATGTGCTTGTGTATAAACTTGGGTTGTGGCCTTGGTCTGGTTATAGAGAAAGGGTATCCAGCATGGTACAGTGAAAATGGCTCTGGATTTGGGCTCAAAGTGCAGATCTGCCATTTTACTCCCCTTTAGATTTTAATCAAGTTACTTTTCCTCTCTGGGCCTCAATTCTCTAACCTGCAAAATAAGAAAGTTGAGCTCTGAAGTCTCTTCCAGCTCTGAGTATATGAATTAGAAACTAATGATCTATTAATACCCTTTTCAGGTGTAAATAACTTTCCACATACTGTTGCAGACATGAGGTGGCAGTGCTCATTTTTGTTCTTATGGTTTCAGGTGCACTGAACATAATCACGAACACGACATTTAAAGAAGCACAGCAATGAAGAGAGGAAGGCAATGACCTTAGTTGTCTATAGATGATGGCTGATTAGTCAAATGAACTAGGGATGTTTAGCCTGGAATAAGAGGGTTAGGTATATTTAACTATTTCATTTTCATTGCTTTATTTTAGCAAATAGAAAAGGAATTAGGCAAACTACTGCTTGAGCTCAGAGGGCAGAAGTAGCAGCCATGGGTGCACATTGTAGAAAATCACATTTAAAATGAATGTCATTGGTTCCATCAACAACAATAAGAATTTATTAAGCACCTACTATGTGCCAGGCTTTGTGCTAAGGATAAAAAAGGCAAAAACAGGCCCTGCCCTGAAGGAGCTTACAGTCTAATAGGAAAGAAATTCTTAAGTGCCTGCTATATACCACCACTGTACTGGGTTACAAATAAATAAAAGAAGCAATCCCTACTGTCAAACTTGATAGCAGTTAGAGCTATACTGGGATAAGCACAAGTATTTCTGGTGTTTCAGGAATTAGTGAAATTCAAGGATGTGGCCATGGAATTTACCTGGGAGGAGTGGGTATACTTGAACCCAACTCACAAAAACTTGCACAGGGATGTGATGCTGGAGAACTACAGAAATTGGGTCTATTTGGGTAAGAACAGCTATTCCTTTGGAGTCTTGACATAGACCACAGGGACTTTCAACACTTTAACTTCTTATTTGGCATACAAAAGGTAGATATTTCTAATCCTTTCATAGCCAAGAGACAGAATATTTGTGTTCCCTGTTTCCAGGAAAAAGGTCTTTACTTAGTATGCCTGGATTTGTTGCTGTCCTTGAGAATGTATATTCCCCTCTCTTTTGCTTCAAATCCAAGATTTTCTATTTTATCCCAGTGTATGTATAATCATGCACAAAATATTCCCATTGTCTAAGCAGATAGTGAGTCAAACTATTTTTCCTAAATCCATTCCCTGAAAATATCATATATCCTTCAGTGGTCCTATATCTCACCGTCCTTGGGGGTTTCCTAGCATGTCTTCTCTTTGCCTCAAAGAGAGCTTGAACTAGTTTTGCATTCTTTTATTAAGCTTTATGAATGCTTTTTGAAATGACAGTTCTCCTTCCTTACTCTCTTTTCTCCCCCCACCCCATACCCTACCTTTCTCTCTAACTAGTCCATTGAACCTTCCTTGGTTGAAAAAAGAAAATCTCAGACAAAATTAACTAACATAGTGCCCTTGATGATATAATATACATTCTGCACTCTTATTCTTCAACCTTTTTACTAAGAGTTGAGAGGAGCATTTTATTTCTCTGTTCTGTGATAGAATGCAGAGATGACTGTCCTTAGCACTCTTTCATTTTCAACTAACAGGATTTGCAGTTTCTAATCCAGATGTGATCTACCAATTGTAAAGGAAGGAAACATTTTGGATGACAGGGGCAGATATTCCAAGAAGCAGCTGTACGGTCATTGTTAAATGACTCTGTTGGCCAATTTTGATCAAAGCTCTTATAAAATATTGAACAAGGTGGTCTTATTAAAGGTTCTCAGACCTGGCCAGAGCAGCTGAGACTTTAAAACTCCATATTTAACCCAGGAAGCTACTTTCTTATGCATCTTTTTATTCTCATTTACTTCTACTCTCAAAGAGAGTTATTACCTCTGTTAGGGATAGGTGTTTCTCTTCTTTTCATTGAAAATTATTTTATCTTAAACAGGTATTCTCTGATGAACAGGAAGACTTCAGAGAGGCCTGGAAAGACTTATATGATCTGATGCTGAGCGAAAGGAGCAGAACCAGGAGAACTTCATACAAAGCAACAACCACAGTGTGCAAGAATTTTTTCTGGTAGACTTAGAACTTCATTGCAATGCAAGGACTTAAAAATTCCCAGTGGTACAAAATGCCTTCCACATCCAGAGAAAGAACTATGGAATTCAATCACAGAATGGAGCAGATCATTTTCTTTTGTATTACGTTTTGGTTTGTTATATGATTTCTCCCATTCACTTTAATTCTTCTATGCAACATCACCATGGTGAAAATGTATTTAATAGGAATGAATGTGTATAACCTATATAAAATTGTATGCCATCTTGGGGAGGGGGGAAGGAAGGGGAGGAAGGAGAGGAAGGAGGAAAAAAAATCTAAGTTATATGGTAGTGATTGTACAACACTGAAAATAAAGAAATTTTTAAAAGACAGGTATTCTCCTACCTCATTTCCTCAATTCAGTTCTCCCTTTTAACACAAACACATTACTTCTGTGTTGTTTTTACGATTATGTTGCTTTGCTGCTATTTCTTTTTAAAATATTTAATCAAAACCTAATTCCCCTTTCTTCAGTCTACCATTTTATGTCATCCTGGGTTTTTTTAATGCTTTGAAATTATATTTGCAAAGGCACATTAATATATTCATTTGACAGGACTTGTTAGCTATAACCTTATCATTAGACCTACAGTTTTCAGTATTTTGCTGTTTCAGAAAAGGCTATGCATATTACTTAAGAGAGATCCTTGTTTGCTTTCATTAACATTTTGAGGGTGTAGATCTAGAAGTGGGACCACTGGGTCAAAGAACATGAACAATTTTGGAGATCTAGATTAAATTGCTATATTGCTTTCCAAAAAAACTGGGTGGCAACAGCTTAATAAGCATTTATTTCAATGTAACTGTCAAAAGTTATCAATTTAAAGTCTTTGCTAATCTGTTTGCTTTTTGGTAATACCTCCAAATTGCTTTTGTTTTTACATCTTTGATTTCCAGAGTTTGAGTAAGGTTTCTGGTAATTACTAATTATTTCTTCTGTGGATAAATACCTGTATGTCTTCATCATTTACCTTTTTGTATCTTACTCTTACATATTCAATCATTTCCTTACAAAGCAGATATGTTGAATTTTCAGCTCAAATTTATGGCAACAATTTTCTGATATTATCCTTTTCTTCATATTTCTTTATTCTATGTATCTTCAGATCTCTCTTCTCACTTCGAATTCATTAATTCTCCTTTTTCTTTTTGTTCAGTCTTTTCCTTTTGTATTTTCACTTCAGATGGCATGGGTATGCTGCAAACTCACAAAGTCATCTACTTTTTATGTTCTGTTTGCAAAAAGCAAGCAACTCTTCATAGCAAAGAAAATCTTCTGTTATGACCCAAATGAAACTTGCACAGCAGGTGACTCATCCAAAGTGATTGAATAATATATATTTTTCTTTTGAAGTATTGCATGAAGTTGTTCAGTTAAGTTAAAGGCTAATTCATGTTGTCTATCAGGTATGGTTCTCCTTGAAAGAGGAAGTTGTATTTTGAAATGTTATCAGGGGTCTAAGAAGCCCACAACTTTGATGAAGCATTTTTTCACAATTTCTACATCACTAAATGATTTCCTTTTCCCCCCAAGTATATAAGCTACTTTCTAAGTTGATTCAGTGGCATTATTTCCAGGTCTTCTTGCTGCTTGAAAGAATTATCTTTGCTTTTGCTTTTCATCTTTTAATTTCTGCAATTACCTTTCTGCAATTCTGCAAAAACCTTTTGCACCTCTCCCTCCAATTTAAAATATCTGTGTTCCTTATGACTGTTATAATGCTGATGAGCATTGAATTTCTTTAATGTTGATATCACAGTATCACAAAACAAGCAATTAATCTTGTCTTTAGCAGAAACAAGGGAATATTGCAATTCCCAATCCTCACTAAAAAAATCTGATTTCCTCCTTCAGCATTCTCCTGGTCTTCTTTGACATGATAGGTTGTTAAGCAGACAGAACTAAAAAAAAATACTGTCCAGCTCTGCAACTATTCACGAATTCCACTTCAAATAGAAGCAGTGCACCATTGTCAAAAGGTGATAAGTGTACTTGACCTTCCCATAAACTCATGTCAACCAGCCTCATGCAGTAGTGGTGCCAGTCAGGCAGGGGAAGTTAGAACTAAATAACTCGCATAGCAGCCGTCAATTTCATCCTTATGATTTACTAATGTTCTTATTGTGTCAGTCAATCTGGAAGGATTATTGCATTTTCGATTCTGTGGTATTTTAAATACATCCATTTAAAAAATAAAATAAAAATATAAAAGACAAATAAAAATGTTAATAAAAAAATAAAAGGATTTGCTTTGTAAAAGTTGGATTTCGCCAAAAGGCCGCCCTTAAGGACCTAGAAGGCCACATGGGGTTGGGGTTGAAGATTCCCAACTCCTGCACTATGCCAATCTGCCTTTCATCCTGCACTTCATAGGTGTGAGGAACTGTTACATTAGTTGCAAACCTGGAATCCAAGACCCCCTCCAAGGTCGGTTTCTTTTTAGGTTACTTTACAGCAACACTTTTTTTTTAGAAGAAAATAAATAGAACCATGAATAATACAGAGATATTTCTTGTAGCCTTTTCCTTTCCACTAGGAACGTCTAGGAAACTGAATTTCTTTGCGCGAAGGTGATGTATGAAGCGGCCGCCTAACCAGGGTAGGAGTACATTCTTAATCTCTGGATCCTTTATTAGACCCTACAGCAAGACGGACTGTCTGTGTCATCACACACAAAGAAAGAGGAGCCCCGGGGAGAGGTAAACAGGAGCTCCCGCCTTACTTCTTCATAACAAGATTAACCTTTATCGTGGCAGCTGCCAGACCCAATCCTCCTCTTCGGCCTTGGTCTTCTGTCCTCCCTGGCTCCGTCGGCTCCTCCAGGCCGGGCCAGGCTGGGATACTCCGGCTGGGGCAGAGTGTGCCGCTTCCAGGATCCCCATTTCCCGGCCCATGGGGCTGCTAGGGACGGGGCCGGGCCTGCCCAACTTCAGCCCCAGGAGCTGCCGGGCACCACGCCCTCTCTAGGCCCTCCTCACCATCTCCAGGCTGACTTGCCGGGATCCTCCAACATCCTAGCTCCGACAGCCGCATGACCGTCGCTAACACCACCTGGGAGGGAACCAAAAACAGGGGTCTCCACTTCTGGTGACAGAGGGCACGTTCTCTCACCAGAGCGGGGGAAGGGCAGCCATGTTGGCCCTGCCCCACCGTGGGCGTGGCTTCAGGGTGCCATCCTCCTCCTCTTGAAGTCAAGCTTGGCAGTCTGGACGGTTCCGGAGTCCTCCCTCCACTCGTGCCTGCCGTGCCCTCCGGCTCCCGGCTTCCCCAGGTCCTTTCCCCTGCCAGTGAAGCTCTTCCGGCCCCTCGTGATCCCGGCCCTTTGGTCAGGGCTTCTCCCCACTGGTCTGGGCAGTCCTGAACCCTTGGGACGCAGGGGCTGCCTTTTGTTTCTGCTCCCCTCCCCCCAGGGCTTGGCACACAGCAGGTGCTGACAGACAGCCCGGTGGCCTCGGCCGCTATCCCTCTGGGTGACCTCAGGCGAGGCATTTCACCCTCTTTGCCTCAGTTTCCTCATCAGTCCTATGGGCCGGGGAAGGAAGCCGAGAAAACACCGAACAGGATCCCAAACTGTTCCACGAGAGACTCCAGGCTCAGCTCGACAAGTTGGCACGGCAGTTCGGGCACCGCTGGATACCCAGTGGGTGATGACTAGGCAGCTGGACAGTGGGCAGAGTGCCAGGCCCAGGGTCCAGGCACTTCACCTGTCTGCTTTAATTCACTGGAGAAGCAAATGGCAAAGGCGCCCATTACCCTGGTCAAGAAAACTGCCTGGGCTGTGCTGGCGTGCTGGTGTCTGTGGGGTCAGGAAGAGTCGGACAGGACTGGACAACAAGCAGGGTTTAATAAGCTTGGCACACGCTTGTTCACTTGACAGCGTTTTCTTCCCAACAACCAGCCCTTCCATGTAGGGATTATCACAGGTATTATTATATTATATTATATTACAGGTATTATCCAAGCGTTATCCCCACTTTCCAGATCAGGAAACTTGGGTTCAGAGAATAGAAGTGATTTCCACGGTCGTAGAGCTAAGTCAGAACTGAAGATGGAAATGGAATCCAGCCTTCCACTCCCAAAGAGTGAATATAAGTAAGTCCCTGGTCCCAGATATGCAGGAAGATTGCCAGGATAAGTGAGGCTACCAATGGAAAAGTGCTTTGGCCTCTTAAAGGCAAATTGCTATCCATATCCCAGAGTTCATTATTATTAAATGAAGGGCAAGATAAAATAAGGAGGCCCACTCTAAGCAACCACTAGTACAAACCCTCCGGATCAGGAAAAGAGGGACCCTTTCTAAAAGAAACCTTTTAGAGACAAGAACCTAAGAGCAGGAGATCTGCCTTTGTTTAAAGGATTTAAAAGCCACCTGATGGATGGAAGAGAAAGGAGAATATATACTATACTCTCTTCTCCAGGCAGTAGTTCAGGTGAACTAATGTAGTGAGAAATGGAAAATATCCCATGAGTGACTCTCAGATAGCACAAGTACTAAGCACCTACTATGTGCTAGGCACTGGGGACACAAACACAAAGAATGAACCAGTCTCTGCCTTCAAAGATCTTACATTCTATCAAAGGAGCCAACCATGGAGTGGAAGAGTTGATGGGGATACAGACTTTGCGAACCTCCTGGAATTCTTGAATCTTCCCATTTGTTCCAGTTTCTGGAGGCCCATGGGCTTTTCATTATCACTATGCCCAAGTCTCTGTTGTACTCCCCACCCCTGCTCCTATCAAAATTCCATTCCCCAGGCTGCTGGCCACTCCCATCAAAATCCTCCCTGGATTTGATCTACATTCCAAGTTGACTTCCCCTATCAAGACCATCCCTAGGACCCCAGATTACTTGGCGACACCTAGATTCTTCCCTCAGTCTTTTTCTGTATTTAAGTTCCATCTGGCCTCCAAGAAGGCGCTCAGATTCAATCCAGCTCAGACTCTGTCTAGCTGAGACTCTATCTGACCCATTTGTTAATACAAGTGTTATAAATGCTTAGGCTCCTTAAGAGTCAATCCAATATGGCAAATGTTCAATAAACTTTGTTTTTCTTTTGGTTTTTAGAAGGCTTGTGTGGAATTCATTTGAGCAGGACTCGATGTGTCAGTACTTTGGGGTCCCCAGAACCCTGAACCTCAACAGTGTGTGTGTGTATGTGTGCACACACAAGCACACATACACATACACTAAATCAAAGGTGATTTTGATTGAGGGGATAATAATAATAATGACTGAAATTTATAGTGCTCTACATAAATTAACTCATTTGATCCTCACAGTCATTCCATGAGGTAGTTGCTATTATTATCCCCATTTTACAGATAAGGAAACTGAGGTGGAGAAAGGTTAAGTGATTTGTTCAGGGTCATACAGTCTGTGTGTCAGAAGTGGGACTTGAACCCAAATCTTCCTGACTCAGAAGCCAGATAGAAAGCTGTCTACCCCATGACACTATATCTTATGTAGAAAACTGAGACATTTTAAAGCATTTCTTTCCCTTAAGAAAACTACTCATCTATGAAGTTTCTCATTTGGACAATTTTCAGCTATTTGGCTTTTAAAAATTAAAAAAACCCTATGTCTTTTCAGTCTCTATATCTTGTGTTTCCCTTCCAGGGAGGAAAAGCCTAGATACTGTAATTGTATTCCACAAACCACTTTAAAAATTACATTTTTGGGAAAAGGCATATTTTGAAAATTATGCCTTTAACCCACCCTGCAAAATGCTGCCAAACATTCTTCCTTTAACAAGGCTTTCACTCTGTCACTACCCCATTCAAAGACCTACAATGGCTCTGTTTCCCAATGCATCAAATATAAATGGACCTGAATGCCTGCTCTGGCTCACTCCACTCTCCACAATATTCAACCAACAATTGAGTCAGTAATAGCAAAAAGTAAGAAACCTGAACTATGGACATTACTCCCCAACACAGAGCTTTTACTCTGGTCAGGCTAGCCTCCTTACAGGACAATGAGTCATTGTGCTCATTCTGACCTCTGTGCCTGTGCTCAGACTATTTTTCCTGTCTAGAGTGTCCCCCTTCCCCCAATCCTACTCTACTTCACAATCTGCTTATCTCCATTAAAGTCACAGCCCTGAATGGGCTTCATTAGGCTGCATATGCTATTACAGTGGGTAATTGGCTGTCTGGGGACTGCAGATCCAGCTGAGGTGAAATGCTGCTCTTTCAGCAGAATCACTTGGAGAGAGCTGGGATATTGTCCCCTCCCTCCATTGCTTTCATCCATTCATCAGCATTTTTAAAACACTGTGTGGGCACAGGGTAAAGCATGAGATTGGGCACTATCCAGGGAGCCAGGTTGCTACGTGAAAGTGAGTATTCAGCACCATGGACAGAAACCCAGCACTCAAAAAGCTGTGGGGGAACAAAGGGGGGGAATCAGAGTTCATGCAGCATAGCCTATCCCTGGTGTTTGTGAGGGGGAACCCAGTTTATCCCAAAGCAGCCCATTCCGTTTTTGGACAGCTCTAATTAGTCTAAAATTTTTCCTTACATCAAGCATAATTTCTGTACACCGAGCCTATTTGGCTAAGGCTAGGGACTGAGACAAAGAAATCACAAATTTATCTTCTTGGCTAAAGGCTGCCTCTTCTTGTTTTCAGGATTATATTTCACTTTCAATCTGTACTGTCTGCCATTTTAGTACAGGTAATATGAAAGGGAGTTTCTTCTGACAAGATAACTCCTCTCTCGCAACAGAATGAAATTCCTAAGCCTAATACAAATTCCAAGTGGTCGTTTCATCCACTCTCCTGTTTCAGGAAGCACTACACCCAAACTATCCTAAATTACTTGAGGGATCAGAAGACCTGACTTCAAATCAAGTAGATTTTTGGCTTACCTACAAACCCACTCTTGATTTTTTCTGGGTAGCTCAGTGTGATGAAAGGGAAAGAGAAAACGGTGTACCTGAGTATTTCTGTGCCCCTTATCTCTCTATACTGGCCTAAAATACTCAGGTAAATATGCCATTTGTCTCTGGATCCTACATAATTTTTCCTCCAAATCCTTGGGATAGGTTTTTGGGGGACAGGGATGGTAGGAACAACTTTTTAAATCAAGGTAAAGAGAGAGATGTCTGAAAAACGAGTCCTCTGCAGTTCTGACTGTGGGTCCAGCTTCCTAGGCCAGTTGTTATCTCCCATTCCAATGCTGAGCAATATGGTGGCTCACCAGGAATAAATGCTATATTGGACAAGGAGAAGGGGGTTGGAGAAGAAGAATTGTATTGCTTGTTAGATGGGTTTTTTATATGGGCAGGAGTGGAGAAAGTGGGGACCCACTACAAATAAAGTCCAAGAGTCCACTTACTTGACAACACAGTAAATGGGGAACCAAGAAGTGTTCCTGAAAGTAAAACTTTCTTTTCTTAGTTTCCCACTCCCAGCAGGTGAAGGTTGTCTCAGTAATGGTCACCTGTATGCAAATATGGATTCCTGAGGTTTGAGCAGAGACAAGAGAGGTTCACAGATCCTAGTTCAAGGACTTGCAATAAAGGTCAGGTATTTCAAGCCTGAGTCTGGCCAGTTCAATGTTAAACTATCACTGCCCCACAATCCCCAAATTTCAACTCTTAAGGCAGGTGATGTGATCAGATATCAGGAACAGGCTTCTTAAATTATGAAACTGATGCACCAGGGCCCCCAAGTTTGTGTCACTGCCCCATCGGCTGATTATGGATTGCTACTTGTGGGGTGAGCCATGTTAACTACTGGCATGGAACACATTCCACGGGCTTAAATCAGGATGTGCTTTTCACCTGGAAACTCCTGATAGGACTTTAGAACCAGTTAGTTGTACTTCTCCTTTCAAATAAACTCCACCTGGATATGTGCATTTTGCATTGGCTTATGCCTTTGCTTCCCTAGGATGGCAGCAGGCTTACCACATAGCAACCTGAATAATGGGGAATAATGGGGAACAGTCACCATAGAGAACCTACAGAGAAATGTCCACAGATGAGTGACCAGAATGGCATATGAGGAATGATTAAAGGAACTGGGGATACTTTAGCCTGGGAAAGACAAAACTAAGAGAAGATCCAATCATTGCTTTCAATTATGTGAAGGGCTAATTGTGTGGAAAACTTAGACTAATTCCATTTAGTTCCAGAGGAAAGAATTAGGACCAATAGCCAGAAATTATAGGGAGGCATATTTCTTTTTAGAAATAATATGCACAATTTATTTACATTCTTAAAAAAGGCAGTAGAAAATGGACATTCAGTGTCATATTTAAAGTATTCCTTTGTGTTCTCTTGTCCAGAGTTCAAATTCTAAATTAGAGCATTCCTCTCCCACCAATACTTTGGATCTTAGTTCTAACAGGTCTCAAAGTTAACATGGGAAACATTTCCCCATGAGTTATTGGTTTGCTTCCTGGGTCAAGGAAATTTACACTTTCTAGGATCCATGTGTACCAAGTCTAGAACTTCAGGATGTGACAATTTCTTTTTCCCTTAATAAAGGGTCTGGATCTCTATTATATCATCATCAATGAGCCTGGAGAGTCTTGGGTCCTGATATTGATAGTTGGGTAACATGATAAGAGTCTGAATCCTGAGAGTGTCCCAGGCCCAGACCCAGGGCATGGCCTATCTCATGAAGAGCCACCAGGAAGAGGTTCGTTCCCTTATCAGAATATGACCATTCTTCATCTCTGTCAAAGTGGACAGCTCCTTGGTAGTTAGCATCTGGGGTAAAAGCCTGAGCTAGTATGTTTCCTTCTCCATCAAAGGGGTAGCCATTTCCATGATCTCCAGTCAAAAGGTCAGATTTTTGTTTATACTCTTGGGAACTTCAAGCACATCACACTGCTTCAGACTTCTGCTGCCTTCTGTAAGATCTTTTCAACTGTCTTATGATTCCTGCCCCTTGGATAGTCGATGATACTGTAGTTTATGGGGTTATTTCTAAGTCAGCAATATCTCGGCTCCCACATCAAGGATGCCTTATGATGGCCTTTGTGGGCTCGTCCAAACATTCAGTTTCTTCCAGTCTGAAGAAATGCTGCAAGGGGCGCAATGGATCCTCCAGAGTTTGGTGCTAGGATTCTTCTCTGGTGAAGTAGAATTGACAAAAGTAATGTCTAAAGAAGTCCAAATTATCAAGGACAGTTTTGGGGATGACTGCAAAGGACAAAGAGCAGGGCAGAAAAAGGACAAAGACAAAGGGAGGAGACAGCATGATTAAAGCTCCAGCTGTACTGTAGGCTACCAGGGAGGCATATTTCTACTCGATGTAAAAAAGAAGTTTCAACATCATAAGCTGTTGCCTCATGTGGTGGTGAACTCTTTGAGGAGATATCTAAGTGCAGGCTAGATAACCATCTATCAAAGGTGCACTGAGTGGGAAGTTAGATTAAGTCACAGGCTCTTAATTTGAGGTTCAAAGACCCACAAGCAGTTCAGAGATAGATTACAGGGGTCCTACAAACTGAAATGGGAAATGACATATTTATTTTTGCCAACCCACAATTGAAATTTAGCATTTCCCTCAATAATGAAAGTAAGTAGGGTGTTTGCTAGCTAACTTAAACCAATGTTGATTAATAAATTTCCAGTGTAAGTATTTACATCTTGGAAATTGGCAAATGCTACAAATCAGGCCTGGATTGCTTTACTGATTGTCCAGCCTTAAAGTGATGTATTAATGGTGCAGATTAAACTTTAAAATGTGCTGTGGGTACATTTCTTTTTTCTGAGAGTCAGTTGTTAAACATTTCCCAAGACATCCCTAAGTGTAGACAACAAACAATTGTGAGAAGGGGTCCATAGGATTCACCAGAATGCCAAAGGGATTCATAATACAGAGAAGGGTAAGAACCCCTGGTCTGGATGTTCTCTATAATGCACCCCAACTCTGGGATTCCATGCTTTGCTTATACTAATGTGAATTGTTTTCTGAGCAGAAACTCATACTAGCTGTTCAAGTTCCTCAGGGATCTTCATGACCTTTACAAAGTGAATTTTTCATTGAAAAAATTTAGAGATAGTTGTTTGAAACTAGAGTTTCTTTGCCTGAGAAAAATTGCTTCAATCAACCCTTCCCAGAGAATGTGTAGAAATTCTGGATAGAAGAAAAGGAGTAGGAGGGCCTGTGGTAGCTGGGGTGGGAAGTATGGTGCCACTGCTGGGAAGTTTAAGCACATTTTTCCTTGAAAGAAAAATTTCTATAAAAAAGCAAGCAAAAAATAATGCAAAGGCAAAATGAATAGTTTGGTGTACTAAAAAGAAATTTGGATTTGGAGGCTTAGCTCCTACACTGGTTCTTATGCTGACTGGCTAGCAAAGGTGGAAAAGGCATTTACCTGCTTGTGGCCTTGTGTTTCCTCCTCTACAAAATGAAGATTTAAAATACTTCATTCTCTCCCTCACTGGGCTGATAAGAAGAAAGTTTTCCCAAAACCTTAATGTGTTCAGGAAATGTCTACTTCCCTCATTATGATTCTCTTATACTGTTCCCTGTTTCTCACTATCTCGCTTGGCATATGAGATGGAAATATGAAGGATTATTAATGTCACAGTTCACCAATACTCGAAGGCAGTCACAAAACACATCCTTGTTTGTCATGAAATGCTTCCCAGGGCAGGCACAAGAAACCAAGATCTTGCCAGGTAATGAGTCACTAGTCAAGATTCCTTAACAAGGACAGTGAAGGGACAAAAAATTTCAGGCTCAGGGTGGAGCCAAGATGGAGTAGAAAGATGTACCTACTCTGGCTCTTCCCCCACGGTCCATAAAATACCTGTAAAAAATGACTCTAAACAAATTCTAGAGTAGGAGAAGTTACAAAACAACAGAGTGAAAGAGATTTCCAGCCCAAAGTAGCCTAGAAGGCGAACAGGAAAGGTCTATTGCATGGGATGCAGAGCAGAGGGCAGCCCACAGAGTCTAGCTCAGCCTTGGCCACAGGACACCTTGAGGGTGGAATCCCCAGTTGCAGCTGCAGTTCTCAGATCCCTCAACCCACAAATGCCAAAGACAATTTCAAAGGTCAGTGAGAAAGCTTTTTCACCTGGGTGAGAAGGGAGCAGGGCCCCACATGACGGTGGTGGCAGCAGCAGTATCCATTTTTGGAGTCCTTGGCTTAAAGTCCCTGGGGGAATTGAACCACTGAGCTGGGTCTCAGCCCTGAGTGGTGGTCCTGGGGTGAGGAAGAGCTCTGGCTGGCCTGGTGGAGCTGGTGGAGGGTCTGGAAAGGGAATTCTACTTGCATATCTTGGGCAGAAAAGCTTTGGTAGCTCCCAGATCATAGCACAGGCCAGGAGAGGAATAAGTGCCTCTCCCTTGATTGTGCCACCTTAGAGGAACTGAGAACTTGTAGGTTCCCAGAGTATATCCCCTTGACAAAAGACTCAAAAGTCAAGTAACTGGCTGGGAAAATGCCCCAAAAAAGGGGAAAAAAAATAAGACTATAGAAGGTTACTTTCTTGGTGAAAAGGTATTTCCTTTGATCCTTTTGAATGAGGAAGAACAATGCTTACCATCGGAGAAAGACTTAAAAATCTAGGCTTCTGCATCTAAAACCTCCAAAATAAATATGTAATGGTCTCAGGCCGTGGAAGAGCTCAGAAAGGATTTTGAAAATCAAGTAAGAGAGGTGGAGGAAAAATTGGGAAGAGAAATGAGAGCAATGCAAGAAAATCATGAAAAGCAAGTCAACAGCTTGCTAAAGGAGACCCCAAAAAATGCTGAAGAAAATAACACCTTTAAAAATAGACTAAACTGAAATGGCAAAAGAAGAAGTCCAAAATGCCAATGAGGAGAAGAATGTTTTAAAAAGCAGAATTAGCCAAATGGAAAAGGAGGTTCAAAAGCTCACTAAAGAAAACAGTTCTTTAAAAATTAGAATGGAGCAAATGGAAGCTAATGACTTTATGAGAAACCAAGAAATTAAAAAAAAACCAAAAGAATTAAAAAATAGAAGACAACGTGAAATATCTCACTGGAAAAACAACTGACCTGGAAAATAGATCTAGGAGAGACAATTTAAAAATTATGGGACTACCTGAAAGCCCTAATCAAAAAAAGAGCCTAGACATCATCTTTCATGAAATTATCAAGGAAAACTGCCCTGAGATTCTAGAACCAGAGGGCAAAATAAGTATTCAAGGAATCCACAGATCACCGCCTGAAAGAGATCCAAAAAGAGAAACTCTTAGGAACATTGTGGCCAAATTCCAGAGTTCCCAGGTCAAGGAGAAAATATTGCAAGCAGCTAGAAAGAAACAATTCAAGTATTGTGGAAATACAATCAGGATAACACAAGATCTAGCAGCTTCTACATTAAGGGATCGAAGGGCATGGAATAGGATATTCCAGAAGTCAAAGGAACTAAAACCAAGGATCACCTACCCAGCAAAACTGAGTATAATACTTCAGGGGAAAAATTGGTCTTTCACTGAAATAGAGGACTTTCAAGCATTCTTGATGAAAAGACCAGAGCTGAAAAGAAAATTTGACTTTCAAACACAAGAATGAAGAGAACCATGAAAAGGTAAATAGCAAAGAGAAATCATAAGGGACTTACTAAAGTTGAACTGTTTACATTCCTACATAGAAAGACAGTATTTGTAACTCTTGAAACTTTTCAGTATCTGGGTAGTGGGTGGGATTACACACACACACACACACACGCACATGCACACACACATAGAGACAGAGTGCACAGAGTGAATTGAAGAGGATGGGATCATATCTTAAAAAAATGAAATCAAGCAGTGAGAGAAAGATATTGGGAGGAGAAAGGGAGAAATGGAATGGGGCAAATTATCTCTCATAAAAAAGGCAAGAAAAAGCTTCTTTAATGGAGGGGAAAAGGGGTAGGCGAGAGGGAAAAAGTGAAGCTAACTCTCATCACATTTGGCATAAGAAGGGAATAACATGCACTCAATTTGGTATGAAAATCTATCTTACACTACAGGAAAGTAGGGGAGAAGGGGATAAGTGGAGTGTGGTGGGGATGACAGAAGGGAGGGCAAATGAGAGGAGGGGAGTAATTAGAAGTAAACACTTTTGGGGAGGGATAAGGTCAAAAGAGAGAATAGAATAAATGGGGGACAAGATAGGATGGAGGGAAATACAGCTAGTCTTTTACAGCATGACTATCATGGAAGTCTTCAGCAAAACTGCACATATATAGCTTATATCGAATTGCTTGCCTTCTCAGTGGGGATGGGTGAGGAGGGAGGAAGGGAGAGAAGTTGGAACTCAAAGTTTTAGGAATGAATGTTGAGAATTGTTTTTGCATGTAACTGGGAAATAAAAAATACAGGCAATGGGGTATGGAAATCTATCTTGCCCTACAAGAAATGAGAGAAGATGGGGATAAGAGAAGGGAGGGGTGTAATAGAAGGGAGGGTAAGCTGTGGGAAGGGGTAATCAGAAAGCATGGTGTTTTGGGGTGGAGGGAGGGGAGAGATGGGTTGAAAATTTGAAACTCAAAATCTTGTGTTGAACTGTTGAATGCTGAAAACTAAAAATAAATAAATAGGAAAAACAAAACAAAACAAAAAAAGAAAGAAAAAAAAGAATTTCAGGCTCTTTCCTGTGGCCCCAACTTTCAGGTAGGGCAATCCCTCCCCCCCAAAATGTGATGAGTTGTGGTTAATAATCTCAAGGACAGTGGGGAGGAAGGGATTTTAGGATTATCAATCTATAGCTGGAAGGGAACTTGGGAGTCATTCAGGCCAATGCCCTCATTGTACAGGTAAGAGAATTTAGGTAACTTCTAAGAAGTGTCTGAGCCCAGACTAGCTCCAAAACCAGGGAGGGCTCTTTCTAGTTCAGCAAAGCAGAAAAGTGTCAAGTCATATGGAAAATTATGTGAAAAGCTTCCAGATGATAACCAGCAAAAAGGAAGTCACATGCAAACATCATAGTCTACAATACACTTGATAAGAACCTTGAGAACTTATCATGAAAAGGTTGAGGCTTAAATGACCCCCACAGTATCTCTCACATCTGTCCCCTTCTCTGCTCACATAGTATTGTCCTAGTCCAGATACTTCTTTCTTTCACTTCTTTCTCTCTCCCAGATTACTGTAAAAAATCCCTAAATGGTCTCTCTGCTTCCAATCTTTCCAATCTTTCTTTTCCACTCTCCATACAATCAACTAATCAATCAACCTATATTCATTGTTCACTCTATGACAGGCATTGTGCTAACACAGCTTCCAACACAATCTTCCTTAAGTACACATCTCACTGTAGCACTCCCCTGCTGAAAAATCTCTTGGTTGTTACCTATTACCTCTAGGATAAAATACAAACTCCTTAGCTTGGAATATCTGGCTCCAATTGACCTTCCTAGTCTTATTTCATATTCCTTTTCCTCATACGCTGTGTTCTAGCCAACCTGGCTTCCTCCCATTTAATCTGCTATTCTATCTTCCATCCCAAAGCCTTTGCATGGACTGAACCCCTTTTCCTGGAAGGCACTCCCTTCCAAACTTCATTAGGATTCTGATCTTCCTTTGAGTCTCAGCTCAGGTACCTCCTCTGAGTAAACATGCCTCCCTGATCCTTCTGACTCACCCAATGTCAGGACCCTGTCCCTGCTTGTTACCTTATATGCATTTACTGGTGGATGTGGTATATCCCTGTCCCCCAACAACCTGTAAGCTCCTTGAGGACAGGAACTATTTCCTTTTTGTCTATGCCCAGTATCTGGCATACAGAGAGCCTTACATGTAATAAACACTAATTAACAAATGTTGGTTGATCTGAACCAAATACAAGTAGTCATAAAAATCAATCTATAACTCAGTAAGTTTTTATTAAACATCTAATATATGGTCATAATACATTACTGTGATAAAAGCTGGGATTACAAAGACGAAAAAATGAGAGTTTTTGACTTTGGGAGGGCTTATGTTCTTTTAGGGGAAAAAAGAGGAGCGCATAAAGGTATATATGAAATAAACAAGGTTATGGGGGGGCACTATGAGTTGGGGATGGTCAATCAGAAAAGGGTTTCTGTAGAAGGAGTGCTTGATGGAAAACTGAAACATTTTAGAGGTGAAAAGATGGGTAAAGTATAAGTGTCCTTGCTTGCAAAGGATTCTCACTTTTAAACTGAGTGTCAAGACAGAAACCGACAAAAAGCTGGCATTTTAAACAAGTCAGAATAGCAGAAGACTTCAAAATTGAAATGAACACAACACACACTCTCATCGTGATCACAAGGGGATTCAAATCCTGATGAATAGACCCCATGTTGGTGCAAAGTTTTTCAACCCTGAGAGATGTTCTAGCTTCCCTGATATCTAATATTAATTTAGCAGAACCAAGAAATTAATTTCAGCTCATAAGAAATTCCAGAAACGAGTCATCATTAGATCTCAGGGATTGTCTTTTTCAATTCTCCATCACTTTTTGAAAAGAATGTGTCCTATGGGTTGGATTTCTCTTCAATAGTTCAACTGATTTGTGATTTCTTTAATGTGGGGATTCCCTCCCAGAGTATAGACTGCAACCCATTCATACCTTCCCATCCTATACAATTCAAAGGAAAAGACCTCTACAGTCATATATAGTCTAACCGCTACCTAACTCAAGTACTTTGAAACACCCCCAACAAATGGTCATTCAGCAATGGTCATTCTGGCTCTTGTCCATGCTCTCCTGTAAATCCTCCAGAAAGGGTCTACTCAACATGCTAGGTGCCTTCCTCTCAAGCAAAGTTTCTTAGGTCTACAGACATGGATTTCAGGGAGTTCATTCAGGGAGCCCATGAACTTATATGGGGGGAAAATCTCATCTTTATTTCAATATGATTGGTTTCCTTTGTAATTGTTTATTTTATTTTATGCATTTAAAAACATTATTCTGAGAAGGGGTCCATATGCTTCTCTAGATTGCCAGAGGGGTCAATGACCAAAAACTATTCTTTCCCTAGACATCTCAACATTACGTGGGTGTTGGGGAGCACATATGTATGCTGTTCATCCATTTTTCCTTGTTCTCACTACATGTGCAGACAACCTTCTTTTTTGGCTACACATTTCAATAACCTCTTTTATGAAGCTTCTCCCACACAATCCTTTATAGGAAATATGCTGAAGCTTGCTAACACCCAACATGTGCCTGCACTGCCTTTGGGTGATCTGCAATTTTAATATTCCAGAAATGCTATAATTTAAACAGTGATTGTCATATCCCTGCGGTTTAGTTCTTCTGGTATACCTCCACTTAGGTACAGCGTACTGAGTTCATTCTTTTACATTTGTTTTCATGTCACTTTCATTTCTGAATTTATCCCTTCTCATTCTGGCTTGTTCATCTGAACACCTTCTGAGTTTTTCCAAATGTCTCTGATGGTTGGAAAGAGTCCTCCTCTACTACTCCTCCCCACCCCCAAATCTCAGATACTCTCCTATCAGTGAGCTGTCTCTTGCAACAAAGATTAAAAGAGCAAGAACCACCTTCATAAAAAACAGTGATAACTATGCTTGATGGCATCTTAACAGGAAAATAATCCTAAAGCTGAGCCTACAGATAACACCATTAGTCAAAAGCTACCATAAATGATTGAACAGAGAGTGAAAATGGAAAGTGAATTCAGTTTTATCAATAATTTACTCTCAAATGTTTTACCAGCATGAAATTTCCTCACTGCCTATTATCAAAAAATTGTAAGATTCCAAGTCATTTCCCTTGTGTGGGCCTCGGTTTCATCCTCTTTAGAACGGGAGGTAGGGTTGAAGTTCTACTAAATTGTCTCTAAGGTTCCCCCTGACTCTAATATGTAGATACTCAAGTCAAATAATCAACCATTTAGTAGTCAGTGTGTTACCATGGGAAGAGTTTAGGATTTGGATGCACAACCTGTGTTCAAAATTCAGTTCTGTCACTTGTTAGCCATGTGACCCTGGTAATTCCCCTCACCCATATTTGTTTCTTTGTCTACAAAATGAAGGGACTGGACCAATCAATGGTGTCAAATTCAAATCAAAATGGGGGTCATTAAACTTCAGATAAGGATCACGACAGGCCACATATTGACTTATCATCTGTCAATGTTATCTTTATTTTGTTGTATTTTTATTTTGTTAAATATTCCCCAGTTACATTTTAATCTGGTTTAGCCACACTTGGTTGTGTTGTGGGCTACATGCATGCTTGATACCGCTTGACTAAATATCACCTAAGGACCCTTCCAACTTTAAATCTGTGATAAGCACATAGTAAAGGGTTAATAAATTATATTTTCATTCATACAGCTTCAAAATTTCCAAATGTGAAAAGTGATTTCTCTTTTAATGTGAGTGGGAGCTCAAACTTTCCTCTCGAAGAGAACACAGGGGCTAACTCCATTGCTATGTATTTAAAAGGGTTAGAGAGGTCTTAAGTCCAGAAGGTCAGAAGGCCTCTGCTGAGGTGGGCCCACTTAATAGACACTTCTATAGTATACAATGATGGCACAAAGACACTGTTATCTTTCCTCTTCACTACAAACTGGCTTGCATAATTACAGGCTTATCTTTACTTAGGGCTCTAGAGGAGCAGAAGACCATGAAGATGGTCTTACTTGATTAGGAGGGCAGCTGTCATCAGATGGCAGGATGGAAGCTTGGGAAAAGTGGAAGCTGAGACAGCACCTGAGAATACTAAATGCCAAATAGGGTGAATGAAGTGGGAGGGGAGTCATCCACCTAAGTAGTTTCCAGGCCAGTATTATATAAATGTCAACATAAACCTCAATGAAGTTTTCACAAATGATATGGATGACTGGAGTCCCACCTGAGTCCCCAAATGGTCTAGCACTAAATTGGTGCTGGTGCACATACTCAAAATCTTAAGATCTGTATGTGACCAATGACAGCAGGAGCAGAGAAATTCTCCTATCACATGATGTGCTCGTCTGTGTATTTTCCCGAGGGGTGAAACAGCTTCTGATTTAGGTCAGAAGCTTACTAAGTTGGCCATTGGTACGTTGGCAGCCTTATGCTGACCACATCACAACCTGCTCTACAATTTTGCTAAAATCTGCCCACAAGACTAAATCAGGTTTTTTTTTTCTGACTGGCAGAGAGAACTAAGGTGGTTGGGTGTGGAAGGTGGACTCTCAAATTGAAGCTTGAGGTGTCACAAGCCTTTGTCAGCAATTCATTTTGGCCTTTAAAGAAACAAAATAATCTGTTTCAATTTCATTTGAAAGATTTTGAAATTGGATGAGTTATTCAAAGTCCTGTATAGTGAGAAACCAACCTCAAAGTTTCACCTCATTCAAAGAGATATTACTCCACCTGTTATTTTCTTGGATTCATCAATCAACAATCATTTATTAAATCATTAACTATTGTGTGCCAGATGCTGGAGAAGCTAAGACAAAAGTCCCAGTCCACAAGGAATTTACATTCAATTGGGGAGAAAGTCTGTACAAATACTAGGTGTCCCAAAAGTCTTTTAATAGATTAACAAACTTTAATAGCTTAAAAGTGTATGAGATTTTTGGAATATATTGTATGTGTGTATGCTTACACACACAGTTACAAAATAAATATATGGTAATTTGGGGTAATAAAGTGGAGTAGGAGCTGTGGAGAAGAATCAAGCGAAATCTTCACATGACAATGTTAACAGGAAGACTTTTGGGAGGAATAGGACACCACATTGTAAATCACTCAGGAACTCAAACTTCCATTTTTGTGGGATTCATCTTCCAAATCCTACCCATATTTTGAAGGCCCAGCTCAAGTCCCAAGTTCTTGAGGATTCAGAAAGACCAGGAAGTTCCCAAGGGAGAACAGAGTTCTCATAAAATTACAGAAGTGTACAACTGCCCTTCCTTTTAAAGATGATCCAATTGAAGGGCACAAAGGGGAAGTGAAGATCAAAGAATGAGTCAGAAGCAGAGAGAGATCTAGAATCCAAGGCTCTGGATTCCTAGACCATTGACCTTGATGCTGGGCACCTTTTCAAAAAAAATTTAAAATAAATATAAATTAATTAAAACAATATAAAAACATATTGTCCAGTAATGTATAAGTACCTACCTGTAGGGGGATGGTCTATATTTCCTCCCAAGAATCCTTTCATTCACAGAACTTTATGATTACTTGTGATATCTACTGTTACAAAGGGCTAACTTTATATTAGTACCTCTGTTACACAGCTATTTTAAGGAATTCTTTAGTATATCACCATTAGTTTTATTAAACACTAATCTATGACATGCAAAGACATTTCCTACCCTCTAAAAAGCTTCAAATTGAGAGATCACAAAAAGTAGCTAGAAATAGATATGTTTAAAACAACTAAGACATTAAAGTCCAAATTCAAGTTTGCTTATTAGCAAGATGGGATAGAAGAGGGAATCTTGTAAGCTGAAGTCCAGAAGGAAACACTACTTTTCTACAACTCATCCAGGAATGTTCCTTAAGGAGGTGACCAAAGCAAAGGTGGAGAAGTTGGCTGGCTGGGTGACAAAGAGCATTTTTTAGCAAGATGGACAGCTAAAAGCTCTAAGTAGAGAGAATGGGCAGGAAAAGTCAGTTGGAAACACAGAAAATTAAGGAAGTGGGACCTCAGTGAAATTTTGAGGACTTCCAGCAAAGTCTCGGCAAAAGGAAGATGACCACACCCTTGCCAAAACCTAACACTGAAGGGCCCCAACATTTATGAGTTTTCAAGTTGACGGGGAATTCTTCTTTACTTCTAGCACCAAAACACAAATGGAAGGTTAATGAAGAGTCTTTGACTACGTGTGGTTACCTTTCTGGAGGCAGAGTGGAGTAGTGGATAGGAGGGTTAATCTTGAGAATCAGGGAATTCTGATTCGGCCACCTTATCACCCTTGGCAAGTTGCTTAATCTGTCCATGCTTCCCTTTCCTCATCTGGAGAAGGGGTTTATAAAATCCTTGTGCGACTTACCTGGAAGGGTTGTTGTGAGGTGCAAGTGATGTAATGTACACCTTCAAGTGTTACGCAGATGTCAGACATCACTACTGGCAGTCATAACCTTGTTGGTAATCTTTCATTCAAGGTTTTGGGACCTTCTGAGAAATGCTCATCATCAATTATGTAATGGCCATTGGCAAATTTCTTCATTAGTTGATGCTCCAGGGTCCTAAAATTAAAAAACTCACAGTACAACCATTTAGAATTCTAGTTTATTATTAAATTACATAACAAAGCTTTTTCTATACAGACAGACATTAGATGAGAATAAAAATTAATTACAAATACAATAAAATAGGTTCCAATAAGCTATTTTAAAAGAAAAAAATAGAAAGTGCAACTGGAAAAGAATAGACAAGAGTTTTGTATTGGCATTTTTCATGAGGAAACATCTTTCATCCTGGTGATGTATGATGTTAACTGATTCTCTCTTCCCTTTTAAGAGGGGAAAGAATGAAAGCAAATGCAAAGGCCCCAATACCTGGTGAAATGGATCCAAGGTACAGAGAAAGTCACCAAAGACCCCGAATATGGCTCAGCTTTGCCTGAATTTCTTATTCCACAAACAATCTTGGTACATATCTGGCCCTTCCTTTGGTGGTGCACTCAACAGGACTGGCCTATGAACAAAGTTGTGCCCCCCGCCAATGGGTGCAAGGAGGCAGAACGACTCCTGTCCCAGAGGATGGAACACAATTCCTGGAGCTCTCATTCATCAGTTACACTTGCCATAGAAGTCGCTGTTACTTTAGGTCTAGCCAGAGTAACCTGAGTGTCAATGTCCTCAGGAAAAGGTTAAATGAGTAGTCTTGGTGGTCGTCAATTTCTTGGTGGACTCTAATTACTTGTTAATAATCTAACTTGAGGTATAACAAATAAATAAGCCCAGTCTAGGCTGGATGTTCTATTCCTTTCCATTGCCAATTGTCACAAAAACAAATCTAGCTAAAGAGAACTACAAGTTAATGCCTGAGGCCCTTCAATTTTTAGTATGCTGCAGAGTATGAAAATATAACAACATTAAGCCTCTTCCTTGTCATATCAGAAACAAGTCCTCGATTCACACTGCCATAAACACAGTCTTTCAATAAGATGCATTTACTAGAATCCAATACTAAAGAGAAAGTGGTGAATCTGATCCCACACGCAGAGAAAGACAGTAACCTCGCTGAGCTTTTCTTGCCATGCTCTGCCTCCAATCTCAGGGTTTCTCCACCATAAGCACAACTATAAAGTGCCATGGATCAACTTTCTTTACTGGGAAAGTTTTCCTTACACCCACGCCTACAAGTGAATAGGCAGGAAGGAGGGAAGAACAGGGGGCAGAAAAGCCCTTTTCAGATAATGCAAATACAAGATGGTCAAGTTGCAGAGCGGATAGCACTGGTGTGGGGGAAGAGTTTGGATTCAAGCTTGACCCCTTTCTGCCTGTGTGACCCTGGGCAATCACTTCGTCTCTCTGGCCCCTAGCACCTTCTCTCTCTAAAATGAAAGAGTCAGACTAAATTAACTCTGAGGTCTCTTTCCAATCTAAATCTCCAAACTCTTATCCTATGAAAAGTAAAGTAATGTATTTTATAGGGAACACTTCACCTCATTCATATATGAGTGGAAAATTACCAGGACAAAAGCCCCAAAGCACCTAGAGCTGATAGCTTGAACTGGGAAAGAACCAAGGAGTTTTTAATTAAACATTTTACTAAGATATCAATAAACCCAAAGAAAAAAATATATCTTTTGGAATTTCCTGCCCCCACCACCATTTTTGTTACCATGCTTTCTAATCCTGATGGTGAATTAGAAAGTTCTCAGTGTCTAGCTGTTAATAAGATAGAAAAGAGTAAAACTCATAATTCATGGCACTGAATGTTTCTTCCCCAAAGCATCAAGCAGCTTATTTTTTTAAGTGATAAGATCTTTTGGGCAAAGAAGTAAGATTTCAGAATTGACCCTTCTCTTCTCAACAAGAATACACTACCAAGCAAAAGACATGAATTTAAAGACAAGGGCACAGGCTGCAGGGATTAGTGTGAAAATCAGAGCTCAAAAGGACTAAGCTACAGTGGGCCAAATGCCACATGGGAGCAAAAACAGCACCCCTCCCTTGCTCTGATATAAGGTGGGAGGAAAGCACATCAAACTAGGAGAGTAAAGGGACCTGAAATCCACAGCCAGTCTTGCCACTGACTCCTTGGGTAATTTTAAGCAAATAACCGGCTTAAATGAGTAAGGTCCCTTTCAAACCTCACACTATACTACATTTTAGGGCTGGTGGTGGGTTTTTTTTTAGGGGGGTCTTTCTGGAGAATTTAGGAATACATTAAACAAAGCCACAACAGAAACCCTGATGATAATGAGTACGTCTTGGTCACTGGTATCTAGTGTTAGTGAGAGAGACAATAGCAATAATGCATCATATGGGCTCTGGGGGTGGAAAGTGGTGGTGGGTGGGATTACAAAGTAAAATTCATTAGCAATAACCACTAAAGAAACAAATGATACCTGACAGAATTTCTATTCCTTCATATATGCATGACCCTGACCTAAAAGTTAACCAGCCAACAAAACTGATTTATTTAGTTAGTTGTAGTAAGCAAGATTAGTTTTCTGTAAGAGTTTGATTCTCATACAATCAGATTTAATGAATGCACCAAATAATCAGACCAGTAAAAAGTCTGGTTATATAATTAAATAAATAACTTTATTTTATGACACTGCAGATTTTATAAATGCCAACTGTAGAGTAACCAAAAGTTCTAGAAACTCTAGCTGAGATATAACCACCAATTGAGGCCCTTTGAAAAAAATCAAAGATAGTAAGTAAGAGTCAGGGGAGCTCTGATCTTCCAACAGAGAGAATTTAATTAATCAATTTACTTCCCTGATCCTTCAAGCTTCACGTAGGGAAAACTAATTTTCTTTCAAATCAACGGCATCCCCAATCAATGAAGTGATCAACCCATACATAGAAAAATAAACCTAATAATTTAAAAATATTATCATCACATTCCCTTCTAATCCAAAAGGCAATAGAACTTTGACATCCAAAAGAAAAATCTCTGCAGTCTCTGTATCATGTCACACAAGAGTATCATTCTAGACATAAGCCTTTATCCAAGTCACATGAACAATATAATCTATACACCATGAGGTGGTTCTGTCACTACATCCAAAGCGCATTTAGTCCTTCCAGTGGAGCTCAGAGCATGAATCAGAAATTCCAATGGTTTAAAGCAGCCTTTTTTTCCAGGAAAGGAACAGAGATATTGGGCAAGTCTCCACATTGCATATGATCATAATTGTTACCAAGATGGGGAATTAATTGCCAGGAGGACTGATCAAGCAATTGAACTTTAAGAGAACTCTAATGAAGAGTTTATAATTTGTCAGTGATGGACAGAAGACAGGAGCAGATGAAAAGAAGATTCTGCACTATGTAGGTCGAACAGCAAAAAAACATTCTGAAGGTTCTGAAACCTTGACCAGATGAGATCTTCCACATTAAGACACACACAGAGTGACCTGGTTCCCTCACACAGCAGGAACAAAAAGATGGGATAGATAATGCAGAAGAGGATGGCATGGGGGGCTCTTTGACCATTTTTGTTTACACATGACAGCTACCCATGGTGGAGTATGCCTGACTGCAAACTGGACCATACCCTTCCTCAGTGACAAATGTACATCAGTTCTGACTCAGGAGGGTTTGGGCCATGTAACAGTTTGGAGGACTTTTGAAAGCTGGCTGAGGAAACTCAAGTTTCTCATTTCATAGTAGAGTTTAGATTTTATTTTCTACTTTCAAAGTAGAAAACATTAATTCAATCTTTAAAAAAAGGAACCAAAGTCAAAACAATGAAAAACAACCTTTTAAAAAGTCACTGTCTTTTTTTCAAAGATTTTTTGATGACCAGGAGCCCACCGAAGCACACAGACCAAGAATGCTTCTATCACGGCAGTTTGCTCATGGTTAGAACAAATATTCTACTGCATTTCAATTAGAGGAACAGTCTCAATCTTCCTCATGCTAAAGTAAAGCTGTCTCCTGAAGGTCCTCCAACCTACATACGTGCTCAACAAAATAGATGGGTTAGTTTCTGTGCAAATTGAGTTATCTTTGAACATACGTATATTAAAAAAACTGACGACATGGAGTAGAAATCTACAGCACAGATGACATAGAATGAATGACCTGTGACTGTTTACCACAAATTAAAAAAAAGAAAGAAAAAAGCTGCATTCATTCACAAAGTACCCCTGATGGCTTAAAGCTGCAATACGCTGGTCACAGGCCAAGAATCTGGAATCTGGCCTTCAGGGGTCACTGGCCTACTGAAGACACTCAAGCTTCAGATGGACTTTTCTTTTAGTGAACAACTGCCAGTTTCCATCATGAAGCCACTTTTTCCCCTTAACATGCTTGCTTACTTACCTCATAGAGATACAAAGGACTGAAAACTTTTCTTGGTTTAGTTTGGTTTTGAAACAAAAGGGGGGAGATAAATTTTGGTGAAAAAAAGACACACATTGCAGCTTCAGCCCCAACCCGGATCAGCACCATAGCTTCTCACAGGCCCTAAATGACATCATGACAGTCAACAGTTCCCCAGGTCTATCCATGTCTCCTTCGCACTGCTCTGTAACTGGAATTAACTCAAGGAAGTGGTGGTTGTCAAGAGTCTCTAGAGAATGTCCATTAGTGGAAAGCATACAGTAGCAAAAGGATGGTACAGACGCCAACGATACCACCCAGGATGAGGGAGTCTCGACGTTTGCGCAGGTTGATCCGCTGGATTAAGCTGTTTACTGCAGGAAAGCGATCTGTGGGAAGGCACCTGTTAAGGTCACATGACAAGGGAGATCTCTCTGGGAAAAGTCAGGGGAGGCACTGACTAGCACCGAAGGATCAGCAGATGGTCAGAAACACAGCTAAAGCAAAGAGAATCATATAGAGCACAGATTGCTCCCAATGCTGATGAACAAGCCCTATGAATTATATGTTTTACATGACCTGGGCAGTGCTTCCACTCCTCCCTCTGATTTGTGGAGCAGGGAGAAGGATATTCCAGGGTATCTCTTATGCTGCTGGTCCTACCTGGGCAGGAGGGCAGGAGGCAGCTGGCATATCCCTCTATCTGTTTTCTCTTCTTAGACTAAAAAGCCAGATGAGGGTAAGAGAGGGTCTTATCCTTGCATCTCCCCCCTCTCCAAATGCTATAGAGAAGACTTATAATAATATTGCTTTTGGAAACAGAAGGAATAGCGTAACTCTGACTTTTAAACAAGAAATTAAACATAAGGTTAAATTCAATGTAACACGAATTAGGGTGAGATGCTGGGATCCACAGGTCTAGAAAACGGTGTGCTTTTTTCTCAAAGAAGTGCTCATGACTGCCTTGGTGGTCAGCAAGAGTTAATGATCTTCTCTGACTTTTTAAGTTACTCAGGAGAGTAACTTGGATACTGGGGAGAAGAAGGCATACTAATTTGCCTTCATTTAGCACTGTATTTTTCAATCTCTGCATGTACTTCACTCTAATTAAGACTTGAAAAAAGAGGAATAAAAAAGTTAAGAGTCACAACCTCAGCAGTGGAACTGAAGACCAGAACCACCCACCACGGTGAATTTATAACAAGGCAGAAGAGTTTCCCTTGCTAGCCACAAACAAGCCAACATGCACAGCTGTTTTTCTCTTAATTCCCTGCCAGTGATTTGTTTTGTAAGGGACAAAGAAGCAAGCAGCACACAATTTGGAATAAGCATAGCAGATAGGGGCATATTTACAATTCTGAAGCTTTAAAAATGGAAAATAAATGTAAACTAGTGAATAATTTTCAAATCTATACTACTTTCTTTCCCCTAAGCCCATTTATCCTACAGCACAATGCTCAATCATTTGTGCAATTCATCTTTTGGAGATGAGAGAGATTAGCATTATCTCTCACAAAGTAGGAATGCAGTTTATATTTATACAGCGTGACTGCTGAAAGTCTTCAATGCTACTGATGGATATGGCCATGCCAGAAAGCATAAATAAACACAGATGTCAAACTTTCCCAAAGGATACTGGCCAACGTGTTCATCCTGCTCTGTATAGACTTCAACATCCCTCTCTGGGATGTCATATTTTCTTTCGTTGCCATTGCAATGCTGAAAAGGGTGTAGGAGAGAGAAGAAAATTAAATCACTATTCAGGACATTCAATTCGATTAGCTGCAAAAGGAAGACAAACTAATTATCACAGTATGTACTGCCTTGGGAAGAAATGGCTGAGAGGAAGGCAAAAACTGACTAGTCAAACTACCTTCCTGCTGTTCTTTTCTCTGCTAATCCGTAACAATCTTTCTGTTCTTACCAATCTCCTTTCACACCTTGCTACATAAAAAGAATATCTAACATGAAAAACGAAGAGTCAAAATAAACGATAAAATCAGACACTGACTACAAAGTTTCAAAATATTTCGGGAGAGGCCATATGGCATGGTGTAGGAGTAGGAGAGTAGGGAAGATCTGGGTTCAGACACTTAATAGCTATGGGACGCTGGGCCCTAGGTCTCAGTTTGTTCATCTCTAAAATAAGAGGGTTAGACTTCACGATTTACAAGGTTCCTTTCAGCTTTAGACTGATAATCCTCTCTGTGCCCCTGGCAACTCTCTAAGCGTCTAGGTTGCAAAGCACTGTCCAGCTGCATTGGTGGAAGGTGTTCCCTCACAGAAAATTACCTATGCCAATAAAAATCACACGTCTAGTCCAAAAAGAGGAGTGTTTGGTTTTGCTTTTTCAAAATGCAGGTGAGGTTCTTTTTCTTACTGAGCAGTCTAATACATGTTATTTCCCTTCAACAATATGAGGAGCATATTGTTGGGAGAAAGTTATACCTGTTAAGTGAAAATCAGGCAAATCCTGAACCCTCGTGACATTCTACCAGGGCACAGCTTTCTCTGATAATTGCCTTCTTCCTAGGAGGTGGGTGAGAGTGGGGAGCCAGGAGATCTCCTCTTGCAACACCCAAAGCTTTTTTCTTTGTATGGGTTTTTTGCACCATTAAGAATTCTCTCCACAAAGCATCTCACCACATATACCCTACCACCTCAGAGCATACCAAGATCTTTTGGCAACTATAATAATGAGCTGTGCCTGTGTCACTAGCTAGTGTGCTCACTAGCAGCTTCCTCTCTTATGTACATCCATTCCAATTTGGGCCTTTCTATACTTGTACTTGTATTCTCCTTAAGTTCCCTCAGCTGGGAATGGGTTCCATTTACCTCAGTATTTTCTCAGTACATAGCGCGGTGCCTTTCGTATAGTACAGGCTTAACAAATTCACTCATCTTAAATGTTTTATGGGCTCAAATGTGAAGTAGAAACATGCAAGGTGGCTACAGACATCTGAATAGACCTAATGCCTGGGAGGGCAAACAGAAGGTGGGCAGGCTGTAATGTCACCTGTGTAAATAGGTCGTCAGTGTTTTTTGGATATGGCTGTGCCCTACTTCAGATTCTGAAATGGTTCCATGAAAACATGACAGAGACAGGGGCTGTGAGTTCCACAGGAACAATGTTGTAAAGGTTGTAATGCGGATAACTGTAACATCTCACAAATTTACTGTGAAAAGATCCTGGTTGCAACAGGGGAAGCCTATGAGATGCATCTAGCTGCCAGTGTGACTGTGTGGCCATGAAAGATGCCCCTAAATGAGACTGATGTGGACTGGAGAGGTGATCGCTACCTGTGAAGAGAGCAGTCCAGGAAGAATTCTAAGGAGAGAAGGAAAAGGCAACACAGTATGACCGGTCAGTAATATGAAGCAAGGTGAACTAAACTGCTCAAGAAAAACTACACATGGCCTTTCAAGTCCTTTGGAAAGCAGTTTTATGGTTTGGTTTTGCGCATAAATTTGCTTAAGGCAAGTAGCAATGTCAGTTAAAACAGATGCTGCTTGTAAGTACGAAGCAGTGTGGCCCAGCAGACAGCATTCTGGACTTCCCTCTGACACTTCCTATAGTTAGGTGCCTGGGCAAGGCACCTAACCTCCCTCCGCCTCGGCTTCTTCAGTTACAAAGCGGTGATGATAAGCCCTGCAATGATCGCTTTATGGGCTGTTGTTGCTCCAGTCAGATAACGGATATAAAACACTTTCCAAACTCTAAAGCACAACATAAACATGTTTTATTGAAATAACATCTCCCAATATGAGGTGACAAGGAGAAAGCATCAAATTAACTGAAGCTGCTATATATGACAAAGTAAGCATGCTGAAGTAATTTTATCTCATATCAAACTTGTTAAAATTTCCTTTTTAAAAAAAAATCAGCTTTTCTTTTTTTTTTTTAACAGGGGAGGAAGGGAAGCTAGTCAAATCAGTGCCAAGGAAAGGGAGTCACTGAAGCATCTTGTGAACACCCAGCAGAGAACCAAAGGACAGACAAGCAGGACAGCCATGGCAGTAACACACTGAGCTTATTACAGACTTTGAAAAAGCAAACCCTGTAACAAGGATTTGTGGTTTCACACATGTCCTCCTTTCTTTGGACACAAAAATGTTTGTAGGGGTTTGTTAAATTCTGAGTAAAAACATCTCAACCCTCACTCATAATATAAAACGAATGTTAACGTGGTCTAAGAGCTCTGGGCTTAGTCAAAAAACCTGAGTTCAAGTCTAAGCTTTACCAGTTTCTAGGCCAAATCACTGAAAACAGTCATAACATTTTCCCTATGGAAACATATAACATGAGTATAATCATCCTACAACTAACAAACAACAGATTTGCAAGTGTACATGATATGGATAGAAACAGTGTCTGAAGAGTTAAAAATAATATTAAGGATTGACTTTGTGAAGCCCTTGGTTTATTTCCTAACCCGAAGGTGCCCCAAAGTCTCCCATTACCACAAACCTTCCCCTTATCCTGAACTATAAAATTCCCTTCCTCCTCATCCTGGGGAATGGGATTTCCTTACCCTGTGTCATTCACAGTCCTCACTCTGAACCTTTATCTTGCAAAATTTCTTTATCTCCAATCCCCCATAAGGAAACCCTAAAGACATCCTACATAAGTGTGGTCCTTTTCCTGTATCACTGCCTTTGTTTAGCTCCTTGCTAAATCTTAGGCCCACTGCTCTTGCATCAATAAAGTTCCCAATGGCTACAGAGAAGGTCTAAGTGAATTCATTCACATTTGGAACTAGCTCTCCCATCTCTCTCTTCAACAGTACAGAGTACTATTCACAAGCCGATAAAGGACCAGGATGCTGAAACATTTAACACGGGGAGTCCTCGAGTCCTCCACACTCTCAGATCCCTAGGGGTAAGAGGCTTTTAGCAGGGTGAATCTTGCTGGGGCAGCCATGGGCCCGGCTTCACTTAGGAATGCTTGTAAAGCTCTTCCCTGCTCTGCCCCAGGTGATGCTAAGGGATCACGACTAACTGGAGAGTTCTATGTGCACAGAATCTCCACACACGGCCTTACCCAGTGGGCTCAGGAGTCTCTATTTGCATTGGGTGCTGTGTTTAGAATTGCCTTTCTTTCTCCCCTTCCTCCTCAGCCCCCTCACCCCCCAAGGATAACAGTCCTGCCCCCACTGCCTTGGGGCCTAACCAGGACCAGGTGTGAGGTAGCAGCATAGTGGATGGGAAAGGAGGGACAAGTGAGAGAGAAGTGCCATTGGCAGTGCATCTTACTAAATAATGACTTTGCACTGAATGTATGAACAACTCCCTGCCAACAGCCCAGGCCCAGCAGTGGTCTTAGAATCATAGGGCACAGGAGGTCCAGAACGGGAAGGAAGCTCAGAAGCTGTCTGGACTAAACACCTGATTTTATAGATGAGGAAACTGAGGTTCAAGAAGGCGAGGTGCTTTCCCAGTATCACCAGACAGTAAGCCTGAGGTGTGGGACTGAGACTCAGAGGCAGCTCCTGTAAGGAGTGATCCCTACGGCCCTGAGGAGTGGGTCAACAGCCCATGGAGGCCAAGGAAGGCAAGGAGGGGAACCTGGGGAGTTTATGGAGATGTGGTTTTCCCTCTCAGCCTGCACTAATGTTTTACCAAGGACTGAGAGGTCCCAGGCTCTATAAGTCCTTTTCTCTGACCCCAGTCTACTTGGCCCACAGAGGTGGAGGAATATGTGTTCCTGGCATCCCAAAATGGAATTCCTAAACCACTCTCCCTTAAGAGTACCGCTACACCTGGTGGTAAAGTTGAGCATTATGAGAACAGGACTGCATTTCAGATATATTACCAAATACACAGGCTTATAGATGACCTGCTAGAACACAATCAGTTCAGAAACTGGGGACTGGTTTGCTAGTGCAGAGCACTTATTATGAGCACAGCCTCTGGATATCTTCTAGTTTAGATGTAACTGTTCTCCCTCCTCTTCTGAACCACGCCCCCAAACTGGCAGTCACCCTGAGCTCAGAAAGGCCAGGCCAAGACAAGTCAAGCTCTTCTCTATCTTACAGCAAGCAGGAAAGACTTCAAATTTAGACCCAGTGATGAGCTAAGTTCAGGAAGGCTTATCACTAGAGAGCTGGCCACCAAGACATGGATTTCTGGGGCCACAGCAACATGTTTCTGCACTGGTAAAGGGAGTGCTGAAATCCCAAAGGTTCCATACCAAGCTGCTGTGTGTCAGGCACAGGGCTAATTTCAAAGCCTAGATCTGACTTCCTGACAAAAACATGAGTCATGGCAACTGTACGTTCTTATCTGATTCCCAAAGGGCCCCTAACTAAGCCAACATGACTAGAAGGGAGAAAGATGGAATGATTTCTCTTTAAGAGAACAATACCCCTATAGAAATGCTTCAATACTCTCTTACAAAGGTTTCCCTCTGAGTACTGGAGTTCACATCTCTCTGTAACCATTTTCAAAGCTGTTCATTCTCCATATTCTCTTTTCTCTAGATCTGGATATGTAAATTCAGCCTGCTCCCTAAGAAGAGTTTTTACATTTTAAAATCAGGCTTTATTGTATTTAAAAATATAAAAATCATTGTTGGCTTGCAGGTTGACTGAATTTGGTCCTTGGACTTCAGATAATAACCTGGGGCAGAGATCATGCCTATCTTGCCTCCTACCATGTCATGCTTAGGCAGGTATTTTTAAGTAATGTTTGCTTAATGGGGGGAAGGGGAGGGAAAGGGCATTGGGAGCAGCAGCAACCTATGATCACTGCATATACCACAATTAATCTCAGTGGCACCAGATGACAGAATTTGTAAATCTGAAGGACCTTGTTCCCAAGAATTTAAATGCAATCTAGTATTCTCTATAAATAAGATAGCTGGGTGGTGCAGCAGATAGAGTGCCAGGCCTAGAGTGACTCCTCTTCCCAAGTTTAAATCTGGACTCAAATAATTCCTAGCTGTGTGACCCTGGGCAAGTCACTTAACCCTGTTTACTTCAGTTTGCTCATCTGTAAAATGAGCTGGAGAAGGAAATGATAAACCACTCCAGTACCTTAGCCAAGAAAATCCCAAATGGTGTCATGAAGTGTTGGACATGACTGGGAAATGACTAAACAACAAAAAACTCTATAAATACACTGGTTTAGATGAGATATTTTCTTTACTGAGAGACAGAAACAAAGAAAAAAAAGATATGAGAAAGTTATAAATGTATAGCTTCTTTCTGAGTTAAAATCCAATTAGGCATTTCCATGTCACAATTTGATACAATTAAAAATGTGCTTTTAAATGGGATTTTTTTTATAATGCCTTTCAAATAGGTAATGTAATCTATTGTAAAACAATACCTGGCTGACAAATTTAAGTGTCAAACCCACAAATTTCCTTTTAAAAGTGTCTATCTATAAAATGAGGATATTACCATCTGCATACCTTCACTCTCTCCCAAGTGGATAAGGCAAAGATTTTTTTAAAAAATTCTCAGTTTGCATTCCTCAGAGAATGCTATCTTCCTACATTATGTCATCCTGTTGAATATGCATGGCTTCCAGTAGTTCATAAAGTATATTCCAATGCCTTTTTCCTTTTCATTCCATCATCTGGAGTCAAGCTGAGTCAAATCTACACTGCTATTGATATTTCAAGGGTCAGAGAAGCAGACACAAAATATAAACTCTCAATAGTGCATGATGCTTTTAAAAACTAAATCATTGATGTGCTTACGAGAATTCCTACTTTCTTATTTGCCACCCTGTCATTCATTTTTACTTTTCAACTTGGGCTAAATAATGATAGTTATCATTTATGGTTTTATCCTTGGAGGATTCTGTAGTTAGAGCTGATAATCAAGTTAAATGTTAAGTGTTAGCAGCTCTTTCTAACGCAATGATACTGGAATTCAGCTTTAGCTCAACAGAAGCTTTTAAAGTAAACAGATAAGATAAAGAAACACAAAATTGTACTCTATTTTTTAGGAATTTTTATCATGTGATAGTTGATTAAATTCTACATATTACACCCCCCCCACACACACACTCACACAACCCCCCCCCCGCCCCCGCACTCCTGTCTGGGTTCACTTTGCAATTACCTTGCTGATAGGAGAAATATTTTTAAAACTTGCAAAATAAATTTGTTTTTAATTACAAAAAAAAAAATAGAAAAAAATAACATCAAGGGTTCCCACATTTTCATAGTATCCTGAGTATGAAGGCCTTAGAGGCCACTTAAACTGTCCCAATCCTTTTATAGATGGAGAATCTGAGGCCCAGAAAGATAAAATCATTTGCCTAACACCCTAGACATGGTGTGAGCTCAGTCCCTCTGACTCCCAGTCCAGTGTTCTTCCCACTTAGAGCTCAATCCATCGATCAATAAGTATTTATTAAGATGGGTGGAACAAACAGGGAGAGTGTTGTCACAAAACCCAAAGAGGTTAACAGTGTTAAATCAATCAACAGAGATCAGATAAGATGTGGATTGAGGAAAGACCACCAACTGGGGCAAATGAGTGATGAAACTGGAAATGAGCTGCAAAGGGCTGAGGAATGAGTGAAGAATGAGTGAGGAATGAGTGAAGAAGAGGCAATAGGGGCAGACAGCTTTTTTGAGTTTAGCTGAGAAAGGGAGGATATAAAAAATAACAGCAGAGAAGGGAGGATCCACTTAAGGTTTTCTAATTATGGGGGAGGACTTCAACATGTTTTGGAGAAGTAGTGAAGGGATTAGTACATAGTAAGAAATTAAACTCTGAAGAGGAGATAACTCAGGGACAATCTTCTGGAGAAGCTGGGAAAAGACACAAGGGCACACATGGAGGGGTTGTTGGCAGTGGCAAGAAGAGTCATTTCATTTGAGACTGGGGTAAAGGAGAAGAAAGTGGAAGACTATGTTGAAAGATTCTGAGATAGGGACCCAGTTAGTGAGGAATAAAAGGACTGCTCTTTTGCAGAGAAGGAAGGCCTTAAGCTGGAGAACGTGAATGTATGCTGGACATAATAAGCATGCTTGTGTGACTCCATCTAGCAGCATGAGGAAAAGTGGAGAAGGTGGATGATGCAAGGAATCTAGGGCTGCTGTTTTGCCTGGGATGAGCAAAAGACAAAGGCAGATTGGAGAGCAGATGGTGGTGTAGAGTTAAACTAGAAGGGAAGAAAGTCAAGTCCCAAGGCTCTCCCCTTCAACCTTTTATGTCTCACACTGCCTACCTCTATCTAGAAAGGTTGGGAGCAAGATGCTTGAGGTAGCTTAACTTCAAAAATCAGGGAGGGAGGAAAGGAAAAGGGGACACAGAGTGGAAGCTCAATGCTCTGAAAAGGGAATTTTGCATAGATGAAATGTGTTTCATTGCAATTTGGGAAGGGGGGAAGAGTATGATGTTATCACCATTTTACTAATGAAGAAACTGAGGTAGAGAGCAGAGAAGAGGCAGTCAAAATCTGAATGCATGTCTTTCCACTAAATGATGGTTATTAGATGAGAGATGCTAGCATCTCTTGTGACTAAACTTTCCAGACTACTCTGCTAGTGTTTCATCACTATTTTTAAGAGAGCGAAGGAAGGAGGGAGGGGGAGAGAGAAGAGATGAGACAGAAAGAGACAAAGACAGAGAAAAGGAGAGGGAGAAAGAGAGAAAAAGTGACAGAGCAAGAGAGAGAGAATTACAATCTGGGCTAAAATTTACTCAAGAGGCAGATAAGATTTCATGCAAACTGTACTGGGGGCTTTGTGAAGAAAACACACAGAAGGAACACTAACCTCTTTACTTAACCCTAAGACCTTTGGCAATTTCTATACTGGCTGACTGCTAATAATTCTGCTTACTATGTGACTTTCTCAGTCATAACCAAATACTGGGTGAAGACAGATGTTCCCATTCTCCCTGACCTCTCTGGGCAGCCTTGGACACCCTCTTTTCGCAGACCACTGCTCAGTCTCCTTTGCTGGATCCTCCTCAAGATCGTGTGCTCTAACCACACGTGTCTCTCTGGGTTCCATCCGGGGTCCTCTTCTCTTCTCCCTCTGTTCTCCTTCACTTGGTGATGTCATCAGCTCCCATGGATCGAATTATCATCTCTATGCTGATGACTGTCAAATCTAGCTTTCCTGCCCCAACCTCTTTGTTAACCTCCAATCTTGCATCTTCAAATGCCTTCTGGACATCTAAAACTGCACATTCAGTAGACATCATAAACTCATCATATCCATAATAGGACTCATTATCTTTCTTCCCCCTACCTTCCCTATTACTGCAGAGGGCAATACCAACCCCTCAGTCTCTCAGGCTCATGACCTAGGAGTCATTCTGGATTCCTCACTCTCTTTCACACTCCATGTCCGAGCTGTTGCCAAGGCCTGTCGATGTCACTGTCACAGTATCTCTCATCTACATCCCCTTCTCTCCTCTAACACTGCCCATACCCTGACGCAGGTCCTCCTTGCTCACACAACTGCTGGGTCTGCTTGCCTCAACTCTCTCCCCAGCTACCAAAGTGATTTCACAGGGCTGATCATGTCACTCCTGGGCTCCCTGTCACCACCACAATCCAATACAAAATCCTGACATTCAAAGCCCTTTTAAACCTAGCCCCCTCCTAGTCTCACATCATGCTCCCTTCCACAGCTCACTGATTTCAGTGGCATTAGCTTCCTTTTAGTCCCACAAACAAGACCCTGCATCTCTTGGCTTCAACATTTTTCTGGCTGCCTCCCCCACCCCCCCAAGTCTGGGATGCTTTCTCCTCTGTTCCACCTAGGAAACTCCCTGGTTTCCTTTAAGCCTGAAGTCACATCTTCTACAGGAAGCCTTCCTCAACTCTTCTTAATTCAAGTGCCTTCCCTAATTATTTCCTATTTACCTGTATAGAGCTTGCTTGTATGTTTGTCATTAGACGGGGAGCTCTTTTTTATTCATAGTATTGCTTCATTTCTGAATATATTTCCTCTTTCTCCCTTACACAGTGAGCCATCCCTTGTTCTAAAGATTAAAAAAGGAGGGGAAAAGGAAGTTCACATCAAATTTATTTGACTATATATGATATCCAGAGTCCCCCATCTCGCACAAAATGCTCTCCAGGATCAAATTTGGTTGTTATAATTGAGTATCAATTCAGGTTCGGTGTGCTCTCTTTTCTGTTCACACTGTTTTCCTGCATCTGCTCACTTCATTTTCTATCAGTTCATAGGAAGCTGATGATTCTGTAAACTTCCTCAACCCTTTTTAGACTTTAGCTTAGGAGCAGAAAGAACTAAAATCCAACACCCAAAGGCCAGTGAAAAATTAAGAGAAGGCTCACCAATTACTAGAAAAGTAGAGTCGCTTGTCCCTATTTAGATCCTTGAATTACTACACAACATAACCTAAGATGCTTATAATGCTGTCTTATAATCACCAAAAGAGTTTACATAATGTTCACTATATTTCATTTAATAAGGCAGAAAAGTATGCAATATATTTAAAAATATTTTAGTCAAAATGATGGAAAAAAGTTTATCAGGCAAGCTACAGAAATGAACAAAGTTCAGTTATATAAAAACACCCCATTTGATGACACAAGAGAAATGAGATTTTAAGAGATATGTACTCTCCAAAACCAGAAATTTGAAAAGCTCTTTCCTTTTCATAGGAAATAATAACACTAATAAGTCATAAGCACTTGAGGCTTTGGTCAGTGACATTCCCCCCTCTCTGAGAAGATGAAATCAAATTATTTCAAGTTCTAGGAAATAGAATTATGAAGTTTAGAGACATTTCATTCTGATCTGCATATTAACACTGTAAAAAATTTTCCTACCTTATTGTTTCTTCAATCAGTCGATCTGAGCTGCAAATAAAAGGAATGGTGGAGTTAGTTTTATTTACAAAGATATTTAAAAACACAAATCCTATACTTCTCTGTAAATGAATTGAAAAATTTTATTACATTTGAAAAACAATTTCTTTTCACTGAGTAAGACCTTCAGGAAAGCATTTAGAAAACATTTTGGAACCTGGAACCAGTTTACTTCTACACATGGGTTACTTCCTTCAGCACCTGCGGCCTTCTGGTCCTAGAACATCTAATCATCCCTAAGATCTACTCACCTTGGACTATCTCTCTACCAAGAGGACCCCTTCCCCCACTGGTGAGTTCCTTCTAGGGTCTCCAGTTTTTGGAGAGGCCTTGGCTGGCCAGGCTTAAGTGTGTGTGTGTTCATTCGTGTTCAGTCATATCTGACTCTGTGACCTCATTTGGAACTTTCTTGGCAAAGATACTACAGTGGTTTGACATTTTCTTCTTCAGCTCAAGTTACAGATAAGGGAGGAACTGAGGCAAACTCAGTTAAGTGACTTGCCCAGGGTCAACAGCTAGTAAGTGTCTGAGGCTGGATTTGTATTCAGGAAGGTAAGTCTTCCTGACTCTGGATCTGGCAGTCTATCCATTGTGCCACCTAGCTGCCCCCAATACCACACCCATAGCCCAATACTTTCATTCCCATTCCTGACCTTACTTGTATATTATCTCCCATTACAATGTGAGCTCCTTGAGGGCAGAGCCTATCTTTCCTTTTGTGTTATTTGTATCCCTAGAATTTAGCATGGTGGCATATAGTAAAGGTTTGAGATGCTTGTTTCCTCCCTTTTCATCTTAGCTCTGAAAAGCTGATGGTCTCTGACTGTATACAAACAGTGACCCTAATTCTGAGAGATAACCACAAGTCTTTTCCTATCTGTTAAATTATTCTCCATTTAAAATTTTTTTGTGATGCTATTTAGTGCTCACCATGGCCATTTCTTTTCTGGAAAAGTTAATGATACTGAGGATATAAAAGCATGAGCTTCAGTGTAATCGACAAGTTTCAGGTCTCAGTTCTTTTCCCTGAATTAAACCCCTTCATACATTTCTCCTTAATCTCACCTTTTCCTATTACAGCAGTTAAATTACTAAGGAAAAATTACCCTTGTAATAAAATGGAAATCAAGGGAGGCGGAGCCGAAAGACGCACATACGCTACCTCCGAACCCACTGCCCATAAAATATTTGTAAAAAAAGAACCACCGGCGAATTCTGGAGCAGCAGAAGCCACAGAACAATGGAGTGGAGGAGATTTCTGCTCCAGAGAGCCTGAAAACCTCTCGCAAAAGGTCCCTCGCGCCCCGGACCCGGAGCCCAGCCCAACCCTGCCTCGGCGGCATGGCGCGAAAAGGAGCAGATCGGAGCAGGCTTCAGGGACAGAATCTCCAGCGGCCGCGCGGGTCCCTCCACCCACAGGTGACAGGGGTCGGTGAGAGGGTCTCTTTGGTGGGTCGAGAGGGGTGTGGGGTGCCCCCATAACTCAGGCCCCCTCAGGAGGCAGCAGCAGAGGTGGGAGCAGACCAAGGCTCCCCAAGCAGGCAGGAGCCTGGATCCATTGTTGAAGGTCTCTGCATAAACCCCCTGAGGGAACTGAGCCCGTGAGGCGGCCCTGCCCCCACCTGAGCACCTGAACTTAATCTCACACTGAATAGCAGCCCTGCCCCCACCCAAAGCCCTGAGGCTGGGAAGCAGCATTTGCATCTCAGACCCCAAGTGCTGGCTGGGTGGATCTGGAGGCGAGGTGGGCGTGGAGAGGACACTCAGAAGTCAAGTCACTGGCTGGGAAAATGCCCAGAAAAGGGAAAAAAAAATAAGACTATAGAAGGTTACTTTCTTGGTGAACAGGCATTTCCTCCCTTCCTTTCTGATGAGGAAGAACAATGCTTACCATCAGGCAAAGACACAGAAGTCAAGGCTTCTGTATCCCAGCCCACTCAATGGGCTCAGGCCATGGAAGAGCTCAAAAAGGATTTTGAAAATCAAGTTAGAGAGGTGAAGGAAAAACTGGGAAGAGAAATGAAAGAGATGCAAGCAAAGCATGAAAAACAAGTAAACACCCTGCTAAAGGAGACCCAAAAAAATGCTGAAGAAAATAACACCTTGAAAACTAGCCTAACTCAATTGGCAAAAGAGGTTCAAAAAGCCAATGAGAAGAATGCTTTCAAAAGCAGAATTAGCCAAATGGAAAAGGAGGTTCAAAAGCTCACTGAAGAAAATAGTTCTTTCAAAATTAGAATGGAACAGATGGAGGCTAATGACTTTATGAGAAACCAAGAAATCACAAAACAAAACCAAAAGAATGAAAAAATGGAAGATAATGTGAAATATCTCATTGGAAAAACAACCGACCTGGAAAATAGACCCAGGAGAGACAATTTAAAAATTATGGGACTACCAAGAATCACCTACCCAGCAAAACTGAGTATAATACTTCAGGGGAAAAAATGGTCTTTCAATGAAATGGAGGACTTTCAAGCATTCTTGATGAAAAGACCAGAGCTGAAAAGAAAATCTGACTTTCAAACACAAGAATGAAGAGAACCATGAAAAAGTAAATAGCAAAGAGAAGTCATAAGGGACTTTACTAAAGTTGAACTGTTTACATTCCTACATGGAAAGACAATATTTGTAACTCTTGAAACTATTCAGTATCTGGGTACTGGGTGGGATTACACACACACACACATGCACACGCATATGCACACACACCTAGAGACAGAGTGCACAGAGTGAATTGAAGAGGATGGGATCATATCTTAAAAAAAAGAAATCAAGCAGTGAGAGAGAAATATATTGGGAGGAGAAAGAGAGAAATGGAATGGGGCAAATTATCTCTCCTAAAAGAGGCAAGCAAAAGACTCATTAGTGGAGGGATAAAGAGGGGAGGTGAGAGAAAAACATGAAGTCTACTCTCATCACATTCCACTAAAGGAAGGAATTAAATGCACACTCATTTTGGTATGAAAACCTATCTCACAATACAGGAAAGTGGGGGATAAGGGGATAAGCAGGGTGGGGGGGGATGATGGAAGGGAGGGCATGGGGAGGAGGGAACAATTTGAGGTCAACACTCATGGGGAGGGACAGGATCAAAAGAGAGAACAGAAGTAATGGGGGACAGGATAGGATGGAGGGAAATATAATTAGTTCTTATACAACACTAGTATTACGGAAGTCATTTGCAAAACTACACAGATTTGGCCTATATTGAATTGCTTGCCTTCCAAAGAGAAGGGGTGGGAAGGGAGGGAGGGAGGAAGAGAAGTTGGAACTCAAAGTTTTAGGAACAACTGTTGAGTACTGTTCTTGCCACTAGGAAATAAGAAATACAGGTAAAGGCGTATAGGATGGAGACAAGGGCAGAGAGGGATGACAGAAGAGAGGGCAGATTGGCAAACAGGGGCAATTAGAATGCTAGGTGTTTTGGGGGAGGGGACAAAAGGGGAGAAAATTTGGAACCCAAAATTTTGTGAAAATGAATGTTAAAAGTTAAATAAATAAATAAAGGAAAAAAATAAAAAATAAAATAAAATGGAAATCAAAACTGAACTGTGAATACACATAACCTGGAGAATGGACAACAGAAGATCCCTTTCCTCATATTGATGGGGGATTACAAGTATGAAACATCACATGCACTCTATGACATGGTCACTGTCAGGTGGTTTTGCTAACCTATTTTTAAATATTATATAATATGACCAAGAAGGTCAACTAAGCATCATTCAAGTACAACTTATTTAATGGTACTGGAAACTAAGGTATTTCTTTTTGGCCCAGAAAAGGGAATCTATTCATTTACCCTTAATCCTTAGGGGATAGTAAAATGAGTTCGGAGTGGTTTTGGTAATTTCAGTTGTTCTCATTAGGACAACTGGAAATTTGGATACTCAATAAGCACTTCATAAACCCAAATACAAACTATAAGGAACAAGTTTATGATTCTCTCCAGGCCAATTAAACACTATTGAAATAAAGAGTTATGCTCCTTTGTCAGGTATTTTGCTCAGGGATGACTATTTTTGTGTTTAAACTACATATTGGTTTAAAAATCTCTCTTACATATTATGACAAAATACTAGGCCAAGAAGTTTCAAAAAGCAAAAGATGTTACTGTATTCATTAATGTTTTCATAAACCAAAATGAAAGTCAAGTCACTCAAACAGTGGAAGCAGAGTACTTCGGTAAACCTGTATTCCCATACACTCACTTTGGCTTATCATGGAAAGGAAATAATTATTAATTATTCTACCCTACTTTTATTCAATCATTGCTCTAAGTGTGGCAGCTCCACAAACCTCTACTGTTACTACAGAGGTAGCCTACAGTTTTCTGTTGGATTTTGTATCTCAGAAGAAAAGATGTTTTCCAGGTCCAAAAGATAGATACTACCTTATATTCCACCACAATTACCCACTTTGATACCCATGTCTTTGCTCTACTAGATATGTGAGTTTTCTTGAGGTCCAGTTTCTGGGAATGAGCTTCCCAGAGCCAATAACCCACAGGTATCCTCAACAACAGCTGACCCCTAGATCTGGATCATGTTTGCTGAGTACTTCACATACATCACTCCATTTGATTTCCCCAACAACCTGGGAGGTAAGTACTATAGAGACATGTGACAAAGGTGAAGCATCACAGGTGGAAGTACAGCCCAGCACTCCAATATGAAGCTCAGGATTCTTTGTACTACACTACAAGGCCCCTTGAAATCTTATCAGCTTCATAGAAAAGACCTACCTAAGCATGTTCTCTACTGGCATACCCATTAAGAATCCAGAGTTGCCTCCAGGACACAAGAGAGCATGATTATCTGTGTATTTTTTTACTTGTATAACCAAGTAAAGAATTTCAAAGACATTGTGGGCTAAAGTTTTCTGTTTGGCAAACTTGGGAACCACAACATTGCTCCCATGGAAAACCACATTTCAAGTTTCAAACAACTACTTATGCCTATGGCCAGCTCCTACAATAATGTACTTTGATGAGGCACATCTCCTAATGATATTAATAAGCGAATTGTTTTTGCACTGTTATTACCATATGACTTCTAGGTCCCCAGTTCAATTATTTATGAAATCACTCTAGCAACCCCCACAAATGACTACATGGATCCAGTTCCACTTTCAAATTTGCTTTTAGTATCTCTGCAAAGGAAAATTATCTTAAGATTTTGGGGGGACTAATTTATCCATATTTAATTTTAGATAAAATTGTTAAAAGCTATTCATTATCTGCAAGTAAAATAGGTGAAATGACTCAAACTTAACACAGTACTTTAATTGACATATCACCTTTAAAGGAAAGCTGGCCCTGTCAATTTGGCTGATAAACTGTCAACTGTTTTTCTCCTTTAAAATCATTAGAAAATGTTTAGGTAAAGCATACAGATTTCTATTTCACTGGAGAACAACTTCAACAAAAAATGTATTTCATGGTCTCTATGTAACAGCCTAGGGCAGGTTCCTCACCCCTGACCCAGGCTGTTACTACTGTACACAAACTATTTAGAAGAAATGTTTTCAAGTTTATTTTGATAACTGTAAGGATCTATTTGAGTACTGTATAAGAAAGACAAATATAAGACCACATAGAGAGTATCAGGTTAGGGAAAAGGAAACAAGAAGGCAGTATGCAACACTATCTGTGTAATCTGGGGCAACTCTCCATTTGTGGGCCTCAGTAACCTAATCTCTGAAATGGAGATCAGAAAGACTTTCAGGGCGGAGCCAAGATGGCGGAGTAGAAAGACGCACATACACATAGCTCCGAACCCACAACCCATAGAACGGCTACAGGGAAGTAACTCACGGCGAATTCTGCACCCAGAGGCCACGGAACATTGGAGTGAGGGAGATTTCTGCTCCGGAGAGACCTGCAAACCTCTTGCGGGGGGTCCTTCGCGCTGTGGACTGGGCGGCGGGACTGGGAGCTGAGGACAGCCCTGCCGCGGCCGCGGCACCGAGAGGAAAAGATCCGAGCGGGCTTCAGGGACGGGATCTCTAGCGGCCACGCGGGTCCCTCCACCCACAGAGGGACCTGCAAACCTCTCACAAAAGGTCTGTCGCGCTGCAGACGCGGAGCCCAGCCCAGACCTGCCACGGCCGCGGCACCGAGAGGTACAGATCCGAGCAGGCTTCAGGGACGGGATCTCCAGCAGCCGCACAAGTCCCTCCACCCACAGGTGACAGGGGTCGGTGGGAGAGTCTCTTTGGCGGGTCGAGAGGGGAGTGGGGTGCCCCCATAACTCAGGCCCCCCCGGGAGGTAGAAGCTGAGAGGTGGCTGCAGACAGGGGCTCCCCAAGGGGGCAGGAGCCTGGATCCATTGTGGAAGGTCTGTGCGTAAACGCCTTGAGGGAACTGAGCCTGAGAGGCGGCCCTGCACCCACCTGAGCACTTGAACTTAATCTCACACTGAATAGCAGCCCTGCCCCCACCCAAAGCCCTGAGGCTGGGAAGCAGCATTTGCATCTCAGACCCCAAGCGCTGGCTGGGAGGATCTGGAGGCGAGGTGGGGGTGGAGAGGACACTCAGAAGTCAAGTCACTGGCTGGGAAAATGCCCAGAAAAGGGGAAAAAAAAATAAGACTATAGAAGGTTACTTTCTTGGTGAACAGGCATTTCCTCCCTTCCTTTCTGATGAGGAAGAACAATGCTTACCATCAGGCAAAGACACAGAAATCAAGGCTTCTGTGTCCCAGCCCACCCAATGGGCTCAGGCCATGGAAGAGCTCAAAAAGAATTTTGAAAATCAAGTTAGAGAGGTGGAGGAAAAGCTGGGAAGAGAAATGAGAGACATGAAGTCAAAGCATGAACAGCAGATCAGCTCCCTGCTAAAGGAGACCCAAAAAAATGCTGAAGAAAATAACACCTTGAAAACTAGCCTAACTCAATTGGCAAAAGAGGTTCAAAAAGCCAATGAGAAGAATGCTTTCAAAAGCAGAGTTAGCCAAATGGAAAAGGAGATTCAAAAGCTCACTGAAGAAAATAGTTCTTTCAAAATTAGAATGGCACAGATGGAGGCTAAGGACTTTATGAGAAAGCAAGAAATCACAGAACAAAGCCAGAAGAATGGAAAAATGGAAGATAATGTGAAATATCTCATTGGAAAAACAACTGACCTGGAAAATAGATCCAGGAGAGACAATTTAAAAATTATGGGACTACCTGAAAGCCATGATCAAAAGAAGAGCCTAGACATCATCTTTCATGAAATTATCAAGGAAAACTGCCCTGAGATTCTAGAACCAGAGGGCAAAATAAGTATTCAAGGAATCCACAGAACACCACCTAAAAGAGATCCAAAAAGAGAAACTCCTAGGAACATTGTGGCCAAATTCCAGAGTTCCCAGGTCAAGGAGAAAATATTGCAAGCAGCTAGAAAGAAACAATTCAAGTATTGTGGAAATACAATCAGGATAACACAAGATCTAGCAGCTTCTACATTAAGGGATTGAAGGGCATGGAATAGGATATTCCAGAAGTCAAAGGAACTAGGACTAAAACAAAGGATCACCTACCCAGTAAAACTGAGTATAATACTTCAGGGGAAAAATTGGTCTTTCACTGAAATAGAGGATTTTCAAGCATTCTTGATGAAAAGACCAGAGCTGAAAAGAAAATTTGACTTCCAAAGACAAGAATGAAGAGAACCATGAAAAGGTGAACAGCAAGAAGAAGTCATAAGGGACTTACTAAAGTTGAACTGTTTACATTCCTACATGGAAAGACAATATTTGTAACTCTTGAAACATTTCAGTATTTGGGTACTGGGTGGGATTACACACACACACATGCACACACGCACACATACATAGAGACAGAGTGCACAGAGTGAATTGAAGAGGATGGCATCATATCTTAAAAAAAAAAATGAAATCAAGCAGTGAGAGAGAAAGATATTGGGAGGAGAAAGGGAGAAATGGAATGGGGCAAATTATCTCTCCTAAAAGAGGCAAGCAAAAGACTCATTAGTGGAGGGATAAAGAGGGGAGGTGAGAGAAAAACATGAAGTCTACTCTCATCACATTCCACTAAAGGAAAGAATAAAATGCACACTCATTTTGGTATGAAAACCTATCTTACAATACAGGAAAGTGGGGGATAAGGGGATAAGCAGGGTGGGGGGGATGATGGAAGGGAGGGCATGGGGAGGAGAGTGCAATTTGAGGTCGACACTCATGGGGAGGGATAGGATCAAAAGAGAATAGAAGTAATGGGGGACAGGAGAGGATGGAGGGAAATATAGTTAGTCCTATACAACACAACTATTATGGAAGTCATTTGCAAAACTACACAGATGTGGCCTATATTGAATTGCTTGCCTTCCAAAGGGAAGGGGTGGAGAGGGAGGGAGGTAAAGAAGTTGGAACTCAAAGTGTTAGGATCAACTGTCGAGTAATGTTCTTGCCACTAGGAAATAAGAAATACAGGTAAAGGGGTATAGAAAGCTATCTGGCCCTACAGGACAAAAGAGAAGACGGAGACAAGGGCAGAGAGGGATGATAGAAGAGAGAGCAGATTGGTCATAGGGGCAATTAGAATGCTTGGTGTTTGGGGGGGGAGGGGATAAAAGGGGAGAAAATTTGTAACCCAAAATTTTGTGAAAATTAATGTTAAAAGTTAAATAAAAACAAACAAACAGAAAAAAACAAAGACATACTTACAAAAAAAAACAAAAAAAAAAACAAAAAAAAAAAAAAAAAGAAAGACTTTCAGAACCATAGACTCAGGGCTGGCAAAGACTTCAGAGATCATTTGGTCCAATCCTTTCACTTTACAGATGAGGAGTGCTTCAGTCATAAAGCCCGCAACAACAGTTACAGCTACAAGCAGATACAGAGTGCTTACTAGATGCTCAGGATTTTACAATTACTATCCCATTTGATCCTCACAACAACCCTGGAAGGCAGGTGCTGTCATTATTCCCATTTTACAGATGAGGAAACTGAGGCAAAAAGGGATTAGGTGACTTGTTCAGACGCACACACAGAGCCAGTCAGTATTAGATGCAGCTATGAACTCAAGTCTCCCTAAGTCCAGGCTCTACATGCTACGTCCACCGTGGCACCTGGACAATAGAATATCCTGAAATCAGTTCTTAAACGCATTATTCAAGTCTTTTTCAATCCTACCCACTGTTCCAGTCTCTCCCCCATCCTACACAGGAAGAATATTGCAGTCTACTTTATTTAAAAGGTAACCTGGCTCAGAGTAAAGCCACTACTAGATTTCCTTCTCACATCTATGGCATTTATTAGGCTCTTCATGTTTATCAGCATATTTGATATCATAATTTCCTGCCAAACCCTAAATACATGTCATGCCTATTACCTTAATTTTGGAAAAAATGAGGTTTGTCAGGAGTTGCTTAAATAATGGCTAACATTTACACAGCACTTTAAGGTTTGCAAACTACTTTACAAACTATGTTATATCATCTGATGCCATTAATACTTGAACCTTTTTAATGTTGTATCTACATTAGTTAACCCCTCTTATTTTTTGCCCTGAGGTGAAACTCAAGACAGAATTTTCTCTCTCATGGGACTGTGTAAGTGCACTTCCTACTTTACGCACTATCTCTCAAGCACAAAGCGCTGTTAGGCTTGTATTTCTGCTATAATAGAGCAAATCTGTCCAGCATGAGCTAAGAAAAATAAGCTGCGAAATGTAGATAATCATGATTTATATTTGCTACTTTTAAGCAGAATGGTTTGAAATGATGTTCTGAAAAGGGGCTAACAGCAAAGAATCATCATATGAAGTACTAAGAAAGCACTTTATAAGTTTATTTCAAACCTTTTATAACATAACTTCAGCCTTTGTTTGAGATAACTTTGCTCTATTTAACAAACTATAAATGTTAGAACTTTTCATTATCTTTGAACTTTCATACACACCCCCCATAATGTGCATCTTTAATGAATAAAAACCAGAAAAGGTTATTTAAAAAATTCAAACAGCTACCTGAACTACCTGAATGTTGTTGGAAAAAATACTTCAAAGACCTGAGCTTATTTTTGTTGAATGAAATAATATAACTGTCTAATCCGGAGAAGCACAGAAGGAGAGGACAAATTCACAGAATGCCTGGCAAGATCATCCCAAGAACAATTAAGGATGAAACAGACGAAAAAAATCAGCTGCCAACTTTCAGCTACTGGTCTCTCCTATCTATGATAGTTATCTGATTAAGGGTTTGCGCTTAAGAAATAAACTTTTAAAATATATTCTGAGTATTTTACATGATGATTCCCTGCAATGAGATGAATTAGCCACCTTTTCAAAACAACCCCTTCAAACCGTTATCACAATTGCCCTTATACTATAGGAGGAAGTACAAGAAGCACTAAAGAAAACAAGTGCAGGAAAAATAGCTGGACAGAACCATGCGTAAAGGAGGAGGCATGGAACGGAGCCAACATGATTCTGAAACTGTTATGAGATATTTTCAAAAGAGCGCAAAGGCAGACTTTCCACGTGCTTGGAAAAAAATAATGGATATTCCTGAGAGGTAGCACAAAATAGCACACAAAGCCTAGATCTGAGTCAAGAAATCTGGGTCTGAATCCGAACTCCCACTTCCTTAGCTCTGTGAGCATGAGTTAGTGCACTTCTCTTGGATTCAGTGTCCTCCTCAGCAAAATATGAACACCTGATACTCAGAGTCCTTACTTGAGTTACTGAAAAGGGGGCAAGGACTCCACGTACTTATTCTTTGGCTTTGTTAAGAACAGGTCATGCCCAATTAACCTCATTTCTCTTTGTGACAGAATTACTGCCAGTCACACAGTGATATTGCTGCAGATATTATTTACCACATTTAATCAAGTTTCTCATATTATTCTTGTTGAGAAGATGGAGATGGAGGCTAGATGACAATCCACTGAGAGGAGCTCTGAGCTGGCCAGAATCAGGACAGAGGCCTAGGTAGACAACGTAGCTGTCTCCAAATATCTGGAGGGCGGTCACGTGGAAGCAGGGTTAGGCTTGTTCTATTTGGCAGCAGAGGGGAGAACCAGGAACAATGAATTGGCAGTGAAGGGGTCAGATGAGAGACACGTTTTACAGGTAGAAATGATTACATTTGCCAATAGATTACCTACATGGGTAAGTCTGAGGGGAAAAGATAATGTTATGAGGTCTGTGATTCATATCATATCAAGCAGCTATTCACCTAGGGGGAGGAGAATGGAGTCTGGCAAGCCAGAGGCACCTGCCTGCAGCCACCAAGTGATGTGGTTGGGAAAAACGGCTGAGGGAAGAAGAGGATTTCCTCAATGGCACCTGAAAGCTTGTGAGCACCAAGATAGATAGGTTATAATTGCCCTGAGAAGGCCAGTCCCAGATCGAAGGGGGGAATTGGAAGTTTCCCCAAGGATGCGAAGGGATAGAGTAGGAGGAGTGTTGGGTAATAAAGGTAGGTAAGGTTCCCAGTTGGCTCTCTGCAAGGAGGGTGGGCTACAACCCAAATCCCCACCCTCTGATCACATATTCCCTGGGGTTGGACATTATACGCAGCAGGCTGAATAGCTCATAGGACTGATGAGTGGGAGCGTGTGTGCGCGTGCCTACTACAGCATGTGCATTCAATTTTATACAACAAGCTTTATGTCATTATTATGGATGAGGTACAGTGCTAGGTCCTGTGAATAAAAGAGAAAACAAAGAACAGTTCCCACCCTTAGGGGATTCAAAGTTGACACAGACCAGAAAACACAAGGCAATGTGAAGAGGGAGCACTAACAACTAAGGAGTCACAGACAGCTTTGGAAGTCTGGTGAGGCCTGTGACTTCTTCCCAGAATAATACGCTAAATGCAAAATAAGACATAAGAACAAAGGAAATCAATTATACTGAAAAGGTTTTAAAAAAATTATTGTCCCAAGGTTAAGAACTCCTGAAATAAAAGGTCAGGAAAAGCTTTCCATAAGGATTCTGAGGGTACCACTGAAGGAGGAGTGGGGAGTAAAGGAGGTGATGAACTGGGCCCAGAACTGAAAAGGAGAAACAGAGGAGAGTCCACTGCATCTGGAGGGAAGCATAGCGCTCTTTGTGACCCCTTATTCCTCTCACAACCAAAGGCTCCTCTTTTTGGACACATATTCTTCTGGTGATGCTGTATGACTCCAAGCAAAGAGGATCACAGTCTACAGTCATGACAGAACAAGGAAAACAATACATACCATAACTACAATAACACACAGAAAAAGGACCAACTCCACTCACCAAAATGAAGGCTGAGAAATTATAATGGCTTTGTCCCAAAAAACACATGAAAATCTACGTTCCTCTTTGTGAAGAGGTGGGTATGGAAAACTGCATATATCAGGCTTGGTGGTGGAATATGGAAGCTTTGCCCAACTGCTTTTTCCCTCCTTTTATTTTTTCATTCAAAGGGATCGATTTTTGAAAGACAGAGGGAAAATATATTTAGAAATGAAGGTGATAATAAAAAAAAAAAAACATCAACAAAGTTGAAGAAAGGAGGTCAAGATGCATCCAAAAGGTACTGATGCTTGTCCTGTTTTTGGAAAGGACTGAGGCTACTGTGAGTGACATCGACTTGTGTGTGAACCAGATTTAAGTGAGGCAGACTTGCACAGTCGTCAGCCTGGCTGGAGATGGCCTGGGATGCAGCAGCCGATCTTGGCATCTCTGAGGCCTGACTCCAGCCTGCCTCAGCTGCCTTCCTGACTGTTGGAGCGGACTGTTCTTGTCTGCCCATTACAGAGGGGAGGAGGGAGTCTTCATATGCTTGGGGCAGACACCCTCTAACTCACCAAGGGACTTAAAGCCTCCCGTTCACCCTCAACCAGGTTTGGCCCATCTGCTGAGATGGTTTACCAGCAGTGTGGCCACTGCACAAGCTAGAGCTTCTTAGAACCACAGGTGAGTGAAGGCAGACACCAAAGATGTCTCCACAAAGGACTCCCCAAGCCCTCCCGCCAGAGATGTTGGTCCTCTCTGAACACTGCGGAGGGTAAGCATAAGCAGGTTATAGTATATCACCAACTGGCAGGATAAAGACAACACAATATGGGAAGTCAATGCTAGAGGGGTTATGGAATGTCAGGCACACACTGATGGAGCTGTGAAATGATCTAACCATTCAGGAAAGCAATTGGGATGAATGCAAAGAAAGTTATTAAAATGCTCATACCCTTTAACCAAGATATCCCACTGCTAGGCATACACCCCGAGGAGTTAATAATAACAACAGTAACCATAACCACAGCTATATTAATATAGAGAAGCATTTATAGAAGGGAGGGAATATGGATGCAGAACAATCTTTATTCTTTGTTAAGAGGGATAGCTCTCTGTATAGGGAAAGAGGAAGGGATCGATTGGGAAATTAAGCTAATAAAAAAAGGTAGCAATAAAATTTTATATTTTTAAAGAAAGAAACACATAGCCAAAAAGGTGGCCAGGATAACAGATGAGCTTAATAGGCATTGTGTGTCCCAATGGTACCCACGACACATCAAGAAATCAAAAGGAATTTTCCTAGCATCTTGAGTGGAAACCCTCCAGACGATTTATAAGAGAACAAAGTCAAAAGTAGCACAAGATGAAAAAATGTGGATGAGTCGCAATCTGAACTGTTGGAGACAGTGCCTATATCAATGCAATAATAGATCCTTGGAAGTATTTTGGGACAGCGTAGGAAAAAAAAACCCAACTATCTGTTATTAATATTTTGAAAAGCAGTTAATTCATCCCTTAAAAATTTCAGTTCTATGTGTTTCTAGAAAAATTTGCATCAGTTAGCTTTGTGAAATAAAATAAGCAACACTGTAATTCAATTTTCTGCTACAGTTCCAAAAGGAAACTTGAAAACAAGTCACTGTTCCAAAATACAGTGTATATTCTAGAAAGAAAATCAATATGTCTTGGTCACAAAGATTACCAATATAGTAAACACAGATAGTTTGCAGAAACATATGGCTAACTTCTTCCTTCCCATTTTAAGAAATTTTAAAGTAGTATGAGTACCTAACATTCTTTGCTGAAACAGAAAATTTTAGTCTAATTAGTACTTATCAAACTACCACGGACAGTCATTACAATTAAAGGAATGGTAGAATCATGCTCTAGTACTCCTCTGAGAGGCAACATAATGTGGGAAAGAGCGTAAAAGGTCAGAAGGCCTGGATTGGAATCCCTACTCTACCACTGATGCCATGACCTTTGACAGGTCACCTTCTTTCTCAAGGTTCTAGTTTGGTCCTCTGTAAATGTAGCACCTAGAACTAGATAATCATTAAGGCCCCTTGCAACTTGGAATTTAAATTCCAATGTCCTATGAACAGGGTTTTCTATTCATTCCCCTCACTCTGGCTCACAGAGTATATGGAGGGAAATAAAGTACAAGAACTGGGAAGACTGGATGGGACTGCTCTGTGAAGGACCCAAGAGGGATTAGTTTATTGACCAGGGGAGTGACATGATCTGATCTGTGATGTAGGAAGATGGACTGCAGTAAAGAGAGACTTGAGGCAGGACCATTAAGTGGCAGGCTGTTGCAAAAGTCCAGGAAGGAGGTGATGAGGGTTTGCACAAGGAGAGTGGCAGTGGCAGAAGATCAAAGGGGACACTTACAAAGGAAGAATCATCAAGACTTGCTGACAGATCGGATATGGAGGGAGACAGTGGGTGAGGAGTTGAGGATGACATGAAGACTGCAAGCCTGGGTTACTGGAAGGACGATGGTGTACTCAATAGTAATAGTAAGTGTAATAGTAAGTAGTAAGTAAGTAATAGTAAGAGAGGGCTAGGAAGAGGGCAGAGTTTGGGGGGAAAGATGAGTTCAGCTCTAAGCATGTTGCACTTAAGATGTCTAAGGAACCTCCAATAACTGACAAGTGGTAATGACTAACAAAGGCAGAAGAGTTTCAATCAGTCAAATGTTCACAGTTGACATCTGGTTGAGTGCAAGCAGGAAATCATCACTAATCCTTCATTTTTTTCTCCTGTGACTCTGGTTCTTCTTAATACTCCTGCCAGGGATACTAAGTCAATACTGCTTGCACCCAGGTTCCTCAACACTTCCCATGGGGAGTTTTCTGAAGGGCTTTCTGCAGAGATCTGGTTTCTGCCCCGACTGCTGAGAAGTGGAGGAGTGCTGCGCAGAGTGGTGGAGGATTCACGGTTTAATAAAGTCATTCTAACAGAATAAAAGAAATGAGCATGTGAGTTCACTATTTAACTGACAAGTTCCTAACAAAGAGTGAGTGCTGCATTAAACCTCCTGACTTTTCTGATGACTGGCTGGACAAGAACACAGGAATAAGTAAGCAAAGTATTGTTTGAAGCAGGCCTCATGTATTTTGCCTTCTGTCTCAGTGTGGCATGTATTTTCATCAGGTGAGACAGATGGAGAGACAGATTATTTGACAAAATAATCTAAAAATATCCCATGGAGGAAAAAAATGTCAAAAACATGCTGAAACCCACAAATGCTATTTTAAAAAGGGCACAAATACAGTGACATCCAGCATTAAGCTAAAAATACAGGTGGTTATATGATCTCTGTAACAAAAGATGTACTCTCTCAAATACCATAAATATTCTATACATAATATGGGTGGGTGGAGGAGCGCAGAGAGAAGCAGAAAACATACTACTTTGCCCTCCACTCTTAGAAGCCTTCTATCATTATTCATTACAGATTAACAATTGTATAATACTGAAGGGCAGCTGGTGATGCAGTAGATAGAGTGTCTGGCCAGGAGTCAGACACACCTGAGATCAAATCTGGCTTCAGGAACTTATTAGCTGTGTGACTCTGGCCAAGTCCCTTAACCCTGTCTGCCTCAGTTTTCTCATCTGTAAAACGACTTGGAAAAGGAAATAACCAACCACTCCAGTATCTCCTCCAAGAAAACCCTAAATGGGTCACAGATTGGACAAAACTGAACAATGACAACAAAATGGAACATCTAGAACTGAACACACTTCAGGAGTGGTATAATGGGTGGAGTTTTGGTTTGTTTTTAACCGAAAGAAAGACTCTTGGTTTGGGAAACTGGATGGCTGCAATGGAGTACCCAATCCCAATTCTTCCTTACTTCTAAGATATTAGCACTAGGCACCAGGTGCCCCTCAGCTCCTAGTCACTAACCTTTACCATTCTCCAAGGGGCATTCCCTTTCCTTGCAGCTGACAACTAAATACTATAGGAATTCTATACTGTTGTTTTATAAATCTCTGCACTAAGATGACCTCAATCCAAAAATCCACATCTATCCAAATGTTCAACTGTATTACGTAATCTAGTCACAGAAGGACATCTCAAACTTCTGCCAAGTATTATGTAAAATACAATGTTTACACTTTAACACTACACTGAAGAAGAATCGGAGCTACAGCACCAAGGGGCTGGAAAACGTTATCATTATCAAAATTTTCAACTAAAAATTTCTAAGATACTTAGCACTTCTTTACACAAAACCCTGCTAGAATGGATGACAAAGAGTTTCCAATCCATCCTTCTGCCTCTAGGAAGAATTATACTTATAACAGAACAAACGACTCTCTTACCTTGTTGTTCCCCAGCCTTGTAAGATTTCCAGCTTTGCTTTAAAACAACAACTAACATTCACAATTCAAAAAGTCTCTAAATCCGAATCAATTCTCTAGTTATCCTGATGCAATTTACACCCACTTCGTCCCAAGACAGTATCCTTCAGTGCCTGATGATCATGACGTTAACCCTTACCCATAAGCACTGCTTATGCTCTAGATCCTATTCTACCAGCTGGTAGTTATCTGCATTGCTCTCTTCTGACAGGACCCACTTGAAGAGAAATGCAACTGTGTGAACTTAGAGAGGAAGGTCCCAGAGACTTACATTAGCACAATGAGGAAAGCTATCAACTTCTGAATAATTAAGTCCCCAAATCTTGGGACATTAAAATACAACAGATTTGAAGCAAAGTGAACATCAATAACCAAAGATGTTTAAACATTATTTCAAAATATAAACAACTTAATCTATTAACATTCATAAAACTTAATAGAAAATCGGACTGTGCCCTACTTTTCTTGTATTCACAATCTGTTTTATGTCATGAATCACGGAATCATGGTGTGGGGCTTCCTGTTAGGATCTGTTAATGTTAATCAGAATGTTAATAAGGAAGCCATCTGCCTGGTCATTCTGTTTCAAAAGCAATGCCTATAATTTGAGGGTTAAAGAGTAACAGTTATTTAGATTGTTTTAGATATTCTGCATTTGGACCACTCTAAACCAAAGGGTCGGGTAGAATCCATTAATGGATAAAGGCCAAAAATGATTAAGAAATAAAGGTGATGTAAGAACAAAAGATACCACTAAGAATTAAAAACTTTATTTAAAAAGTGTGTTAAGAAATAAAGCAATTTCACAGCTCCTCTATATCTGGCCTATGTAATATGGACAGAATAACTGATTATGAAAAATAAAACTCCTACAGCAAAGCTTGCAAAATAAATAGGTCCAAAATGACTTTCTCAAACCCAAGTTCTTATTAAGTTGTCTGCTGTCTTGAGATGATTCTTTTCATCTTCACAGCTATCTGTAACTGAAGATACTCTAAAAGTAAAACTCAAACTTATGGGAAATGTTCTGCATAATTTCACACGCATAATTGATATCATAATGCCTGCCTTCTCTATGGGTGGGGGAAGGACTGAGGAGGAAAGAGAATTCGGAACTAAAAAAATTTTTTTAAGAAGATTGCTAAAAAAATACATAATAAATTTATTTTTAAAGGAAGATATTTAACTGTAAAAACAACCAATTTGCAAAAGATCCCCATACAAGATGTCCATAAAGCCTCAGTGCGGCTTTAAGCTTTGATATAGAGAGCTGGACCTGGATGGAGTCAAGATCTGAATTCAAATCTGGTCTCAAAGCTGTGTGACCCAGGACAGATCACTTAACCTGTTTGCCTCAGTTTCCATAATTGTAAAATAAGGTTAATAAGAGCACCTACCTCCAGGTTTGTTGTCAAGGATCAAATAAAATAGTATTTGTAAAGTGCTTTGCTACACAAATGCTTATTCCCTTCCTTCTTCCCCTTAAAGCGAAGGCTTTTGAGGCACTATCTCTCTGTAGAATCATTACTGCCCCTGTCTTTGAAGCCCACTCTTTACCTCTTGGGGGGTGGTAAGGGAGAGTTTCTGAAGCTTTCAGAGAAATCTGTAGATTCCTTAATACCCAGCATTCCATCCATGTTCTCTCCCTTCAAGAATCTCAAGGCTCCCCCACTTCCCAGTTACATGGTCCATATTCTGTATGGACTCATCAGCATTCAGGTTCCCCTCTAGAATATAAGCTCCTTAAGGCAGATACAGGATTCATTTTATTCTTGGGATCCCCAGCCTTTAGCACTAGGCTTTGAAGATAGCAGAATCTGAATAAATAGTTACTGTACTGAATGGGCAAGATTCCAAGGTAAGGCTGCCTGACTCACCTGCCTCAAATAAATCTCCTCACCATTTACAAAGCATTAGTTCTACTGAAAATAGACACTTCAAGTTCCAAATAAAGAATCAACAACCAAATGCCTATAACAGAACTACAGGCGATGATCTACACTAGTTCTGGTAAGCAGTTCTGCTTGGTATCACAGCTTACCCCTACTGTTTGTGGCTAGGAACTTCAGGCAATTAACTTGAGTTTACATGCCCAGAAAAACTGAACAGAAGATGACTGCCACATGTGATAGTAACCATTCTCTGTTAATTGAGTCAGTGAGAAATCTCTGAATTCCCAAGTGGATTATCTATCATGCTAGAAGCACTTCTGAAAGATTTACAATAATGAAACGAATATTAATAACTATAATGAGCATTAAGCATTCATGAAATGAAGAGGCTCCTTCAGCCTTCTGTCTTCTTCACCTGCCCTTACCCTCCTTTTGCACTATGTCAGAGGAAAAACAATCTTTCTACATTTCCCAAGCTAACTCACCCCTGTAATACAATGGAAAAAGTACTGACTTGGGAATCACAAAACTTGGATTCAACTCTCACTTCTGATATTTACTACTTGTGTGAACTTCATGAAGTCCAATCTCTGAGTCTCAGTTTCCTCCTCTATAGGAGGAGAAAGTTGTACGAGCTGGGCTCTGAGGCCCCTTCCTGTTCCAAGTCTAGGCTCCCAACCCAGTTTCTGTGGCAGATCTCATCCCTTCTCCCCTCCTTTCTCTCATCCCCTCAATTTCTTCCTTTCAACACTGGTGTCACAGTAGTCCCAGCCCAGCCTCGGGCATAGTCAGAAGTGGTAGCTACTATCTCACGGGCAGACAAAGCTAGCCAGTATACCAGAACCAGGAGATGAAATGAAAACCAAAGTACCAAGCCAAAGTTGAAACTCTTCTATCATGAGCTCCTTTAGGAGAAGGACTGTCTTGGCTCTTTTTGTATCATCACTGCTTAGCATAGTACCTGGCACACGGTAGGTGCTCAATGTTTACTGATAACTGACTGAAACTCTCCAAGCCAAAGGACCAGCCAGAATGGAAATGTCAGGAATATCAATACCTTACTGAAAGTATTAAATGAGCAGTCAGGAGTGGGGCCAAGAGGACCATTCCATTATGAGAGCTCGGGATAGTCTCTGGGAAGGGAGACAAGCTGCTGCACACAGTGCATCTGCATGGTTTTCTTTTAAGAGTAAGCCAAATGTACTCTTTTTCTCAGAAGGCAGGAATTAGACACCTGGGCTCTTTCCTCTTTGCCTACAAGGATACTTAGGTCTCCTTTATCCTAAAAAATACTTCTCTAGAGAGAGTTACTCTCTTGAATTACCATCTTCTCTCACCTTCCCTTCACTGCTAAACTTTTGTAAAGGTCAGACTAAATCTGCTATCCCACAATAGCTATAGCCACAATAAATGGTTAGTCAGAAAAAAACCTAGAGAGAAAAATATGGACAGACAGCCAGTATGGTGTGGGTATATCTGGAACTGGGTGAACAGCGAATAAGTACATTCACATCAATTTGAAAGAGCTCTGTCCTTGGTCTTGATCTGTTCAACAATCCTGACTTGGGTATGTGACACAGATGACATACCCACACAAATCTGCATTTCTATATATTACTAACAAAGCTCAACAGCAAGAGATAGAAAGAGAAATCCCATTTAAAGCTAGGGTAGACACTATAAAATATTTGGCAGTCTACCTGCCAAAACAAACAAACTCAGGGACTGTATGAACACAATTACAAAACACTTTTTGCACAAATAAAGTCAGATCTAAGTAAGTGGAAAAACATCAGATGCTCGTGGGTAGGCTGAGCCAATATAATAAAAATGGCAATTCTACCTAAATTACTTATTCAGTGCCATACCAACCAAACTATCATTTATTTTCTAAAGCTACAAAAAATATCAAAATTCTTCTAGAAGAACAAAAGGTCTAGAATATTAAGGGAACTAATGAAAAGAAACGCTAGGGAAGGTGGCCTAGCCCTATAAGATCTCATATTGTTATTATAAAGCAGCAATCATCAAAACCACCTGGTACTGGCTAAGAAACAGAGGAGTAGACCAGTGGAATATGTTAGGTACTCAAGACACAGTAGTCAATGAACATAACAATCTACTGTTTGATAAACCCAAAGATACCAGTTTCTGGGATAAGAACTCACTGTTTGATAAAAATTGCTGGGAAAACTGAATGACAGTGTGGCAGAAACTGGGCACAGGTCAATGCCTGACACCATACACAAGAAGAAAGTCCGAATAGGTACATGGTCTAGGTATAAAGATTGATACTATATACAAATTAGTGGAGCAATGAATAGTGTATTTATCAGATTTATGGAGAATGGAAAAATTTTTGACTAAACAAGAGATAGAAAACATTATGAAGTGCAAAATGGATAATTTTGATTACATTAAACTGAAAAGTTTTTGCCAACCAAAACCAATGCAACCAAGATTAGGAGGGAAGCAGAAAACTGGGAAAGAATTTTTGCAACTAGTGTCTGTGATAAAGGCCTCATTTCTAAAATGAGAACTGAGTCAAATGTACAAGAATACAAGTCATTCCTCAACTGATAAATGGTCAAAGGATATGAACAGGTAATTTTCAGAGCAAGAAATTAAAGCTATTTATAGTCATATGAAAAAATATTCTAAATCACTACTGATTAGAGAGATGCGAATCAAAACACCTCCAAGATACCACATCACACCTATCAGATTGGCTAACATGACAAAATAGGAAGATGATAAATGTTGGAGATGTGGGAGAATTGAAACACTAATTTATTGTTGGTGGAGTTGTGAGTTGATCCAACCATTCTGGAGTGTAATTTAGAACTATGCCCAAAGGGCTACAAAAATGTGCATGCCCTTTGACCCAGCAATACCACTTCTGGGACTGTATGACCAAGAGATCATAAAAATGGGAAAGGGCCCCATATGTACAAAAATATAGCAACTCTCTTTGTGGTAGCCAAAAATTCAAAATCAAGGGGATGCCCATCAATAGAGGAATGGCTGAATAAATTGTGTTATAGGAATGTAATGGAATACTATGTATTGTGCTATAAGAAATGATGAACAGGAAGACTTCAGAGAGGCCTGGAAAGACTTACATGAACTGATGCTGAGTGAAAGGAGCAGAACCAGGAGAACTTTGTACACAGCAACAACCACAGTGTGAGGAATTTTTCTGGTAGACTTAGTACTTCATTGCAATGCAAGGACTTAAAAAATTCCCAAAGGTTTCCTGAGGCTAAATGCTTTCCACATCCAGACAAAGAACTATGGAATTTGATCACAGAATGAAGCAGACCATTTTCTTCTGTATTGTGCTTTGTTCTGTTTTATGATTTCTCCCATTCATTTTAATTCTTCTAAGCAACATGGCTAAGGTGAAACTGTATTTAATAGGAATGTGTGTAGAACCTATATAAAATTGCATGCCATCTCAAGGAGGGAGTGGGGAAGTAGGGAGGAAGGAGGGGGAGGGAGGGAAAAAAAATTCAAGATATATGGAAATGATTGTAGAACACTGAAAACAAGTAAAAATAATTTTAAAAAAAGACATAGATGACATGCTCATCAAATTTGCAACTTATATGAAACTGGGAAAGGAGAGCACTTAATATGGTACTGAACCAACTGAAGTGGTTCCAAAAAGACCATGACAGACAGAAATAATGGCTGAATCTAATATGATGAAATTTAATGAAAAAACACAAAGTCTTAACACTTCTTTAAAAATACAGTTATACAAAAATCAGATGAGGGAGCTACAAGAAAGTAAGAGTTCAAGTGAAAAATACCTCAGATTTTTATGCACACTCAATGAGTCAACACTATGACAAGGTCATTAAAAAGCTAATGTGATCTTAGACTACATTAATAAAAGTCTACCTAAAAAGAAGTGAAGCATTCATATGGTATTCTACCCCCAATCAGACACAGAACATTATATTTGTTCAGTTCTATCTAGGTGACACATTTTATCCAGGACAATGACAAGCTAAAGTAAATCCAAGACAACAATCAGCTTCAGGTCATTTACACATCTGTCAAGCTTGCGATTTCTCCCTCCATTTAAGTTCTTGATAACAATGTAGAACAACAATGGATCCTAGGGCACTCCACTGGAGACTCACTAACAACAGCCAACAATCCGCAGCTCTAGTCACTCCAACCCATGAGGACTTAGCCACCTGTCGCTTTTCTCATCCACTAGCCTCTGTCAATGCTTTACTGAAACCTAAGAACCCCATGTGAGCAGCCTTGTACTTATTATTACCTGCTACTCTGGTTATCTTCTCCAAATGATGTCTTATCTTGATGAAGCACTTAGTAGGTACTGCTTCAAGTCACAAATGTACGTACTGATGGCACTGAGAAAGCAGGAGTGTCAGCCAATGTCCAGATAGTTGAGTTCTTCTACTACTACCATCCTGGATGCATCCATGCTAGGTTTGTGATCAGTATCCCAAAATCCTCATCCAATTCCTTCTTCTGCTCAGGTCACACATAGCAGATTTCTACAACAATATGACTTCTAGTTCTACCTTTACCAATCCTTACTGTGTTTCTAGCCTCAAGTTTCTGGATTTCATTATATGAATAAATCTTTCTTAATATACAATGCTGTTCTATAAAAGGTCATATCATAAACAGATTAGAGTAAGAGAAGTAATGGCGATGCCAAAAAGGGAAAAGAGTATCAATGAAACAACACAGAAAAGAAAATGAAGTTTGGAAAGAGACCCAGTTTAAAAGCAGGACAGCACTAGAATTATCATGTTAAATGTATTATGTGCTTTTGAAAAGCTATACAAAAGGTTCTTTTTCTGCTCTTTGCATATCGAAATAAACAAGTTCTTTACTGTCTATCAAACTCATAGTAAAAACAGGGAATGGAAACAGTGAACTGGGACAAAATCTTTGCAGCAAGTTTCCCTGACAAAAGACAGATACAGAAGATGTAGAGGGAATTGATATAAATATATAAAGAACATAAACATTTAGATAAATAGCAAAAAGAAAAAAAAATGAACAGGTAGTTCTCCAATAGCAAACTACCACGTGAAAAAATGCTCTAAATTACTGTTAACAGAAATGAAAATTAAAATAACTCCAAAGCTCTAAATGACAATTGTTGGAAAGGCTGTGGGAGGTCAGATACACCGATGCCCTCTTGGTGGAGCTGGGAATCAATGTTACCCTTCTGAAAAATCAATCTGGAACTATGCCCTGAAGGTTACTATACCGTGTATACCAGCAACAGCAATGACAATTTTTTAGAGAAAAAAATCTGTATATGACAGAGATTCATGGTTTCACATATCTTTTTTTTAAAAACATGGAAATGTTCATATTTGTTCAGTTCATAATAAAAAAAAATTGGAAAAAACCCTCATATTCCAACCAGCCCATCCCCTTTAAATCTATTCTTTTCCTTTTGAATAAGGAACAGACTTTCAAAGTTAAATGCTACTCACAGTTATAGAGCTGGAAGGGGACTTCAAAGGCAAGTGAATTTAGTCCAATACCCTCACTTTAAAGATGTGAAAACTGTAGCCTAGGCAAATGAAGTGACTTGTCTAAGGTCACAGATCCTCAACTATAGAAACCAGAGCTCTTTTTTGGATGCTGTACTCATGATTGTTGATAAATTACAGAGAACTATCCAAACTTCATTCCAAACAACAGAATTTGAAATCCCACAGGCTAACATTTTTTTTTTTTAATTCTCTTGGATACCATGGAACAGAGAGGCAAATCCGTAAACCCAAAAGGAAAATATTACTTGTTTGTGGCTCAAAGGTGTGTTAGGAAATTCACTCATAACTATGAACAGCATTTTATATTGTAAAAAATGCTTTACTTTGTGCAAGAACAAAGTATGGGTCAAATGATCACAGAGTTGTTTTAGATGGGTGGTTTGATATTGTCCAATTTTTAACAATCACACAAACAACATTTTTTTATGTCTCTATAAAAGACATAAAGTCCAGCTACACATTCTCATTCAGTGCTCCACTGCTTAGTAAAACCTTTCACCAAACACTCTCCAATTATTTGACCTGCCTTTTTTTCCTCATTATATTTGCTTTTCTCTCTTACACATCTGCCCTGGCTCACTCTGGCCTTGGAGGCTTTGCATATCTTCCCTACCTTGCTAGTAATAAGCTTCTTTTCTCTTTCAAAATTAATTTCCAACTTGAACCAATTCTTCTCTTGATTCTAACCACTCATATTCAATCCAACAACCTCATAATATGCTTGAATACAGCTATAATTTGCAGGGATTATTCCATGAATCATAGAGTTTTCAAGTTGGAAGGAAATTTAGAGCTCTTGTCAAACTAAAATTCAACAAACTGCATATAAACCACTATCATATGCAATTCTAATTCTCTCTGACTATATATCCTGTCCCTCCTTTAAATATTAAGCTCATAAAAGGCTATTTTAAATAATTCTACTGCAGTGCTCTGTACCATGGGTTCTTAATAAACATTATCTGACCTCATTACTTCCATTACTACACTGACCACAAAAATTTGCTCTTGTTCATCATGCCCACAACTAATGCTCACAGATGATAAAGAAACCAGAAGGAACAAAGAACAGAATGGGGCAAAGACAGCAAAGAAAGAACAAAAACAAGGGCCATAGGTGAAAGAAATAGTTAGCTTATGGATCTTTTCTATGTGCCAAGAGAATATGATCACTCGCTCAGATTCACTGACTAGAATGATTGGGGCAATGTGACACATTTTCCCTGAAGCACAGACCATTAATTTATTAAGCTACTCGAATATTTATTAAGTACCTACTATTACCCATGAAGCAATTCTGAAAGAATCTTCAATGTGATTCTCTTTGTTTTTCTTAATTAATGTTTAGTTTTCAACACTCACTTTTAAGATTGAGTTCCAAATTTTCCACCCTCCTTCCACTCCCCCTCCCCCTGATGCCCTGCAATCTGATACAGGCTATACATGCACAATCACATAAATACATTTCCACATTAGTCATATTCTGAACCTTAACTTTTATGGAAACATTTTCAAAATACCTAGATGACCATAAAAGTACATCTTTTAAAAAAAAGGTCAAGGGTGATATTAGTTAAAAGTGCTCAATTTCAAAGGTGTTTTTGTTCACTTTGATCAGTTCTCTTTAGCTAAAGCCTTGTAAACTGAGCCAGTATTTCTTATTCTAATTTCATTGAAGGTATCGTGTAAGACAGATAAAACATAACACACCTGAGGGCTGCTAGCACAGGTTCACTCTTGATTTGGTCAGACAGGAAAGACACTAAAAAGGGGTTAATAATCTTAGTTTATTCTAGTCTAGTTCTCTCAGAAGAGGTTGCTGATAGTGAGAAGACAAAACTCCTATAGCATTCCCTAATCACCCTTCTCACAGGGGTTGTTCAGAAGGGGGGGGGGGGGGGGGGAGATCTCAATTGGGTCAATCAAGACAGGCACAACTTGTGCTTCCCCTAGATCCCCAAGCCTCAATGGGGGCCAGTTGAAGCAAACACAGAATCCCCCCAAGCCACAATGGGGGCCAGTTGAGGCACACACAGCATTTCTGTATTCAACCCTAGGAGTTCCCCATTCACTGCCTAGTGACCACCTGTTTTACAGACCAACAGACAAAGAAGGCACATTGCCAGCAATGGCCTCACAAGTTTACATCCCCTGTATCTCACTGCGCAGCTGCAGTGGATGTTTATGTTATTTACCATATAACTGCACAAGCGTGGTGATGTTTTGAACCATAACTGTGGGAACTCATATCTAGTACATGAGAAGTGAAGATTGTTATGGCTATGGATCCTGGGAAACTGAACTCAGAAATAATGACAAAAAATTCACTTTACCATACTAAAATCCACCTTAATTACACTAAAATTCACCTTACATATGGGAAGAGGTTTTCTTGGTTCATAATTACAATTTAAGGAGAGCCAGGAGAACATTTAGTATGAATCCTTCATCTGATTTTTAAGTACCATATTTTAAAATGCATTCACAATCACAAAAATTCACTTTTTAGTTTTCAATGGTGTTGCTTCATAATTAATTTTGTTTACATAGTTAAAGTTGTATCAACATACATCTCCAAACAAACTCAATTTTTTCCCAAGGGCAGCACAGGCTTAAGGTAAGTGGCAAAATGAGAAAATACAGGGCTGTTTTGTTTTTTTATCTTTTGAGAAATTAGATATGGTTTTTCAATAATTAGGCTTTTATTTTCTCTCTCTCCCATCTCCCACCTTTACTGGGGAAAAGACCCAACTAAACCCCTTGTTACAAAAATGCACAGGCAAGCCAAAATTCCTAGAGGCCTGTCTACTTAGCTATGTGTCCTTTTGACCCCTCTGCCCCACTGTGGGTAGGAGTGGGCAGGTTCTTCACAACTAGCATTCTGGAACCCCATGTTGGTCTTTATGTTGATCCTAGAAGTTCAGTTTTTCAAAGTTGCTCCTTTAAAAATGTTAGGATGGTGTAGATTGCAATGTTCTTTCAATTGCACTATAAATAAATGTACGTGCTTTCTCAGCTACATCAGAACTGTGTCCTAGGCCTTGCTTACTATGAGATCTTTGATCACCTCTTCTCCTGAAAGCATCAACACATGGCCTGCTGCTACCTGCACAAGGCCGAGATGGTCAGCAGAAGCTGAACCCACCTGGCCCCATTCAACCTGAATGATGGGAAATAAAGCAGAAGGGCTAGCTCAGGGCCATGTGGTGTTCTGCTGCGAAAACCCTCAACTCTCTGTGGCTCCACGTAATGGTGCTTTCTCCTGCTCCATGCAATTGAGACCCAGAGTACTTCTCAGTTTTTAACTGGAGCTTGTTTAGAATACAGATTTAGCTGTTTTCGAAAAGTAAATGCTGAGTTGACATGATTTTTCTCTTAGAGCAGCAATTTTCACAACATTCTATATTACAAAATACTCTCATCTTTACTGATCAGCCTACTTTTGGGGGGATAGAAAGAATTAAAATAAATGAAGTATAAATTCTTTATTAAGAGAACCAACAAACTAATACAAACACTGGAACAAAGGTTTCTTCAAGCTGTTAAAAAACAAAGTTTGCCTCTAATACCTAGGAAACTTTCACTTAATTAATACTCTTTGGCAAAGTATAAACAAAAAAATATTCTGGTAAAGTCCCCCCGCCAATAGTTCTCATATACAACATAAAAACCACAACTAATTCACTCACTTTTTTATTGTCCTGTTGTGTTCTTCCTTGGTCAGACCACGTAAGTTCATTGTGTTCACCATAAAACCTTAAATTTACTAGAACATTTTTCAAATCCTAGTCAAAAATCACTAAAAAGCCTAAAGGTAAACAAAGGCCACTACATACAAACCCATCCATTTCAGCTCCAGCTAAAGCAATTTCTAAATAAAGTGGGCAGTGCTCAGGGCATCATTTGCTATACTTTCAGGAAGGGTCAATATAAATCTTACTTTGTATTTTGAATTCTGCAGATAAGACAGTGCCTAAACAGAGTTCCAAAAAGGCAGCTAGATGGGTCAGTTTGGTAGAGTGCATTAAAATCTGCCTCAGACACTTCCTTGCTATGTAGCCCTGGGCAAGTCACTTGGGTGGTTTGCCTCAATTTCCTCCACTATAAAACAGGGAACACAAGAGCCCTTATGTCCCAGGGTTGTTGTGAGGATCATGTGAGATACTTTCTGTAAAGCGCTTAGTACACAGCAGGCACTTAATAACGACTGCTCCCCCTTTAGCCTTTGCCTTTAACAGATACAATGCAAATCCAATTTTTCTGTATCAACAAAGTTTCTGTATCAACAAACCTTTGTCCAAACTGCCCTAAAAAAGAAGACATTGAAGTTCAGATCCCTCAAATCAAGAGTAAGTCATATTTACAGCATTCAAAGCTATGCAAATGTGAACAGAACTTTTATCCTGGAGTCAAAAACAGAAATAAAAAAGAGAGTTGGGAGTGGATCTGTCATGGGGAAACATTTCTGAACTTTCTTATTTGTAATTCATTTCTACACATAGGATCCAGCAAATTAAGTCAATAGTGATTTGAATTCATCATAATTCCATACTAGTGCCTAGGTCAAAAATTAATATGCACAAACACTGAATGAAAGCTTCAGTTTTTAAAACAAATTCTAATAAAGAACAAGAGACATTTCCAGAATAGATACTAATATTTCAAATCCCCAAAAGAAAATATCATGTTTCCATATTTATGTAATCTGAATTAAACTAAATCACTGCACTGAGTTCTTCATTCCCGGTGATCACTTTGCTCCAGTACTTCTGCCTGAGTCTCGAGGTCCCTTGAGAGCCCAAGAAAAGTGATAGAAGAAAGCTGAATCACAGGATCACAGACAGACTCAGGGTTGCTCTCACCCAATCCAAACCTCATTTTACATATGAGAAAACTGAGTTGCTGGGAGGTATTCAAGTGACTTGAGTGGATCAGAGGGACTCATGGAGGAGCAGGGATCCATTTAACTTAGCAGAGAACAGTGTAGATATGGAAGACAATACAAGTAAAAACAATGACCTGGGAATGAACAAGGTCCATGGGAAGAAGACAGTTTGGGGTCATGGGAGAGAAGACGGTGGTGCAGCATCTGAAGTACATTAAAGCACTGATGAGAATCCACACCTGGCCAAGCTGTGGCAGGTAACCAGCAGAAGAAAGTCAGGGAACATCCACTCATTTTACAGTTTCACTTGGAAGTATCGCTGAGATGGTACTACATTCCTGTTTCTTGCATCGTTGACACCCTATTATGACACCCTATTCAAGCTGATACCACGAATTCTGTAATGTATGCCCTATTCATTTCTGCCTCTTGGAATCCATCTTCTTTCTAAGTTCAGCTTAGGTATCATCTTCTCCTATTATGTCTTCCCTCATCCCCCAAGTCTGTTGGTGTTTTTTTCCTCCTCAAATGATTTCGGAAGATTGTATTCCTTAGATAGACTGTTTTTATAGGTACCTAATATGTGCCTAAACAAGGAATATAAGATTCCTTGTGGCAGGGACAACTTTATTTCTGCCTTTGTATCTCTAGCACCAAACTGAAGCACAATACTCTGCACATTAAGTCCGTAAGTGTTTGTTGTTGACCCACCATGTATCAAGTCAATTGTACTATGTAGGAATCTCAGGTATAAATGTCTGTTGAGAAATCTTCAAAGTTGGATACATCCAAGTTGTGAGCCAAGCAGACTTGGTTATAATTTTCAGTTTTCCTATGGTTCCACCAGTCCCAGAATTACCACTAACTTACCTCCTGCTTCCTAGATCCCTGCTCAGTTCTTCTGGCAAACAATTTGGTCAAATCCCTCTCACCCCTTGAACACTACGACTTCCAACATCACCCCCCCCCCCCCACTCTGGACTAACTTTTCCTTAGATAGGCAGCTATTTGTAATCTAAATATATCTCTACACCTGTCCACTTCTGCCAAGGGGGCTCACCCTTGCCCTTGCAACTATAGGACTGCAGTAAAGATGAGATGCAGGCATAAGATTTTTATTTGTTTTTTGGTATCATAGGGCTGAAATAATGCAAGTGGATGAGCTCTCTATGGCAGTAAATGCAATGAGAAAATAAAAGGTTGAGAAGCAAAGTCTTTTAGGGGTGGGAGTGGAGACAGACAGGGCAATATTCTGAGTAACAAAGAAGGAAAAACAAAAAAAGTCTCCAGTCTATGAAAGCCAAGTGATAAGAGAATGTCCAGGAGAATAAGGTTTTTATTAAAGGAGGCCTTTGGGAAGGTAGAGCCTCTAGGACTATCAGTTCATTGAATAAAAAACACTCATGTCTTGGGCAGACTTCTCATGTGTGTTGATACTCAGGAAAGATGAAAATGACTTTTGAAAAATGATAAATGACCATATTATTCCCTTTTTCAGACTACTACCTAAAGTTTAAAATTTTTTTGGATGCCTCATTAATCTGACAAGGCTGACTCACATGTTGTAACAATCCTGACATGCTTGTCCCCAGCTGGCTTTCTAAAACAGCTGCACTCCCGCTGGCCAGTCCCATTAGGAAAGCATGGCAGAGTGGAGGCAGGGGACCTTTACAGACAAGTACAGGGCTTATGGTGACATGGTAAGAGAATCAGCTCTCAGCCAATGCCAATTTTCTCTGGCTCTCAGATTTTCACTCTACCTTAGCAATAGAATCTCACTAATTGCTTTATCTAAGACCCTTCACTTTTTTTTTTTTTAGTAGGATCCACTGTGTGGTGGCATGTCAATTTTTCTTTAGCTTCTTTTAATGTTTTCTTCTATTAATTTTCCACTAATATTCTTCCCTTCCCCCGCTGTTTTGCAATCCAAGTTTTTTCCTATTTCTGAGAATTTGAAAAATTAAAAAATTAACCACATTCTGACAAAATGAGGAAGATATTTTTATACAAAAATGATACATTCAAAAAAAGGAGAGGCAGAGTGTTTTGATAAAAAAAAGAATACAAGATAAGGAACCTAATACTAATCCCACCACTAATTTAAAGTTTTTAAAGTTCAAAGTTCCAAATTCTATCCCTCCTTTCCTCCCTTCCTTCCCTTTCTATGAGACAGTAAGCAATCAGATATAGATATATAGATAAATATATATATTTGCAAGTGCAATTACGTAAAACACTTCCATGTTAGTCATTTTGTACAAATAAAAGAAGAAAATTTAAAAGAAAAGTAAAAGCTAGTATGCTACAGTCTACATTCATTCTTAATTCTTTCTCTTCAGGAGAACAGTAAGCTTCATCATTCGCCCTTCGGGGCTGTCCTGGAGCGCTATATTACTGAGAACAGCTAAGTCACGTACACATTCTTCATCACAGAACATTGCTGCTACTGTGTACAACGTTCTCCTGGTTCTGTTCACTTCACTAGGTGTCAGTTTCTCTAAGTCTTTCCAGTAAACCTCTCTTTTTCCAATTTGCCCATCTATAAAATGGCAACATATACCCTCATCTGCCTTCTCAGGTCACAGAGCAGAGGTCAAAAGGAGAGTATATAAAGGCAAGCTTTTCATAAAAGGCCATAAAACTGTGAAGATATTACTAAGCACTCTAGCCACTTCCTCCAAAGTGCCTATTAGGGTTTCTGGTAAAAGACTTCAACTGGAAAGGAAGCAAATTAACATTTTAACTTTACACAACAAATAACTCCAAAAAATGTGTAGCTCCTGTCTATGGGAAAACCACCACCAACCATCTGATATTCATTCATGTCACTAACCTCTTTTGACTGATTGATTATGATATCGAGTCAAGCAAGTAAGCAACCTGGATTTTATCAAACTGGAAAAAATAACTATATTCATAAGAATAGTAACAAGATCATGAAAGTCATTTAACAAAAAGTTAAAAAGGACACACTACATAACCACTAAAAGCTAGGTTTTTTGTTTTTTATAAATCAGCATCAATTAATAAAAATACATTATTACTGCTTTTCAGTGCAAAAATATGGTTTTAAAATATCTGGAAATTGTTCATCTCCATGTAACAACAAAATCTTAAGAAAAATATGAAACTAAGAAACTAAAAAATCTCTCTATGAATGAAAACACAAAATCATCCTATTCTACTATAAACAACTATTCAGTTACCCAACTTATTATAGTAAACCCTTTCCTCAAGAAAGATGAGAGTAATAAGTACCTTGGAAAGAAATTTATCCAATTAATTACAAATGGTCTTGTTGAAACAACCACATTCTGGGCACTGCCCTGGCTTTTCGATTTTATACTAATCTAAAAATGCAGTGTCAAGCACTTAGCATTTTACAGGAAATACAAAGGCAACATTTAAGGAACAAAGGAAAAAATGTTAACATTATTTCTGTTACTGGCAAACAAATTTCCTCATTAATTATACCCCAAACCAATTTGATCCATTGTGAGGCACTAAGTTCCAACACGGAGAAGTGACTAAGCCCTTGGTTTCTAGTTGCTCCCCAGAAATTCTTGTGCCTCAGAAAACTTCACTTTCTCTCCTAGAAAAATGAGGGTGCTTCCCTCGCTGGGCCGTTGTGAGCTGAGTACCAAAGACATGTGGGATGCTATTTCTGAGGCAGTGTGATTCGATAAACTAGGTTAGACAATACTAAGACTTGAACTAAGAAATCTTCATTCTCATCCTATCACTATGTTTCTGTAAGATACTGAGCAAATCCTGTAAACCTTACAGATGAACAATATTAAGCTACTTAAAGATTTTGTTTTCAGGAACAAAAGAAATGATTGCAAAGCAGTTTTTTTAAATGCATGTTTGTTAATAAATAATGTGTCTTGAAGTCATCAAATGAAACCTATTAAGTGTACACTCTCTCAAAGAAGGAATTCTTTCACCCACACGCTATGTCCACCATCAAATGTTCTGTTTTTCCTTGAGTGGTTTTAAACCACTGTATTTCTTCTTTAACAGGTTCATTATTATGGCCAAAAACAGCAGCACAGTCTCTGGTACATGTATAGCATACTACACACATTACCTTGTTTGATCTTCATACACAATGGAGAAAGCTATCTACCTACTCACTAACCAGCCTTGAACAAAACAGAAGAATTTCCTTTTCCTGGCGCAGTCAACTTAAACAGCAAACCGAGACCCGAGAGGTTCTAAGCCTTGCCCACCATCAAAAAAGTGGTGTCAGGAGGGTCAGAGGTGGGGGCTTGTACCAGGCTGGTCAATGCTCACAGGACATGTATGGTGTTTTAAGATTTTAGCAGCATATGCAATTTTACTGGAGCTCAATGATTTGATTTGGGAAATGCTAATGTAAATAAAATCTCTATCATCTTTTGGTCGTTCAACAAATACTTACTGATTGCTGCTGTATGTGAGGAACTGTGGGCTAACACTACCTCCCTTAAATCACTATTTCATTTCCAGTGAACACTGGATTGTGAAGTCCTGGTCACAACATCAAATGCTCTTTAGTGTGGAATACCACCAAAATTAGAACCACATCTGGAGATTACACATACTCTGGGAAACACTGCCCCCTTGTGTCAATAAGTAAAAATCAACATCTCAGTGAGGAAGCCCTCAACAAAAGTACTGGGAAGTATTCCCAAAGAGTACACGATGGCAAACCCCATTAAGTTGGGAAGGTTTCAGGAGTGGTAGTAGAGTTTGTGTGTTCTTCCTAAGAATCAGTCAATCTGAATTCGGAAAGGCTTATCACAAGGCTGGCCACAGCAATTTGTGAAACCACTTACTATGGTAGAGGGGTTGTGTTCACATTGGTGAAATCAAGCCTCCTTTAGAATTCTGAAGTGGAAAGGAATGCTAAGAACGCTCTCCCTACGTCTGAAACACCCAAGTCTCTCAAAAAGTATTGTTTCTGTTCTGATTTTCAACAGCTCTTACATTTGAAGTGATGACTTTTAAAGGAAAACAAAGTAGTCACACTATACTCACACAGACACAAAGACGTAACTATAATTTAAGACAAAGACAAATATCAGCACAGTTTTACAATGCTTGACTACTACTGATACTATATCTTAAGGTGTCCAGACACTGAGTTCATACTGATATGTAAAAAATTCTATTAAGCCACAATCTTTTCCACAAAGTACACAAATCATATCATCATTTTACAGGCACTGAGGTAAAATGACACTCACAGTCACAGTTATGACCTGAGGCACTATTCAAAATCAAATTTGATTCCAGTACTTTGTAAAAAACAGAGTTCAATAAGAGAGACAAGTTAACTTGTTGAGAACACCCTCCTCAGTTATTTCCTTTTCATGAGTTTTTAAGAAAACAAATTTCACTTGTTTTAGCATATTCTTCTATATTCTAGAAGAAGAGATTTCCAAACACTATGACAAAGCAGAAACTGGTTCTATTTATAGCAAAGATAAAGAAAACACACACACACACACACACACACACACACACACAAATACACACACACGTACATTATGTATTTTGAAGCACCATACTAAAAATCCATGAATTTTTATTTTTAATTCAGGCACTACCAATAAAAACTAACTTTTATTTAGCACTTGGATACTGTTTATAATCTAGTACAAAAAATAGCTAAATGTGGATTTCCAGCTGTTGTGGGTTCCTTGGGGAACGTAACCCCAACCCCAAATAAAATAACTACTATCATTTTCTAACATGATTCAACTCTAAGAGTCAAATGCAGGGCAAAAGGAAATAATTTTTAAAACAAAACTGCCGTTGGCCTTCTTTAATTCTATTTTAATTTCTTCATCCAACACTCATTATAGGATTTGTTTTAAGGATTATATTTAGGTGCAACAGGTTAGTTTAAGCATAAGTTTGGATAAAGATATTATTACCATACATCTAAAGTTATCTTCAAAGGGATGAAGTTTGAGAATTTACCTCCATCTCTGCCAAGAAATCTTCACTGTAGAAAAGAGAACTAGAAGAACTCTATGTGTACAGTGAAAATGTGAAGCCTTTTATTTCCATAATAAAAATCTCATTACTCAAAATAAATCACTCATTCTCAACATCTGTGATGAAAAGTCACTAATAAGGGATCATCTATCCTTGGAAATTGTCAAAATTAGACTTACTGCTTAACACTTTCACTTTCCAGAATGATTTCCTGGAATGGCGACAAAGATTCTCTTTTCTTCCCCCACGTTCATGGAGAGCAACCACAATGCAGAAGAAAGCATCTCTCTATCTGGAGTCAGAGGATAAATTCCAAACCCAGCTCAGTTGCCATCATTTAATACCCATGTGGCCTCAAGCAAGGCCCTTGGGCTTCTCTGGGGCTCAGTTTCCTCACCTCAAAAATAAGAAGGCTGGACCAGATAAACTACAAGGTCTCTTCCTGATTTAAACTTATGATCCTAAGAACCCACCTGTCTAATGTCCCCAGGATCAGACCAAGAGAGTGATTTCACACTACCTTCTTCTTCATGGAAGAACACACTTTAAGGGAGTCTCTCTTGAGAGTCTGGCCCGTAGTCCTGTAAGGCAGCTAAGTTGTAAATGATACTTTCATCTCCCCCTTGAGAAATCTAAGGTTCGTGTTTTTGTACATGTGTCTTTACAAGAATGACTCCTTTACACCACGCTTAGTAAAACTCAAATTTTGAGGTAGAAGCCAACCTCCTTCCTTTCTCCTCCCCACAATTATTCCCATTTTAGTAATTACAATATGAATCATTATTCTAGTAATGTCATCAATGTAGTTAATTGGGCATTTCTCTCTAGCAATATTCAGTAACAGAATATCCAAAATTCAGCAACTCCCTGGAACCAATGGATAGATTTCTGAATTGTACATATTTATCACAAGTTTTCTTTTCAACATTCTATATAACCTTAATAGTGAGTTTTCATATTCAATTGCATTTAAACATTAAATACCAGTATGCTCAAGGTTCCTTATATGTAATGCACCTATGATGCTAACCTTTAGTTTAGAATTTTTATAAACAAAGTGAAATTTCATCTTAAGGATATACAACTAGATCCATATTTGCCTATAACAACACTTCAATTCAGTAAACAAAGAATAAATCCCTATGGAGCAAGCAACACAGAGAGATGGGGATCAAATCTTTAGAGTTGGAAGAAGCCTAGCAGTCACAAAGTCCAACTCCTACCTGAGAGATGGATTTTCTAGACAGCATCCCAGGCAAGGGGGCTGTTTATACACCTCCAGTGACAGGAGGCTCACAACCTAAGGGAGTTCACCCCATTTTGCTAACTCTAATTGTTAGGAATTGATGGTACAACTTTTTTTTTAAAGTTACACATGAAACTAAGTATCCAAATAAGATACTGGTGACTTAGATCACTAAGGAAGCTACATTAACACTACTTCCTCCTCTTCTTCCATATAATGAAAAAGTCCTAAAGCAGTAAAAAGAAATAGGTGGCGTAAGTGAGGATTTTAGATAGCATCTTTTCCTATGTTCTGAATAAGTAGGATATTTACAAATTGAAAGAAAGCTATGCAGAATGTCCACTTACAGTTAAAGGAACCTGGATCTAGAGTTAAGTGGATCTTACAGGCCATCTAGCCCAAATCTGTTATTTTATAGAGGAGGCAACTGAAACCAGAGAGGCTAAGTGATTTGTTCAGGGTTATACAGGTAATCAATCAATGGGTCTTCCAGACTCCAATTCAGCACTCTATGAACTACACTGTGCTGGCTCATTTAATAACACTTACTTTCGTAGGTGGTCATGTTCTTTCAAAAATAATTCAGTTCTTCTATTGTTTACTCCAGAACCACTTTTATATGACCTGGGAGAGAGAAAAAAAAGAGTAAATACACTTCTGCAGGCATACTGAAAAGCTGAGTGTTATTACTGGTCAGAATGTAGACTACACTTTTCCCCTAAATATAAGTTGCATAAAATCTGAGTGAAGCCTACAAATTATTTTTTTCACTGAATAAATGTGTGACTACACAGGCTGTCTCAGAAGTCTTAGTGCAATTTAGAGCTATGAAAGCCTTAACATACACTAAGACTTTTGGGACACTTTGGTTTTGTGAATGTAGGAAAAGGTGTATGAGAGAGAGAGAGAAAGAGAGAGAGAGAGAGAGAGAGAGAGAGAGAGAGAGAGAGAGAGAGAGAGAGTGTGTGTGTGTGTGTGTGTGAATTTTCTTTCAAAGAGATCATTTTGGTGGCACAGGCTACACTTGGCAGCAACCTATAATAGATCAATATGGTAATTCACACTAGTATTGTTTAGTCAAGCAAATAAACATAAAGTTAAATGAACAATTACTATTTTAAAATTTATAATCTCCTCTTCAAAACAGCAACGAGTCTTTACATAAATATAAATGTTTACTTCAAACACTTTGAGGGAAGTGAAAAATATCTTCTTATGCCTTATTTTCCTGTCCCCAAAACATCTTTTGTTTCTTGCTACTAGGCAAACTCCTTGAAAAAACTGACTACACCCAATCCCTTTTAATTCTGTCTCCCTGGTCTTTACAGTCTGACTCCTGATCCCATCATTCCACCAAAACTGCTCTCAAAAATAATCAATAACCTTCAAGTCATCCAAACCAATAGCCTCTTTTCATTACTTAACCTTGCTGTCTTCTTGGCAGTGTGCCGCACTGTTGACCACCTCCTTCTCCTGGAAACTCGCCCTGCTCAGCTTCCAGGTTACTGTTCTCCTGTGTCTTACTTCTCTCTTCATTCCTCTGCCTGATCCTTTAAAGTCTGCCCCTCAAAGTGCAGTCTATCTTCAATGCTCCTTGCCTTCTCATACTCTCTCCCTCATTCATTCCCACACCTCCCCACTACTATACCCTTGTCTCTAGTGCCAGACCCAACTCAGACTCAACGTGTCCAGAATCTAGGCCATGTCCCCCTAATCTGCTCCTCTCTGATTTCCATATCCCTGTCAACAGGACCATCATTTACTCAACTTCCACACTGAAACCTATCATCTGCAGTTCTCTTCCTATCTTACTGTTCATACCCAATTAGCGTTTAAGTTTACAGGCTCTAATCTGTCACATTCCTTACTTTTGTTCCCTTTTCTCTCTCCTCAACATCACCACTATACCACAAGTCTTAGTTAGCACCTAGCTGGACTATTACAAAAGCCTTTTAACAGACCATCCCTGCAGCTCCTGTGTCTCCTAGTTCTTCAGCCCACCTGCACACACTGTGGCCAAGGTCTTCTTCCTTATAGATCTACTAATGCTACTTCTCTGCTCACAAGCCCTCAGTATCTCAGCCTGGACTACTAAGTTATGTCCAAAGGCCTCTGCCTTGCATTCAAAACCTTCTAAGTCAACCTCAGCCGACTCTTCCAGGTTTGTTTTATACTACTTCTTACCATATACTTGATGCTGCAGCCCAAAAGGACTATTCACCACTCCCCATCTGCACGTGCCCTACAGCTGACCACCTCCCTGCCTTTTCATATGCTGTTCTCTATCCCTGTTTAATTTCTGCTCATACTCTAAAGCTCAACTCAAAAACCACTTCCTCCAGGAAGCTTTCCTTAATCCTGACTCCCAGGCCTTGGTCTGTACCTCTCATTCATCTGTCCTACATTATGTTCTGGTTATGTCATATTCCACTACTAGAGTGCAAGGGCCTAGGCACTCTTTAACCTTTGTTTATAAATGTTGTTAAGAGGTTCTGTACCTTTATCTCTCCCAAATGGAAGCAACAATTTATATTATCAAGCATACAACAAAAAAAAGGAGAGAAAGACAAATAGAGTCAAAGTGAGTGGCAAAGAAAATTGTCCTAAGTTTCCCTGAAATTTAGTCAGAGGTATATAATACAGAAAGTACTATACCATACCTACCTATAGGACTTCTGACAATGACAGCTGAGCTACTGGGAAAACAGCCACAAATCTAGAATGGGGATGGGAATGGAGAAAGGCCTCTGAACATGAGGAATTTAACTGTCATGAAGCCTGAATGCTTTTCTCTCAGGGAAAGGAGTAGTACTATCCTCAAGCTCTCAGGCCCAAGCTTAACAATTTATTAATATTGTCGGTTTGTTTTATTTTGTTTAATTTTGCAATCTTGATTGGCAAGCTCTCTCTTACCACTTATTCAATAAAAGCAAAAACTGAAAGGGGACATGATGGGAGAGGAGAAAACAGAAGACCAACTATTAAAGCATAAAAGAGCGAGCTCACTGAACAGCCTGGCTTCAGAAGCCCCTGCGAGCATCCACACATCTCAAAGACAATCTTCATAACAACACTGCATCACAAATAAAGGTCAAATGTTGCTATTAGGCTGCCCCTGGATGCTGGGAAGAGACGAATGGGAGAGGCAATGACTGAGCCACAGTCACCGCAATGCTGCAAGCTGAACACCCTCTGGTTTCTCTCTCTATCCTCAAAGCATTTATTAAGCACTTACTATGTGCAACACTTGAAAGGTAAAATAGCCCTACTCTCCAGGAGTTCACATTCTAAAGGGGCAGATGATGCATATGGAAGGTTTCCACTGCAAGACAAATGGGAAAGGCTTATGGTCATTTGGGTGCAGCCAGAAAGTAGACAGCAAGGCCATGTCATTTCCACTGACTGAAGTCCTATCAGTTTCTGAGGCTGAGCTAAATGGCTGGGCCAAGGACTGTGGTAACTACGACTTTCTTTTCTAGGTTTTTCACAGCTGGAGCTGCAGCATCTACAGAGGCAGGTGTCAGGCTACATGACCACAGGGGATGGCTCCCAGGAGGATGCCTGAGGACATGGGCTGGAAGCAGGGCTATTCTTAAGGCTCTTGGGTTTAGGGCCTAGGCTGTGTTCATCAGGGTAAGGGGAATGGTGCTCATGGTGGTGGTGGTCTGACTTGCCCAGTCCACTCCTACCTCTCCCCTGGGGCCCTGGCTGCTTCAACTAAGCTGGCTAGCCCACCCTGGGAGTGACCCTGGTGGGAAGGGTAGGCTCTTCTAGAGTAGCTGCTTCCCAAGGTATCTTCCTCTTTGGGAGTTCCTTTCCTGGACAACATTTGTTTCCCCCAAATATGTGATCTTCTCTTCCAGACTACAAACCTCCACTTTCCTAAATGGTTGCTATCTCCCTGCCGATGACCTCACAGGTGGGAAACCAATCAGACCAGAATGAGATTCCCCCTCCTCTTATAAAACACCTGAGCTGCTCTGCTGGGAGAGCTGCAACAGCCCCTACACTAAGGGGGTTACCCTGAAACACAGACCCAGGACCACCAGGACCTGAAGACCAAAATGTCTAAGGCTCCAAGTACCACCCTTGGATATACTCCTCCTTCTCCTTGTAACCCTGGCCTCAGGGTGAGCGGGTTACCCTTGTTAGAGTTATCAGCCCAGTGTAAGAAGAAAAGATGGGGAACATCAGTCCAATTGTCCCTGTTCCCATAAGGAGTCAAATGTCAAGTCACATGGTCCTTAAGACTGCCTTTAGCACTGATTGGCCAACCTAATGTGTCTGGGAAGCTCCTCAGTCCTCAGCATCAGGCCTCAGGCACAATGGGAGGTGCTGACACAAAAGCAGAATGAAAGCAGCCCCTGACCTCGAGCTCCCCTTCTCTATGCACATAAGTCAATACAAACAATTTCAGACAGGGGTGGAGAGAAGCACCAACAACTGGAAGTGGCATTAGAGCTGAGCCTTGAAATAAGTCAGAGATTTCCAAAGATGGAGATGAGAACAGAGAACATTCATGCACAGGCACAGAGGGAACAATGTCCCACGTACAGAATGGTAAGCAGCCCAGTGTGGCTAAACACAGACTAGATGAGGGGCGGGCTGGGAAATCAGGCTGGAGAGAGGGGTCTGAGCCATACTGGGAAGGCCTTTACAAGCCAAATAGGAACAACAACTGCAATGGGAAAACGAAAAAGGAAGAAACCACTTGGGGCCAGGAAAGTCCCTCCAAACTCTGTGAAAAAGCCAGTGCTCTACTCAGCTCTGGACACCGCATTTCAGAGAGATAAGACAGACTTGTTTTTTCTTTATCAGACCTGTGATTTAAACAGGGTAAGGAACGTCCTCTACCAATGTAGATCACTCACCATGTGCTACAAGACAGAGTTCCCAGATCCTATGGCTGGTGCCTGTCTCAGTTGAGACTTCAATCCAGGTATTCCCAACTCCAAGGTGAAAAGAACGGCCAAAGCAAAGACAGAAAAAGGAAGGAGTATGTTCAGGGAACAGAAATCATTCTGAGGAAGAGGGCAATCGTACCACGAAGGTAACTTGGTGTAGTGCAATGAATGCTGGATGAGAACATGATGTATCAATGGTTAGAGGATAGAAACAATTTTCCAGAGGAAACACAAACTGTTAAAAATAACTTTAAAAGAGGGGAGGAGCCAAGATGGCAGAGTAGAAAGATACACATATGCTAGCTCCAAACCCACAGCCCATAAAATACCTGTGAAGAAGAACTCCCAACAAAATCTAGAGCAGCAGAAGCCACAGAACAACTGAGTGGAGACTTCTATTCCAGAGAGACCTGAAAAACTGACCCCAAAGGTCCATCGCACACTGGACCTGGAGCAGAGCCCAGCCCTGCCTTGGCCACGCAGCACCAAGAGGAGCAGATCCAAGCAGGGATGGAATCTCCAGCGGCCGCGCAGGTCCCTCCACCCACAGGCGACTAAGGTCAGTGAGAGGGTCTTTTCAGCTTGCCAAGAGGGGAGTGGGGCGTCCCCGTAACTCAGGCCCCCTTGGGAGGCAGCAACAGAGGCGGCAGCAGACAAGGGCTCCCAAAGCAGGCAGGAGCTCTGATCCATTGTTGAAGGTCTCCCCATAAACCCCCTGACGGAACTGAGCCCTGAGTGGCAGCCCTGCCCCCACCTGACCACCTGAACTTAATCTCACACTGAATAGCAGCCCTGCCCCCGCCCAAAGCCCTGAGGCTGGGAAGCAGCATTTGAATCTCAGCCCCAAAGCACTAGCTGGGCAGATCTGGAAGCCAGATGGGTGTGGAGAGGAAACTCAGAGGTCAAGTAACTGGCTGGGAAAATGCCCAGAAAAGGGAAAAAAAATAAGACTATAGAAGGTTACTTTCTTGGTGAACAGATACCTCCTCCCATCCTTTTTGATGAGGAAGAACAATGCTTACCATCAGGGAAACACATAAACATCAAGGCTTCTGTATCCCAAACATCCAAAATAAATATTCAATGGGCTCAGGCCATGGAAGAGCTCAAAAAGGATTTTGAAAATCAAGTTAGAAAGGTGGAGGAAAAACTGGGAAGAGAAATGAAAGAGATGCAAGAAAAGCATGAAAAGCAGGTCAACACCTTGCTAAAGGAGACCGAAGAAAATAACACCTTGAAAAATAGGCTAACTCAATTGGCAAAAGAGGTTCAAAAAGCCAATGAGGAGAAGAATGCTTTCAAAAGCAGAATTAGCCAAATGGAAAAGGAGGTTCAAAAGCTCACTGATGAAAATAGTTCTTTCAAAATTAGAATGGAACAGATGGAGGCCAATGACTTTATGAGAAACCAAGAAATCACAAAACAAAACCAAAAGAATGAAAAAATGGAAGATAATGTGAAATATCTCACTGGAAAAACAACTGACCTGGAAAATAGATCCAGGAGAGACAATTTAAAACTTATGAGACTGCCAGAAAGCCATGAACAAAAAAAGAGCCTAGACAGCATCCTGCATGAAATTATCAAGGAAAATTGCCCTGAGATTCTACAACCAGAGGGCAAAATAAGTATTCAAGAAATCCACAGATCACCTCCTGAAGGAGATCCAAAAAGAGAAACTCCTAGGAACATTGTGGCCAAATTCCAGAGTTCCCTGATCAAGGAGAAAATATTGCAAGCAGCTAGAAAGAAGCAATTCAAGTATTGTGGAAATACAATCAGGATAACACAAGATCTAGCAGCTTCTACATTAAGGGATCGAAGGGCGTGGAATATCATATTCCAGAAGTCAAAGGAACTAGGACTAAAACCAAGAATCACCTACCCAGCAAAACTGAGTATAATACTTCAGAGGAAAAAATGGTCTTTCAATGAAATTGGGGACTTTCAAGCATTCTTGATGAAAAGACCAGAGCTGAAAAGAAAATCTGACTTTCAAACACAAGAATGAAGAGAACCATGAAAAGGTGAACAGCAAGAAGAAGTCATAAGGGACTTACTAAAGTTGAACTGTTTACATTCCTACATGGAAAGACAATATTTGTAACTCTTGAAACTTTTCAGTATCTGGGTACTGGGTGGGATTACACACACACACACACACACACACACACACACACACACACACACACACACACACACACACACACACACACACACACACACACCCCACAGAGTGAATTGAATAGGATGGGATGATATCTTAAAAAAATGAAATTAAGCAGTGAGAGAGAAATATATAGGGAGGAGAAAGGGAGAAATGGAATGGGGCAAATTATCTCTCATAAAAGAGGCAAGCAACAGACTTTTTAATGGAGGGAAAAAGAAGGGAGGTGAGAGAAAAACATGAAGTTTACTCTCATCACATTCCACTAAAGGAAGGAATAAAATGCACACTCATTTTGGTAGGAAAACCTATCTTACAATACAGGAAAGTGGGGGAGAAGGGGATAAGCAGGGTAGGGGGAATGATGGAAGGGAGGGCAATGGGAGGAGGGAACAATTTGAAGTCAACACTCTTGGGGAGGGATAGGATCAAAAGAAAGGATAGAAGCAATGGGGGGGGTAGGATAGGATGGAGGGAAATATAGTCTTACATAACATGACTATTATGGAAGTCATTTGCAAAACTACACAGATAAGGCCTATATTGAATTGCTTGCCTTCCCAAAGGGAATGGGTGGGGAGGGAGGGATGAAGAGAAGTCAGAACCCAATGTTTTAGGAACAACTGTTGAGTACTGTTCTTGCCACTAGGAAATAAGAAATACAGGTAAAGGGGTATAGAAAGTTATCTGGCCCTACAGGACAAAAGAGAAGATGGGGACAAGGCAAGGGAGGGATGATAGAAGAGAGGGCAGATTGGTGATAGGGGCAATCAGAATGCTTGGTGTTTTGGGGTGGGGGGAGGGGACAAATGGGGAGAAAATTTGGAACCCAAAATTTTGTGAAAATGAATGTTGAAATTTAAATAAATAAATTTTAAAAAAATTTAATAAAAAATAACTTTAAAAAAGAGGCTCAACCTCTAACAGATACAAACTAAAACAGCTTTGAAGAACTCCCATATCAAACAGGCAAAAATTATTCAAACCAACAAAATTCATGTCTGGAAAAGCAGAAACAGGCTGATGAACACACCAACTCAGAGCCTCTTTTGAAGAGGAGTCTGGCCAAACAGAGGGAACGTTATAGTGAAAAAGAATGAAATCCTTTGATCCAATAATTCCACTGTTGAGAATAGAAGTTATAGCAAAAACAATTCCCTTCCACCAACACTACCACCACGACCCCCTCAAAACCTTTTATGTTCTTATCTTAATGCATCTAAAATAACAAGAGTGATCAAATAAGGAAAATTTATTCATATTGAATCTCTCTGATAAGAGTTTTTAGTATCCAAGATATAGAGCCAACTAAGAGAAATGTATATTTGTTAAACCAAAGGCCATCCTTTAAGAGACAAGTGGTCAAAGGATAAGGACAAACAACTCCTAAAGAACTCCTACAGTTGCACACTACTATAACAATGATCACCTGTGACAGACTTAGCTTTTCTCAGCAATGCAATGATCCAAGATAGTTCCAAAGGACTTATGATGAAAAATGCTATCCACCTCCAGAGAGAAAACTGATGGACACTTAATGCAGACCAAAGTCATGGCTTTTCACTTTCTGTATGTTTTTTGTGGGTTGGTTTTTTTTGAGGTTTTTTTGTCTGTTTCATTTTTTAACATGACTAATATGGAAATTTGTTTTGCATGATTGCACATGTATAATCTAAATCTAATTGCTTACTATCTCAGGGAAGGGTCGGAAGAGAAGGGAGGGAGGGAAAAACATGTTAACAATTGTTTTTATATATAATTTGGGAAAAATATTATTTTTAAAAACTGTAAACTATTAATAATTATGTGTAAGAATTCTTCACACCATTAACCACAGGTTTCATCTCACATGCTGCAAACTGGCAAAAACAACAAAAGACAAGAGTAGTCCATGGTGGAGGAGTTTTAGGAAGACAAGCATACTAATATCGCTAAAGCTACGAATGAATACATTTGTTATGGAAAGCAATCTGGAATGATGCTAATAAAGAGGCTGACATTTTGACTGAGATCCAACATAAGATATAATAAACTCTGAAAAGGTCATTAATAAAAAGAAAGTTTCCATATAGACCAAAATAGTGACAGCAGCACTTTTTGTGGTAACAAAGAACTGGAAACAAAGTTGATGCCCATCAACTAGGAAATGACTAACCAAACTGCATGGAATGGAATGACTGTGATGTAAGAAACAAGGAACATGATGAATCCTCAGCCCACATGAATTGCTGCAGGGTGAAGTAAGCAGAACCTAGAAAACAGATACGACTAGAACAGGCTCCACAAAATCATCAAAACTGAATGATGAGAAATTATAATGTTGGCCTCAAAGAAAAAATGTGAGGACATCTTCCTCTATTCCTTTGGGGTGGGCATCTCCCACAGATGAGGAGGCCATCCTTCCCTACAAAATATCTGAACTGTTCCAATGGAAGAGCTGCCATAATCCCTACAGTTAGGGAGCTACCTGGAAACACAAACCCAGGCCCACCAGGACCTGAGCACCACCCTTGGTTGTATTCCCTCCTTCCCCTTGCCAGTCTTGCTCTGGACAATGTATATAAAAATCAGATTTTTTAAAATATATAGAACAGTTTTACATAATTTTTTTATTCCTCTATTTCTTTAAAAAATTCTCTGTTAAAAGGGACAGCTCTTTGGGAAAGGAAAATCTAGATGATGTAAGAACAAAAGATACCAATAAAAATCTTTTTTAAAAGAAGTTTTTTATTCAAAGATTTTCCAAAACACAACATTCCTATAAACAACCTTAAATCTTTCCTGCTGACTTGCTGGTTATTTCTCAAGGTTGCATCCTCTCTCTTTTCATTCTATACTCTCCACTTCAGTGATCTAATTCCTACCAACAAAAGCAACCACCATTACCATACAGACAGTTCCTAAAGCTGTATCTCTTGCCCTGACCTTTCTCTTGCACTCCCTACTCACATATCCTCTAGCTGGATGTCCCATATTGGCACCTTCCATGTCTCAATATAAAGAGCGCTCCTCAGCACACTGGGCTGATCGACTTATGGGAGGACATGAACAAGAGTTGCACAGAACAAGAAAAGCATGGGTGAGCAAGAATCATCCTCAGAAGGGGAGGCACTCACAGCAATGACATCACAGATGCATTTGGGTCCTATTTCTTGCAGGGCTCAGCCCCAGTTCTCTGTATCCTGAGCATTCTTAACAAGCATTTGTTGAAACTGAAGTTTTTAAAATATATAGGACAGTTTAAAGAGAGAAATGACTTAAAGGAAGGCTAGGGGAGGCTACTGGAACAAAGGCCTGACGTGAACTAGGATGGGGGAGGGGCTGGGAGTGGTAGTGAGAATGAAAGGAGACGTGCAAGGAAGACTTTAGAGAGAAAATCAGTTAGCTCTGACAACTCAATGGATGTAAGGGGTGAGGAAGCAGAGTCAAGCAAACAATCAGATTTTGAGCTAGGATGACTAGGAAAACAATGGTAGTATTAGAACAGAAACTGGGATGTCAAAGGAGAAATAAGTATTATGGCAAAGCTAGGTTTTAATCTATTGCATTTGAGGGGCTAATAGGTCCTCCAAGTGGGGATGGCCCATTAGAAGGAGGGCAATGCTACTTTAGAAACTGGAAATAAGATGTGGAAATAACCTAAATAGAGAAGCTACAATTCTAAAAATACAAGTTTTACAAAAATAATCATCTAAATCTTTGAGTTTTCTTTGAAAAGCTTAACGTTACCATAGAGTTTACTCTAGTTACCTGGAAAATTCACTCAGTGAAAACAAATTACTTTTAGAATTGTCTCCACCTGTTCTCATGTTGCTACTCATACTGTGCCCTTATGTAAGCTCTCTACTTTAGTCTAAGCGGTCTATTCTACATTCCCCAAATTCCTAAATTCCTCCAGCTGCCTCCCACCTACAACTCCTTCTTCTGTCTAAGGCCTCGGTCACTCCTTGGTGACAGACAGCTGTGCTCCCTCCGCTGAACAACTATGGTACTTACCATTTCAAACTCTCACACACATTTACATACTCATTTAGGTGTACCTACACATATATAGATGGACACAGAGACACAGACACAGACACACACACCTCTCTTTCTTTCAGCATTCAAATATTTGTAGCTAATAATAACTGAGGACTTATTATATGAGGGCCTGGACGCCGCTGAATCAGAGCAGCTCCTAGAGAGGGCAGAGGAAATGGCTTTCTAGGGTAATAATATGTACCAGTAATTAGCCTTTTATTCATTCTGCATCTCCTTTCTTTAAATAACCCCATGAAAAGTACTAAAGAAACACTCTACTTGGGTGTAATTTTGCCCATAAGTCATTTCTCATGTGTCTGTTTTTCCTAGTTTTGGTCCATTATTAGAAAAGAACAAAAGAAAAACAGTATGCACTGAGACTTTGAGCTGGTATTCTGGCTAATTAACTGCTATCAAATGAGTAAGTCACAAGCAAGGAATGGGACTTTGGGCGTAGGTCATGCATCAGCAGATCTTAATCTACAGAACAATATGGCAATGCCTTCTGCCAAAGATCCTATTCTATTCTACCATACAGCTACAACACATTGATCATATGAGAAGAGTTTCCTATAAGACACTGTTTTAACTAAAATGACCTGATCTGCAGCTTACTCAAAATGATTCGCACACACCTGTCAATGCCTGTTGGAGAAAAGATGATCAGATGTCTTCTCTGCTCTCAAGAAGGACAGCTGCTGAAAATAGCTGTCCTTACTAATACTAGGAACGGACAAGATAAAAGGCAATGGGAAGCAATTTGTCTTAATTTGAAATTGTGTCACAAAAGAACAAGGCTAAAGAAGTCTCCTATCTGGTCACCTACCTATTCCGTTTAGACTCCTTGCCAAAAAGCATCCCCGCTAATGGAATTAAGTCTCCCCAATTTATATGCCAAAGACAGATTGCTATATTATCATAATGTGTGCTCTACTAACATGTCAAATATAAAATTCACCTGAATGTTCTCTTTTAATTTCCAAATATGATTAAAGGTTGCTTGAGTTTTCATTATATAACTTGATAAACTTGACAAACATCCATATAAATGTGCATAATGACTTACTCAATATCCTTTCGTACTGATCCCATGAGGTTTTCTCTTTCCCGTATTGCCAAAAAATTTGCTTTGGTTTTATGAAATTCATGTGTGTAATCCTGTAATAGAGCAACATAATATTCCCACATAAAACAGTTTCTGTGCCTCAATCAAACTGAGTTTTTTTCAAAGAAACTATTTAAATAACAAGGCTGAAAAATATTCCAAAGAGCAAGAATTATCCAGTTAAGTAACACTTGCAAAATGATTTCATTAAATGTAAAATGTACAGGATGCTTTCAGAGCTCTACACACCAGAGGACTGCACTGTTACGGTGGTCCCCAAAAGAAGGGACAAATGTAGCAGAGCTTTGTCCTATAAAAATTACTGTAATTTTCATCTAATTTCAAGAATCACAGAACTGCACAACTGCAGAGCTGGGCAGGATTTCCACAGCCATCCAGTCCCATCATATGGAAAGCAATGCCCTTTCCAACACATTCAACAAGCAGTCACCCAGTTTCTGCCTAAAGATCTGCACAGGAGGGGAAAAATCACTAAACTGCCAAAGCAATTCATTCCCACTTTGGGGCAGCTCCATTCGGAGCTATCAATTAGAGAACATTATGATTTTTTAAATATTACTTTTTTGAGAGAACATAATTAATACCCTTTAACAATTGGTGATCAGAAGACAAACCCTCAAAATGTATATTTGTTTATAAGCAAGATTTTTAAAAAATCTTAATTTAAAAAATAAGTTGCACAGGTGAATACTTCCTAAATCCTTCACATTTGAAAAGTTTGACATTAATTTTAAACAAGCATAATTTTAGAAAGTAGGATTACAGGGGCAAGGAGGGAGCAAGGATGGGTATCAGTAGACTTGCTAGTCCTTTGTCAGCCACACAGCATTAAGTTTTCACTTTCCCAGTTATGAAGGACACAACAGGACACAGTTAAACTGGTTAAAGGGTGGAATAACAAGCAACAAAGTTGGGAGGGAAGGGCTAGGCCGAGTTTACTAAAAAGCTGCTTATTTTATGTGTGATTAAAACACAAGTCACTTGGGGAAGAATTCATAGACACATCTGGAATTATCCAAACACTTTTTTCCCCAAGATAAAAGAACCTTTCTTACACATTCTGGAACAACTCTTGGGGCTTTCACCACCTTCATTTATGTGCTCATTATTAGATTAGCTGGTGGGGGTTATTTTCAAATTCAGCACCTTCATGAATGCATTTCATTTCATAAGAGAAACCACTCACACAAATTTAGCTCACATGAAATGCTTATGCAACTCAAGGAGAGCACAGCCTACCACAAAACTTTAAGAAACAGAGTCATCTACATTAAACCATTCCCCTTCATGTGTGGGATTCTTTAGATTTCAAAATCATCTATCCCAAAGAATTAACATTCCTGGGTATCTTTACAGAAAAATGTGACTTTTTTTTTGGCGTACTTCTGATGAATCTTTAATAGTTTTTCCAAAAAAAAATCTGCCAACAACAAGTGAATCATCTTCCCATGTTGTTACCATCATCTTTTAAAAGTCAGGAACACTATGGTAGTCCTTTGGTGACTGGTACTATACAAAGAAGACTATCTCACTAGCCCAATCTCTGCTCATACAGTTTACAGTGCGCTAAATGACTGTAGAGTTCAAACTGCCTAATTAGAATGACCTCCCTCAATGGCTGTCTCATTTCATTTAATGAATGGAATACCTGAAAAGTCGTGTGTAAACTGAACTTTCGAAAAGCGAATCATTTAAAGATCCACTATCAATAGCAATGTAAAGGAAGCCTAAGATCAATAATTTTTTATATTAAATCTTGAAGTAATGTTGGAGATCATCTAAATGTAACCAACTCACTTTAGATGAAGCTACTGAAGCCCAGAATTTAAATGACTTTAATCAAGCAAACAACAAACTTTTATTAAACACATACTGTGGTGCAGGCCTGAAGATGCTAGATGCTAGGCAAAGAAATACAATGAACAAAACAATCTTTAATCACAAGGAACTGGCCTAATGGCACAGAAATAAATGCAGAAGAAATCTTAAGAAATTAAAGACAAAGAAATACAAAGCAGTTTGGCAGAGGGAATCAGGAAAGGCATGTCAAAAGTGGTGCTCAAGGTAGGTCTAATAAAGGCATGCACGTGTATGGGATGGACAGTACAAAAGCATGGAGAGAGGAAATGGAATATTGTGTTAGTAACAGAGTTTGGCTGGTTTCTGAGTACCAGAGGGGGAGGTAATGTGGGCTGGAAGGAAACAATGAGGTTGGATCACAGACTGGGACAGGACTGCTAAGGATTTTAATAGCGATCCCCTGGAGGGGAATGCAGCCAAGTGACATGGTCACATCTGTGCTTAAGAAAACAACACTCTGGTGGCAGCGAGCAGGATGGACTGAAATAGGGAGAGACTTGAGATAAGGAGAGCCATTGGGAGATGCCACGATAACCTAGGCAATAAGTGATGACAGCCTGAACTATGATGAAAGCTATGTGCATGGAGAGGAGGCAATTTCAAGACATGTATAAACAGAAATAGTAGCAAGGTTTGTGAACCAACAGGATCTGGGGGTCCTGGAGAGGGAGAGGGAAAGCAGAGAACAGAAAATAATGCTAAGGTTGTAAAACAAGGAGAGGGGGAAGATGGTACAGGGAAGTACTGTAAAATACAGCTGAATCATAATAAGCAGTGTATAATAAAGCTGAAAAGGGAGATGGGGGTCATATTGTGAAGAGCTGTAAATATCAAACAGGTATATATATTTGATTCTTGAAGTAAGACAGAGTCACTGGAGTTTATGGAATAAAAGAGTGATACAGTCAAACATGAACTTAAGGAAAAAATACTTTTAACTGCTATGTGGATGATAAGATGGAGTGTGGAAAAGCCCTGAGGCAGGAGGCCCAATTAGGAGGCTACTGAAAAAATCCTGGAAAGCAGTAATGAGTGCTTTCACAAGGGTAACAGCTATGTGTGGTGAAAGCGGAGGATGGATCTCAGAAATGTTGTAGTGGAAGAGATGAATATATGGTGTAAGAGCAATCAATTGAGGAATTCACTAAGGTTGTGTACCAAGACAACCAGATTCCTCCTTACCAAGATCTACAACTACTAAATAACTCCTTACTCACCCAGATCACTGCCCCTGCACCCTCTTCACTTTCCTCCTTTTCCAATCTTTACCCTTCAGTTAACCAGTTTAAAATACCAGCATCCTCTACTATCAGCTCCCGTGTTTCCTTGTGTCCTGTCAACACTGCATCTTGCCAAACCTCACCCCAGTATTTTTCCTATTGTCCACACCCTCTGCTCCCAAAGTCCCATAAAAGAGCAGGCTCTGTCTATGCTACCTAATCTCAATCCTTCAGCAAAATCACCTTTTTAGTCCCTCAGTGAATCTTCATCCTCCTCCCCAAAGAGACTGTTCTAAATCTTCTCTTCCCTCCAGACTCCTCTACCTCCCTTTTCCCAGAGCTGTATAGCTAAGAAACAAAACATGAAACTTTATTTACTGAGAAATTCATCACGAGCTTGCTCTTCTCCTTTTCCCTACATTTCACAACCCCATGACCTTATTTCCTATTCTTGCCTCCAATATCTGATAATGAGATGGTTCGCCTCCTCCCTACGTGCAGCCTTATCCCCTCTAGTGATCACTCAATCATCATTTCCTCAATATTTATTCTCTCCCTATCTCAAGTGGTTCCTTCCCTATTGTCTCCAAACCTGCTATCTCTTCACCACCCTAAAATCCTTCACTAGACCCTATCATTCCTCACAAGCTATCATCCTTTTTCATTCTTCCCTTGCTCAGCCAAACTCCTGGAAAAAGCAGTTGATAATCACTGCCTCCAATTTCTCTGTTTTTACTCACTTCTCAATCATATGCTTTGCTTCCAACTGTATCACTTAACTGAAACTGCCCTCTCAAAGGTTAATGATGAACAACAGAGGAGCAGAGACAGATACCTTAGCAATTATGGAAAAGAAAAGCTCTTGGCCTAACAAAGAAGAGTGGGTCGAAAGCCAATTTTTATTACATAAATTGAAAAGACTTTACACAAACAAAATCAATGCAGTTAAAAGTGAAAGAGTTAGCTGGAGAAAAAAAATCTTCATAGCAAGCTTCTCAGATAAAGGTCTATATTAAAGACATATAGAGATCTGATTCAAATATTGAAGAATAAGTCATTCTCCAACAGATAGATGATCAAAGGATATGAACAAGTAGCACACAAAGAAGAAATTCAAACTATCGGTTGTGAAGGGAATTGTGATTTTTATATTAATTGATATGATATGTGTAATGATATACTAATAATTTAAATTTCTCAGGAGATTCTGGCTTCGGAGTCAGAGATTTACAATGCAACTTGAAATGATCACTCAAACCCATAACAGCGCTCTCATATTTGTGGCATTTTTGTGCCACTATACGTTAAGTGAAGTGTATCAAGACTGTAGATCTCTGGGGAGGAGCCAAGTTGGCGGAGCAGAAAGACACACATATGCCAGCTCCAAACCCACAGCCCATAAAATATCTGTAAAGAAGAACTCCCAACAAATTCTGGAGCAGCAGAAGCCACAGAACAATGGAGCAGATGAGATGTCTGTTCCAGAGACCTGAAAACCTGCCTCAAAAGGTCCATAGAGCCCCTGACCAGAAGCAGAGCCCAGCTCTGCCTTGGCCATGCAGCACCAAGAGGAGCAGCAGCCATGCAGGTCTCTCCACCCACAGGTGACAAGGGTTGGTGAGAGGGTCTCTTTGGCTGGTCAAGAGGGGAGTGGGGCGTCCCCGTAACTCAGGCCCCCTTGGGAGGCAGCAACAGAGGCGGCAGCAGACAAGGGCTCCCAAAGCAGGCAGGAGCTCTGATCCATTGTTGAAGGTCTCCCCATAAACCCCCTGACGGAACTGAGCCCTGAGTGGCAGCCCTGCCCCCACCTGACCACCTGAACTTAATCTCACACTGAATAGCAGCCCTGCCCCCGCCCAAAGCCCTGAGGCTGGGAAGCGGCATTTGAATCTCAGCCCCAAAGCACTAGCTGGGCAGATCTGGAAGCCAGATGGGTGTGGAGAGGAAACTCAGAGGTCAAGTAACTGGCTGGGAAAATGCCCAGAAAAGGGAAAAAAAATAAGACTATAGAAGGTTACTTTCTTGGTGAACAGATACCTCCTCCCATCCTTTTTGATGAGGAAGAACAATGCTTACCATCAGGGAAACACATAAACATCAAGGCTTCTGTATCCCAAACATCCAAAATAAATATTCAATGGGCTCAGGCCATGGAAGAGCTCAAAAAGGATTTTGAAAATCAAGTTAGAAAGGTGGAGGAAAAACTGGGAAGAGAAATGAAAGAGATGCAAGAAAAGCATGAAAAGCAGGTCAACACCTTGCTAAAGGAGACCGAAGAAAATAACACCTTGAAAAATAGGCTAACTCAATTGGCAAAAGAGGTTCAAAAAGCCAATGAGGAGAAGAATGCTTTCAAAAGCAGAATTAGCCAAATGGAAAAGGAGGTTCAAAAGCTCACTGATGAAAATAGTTCTTTCAAAATTAGAATGGAACAGATGGAGGCCAATGACTTTATGAGAAACCAAGAAATCACAAAACAAAACCAAAAGAATGAAAAAATGGAAGATAATGTGAAATATCTCACTGGAAAAACAACTGACCTGGAAAATAGATCCAGGAGAGACAATTTAAAACTTATGAGACTGCCAGAAAGCCATGAACAAAAAAAGAGCCTAGACAGCATCCTGCATGAAATTATCAAGGAAAATTGCCCTGAGATTCTACAACCAGAGGGCAAAATAAGTATTCAAGAAATCCACAGATCACCTCCTGAAAGAGATCCAAAAAGAGAAACTCCTAGGAACATTGTGGCCAAATTCCAGAGTTCCCTGATCAAGGAGAAAATATTGCAAGCAGCTAGAAAGAAGCAATTCAAGTATTGTGGAAATACAATCAGGATAACACAAGATCTAGCAGCTTCTACATTAAGGGATCGAAGGGCGTGGAATATCATATTCCAGAAGTCAAAGGAACTAGGACTAAAACCAAGAATCACCTACCCAGCAAAACTGAGTATAATACTTCAGAGGAAAAAATGGTCTTTCAATGAAATTGGGGACTTTCAAGCATTCTTGATGAAAAGACCAGAGCTGAAAAGAAAATCTGACTTTCAAACACAAGAATGAAGAGAACCATGAAAAGGTGAACAGCAAGAAGAAGTCATAAGGGACTTACTAAAGTTGAACTGTTTACATTCCTACATGGAAAGACAATATTTGTAACTCTTGAAACTTTTCAGTATCTGGGTACTGGGTGGGATTACACACACACACACACACACACACACACACACACACACACACACACACACCACACACACACACACACACACACACACACACACACACACACACACACACACACACACACACACACACACACACACCCCCACAGAGTGAATTGAATAGGATGGGATGATATCTTAAAAAAATGAAATTAAGCAGTGAGAGAGAAATATATAGGGAGGAGAAAGGGAGAAATGGAATGGGGCAAATTATCTCTCATAAAAGAGGCAAGCAACAGACTTTTTAATGGAGGGAAAAAGAAGGGAGGTGAGAGAAAAACATGAAGTTTACTCTCATCACATTCCACTAAAGGAAGGAATAAAATGCACACTCATTTTGGTAGGAAAACCTATCTTACAATACAGGAAAGTGGGGGAGAAGGGGATAAGCAGGGTGGGGGGAATGATGGAAGGGAGGGCAATGGGAGGAGGGAACAATTTGAAGTCAACACTCTTGGGGAGGGACAGGATCAAAAGAGAGAATAGAAGCAATGGGGGGCAGGATAGGATGGAGAGAAATATAGTTAGTCTTACACAACACAACTATTATGGAAGTCATTTGCAAAACTACACAGATATGGCCTATATTGAATTGCTTACCTTCCAAAGGGAAGGGGTGGGGAGGGAGGGATGAAGAGAAGTTGGAACTCAAAGTTTTAGGAACAACTGTTGAGTACTGTTCTAGCCACTAGGAAATAAGAAATACAGGTAAAGGGGTACAGAAAGTTATCTGGCCCTACAGGACAAAAGAGAAGATGGGGACAAGGCAAGGGAGGGATGATAGAAGAGAGGGCAGATTGGTGATAGCGGCAATTAGAATGCTAGGTGTTTTGGGGTGGGGGGAGGGGACAAATGGGGAGAAAATTTGGAACCCAAAATTTTGTGAAAATGAATGTTAAAAGTTAAATAAATAAATTAAAAGAAAAAAAAAGACTGTAGATCTCTGGTTCTATGACCCACTAAGTAATGACCGCCCAAAATTTGAAATACTCAAAGAATGACTGTATTGTGGACTTGTGAGCTTCTCATGGGAAACCACAGGCCCTAGAAAATGATTATTTGTAATCTATCTTTCCCTTCTCCTTCCCCACTTGTGATTTACGAATATAAACTGTGCTTTTACTCCATCTTGGAGAGTTCCTCACTCTGAAAATGATTAAAGCCCTACTTGTTTACTGGTACGCCTGTCTCTAGGCCTGCTTTGTGCAGTTCCAAATATTTCCAGAGTAGAGATTGGCTCAGTAAAATCCTGTTAACACAATCATATAAAAATGCTCTAAGTCACTTATAATAAAAGAAATGCAAATTAAAATAATCCTGAGATTTTTACCTCACACTCATAAAGGTAGCAAAGATGACAAAAATGAAAAATGACAGTTGCTGAAGGGAATATGAAGAGGACAGACATACTAATAATGTATTTTTGGTAGACTTGAGAGTTAGTCCAGTTATTTGGGAAGCAATTTGAAAGCATATCCAAAAAATCACTAAACTATGTATGCCTTTGGACCCAATAATGCCACTATCAGTTTCATGTGTCAAAAAGATCAAAGAAAAGGGGAAAGGATGTACAAAAATATTCAGGTCAGTGGCTGAAGGGACTGGACATGAAGGGGGTACCCACCAATTGGGGAAAAGCCCATGAATGTAGTGGTTTCAGTGGTAGAGGGAACTCCTTGGCAAGGAAACTCCTTTGACCAAGGTTAAGTCATGACTTTTTCTGCAACTTCCAGCCTCAGGGTGTTGCTTAGAATATGGAGAGGCTAAGTGACAGGTGATACAGCCAGTGTGTGTCAGAGGAAGAACTTGGCCTCTCCTCTAGCCACCACACTAGGCGGCTTCTCACATGAATGTAAAGGAATACTGTTGCATCATAGCAAACAACAAAAAGAACAGACTGAGAAAACATGGAAAGAACTTAATAAACTAATGCAGAGTCAAGTGAGCACACTCAGAGACTTTATACAATAACATCAATATTGTAAAGAAAAGACAACTTTGAAGGACTTAAGAATTGTGACCAATGCAATAATCAACTACATCTTCAAAGGAGCGAGGATAAGGTACACTACCCCATCTCCTGAGAGAAAGTTGATAAGTCTACGGGTACAAAACGAGACATACATTTTCAGACATGGACAATGGATGAGTGTATTGTGACTAATTATGCTTATTTGCTACCAAGAGGATGTTTTTGAGGGCAGGGAGGGGTTTGGTGACAGTAAGGCTAAAAAAAGAAGTATCAGTGAAACATTTTTTAAAAAGGCACAGAGCACAAGGAACTTCAGAAGACGAACAGGCAGGACAGCTTTGAAATCAACCTGCTGAATTGATTATACACTTTGTAAGACAGGCTATAAGCAGGAGAGTTTCATGGCTTCATGAATCTCTTAATTTCTTGTATATGGAAATGTTTGCTGGTGTTTTTTAAGTTCAGAATAACAAAAAGTAAAGTTTTTTTTTAAAAGATCATATAGAAGCCAAAGTGTAAATTGAGTGTTTCTTTGTACTTCTGGTGATGCCCACGAGGTATTTGTTTTTCTTCTTTTCAGTCTTACAGAGTAAAAATTAAAATCCATGTCCCACCTCCCCGAATGAAGTTCTCAATAATCTTATAAGTGTCAAATCTGAAGGCCTTTTCAGCTGGCATTAGTGACTACCTCTCTTTTGGGATACTTTCTTCTATGCCCTTTCAAATACACTCTTCGGTGTCCCATCGGTCCAGCTCAGTCCACACAGTCTCTTTCGGTGACCTCAATGGCTCCCTGGGTTTAAAAAGTACCAATATGCTGATGACACCCAGATCTATATATATCCAGCCCTGGTCTCTCCCACATCATCAACTGTCCAGTGGCCATTTCAAACTGGATGTCCCATAGACATCTCCAATCCAACATGTCTAAAGCAGAACTCATAAGTCATCTTTTCCCCCAACCCACTCCTCTTCTCAATTTCCCTGCCATCTCACCAATCACAGAGGTTCTTGATCCTGGTGTCATCTTCCATGCCTCACTCTCACTCACATCATGTACTCAAACAGTTACCAAGTCTTGTCATTCATATCACTACAACATTCCCTTCTCTACACTAACAACCATTAACCTCGTTTAGACCCATGCCATCTCCACTTTGGACTACTACAGCAGTCTCTTAATTAGTATTTCTGCCTCAAGTCTCTCTCCACTCCAGCAGAGCCATCACAGAGCTGCCAGAATGAACTTCCTTAAGCAAATATATGACCATATACATGACCATGCCACTTGCCTTCCATTTGCCATTTAAAGCCCTTCACAGACTGTCCCAGACTACCCTTTCAGTCTTATGACCCTTCACAGTCACTAGAATTCAGTCACACTGGTATCTTCTTGTTTCCCCATCTCTCTCCCCTGCGCCTTTGCCTTGGCTGTCTCTCACATCACCTCTTAGAGTCCCTCGTTTCCTCTGAATCCGAGCTCAGATGCCTTCTTCTTTGAGAGCTCCTTCCTGGTTCTCCCACAGTTGCTCATGCCTTACCCCTCACCCCCTAAATCACTCTGTGTCTGTTTTCTAAATCTCTTTTCTCTGTGAGTCCACATACACCCCTCCTGTGGCTAGACTGGAAGCTAACTAAAGAGCAGTAACAGTTTCCCTTTTGTCTTTATATGCCCAGTATCCAACATTGTACCTGCTTGTCAACTGATACTCTCAAAAGAAACAGGGAAATTCAGAAGTGTTAGGTGTAGGGGAACAATTACAGGTTCAATTTTGAACATGTTGAGTTGGACATGTCTATGGGACATTCAGCTTGAGATATCCAAAAGGTAAGTGGCCCTGCAGGCGTGAAGCTCAGCAACAGCCTAGAAATGGATCATCAGCTTAAAGATGATAATTAATCTCATGTGAGTTGATGAGGTCACAAAAGAGTGTAGAAAGAATAGTTTATAGCTCAAGGAAAGAATTCTTTTCAATAGTAAATAACTTTTTCCTAATTTATCTTTCTTCAAAAATCTAGAATTCTGTCAGACTAGCTCAAAATAAGGTGGTCCATAAAAGGTCTATAGAACTATAAAGTCTAAAGGACTATAAAAGGTCTCTTCTGTCTCCTGAGCATTCTTCTCCCACTGACCATTACTCCTTGATCACAATTGGTAAGCCAATGAAAAAAAACTAGGTAGTTGTAGTTAATTACTTCCCTCACTTTAAACCTAGCTTATGTCTCTAATTAATTGATCCTCAGTTTCATAAGACAATTACAATAGTCAAAAACCATTTTCAGAATGTACTTTGAAAGTTCTTTCTTCTTTAAAAAAAAAAAAAGTGAATCACTGGGAAGTTCCCCTGCCCTAAACTGTTTTAAACTCTTGTGAAGAATATTTGATAGGAAAGTGTGAAGCACCAAGTTACCTGCAAGATGTCTCGGTGTCGCTGTAGCGTGTGCATGAGTGCTGCATTGAGTGAGGGGACGCCAGCACTATTGGTATACTCTGCCATCTTGTCGTTTACTCCTGTAAGCTACACAAAAGGAGAGGCCATTAAACGCGGCATTTTAGAATACATGAACAGATCCATTCCACCGAAGTCCAACTGCTCATCTGTTTGCCCTTTCTACTATATGCCACACCATAGGAAGCAGGGGTAACACACAGGGAGAGGGAGGCAAATGGGGCTCAGTCACTGTCATCAAGGCTAACATGTTAACAAAAAAAGATAACATGTCAATGAGAAATCTGGCAACAATTGCAGCAAATGTCACCTGTCCTGGGGAGTGTGGGGGAAATATGATGACTCATCTCTTTAGGTGACTGGGAGAATTCAATCAGCATATCTGAAGTAATATAACAAAGTTTTATTCTAAATGGTTAACTTGCTATCAGAAAAAAAACCATATATATATGATTTTAAAAAGCACTCACCCTTGCCAAGAGCTGTTCAATCTCCACAGCCATTGTTTCAAACATTCTGTCTTGACTTGATCCATTTAAAAGGGGTGTTGTGTCAGAACTAAAGCAATATTAAATTAAAGGGAATCCATTATTTCAGGTACCAGCCAAATTACATAATAACAGTTTACAAAGAATTCAAGTATAATTCCTGTAAATGCTCTTTCTTGAGTTAAAAATGCCTAAATTAGCTTTTTCCATAACTCATACCTAACTTACACCACAAATACTTTAACTTCTGAACCTTGAAAAAGTCAACACAAATCTATGCAAATTTTAGCCATACTCTAAAGAGATTCTTACCCATTTGTCAACAGTTGATATGTATTATAAAACCACTCAAAAGAAAAACTTAAAATTTTTACCATTTCCAAAGCCAGGAAGTAACTGAAGCCATGGCAATGTCTAGTTCAAACTCTGGCTTCAAAGAAGCAAAAACTTCAATATAATTAAAACTATGGAAATAAGAAGTAAATCAAGTACTCAAAAAAGTAATGTCTTACAGATTTCTAAAGGAATAAATTGTTATTACCCCAAAACAAATAGCAATAATGATCCTTTTAATGCATTTAATCTGACACATGCTCTATCTCAATAAAGAAACAAATGAAAGTTACAGGGAATCTGAGCACAATAAATAGGAAATCACTTCCCTATTCCTAAAATAATTTGCAAAAGACAAATTTCCATAATTTAAGAATGAATACAGAGTGAATACAGAAAGAACATAAAACCAGAGAGCGATCTGGTGACCCAGGTTTTGTACTAAGCCCTGCCATCAATCAGTTAACGGTATGACCTTAGGCAAATCAGTCTCCATCTCTGGGTCTCAGTTTCCTCCTTTAAAAAAATCTCTAAGATCTCTTCCAATTTTAATTTTTAGGAAGGAGGGATGTATAGAAGAAAAGAGGGAAGGTTCAAATTTGTAATTTCATCAATATACGGGATTTATGATGTTAGCCAAAACAACCTCTGGCAACTCTGCCCTGAGTCACCCAGCTTAAAGGCAGGACTTCTTTAAACTTACTGTAACTGTTCCTCCTTCAGACTTTTTCCCAGAAGCTATAATTAAATTACTATTTTCTGTCCATACCTTTCGCAGGGAATATACATCCAAGGAGGCCAATGATAAAAATAAAGATCTCAAATACACCCAACTATTCATAGAAGCACTTTCTGTAGTAGCAAAGAAGCGTCCACTGCCTGAGGAATGGTACATGAATGTGCCCTTGAGGTACATAAACATAATGTACTGTTACTGTAATTACTATCATAACTATAAATAGTAACTGTTACTGGAATTACTATATGGTAAGAAACCATGAATATGAAGAATACAAAGAAGTATCAAGCTTTATATGAACTGATTGTAAAGTAAGCAGGACTAGGAAAACAACATAAACACTGCAACTTTGCTTGCAACAAATGAAATGGAAACGACAACAAAACTATCAGAGGTGAATGCCACAACATCGAAACAACTACACTTGGCTCCAAAGAAGAGTTATGACAAGAAACCTCCCCCATCAGGTATGGAACACAGCATATATGCCAGACATTTCTGATATGTTGCTTGGTCTGTCGGAACTTTTTTCTTCGTTATTTATTGTAAGGAAAGAATGGTGATCTACAGAGAGAATTCTGTAGAAATTATAATAACCAAGATTGGCCCCCCAAAAGAGAATCCAACACCCTCCATTTTTTTGCAGACATGGAGCACTAGCAGAACAGAACACTACCCATAAGGAGACTTGATCACTGTGTTAAGTTTCACTCAACCTGGTTTTCTGTTTGTTTTTTAAAAACAAACTGTCTGAGAAAGGAAGAAGGAGGACCGTATTAAAAAACAGGGCTAACATACAGGGTGGGCAGTAGGTAATGAAAATGCACAGAAAAAACCAATAAAGTGCACAAGGACACAAATAAAGCAATTTTGTCACTACCAGTTAAAATATCACATGTAGCCTAAGGAAAACTTTATAGTTTCTTAAACAATTTGCTTTCTTGTTCTTTGTATATTGAGATGATTAAGTTCAGAATAAAAGACAATTAAAAAGATCAAAAGTTGGAGATGTAAAACCCGAGGTTTTTGTAAATTTTTTAACAGTTTATTCTCAAGTCTCCTTTCTTTCCATGGCCTTCATAACATCTGACAAGTTACCAACAAGACGTGAAATAAACAAAGTTGATGCCAAGAGAGATGAAAGGGTGGCAAGAGGCTTAGATGATTCACAAAGAGGAACAGAGAACTGTTTTTAAGTATAAAATAGGCAAGAGGTCATCAGAGACAGAAAGACAAAGGTCGAGCCCCGCCTTCATTATATACTAGCTGTGTGAATCTAGGCAAGTCTCTTTCGCACTGGCAGAATGAGCTTCTATACCAAGAGTTCTCTACCCCAAAGAATTCACAGGTCTAGACAAAATAGTTGGTCTTCCTGCCTCAAGGTTCACATCGTAGCAATCATGCCCCACTCCACCTCTGCCCCCACCCCCACCAGTCAATAAAGTCTAGGGGTTCCTTCGGATCAAATCTAAAACTCTCTGTTTGCTATTTAATGCTATTGCTATTTTCATGACAGAGCCCTTTCCTTCCTTTCCAGACTTCTCAGACATGACTTCCCTCCATGCAAAGACCCTGGTTTTCTGGCTGCTCCTCAAACAGAACACCTGCCCTCCTCACCTTCCCCTTCTCCTGGATTCTCCACAGGCTCCCAGGCTTCCTTCAAGTGTCAGCTCAAACCCCATCTTCTTACAGGAAGCCATAGCCCTCCCATACACCTCTGTGCATAGCTCCTTCCTAACTCCTTGATGGTCCCCAATAGCACAGGAGCTCCTTGTGGGTAAGGATTGTTACCTTTCTTTGTATCCCTAGAGCTCAGCACAGTGCCCTGGAGCCCTAAAATGTAGAAAAAAAAATCAACATACTATGAGGGTTAGAAAACTGCCAATAGCCACTGACAGGTGACAGAAGAATGACCTTTACTCTAAAAACTCCCCAACCATACTGAGCAGGGCACACAGGCCTCAATAACGGGAAACAAGAACCAACTTATAAGCCAGAGATGTGCCAAGAGCCCCACACCCTGAGGTGCCAGCCAACATGGAAAAATATTACTGGAGGAAAATAAATGGTCATTCCAAATTTTGTCACAGTAGCAGTATTCAGAGCCAGCTTTCAATATGGGGAGCAAACAAATGCTTCAGACTTGACTTCCAATCTGGACCAAAGCCTTGGCTTTAAAAAAAAAATCATTTTCCGTTAACTTCACAAAATAATTTGCATTCTATTTTAAATCTTTACATGAGGATGCTTTCAAAGCAATTACTCCTGTTTTTCCCAAATGTCTTAAGAGAACTAATCCTTTTAAAGTTTAGAAAAACTTAAAGCGCTGTTGTAGAGTATCATCTGATAATTAAGAGATAAAAAATGTAAAAGAAATTCTGCTTATAGTTCTACAGAGTCAAATATAAGAACTGATTCAGGAATACCTTATTTTCTGGCATAACTAGAGCTCCCTATAAGAAAGGAACACATCACAGTCTTTTCACTAGGTCCATTCTGGTTAAGTGCCCATGAGGAAGAACACAGAGCAATGAGCCTGAGTGAGGTCTACAGTGTGCTAAGTTACTTTAGGGCCCCTCAAGTTATTACTTCAGAACTGCTGCCTACATCAGAATATTCCAAGTTGCATGAAAAAGACAATCTTGGTTGGAACAGTGTTTCAGAGGGTCTGTTAATTCCATGGAACTGATTGATCAAATGATGTTACAGGGGCAGTTTCTTCATATTACTGAACCTTACTCTGACATATAATCTATCCCAAGAAAGAAACTAGGTAAAGGACAACAAATCAGAGCATTATTTGGAATTCACTTTCCAAAAGTACACCTATCATATTTCTAATAACTGTGCAAGAAACAAATTTCTGAATTTGGTTATGTTTTAACAACAATGCAAAAGAATGCTGTTTGCAATATACCAACATACCCTATAGGGACCTACTAACAATGATTACTTAGGCTGTAAAGGCAAAATGGAGCACTGGCTAAAATCTCCGAAAAACACTTTAGCCAAATGTTTAACACCCAAACCAAACTGATGCCCTAAGTCAAAAGGGAAATGGCTCGGCCACAGAAAAGTGCCAGTATTCCAACAAGCTGGACAACAGCATATTAGGCCAACTGTAAGACAGCACAAAGGTACCTTTTCTCTGGCTACCCAAGGAAAAGAAGGAGATGGTTCCAAGAAAGGAGAGGGTTTCAGCTCAGGGTGGGCAGGAAAAGGAAGGCTGGCAACAGAGAGACAGCAGAGCTGTCCAACTCCTTCTCTGTTTTCTCTGCAAAGAAGAATGACCTTTACTCTAGAAATGACTGAGCTAGAGCTGATGTTGAAGACAAGTAAGGAGATCATGAGAAAACTCTCGGCTGCCCCTGAATCTAAGTCACTGGGCCCATTCTTTCAGGACCCCCATTTGAGTGCATAGCTAAGTTAGAGACAGTGACGTCTGAAAGATCAGAGAAAGCAGGAGAGGTCCCACAAAATCTAAGAAGGGCAAATGTCACAATTTTCAAAAAAAGAATGAGTACAAAGCCTGAAAAGTCTAGAGCTGTAAGCCTGCATCTCAATTTCTGATAAAATTCCAGATCACGTCATTAAAGTTGTAGTCTTTTGTTTTCGAAGAGGACCACGGCATCATAGGAGGGCTCTATCAGGGCTGAGGATAAGAGAGTTAACCATGGAAATGACAATGTTAAAAAAAAGTATCAGTAAAACATTTCTAGGGGAAAAGGAAAGGAAATCAACGGAACAGACTGACACATAACCAAATCCCATACTCTTAAGCACTGGCATTTCTCTACCTACACTGTTAGAAGCCTTGCACATAGATCTTCATGATGCAACACCTTCGAGGATTCAAAGAAATAATCTTAATGAATTATTAAAAAGAAAATAAATACAAGGATGGACTGAATGTGAACTAATAAAATCTAAACTATAAAGAAGTAACCATTTAGCTCTGCTTAAAGCAAAAACTTAAACATATATCATACAATGGAAGGCACAAGAAAGACCCCAACATACCTGAGCCTGTCCCGCCTCCCGTCTCGGCCACTGCTGTGACTGTGACTTGTGCACAGTTTACTGAAGGAGACCAGCTTCAGATCAAGTTCATTCTCAAGCTGTCGAGCCTGTTTCCGGAGATCTTTAACGGAATGTGAAAAACAAATAATCAATAATGGAGGGTTATTAGTAAAAGTACAAAATGATATGACTAAAACATTTGGGTTTTTGGAGAACTGACACCCTCAATCTATGTTCAAACTATGAAAACATAGGATTGAAATTGCCATTCTTTCCACCAGTCAGATGATGCAGTCATACAGTGCTTGGCTTGGAGTCAGAAAGACTCGAATTCAAATCTGGCCTTGACATGGACTAGCTGTGTGACCCTGGGCAACTCATATAAATTTTGTCTACATCAGTCTCCTCAACTGTAAAATGGGAATTATAAGAACACCTACCTTTACAGCGTTATTATGAGGATCAAATGTAAAGCAGTAAGCACAATTCCTAGCACATAATATGTGCCTAAAAATGCTTGTGTCCTTTCTTTCTTCCAGTAAAAAAAAATTCAAATGAAGGAACTAAGATAATAAAGTCAATTTTTTTTTCATTTAAAATGTGATTAAGGAAATAATGGACTAATTGTCTACATTTTAGACAACTGCTAAATTAGTCCTCTTCTATGGTCATTTTATCTTCTATATATGGTCAGTTTATCTTCTATATTCTAGATTAATCACATGATTAGCATCTCTGAAATTAATCTCAAAAGGACTTAAGAGTCTATATTATACAATTTAGCAAATACTGCCCTTATGTCATTTTTAAATTAAAAAAAATTAAATTTTTAAATAAGCTTTAGACTTTTCTCCCTAAATAGACTGTAGGTCCCTTGAGAGGAGAAAACATATATCCCAAATAACTTCTAGCACATACTAGGCATGTAATAAATCCTTATAGATCAATGTATCCAGCAAATCCTTATTAAGAAATATTCTAAACATCCACAATTACACTGAATAAGAGTTTATAACCAATTAACCAAATATTTAAAAACACCTGCTATGTGCCCGGTACTGTAAAAAATTTTAAAATTACATATACAAAAAACACTAAGTAAAAAATATTTACACACTTGCCAAATATTCCACAATTCATTTAAAAAATTTAATTTGTTGTATCCCATCTAAACACATCAGAGCACAAAGTTTCTATTCTGAAAAGTCAGTCAATAAATATTTATTAAACACCTACTATGTGTCAGAAGTGAGTTAGAAGTGTTGGGTATACAAAGATAGGCAAAAGACAATCCCTGCTCTCAAGGAGCTCACAAGCTTAATGGGAGACACAACATGCTAACAACTAGGTACATACAAGATATATACAAGGATAACTTGGAGATCATTGCAGAGGTAAGACAGTAGCATTAACGGGTAAAATGCCAAGATGGAAAATGGAGTTTCATGTTCAAGAAACGGCAAAGGAGGCCAGTGTCACTGGTTTGCAGGGTTACAGTGGGGTATAAGGTGTGAGGAAACTGGAAAGGTTTTGGTCTGGTTATAAAGGGCTTTGAATACCAAATGAGGATTTTATATTTGATCCTGTAAGTGACAGAAAGTCACTGGACTTTACAAAGACCTGCACCTCAGGAAGATTACGTGGACAGCTGAGCAGCAGAAAGAACAATCAGCAAGCTATTGCAAGTGTCCAGGAGTGAGGGGTGAGAGCCTGCACCAAGGTGATGACAATGGTAGCAAAGGGAGAGATGGTACAAAGATGAAATCAAAAGCCCTTTTAGTTTAAACAGACTAGATGGCGGGAAGGGGGATATCGGGGAAGAAAGTGAGCACAGGATGACAGCTAGGTTATGAGCCTGGATGACTGGAGGGATCACTGGTACCTTGACAGCAGCAGGGAAGTTAGCAAGAGGAAAGGGTTTCAGAGGAAAAGACAATGAGCTCAGTTTTGGACAGGTTGAGTTTAAGATGGCTAACAGGCGGCCTCTGATGCTTGATGTTTAATAGGTAGTTAGAGATGTGAGACTGAAGGTCAGCAGAAAGATATGGGCTGGCTAGACATAACTAAATCCATGGGAGCCAATGAAGTCAGTAAACAAAACAGAACAGAGGGAGAAGGGAAAGAGCGGGACAGAGCCCTCCAGGATACCTACGGTCAGCAGTTATGAGCTGAATCCAGCTCAGGAGAGGTCAGATAAAAAGGAGGCCCAGGAGAGAAAAGAGGGCAAACTATTTCAAGTTTGAAGATGTTACAATTTGAGTACTTCAAAAACTTGCCATCTCAGTACTATCTCAAAGCAGCTCTGATGTACTACTATAATAAACAAATAGCAAAGCTTTCTTAGAATAAAGTCACTGCTCTAATTTTTGACAGAACAATTGAGCCGTTGCTCTTACAGAATGGTTATCCCTCCAACTAGAAGCAATGCATACAGTAGATACTTCAGCACCAGACTTACACCTGAGACAGATCTGAACATGAAATCCAACTACGTTTAATCATCAACCTAAAACCAACCCACTAAACACTAGGTGCCTTCAGAGAGGAGGACAGTTTTACCAGTAGAGGAAACACCCTCTTCCCATGCAGGTCAGCACTGTTGCTACAACTGAAGTGCTGAAAGGCTGTGACTTAGAGCTAACCTAGGTCTTCCTGACTCTGAGACTAGGTATGGCACACTGCTTCTCATACTCTTTCGTAAGACCTCACTTCAGTGCCATGGAAGAAGAATGATGGAGGAACAAGTCCTCCTAGACTGAGCTGATCTGGTCCTTACAACCTGTAGAACATTAGGTGTCTCAACAAACCAAAAGAAACCAAAGAATGTCATCTAGGATAAGGGAGGTGAAAGAAAAAGGTACCCAGAGGAACACAAGATCTGTGAAAATGGCTCGTTTCCCCTCAGAATCCAACAATAGTCAATGTTTTGCACCTAACAACACTCCAACAGGAATGCCTCAGTCTGACAAGCATGACATTGTTTTCAGCAAAAGATTAAGAAGTAAAATCTTTGATTTGAGAAGGTATGTGTCATAATCCTTTCTCAAGTCCCAAATCAACACAAGTGCATATTCTTTACTTAGTGACTTGTTGACTGAGCTGTTTTTGTTTTTTAAAAAATGACACTGTTCATTTGCAGAGATAGAAATCATCCCTTAAGAGCGTACTGGGTGGAAGTAATTTTTGGAGGAGCCTGAAACTTTTTTCCCCTGAATGCTCTGATGAAATTGGGTACAAATATACTACACAACATATTACATTATGAGGAACGTATATACACAAAGAAGAAAACAAATACTGAAATAAGATAAATCTATAGATTTTCTCTGAATAAATGAGTGAATGAGTAAAGCAAGCTCCTGGAAACTCTCTACATGGGGCTTCTGCTTCTCTGTACCTGTTTAGGAAGTGAACACATAAACGGGTCAAAATTAAAAAGAAAAATGCCTAAAGACATATTTCGGTAAATTTTAATCTGTGTTAGTAATATATGAATCATCCCCAATACCCTAAGCAATAGCACAATGAACCAAAACTTTTAAAAAAGATTGCCTCCTAAGTGACACTAAAAACACATCAGTTAAAAGTGTTTCTTGACTAATACAGTCTTCAAAAAGGAAGGAAGGAAAGTAGCTTTTGAAAAACATTTCATTAAAGCTTAAGAAGTAGTTTCTTCCTGATAGAAAACAGAGTACAAGACTCTGCAAACCCTTCTTGAATTAGATTTCATGAAGTTGGCTGTAAAAAGTACTCCCATTAACTATAATAATGATGATAAAAATGAGAGACAGCAGGGCCCAACGCCAGGCTTGGAGTCAGGAAGACCTGGGCTCAAGCCCTCTCTCAGTCACACATTAGCTGGCTGGCTGTGAGCAGACAAATCCTAACGCAGGGGTGGAGAATCTGTGGCCTCAAGGCCACATGTGACCCTCTAGGTCCTTGGGTGCTGCCTTTTGACTGAGTCCAAGTTTTATAGAACAAATCCTTTTATTAAGGGGATTTGTTCTGTGAAGTTCTGTGAGGTCCTAGAGGGCCACACATGGCCTCAAGGCCAAAGGTTCCTCACCCTGTAACCCCTCAGGGCCACAGGGAACTCTCCAAGGCTCTAAATTACAAGTGGTTGCTAATCTGTATTAGTGGAAAGGGAGCTCCCTCCCTAATGATGAAATTACAAACCAGTGTGATTTCAAAAACGACTAATTAACAGTAACATGTACACAGTGCTTTATGGTTTCCTAATCTATTTACGCTCGTCATCTCATCATATCCTCAGAACTGCCCCTTCAAGTCAGTATGACTGGCACTATAACCCCTTTCTTACCTGTTTGCGGTAAAATGAGGACTCAATGAAACTAGAAACATCACCCCATCTGCCAGAAATAAAGGTGCATCTTTTCAATACCAATATTCTACCAAAGTTTTGAGACATGGGAGGCAGGGGGACCATCCAAGCCCTCAAAGAACTGACAATGAGTACTGCACAGAGGACTGCGGTGAGAAGTTGAGAGCAGCATAACACAACTAAGAAACCTGGAAGAGGAGCAGGAGTGAAGGACATCATCAGGAAAAAGTTCTGATGGAAAAAGATGGGCTGGTCACAGAGGGCACAAGGGACAACAGGATGACAGTCTGAGCACTACCACGATGAGTAATGTGTTATCCAGATGTTAGGGTAAGAACAGAA